>NC_058371.1:99091896-101553146 GCF_018350175.1 Felis catus | reverse complement strand
TTTGAACATTGTTTTCTACTATATGTTATGTGCTATATATAAGGCACTGTGCAGGCAAGATGCACTTCCTTCTACCAAAGAGGCTTATGTTCTGGAAAGGAAAACAGATGTATCGGTCAATAAATGTGTATATACCACATTAAAACTAATAACCAGAGTATGCTCAAGTTCTAAAAGTGAGAAGAGATTAATACTGTCACAGAGATGGAATGAGATGGTGATGGAAATACTTCTGGAGGAAATGATAACTAAGTTGAGTACTGACAGATGCCTGAGGGTTTTTCTGGATGTTGAGGAAAGGGTGGAGGAGTAATATTCCACTGCAAGTACAAAGACACAGAGGCATGAAACAGCATGGTGTGTCGGAACTAGAAGCAGACGTGAATCGCTGGAATGTGGAGTTCAAGGTGAGAAGAGGCTGGGAGCGGAGTGGAGCAGATGATAAAGGGTCTTACATGCCCAGCTTCAGGCCTCAGCTTTATTCTAAAGAAGAACCAGTGAAAGGCTTTAAATAAGGGAAAATAATTATCTAACTTACATTTGATCAGATATATTTCTGGTGACCATGCAGAGATAGATTGGAGAGAAGAGAAGGCAAGAGACCAGAAACCCAATCAAAAGTTATTGTAACCATTGCTGAGAGCCTGCATTAAAATGATGACAGAGTGAATGGAAAAGAAAGGATGTACTTAAGAGATACAAATAGCAAGGCCCGTGGCCAATTGGTTATAGTGAATGAGAGAGAAGGCAGAGTCAGGGAGGCTGGAGATGCATTCCCATTAATTAAGATTAGGGAATACTGGAAAGTAGAGGAGGTCATGGAAGTGGAAAACAGTGAAAAGATCAGTTTTGGCATGTTGAGATGAAGGGCCTGGAAGATAAAGATGGAAATCTTCAGGGAGAAATTGGATTTAGGGGTCTGGGAATTAACAGAGAGGTATGGCCTTTATCTGTAGATTCGTGGGTAAACAACATACAAGGGCATGTTTAAAACACCAAGAATCTATTGGACTATCGAAGGAAAAGTTTAAAGTGAAAAGGTGGCCAGGACAGAATCCTCAGGGATATCAACTTCTAAAGGGAGGACACAGGAAAGCAAACCAACAACTGAGATGGGGAATGTGTGGTAAGAGAGGTAAGACAAGAACCTGGAGAAGGAGGACCCTCCAAAGTCAAAGAAGAAAAGAGAGTTATTAAAGGTAGCAAAAGCCATGATAAGATCAAGTAAGATAAGGACTTAAACATATTTGTGATTTGGGTAATTTGAAGGTCATTTTGATCAAAGAAAGGGCATTTTAATACACAGATAGGGTGTAGGATGGGTAGAAATCAGATTATAGTGGTTTGATGTATGGATAGAAGTTGAGGGAGTAGAGACACATGTAGAGACTATTCTTTCTTATCTTTTCTTTTCTTTTCTTTTCTTTCTTTATTTTGAGAGAGAGAGAAAGAGAGAGAGTGTGTGAACAGATGTGGTAGAAGTAAGGCAGTTTAAGAATTAAGAGACTAGCAGATGATGGCTTTATATATATAAGGATTTCATACTGAAAATAGTTCCAAGGCAATAAAGTCTGACACATGGCCATGGGAATGGGCCACTGCAGGTGTTTGAAACTGAGGTAGTCAATGTTCTGGCAAGTGGCAGTGTTGGCGGAATCCTCCTTGTGGGCACTGAAGTTACCCAAGATGATGGCAGAAGTTGAATTCAAGGGAAAGAGTATGCCTAACTCCTCTGTAAAGATGGAGGAGAGAACAGATGACAATCACCAATAACAAATAAAGGTACAGAAAAGCTAAATGGGATAAATGTCAAAGCAGGAAAGAGTTTTACACAAGAGTGTACATGTAATGGGCATTGGCAAGGATATCTTCAACTCCTTCAGAACCTGCCATACACTTGGGAGAGCTGCAAAAGGACGTGATATCCTTGAGGTGGAGACAGGAAGCAGAAGGTTCCATTTCAGTGAAAGTATGTAAGGAGAAAAGACTGTCTTAGCAATATACATATAAAAACAATATGCTCCCAGAAACTGAGGATCATCTTTTATTTTCTGCTAAGACTATTGAATTAAGGGTTTCCAGGGAATCACAAAAACAGTTGTACTGACTGGGAAGTATTTAATATGATCAAGTCTTAAATAAGAAGCCATGAACATAAACATTTAAAACCAAATATATAATAAATAATTATTAAGTTATAAAGTACATAGTTTGTATTAAAACTAAATTCTCAGATGCAAGTGTAAATACAACAGAGCAATAATATAGAATAATAATGCTACAATTTTATACAAGTGTCCAAAGAAGACACTTTCAGCTACAGTAGTAAAAATCATGATTAATTTTCCCTGAACTTCCATGACCTACTGCAATGTTTTTCTCCTTTTTTTTTCTTTCTTCCTTCCTTTTTTGGGGGGGAGAGGGGAACATTTTCTTTGTTCCTGCAGTGAGTGTTGCTACAAATGCTATTGAACAAGGTTGTTCAACTGAACATCAGATTTAGTGAAAGTTTTACTCAGAGTATGGTTAGATGTTCCTGTAAGAGTATCCAGAACATCCAGAACTTTAGACATTCATAGACACAAAAAGCTCTAAAAAAGGTAGAATTGACTTTAGAGATTCAGTCCAACATCCTCATTCTACAGATAGGGAAATGGAAACCCCCCAAATTAAGCAAGTGACCATGATTTCACAGCCAGCAAGATTTTAGGCCTCCTGTATCACCATCTGTAGGTGAACAGTAATGTTCGTAGGTAAGCCTCTATCTCTTTTGAGGGCTGCTTAAGTCTTGAACACAGAGCAGTGAAGATGGAGCTGTTCATGTCTTACTTCTTCATCTTGTTTATTTCAATGCAGTGCTTTTCTTGGAGTGTTGCTAGGATCTTTACCTGAGTCTTTAAACTCAGTTTAGTGAAGGCTCTTAACCAACACCCCATTAAATTATTTTTACTCTTAAGGTAGAATCTCTGGTCAAAGGATTAGAACAGAGATTTTAACAGTAAACACACCAAAATAAATATATTATTTTAAATATAAAATCACAGTGTCAAAGAAGTCACCAACTATAAAGCCAAAAACAAGAAATACAGACTTCATCCTTCCCTAGGCAACTTTGTGGCTGCTTTCTGCTTTTATCCCAATAATGTGGGCTGGCACCATTTGACACATAGGTAGGCTCGACATGCATTGTTATCATCATTATTGTTTACATGATCCCTTTGTGATAACATTTTAAAATCTTAAGGTAGAATACCGTGTTTTTGATAACACATTTCATTGAGATTTGATGAAATAATTGACAGCTAATATATCTTTCAAAACTATAAATTTATCTGTACTTAAAAAAAATACTTCTGAGTAGGTAATTTTTCTTCTCAGAACATACAGTATTTCCCATCCCACATCCTCTTGCACGTTCACAGCCATTTTAACAACAAGAGATTCTCAAATAGCTTATGACATTCTAGCAAAAATTTTATTTTCCTAGAGTTTTTAATTTCATATTTAAATAAACTCTGCTGGAGTTGATAAGAAATGGCAGTTAGAACAGGTTGCTTACTTTTACTATCCATGGTTGAAAGATTGGAATGTTTATGCAAAGGTCTGTTTTCTATTAGGACAGAAGTCTTGGCCTCTTGATTTGTCTCCTTATTTTGATTTGATACAAGTGATTGAATTTGCCTTATGCAAAGCATGCAAGCACAAAGTGTCTGTCACTTTCAAAAGAAGAAAGAAAAGAAAGGAAAAAAGGTGACAGACATTTGGAGTTACTAGCTCGCTCCCATGTAATCATTATAACAATTTGAGAAGAGAGCTACAAGACTTTGCTTAAAATGCATTTTGTTCCAGAATACCACCTGAATATGTCCCTCTATACGTTTTAATTGCCATTTCCACAAGCTTAAAATGTTAGCTTATAAGGGGACTTGAACTGGGGAAGGTATGTTAAAACGACTTAAAGAAAAAAGACTACAAGAGTGTATTCCATAAATACATTCATATCTATAGTATTTAAATATTTTTGATAAATTCCAATAAAGAAATAAGACCTTTTTCTGTAGCCATCTAGTAAAGCTATCTCCTGGCACATAAATAAACTATATATTTATATGTTAGATATTCTGAGATAAAAAATAAACTCTTCAGATATACATTTTTAAACACTCAGTTTCCATTTCCTTAAGAGAATAAAAACCAACATTTCATCTTGACCCTATGCTTCTATATTTCTCATCTTGAATGAAGGTATATAACTTTTAAATTAATGATCATCAGACACCTCATTCCTGTGCTAACCAAGGTCAAGGTTAATATAAGACCACTAAATTCCCAAACCATGTTTTTGGTTAAAAATTTTAAGCTTAAAAAAAATTTTAAGCTTCTCTCTCCATCAAGGAATGCCATATTTGGGCACTAATATAAAGTAAAAATTTTAGAAACCATAGAAATCCATAACATAGGAAATCAGACTGAATTGAGTAGACAGCTTTTTCAAGTTGACCAGATACAGAGCATGTGGATCAAACTGAAGAACTGTATAGTAACTGGGGGAAAATAATCCTGACTTGAAATACTGATCTGAGTCTTTTTCCCCATCACCAATATGTTGTACTCCTCCATTTAGAATAACAAGAAGTGAGTTTCACTACTGTGTTAGAGTATGTAATATAGTGTCCAGCTTCAAGTTAGATCCTCAGGAACCTTCATATCTCATTTGTTCTAGGAGAGATGCTGATGAATCATCTGTGGAAATAGTATACCATGAGTAACATAAATGTAAGAATAAATCTGGATAGATAAATATAAAGTAGAAAATTAAATACAATTTCAGTTGCATACCTTTTGGATGAGTGATTTCAATCTTTCTAGGAATTCTTTCGGTGATGTTTTCTCATAAGAATCACATGAGGGGCATGTCTAGAAATCAACAAAAAAGTTCAACATTTTTCCCATTTAATAAAATGTTCAGTTAAAATATATTTTTTCCAATTAGAGATATAAACCGTGTTCACTGAAAAAAATTTTGAGATGTGCATAAAATTGTTCAAGAAATAACAATGGGAAAAAATCACTTGTAATCCCCATCCTCAGAGATAACCGCTGCAATCTTTTGATGCATATCCTCCCAGCAATGTTTTTTTTCTTTGCATTTATGTTATTTACACGGGTTGGTAATTAGCTTTATTTACACTCAACATATACAAGCATTTCCTACCTGTTAAATATTCTTCAAAAATATATGTAATTGTTGCTCTGTATTCCAACGTACCATCAAACTGTTACTATTTTTGGGCACATAGATTGTTCTAACTTTTCACTATTGCATACAATGCAAGAACATTTCTGAATAATTTTTATACACATCTTTATTTAAAATTTCTAGAAGTACAATTACTAAATTAAAGGAATAAAAATTTTTGTCTTGCTGTATATTGTAAAAAAGTTCCACCTGTATTCATGCAGAGCATTCGTACTATTATTGAGTACTGTTAAAATTTTTTTTGGAAAAAAGTAGGATTTCCTTAGCTTCCATTTATTTGATTATAGGAAGATTGAGCAATTTTTCTTATGTGTCTTGCCTGCTTGTATTTCTTTTTTTTTTTTTTAATTCTGGGATTTTCTTCTTTATCCTTATTCTTTTTGAGAACAAAAACACCAGGCCATTGCTTGGTATTCAACGTCTCTAAGCCCATTTGATGTTGTAGTGGGAGCCTTTGACTGAAAGGTAGGAGATGTAAGTTCTAGTTTTCATTCTGCAACTTAGTATTTGCAGGGCTTGGACAAGTCACTTAATGAGGTCTCATTTTCCCATCTACCAAAAAAGGTGCTTAATTAGATAAAAGCTCAGTGCCCGCACTGCCATTTCATAAGTCTTTGCTATTGGGTTTCAAATGCTCCTTTCTTTCTGAGGAAAGTTTTAGAGGGATACTTTTTACAATGAAACCTGGCTAAGAAATCAAAGGAAATAAAAATCATTTTGATAATGTCATTAAGGTTTCATTTGAATCATATGTGAAATTCCTTAGAAGAGAGAGAACTGATTCAAAAAAATATTTTGGAGAAATTTATTTTATGTGTTATTCCACTGGTTTTGATTAATTCTTGAATTAGTGATGACAGTATCAGCATTGCTTATGAGTTGGCATAGGAAGAAATATGCAAGAGGGTCTCAGGGCCTCCTAGGGACTATTAAAATTCTCCAGCCAAATAATGAGATCTGTCTATTTAAATATAGTGCTGACTCTGTGATTATATAGGACAATAATATTCTTTAAGAGAAGAAGGCAAAATATGAGATTTTTCTTGGTCTCCTGTAGGCTGTCTCTTTTCTTATAGGAAAACTAGGCCCTAGCTCCTGTTAATAAGAATACAAGTTATATGTGACCATATGATGAAAGAAAAATACTTAACTCCTAAGTCACAATTAGATTTCCTGCCAAGTGACTTCCTCACCTTGAGAGGCTATTTTAACTTCTTCCAGCTACCAGAGACTGTTAGCAAATTCTTAACAGGATTTCTGGGCACTTTTGAGTCTGTGGATTTGGAAGAGGTGACCTCACTTCTCAAAATACGCCATAAAAGACAGCGTGTAACTGGAAGGAAGGCACTGGAATCTCTGGCTACAAATGTGTGTATAAGTGCGTTATGTACCGTAAGAGATGTAGTTACTAAGTACAAATAAGAGAGATGACAAATGACAGTCTTACTGGTCTGTGTTTCTGTCTTCTGCCTGCGTTTGTGGGAGGTAGTTTCCTCTTCAGCTGTTTAGTTAATACGCTGATTATCTGTTCATTGCCTCCTGTATTTGCTGCCTTTAGTTGGACCTTCTGAAAACATGAAAAAGCTGACCGTTCGCAGTGTCTCTGAAAAAGAAGTAATTTATATATATGTAAACAAAACAAAAGTTATTAAGAAAGTAAATGACCTTCCCAGTCCTCTTTTTCTACTTCTACTACAGCATATTAGATCACATTTATTTCAGCAGATTGTGAGGAAGCAGTTCACGCCCTATGCATTTGGGCTCATTAGAAGGAGGCACCTGCAATGTAAAATTTCATCCCGTATTAGGGAAGAGACAACATTTCCCTCCCTACAGGCAAAAGGAGGGATCCTAGCTTTTCCATTTCTAATGCCATTTTGAGGTCTGGGTAGTAGACAGGATCTTCTAAATTTTCTATAAGTTACACTATGACTGGTTGCAGCTTTGGGTGAGATACGCTGTAATCTGATTAGCAATCTTTTTTATTTGTTTTTTGTTTGTTTCTCTCTACAATGTTCATGGAAGCATCTAACAGTGACATGTCTCGAGCAACATCTTACCTTACACAACACCTGGCATCCTGTCTTATTGCTAGTCAGTGCTCAATAACTACGTGTGGAGTCAACAAACGAAGTAAATGAGTTAATGCCCCTACTTTGGGTGAAGGAAGTGGCTATCTACCTCTGATGGCATATTCTACATCTAAGAGTCCATACACCTGTGACAGACTACACATGACTCTTCTAAAATGCTATTCACACTCTTAGGTCACTTAGGGTAGGATTCTGCCTGAACTACCTAGTCAAGGAACAGAATTTGAGACTTGTGCAACCAATGGGACGGAGGACTGTTCCTTAGAAACTAAGGATGGTGTCTCAAAGAATGAAGAAGAGGGCGGAACAAGGACCAAAACCTTGTCTCTTGGTTTAGTCAAATAACTAGAGAGTAGTAACTCAAAAACCGTAGTAATCAAACTGAAAATAAAATGGAATATATCGAAAGAACAAAACTTAAATTGACTTATTAAAAACATTTTAATGCTGATCTAAAAACTTATATCCAAGTTTCTTTTTTCTTTCAGCCAATGTGTGTATATCATGCTATTCTATCCACACCCCACCCCACCCCAGTAGTCGCATCCCTATCTCACTAATGTGTATGGAAGACACAGCCATATGAAACCAGAAACCTTAATCTCTCTCAGTTCCTACAAGGGCAGTTCCACATATAACAAAATTATCTGAGTCTTCTCATGGACAATCAGCTGAAAATAGCATCTGGCCTGCTTTGCATTTTCCAACCCATATGCTTACCCAATATGAATGTTGATTAATAACATGCATCATTAAGACACAAGCCTGTCAGGCTTACTTTGCATACATAGCCACAAGCTGAGAACCAGCTTATCTGGTTTCCTTCTATCAGAACAGTTTGCCTCTCTCATAAGGGCAAGGTAATATCCTTTCCATATGTTTGCCAAAATGCTTATTTAATAGAAACTATTTATAAATGTTAATTATAGCACTTTTTTTTCCTTGAAAACCACATGCTCATGTTTGTTGAAGTTTTTTCTTTTCTCTTCTTTTTGACCACAACCGGCTTAACTTACTGGAAAAAAATAATATTCATATTTAAAGAGGTAAATTTTCCAGCTGAAACTGAAAACACTAACTGCTTCATCCGTGATGATCTGAGAAACCAGCATTTCTCACAGAAGCCCATTTTGCTGAGTTAACATTTACATGGGTATGTTGAAAGAAAGTTACGTTCCAAAGAAGTATAGGGGCCCTACCGAATGAACTCCCTTGGTATTGCCAGGAATGGTCAAGATCAGTAATGAAAGAGCTTATGCTTGAGAAAGCTTTTCTGAAAGCCTCTGGATGGCGTCTGGACACTGACAGGCTGCACTGTCTCATGCCCTTCCTTGTTTACCTGTGTCAGTAGGCGGTGGTATGTTGCTCAGTGCTTTCTGCAAGCAGCAGAGCTGTCCCCAGCCATGTACAGTCCAGGACAAGTAACTGCTGCATTGGGCTTCAGACACACACCAAAGGCAGCCTCAGAGAGGAAAAGAAGTGGAGAAGCTATCCTGACAACTGCCTTACAGATGCACTAGGAAGGGGAGTGGAGATATTAACCTTGCTTCAGGCAGCCATGGATGGCCTGTCACTCCTGGTCTTTACAGAATGAACCCAAACTCATGTGTAGAACCACCACCTGGGAGCATAACAATTATTTTCCTTTGCTATGCCTTGGTGGCAGCAAACTATGAGGGCAAGGCTTTGATTCCTTCATCCTTCAACACATGATAAAATGAGGAGTTGTGTGTCCTATATTATTGCAAAATAGAGGGAGCAGTACAGAAGTCAAAAAAGCAAGAGTAACAAACAGAGAACAGTCAACTGCTGCTTTTGCAAGGAAACACTCTTGGCTTTGTTGTTTTGCAGCTGAATATTTGAAAATATTTGCCTCCTTATAGCTTATTTTTAACCTACTTTTCCCCCTCACAGAAAGGCCTGACCACTCACACTAGGAAGTCTTGGGCAAGGTACCTTTGTCCCAAAGGCAAACTAGGTTTATATCAGGGTTTCTCAATAGCAATACAATTGACATTTTGGGCTAGATAATTCTTTGTTGTTAGGACTGTCCTGTGCATTCTAGAATGCTTACTAGCATCTCTGACAAGTAGAAAGCACTCCCCTACACACAACTGTGACAACCCAAAATTTCTCCAGACAATATCAGATGTTGTCAGGAGGGCAGAGTCATTACCAGTTGAGGATCACTGGTTATATAATTGTAAGAAAGAGAACAATGCCTGGCAAGGCCAATAAGGGATCTGAGATAATCACAAAGTATCAACATTTACATGCAACATGTAAAGAAATTTATTTTCCTTATTTTTAAATCTCTTATGGGCCCTGCTTTGATGCTAGCCCTGAAAAACTTGACATAATGCTACTGTGGCCTTGAATTATTTTCTTCCTAAGTTTGCCTGCCAGCATAGCTTAAAGATCTTTGCTATACCATTACTCACTTGTATCATAGCAAGCAATGTTTGATAAGATTGTCAGATAGATACACTGTCACTGAGATGAAATCTTCTCATTATGATGTAAGGTAAAAAGCCTCTATCTTTAACAAAGCATAGATATTTAATGAAGGAAGTACCCATTGGATCAACTCAAGTTAGAAAATGGGAAATCTTTCTTATTTCTTATTCTGCAAGTTATAGACAGGTTTAGTCCAAAAGGACTCTAACCACAGCAGTTAAACAAAATGCGTGAGATGCTGAAAATGTATGTTTTGATAATTAGGTCATCAATTAAGAAATATTCTCACTTATTAGAAAAGGCTTTCCAATAAGCTGAATGTGCTGCTTTCATTTTAGATGCTGCTTATTAGAAAAAGACCTAGTAAATGAGAGTGGTTAGGTTCAGAGCTAGAGAGTGAATTTTAGAGAAAAGCAATGGTTGTGACTCATTCACTTTCTAAACTTTTACACATAGTCATTTACGATAATTGTTTTCTTTGCAATGTATCTTCATATGTCTCCTCCTCTGTAGTGTCCTAATTACTGGTAGCACTTTTATAGTTATTCTAATTTATGCAGTTAAAGGTCTGAGACAATGAAAACATTTCCCCAGTTGCATTTTTATCCTCAGGGTACCAGATGTGAAGACTAGAACGAAGTTACTAAGGAAAAGACCAGCACGCAGCCCTCTTGAACTATGTGCTAGGTCTTTTCTTCCTCGGACCTAAGGGATTTAAATGGCTTAAGAGAATGGGATGAGTTTTTGAAAAAAGTCCTTTTGAAAGACCTCTCCAAAGGCCAAAGACAAGACTCACTGAGGCCAAGGTATATGGGAATTATATTCTAAAGGACAGCCTTGACTTCCATACTACCATTCTTCCATGCTGTTCCTGTAATTTGTTCTTTCTTCTTTCTCTCTTCCTTCCTTCCTTTCTTTTCTTTCTTTCTTGTTATTAAGAGGTGCATTCTGCCTCTTCCGGTGTGTGTCTATATTTCTTAGGTAGGTTTGCAAAGGAGGGCTCAAGAACTGTCATTCTACAAGGGCTCTTAAAATCTAATTAGCTGGTCATTATTCAGGAACTGATCATAGAATAGATTTATTTTCTAGTTTTGTTATTCTGTCTCAATAGTGCTACTTGGAAGGACTCTTAGAGGTATTTGGAGATAAAAATATATTTTATAAGTTATGTGGTGTTTTTATGATTGGCTTGCTGGTAAATCAATGAATATTTGACCAAAATAGGAATAACTATTTTACCAACTATTAAACCCCCTAATTCATGGAAATTAAGTATATTCCTAGATAATTATGTTAATGGCTTTCTTAATTGGATTTAAAAACTTGTGTCACAAATATTATCACAAATAAATTCAACTGGTCTTACCTTTACGTCTTCTGGAGCTGGCAGAGGTTCAGGTTCCTAGAGCAAAAGAAAATTAGTTCTGGGTTATTTTTATAAGTCAAAAAGCACCTTTTATATTAATTGAAGAATAATATTTAAATTTTGTTGTGATAAGTATGGCCTTACCAAATAATTCACATAATTTTGCAGCTGATCAACAATATCTATAAGTTGACGCATTCTAATCAAGAGGAGATCCTTCTCTTGGAAGCTTGACTTATGGGCTATTGTCCCCAAGAAGATGACCATCAGGCAGATGACTATCTTCTCCATGTTGCCAGCACTGGATCTCATAAGTGCCAGTAGAGTAAGACCTTGGTCTCAGTTTTCACTGCAGTTTGACTGTGAACAGGTTGTCAGTAAAGCTACCTATTTATTCATCCTTCAGGGAGAGGTAAAGCCCTCCCATTGCAGCCTGGAAATCTTTGTAAAATGGATGAATGTGAGTAACTCTTTTTTCTTTTCCACTGGCTAGGTATACGTGTGCATGTGCTAATGCGTGGGGGGCAGGGATTGATGGAGTCAACGAAATGTGCCCCATCTGCATCTTAGACAGGAAAAAGAGAAATGGGTGAATTCCAATTTTCAGCATGAATCAAGAAGTGTGCATGGTAAACAGTAGGTACTACAAAACTTCAAAGAAGTAAACAAAAACACTTTGATCTCTCTTTCTCTGCCTCCCCTAGCATCTTACCTGTTCCCTCTAACAGTCATAAGGGCACTTCAATAATGAGTAAAGTGGCAACATGTGCTTTCTTGCAGGACTTTTTCTTATAGTAATAACTATGTCTTTTGACTGAAATCATCCAGTATTCCATCGTAAAGGTAGGAGGGGAGCTACAATTTAGGAAATTTTAAATATCAGGGGTATTTTCCAAACTAGCAAGAATATTTTAGGCTTTTAATCAGGTTAAAGAGTTGAAAGTAGAATTTGCTTACAATTCTCCCTGAGAGCATCTTTAAATAACATTAATCTTGGCTCCTAACATTTTACTTAGCAATCTGGTTTTTATGTGTGTCATAAATGATTCTAAGAGACTGTAAAGAAATTCATGCCATCTCCCAATCAGGATCTCACTCTACCTTCATTTAAAAAAAACAACAAAAAAATCCCTCTGATGTCCATCTCTTCTATACAATGCATCAATTAAATGAATGAAAGGTACTAATTCTCATTCTTGTCCAAACCAAAAACTTTTTCAACAGCAAAATCAAAAATACCCATAAATTATTATGGGGGGGGTAGTGTTACTTATTTCTTTTAGATATGAGACAAGGGATGAGCAATACATTTCTAACTATGACCAGGTAGAGGTTACAAAAGACTCAAAGTCCATTAGTGGCTTTATCATCTTTCTCTCTGCTGCTGCTTCTGTTCCTACTGCTCTACTTATTTGAGAAAGTTAAATATAATATGCTAACCAGAAGTAGTTTTGTACCACAGTCAGTTAGGTCTTACAAATAAAACTCTTGACTATGGATTTTACTTATTCATTTGTTTCTTCATCTATTTCATTGCATGCTTAAACCATGCTTTATTCTAGGCTGTATGTAGACAAGGTAAATTAGAGTTTGTACTTGATTTGCTTCACTATAATTGGTTTTTTTTTTAATCAGAATATCTATTTAAGACTATACATGTTGAGTGCTTACAAAGTAGATAAGAATTCTTACTGTATGATCAAGAGGCCCTCCCAATAAGCATTAAATTCTGTAGGAGAGGGTTCTATGTAAATCTATGAAATGCATGTGGGCTACATGTTGTCACTTGGTACCTCAACATTGCCTGCACAGTCTTTGTACATGCTTTCCTGATCTGCCTAAAGAGTCTCCTTGTAAACACTAACCACAATGGTTAAGAGCTCAATTTCTAAAGTTAAGTGCTTAATTTCAGATTCAGGCCCTAGCAATTAATAGCACATATGACCCCAGGTATGTTATTGCAAAAGGAAGATAAGTGTAGAACTAATCATTGGGTTGTGATGAGGCTTAAATAGACATTCCAGGTAAAGGGGGTGAATACAGCACATGATAAAATCCCAGAAAGTTTGTGTACTGATTGTGGATAAGGAAGAGCATGGCAGGTCAGTGGTCAGCCAAAATGCACTGGTGTGACTGTGCTGATTGTAACAAAGTGGAAAGTCTTTCATATTGCTTAGAGAGAACCATTCCTTATAGCCCCAGAGTGCCTCACCAACACCCTACAAATCCCAGTCCCTCTCTGAGACCTCCCAGCCCTCTCTACTATTCATCAACCAGCATGCCAGGATCTCCAGGGTCCTGCTGCAGCATTATGACCTAAGATCTTTCTGAGGTCTTAGAGAAGATGTGATAACAGAAGCAGAGGTCAGAGTGATATGGGGCCAGAAGCCAGTAAATACAGGCAGCCTCTAGAAGCTGGGAAAGGCAAGGAACATGTTCTCTCCTGGAGCCTACGGGAGTGAAGCCTGCCAACACCCTGATTTTAGTTCCATAAAGCTCATTTTAGACACCCTGCCTTAAGTGGCATATCAGTTGTGAAGCGTTTTGAACATTATCGCTGGTGTGGTAGGCTAATCCCTAGAACCCGTGAATATGCTACCTTTATATATCCCTAAATAACAAAAGGGAATTTGCAAATGTGATTAAATTAATGATCTTGAGATGTGAGATTAGCCCACATTATCCAGGTATGCCTGATATAATCACAGGTGTACTTATAAAAGGAAGGCAGGCGTGTCAGGGGTCAGAGAAGATGTGATAATAGAAGCAGAGGTCAGAGTGATACGGAGCCAGAAGCCAGTAGATACAGGCAGCCTCTAGAAGCTGGGAAAGGCAAAGAACATGTTCTCCCCTGGAGCCCATGGGACTGCAGCCTGCCAACACCCTGATTTTAACCCCATAAAGCTCATTTGAGACCTCTGACCTCTAGAACTGTGAAAGAATAACTTTTGTGCTGTTTTAAGCCACTGGTTAAGGGGTAATTTGTTACAACAGCAATAGAAAAGTAATACACCTATGTATAGAGATTTTACTCTTGGGAAAAAGGTGGGAAAGAGAGGAAGGGGTAATGAGAGAACCCGTAAAGGTTGGGATTTTGTTTTCTGGGCTTTTGAGGAGTGCACATAGAGGGGACAAGAAATGCTGGAGAAGAGGGAAGGAAGATTAGTGTTGGCCACCACGTGGTGTGGGATGATAAGGACAAAAATGTATAATGAGGACTTTCAGGAAGTCTGGTGTGTATTGTTACAAGTTCTTCCTAGCACCAAGTAGGATTTGCTTAGGATTGACAGTATGTTTCCAAGTTATGGAACCCAAGTTGCATTTCACTTGAATCTATCACTATGTTTAGATGGAATTTAGGGTGGGAGTAAGGGGACTCAGATTTAGTTGAGTTACATATCCTCTGCTTCAAGATAACCCTACTGCTACCTTTATGGCATCATTCCACTGGGGTCTTAATGGCTTTTTATTCTTTAAATTATAATCATTTTTATAACCTAGATTTTAGTCCTGCTTTAATGCACGTATCAAAAATGGGAATTTATTCCACTGATTAAATATACCAGGGAACAATTTGAGTATAACAAGAATTTTGTGTTTGTCTGTGTGTGATTTCATCTTTGAATGCAGAAACTGCCTCCAGCTGACTTGAACTGTATAGGAATGCACACAAATGCTGCACACATCCTCCAGCTGCCTTGATTCACCAGGTATATCATGAGCCATACTCATCCACTTCGGGTGTTATAATTTTCTGTGCTCAAAAACCCTCTGTTGCCATTTCTTGATAGCTCTCACACTCACCTCCATGGGCAAACTTCAGGTCTTTTTCTAGGTAAGGTGCCATATTTATTGTAGTGTTTATGTATTTCTTAACTATTTAACATGTGTAAAACTGCTACTCTTTTTATTAGGTTCCTATTGTCTTTTTTAAGTGTCACTGACAACATTTTTTGAGTATTGTGCCCCTAATTTCATTTTCCCCGTAAGCTCTGTGGTTGTTATTGTGCAATGTTGTACAGCGCAATGATTTTTAGGAAAGTATGTGTCACATTATACCAGAACTGACTGTATTTTGTCTGGAAGAGGTCACATTTAAGCCTCAACAGCAACGAGTTATATCCTAGAGCGAGTCTAGGATATAGGATTTATTCTTGAGGGGGAAGAAAAAAGGGAGATGATGGAGGAAAGGAGAGAATGAAAAACCAACTATTTCTTGTTTTATACTTGGCCCAACTGAGCTCAGGTATTTTAAAACCCTGGTGCCATTCCTCCCGTGGTCCTTCCCCATTAGCACAAGAGAGTTTTTCTTGGCATCTATGGACATCCCCCCGCCCCACCGTCCAGGGACCACTATCAGTGTGTTTCAGAGGACCATAAACCTCCTGAAATTATTTGCAAACTTTAGCATTTATGTTTGTGGGAAGAGGAAAACCTTAAATTTCACCCACTTCTCAAAGGAAATACCAGACAGCTGCCGTTTTTGTTTTTCAGGCTCCAGAGACTTCTGTGAAGGGCAGAGTGATCCATGCTTCTTTTGTGTACATACACCACTGTGGGAGTGTGGGGCGGCTCCAGACTTTCTATATGGGAAAAGCTGAGGCGCAGCAGTCTGGCTGGACGGCATACTTGTATAGCAAGCACACTGCTTTTGCTTAGCTTCTGTGTTAATCTGGCGCCTTGCAATGAGGCGGTGGGCTCTACTACATGCATCCTTTCCAGGAATATAGCCCAGGTCATCACCACGAAAGCATGAAGCTCTAGTCACCCTCCAAGGGGATTTATGGACATATTTTAAGCATTTTATCTAATGGTCTGTGCTTAGAGACTTCCTGGTCTGGGTAGGAATGAAGCCTGGGAACTGAAGAAAGGCTTCCAGCCAGGAAGAACAGGCTGAGGGTAAGAGGAATAAAAGAAAGGAGGACTTGAAGTCTGAAAATGAATGCTGCTAGTTCATGGTTTTGCGAGGGCAAAGCTGTGCTGGATATTATTTGGCCCAACTCCCTTGTCCTGTCTTGCAGCCTTTCCTTGTGATCATCATGTGTCAAATACTCCCTGTTTTCACTTGCTTTGTCCCCTGATGGTAGAATTAGATGTTTTCCACAGCAAGCTCTGGGAAGGGAGGCCTCCATTGTTTCGAATAATATTAAGGTATTCTAATATGTAGCACTCCTTCAAACTAAAGGTATTTAGACAAATGGCTCATCCCTAGGCTGGTCTCTAGATAACTATGACACCCATAGGCTCAGTGAGGCTAGAGATCAGATGTCCTTCACTCCATCAACCAAGCTCCACCAGCCTCACATCAGGAGATGTGATAAGCCCCACCAGCCTCATGTAGCATTCTGTCCAATGTCTATGATCAAGGAAACACTAGTCTCTTCCTCTCTAGAGTTATGGGTGACTATAAACATCTTCTTTCTTGGCCCTGCAGCCCCTAACACATGATCATAAAAATTTTTTAAATGCAATATTGGTCTTCACTGTGTCCTCTTCTTAGGGTGTCTACTGAGCCCATGTTAATCACCTGAATAGGAACCCCCCCCCAACTTTCTCTCAAGGGGCAACAGCAGAATCTCATAGAGAGAAGTCTGCAGACTGAAGACAGGCCTCATTTTGGACAGTTACTTCTGTTTCTGGGTATAAGGATCATTTTTGGAAAATTACTACTTTTCATCTTCAAGTTACAAAAGTAATACATCTGTGTCATAAAACAAAGAATTCAAAGTACATATGTATGAAGTAAAAAGCAAAATATGAAATTACTCCCTTTCCTTCCCCAATTTTCATTCCTGGGACACTCTTGAGAGTTTACTATGTATCATTATAGACTTATTCTCTATGTACATAGAATATCAAAGGATATAGATATATAGATATTGAATAAATTAGAATTATATATGGAGATAAAAGTATATGGAAATAGAGATGCAGACATAAAAAAATATGTTTTTAATAAAAATTTAATCATACTATACATATCCTACAACTTTTTTTTTTTTAACTTAACAATACATCAGGGACAGCAGTCCATACAGTATTCATATATGGGGCTATCTTATTTAAATAGCTGGATTAATATTTCATTGTATGGCTGTATACCATAATTGATTCATTCATAGCCCTACTGATAGATTTTTTTGTTGTTTTCAATTTTTATCTCCTACAAATAATGCTGCAATGAACATTCTTAAACATCTATATCTTTTTTTTTAAGCAATACTGAAGCAAATTTACTTTTTATTTTTTCTTTTGTTTTGTTTTTAAAGTTTTTGTTTAAATGCTAGTTAGTAACATATAGTGTAATGTTAGTTTCAGGTGTAGAGTTTAGTGATTCATTACTTACATATACCCAGTGCTCATCACAAGTGCCCTCCTTAATGCCCATCACCCATTTAGCCCATCTCCCTCCTACCTACGCTCCAGCAACCCTCAGTTTGTTCTCTGTAGTTGAGAGTCTCTTATCATTTGCCTCCCTCTCTTCCCTCTCTTCCCCTATATTCATCAACTTTGTTTCTTAAATTCTCCATATGAATGAAATCATATGGTATTTGTCTTTCTCTGACGGACTTATTTAGCGTAATACACTCTAGCTCCATCCACGTTGCTGCCAATGACAAGATTTCATTCTTTTGCTGGCTGAGTAATATTCAATTGTGTGTGTGTATGGTATGTGTAGATAGATAGATAGATAGATAGATAGATAGATAGATAGATAGATAGATATTTACACCCCACATCTTCTTTATCCGTTCATCAGTCGGGCATTTGGGCTCTCTCCATAATTTGACTATTGTTGATAATGCTGCTATAAACATCAGGGTGCATGTGCCTCTCAAATCAGTATTTTTGTATCCTTTGGGTAAAAAAGTACCTAGTAGTGCAATTGCTGGATCATAGAGTGGTTCTACTTTTGACTTCTTGAGGGCCCTCCATACTGTTTTCCAGAGTGGCTGCACCAGTTTGCATTCCTACCAACAGCGTAAAAGGGCTCCCTTTTCTCCTTTTCTCTGCATCCTTGCCAACATCTGTTGTTTCTTGTGTTGTTAATTTTAGCCATCCTGACAGGTGTAAGGTGGTATCTCATCATGGTTTTGATTTGTATTTCCCTGATGAACATCTATATCCTTAAGCATATGTGAAATATATCCCTTTAGGATACATATCCCACATTTCATTTTCCAGTTGGTAAGATTATATCCTTTTAATAATTTGATAGAAACTGCCAAATTGCTCTCCAACATGCCATATCAATTTACACTCCCACCAACAACAGTTTCCTTTGCTCCTCCACTCTCAAATACTTTATGTTATGAATATTTTAATACTTCCCAATATGCTTGGGCAGAAACATAGTATCTTGTCATTGGTTTGTCTTTCCTTGATCAATAGTTAAGTTTGGCTTATTTTCATATCTTTATTATCACCTTGTTTCCTTTTTGTGAACATCCTTGTTCCTATTCTTTGCCATATATTGGGTTGTTTCTTGCTTGTAAGGCTCTTTTTCTATTAAAAATATGTTAAACATGTTGATATTATTTCCTTTATGGTACCTTTTACCATATAGAAATTTAAAATTTTTATGTTATTACATCTGAGCATCTCATGTTTTACTACATGAACTACTATTTAATATCAAAAATGTCTTACTTTCCATAATACTAAGTGGTAGTAATTGCTTTAGTGTTCATCTTGCTGGTGTAATTCCAATGCCAAGGGGGTCCCTATGAACTCAGGAGTGCTTTTAAATGAATTTGCACATAATTAATCATTAGACAAGCTATGTACTTTTTTGAAAAATAATACCCGAATGGTTGAAGATGATTTAGCCAATCTATAGACAATGCCCCCTGTATAGATGGATTCATGGATTCATTTTTATAACAAGTATTAGACATAATCTATAATTATTTTGTACATTTAAATCCAATCTTAAAGCACAGTCAGGGGGACAAGTTTCTCAAAAATCCTGAAATGGCATCTGGGGCATCAAAACCAGTATTTTTCAGTGCCATTTTAGTGCTGAATGTTTGGGACAGTTTCTGTACTTTAGTTCTTTAAATATCAATTTTCCATGTACAGTGTGTACAGCTCTAATAAACAAGAGTAACTGAGGAAGGAAAACAGACTCTGAGATTTTGTCACAGAAAAGGCTCAGGGCTTAAAGTCTCAAAGGAATCACCCTTTAAATGGAGAAATAGTCACACCTGAGAGATTCTTCTGCCGCTAATAAAGGGGGAAAGGGTAGCTCCTGTTAGGAAGAGACCTTGGACCAATCAAAAAAATAGTAATATTAATAATTATTAGAACAAACACTTATATAGCTAAGTGCTTTACAGACATGACCTCATTTAGAGCAACACTGTGAGTAGTAGGTGCTCTGATTATCCCTCCTTACAGATAAGGAAATCAAGGCACAAAGACTCTAGTGAAACATTGAACAATTGGGTGAACTGCCTATAGAGCCTGACCACTTCTCTCCACAACAGGAAACTTCCTTCATTGCCAATAACACTGGGTTATAGCAGAACAGTCTGTGCAGTTCATGATACTCCATGAAAGGACTGGGCCCCAGTGATGATGCTTCAAACACATGGATTTGGGATAAGGTGGGGTGAGGAGTCCTGTTGCAAAATTATTCCTGGTGGCATCCAGAATGTAAATGTATATCTTGTCTGGGTTAATTAAATAATCAGCTTGCAATCTGGGTTGGAATAACCAGTTGCCTCTCTTTGATTTATTAATTATTTAGTCCAATGAAAGACTTGACAATAATTTTCTGATGTTTTATATTCACAAAAGAAGAAAGAAAAAAGTGAATAAACTCCTACAATCATTTGGGTCTTGAATAGCATAGACAAAATCAATCAGAAAATCAGCTATCTTGACAGTTTCATAGCCAAAAATGTAGCTAAATGATTTACATCTATTTAATTTTCCACGTTATTCAAGCCTTCTCATGGTAATGAGAGCATTAGAACACTCATCTACTCCAGTTATCTCCCAGAATTTTAAAATAGACACCAAGGGGGAAATCAGTACAGAGGGAGACAAAAGAATCGTGCTTATAGAGAGAGTTAGCTAAAAAGGGATAGTTCAATGGTTGTGGATATCCACAGTTGAGTCATCACAGGTCATGTCAGTGTATTTAACAAAAGTCCTGTTACTTCTGCCATCTGTATGTGTATCATCAGCTGGAGGCTTAAATGGCATGACAGTGATGTAGGACTCTGGTCCTTGACTTGATTTTTACCCAGCTTTCAGAAACACTGCTCTGATCATTGCTGCTGTGTTTAGAGAATAACTTTTCATGGAGTTGGTGTTCAGATCAACATTTAGAATGGAGACCTTAGAAAATAAAAACATTTAAAAAATTATAAAAACGGGGTGCCCAGGTGGCTCAGTTGGTTAAGCTCAGGTCACGATCTTGTGGTTCGTGGGTTCAAGCCCTGCACTGGGTTCTGTGCTGACTGCTCAGAGCCTGGAGCCTGCTTTGGATTCTGTGTCTCCCTCTCTCTCTGCCCCTCCCCCACTCATGCTTTTTCTCTCTCTCTCTCTCTCTCTCTCTCTCTCTCTCTCTCTCTCTCTCAAAATTAATAAAAACATAAAAATTATAGAATGGAGACCTTAGAAATATAAGGATTAAGGCACTTGAAGAAGGTCAACAGTAACCATTGAGAATGATGACTCCCAGATGACCACAACCCAAATGATCCTACTAGCCCAGGAAAGCTGAGTGTTCACCTCCTTCTCCTTTGACTCTGATTCACTTTCTCTCTGGATCTATTCTTCCTTTCTCTTCTGTTTCTCACTCACTCCAGATTTCTTGTTTCTTCTCCTTCCCCAGATTGGTTTGCGTCAATCCTAATTTGTTTCTTGTTCAATCCTCATACCCTGAAAGCAAAATGTATTTTAATTATAACTGTTTTATTAAACAAAGCTTTCTAGTTTCTAAGTATTAAATTTAAATGACTAGAGTGCTATATTCTCTTTTAGGAGCAAGGAAAGCTCTTTTTTATGACCTTTGGTATTTGATCTTTGTCGTTTTTCCCCCCTCTCTCTCCTGAGTCAATGACACTTTTACAGAAAAACAACACTTTGCCTTTTCCTGATTTATAAAAATATAAGTCACGGAAAGCTGTAAAAGTCACTATCTGCTTAGCATCGGGGAAAAGATAATTTGGGAGTATCCTTGTTTACTTTCTGAATCTCTAAGGAGCTATTTTAGAAAGAGCTCTCACCTGTGTTAATTTTTCCCTGTCTGAAGCTCTCTGAGCTGCTGCAGTCGTGGACCTCTGTGGAAACCTCTACACTGTTAGTTCCTACTTTGCACATAATACACCCCAAACCTGAGAAACACACACACACACACACACACATCATCATCATCATCATCATCATCATCATCATCATCATCCAGCAGGTACCACCAGGGAGAAACAATTTTACGTGAGTATTTCTGTTTTATTTCCTTCACCTACTAAGTTTTATGTGGATATTCCGGGAAGAGAAAGCTATTTGTTTATATGTTTCCCATATAATACTTGCATATCATAATTGATGTACAATAATAGTTAATTAAATTACATTTATTACTGGGTGGAAGTTTCCTGCGACAGGGCTCAAGGAGGGTTTTATGAAAAAGGTATTCGAATAAAAAGTCCTTGATAGCTGAAAGCTATGTGTAGAATAAACGCTCGACATGTTGTGCATTCTGAGAGCATTAAACTACATCTGGTGGGGATTGTGAGGTTACTTGGTTGAGATGAAAGGACGGTCTCACTCACATGAGAGTTTAAGGGAGATTAAGGGAGTTTGGAGACCAAACTAGAGGAAAAGGAGAAAATATATTGAATGTATGTTTTGTCTACATATTTAGTGAACATATTAAACGTTAATATTTGCCACAAATAAGGTGACTTTCAATAAGGTAAAATTTGACAAAGCTTGGAGTAATTGATCACTAAACACCTGTAGAAGTTTTAGGAGATGTATTATCTTACTTTGTTAACA
Organism: Felis catus; assembly: GCF_018350175.1. Taxonomy (NCBI): domain Eukaryota; kingdom Metazoa; phylum Chordata; class Mammalia; order Carnivora; family Felidae; genus Felis; species Felis catus. Next base: position 101,530,957 of record NC_058371.1, on the reverse strand, counting down.
AAGCAATATTGCTGCCCTGGCAGGGATCCTTGGAGAGGTTGCCCTGCAGGTGAAGGGGAAGGAAGGTGGGCAGCATTTTGTACCCCTCCACCCCTATTTTAATGAGAAAAAATCCTCTTTTATCTGTTTTACACATTGGGTCCTGTTAAGAGTTAGTTGAGAAACAAGGTTTACCCTTTAGGGAAAAAAAAGTTTTAAAGTGACTGATTGAGCCCCCTAGTTGCAGAGCCCAGGGTAGTGGAGTCACCTGCCCATGTCCAGGTGTTCTGCCTTGGGTGAGGAAACCACGGCATGGCCCACAGAGGGTTTGGAAGGCCCACTGTTGCACTGTGGCCCACAGGTTGCTAATAGATAATTACAGTTAACATTTACTGGATACATACTCTGTACCAGGCGTTATTTCAGTTTTGTACGTATTCTACATTTCAGTATCCTTAGACAACATATTCCATATATTAATATATCACAAACCAGGCTGCCTCTTACAGTGGATGACAACTTAGAGTCAATGAAGTACAACACGCCACCTAACCCTCACCTTTATGAGGTAACTATTATTTTCACTCATTGTAGAGATGAGAAAACTGAGGCACAAAGAGTTTAGGAAACTTGCCCAAGGTCACACTTGTAAGTGCTAATGTGATCTGCTAAAACACCAAGATTGCTATTGGCAAGGTGGAAAGAGGCCTAAGATGATTCCTGTTAGTACTAGGTATAGACAATTGAATATGGGAACCAGTGACAATAAATCACTGGCATAATATGAAATTATATGCAACCTGCTAGGAAAAGGAAGCCTAAGACTTATATTTCTGTGTGTTTCTATCAATTCTGCCTTCTCTCACTAATCTTATTCACAATAAAAATCACCAGCTTTTTAATAAGACAGATGTCAAGAAATGTTCTGCCTTTAAAGGATATATGTTAAGTCCATTAAAACTGATCCTTGCACATAGCAGGGACCTGTTAAATGTTAGTTCCATAACTTTTTTCAGGGGTCAAAAAAACCCCACTTTCTCGTGGATCATACTTTTAAAATGTCATACTGGTGGCTGCCACATCTGATGCTAATTTATTTGCTAAATAGGCATTGGAGAATACTGTGGTTAGAGCTTTGACAATTTCAGTTGATTTCTGAACAGATTTGTCATATGTAAAACAATTTTCCTGACTACTCAGGAAATAGGAAAGGCCTTCAAGTAAAGGAGGGTCATCTATAACTGTGTCCTGTATGCTCACTGGAATACCATGGAGTAAAGGTGAAGAGAATTAAAAATGAATAGCTCTGATCAGGTGCAGAATGTCCTGATTGTTAGAATGATGAATAAGAACAAGACCCACAGGGGAGCTCAGTATACTTCCGCTTTGTGTGCACGAGGTGGGGAAAATACACGGTTTCCCTGTCACCTAGTGAGAGCAAATGGGCAAATGACGTGAAGGTAGCATACGTCACCTAAGAGGTCTGTGGCTTAGGAACATGCTGAGTCAATTTGCTACTTGAGAATTTACATCACCTTGATGGTGGACTTCCCCAAAAGTGGAATTCTAAGCAACCTCATATCCCTACCTGGGGAGAGCAGAGATTTCCTTTTTCCTCTATCTCTCTGACAGTCCAAATCGTGAGGTGGATACATAGCAGACCCTGTTCCCTCCACCCACATTTTCCTTTACATAACAACAGAAAAAGGGTTTTCCTACAGCTTAGTCACTGGCAGATTAAATAGCATTCTGAAAATAAGGAGGCAAAGTGACAAAACTGCTTTCAAGGAATTTGTTTTCAACCTCTAAGTTGAGGAGTCTTGAATTCATTATTCAGCATTTACCATAAAAATGTACCAATCTGAAAGATAAAATAAGTTGCTACTTAAAACAATAAATAGGAAGCATTACATCATCAGAAAACATTTCTTGAGCCTGTGTGTATTTGGTATTTCTTTAGATGCTATCAGGTCACTGCTCTGTGAAGACACACGGCAACACTTAATGACACACGTGCTTGAGAAAATGAAAGCACGCCGGCCTTTATGTGTGAAAATGACACTAAATACGATCAAATGTGCATTCGAGGTTTGTTTTTCAGTCGCACTGAGGTTTTTTTCCATGATTTCTATTCACATTTAGTGCTGCCGACCTGTGTTATGATTTTAAGATGATTAGCCAGAGTTAGAAGTATCGTCTTTGTTCACAAAAGGTTTTTTGTCTTCGAGATTTTCATAGGAATTAAAATCATGAGCAAGTGCCTAGCACCATACTATGAAGCTTCAGTAAAAATAATCTGGACTTCCATGAATTTGGGGCTAGGCTAGTAAAACACATGTTAGTGTAAGACACTGGTAGGATATGGAAGTCGTGACAATATTAGTTATATCTGAATTAATCTGATAAAATTAGTTGGGTGAATTATTATGAAATAAAAATTTTACCAATTTAACAAGTCGGTGAGGTTCTTTCATTAGGCTTAGCATTAGAATTCATCTTGATAATATTGGGTTAAATTCCTTGGTCATTTTTTTCCCCCTTTTTAGGCAGAAAAACCTCAGATAACTGCCTCCTGCCACAGCATAAAGACTCTGTATGACTGCCTTGCTCACTGCTTTCTCTTCAGGGTCTGGCACAATGCCTGGCACAGAAAGGCACTTAATAAGTATATGTGACTTGTCTACATTAATGATTGATTGATTGGCTGATTGAAAGACTTAATTCATTCACTGATTATTGGCATATACAAGACATGTAATTGGGTGTAGTAGGAAACCAATCATCTACTCAACCTTGATTCTTGCAAGTAGAATGAGACTTAGCAGGCACCAAAATGAGAGAGGCCACCTATGCTTAACCTAAGCATCGCAAAAAGCAGATAACTCAGGTTTTAGAAAACAGATGGTGACTTCCCTGCAGTGATAGCCACCCAAAAAAGCATGAAGGTGTAGCCTAGATAAGACAGTTTCCATTTGTGAAACAGAAGCATTTGTTAATTAACACAGAAGCGGTCACTTGAACAGAAAGCTAGGCAAATGCCTTGAGCCGTTAAAAAAAAAAAATTTCCTTCAGAAAAGCATTTCTTTTGATGATAACTTTAAAAAATAATTTATGTAGTTTCTTTTTCAGTAGCCGTGCTCGATCTGTATCGTGCAGCATTATTAGCATTTGTTAACAACAGAAGTGGTAAGGAAATTACTCACCACAATTGTTAGATTGGGTTATTAGAGGCAAAGAGAGAAGAGTGGCCTTCAGGAGTACTCAGTTCAAATCGCTACAGTCAGCAGAGGTGTGGGCCATAGTGGGGGAGGATGTGAGAACGGAGGAGGGAATTGGCTTGCCTCAGTTTCTGGTGAAGCATTAAAATTTGTAATGCAAGCCACTTAGCTTGCAAACGCAATTGGTTTCTTTTGTTCTAGAAGAGAAAGGTTGCTGGGGAATAAATTCAGACGAGGAATAAATACGGCTCTAAACTTTCTTTGAGTTTGTATTTCATGAAAGCCTCACTTATAGAAGTAAGGTGATGGCTCAGGAAACTAGTATGTGTACTTTTTTTGTTTGTTTGAGACTGGAAAATTAGATTGTATCAATCTTTTCTCAAGAATGATTTGGTGCCATGGATTAGGTCTCCAGTGACAAATTTGCATGTCTCATGTGCCTTGGTCTCTGTGTGTCTGCATAATGAAGGCATCTTTGTTCATTCAAAATTCATTCATAAAAAATTCATTCATTCAAAAAGTACTTATTGAACATCAACTAGTCATACTTTGTCCTCTCTCTTTTCTGTGTGTGAAAAAATAGAATCCAACTGTTTTTCATTGCACACAACTTGCAAATGTTTTAGCAGGGATTTCCTAGCATATATAGTACTTTTGTGAAAATGAAAAACAAAAACAAAAACAAAAACAGCTCCCTCTCTGTGCAAAAGAATTATTTTCAAAAGTCCCTGTTCCTCTGAGTGGAGGAAGCCCAATGCCCTAGCTGAGAGGAGTGCATTCTGGATTTCAGCCCCTAGCTGGGCACCATTTTGCAGTACACAAAAGTCATACCTATATGTAGAAGCTAGTCTTAGGTAAAGCCTTACTGGGTTTTGCCCAATTTTTGATGATTTGGACCAAGTGTAAGGAGAGTTCCTTCAATCTATGTTAGACAAAGAATCTCTATACCAAAGACTCTGGTCTCACTTGTTCATCCGCCAAATGAGGAAGTTAGACTAGATTCCTTTTTCTTCCCCTAAAAAATATGCATTTTGGTTATATAGTTGGGGGGACAAGAGCATGGGCTTCAGAGTCAGACTACTTGAGTTTGAATTCTGGCTCTATGATTTAAGAGCAATTTGATCTTCGAGAATCTCTTTGACTCTCAGTTTCATTTGTAAAATGGAGGTATAGTGCCTAGTACCTAGTTCATAGAGTTATTCTGAAAATTAAATGTGATATAGCATGCGAACACTTGGTACAATATCTGGAGTAAGTATTCAATAATCATTAGCCATTACGATGATGATGATGATGATGATGATGATGATGGTGATGATGATGTCGACGATGACAGTGTGATTCCACATCTCAAGAAAACGAAGGGCAGCCAATCCCATCTTTTGCCTAACAGAGTTCTAGCATCAGTAATCTCACTAACACTTGTTTATCCACATTTTCCACTCAGGCAATTATAACACTTTCTGGGTCACTAAGGTAAATAAGGACTTTCATTTTGTAAGCCTTGATAAGGCTACTGCCCTCTATCATCTAATACTACTGTAATATCCCTATAGACACTTGCTATCTTTCTAGGAGAGAGTCAAGTAGCAGGCAGTTTTGCCTGAATCAAATAATTTGTGTTTGATTCCCAAAAGCAGCCTCTAGAGATTCTTAAGAATAATCCATCAAGCAGAGGAATTCCTGAAACACCAAAGAAGGACAGTGTATCAGCCATTACTGTATAACCAACAGCCCTAAAACATAGTGGCTAAAAGCAACCACCATTTATTATTTCTCATGAGTCTGTGGGATGACTTAATAGATCTGCTGATCTGGGATAGACTTAACTCATCTTGGCTGGGCTCACTCAAGTGTCTGTAGTCAATAGCATATTGAGCTTGGCCTGGACACTAAGTTCTCCTTACATGGCTCCCGTATCCCTCCAGCCTAGGCATATTTTGATTATGGTGGCAGGGGTCCAAAAGAGAAAGGAAATAAGTCTTTTTTTTTAAGTCTCTGCTTCTGTCAAGTTTACTACTATCTCATTAGCCAAAGCAAGTCACATGGCCAAGTTCAGAATCAGCATGGAAGGGATACCACCAAAGCATATGGATAGAGGGGGGCATGAAAACTGGGGCCACAAGTACAATCTACCACACACAGTAAATACTAGTTTTAAAGATTTCTAGCTTATACATTTATCTAGTAGTCAGCTTCGTTTTAATATTCAGTCACACACACACACACACACACACACACACACACACACACACACATTCATATACTTTTTCTTGCTTTATTCACAAGAAATGTCTTGAAAAGCAGTACAAAATCCAGAAAAAGAAAATCCAGACAAAGAACAGAAAGCTTTAACATTTGAATGTTAAAGATTGAGCAAAATCTTAAGTTCTCTTCATGAACTTCCTCTAATTTGTTCTTTTAGAAATCAGTTAGCAAAATCCTTCTAAGGCAAATAAAAAATAAAAAGGTAGGGTGAATTTATCCCTGCTAGGGTAAAACTGAAACATTGGATTATGCAGTATAGAAGACTGTCTTAGGCTAGACTAGCCTTGAAAAGGGGAGCTTAGCTCGACTAGACTAGCCGGTGGAAAGAGGAAGCCTAATCTAGCTTCTCTTTTTCATAACAATTAGGTGTTTTAGCTCCATAGAAGCCACTCAGAAAGAGCAGACAAGCACCTATCAAATAGCTGGTTCCAACTGGCTGGCAAAATCCTAGTTACTATAACCTGCACGTCCTCCAAAGTATAGAAGCTGCCTGTTAGAATTCTCATTTGGATCTTTGCTTTAGGATGTGCAAAAATACTCTCAAAATTGGTACATATACCTCCTAATTTAGTTTATACCTCCAAATTCTGTCATAGCAACACAATGGCTCAGACCCTTAAATAAACCTCCACATATTTAAAGACACCATGTGGTCTGCTGTCCTCTAACTTATTAACCAAACCAGTTTAATATTCCCTCATAGGACCTAGTTTCCAACAATATCATCATTTTGTTCCCTGTTTTTCTCTAGACCTTGTAAGTCTTTGCCACATCTTCTCTTAAATGTGGTGACTGGGCTGCCCAGGGTATGATAAATGGGGACAGTTCCTAGGCCCTACACCTTGTGTGTCCCCACCCCACCCCAACTGCACCGCATGCACATTATAATGACAGGTGGCTAGGAAATGACTCAGGAGGTGGAGTGTGGAGGAACAAGAGGAGATTTCCAGCACAAGTGTAGAAAAACACTTGAAGGTTTCATATATAAGTGTACTCCATCAATAAACTCATCCTTCCTCATCACAGCAGATAGTAGCAGAGTCCTTCCTTTTTACCATGGACTCTTTAGGATGCAGATAACTAATTAAGATTCCTATCTCCTTCCAAGTTCATCTTTATTTTTTTTAATCTTTATTTTTGAGAGAGACAGAGACAGACAGAGTGCGAGTGGGGGAGGAAGAGAGAGAGAGAGGGAGACACAGAATCCCAAGCAGGCTCCAGGCTCTGAGCTATAAGCACAGAGCCCGAAAGGGGAGCTCAAACTCCCCAACCGTGACATCATGACCTGAGCCAAAGTTGGACGCTTAACCAATTGAGCCACCCAGGTGCCCCCCGAGTTTATCTTTAATATTTACTGTAATAAAAGGTCATCTAAACTAAAAACCAGCCCCAAATGATGTGATTTACCCTCACCTGTCTGCACCCACAATTGTTAGTAACCACCATTGTGGGTTATCACTGATAAGTGACCCCAGGTACCCAAAATCTATAACTCTAAAAATGGTAAACAAAAAAAACACCACCCCAAACTCTAGCTTTTATAAGTCATTCTTCTAACCATGCAGCCTGATAAGTGTTTCTCTTCTGATCAGTCTTCTTATGCTCACTATATTCATTTTGAACTACTACAATCCCTGGTCTTTTCCCCCTTGTGCCTTTCCTTGTTTTTTTCCTTAACGACTCAAATCCTACCATTTTCTCGCAAAAGTAGCAGAAATGGATTGGCTGAGTGCATAAAGAAGAGAGTTATCTCTACAAGACCTGCTTTACATACTTGCCTCTTCCTTGTGGAGCATTATGTGAGACAAGTCCTACAGGATCCATTCTGGGAACTGTGGCCTAACTTGTAAAGGCATATCCCCAGCACAGACCTCGAGCATCTTTCCCAAGGGAAGCAGCTGAATAGAACAAGCCTCTCTCATTCAGGTTTTCCACCTAGTCATTGAGTCCCAGCAGGCTAACTTCAGTGTCCACCACTCAGAGGCAAATGGGGAGATAACATAAAATACCCTTAAAGTTCTCTTTGTTAGTAATCTAGCACACAAGTAGGCATTTCTCCCACTGATTTTCCGAATCTAGAGTTTAGGATCATTCATTCAGTCAACAAATATTTGAATACATATTTGGTACCAGGCAAATAGACCAAGAATGCCAGCCCTCATGGAGATTATATTCAGATGGGTGGAAACAGATAATGAACAGAGATAATAGCACAAAATGTAAGGTATATCAGGCACAGATAATTGCTTAAGAGAGAAACAGTAGAGGAAGATAGGGAATGTGGGGGGCGGTAAGAGGTACTGTTTTTCATAGTGTACACAAAGAAAGTCTTAGGAATGAAAAAGTGAGGAAGTAAGCCATGTGAATATCTGCCAGAAGAACATCCCAGGCGGAAGGAATAGCCAGTGGAGATGTAAAGTAAGCAGTTAGATGTACAAATTTTGGAGTTTGAGAGAGAGTTCAGGCTTGGAAATATAAATTTGGAGTGATTAGCATGCATGTGGTGTTTAAGCTGAGGAGCTGGTTGAGATCACCAAAGGAGTTAGTGTAGATGAAGAAAAGAGGAGGTGTGAGAATTAAGCCTCAAAGTTTAAACTTTGGAATGATGAGGACCAATCAGCAAAGGAAACTGAAGAAGAATGCCCACTGATGAAGGAGAAAAACTCAGAGTGGAAGCCAAATGAAGAAAGAGGAAGTGATCTACCCAACAAAATGCTGATAGATGAAGTAAGCTGTAGGCTGCAAACTGACCTGGATATAGCTGTGGGAGAAGTCATTGGTGAACTTAAAAAGGACTATTTCAGTGAGTTGGTAAGGACAAAAACTGGGTTTAAGAGAGAATGGGAAGTGGGGCATCTGGATGACTTAGTCAGTTAAGCATCCGACTCTTGATATTGGCTCAGGTCATGATCTCACTGCCTTTAGATCGAGCCCCACGTTGGGCTCCACACTGACAGCACAGAACATGCTTGTGATTCTCTCTCTCCCTTTCTCTCTGCCCCTCCTCTGTGCACACACACTCTGTCAACATAAAAAAATAAACTTAAAAAAATAAAATTTCTTTTGAAAAAAAGAGAATGGGAGGCAAGAAAATAGAGTCAGTGGGAAGAGATCATTATTTCAAAGAGTTTTGCTGTAAAGGGGAGCAGGGAAATGAAATTGTAGGAAGAGAGGGGTGAGCGATCAAAACTATTTTTACGATGGTAATAATAGTAGTCTGTTTTTATGCTAATGGAAATTATCTACTAGAAATGAGAAAATTGATGATAATGGAGGTGGGGGAAAACTTGCTGCAGTGATGTCCTTGAGTGATTGAGTGAAGGTGGGATCTAGTGCCCAAGTGGAGGGCTTACCCTTAGGAACACAAACTGTTGTCCAGTGTAACAGGAGAGAAAGCTGAGTATATGGACACAGGTATAGCTGGGTAGGTAGACAGAGTGGTGAGAGTATGAAGAAGACCTCTTCTTCTTTTTTTCTTAATTTTTGAGTTTTTAAAAATTTATTTTGAGAGAGAGAGGGAGAGCACAAGCAGGGGAGGGGCAGAGAGAAGGAGAGACAGAATCCCAAGCAGGCTCCGCAGCATCAGTGCAGAGCCTGATGTGGGACTCAAACTCACAAACTACAAGATCATGACCTGAGCCAAGATCAAGAGTTGGACACTTAACCGACTGTGCCACTCAGGCATCCTGAAGAAGTTCTCTTCTGATTGTCTCTATTTCCTCAGAAAAAAAAATGGCAGCAAGGTCATTAGCTGAGAATGCAGATGGGGAAGGAGGAAATGGAAGAGAGGATAAGATATGAAATAATCATATGAGAGTGAGAGAGAGTGAATGACTGGGGGAATTTTGTGAGACTATCGGGTAGCTCTGTGGCCCATTTGCGGTTGATGGTTATGCATTTTTAGTGAGACCAGTTCGCATAGAGGCATGTTTCCCTCCAGCCAAGCTCAGCTGTGTGCATGTGAGCACATAATAGGTGTAGAGGTGGATTTAACCATGGTTGTACTTTTGCTACATGAAGACAGGGAGTGAGAAAGGGGATAATAATGATGATGGATAGGAGGCAAGTGATGACATGAAGATGGAGTAGGGGACAATCCAAAGTTAGTAGGGTCAATACGTTGCAGGTGGTGACATGGAGGATAGTTGGGGTCGGGGCACTAAAGAGAATCAGCTGGAAAGACAGGAGGTGGTGGTCAGAAGTGGGATGCTTGGAATTGAGGTTATAAAGGGATTAACGTGAATGACAAGGTCTAGTAGGATATGACCATGGAAGTGAGTGGCAGAGAAATTATCTTTGATGATCTTAGGCAAGATCTTTGAAAGACATGAGGTCAAGGAACTGACAGGCCAGAATATCAGAAGCATTATCTATGTGAACATTTAAATCACCAAGAATTGTCAGGAGCAATGTTGAAGGAGGTGACAGTTAGCTAAGAATTAAAATTTCAAGGAATGAGGGAAAGGGACCTGGGATATGTTTTTGAGGGGAGCAGGGGTGGATAACACACAGAAACAAGGAAACTAGTGGTATGGGCCTTATGGCATGCAATTCAATGCAGGTGTTTTGTTTTTAGGATGGAGGAAGCAAGAGTAATCTGGAATTAGCAATAAGGAGCAAGTCATTTGCCATCTTGTTTTCTTTCCTCTTCATCTCTTGCATCTCCCATAATATATCCTTCCAGTTAGGTATTTTAGAGGCATATTGCTTCTTGACTTTCTTTACTCAAATGTTTTTTCTTATTGTGGTCATTTAATGCCCTAGGGATCTAATGCTTGGCACTGACTGAACATTAGAATCACCTGATGAGATTTTTGAACATTCCAATGTGTACACACAGGCCGTTTGAGCTATACTGATTTAATTTTTCTGGGGTGGGGCCCAGGCATCTATAGTGTTTAAAGTTCTCTAGGTGATTCTAATGGACAGACAAGTTAAGAACCACAGCCCTAGGGAAAAATGTGAAAAGGTTTGAGTGTTTGTAAGCATATACATTTTTATAGAGAATGGTCCGTGGTTTTCATCATATCCTTGAAAATATTCCTGACTCAAGAAGATTAACACTAAGCCCCTTATTTTTCTAATGAGAAAACGTAAACTTCATTGATTTTTAAAAAATCTTTTACATTAAAGATGGAGATGGAACTTGAGAAAAGAGAGAAATCTGGGAAGAAACATACCAATCTATGTAAAATGATGGTGTCTGTTCCAAAACATCAGCAGGAATTTGGAACATCCATGAAGTGGAATCCATGAGGCTAGCCCACTACACTGTACATCCAAGATCATCTCTGCCCTTCCTTCCTGCCCTCTAAAAATGCGAAATGTACCTAGGTAACTGACGCTGGGGCTCTCTCACAGATGGTTTCTGCGTAGGAGTGTTGCACACGCCAGGCTCACTTAGCACCTGCGTTTTATGATGTGAAAACTGCACATCCATCATATGAGCATCACCTCAAATTGTATAATTTTTTCTCACAAAGTGGAAAAAAGAAGTTTCAGAATATGCATTCAACTTCTGGCCTGCTAAAGGAACAAGATGGGTCAAGAATGAGGTCACAATGTTGGGGAGCTCTGGAGGCAGAAGCCCTCTCTGAGGCTGTGATGTACTTTGCTTGCTGTGTCCACACTCTTATTGTCCCTTCACTGCTGCAGCAGGGCCAGCCATCAGTGCACTCAATTTTGTGAATTTACTCACATATTAATATGCTTGCCAATATTAACTTGATGGTTCTGGTTCCTTCACCACAGGCCTTAAATCTTTGACAAGGAAGACAGGAATGTCTTGGAATCCTGTACTTTAATTATAATCATAATCTTTTCTTAGCCATCATTTATCTATTCATTTGGGATTCTGAGATGCCCAAACCAAGATATGACATTTCTAAGCAGTTTGCAAAAGGATGATAGGGAACTATTTATACCTTGTTAGAAAAGAAAGATGCTGGTGAAAGTAGTGGCCAGAAGAAATTCCTAAATATATGTTCCCTGGCCATGAAATTGCCCATCTCTAGCCTAGTGAGCATTAACGCCTGCTTGTCCCCACACATATTGGGGGGGAAAGATTGGCAGATAGAACATGTCCATGGATGCACTGGGTAAAAGTGCAAGTGGCTTCTCCTTCTTCCCTCTTTTCTCTCCCTTTCTTCCTACGATTGGCCCTTTTCTCTTTCTGCTTGTAGTCCTCTATACCAACCTCACATGCACAATTGACTCCTACCCCCACATGTCATCCACTGACTCATGCTCTCATAGTCACCCACACAGTTGCTCACTGTGTGCTCCTTTCATGTCCGTTTCTGTCCAGATGCCTTGGTTTTTTAGCTTTTGCCTGATTCTCATCAGGAGAATCATACAGGTCTGTAGGCCTTTGGAGTCCAAAGCAGCTAAACCAGCCACAGGTTGACCTGTAATTCTCCCCACTCCTCCAGTATTTAGATCAACTTTTGGAGGAGTCAGTGATAACACACATAAATCTAGAGAAATAAGCACAATGTCTCTAGAGTAAAGGCTGCAAATTAGCAACCCTTAGAGGACTCTGATCAGTGTTCTCTTTAGTCTACAAAGGATCTTAAAAATATTGTTAGGGCCATGTTATCTTTAGCAAAAATATTGAGTGGACATTTTAAGTTAGAAGATATTATAACTTTTATGTAACAGAGTCTACATTCCAGCCAGGCAATCATTGGTTACAGTTGATTCACTCCATGCCCCTTAGACAGGGTTTAAGTTTTCCAGTTTCCCCACCACCACCCCTCATCCATCCCAACCTCCTGCCTCATCACTCATTTATGGTACTTGTCCAGCTCATGGAGACATTTGTGCTGGGCATCTTCTCTACAAAAACCACAAATGGAATCCAACCCAGGAAAACAAGATCCCAAACCCAAAAAGATAAACCACCCTGATGGTTGTGAAAACTGAAAAAGAAGACCTACCCCTGGATCTTTGGGCATCTTCTTTGGGAACAAAAGAGCATCTGCTTTAGAAACAAACACTCCCGGGTCTAAGTCCAAGCTCAACTACTTGCTAATAGTTTAACTTTGGATGATTCACTTAGCTGCTACAAACTTAAGTTTTCTTTTTTATCAAATTGAGGTATTGGTTGAAACATTACTGTGAAATAATTTATGTGATAAAATACCTAACACATTAAATGCTAGCTGCTATTAGTATCTACTTACCCTCTCCATTCTGGCCCATACACATTCTTGAGTACTAATGAGTACACATGAACAGTACGTATGAACATGTCAGCAGGGGAAAAAGGGTGATGCCAATAATATTGGCCAGTGATGATGAAGCCAAACAAGAGTATTCCTGAGATTTCTGGGATGCCCACAGAGAGTTAGATGGGCAGAAGCTCTTATCATAGTACCTACAAGCAGGACCCTAAAATTCATCAAATGTTTTGTATCTCTGCTATGCTGATAGATCAGGAGAGAGAGGCCAGGGATCTGAACTACAACAATGATAGAAGAGAAAGAAAGAAAGGGACATATTTAAGAAAACTATAAGAATTAAAATTGATTGATATGTAAGGATTACATTGATTTTGTACTCTGTCAACTTTACCAGTTGTAATTACATTTCCCAGAATTTCCTTCTCTGTACAGTTCTGGGTCAAGGGTGGTCACACAAGGCATTTGGCCATGGTTTGGAAGGTGGAAGTGAAACAGCAGCAATCACATTGTCACTGATCTGCTGACTCACCTGAGCAGCACCTGGCCCATACCTTGTCTAGCTATTGTCCATATCTTCCTACCACCTCTCCAAGTACTGGGCTGGGCACACAAACAGCTGTCAGACTTATGGTAACAGCTTTTCCTGCTGGTCTTCAGGATTAGATGCAGTGAGAGAGACATGAGTTCCAATGTTTCCTTGTGAATTCTAGTTTATTCTTGGATTCTAGTTTTTCCTCACTCTTTTCCACGTATGTCCAGCTCTCCATCCTGACTGCCAGCCCTCCTGACCAAGAGTGACCCCAGGCCCACCATCAGATGGTTCACTGGGATTCACAGAGGCAGTTGCCACAAAGAGCCAACAACCTTCCATGGACTTCAACATCAGCCTTCATAGCTGCATTCCAGCAGCTCATTAGTGATTTTTCTCTGAGCCTTTCTTGTCTTTATTTCCTATAATTGCATGATATATAATTCCTACAATGAATTCCTTAGTCCTTAATTTCCACAGTGGTTCTGTTTCTTCAATGGAACCTTGACCAAAATGGGGAATAAGGGAAGAAAATGATGGAAGATTTCCAGGTCACTAGCTTGGAAGATAAACTAGATGAATGTATGTGAAGAATGTCCAGAAGACAGCTAATGACATACATCTAAAGCTCTTGGAAAGACTCCCCTAATGGCTCTCAAAAGAATGGAAGAAGCATTAGATTAATCTAGAGAACCCAGGTCTCTAGGGAAGCTCTCATTCCCAATTCAGGACTCACTTGCATCAAGGCTTCCATTTCTAAATCAGATTTATCCACTTCACTACTCTGGCTGTGCATACTCTAAATTTTCTTTTTTTACATTTATTTATTTTTTTTTTATTTTTTTTTCAACGTTTATTTATTTTTGGGACAGAGAGAGACAGAGCATGAATGGGGGAGGGGCAGAGAGAGAGAGGGAGACACAGAATCGGAAACAGGCTCCAGGCTCTGAGCCATCAGCCCAGAGCCCGACACGGGGCTCGAACTCACAGACTGCGAGATCGTGACCTGGCTGAAGACGGACGCTCAACCGACTGCACCACCCAGGCGCCCCTACATTTATTTATTTTTGAGAGACACAGAGAGAGAGAGAAAGAGAGAGAGAGAGAGGGGACACAAGTTACGGGCTGGGAGGGCAGAGAATGAGACACAGAATCCAAAGCAGGCTCCAGGCTTTGAGCTGTCAGCACAGAGCCCAATGCAGGGCTGGAACTCACAAACTGAGAGATCATGACCTGAGCCATAGTCAGATGCCCAACCAACTGAGCCACCCAGGCACCCCTGGTTGTGCATATTCTAGAGATGAATCTGTCTTTGGGCATATCAGATACTATCCTTAGAGAAGTAATGGCCATACTATTCATCATAGATCTATCAATATAATTTCTTTATAATCCACTTTTATTGGCTTGGTATTTTTATTTTTCTTTCTATATACCAAGCATACACAGCCCTAACAATTCTGATAGATTGAGAAGATTTGCATATCAGGATAACTTTGTGACCTTAAGGAGAATAAATTTGATTATGCATTTTGGGAGAAGAGGCTGCATTGGAAGGAAATTCTCACCATCCTGATATTGCTCTTCTTGAAAGTAGAGAAAATTATGAAGAAGAAATATACAGTTTATTTTCAGGATCCATTTTCAAGGCATATCATGATGGTCTCCGTAATTTTCTCCTACTGCTCATTAATTATGCTGTCTACCACGTTTATACTCTTCTATGGTGGGAAAGAGAGGGAGGTTTGAGATATGTGAAAGAAAGAACAACTCTGCACTTGGTCTAATCTCTAATTTAGAACTGGATTTGAGGCATAACTCACAATCACTGTGTGTTTAAAGGTATTTTTTTCTGACTGGATGGGAATGACCTTATAGTTTATGAGCATTTTCTAAATATGCAAGATAACATAACTTTGTTCCTAGAATATTAGAAAGTTGTTTAATCAGCTGGTTGTTATCTGAGAATCAAAATTGTTTTTTTATATCTAGGGGAAAGCTATAAAGTAGGTGGAGTAGTAGTTCACCTCCACTACTACAGTCTTGCCCAAGCCTACATCATCTCGGTCTGGAGCATTACAAGAGACTCCTATGTGCTATACCTGCTTCTACCCTCCCCTCACAACACTCAGCAGCCAGGGGGATTCTTTTAAATATGTCAGATGATGTCATTCCTATGTTCAAACTCCCCAGTGGTTGGGTTTTCCCTTAGGATAAGTGGTACATCTTTGCAATGGCGCAAAAGACCCCACATGATCTGCTGCCCCTTAGATCTCTGACTCTCACTCTGCTCCAAATACACTGGCCTCCTGGCTATCTCTTCAGTATGCAGGAATACAGCCTCCCAAGGGCCTTTGCATTAGGTGTTCCCTTTGTTTGGAACATTTGGCCAACTTCCTCACTTCTTCAAGATTTTGTAGAAATCTTACCTTCTCCATGAAGTTACCCTGACAGCTTTATTACATAGCAAACTGCCATCTGCCACCTCACTTCTGACCCTCCTTATTTTTCTGTTGTAATGATCACTTTCTAATATCCTATATAATTTACTAATATTATATGTTTATTATTTATTCTCTGTATTCTCCCACTAGAATGTAAGCTCCATCCAATGGGCAGGTCTTTGGCTTTTTGTGCCTTGATACAAACAAAATACCAAGAACTGTGGCACATAGTAGGGGCCCAAAAAGTAGTTGGAGAGTTGAGTTGAATGCTTACACTAGATAGATACTATTATATATATTCATAATCAGAAACAAATATGCAGAAAAATATGAAAAAACTTGGTTGTAAGAAGGTGTTGGTCACATATGACATGATATAAATCAGAGTTAATGTGCTTACAGCTTTTGGGTCCAGATGTGATGCATGTTATTCAATTCCACGCCAATATCACAGCCACCTGTTGTCCTAACAATCATAGAAACAGCTATCTCAAAATATGAGAAGAGGCAAACAAAGCATGTTTTATAAGGAATACTCAAATACTCACATGTGAAATCACTTACCCCTTGTGTAACATTTAAGGACATGGAATTTCCAATAATTGAGATATTTTAGACTTTAATATCTATTGCATGCTTTCTGTGCCTTAACTCCTATTATCCTTCCACAAGCCATCAGGTAGATATTATCATTTTGCAAATGAGGAAACTGAGATACAGAAATGCTATGTGACATCCTCAAGTGTCATACAGATAGTAAATGAATTCATCAGTACCAGGCTACCTTCTGAGACTGGTTTCTGTGGTGAGCATACATATGAACAAAAAATTGCAAGGAATTTTTTTTTTGTTTTCTTTTTTCAAAAAAATTTTAATGTTTATTTATTTTTGAGAGAGAGAGTGGGGGGGGGGCGGGGGCAGAGAGAAGGAGGGAGACACAGAATCCAAAGCAGGCTCCAGGCTCCAAGCTGTCAGCACAGAGCCCAACACGGGGCTCAAACTCAAGATCTGTGAGATCATGACCTGAGCCAAAGTTGGTCACTTAACCGACTGAGCCACCCAGGAGCCCCAGGAATTTTTGTTTTCTTATTTGCAGTTGCGACATGGACACTCTCACTCTGTCTCCCCCACTCTTTCCCTCTAAAAGAGGATTCTTTGCTTTCAGGAATGGTTCCTGAGCTCTGCTTTGTTGTAGGAATACAAATACTGAGAGGATAGGAAAGCTGAAAAGACAAAGGTTAATAGAGATTCCCCATAATAAAATTCTGATCAATGAAGAGAGTGACAAAAGACTACTCAGCTTGAGTTTATGGTACACCGTTTTGAAAAGATCTTGAAGACAAATTTTGGAACTAATTTGGTATCAAGGCAATATAGAGGATAAGATGGGGAAATGAGATTTTAAAGAAATTTAGCTAAGTATTCTGAAAGTAGTCCCACCCCCCCTCCAGCACAGTCAGGAGAAACTGTTGTAAAGGATTAAATAGTGTGTATCTACTTTTCAGTTGCCAGACAGCTGTTTCTTTGAATAAAAGTCTACATGGGATTGGATCACAAATTAGCTTGTTTGTATGGATTATGTTTTGAAAAGAAAGAAAATGGATAATTAGCTCTATCATCACCGAAGTTTGAAATCATAAAATACTCTGATGCCTCCTTTAGCTATCTGTTGTTACACAGTAAATCATCCCAAAATTTAGCAGCTAAAAACAATAATAAGCACTTACTATGTCTCACAGGTTCATCCCCATGTGGATCTCCCTGTAGGACTTTTGAGTGACCTCACAACATGGTGGCTGGCCTCCCATAGAGTGGGCAAACCAAAAGAGCAGGTGGAAGCTGCATTGTCTTTTATGACCTAGGCTTGGAAGTCATATGCCATCACTTGTACCATGTCCTACTGGTCACACAGGTCAGCTCTAATATGAGAGGGACTCACCAAAGCATGAGTACCAGGAGGCAAGGAACACTGGGGAGGGAGCTCATGTTGAAGACTGGTAACCATACCTCCCTTTTTTTCTTTCTCGCTAAATTCAAATAGTCCCTGAATACTAACTGTTCTTCCTCCCTGCCTTTTCCCATTTCCACTATCTCCACTCTTCAACTCCTACACCTTATCTTGATTGTGCCCTGACTAATGCGATGGCCTCCTAATTGGTTTTCTTACCTCCAGTCCATTCCATATTTCTTTTTACCATATCTATCATTTTTCTTTAACAGAGCTTGTTCTGTAATTATAGGTAGTTTTATACATGTTTATCCATTTATTTCCCAACTAGGTGTATACCAACAGGCTTTGAAAGTAGTTACTGTTGCATACATTGGCATGTCTCCACAGCTCTTAAACTGTGCCTCAGAGAGGTAGGATAAGGGGGAAAGCAGTGGAGCCTACTGGTTAAGCACAGAGTCAAACAGATGCTGAAGTTAAATCCCAGCTCTGCCACTTCCAAGCTATGTGATCTCAGGCACGTTATTCAACCTCTCTGAGCCTCTGTTTTCTCACTTCTAAAAAGCAAGTTAATCATAATTATTAATTAATAACTATAATAATTGATACACATATTAATTATTAATAGTATAATATAGTAACTATTATAATAGTTAATAATACCTGCCTTTCAGATCGTGAGGATTAGATAAATGATGTGTGCAAAGGGCTTAGCATTATGTCTTGCACATACTAAATGCTTAATAAATTGTAGCCATTAATATGTCACATAGTTGCCATTTAGTGGTTTTTTAATAAATTAATATTGGGGAAGGAAGTATTTGGACAGAAGGCTCTGACTCTGGCAATTCTCCTTCTTCCACTTTCAGGGCCTTTCTGTGGAGTTCTGGACTGTCAGCCTGCGGTAGAACTCTCTGCAGTGGTGGAACTAGTCTATATCTGCACTGTTCAGTGGGGTGTCTATTGAGCACTTGACATGTGGCTAATGTGAGGAAGTGTGTTTTCAGTTGTATTTAAATTTAAATAGCCACATGTGGATAAGCAGCAACCACAGTGTGCAGGACAGTTCAATAATCTGTATTTCTCTAGCTCTCTAGCCTACCTAGTTCTATAGGAACACTTGAAACCAGGATTATCATGATCCAAAACCTTTTTGTCAACCATTCTGTCATACTGCCTCATTCTTTTCATAGTGTGTTCCTCACACTGCTTGCTTGGTTTTGAGTGTCCATCTGTAATCTTATTTTGATTGTACAATTACATGTGTTTATTGGAAGAAATTTTTAAAATTTAGAGAAGCTAGGGTCGCCTGGGTGACTCAGTTCATTGAGCATCTGATTTTGGTTCAGGTCATGATCTCATGGTTCGTGGGTTCAAGCCCCTCCCTCATCAGGCTCTGTGCAGACATCTCAGAGCCTGGAGCCTGCTTCAGATTCTGTGTCTCCTTGTCTCTCTGCCCCTCCTCTGCTCGTGCTCTGTCTCTCTCTGTCTCTTAAAAATAAATAAACGTTAAAAAATTTAATATAAAGAAGCTAAATAAATAAATAAATAACTAAATAACTAAATAACTAAATAAACAGGTATTAGTTATAGCCCTGTTGACCCATTGCTAAGAGTAATCACAGAACATAATTTACTACCCAGCGTGTCTCCCCTAGGGAGAGAGGGATAGCTCAGTGTGAATTTCTTTACAGGGTCAGTTCTTGCTATCTTCTCACACACACACACACACAATGGAATGTCAGAGTCTGAAAGAATGTACTGATTGCAAATGATTTTAGGCTGGTTTCCTCAGCTGTCAGAGGAGAGAATTAGAGGCCCACATGTTTAAATAAATTTCAGTGATAGTTCTCAAGAAGGTAAAATCACTCCTCACAGAGAAAAGGCAGCAAAGCATTCAGAAACTCCTCCATGCACATACAGGCTATGTTTCATTTTATGATATTCCTAAATCCTTTTGTTCATAAATTCAGTGACTATCTATAGGCAGCCACTACTGCCATCTGTTGGTAGTGGCCAGAACTGATGCATTTCAGCATAGGTGCATAAAATGGTTCTTATCTAAGTCTGTAAGTTGAATCTTGTCATCACAGGAACCTCTGTATTCATGGAAAAAAAAAAAACAAAAACCCAGAATGTGGAATCAGATAGACTTGGGTTCATATCATTGCTGTGCCTCATGTGAGAAGTGTGACCACTGTCATTTTGGGTTTTCCATTTGTTAGATGGGGATAATACCTAGTTTATAGGAATGTTGTAAGAATTATGTAATGAATGAATATTAGTTTGGGTAGATGCTAGTCAAAATTTCAGTGGCTGAACACAGTCTGTTGTTAACTTCAGAGTGTCTTGCTCATAACACAGTTCAAAATGGGTGCTCTGAATCATCGGGCAGCTCTCCTGAATCACAGGACCAAGCGTCTTTCATCTTATGACTCCACCATCTTCAACTCTGGCCTCCAAGGTCATCCTGGAGCCCAACATCCACCAGCAGAGTAAGAGGAGAGGGCATGGAGGTATGTGAGGAGGTTTTTATGGGCCAGACCTGGAGCTACATACATTACTTCAACCCTCTCCCACCCTCCCCCACCCCCCGTTCATCAGAACTGTCTCACAATTGCATCTCACTGCTGGGAAGACTGAGAAACATGGCCCAGCAGTCTCTGTCACAGTCGCAATTTTAAGTAATGAAAACATAAGCCTCACTCTAATGCAGTTGTGAATTTTTCTTTATGTATTATGTAACACTATTTATATTTTTCTCAGTTATTAGTATAACACAGGTACAAAACTAAAAGGCAAGGTAGTGTGATGAAATGAGCAGTGGTCTTGGAGATGTGGCTTCTAAATCTGTGTGATCTTGGACATGTCACTCAGCCAATCTGAACTCCAGTCTTTATTTGGAGACTGACAGTGGTAGAGCCAACCGTGTATCTGTGTAGTCTGTTCCCACCCTATATCCCTAGCTCTAAAGGTTTACAGCTTTTTGCATGGAAATAGTACAAAGCAAAACAAAACACGCTGGGACTCTCAGAGTAGATAAGTGATAGAATACAATTCTTGGATGGGCTTAGATGGGAAGGTTTCTAGAAGAGAATCAGCTTTAAGCCCATTCTTGGAAGAGGGGATAGTCCTGAAGAGAGGGAATGAGGCATGGAATGCCATGCAAGGAGTGCATAAAGAAGATCATAAACAAGAATTTAGGGGAGGGGGGCATGGCAAGGAGAATAGCCAAGCTGAAAAGGAATGAGTAACAGTGGGGTTGGGGGCAAATTTAAGAAGTAGTTTGAAGGGTGCCCGGGTGGCTCAGTCGGTTAAGCATCCAACTCTTAGTTTTGACTCAGATAATGATCTTATGGTTCATGAGATTGAGCTCCATGCCCGTCTCTGCACTGACAGCGCAAAATCTGCTTGGGATCCTTTCTGACCACCCCCTGCTTGTCACACTCTCTTTTGGAAAAATTAAATAAGCATTTAAAAAAAATAAGAAGTAGTTTGATATATAGAAGGAAAGAAAACATTAATGATAAGCTGCTAGGCTTAGGAGGTCATATTTAATCTAAAAAGATCCCAGAAGAAAGCCAATTATGGTTTTTATATGGGCAAGTGACATAATGATAATTTGTTAGTCATTATGAAAAGAAATGTGATTAGATCATAGCATTTGACATGACAGTACCTTCTATTAAACTGCGGAATGTCTAAAGGCTAAATGCTCCATAAATATTCTTCCGAATATGTTGGTTATCTGAATTCTATACCCATTTCAAGGAAAAAAGGGTTTTACGTGGTAATGGAGAAGAGATGAGGATGTGGGAAAAATCAAATAGTTTACATTGAAAGACAGCCCTCATTTCTCTGCTTTATTTTGTTTTATTTTTGTTTAAATCAAGGATAAAAATGTAGGTAAGACATGAGTCAGAGCAAACTCAGAAAGTACCTAGAAGCCTTCAGCATTTGAAGCCTGCTGGCTAGTTTCATGTGGGTGAAGTTTGGTTTTCAGAAAGACAAACTGAAAATAGAACCTGTTTGTTTAGATTTTGTCATTTTCTAGGGGACACACAAGAATGTTCAATGAACGATGAGGGGGAAGAATTTCTTCCTGGGAACTGCCCCAGAGAGCCTTGTTTGGAGAGAATACAGCCCTACAACAGCCCCTGAGTACACTGCAGTTCCCCTCTGGATCAAGTCTGAGGAGACACAGTCTTGGCCAAGGCAAGCGTGAGCAGGAGTTCAATCCAGTCCTCCACACAGGTTTCCAGTAAAGGCCTCTGTCACACTCTCAGAAAACATGAGAGGATTGAAACGTTCCCCAGGAAAGCTGTTAACATCCTTGACTCTTCTTCAGCTCTAATAAGCTCTTGGGAAGCACTATTTTTGTTTTTATTTTTAAGAAAAAGGTTACCTTTTCGATGAGTAACTATGTGTTATTTATTACACACCAACTTTTTTTTCACAAATGAAATATTCTACTATTAATAACCACATGACTGTGGCAAGACACAAGTCTTCTCTGGGCTTCAGGCTTTGG
The DNA here is from genome assembly GCF_018350175.1 of Felis catus. Classification (NCBI taxonomy): domain Eukaryota; kingdom Metazoa; phylum Chordata; class Mammalia; order Carnivora; family Felidae; genus Felis; species Felis catus. The sequence goes on along the minus strand of NC_058371.1, from coordinate 101,508,856 downwards.
TTTTCTTCTGTATAAAATATAGAGACTAGATTATATAATCTCTGAGGCCTCTTCCTGATCTGAAATGATAAGTTCTAATTCAAACAACTTCCTCTTTCTGGTGAAGTAACATGAAGCCTGAGGTTACTTTATCACATTGTTCTAAATCTCTAGTGCTCTTAAAACGTGTAGGAAAAAGACGAACAGCCCACTGAGCGTGTACTGCGGGAAGAATCCTGTATTCAGCGCAACAGTATGTTGGTTGGGAGCACTGAGCTCAGAGCTACTTCTCTCCCACCCCCACGACCAGGGGGAGTTCACATCTTTAGACTTCTTAGAAACACCAGTGTTTTTATTGTGGCTGTTCAATAGATTCTCTGGCTGCACTTTCCAGTTTGGCAATAGTTTATTTGCCATCTATTCTTATTCTTTATTCCACTTCCATGTTTTTGGGTTCTACTTCTTTCTCAAGAGATAATTCCCTCTAAATAAAGATCATATCCTAAATAAAGCAATTTTATATACAGTGTCCAGGACAGAATATGAGATGATAATATGACAGGTCATGATGATGAGAGCCAGAAAAATGCAGGATTTCAGAGCCAGACTTCTATGGTAGCCATTAGCCATGTGTGGCTTTTTAAATTAAAATTAGCTAGAATTAAAAATTAATTTCCTCTGCCATCCTAGCCCCATTTAAAGTGCTCAACAGGCACATGTGGCTAGTGACTACCATTTTGGACAGTACAGATATATCACTTTTTCATCACTGCATAAAATGTTTAATTGGATAGTGCTGCCTTAGACTAGTCACAGAATCATATTCTTAAGGGATGTCAGGGAACTTGGAAACCACCTAAGACATTCTTCTATCCAGGATGGTTCAGATCTTTCCAGTACCAGAGAATTTATCACCTTACAAAGCAGTCTACTTCATTTTTTGAAAACTTTATAGTAGACAGTTCTTCCTTAAGCTGGGTCAAAATCCATATCCCTTTAACTTCTGCTCTCTCCCAAACACAGGATAAATGAATGATTCTTCCACCTGGAACTTTATGGGAGCATAGGTACCTCTATTGTATCTATTTAGACTTCTCTTTCCCAGTTAGACTATGCCACAGGTGAGGCAGCTGAAGCTTGGAGCAGTCCTGCCTCATGATCCATGGTGAAGCTAGGACTGAATGCAGGTTTCCAGTTGGTGTGTTCCAGTCCAATCTTACTGCTTCCAAGTCTAGCAACTATGTCATTAAAGAATCTATGTATATGAGTTTATGGAGTTGAAGTTCTTGGTCTTTTTCTTTCCATTTTGTTGTCGTTGTTCCATTTTTTTATTTTCTTTTTTCACTGCATGCTTCCTAAGAGATTCGAGGTTATTTCTTCCCCAATAGAACAAAGAGTACATGAACTCTGTGTGAATATTTCAGAACATAAATCAATGGCCGCCCCCCAAAATAACCTCAGCTGTCAAGCACAGAAATCACACCAAATGGCTTGCTTTCATTTGCTAGTTTCAAACAGTATGAGGATAGAAGAGGAAGCTAGAAGCACTAAAGATAAATGACCTACTTCCAAATGGTGTCTAGAAGAGAGAATGCCCTTGATGACTATTCAGTAAGAAAAGACATCTACCTCTCCAAGGGCTCTGTGTAGACTTTGCCAGTGAGCTATTGTAAATGCCAGTTACAGCTTCAGATCTTTTCAACAAGCACTCAAGGAGGTGTGGGGTCTGTGCTAGGGCACCAAAAATAACTGAAACACTGCCCTCCACTCACTGGCAGGGAGGCTGGGTGGAGTCAATAAACAGTCAATTACCACTCTAGACAACTCCATCGAGCACGTCCATAGGTGTGTTTCAAAGAAACCAGCAGATCAGTCTTGAAGCCCAAATGGTCACAGCAGTTGCTATCACAGCAGAAAAACTTTTGAGAGTCAGTAAATAGTGGGACCCACAGACCAAGCTTCCTAGGAAAGAAGACTCTGCCCAAACCAGTCTGGGCCCAACAGAAGATCTGACACTACTGTATAAACAGCTGTCTTCTCTAACAACAAAAAAACTGCTCCCTGATTCGCTTCATTAAATTTGGCAAATGATCAGAAAGAATAATGTCACTAGCCTCCACCACCAGCCATGCCCCTTAACATTCAGATCCATAGTTAACTATAGATATAGATGATATAGATATAGATAGATATAGATATAGATATAGAGATAGAGATAGATAGATAGATAGATAGATATAGATAGATAAATATATGAATATATATGAATATATGTGTGTGTATATACATACATACATATGTATACAAACAACACATATAGATAGGATAGATAGAAGTTTATGTAGAATTATTTCATGTATGTATGTATACATATAGCTATATGTGTGTGATTATATGTTATATTTTTTACATTTGAATGTTCTTATATTTGTATATAGAGGTATATTTATAGCATGCATTATTTCTGGTTGTGTACACTTATAAATACATATAATATTTTTAGAAAGCACAATTATGTATCTCACACACATATACTAAAGATGTTTCTGGAAGAATACACAAGAAATTTTTCATGGTGGTAACGTTGGGAAAGCAGGGATAAAGATCTTGGGCTGCAGTAAGGAAGGATGCATTGTATTTTATTATATAGCCTTTATGTATTTTAATTTTTTCTGTCTATTAATTACTTTCAGAAAAACAAAAACATTTTTATTAATATTTGGCTATACTAAGGACACCATCATCTATCTTCACTCTGTTTTCCAACATGAACTCCAAAGTGCAAATAGAGTTAAAAGACCTTGTCCCAGGCTGGGGTCCTCCAGGTACTCTGTCTTGGATGACTTAAGTTGCTATGGTTTTTCCCACATGTGCTGACCTGACATAACTAGGCCCAAATTAAGATTATATGAGATGATATATGTGACATTGTGACAGTGCTTTGCAAATGGTAAGCTTCAACAGGCACGTCCGTAACACTGGCTTGTGGAAGAGTGCCCAGAACAACCCACCTTGACTGACATTATCTGGGTCCTGGTATGTGTGTGCGGCAGGCAGGGATGGTTTATGATGTAATGACAGGGAAGGGAGGGGGGCAGGAAGAAAAGAAATGAGAAGGAGGAGTAACAGAGGCTAAGATAGGAGAGGGTAGATGGGAGGCCTTCAGGAGTCCTGATGTAATCCAGGTGTCCTTGCAGAAGGGTGTTGTACTCTGTCATAAGGCCTGAGCAGCCCTAATTTGCCACTATTCCCAGCTGATACATGAATATCTTCGTTGGGACAATGATGTATCATTCTTTTTTTTTTTTAATTTTTTTTTTAATGTTTATTTATTTTTGAGACAGAGAGAGACAGAGCATGAACAGGGGAGGGGCAGAGAGAGAGGGAGACACAGAATCCGAAACAGGCTCCAGGCTCTGAGCTGTCAGCACAGAGCCTGACGCGGGGCTCGAACTCACAGACCGTGAGATCATGACCTGAGCCGAAGTCGGACGCTCAACCGACCGAGCCACCCAGGCGCCCCTGATGTATCATTCTTGATAGTGTCATGAGAATATGGTGAATTCACGTTTCTTTGTCCAAAGGCTAAGCCTCTTCCCACTGTCCTCTGCCAGAGTCCTTTATTAACTCTCTTAAATCCTCGTCTTTAATTATTAGTTCAACCAACATGTATTGAGTTTCTCCTCTATGCCAGGCACTGTGCTCAGTCCTAGGGATGTGGAATGAATATAATATTGTCTTGGCCATCAAGATAGTCCCTGTTAATAGTGGATAAGGATACGGAAATAACAGTTGCAATCCAGCGGGCTGTTACAGCAACGAGATGTTCAGAACAGTATGATGGTGACTATGCATATGGAGGAGGAAGAGACACTGAGGGATAGGAAAAAGTTTGCCAGACAGACAGATTTTGAACAGGCTTGAGAATGCATGAGATTCAGAGGAAAGAGGATTTGGAAATTGGATTTGGCTGCGATATAGAGTGAGGGCAAAGTGACAGGTAAATCTGGGAAGACTAAGCTAGGTCAGCTGTAGACGGCATTTTGTATAGCGCTAAGGAGTTTGCACTCTGTCCAGTCAGCTTGAGTTCATTTGATTTTATATCTTTTGTGAAGGAAAACTTACGTAACTATATAGTTATTTACCTTTAACAAAGTAGTACTTTATTCATAATAAGAATCTTCAACCTACTTATTTCATTGCAAAGTGCAATTTGTCATTTATACTCTACTTCTCTCAAAGAATTGATTGTACACTCAATATTATTGGGCTTAAAGCACAGAAGAAAATTTAACCTGTTTGTGAATCAGAATCCCTGGTTTAATGACTTGATACAAGCTATGATTTTCCTCCCATAAAAATGTAGATACTAAATATTGCATATAATTTCATGGACCTCAAAAATTCCTAAGTTCAAGGTAGACAATTAAATGGCAGTTTTGTTTTGACAGGTTTTTTTAAACAAGGAAATTATATACAGAATCTTAGGTACTTACCTAAAACCTCATTTTAGATTTAATAATGAATTCAGAATCTTATTTCAGTGATAAAATTTGAGGTCACCTTCCAAATACATGTTGAGTTATTTTGAAATCTGAATAGACATCCAAATAGAATGTTGAATTATTTTGAAGTTTTCTTGATTAAATTAACTATAACTCACATTTTATTAATACAGAGAGGGTCATTAAGTTATTTTAGGATGCCCAAACATGAAATAAGAAATAATTCTATAAAATAAGATGAAAAACAACAATTCCATCAGATATCAAATTTCTAAAAGCCTTCTTTTTCTGCTGCCACATAAATGCTACAATGAGTCTAGCTATAAATGAAGATCTCTCGATTATTAAGGTTTGCTAACATTCAGAATACAATATGACTCCTTTATCGATTTATTAACCTAAGAGACCCTTGAAACTGCAGCTCCTTTTGCACATAGAACAAGGATAATATCTTTTGTAAATGTATTACTGGACTTTCCTATTTGGAACCTGAAGAAAAGGCCAGGGGAAAGGGGAGGAGGTGGAGATGGAAGGAAGGCTGTGTGTTTGAACTTTTTGTGGCAGGTGTGCAAAGAAAAAGATTCACTATTTATCTTCCGTCCCCCCCCCCACGATGAAAACCAAAATAGGAATTTTTTTCTGAATTTGTTGGAAAATAAAACACTGTTTCTAAATTCCTTACTGTCCTATTAACATGGGGAGAAGCTGATCCAGTGACTTGATTGTGAGGTTTGGAGTAAGGAGGGAGAATTAGAAATCTGGAAGAGAAATATGGAAGGAAGCTGTGAACGGGTACAGGTGAGGAAAGAGGCAGGTGAGGAAAGACGGAATGCTGGCTTCCTCCTCTTGGCTGAAGCCCCAGCAGGGACAGATCTGCTAGATAAGCTGAACAGCTCTACTCCTGTATGGGAGAGCACTGACTTGCAGTGCATGCTGGGCTACTACACATTTAGGCAGAGTATGAGCTAGCCCTCTTGAGCTACCCTTGGCACTCAGACAATGCAGTGAGTTCTGAAGTTTCTGCTGGCAGGAGGAGGGCTGCAGAAGGAAGCAGATGGTGTTGGCTGTCCAACTTGGCAGAAATCTCGAGGCAAAGCAAAATAGCTTTGAAGCCAGGTTGCAGGCAGCCTTCAGGAACCAAGTCACCAGAGAGAAACCTTGGCCTCAGACCAACCTGAAAAGAGCAGCCTCAGACTTCAGGAGCAGCCACCAGCAAGATGCCCAGGGGCAGAAGCAGGGGAGCCAGAGTTCAGAGGACACCAGCCAGTGCATGGCCAGGCAGGCCACAGAGAGCACAGTGAAGCCCCTCATGTACCCACTTGCTACCCCAAAGGGGAAGAAGCATTCTGAAAGTCTGAGCATTCACTGAAGGATGGAATTGCCCAAAACAAAACATTAACCAGCTGTGATTGATGGTCTCACATCATACATAAATAGATTGAAATTTAGATCAAAAGGATACTCTTCAAATGTTGGTGCGTTGAAATGTCCATTCTATCCAGCAGGATGGAGGCTCGTAAGGAGAATGAAATCAGCCATAGAGAAGTGAAGGAGCTGCATTTCCTTTGCACATGTAAGTGTGCTGGGAGTGAATTTGGAATCCCGCTACATCTTTTTCCTGCCACACAGTTCTATCGCAAATTCAGCATTATATCATTATTACCTTCTTTGAAAAAAATGAGAAAAAATTCAAATTCCAGTTAGCAGGGTTTATAATTTTAAATGCGCTAGGCAGACATCATTATATGTGTTTAACAAATCATTGACTCTTCCGTTACACAGACCATATATTTTGTATGTGCGCATGTGTGTGTGACACATACATGTGTATATCTTAATATTGTCTATTTCCTTTTTTTTGTTACATTTCCTGTGTGCTGAGCTGGGGTATTTATTCTTCTGAATGATGCAATGGGTTAACAAGATAATAGGAAGGAAATCTTTTAAGGTACAAGGACCTTGACACTACAGTTTGTTTCGGTTTGATTAAACAGATGGAATTCCACGCAAGTGGAAAGTTGTGAAGGCGGACACACCTATAGCATACACACCAACAGTGAACAGAAGTGGTGGGAAGTCACTGAAATGAAAGGCGGCAGAATGGTTTCTAGCATCTCACCTTTTACCAACAATACTCTGCTGCTCTGAGCCTTCTTCGTGTTCAAAATCCAGATTTTGTTAACCATAAGAAAAAGTGATGTTTTTACTTGTGAAATGCTAAATCCTAACCATCAGACAACGGAGTGGGTGACTGCCTGGAAAACGACTCATACATTCCTTGAACATTTCTCTCACAGAGTAATTCTTTTATGAACAGGTAGAAGACGCCCTGGGAACTACAGTAAATGTGGGAGTTTTTTTCTGAATAAAACTATTGAAATCTATGATAAGAATTATTCTTAATTTTGTATATACATGTTATGGAGATGGCAAAAGTCAGCCAAAACTTTAAGTGTCATATTTTAGAAGGTTTAGTATGACCTAATTTTAGTTAACCGGAAATATTTCTAATTAAAAATGAATATATGTGAAGTGACAGAATGCTGAAAGGACACTTTCTTCCCCACTAATTCTGTAATGTTGAAGCAAGAATTAATGAAAACCAGTAATATGAAGATCCAGATTTAACTTTCTTCATTTTTAAAAAGTATATAAATCTTGTCAATTTAACTAGAATCTATTTTTTTTTCTGCTTGGTTGCATTTTTGTAGCACACAGAGTTGGAGAAATTATCAGCACGACAGTAAATGTTTTAGCATCATTAGTTTTAGACACATTATTTTAAATGAAAAATAAATATCCAATTTAAAGCAGAGGCAACATGCTTAACGTTAGTAGATGTATAAGGTATGCTCTTTGTAAAGAAAACAATGAAAGGAATGAATATGTCTTGGGAGAGTATTCACCAAGAGGGCAAACTGAGAAATCATGATTTTTGCCATTTAGCACTTGTACCATTATTGTATGCTTGATTTCCCTTTGTTTCTTCTTCTGTTTAGCGACACAAATGGTTTGTGGCCAAAGTTCAGACTGCTTAAATTACGTGCCATCACCCATACTCACCAGCACTCTGAGAAACAACAAGCCGCTCAGTGATGGTAAACAACACTCACGAGGAAACCACTTCAAAAAGCTCAGGTCAGTGTTCACAAGGGGACAGTTTTCCTGCAAATGTAAAATGTTCCAATTACAGCGCCATGTAAAATGAATATTGCTTCTACACAGAGGAGAACTTAGGGAATACCACCATCAAGGGAAGAGGGCACAGGAAGAAGACTACATAAATGCAGGGGTTTGGAGGACTGATTGCCTGGGTTTCAATCCCAGTTTCAATACCCGCTGGGAAAAGTCACTCAAGCTCCCTGCACCCCTATCTTCTCACATAGCAATTGGGAGGAAGGATACAAGCTTTAGAAGACTGCAGTCAGTGTCAAATAAGTTAAACAGATAAAGTGCCCGGACTTTAGAGGAATGTATCAGGCTCCCTTCCTAGTATTCCTACTTACATTAATGCATAGATATATGGTGATTAAATACTCTAACATCATCACCTCCCTGTTCACACGTGCACACATGCCACCCTTGGGCTCTCACCCTGGGTGAACATGCACTGATGTGAGGACTCATTAGTCCCTACCCCAGCTCTAGAAGTCTCATATCTAGAGGCTTCCCTGCCCCACCTCCAGTTGTAATTCAGACAATTCAGATGAATCTGCTGAGCTATATCAGTTTTATGATTATGTTCGGCTCATCCAGAGAAAATCAAATGTTTTTTCACCCTTTCTAGAATAATTTAGAAATAATCCACAGAGGGCCCTCCTTTGACTTTAATTTCCCTCACCTCCTTCTCTCATTTAATGTTGATAATAATGGTAACAGTAAACACAATGACAGCTATCATTTAATGAAGGCCTGCTAGTTACCTATGCTAAGTTAACTATGCTAAGTCCTTTGTGTTTATAACAATTTCAGTAATTCATAATAATCCACATATGGGTTTCCTGATAGCAATTCATTCCAAGAAAACATCCCTGAAATATTTTGGACTCCCATAGAAGCAAGGTTTCTGTACATTCTGGTTCTGCAGAGGGTCCTTTAGGCCTTTGTGTCACCTTGTTCTTAGCCCAGAGCTCCAGAGCAAGATCCTTGACTGTCCTCTTGACTCTCTCTCCTCCTTCCACCATGCGTTTTCACTGTATGTAACATTATTGATTCCATACCTCCCTAAACTGCAGCAGTATAGACAATTCCCTCTCTGTACCAAGCACTCTCACATTAAATAACCTCTCATAATACTCATAACAATATTCAGATATTATAGATACAGCCATGACTGAAGTGTAAAGATATCAAATAGTTTTGCCTAAGATGACCGTGGTAGGGGCAGCTAGCACTAGGATCTAGATCTTTTGACTTCAAGTTCAGGCGTTGTTATACTATGCTATTCTGCTTCCTGATCTTGTCAACAATTAATATATTTTCTGGAATGTCAGAAACAAGACAGTATCCCTTCATATATCATTTTGATACCTAATTCTATGAAAAATGATGATCTTATAATGCTATTTAGCAATATTCATATAAAGTAGCATTTAGAAAATATGTTAAATGTTGAGTGCTAAAGAACATTAAGTTCTTAAAACATTTTAAAAGAGTGATTCACTGCCATTACTCAGAAAATATGCAATGAAGATGATTCACTATAGAAAGTTTAAATGAGACTTTGAAGTAGACAATGTTCGAATCATAAATTAAAAAAAAATTTTAAAAGAGAGGGAGAAAAGAAAAAAAAAACCTTTGTGGTTGCTTTTCTTACAACTAAATATCATTTTACTAGAAAAGGGCTTGGTCAACATATTGATTCATCCTGGACGGATGCTGTTTTTTGTTTTAGATTTTTTTTTTTCGACCTATTGTTCATTTCAATAATTTCATTTCTTTTTCTTCTCCTTCTTCTCATTCTTGATCTCCTTCTCTCCTCCTTCTCTTATCTTCTACCTCCTCCTTTTCCTTTTTTTTTCCATTTTTTGGAGCATTAAAATTAGTTCATACAAAGAAATCACATATTGTACTACAAAATTGACATCTATCAACATGAATTTTATGTTTGGCTTCATTTATTGTTTCTCCTTGTCTGTAGATAATGTCTATTATTTTTTTCCAAGGGAGTCAAAGGTATTAAAAAGGTCTGTTTCTAAAAGTAGAATGGAGAAAAGTCAGTGTTGAGATATTATGAACTCACTCTTCAGGGAAGTTCTGTAGGACAGGGTATTAGAAAGGATTCTCCAGAGAGTAAGAACCAACAGGATGTATACATATTTACAGAAAGAGAAAATTTTATTTTAAGGAATTGGCTCCCATAATTGTGGAGGATGGCAATTCCAAAATCTGCCAGATAGGCTGACAAGCTAGAGACAAAGGGAAGAGTCGATGCTACAGTTCAAGTCTGAAGGCAGTATGTTGGCAGAATTCCTTCTTATTCAGGAGTCAGTCTTTTTCCACTAAAGCTTTCAACTGCTTGGAAGAGATTCACCCACGTTCCAGAGTACTGGTAATAGGCTTTACTCAGTCTGCTGATTTAAATGTTAATGTCATCTAAAAAAATACTTTCACAGAAACATCTAGAATAATGTTTGACCAAAATTTCTGGGTAGCGTGGCCTACCAAAGTTGACACATAAAATTAACCACCATACATTGCCAGATACTCCCTGTAGAGAGATAGATCATTGTCCCATGTCCCATTTTCAACATTATCAGAATAAGTAGAGTGGTCTCTCGATAAACTGCATCAGATAAAACTCTTCTTTCTCTGGATTCACCAGAAATGTTTATGTTTTTACAAACTAAAACCTGGTTCCCTACATCTATAAAAATTCAGAAGGGAAACTGTTACCTCAACTCCAACTGGAGTGTGACAAATCAATAGTAATTTTCATAGCTGGCAAAATTGGTAAAATTCTTTCCTCCATGCTCCAAAGATTTAACCATTTCTTCCCTACTAGTTACTGTGAACAGTGGTATAAATCTATGGGATTATTAGAATCACTTTCCCAGAATGTCATAATTCCAGTTCTCCATTCCTTTAAGTTTCTAATATTAACTCATCCCTTACTCTATTCCCTATCACGTGTAAATGTAAGAATCGCCCCATGGCAATTGAGTCAGACCTGGGGAAAGCAGGGGAACATGTGGTTCCTGACTCCCCATAGTCCTAAGTAATCCTATCCTCCCCAGGGCATGTACCTGAGGAAACTGTTATTCCCTACCCTAACCCCCCGCCCTGTGTGTGTGTGTGTGTGTGTGTGTGTGTGTGTGTGTGTGTGCGTATCTTTGAGGGATGGAGATCAGAATTGAAAGAAAGATGCAGAAGACAAAGAATAAAGAGGGAATTGGAATTTTTGTGTTTTCAGTTTATTGTCCCTAAGTGCTTAAAAAATTTGGACTGAGAAGGTGTAGTAAAATTTAGAAAAGAGATGCTCATTGTGTTGTAAAAAGTTCCTCTAAATCTTTCTTCATCAAGATTGGCCTCGTTCAGGTGCTGTGAAGAAAGGGGTGTAAAAGAGGGAATTGGGAAAGGAGAAAAGCACCCCAGACCAGGGAGCATGTGCAAGCAGCAGTGCTTGTGAGAAAGTGGCCTGACCAGGATGGACAGCAGTAAGAAGTGAGGTTGAATAAGGAGCATAAAGCCACATTTTGGGGTGTGTTGGAAATCCTACTGAGATGAAACTTGTCACAATTGTGTTGTGATGAACTGAGATGAGACATGATGAGAGGGAGGAGCAGGATGAAGAGGAATGAACAGAGGGCCTCAGAGGGAGCTTTGGGAAAGCCCCACTCCTAGAGGGTGAGTGGACATGTGTGTATCTTGTCTCATGACTGATTTCCTCCCTGGAGTTCAAGGGAGGTCACCCAATGATGGTAAAGGCAAGAGGTTAGGATTGAGGGCTTGAGAGGACATTGTTCAGTGCAATTGCATAAGCTGTTTTTGAGCTTCTGCTCTGGACTGGCTAGAATGCTAGGTGTTAGAAATACAAGAATGAGGGGCGCCTGGGTAGCTCAGTTGGTTGGGTGTCTGACTTTGGCTCAGGTCATGATCTTGTGGTTCGTGGGTTCAAGTCCCACGTCTGATAGCTCAGGGCCTGGAGCCTGCTTCAAATTCTGTGTCTCCTTCACTCTCTGACCCTCCCCTACTCATGCTGTCTTTCTCTCGCTCTCAAAAATAAAAAAAAAAAACATGAAAAAAAAGAAATAAAAGAATGAATAAAATATGTCCTCTCTCATCTAGACTCTCCCAGTCTCTCAGCATCAATAATAAAAAAAAAATTTTAATGAGCTAGCAGCACAAGCCAGACTTGATTTCCTACTTGACTGTGAGCATTGAGACTTGGCACTAGTGTGGGGGTGGGGGCATCTTAAAATGGAGGCCAGTTTGGTGTTGACAGATCATGTCAGAATGAGCTGATGACTAAAGCTGGATGATTAAAGGTCCCAGGTGAAAAGCAAGTTCCATACATGCAGGGAGTTAGGAGAGGCCCATGTGTAAGGTGGTTGTAGCTTAAGATTCAGTATAAATTCTGAGATCTCACAATGAGATCCAGGGAGTGAATATGGAGTTGTGCTGCTGCTCTGTAATTGAGATGGAGGTCAAGAACCAGACTAGATGTAGATTCTTGAGATCCAAGAGTAGGGTGAGTTGTTAATGGACAATAACTTTTGTGCACTTGTCACAAGGCGAAATCGCTCCTCAAACTGGGTTGAGAGAGTACTTCTTTATATCTTCATAAGGCATCTCAATTTCTTCATGACTGCATCCTCTAGATAATAGGGGGAAAACCCTAAGTATTAGTTTAGTTTGTAAGTAAACTTAGTACATTGTAATAAGAAGAAACAGCTATGTAATTTTCAGGACTCAGCACAAAGTGGAAATGTAGTCGTCCTTATTAAAAAATTAAGAACTTCAAGATGGGTACAGTAGAGTGCTAAAGCAAACCAGGGATGCTTCTGGTCACACATTCACAAAGCTACACCTGCTAAGGAATTCAACAATCCCTTTAGGTTACTCTCCATCTCTTTAAAGTGCTCAGGATCTGATTTCCTGTCTCTCTCTCTCTCTCTCTCTCTCTCTCACACACACACACACACACACACACACAGCACATACACACAGAGTTTTATCTCACATATGGCCATCAGTGTACTATAGCCAGCTTGTACCAGCTTGAGAGAGTAAACAACTATGCACATATCTTCCCAGCTCTGCGTTTAGTGATATTATGTGCGTAACTTGAAATCAGCCAAGGTGGGAGACTTTACAGCATGAAATTTGCAAGTACTAGAAAGCAGAGCCTTTTTCTTCAGAGAACCAGTTATTAAACATTTACCAGAACACTACTGTATATACGTTCTTAAACAAACACTGACTTTTTTGTTCATTTGCTGTATTCCTAACATTTAGAATGATGCCCAGCACATAGAGGACACTAAGTTGTTTAACATATGAATAAATATCCTTCTCTGCCCATAGAGCAGTAGGTTCATGACCTAGATAGCACAGTAGAGGTATTATTTCTGCCTACAAAAGAAATTCTATCATTTGAAAGCTAAATGAATATAGAAAACTCTTTTAATAAAGGCTTTCTTTTAATAAAGGCTGGCTTCAGCAACTACTGTCTTCTACCTTAATCCTCTATTAGATATTATAAACTGAATATTAGTGTTTCTGTTCTCTTTGCATTCCTGCTAGAACAGTCCTAAACTTGTTAGCCAAATAGATGCATCTGGAAAAAGACTTGGTGGAGTGGTCTGTACAAAGGGATGCAAAAGGCAAAATAGTTCAAAAAATATTATCTCAGATACACATTCATTTTCTCAAAAGCCTAAACCAAAGGGAAGACACCATGGCAGGCAATTGTAGATACTGACGAAGCCAGGATGTCATGAAAGGAGACAAGGAGGGAGATTATGTTTCTATCAGGGACATGTCTTGGAGTCGTTCTAATCATTTCACAAAGGTGGAGGTCTATTTCTATAATGTAAAGGGGAACACTATAGTCTTCCTGTGTGTCTCGTGTCTCTTCTGTACTACTCACACCGAACACTTCACATCTGACACTTCTGGTCACCAAATGTGTAAAGATTTTTCCCCCCAAGCAATCTTATGAGATAATACCTGGTGTCCTACATTTCAATTCAGTTCTGACACTAACTTAAGTTAGCCCAGGACCCACAGGTGAAGGGTTCCATCCCACAAGACTGCCCCACCCCACTTCAGACACCAACCACAAATTGTAGGCCCCAGGTTACCTACCAGCTTGGCTACAAATCACAGGTTCTGATGACCTTTCTCCTTGAATTCAGTCATTTCCTAGAACAGCCCACAGAATTTAATGAAACACACTTTCCAGGTTATTATGTAATAATAATTATATAATTATTATACAATAAAGAATGTCATAAAGGATACAGATGAACAACCAGATGAGAATTAGATAGGGTACATACGATCTGGAAGGGTCCTGAATACAGGAGCTTCTGTCCCCATGGAGTTAGGGTATAACGCCCACCTGGTATGCAGATGTGTTACCGGGTTTGGTTACCAAACCCGGTGACACATCCCTACACCTCGTACTTCCTTCATGGAAGCCTGATCTATCATTAACTCCATCTCCAGCCCCTCTCCCATCTCCGGATAATGGGGAATGGGGCTAAAAGTTCTAAGCTTCTGATTCTGGTTTGGTCTTTCTGGTAACCAGCCCCCATCCAAGATCCCATCAGGAGTCACCTCATTAAAACATAAGATATTCCTGGGGCTCCTGGGTGGCTCGGTTGAGCAACTGATTCTTGATTTTGGCTCAGGTCATAATCTCATTATTTGTCAGATCGAGCTCTGTGTCAGGCTCTGCAGTGAACATTCTTTGTCTCTCTCTCACTCCCTCTCTCTCTCAAAATAAATCAATAAATATATTTTTTTTAATTACACCTTTTTTGCTTTTAATTCCCTTGCCTTTGGGGATGTGTCGAGTAAGCGATTGCTACGGCTGAGGTCAGAGAAGTCTTTTCCTGCTTTCTCCTCTAAGGTTTTGATGGTTTCCTGTCTCACATTCAGGTCCTTTATCCATTTTGAGTTTATTTTTGTGAATGGTGTGAGAAAGTGGTCTAGTTTCAACCTTCTGCATGTTGCTGTCCAGTTCTCTCAGCACCATTTGTTAAAGAGACTGTCTTTTTTTCCATTGGATGTTCTTTTCTGCTTTGTCAAAGATGAGTTGGCCATACATTTGTGGGTCTAGTTCTGGGGTTTCTATTCTATTCCATTGGTCTATGTGTCTGTTTTTGTGCCAATACCATGCTGTCTTGATGATTACAGCTTTGTAGTAGAGGCTAAAGTCTGGGATTGTGATGCCTCCTGCTTTGGTCTTCTTCTTCAGAATTACTTTGGCTATTCGGGGCCTTTTGTGGTTCCATATGAATTTTAGAATTGCTTGTTCTAGTTTCGAGAAGAATGCTGGTGCAATTTTGATTGGGATTGAAATAAGCCATACAGAGAAAGACAGATACCATATGTTTTCACTCTTATGTGGATCCTGAGAAACTTAACAGAAACCCATGGAGGAGGGGAAGGAAAAAAAAAAAAAGAGGTTAGAGTGGGAGAGAGCCAAAGCATAAGAGACTCTTAAAAACTGAGAACAAACTGAGGGTTGTTGGGGGGTGGGAGGGAGAGGAGGGTGGGTGATGGGTATTGAGAAGGGCACCTTTTGGGATGAGCACTGGGTGTTGTATGGAAACCAATTTGACAATAAATTTCATATATTGAAAAAAAAATTACACCTTCCTATCATCCAGGCAATTCCAAGGGATTTAGGAGATCTGTGCCAGGAACTGGAGACAGTGGCCAATATAAATTTTTTCTATTATTTTATATATAAGCAGAATCAGTCACACTTCTCCATATGTGTGAGGCCACAATCTCTTTGCAAGAAATGCAGAATTAATGCTCTTTGAGTTTTTAGATAATGTACTAAAAACTCAAAGCACAAATGCCATGGGTCTTACCACTACTTGTCTTCTTTTTCTCCCTACTCCTCTCCTCTTCTTTCTCTTTAGATGTGCCCCTCTCTTCTCTCTCTCTCTGCTCTTTTTCATTCTCCCCTTTCTCATCTGTACTTCTCTCTTGGGCGCCTCCCTTCTATAGGCAATCCACAGTGAGGCAGATTGCTGAATGAAAGAAAAAATAAGGAAATAGGACCAGAATTCTACCTCAGTGCATTTTACATTCCTGGGAGTTGAAGCACTGGGTCCTCTGGGTGGGCACAGGCACATCTGCAACTATTTCTAGGCGTATTATACACTTTGGAAAATTTTATATTAACTTTTTTTATGGAAAAAAAGATTAATCCTGACATTTTATGCATCTTTAAGTGACTCTATAATTTAACTTTCGCTCATACCCTTCCTCACATGGCAGAAAGAGTCCTGTGTGTTTATCAAATCTTATTTCACTTTCTTCTTCCCTGACACATAGAAGGACAATATTTTCCACCTATTTTGGAGCTTGGTTGAAGCTATTTTATTGAGTTTAGGCCACTGGATATAAAGCAAACCTAGCCATACAAATTCCACAACTAACCATGTTCTCCTCCCCTTTTGTTTGCCATCATTTGCTTAAAATGGCAGTATACAGGATGCTAGGTCACTTAGCTACCACTTGGAGGGGTGCCCTGAAGGGGAGCCTCCCCCCCCCACATTAAACTGACATCAGCTAGAAATAAACCATTGAGATTTGATATTTGTTACTGCAGCCGAGTCAATCCTATCCTGACTCTTTTCTCAGGAACGCCCTCACAAGCCCTAGGATTCATTCTAATTGTACATACACGGGTCATATAACCATTCCTGAAACAATTATTATGGTCAAGGAAGATTTGGCACATTGAACAAGCTTGGGTCATATTCTGTTCTCCACAAGTTGGACGTAGAACCTTGGCAAACAAATGGATTGATATTGAGGTAAGAGTTGATATGCCAGAAAAAATCATGGAATTAGTTTTGTTTTTTGGGTGTTTTGTTTTGTTTTGTTTTGTTTTGTTTTTTTAAGTGAAGATGTCAAGGAAAGACAGGGAATAGATACTGGAGTCCAAAAACGTCATGGGCTTTTAGGAATTGTAATTAGGCTATTTTTATTTTAATAATCATTAATGTTAAGAAGTAGTTGTAGGTAAGTCTAAAAAGGCAAATTAAATGCAATTTTAGAAATTCCAACCTGGAATACAAGATAGGTCACCTACTCCTTAAAATTTAGGGAATCATGTATTTTTTGAGGTGGGAAGTTATTTGATGTGTTTAATGAGAGCAGTTTTTTTTTTTAAAGAATATTAACTTGATAATGGTATGCAGGATAGATTAAGATTGAAAAAAAACTAGTTGAGAAAATTACAATCCAAAAACAGAGTGATAATTGATAGTAGTGGCAGTGGCGGAGGGATGATAAAGAATTGACACATTGAGTTACATGAGAAAGGAAGAATTGACAGGTTTCCATGTCTGATGTGATGTGGGGAAATAAGGAGGAATCAAAGATGATTTAAAGGTTTAAAACTTGCACAGGGAGATTATATTTGGGCAAGATGATGGACTTTAGTACATTGAGTCTGAGATGCCTATTAGACATTAGACGTTCAAATGGTGCGTAAGCAGTTTTGCAACTATAATATGGGAAAATGATCTGCTGTAGAGAGAAAGATTTAGAAGGCATCTACATAAAGATATTTGTTGATAAGATTCCTCAGTGAGAGCAGAGATTATGTAAAGCAAAGGTCTGGGACAACTTGGGCAGTTGCCACCATTGGGACAGAGTTGAGGTAGGACAAATCAACTGAAGAAGAAGAAACAGAAGAGTAAAAGGACAAGTAGTGTGTGTCAAGGGAGGGGAAATCTTAAAATTGCCCAATGCTACACAGTGTGACACTGAGTCACTGAAGATCTTGAAGTTTCAACAGAGTGAAGATGAAGTTTCAGAAGAGCTAAATTTTGAAGTGTTAATGAAATGGCAAATGGTAAGGAAATGGTGTTAAAAGTCAGGGAGGAGATAAAATGGTAGATTAAAGACACATTGTAGTTGAACAAAGGTTTCCCCAGGACTGAGCAGACCTGTGCATTTTTAAATCAGAGGAAAGAATACCAGAGAAGAGGAAGAGATTTTGTTGTTGTTTTGTTGGTTTGGGTTTTTTTTGTTTTGTTTTGTTTTGTTTTGTTTTTTGACTGTTTTTAGTTTTTTCAGAATACTAGTAATAATAATGATACCTTTTATTGACACCTAATATGTGTCAAGCACTATGGTAAGTGCTTTTCAGTTATATTTTTCCAGTTATTATACTCATTTTACAGATGAAGAAGTGAAAAATCAGAAAGGTTAAGTAACTTGACAAGATCAGTCAGCTGTTGAGTGGTGGAGCAGGATCAATGTCCCTTGAAGTGAATTCACTTTCAATGATACCCTACAGTCTCTGAAGTTCCCAACAGTGCTAGCATGATATAATCCATCAGAAAGTTCTCAGAGAAAGAGCCTGGGTATATTATGAAAATCTTCCAGGGACTTCTGACAAGGACCCATGAGTTTACCTCAGCAAAGCAAACAAGTGCCCTGTCTCTGGAGCCTTCTCTTCTGTACCCATTTACTAAAAACGATAATATGTAGTTAGTTACACATGGTTTGAATTTTGTATCACGAATGAATCTTTGAAGGTAAACAAGCTTCCTTTCTTTTATTAGATAAAAATTATATAGTTCTTTTGCATTTTAAATTAAGAAAAGCTGAGAACCAAATTAAGAACTCTGCTGAGATAAGAGATCAACCCAATTACTTGAATATATCTATTCCCTAGTGGCCTTATTCTTTCAGTTGTTGTTTTATATTTATTTCGAATTCTTTCAAGTCATTTGGATATCCTTTGGGAAAGTAAGTGGTGTATGTGTGGATTTATGCTGTATATACTGCTTTGTTGGTTGGCAATCCTTCTCTCTGAAGGATAGGTAGGTTTTCAGCAGGAAGACATGTTGGTGAAAAGGACATTCCAGATGAAAAATAGCAGAGGTAAATAAGCAGAGGCAAACAAGCTCATTTCAGAACGCAAGAAATAGTACAGTTTGAGGATGTTGTAGAAACACAGAATAAAATGTGTAAGTTAAGAAGTTGTTGGGGCTCCTGAGTGGCTTGGTTGGGCATCTGACTCTTGATTTCAGCTCAGGTCATGATCTCACGGTTTGTGAATTCAGTCCTGAGTCCAGCTCTGCACTGACAGTGCAGAGCCTGCTTGGGATTTTCTCTCTCCCTCTCTCTCTCTGTCCCTCCCTTGCTCACTCTCTCTTTCAAAGGAAATAAATAAACATTTAAAAAAGAAGAATTGATAAAAGTGAGTACTTAAAATGAATTTGTATATATATATATAATTATATAAATTTATGTTAAATTATTTATGGATGGAAACGTTATTTTTTAAAAATGGAGAAAATATATAAAACTCCAGAAGCATTCTAGGCTCAGGATGCCCCAGATATCATTCAGGTCTTAGTCCACTTTAATTTTTTTTAATGTTTATTTATTTGTGAGAGGGAGAGAGACAGAGTGTGAGCAGGGGAGGGGCAGAGAGAGAGAGAGGGAGATACAGAATCTGAAGCAGGCTCCGGGCTCTGAGCTGTCAGCACAGAGCCCAACGTGAGGCTTGAACCCACGAACCATGAGATCATGACCTGAGCTAAAGTGGGTCGCTCAACCGACTGAGCCCCAGGCACCCAAGGTCTTATTCCACTTTAAAGAAACTGAAAGTTCAGATCATAAGGTGGTGCAGCCTGCATGTAGTGTAAGTAAGGAGGCACTTCTGATCTCCACCAGAGGACTAGGCCCTGGCCCTATATTGCATGTGGCTGCCCATGCTTCACAGCAAGTATAAACTATTAAGGTGTGTTAACAGTATTTTCTGTGATTCCGCCTTTTAACTGACTTCTTCAATTAATCACTTAGCTATGGGTCAATAAGGAATCACTGGAGATTTTGACATAAGGAATTGGCATATTCAACACAATTACAGTGGGATTTGTTCTATTTAATAAACATTTTCACCTACCTCTCAACATGAAGTATTTTAATACACTTGCATTAAAAATTTAGCTGCTTGCTGTATGGGTTAAATAGAATTTCCTCCATAACTGAACTTGATATCAATGTACAAATGCAGGACAATGTCGTGGGACTAAAGGAAGACTAATGGGTTCAAGTCCTGGTTTTACCATTTAGCAGTGCATGAGTTTGAACAAGGTGGTTGTCCTTTCCTTGCCTTAGGTTCTTCATCCATAAAGGAGGATAAGAATGGAACCTCTCTGGGCTGAGATTAGAGAAATACTCATTCCAGAGACTCAAGAGTATAGGATACTTTGCCTGATATAGGAAGATAAGGATTTTGGTGAATTTGTACTGTACCTTTCTTTTTTTTCTTTTTTTCCCTTATTTTTAAATTTAAATTTTAGTTAACATACAGTGCAATACTGGTTTCAGGAGCAGAATTCAGTGATTCATGACTTACATACAACACCCAGTGCTCATCACAAGTGTCCTCCTTAGTACCTATCACCCATATAGCCCATCTCCCACCTACCTCCCTCTGTCAACACATAGTTTGTTCTCTATCATTAAGAACCCATTGGGGCACCAAGGTGGCTCAGTCAGTTGAGCCTGACTTCAGCTCAGGTCATGATCTCACGGTTCCTGAGATTGAGCCCCACATCAGGCTCACAACTGTCAGCACAAAGCCCACTACAGATCCTCTGTACTCTTCTCTCTGCCCCTCCCCACTTGTGCTCTCTCAAAAATAAACATTTTGAAAAGAGTCTATTGTGGTTTGTTTCCCTCTCTTCTTTCCCCCACCCCTTCCCATATGTTCATCTGTTTTGTTTCTTAAATTCCACATGTAAGTGAAATCATATGGGATTTGTCTTTCTCTGACTGACTTATTTTCTTAGCATAATAGATTCTAGCTCCACCCATGTCATTGCAAATGGCAAGATTTCATTCTTTTTGATAGCTCAGTAATATTCCATTGTGTATATATATACCACATTTTCTTTATCCATTCATCAGTTGATAGACATTTGGGCTCTCTACATAGTTTGGCTATTGTTGATAATGCTGCTATAAATATCGGGGTGCATGTACCTCTTCAAATCTGTATTTTTTTTATCCTTTGGGTAAATACCTAATAGTGCAATTGCTAGATTGTAGGGTAGTTCTATTTTTAGTTTCTTGAGGAATCTCCATACTGTTCTCCAGAGTGGCTGCATCCATTTGCATTCACACCAACAGTGCAAGAGGGTTCCCCTTTCTCTGCATCCTCACCAACACCTGTTGTTTCTTGTATTGTTAACTTTAGACACTCTGACAGGTGTGAGGTGCACTGTACCTTTCTAAAATATTACTAGAAAATAACTCTACAAGGTGAACACAAAATCCATAAAACTACTACTTCATTATCTTGCTGCTGAATTATATGCCAGCATGGCCAATTGTCAGCAATTCTGAGTTCATGTGTAAGGATAATCTAGTCAATTGGGAGTCTTCTGTATGACAAATGAAGCCTTCCCTCAGCTTTATATACTGGGGCCAGTTTTCTCTCTACACCTATTTGGATACAGATGTGTTGTATCAACTTCAGCCCAGAAGGAAAGTGTTTCCTAAGTCAAAGGCAGTTATTATAATCTCCCATTGGCTGAAGATCATGTTATAAGTAAGAAGCAAAAATTTTCCACTGTACTACAAGCTTTCTACAAGGCAGACTGAATATCAGATATAACTCTAGTAAAGATATAAAATGCAACATATCAAAATACTAATTTTTCTGAGGACCCAGTCTTGCTGTGATGCTCTGAGACTCTGAAAAATTTCTTAAAAAGATTATGTATATGTATGCATATACAAACCCAGAATAAAAGATATGCAAAATTCAGACTCCCTTGCATCCTTAAGAAAATATTCTTTTTTTTTTCCTTAAGAAGGTATTCTGAGTCACACTTCTGACCACTTTCATTGTTGTAACAGCTTTTATGAATGTCCCTGAGCTATATAGATGCCTGTTACATTCAATCATGGTCATTCTCACCAAGTTTCACATAAATAGTAATGAAAAATTTTAAAGAAAGGAAGAAAAAGAGAGGAAAGGAAAGTAGAGATGAAGGCAGGAAGAAAGGGAAAGAGAGAGAAGGAGATTCATTGCCCATTGTTGCCATAAGTGAAAAGGAAGAGAAACTATAAGTGGAGATAATCTTTCTGGGACATTCCTGCATATAAACAATTCCCCAAATACCATCATCTCCTTTTGGACATGTCTCTTTTTCTCTTGTTCCCTACTAGCTGAGCTGGAACTCAGCTCCAGGAAAGCCCCGGCAGAGGGAGGGCAGAAAGGGTGTAAGGCAGCCAACTTTTCCATTTCCCCTCTTGGGCTGTTTTTCCATCTTACAGTTTGCCCTGATTCAGAACGAGAAGGTGAAAACATACAGAAGGAGATGGCATCAGCCACTTTCCCTCTGTGACCAAACCACATAACAACCAAGGCTTGATATCAAAGAGTCCATGAAAGCAAGGCCTGGCCATTCAAGACAGGCTTGTTTCAAACCCTGGTCCAGTTTTGCCCCATAAATTTTGGGCTTGCCCAAAGGGAAGCATTTGGAGCAGTTGTTGAACAAACTTCCTGGCAACCACTGAGGCATTGGATTCTGTAACGTGCACTTACAGCCTGCCCTCACTGACACTACCTCCACCTGTCCTGACTCCCCTGTATCACTAGACACTGCCAATGATGCAGGTGTTGTTTTCCTTTCACTCATCAGCACCCAAGTCCATGGGGTTGTGAAGGGTTAACAGCCTTTCTTATTAATAAGAAACTGTTAGGTCCTGTGGTCACAGAAGCAAAATGAATCATGATTAGAAATATCCATCTCCCCCCTCCCTTGATATGATGCCATTAATTAAACCATAAATATGGAAAAAATCTCTCCAGTTTGTAAAGCCCTAAAAAGACAAACTGAGTTTGAAATTATCCTTAATTATGCCAGTGTTTAACAATAAACTTTGTAGTATGGGAACCTCAGCTCACTACCCAGTACATTCATGGACTTTCTGTTGACATCAGAAGAAAACTGTTTAAACTTTCTTTAATTAAACTTTCTTTAATAATACCAAGGCTTTGGGGCACCTGGGTGGCTCAGTCGGTTAAGTGTCCAACTTCAGCTTAGGTCATGATCTCGTGGTCCATGAGTTCGAGCCCCATGTCAGGCTCTGTGCTGACAGCTCGGAGCCTGGAGCCTGCTTTGGATTCTGTGTCTCCCTGTCTCTCTGCCCCTCCCCTGCTTGCACTCCATCTCTCTCTCTCTCAAAAATAAATAAACATTAAAGATTTTTAAAAAATAATGCCAAGTCTTTGGGGTGCCTGGGTGGCTCAGTCAGTTGAGCATCCACTCTTGATTTGGGCTCAGATTATGATCCCAGGGTCTCATGGGAATGAGCCCCACATCAGGCTCTATGTCTGTCTGTCTGTGTGTCTGTCTCTCTCTCTCTCTCTCTGCCCCATCTCCCCTACTTGTGTGTGTCCTCTCTCTTAAAATAAATACATAAATAAAAATATGCCAAGACTTTCATATTTATAATTGAGAATCACTATTCAATATATTTACTGATTATGTCTTTAAAGGTTAAAAGATTCAGTTATAAGCAGAGAATGTTATTTATTAGAGTTAAATGTTACTTTCTGCAAATGTCTGAAATTGCTACCCCTAGGTTGATAGGAATCTTGCATGTTAAAGTATCACCAGTTTGTGGGATGAGTGGGAAGAATAGACACTTCTCCCTCACTCCTGCACTTTATCAATTCCCATCTCACTGCTGGCCTCTCTCTGCCCTTTTCCTCATGTGTGTCAAGAAAGGAGGTAGACATCGGGGAAGACTGTGGGTTTTTTTTTTTAAATACACACAATATTTATTTGTCTATTATATCTTTTTTGTTGTTTTTGCTTTTTTATATTAAATATAATTTATTGTCAAATTGGTTTCCATACAACACCCAGTATGTTTTCACTCATATGTGGCTCCTGGGGAAGATTGTTTTAAAAGTGGTCTCTGGGTGTCTAACTCTTGGCTTTGGCTCAGGTTGTGATCTCATGGTTTATGAGACAGCCCCATGTGGAGCTCTGCACTGACAGCACAGAGTCTTGGGATTCTCTCCCTCTCCCTCTCCTTGTGCCCCTCCCCTGCTCTTGCTGTCTCTCTCTCTCTCTCTCTCTCTCTCTCTCTCTCTCTCTCAACTTTAAAAAAGTGTTCTCAATAATTTCTCTCTCCCCAGACCCTTTATAATGTGACTTAGCCACTTCTCCCACCCAGAGGTGCAATTAATTTCTCCACCCCTTCAATCTTAGTTGGCCTTATAATTTGCTTTTGCCGATAGGGCGCCGTGCAAGTGATGGGTTGTGGCTTCTGAACCTCTCAGGCTTGAGTGGCCTTGTAGCTTCTGCTCTAGCCCCTTGTATGTTGCCACTACATAATGAAGCCCAGTATTTGTTAAGGCTACACTTCTTAACAAAGAGAGAACACATGAGAGAAAGGCCCAATCAATAGCCAAAGCCAACCCCCAAATGTGTAACAGTGCTCAGTTTAGATCATCTAGCCCCAGTCAAGCTGCAGATGACTGCAGCTACATGTGTGACCCAGACAAGACCAGCAGAAAGATGCCCCACTGGGTCCAGTGCAAGTGGATGTCCCATGGTATTTTTTAAACTGAGATGTAAGTTACATATAGCATTGTGTAAATTTAAGGTGTACACTGTGTTGAATTGATACATTTATATATTACATTATGATTACCACCACAGCTTAAGCTTATACCTCTATCATGTCACAAAATTGTCATTTCTTTTTTGTGGTGAGAACATTTAAGATAGAGTTTCTTAGCAATTTTGAAGTGTATAATATGATATTGTTGACTATAATCACTATGCTGTGCATTAGATGTCCAGAACCTATTCATTTTCTAAGTGCAAGTCTATGTCCTTTAATGACATCTCCCCAATTCCCCTACACACCAGCCCCCAGTAACCACCATTCTACTCTATTTCTACAAGCTTGGCTTTTTTGATTCCACAGATAAGTGATATCATACAATATTTGTCTTTCTCTGTCTGGCTTACTTCATTAAGCACAAAGTCCATCCATGTCAGACTGCAAATGGCAGGATTTCTTTCTTTCCCATGGCTGAATAATATTCCAATTGTATATGTATTCTACAACTTCCCTATCCATTCATCTACTGACAGACACTTAGATTGTTTCCATATTTTGGCTATTGTGAATAATGCTGCAAAAAACATGGGAGTGCAGAGATCTTTTCAGAATCCTGTGTTCATTTCCCTTGGATGCATATCCAGAAGTGGGATTGGTGAATCATATGATAGTTGTATTTTTAATTTTTTTAAGAACTTCCACACTGTTTTACATAGTTGTTACTCCAATATATAGTCCCACCAATGGTGCACTGATTTCCTTTTCTCCATCCTCATTAACCCTTGTTATCCCTTGCCTTCTAGATGATAGCCACTTTAACAGATGTGAAGTGATACCTTAAATTGTGGTTTGTATCTGCATTTCCCTGATGTTGAGCATCTTTTCATGTATATATTGGCCATTTGGATATCTTTTTTGGAAAAATGGCTACTCATTTCTGTGCCCATTTTTAATTGGTTTGTTTGGTTTTATTGTTAAGTTGTATGAGTTCTTTGTATATTTTGGATATTAAGACCTTATCTATATGTCATTTGCAAATATTTTTTCCTATTTCAAAGGCTGACTTTTCATCTTGTTGATTTTTGCTTTTTGTTGTTTCTTTGTTAGTTTGATATAGTCCTACTTAGTGACTTTTGCTTTTGTTGCTTGAAATTTGGGTGTCACATCCAAAAAATTATTGTCAAGACCAATGTCAAGGAGATTCTTCCCAATGTTTTCTTCTAGGAGTGTTCTTCTAAGAGGTCTTACATTTAAGTCTTTAAACGATTTCAAGTTAATTGTTGTGAGTGGTGAATGATAGGGATCCAATTTCATTTTTCTGCATGTAATTATCGAATTTTCTTAGCACTATGTTGAAGGGACTATCCTTTCCCCATTGAGTGCTCCTGGCTTCCATATCAAATATTAGTTGACAGTATATGTGGGGATTCATTTCTGGGGTATTTTGTTCCATTGGTCCATGTTTCTATTTTTATGCCAATATCATTCTGTTTCAATTACCACAGCTTTGTAGTATAGTTTGAATTCAGGAAGTACAATGACTGCAGATTTGTTCTTTTGGCTCTTTGGGGGTCTATTCTGATTTCATACAAATCTTAGGATTGTTTTTCCTATTTCTGTGAAAAATGTCATTGGAATTTTGATAGGGATTGCATTGAATCTCTAGATGGCTTTGGGTAGTATGGACATTTTAACAATTTTAATTCTTCTTATCCATAAACACAAGACCTTTCTAGGTGTGTCTTCTTCATTTCTTTCATCAAAGTTTTATAGTTTTCATTGACAGATTTTTCACTTCCTTGGTTAAATTTATTTCTAAGTATTTTATGATTTTTGATGCTATTATGAATGGGATGGTTTTCTTTATTTCTTTTTCAGACATTTTGTTATTAGTAGGTGGAAGCACAATTGATTTCTGTATGTCCATTTTATATCCTGAAACTTCACTGATTTCATTGATTAGTTCTAGCAGTTTTTGGTTGTGTTTTCAGGATTTCATACACGTAAAGTTTATCATCTGCAAATAATGACAGTTTTACTTCTTCCTTTCCTACTTGGATGAGTTTTATTTGGTGGACTTCCAGTACTATCAAATGAGAGTGGGCACCCTGATCTTGTTCTTGATTTTGGAGAAAAAGCTTTCAATCTTCCACCATTGAGTATGATGTTAGCTGTGGGTCTGTCATATATGGCTTTTAAGGTGTGTTTCTTGTATACCCAATTTGTTGAAAGTTTTTGTCATGAAAGATTTTGTGTGTTGTCAAATGCTTTTTCCAAATATATTGAAATAAACACATGGCTTTTATCTTTTATTCTATTAATGCAGTTTATCACATTTATTGATTTGTGTATGTTGACCCATCCTTGCATCCCAGGGATAAAGCACTTAATGTGCTGTTGAATTTAGTTCACTAATATTTTGTTAAGAGTTTTTGTATTTATATTCATCAGGGATATTGTTCTATAGGGTTTTGCTGTTGTGTTAATTTGTTGTTGTTGTTGTTGTTGTTGTTGTTTGTAGTATACTTATCTGGTTTTTGGTATCAAGGTAATGCTGGCCTCATAAAATAAAGAAGAATGAAAATGCTCATGCCTGTTCAATTTTTTTGGAAGAATCCGAAAAGAGTTGTTGTTAATTATTCTTTTAATATGTGATATAATTTACCAGAGAAGCTTCTGCTCCTGGGCTTTCTAGTGTTGGGAGGTTGTTGATTACTAATTCAATCTTCTTACTTATTATTGGTCTGTTAAGGTTTTCTTTTTTTTTTAAGTTTCTTTATTTATTGTGAGAGAGTGAATGTGTGTATGAGCCAGCAGGGGATGGGTAGAGAGAGAGAGAATCCCATGCAGGCTCTGTGCTGTCATCAAGGAACCCAACAAGGGGTTCGATTCCATGAACCATAAGATCATGACCTGAGATGAAACCAAGAGTCAGATGCTTAACTGACTGAGCCACCCAGGCATCCTGGTCTGTTAAGATTTTCTATTTTTCCTGATTCAGGCTTGGTAGGTTGTATGTTTCTAGGAACTTATCCATTTCTTCTGGCTTATCTTTTTTTTGGTCTACAATTGCTCATAGTAGTCTCTTATGATACTATGTATTTCTGTAATCCCAGGGGTAATGTCTCCTCTTTCATTTATGATTTTATTCACTTGAGTTTCTCTTTTTTTTTCCTCTTAGTTGGTGTGGCTAAAGTTTTGTCAATTTTGTTTACCTTTTTTAAAAAACCAGCTTAGTTTCAGTGGTCTTTTCTAGTGTTTTTCTGGTCTGTATTTTATTTATTTCTGCTCTAATGTTTACTTTCCTTCACTGTGGGCTTAGTTTGTTCTTCTTTTTCTAGTTCCTGGAGGTATAAAGTTAGGTTGTTTATTTGTGATCTTTCTATTTTCTCAGCATGTATGTGTGCATTTATCACTATAAACTTTCCTCTCAGAATTGCTCGTGTAGCATCCCATGTGTTTCCATTCTCATTTGTTTTGACTTTTTTTTTAATTTACTTTTTTATTTCTTCTTTGACCCATGGACTGTTCAGGAGTATGTTGTTTAGTTTCCACATGCTTATAAATTTTCCAACTTTCCTCTTGTTGATTTCTAGTTATACTATTGTGGTTGGAAAACACTTGGTATGATTTCAGTCTTCTTAATTTGCTAAGACTTGCTTTGTGGCCTATCATCTGATCTATCTTGGGGAAGGTTCTGTGTGCACTTGAGAAGAATGCATATTCTGCTGCTCATGGACAGAACATTCTGTATATGTCTGTTAGGTCCATTTGGTCCAATGTACGGTTCAAGTTCAACATTTTCTTGTTGATATTCTCTCTGGCTGAACTATCCACTGCTGAAAGTGAGGTATTGAAGTCTCCTACTATTATTATATTGTTGTCAACTTCTCCCTACAGAATTGTTACTATTTGCTTAATATATTTTGGTTCTCTGATGTTCAGTGCCTATATTTACAATTATTATATCTTCTTGATGATTTGACCCCTTAACAACATGGAACGCTTCATGAATTTGCACGTTATTTTGCATAGGGGCTATGCTAACTTTCTCTTTATTGTTCCAATTCTAGTGCCTGCTGAAGCAAGCACAACCCATGGTACTGTGAACAGATAAAATTTTTGTCCTTTTAAGCCACTAAGCTTTCAAGTGACTTTTAAACAGCAGTAAATAACTGATAAAGACTTAATCTGATTGATGGGTCTAGAGAGGTTGAGGGGGCACATCCCAGCCTCTTTCTCTTATTCTTCTTTTGGGAGTAAGTAACCCACTGAGAATTCATGTCCTTTTTTTGTCATCCAGATCATAAATCTTATAGGATTGAGATGCACTATACATATTTTTTCTAAATGCTAAAAAGCCAGGAGCTAAAGTCAATATGTGACTGAAATCAAGACCAAAATCAAATATAAGAGGAAGAAGTAGGAATCAAGAATACATCTGAAAATAATTTTGAAAATTGATATAGTAAGTTTAGTAGTCACAAATTGAAAGATGATTAGTGAAATGAAAATGTTTTAAATATTTCCCATTTTCCTTTCTCTTTAAATTCTGTTGTGTCAAAATTAAAAGTAATTTATTATGATTTTTAATTTTTTTCTTCTTCATGAAATTGAAGGTGACAAAAACTATAATTTACTTCATCCTCACAGGATGTGAAAAATTCTCAAATAGGACTTTTTATTGAAAACATGTAATATCTTTGGGTTTTGGCCTTGAAACATTTCTGTTATTCATTTTTATATGAATTTAGTTCTCCTGATTATCAGAAGGATATTTGTTTTAACAACAGTGTTTCTGTGCAGTGTTAAAAAAAATTTTTTTTAATTTTTTAAGGTGATTTTTCTGAGTTGTTTTTGGTTTTTTGCTCTATTGGTCTGGCCGACTTTTATCAGGACCCTCTCTTTCCTCCATCTATGTTGTTTCTTCCTGATCAATTTTGATTTAGCCCCTCCTATTCCATCTGAGTGTGAGCCCCTGTAGAAGGTGGGAACGTGGTGCTGCTAAGCGATCAGCCTGACTTACTGCAGGACCCTTGCCTCATCTGCTAATCTAGGGCTGACTCCCTCTCATTTCTGCGGTTGCTCTTACTGGCCACTGTGCCTCCCCATGAGTATCTGGTGGCCATTTTAGGGTCTCTTATTGTCAGGTTGTGAATCATCCCGTAGCTTTTCTGTTTTCTCTGAAACAGGTGCTGATGATGCGCTGGTCTTGTGGCTCTTGCTGGTTTGCATTTTTGGGGTTCCTGGAGTACCTTGTCACCTAGCTTTGTTGTAAATGCTGTCCACTGTCTCTTTTACGTTGGAATTTGGGAAGATCTAAAAGCTATGCCTCTTCCACCACTGTCATCTTCACAGAATTTGATAAGAAGAGTTTTAACACAAGTTCAATCTTGAGCGCTTGGCCATAATTTGAAAGTGAATACCCAGTTATTTATTTAGATTAATGATAGACCAAAATGACATCTCTTGTTCACATCTCTTGTTTGTGTTACTGCCACTGCTACACTGATTAGCTGTGATGGTCACCTATAATATCACATGATCTCTGATCACCCACAAGTTTAAGATGTGAGAAATGCTGTGAAAGTAGGCATCTGTCATTTGGACCTTCTGGCAAAATACCAGGGTTAAGGTTGAACTTAGGTGTATCCTTATATATCAGTGATGTATGCGTGACTTGGCTGCCTTGGCACTGGATGGGTACATTGAATCCTGGGCTTCAGTATCAGGAAGCCCACCTACACACAGATATAAACCATGTTCTCTAGCAGAGCCCTTACCAGTTAAAAAATTGTTTAGGTTTTACCTCCAAATGCTAATCACTTTTTGATTACTTCAAAACTTGGACAGGGTGAATTTTTCTCTCTATTATTTGAAAAGGAAACTAGGAGAAAATTTTGGAGAGCACTTTAGCACTTGCATCCTTAACACGTGGAGACTGAGACATCTGGCAGGGCTGGCAAGTGTAACTTTAAGTTTTGGTCGTTCTTATGAAGTGTTACAGGTTGAATTGTGTCCCCCCAAATAAGGTATGTTAAAGTCTTCATTCTCAGTACCTCAGAATGTGACCTTATTTGGAAATAGGATAGTTGTAGATGGAATTAGTTAAGAAGAGTGGAGCCCTACTCCAACAGCGCTGATGTCCTTAGAATATAGCTGTGAAGACAGAGAGAGAATGCCATGTGACCACAAAGGCAGAGATTGGAGCTGTGTAGCTGCAACACAAAAGATTGCCTACAAACCACCAGAAGCTAGGAAGAGGCAAGGAAGTATTGCCTGACAGGTTTCAAAGTGAATGTAGGTCTGCTGACACTTTGATTTCAAGCTTCTAACCTCCACAACTGTGAGGCAATAACTTTTGTTGCTTTAAGCCATCCAGTTCATGGTATTGTGTTATGGCCCCCTAAGCAACTAATACTTTAAAGGCTAATGGGGCCTTCTTATCTTCATGGTGGGTAGCCTGTATTGAGCAATGCAGCTGGTTTTATAGTCACAAAAAAGTCACAATATACAAAGAATCTCACTGAGTCTGTGGTGGACACAGAATTCAACACCCAAGAATTTGGAAGCATGGAATGTCGACCAACATCTTTAACAGAAAATCTTTTTCCTTTAATTGAATGTTTGCTAGCCACACCAACTAAGGAAAGGCTTATTAAGCTCCAGTTCAACATCAAATTACAGTAATCTGTTACTTGCAGTGGAGAATATACTAATATGGTGTAAAAGAGTTTGAGGACAATGTTGGGGAACTATACATTTAAAAAATCTCCCACCAACCGAGAAAAATTCTCCACAAAAGGAAAAGGGGAAAAACAGTTCTATACTGAATAAGCATTAAACCAGAATGTGATGTGCATCTCAGACAATCCACTAAAAGACTGCAAAACCAGAAAGAAATCTCACCCTTTTATAAAGCCAGGCAGATACAACACACTCCCTACAAGTTGTCAAAATAAACAGTAACTATTCCTCAAATAAGAGGACTTGACAGCACCATTTGTCACACACAGCTCCCCCTAAATTTAAATCTGATCATTGGGATGGCCATCTATGTTAGCTAATTGGCTTTATCCAAAGGAAAACAAACTTGTCATATCTTTATGATAGGAGGTCATTTTGTGATTTGGAGCAAGGTGCCCGCTCAAGTTAACATCCTACTTTCCCACAGAAACTGGAAAATAAGGTTTCTGTCTTTTTTTTTTTTTTTTTTGACAATTACATCTCAAAGAGATGGCTTCTTGGTTTTTAGGAAACATCATACTTTCAAGTAAATTATTGCAGTGGCTAGATTCAAATGAAATACCATTAATTCTCCTTTTTGTGTTTCTGGTACCTGTAAAAGAATGGTTTAGTAAGTCAGTTTGCCAGTCCTAGTTTTCAGACTCTTCCAATGGATTACCTTGGACATTGACTCTTAGCAGTTGAGAAAATAGTGGCAAAAGTAATTAATTTACATCAACACTTTCACAACTTTATTTTGTGACATGCTCCATGAAGTAGAGTTTCATGGTTGTGTCAGAGATTGTTCATGGTCCTCTGCTCCTCTTCCTCAAAAACAGAATGTTTAACCAGGCATGTGGCTACACAGAATAAAGATTACATTTCAGCAGTTTTTCATGTAGATGTGGCCATAGAACTAAGTTCCAATCAATAAGATATAGTCAAAAGTCGCTTTCCAACTTCTAGGAAGCATCCTTGATAGGTTAGGGGATTCTCTTCTTTTCATGTCCTCCTTCATGCTGCATGGATTGCAGATGTACTGATTGGAGCTGTAGCAGCCATATGATACCATGAGGTGGTCTTAACAGTGGGAGACTGAGCCATGATACCTTAAAGGGCCAAAGTAGCTCTGGCCTATACATCTCCAGAATTTTACTTAAGACGGTAACAAACTTTTATCTAGTTTAAGACATTAAGACACTTATATTTTCATTTTTTCTGTCACTACTAGTTGAACTTAATACAATAGTCAGATATATCTGGGAAATTGTACATATCTTATCTCCTGCTCTACTAGGGGATATTGGCATAAGAAAAGATCCCAAAAAGACCTGCAGCAAAATATTTTGAATTTTGTTTAGTCCTCTACTCCCAGTGTTTTCTTTTTCTATTAAAACACTACAAGGAGAGTTAATTCCCGTGTTATTAGAACATAATAGAGGGCCCTGCTACAAATAGAGTAGATTTTCTATAACAATACAACTTTGCCAGTCTTGTTGCCATTTGAACAACTAGGATCTCCATATCCCTGAGCTGTATTCTGATGACTATTTAACTCCATGCTTTGTTCAGAGTGGTTTTTCAAAACTACGTTATATCACTTGAATATTATGAGCAAAGGTGGGTGGGTGGGCAATACTTCCAGAGCCTGAATTAAGTTGTTGCTTAAGTGATTAAGTCATCTATAGACATTTCAGGGCATGGCCCATACTTACTGAATTCTGTTAACACTCATGTCAGGAGTTTATAATGGAAAGTATGCATTCATTTCTATAACAAGCAGTCTCACTGTCTAGGATCTATTCTTCAGTCAGACTTAGTTCACTCAAGAGGAGTCATTGGAGGACTTTATCATGAGCTACAGCTATAAGTCAATCTTTTCACATGTCATCTAAGAGACCTATATTACAGGGTGGAGACTTAACCTTAGTTCTTCAACAAATATAACATTAAACGTAGCTTAAGCCTGGCCAACAATGTATTTTATTTGTGTAATTTTAATATCTGGTGTTAACCGAGAAGAGTGGCTTTAATAGTTCCACAGCATATCAATATTACTATTAAACAATACGAAGGCTCCTAGAAGGCCAACACTTATTTTTCTTACAGCCCCTTTGGTGACAAGCACAGGGCACATGTAGGAATTGAGGTTATTGATAGATGGGATATAGGGAAATCACTGGGGTTACCTTAACAGCACAAACGCAGTTTGGCAGAAGTTATATTTCAGTAATTTGCTCTAACAATGCCTCTTTTTCTTTGCTGCTCATGAAACAGTTAGGGGGTTGTTGGTTTTTTTTTTTTAACAACTTAATAGAATCTATTTTAGTTTCCCAATATTTGAACTAGTCTGGATGTACACACTCAGACATGAAAGGCAAGAAAGTTTTAAGTTTTGCTGAAGTCCAAGTCTTCTGTAACCTAATTAATTTGGTTACACTGATATTTTTAGAACCTTTAAGACCAGAGCCACATTAAACATGCTCCAGAGCTCAAGTGTATCTGGCCCCAAAAGCTCGGGAGTTGCCCTGTGCCTTGCACAGTTTGCCACCTTGTATTTTTCTGTAAGGATAACGCTATTTTCTGTTTTGAAAAAATTTGTTTGGCTTCTGCAGAATGGGTGGAGCGTGGGCATCTTCTCTATTAGAACTAGTGTTTTAAATTCTGAAACATCAAACAAACAAAATATCACGTTTTCTTTGTTAATCGTAAAATTAATAAATCCCCATCAGAGAAGGATTCTGACTTTAATTCTTCCCTCTGAAGGAGGAGCTTCTTGGGAGGGATGGATTCTGCAGCTATCACTCAAAATAGCATCACAGGAAAAGCCTCGCTGTGCTTGAAGAACCATATGAAAGCACTCTCTGGTAGTTGCTTTAAATGAAATACAAGATAATACTGCCAAAACTATACCAGCATTTGAAGCCATTGCACCAAAGATATACAGTATAGTTCCCTATTAAAATTTGAACTAGATCATAGTTGTAAGGCTTTCTTTTCTTGTCTCATTTAATTCATGTTTTCCCTCCCTTTTTAATAGCCTGAAAGTATTTTTGTGACTCTGGAACAATGATTTTTAAACCTGAGTGTGTGTGAGGCTCAAATTCACAGACCGATTCAGTAGGACTGGACTGGGTTCAGGAAATCACTTTTATAACAAAACCCAGATATTTCTTTCTTTTCTTTTCTGTAACTGATATTGGGGCCTGCATCTGGCCATTCCCTGTCACTGCTCTATCTCCTTTCTTTTCTCACAACCATCTAGAGACAAACGAAGCAAGCTTGCCCTCTACCTTTTAATATCTGGCCCTCCATAAAAACTCTAGAGTATATTTGGCCAAGTCTGTTCCTTGATATGCTAAATGGGAATTAAGATGGTGGCCGTGATTTTACTTAATACATTAATTAATGAGGGAGCCAGTAAAATAAAAAACTGGTTCAAAATCTTATATATCTTTAGGAATGCTGAAAGAAATTTGTAAGCAGATGGAAAACTGGTCAATATCCACAGAGTTATAATCAATTATTTTCCACATGAAAATAATTCATTTGCATTAATATGGGCAAAACTAATTTGCATTACTGTAGATTTTCTAAGACTTACAGAGGTATAAAATAACTCAAAGACTGGTCTCAGCCCCCTTTAGAACTAGTTGACCTGGAAGGGTGTGCAAGTGATTTTTTTTTTCCCATTTGTCTTACAAATTTTTCCTGACACAGCCAGAAACCTAAATTTCCTTATCAGTAAAATGAGAGATTTGGACTAGTGGCTTCTGAGACCCTTCAATTCCAACATCCTGTTATTCTAATTTCTTGGCCGTTATCTATGTACGTGCATACAACTCATGGAATATTTTCGTAAGAACTATTATAGTCATTTTTATTAGTCAAATCAGCCATAGCTATGAGTGCATCCTCTTGCAGTCTCTGTCTAAAAATAAAATCAGGGGTGCCTGGGTGGCTCATTCTGTAAAGCAACAGACTTTTGATTTTGGTTCAGGTCATGATCCCAGGATCATGGGATTGAGCCCTCTCTCTCTCATAAATAAATAAATAAAATAGAATAAAATAAAATAAAATCAATCATAAATTCTGCCTTTCTCCCAGTTACTTTTAGGCTATGTGTTTGTATTGTGTGTGTGTGTGTGTGTGTGTGTGTGTGTGTGTGTGTGTGTAAATGAAAGCAGGCCCTAAGTATAGGTATTTTCGGCATATTTGTTCACTGTCTTTTCCAAATGCTACCTACGGAAGACACTGGTAACTGGGTAATTGTGACAAGTCAGGACAATATTGTGTACATTTTATAGATGGTGAATCTTTGAGAAGGAAGGAATCAAGATTTCTCTAATTTTGCAGACTTTCCTGTAGGGCAAATACAGCAGAACTTTTTTTAAGATTGTTTTGTGATGGCAGAGGTGGTCATAGCAGTGTTAGGGGTGTCAAAACTTGGTGGAGCTGGTGGAGGCCAGTGTTAGGCAGTAGAGAATAAGAAGATACTGAAGTATGGTTTTTGTTTGTTTGATCACTTCATTTCTCCTCTATTAGAGGAGCTTTAAACTAAACTTTACAGCAGTGGAGAAGGACAGAGCCTCTTCAGCTTTGTAATTTAACAAATGTTTGTTGAAAGAATATCTGAACTACCTTTCTTTTCTGGAAACAGAGAGCCCAGGTCTCCTAAAAAGCTCTCAAACTATTGAGTTTTTAAAAATTCTATTGTATTTGAAGGCGTGAAAACATGCATTAATGATTACATTCAGCTGATATTTTTGGAGGATAAATATTCTACTTTGTAGATTTTATCAGGTAAAACCCCATTCAGTTTAGAAATCATCATCAAAATTCTTTTTTATTTAAATTTGTTTATTCTCATTTGAATGGTCTCACTTTAACTAAAACAATATTCTTGATGGTAAAACATAAAAACAATCACATTTCTTTGTTTCAATCTTTCTTTTCTTTCATCCTAGTCATTTCTGTAAAAACAGAGACCAAAATGACTGGGTAGGATTATGGAGGATTTCTGGTAATAATACACCTACACAATGTGCTGCAGGAAGTAGAAAGTCCATACTTGATGCCCTCAGTAACTTATGACTCATATGAATCATATAAGAACATAGGACTATTACTACTGAATGTTGAAGATTTATGTCCCAAGCATATTTTTCTACACCAATAACATAATATGGATTCAAGGGGCAAAAATATCAAATCCTAGATCTTCTATACACACATATACATTTATATCTGTCTACATAAATATGCACAAAAGTGGTTTCAAGTAAGGTGCAGGAGGTGGATGTGGAGGATGGGATGATTAAAAAAATAACAAATAGTAATTAACACATTTTATAAGGGAGCCAAATGACATTCATGCATTAATTTTAGCATCATAATAGCCCTGAGAAATCATTTCTAGTAACACCATTTTACAGATGAAGAAAATGAGACTCAGTAGTAAGTAGCAGAGCCCAGATTTGAAACAAGTTCTGCCTGATTCTAAAACAAATAGGACGTACAGTAAGACTTTTCCTGTTGTCCCTAAACTGCAGCTAGGGCGCCAAACTAAAGTCAAAAATCACTAAGTACGTCCACAGTTTAAAATCAGAGAGTTACCAGCATCTGGAGCCAGCCATATTCTCTTATTGTTCCTACAACCAATTGTTCCTACAACCAATTCTATGCACCTCTCATCTCTGATTGCCTCCCTGAAAGGACTGAGAGTGAAAGAGGTGTAGCTTTCCCTTCCCCAAAGCTAATGGGAAGGAAAAAGGAAAAGAGAGGATTTTTTCTAAAGATTGCAGTACCTTGAAGAGGAGGCCAACATTTTTATCCTCACACAGGCTTTGGTTCAAGAGTGGACATGTTGCTTGGCCCCCATGTGATCTGAATAGGGGCAGAAATTTGGGGAGAGAGAGGGCAAGGTGAGATCCAAGGACCACTCTGCCTGTGATCTGTTGGTTTCCATTAAAAGATGGATCCCATGTGTCCCTGCTGACCTCACAATTTGCTAAAAGATGAGAACCAGGGCTATACCTTTGGGCAATGTAAGCTCTCTCTCTCTCTCTCTCTCTCTCTCTCTCTCTCTGTGTGTGTGTGTGTGTGTGTGTGTGTGTTGGGAAGCAGGATGGAGGCAAAGAGGGCCCCTCCCCTGTTACTTGTGAAGATTGTTGGAGCCTTCTTGTCAGCCTGTGTAGACCTTGAACAGAAGTGCAGTCATGGTTAACCAAGAAGAGGTCTGCAACTCAGCCCCTCCTCCCCAACCCCAACCCCCACTTGAAAAACATCTGGAAGAAGGATAAGAAGATGGACACAGATGCAACCATGGTCCCTCCACTCAGAACTAGTCTGAGTGAAGGAAAGAGAAGAGTGGAGGAAAGAGAAGATTACTTTGAATCATTTTTGAGAAAAGGAGTGAATCTTAAATGCCAGAATTAGACTGTTCAAATAACCAAAATGAGCTAAAAAATTATTAAACTGGCCAACATGTTGTTAAGAAAGTATATACTAGAGGAAAAGGTTTGGGGGAGATGGTCATTTAGCACAAATGTCAGGAGAGTTATGGAAAATATAGAACCTTTTTATTTATACACTGCCCCCAAAAAAGTTAAGCATAGTCACCAAACCAATTATTCTATTATTCTTTTCTCTATGTAATCCCGATAAGAGTAAGGAGCCAGAGGCATATCTCTAGCACTTAGAGCCCTTTTTAAGACTTCCCCAGAGATGCCTGCGTGGCTCAGTCAGTTAAGCATCCATTTTCCGCTCAGGTCATGATCTCACGGGTTCTTGAGTTTCAATCCTGTGTCAGACTCAGGCTCCAGAGTTGATGGTGCGAAGCCTGCTTAGGATTCTCATTCTCTCCTCTCTCTGCCCCTCCCTCACTCATGTTTTCTCTCTCTTTTGTAATAAATAAATAAATATAACAACAACAACAAAAGACTTCCCCAATTAACTGGGACTCCTACCTGATTGGAAAGTTCTTGACTGATTCTATTTGTCTCAGCTCCAAGATGAAGGATGACTTCAGCTTTCTCTGCAGGACCAGTGGAGCAAATGCTTTAAAATATTCCCAGATTCGGGGCGCCTGGGTGGTGCAGTCGGTTAAGCGTCCGACTTCAGCCAGGTCACGATCTCGCGATCCGTGAGTTCGAGCCCCACGTCAGGCTCTGGGCTGATGGCTCAGAGCCTGGAGCCTGTTTCCGATTCTGTGTCTCCCTCTTTCTGTGCCCCTCCCCCGTTCATGTTCTGTCTCTCTCTGTCCCAAAAATAAAATAAAAAACGTTGAAAAAAAATATATAAAATATTCCCAGATTCAAGGAGTCTTAAGTCTTTAAATGGCAGGTTTAAGCATTGTGCCTTTACAGAACATGCCATTCACAACCTTACCATGCCCTCCTTTCCCTGATCCTTAATTCCTATGTACTCACAGAGACAATTGAATCTTCAAGGAGTAGTATCTAATTTAAGTTTATGGGGCCAATGATCACTGTGGTAGATTGCATCCTTCGTTCTAATTCTCTGCCCCTTCCAGTGTCCTTGCCTTTTCCCATCGATCTTGCAATCCTACCCACTAAAGGAGCAGAATATATTTCTCCACACCTTGACTTCAGCTTTAGCCATGTGACTTGTCTTGGGCAACAGAATGAAATGGAAATGACAATGTACCATTATAAGCCTGGGCCTCAAGAGGCCTTGCATATTGCCTCTTATGGACATGCAAGTCATAGCTTTTGTTTCAACCACTACATTTTGGGATGGTTTACAATGCACTAAATGATAATTGATACAATAATTTTTCTAGTACAGTGAATATATAAATAGAAAAAATTGCTATTATTTCCAGAATAATTTCCACTTTGATTGCATTTACTAGCTTAATAAGTGATTACATTAATTTGTGTTTGTATTATTTGCTGAAAAATATGTATTTCCTGGCATAGTCTAAGAAGAAAATGTATCTACATCTTCATTCTATAGAACTCTGGGAGGACTGTCCAGTCATTGCTGACAAGGTATACTCCTGCATAAACCATCACAGCACAGGGGGCATGCACAGTTCATCTGAAAAGCAGCTAAATTTGCTTGATGTGTTGCAGTCCAGAACTTCATTTATGAGTCACTTATTTAGAATTCATAGACACAATATTTTCCCATAGAAACACAGTATTATAATATCCTAGGGCAAATGTACAAAAGGCCACTTAGCCCCATAATAAAACTGAATATCAATAATGCCACAGAGCACAAAGAACACTTTTTCTCCCACTGCTCAGGTTTCCCTCTCTGCTTTGCCCACCCCCCCTTCTTTATTTGCTCTTTCCAAAGGAAGAGGAGCAGCTGATTGGTTAAAGCCTCGGTTTGTTGGGCCACGTGTACTAAGTGAGCAGGATCACACTGTTTTGAATGGTGATGAGAACCCTCACTATCCCAGCTCTGTCATCCTCCCACAATTGTTTGGCTTCATGGACTTGGATGGAGTCCTCTCTACAGTCTCTCTTTCTCTCTCACTCTCACTTTCCCTCTTTCTCTCATTCTCTCTCTCTCTCCTCCTTCTCTCCCTTCCCAGACATGCCTGAGCCTACAGTTCCCACATTTCATATTTGCAAAGGCAGCAGGAAATCCCAGTTTAGTCTCGGGCCGAAGATGGGTTTTCCATCAGAGTAGTCCAAATTCATTAATCGGGGAGTTTCAAAAATGCCTGTGCAGGGGCGCCTGGGTGGCACAGTTGGTTAAGCGTCCGACTTCAGCCAGGTCAGGATCTCGCGGTCCGTGAGTTCGAGCCCCGCGTCAGGCTCTGGGCTGATGGCTCAGAGCCTGGAGGCTGTTTCTGATTCTGTGTCTCCCTCTCTCTCTGCCCCTCCCCCGTTCATGCTCTGTCTCTCTCTGTCCCAAAAATAAATAAACGTTGAAAAAAAAAACTCATTAAAAAAAATAAAAAATGCCTGTGCAGATTAATAAATCAGTGTTTAATTTCTCTTATTTGGCTGGTTGTCCCTACTAAACACATCATTAGTCAGAAAGCTGAAGGGCCAGGGATAGCTGGCATTTAGAAGTCCTAAGACCCAACTCTTAATGCTCCTTATTCCTGTGGGAAAATTCTTCCCAGATTCCAACTGAGGAAGCTGGGACACATCTCAAATGCAACCTCCTTTCAAGTCCTGAGTGGAGGACCACCCCATTTCACAGTGACTCATCTTTTGGACGAATCTCCAGATCTGTTGTGGAAGAGTACTGGTCATGTTTTGTTACAAGAGGGACATAAAGTTGATTTTAGAGAAACTAAGAGAGGTAGTAGAAAGTATATGTGTGTTCCATGTCTTTAAAAATTGCATAAAAATGTTGGGGCGCCTGGGTGGTGCAGTCGGTTAAGCGTCCGACTTCAGCCAGGTCACGATCTCGCGGTCCGTGAGTTCGAGCCCCGCGTCAGGCTCTGGGCTGATGGCTCGGAGCCTGGAGCCTGTTTCTGATTCTGTGTCTCCCTCTCTCTCTGCCCCTCCCCCGTTCATGCTCTGTCTCTCTCTGTCCCAAAAATAAATAAACGTTGAAAAAATTTAAAAAAAAATTGCATAAAAATGCATTAGCTCATCCTTCTATGTTCAGAATGCAGAGATTTGGCTGTTTGCTAACCTTAGTTTCAACTGATGCAAACTTATTCTAATACAAACTCTCAATGTCATTTTTTCAGAGAACTCTGGCATTCTTCAATAACATCACTATTTCAACTAACATTTTTTTATTCAATTAGAACTTTATTATTAATTTTGTCTCACATTTTGTACAAAATCAAATGATTTATTATAGACATGTGACCTTTCTGTTTATAACCAGAACTTTCTCCTTAAATTTATTCTGAAAGCCATTTCTGTCCATAATCTGTTTCATAAGAGCCTCATGTACTGGAAAAAATAATTGAATTGCCTCTGAACTGTTTTCCCTACAAATTTTATAGCCAGTAAAACATTATAGATAATCATATATTTTAATTATAAAAATTTAATAACATTATTAAAACTTTCAGATTTTTCTAGCCTTCATTTAAAATAGCTGGTATGTAAAAATGAGTTTGAATCTATGCGTTGTGTCTTATATGCAGTTCAATACTTATAAAGGTCATTGTGAGACATCGCTTCTAGATAACAGGTGACTTGAGCCCAGGGCTTAAAGACTAAGCAAGGTTACCTTGTGAATTAATTCTGAGTACCCAGCCAAAGCACTTTAAAAACTCTCTCTGGAGTGCCATATTCTTCCTGTTGAGTGACCCACCCAAGCTGGACCAGGGGGAGCTGCCACCCCTACCCAGGTCAGTTGCATAGATCCTGGCTCATCACTGTGGTAGATAGAGATGGGAGGCATTGGTGTAGTGGGCAGCTGACTCCTCCTGTGCAGAAGAAGTTCTTCTGTGGAAGAGCACCATCATTCTGTGAGAAGCAGGGACAAGCAAGGGGAAAAGAGAGAGCTCTGGCAGGATTTGACCTCGGCTTCCTGTGCCCAAGGGCCAGATGCATCCTATGCCTCCCATGATTACATGAATGACTCAATTCTCTTTAAAACAGATCAAAATACTCCTCTCTTTGAATTGCAAGCATAGAGACAGTTTTAGAGCCTGGCACTACTTTTGGCCACTCCATGAGCCCTCCAGTGAGAGAGCTACCAGCTGTCAGGAGGCCAAAGTCCCAGGGTTAGCTTCCCATAGAGAACAGGGGCAAGAGTCACACCCTTTTGAAATGTCCCTCTTTGTAAGCTTTGGAGGAAGTGGGGAATGCCACCCTGGTCCTAGTACCCAACAACTTTCTCCTAAACTGCATGGAGTGTTTCTTTTAGAAATCATAGCGAAACTACTACTGGTAGCAGTTCACATATCTCTTTTACAAGAGACTTTAGTTTACAAAATCTCTTTCACTAATTACAGAATTTGGGATGCAGCATCATAAATATAAAGAAACTATCAACTAACCTATACTTCAATGTTAAACTAAGACCTTATAATTAATTTTTTTAACGCTTGTTTATTTTTTGAGAGAGAGACAGAGCATGAGCTGGGAAGGGGACAGAGAGAGGGGGGGCCGCAGATTCTGAAGCAGACTCCAGGCTCCGAGCTGTCAGCACAGAGTCCGACATGGGTCTCAAAATCCGGAACTTTGAGGTCAGACCTGAGCTGAAGTCGGCCGCCTAACCGGCTGAGCCACCCAGGCGCCCCAGACCTTATAATTATTACTATCAACCATATTAATAAACAAAAGTAAAACATTTTGCTCCTTGGGGTTTCAAGGACAAAAAGCATGCATCCAAAGAAGCAAAACAATATCAAGAAACTGTAGATATGAACGATTTTGTTTCATGAGTGTGTGTATATGCATTATGTATACACATATAATAACATACATACACTAATCAAAAATGTAATGTAACAATTGTATACATAGGAATGTGTGTGACATAGGAATTACAAGCATATGATTTATTTTTAGTATTTAAGGACTTAAGAAGGTGGTTCTTCATGTTAATAGCTTGATTGAGGACAACTTGGGGAGAAATTTTACCTGTTAACAGGTTTTATACTTTTGCTCCGTTTATGTAGCTCCTTCCTTCCTTTCAGGACTTGTTTCATAACAAATAACAGCAGAATTTACTCAGTGTTTCTAAAAAAAAAAAACTATTGTGAATTGTGAGAAATGAAATAAAGAAAGTTGGTAAATGAGCACTAAAAAATAATGAATGGGAGTTAAAAACAGATCGAAGAGACGGGTGTGTTGTAGTAATAAGAAAGGTTTTACCCTGGTTGGATAACTTCCTTAATTCTGTCTCACTTTGACCCTGTTAAAGGAGTTGATGAATGACATGAATTTTAACAGGTTACTTAGTAACGTCAAAAGAGGTGTCCCAATAATGATCATACTGATGTCTCAAATTAATTTCTAGCTATAAAAATGATGCTTATTTGCCCTACTATCTATGTATATATTCAAAACTGTGAGATCCCTTTTGTATAGAACAGCTCCAAAGGAGTTGAAATTAAGGTTGTGGCCATCAAAAGCCCAACAACCTGACATAGAGAAATGTTCAGGTTTTCCTTTGAAGGTTGCAACCACCTTCAAAGTCTTTTCATGTGTATTATGTATATTGCTCAGCAGTGTGGCATAGACACAGTCCTTCCTCCCTTCATACAGGGAAACATTATAGTGATTTCTTGATATTTCATGCCAAAGATAATGGTAGGTTATCCAAAAATGGTCTTGAGTCTGAGAGAAATAGTCTAAAAATTCAGAGTCCTTGAGATTAAATAATAAAGATCTAACGCAAGAGGAACTGTAAAGCTATTCAACTGCCCCGCGTTGACTCCTGCTCAGTGAACCTCCCCCCCCCCCCACCAAATAATGCAGGAATTCTACATAGCACAAAGTAGACAGGTATTTATTGTGTCATCACTCAGAGAGCCACACAAATGTACAGGATTATTCATAAGTGGTCACATGTATTAATTTTTAAATATTTTTCCACATCCTGCTGGCTTAAACAAGCACAATGTTATAGTGATAAGAACAAGAAATGGATAGATTGATGGGCATGGAAAGAGGGAAGAAGGGACAGTGAAGGGAAAACGGATTCGT
Source organism: Felis catus (assembly GCF_018350175.1). Classification (NCBI taxonomy): domain Eukaryota; kingdom Metazoa; phylum Chordata; class Mammalia; order Carnivora; family Felidae; genus Felis; species Felis catus. Next base: position 101,465,223 of record NC_058371.1, on the reverse strand, counting down.
CACGACATGCAAATGTCAAGTTACCTAGCTAACACCAACGAAGCATTTAAAAAATACACATAAAGGTATGGCTTGGTACTTTTCCATTAATTTTTCAAAGGTCTTGACCTCCTAAAGAAAAATTTCTGACTAAAAGGGGTTTTCCTCACCAGTCAGTTCCTTCTTCTACTGGGTCCTACAGAGAAATAGTGCTCTTATATTTGGCCCTTCAGACAGTTGCCACGGAAATGAGAGCTGCAAACACTTTCAGCTTTCTGGCTTCGCGGTGGGATCCAGCAGAGACCATGATTAAGCTGTCAGAGAACCTCCCTAAGTACAGTTTTACCTGATAAGTAAGAGTTTCCAGAAAAATGGTGACACATACAGGAAGGAAAATAGATTGTTTAACTCACTCTGAAAAATCCCTTTGATTCATAGACTGTCTCATGATTGAAACCATCTCTTTCCCTAATCAGACTCTTCTCAATTCACAGACGAGTACCTCAGGGGGCAAGTAAAATGCCCCTACCTTTACAAGAGGAGGTATCACGTTAACAAAAGGTAACACATTAACAAAGGGAACCCAGAGTTCCTGACTGCTGAAGAAATAAGAAAGCAAAATGCTAAAAATGGGGGGAGGACACAGTGAATGAGAAGGGGAAAACCATTTTAAGGAACATTAAATATCTGATTTGAAAAAAAATAAAGAAAGAAATCACTGTGGATGTCAAAGAACGCTGGCTTTTCACACCTGGAACCAGAGATGATTGGATCATAAGGGGCTCTACTGTAGTAGACTTGAAATTTTATTGGTTATCTTTTGTTCCCAGCAAATGAGACCTGGATTTTCTGGGAAGGAACTCTAGCTGTCACTTTGAATCCACTGAGTGTTTCTACTCCACATCATTGACCTAATAAAACTCTATTGATGGAGTAAGGTCAGTGTTTTTCATATTGGGATTAGAGAAGAGAACACACCAGTCCACGTGGTACCATGGCCACAAATGAAAGAACTGGTTGGCAGAAGCCGTTTAGACAGCTACTTGGAAGAAGACTTTCCAGATAATGGTGGAATAGGAAAACGAAGTTGCAACTTGAAAAGATTGTACCTTCTATCTTGGGGCGCCTGGGTAGCTCAGCTGGTTTCAGCTCAGGTCATGATCTCATGGTTTGTGAGTTTGAGCCCCGCATGGAGCTCGCTGCTATCAGTGGAGAGCCTGCTTTGGATCCTCTGTCCTTCTCTCTCTGCCCATCCTCCACTTGCTCTCTCTCTCTCTCTCAAAAATAAGTAAACATTAAAAAATAATAATAATAATAATGTCCTGTCATTTATTTACTTGCTGGTGGTTGTCTAAAATATTGCAACCATTTTGGAGAGCAATTTGGAAAAACCTAGAAAAGTTGAAGATGTAGATTTCATACAAGCTAGCAATTTTACTCTAGGTGGATGCTATGGACTATACTGTGTCCTCCCAAAATTCCTATGTTGAAGACCTAATGCCCAATGTGACTATATCTGGTGATTGGGTCTTCAGTAAGTAATTAAGGTTAAATGATTTCATAAGGGTTGGGTCATAAACTGATAGCATAAGAAGAGGTAAATCTCCCCCTCCCTCTCTCTCTCATTCCCCCTCATTCTACCATGTGATGCCATAGCTAGAAGGTGAGTGTCTACAAGCCAGGGGAGAGCTCTCACCAAATCCAATCACATTGGTACCCTGATCTTGGACTTTGGCTTCTGGGACTGTGAGAAAATAAATTTTGGTTGTTTAAACCACGCGGTGAATGTTACTTTGTTACGGTAACCCAAACTGACTAAGACAGTGGCTATCCCAGAAGATGTAAGGATGTTCGTGATAGTATTTCTCTGAATAGTACACATATGGAAAAATCTAACTTCTTGTAGAAAAATATATAAACTGTTCGCATAACAGAATTGTATAGAGCAGTTGAAATAATTGAACAATAGCATATATCAGTGTAAATTAATCTCAAAAATATAATGTCAAACAAAAAATCAAGCTGTAAAGGGTATTTATACATGCTATCAAAAACTTGCAACAATAGTTTATAATTTTAGGGATACATACTTGTATAGTAAAAGAATGAACATATGGCTGGAAGTGATACACACCAACTACTTCTGAGAAGAAAAGGAAAAATGATAGTGAAGGCAAGGGAATGCCTTTTGCTCTATCTGCCTTTTGCTTTATTTCTTAATAAGAAATGAGATTTGTGGGGCGCCTGGGTGGCTTAGTCGGTTGAGCATCCGACTTTGGCTCAGATCACGATCTCGTGACCCGTGAGTTCGAGCCCCCGTCGGGCTCTGGGCTGATGGCTCAGAGCCTGGAGCCTACTTCCGATTCTGTGTCTCCCTCTCTCTCTGCCCCTCCCCCGTTCATGCTCTGTCTCTCTCTGTCTCAAAAATAAATAAATGTTAAAAAGAAATGAGATTTGTGCAAATTTCAGCAAACTGTCTGCATCTTTTAAATCTAGGTGGTAAATGCATAGTGCTTGTTATATTATTTTCTGGATTATATTTAATAAGCAAAAGATGTTTTCCCCTGTCATCTGGGTTTTCAGCAGTTCAGTGGTACTTTTTAGACAGACAGTTTTCTTATCCACCTTTTATATATGCTGCAATAAGAAGCCCAGAGAGTTAGGTGGCATGGACAAAGTGTCCAATCTAGTTAAACAGTGACTCAAGGACTAGAAATGAGTTGTCTGTCCATAGCACACTCCATATGTCTGTTAATTTTCTGCTATAGAGACAATGACGCCAACTTTGTTTTCTAAGCCAGAAAAAAAACACAAATCCTGCCCAACTGTGGAAGAGCACATTTGAAGCCATTAGACCTTTTTTGTCCCCCAAGTCATACTCCACAGTTGATGTGTTACATATTTTCCTTACTCACTGAGCATCAACACTACTTAGGAGAGTTCAGTTTTTCTACTTTTGAAAAAAAAAAAAAAGGATCTAAGGAGACAGGACTAGCGATCCGCAAATTTTCTGCAACAATTGAGAAGTTGGCAGAAGCTTTGTTTGTCTGTCTGTCTGTTTATTTATTTTTTTTATTTAGACAGCACATGAGCAGGGGAGAGGGGCAGAGGGAAAGAGAGAGAAAAATCTCAAGCAGGCTCCACATTCAGTACAGAGCCTGATGAGGGGCTTGATCCCACGATTCTGGGATCATGACCTGAGATGAAATCAAGAGTCAGATGCTCAACCAACTGAACCACCCAGGCACCCTTGGCAGAAGTTTTAAAAATGGTGGTTTTACTGATTATAATTAATTTTGGTTAGATTTTAATTAGGAAATATTCTTTGCAAGATGGATTTTTTAATACTGTTCAACATATTTTTACAGCATGAGAACTAGTAGCCACTTATACTGAGTTTCCTAATTAATTCAAGTAATTGAGTTTTCAAAAAATAAATGACAGGAAGGATTTCATGATATAGTATTGAAACAATGGGTAGGAAATACACAGGGACATTAAGAATAAGTGTTTTTTCTGCCAACATCTAACATATTCAGACAAAAATAAGCATTGTTTAACCCACTTTCTTTATTACGTTTTACATAGTTGGGGCAAGAAATTTTGGCTTTGTTAATTAGGTAGTGTCGACTCATGTTACATAACTGATAGGATTCTTTAACCTACATTTTATAAAAATAAATAAATAAAAAGGACTTGAAGGAGGACTGAACTTATTTTGAGAAATAATGACTAGATATACAATTATGCATAATTTCATACTAAAATTTATCAAAAATACACAGTTGGGGAATGGGGATATTATTCATACACGGTAGCTGCTGCACACACACACACACATACACACACACACTACCTGCTCAACCAGGCATAGGTAAGAAAATGGTCTCTACACTTGCTCAAATTAGATAGCTGCTTTCTCCCCATTATTTGTGTTTTGCTGACTCCCTAGTGTGTACCAAAGTATTCTCATCTGTCGTTTCCATCATCAGAGCCCTTATCGCTATTTGCTTATCTGACTGCTCAAAATTAATTTTAAATCCTATCTTGATAAGTAGTATTCCTAAAATATTGTTACTTTTCAACATGCTTGGCAAAAAGTTTGTGTGCCCTTTGTCCTCTGGCCAAATGCCTCGGTGATGTTCCCCTATTATGTTGATAGAAGGGATATTTTAACTCTAGTCCTTTGGGCAGAAACATTTTTGATTGAATTAGTAGTAAAAACATGAAGCCACGACATTTCTTGTGTCCAACCCTTAAACACTCCCAAGGGCACAGCAGTTCAGGGGTGTTTAGTAAGTGATAGCATGGGGTTGCTACTCACATTTATAGGTGTTTAATTCATTATTTTTATACGGTTTGATATGTGACTTATCTACAGCATTTCCAAAAGAAGTAAAAGGTACTTACATATTTCTAATAAAAAGACAGAAATAATGTAATACAGTATACTGATTTATTTTTCATTCCCTTAACATTAATTTAAGATTAATTTAAAGGATCTTATTTAAGAACATCATTTATTTTGGCTATGGGTGTTTCTTTGTTTATATAGAGTTGGTGCTTTTGTACATGTCAGTTTTTCTCAAACTGAATTCTATAGAACTGTGTTATAAACTCTTAAGTGTGAAGAAAATAAAATATCAAATTCTCAAGTAAACTTGTATATTTAGGGTTAGAACAAATTAAATAAGTTTCATTTTTGAAGGCCTCAGAGCCTATATGTGACTATCCATTATGCAAAACAAGAGATGTGAAAATATACAGTATAACACTCTTCCTTTCTGATTCTAATTGTAGAATGCTATTAATATCACTTAGATATTATATTTATTCATATTTAGGCAGATTATATAAACTTGGACTTACATTTCTAATTAATTTTTATATTGGCATCCTAACCCAGTTTTTAAATGCAACTAAATTTTTTTACTTTTCTAAATTTAAATTATAAAATTTATGTTTATAAGAATTCAAACCATATATAGATATGGTGAATAAAAAGCAAATACCTTTACTTCTCTTCCATCAGAAGTAACCACTGTCAACAGTTTGGTAAGTCTTTTTAGTCATTTTTACGTGAAACAAATGAATTCCTACTTCATAGAGAAAAATGTCAAACATCTTCAAAATTGAATTGGAGGGAAAAATATTTTTTAAAAATCTTCAAATATTATAACTCCCTCCAAAATTCTATGGCTTACATTTTGAATAGTGTTAGATTTGGTTTTAAGTGCAATTCTTGACTTTTCATTAATGTGAGTAATTAGTTACCATGAAGGTGGGATAAAGAATAATAAAATTTCTGTAAATCTTTCCCCTAATTGGGCTAGATAAATTACATCTTTAATTTCGATCTTTCTTTAAATTCTTCTCTAATTTATGTCAGACTATCAAAACAAGCGTAAATCAAACCACACCTTTATTCACCAAACTGAGACAAGACCTCAACGCCCCCTAGTGGGGTGACCTCTATCCTCCATCCTGTGTGACCAACCCCCTGAGTGTAAGATGAGGTACCATTAACTCTTAATGTTAAAGTTGTACTTTCCTCTTTCACTCATCCAAAAAATACTTAAATGTGTACTTTAAATTTTCTGGTTAAAATGAGCCATCACCAAAAAAACAAAGGAAAATTATTTGTGTAGGAAATGTCCATATATAAAATATTAAGCAATAACTTTCATCACTATAATCAGTCTCTGATCTTCCAAGTTACCCACTTGCCTTGACTGCCTACTCTTGGCCACCTTACGACTCTCTACTTTCATTTAAAAAAGAAAAACAGGTTCATCTTTTTCTTTGGTTTCACTTCTCTGGATTTATCACTTTCCTAAAGCATTAATTTCACTTACTTTTCCAAACAATAACAAAAAGTGCTCAGGAACCACTGCATCCATCTTTTCCTCCTTTTCTCCCTTTGGAATATGTGCTATCAATGTCCCCCATTTAAAAGATCACACCTGTTGCAAGGAATGATGAGAGCACAGTGGTGGAGTCAGCAGGCCTGACTCAAAGTCCATTTAATGTCCATGTGATGTTGAGATAGTCACTTAAACTCTCTGTATCTTAGTTTTCTCGTCTGTAAAATCAAAATGATAATAATAGTGTCCAATAGGCATAGGATTTAAGAAAGTCCGTGTAAATGTGGTAGAACAGTGCCTAATTCAGTAACTGTTCCTTAATATCACTCTTTCATCAGAGTCCTGTGAATGAAAATAAGAAAGCATGAATGAAAGATTTGAATTGTACCTCTTTTTTTCCAAACCAAATGCAGCTATCTATTAGGTCCTCACCATCCCTTGTTTAAATGACTGCAGTAGCCTCTTAACTGGCCTTTCATCCAGCAGTCTCTCCCAATTCCAGTTCAGGGTCATCAGTCAGATTTATTTTCCTGAAAATAATATTGGCATTTTTAGCTCAGGATATGATGAACTTATCTTCCTGCTGAAAACAACTATAAAAGCTGGTATATGAAAACACTGTGTGAAGGAACAGGCAAGTACCCAGTTCAGTTCAGACAAGATTGGAAAGGAAAAGTTATAATCCTTGAGAGAAGAGAAGGACTGGAGGGGAGTGCCACACTCATCATGACTTTTTCCCTGAGGGGATTTTCCAATTCAAAAAATAGGGGAAATATCCCGGATGATGAATGATGTTGAGCATCTTTTCATGTGTCTGTTAGCCAATCTCTATGTCTTTTTGGAAAAATGTCTGTTCGTGTCTTCTGCCCATTTTTTAATTGGATTATTTTTTTTTAATTTTTTTTTAACGTTTATTTATTTTTGAGACAGAGAGAGACAGAGCATGAATGGGGGAGGGTCAGAGAGAGGGGGACACAGAATCTGAAACAGGCTCCAGGCTCTGAGCTGTCAGCACAGAGCCCGACGTGGGGCTCAAACTCACGGACCGGGAGATCATGACCTTTGCCAAAGTCAGCCGCCCAACCGACTGAGCCACCCAGGCGCCCCTTAATTGGATTATTTTTGAGTGTTGAATTTTATAAGTTCTTTAGATATCACCTCACACCAGTCAGATGGCTAAAACTAACAACACAAGAAATAAGAGCTGTTGGCAAGGATGTGGAGAAACAGCACTGTTGGTGGGAATGCAAACTGGTGCAGCCACTCTGGAAAACAGTATGAAGTTCCTCAAAAAGTTAAAAATAGAACTACCCTATGATCCAGCAATTGTGCTACTAGTTATTTACTCAAAGAATACAAAAATTCTAATTCAAAGGGATGTTTACATCAGCATTATCAACAATAGCCAAATGATGGAAAGAGACCAAATATCCATCAACGGATGAATGGATAAAGAAGATGTGGTATACATATGTATACAATGGACTATTACTCAGCCATAACAAAGAATGAAATCTTGCCATTTGCAACAATGTTGATGGAGCTAGAGGATAAGCGAAATAAGTCAGTCAGAGAAGGACAAACACCATATGATTTCACTCATATGTGTAATTTAAGAAACAAAACAAACAAGCAAAGGGAAAAAAGAAAAGAGAGCCAAACCAAGAAACAAACTCTTAACTGTAGAGAACAAACTGATGGTTACCAGAAGGGGAGGGAAGTGGGGGGATGAGTTAAATAAGGGATGAGGATTAAGGAGGGCACTTGTGATGAGCACTGGCTATTGTATGGAAGTGTTGAATCACTAAATTGTACACCTGAAACTAATATTACACTGTATGTTAAGTAACTGGAATTTAAATTAAAAAAATAAATGAATAAGCCCCAAGCAGAAAGGCAGGAATCTTACTGAGCTGAGGAGAAACAGGTTGGAATTTGGGGATGCCAAAGTAGCTAGCATTTGGGAGGAAACATTATAGAGATCCGGGATTTAAAGTAGATTTCACTGAAAAACTGTCCAAATACCCTATCTCACTGACTAACTCCTTAGTTACACATGCCCTGGGTGAGACCCTAAAAACCCAACAGAAAACAGCATCTAAGAGAACAAAGAACTAAGTGAAAGTGTAATTAAATAGCTATGTGATGCTGCAAATATTAAAATTTGATTTTAAGCCCAAGTAAGATGAAGGGAGACAGAGATATCAGTAGATACCCCGTGATTTCAGTCAACACAGAAGTATTACATCTGGGAATAAGGGCAAACATGAAATAGAAAATCCTTAATTATGACTAAAGCTGTTTCTCAAAAGAATCAAAATTATCCTCCTATATCTATATACCTGCTAGAAGAAAACTTAGACTTCTGTGAAAGAAGATGACAGCATTTACAGTCTCTCTAATTTTTCATCCACAATATCTGGCTAAAAAAAAAAAAAAGAACCAGATAACTAAAAGCCAGAATTTAAAAGAACAACAAAAATAGACCTAGAGATAAGATGTTAAAGTAATCAGTGACTTTAATATAAAGATAATTCATGTGTTCAATAAAACTGAGGAGAATATGAAGAATTTCAACAGAGATCTGGAATCTGTTAGAGAACTTCTGGTAAACTGGAACACAAGTCGGTAAACTATATATAAATTTGAAGCACAGAGAGAAAAAGGGATAGAAAACACCAAAAAGAGTGTGAGGGATATATAAAGAACAGTGATAAGTCTAACATGCATGGATTTAATTGGAGTTCTAGAAAGAGGAGATGATGGTTCAGAAACAATATTTGAAGAAACACTGGCTAAAATTGTTTCAAAGTTAATAAAAATCCATTAAACCACAGAATCAAGACACTATGAATCTCACATAGATTACAAATACAGGGAAAACCACACCTGGGTAGATCACAGTTATATTGCTAATAACCAAGACAAAGAGAAAAATCTTAAAAGCACTCAGAGGGAAAAAATCCCACACATTACCTTCAAAGAAGCAACAATAAAGCTATACGCTTACTTTTCAAAAGAAATTACAAAAATCAGGACATAATGGAATGACATTAAAATGCTAAAAGTTTTTTTAAAATGCCATCCTACTATCTCACCTGGGACTCTATACACAATAGAAATATTATTCAAAAAAAGAAGGCAAAAATTAAGGCCTTTTCAGACAAACAAAAGCTGAGAGAATTTATTACCAATAGATCTTCACCATAACAAATACTAAAGTCTTATTCAGCCTGAAGAAAATGATTCCACATGGAACCACAAGCTTGCATAAAGGAATGAAGAGAACCAGAAAGGGTATGTAATTAATCTAAGTAAAATAGACTGGTTTATAAAAGACAAATATAAAATAATAATAATAATAATATCTTATATGGATTTGATTATAAATAGAAGTAAAATATATGACAATAGCACAATAGATCAGAGAGATAGATAAAGGTAAACTGTTGTAAAATCCTCTAATTGGGGGAAATTGTAAACGTGCCACTTAAAGGTAAACTATAATAAGTCTAGGATGAATGTTGTATTCTATTGTTGCTCAAAAAACTACCCCAAAATCTATTGGTTTAAAGTAATATCATTTATTTTGCTTGTATATCTATAATTTAGGCAGGGCTCAGTGGGGTCATCTTGTCTCTACTCAGAATCAGCTATGGTGGCTCAAAGGCTGAATACTGGAACCATCTGAAGACTTACTAACTTATCTGTCTGGTAGTTGGCACTAGCCATTGGCTGGAATCTCCTTGGGGCTATGCCCAGAATACCTCCGTGTAGTCATTCCATATGGCTGCCTAACATAGCATGGTGGCTGGATTCCAAGGTTGGGTGCTTAGAGAATAGAGCCAAGCAGAAGCTATATCACCTTTCCTAACTATCATCAGAAGTCATGCAGTGTCACTTCCACTACATTCTATTGGTTTAGAAGCAAGTCACCATGGACAACCCACATTCAGAGGGAGGGAAAGTCGAACTTTTCCTGTTGTTGGGAGGAATATCAAAGAGTAAGTTTTAAAAGCACAAGTGTAAGCTTCAACAACTTTCAAGTTGTATATTCTACATACAAGTGTTTAGTCAGGTATATTTATTGAAAATATCTTTTTCCAATTAGTAGCTTATGTCTCATTCTCTCCTTTCATGAAGAGAAGTTCTTACTTACAATATAGTACACTTTATCATGTTTTCCCTTAAACTTAATAGTTTTTGTGTGTCCTAATTAGGAACCTGACCCCAAGTTCATGATGATATATTCTTACTTTTCATGTCTTGATCAACAATAATTTAGAATTAATTTTTATGTATAGTGTGAGGTTGGGATCAAGTTTTCTTTTCTTTTCTTTTTTTTTTTTTTGGATATCCTATTGACTAGGAACAATTTATTATAATGAAGATGTCCCACTGTAGAGTTACCTGTGTCTTAAATCAACGGCATATACAATGAGTGTGTTTCAGGACTTTCTGTTCTATTCCATTTGTCAATTAGTCTTTCCTAGTGAACACTATGCTATTTTTTTTTTTTAAGTTTATTTTGAGAGAGACAGAGACGGCATGAGCAGGAGAGGGGCAAAGAGGGAGAGGGAGAGAAGGAGAATCCCAAGCTGATTCTACACTGCCAGCACAGAGCCCGATGTGGGGCTCAAACTCACAAACTCTGAGATCATGACCTGAGCCTAAACCAAGAGCCATTCGCTCAACTGACTGAGCTAACCAGGTGCCCCAACACTACACTATTTTAATTACTATGACTCTAATAAATCTTGATAATCCGGTAAGCTAGCCTCTCACCTTGTTCTTTGTGTATCAGATCCTTGGATTTCCATAGAAATTTTAGAATTAGCTTGTCGAGTTTCACATAGGTTAAGATTTTGATTGCACTATAGCTATAGATCAATAAAAAGAGAACTGACATCTATATAATATTGAGTCTTCCAATCCATGAACATAACATTCCTCCATTTATTTAGGTCTTCTTTAATCTCTCTCAGTACTCTTTCATAGTTTTTGATATTGAAGACCTGTGGGTCTTCATTAGATTCAGTCATAAGATTTTTATATTTGTAATACTATTAATAGTCTCTTAAATTCACTTTGTAATTATTCATACCTGGTTTGTAAAAATATCATTGTGCTTCTATTTGTATTTGCATAACAACTTGCATCCAGCAATCTCTAAATTCTTTTGAATACACTATGGATAGATGTGTCATCTGCAAATGGAAAGAATTTTATTTCCTCCTTTCTGGTCTCTGTTTTCTGCTTGCCTTAATGTACTGACTAGCACTTCTATACAATGTTGAATAGAAATAGTGATAACGGACATTCTGTATTTGAGAGAACTGGGATTGATGAGGAGACTTTTTTTTTCAATATATGAAATTTATTGTCAAATTGGTTTCCATACAACACCCAGTGCTCATCCCAAAAGGTGCCCTCCGATGAGGAGACTTCTATTTAGAACTCTGAACTTGTTCATGTGTATTTTTAAGTGTATTACCCACTTAAAAATATAAATCATTTAACAACTTAAAGGCCATAATTTTCACTTATGAAGCATGTTTAGTAGTTATATTTTTCTTTAGTATAGAAGGAAATGCTGCATAATTAGGAATTAAAGATCCTGTGGAACACTTAATGAGCATAAGCATAGATATGCCATTCCAGCACCAATTTAAAAAAAACTTGTGTTGACAAAAGAAAATCGAGGCTTCATTTCAGTGAGCTAAAAATGAACTAAGTGAGACAAAGTTACATTTTCTGTAAGCCTGTCTTGCTCCAAAGACCATTACTTAGGTTTAGGAAGTGTGGGTGTCCAGCAAGTGGCATCTGTTGCCTATTATCAGGAGCAGAAATCTGAGAGCTTCTGCCATTGCATCTTGGTATCAGTTTAGTTGCCAAGGAAAACACAATCCAGTCAACTACTTGATGGAACAATTCTTCACTCATATGAAGACCAAGTAGTATCAGTTTTAGTAGTGAATGTCAGTTTTCCATGCAAGAGGTCCCTCCCAGAAGCCGATCTAGGGCAGTTGGCCTGTACGGACCCATCTTGTTTAGCAACCCCTCGCCAAAGGGTATATCCTCTTTCCAAAGTGGAGTTGGCCAGGTGTCATATTACATACACAGGCACTATAACACACACAATGCTTAAGCAGAAAAAAGTACACATTGAGTTTGAAGTGGAAAGATATTCAGACAATTCCAGCACAAGCTATAGAGACTATGTCTCTTGGTAAGAAGTGTCCCGGGCCCAAGACCCAGTCTTGTGTGACCCAGCGGGGAATCAAAAGACTGTATCTTCAGACTGCCTTTCTCAATAGATTGGCTCTTTCATAGGAAACAAAGTAAAATTACGAGAGTCACAATATTAAATGAGTTAGAAAATATATACTTAATTACCCTGAGACTTTTTATCCATAGCAAAGCTTCATAATGAAGCATAAGGATACAAGATTTATAATCCATGTTTTATTATCTATGAGCAATTGAGCAATTTTTAAATTTCTCTGAACTTTACTTTTCTTGTATGTAGTAAAATGGAGCTAATACCACCAGCTTCCAAGTTGTAACATATTAACTGAGATAACATATGTAAAATCCCTACCACCTCCCAAGACAGTCATTAAATGCTCACCTGCAGGGTCAAACTTACAAGAAAATCTGGGTAGTATAAGTGCCTTTCTTTATAATAAGAAAACTAGCAAATAAAGTATTACTAGGCAATTTTATTTAATACTTTACATATCTGAATAACTGATTAAAAATCAAATGTTTATCAGTTTTTAAAGAGTTGCACAAAAGGAAAATAATGGGGAAAGTAATAGCCTGTTTGCCAAATTCAATTGGATGTGGGCTCAGTTTCATTAAACCTAAAAAAAATTCTAAGTCTTTAGATGCTGAGACTCCAAAAAGTAGCAGTTGGAATTAATACTGGTTTTGGATTCACGATTCACAGAAATCATTACATTTCCTTCTTGATGCTGTAGATGTTTAACAACATGTTGACGGAAGCCTAACTTCTTGCATGGATTACACATCAAAACACCAATTTGCAAAAATAAATTAGAAATTGACAACAAACACATTCAGATATTATGGAACTGTATAACAAATACAAAGTTATTAACTTTCCACAGGGATTAAAAAAAGTATTAATAAAGAGTGGTCTTTTTCATCATCCTCAAAAATTCTTCCTCACTTATTTCTCCATCCCTATCACGATCAGCTTCATCAAGCATTTCCTATAAAACAAAATGTAAATATGGTATGTGAAATCATTAAAAATGAATGATATAATATTCAAATATATATACAAATTTTATTTTGAATGTATTTGAGTCCATCTAAGGAATATAATTGTAAATTATAATATATATAAATTACAATTTTATATACTATATATAAATTACAATTGTATATATACATGTAAGTTATAAAAATCATAAAAATAAGTAAAATTTACCTGAAGTTCATCATCTGTTAAATTTTCCCCTAGTTCCTTAGCAACCCTCTTGATATTGTTTAGTGTTATGCTTCCAGTATCATCATCATCAAATAATTTGAAAGCCTTCAATATTTCTTCTTTCTCACTCTTTAAAAACAGAAACAACTAACTGTCATTAATCTTTCATTTATTTATTCTATCAAATTGGACTTATGGGTGTTTGAGGTCTAGAGCAGCAATCTGCCAAGTAGTTGCATTCATTTACTGTTCTAACTTTTAACAATTATTCCAAGGCACTCACATCTGCTCTCAGGGTATTTTAATTCAGAATTTGTTAAAGTGGAAGAGGCAAGGGTGATAAAGATAATGGATCTCTATTAACTCCAGTAATTGATACCAACTACCAAAAAATGTAAGCTCTAACAGGGAGGTTGTCTCATCCAGTGCTCTCTAGAACAGTGCCTAGCAAAAATAGGCACTCAAGAGGTGTTTGCTGAACTCAAGGCTTCAACGTGCTGACCCCATTTTCTTTATCCAGCCATTTATCTTTATTATTTCCTAACAACCTTCTCCACACTGGACAGTCTTTATTACTACCCTGAAAACATCTTTAATCTTGCTATTCCTGTCTATCTAAATCCCACCCATTTTTAAAGACCTAGTTCCAATTCATTGATTGCTCCAGCCAAAAAAAAAAAAAAGTAGAAGGCTATTGCTTGTATTTCTTTGAAAAACAAAATCACTACTATACCATTTTTACACTCATTATGGCAAAAAAATCTTCGAAACTAATGGTGCCATTTCCTTCTTTGTCCATTTCAGCTATCATTTTTTTAATTTCTTCTTTCTTTGGTTCAAATCCTAATGCTTGCATTGCAATCTGAAATAGAAAGCAAATAAATAATATGCCATGGTCTCATTCCTAGCTTTTAAATTACCTAATAATTACTAGATTTTCTCTTTTTTACTATGGACTAGGCATAAACCTAGAAAGTCAGGTCAGCAGGCCTAGGTTCCAATTCCACTATGCCATAGGATATGTTACTGTTACACCCAGAGTTTTTGGTGTAATCATTCATAAAACAAGAATAAATGCCTAACAAGATATAATTTTGTTAGTATGGGGCAGGTGCATACACTGAAGGTGTAGGTGTCCACAATGAAGAGACTTTATATCAAGCTTTTAGAAGGCTGCTGTTAAAGACTGAAAGATTTGTTTTTAACATGTTTTAGAATTAGAAGTAATTTCAAAACCTTCAATTCTTTCACATCTATGGTTCCAGACCCATCAACATCAAATAAATCAAAGGCCTCTTTAATTTCTTGCTTTTGGGTTTCATTCAATTCAAGTTTTGCTGCCCTTTTCTTCCATTGGTCTGAACTTGTGGATGCCTGTAATAAACACACATGTGCATGAAAAACTACGTAACAGGAAAAGTTACCAGAACCAGAAAAATTGATAAATACATAAGCATGTTCAAGAACCCTATTCCCTAGTACATAATGACCATCAACAATTTCCACCTTTTCCTTTTGCTAACATTTATGCTATTAGTTATTAATATCTTGGTGGAAAGCTTGGTTCTTTTTACCACTTGTTTTTCCTTCAACCTAGTAGAACATTAGATGTTATGTCAGAATGGACTGGCCTTACTTGGTATATTTGAAAACAAGTGTTTAAGGCATACCTTTTACCTAGGCCTATATATCTCATAATAAGATTTATTTTGTGGGATATGCTTGACTGAAACATGATATCCTTTCCCACCTTTTAGCGTACTTTCCTATATTGCAGAGGCTAAGAAATGAAAAAACTACATCTTCCAGGTGAAAAACTACTCCAGCGATCTGGATAAGAATAAATGTTGGGCCAATTATCAATATCCAGGTAAAGTGGAGGTCATCTGCCTGCTGTGTGCCATTTTCTGCTGGCAAGCAAGGTCACAGAGTTACTCCTGGGTGGTTCTGCAGCCTTATTTCAATATCTTGTCTCCCCATCTTTAGGTTAGGAAGCCGTGGCGGCAGAGACGGCAACTGGACTCCACGTTCCTGTGCACCTAGCCTCGAGTTTCGCGTGGTTTCGTTGTGGTAGCCGCAGATTCTTGATCCTTGGACCGCAAATCCACTGGTGTGGTCTTCAACTCCACAGTTTAGCCTTCACAACCTTCACCTTCCCAACAGTAGCAGAATTCGTAGCTATCCCGGCCAGTCACTTTTTCGGAGGTCAGGACCTCTTTCCTAGAGACCTAGACCCTCCAACAGATTTTAAGTTTCTTATTCTCTGTATTCAATTCCTCTCTGGCCGAACAGTGGTTTCATTTCCATCATAGAACCTACAGCGGAGTGCTGGTATTAGCAGTTGGCGGGGATAAACCGGAGACCCGCTCTTGCGTCCTTAAGAGCCACGGGCAATGTGCTTCTATTTGACCACGAGAGGAGGAGTTACTAAACGACACTCGAGGATCAGGAGGTGAGTAATATATTTCACATACCAAAAACAATTCCTTCTCTGCTCCGGGGAGAGATTTCAGCACCAGCCCTGGCCCAACAAGCGGTTACAGCTTCACACTCACCATGTCACCAACCGGTGCCCTCAGCCGGGACCTCCCGATCTCAGCCGCCGGCAGCGCAGCCCAACGGCTGTCTTCACAGTTCAGAAACCGTTGCTAAGGCCGCTCTCGCCTGCCTCACAAGCAGCCCCGCCCACCGAGGCCTACTGATTGACAGTAGTCCCACCCAATAGTCAGAAAAGAAGGCCCTTGAGGCCAGCCCCCTCTCCCCACTCTCTATCAATAGAGTAACGCTCTGCCCTTCCCAGCCAATCCTTAAGCAGAACTTTTCCTCTGGTTTCTTAGCGACCAGCCCCGCCCAGCCGGCCCTCTCGCCCCGCTTCGCGCATGCGCAAAATGCCAGCGGGGAAGGGGGCGTCTACGTCCCGGCGCTCTGGCGTCCAAGGGCCGGCCAGGACCGCGACTGGCGGTGGGAAGCTGGGAACTGGAGCCTCGGGTGAAGATGGAGAAAAGAGCGAGGTTAGTAACGAAGTGCTTCCACTGACTGCTAAGTCTTCAGTGCAGCCTTATTTGCTTTTTTGACCTCTTCGTGCCCGGGGTTATGATTGAGAATCTAGGGCCTGGCGGGCCGGGTAAATTTAGTCCAGTTTTGGTTTACCATCCGACTGGGATTACCAGAGGTGGAGGGGACTGCCCTTTCCATGCGCCCCTAGATATTTCTCAACTTCCACAGTGCCTGGGGATTGGCCTTTAACATTTCCCTCTGGTTCGGAGAGATTCTGGCGCGTTAGGGGTATGACTGGAAAGGAGTGGGGATGGCGACTGGAAGGAAGCCGGATAAGGTGTTGTGATGCACCAAGCCTCACTGCATAGGAAAGGGTTTTTACCTGTGTTGTAGTATTTATTCGCCGAGCAGGACTTTGGCCCCACCCATATTACTGTCAGACAGACACCGCCCCCCAACCCCCACCTCATCCCCAGCCATTCCAATGGTTTGAATCCCAAGATTTTTTTTCAATTTTTTTTTTTGGTTTTTTTTTTTAATTTTTGGGACAGAGAGAGACAGAGCATGAACGGGGGAGGGTCAGAGAGAGAGGGAGACATAGAATCGGAAACAGGCTCCAGGCTCCGAGCCATCAGCCCAGAGCCTGATGCGGGGCTCGAACTCACGGACCGCGAGATCGTGACCTGGCTGAAGTCGGACGCTTAACCGACTGCGCCACCCAGGCGCCCCTTGAATCCCAAGATTTGACCGGCTTTCCAGCCATATCCAGCATAGATCCATACTCATGAGTCAGTCAGACACAAATAGTCTGATAATCCAATAGACTCAGGATTTAGAAGCCCATAACTGCTGTAAATCGAAGCAAATTTTTGCCCAGAGGGCCAGACTTGCTGGTTTGCCCAATCATGAATGTGGTTAGGGACCAGCTTAAGGGTGGGAAAAAATGAGGTGGACCTCTGACTTCCTGGTAGGAATGAAGTGATGATAGCCCTTTAAAATTTCTAACCCTAATAGCTTACACATCAGGATTCTTTTTATGCCTTCTGCAGTACCTTCTGCAGAGTAAGTACTTTATTTAACAAAACTCATACAGGCTTCTCCAGCAGTGAGTGGATTCAGAAGGAACATTAACTTTTGCCTAGATTTTTTTTTCCTTTATCCCACTTACTCCTTGAAGTTAGGGCAAGAAAAATGTGCAAAGTACATTCTTGAAGCAGTCTCCCAAATCACTGTTCATACTGTAGTAAATAGAAACATGGCACATTTTCTAAAACCATCATCCTGTCTGGTTCACATTATATCCTAGTCAGACATCCAAGCTTTGTAATCATAGATAAACAGCTCATTAGGATTCTGGAAAATAGGTAAGGTTATTCTAATATGAGAAGTTTTTTTTTTTTTTCTGTATTAAGTTGTCCCAGTGGAAATTAAAATGATGCAAGTTCAAGATATTTTGTGAACTAAGTAAAAATATTCATTCACTTATTATAATACAGCTGACTCTTGAACAACATGGATTTGAACTGTATGGGCCCACTTACACATAGATATTTTTTTGGAGATTTGCCACAATTTGAAAAGACTCCGGTTGAACCTCATAGCCTAGAGATGTTGAAAAAATTTAAGAAAAAGGTATTATTATAAAAACACAGTATATAATACATATGACATAAAGTATGTGTTAATCGACTGCTTATGTTATTGGTAAGGCTTCCAAACAACAGTAGGCTATTGGTAGTTAAGTTTCAGGTGAGTTAAGAGTTATATTCGGATTTTCAGTTGTGCACTGATTGGTTGGGGCCCCTAACTCTCAGTGTTTAAGGGTTAACTGTGTATTGATTTTTCAGGCCATTGGTCTCACTGGGAAAGTTCCTTTTGATCACTTTCAAGGACATTTACTGCATCTTTTCTACTAATATTTTCAGGATTTCTGAGACCCAGAAATAAATAGTGACCAAACATATAGAACCAGATTCTAACCTAGATAAAGTTTGATCTCATGGCAATTAAAAGGCTGAAGTAATATATTAACCTGCTTTTATATCACTTTATGATTTAGGTTCTTATATTTGGGAAATTAACTTCTAGTGAAAATGATTTTTTAATTATAGGCTCAGATTACAATTTCTAGGTCTTGGGTAGGAAGTACTTAGTCTTGAAAAATAGCTGTTATTAATGTAATTGTATTATAAAACAATAATAGTAATGATAATTAATCTAAGAAAATATTAAATCCATTGGCACTCTTAAGTAAATCTATAATTATTTAATACTTTCCACATGTACTGTGCCAACTATTGGGTGAGTTTGAAAGGAACTGAATGTAGAGTATAAAGAAGAATAAAAGCAACCCACAGATTAGTCGGGGAGAAAGGCACAGACACAAATACAGAATTTGAAATTCAGGGTGCTAAGTGCTTCAGTAGGTGTGTGTAGAAAGTGCTTGAGCACAGGAAAGAGGCACTGTTCCTTCCTGGTGCATTGGAGAAGGTTATATTCAAAATGTGGCATTTGCCTTGGGTCATGAAAGATACACAGCATTTGCCAAAGTGAAGAAAGGGTAGGATATTCAAATCTGAATATAGCATGTGTAAAAATGAAAATAAATGTGTCTTCTCGTGTGGCAAGATCATAGGGTTTATATGGAAGGGTGGAAAATGAGTCATAAATTACATTGAGGTCCAATTATGGGACACCTATGTCAAGCTAGGGAGTAAAGATTTTATTTTATAAGATAAACAGATGTTTTTAGGCAATGGAGTGCTTTGATTAGGTTTGTGCTTTTCAAAGATAATTCTGACAACCATGTGAAGGAGGTACCGTTTTGGAATTATGGGATCTCAACTAAGACAGTGCCATATAAGAATCACATCAACTCTAAAGGTGATTGAAACTTACATTTGTGGTGGGGGAATACTGACAGCACCATCTGTTTAATCTTTTCAGTTTTGTACTTAAAAGTTAAGATTTAGCAAATATGGTGAAAGCCATTTCTTCATTTGCTCACCAGATACTTCTTGAGTGTCTGCAGTATGTCAGACAATATTTTTGTTATGTGGGATACCTCAGTGACTAAAATTATCCTCCTGGGAATTAGATTTCAACAGAGGGAGATAGCTGAGAAATAATAATAGATATGTAAACTGTGTACTATTTTATAAGGTGATAAATGTTATGGAAAAAAAGGAAGTAGAGCAGTTAACAGGAATCCAAGTAGTTAAAGTTCATCCAAACAGTTAAAGGGAATTCTACACTTAGAAAGGAAGAGCTTGTGGTGTTAAATAGGGTGCCCAAGCGTGGGCCTCGTTGAAAAGGGGAAATTTGAGTAAATACTTAGAGGTGGCAAGGCAATAGATTTCCCAGGGAAGAGCATCCCAGAAAGTGGGAGCAACTAGAACAGAAATTATAAGTTAAGGAGCATGCCTTGCATGTTCCAGGAACAGAAAGGAGGCCACAGCCAAGTGCTCAAGGGATAGTGTAATAGGAAACAAAGAGGGGTAAGAAGTGCTAGGAAACAAAGAGGGGTGCAGATTATTAGGGCTTAAAGACCTTAATTTTCATTCCTGGTGAAATGGGAAGGCATTGCAGGATTTTGAGCAGAGAAGTGAAAGGATCTGAGTTAACTGTTTAAAAGGAGTCCTGTGTGAGACAAAGGAGCAAAGTTGCCTTTATGTTCCAAGTTGAAGGTTTTTTAAGTAATGGAATCATATGATTAGACTGCTATATTAGGAATAGATGAGATACGCAAACTATTGATTTTGATGATGACAAAAGCTAATCATACCTGTCAGAAAATAATAGTATTTTTAAAAATTCAACTCCTAAAAAGCAGTGCATGTCTTTGTATTCTAAAACAAATTCCGTATACAGGACTAGACATGATAAGAGGAAAAGAAAGCTGCTTCTGATGTCAAAACCCAGTGAAGTAGTATGAATGCTTCTATTACAGCTTTAAAATGTTCAAGAAACATTAAGCTGACAAGTAAAGTTGTTAAGGATCTCAATAATAAAACAGCTGTTTGTGGAAAACACTGGTGCTGATGTATCTCAGAACAAGAATCAGAGTGTGTCAATTCAATGCCAAGAATAGTTACCAGAGGTGTTTTTATCTTTGGAATTATGTATTTCATCATCCGCTTCACTGTCTTTGCCTTTTTATACTCCACTTTTTAGAAGATGAAGGATTTTTATTTTATGCTAATTAACTAATCTCTCTAAAATAATTACTTAGGAGCTTTTCTAACCTTAGGAATGATAAGACTGGCTTTTTTTTTTTTTTTTTAATTGCTGCTGAAACAGAATAGTCTTCAAATGCTGAAACAGCATTTCTCTTGAATATTTATTTATTTGTTTATTCATATTTTATTGAGTAGAATTGACACACAGTGTTACATTAGTGTCAGGTGTACAACATAGTGATTCCACAGCTCTGTATGTTATGCTATGCTTATCACAAGTGGAGCTACCATCTGTTGCCATACAACACTTACAATACCATTGACTATATTCTTTATGTTGTACTTTCATCCCTGTGACTTATTCCTTCTATAATTGGGAACCTGTACCTCCCACTCCTCTTCACCCCTTTTTAACCATTCCCTTCCCTCCAGCAACCACCAGTTTTCTGTATTTATGGATCAGTTTCTGCTTTGTGGTTTTTTTTTTTTTTTATGTTACATAAAAGTGAAATAATTGAATATTTTTTAGATCAGTTGAAATAATTGAATATTTTTTAGATCAGTTTTATGTAACTTTTTGTCTGTAGATTAGTTTTAGTAATTTCGTGTCTTCTCTTGGAAAACCTTTTTCACATAAATTAAATACAGACTTTGAAAGCTTGAGTAAGTTTGAAATAGCCCATGGCTTTTTTCCTTTTGCTCTAAATTCTCTGTAACTTTTCCATTCATATAGTAATATCTTGTGATTTAAACATAGTATAGAGGGGGCACCTGAGTGGCTCAGTTGGTTAAGCAGTGTACTTCAGCTCAGGTCATGATCTCAAGGGTCGGGAGTTCAAGCCCCATATCAGGCCCTCTGCTGTCAGTGCAGAGCCTGCTTCGGATCCTCTGCCCCACTCTCTGCTCCTCCCCTGTTCATGCTTTCTCTCTCACTCTCAAAAATAAATATTTAAGGAAAAAAAAAGACGGATTGTTAAAAAAATTTATAGAGAGGAAACCATAACAGAGACTCTGATACTTAGAGAAAAAAGGGCATAGCCATATTAAGGGTATGAACAGGTTTAGAAGAAGGCAATAAGGGGCGCCTGGGTGGCTCAGTCAGTTGATCGTCCGACTTCGGCTCAGGTCATGATCTCACGGTTTGTGAGTTCAAGCCCCGCATCAAGCTCTGTGCTGACAGCTCAAAGCCTGGAGCCTGCTTCAGATTCTGTGTCTCCCTCTCTCTCTGCCCCTCCCCTGCTCATGCTCTGTCTCTGTCTCTGTCTCTCTCTCTCAAAAATAAATAAACGTTAAAAAAAAATTTAGAAGAAGGCAGTAAGGTTTGGAAGTGGGAAATGCAATGGAAGATTCTACAGAAGAGAGGGTGAATTGCTATCATGTTGGGTAGAGGGGCAGCCAGAAGGTAGTATTGTATGGTAGTTAATAACATGGGACTTTGGTTTTAGACAAATCTGGGTTTTAGTTCATAACCTATTACTTACTAGCTGTGAGATTTTGTAAGTTACTTAACAATTTTTCATTTTCATAGGCTTTTTGCACCTCATTATATTGTGAGAACTATATTACATAGTGCATGTAAAGTACCTCATACTTAATAAGCTCTCAAAACATGTTAGAAACAAGCAAAAAGCCAGTCATTTTAAGCTTGTCTTTTCAACAAATTATTCTAGAGCAACTGGATATCCAGGAAGGAACAAAATGACCTCTACCTCACACCATTTACAAAAAATCAGTTTAAGATGAATTGCAAACATAAATGTAAAAGCTAAAACAAAAAGAGCAGAGTTGGAGTTTCACACTCCCTTGCTTCAAAACTTGCCACAAAGCTATAATAATCAAAAAAGTGTGGTCCTGGCATAAGGATGGACATATAGACCAATGAGATAGGATTGAAAGTCCACAAATAAACCCAAAAGTCTATTGCCAATTGATTTTTGACAAAGATGCCAAAACCACTCAATGGTGAAAGAATAGTCTTTCAATAAATGGTGCTGGGACAATTTGACATCCAATGCAAAAGAATGAAGTTGGTCCCCTGCTTCACCCCATATAGAAAAAGCAGATGTATCAATTAACATAATATAAGACATAAAACTATAAAATCCTTTGAGGAAAACACTGGGTCAGATCTTTGTGACTTTGGATTTGGCAGTAGATTCTTAAATATGACACCAAGAACATGAGCAACAAAGAAAAAATAGACAAATTAGGCTTCATTAAAATGGAAAACTTTTATGCATCAAAGTACCTTATCAAAAAAGTAGAAAATACAACATACAGAGAGAAAATGTCTGTAAGTTGTATTCTGATAAGGTTCTAATTTCCAGAATATATAAAGAACTCTTACAATTCAACAACAAAAAGAGAGCCCAATTTTAAAACGGGCAAAAGATTTGAATAAATATTTCTCCAAAGAAAAAATGTAAATGGCCAACTGGTAAATGAAAAGATGCTCAACATCATTAGTCATTAGAGAAATGCAAGTCAAAATCACAACGAAATATCACTTCATATCCACTAAGATGTCTATTTAAAAACAATAACAAAACAAAAAAAAATGGAAGATTTGTATTGGTAAGCATACTGGGTTGAATAATGTTCCTTCAAAATTTGTCTACCCAGAATCTCAGAATGTGATTTTATTTAGAAATGGGGTCTTTATAGAACTTGTTAGTTAAGATGAGGTCATAGTAGATTAGGGTGCACCCTAAATACAATGACTTGTGTCTTTTTAAGAAAGCCATGTGAAAGAGAAGCAGATATTCAAGTTTTGTTACCAAAAGCCACGGACCTCCAGGAGGCAACTCGAAGCTGGAAGAGATTTCTCGAGAGCCTTCAGAAGGATCATGGCCCTGCAGACACCTTGATTTCTTCTGGACTCCAGAACCATGAGAGAATAAAAATGTATTGTTTTAAGCCACCCTGTTTTTGGTAATTTAGTGTAGCTGCCCTAGGAAATCAATACAGCAGGGATGTGGAGAAATTTCTTGCTGGTGAGAAAGTAAAATGGTTTAGCTGCTATAGAAGACAGTTTGGTGGTTCCTCAGAAGGTTAAACATAAAATTACCATGTGACCACTCCTAGGTGTATACCCAAAGTAATTGAAAACAGATATTCAAACACTTGTACACATATGTTGATAACAGCACAAATTCACAATAGTCAAAAGGTAGAAACAATTCAAATATTTATCAGCAGATAAATAAACAAGATGATAAATACATACAATAGAATATTACTCAGCCCTAAAGGGAATGAAGTACTGATACATAATACAGTGTGGATAAACCTCAAAAACATTATGCTCAGTGAAAGGGTATTGTGTGATTCTATTTACATGAAATATCCAGAATAGGTAAATCCATAGAGACATAAAGCAGATTGGTTGCTAGAGGCTGGAGGAGAGAACAGGAAGAGAATGTTTAATGGCTTTAAGGGTTTTCTTTTGGGGTGAGGGAAATGTTTTAGAACTAGATAAAGGTAGTGATTGTACAACACTGTGAATGTACTAAGTGCCACTGAATTGTACATTTTAAAATGGTTTCTGTTATGTGTTCACCTCATTTAAAAAAAAAAGATTAAAACCATAAAATTTTTAGAAAAAGTATAGAAGAATATCTTTTGTAGTCAAGGGTAGGCAAAACTTTTAAAAATAGAACCCAGTAAATGATAATCTTTTATAAAAAGATAAATGAACTAGGGAAGTAGATTTTCAGGAAATACTAAGGGCCACTTGAGGTTTGAAATGACACCAGTATGGTTGTGTGTGTTTTTCTGTTTATTTCAGCTGTACCAGGGTAAGCATGGAGTAGACAGAGAGTTGGATTTCATCAGGCTTTGTGACTTTGCAAGGTGAGTAGGATGAACCTAAAGAGGGATAAGGATTTTGAGGGTATATGTGCAAGGGAGTGATTGTAATTGACAAATAGGAATTTAGAATTTAAACTGAGTAAGTCGAGAATTGATAATATGGGGGTGAGGGGTAAAGGACAGCAAAAACATGCTAAGATCAGATCATTGTAAGATGTCATGGGTCTCAGGATTAGAGTATTGGAGTCCTAGAATATATTTTTATGCTGTCTAGGGATATGTCTGAGTGTATCAAGAGTTTTATTTTTATTTTACAGAATTGAAATTTTCACAAAAGAGCATTTGTACCTGATTTCAGACAACTCATTAAACATTTTCCTAGGCTGTGCTCACTTTTCTCTAGTCCTTGAAAGCTTATAGGAAGCTACTCTTGAGGAATAGTTGTGTTATGGCTTCCTCCTGATCTTAAGGTATCTAAAATAGTAGTGTTCCTCAGCTTCAAGGATGAATCTAGGTATTCTAGAAACAAATTTATCTGGGGCACCTGGGTGGCCCAGTCAGTTAAGCGTCCGACTTCAGCTCAAGTCATGATCTCATGGCTTGTGAATTCAAGCCCCATGTAGGGCTCTTGCTGACAGCTCAGAGCCTGGAGCCTGCTTCGGATTCTGTGTCTCCCCTCCCCTGCTTGCACTCTGTCTCTCTCTCTCTCTCAAAAATAAATAAACATGAAAAAACAAAATTTAAGTCATCCTAATTGCCAAGGCGCCTGGGTGGCTCAACTAGTTAAGTGTCTGACTTTGGCTCAGATCATGATCTCGCAGTTTTGGCTTCGAGCCCTGCATCAGGCTCTGTGCTGACAGCTCAGAGCGTGGAGCCTGCTTCAGATTTTGTGTCTCCCTCTCTTCCTGCCCTACCCCTGCTTGCGCTCTCTCTCTTTCAAAAATGAATAAGCGTTAAAAAAAAAAGAGTAATTAAATAAATAAATCATCCTAATTGCCATACATCATTTTAAAAAGCTTCTGAAGGGGGCACCTGGGTGGCTCAGTCGGTTAAGCGTCCGACTTCAGCTCAGGTCATGATCTCGTGGTCCGTGAGTTCGAGCCCCGCGTCAGACTCTGTGCTGACAGCTCAGAACCTGGAGCCTGTTTCAGATTCTGTGTCTCCCTCTCTCTGACCCTCCCCTGTTCATGCTCTGTCTCTGTCTCAAAAATAAATAAACGTTAAAAAATATATATATATTAAAAAGCTTCTGAAGAAAAGAGAAAAGAAAGAAACAAATTTATCAGATGAAAAGCAAAACTCTGAATTGTTTTCTTTTAGATATTTTGGATTTAAAGGATTGAGATAAAAAATATCACTCAAAGAATTACAAAGTCTTAGAATTAGAAGAGAAGTTTATATTATTTACAATTTCAGTTCTAGTGCTTTAACTGACAGCTCATATTTCATAAGACAGGTCATTTTATTATAGACAGCTTTTCAATTAGTGGGTATTTGTTAAAAAATTCTTTTTACTGCGAGAAAGTTTTTCTCTTGTAAGTTCTTACTAGTCTTAGATGTAGATTTTGAAATATTATGTGGAAAAAGCCTAATAGCTCTTGAACTTCTCTTTAAGTAGTATTTTTCCCCATTACATTCTAACCAATAACCAAGTCCATCTTCTCACCTGCATCCCTCTTCCACATTCCTTATCTAGATAACTGTAGATGATTCTTAGCTGGCCTCTCTGCCTCCAGTCAGGCACCCATCCAGTTCATTCTCTGTGCTGTTATCAGAGTGGTGCTATTTCCAAAACACTAGTAGTAGTAGCGGTGGTACTCAGAAGGGATTATGTGCCAGGCACTGTTGTAAGCACTGTACTCGTTTACTCCTTATAATAACTCTAAGAAGTAGATTGTGCTATTTTCCTCAGTTTCCAGATGCAAAAGCAGGATAGAGTAGTTAAATCATTTGATGAAGTCTACACAGCTGGTAAGCATTAGAGCCAAGTTCAAGCCCAGACTTCTAGATTGAGAGCGCAGGCTTGCAAACTCTACATCAAACTGTTTATTAATCTTCCTTACTTAAAACACTTCAGTGATTGATTCCCATTATTGGGTCGGGTTTGACATGGCACATGATGCCCTTCATGCTCCAACCTGTTTCTCTTCTAGAGCTTCATCTCCCATTTCTCACTACTTTCTTTATATTCCTGTGAAACTAAACTACTTGTATCACCCAAATACACTGTTTTTTCACATATATATGTGCATTTACTACCACCTTCTTCAATTTGCTCTTTTGGATTGTTCTTCAAGACTCATTTCAGGCATTGCTTCCTCTGGAAACACTACCAGGATTATTACCTGCATGATTGAATGAAGTGTTTCTTACCCACATGCCCATACCTTTATCGCAATATCATTATAATACAGTAACATTGTACTGACCATATTTAATGGAAACTACATATATCAGAAACTCCTCAAAGGCAGGGACTATATCGGATTTTTCTTTTATGAGCAATTATAACCATGAAGTACACTGAATAAAGTTCCAAGTTTTTATTTTATTTGCAGATGATGATTCATGGTGATGGCTTGCAGGGTCATAAATAAAAGAAGGCATGTGGGACTTCAGCAACTTTCATCATTTTCAGGAACAGGAAGAACCTTCCTAGGCCCAGTAAAATCATCTAAATTTATTGTTGATGAAGAGCGTCATGAAAGTATATTAATCAGTTCAGTAGTAAGACTTCTTGAAAGTTTGGATTTAACCAGTGCAGTGGGACAACTTCTCAATGAAGCAGTTCAAACACAAAATAACACCTATAAAACTGGAACCAGTACCCTTTTGTTTCTTGTCGGTGCATGGAGCAGTGCCGCTGAAGAATGTCTTCATTTGGGTGTCCCCATTTCATTAATAGTGTCTGTAATGTCAGAAGGCTTGAACTCTTGCATTGAAGAGGTAGTTTCCCTTCAAGTACCTATCCACAATATATTTGACCATATAGACAGCACAAAGACATTTTCTGGACTTGAAACATGTGGTGTCAGTTTGTGTCCTTTTCTACAGATCCCTTCAGATACTGGTTTACAGAAGGCGCATGATCTCAAGGATGTTGCCTCTCCATCACTGACCGTTTACAACCTTTCTGGGATACCTGTTAGATCACCTAAACTCTTTAGACCTCAGGCTGAGGATGAAGCAAATAAAAACACATTACAGAATCCTCAAACTCTGAAAAAGAGTCTGCTCGCCGACAGCCGCTGTAGAAAGTCAATACTAATCCACAGTAGGCATTTTAATAGGACAGATAGTAATCGGTGGATAAACAAACCAGAGGGATTTCTAGAACAACATGGTGCAGCTACTCCCCATACTTACAGATGTAATGATTTGGTAGAGTTGGAGATGGGTTTGAGTCATGGAGATCACAACAGCATGAAATTAGTAGATGCAGCAGTTCGACTACAATTTCAGAATGCAAGTACGCAACAAGGCAACTGTACAATACCATTTATGTTCGACATTTCAAGAATCTTCACTTGCTGTTTACCCGGTGTACCTGAAACTTTTTCTTGTGTCTGCCCAGGATATATCACTGTTGTATCAATATCTAATACTACTCTGATCAAGGAATTGCAGAATCAGCCTGTCCAGATTATTCTCATTGAGGGTGACCTCACAGAGAATTATCGCCACCTGGGATTTAATAAGGCTGCAAATATTAACACGCTATTAGAAAGTATGAAGGTTCAACAAGACAGCTCAGAAGAACAATGGACAGATTATGTATTACAGGTATTAATCAAGTTCAATGTGAACCTTGTCCTGGTACAAGGAAATGTGTCTGAAGATTTAATTGAAAAGTGCATGCACAGTAAGCGGTTGGTAATTGGCTCAGTGAACAGCAGTGTGATGCAGGCTTTCGCGGAAGCTTCAGGAGCAGTACAGGTGGCCTACATTACACAAGTGAATGAAAACTGTGTGGGCAGTGGGGTCTGTGTGACCTTCTGGAGAAGTATTCCCTCAGATGTCATAGATAGGATCAACATACTGACAATCTTGATAAAAACAGAAGGAATTAATTTGGTTACAGTAGTGCTCACTAGCCCACTCCCTGCACAGATGCAAGCCAGAGAAGACAGGTTCTGGACTTGTGCCTATCGTCTGTATTATGCTCTAAGAGAGCAAAAGGTCTTTCTTGGAGGTGGCGCAGTTGAATTTTTGTGTCTTAGCCATCTTCAAATTCTTGCAGAGCAATCACTGAGTAAAAGAAACCACGTCTGTTCAGGATGGCTTCATAATACTTCCTCTTGGCTGGCCTCATCTCTGGCACTATACAGATCAACTGTGCTGAAATGCCTGGCAAATGGATGGCACAAATACCTTTCAGCTCTCATGTATAACACTGCCAATTGCTCATCAGAATTGGGAGCCAGCACAGTCATTCAACAACATCTACAAAGTGCCACAGACTCTGGCTCTCCTTCATCTTACATCTTGAATGAATACAGTAAACTAAATAGTGGAATTTTTAATTCAGGCATTTCAAATAAACTGGAACAGATTCCAAGCGTTTATGACATTGTTACACCAAAGACTGAGGCGTGGCGCCGAGCTTTGGATTTAGTGCTTTTGGTACTTCAGACAGACAGTGAAATTATTACTGGACTTGGACACACACAGATAAATTCACAGGAAACAGAGGGCTTTTTATTTTTGTAGTGTTATTGGCTAAGTCTTTGGAAAATAATCTTTTATAATGTATCTTGCTAATAATAAATTTCCTAGTAGCCAAGTCATAGTGCCTAAAATGCCAGCTATTACCAAGAAGAAAATTACTGATGTCTGTCAACAACTGCAGGGTCTGAGATTTCACCAGACTTACAGGCTAACAGGTGAGCCTGTTACTATTTCATGGGATGCTACAGGATACATGAGACACCTGGGCCAGAGACAAAGCACTTTTATTATTCACAAGCAAAAGTGGTAGCCAGGGCTTCCTGTTGGTTTGTATCAGTGATGGAAGCCAGCACACACACAGTGATGGAACCCACACACAGTGGGTTGTGTTATAGAAAAGGAGCACTGAATATGGGACTTCCACTGCTTTTATAGTCAACAGAAACAATCCTGTTCTTTGTCCGGGGGGAGTTGTTACCTCATGCCTCAAGGTTGTTCAGTGTAAATACAAGCCAGAGACATGGACTGGGTAAAGATAGGTCAGGTCCTTGTATTCATGGCATACCCAGAAATATGCAGTGTCACTCAGAGCCCATAATGGATGGCCTCTTCCAAATACTCCTTAACCTGACGTGCTCTTGGCCAAACTTGAATTTTCATGTAAGAATGCCACTCTCTTGGCTAGTCCAATTAATCTGACAGGTTGTTTAGTCAATACCAAATCTATTTAATTAGTTTCATATAGCAGTTAATTAAGGCTACTGTCAGACTCTGAGCAGCAGGATGAAACTGGTCTGTAGTATTGATCTCAGTGATGCCCCCTAGGGTCTTGAATTTAGTCAATTTTAAATTCCAAGGGAGGGGTGTCTTTTTATTAGCATGAATGTACTGTAAGACCAATGTGTCATACATTATGACCCATGCCAGGAAGCTTTGACTGAGTTGTTAATCTTCAATGTCACTGACAAAATTACAGGAGGTAATAGATGGCCAAAACACATCCCCAATCCCTAATGGAGAGACCTACTGTGGCCCATTTTCCCCACATACAAGCACATCCCAACAGGGCGAGGTCACTGTACTTAAAGATTTGTTGTGAAACCTAATTTGAATAACCATTATGTGATTTGATTAAGTCACATAGGTAGTGTCACTCAGTGGTTGCAGCCTTATTGCTATACACGGTGAAATCCAAGGCTACTCAAACATTAATAGAAGTATAAAATCAGTCAGATTGAAACTAGGTTGTCCTGGTTCCTGTGTTTGTACATTTTCATATCTAGAAGCTGCCATTGATAGCATTATGAACTGCCTCCAATACTGAATAAGAGTCTTATTAAGGAGACAACTTTTGTTTGTTTGGCTCTCAGAGGAATTAAGTGCTATTACTCTGTCTAAATAATCTTGAGAAACTACTTGGCAAACAAAGTTCTGAATTTTGTTCAGGTTTATCAGCCACTTTTACTGGTAGAAGAAGATAATAGCCACAGTCAGAGCTACTGATCATTGACACAGGCTTCTAACTTAACCACAAGAACCATCATCTATTTAGTGAACATTTGGGACATCAGAACATTGAGGCACTCACACTAAATCCCAACCTGCCAAAGAATTAGGGTAGGTTAGGGCGTGGTAGTAGATGGCAGGACGTTTGTCTCATTTCTCTACATGCAGTAATACCCTGAATGGGAAAATGTCCTCTGGCACTTTATGACCATTTGTAATATAAGCATGTTATATATTTTCATACAAATTTATTCTAATCTTAGTTTGGACTTTAGTCACTTTTTCCCCCTATGGGAACATGGACAAAGAAGTTTAACACTGGCACATTAGGGTTTTTAACAGTTGCCAAGAGATTGTTATCTCCCTGCATCCAAGGAGGCTCTTTTTTTCTTTCTTGGCCCTTGTCTTCAGTGTTGATGTCAACTTCTTTCCTGGGCACTTCCCAGTATCTGGGGAACACCCAAACTGGGGATCTTTCTTTTTGCCCTCCATATAGCACTGTACCTCCTCAGTGTCCTACAGCCCTTGGTACCTTTGACCACCCTATGCCTAATACCCATTTCCCCTAGAATGGGAACTTGGGCACCTGTATCTAACAGAGCCACTTTCTTCCCCCAAGTTTCCCCACCACACTTGGCTTTTTCCTTAAAGCAGCTAAGGTCAGGGTGAAGGAGTTACCAAGAAGTGCAGAGGGAGAGAATGGTTCTGTGCCAGTAAGCAATGCTTTGCATTTAATTTTGGTTTTGATCAGCTGCCCAACTTGTGCTCAACAAACCTACAATTTTGATCTGCTCAAAGTTTTAGTTACTCATTGCTGGCAGCATTTGTTTCCACTTTGAGGACCCCTTGACTTAGCAGCCACAGCCAAATTTCTTCTTGGCTAGAGCCGTGGGGGATGCTGCCTTGTTATATTAATATTGTTTCTTTTCCCACCCTGAGGCGAGGGAACAACAACCAATACATGATTTGACTGGTTTGTTTTAATCTTACTTCACACTGCTTATCCTCCACACATAATTTAAGAGTGGGGGTACAGTGTGACAGTGGGAACTTATATTCCCCTTCCCCTTTCCAACTACTTAGGTGAAAACATTTACTGTTGGATCTCAGGAAGACTTATCTCTCTCAACCCAGCCCATTGGGTCCCTCATCTTTTCCAGGAAACCATGGCTTTCTCAGCCAAAACTGTCAAGAACTGGCAGGGTCTGAGATTTTGCCCTGTTTACAACCTAACAACTAAAATTCCATGGGATACTGGCAGGAGACATGAGACTTCTGGGTTGGAAACAAATGGTTGTATAGTAGGCAGAGCTTCATGTTGATCCTCTGTCTTTCCAAGTCCCACAGGGGTACCATAAAAGCCCATGATGAATGCCTGCATATACAATGTGTTGTGTTATAGGAGAGGAACACCTAACTTAGGCAATTCACAACTTTTACAGTAAGCAGAAGTAAGCCTGTTCTTTGTCTGGAGTGAGATATTCATCATTGAAGGTGACTCACTGGAAACACATCCCTGAGAAATGACATGGAAAAAGAGAGCTCAACAAACAAAACAAAAAACAAAACCAAGAGAGCTCAAACTCAGCAAGAAAGTGCAGGGATGCTGAGAGCCCATCGCAGAGCTCTATTGCTACTTAGCCATAAATCGAACATTGTAAGAACCAAATTATGTGTGGAGTTGAACATTAGAAGAGCTCTGGGGAAATAATATAGTAATTAAATTATTAATTACCTACCATGTTCCAGGCACTATTCTAAATTCTTTACATATTGTATTAATTTGGTAGGGTTGGCATAACAAAATAGCACACATTAGGAGGCTTAAACAACAGAAATTTATTATCTCCCAAATCGGGGGACTAGAAGTCTGAGATCAAGGTGTGGGCAGAGTTAGTTTCCTCCGAGGCCTCTCTCCTTCACTTGTAGATGGATGTCTTCTCCCTGTGTCTTCATGTCTTCCCTCTGTATCTGTGTCCTAATTTCCTCTTCTTGTAAGGACACTAATGACCTCCCTAATGACCTCATCTTAATTCAATTACCTCTTTAAAAAGCCTGCCTCCAATACAGTCACATTCTGAAGTACTGGGGACTAGGACTTCAACAAATGAATTGAGGGGGACACAATTCAGCCCATAACACATATTACCTCAATCTTTGAAACATTTTCTCCATTGTATAGAGGAGGAAATGGGCTTAATAATGTTAAGAAACTTGCCCAAAATCTTACAGCTAGTAGGTAGTAGAGCAGGAATTTACACTAAGATTTTATCTGCTCCAAAATGTATTTCTAAGTATAAACTGTGATAGGAAGCTTTTTCTGTAAAGTAACAATAACAAAACAAGAAAAGAGAATGTCTAGTTTATAGGGATAATTTAAATATATTAGAAAATATAATTTGGTTATCCTCTACTTAGGTAAAAGAATATAATTTTTGGTTTAATGGTTGTCTTAAATGTGATCACATGAAAACTTTGCACAGATCATCATTCTAGTTATATATACTGTCTTCAAAGTTAAAATAACATTAAGTGTTGAACTGTTTTTTAAAATAAAGTGTGTTATTTTACTTGTGTAGGTATCGATACTTTTACCCTCCTGTATACCATTAACACTTAGTGGGTTTTTTTTTTTAAGTTTTTTTTATTTATTTTTGAGACAGAGAGAGACAAAACATGAGCAGGAGAGGGGCAGAGAGAAAGGGAGACACAATCCAAAGCAGGCTCCAGGCTCTGAGCTGTCAACACAGAGCCCGATGTGGGGCTCAAGCTCACAGACTGTGAGATCGTGACCTGAGCCGAAGTCGGACACCCAACCAACTGAGCCACCCAGGCGCCCAACACTTAGTTTTTGTTAAAGTATTATGAAAATTATGAGCACCACTAATATTAATGCAGATACTTAGCTCACTTTATATAATAGATTTGTGAAGTTGGTATTTGTATGTATTAGTATGATTAAATATTTAGTAAAATTTTGTTATAAATACTTTCGTTTGAAAGTAGAAGTCTCATTTTATTTATTTATTTTTTTTTATGTTTATTTTTGAGAGAAAGGGAGAGACAGACCATGAGAAGCGGAGGGGCAGAGAGAGAGGGAGACACAGAATCCGAAGCAGTCTCCAGGCTCTGAGCTGTCAGCACATAACCCATTGCGGGGCTGGAACTCACAAACCGCGAGATCATGACCTGAGCCAAAGTCGGACGCTCAGCCGACTGAGCCCCCCAGGCGCCCCTAGAAGTCTCATTTTAATATAGATTTTGTAAATTCATTTTGTTTCCAGATTATAAAAAAACTTTTTACTGTTGTGTGGTTTATCTGCTATTTTTCCAATTTTTTTAAGGAGTGCTTTTAAGTTGTAATTACTCAAGGAACTGTTCTGTCCTTGCAGACTGAGTCCCATCCCACACATAAACTTGATTCATTTAAGTAAGTGAGTTTTCTAAGAAACCCTGTGCATAAGCAGGTAGACATTTTTCAAGAGACCAAAGAAGTGTTGACATCTTTGAGACCAATCTGCTTCTTTAAAATTATAGACTACAAAGAGGTTTGCAGTTATCTTACATCACATTATAGCCAGTCTTCCTAATGATAAATAACTCTTTCTGGACCAGGGGTTCACTAGCTCTTCAAAAAATAATCTTCAAGAAATTCTAGCAAAGGAATCCCTACAAATACCAGAATATGGGCAGGTGTACCTGCCTACCTCAATGCTGAATGGATGCAGGATCAGCAGAACGGAAGTGGGAAGCAGCAAGAATGAAGGGGTTACTGGCAAGTCACTGTGAGCTATATTCCCTAAAACTGTTGAAAGGATTCTACCAGAAAGGAAGTATGGATGAACAGATTTAAGAATGGGCATCGCATTCTGGATGAGTACAAAGCAACAACAAAAACCAAAACAACCTCACTTCTATGTGTTTCTGTGGATGCAAGAGAATTGATTAGTGCTGTAGTGCTCTAAGCTCTGAAGGGTATCAGAACTATTCAGCACATGCTTCTTTCCAGGAGGACTGAGCCACAGTCTAAGAGGGGAAAATGTTGGAAAGAAGTATACAGCAGGACAAAAACATTTGGAATAAAGGAGAGGGAAAACTTACATTGGGAATGGTAAAGCAGTGTCATTTTGTATTAGGCTGGGTGGCCAGCAGACTCAAGAGGGAAAGATCTTCCTCTGTGGAAGGTCTGTAGACTTCTAGGAAACACAGAGCTAAAGGTGGAAAATCTTTCCAACTAGACTTCGCTTTGACAAATAGAGAAGGGTTACACAAAAAGGCTACATTTTTGGTCCTTCATTATAACAGGAGAGAGACCATGGGCCATGAAGTTGAGAAATTGACCCTGGTCCATCCCCATCTCCATAAGAAATCTCTCCTATGTTTGGATCCACAAAAGTCCATGTAATTTGGACATGAGGGAAAAAAGACATTTAGCCTCAAATGACCTTAGCTATTTAACCTCAAATGACCTTAGTATAAGAAAAAAGATTTAAATAGATTAAATAATTTTAACAGACCATGAGAACTTACCAGAAAAATACTCTAGCTATAAAGCAGATGAAAATTAATGTTTTTAAATAAGTTAAATCATTTAGATTGAGCTTTTGAAAAAAACACACATTAGAAATAAAGATGTCAGAACAGATTATAGAATGACAGCTGACACAATTCAGAGAAGAATTGGATGAAACTACACATAACACAACAGCACATAGAGTCCACAGAAAGCATGGTAAAGGAAGTAACCCAGGAGAGGACTCTTTCACAAACCCTTCTAAATTTTCATAACAGAAATCTGCATTGTATCTTTTTTTTTTTTTCAACGTTTATTTATTTTTGGGACAGAGAGAGACAGAGCATGAACAGGGGAGGGGCAGAGAGAGAGAGGGAGACACAGAACCGGAAACAGGCTCCAGGCTCTGAGCCATCAGCCCAGAGCCCGATGTGGGGCTCGAACTCACGGACCGCGAGATCGTGACCTGGCTGAAGTCGGACGCTTAACCAACTGCGCCACCCAGGTGCCCCTCTTTTTTTTTTAAAGATGCTGACCTAAATGGCCAAACTTTACAAAGGATGACTTTCCTATGTAAAGCACAGACCAGTATAACATTAGAGTCATTCTCTGGAACTTTTCAAAACCATTAATGAGTCATGTAAGTTTTGGGGTAGTCCTCTGGCTCACTAGTTCATGCCATTGTTCGACAATAAATGACTTTATTTAGTGAGGGGGAAAGCAGTTCACGGTCTCTCAGAGAGACGATGCCTTGCAGTCACCAAATGACAGGGTTTCCATGAGCATAGCCTTCCAGGCCCACAAACTTTCCTCAGGATAACAAGAGGAGATCATCATCAGAGGAATTAACTCTTGTGCTAACCAAATTCAGAGAATTGTGGAAACCAAGATGCTGATTTTGCATTTATATTTGTAACATGACTATTAGAAAAAACAGAATACTCATATAAACTGAACCAAGAATTGTTTCCTCCTGTGTCTAAAAGTCTCTGGGAAGCTAGGAACATTGTTTGTTGAGGCTGGAATTGAAACCAAGGGACTCCTCTGATGCAGCACTATCCAGACACCCTCTCTTCAGGACAATGCTGGACACCCACCATGATCCAAGGAGGTTGCTCACTTCTGTTGTCATACTCTATTCAGGTGTTAGGTTAATTAAGTAAACACTACTTTCTTTTTACTCAATTCCATTTCAGACCAGCTTTCTGGTGGCAGCATCCTATGGCACCTTTGAATGTTAACTTGCTGATTTGGGAGACATCTCTCCAATAGTGACATCTAATAACCACAATCACCCACTTTGTGATATTTGTTAACCCCCCAGAACTTAACCATATCTGTTCTGGAAGCAACAGATCAGTCCCCAAGGACCAGCTAAAGGCTCTCCCTTTCATGATAAAAGAATGCTAAAGGGGAAGTACCTATCAGCTTCCAGGATGCACTTGTAGTGTGGTGAAATAAGCATTAGACTTAAAACTAGAAGATCTTTTTCATAATCTGACTTTGACCCCTATGTGACCTTGGGCAGGTCACTTAACCTCTTTTAAATCTGTTTATCTGTAAAATGTATTCTTAAAGTGACTTTCAGGTTTAAATTAAATATGTATTATGATAATGTAACTCAACTGCATGCAAATATCTAGGGAAATAAGCATTTGGATCATTGTTATAAAGCAATTTTGTGAGATTTCTGTTTCTTTCCTGGCCTTAAAATTTTAATGATTCTCCTTTGTGCCCCTTCCTCCCTGACTCTCCTTATGGTGATTAGATATAACGCCCAGACCACAAAGGGTCAGCGTGCCAACTTTGGAGATAAGAGCAATAGGAAAGGAGAGTACTAGGCAAGAAGTATTTCACTTCTCAAGGTGACTGGAGGAGAGAAGAACCCAGGCAGTTAAGGATAATAATGATAAAAATTAATAATAGTAGGTTTGGTGTAGTGCTTTACCCTTTTAAATAGTTACTGACCCTGGTAGGCCACTTCTAAGAGAGCGGGACTACTCTCTCCCACATGGGTTTGCTGGCCTCAGGAAGCAAAGTCAAGTGCAAGCTAGGATGACTCAGGAGTGAGCAACAGGTGATTGTAGACCACAACACCCTTGGATCAGCCTACCTTGGAGTATGCATGTGACATCTGTTACAAGTCATGATGTCAAGTTCTTATTGTGATTGCCACCTACTTTACTTTAGTATTTTGTTTACATAGAGCAATAGTTCTCAGCGTTGGCTTCAAATAAGAATCAACTGGGGACCTTTTATGACTGTTAATGTCCTGACCACATCCATAGATATTTATTTAATTAGTCAGAGGTCAGGGCTCTGGGCATTGGTATTTTTAAGAGCTCCCCAGGTGACTGGAGTATATAGCAAGACTGAGAATCATTGACATAAAATGATGATTTTTTCCTTGCTCAGTGTTCCTCAATCCCTGACTACACTGTAGTATCACCTGGGGAGCCTTTAGACAAATTGAATCAGAAGCTCTGGAATTGGGGCCTAGATATGTGGGTTTTTAAACCTTCCCATATGATTATAATGTGCAGCCAGAATTGATCATTGCTACTATAATGTAAATAGACTATGAAAAGATGGTATTTTTAATACAAAGTAATTGCTATCCTTCCTTGGGGCTACTGAAGCCACATGTTCAGGGGAAATGCACAGTTTGCAACTTTGCAAAAATATGAAAACTCATGCACTTAGCTTCAGGCTGAGGAGATAATGTCAGAAAAGAGCAGAGAGATTAGGAAGAATAAAAAAAGAACAAATTGCCATGTATTATTTTATATGAAACAACTTGAATTCCTAAAATACCAGTAATCAACTTTAATTCAGCAATCATCTAAAGAAGGATTGTGCCTTGCAGAATATTGATCACAGATCTTATCTACCATTAAAGACCACTTCTTCATGCCAAGCATAGGCATGATGGGAAGCACTTTGTAGACACTGGCTCACTTGATCTTCATGGCACTTCTGTGAGGCAGGTTCTATTATTATCTTCACTTTACAAATAAACTAAAATGAAGATAATAATAGAAATGATAAATAACAATACAAATAAACTGAGACACAGAGGCTAAGTGTTTTGCCCAAGGTACAAACTATTTAGAGGTATATCCTGGTAGCAGGTCTTGAGAGACCCTGATGGCAGCCAGTGGTCTCTGAAGAAGCAAAACTGCACAGACAGGAAGGTACAATGTGTTGCAAGAGGAATATATTAGAATTTCTCCTGCTTATTTTATTTTTGTAATTTTAACTTTTTTCTTTCTGTTATATAATTTATGTATATTAGTTTGGTAGGACATATATATAGAGAGAAATAAATATGCATATACTGGGGCATCTGATCAAAGTTTGAATATCGCTTCTCCAGAAGCTAATGGGTATACAAATAACAAACACAAATATACAAATTCTACATATGGCCGAATATCAGTCTATTTTGATAGAGTAAAGGTAAAATGGGAGCAAATTATTCATTATAGGGTCAAAATCAGAGGTGTCTAGCTGTCTCAGTCATTGGAGCATGGGACTCGAGCACATGGTCCATGGTTGTGAGTTTGAGCCCGGCCTTGGGTAGAGAGAGAGAGAGAGAGAGAGAGATGATAGATAGATAGATAGATAGATAGATAGATAGATAGATAGATAATAAGTTCTTCGGTTTTGCTCTTTTAATATTTATTTTTGAGAGAGAGACAGAGAGAGAGAGAGAGACAGAGCATGAGCAGGGGAGGGGCAGAGAGAGAGGGAGACGCAGAATCCAAAGCAGGCTTCAGGCTCCGCGCTGTCAGCACAGAACTGGATAGGGGGCTCAAACCCACGAACTGTGAGAACATGACCTGAGCCGAAGTCAGATGCTTAGCCAACTGAGCCACCCTGGTGCCCCAACTAAACACATGTTTTTAACAAATAATTAAAAAATAAGAGGTGAAAATAAATAGATTTTGGTTAGCTCTATCTTCTATATGTAAAACATTGTAATATACCTTCAAACATTTTGAAATACTGTTTTAATGAGCCATTCTAAAAACCCTAATTTCTTTGTTACTTTTAAATGAGTTTTCACCCTGTGACCTTTCAGCAATATATTTTTATGGAGCTTTTTAGACAGCTTAGACTGTATTTAAACTAGAGAATATTTTTTAAAAACTAAAACTAGAGAACTTTTAAAGTATTTTAGATTGACTCCTGGGATAACAGAGACCATGCCTGGCATCAGGCATGCTGATTTGCCTGGGCTGTTTTGTGGCCTCACTTCCAGGCTCTTAGATCATGTTGTACCAGCAATTACTTCACACCTGAGTGTGTCCTTGACAAATTTTACTGCATGTTCTGGCACCTCTGTTCTTCCTAAGTACTTTTATTTCTCCTCTCATAGCCAGACCCCATTCTTTTTATCTCTAACTATGGATCTCCTTTTCTGCATTCACATTTCCATCCTGGAAGGTTCTTTTGTTTTGTTTTTTAAACACATTTACCTTTTAATTATTTCCATTATTCTTCAAGAACATCTTTAGAGTAAACTCTTAATCTCTTTTCCCCCACACACAAAAGTAACCATTATTAATATTTGGTGTACAGTTTTCTAAGGCCCCTTATGTGTACATGGGTGTATATATATGTTTTTTCTAATCAATAGTGGGCTCAGACTAAATACAATAGTGGGCTCAGCCATATAACCTACTTCTGTCAAGTAAAGTAATATATTAAGAATTCCCCCCACCCCAAGGGGCACCTGGGTGGCTCAGTTGGCTAAGCGCCTGACTTGGGTTCAGGTCATGATCTCACAGTTCATGAGTTCAAGTCCCACGTCAGGCTGTGTGCTGACAGTTCAGAGCCTGGAGCCTGTTTCAGATTCTGTGTCTCCCTCTCCCTCTGCCTCTCCCCTGCTCATGCTCTGTCTCTGTCTCTCTCTCAAAAATAAATAAACATTAAAAAAATTATTAAAAAAAAAAAGAATTTCCCCCAATGCCATTAAATAGAGTTCAGTAAAAGAACTGCAGCAGCATCATGTTATCCCAGCACAATAACCTACTATAATTTCTTTAACCCATATCCTATCAGTCAATTCAGTTTGGGTATTATTATAAGCAAGGCTATAAAAAATATATTTGTACTGAATCTTACCTCTTATTCATGATTATATCCTTTGGATCAATTCTTAGAGATAGATATTGGGTCAACAGGTGGACATTTTAGCATTTGTTACATAATTTTGCCAAATTGTTCTTTCAAAAGGCTCTGCAAATTAAAGTGTCATTTCCATAGCCATTATTGACAGTGGATATTATTATTAAAATTTTGTTTGACTAATTTGTGGGACAATGTAATCTCAATCTTAAATAATCTTTAAGAACAGTGATTTTCTTTACATATGTTTAAATGTTTATTTATTTTGAGAGAGAGCATGCGTAAACATGGGAAGGGACAGAGAGAGAGGAAGAGAGAATCCCAAGCAGGCTCTGCACTGTCAGTGCAGAGTCTGACCCGGGGCATGATCCCACAAACCATGAGATTATGACCTGAGCTGAAATCAAGAGTTGGACGCTCAACCAACTGAGCCACCCAGGTGCCTCGTTTTTAAAAATATTTTTAATGTTTGTAAAATGACTGTATTTTCCTTTAATCTTCTTCCTTTGATGTTATGTTTACAAAGCTCTTCTCTACTCCAAAGTTATGTTACAATCACTTGTACAGACTTCTAGTAATGTTATGGTTTTGTTCATCTTTCACATTTAAATATTAATCCATGAGGGACTTATTTTAGTAGAAGATACAAGACTCTAAAAGAACTTTTTCTAGATGGTTATCCAGTTGTCCCAAAATCATTATAGGATATTGTTGCCCACTCAGATATTTCTTAGCAGTGAGTAGGAAATTCCAACAGAAAAAGAGATCTGTTCTCAGTTGCTAAGAAGCATTTTCATGGCCTTCTAATTATGGGTTCATACTGTTCAGTGTTCTATGATAGCACCACATACTATTGGAAGAGGAATACTGTAGAAACTTGTCACAGTAACAGTGATGAGAACGAAGGCAGCATCCCCATGATAAAAGTTTTCCTATGCTATCTTGACAGGTACTCTGCCAAGGAAGTGCTTTAAAACACACTTTTTGCTTTGTAAGAGTCATCAGAGCTTTACCCTGGAAAAAAACCTAAAAGACTTCTTCTTTTGACCTGCAGGGGGCAAACTTCCACTCTTATCCTTTTTTGAAGTTTTGACCTACTGGTTTAAAGTCCTCAAAAGGGAAGGTGAGATTATTTTCGTGTGAATTAGCATAAATATAAAGGTAAGGAGATTTAAAGTAAAAGGATAGTGAAAGTTAAAAGCAGTTCCTTTTTTTATTATTGTATATTTTGAGATGGTCAGAGACATGAGTCAAAGTCCTAGGTCAGCT
The DNA here is from genome assembly GCF_018350175.1 of Felis catus. Classification (NCBI taxonomy): domain Eukaryota; kingdom Metazoa; phylum Chordata; class Mammalia; order Carnivora; family Felidae; genus Felis; species Felis catus. Next base: position 101,423,847 of record NC_058371.1, on the reverse strand, counting down.
TTTAATTAGCTGTGACTTTGGGAAGGTAATTGAAGTTCTCTTGGCCTCTGTTTTCTCACCTTTAAATCACAAAGTTGCATGAGGTCATCCCTATTATACTTTCCAACTCTAAATTTTATGATTCTTGTTACCAACTTAAATCCCTGACATATTCTGAGTGATAGTAAAACTCATTGGAAAGGGGGCAAAAATGCCAAATTGTTCTTTCAAAAGTCTCTGAAAAAATTCTTAAAAGATTATAATGATTAGATCAGGCTTAAAGTTGATTACAAAAGCTCTAGTGCATGATGTTTATAACATGGGGATTTCAAACACTGGCCAATTATGGATTCAAACCTTTATAATCACTTATTTTATTACAAACCAGAAGTAATACAATAGAGACTTAAATTACTTGTTTCAATAATCTGAAAAAGAATTAACTTAGATTGTTGTCACCATAGCCATATCCATAAATTACAATGAGTTCGAAAGAAGCATGTAAGTTATAAATCTGCAAGAAACCAGAATATAAAATATAAAACCCAAAGGAAACAGAATAACATATGTATCCCTTTTGTGGGTGGAAGATAAATTAGCAGATATTTAAAAAAAGAGGAAGGGGGCACCTGGGTGGCTCAGTCAGTTAAGCGTCCGACTCTTGATTTCAGCTCAGGGCATGATCCCACAGTCATGGGATTGAGTCCTACATCAGGCTCTTGCTGAGCACGGAGCCTGCTTAAGATTTTCTCTGTCCCTATGTCCTTCCCCTGCACTCTCTCTCTCAAAATAAATAAATAAATAAATAAATAAATAAATAAATAAGTAAATAAATAAGTAAATAAATAAATAAAAGAGAGGAAGCCATTAAACACAAGATATTTTTTTTCATACTACAAGAATAAAAACAATTTGAAATGACAGGAAGAACTAAATGTGACACACTATTAAAGGCTTATTATTTTAATTTTTTAAGTTTATTTATTTATTTTGAGACAGAGAGAGAGAACCAGCAGGGAAGGGGCAGAGAGAGGGGGACAGAGGATCCAAAGTGGGCTTTGTGCTGACAGCAGCAAGCCTGATGTAGGGCTCAAACTCACAAACTGTGAGATCATGACCTGAGTGGAAGTTGGATGCTTAACTAACTGAGCCACCCAGGTGCCCCAAAGGCTTACTATTTTAAATAGTATAAATATGTATAATCCAGGCAGCTGTCAGGGTACCTAAACTCAGGCTAAATCTGACCCAAATCTTAAACCCAGTTGCTCTGATATCAAAAACACTTTCAGGGTGCCTGGGTGGCTCAGTTGGATAAGCATCTGACTCTTGGTTTTGGCTCAGGTGATGATCTCATGATCTCACCTTTCATGAGTTTGAGCCCTGCGTCAGGCTCTGTGCTGTCAATGCAGAGCCTACTTGGGATTCTCTCTCTCCCTCTCTCTCAGCCTCTCTCTCTCTCTCTTTCTCTCTCTCTCTCTCTCTCAAAATAAATAAATGTCAAACAAACAAACACTCTGAGTGGAGCACCTGACTGGCTCAGTCAGTGGAATGTGCAATTCTTAATCTCAGGGTTGTGAGTTCAAGCCCCACGTTGGGAAAGTGGATATTACTTAAAAAAAACAGCTTCTGGGAATTTTATTGTGCACCCCACACACACAGTTTTGCTTCTCTCTGTCTTCTGTATTTTATTGGTAAGCTATTTTTTCTTTCTTCTTCTCATCCTTTACTTCTTCAATCTTAATGTCTACAACTGATCTACCTATTCATATAGTGCACTTCATGAGTTTTTAAAAGTATTTAAGATCTGAGTAAGTTACAGAGAGAGCAGATGTCAAAATGTGGAGTGCTGACCTTTCATTATTTTCTGATTACACCCTTCTTTCTTGCTTTTCCTTTACTGTCCCCCATCCTTTTTTTTTTTTTAATGTTTACTTTTGAGAGAGAAAGAGAGCATAGAAGAGTGAGGTAGGGACAGAGAGAGAGAGAGAGACCAAAAATCCAAAGGGGCTCTGTGCTGACAGCAGAGAGCTTGATGCGGCACTGGAACTCAGGAACCATGAGATCGTGATCTGAGCTGAAGTCAAACGCTTAACCAACCGAGCCATCCCGGCACCCCCACCATCCCTCCTCCTTCTTAATTAATAAAATTATCCCTAGTCTCAAAAAGAGCTCTTCTTATATTTGCCCTTGACTACAAACTCCCATTTTCCAAAAAGGACAGCTCTCCCTAAGAGGATATTAGTAAATCAAATTTTCCCCATCTAATTTTACCTGTAAGGTTGGCATTTAAATTCCCATTTGAAAAAGAAGGAACGGTTTTCACAAGAAGACATGGAAAAATGCACAACTTTGCTCCGATAATACAGTATATAGAGAAGCAACTTTATAGCAGCATTTCATACTAGTTTGAGAATATATGAAACATAGAACTCAGTGTTGGTATTGTGCAGAAAAGTTTGCATTTATATACAATCCTGGAGAAAATGCAAATTGGTTCAACTTTAAATTGTTCTTGCACAAAGATGATAGTATTATAAAAAATGGAAACAAACCAAATATCCAACAACAAGGGGTATTTAGACAAGTATGATATCTTAATATGAAAGAATGAGCCCTATACTGCTTTTAAAAATGTCAAGTATACATTTTACTTCAACACATAAACAAGTAAATAGTGAAAAACTAAAAAACAAAACTCAAGATAAAATGAAATTTATGGCTATGTAAAAACAATAGCAAAGATTGGAACCCAGAGGAATGTAAATGATTTCATTTCCTATTCATTTGTAAACTTAAGTTCCAAGTTTTAGAAATGACAATAATTCTATTAGTTATAATTAGTCTATCTTGTATTATACCTCTATATACACTAGGACCAATCGTTTAAGTCTATTTGAATTGATTCTAATAGTTCGAACCATCTCCAAAAGATATTCTTTTTCCTTTAGGATTGCTTTAAGTCAAATTTTTCTGATGTATTAATTGAATCTAAGAATAAATTAAGTATCTTTAAAAGCTTAATAGTATGCAACATTCTAAAACTTACTTAGCTGAAGTATAGTCTGAAGAATAGTCACAGCCTAGAGGAGTGTAAGGTGATATGACAACCACATGATAACATGGTATCCTGGATGGCATCTTGGAACAGGAAAAGGACATTTGGTAAAGACAAAGGAAATCAGAACAAAGTATGGATTCTGGATTCTAGTTAATAATTATGTATCAAAACTGGCTCATTAGCTGTAATAAATGTTGAAACCAGATGTGGAGGATATAGATATTCTCTGGACTATTTTTACAGTTTTTGTGTGCATCTAAATTATCCTAAAATTAAAAACTTATTTTAGAAATGTTAGTATGTTTAAACAGCTAACCACCATCCAATATATTGAATTAATGTACTAAATAACAGAACCTAGTTTACTGTTAGTGACCAATTGGTAAGGTGAAAAATTATCAGGTCATATTTGAAATTATGTAATATATCAAGAGAATACTTCAATAAAGGAAGATATCCTTCAATAATGAGAATGACACATTATTAAGAGCTGAGGCTGTACAGAGCCCTATATAAAGCACTATGCTTGCCTTGAGTATATATTAAACTGTCTCCAGCAGGACCAGATAATAGAAATACATTACAAGGGCCCAATGCCAACTCTAGCGTCAAATAAAATGTTCTTACTTATCAACATGTAAAGTTGTTACTGCTAGACTACATTATGTAATTAAGTATTTTTCAGACTGTTTGGAGTATGTTTTCCTTTTCTGAAATTTTTTTCCTTTTCTATTTTGTTTGCCATTTTTCTTGGCAATTGCATTTAAAAATTTTTCCAATGTGTTTATCTGGTGTTGTGAAGAAGATTCTTTGTATATTGTCTACTAGGAATGAAAAAGTAAATTGCGAATTTCAGAGTCTGTTGACAACATTGAAACTGGATTGATGTCTAAAAAAAGTAGACCTGTTTCCTGTGTTAACCTCAGAGCAGGAGGTAGAAAAGGCTACTTCCCAATAGGTTTTCACTTTGGATTGATACCAAATTAAAAGAAATGAAGCAGATGTAATATATTTTTCCTCTCATCACTCTAATTAAATCATACATTAAAATAGTTTCTTTTTAATGTATTGAAAATGTTTTAAACTAGCATTTGTGTTTTCTTATTTAAAAGCAATAGAAACCTCTGTTGATGAAGTCATTTATTTTTTTAGAAATAATTATTGGTTTCCTGCCGTATTTCTGAAACTGCTTTATAAGAAGCACATGTGTCACTTGTCAAAATGCAGACTCTCACGGTCTCAAAAATCTAATTCAGTATGCCTGAGGGTCTAAGAGACTCTGTCTTTTTAATTAGAGCCTTCTTCTGGTCAGGCTAAGTCTTTTACTGATTAGTTGTTTATGGTAGTTCTTAGTCCTGGCTGCACAATAGAATTATCTGGAGAATTTTTAAAACTACTAAAGCCCTGTTTTACCCTTCCCATACCCCAGATTATAATTTATTTATCTGGAATGGGGCCTACACATCAGTGTTTTTTAACTCTCCCTGGTTGGTACTACTGTGCAACCAGGGTCTAAACCATTAGTTTTGTGTATGGAATCATAATTAATTAGAAAAACCTGTACTTTATGCCTTAGGCTCTATTCAAACTATATATACATATATATATATATATATATATTGGCTACTGATTATAGCACATGAATCTCACAAACATAATGTTAAGAAAAAGAAGCCAAAAGCAAAAGAGAACATACTAATTGGGACCAACTGCTATTAGGTACAGGGTTTTGTGGGGTAAAGTAGGAGATGGAAATATTCTGGATATAGATAGTGGTAATGGTTGCACAACAGAGATTATAGTAAAGTGTACACTTTAAAGAGGTGAACTTTATGCTGTGTGAGGTATATCTCAATTTAAAAAGCTACTAAAAAAAGAGAGAACATATGTTTAACCATGCTTGTAAATTTCAAAAACAGACATATCTAAACCAAAGTGTTTGAAATCAAGTTTGTGGTTATCTTTGGGGAGGTGGGAAGGGTAGTGGCTGGTAAGGCAAACAAGGAGGGCTCTGGAAGTGCTGGCAGAGTTATTTCATGACCTGAATCATGGTTACAGGGGTGAATTCATTTTTTGACCATTTTTGAATTGTATATTCATGATTTGTGCTCCCAGAAAACGGGGTTGTCAAGTAAAGTTTACAAGATATTTAGACTCCTCCACTTAAGAATACAGGAAAGAATGGCTCAGTAATCTGCCTTAATCTACAACAAAATCACGTCTGATAAGACGAAGATAATGTTTGACGGTACAGGTTGTTTGATATTGGAATTGTTTTCCAAAGACAGCTATATAATCTCTTTCCTTAGAACTCAGGGAAAATAACCTTACAGTAAAATCAGTTCTGTTTTGGGATAGTACCTTGTAGTAATTGGCTAGATGATATTTTGAGACTTGATCTAGGTGTTTGAGTCTACCTTTAGTTTATTTTTACTTTTTACTCTGGGAAATAAGCAGACAAAATAAAAGAAAAACTTTGAATTCCCATAATAGAATACTTGCCAAAGAGAATTAGCTAATTCATATATTTTTTTAGTTTCAGCAAAACTTATTGTAAATCGTTCTACCAGTCATCCAACTGAATTTTTCTAAGATCAGTTTAATGTCCTTTCTTTTATATTATCACCGATAATTTTTTTCTTAATTGGCATTAATATGCTGACAATCCTAGACTCTCCTTACCTTCTCTGCTTATTGCTGCTTTTCCAGGCTCTATGAACTTAGTTGTTCCCACTTTCTTTCTTCATATGTTCCAGGGTTTCACCACTTTATTACCTCTTATATTTCTTTAGCTCTGCTCATATTTCTAAGACTTTTGGTTTCCAGTAATGACTATAATATCATGAGGTTCTGGAAAATGTCTACTTCCTTTTGCAACAATGCTTGTAGGCTACAACACTATGGTTCAACATCGACTCCTTTGGTTCCAGGATTATGTCTTTAGAATTGAGTCAATTCAACCTTGCCCCTGATTTCATAAGCTCTGTTTTGCATGCCATCTATTCCCTTTGAAATCTTTTCATGAATCTCCAGAACTCTTTCTTATTCCATTAGCCACTTGTAGACTATGCTTTTATATTCTTATATCTAATATTTGTTTTTGCTTTTTGTTTTTGTTTTTGTTTTTACAAAGAAAACAAACATCATCTTAAATTTGCTTTGTTCTTAATTGTTCTGATTCTTCTGAGGGCATCACTATAATATAAATACCCAAGATATTAGCCAGATTCAGAAATAATGAGTAATTTTTTTCTAGTTCTTAATTTTTCCAATTGTTTCTTCATTGGTTGATAAATCTTATGTCAATTATTTTATTAATGATGTTATTTGTGTTCACTTAAGGAAAATTAAATTACAAAAAGAAGGGTACATCTTGTTTCTTAGCTACTAAGTAAATATATATTTTATATATATTCTCCCTTATTTGGAGTCAAACCCTTGTAGCCATAGATAATTTTGTGGCTAGGAAGAATTTTATAGATTCTTTTTTTCCAATCTCCTTGTCTATAGATGAGGAAATTGAGACCCAGAGAAATCTATATAGTTAATTACTGATAAAGCCATTTTTCTTCCACATTCTTTATTGTTTTATTTACCTCTTTTTTTCTATGCAACATTTTTAACATAGGCACGCTAAGTCATTTTGGCATTTTTTTCTCTTAATTTCTTTAAAACTTTTTGGTAAATTATTTAGTTCCTTTTTACTACCATTCAAGCTAACTATTTCAGCACGATTTATTATTTTTTTTAAATTTTTTTGTTTATTTATTTATTTTTGAGAGACAGACAGAGAGTGAGAGGGGGGAGGGACAGAGAGAGAGAAAGAGAAAGAGAAAATCCCAAGCAGGCTCCACTCTGTCAGCATGAAGCCTGATGTGGGGCTTGAACTCACAACTGGTGAGATCATGACCTGAGCTGAAACCAAGAGTCAGACGCTTAACTGACTGAGCCACCCAGGTGCCCCTATTTTAGCACCATTTAATACATTGTTATATTAGCACAACTTTAAGAATTTCCTCAGGGGCACCTGGGTGGCTCAGTCAGTTAACTGTCCTTTTTGCAGCTCAGGGCATGATCTCATGGTTCACAAGTTCGAGCCCCACATCAGGTTCTATACTGATAGCTCAGAGCCTGGAGCCTGCTTCAGATTCTGTCTCCATCTCTCTGCCCCTCCCCTGCTGGTGCTCTGTGTGTGTGTCTCTCTCTCTCAAAAATATAGAAACATTAAAAAAAAAGAACTTCCTTACAACAAAGCACTTTTCTTTGTTGCTGTTGCTTTTTAATGTATTATATTTTTCTCCATACTTACTGAATGCTCCAAATCTAGCCACCCCCAGAAAAGACCCATCCCTTCACACTCTCATACTCTATTTCCTTTTTTAGATACATTGGATAATAGTAACAGTTCACAGGGACACCTTGGTTACTCAGTCAGTTAAGCTTCTGACTTGATTTTGGCTCAGGTTATGATCTCACTGTCATGAGATCAAGCCCTGCATCAGGCTCTGCACTGAAAGCATGGAACCTGCTTGGGATTCTCTCCCTCTCTCTCTGCCCCTCCCCTGCTCATGCACTGGTGCATGAGTACGCTAACATTCTCTCTCACACAATAAATAAATAAATAAACTTCAAAAGAAAAGAAAAAACCAAGGTCAAATTTCACCTAAAAGTGTGAGTCCTTTTCCGTTTTTAAAATCTTTTTGGGTTATTTTGTTCCTCTTGGTTCCATTGACTGCATTAAGAATTGTTGATGGCTCCATCCCTCTTAAAACCTTCTCCTAGCTGATCTCATAGAATCAAAGGCTTCTAAGGGCTGAGACCACAATTTATTTATATTTTCAGTCCTAACACAACACAATGCCTCAGTTTCTCTTGTCAAGAGAAAAAACAAAACCATTGTCTCTAACACAGATGTAGTATTAGAGAAAAAGGCTGATCTCCAGTCCCTGGTTTTTTATTTGCTTTCAACAGTGAGCAAGTCACTTACCTTCTCTGTACCTGTTTCATCATCTGTAAAGCAAAGAATATAGGCTCAGCGTTCCCTATCTATCAATCTATAGGTATGGCACTATTTTCAAAGGAAATTTCACACAGAAGCCCAGTTGAAGCCCAGTTGAAGACCAAGCAAATTGAAAAAGCTATGCTAGGGCACAGGGAGGATCTCCTGCTCCTCCCTTCTCCCTGTCATGGCCTCAAAGGTTCTGCAAATCCCTATGACTCTTTAGAGCAGCACCAGAAACTCACTGAGCTAGACATTTCCCATGGTCCTGTCAGGCTTTAAAATAATATGTTCTAGAAGCAGTACCGAGATCTTTTTTTAAACAGTATTATTACCCCAAATATTATTTAATGACAAAAAAATTTTTCATTTGATTCAATTTTTCTTTGTACTTTTAACACGATGTTTGCATTGTAAAACAGATTCAAATTGAATTCCTGAAGAAATAGAACAAAGGACAAAGTAAATTGGAACCAAAATCCATCATTTTCCTTTTTCTTTTTTTTTTTCCAACTTAAGTCCAACAACACTAAACAGATGGTGAGAAATTAACACCCAGAATTTTAAATGACATGGGTTCTTCATCTTGTCAGGAGACTGCCATTCTTGAGTCTGCTGGGAGAAGGGGAAATCATTAGATGAGAACCAGTTATACAAGTTAAGTACTGAACTTTCACTTTCAGAACAGTCGTCCAGTTAGTTTGTCTTTAAGGTCACTGGTAAAACCTGAACTTGGATTGATGATTGTACCTAACAAGAAGCATTTACATAGCATTTATTTCATTTAAATCACCATGCATTTTCTTTACTGTTATTGATCTACCAGACAAGAGGAAGGTTAGCATACTATTTCTGTTCTTTAAGTGGTTACTCTTAAATTTTAATATGCATATTTAATTTAATGAAGTTTAATTGATATATAATCCTCCTACCAAACAATGATCTTTAATGTGCAATTGACTTTTTTCCATGCCTATCCCTGGATCAGATGTTGGGATTTTCTGAGCCCCATTATATGGCTGAAAGGCCATTTCTGGGTCTCTCAGACCCACAGGTTTATGAAAGGACCTCTGCTCTATTACCCTACATGCAAAGGGCCATATATACCTTGACTTCTTTCCTCCCGTGATTATGATCTCCAGCTCTGTAGCTATATATCTTTTTCTAATGCCCCTGTGACTGCTTTTAGCTCTCGCTCTTCCTCCCCATCCTGGATTATTTCCTCTATATTACATTATTTGGAGATCTCCCTTTCTTATGTTGAAACCTATGTTAAAACATTTAAAACTTTATGGAAGGAGTAGATCTCCAATGTTGGTTTAGTCTACCATATTAACTAGAAATTTCAGAGATGCTTTATTAACTTCTCTACAGATGTGGAGGCAAGCATAGAGAAGTTACGACTAGCCCATGCCAGTATTGAAAAAGAATAAGCAGACTTTATTTCAGATCTTATCATTCCAACTCCCGTATTATTTCCCTAATATTGGGATTCTTTTGTCCATCCTCCTTACTGATCCCTTAAAGTTGTTCCTAGATTCCTATTGACTCATAGAACACTAGTCAAATTTTATCCTTCCAAAGAAAGTCCTATGCATTCATTATCATCCCAGAAGCTCTAGCTCCATCTTTGCCAGTATAAATTTTTTAAGTTTATTTATTTTTAGAGAAAGAGAGAGAGGGTAAGCAGGGGAGGGGTAGAGAGAGGGAGAGAAAGAATCCCAAGCAGGCTCCACACTGTCAGCACAGAGCCCAACATGGGGGTCAATCTTACAAACTGTGAGATCCTGACCTGAGTTGCAATGAAGAGTCAGTCGCTTAACCAACTAAGCCACCCAGGTGCCCTGCCAATATAATTTTTTGAAAGCCATGTTAAGTACTGAACTTAACAGCTTTTTTTCCAAGTCCAGTATCAGGGGGAAAAAAGTAGATGCAAAGGTTTTAGATGAATCATGAAAACTAAGGTTTACTTTAGTCCTTTTTTTTTACCTCTTGTAGCCTGATACAGAGCCTTTCTTACTCACAAATAAGAACTAGTCTCTGGACTCCTATGAACCATGCATGAGAGAGCTAGCATCCATAGCCATCAGTATAATTAGCTTTTGAAAAATTATACCTCCATGCTATTTTTAAAAATTTTTTAAAAATGTTTTATTATTTATTTTTGAGAGAGAGAGAGAGAGAGAGAGAGAGAGAGAGAGAGAGACAGAGCATGAGTGAGGGAGGGGGAGAGAGAGAGGAAGACACAGAATCCAGAGCAGGCTCCAGGCTCTGAGCTGTCAGCACAGAGCCTAACTCAGGGCTTGAACTCACAAACTGTGAGATCATGACCTGAGCCAAAGTCGGACGCTCAACCTACTGAGCCACCCAGGTGCCCCCCTCCATGCCATTTTTAAAAGCATACTCTTCCTCTGAAGAATTATTCTGATCTTCACTATAACAAATATTTTCGCTGTCTCAGCTCAAACTGTGACACACTCAGCTTGCACTAATACACATGTTTCTTAATGTTCCTATTCATCCAATAATCTGTTTTTGTTTTTTTGTTTTTTTTTTTTTTTACTGTTATCCCTGGTTAAGCATTAGAATCACAAGGATGAGGGAGGGAGCAAGTTCACTGTGAAATCAGTGCCAGCATAGTCATATGCAGATTATGCTATGGAGTAAGAAGGAACAGTTACTCCTTTGGAGACAGAAGGGGTAAGGTTAGAAAGAGGCAACAGCATGTGCAAAGTTATGGAAATCAGGGCACCTCCCAGAAACTGCAAGTCTGTCTGGGGCTGGGGATCTAAGATAGGAAGGAAGACTGGCAGAGAGGGTCCCAGAGAGGCTGGCAAGGGCTGGGCTGTTTGTCCAGGTTCAGGTGTTTGTGTTTCATTCTGGAAGCACTGGGCAGCCTTGGAATAATTTTAGGCAGAGAAGTGGATTAAAGTAGGGAAAGCTGGAGCCAAGGAGACACATGGGATAATTATAATGCATGGCTTATGGTTAGCACTCAGTGAATGTCAGTTGAATTATTACATTTAGAAGAAAAATGTTTATTTATTTTTGAGAGAGAGAGAGAGAGAGAGAGAAACGGGATGGGGAGGGGCAGAGAGAAGGAGAGGATCCCAAGCGGGCTCTGCACTGACAGCAGAGAGCCCGATGCATGGCCCAAATTCATGAACCGTGAGATCATGACCTGAGCCAAAGTCAGACACTTAACTGACTGAGCCACCCAGGTGCCTTGAATTACATTTTTGTTCATGGATGAGTACCCCATCCTCATATTGGCCTGCACAAATTTAAAAATTTTAAGTGTGGAAGAATAAATGGTGTCTGCAAAAGGTAGAAACTAGTTCGGCTAGACCACTTTCCTTGTTTACACTTCACATGCTCAAATATCCTCTCAATAAAAACAGGCTCATTTAGCTTGCTATTTACTTAGAGCAAAAGTAGTTCTCTATCTGACCTGAGTGGGCAGAATCCTTGCTTAGTTTTTGAACACAGGATGTGTTCACAGGTAGTTTTTGATTACTCAAAGCCTCTGTTACTCTATTTATAAACCAAGTCCTTTGCTTTTCTTCTTCTTATTCCTTCTGATGTCTAATGTTTTACATTCACATTTAAGGACTCTTCCCATTCACAGATAGTGGGGAGAATGAAAGAAGAAAATAAGTCAATTTTTGTAAATATTTTTGGAGTAAGAATTTTCACTAAAGGTTTCCCTAAATTCTACGTGTTTCTCTAAAGACTTTAATATCAGAGGTATATTTATGTACTTCGGGAATCTGGTTCTTTTGTAGAGAAAATATCCATCCCACCCAAATTCTGTTTATTTGGAAAACTATTTACATAGCAATAAAATTAAACTCCCAGTATTACTGAGTTATTTTTCTGACTTTTTTTTTTCTTTATGGACAGTTAACAGTAACGAGAAAAAAGAGAATTCATGAGTTTTGTCTTAAATATTTCAATAACTTCAAACAATTTATGCCGAAGTATCTATACTTTCATTGACATATGAGTTAAAATTTCAAATATTTGCTCTACCTTAGTTTCTAAGCCAACCCAGACTATCTTTTCAAAGTATATATAGGTTTTGTATTTGCTGAGATGCATTTATTGATGGTACAGATGAACGTGCAGAGGTTAGAGGCATGGCTAACATAACTGAAGCATTGATAATCCATGTATTTATTACTGAAGATGAGACTTGGGATAGGATGGGGAACAGAAAATGTGTCAAATTTTCATCCCACTTTAACTACAGAATTATGGTTTGTTTTTAATACTTCATGACAAGTTTGTTTTTTTTTTTTTTCCATTACCTACCTGTGTCAAACAGACAGCAGGCAAGGCCACAGCCAAGGCCTGCCAGAATTGGCCAGTAAAGACACTGAGCCCTTTTTAGCTTTAGAGGATTTATTACTTACATAGACAGAGAAGAGTAGCCAAAGGTGCTTGTTTCACAGCCCAAGAGGGATGGCACGGAAACTAAAGGGCCAGATGATTACAAAACGAGTTGAAATACTCTCTTGCCAAGCAGGGAATTCTAGATTGCAACTATACAGTTTTATAGCCTACATTTCTGTCTAAAGGGGAGTGAGGCAGAAAGCCTCACACCTCATCAGAACCTGGGAGGCAATGAAAAACTGCCTCATGTCAGTTTCCCTGAAAGACAGAAAAGCAAGTGAGAAATTTCCTGGTAACCCCTCCTCACAAGCCTTCAGGTTCTCATGTTTCAAAAAACCCTAAGGAGAATCCACCAGACCCAGGGCAAGCTGACAACCAAACCCAGCCACCAAGGTGCCACGACAGAGCTGTTCCCCCATAATTCACAGGTTACCTCCCCTACCTGCAGAGTCACCTATCTCTTCTACTCTTCAATGATATTTTCTTCATTTCTCCCCTTTCCTGTTGGTGAAATAAAGCTGTATGGTCTGTCTTCATAGAACTTACTCACTGTCTGTTTTCCTTAATTCACTACCTTTTCCTAAAGTATCTAGTATTTCCTATGATGCTGGCAGGAATAAGAAGAAAAAAATATGAACTATATATTTCTGTGTAATTAACCACACCAAAACTTAGTGTTTTAAACCAACAATATTTTGCTGTTTCTCCAATTCTGTGTGTCAGCTGGGTGCGACTGGTTTTGCCTGGGCTCATAGTTGAAGATTCAAGATGGCCTCAGGCACATGTCTGGCAGCTGACGCTTCTCCTGTGGCCTCTGGTCCTCAGTAAGCCAGACTGACTGTCTTACATGTCAGTCTCAGGGCTGCATTCTCCAAGAACCAAGGCAGAAGCTTCAGGTCTAGTTTGAAGTCATAACTTCACTTCTACCATATTCTTTTGGTCAAAGCAAGTGACAAGAACAGTCTAGATTTAAAGGGTAGGGAATAGACTCCTCTTTAAAAGATGAGTTGCAAAAAGAGTGTGCCTGTGTTTTTCAGTCTGCAATGTAAACAGACTTGAGTAAGTGCCTTCAGGTAAATAGGTTCACTGAAGCCCAAACAGAATCTGACTTGACTTTTTATTCATGTAAGTAAGAATGACACTTGACTAAATATCTTCAATTCTGATCACAGCAATAAAATCACTGTAATGCTAGCAGATCACAGGATAGAAAATTAAGGAAATTGTCATAGGCCCAGAAAATATTTGCAAGAGGAAGCGGAGGTACTAAGTCTTATTTCTGTAGGCAAAGTGACCGAAGTGTGGTTTCCAAACCTCGGAGAGTTATTCCAAACTTCTTTAGTTAATAATAGAATGGAGAACACCAGCCAGAGATTCTGTTACTTACAGGGAATTTGAAAATTAACTCTCTTAAGTAATGATTGGTTGGCTAACACTCACTGACAGAAGTTTGCATTTTTACCATCTACCTTGCATAACTGATGAAAGGGGACTGAGATAATTAATGTAATGTGCCTACTGCAATACCTGGCTTACCTTTGTCTCTAAAAAAATATATTTGTTACTATTATTTTATTTGAGGCTTCAAGAATTTACATTGTTTAATGATAGATATTTTATTAGGTACATTGTTAATATATTTTATAGTCAAAGTGGATGCTTAATAAACTTGCTTTAAAAACTTTTCAAGCTAAAACTATCATTGCCATATTCTGTGGGGTAAAAATGTAGAACCTCCATTTTCTAGTTGTTCATATGTTGGAAACTGACCTCTGACAATTGCAATAACCAGTTATTGATGTGTGACAGAACATGAGCAGGGGAGGAGACATGAGAGGAGACAGACAGACAGACAGACCCAACAGACAGAATCTTAAGCAGGTTCCCGGCTCTGAGCTGTCAGCACAGAGCCCCACGCAGGGCTCGAACTCACACACGAGCTGTGAGATCATGACCTAAGTTGAAGTTGGATGCTTAACCAACTGAGCCACCCAGGCACCCCTGCAAATAACTTCTTGATTCTGTAAGTTGCCTTTTAGTTTTCTTGATGGGCTCCTTTGCAGTGCAAAAGCTTTTTATTTTGATGTAGTCCTAATAGTTTATTTTTGCTTTTGTTTCTTTTGCCTTAGGAGACATACCTAGAAAAATGTTGCTATTGGCAGATGTCTCAGATATTACTGCCTGTGTTCTCTTCCAGGATGTTTATGTTTTCCGGTCTCCATTGAATCCATTTTAAGTTTATTTTTGCATATGATGTTAGAAAGTAGTCCAGTTTCATTCTTTTCTATGTAGCTGTCCAGTTTTCCCAGCACCATTTATTAAAAAGGCTGTCTTTTCCCCCATTATATATTCTTACCTTTTTTGTCATAGATTCATTGGCCATGTAATTGTGGGTTTATTTCTGGGGTCTTTACTCTGTTCCGTTGACTTGCATATCTATTTTTGTGCCAGGACCATACTGTTTAAATTACTACAGATTTGTAGTACATCTTGAAATCTGGGATTGTGATACCTCTAGCTTTGTTCTTCTTTTTCAAGATTGCTTTTGCTATTTGGGATCTTTTATGGTTCCATACAAATTCCAGTATTATTTATTCTGGTTTTGTGAAAGATGCTCTTGGCATTTTCATAAGGATTGCTTTGAATCTCTAGATTGCTTTCTGTAATATGGAGATTTTTGACAATATTAATTCTTACAATCCACAAGCATAGAATCTCTTTTTATTTGTGTAATCTTCAATTTCTCTCAACAGTGTTTTATAGTTTTCAAAGTACAAGCCTTTCACCTCCTTGATTAAGTTTATTCTGGGTACTTTATTATTTTTGGTGCAATTGTAAATGGTATTTTTTTTTTAATTTCTCTTTCTGTGACTTCATTGTTAGTGTATAAAAATGCTACTGAGTTCTGGGCATTAATTTTGTATCCTGTCACTTTACTGAATACATTTATTACTTCTAGTAGTTTTTTGGTGAACTCTTTTAGGACTTTTTATGTATACATCGTGCCATCTGCGAATAGTGACAATTTAATTTCTTTACCAGTATGGATGCCTCTTATTTCTTTTGCTTGTCTGATTGCTGTGTCTAGGACTTCCAGTACTATGTTGAATAAAAATGGCAAGAGTGGACATCTTTGTCTTGTTCCTGACCTCAGAAGGAAAGTTTTCAGGTTTTCACCATTGAGGATGATGTTAGCTGTAGGTTTTCATATATGGCCTTTATTATGTTGAAGGATATTCCCTCTAACCCCATCTGGTTGAGGGGTTTTCTCATGAATGGATGTGGAATCTTGTCAAATTCTTTTTCTGCATCTATTGAGATCATATGATTTTTATCCTTCATTTTGTTGATGTGGTATATGATGTTGATTGTTTGGGGAATATTGAACCACCCTTGCATCCTGGGAATAATTCCCACTGGATCATGGTGAATCGTCCTTTTAATGTATTGTTGTATGTAGTTTGCTAGTATTGTGTTGAAGATTTTTTGCATTTATGTTCATCAGGGATATTGGCCTA
Source organism: Felis catus (assembly GCF_018350175.1). Classification (NCBI taxonomy): domain Eukaryota; kingdom Metazoa; phylum Chordata; class Mammalia; order Carnivora; family Felidae; genus Felis; species Felis catus. The sequence goes on along the minus strand of NC_058371.1, from coordinate 101,407,898 downwards.
TAGTTTCCCTTTTCTGTGGTGTCTTTGTCTGGTTTTGGTCTCAGGGTAATGCTGGCCTGATAGGATATATTTGGACGCTTTGCTTCCTTTTCTGGTTTTTTTTTTTTGGAATAGTTTGATGAGAATAGGTATTGGCTCTTTAAATGTCTAGTAGAATTCACATGTGAATCTATCTGGTATATAGATAGATAGATAGATAGATAGATAGATAGATAGATAGATTCTTGATTACCAATTCAATTTCATTATTTATAATCAATCTATTCAGATTTTCCATTTCTGCCTGGTTCAAACATTTTGCAAGATTATATGTTTCTAGGGGCGCCTGGGTGGCTCAGTCTGTTGAGCGTCGGTTCCACTCAGGTCATGATCTCCTGGTTCATGGGATCAAGCCCCTCATCGGGCTCTGTGCTGACAGCTCACAGCTCAGAGCCTGCTTCAGATTCTGTGTCTCCCTCTCTCTCTGCCGTCCCCAACTTGCACTCTGTGTGTCTCTCTCTCTCCATCTCAAAAATAAACATTTAAAAAAAAAAAAAGATTATATGTTTCTAGAAATTTATACTTTCCTTCTGGGTTCTGCAGCTTTTTAGCATATAACCTTTCATATTATTCTTTTATAATCCTTTATGTTTCTATGATGTAAGTTATTACTTCTTTTCTCTAGCTTCTGATTTATTTTGGTTCCTTTTTCTTTTTTTCTTGATGAGTCTGGTTAAAGGTTTGTCAGTTTTGTTTTGTTTGTCAATTTGTCAGTTTTGTTTGTCTTCAAAGAACCAGCACTTTGTTTAGTGAATTTTTCTACTGTTTTTTTTGTTTGTTTTGTTTTGTTTTTTAGTCTCTAAATCATTTATTTCTGCTCTATCTTTATTTTTCTTCTTTTCTACTCATCTTGGGCTTTGCTTTGTCTTCTTTTTCTAATTTCTGTAGGCATAATATTGGATCGTCTATTTGAGTTTTTTCTTGTTTCTTGATGTAGGCCTGTATTTCTATCTACTTCCCTCTTAGAACTGCTTTCACTGTGTCCTGGAGGTTTTGGGCCATTGCGTTTTCATTTTCATTTGTCTCCATATATTTTTTTAAAATTTCTTCTTTGATTGCTTCATTGACCCGTTGGTTGTTTAGTATCACGTTGTTTAGTCTCCACATGTTTGGGTTTTTCTAGTTTTTTTCTTGTTACTTATTTCTAGTTTCACACTATTGTGGTCAGAAAAGATGCATGGTATGATTTCAATCTTCTTAAATTTATTGAGGCTTGTTTTTTGGCCTAATATGTGATCTGTTCTGGAGAATGATCCATGTGCACTTGAAAAGAATGGGCATTTCATTGTTTTTGGATGAAATGTTCTGTATATGTCTATTATATCCATCTGGTCCAGTGTGTCATTCAAAGACATTGTTTCCTTATTGATTTTCTGTCCGGATGATCTATCCACTGATGTAACTGGAGTGTTAAAGTCCCCTACTATTATTGTATTACCTTAGTTTCAATCTATATGTCCATTAATATTTGCTTTATGTATTTAGGTGCTTTCATGTGGGGTGCATAGATATATATACAATTGTTACATCCTCTTGTTGGATTGATCCCTTTATCATTATGTAATACTCTTCTTGTCTCTTATTATAGTCTTTTTTTTTAAGTCTATTTTGGGGGTGCCTGGGTGACTCAGTTAAGCGTCTGACTCTTGGTTTCAGTTCAGGTCATGATCTCACAGTTCATGGGTTTGAGCCTACATTGGACTTTGCACTGACAGCATGGAGCCTGCTTGGGATTCTCTCTCTCTCACTCTCTGTCTCTCTCTGCCCCTCCCCAACTTGTGCTGTCTCTGTCTCTTTCAAAATAAATAAACTTTATAAATAAATAAATAAATAAATAAATAAATAAATAAGTGTAAATAAATATAAAAATTAAAATAACTGAAAAAAGTATATTTTGTTTGGTATAAATATTGCTACCTCAGGTTTTTGTTTGTTTCCATTTGTATTTCCATTTGTATGTGTCTTTAGGTCTGAGGTGAGTCTCTTATATGAAGCATACAGGTTGGTCCTGTGTTTTTTTTGTTTTTCAAATTTAATTATTTATTTTGAAAGAGAGAGAGCAAGAGAGTACATGCAGGGGAGGGGAAGAGACAGAGGGAGAGAGAGAATCCCAAGTAGGTTCTGTATTGTTGGCACAGAGCCCAACGTAGGGCTTGGTCCCATGAACCGTGAGATCATGACCTGAGCTGAAACCAAGAGTTGGACACTCAACCCACTGAGCCACCCCAGGTGCCCCTCAGTCTTGTTTTTGTTTTTTGTTTTTTGTTTTTTTATCCATTCTGCCACTCTGTTTTTTGATTGGAGCATTTAGGCCATTTACATTAAGATGATTATTGATAGATATGTACTTATTGCCATTTTTAAAATTTGTTTTCTGGTTGTTTTTATAGTTCTTTGTTTTCTTATTCTCTTGCTCTCTTTCTTTGTGCATGATAAGTACTGATAGTGTTTTGTTTGGCTTTCTTTGTCTTTATTTTTTATGTATCATAGGTTTGGGTTTGTGGTTGCCCAGAGGTTCATATATAACATCCTAAGTAAATACCAGCCATATTAATTTGATGGTCATTTAAGTGAAGCAGATTCTCAAAAAAAAAAAAAGAAGAAGAAGAAGAAGAAGAAGAAGAAGAAGAAGAAGAAGAAAATAAAGAAAAGATCTTTCTCTTTCTTTTTCTTTTTCCTCCCTTATTCCTCCCTTTTTACTCCCATCACATTTTATGTTGTCATATTTTACATCTTATTATTCATATTTGTCTTATGTCTAATTATGGCCATTCCTTTTCCACTTAAAGAAGTCCCTTTAACATTCTTGTAAGGCTAGTTTAATGGTGATAAACTCCTTTATCTTTGTTTGTCTGGCGAACTCTATCTCTCCTTAAAATCTGAATGATAACCTTGCCAGGTAAAGTAGGTTATAGGTTTTTTCCTTTTAGTACTTTGAATATTTCATGCCATTCCTTTCTGACTTGTGAAGCTTCTGGTGAAAAATCACCTGATAGCCTTATAGGTTTTTCCTTGTAGGTAACTTTGTTATCAACTTTCTTGTTACCAGAAAGCACAGAGAGTTCCAAACAAGATGAACCAGAAGAGGTCCACACCATGGCACATAATAATTAAAATGTCAAGGTTTAAAGATAAAGAGAGAATTTTAAAAGCAGCAAGAGAGAAACAAAAAGTTACCTACGAGGGAAAACGATTTTTATTATTTTATTATTATTATAGGTAATAATGGGATACATTGGATATAAATAAATAAGAGAATGTGATCCTAATATCTGACCCCTTGTTTCATTCTGGAATAAAAAGAGCTGAATTCATCTGTTGCTTTTCCAAACTTTTGTAATCAAGTTACCTAATAAATAAACAGGCCAAGTATTGGATGGGGAAATTTTATTCTCCTTCTATTTAACTAATGTTTTACTGATTAAGTTTAAGTTTGTCTCATTTAGACCAAATATATTTCCACTTCTTGCCAAGAATACTTAGAATGATATAAGTGAAAGCTTCAGTAAGAATAAATATTATTAAAGGATGGACAAAAGCTTGAAACTCTGTCTAATGGTTTGATGAGATGGGGATTGGGGAGGGTATGAAGTCCAATAGGGAATTCCCTTATTTACAACAGCTAGTTTTTGGCCTAAGCTGGGCCATTAAAATACCACTTTCTTCCCCTGTTCTGCAATGGAAAATCACAACAGATAGAGTTCATATATGTTTATGATAGCAAATGGTATCTGTAAATCAAGAAAATACAGGAGCGCCTGGGTGGCTCAGTCAGTTAAGTGTCTGACTTCAACTCGGGTCATGAGTTCAAATCCTGTGTCGGGATCTGTGCTGACAGCTCAGCCTGGAGCCTGCTTCAGATTCTGGGTCTCCCTCTATCACTGCCCCTCCCCTGCTTGCACTGTCTCTCTCAAAAACAAAATAAACACTAAAGTTTTTTTTTAATAAATAAATAAACATTTAAAAAATTTTAATAATAAAGTACCTTATATTTGTATGTGTAAATATCTACTGATATGTAACTGTATAATCATCATCATCATTAATAAAAACCACACTTGCCATGTACCATGCACTATTCTAATATGCCATTGTTAATCCTCACACCTCAGTGAGAGAGGTAGTTATGCCCCTGTGCAGAGATGGGATTCCAAGGCACTGAGAGGTCCTTGCCCCACAGTCACACAGCTAGTAAGTGACAGAGTTGAAATTTGCACCCAAGTAGCTTGGCTCCCAAATCTGCCTTCTCAACTACTAGGTCATGATGCCTCCCTGTCATGAGAAGAAAAATGGATGGGGGCGGAGGGGGTGGGGAAGATAAGCAGCAGTTGGTTAATATCTGGAGAATGAAACTGTTGGGAATTTTTATTTTCTACATTAACATGTTTATAACATTTGGATTTTTATAATAAAGTACTGATTTTATAATTTATCAAAAACTACCTATAAATTAGAGAGGGGGTGTAAAACATTAAGCAAATATCTGAGACCATTCACCCTAACTCTTATTAGCTGAAGTTTGGTAAGAAACCATGTTTTCGTAAGCAAACTATAGGGCTTATAATGTCACTTCCTCCAGGTCCAATGTTTAGGTGTCACTCATGCTCATTGGTTAGCTAGTTAACCAAGCTCTCTGATTGCAGGTAACTAATACCAATTTTGCTCACTGTGGCACTCTCTTAAAACAGAGTATGATCAGAATTCCTTGTCCCTGCAACTTGCAGTCAGATACCTAAGCCACTGGACTCTGGCTCCTACATTTATGTATGTAAATGAACCTTGCTGCTGCTCTTCTAATGACCATGTTAGCATGAAACCTCTAGCCTGGACATTATGGTCCTGTCCGCAAGGATTACTGTTTTAGATCTTCCTTATTTCAGTTGAACAATACCAGCATGCCCTAGTTCAGGGTATACAAGAATATCATAAACTGGGTGGCATAGAAACAACAGACATTTACTTCTCACAGTTCTGGAGGCTGGGAAGGCCAAGGTCAGATTCAGTGTCTGGTGAAAGCTTGTTTCCTGCGTCATAGACTGCCATCTTCTCGCTGTGTCTCCACAAGATGAAAGTGGTAAGGTATGTCTCTGGGGTCTCTCTTCTAACGGCATTAATGCCATTCTTGAGGACCTCATCCTCACCACCTAAAGGCCTCAATCACTATTACCATTTCTTTGGGGATTAGGATTTCAGCATAAGAATATTGGGGAAACACAAACATTCAGTCTATAGCAAGCAACATAGCAAATTTATAAAGCAGAACCTTATAACAATTTCAACACTTCCAAACCCCCAAATTTCAGAGATGTTCCAGACCTAAAGCAGTGCTATAAACAACCTTTCCCTGCATGCAATTCTTATAATATTTTAACACCATTGTCACAATACTATACCATTCTATTATTTATCAGTACATTTATAATAGTGTATACTATTACACACACACACACACACACACACACACTAGGTATTTACCACATTGATGAGGGACGCAGATAATTGAGGTCTGTTCAAAATTTAAACTTTTCACCAGAACATTGTTTGAATAGCTATATTCCTTGTATCTTAAGACTTCTAGTTCTAGTGGCATTTACTCTTTTCATGACAATGCGTTATCATTTAGTAGGACACTGAGGCAAATTTAAAATTATTAAGAATAAGCAATTATAAAAATCTTAAGAGCATCTTTCCCTCTCAAGAAACTAGATCTCTGTCAAGAGCCTAGGTCACCTTCACAGTTAAGATAATGGTAGGATTAACAAATTCAACTTGTTCATGGTCTCAGTTGGATTTATTTAGATACAGTAGCTAGTATATGTGGGCATACACTGAGCATATAGATATGACAAGATGTAACTTTAATAAATGTAGGTATAATAAGAGCTTTTATGTATCTGCATGGAGTGGGGATCCTGGCTTGAACTTAAAGTAGATCTATGGTTTTATTGGCAATCTCCACCCACCTTCTCCCACCATTGGGTTATCAGGAATCCGTGGAGAGCTTGGTTTGGAACAAATCCAATCACCAAACATGCCCAGACATGTTGAAACAATGTAAGATTCCACTGCTTATAATTTAGTGCAGTTAATGTTATGGTTTTCCACATCATATAGGTATAAAAGAGAAAGGTTTTTCTTTTACTTATTCCAGTAGGGTCCTTTATATGCATGTTTGTCTCTGTGTGTTGCCTAAAGATCAGAAATTACAAAAGACCCTGGGACAGAAAATTAACCTCTAGTTGGCCTAGTTTCCTTAATATTTCAGCCTACTGAGTTAATCGGTTTCATTCTTTTAATTCTGGAATCTGGTCCTAATTTAGACATCTGATTACTAGGAATTACTTTGGAAGTATAATATTACAAGAAGACTCAGACTAAAAGAAGGCATTACACATAGGATTTCCTGTTTATAGGTTTGCAAAATACTTTAAGACCCTAATTAAATAATTAATGAGGGAGAACAGAATACATCTAAACAGTGTACTCACCACAATTTCCAAATGCACTGGATAGCTTGCTCTAATGCCTGACTCAGAGGAAACACTCTGGTGCATTCATGTACATAAAAAAAGAAATGCGACCTCATGATAGATGGATCTAAATGTTGGAATCAACTGGGAAAGAAATGGCAATGTCTAATACTTCATTAAAAAGATTTCACCCAAAATATAATACTGGGATGCTGAATTTCTTAAGTGACAAATTGTGTCAAATTGTCAAATTGTCTAGCGACATTATTCAGTTTCTCTTTCCTTATAACTTTCAACTTCAATTCTCTGTTTTTCTCTGCCACAGTTTTTGAAAATGAATACACAAGAAACTCACCAACAATGAACTGTCATTTTTATCTTTCTAACCTCAAGCAGGTGTTGACTGTTCCCTCTTTCTACACTATTTCTGATTGTGGAGTGGAGGGATTTTCTGATTTCTTAAATTTTTAAAAATTTTTTTTACATTTATTTATTTTTGAGAGACAAAGAGAGACAGAGCACAAGCAGGGGAGGGGCAGAGAAAGAGAGGGAGACATAGAATCCAATGCAAGCTCCAGGCTCTGAGCTGTCAGCACAGAGCCCCATGCGGGGGCTCAAACCCATGAACCATGAGATCATGACCTGAGCCAAAGTCAGACGCTCAACTGGCTGAGCCACCCAGGCACCCCAGGATTTTCTGATTTCTTAATAACAGGAGCAATACTTGGAATTTCAGTGTCTGGGTTGTTTTTTTTTTTTTTTTTTTTCTCTAAAGGGCACATTAATCTTATGTACTCTCTCCAAGAATTATGATAGTTTCCAATCTCATTAAGACTTTTATCTATGCACAGAGAATTCAAAGAAAATTAGTAGTCAGTAGTCATTATCGATTAAAAAAGATTTTCTCCACCTCTATGGCAAGTATCACAAGGAGTTCCTCAAAGTGTTTAGAGGAGAAAAACCAAAGGAAATGAAAGGAAAGGAAAGGAAAGGAAAGGAAAGGAAAGGAAAGGAAAGGAAAGGAAAGGAAGGAAGGAAAGGAAGGAAGGAAGAAAGAGAAAGAGAAAGAAAGAAAGAAAGAAAGAAAGAAAGAAAGAAAGAAAGAAAGAAAGAAAGGGAGAAGAAATAGATGCTGTTCAAGCAGTTCAGAAGATTCTTGACTTTGAGACTTTGATGAAGTTATAATATAAACAGCTTGAGGGAATATGGGATTTGAAAGCAGTTTTATATGTTGGAAAACAAGCACTATTTTTATGAGGCTAATATTGGAACATATACCAATGCCAATTCCTGCTTTTAGAGCAAATGAAGTCTTCCGTTACCAGTCCCTTTGCCAACCTGTTCTATTCCAGCCTGTTTCATAATGTATGTTTTCCTAAGTACAAAACAAAACAAAACGACAACAACCACAAAAATGAACATGTTATTAAATATACTATTTTCCAGTTAATTTTTTTCCTTGTTGCTCAAGTACAAGGATAAACAAGTTATTTCTTCTGGGTTTCATGTCTGAAACTCTTTCTAGTGATAGGATTGTTGTAAAGATCAGAAAGACACTATATATGAAAGTACTTTTAAGTACAAAAAGAATCAGGGTTCCTGGGTGGCTCAGTTTGGTTAAGCCTTTGAATCTTTGGTTTGAATTTCCATGACCTTGGAGAAAGGTCATGATCTCACTGCAGGGTGTTTGAACCCCAGCTTGGTATTCTCTCTCTCTCTCTCCTTCTCTGTCTGCTCAACCCCCCTCCCCACCCCCCACTCATGTCGGTGAGCTAGCTCTCTCTCTCAAAATAAATAGACTTATTGCTTCTCGGCCTTTATTCCAAGATAAAGTGTAAAATAAATAAAAAAATATATCTATATAAAAATCATACAAATATAAGTCAACATTATTACCAAATCTATTTGTGACATGTACATTTTCTCCTTTAGTTTTTGTTTTTCTCTCTTATTCCATCATTATTTTCTGAATAATCAAAACTATTATACTCGAATTATAACATTATTCAGTTAGGTTGAAAATGTTAGCCATTTTTGGTTTTGCCTTTCAATAAAACTAACAAAAATTGTCTACCTTGCACATTTTTACTTTCAATTGAGGTTGGTATGTTTAAAAAGATTAGAAAACATGATCTAAAGATCTCATTTTTATTTTTTTAATTTAATTAATTTTTAAATTTAATTCTAGCATAGTTAACATACAATGTTATATTAGTCTCAAGTGTACAATATAGTGATTCAACAATTCCATATATTATTCAGTGCTCAGCAAAATAAGTGTACTCTTGGGGCTCCTGGGTGACTCAGTCAATTAAGCATCCAGACTCTTTATTTCAACTCAAGTCATGATCTCATGGTTCTTGGGTTCAAGCCCCACATCAGGCTCTGTGCTGACAGCACAAAGCCTGCTTGGAATTCTCTGTCTCCTTCTCTCTCTGTCTCTTTCTCTCTCTCTCTCTCTCTCTCTCTCTCAAAAACAGATAAATAAACATTAAAAAAAAAAAGTGTTCTTAATCCCCTTCACCTATTTAACCCATCCCCTCACCCACCTCTCCTCTGGTAACCATCAGTTTGTTCCCTATAGTTACAAGGCTCTTTCTTGGTTTGTCTCCTTTATCCTTTGTTTGTTTTGTTTCTTAAATTCCACAGATAAGTGAAATAATATGGCATTATTCTTTCTCTGACTGGCTTATTTCGCTTAGCATTATACTCTCTAGATGCATTCATGTTGTTTCAAATGGCAAGAATTCATTCTTTTTTATGGCTGAATAATATTCCTTTGTACATATATACATCTTCTTTATCCATTCATCTATTGATAGACACCTGGGCTGCTTCCATGTTTGGCTGTTGTAAAATAATGCTGCAGTAAACATAGGAGTGCATATATTTCTTCGAGTTAGTGTTTTTGTATTCTTTGGGTAAATACCTGGTAGTGCAATTACTGGATCATAGGTCACTTCTGTTTTTAATTTTTTGAGGAGACTCCATACTGTCTTTCACAGTGGCTACACCACTTTGCATTCCCACCAAGAGTGCAAGAGAGTTCCTCTGTCTCCACATCTTTGACAATACTTGTTGTTTCTTGTATTTTTGATGTTAGCCATTTTGACAGGTATGAGGTGATATCTCATCATGGTTCTGATATGCACTTTCCTGATGATGAGTAATATTGAGAATATTTTCATGTGTCTGTTGGCCATCTGGATGTCTTCTTTGGAGAAATGTCTGTTCATGTCTTCTGCCCATTTTTAATTGGACTATTTGAGGGTTTTTTGGTGTTGAGTTGTGTAAGTTCTTTATATATTTTGGATACTAACCCTTTATCATATATGTCATTTGCACATATCTTCTCCCATTAAGTAGGTTGTCTTTTAGTTTTTTTGTTTCCTTCACTGTGCGGAAGGTTTTTATTTTGATATGATCCTAATAGTTTATTTTTACTTTTGTGTCCCTTGCCTTGGGAGACATATCTAGAAATGTCTAGGCAAAAACTTTCAAATGATACACTTCAATAAAATTAAATATGCACAAATTTTCACAGAGGAATGTTGTATATTTTGATAGTCAAATTTTCTGTTAGTAACCCATGCTGACCTGCTTAATATTTGTATTATGCAGAAGTTTTCCCTCTTGAAAAATCACTATTAATATTTGAATCAAAATGAAAAGTTCATACTATCTATATATTTTAAGCCAAAGGTTTTATTTTTGAGGACAATTATTTTTAATAATATTAAAACTTTTCCAGAATAAACAGTGCTTTCTTACATTTTTACATTCTCATTTAAAGGATCAGTTTATCCTGAAATACGTTACAGAGGAGAAATGGAAGGATTTTTTGAAAAAGTAAGTATTGCATGTATTTCATAAAACCCCTGCACTTCCTATTATCACTTGTTGCATTAAATTAAGTATGCAATCATTTAAGCTAATAGAAAACATTTGGCTGGAAGCTTTTTATTGATTTTGACTAAAGCACAATTTGCCTTTATTTACTTACATTGTTAAGAACCATATGTAATAAGATGAAAAGTATGTTTTAGATTATTTTTCAAAGTTGGAGATTTCATTATAAAATTATAACACTTTGTAAAAATAAAACACATAGAAACCTGAAAGAAAATTAAATAAAATATGAACCAAGGTAATAAAGTATTAAATCAGTTTGTTATAGTGACAAACAAAAATAGCAATATAAAGCAAAATTGCCACCACTGGCCAAACTGTATCCATCTTGAATTCATTTGTGGTGTAGAGATTAATTCAGTTCTTCAAATATTTCTCTTCCTCTCTTTCTTTCTTTACACACGCACACATCACACACGTGCTTGTACACACTGTATTCAACTTTGTGCCCAATCTACCAGAGAACATTTTTTCTTTCTTTCTTTCTTTTTTTTGTTTGAGTGTAGTGTACATACAATGTTGCATTACGTTCAGGTGTTCAACACAGTGATTCAAGTTTTTATGTTATACTGTGCTCACCACAAGTGTAGCTACTGCCTAATGTTCCAATTTTAGTGTATGTGCTGCAGAAGGGAGCATGAGAATGTTTTCTTGATTCAATTATCTTCCACAAATGTGTTTTGAATGCCCTCTCTGTAGTACTAGTCACTTTGGAGGCTATTGACTTAAGTAAGACACTTGTCCTCCAGGAACCTGCGATCTAGTGGAAGAAATAAATGATGCACAGTAACAATTGTAATAGCAGATGGAGCCAAATAAACATCACAAATGAGAATTCCATGGTACAGGAATTCAAGGAGTTCATTTTGCTTGAGGAAACCAGAAGAGTCTCATGGAAAAGGTTTCATTAAGTTTGGGCTTTGCAAAATGGTGAGATTTTTACAGAAAGTACAGCAGAAAAAAAAGAAAGAAAGTATAGCAGAAAGCTGAGAGGACTGAGGTAAAACCAGCAGCATGAACAATGGCACAGAGACAGCCACATGTAGAGGAGTCATGATTGAGTCGTTCCGCTGAGCTGCAACGTAAGAAGTGGCAAGTAGCAGGTCCTCTCTCAAGGTGGGGAGAAGCTTGAGAAAATAAGTGAAACCACTAGTAGAAAAGTGTCATTTAGGGGCGCCTGGGAGGCTCAGTTGGTTAAGATTCTGACTTTTGATTTCGGCTGAGGTAATGATCTAGAGGTTTTTGAGTTCTAGCCCTATGTCAGGCTCTGCACTGATAGTGCAGAGCCTACTTGGAATTCTCTGTATCTCCTCTCTCTCTCTCTGCCAAAATAAATAAATAAACTTAAAAAAAAAGAAAAGTGTCTTTTATTCAGAACACAGTGCAGATTCCTTGGAGGTTCTGGAGGAAGAACGTGGCATGCTCAAGTAGCAGTTAAAAAAAACATTTTTAGTTTGTTTTTTAGGTGTCTTTTTTTTTTTTTTTTTTTTTTTTTTTTTTTTTAGAGAGAGAGAGAGAGCATGATTGGGTAGAAGGCCAGAGGGAGAGAGAGAGAGAGAGAGAGAGAGAGAGAAAGAGAGAGAAAGAATCTCAAGCAGTCTCCATGCTGAATCCAACACAGGTCTCGAGCCCATGACCCTGGGATCCTGACCTTAGTCAAAATCAAGAATCCAACACTCAGTCATCCAGGCAACCCCCCAAAAAATCATTTTTATGGATGTGGGGCTCAGTGTTGAGTGTGGAGCCTGCTTGGGTTTCTCTCTCTCTCTCTTTCTCTCTCTCTCTCTTTCTACCCTTCCCCTGCTCATTCTCTCTCTCTCAAAATAAATAAATTTAAAAAACATTTTTTAAATGAGACTGTGGGTTAGACCATAGCTACAGAGATTGATTAGGTACTTTCATTGCCCAGAAAAACAAAGGAGGCAATAGAAATGAACAAGATGACACAAAGCCAGTGATATTTCAGAAGCAGAATTGTTAGGACTTGGTAATCAGAAGCCTCTTTTGGAGCTAAAAGTGTTAGTTACTCTTGTTACAGTCAGGTAACAGCAGATTAATTTGAACTAGCTTAGGTGGAGTTGCTAAGCAATTTACATGTATTATCTCATTTACTATTCATATAAGTACTTTGAAGTAGGTGCTATTACTATACTGATTTTATAATTAGAAAAACCTGTGCAACTTAGCTAGCGGACAGTAGCCCAATTTGACTCACCACTGCGCACTATTGCTCTTCCCAAGCACACTGAAGATCTACCCTGGAACCAATCAACTGAGGCCGGAGAAGGCAGAATCCTGGAAGACCATGGCCATGTAGCTGGGATGGGACAGCACTTGAGGAAGAAGGGGCAGCAGACAAAGTCTCTAGAAAGCCACTAAACAACAAAAAAAATCCAATGTATTGAGCCAGGGTGCTCAAAGGTAAATCATCAGAAGTAATCATTTGCAAGGGAACATAGTGGGTTCGACTTGGACTAGTTTAGTTTGTGCTGGCCACTTATGTAGGTGGACATATCCACCAGAGAAGTGGGGATGAGAGGGCTATGCACCCAGATAGAGGCAAACTTTGTAAATCTAGGAGTCACATCAGAGCAGTGGTAATTGAAGCAAAGACAGTGGATGTTTGTTGAAGAAGAAAGTACGGAAAGTGCTCTAAAAAATGCAAGTAAGAATGGGAATGCTTAGTAGAGGAGCTGGGGAAAGGAACTGGGAAATACTGCTGTATTTGGAGAGCAGAAAAAGGAATAGGCAGTAATAACAGAAGCAGAGAAGCAGCCACCAGGAACTTTCCCTGGAAAAGGAGGAAAAAGGAGATCCAAAGACAAGAACACTGCAAGATGAAGTGATGACAACATCATCCTATACCAGAGGAGGGCCAAAACAATCTAACCACTGACATCTACTGTTCAGCACAGTGTGGGAAGGAATATCCAAACTAATAATGGTGTAGGGAATAGGGAGGGCAGTGGGTCTGAATGTAGCTTGCAGGTGTAGATGAGTCTTTGGAAAGGTTCAGTGGTGAAGGTAAGGAGTGAAATGGGATGGAAAAAAGCATTTTATAATAAAGGTGCCTAAAGTCTGCTATAGGCCCAGAGGAGAGAGCCTGGTAGCTCCTTACCTATTTGGAACCTGGCTCTCCAGCAACCTCCACTATCTGGAATACAGTGAAGAACCAAGAAGCAAAAATAGTTTGAACAACTTACATCAGTGTCATTATACTTGTTCAATTGAGTCTATGGGTTGTACATAAAAGAAAATTGATTCATTTGCAAAACTGAATTAATCTTACTCTTCTCTAGATCAGAGATGAAGAAATGTTTCTCCCTAGCTCTGGTCTCACAACGGTAAACTATACCCACATTTACACATAATAAAATGTTCAACTAACTTCCCATTCAATGATCTAAGGATATAAAATCTTATAGGACATTAGGAGGCTACAAAGTGGAAACAGATGAAGCATATTTCAACATGGCTCTCCTTGACCCAGAATCCCTGGGATAGAAGAGGTGGGAAAGGAACAAGAAGAAAAAACTGACACTGTCCATACAAGGTAGGGTTTTTCCACCCAGAAACGTAATTCTGACTACAATCCTGTCCTTTTATAATAGGTGTTGAATTACCATTCTGGAACACACTAACCCCATTTGTCATTACATTTAATGAAAGGCTTATAAATAACCAGAATTTCCTGGTTCCTGAACCAAATGCAGCACCAGTAGGACACATCAGTGTTCAGTCATGCCCAGGTGACCCCAGAGGATCACTCTGCTTCCGGCCCTCTAGTATCCCAGAAAGTACATTTCCCCTCTGTGCCAGAGGTTCTCAGATGCCCCTGTGTCCTTCCTCCATCCTGCTCTGTGCCCTGGGAGGCAGACCAGCATGAACTGCATCAAAGGGATCTATCTTGTCTTCTGGATTCCAGTTGGGTTTGGCCATTTGGAAGAACTGGAAAGACCCTGGAGTATATAAGGTAAATGAGGTCAAGAATTTATTCTCACATCTCCCTCCCAGCAGGGTCTTTGTAAGTTAGCTGCAGCCTCCCACCCAGACCATAGCTCCTGGCAGCACTTAGGTCTAGGTTCCAGTAACTTCTCCCTCTCCTTCAGACCCACAGGTACTAACTCCAGGGTATGGTAGGGTGTGGCTTCTTAAGCCCTACTCAGACTTATGAAAATAGAGTATTAAACTCTCTTCAAATCACCCAAGTTTGAGGTGCTATTTATTTCTTGCAGGACTTGACTACTAACACCATCCCCATGGGGATAGTATTCAGCTCCCATGCCGAATACTATCAATTGGTAACAATTCTTATCAATTGATAGGAGCTACTTGGATGGAGCATCTTTTGTGAAAGATTCTGAGGCCACATCCAGGGTTTTAATGATTCATGGTTAGTGATGGGGAAGAATAGCTCTCATGCTAGGTACTGGCAGTCCTTGTTCTGGATTTTCATAGTTATAATCACCTCATACCCAAACTCTCAGCAGATTTAAAAGCAAACAAAGAGAGATTTGTTACAAGTAGGTACACTGAGAACAGGATAAAGGGATGGTTGACAGACTAGCAGAAGAAGGAGACTGAGAGGAAAACTCAAAAGTAGACAAACAAACATACAAGCAAACAAAACCACACATGCACACAGTAGTAAAGTGCAGGCTAATCTAGAGTTTAATCTACCCGGTCAATGATACTTTTGAGCAATCATAGAAAAGCCTAAATATGTTTGGCATACTTTCTTTGAAAAAGACAAAAAGTAGGGGCTCCTGGGTGGCTTAGTCAGTGAAGTGTCCAACCCTTAGTTTCAGCTCAGGTCATGATCTCATGGTTTGTGAGGGCTCTGTGCTGTCAGTGAGGAGCCTGCTTGGGATTCTCTCTCTCTCCCTCTTTCTCTGGCCTTCTCCCACTTCTACTCTCTCTTTCCCTCAAAATACATAAATAAACATAAATTTTTTTTTTAAAAAAGAAAAAGACAAAAAGCATATCATACACTTGATAAAGATTTCTATTCCGAAGACCTAAACTGTTTAGGTGATCTGAAAAGCTATTTTATACTTTGCTGGCTGGTTTGTACTCCTTGTCAGTTCATCATTATCTAGAGAGAGTTCATGAAAGGTCAATTACCCATTTATTCCCCACAGTTGCCATTGCCAAAACTCCTAAAATTCCTGTCATCACAATAGACAATGACAGCTGATGACTCCAGGCCTCCTAGGGATCAATAGACCATGATGCCAAACTAGTGCCAGGGAGGCAATGACCTGTCTGTTCTTCCCCCGCAGTACTTGGATCCCTTGCTCACCCTGCACCTCCCAGATCTTATTGCTACCATTCCCTTTTTCATCCCGTTGAAATGTATTGCCTGGGCCAGACTCCGCGTTTTAGGTAGTGTGATGCTGATAATTTCTTCAGGGTTAATAAAAGACAAGTGAGCCTTCCTCTGATCTGAGAGAACAGAGATCCCGCTTCACATCAACCTTCTGGAGCTATATGGCAGCCACTGTTGAGGCTATGTTGTGCAAGAAACAGCTAACCAGTTATTATGCAGCTTCTGTGAACAAACCGCTGTGCTAATCTTTGTAGGAAGAGGCAAAATTGCATGAGAACTTGGGGCTCATTTGACAAGCTTCCAGTCTGGTGAAGAAGACAAACATGGGCACTACTAACTACAACTAAAGAAAAAACTTAGCCAAGGCTCCACCATGCAAACCTGAACATGCTAGAGAGCCCAATGTACTCTGACCTGGACCTCTCTGAGAACTGCAAGAGCTGTAGGAGCTCTGAGAACTGGTGCTCCCTGCCATGACAGGGCCAATGTGATATCAGCTGGAAAGAAGAACTCACAATCTACCTTGTGAGCCAACCAGAGTGTGAACTCCGGCTTCATTGGTGAATTTCCTCCTCTGTCTTAGGTCAAAAGGTAAAGACTAAGCTTAGTTATAAGAAATTTAAAATGTTACTTTTCCTCCTCTGTGCCTCCTCCTACCTTTTGTCCTAAATTCCTGTTCAAGTTACTTCTTGAGTGACATGGCTCTTTCTCTCCTGGCAAAGGAATGCACTCAGTTTTGTCTTGTATTGTGTTTTGTCCACTTCTCCTGGTCTTTGTATTTTGATGTGACACTAGAAACATGCCAATAAAGAAAGTGGGTGCTGTAGAGAAGCAGCAGCTGATCTGGACAGTGAAGGATGAGAAGAGCTTCAACAGGGAAAGAAGAGAAGTAAGGGTCTTCTAGGTATAACAGGGCCAGTGCTTCATAGCATAACCTCTGGTATGAAGGAAATGTAACATTTTAAATTTCTTATAACTAAACTTAGTCTTTACCTTTTGACATATGAATTACTTTGAGCTAGAGGCGCCTGGATGGCTCAGTCGGTTGAGTGTCTGACTCTTGATTTCAGCTCAGGTCATGATCCCAGGGTCCTGGGATCGAGCCCAGCATTGGGCTCTGCACTGAGTATGAAGCCTGCTTGAGACTCTCTCTCTCTCTCCCTCTGCCCCTCTCCCCTGCTCATTTTCTCTCTCTCTCTAAAATAAAATTTTAAAAATTAAACAGAAAGAATTATTTTGAGCTTAACTATCATAAGTGTCCCCAGAAGCAGTTCTAATCTCTTCCCAGAGAGAAGCTGAAAAGTTGACACCACACCCAAATATTGTCACAAACTGTCATATCTCCCATCTGTTCTCCTAAGGGTCCTTTTATCTTCCAAAAAAGACATCTGTGTTTCTGTAAATGCCTTCTGCCTTCCCTTCTAGGAAGTCATTTGTTCTCCCAGAAGTGCCCCCTGCCCCTCCTCATAGTAACATGGTATATAAGCTCAAATCTTACCACTCCTTTGGATATTCACTCCCAAAGGAAGTCCCCTGCACTTAAAATTAATAAATTTATATTTTTTTCTTTTGTTAAATCTGTTTGTTGTCAGTTTAATTCATAGAACCCCCAGCTATGAAACCTAAAAGGGTATAAGAAAAGTTTTTCCTCTCCTACATGTGTCACCTGAGGTCTCAAAACATAATCTAGTTGACCCCAGTAAATTCAGTCATTTCAGTAAGTTTCTTAGTTATTTCAAATTTACACTTGGTCAGTCATTCAAAAATTTTCCCCAACCCCCCAGTTCTTCCAAAGTGACATCTGTTTGGGGGAGTGTCTTAGTTAGATTCCCTAGAAGCGGAGCCTGAAGCAGAGATTCTTCTGGAAGTGACTGAGGGAGTGCTCATAGAAGAAAGTTGTAAAGGGCATCTGGCAGGCTCAGTCAGAGCATGTGACTCTTGATCTCAGGGTTGTGAGTTTAAGTCCTGCATTGGGCAAGGAGCCTACTTTAAAAAGAAGAAGAAGAAGAAGAAGAAGAAGAAGAAGAAGAAGAAGAAGAAGAAGAAGAAAGTTGTAAGGAGGTGAGATTAAGCAGGATACCTCAGGAAGAAGCTAAGTACAATGAGATTTCTGCTGAAATCTAGCCTTGGCTTGCCAGTGAGCCCTGGACTGTGAATGACACCATAAAGTTGACACCCCTGAGGCAAGAGAGACAGTTTTTTGTACCCATGTCAGTCAGCCACTGATTTGCTGGTTGGGATGGGGTGGAGGTGACCTCCCAGATAGTTTTGGTAGTTCCTTAATGAGGACAATTCTCTGGAGAGGGGTGGCTCCAAAGGGTGAGCTATTATCAGCCAACCCTCACAACAACTGAGGATGGTGTACTGGTCAAATAAAGAGGATTGGGTAAGACCAACAGTGTCTACTAGCAGAAGCTTCTAAGGTATCCAGGCATCAGGCCAGTGTTCTAGATAGTGGGTCTACCACTCAATCATCTAGCATTCTCCATTTATCAGCAGTTACTGACACTTGTGCCACACAGATGTGCTATTCCATTTGGTTTTCAGGTGGCCATCATCAACTGAGACATAACTGATCAACTGAGACCTCATCTGATCCCCAGATGCAGCCAGGGTAGCATGTTTGCATCCTACCCTGAAAGCCATGCAGCCCGTTCTCTCTCTCTCTCTCTCCCTCTCTCTCTCTCTCTCTCTCTTTCTCTTTCTTTCTCTCTCAACCCTTTCTTTCCTCCCAGGGCCTGGAAAGCACTGACTATGCATTGTACCTTGCTAGGGAATAAGGTGTGTATGGCTCTTCTGAGGCTTACTGCCATCCCAGAGATACATCTTGGGACATACCCCAGTCTTGGTATTTTGAAAACTTTTTGGTAGATTCTTTTCAATTGTCCCCAGGGGTTTCAATCCCATAAGGAAGTATAACAAGCCCCTTTTCTGACCCTTATGCCAGCCATTTCCTCTGAGTCACTCTCATCTCCTCTGCTGGAGCAATGCTTTTCTAGTCTGTGGCATGGGTGGTTCTTCATCTACTTTTTCTACAAGATATTGTTTCTGTTAAACTTCATTTAGGGGATTCTTCTTACTGATACTTAAAACTAGCTTTTTTGGAACTAAAAAAATGTTTGCTCTTTTAAAAAGCCCTGATTTTGTCTTTTCTTTCTTAACTATTGTTCCAGCTCTGGGTTTCACAATGTATTCTTGAAACATAAAAGCTGAACAATAATTGTTTCTTTGTTTTTGCATTCCTGCTTTAATAATTCTAATCCTCCTTGAGGCAGTGGATGCCTCCAACCAAAGAATAGACCCTCTGAAACAAAGAGGTTTTCAGAAGAGAGGGTGTAATGCTGCCATGGCCATAAGAGGCACAGAAAACTGTAGGTCCCATCTTGGAGATACTTGAAGGATAGCAAGTTTGCTAAAGAGGGGGCAGTGTGCCAGAAAGGCAAATGGAAAATGAATGTGGAAAGAAATCAAGATGAGAGTTTTTAGAAGTTTCAGTTTTGTGCTCAGTAGGGGAAATCCCTAGATCACTTCACTTCGCCTAAGGCTGCGCTTAGGAGGGCATGTCCAGACTTGCAGGATCTGGATCCTGGAGAAGAGAATAAGATGGAAAAGAATAGGAAGAGAATCCACTTTAAAGTTGTTCAAGATATTTAAACTAAGTAGCAATGAATATTTGGCCTAGGTCCCAAATGCCTACTACTAGAATTTAAAAGATATGAGAATTTAGTTCAAAATATATGTGACAGTTAAATAAAAAGAGTAAAATGGAACGAGTAAAGGGAAAAATATTACTTTTCTTCATTCTAAGAAATATAGATGAAAAAGTATTGGTATTTTGGTTTAAGAACTAGAATTAATGGCATGGTTGAAAATGGGCTTTGTACTTTAAATAAAAAGTACAACTCCAGAAACTCACCAGTGTAAACTGAAGCTTAGACACATAATCCTTCTTAGCTTCAAATATTTGGGTCAAAGAAATTTGTCAGAGTAAAAATTTTCTCTACCCTTCAAGATTCTTCTAGCTGGTCTAAGAATTAAACTGACTTGTGACAGATTAACAGGAGGAAAAGACCAAAGTTTAATTACGTGCTCGTGGAGGCCTAATAATGAAATTGAGATCTAAAGAAATGACCAAGGGCAGGCAGTTTTTATACTTTCTGGACAAAGAAACAGTAAGTGAGGAATTAAGAGGACAAAGGAAACATGTTTGGGAGCTCCAGTTAATAAAGAATTCTAAACAGAATTTGGGCTGAGGTAGTAAATGAGTAAAAGTAACAAGGTTTGTTTATACAGCCTTTTTAGCTCCAAATTCCCTATCTCTGGTGAAAAGGATGTCTCTTTACCTCCTGGTATAGGGAGAGTACCTTTCATATGGGATATTTATTTTCTGCTTTTTGGAGACAAAAGGGGATCAGAATGTTCCCCCATGTACTGGCTGTTTCTTAAGTAACTTTTACTTCAAAATAATCAATATGCCAAAGCGGCACATTTTAAGGCAGCCTGTCCTCGGCTCCTACAGAAACATTTGCAAGTTTTTAAAAGCATTTTTCCCTGTTTATAAATAAATACTAAGTTTGTCTTTTACTTTTTTGGGCTTTAATTGATAATTCATTATCAATCAGACAGGTCTGTATTGGTTTAGAGTTGATAATCATATTGTTAATATTTGCTGAGTGCTTATTATATGCACTTCACATGGAATAACTCAATCCTCACAAGAAACTGCTGAGATGGATACTATAGTATGCCTGTTTCACAGCTGAGGAAAATGAGGAAAAATTAACAAAACAAATACTATGTACAGGTACTACATTCTTTGTATATAATATTTCATTTTCTCCTTTAAAAATAGCTACGAGATACTATTATATTCCCCATTTTATAGAAAAGGAAATGGAGACTCAGGTGAATTTGTTTTGAGGTGATGCAATTAGTAAGTGAAGGAAGAAGGATTTTAATCAAGTCTACCTGTTAAACCAAATTCCTGGCTCATATAATGTTGAAAAGCTAGAAATAATAATACCAACCCTTACTAGACAACTCTTATCACCTATAAATTTCCTAAGCATCTTCCCACAGTTTACCACTGTTAGGAGCCCAAACCCTCTTTTCCTTTGTCTATTCACTTCTTCACAATTTATTGCCCTTTGTTAAAATGATACATAAACCCCCAGGTCTAACTGCCTCTTTGGATTTTCCTCTCCTTTCTGTGGAACCACTTTGCACCTAAAAATATTAACATAAGTGAAGAAACATATGATTTATCTCCTGTTAATCTGTCTTCTGTCAGTTTAGTTTGCAGGCCTCCAGTGAACCTTAGAGGGTAGAGTAAAAGTTTTTTTCTCCCCTGCACTTGTCAGCATTGTGTTACTTGTACGTCTTGTTTTGGTAATAAGAAAAAAAATAATAGAAGAAGTAATAAGAGAAAAGGCATTAAATGTGGAAGTGGGAGTATTAGAATATATACATATACACACACATATATATATACATATATATGTATTATACATGTATATATATATATATATATATATATATACACACATATATGTGTGTGTATATATACTTTATTTTCTAATTGCCTGCCTGCCTGCTTTTTTTCTTGTCTATATAATTTGGTCTCAAAGCCAATAGGTAGAGTTGAGCAAAAGTAAGCATTCACACTGGAGAGTGGATGTTAGTGGTCCAGCACAAGGAGGTGGAGCTCAAGAGGGATGAGAAAAACATCTGCATGGAGTAGGGGTGGTAGCAGTGGTATGGTAAGCGGAGTCCAAGCAAGATAAGGACAGCATCTGTACAAGGGAGAAATCACCCAACATGGGATATTGCAGGCAGAATGAGGTGAGGAGATTACCCCCTCAGGGGACAGTGGTGATGAGAAGAGATTGATTACATGGAGGGTTGATCCAACAAACAAATATATTGAGTTAATGGGAGCCAGGTTTCCTACTCTTAGAATAAGAAGATACAAATATGGAAAGGGATAAAACTGAAATAAACCCTGTAGTTATAAAATTAGAATAAATATACCAGTGGTTTCGTGCTTTCCATAGCATGTGTGTATACGTGTGTGCACACACATATATGTAGACGTATATTTCCTAGCTCTCTCAGTTGAGAAGGCCTAAGAACAGTGTCATTGCAACACTGAGCATACCTAGTTTTTAGATCTCAGTTTCTAAATAATATTATCTATAAATAATAATAATAACAATAATAAAACAAAACCAACCAAAAAAAAAAGCAGAGGTCTTTGAAGATATATTTGATTCCAAGACTGGGGCAAGAAAAGTGCAAGGTAAGTCTGTAACATTTCATGTATGTAACAGAAAATAAAAAAGAGTTCAAAGATTGATAGGAATACATCAAAAAACCATGAGTAACAGTGATGAGGTATAACTAGAAAGATGAGGCAACCATCCTCCCATCCCAGCTCCAATAGGATGTGATACTATATAGGGTCTTATACTTTTTCCATAGTAGATAGAATTTCAGCCAGTATTTCGCATGATACTTACACCACATTTTAAATGACTCTTCTACCATATACATGAAGAAACAATTCACACAAAAGTTATCAGTAAATTATGTACATGAGGTACTTTACCACAGCATATTTGTAACAGTGGGAAAACACCATCTAAATGGCCCGGAATAGTGGGTAGCGAAATGAGGTATACACATACCAACTTGATGACATTTAATTTGTAAAATATGAATTCTGTAAATAATGTAGAAAGATAGGAAATTATGATGGTAAGTAAGGAGAATAGAATATAAAAATATTCCTAGACTATGATTGCAAGAGTGCAAAGCATAAATAGACATTAGCCAATGGACAAAATAAGAAGGGAACACAAACGAGGATAACTGATGTCTGAGGCTAGGGGAATTTGGGTGAAGTCTTTTTTTGTATTCATTACTTTTGTTGTCATACAGTTGCTTAAGCAATAGATGAAATCAAAGATCTAAAACAGAGAAACAAATGGGTGGAAGTAGAAGAGACAAACATTAGACAGCCCTTTAGGAATTTTGCTGTAGAAGGAAGCAGAAAATGGGTAGTATCTGAAAAGTGGTGTGGAGTCAAGGGAAGAGAGGGTCTTTTTTGAAGACAGGAAAAAGATCTATATATTTTTATGCTGACGGGAATAATCTAGTGAAAAGGAGGAAAAGTGATGCTGGTGAAAATTCCTTCAAGTAAGAGGAAATGTGACCCAAGGCTTAGGTGGGAGGGGGCAGAGGACAGGTCCGGGGCCAGATAGAGTGTATGAGAGCAGATATAGGTAGGTTGGTTATTTCGTGGTGGGAAGGTAAGGAATTATATTCTGACTGATTTCATCATCTTTGGTAAAATAAGAAGCAAACAAGGTGTCAACTAAAAGTGGGGGTTGTTGGAAGTTCAAGAAAAAAGAAATGTTGAAATGGTCTTAGAGATTAAAAGAGTTGATGGACCTATACAATATGGTTGGATTTCCTGACAACAGGAAATCCTGAGGGTCTACTTGAGGTTTGTGCAATAACAGATCTTATTGATCTACCCCATGCAAGCCGACCTGTCTCAACTATATAATACTTCAAACACATAGTCTTTCTTTTTTTCTATGATTCTTAAAAAGTTCAGTTTCAGTATCATCAATTGCTATTATACTCCCTTTTCATTTTATGTGTGAACAGTGACATTGAAAATACCCTGTGGACAGTAGTCTTGCATTGTTAGCTTACATTTATCTTTGAATGTGTTAATCTTAATATAAGAAGAGCTCTAGAAACATCAGAATGAGCTAACCCTAGGCACTGACTCCACCACCCATCAGAAGCCATGACCTGTGATTTATGGGTGTGAATTAGATCGTAGATTCTCCAGAGACTTGATACCCTTCAGCAACTGCAAAAAATAAAGAAATCTGTATCATATTGCTTTATATGAGTGATGTAGTTTTGTTTTGTTTTGTTTTGTTTTAATCTGATGGCTTTAAGTGAAGACAGGGCCACACAAATTGCATGACTAACCCCTCTCAAAAGTTAGATACTTTTTGCAGCCTACGCACTGATGTCATTAAGAGTACTTAATACCAGTGATGTGGCTATGATTGCACACTGGAATTTATTCTACGTGGATCAGGAAATGGGGAAGAGAAATGAACAGGGAACTCTGAGGGGAAACAAACACTTTAGAAGAAAAAACTAAATTAAAATTAAGGCAAAATAATTGACCAAAAAAATTGGTCAATGTATGTATGTATGTATATATATATGTATATATATATATATATATATTTTTTTTTAACTTATTTTGAAAAAGAGAGAGTGAGAGAGCACAAGCTCTCTATAGCCTATCTGGTAACAGACCAAACAGTGCTTTGAATTTGCTGTTTTGGGCATTTCTCAGATAACATTGAAATGATTGTGCCTCAGTACTTACCACACTTAAGACTAATGAATCAAAAAAAAAAAAAAGACTAATGAATCAAAAAACAAAAAAATAAATGTTCAATAAACTCATGAAAAAAGTGTTCATTTTCTATAATAACTTTAAAAACTCAAATTAAACCAACAGTGAACTGCTATTTTTTCCATGTCAAATAGTTCAATGATTGTATTTAAGATAATACCCAAGATAAAGAGAATGTAGAAAAAGGGGATTCTCACCATGCTTTTGGGAAAGGTACAAATTGACACAACTTTTCCAAACCAGCTTGATACAATGTACCCAAACTCTGAAAATATTCATTTATTCAAAGGTATTATTGAATGTTTCCTATATCAAGGGCTAGAAATCACATTCTATCAGTGAATAGACATTACATAAATAATTACCAGTTCAAGGAGTCTTGTGAAAGGAAACAAATGCAAGGAATTGATCCTAAGAAGTAACCAGAATTATGCAATAAAATATAATTTAAACACTGGGAACTACCTAAATGTCCACAGTGGATTAAATAAATTTTGGTATACCCATGCAGTGAAATAATGTGGTGGCACTAAGAACAAACTTACAGGAAAATACTTACTGACATATAAAGATGTTCATAATACACTGGCAAATGAATAATAATGGTATAGAAGTGGGTTCAGTATGGCCCAGTTTTGAAAAACAAAGCCAAAAAACCCCAAAGCATATCTCTATCCTTATCCATTTATCTAAGAAGGATGTCCCAGCAAAATGTTACTAAATGATAATTGCCGCAACAATATTTCCTTCTTTGTGTTTATTGTCATGAACATTCTTACTGTTGTAAAAATGATAATAAGTATATAATTGAACTCAAGATAGCTGATATTTAAGAGAGAAGACTTAAGGAACATATTAATCAACCACCTTTCCAAATTATCTAAAATCTGTCCTAGTTTAAATTAGATCAACAGAATACAATGTTCCTGAAATACATTTTTTAATCCCCTACAGAAATGCTTTTACAGAGTTATGACTGAATGTCGAATTCTGCTTTATTAAGGCAATGTGAAGAACATTTTCTTAATCTTTGGTAAAATTACAGTTCACTTACATTGGCCCTGGTATTACTCACTGCTCATTTTATAAGACGCTGCTTAACAGGTTTGTAAAGAATTCATGCCAGTCAGGAACTTTTCAGTGAGCTGTTACCAAACAGCACAAAGTTTAGAACACGTCTCATTTTTTTCTCATTACCTTGTCTGCAGGAAGATTAGAGATAATTCAGTGACTGATTAATGTAAAGATCTAGCTTCTGGTACAATTAGTTCTGCCTGCTTATTTTTATAATTTTGAACTCTTTGTCTTCAATAGACAAGTTACCTTAAACTGTTTTTCGAAATAGACACGCTAAGTAGAGAGATGCAGTACTGGAAATTAGTATTCTTTTGCTATTTGTGTATATGTGTAATGCGAAGGTTGTAAAATAGTTGTCTTTGTAATAGTCAAAATGTTTTTCCAAGTTTGTTTAGCCTTTTGCATGAGTAGTAAGTGCATTAACTTTAGCTCAGTCTTTTTGAGTTACAGTGGTTCTAAATTGAATCTTCACTATAATTTCATTTCTCGATTAGTAAACTATTGGCCAAAACATTAGCTTTTCAGAAAGCATGATAGGGGCGCCTGGGTGGCGCAGTCGGTTAAGGGTCCGACTTCAGCCAGGTCACGATCTCGCGGTCCGTGAGTTCGAGCCCCGCGTCAGGCTCTGGGCTGATGGCTCGGAGCCTGGAGCCTGTTTCCGACTCTGTGTCTCGCTCTCTCTCTGCCCCTTCCCCGTTCATGCTCTGTCTCTCTCTGTCCCAAAAATAAATAAAAAACGTTGAAAAAAAATTAAAAAAAAAAAGACTAAGATATTTCTATTATTTAGTCCAAACTTCTTCCTGACTTAAGTATCTATTATATATCTTCTCGATAAATATTCCACAAAAAAACTCAAATTGAAAATTTTCAAATTTGGGGGCGCCTGGGTGGCTCAGTCGATTAAGCATCCGACTTCAGCCAGGTCACGATCTCGCGGTCCGTGAGTTCGAGCCCCGCGTCAGGCTCTGGGCTGATGGCTCAGAGCCTGGAGCCTGTTTCCGATTCTGTGTCTCCCTCTCTCTCTGCCCCTCCCCCGTTCATGCTCTGTCTCTCTCTGTCCCAAAAATAAATAAACATTGAAAAAAAAATTAAAAAAAAAAAAGAAAGCATGATGTTCTCAAAAGTTTAAAATTAATGAAATACATTTTTTAAAAGTTCTTGAGTTATTCTGAGAGAGAAAGAGAAAGTGGGGGAAGGACGGAGAGAGAGAGAATCCCAAACAGGCCCTGTACTGTCAGCACAGAGCCCTACATGGGCGCTTGATCACGCAATGCATGAAATCATGATCTGAGCCGAAATCAAAACTCCGACGCATAACCCACTGAGCCATCTAGGCACCCCTAATGAAATACATTTTTAAATTTTTATTTTATTTTAATTCCAGTATAATTAACACACAGTGTTATAATAGTTTCAGGTATACAATATAGTGATTCAACAATTCTATACATTATTCAGTGCTCATCATGATTAAGTATACTCTTAATCCCCTTCACCTATAATGAAATGTATTTTTATCATAGAAGAAATATTGACAAAACATTTGAAATTTTCAAGTCTAGTGAACTCCTGTCCCAGTTTTTCTTTTTCTTTTCCTTTCTTTCTTTCTTTCTCTCTTTTTTTAATCATTACTCATTCTTTCTGTATTAATTTTGTGAGATGAACTTAACCTTAAGAATACTAATTTGAGATAAAATTTTGTACTCTCCCAGTGACTAGGGGCTGAGATGTCTAAATGACCTTTTTCATCCCAGGAGATGATTGCCTGTAGGTCAGACTTGAGGTCATTGGCTGGAGAGTTACAAAGTCATAGTTTTGGCTGAGGTTATAGTACACTTGGACTATAGACAAAGCTGATGCTTCCTCACTAATGAAAGAAAAAAATATTCAATCCTGTCCTCCGAACACAAATAAAAACTTCTATAATCGGCCAGTTTTGGTGGGTTGGAGTTTATAATATTTCTAAATCTGGTATGCATTGCTTTTTGACCATATGTGGTCAGGTTACAGTTAAATGTTTGGGAAGATTTCTGGGAAAATGAAAAGTATTTCCAAGGAAGGAGAAAGAATCTTTGAATTGTAAAGATGGAAGACCCCTACAGTGATCTTTTCTTTTGTATCCAGAAAGACTAACAAAGGAAGAGTCCTGAGTGGATACTCTATTTGGAGAACAGAAGGAAAAAGTGTTCCTGTAACTTCCTGTTGTAATGTACTCTAATTTTGTCTTTGAATAAAAGAACCTGATGCTACTTGGGAATTTGCATGATTACCACAATACATGATTATGGTAATCAGAGTTGCCCAGTCTTGCAAACCATCTATCTTGTCAGTGTCCCTTTAAGATGTAAATTTCCAGATGTGATCTGTTACAGTTCAGAGGAATTGTAACCTCCAATCATCTGGTCATTAAATATCTACTCGTAAAGCCCAGTTATTTTAGTGTCTTTGGAGATTACTTCCCCTACTGATTTCTATTAACCGCGTGTTCTTATAGGGAGCTAGGGAGTGCAGAAGTCACCAGGGAGCTGTGCCCTGGAATCCCACAGGATATAGGTAGAGATGACTGACACACAGCATCTTTACATTCTGCACCCTGTGCATTTACTTTTTTTTTTTAAAGGAATTTCATATCAAGTTATCATATTTTTCTTACTATATATGTTCTAAAATATGTTATTTACATGGGAAAAGGTAGTTACATGCATATGATCAAAAATCAAGTAGTACAAAAACAGGACAATTAAGAAGTTTTCTTTTGCAATTTCTAGTCCCCAGTTCTCCCCAGAGACAGACATTCCTGAAATACTCTATGCCTATAAAAGCACGTATGTTGTGGGTGCATGCATGTTTTCCTGTCTTTCCCATCGTGAAAATGAAAGCACGCTATACACATGGCAGCATATCTTATGTTTTTCACATTTTCAATATACCTTGGAGATCATTCCATAGCCATACATATAGATTGACTTCATTTTTTTAAAATGTTTATTTATTTTTGAGAGAGAGAGAGAACACACACACACACACACACACACACACACAGGGGAGGGGCAGAGAGAGAATCCAAAAAGGGTTCTGTGCTGACAGCAGAGAGCCTGATGTGGGACTGGAACTCACAAACCTTAAGATCATGACCTGAGCCAAAGTTGTATGCAAAAACGAATGAGCCACCCAGGAGCCCCTAGATTGACTTCATTTAAAAACAAAAAATAAACAACAAAAAACAAACTTCAGTAGTTCATTCCAGAATTGCATCTGGTAGTGATAGACTCTCAAAAAAAAAAAAAATTATTAGTGACTGTACTATAATTTCTTTTATAGGCCCCTATTGATAACCCTTTTTATTGCTTAATTCCAATCTTTTGCAACCAAGGGCAAAGCTAAAGTACATATGTTCATATATCTTTGGACACATATATGACTATGTGTATAGGATAAATTCCTAGAAAAGAAACTGCTGGGTTAAAAGGCATATGTGTTTCAAATATTGAATGCTATTGCCAATTTGATCTCCCACCAGCTGTGACAAGAGAGTGCCTGTTTCCTCCTACTCTCTAATGCTATATATTAAACATTCTGACTATGCCCATTTGAGAAGTAGAGCAATATATCTCATTCTTAATGAGCAATTCTTTTACTCGAATATTTTATATTTCATTTATATATTTTAAAAGATTATGTAGTTATTATGTATTTATATATTTTATTTATATTTCTTTTTCTACGAACTACTTCATATTCCTTTGCCCATTATGAAGTTTTAATTTTTCTGAACTTAGGGGTTGAATTTGGGAAAGCAAGATCAAAGAGTTGATGAGAAGAGACTAGTCACTTGATTAACAGAGTCATATAGATGCCTGAAAACAGTGAATGACTATAGATTGGCTATTTAGTTAGAGTGACAATACAATATTTAAGAAAAAAAATCGCCAGGGGTGCCTGGGTGGCTCAGTCGGTTGAGTGTCTAATTCTTGATTTTGGCTCAGGTCATGATCCCAGGGTTGTGGGATCAAGTTCCATGTTGGGCCCTGCACTGAGTGTGGAGCCTGCTTGGGATTCTCTCTCTCTCACTCTGCCCCTCTTCCCTGCTTGTGCTTTCTCTTAAAAAAAAAAAAAAAAGAATAAAAATTGCCAAATGTAACACAATTAAGCCTTGGCTATTTCAGGAATTTTGGGGTGTTTATTGTTTTATTATTTGTTTTTCAAAATCAAGGACACGAAGTCAACATAAAGCACGGAACATTATTCTGGTAAGATCAGAATCTGCTACCTGAGCATAGAAGGTAAACAATAACCTTTTTATTACCTCTTTGGAAATAAAATAGAGTGGCTCACTCTACTATTTCACAGCTGATAGTCATAATGATGACTTGAGAAATGATAAAATTGTTTTTGATGTACTAGGGTTTAGAATGCATTCACTTCTGCATGTTAGTGAGATTTTCTAAGGAAATAAGTATAGTGTGATTGCATTAAAAAACAGCATATAGAGTTCCACAGTCATTGACTACATCCATATATAATGTAGATGAGGAGTAGTTTTCAAAAACAACTTTTTAAAATGATGTTAATGCATGCATTTATTTGTAAATATTTGTTCAGGTCCTGCTTAGTGCACAAGGCCCAAAGATACAGTAATATTTAGGGTAAAAAGATCCCTCCTGTAAAGAATCTTGCATTCTATTGGAGTGAAGGGACTGATAATAAATAAGAAAACAAGTAAGTAAACAAGATGCAATTTTAGATTATAAGTTTTACGTGATAGTAAGTAGCCAGAGGTTATTTATATAAAATGAAAATAATTTGACCACCCAAAATAATCAGTACTAACATTTTATTATTTACTTATTTATTTTTAAAATTTTTTGTGTTTGTTTATTTTTCACAAAGAGAGACAGAGCGTGAGTAGGGGAGGGTCAGGGAGAGAGGAATCCAAAGCAGGCTCCAGCAGGCTGTCAGCACAGAGCCAGACACGCGGCTGGAACCCACGAACCGTGAGATCATGACACCTGAGCCGAAGTCAGCCAAACGACTGAGCCACCCAGGCCCCCCAGTACTAACATTTTAATATATCTCATTCTAATATGTATTTGGGAGTATCCATGTTGTTACATGGAACACATTAGTTTGTATGAATATGATTTATTCAAATTAATTTGTTCACTTTTATTTAGATGATCTCTCATTTTTTTCTCCATTATTAATGAATGGTGTTATAATGAACACCAAGGCTGCCAACCATATACATAGATGATATTTTTCTTTAAATTTCTTGCACCAAAACTTGTTGGATGAAATGAAATTTAATTTCAAAAATTGGAGGACTCAATGCACATACTTTTAAACAGCACTTCCAAAATGCTACAATAATTTATCCTCTATCAGTTCATGAAGTCTCCAGTTCGCCTCATCCTTGACAACACTGGCTAACATCAATTCTTTTTTTCTTTCAATTTTAGGGGAGAAAATTTTCATTTTTATCCTAGCATGCATTTCTTTCTTTGTTCTAAGATATAATTTATATACCACGACATTCACCATTTTAAAGTTTACAATTCAATGTGTTTTTAGGATATTCATAAAGTTGTGCAACTATCACCACTATAATTCCAGAGGTTTTTCATCACTCCAAACAATAACAACAAACCCATACCCATCAGCAGTCACTCCCCATTTCTCTCTTCTTCTAGTCTCTGGCAACTGCTAATTTGCTCTGTGTATCTGTGGATACACATATCCATAATATCTGGACATTTTGTATACATAATATCATACAATATGTGGTTGTTTCTTTTCTTTTTAAATTTTTTAATGTTTATTTATTTTTGAGAAAGAGAGAGATATAGAGCGCAAGTGAAGGAAGGGCAGAGAGAGAGTGAGACACAGAATCTGAAGCAGTCTCCAGGCTCCAAGCTGAGCTGTCAGCACAGACCTGACATGGGGCTCAAACCCACAAACTGCAAGATCTGAGCTGAAGTTGGATGTTCAACCGACTGAGCCACCCAGGTACCCCAATATGTGGGCTTTTCTATTGGCTTCTTGGATGTAGCTTAATGTTTTAGGGTCCATCCATGTTTTAGCATGTATCAGTACTTCACTTATTTTTATTGCCAAGTAATATTCCATTGTAGGAACATACCACATTTTGTTTTTCCATTCACTAGTTGATAGATATTTGGGTTGTTTCTACTTTTTGACTATTATAAATGATGCTGCTATAAACATTCATTGATTTATTTTTATGTGATATATGTTTTATGTGACCATATGTTTTCATTTCTTTTGTATATGTATGTACAAATGGAATTGCTAGGTTATATAGTGACTATGTTTGCTTTTTTGAGGAACTACCAGACTGTTTTCTATATCAGTTTTATGTTCCCATCAGCAATGTACAGAGGTTCCAATTGTTCCACAGCCTGACAACACTTGTTATTTTCTGTTTTTTTAATTTATAGCTATCTGGGGGCACCTGAGTGGCTCAGTGGGTTGAGCGTCTGACTTCAGGGCAGGTCATGATCCCACGGTCCATGAGTTTGAGCCCCACATCGGGCTCTGTGCTAACAGCTCAGAGCCTGGAGCCTGTTTCAGATTCTGTGTCTCCCTCTCTTTCTGCCCCTCCCCCGCTCACGTTCTGTCTCTCTCTCTCTCTCCTCAAAAATAAATAAACATTAAAAAAAATTTAATTATACCTATTTGAATGGGTGTGAAGTGATATTTCATTGTGCTTTTGATTTGCAATTTCCTAATGACTGTGTTGACCATCTTTTCATGTACTTATTCGCTATTCTATATATATATTTTTTAAATGTCTATTGAAATACTTTGCCTACTTTTAAGTTGGGTTGAGTTGTAAGAGTTTTTTATATATTTTGGAGAGTAGATTCTCACCATACACATGACTTACTAATACTTTTTCCTATTCTCTGGGCTCTTTTCATTGTCTCAATAGTGTTATGTGCAGAAGTTTTCAATTTGGATGGAGTACAATTTATCTGTTTGTTTTTTGTTGCTTGTGTCTTTAGCGTCACATCTAAGAAATCATTGTCTAATCCAAGGTTGCAAAGATTTCACCTATGTTTTCTTCTAAGAATCTTATGGGTTTTTTTTTTTTAATGTTTATTTATTTTTGAGAGAGAGACACACACACAAAGCATGAGCAGGGGAAGAACAGAGAGAGAAAGGGAGACACAGAATCCGAAGCAGGCTCCAGGCTCTGAGCTGTCAGCACAGAGCTCAACGTGGGGCTTGAACTCATGAGCTATGAGATCATGACCTGAGTCAAATTTGGATGCTTAACTGACTGAGCCACCCAGGCGCCCCTAGAACTTCAACTATAATGTTAAGTAGAAGTGGCAAGAGTGAACATCCATGTTTTATTCCTGATCTTAGGAGGCAAGTTTTCTTTTTTTTTTTTTCTTTTTTTTTTTTTTTACCATTGTAAGTATTATGTTAGCTTTGAGTTTCTCATAAATGTCCTTATCAAGTTGAGGAAGTTCCCTTCTATTCCTAGTTTGTTGTTTTTTGTTTTTGTCATGAAAGGGTGTTGGATTATGTTAAATACTTTTTAAATGTCCATTGGGATGATCGTGGTTTTTTAACCTATATACTGTTCCGTTAATATGGTGTTTTACTTTGACTGATTTTCCTGTGTTTAACCAACCTTGCATTTCTGGAATAAATCCCACTTTGACATGATGTATAACTCTTTTTTTTTTTTTTTATGTTGCTAGATTCTGTTTGATAGTAATTTGTTGAGAATTTTTTTATCTATATTGACAAAAAATGTTGGTCTGTAGTCTTGTATTCTTGTGATGTCTTTGGTTTTGGTTTTACTATAATGCTAGCCTCTTGAATGAGTTAAAAAGTATTACCTTCTTTTTTGTTCTTGGAAGAATTTTTTTTTTAATGTTATATTTATTTGTGAGAGCAAGAGAGGCAGAGCATGAGCTGGGGAGGGACCGAGAGAGGAGACACAGAATCCAAAATAGGCTCTAGGCTCTGAGCTATCAGCACAGAGCCCAGTGCAGGGCTTGAACTCACAGACTGCAAGATCATGACCTGAGCCAAAGTTGGATGCTTAACTGACTGAGTCACCCAGGTGCCCCTGGAAGAATTTCTGAATTTGGTTCTGGGTTTTTCTTTGTGGGGAGTTTTATTACTTGACATGCATTTTTTATTGCTAGTGACACAAAAATTTTATTTTATTTTTATTTTTGTTGTTTCTACATTTTGTTTTTGTTTTTAATTTTAATTCCAGTACAGTTAACATACAGTGTTATATTTGTTTCAGGTAATAGTGATTCAACAATTCCATACATCATTCAGTGCTCATCATAAGTGCACTCCTTAGTCCCCATCACATATTGACACTAACATTTTATTTAAAAAAATTTTTTTTAATTTTTATTTATTTTTGAGAGAGAGAGAGACACAGAGCGTGAGTGGGATAGGGTGAGAGGAAACACAGACTCCAAAGCAGGCTCCAGGCTCCAAGCTGTCAGCACACAGACTGATGTGGGGCTTGAACCCACAAGCCATGAGATCAGACCTGACTGAACTGACTGACCCACCCAGGCACCCTGAAACTAACATTTTATTTTCAATGTTTATTTATTTATTTTGAGAAACAGAGAGAGAGCACATGTGCATGAGCAGGGGAGGAACAGAGAGAGAGGGAGAGAGAGAATCCCAAGCAGGCTCTGCACTGACAGTGCCAATGCGGGGCTTGGTCCCAGGACTGTGAGATCATAACCTGAGTGGAAACCAAGAGTTGGATGCTTGAGTGCCTGATGGCTCATTCAGTTGGGTGTTCGACTTTAGCTCAGGTCATAATCTCATGGGTCTGGTTTGAGCCCCGCATCAGGCTCTGACAGCTCTGAGCCTGGAGCTTGTTTTGGATTCTGTGTCTCTGTCTCTCTCTGCCCCTCCCCTGCTCATGCTCTGTCTCTCTCTTTCAAAAATAAACATTAAAAAAAATAGTAATAATATAAATAAATAAATAAATAAATAAATAAATAAATAAAAGATTTGGACACTTAACTGACTGAGCCACCCAGGTGTCCCTTGACATGAACATTTTAAAAATATTGTTTTCATGGCAGCTCATTTATAATCATTTTAGATACCTCTGAAATTTTAATCCTTGTATTGATCTTTTGATCACTGCATGCATCAGTTCACAATGTCTTATATAAAATAGTTTTATACAGATATCCCCCACTTTTTGAAAGTTCTTGTGCTACTTTGCTTTTGTGAAAGACCTACATTAGTACTTGTTTTTAGTAGCTAAACAGAATCTGAAGATGATTTTCACTTTCACGAAAAAAAGGTGAAAAGAGAAGATTGCACTCGGCATCCGTTTTGTAGCAGGCCATTATAGAAGCCGTGCAAACCCCCAGCAGCCAGAGTGGTACCATCAAGCTCCTTTCTTGGAAACTATAGTCAATATAGTTTCAGCAACAAGCTGCCATAGCTTTGAACTCTGTGAGCATCTGTGCTTTATGTCTGTTTATTTTGTGCATGTACTAGCAAAATGTGTCCTAGGGTATAAGAAAAGGCTTTAAATGTTTATTTTTTAGGTCTGGGAATACTCCAAAAATTTTCCACAATACATTAATAGTAATTGCTCCTTCACTTTACATCATTTTGACCTAATGAAAAGTTTCACAGGAATGGATTACTTTTGGATAGTGGTGGAAACCTGTAGTACATTTCAATATCTATAGAGGGCAAGTTTCTCCTCATTACTCTTATTATTTTAAAGGATAATTTTTTGAAAATGTAAAATCAGGACTCCCATGTGGACAAAATGTGAATATTAACATTTCTATCTCATAAGATATAGAGTTTATATTATCTCATTAATTAATGTGGAAACCAATAGGATGTGAAAACAGGTTTGAAAGAAAATTCAATGAGTCACACATATCAAGGCAGAAGGAATGCTGCAATGAATTTACAAATACATTCCATAGGTAGAAGAGGTATATTAATCAGAGTTCTCCAGAGATAAGAACCAATAAGATATATAGATATAGATGTATCAGAGATTTTTATAGGACTTGGCTTACATAGTCACAAAACCTGAGAAGTTTCATAGTCTGTCATCTGCAAGTTGAGGACTAGAAAATCTGGTGGTTTAGCTTCTTCTGAGTCTGAAGGCCTGAGAACTAGGGAGGACCATGATGTGACTCCTAGTCTGAGACTGAAGGCCTGAGAACAAGGAATTTCAATGTTTGAGAGCAGGAGATGGACGTCCCAGCTCAAAGAGAGAGAGAGAGAGAGAGAGAGAGAGAGAGAGAATTCACCATTCCTTCACCTTTTTGTTCTATATGGCCATCAGTGGATTGGATGATGCCCACAGCATTATTGAGAGTGAATCTTCTCTAGTCGGCCTACTGATTCATATGTGAATCTCTTTTGGAAACACCCTCAAAAGACATGCCCCAAAACAATGTTTTACTAGCTATGCAGGCATACCTTAGCCTAGCCAAGCTGACACCTGGAATTAACCATCACAGAAGGGAAATCAATGTTCATCCACTAGATATACTCCATTTGCATATTTTTGGTTACTATTAGTCTGCCAGGGCTACCATAAAAAAAGACCCCAGACTGGGGGGTTTAAACAACAGAAATTTTATATTCTCACAGTTCTGGAGGCTGGAAGTTCAAGATTAAGATCCTGCAGGTTTGGTTTCTGGTGAGGCCTCTTTCCTCGACTTGCAGACAGAAAGAAGCCTTTTTGCTGTGTCCTCACATGTCTTGTCTCTCTGTGCACACTCCTGGTGTCTCTCCTCTGTATAAGGACACCAATCCTATTGGGTTAGGACCCCACGTTTAAAACTTCATTTAATCTTAATTATCTCCTTAAAAGGCCCTATCTCCTTAAAAGGCCCAGCCTCCACACTGGAGGTTAAAGCTTCAACATAGGAATGTGGGGAGAGAGAGGGGCACAATTCAGTCCACGACAGTTATCTATAGTTTACAAGAGTTGTAAAGTTACTCAAAGACAATAAAAAGTATAGAGACCTCATAAAATCAGATACCTACATGATGCCTAATTTTCCACTGAAGGTATTTAGTAATCTTTTTAATCCATTCAAAAGTCATTTACGTTTTTTTCTCTATAATTAAAAGTATTTGCTATTCTTATGTTTATGTATCCAAATGAGTTTTACAATACTGTTGTATAGTTTTCAAAATTATGCTCAAATCAGGACACTTGGGTGTCTCAGTTGGCTCAGCTCAGGTCATGATCTCATGGTTTGTGAATTTGAGTCCCGCATCAGGCTCTGTGCTGACACCTCAGAGCCTGGAGCCTGCTTTGGATTCTGTGTCTCCCTCTCTCTCTGCTCCTCCCCTGCTCACTCTCTGTTTCTCTTTCCTTCAAAAATAAATAAACATTAAATTTTTTTTTAATTGGGCTAGAATTTAAACTATTGTGGTTTACAATTTTTAAACACGTGGGCGGAATTTTACATTGATATTTTACTATATGTTTCCATCCAGGAACATATAAGCTTTCATTAAATCTTTGTACTTTTCATCATTTGGATTCTGCACCATTCTTCTTTTTTTTTTTTAATGTTTTCATGTTTATTTTTGAGAGAGAGAGACAGAGACAGAGAGTACGAGGGAGGGGCGGGGGGGGGGGGCAGGGACAGAAGATGCGAAACAGGATCTGCGCTGAGAGCAGACAGCCCAATGTGGGGCTCAAACTCACAAACGTGAGATCTTGACCTGAGCCAAAGTGGGACACGCTCAACCTACTGAGCCACCCAGATGTTCCTGAATAATTCTTAACTGCAAAGTAATTTACCTTGGTATTATGAGGGAAATTCCTCTTTCAACCTACTGAGCCACCCAGATGTTCCTGAATAATTCTTAACTGCAAAGTAATTTACCTTGGTATTATGAGGGAAATTCCTCTTTCTTTTGTAGTTTTTAAATAGTTATCACTGGAATCTAGTGGTTTTTAAAAAGAATGAGTTTTGTACCCATCATCTTACATTAAAAATTTTTTTTATATTCATCCTTACAGCTGGGTAAATTGAGAATCTAAGTAATTTGAGTACTCATGGTTCCAGTAAGAGCAAATTGATTGCTTCTAAGAATAGTGTGTCTGTCTCTGCATGTGTACAAGTGTGTGTTGTGAGAGGGCTGGGTAGGAAGTTGAGACAACTATCTTAAGGATGTCTTCTTGGAATTAACACTAGTTTGGATACCTAGATTCCCATAGCTGGATTAACCATTTCCTGTGATATTGTCCTGGTTTTGGAAGGAATTAGGAAACAAGGGGTTAACTGTACAGGTAATGAAGTTCCATGAGCTCCGTGGTCCATTAGCAAACAGATTACTTAACTGCATGTGGCTGTTGCCCAGATTTCAGGATACCACTGTTAAAAAAAGTTTTGACTTAGATTTATCACTTTGCTCTTGGGATACTCAGCTTTCTCTGACAGAGTTCAAGGCTTTATTCAAATCTATTTATTTCAAAGTGATTGGCAACCTCATGAGTGCTATAGAAGGATTAACCATTCCCTAGGATACCTACAGAGATCATCTGGAAGGGGGTCATTAGTCCTAACTGATTTTTCAATGAAGTTAAAATCTGTCCATTTGGGAAGAGCAGTCAGAGAACATACAACAGCCAAGAGAAGACTATGCCTGGTGTTAAAGCTCCAAAGAATCAATTCGTACTTCTTTCTATTTAACATCCTGGGAATGCATCTACAATTAAAACCCTCATGGAGACTCATGAACAAATGCATTCGTCTTTTGATGCACTGATCTCTTGAAACCAAACAAGTTCTTGGGGCGCCTGGGTGGCGCAGTTGGTTAAGCGTCCGACTTCGGCCAGGTCACGATCTCGCGGTCCGTGAGCTCGAGCCCCGCGTCGGGCTCTGGGCTGATGGCTCGGAGCCTGGAGCCTGTTTCCGATTCTGTGTCTCCCTCTCTCTCTGCCCCTCGCCCGTTCATGCTCTGTCTCTCTCTGTCCCAGAAATAAATAAACGTTGAAAAAAAAATTAAAAAAAAAAAAAAAAAAAAAAAAAGAAACCAAACAAGTTCCTAAATAGAGAAACTACCATTTTCTCACATCTTCCTAGAAGCTTTCCCTAACCCCAGTCTACCCCCAAGCTGAATTACCCCTTTTCTGAAATCTTACACCTCATCTTACTCTTCTATGTCCTTGGCACTTTCTGCCCGTATGGTATCTGCGTTGTTCACGCTGCCCATAGTATCTCCTGCACTGTGCGGAGAAGATCCTGCTTGATTGGGCGCCTCCCACTGCACTTACCTGAATGCTTGGCATATGGTAGATGCTCAAGATTAAGACATTTTCTGGACGGATATTTTGCTAATCTGTAGTACCCGTTATATTCTACTGAAAATTACCAAAGTCCAATCAACTTCAATTTTGTAGTTTGGGATTTTTAGAAAACTACCTACCCTCTTGCCAAGAAATACCTGACAATTTAACCAGGGCTATGCCAGCTTAGGAATAAGATATGAACACTGATGAGGTTTTGGGGTGATAGTTGGAGGGGGGTGGGTGGGAGCTGACAGCCAAGACAGCATTCTTGAAGATGTCTTTGGTGCAAAAAGGTGATTTTATTAGAGCACGGGAATGTGACCCGTGGGCAGAAAGAGCTGCGCTGGGGTTGTGACAGGGAACTGATTATATACCCTAAGGTTGGGAAAGGGTCAGGGACAATGTAAGTCTTAAGGAATTTTGGAAGTAAGGTTTCCAGGACCTTGAGGGGCTAGCTTTTGTTAAGAAAACACCATTTATGGGGCGCCTGGGTGGCACAGTCGGTTAAGCGTCCGACTTCAGCCAGGTCACGATCTCGCGGTCCATGAGTTCGAGCCCCGCGTCGGGCTCTGGGCTGATGGCTCAGAGCCTGGAGCCTGTTTCCGATTCTGTGTCTCCCTCTCTCTCTGCCCCTCCCCCGTTCATGCTCTGTCTCTCTCTGTCCCAAAAATAAATAAATAAACGTTGAAAGAAAAAAAAAATTAAAAAAAAAAAAAAAAGAAAACACCATTTATTACCACTTAGTAAAACCTGTCATGAGACCCTTCAGTTGTATATCAGGGGGCATAAGCTTGGAGCATGATTGCCAGCATATATCCTTTGGCAGTTGAGATAAAGTAAGTTTCCAAAGGATTTTTATAAGTTAAAGTAGACTTACAGGATCCTGGGGGGGGGGGGGGGCGCAGTGTCAGGATAATGTTAAGATTCTCTTTTGCCCCCAGCAAAGTGTCACCTTGAGGCAGCTGAGCTCCTAGAGGGAGGTCACTGCTGGTTTCAAGGACCTGTCAATGGGCTGTAGGCAATAAGGCAATTTAAGTTTTCATTTGCCTTAGTTTCCCACGTCACCACAGCAAGCACCTTAACTCCTTTCCTTTGTTCTTGGGTAGCCAGGAGTATCCGAGGAATATCACACATATCCCACCCTGGGGGGAGGTGGGGGAAAGTGTTGCTGTGAGCCCGTACTTTGCCCTCAGCTTGCCCCAGGCTCCCTCAATCAAACACACTTGTAATCACGTAAGGATTTGAGGCCTATCTTCATCTTTCCACGTTGGCTACTTCCAGTTACGGTGGTAAAAGAAAATGTTTTTCTCTTGGCAATGCAGTCTGCTCTCTTCCTCTGTCCTCTTTTCTTTCCTTTCATTAGTAAATGATTTCAGCCTCTGCCTTCAATTATAAAGTTTGTGCCCCACACGTACCCCCCTCCCCTATTTTGGTGATTAGAGGTGTTCAAAACTTATTCTGACACGGTATCCGCCCTCATTTCGGAATCCTTCACTTCTTGGGGGTGGAAATAGTTTCTTCTCTGGAACGCTGGCAAGGAAAAAGAATGGGGGAGAAAGTTGCATTTAAACGTTTAAAAGTTGAGTCACGGCTGGTTGCACAGCGAAAGCTCCACAGTGTGAGGAAAGACTAAATGTGCTCGGCAGGGTGGGCCTGGGGCGACTTCTGGGGAACTAGCCGGGGTCGAGCCCCTAGAGTTGCGGAGGCCCCGGGCGGTCGCCTCCCGGCGCGCCCTCCTTACCTCCCCCGCTCCCCGCTGCCCCCCTGGGACTGATGTCGGGCGCTTGCGTGCTGCGGCCAAAGCTCCCGATCCAGAGGCCGGCCTCGTAAAGTCCCGAGCGAGTAGGGGGCGGCGCGCAGGAAGGGAGGAGGGCCGGGGGCGTGCGGGGTTGGTGGGTGTTCGGGGGTGGAGATGTACAAGATGTGACGCCGCGGCCGGGCCGGGGCCAGAGCGGCGGACGCGGTGCCCGCGGTTGCAGCCGGAACCCGGGCGCTGTAGCTTGGAGAGGCGGCCCTCCGGAGAGCGGCGGCCGCGGAGACACCCAGCCCTAAGCCCCGGCTCCCGAGCGCCGCGGCGCACCGCGCTCCAGGGCAGACGCGGAGGGGAGCGGCCGAGAGGCGCGACGCTGGGGGCCCGCGGGCGCGGTCGCGCGCCGCCGGGCGGGAGGCTGGGGGGCCGGGGCCGGGGCCGTGCCCCGGACCGGGTCGGGGGCCGGGGCCGGGGGACGGCGGCTCCCCGCGCGGCTCCTGGGGCGCGGGCACCCCGGCAGGGCCCCGGGGGGGCCATGGCAGCCGGGAGCATCACCACGCTGCCCGCCCTGCCGGAGGACGGCGGCAGCGGCGCCTTCCCGCCCGGCCACTTCAAGGACCCCAAGCGTCTGTACTGCAAAAACGGGGGCTTCTTCCTGCGCATCCACCCCGACGGCCGAGTGGATGGGGTCCGGGAGAAGAGCGACCCTCACAGTGAGTGCTGGCCCGCTCTTCTTCCCCGATCCCATCTCCACTCTTGTGGTTCTCTCCCCCTCCGCTCCATTCCCTCCTCCGCGCTTCTTCCTTCTCTTCACCCAGACCTTAGTGGGACTTGTGGTTTCTTTCCTAGCGGCCCTCGGTGGTTTCGGGTTCACCACTCGCCCCTTCCTCCCCAGCTGCGGTGTCGGGTTAGATCCTTCCCCAGGCTTTGGAGTGTGCCAGTTTCCCCTGGTAAACCAGTCCCCTGGGCCCTGAGCCTCCAAGGCCTGGGAGGCGGGCTCCCTTCGCGCAGACAACCTGTAACTTAGGGGATGCCCAACGGCGGAGAGGCGAGCGGCTTGCGGAGAAACAGTCTGGGTCCCCATCCTGAAGTTCCAACCCCTTCTGTGTTGGATGCGCGAAGTCCCGCGGGCAAAGGCGGGGGAGGAGGGGGGGGGGCAAGGCTGAATTAAGTGCTCTTTACTGGAAAAAATACCTTTCCAGAGTGTGCCCTTAAACTCTGATTTGGTAGGATCCAGGCCATCTGGCACACTGCTCTTACACATCCATTTCTATTTTTTTCCAAATTGCCGAAAGCTGAAGCCGCGGAAGATGTGGACCTTTTGTTAAAGTGCGACACACTTTTGTTTCAGTAGTGACAAGAACTGCAAAAACTTTTATCTTTCGCCTGCAGTTATTAGCTTTGGGACCTTGAGCTTGTTTTCTGATACCTAAAAATGGGGGTAAGGTCTACCTTGCATCAGGTTTGAGGATCAAATGAGAATTCATACAAAGTGCGAAGAGAACTCATTTTACCATCGTACACTTTTGTGTTCTGTGAAAAATAATCTGTGGTTATAGAAATAACACTAGCCTAAATCATTGGTTCTCAAACTCCAGGAGTGCATTAGAACCTGGGGGGGGGGGAGCGGTTATAACACATTGCTAAACGTTGTCTCCCAGAGTTTCTGCTTCCTTAGGCCTAGAATTCCTTACGCCTGATAATTTGCATTTGTAACACGTTCTCAGGTGATGCTGACCTGGGACCACACTTTGAGACCCACTGGTCTAGAGAAAAGAGAGGGAAAAGGGCATAAAACTGGCTGGAATTTGAAGTGAGAGAAGGAGGATCAGAGCGTATTGTAACTGTTCTCCTGTAAGTGTAGGTGAAAAGTCTGTTTTAAAAGCTGTGAGTTCCACCTTTTTTGGTTTCTGGTGAAGAATCTGATCCTCTATTTGCCTGA
Organism: Felis catus; assembly: GCF_018350175.1. NCBI lineage: Eukaryota > Metazoa > Chordata > Mammalia > Carnivora > Felidae > Felis > Felis catus. Next base: position 101,365,612 of record NC_058371.1, on the reverse strand, counting down.
GAACAGACCTGCAGGAGTTCCGAGCTCCACGCCCCAGGAGTCACCTCTTTATCCTAAGATGCTGATGGCATGTCCTTCCCACCTGTGAAGTGATTGAAAGAGGCGAAAGCTTTGCAGTGTGATCTGAGTTGACAAATGAGAAATGTGCTTTTATATTGCTTGGGTTTTGATTGATTCCAAAGCAGCAACAAGCAAAAGATGCAGGTCTTTCATTTTTTTCCAGGCCTGCCATAATTTTTAAATGTTATCAACCGCTTCTATTCAGTAAAACTGAAAAGATGCTCGTAATCCAATATGTATGGGTTAGTGCTATTTCTCTATTTTAGTAATTTGAATAGGTTTTCCAAATTAAATTTTAAGCTTTGTGTTTGAAGTTTGTTTTGCAGTAGTCTGCTAGGTGAACACAGCTGATTAGGGCCAGGTGCATATATATCCCAATGAATTTTGTTCTTTTCTAGCAGCATAAACTGTCTATAATAATAAAAAAAGAGCATGTTCTAGGACTACAAGATAAAAGAGCTCTCCTCCATAGTAGGTTCATGTTGGACCTTCCCCTAGTACTCTGTCTCTCTCTCTCTCTTTTTTTTTTTTAAGACCCTTTATTAGTTGCTGGATTTTTTTTTTCCTTTGAAGCTTTTGATACCCTATTTCCTTTAGAATATAACTGTATGGGGGCTAATGACTGAGGATAATTCTGAATTGCATACCACACTACCACCCTTGCAATAATAGTTGTTAACTGTTTCTTTCCAACTCTGAGGTTTTTTTTTGCTATCTTATTTTACCTCACTGGTTCTCATAGGTGGGTGATTTTGCCCCCCCCCCCCCCCCCAACGTCTGGCAATGCCTGGAGACATTTTTGGCTCATTTGGAAGGGTGCTACTGGTATCTAGGAGATCCAAGCCAGGGATGCTGTTAACCATCCTACAGTGCATCCTACTTTATCCCAGCCACAATTTTTCTTTTCTTTCTTTCTTCTTCTTTTTCTTTTTCTTTTTCTTTTTTTTTTTTTTTTGAAAGAGAGAGAAGCCTAAGCAGGCTCTTCACTAGGCTCGATCTCAAACTATGAGATGATGACCTGAGCCGAAATCAAGAGTTGGACGCTTAACTGACTGAGCCACCCAGGTGCCCCAGATCCCAGACGTTAATAGTGCTAAGGTTGAGAATCCTTCCAACTTGATAACTAGCTAAAGACTACATGTTAAAAGTGAAGATTAGAATACTCCAGATTAGTGGAGGGTACTGATTTTTTTTCACCTTTTAGCAGGCAATAGACTAACAATACAAACCTAAAGATGTGATGAATTTAAACCACTTCTGTGTAGCTCAACGTGGACATAAGTTTAAGTACAGTCTATTTTTCTGACATGTCAAAGCTGTGCTGATAGTTGACCAAACCAAGATAAGACTGATGGGAAAGATACAAGGAAAAATGATTGTGGACATGATATAACAGTATCTTCCCAACCACATTTCCTCCATTACCCCAAGCAAATGAGACTGACCAGAAAACATGGGGAAAAAAGAGCAGAGTTGATGGTTGTGACAATTTCCCACTGAATTATGGCTCAGATATCTAGACCTATTTGAAAAGTTAAAAACCCCCTAGTCTCATTCCTCAAACTGTCCAGTTGACCTGAAAATCTCTCCGAGATTTATTCCTTTGGCATGACCATTTTCTGCCCTGATGTCTTTTAAAAAAATTTTTTTTCAACGTTTTTATTTATTTTTGGGACAGAGAGAGACAGAGCATGAACGGGGGAGGGGCAGAGAGAGAGGGAGACACAGAATCGGAAACAGGCTCCAGGCTCTGAGCCATCAGCCCAGAGCCTGACGCGGGGCTCGAACTCACGGACCGCAAGATCGTGACCTGGCTGAAGTCGGACGCTTAACCGACTGCGCCACCCAGGCGCCCCCCTGATGTCTTTTAAAATGCAAATATCCTTTGGGTATTTGGAGGGATGGTATAAATGTGGGGGGTGCTGGTTAGGTATGGGGGATGTGTCTTAGGTGCTGAAGGGGGAGACAGGGCAAGGAGGTGTGAGGTGGGGAGGGCAGAGGCAGAAATGGAAAGGGGAGGGAGAAGACTGAATATCAATTTTCCAACTTCTCAGTGTTGTTGAAGGCCCCTTTTGCTTCATACCTGGGTATTCTGCTTTATTTTCACTTGAAAGGGCCAATTTTCATGCACTTTCCTTCTAGTCATGGAGTAGCTTTTGTTTGACATGAGATTTTGATAGAAGCACAATACAGTGACAAGAGTCTGTTTCTCCAGCATGTGTGCTCCTCACCCAGCTTCCTTGTGTCCTGGATGCTTTAATTGGCCCCTTCCAAATGTCCATGGGATTGTGTAACATTAAGTATTTACTCTTAAGTAGTGAACTATGTGAAAACTTCCGAAGAGAGAACACTTTAGCCTGAGTAGCACGTACGCTGTGTGGTGGAGTGTAGCAAGAGAAATGTATGCTGCCTGTGTACATTTTAGCATTAAATTTGGTCCAGATGCTCTTATTTAGGAAAAACTGGAGGCGGTTAGCAGTGCTGTTTCTACCCTCGGGCTTCTCTTGGGAGCTGACTGCCTGTTTGCCATACTTGTCTGCTTCCAGGTTCTAGAGGATACTGAGACTTGGAGACGCAGAGGGACCTGCCCACTCCTGTGTGGAGCAGGGATGGCATCCTGGCCCGCATGACACCCGTGCCCTTTGCCACGGCACATATTCCATGCAACTCGACTCATAAAAACATGGACTTGTGAAATTCAGAGGGAGGTGCCAGACCTTTTAGTTCACTGATCTTGTTTTATTGAAGACAGTATTGAGGGTCAGAACAGTAACTGATCACCTACATTCATATGCCGATTTCCCCTGTGATCATCCTGAATGAGCTTCTTGCCCACCAGGTCCCTTGCCTTCTATTCCTGCCCTCCTCCAGCCTCATTGCACTCTTCCGTTCAGTCAGAGAGAACACCCTCCAGGGGCCCCGCTTTGTGGGCTTTCTCCATTTCAGAGCACTGGGGAAGCCAGCCCCTCGGAGGAGGTCTTACTGGTTCACAGGTTACCTCTAGTTATGTTCCCAGGGCATTGGATAAAGCCACCTTTCTTCTCTACTTCATGTAAACGGAACCATTGATTCAGTGATTCTAGATTCTCTCCCCCATCTTTTTTTGGGTAATATCTGGCAAGTGGATGCCACTAATTTGCCTCAATAAACACAATGTTTACTGTAATGCTATTTATGTGCAGTAAACAAATGAAGTAAGAATCTAATAGCTCATTTAATCATGGAAATCATGTCATTGGTACAGCAATGAAAGGACAATTCATGACTCATAGATATTACCACACCTTAGCCTTTTAAGAAGGGTTAGATGCCAAGTGACTTCAGCCTAGAAGAGGCAATATCCCCTGTGACACGCCCTGAGGGCACTCCTTGTGTTTATAAGATGTCCATTATGTAATTAGGCTTTGACAATGGTATGACAACGGAGTTCTAAGTATTCTCATTTAGATTTTTGATAGCATTTTAAATGGATGGGTATGATTTTTAAGTTAATCTGAAAATAAAATATTACAGATGTAATAAAACACGAACCATTCTTTTATACATTATAATTATAAAATTGACTTTATTCATCTATGCATTGATTCTCAGAAATCCCCATCTGTGATATTAAAAAAGGTGATTTTTTAGGTCTCACATCATTAGAACTGTTATTTTTAAGCCACAAGATGTCTGTACAACAGGATAATGACTACACATGTGCCATAGCCTTTTCTTGTTTTTCCAAATTCCAGTGTTGATTTTCCAAAAACCCTACTTGGGCCCCTTTGTCCTGTGGCACACATCTGTTAGAAGGCTGCCTGGGGTAAGAGTCTAAGACGTGAACTGGAGCAAGGCAAATCCACACATTGGGGCGAAAACCTTAACCTCATTACGGTATTCTATCCAAGCAAATGTGTTGTGTTTTGCTTTTGAGTTTGTCATTTTCTGCACTCTGAAACTGGAGATCTGGCCTTGTACTTGTATGCTGTCAGTGCTCAATAAATATCCAATGCTTGATTGTTTGCAAAATAATTTAGAATATTGTATCTTTAGGAAATGCAGTTGTGGCTCAATGTTTCCTTGTTGTATTCATTGTTATATTAGCTATTGTATTCTCCTTTGCTATCAAATCCTTCCTCTAATCTAGGTTATTCATAGCCCCAGGAATTTAGGAGAGGACTAAAAGTGGTAACTCCCAGGGAACCTCACCCCTCGAGCCATAGACTATGTTTCTTAGAAGCCAGACTAGTTCCATTCTAAATTCCTGTAGGATATTTTTAGTTTGAAGAAATTTGGAGGACCTAGAGTCAACAGACAGCCAATATTCAGTGTTTAATTTATGTCTCAAGCCAGCTGTCCTCTGTCACTCTTCCTGCGCAAGGTGACTTTTAAATTGACCAGTGTATCCTTAATGCTTGCCTATTCATTTACAGAAATCTGTAGAGTGTGTGTGTGTGTGTGTGTGTGTGTGTGTGTGTGTGTTTGTATTTTCAAAGGGTTACTTACTTTCCCCATATTAACTTATGCTCTAAATTGAATTATCTTACAGAATTCTGAAGTGAAAGGTTTCCAGGTTTTTAAGGTATTCTGGAGATTAAAAATTGAGGAAGTTCTTGCATGTATAATTGAACGATTGAAAGGAATTTTCCTGTTTAATTTATAATGTTTTTAATTAAAAATTTTTTTTAATGTTTATTTTTTGAGAGAGAGAGAGAGGAGGAGGGGCAGAGAGAGAGAGAGAGAAAGAATCCGAAGCGGGCTCCAGGCTCTGAGCTGTCAGCACAGAGCCAGATGTGGGACTCGAACCCACAAGCTGTGAGATCATGACCTGAACTGAAGTTCGACGCTTAACTGACTGAGCCACCCAGGCACCCCAGTATAATTTATTTAATTTTAATTAAGATATACATTAATTTGTAACTGTAATTTATAATTAAACAATAAATAAAATTAGCCAAGAAAAGGTGGGGTTTTTTTCTTTTTTTTTTTTGTCTTAAAGAAAATTTGTACAGAGTAGTCATGATCTGGCTAGATTCTGTGAGTACATTGTTCTCTGTTCATGGTTTAGGTGCTTGGTGAAGATGCTGACATCTTAAGGTAGGAACCATGAATTCTCCATATAAATAAGCATCATGAACAGCTTAGGACTTTTCCCTCAGGGTGTGCTCACTAAATGTCAGCTGCTGATGAAACCATTTTGTGTGGACTGGCCTGTGTGATAACTACTCATGGCCCGTATTGCTGTAGAAAGCTTAGCTGAGGTTTGCTGTTCTCTTGGTGTAGTAATGCTTGCATTTAGACACTTGGTCAATCTTTTAATGAAGATGATTATATGTAACAAAGTTATATTTGAAAAATATTTGGGAATCTTAGAGATTGGGTGTTAGCATTTCTTAGAGTATTCCATATAGAGAGTGGAATCATTTTTCAGGATAAATAGTAAACTTGTTAGGAATTCTGCTTTCTTTAAAAAGCATTTTGGGTTTTTATCACGTACTATGTGGTATGAAGTTCCTTAGGTATTCTGTGGATTGTGTGTTCATTCTTTTGTGGCCAATATCCGGGAGTCCTGTGTGTTCTTTTTCTACTTCACCTCCTTTTCTCTTTTTAACTCTGGATCCTGTCCACCCCAGAATTCTACGTAAATCATGCTGGGCCCCAGTCTTCCACTTCAATCATGTGGCCTTATCCAATTTGTCACCCTACTTTTGACACGATACTATTTTCTGCTCCTGTCTTCTTGAGAATTCTTTGGTTTCTGTTATACCACATCAACCTAGTTTTCTCACCCTCCAACTATCCTTTCTTCTGATTTCTCCTTCTTTTGGTCTTTTGCTTTCATATTCCCTAAGGCTCTGTTTTGGGCTTCTACCTTTCTTTCTGTGTACTCATATTCCTTCAGCAGATCATTTATGGTCTTCGTCTCAGTCTCTGATTTCCCATCTCTGTGTTGATACTCCGTTTTCTTGTGCTTGAAGGACAAACTGCCACTGTCTCAATTCAAAATGGGTAAAAAAGAACTTAATGTGTTTTTCTCAACCTATTATCTCTTTCTACCCAATTTCTATTTGGAGTGAAATTATTTTTTTAAAGTTTATTTATTTTGAGGCAGGGGAGGGGTAGAGAGAGAAAGGGGGAGAAAGAGACTCTCAAGCTCTCTCAAAGGCTTAGCACTTTAAGGGCAGAGCTGGATCCAGGGCTCGAACTCACAATGAGATCATGACCTGAGCCCAGGTCAGGAGTCAGATGCTTAGCTGACTGAGCCACCCAGGCACTCCTGTAGTGAAATTGTTCTTGTCTTCAAAGCTAGACACCTCAGAGTCTTCCCCACCTTACTGATTTTTCTTTGCCATGTCTTTTGATTTCCCCTGCCTTCACTTACCTACAACCAGACCCCACCTGACCACCCTTTTCAAATGTGATCTATCTGCTCAATTTTATTGCCCACTATTTACCATCCCTACTCCCCTGAGCTGCCAGTGTTCTTGCTTAATTATAGACCATCACTGCTACAGTGATTGGCCTTTCCTCATGTGATCCTTGTTTTGGAAGACGCTCTTATCAATTCCTCTCACACACTCTTTCTGTTTCCACCTTCCTCTTAAAAGAAAAAAAATCTCTTAAGAGCTAATCTCAGCAGTTTTCTTTTTTTGTGAAATGTTCCCTAACTTCCCAGGGAGAAGTCGTTTTTATCTCTTTTTTCCCCATAATACTTGGTACATATGCTACTACAAAGTCTAATGATTTCTGTTGTAATATATTGTTGAATTGTTTCTCTCCTAGAGCGGGACTGTGAACTCCTTGCGGTTAAGGACTGGGACAGATTTTATGTATCTGACCTCATGCACAGTGGCCACTCAAAGAATGTTTGTTAAGTTCTACATGTACCCGAAAAATTAGCCAACTCTTTTTACTTCCTTTCTGACTTTCTCACATCTTCCTTCTCTTCACCTTTCCTCAGGCTGTTTGCTTGAGCTGGAAAGTCTTCTCAATCCTCTTACCTTATCCTAGTCCTAATCATGCTTCAGGCCGCATTTCTTTCCCACTGTCCTATACCATCTTTCCTTCATGCTTCTAATAGCTTGATGTGTTTTAATTTCATGTCCCCTAACGTTATTGGAAGTTCCTAGTTGGTAAGGATTTAAACAAACAAACATTACCTAACAATCTCTTACTTTCTTTTCTTCTCTGAGGGTCCAAGACTGAATGGACTCATCCCAATTTCTCTTGGCTCCATTTGCTGAATGAATGACCAGGCTGAGGCCTATGAAGAGATTCAATCTACATTTGTGGAATGAGCTAGAACTTCAAATAAATAAGCATAAATACTTAAGAATGAGGCATGTAAAGTGGATAAATTGAATGTAGCATCACTGTAGTTCTTTCTGTAGACACCTTTCATGTTATTTAAAGGAGGCAATAAAGGTAAAACATAATTGTTTGTTAACAGTACTTAAAAATTTTTTTAAATGTTTATTTTTGAGAGAGACAGAGTGTGACTGAGGGAGGGCCAAGAGAGAGAGGGACACAGAATCCAAAGGAGGATCCAGGCTCTGAGCTGTCAGCACAGAGCCCGATGTGGGGCTTGAACCCACAAACTGTAAGATTATGACCTGAGCTGAAGTCAGACGCTTAACCAACTGAGTCACCAGGTGCCTCTAGCATTATTTTTTATTGTGGAATTTTTTCTTGTCAGCTATTGAATAACACATCAGTATTTCTAGCCAATTCCAGAACTAGTTCTAATCCTCTAAGATCTGAGAATTTATACATCAATCAGACACTTTAATCCTTAAACCTCTATCTCTTAAATTTAAAACCAGTGAATCATTTTATAAATTAGGATTAAAAACTATCTGGTACCATTGTTAGTATACTTTTTTGGGTGAGGAAATGGCACAAATAGTTTAATCCTAATAATCAGATTTATGAGCCAGAATTCATTACAATCTTAAAACTCTTAAAAGGATAGAAATTGTATGACAAAGTGAGTCATAGTCTTTGTGATGTGATGTCTGTAAGGATGGGTGGGAGAAATTGCTGAATGACCAGTCTTATTCTACTCCTTTCTAAGCTGAATCATTTTGCAAATAGAAAACAATTCATAGGTTATTCAGTGGTCATTACATAAATAGAAAATGGAAAAGAGTAACAGAATCAAATAATACCTCCATTTAAAAAATTACTTTCTGAATTGTATCACTTGATGAACAGTCTTTGTCTTGAATTAGAAACAAAATTTATTTACTGCTTTAATAACATGTATCTTTTAATCTAACACCTGTGGTCTTGGTCTCTGTCTCTGCCTCTTCTATTAATTATATTAATTTTCTTGCCTAGATTTTTTTTTCTTTCTCCTGTGTAATTTGATCTTTCTCCTCATAGCTATTTCTAGCTTTGACTTGTTTGAAGATAGTGTGTGTATGTTGGGGAGAGGTGTCATTTACTTACGGGCTCGATGACACTTGAATTGGATAGGGATTCAAGAGAAGAAGGACCCTTTAATCTTGGAAATCTTGATTTGGTGTAGGCATAATCTTGCATTTTGCATGGTTGGTCCTCTTTTGTTAGTTTTCTTATTTGGAGGTTTGGAGACCCTTTCTCGGAGGCAAATTTCATCTTAATCTTTAAATGTAAGATTAATTAACCTTATTTCCTTATTTTCTTTGAGGGCAAGGCATTTGTCCAAAACATTATGTGAAAAAAGAAATATTCTATTTTATGTTTCTAAGTTTTAGAAGTTCTTCTTACATATTTATATTTTTACATTACTCTAAACTCAATAATTTAGTAATGGGAATATAATGCAAGTAAAATTGGGAAGACAATCTTGCTAACTGGTTCAATAGAGATACCATATAAAAAGAGGACATTTATAGCAGGTGTTGGATTAAAAAATAATGAATTGCACAACTCTCTCAGCTACTATAGGGTTGGAGAAATGGGGCACAGATTATTTTGTAGGGAGGTTACTAAAGCCATGAAGTATTTATAGGATCTGTCCAACTTTGGCCAGATGCCTAGGGAGATTGCCATAGTGATAGGCAAAGTCACTGTACCTTGCGGGACAGGAAGGGCCAGATGGTTGGTTTTCATCTCAGTATTCCCAGGACCTTGATATTTACTGAATATTTTTTGAATGAGTAAGTGAATGAATGAAATTCTTGAAGATATGCTCTGTGTCAGTTCTTACAAATAATATGTTTAATCTTGATTATAAATTTATGAAGCACAAGTGTCATTATATGCCTCATTTATAGATAATACAGTCTTTGCTATTAGCTTTTCAAAACATGATCTCTTTGTGACAAGTGGTGAATTATGCCTTGTAGACTTCTTAGTGTTTAGAATACAGATTCAAACATGGTCAGAATTCCAGATAGACATGTAGCAGAAATTTAAACAAATATGATTTATTAAAATTTTTTTGTTTTAATTTTTTTAATGTTTATTTTTGAGAGAGAGAGAGAGAGAGGCAGAGAGAGACAGATATACAGAACCTGAAGCAGGCTCTAGGCTCTGAGCTGTCAGCGCAGGGTCCCATGCAGGGCTTGAACTCACAAACTGCAAGATTATAACCTGAGCCAAAGTTGGACATTTAACCAAGTAAACCACCAGGTTCCCCTAAAAATTATTTTTCAATGTTTATTTATTTTGAGAGAGAGCTAGTGAGCTGGGCAGGGTCAGAGAGAGAGAGAGAGAAAGAAGAGAGAATCACAAGCAGCCTCTGCTCTGTCAGCATAGAGCTGGATTTGGGGCTCGAGCTCAGGAACCATGAGATCACGACCTGAGCCAAAATCAAGAGTCAGATGCTTAACTGACTGAGCCACCCAGGCACCCTTAAATTATTTTTTTAAATCACTATTTCTAGGGGCACCTTGGTGTTTCAGTCAGGTTGTGTGCTGACATCATGGAGCATGCTTTGGATTCTCTCCCTCTCTCTCTCTGTCCCTCCCATGCTCACACCCTCTCTCTTTCTCTCTCTCAAGATAAATAAACATAAAAAAAAAAAAAAGCAACAGATGTACATTGATTTTTGTATCCTGTGACTTACTGAATTTGTTCATCAGTTCTAGCAGTTTTTTGGTGGTCTTTCCGGTTTTTTATTTATAGTATGTCATCTACAAATAGTGGAACTTTGACTTCTTCCTTACCGATTTGGATGTCTTTTATTTCTTTTTGTTGTCTCACTGCTGTGGCAAGGATTTCTTATATTATGTTGAATAAAACTGGTGAGGGTGGACATCCTTGTCTGGTTCCTGATCTTAGGGGAAAAGCTCTCAGTTTTTTCCCATTAAGGATGATTTAGGTGTGAGTTTTTCATATATGGGTTTTCATTATGTTGAGGTATGTTCCCACTAAACCTACTTTGTTGAGGGCTTTCCTCATGATTCAATGTCATACTTCGTCAAATGCTTTTTCTGAATCCATTGAAATGATTATATGGTTCTTATCCCTTCTTTTATTGATGTGATGTATCACATTGATTGATTTGCAATATTGAATCACCCTTGCAACCCAGGAATAAATCCCACTTGATCATAGTGAATTTTTTTTTAATGTATTGTTGGATTCTGTTTGCTGTTATTTTGTTGAGAATTTTTACATCTGTGTTCCAAGATACTGGCTTGTAGTTCTCTTTTTTACCAATGTCTTTATCTAGTTTTGGTATTAGGGTAATGCTGGCCTCATAGAATTAACATGGAAGTTTTCCTTTTCTATTTTTTGGGATAGTTTAAGACAAATAGGTATTAATTCTTCTTTAAATGTTTGGTAGAATTCACCTGTAAAGCCATCTGGTCCTGGACTTTTGTTTGTTGGAAGTTTTTTGATTACTGACTCTATTTCTTTGCTGGTTACCAATGTGTTCAAATTTTCTATTTCTTTCTGTTTGAATTTTGGTAGTTTATATGTTTCTAGGACTTTATCCATCTCTTCTCATTTGTACAGTTTGTTGGCATGTGGTTTTTCATAATATTCTTTTATGATTGTTTGTTTTTCTGTGGGGTTGGTTGTTATTTTTCTTCTCTCATTTGTGATTTTATTTAAGTCCTTCCTCTTTTTTTTTTTCTTGCTGTCTGGCTACAGGTTTATCAATTTTACTGATCCCCACCCCCCCCACCTGCCCAAACCAGCTCCTGGTTCATTGATCTGTTCTACTGGTTTTTGGGTTTTTTTTGTTTGTTTGTTTTAGTTTCCATATTTTTATTTCTGCTCTAATCTTTATTGTTTCCTTCTGGTTTTAGGTTTTGTTGTTCTTTTTCTAGCTCCTTTAGGTGCAAGGTTAGGTTATTTGAGATTTTTCTTGCTTTTAGAGTAGGCCTGTATGCCTGTATTGCTATAAACTTCCCTCTTAGAATCACTTTTGCTGCATCCCAGAAGTTTTGGACCATTGTGTTTTCATTTTCATTTGTTTCCATGTACTTTTTAATTTCCTTTTAATTTCCTGGTTGACCCATTCATTGTTTAATAGCATATTATTTAATCTTCATGTATATGTGGTCTTTCCAGATTTTTTCTTGTGGCTGACTTCTAGTTTCATAGTGTTGTGGTTAGAAAATATGCATGGAATGATTTCATTCTTCTTGAATTTGTTGAGGCTTGTTTTGTGGGCTAATATGTGATCCATTCTAGAGAATGTTCCATGTGCACTTGAAAATAATGTGTATTCTGTTTTGGAATGGAATGTTCTGAATATATCTGTTAAATCCTTCTGGTTCAGGGTGCCATTCAAAGCCATTGTTTTCTTGTTGATTTTCTGTTTAGTTGACTTGTATATTGATGTAAGTGAGATGTTAAAGTCCTCTACACTATTGTATTATACAATTATCTGATTATTGATTAGATCCTGTCTGTTTGTTTTTAACTTTGAGGTATCCAAAGTTAAATCCAACCTTGTTGGATTATTCTCATTATTATATAGTGTCCTTCTTTGTCTGTTGTTGTAGTCTTTGTTTTAAGTCTATTTGGTCTGATATAAATATTGCCACTCCAGCTTTCTTTGACCTCCATTTGCATGATAGATGTTTGTCCACCCCTTTACTTTCTAATTGCAGGTGACTTTAGATCTAAAAAGTCTTTTGTTGGGGCGCCTGGGTGGCACAGTCGGTTAAGCGTCCGACTTCGGCCAGGTCACTATCTCGCGGTCCGTGAGTTCGAGCCCCGCATCAGGCTCTGGGCTGATGGCTCAGAGCCTGGAGCCTGTTTCCGATTCTGTGTCTCCCTCTCTCTCTGCCCTGCCCCCGTTCATGCTCTGTCTCTCTCTGTCCCAAAAATAAATAAACGTTGAAAAAAAAATTTTAAAAAGTCTTTTGTAGGCAGCGTATGGATGAGTCTTTTTTTTTTTAATTTTAATTTTAATTTTTTAAATTTACATCCAAATTAGTTAGCATATAGTGCAACAATGATTTCAGGAGTAGATTCCTTACTGCCCATTTAGCCCATCCCCCCCCACCACCCCTCCAGTAACCCTTAGTTTGTTCTCCATATTTATGAGTCTCTTCTGTTTTGTCCCCCTCCCTGTTTTTGTATTATTTTTGTTTCCCTTCCTTTATGTTCATCTGTTTTGTCTCTTAAAGTCCTTATATGAGTGAAGTCATATGATTTTTGTCTTTCTCTGACTAATTTCACTTAGCATAATACCCTCCAGTTCCATCCACGTAGTTGCAAATGGCAAGATTTCATTCTTTTTGATTGCCAAGTAATACTCCATTGTGTGTGTGTGTGTGTGTGTGTGTGTGTGTGCGCGCGCACACACACACACACACACACACACACACACACCACATCTTCTTATTCCATTCATCTGTCGATGGACACTTGGGCTCTTTCCATACTTGGGCTCTTGTTGATAGTGCTGCTATAAACATGGGGGTGCATGTGTCCCTTCAAAACAGCATGCCTGTATCCCTTGGATAAGTGCCTAGTAGTGCAATTGCTGGGTTGTAGGATAGTTCTATTTTTAATTTTTTGAGGAACCTCCATACTGTTTTCCAGAGTGGCTACACCAGCTTGCATTCCCACCAACAATGCAAAAGAGATCCTTTTTCTCCGCATCCTCGCCAACATCTCTTGTTGCCTGAGTTGTTAATGTTAGCCATTCTGACAGGTGCGAGATGGTATCTCATTGTGGTTTTGATTTGTATTTCCCTGATGATGAGTGATGTGGAGCATTTTTCATGTATCAGTTGGCCATCTGGATGTCTTCTTTGGAGAAGTGTCTATTCATGTCTTTTTCCCATTTCTTCACTGGATTATTTGTTTTTTGGATGTTGAGTTTGATAAGTTCTTTATAGATTTTGGGTATTAACCCTTTATCTGATATGTTGTTTGCAAATATCTTCTCCCATTCTGTCATTGCCTTTTAGTTTTGCTGATTGTTTCCTTTGCTGTGCAGAAGCTTTTTATTTTGATGAGGTCCCAGGAGTTCATTTTTGCTTTTGTTTCCCTTGGCTCCAGAGACATGTTAAGAAGTTGCTGCAGCCAAGGTTAGAGAGGTTTTTGCCTGCTTTCTCCTCTAGTATTTTGATGGCTTCCTGTCTTACATTTATGTCTTTCATCCATTTTGACTTTATTTTTGTGTATGGTGTAAGAAAGTGGTCCAGGTTCATTTTTCTGCATGTCACTGTCCAATTTTCTGAACACCATTTGCTGTTTATTCCATTGGATATTCTTTATTCCATTGGATATTCTTTCCTGCATTGTCAAAGATTAGTTGGACATATGTTTGTGGGTCCATTTCTGGGTTCTCTGTTCTGTTCCATTGATCTGAATGTCTGTTCTTGTACCAGTACCATATTCTCTTGATGATTACAGCTTTGTAGTATAGCTTGAAGTCTGGGATTGTGATGCCTCCTGCTTTGGCTTTCTTTTTCAAGATCACTTTGGCTATCCAGGGTTTCTCTGGTTCTGTACCAATTTTAGGATTATTTGTTCTAGCTCTGTGAAGAATGCTGGTGTTATTTTGATAGGGAAGTCTTGTGTTTTTTTTTTAATCCATTCTGTTACCTTATGTCTTTTAAAACATTTTTTTTTGACATTTGTTCAATTTTGAGAGACAGAGACAGAGCATGAGTGGGGGGCGGGGGCACAGAGAGAAAGGGAGACGCAGGATTGCAAGAAGGCTCCAGGCTCTAAGCTGTTGGCACAGAGCTCACAAACTGCAAGTTCATGACCTGGGCTGAAGTTGACTGCCCAACTGACTGAGTCACCCAAGCGCCCCTCACCTTATGTTTTTTGATTGGAGCATTTGGTCCATTTATGTTCAAAGTAATTATTGGTATGTATTTATTGTCATATTATTTGTTTTGTGGTTGTTTCTGAAGATTTTTTCTGATCCTTTCTTGTTTTTCTCTCACGGTTTACTGATTTTCTTTAGTGATATATGTATTTGGAGACACATACATATATATTGATTTCTTTCCCTTTATTCTTTACATATTAGTGGTTTTTGATATATGGTTACCATCAGGTCTGTGTATAACATCTTCACATATAGCAGTCTACATTAAGTTGATGGTTGTTTAAGTTTAAACCCGTTCTTTACTCTTCTCTCCATGTTTTAGGTAATATGCTGTTTATATCCTTTTACTGTGTTTATACCCTTTTAGTTGTTTATATCATTTTTTTGACTCATTTTTTTTTTTTTACAGAAGCATACATTTTTACAGCTTTTGAGTTTCCTACCTTATACTGTCACTTTTGGTCTTTCCTTTCCACTCAAGGATTTCCCTTAATATTTATTACAGGATTTGTTTAGTGGTCATGAACTCCTTAAATATTTTTTTTGTCTGGGAAACTATCTCTCCTTCTATTCTGAATGATAGCTTTGCTGCATAGAGTATTCTTGGATACAGATTTATCCCATTCAGGATGTTGAATATATCATGCTGCTCCCTTCAGCTTGCCAAGTTTCTGTTGAAAAACCACCTGTAAGCCTTAGTGGTTTTCTTTTGTAAGTTACTGTCTTCTTTTGTCTTGCTGCTTTAAAAAGTTTTTCTTTATCATATGTTGTCTATTTAATTACGATATGTCTTGGTGTGTGTCTGCTTTTGTTGATTTTGATGAGAGTTCTCTGTGCCTCCTGGATCTAGTCAGCTGTTTTCTTTTCCAGATTAGGGAATTTTTCAGCTATTATTTCTTCAGATAAATTATCTCTCCCCTTTTCCTCTCTCTTCTTCTTCTGGGACTCCTATAATGTGAATGTTACTACATTTGATGGAGTCACTGAGTTCTCTAGGTCTATTCTCATTTTGCATAATTGTCTTTTCTCTCTTGTTCAGCTTGATTACGTTCCATTAGTCTGTCATGTAGATTATTAATTTGTTTCTCAGCTTCTTACAGCCTGCTGTTCATTCCATCAGGTATATGTCTCATTTCATTTTTGTGCCCTTTATCTGTGCTGTGTTATTCCTTATCTCTGTGTTAAAGGTCTCACTCTTGTCTTCCACTATTTTGTTAAGTCCAGTGAGTGTCCTTATGATGATTAATTTAAATTCTCTATCCGGCATGTGACTTATATCTGTTTCACTTAGATCTACAGCTGTGGCCTTGTCTTGCTTTTTCATTTGGGATAAATTTCTCTGTCTTCTCATTTTGTCTAAGTCTTTTGGCATGTTTCTTTGTGTTGGGAAAGTCAGCTGCGTCTCCTATTCTTGAGGGTAATGAACTTCATGATAAAAGGTCCTGTAGTGCCCTTCTGTGTAGTGTCCCTTGCTCCCCAGGGACTGGTTCTTCTGGGAGTGTCCAGTAGGTGCTGTATGTGCTCTGCTGTTTTGTCCTAGCTGCTTCATCCTCAGGCCAGTTGTTTGCAGAGTCTCTCTTTGCCTGTTGTGGGCAGTGTTGGCCTCTGGCCTGAAGGTGGTGCATTTTAACTAGGTGTGCCTGGTCCGTTTGTGAAATGAGACCTGTCGCCACTGCTGCTGGAACCGAGGCCCTGCAAAACTCCCCCATCAGGAGATAGGGTGTGGCAGGGGTTTGGACCTTCTTCTAGGGGAAGGGTCTGCTATGCTGGGAGTGAGGCAAGTGTGACTGGGAGGGGGGATTTCACTGGGGTGAGTGGGCGGGGCTTGGTGTAAACAAGTTAGGTAGTGAGCATCCCAGACTTCCTGCAGGTGGCCCTATGCTTATGCTGAGGGGCCTGGAAGGGAAATGGTGCCTGCCAGTTCCTTTGTTCCCAGAAGGGTGTTTCTGTGAATACTGCCGCTCTGGGACATGCTTTGAGATGAGCAACTAACCTCCTCATGTGTGCCCCGGGTGCTATTCAGATCGCTCTTTTAATACTATATTTCCATAGGCTATTTGCTCTGCCTTTTCTCCAAGAGCAGCACAATACCCTCTGTCCTCTCTCAGAGCCAGGCACACTGACCTTTAAAACTGCAGGCTTTAAGCCCCACTAGTTGCAAGAACTCAGGAAATTTGCTTTCCAAGCCAATTGCTATGGTGATTTGTTTTTCCCATGGGTTCCTCTGTGTGTTAGTCTCTCACCCTTCTTCTCAGGGACTGTGACTCCCTCCCCACCCCTTTGGCCACTCCCAAACCATGTCTCTGCACTTCCTACCTTCTTTGATGTGGCCTTTTCTCTACCTTTAGTTGTGAAGTTTGTTCTGCCAGGCTTCAGGCCAATATCTGGGGTATTTAGGATGATTTAATAATCTAGTTGTATTCATGGAATGAGGGGAGCCTAGGGTCCTCCTCCACTGCCAGTTTTCATACCAACATTTCACAAAAGAAGTTGTGTGTGTGTGTGTGTGAGACAAAGTCTAGAGTTTTTAATGTTTGGGCTTAGGCCAGGGCCCATAGACTCCATCCCTTTTAATGAACAGAAAAGTAAAAAATTAAAGATAAAATTAGTGATATGGATTTATTCTCATAATTTAAAAGTATTCTTAATAGTTGACCTTGTTAATTACCACCAAAGTGATGCTTTCGATTCTTACCCTAAATCAAAGTTATAATTTTGATGAGACCTCCACCCACCTTGTAACAGCAGTGTGGCTAATGTCCCCATACAACAGGAGAATTCATTTAGTTGTTTACATATTCGTTTTACAAGTAATTTTTCTTGGAAGTCACTTCAGGAAGTTACATTACTCAAGAGTCAGATATTGTTTATTTTAATGAGATTAGAAGAAAAAAAATCATTGAGATATCTGTTTGGTTATACCTACGTTGCATATTTTCCAGACTTAAATTTATTTTCGTCCTTGTTTAATGATGTATAACTGTAGAGCCGTTGTGTTGTAGAGTTCTGGAGAATCTTGGCCTTACCCAAGGGTATCAACTCCAGAAATGGGTAGATGTTTGTTAAGCACCTCTATTTTTCTAGAAGGAACCTAATACCCACCATGGCTGACAGTTAAAGCACCTGGTCCTGCTCTCTAGGTAGGCCAGAGAGCTGAACCTTTTAAAAGTTCTGCTGTGGGGAATAATGTTTATGGAAGCCTGACTCAGGATATATAGTATATGTTTACTCCAGGTTGGAGAGTTTAACCTGAGGGTTCGTTCCATGGACAAGCCCTAGGTTTCCATGATCCTTTAAAAGTAAATGCAAAATATCATGCCAGGGTGTTTTTCTGAGGGTATACATAGCATTTTATCAGATTCTCATATCATTTTATCAGTTGTCCATGGCCCAAAATATATTAAGGACAGTATCACTAGATGCACTAAAGAATATCTTCTAATTAGCCTGACTGACGGTGAGAGAACCAATTTGAATGTGTTGGTGTAAGCCTATAGCTTACTGTGAGTGATTTTTGAGCATAATCTCTGTATGAAACTTGTCTCAGTTAATTCTAAGAAATGTTTAAGCCTGCTGTTTATCTCATTTCATAGTGTCCACTCTGAGGTCCGTTGGGAAAAACTTATCTTTGGTAACTCTGTCAGTACTTATGCTTCTCCTTAGTATCCAGTTTGTTTTAACCTTACTATCTCTGAGGGACTTGTTACTGCTGTTGGCTTCTAGAAAGCCAAATATGTCATCCGCTTCTTATGTATAATGATCTGAATCCTGGCCTCGCCAGTTTTCAGCACTTGAATTTACATTTGCCTCATTTAAAAGCCATTTTTAACATTTTTTGTTTGTTTGTTTTGGTATATTGCCAATATCTTTGTAATTCATCTTAAATATTATTGGGACCTGACAAGTTTTACCTCAGTAAAAATAATGTACTTATTGACTTGTTATTTTAACCATTAGGTGTCTACTATATTGTTGTATATAGTATATAGCATTAGGTACTGGGGATTACAAAGTCAAATAAGTTAGGCCCATACCCCATAAAACATGTATTGTCTGGCAGGACAAGTAGAGATGTCCAGAGTTATGCCTGCTTTGCTTGTGTTGTGTGCTTGTGTTGTGATAGAGTGAGGTCATACCAAAGAGGATAGGCGATTCTAACAAAGTCAGAAAAGGCTTCTTTGAGCAGGAGTTCAGGACTGCTGAACTGGATCCTGGAGGCAAGTAGGTGTTACCACCAAAAAGTGGTGCTTTAGCTTTTTATTCTAAATCAGAGTTAGAGCATTTTGGTGGACCTTCCAACCATCTTTTAACAGCAATGTGGCTATTGTGTCCATTCAGCAGCAGAAGTCATTTAGTTATTTACATACACGTTCTGCAACTCAACTGAGTTTTCTTGGAAGGCAAATAAAGTCATGAAGGCCAAGGAAGTACTGCCAGGTTTGGTATGTTTTGGAAACTGCAAATAGTTTGGCATGGCTGGAATGTAGGGTTATGGTAAGTAGCAAGGCCAGCCACATAGGAAGGGCCTGGATTCCGACGAGCCTTATAAACCATGCTGAACAATTTGATCTTTATCCTCAGGGCAGTGCGGAGTAAATGAAATATTTTAATCAGGAGAGTAAGAATATCAGATTTGGGCTTTTATAAAATCACTCAGGTGTGTGGGATGGATGGGAGGGTGTAAGCCTGGGAGTAGGGAGGAGTTAAGAAATTATTACAGTAGTCCAAATTGAGAAACGTAATCTCACACACATTGTGTGGCATGTTGTAAATGATGGATGTGCACTAGAGTGGAAGGGTCTCCATTTTGTCAGGAGACAAAAGGAAATTATTGGAGTAATACTGAGAATGTCCCATTTATGAAAATGCATACACTCAAAAGGATTAGATACTTTTGGACTAAATATGTAGACTAATGTCTGAAAAGGATACACACCAAACTGCTCACAAGTGCTTATAACTTTGGAGATGAGAATGGAATTGGGAGAGAAGAGATGAAGGAGAATCTTTATTTCTTTACCTATTTATCGAGAGAAATTTAAAACTAATATACCGATATGTTATTTATATAAACATCTCTTGAGAAGAATGAAAGAGGAGTGAGGGAGTGGAGGCTGATGTTGGATACTGCTGTCTAGGGGGTATGAATGTGAAGGGATGGAGACAGGTGAGAGAGTGCCTACAGGTTCCTGACTTGGAAGGGCAGAGCTATGGCTGGGTGTTTGGCCATTGGTCACACAGGTGGATGGACACAGCGCACCAGTTGACTTGGAGCACTAGCTGCTTGCGAGCAGTGCTCAGGCCTATGCCTTCCTATTAGAAGGAGCTCACTTCTCATTCATCTACCTCTTGGTTTCTCACCTCTTCACTCCCACTCAAGGGATGTGTGGCCTGGGTTATTATCAGTGGAGCTGCTTTACTTTGCTAAGGGGAATGATGTTTAGTTAGCACTTGGGGGCAGAGCATTATTTCTAATTCACTCTAGAGTCTAAGTCAAAGCACACCAAAAATCTAAATCTGAACACATTCTGTGTAATGTAGCTTACTTTTCTAAAGTGTGAAAATCATAACTGTGTTTTTTTGGGAAACTCTCATACTAACAGAGCAATGATTTGGGAAGGATGTGAAGGGACTAGATCAGAACCCAAAGAGGGAGGAGTGTCCCTGCGCACTGGGCTTGGTATACCAGCAGCAGTGCTCAGTGAAAGCCAGCCTGGCTTTGGAGTCCCATCAGAGGCTAGCCCTGCTGTGTGGAGATGCTGCTGCCTAGGCTACAATTGAACAGATGCTCATCACCTGATGACCTCGCAATTTGATTTTTAGGAGGCCTGTATTAGTGATGGTTTTCAAGACAAACAGAAGCAATAGAAGCAGAGAGGGGAGGAAGTGAGGGAGAGATTTATTTTAAGGAATTGTTCACATGAGTATGGAAGCTGGCAGCCTGTGAGGCTGGACACCTGGAGAAGACCCTAATTCTTTTCTAGCAGAATTCCTTACTCAGGGGAGGGTCAGTCTTTTGTTTTCAGGCCCTCAACTGATTGGATGAGGGCCATCTACATTATGGAGGGTTATCTGCTTTACTCAAAGTCTAGTAATTAAAATGTAAGTCTCAGCCAAAAACACCTTCACAGAAACATCCAGAGTAATGTTTGACCAAATATCTGGGTACCATGGCCCAGCTAAGTCGACACATAAAAATAACAATCACAGGACCCTTATTGGCATAAGTTCTAGACTGGCGTGTGTCCAGCCCTGGTTTGGTTAAGACCAACTTATTCACTGTGATACCCCAAGGACGTGGGTTGCAGAATTCCTGATAGAGGGACTAGACTGGCTGTCTCTTGAATTAAGAGGTTTAGTTTTGCTTTGGTCCCCAGCTCACCACTGAGGCCCTAAGAAGGCTCCCCCTTACATGACTGGCACTTGCCATGGAACATGGAGTCTAGCTTTTTTCTTCATTCCCTCCTCCCTCCTCTTTTTCCTCATTCTCCCTTCTCTTTTCCTCCTTTCTCCCTTCCTCCTTCCCCTCCCCCCTTCTTCAATACAATTGACATATAGTATTATATTAGTTTTAGGTATACAACATAATGATTTGATATACGTTCACATTGCAAAATGATTACCACAGTAAGTTTAGTTAACATCCATAACCTCATATAGTCGCATACTTTTTCTCGTGGTGAGAACTTTAAGGATCTACTCTTATAGCCACTTTCAACGATAAAACACAGTATCATTAATTATAGTTACCATGCTGTACATTATAACCCCAGGACTTACTTATCTTATAATTGGAAGTTTTACCCTTTTTGCACCTTTACCCATTTTGCTCACCTTCCCACTCCCTGTCTCTGGCAATCACTAATCTGTTTTCTGTATCTGTGAGCCCATTTTTTTTTAATACCACATATAAGTGATATCCTACAGTATATGTCTTTGACTTTTTTCACGTAGTATAATGTGCTCAAGTTTCATTCATATTGTCACAAATGGTAGGATTTTCTTTCTTTTTTTTTTATGGCTGAATAATAATTCAGTGTGTGTGTGTGTGTGTGTGTGTGTGTGTGTGTGTGTATCACATTTTCTTAATCCATTTATTCCATCAGTAGGTACTTAGGTTGTTACCATGTCTTGGCTATTGTAAATAATGCTGCAATGAACATGGGGATGTGGGTACCTTTTATAGGTAGTGGTTATGTTTTCTTTGGATAGATACCCAGAAGTGGAATTGCTGGATCATATGGTAGGTTTTAATTTTAATTTTTTGAGCAACCTCCATAGTGTTTTTCATTAGTTTTTTTCTGGTTCTCTTTTCCTCTCCCTGACATGTGTGGGTTAATTTTACTTCTTTAGGATTTCTGAAAACCTATTCTAGAAGAAAGAATTATTAGAGCAAACAAACAGAGGATTCCCAACAAGATCACAGTACTACTTCCGTGTGGAGATGTTTCAGGCTGCTCTTGCCTGTGATTGTGGAAGGACTATGCTATCCCTGGCCTCTGTCTACTGCTATCTGCTCCAGAGGCTCCCTTGCTCTTCTCTTTTCACAGAACTGAACTGGCCCTCAGATGTCTGTTCCTGAGGACTGGTCAGCAGAGGGGAGTGGAGGCTGTAGTCTGATAGGTACAGGTGCTAGTTTTTTGTTTTTTATTTTTTAAGTCCTATTCTGGACTGTTATTGGGAATGTCTGTTGCCTCTGTCATAGCATCAACCTCTTTCTTGCAGAGGAAAATCACCATTGATTAGAAGCAGGGGTATCAGCATAACTAGAGGCATTTCTGCTATAGGTTTTTAAGCCTCACGGGAAGTCCAAAATGACATCCATCTATCTACCTATTTATCTATCTATCCATCTATCCAATCCATATCACTGGCACTGCTGGGACAGAGCTGGGGATTGAAGGAGTGGGAGTCGGTGCTGGGCCAGCAGTAGGGGAGTTCTGCCATGGTCTTCACATCTTCCTTATCTGCACTCTGCACATTTGGGTCTCCTTGACTGGCTCTCTTTGTTTATCTTATGACCTCAGGGACAAGGTGACTCTCCACAGGAAGCTCAAAAACCATACCAGAATACCACCAAATACACAGAATTTAGAGTGCTGATTTTGAAGCAAAATGGCACAAAATGACAAACTCTCTTTGGTGGCTTAGTTGCTGTAAAAACAAAATAGGCAAATGTGATTCACTAAGTGATGAGCTTAGCTTGACTAGCACAATGTGGGCAAGTGAGCTTTTAGGTGTGGGTACATTTTGGGATGTTATGTCTGTGATAAATCATGTTTTTCTTTGCAGTAGGGGGCAACATTATGTCCAAGAGAGAGGTGTGGCTGTGGGTGGGTAGGCTTAGAGCATGATGTAAGCTTATATGGCTGCTGCAGAGAATGGGAGAGGAAAGAGACCTGGGTTATGCCCATGGCTGCTGAACAGTTGCTGAGGGCCCACCTGAGGCTGAAGACCCCTCATTCCTAATAACACCCAATGGCACTAATGCTTGTGTCATTTCTAGAAAATTTTTGTTGCATATGTTCAGTGGTTTTGAGTGCAGGATTGGAGAAGCTAGATGGCTATATTGATCCAAAATTGGGGCTTGGCTTTAGAAGTGCTAGCAAGAAAAAGCAGGAGAATTGAATGATACCCCACAGAGTTTAGACTGATAAGGAAGTGAAACCCAAGAGGCTAAGGACTGTTGGGTAAATGGCAGAGTCCGGGTCAGTAAAGTCCGAAGAGTCAGAAAACCAGCAGAGGGAAATGAGGTGATACTACATTGGAGATTAAGATGAAGTAGTAGCCCACGAATGATGGCTTGGCCATGAGAGCGGGAAGTATAGGTTGCTGGATTTCATAAGCTGAGAATCTTTGACGCTAGGTTGTTGTTAGGGCTTCTATATGAACCGTGAAGTTTTTCAAGATGATGCGAAAAGATGTGGGGTGCCAAATCCCAAAGTTTTCAGTGAGTGGCAGTGACCACTCAATGGACCAACAAGAGGAAGTGAGAGTATGAACCTTGAAGGAGGAAAGAGTTCAGTATGGTGGCAGGAAAGTAATAGTTGTAGATGCTGGTACAGGAAGTCAGAAGAAGGCTTCATACACTAGGAGGGGAGAGGCCTGATCCCAGGTGAAAATGGCTGTTCAGAAGAATTGGCTGTACCCCAGGATGCTTAGCTCCCAGTGGTGTTGCAATGGGTGACCCATTGTTGCAAGTGGTGTTGTAGTGACCAGCCCTTAGGATTTAAGTGTTGCAAGGGAAAGAGGTCTGGTTGGGGTAAAGAAACATCTTTGGGTAAGGAGCCTGTTTTCTGTTTTTAAAAACATCAGCATTGGAATAGGTGATTTCCAAGGCATCTTCCTGGTTTAAAAGTTCTTTCCATGAATCTGAAAAAATGCAAATCAGGAGTTTGATCCCTTGTATTGCCCAGCTGAAAGAATATGCCTAGATTCTGAATAATACTTTCTTCGTGTGAAAATCACTATTCCCTTAGAGATAGAAAGTAGTATACTTTAGAAATTCTTGGGAAATGGGGATATCAGAGAATATCAAATGCCTGGGTGGCTCAGTTGGTTAAGTTTCTGGCTTTGGCTCAGGTCACGATCTCATCGTTCATGGGTTTGAGCCTCACATCAGGCTCTCTGCTGTCAGCGCAGAGCCCGCTTTGGATCCTCTGTCTCCCTGTCTCTCTGTCCTTCCTCCCCCTCAAAAATAAGTAAACATTTGGAAAAAAAAAAAAGAAATTGTTGGGAAAAATGGGTAGTTATAGTAAAAGGTCTAAGTTGCACAGTTAGACCTGTCTTGGAACAGTTAGTTGGCAGGGCCAGACTCCCATGCCTGAGATAAGAGATTTCAATTCAGAGCATCTCAAACAGAATCACTTGCTGTGCCTAAAACCTTTCTTTATTCCTCCAAAAATAATGCTGAGATAAATAATAATGAATGCCTTTAGAGATGATGTCTGGTTTTTTTGTCTTTTGTTTTTCCTCTCTTACACAGCCTCATATATCTTTTGGAAGAAGCATAAAGAGTAAGGGGAGCAGACGGAGTAAGGGAGGTGGAAAGCGGGAGAGGGAAAAAACAAAGAAAAAACAAATATGCATCCAAGATGTGCAAGAGAAGATTTAGGCTGAAAGATTTCATATTCAAAACTCCTGAGTAATTAGTTGTATGGCGGGGGTGGGGGTGGGGCGCTCCTGGCGCTCTCTTTAGTAAGGAGTGGTTCTAAGTCTGACAAGGAGAAAGGAATAGAAGAAAACAAAGTGAGAGTTTTTGTGACACAGGGGAAGGAAGTACATTCAATAATTGTGATTTTAGGCTCCTTTTGGGGGATGGAAGTATGAAATAGAGACTGAACTCTATTTGCTTTACTACTTGTGTACTTTTTTTTTTAACTCCAGAAAGTATAGTAATTAACTCTTAGTCTTTTTATTATAAAGAATAAGAGATTGTAGAAGATTTTCTTTGGGAAGATAAGACCTCTTATTTCTTGGTACTTCATCCATTCCCCTGCTTTTCTACCACTCCCTCTACCCCCACAACTAATTACTAGGAACAAGGCACAATTTTAGCATTATTTCAACCAGCTATTCCTTGAAGAATGAATGGCATACGAGGAAATGCTAGTGACACTTCACAGAAACAGTGTGGTTCAGCATCCAGTATTAGACGAGGATTGGGTCTGCTGATCTTTGGCCCCAGGTCACTACCAAACTGGGACTCTGCTTCCTTATCTTTAACTGAAAATTTTTGACTAGATGATTTCTATGTGTCGAGCTCTGAGGATTTTTGGCTCAAATTCTGCTGGAGGCTCAAAGAATCCATTTCTGGGAAGGATTTAAATGTCACAAGAAATAGGCATGGCCAAAGGACAAGCGTAGGATCCCAGGAAAGAGGGTGCTTCATGTCGGGCCTGTCCCTGGAGATGGCCAGAGTGATCCTAAAGTGATAGACATGGGAGGCCAGACTCCCTTAGCCAATAGATGGTTGTAAATGTGTTGTTATCAGAATGGAAGTACAGAGGTAGAACAACAAACAGGAACTGCCTTCTAAATAAGGACTTAGACGTGATTCATTAGCAAGAACGTGTTGAATAGCTATTCTTGAAATTAGAGAAAAATCTAAAACTGTGATTAAACGATTATTTTCCCTAGCCTGACCCTTACCCTCATCCCCTTTCTTTATTCTTACTTTGTTAAGGTCATTCTCATGGCTTCATCTTTCATGTTTGTGTAGGTAACTGGTAGATCTGGGTCTGTGTCTCAGCTGGGCCTTTCTAGTTGTATGGTCTTCGGTATGTTGCTTAATTTCCTTAAATACCATTTTCCCCATATACCAAGTGGTGATACTAGCAACTAATAGCTACTGTGTTAATACTATTGTGAGTATTAACACAGAATGATGGAACATTTAGTATAGTGCTGTCAGATAGGAAGGCCTAATGGCTGTTAGCTGTGACTGTTTATTATTCCTGAATCTCCCTTTTGTACCCTTGTATCTCATCTGCTCTCCAGTGCTTCAGTTATTTACTGCTGTCTAACGAACATCTCGAAATCTAATGGCCTAAAATAACCATCTTAGTATTTCTCATGATTATATGGATTGACTGTGGTTCAGATGGATGGTTTTTCTGTTATTATAGTTTGGGATTTCTCATGCATCTGCAGTCAAATGGTGGCTGGGTAAGGAATATCTAAAATGGCTTTACTTACATGTCTGTCAGCTTGGCAGGGGTAATTGGAAGCCTATAGACCTCTTTATTTCTTCATGTGGTCTTTCCATGAGACTAGTTTGGGCTTCTTGACAGAGTGGCTGGATCTCCTGAGCAAAGTTTCCAAGAGAGCAAGCTCCAATATGTAAGCACTGTTTACATCATGTTTGCTAATGTCCCATTGACCAACTTCAGTCAATGTGACCCAAGAGTAGAGTCAGTATGGGAGAGGCTACACAAGGTATGACTATCAAAAGGTGTGGTTCATTTGAGCCACCAAAATAAGTCTACCACATCCAGTTTCAAAATTTCTGCTGTCTGGAAAACATCTTCATTTGGACGTCATTCTGTTAGCTTGAACCTAAATAACTTCACTTCCAATCAAATGAGCAATTCATTGTTTTTTTTCTTTTGTTGTTGTTTTTGTTTTGTTTTGTTTTGCTGCACATGGAATTGGTGCTGGATCATAACTGGATATCCTTATTTTATTATTTTATTTTATTATTTTATTATTTTATTTATTTATTTATATATTATTTTATTATTTATTTTATATATTTATATATTATTTATATATTATATATTTTATATATTTATATATTATTTATATATTATTTTATTATTTATTTTATTATTTTATTTATTTTATTATTTTATTTATTTTATTATTTTATTTATTTTATTTTATTATATTATTTACTTATTTTATTTATTTTATTAACTTTCTCCCCAAATTATTCCATTTCAGTTTTCATATTTCTAAGCTGAAACATAAATACAATTTATCCCCCTTCTTTTTTTTTTTAACCAAAATTTAGACTTCATGAAACCCTCGCATTTATTCCTTTGTTCTCCACCCCATTGCCACCATCAAAGTCCACATGCTTATTATCTTACACAAGAGCAGCCACAATAGACTTCCCGTTAGGTTTTTTTTTTTAAATACCACTTTTAATCTGATGCATTTTTTGAAGAACCTGCAGTATATTTACAGTTCTTGTACTAACCTAACGTTCCTGCTTGTTTTTCTGAGGCCCTTATTTATCAGACACTACTCCATTTATACAACTCATTTTTTTTAACTATTGTATGTTATTTGGCTTTCAGAATCAGAGTGAGGAGAGAAGGTACTTAATAAAAAAAGTTTGTTTGCATTATAAATATCTTAGAACACAGAGAGGAGTGGAGGCAGCCAATATGGAGGCAGAGCAAAAATCCTGAAAACCAGATGAAGTGGAAGAGATTTTATTATTGCTATTTGTATTTTTGAAAATCAGGAGGAAAAGGGGGATCAGATATTTCAGGGGATTAGAAATTAAGTCCCCTTTGGTGGAATTCCTTAATTAAAAAAAATCTTCGGGGCACCTAGGTGGCTCTGTCGGTTGAGCATGTGACTTTGGCTCAGGTCATGATCTCTCAGTTCATGGGTTCAAGCCCTGCATTGGGCTCTGGAGCCTGCTCCTGATTCTGTCCCCCCCCCCCCCCCGTCCCTCCCTTGCTCTTGCTTTGTCTCTCTCTCTCTCTCAAAAATAAACATTAAAAAAAAATTTTTCAAATCTTGAACTGTCTTTTGATAATTGCACTACTCCTGACTCAGTTGGGTCATACGTCCATATATTTTTCTCCCACAGTCTTTTTTATTGTTGCCAAGGTGTATGTTCTAGTGTATGTTCTAATTGCTGTGCTTTGTACACAATGAGTGCTTCATAAATGTGTGTTGGATGAAGAGTGTAAATAAAAACTTAAATCCATGCATGTATGAACTTAAATAGACAACTTTAGCAAAGTCAAATAAAAGGATGTATTTTTACATATTAAATGAAGAGAGATACAGTTTTTTGAAATCACCATTAAAAATAGACATTTGTTAAGCACTCAATACATGTACTCTAAACATTGAGACTCTGGCTGGGATGAATGAAGGCTTAGCTAGTTACATTGCACAGTAAAAGTACCTGTTTCTTCTATGGGTAGAGCATATAAATCATGTGAGGAATGTGTGAAGAGAAAGCCATTTTATTTTTTCTTTTTTAGATCTATGAGCCTTTGGATCCGATAAAAATTTTAAAATAGGGCATTGATAAACTAGCTTCCTGTTCTTTTGAAGAAACATTTTAAAGTGATAAACATAGGAGGAGCCTAGGTGGCTCAGTCAGTTAAGCACTGGGCTCTTGATTTCAGTTTCAGTTGTGAGTTTGAGGCCTGCATTGGGTTCTGTGCTGACAGTGTGGAGCCTGCTTGGGATTCTCTCTTCCCCTCTCTGCCCCTCCCCCACTCCTGCTGTCTGACTTAAAAAAAAAGAATAAGAAGGAAAATAAAGTAATAAACATAGAAAGGCAGTAACCTAAAAAGGTTTAACAAGCATAATCAGTTATTTGCTGAATTATTTTGATACTGTTCATTTCCATTCCAGTGTGTAGTATTTTTTTTAATGTTTGTTTATTTTAAAAGAAAGAGAACATGAGCAAGTGAGGGAGACCAAGAACAAGAGAGATTGGGAGACCAGAGGATCCGAAGCAGGCTGCTGACAGCAGAGAGCCTGATGTGGGATTCGAACTTATGAACCATGAGATCATGACCTGAGTCAAAGTCGGACACTTAACCAAGTGAGCCACCCAAGCACTCCCCCAGGGCATAGTATTTTTGTGAAACCAATGATCATATTTAACCTCAGTAATCAAGATACTGTATAAGGATATGGCAAACATTTTTGAAAATCTTTTCCACTTCTCCAGTTTTTAGCTATAATTTCAAATATCCTGTTTTAGAGAACTCAACTTCAGAGTAGTCCACTTAACTTTTCTAACTTGGACCTCAAAGCAGCAGCGTTCTTGCAGGGTGGAACCATGATCTTCTTTAACCGTGATCCTGTTTCCTTTAAAATTCTCAGCACAGCTGAAGAAGGGGCCCTGTTTCTTACTACAGACTTTCAGGCAAAGGAGCTGTTTCCAACTTCCTACTAAATCCACCCAGCTATGTCATGCAGGGGATGCAGGGAAGAATTTTCCTTGGGAGGGCCTCCTCAGAAGTTTTGGAGATGGGCCTTGAGCTCTTGGCTGAAATCAGGGTTTTCCAAAGTGGAGGCTGTAGCAATGCTCGTCACTGATTGGGAGACGTGCTGCCTGGGCTATTTTCATGAGAGTCAAATAAAACTCTCTTGTCTTAAGCCTGCTTTGAAAGGTGTTTTCCTAATGATTTTACCAGTCAAATAGAATGACTGTGTGGGAGAGTGTAGTTAAATAACTGGA
Source organism: Felis catus (assembly GCF_018350175.1). NCBI lineage: Eukaryota > Metazoa > Chordata > Mammalia > Carnivora > Felidae > Felis > Felis catus. The sequence continues at coordinate 101,336,384 of NC_058371.1, read as the reverse complement.
ACACTCTGGGCAGCCTCCCTTCCCCACCCTGTGCCCCTACTTGCCTTTCCCCGCCGAAGCTCCTCCTCTCCCAGGCACACACTTACTGCTCTGTTTTCTGTTCTGGAGCTGCCTGAATTGTGTGATTTTTGTAGATGAATGCAAACTCTCCAATCCAGAAAGAAGTGCCAGGAACACAAACAGTCCGGCTAATTGGCGTTCAACCCTAGGGGAGGAGCATGACCAAACAAGCTCATTGCATTATCTCTATGGGGCACTTAACTCAGAGAAACCTCAGGCTCTCTCAAATCATCCACGAAGCATTTCACAAAAGCATTTCAAAAAGAAAGAACTGCCAGGAAAAGGCTGTAATCAGGAGGTGCTCCACCTCTTGGGTATGTTGGGCTGATTGCAAAAATACTTGCTTGTGGCAGCTTATATTTTTATTGTTAATCTTATCTGAGCTGTTTGTGAATTCAGGGTACTCCAGCCAGGTTAATAGGTTTTGGAACATGGATGTCAAGTCGGTGACCTACAAGCCAAATTCCCATCACAGACTGTTGGGGCCAGGGAGGGAGAGGAGATGGGCCGGGGAGAGGGGGGAGATTCAAACTCTGCACTTGGGTGGTGCTGAGTAGCCCCCAACTGGCTGGGTGTATGTGTCCTATAGCCCGTGGTCCAGGGCAACCCTCAATCCCCCCTATTCCCCTTAGTCTTATTATCAAGCTGCTTCACTCTTCTCTCACTTGCATAGTCCCTGTAGGCCTTTGAGTTTGCCACACTGCTTTTAGTACAAGTCTTTTCATATATGGTGTTCCTTGAATCCTGGACTCCATTGACTCAGACAAACTGAAGGGGTTAAGGATTTTTTTTAAGAATTGATTTGTATTATAGAACTAAAACTTAGAAATATCAGCAGTTATTTTTCAGAGAAAATATTTCTCAGCTATAGCAGTGGCCAACCCTGACTGAAAGTCTGACTTTCAACAGTTTGTTCCATGTTAGGATACTGACTTCCTCAAAGGCCTGTCTGCTGCTGGTCTGTAACAACAGAGCCGCTCTTCTAAAGCCTGATGCTTCCACCTCCAGCCTCAGAATGCCTCTGCTGGAAGAAATCTCCTCACAAGTTGTCCAGATGCCTGCCCCAGGGGCCAATGAGCTTCCTGTTAACTCAGTAAACATTGTAGGAGATAACAGAGAAATGTGATACGATCGCATGTTCTGTATTCACAGACACAGTTCTTGGAGCTCTTACTAACGAAAACTAAAAAAATCTGTAAACATCCAGCTATATGAGGCACAAAAAAATCTTTTTGTCTTGTCTTTATATAATCCTCTTCCACCACATAATGTTTTAGTATGACCACAAAAGAGGAGGCTGCCTGGGGGCCTCAGTCGGTTGAGCATCCAACTCTTGGTTTCAGGTCAGGTCGTGATCTCATGGTTTGTGAGTTCAAGCCCTGCATCTGTCTCTGTGCTGACAGCATGACGCCCGCTTGGGATTCTCTCTCTCCCTCTCTCTATGCCCCTCCCCTGCTCGTGTGCATGCTCTCTCTCTCTCTCAAAATAAATAAATAAACTTAATAAAAATGACAACAAACAGGTAGCACAAGGGGTGTTTGAGCATATTTCTTCCTTTTGCCCCCTGTCTTCGCTTTCTAGTGGAACTATTCAGAGGCTATAAAGAATAGACAATGGAAGAAATTGAGAACCCGTGGTGATAGGAGAGCCCACAGACCAATAATCAGCCTCTGAATAATTGAGAATTTGAGAAGTAGAATAAACCAACAAAAAAAGAATTTTCAAATAATCAAATGATTCCTTTTTGAGTCATTTCATGTATTTGCCCTATGATTATTAGAATAAAATTAAAATTTAGTATTAAATGAAACTCTACATCAGATTCTCGTATTGTACAATTGACCCTTCAACACTGTGGAAGGTAAAGGTGCTGATTCCCCTTCCCCCTGAAAATCTGCATATAACTTTGGACTCCCCAAAAACTGAACTAATAGCTTAGGGTTGATCAGAAGTCTTACCAATAGCATGAATAGTCAATGCCCATTTTGTATGTTGTATGTATCATATAATGTACTCTTAAAGTAAGCTAAAGAAAAGCAAATGTTATTAAGAAAATCCTAAGGAAGAGAAAATACATTTACAGTACTGTACTGTAAAAACTCTACATGCAAGTGGAACCACACAATTCAAACCTGTGTTATTCAGGGGTTAGCTGCATTGTGTTTTATTTCATGTGCCCAGATAGGACTGAGCTCATAGTGAGTCAACAATGAGTTGTGGAATGAAAATATCAACATACAGTGGAGGCCGCTTGTTTGGTCTAGGGGCTGTTCTACCTGTGGGTTCTCAATTTCTTCGATTTCTATTTTACCATGGAAACTGAAGTTAGAGTAAAAATAATATCTATGGGAAGCTTTACATCTTCTTTACATTACTTAGCTTTTATTTTTTCTCTTAAATCTATGTTATCTGAAAATACCTATTTCAAATGTTAATTATTAAACAGATTTTTTTAAAAATTAAAAAAAAATTTAACTTTTTAAAATGTTTTTATTTATTTTTGAGACACAGAGAGAGACAGCATGAGTGGGGGAGGGGCAGAGAGAGAGGGGGAAGACAGAATCTGAAGCAGGCTCCAGGCTCTGAGCTGTCGGCACAGAGCCCAATGCGGGGCTCAAACTCACAAACTGCGAGATCATGATCTGAGCCAGTCAGATGCTTAACCGATTGAGCCACACAGGTGCCCCATAAACTAACTGAGATTTTAACTAAGCTGACTTTTTAAAATTAATTTTATTTATTTTGAGGTAGTTATAATTCACATTCAACTGTAAGGCATACTACAGAGAGGTTCTGTGTATAGTTATCCCCAATTATAATATCTTGCAATATCCTAGTACAATATCACAACTAGGATATTGACATTGACACAGTCAAGATACAGAACATTTCTGCATTCACAAGGAGTCTTCAAGTTGCCCTTTTATAGTCACACTCAATTCCCTAGCCCCACCTTTGGCAACCACCAATCTATTCTCCATTTCTATAATTTTGTGGCCAAGTTATTTTTAGAAACATCTCTCTAACAGTCGGCCTCTGGGGAGAAAAGACCACTTAACACTTTTATAGGGTTGATGACTTTTGTTGGTAGACGCTTATATTTATAGATGCATGCTGTCGCTGATGCTTTGTGTTGCTGTGCCAAGAGACTGTGTGGGGTCCTGAAATCCAGATTACTAAGACATCGGTACTGCAGTTATTCTTGCCAGAAAATGCCCCTGCCAGTGGTTGACGGAATTTTCCTGCCTGATTACGCCACCTCCACAATGCCGGCCAAGAAGTGCCATTGGTGGCAGAGTGGTTCAGGCTTCTCCCTGACATTAGGACAGTCAGATTATGTCTGGATCCACTGGAAGCTGTGAAAGGGTCTGGGGAGGTGTTTTCTTTACCTATCAACCTGTTGTGACTATTAACTGATGGATGTTGGGACTGTGAAGTCTCCTTTTCTCTCCGTCTTTGAAGTTACGTGCAACCCTGCTTTGACCCCCGTATTATACTTGGACCTTTTGGAATGCCTAAGGATACCAAATAGTCTTTCCCTCTTTCTTGCTATCCGTCTGACTTAAGTATCTGATGCCACTCTAGAAGTAAAACCAATTGCCGTTCTTAAGCAGCTGTGTTATTAGAAGAGCTGAGAATCATCTGATATTTACAGCCATTTGGGCCTTGTGTTACACTTGCTCTTATCTGTAGCTTAGCTAGCCCAAATGCTTCCATTTTAGGTCATGAAGTAGGAGATCCACTAGAGGAGATACTGGAGGAAATTGACTTTTGTAGGCTTTTGTGCATTAGAATTGCATGCAACTGTCCTGTCTTTGGCATGAATCAGCTGTAGATTTTCATTTTTTTTTTTTATGATTGTGGAAATTAAACGGTATCGCTTAAAGAAAAATATGCTAAGAAATTTGCTATTTCAGATTTAATATATTACACTTATTTTTATTTAAACTGTTTTAGAGATTTTGTCATACAGATTTAAGTCCCACAATAAAAACAATTTCTACTAAAATATAATTGATTAAATAGGAATTGATATACAGAAAGATTTTTTGGGTTCATAAAGCCATGTCCCGGCTGAGTAGTAATGAAGGAATTCATGGATCTCTGGATTTTTCTTTAAGTTTATTTATTTATTTTGAGAGAGAGAGCATGCGAGAGAGAACAAACAGAGGAGAGGCAGAGAGAGAAGGGGACAGAGGATCCAAAGTGGGCTCAGTGCTGACAGTAGAGAGCCTGATGCCGGGTTTGATCTTCCAAACTATGAGATCATGACCTGAACCAAAGTCATATGCTTAACTGACTGAGCCACCAAGGTGCTCCCTTCCCACCCCCCACCTTTTTTAAAGTTTATTTATTTATTTTGGGATTGAAAGCCCGAGCAGGAGGGGCAGAGAGAGAGAAAATCCCAAGCATATGATATGGAGCTGGATTCCACAAACTGAGATAATGACCTGGGCTGAAATCAAGAGTGGGTTGCCAAACCGACCTAGCCACCCAGGTGCCCTGGAATTCATGGATTTCTAAGGTTCTTCCCACTCTTCTTTTTTTCCTTCCCATTTTCTTTCATATTATATTCAATTTAATCTTCTTTGCAAACTGAGGAGTTGCTAAGAACTTTAAAGAACCATCTGTGTGTCCAGTGTTCTCATCTATAAATTTTAACTAGTCAGTTGTGAAGAAAATGGGATGTGGGTTTGGGGTTCTGGGATGCTATACTATAGGAAAGTAAAAAATGAAAGCTTAATGAGAGGGGCTATGTGAAACTTGTTAGTCATTTTTGTGTTGTTCACAAAAAAGGAAGGAAGAAATTTAGGTTGCTGATCTTTGTTTATCTGATTATTATCTCAAGTAGTATGTATATATATATATGTGCATATATATATGTATGTGTATATATATATATATATATATATATATATATATACACACACACACACACACATATATGTATATATATATAGAGAGAGAGAGGTTTTCATTTTCAGCAAATGAGTTTCTTTTGTTACCTAGGCTTTTTCAGTGCCTGGTCTTCAGGATTAAATTGGATTAATCCAATGTATTTTTTTTTTTTTTCAACGTTTATTTATTTTTGGGACAGAGAGAGACAGAGCATGAACGGGGGAGGGACAGAGAGAGAGGGAGACACAGAATCGGAAACAGGCTCCAGGCTCCGAGCCATCAGCTCAGAGCCTGACGCGGGGCTCGAACTCCGGACCGCGAGATCGTGACCTGGTTGAAGTCGGACGCTTAACCGACTGTGCCACCCAGGCGCCCCCAATGTATTTTTTTTTAACTCAAAAACATAATTTTGTTGGAAAGCTAACACACTCTATCACCCAGTTTTAAAGTTAAAAGTTCGTTTTGAATGAGTAAGAAATTAAAATATGTTCAGTGTTCTGGGAGGAGGATGCCAGGAAATATGAGTACTTGTCACCTGCAGACCAATATAATGAACTTTGAAATATAGTATTAGCTGCGTTACTGATTGTCTTCATGTACCAAATTGATAATTTCTGTTTGCTTCAGTTTGAAATTACTTAAATGACAAATAACATTAATGCTGGCACAATGAAAGGAGCGCTATGCAGTTGCTACTAGAACGTAAGCTCTGTGAGGGCAGAGACTTTGTATATCCTGGTTACAGTTGTATTTCTAGCTCCTAGTATATTCCTGACATATAACAGGCAGCCAATACCACTTGAATGAATGAATGAATAATAAACACGGGATGACAGGTTGAGAAATCCTATGTCTTTGTCTTCTTTGCAGTATCATTTAGTTTGAGAATAGTGAAACTATTAACTTATTTACTGTAAGTAAAGAATCAGCCTCACTATGATAAGACATTATATATAGGATAAAGGACATATTTTTATAAGATGTCCGGGCACATTTTGTAGGTCATATTTGCCCTCTCCTAGATATTCTCATGCTCAAATACAAGGTTTCCTAAGAAATATAATTCCTTGAATCTCAAAGCAATAGAAAAGAAATAAGTACAGTAGGAGGCCAAAATAGCTGATGATTACTGTGCACTGAAACTGTTATACATGGAGAGAGAGCTAATATCTAATCTGCACTGTAGCCTTGTGTAATAGCAACTATTTTCCATTGTGCAGGTGAGAAGGGAAGCTCAGCCAGCAATTGGTGAAGCCTGATTCAGAGTCCTGTTCCGTTTGACTCCAAAATGCATGCAATTTGACACCATGTTTTTTTCCGAGTACTACATTCTAATTTCTGTGGTTTATTTCAGTCATACTTCTTGAAGAAGTTGTTTGCATTCACTGTTCCCAAATTCTTACTGTGGTTAAATCCACTAAATACTATTTGGTCAAATTACTGGTCTTCTTTTGTACCATTTGCTCCTGAAGGGCATTTTGAAGGTCCCACTTGAGATTATGTCTTCACTTGGTTTTTACTCTTCCTGGTTCTCTACTTTTGACTACTCCCTTCATCAAATTTATGGGATTTCATCAAATTTATGGATTATTTGGGGGGATAAGTGATACCTTAATTATATTGAGTCTTTTCATTTGTAAGCATTCATACCTCCCCTTTTAAGTCTTTTAAAATGACTTTTGATAGGGGCGCCTGGGTGGCGCAGTCGGTTAAGTGTCCGACTTCAGCCAGGTCACGATCTCGCGGTCCGTGAGTTTGAGCCCCGCGTTGGGCTCTGGGCTGATGGCTCAGAGCCTGGAGCCTGTTTCCGATTCTGTGTCTCCCTCTCTCTCTGTCCCTCCCCCGTTCATGCTCTGTCTCTCTCTGTCCCAAAAATAAATAAACGTTGAAAAAAAAAATTTTAAAAATGACTTTTGATAAAGTTTTATAATTTTCTCCATAAAAGTCCTAGATACCTTTAGTTATTATCACAAATGTTACCTTTTTTTTTTTAAATAATCACATGTTCTTTCAGTTTGTTGTGAGTTACAGAAACTCAATTGATTTTTATATATTCTTATATCAAGCAACCTGGCTCAATTATTTCTAATAGTTCATTTGTATTTTATTTTGACATTTAAAATACTTTAGAAATGATTTAAAAATTTTTTTTATTGTTTATTTTGAGAGAGCGAGAGAGACAGAGGGGAGGGGCAGAAAGAGAGGGAGACAGAATCTGAAGCAGGCTCCAGGCTCTGAGCTGATAGCGCAGAGCCTGACATGGGGCTTGAACCCACGAACCACAAGATCATGACCTGAGCTGAAGTCAGACACCTAACTGGCTGAGCCATCCAGGTGACCCTATAAGAATAATTTTAGATTTACAGAAGAGTTGCAAAGATTTTAGAGTTCTCCTATACCCTTCACCCAGCTTTCCCTAAGGTTAATTTCTTATATAACCGTGGCACTGTTGTCAAAACTAAAAGAACTGATACTGGCACATTACTTTTAACTAAACTACAGATTTTGTGTGGATTCCAGCACTTTTTCCACTAATGTCCTTTTTTTCTTCCAGGATCCAGTCCAGAATATCACATTGAATTTTTTAGTCTTTGATTTTTAATGTAGAAAATTGTACCATCTGCAAAGGAGAGCAGTTTTGTCCCTTAGTTTCTGTGTGTGTGTGTGTGTGTGTGTGTGCGCGCGCACGCATGTGCGCGCGTGCTATAGTTACCAGATGTGTATATACATAGCTTTCTGTACTTGCTTGTGCTGACCACTCTTACCCAGGCTTTACTTGCTCTACGTCCTTCACTCCTCCCATAAATGTTGATACTTACCAAGATTCTTCCTTTGTCCTTAGTTCACACCTGCTACACATTGTTCTGGAGGGTCTCATCCATTTTATAGCTCCCTATGTGGATTGGGTACAGCCTCTGTGCCCAAGGCAGGCGTTTGTTTGCTACAATTACCAAATCTTTATTTCTAGCTTAGATTTATTTTTTGAGCTCCAGATTCATATAGCTGTCTTCTGGATATCTCTGTCTTGATTTTTCACAGATTTTCAATATGTCTTAAGGGAGCACATCTCATTGTCTCCTCTTGTCCCTTCTCTCGTATTTCCCATCTCAATAATCTCTCAGTTATCCAAGGTAGAGAAACCTGGGACTCATTCTGAACTCCCTCCTTTTCTTCCTCTTTTTTCTCTTCCTTCCTTGCTTCCCTGCCTTCTCTTACTTCCATTCCGTTCATTCCCTTCCTGTCCACTCCTGTTAATTCTATTTCCTTCATTTCTGACATGTTTACCAGCTATTTCATTTAAACCTCTCATTATTTCACACTATCAAACTCCTTAACACTTTATTCAGAGCCTCTGGCCTCATCACCTCATCTTGTCCCATGATGCCTTTCTCCACAGCACACACAACACTCTCACCCTTTGTGTTAGCCATAGCTAAGTACCTGGTGTTCCTTAGATATGCAATGTTCTTCCCTTTCTCCTTTGGAAGTTGTATAATGCTTTTGTTTGGTTGTACTCTATTTTCCTGACTAACTCCTTCTAATTCCTTTGGTCTCCATTCAGTTGTCACTGCTCCCAGGAAACCATTAATTTCCCAGGCTGGGTTAAATGCACTTACTGAGAACTCTCAAGGTAGTTTGTGTGTATTTCTCTCATGGCACTTAAAGTATTGAGCTTGTTTAGTTATGTGTATACAATTGCTCTTCTCCTTGACAATACGGCATGTTCTTCAAGGTCAAAGACCAATGTTGTCTTTTGCTTTGTGCTTCCTATTGCTTAGCACACAGTACCTGGCACATAGCTGTAACTAAAAAATCTTTATTGAATGAGTGTATAAATATATTCACCATTCTTGGAAATACTGACTTGACTGTTTCCAAAAATGATATTCTTTCACCAGGGACAAAACTGTCTAAATGTCAGCTTCCTTATTTATAAATGAGAAAAGTACACTAGATGATCTTGAAGTCCTCCTTCACAGCTCTAACAAATTGGTGTTTATGAGTTTAAGATTTATCATACTTGAGCATATTCAAAAGAAAACAATGCAAATTCTGGGGCAAATTCCAAAAAAAAAGAGTCCAAAATGTTTTGAGCAGTAGAAATAACCCTGAAATAATAGTTTGACATTTTAGTTTTACTGCAGAATTAAATGTGTCAAGTGCTAATAATCTGAGCACTTAAGCATTTGCGTTGTTTACTTATGATGATCAGAATTTCTGTTCCTTTGATTGCAGAGCCAAATATTTTAGAAAGACTGTATAAATTCTCCTTTGCTGAAGATTTTCAAGTAAAAGTTAGACAGCTGTTTCTCATGGATATTGTAGATAGGATTTAAGATGTAATTGTACAATGATGAGACTAATTTACTACTAAGGTCTTGCCTAATGATGAGATCCATCAATTTTGTGGTTTGTAGTTTTTTGTTTTTGTTTTTGTTTTTGTTTTGCTATAACAGAAAAGAAAGTTGAATTATAAGCTTAGTCTGTGTTTATCAAAATTGTGGATTTCTGTGCATTCAAAAACTCAGTATAGTGAGTGGTCTCCAACTTGCTGTAATGACCTGGGTTAAATCAGTGTTCAAGGCCCAATTTAAAAGGTCTTTTAGTGTAGTAATTTTGCTTTTACAACATAGATATACCATTGATACAGAAAACCACATAAAACATCTTGTACTTTAATGAATTATTACTAGGTGAACATTCTTGTAACTGTCACTCAGATCGAAAAACAGAATTTTGTCAGCCACCCTAGAAGCCCATGTCCTCTGTCTCAATCACAGTCCCTTTCCTTCTCAATAAAAGTGAACTGATTTTTTTTTTAATTTTGGAGGGAAAGAGTGCACACACAAGAGGGGGAGAGGGGCAGAGGAGGGAGAGAGAGAGAGAGAGAGAGAGAGAGAGAGAGAGAGAGGGAGAATCTTAAGCAGCCTCCATGTGCAGCATGGAGCCTGATGTGGGGCTGGATCCCATGTCCCTGGGATCATGACCTGAGCCAAAATCAAGAGTCAGACACTCAACTGACTGAGCCACCCAGGTGCTCCTATAGATTTTTATTTTAATAACTTCTTTGTATTATTGTTTCATTGTATCGATAGGAATCCTTAAGTATTCTACTTTAGTTTTGCTTTTTAAATATGTGTTGTAATCTCTCAGTCTGCATTTTGCTGATTGCTTTAGCTGTCTAGGACTTGGCTATTTTGGACAAATGTGGCTTATTTCATACCTCAGTTCTGGAATGACATTCTACCTGGAATATCATTCCTCCTTATCTCCCTACCCTGTACCTTCTTCATGAAATTATTTCCTACTAACCCTTTAAAACTTAGCTGAAATCTCATCCCTCCTAGAAAGATTCCTGACATCTAATAACATGTCCTTTTCTGTACTTCTCATAGAGCCTGTATAAAACTCAAGTATGAAACCAAGAGCATTGCTGCAATTGTTTGTTCATCCATGTTGGTGGAATGTTTCATTCACCAAACATTCACTAAGCAATCCTACATGCCTGGCATTGTGCTACAGCATGGGATGTAGAGATGGGCAAGGTACATCTCCCTGCCCTCAAGAAATTTACAATCAGGGAAAGAAAGACACATGTGATATAAAATTGTTCCAAGTGGAGAAAACAGGATAATATGAGAGTATAGAGGAGAAGGTTCCTATCATAAACTGAGGAGAGCAGGGAGGAGGGAATGACCACAGAAGGTTTTCCAGAGTAGATTATAATTCCAGAGTCTAGCTCAGTGTGTGCCACAGAATAGTACTTATTATATAACAAAAACGAATGTTCTGTTTTATAATCACTTATTAAGTACTTTTTAAGTGCAAGCTTCATAGTATTCTCATGGAGAAAATATCTTTTTTTTTAAAGAGCTATGGTAGATACTTTATAAGTATGGAACTGAAAACCTGGATTGAAGCACTAAAATAGTGTATTGTTTTTATGTAAGGTGAAAATCAAGGTTTTAACATTTATGTAAGTATAAAAATATAAATTTTACATTTCCAGAAACTAGGCTGAGGATGATCGCTTCCCTGGTTAGACATAGACAGAATCAATCATTTTTATGGTTCAGAAGAGTTGATGATTAAGTCATCTTCCATTTTTCAGAACAGATTTTCGCAGGCTTGTCTGCTTGTTATATTTTCTTTCCTGAGAAGTGTGGAAAATTTTACAGTGTACTCTTTATATGGAATATAATGCAATTCCTTTCATTTCCTATCTTAACATACTTAATATTTAAAACTATTTCTTTAAGAAACCCTTCTCTCCACTCTCCTTCTAGCAAATGAAACGTGTCTTTGGCTAATGCCTATTCTAAGTCATAAGATCCAATGGCTTTACTTATTAAGAGTCTTCTAAATCTGACATATGATTATTGTATCTTTCCTCCCCATGAAGCCAGTGTAACATGGAACAGTGACAACTAAAAATCTAACTTGAATGCAACCAAATTTAGTTTCACTGGACCATACTGTTCAGTATTTTTGAGTACTAGCTGGAATTTCACATTGTATGGAATCTGTAGAGTATCTGAGGGACTCTATCTGGAACATAAACATAGTTTTTATACCTATTGTGGACTGAATGTTTGTGTTTCTCCTCTCACCCAATTCATACATTGAAGTCCTAACCCCAATGTAATGGTATTAGAAGGTGGGGCCTTTGGGATGTCCACTCTCACAGTACTGGAAATCCTAGCCACAGCAATCAAATAAGAAAAGGGAATAAACAGCATCCATTGATAAGGAAGAAGCAAAACTTTCACTATTTGCAGATGACATGATACCATATATAGAAAACCCTAAAGACTTCACCAAAAAACTTCTAGAACTGATAAATGAATTCAGAACTGAAATCTGTTGCATTTCTATATACTGATAATAAAGCAGCAGAAAGAGAAATTAAGAAAACATTCCCATTTACAATTGCACCACAAATAGTAAGTTACCTAAGAATAAACCTAACTGAAGAGGTGAAAGACTATGAAAACTAAAAGACACTGATGAAGAAATTGAAGATGACACAAATAAATGGAAAGATATTCTATGCCCATGGATTTGATGAACAAATATTTTTAAAATGTCCATACTGCCCAAAGCAATCTACAGATTCAATGCAATCCCTATCAAAGTACCAACGGCATTTGTCACCTAACTAGAACAAAGGATCCTAAAATTTGTATGGAACCACAAAAGACCTCAAATAACCAAAGCAATCTTGAAAAAGGAAAGCTGGAGGTGTCACAATCTCCAAATTCAAGATATACTACAAAGCTGTAGTCATGAAAACAGTATGGTACTGGCACAAAAATAGTCACATCAACTAATGCAAATTGGTATAGCCACTGTGGAAAACAGGATGGATGTTCCTGAAAAAGTTAAAAATAGAACCACCCACCCTATGACCCAATAATCACACACCTGGGTATTTATCCCCAAATACAAAAACACAAATTCAAAGGGATACATGCACCTCTGTGTATATTGCAGCATTATTTACAGTAGCCAAATTATGGAAGCAACCCAAGTGTCCATCGATAGATGAATGAATAAAGATGTGGTTTGTGTATACACACACAATGGAATATTATTCAGCCATTAAAAAAGAATGAAATCTTGCCATTTGCAACAACATGGATGGAGCTAGAGAGTATAATCCTAGGCAAAATCAGAGAAAGACAACAAGTACTATATGATTTCACTCATGTGGAATTTAAGAAATAAAGAAAAAAAGACAAACCAAAAGATGGACTCTTAACTATAGAGAACAAACATGGTTACCAGAGGGGAGGTGCGTGGGAGGATGGGTGAAATAGGTCAAGAGGATTGACTACACTTATCTAGGAGCACCTGGGTGGCTCAGTCAGTTGAGTGTCCAACTTCGGCTCAGGTCATGATCATGAGTTGATCATGATCAGTTCATGAGTTGGAGCCCTGTGTTGGGGTTTGTGCTAACAGCTCAAGCCTGGAACCTGCTTCGGTCTCCCTCTCTCTCTGCCCTTCCCCTGCTTGTGCTCTCTCTCTCAAAAATAAATATTTTAAAAAATTAAAAGAAATATATACTTATGTTGTTGAGCATTGAGTAATGTATAGGATTGTTGAAACGCTAAATTGTACACCTGAAACTAGTCTAACACTGTAAGTTAACTATATTCGAATTAAAAGGAAAAAAAAAAAAAGAAGGTGGGGCCTTTGGGATTTGATGAAGTCATGAGGACAGAGCTCTTATGAGTGGGATCAGTGTCCTTAAAAAAGAGACCCCGCAGAGTTCCTTAGCCCCTTTCCCCTAGTGAAGACACAGAGAGATGAGAGCTGTTTAAATCACCAGACACCAAAGCTAATAGCATCTTGATCTTGGATTCCTCAGCCTCCAGAACTGTGAGAAATAAGTGTTTACTTAAGTCATCAAGTCTATGGTATCTGTATTATAGCAGGCCTAATTATCTAAGAAAATACCCGTCAATACGTTTCCAACCAAATTAACACTAATTGCCCAATGAGCTGCCTTTGGTTACTTGCTTTGTTCTTTTTTAACCTACAAAACCTTTTATTAGAGAAAATTTAAGTTATATGCAAAAATAGAAGGACCAGTATAATGAACCCTATGTATCCATCACCCAGCTTCAGCAGTTATCATCACATAACCAATTGTTTTATCTGTACCTTCACTAGCTCTTTTTCCCCTCCCTGGTAGTGCATTGTTTTGAAGTATATACTAGATGACATATCATTTCATCAAGTAATTTAGAAAATGATTATGTAGGGGTGCCTGGGTGGCTCAGCCTAGGTTAAGTGTCTGACTCTTGATTTCAGTTCAGGTCATGATCTCATGGTTCGTGAATTCGAACCCTGCATCCGGCTCTGCATTGACAGCTTGGAGCTTGCTTGGGATTCTGTCTCCCTCTCTCTCTGTCCCTTCCTTGGTCATTCTTTCTCTCTGTCTCTCAAAATAAATAAACTTAAAAAAATTTTAAAGAATGATCATATAAATAAATAAGTGATATGTATGTATTAGTACATATCAGATACATAAATGATTCATATGTATTGCTATGAGACCTTAAGAAAATAGTAACAGTTCCATTCTCATGCCTAAAAATTTAAAAATTCCCTTAGAAGCACAAAATATCCAGCTAGTTTTAAAATTTCCCCTATGGTCTTTTATTTTTTTACAAAAATTTAAAAAAATACTTGCTTTAATCAGGATTCAAACAAGGTTTACACATTGCGTTTATTCATGTCTCTTATGTTTCTTTTAATTGAGAAATGTCCACTCCCTCTTGTAACTCATAAATGTGATTATTTTCATAGTCATGTTTAACATGGTACACACTTTATGTTTTATTCTAGATTATTTTAAAACTGACAATGCTAGCATTGTTATGTTCTTATAAAAGTAACATATGCTCAACCAAGAAAAAATTCAAAATGTCAAAAGGTATATGAAAATAAAATATTTTAACTAACTCTGGGTTAATTTTCTACTCCATGTATATTCAAGTGTATACTTTTTACATAGTAAGTATTCCCTCTGCTATTACTTTGGGCCTGAGATTAGAAGTCTTATTTAGAAATCTTTTTGTAGTTCTTAATAATAGAGAACAATTTGATGGTTACCAGAGGGGAGGGGCTTGGGGTAATGGGTGAAATAGGTGATGGGGATTAAGGTGTGTACTAGTCATGATGAGCACAGGGTGGTGTATGGAAGTGTTGAATCACTATATTGTACACCTGAAACTAATATAACACTGCTTTAACTAACTGGAATAGGAATAAAAATATACATAAAATAAAATAATGGCAAAATCTTTTTCTAGTTCTTGGGGTAGAAGCTTAGATTTTCATAATTTTTTGCGTTTCTAGTATCAACACTTAAAGCTATAGCTTTCCCTTTAAGCATGTTGAGTTTCCATTGTCATACAATTAGAAATACTTTCTAATTTCCCTTGTGGTTTATCTGTGTGTGTTTTTTAAGAAATATATTGCTTAATCTCCAAATATTTGGGGGATTTCTAGATAACTTATTGTTACTAATTTCTAATATAATACTTTGTTTGATTTCAATCCTTTTAAATGGACTGAGACTTGTTTTATGGCCAATATGTAATTTATTCTTGGGCATATTCCTTAAAAAGAATGCATATTCTGCTTGGGTGAACTGACCTTTAAGTGTCAATTTGGTGGTGTATTTGCATGGAAAAGAGTAAAGTTGGATCTTCATACTGCATACTAAAAATTAACTCAAAATGACTCAAAACCTAAATGGATGAGATAAAACTAAATTTCTCAAGAGAAAAGCTAAGGTGTAAACCCTCATGACCTTGGATTAAGCAGTGTTTTTTTAGATATGACAATAAAAGCACAAAAAATGAAAGAACAAAATTGATAAATTTGATTTCATGAAGACTAAAAATGTTTATGCTTCAAAGGACAACATCAAGAAAGTGGAAATTCAGCCCACATGATGGGAGAAAATATTTGCAAGTCAGATATCTGATTAGGGATTTTTGTGTAGAATACATAAAAAGTTCTTACAACTCATTGATACAAAGATAACCTAATTAAAGTGAGCCTAGGATCTGAATAGACATTTCTCTAAAGGAGGTATACAAATAGTCAACGAATACTTGAAAAGATGCCTGATATTACTGCCCATCAGAAAAATGCATATCAGAAATATGAGATAACACTTCATACCCAGCTAGGATGGCTATAATAAAAACAAGAACAGAAATAGAAAAACCAAAACAGAACCCCACAGAATTTAACAAATGTAGTCTGGATGTAGAGAAATTGGAACCCTCAATTTCTAGTGGGAATGTAAAATGGTTGCTTTGAAAATAGTCTGAATGTTCCTAAATGATTAAACATAGTCACCATATGATCCAGTAACTTGACTTCTTAGTGTATATCCAGAAGAAATGAAAATGTGTCTACAAAATCTTGTTTGTGTAGCATGTTCATAACATGTTCATAGCATAGTTCAGAGTAGCCAAAAATTGGAAACAGACCAAATGTTCATCAGCTGATGGATGGGTAAATCAAATGTGGTTCATCTATTCAATGGAATGTTATTTGGCAATAAAAACAAATGAAGTACTGATAATGGCTACGATGTGCATGAACCTTGAAAACCTTATACTAAGTGAAAGAATCCAGTCATAAAATACCACATATTGCATGATTCCATTGATATGAAATATCCAGAATAGGCAAATCTATAGAAACAGGAAGTAGATTAATGGTAGCCTAGGGCTGAGGATGGTGGTACTGGGGACATGGTTGGTGAGTACTAAAGCATATGGGATGGTGAAGATGTTCTAAAATTGATTGTAATGATGGTTCCACAATTCTGTGACTATAATAAAACCATTGAATTTTATGTGCACTTTAAATGAATTGTATCATCTGTGAATTACTACATATTACAGGTTGTTAAAGAAAACAAAGGAACCAGAAGCACCCAATAGTGTAGGACAAAAGCCCTTGATATTAATATCATGGTGACTTTGGAAAAAGAACTTGTTAGCTGGAGGTAATTGATTTGAACAATTCAAGTCTACTAGGCAAATAAGCATAAGCTAGCTTACCATGCTGGCAGTTTATTTATTTATTTTTTTTTAGCAGTTTTCAAAAGACTATGATGTTAATAGGAGAATAAAGTCTCAGGTGAATGAAAGCTACCTGATCTAAAAAAAAAAAAAAAAAAATCAGGTCAAGTTGGTAGATGTTACTTATATATTCCATATACTTATTGATTTGTTCATTTCTTTTGTCAATTTTTGCTTCAGATATTTTCAGATTCTATTATTGTTCTATCTACATATTTAAGATTATTATGTATTGATGTATCTTACCCTCTTAGCATCATGCAATAACCTTGTTCATCTCTATTTATACTATTGCTTTTTTTTTTTTAATTTTTTTTTCAACGTTTATTTATTTATTTTTGGGACAGAGAGAGACAGAGCATGAACGGGGGAGGGGCAGAGGGAGGGAGACACAGAATCGGAAACAGGCTCCAGGCTCTGAGCCATCAGCCCAGAGCCTGACGCGGGGCTCGAACTCACGGACTGCGAGATCGTGACCTGGCTGAAGTCGGACGCTTAACCGACTGCGCCACCCAGGCGCCCCTATACTATTGCTTTGAAGTCCACATTGTCATATTAATATAGTCATACCAGCATTCTTACACTTAGGGTGTACATTTTATATTTTTTTCCCACATTTTTCCTTTCAACTCCTGTGTCTTTGTATTTAATGTGCTTTTCTTGTAAACAGCACAGTTAAATCTTTTTTATCTTGAGAATTTTTTCTTTTAAATGTATTCATTTGCTTTTAGGTAATTATTGGTATGTTTGGGTTTAATCTGCCATCTTGGAATTTGTTTTCTAATTTCCCCCATCTGTTCTTTGTCCTTATGGTTCTCATTTCCTTTCTTCTTTTGGGTTAATTGAGTAGATTTTTTGTATTCTAGTTTGCCTTATAGCCAGCTGCCAACTGTTTGGGTAGGTCAGGGGTTAGCCTTACTCTTGAACTCAACCCTTGGCTTTCTTTATCTTGGAAGAGCTCTTTTGATCCTGCTTTGCATTTGGCTCAGTGCCTGTCAGAGGAATCTTCTTTAGCTTTGTCCTGCTCCCCTCTTTCAGTGGTCTGCTGCTTTGCACTCAGCAAAGGCCTAAGGTACTTTAGGAAGATTTCTCAGTCTTTCTGTTCTGTCCCAACCTTTGATATGTGGTGGTTGTCCACTAGGTGCAAGCTCTGTGAGAGAGAACCAGCAGGTGGATATGTAGTTGTTCTTTGATTAGAGCTCCTCAGAATTCTAATTCTTCACATCAACAGCTATTAAGAGTAAAATTTCAGCTGGTATCTCCATACTTCCCTTTTTGGCAGGTTTATTCTTTCCTCTGTCAGAGATAAAAGCAGTTAGTCATTTCTGTTTTTGAGAAGGGATCATATGTATATGGAATTTAGTTCATTTGAGTTACTTTGCATTTCAGTTTTAATGGGTTTTTAAAGAAAATTTATGACTTTTATGGCTTTACAGCTTGTCGTTTTAGGCTGTAGTTATTTTTAAAGTGCATATAATTATTTGGCAGTGGAAACATTTTTTTAAGCATCTACAATTGATACTTAATTTTTAGTGACTTACTGAGTGATAATTGCCTAGTGTGGAATAATACCCAAGGAATCTCTAAAAGGTTGATGAATCAATCAATGATGTTACTCTGGGTATTGAGTCACTGGCATTGGCCACTGGTTATTGAGATTACTATCCATAATCTCCCTTATGACCGTTAATACACACTTAATGATGGTGGGCTAGAGCTAGGCTATGCTTTATTGATGAAGCACCAGAAGAAAGTATAGTGATTATGCAATCTTGCCTCATGAGCCTTTATGCAACCTTCTGAGCTAAAAGGAAATATAAATGCGTTCATAATTAATATGGCTTATCTAGATCACTTTAGAGTTGTATATAAGGATTTTGCTCATAATCATTAAGATAATTTTGGTTATATTTGTTAAAAATAAATCTTATTTTCTACATTTCCCTGTATTGTGAAAAAGGCTTTATGAACTTGTTTAGTTTTCATGTTTTGATTATATTCATTTTGCCTTGTATTATCTTGTAAGATTCTGCAGAACAATTTTGCCTGGTAACTGCAGGCTTACCTAATGCTGTGCTGTCTGGAATCTAATAATGACTGATACACAGAAGAGAATCACACATTAAATGTTCAACAGACTAAAAAGACATAAACTAGTGCAAATAGAATAATAAACTCCCATGCTTCTAATAACTATTGACATAGGTTAGTCAATCTTGTTTTATTTATCCTGCCCACTTTAGGGTTGTTTGGGTGGCTTAGTCATGCATCTGACTCAACTTTGGTTCTGGTCGTGATCCTAGGGTCATGGGATTGAGCCCTGCAGTAGGCTCCATGCTAAGCATGGAACCTGCTTGAGATTCTCTCTCTCTCTCTCTCTCTCTCTCTCTCTCTCTCTCTCTCTCTCTCTCTCTTTCTCTGCCTCTCTCCCCCACTCACACACACTCTCTAAAAAATAGATGTTTATTTAAAAATAATAACAAAAATATCCTGCCCACTTTATAAAAAAAATGATTGGCTGCTAGAATATGTTATTTTTGGTTGCTAAAATGTTTTTAAGGTAATCCCAGATGTTATGTCTTGTTTTACCTGTATGTTGCTCTGCTTGATAGAGAAAATTTTAAAACATAATTATATGACATAATAATATCTAACAAAGTGAATAATAATTCCAGAATCTTTCAAACATTGCTTTTTTATGCCATGTTTCCCTAGCTACCTGGAAATGCCTGTGAGAATTAACTTACTTTGTAATGTTATCTAAATAATATTATGCTGATTTCTAAACGTTTGAATATTTACTGCTTTTTTTCTGTTGTTCTCGAGAATGTCCTAGATATGTTGAATGCAAAAATTCATTCTGACACCAGGTAAATTTTATATAAACAATGTATACTTACCCTCTTATGGTGTATACCCTCTTATGGTGACTTATAAGGCAAGTTATAAGAAGCAAAGGTGTGAGAAGGTAATAAAGAGTTAACTTGGCTTAACCAAGACTTTCCTAAACTTATTTGGCCCCAGAACCTGTTTTTTATATGTAACCTCTGTTTGCCAAAATACATTTTGGAGAATACTGTTCTGGGCAGGAGAATGCTGCTTCTGAATAGCAAAACAGATGTTAACTTCATTTTTATTTGAATCAATTAGATAATTATTCTTATGGCATAATTATAATCATGTAATATCTATTTTTTTTTCCTACTACGGTCTGCTTAATACTGATAATGCAGTATAACAGGTCACCCTCTTCAAGATCTTACATTCTGAAAATCTTTCAACACGTTGTAAAAGCAAATTAAGTATGAGCATTTTAGTTTTCCACTACATAGATATTTGCAAACTAAAATAGCTATACATCACAATCCCTCTTTCAAGAAAGATAAATGCATTGGTATTGTATTAAGGGGGAAGCTAGGGGCGCCTGGGTGGCTCCGTCGGTTAAGTGTCCTACTTTTGGTTTTGGCTCAGGTCATGATCTCACAGTTTTGTGGGGTTTCAGCCCTACGTTGGGCTCTGTGCTAACAGCGTGGACCTGCTTGGGATTCTCTCTCTCTCCCTCTCTCTCTGCCCCTTCCCCACTCACATTGTCTCTCTCTCTCTCTCTTTCAAAAATAAATAAACAATTTTAAAAGAGGGAAGCTAGAAATAAGATGTGTAGGAAAAAACAGATGAACACAGGGGAAGGAAAAAGGGAAGATAAACATAGTCTTAACAAACAGGGTTCATGGAGGGGTGGTGGATAGGGGGATGGTCTGGATTGGCGATGGGCATTAAGGAGGACACTTGTTGTGATGAGCACTGGGTGTTACATGGAAGTGATGAATCACTAAAGTCTACTCCTGAAACCAATATTACACTATTTAACTAACTAGAATTTACAGAAAAGTTTGAAACAAAAAAGAAACTCAAGGAAAAACAAACCAAAAGATAATAGTGAGCAATTATATTTTATTTGTGAAGAATTGGTTAAAAATAACTTAAAAAGTTTAAACTTAAGGGGTACCTGGGTGGCTCAAATGGTTAAGCGCCTGACTTGGGCTCAGGTCATGATCTTGCCGTTTTGTGAGTTTGAGCCCCTCATCCGCTCTCTTGCTGTCAGCACAGAGCCCACTTGGGATCCTCTGCCACCACCACCCCCGCCCCCCGCCCCTTATGTGCACATGTGCTCTCTCTCTTGCTGTCTCTCTCAAACATTAAAAAAAAATAAAAAGCTTAAACTTAGGCAGTAGTGTGGAAATTTTTACAAGTGGTTTACATTTTTATGTATTTTAAAAATATGTTTACTTTTTAAAAATATGTAAGCAGTTAACAGGCCAAGTGGAGACTAATTACACATCAAAGGAAAACATTTCCCCATTCTGCCACTCTTCTCTGCTCACTGATACTAGAGTGAGAAGGGAATCTGGAAGCACTCATGCTCTAGAGCATCTGGGTCTCATCCGAGTATGATCTAATTGACACCGGTCCCCTTTCCCTCCACCTTGCCAGTCCTCCAGAGTGGATTAGCTGGTTGCTCTTGTCTTTATATTGCATAAGTGTGTAGATGGCTGTTTTTTCTGTGATGCTACAAAGGTAATTTTTCCCCCATTATTTACAGTCAAACTGCAACTTCAGGCAGAAGAGAGAGGGGTTGTGTCCATCAAAGGAGTCTGTGCAAACCGCTATCTTGCCATGAAGGAAGATGGAAGATTACTGGCTTCTGTAAGTAATGCTGTTTTTTGTAGTTTTTTTGTTCATTGGCTTTTGTTGCTTTAATTACTAGTAGTATTTATTCTTCATTAAGGATTTTGCAAGTATTAAATAATTTATATTCACCCTCTAAAATACAGTATTACTGTATTTCACAGATAAAAAACTAAAGTTCTGAGGAAGTAATAAAGTAACCATGGAAACACAGCTGCTAGGAAGTAGAGCCTGGATGGCATTTGAGGCAGTCTTGACTCCAGAGCATGAGCTCTAATTCATTTATTTTACTGCCTTCTCTGCAAAGCTATTAAGCCACAGTTATGAAAATAAACTCATATTGTGTAGTTGTTTGAAGATCAGTGGGATGGATATATACAATTTTGAGTATCAGTCTTTAAGTTTCTTTTTTCAGATTTCACATACAAAATGCTTGCCATATAGAATACTTGTTGATAATGTGGGCCCTTAACCTAGATGCTGATAGTGGCTCTGCCATGTATTAGCTGTGTGTTCTTGAGCAAATTATTCTGAGTTTCCTTACCTGTAACATAGAGACAACAATGATCTTATCTTACAGAGTTTTTGTGAGGACTAAATTAGATAATTTACATCCAGTGCCCAATCCGGGTCATGCATAATAGATCCTCACAATATTTACTTCCTCTTCATCTTCTCAGTTATATATAAACTCAGTCAGGACAATGACTTCACTCTTTTACTTTTTCTCAAAGTTAGTTATGAGTCCTAGCTCCTGGGTAATATTCTTTTCACTAATGCAGGCTCCCTGCCACCTCCACCATTGTCATTAGAACCGGGATTACATGTTTGTTGAGCAGACATAGTGTGTGGGGAATAGTGCACAGAAATAAAGCAGTATAAAAGATATAGATCCAACTCCTGTCTCATTGGGGGAATAGATGGGACACATACCTGAAAGTGTGTGTGTGTGTGTGTGTGTGTGTGTGTGTGTGTGTGTGAGCACACATGCATGTGTGTGTATACACAATAGTCATCATACCAGTACTAGTAGCCAGTTACAATTGCCTATAACTTTCCCCACAGAATGGATCTAATATTACTGAACACTTGTGGTGTTTTATGGCATACAAATAGTTTTTGAAAATTTTTCTGAGTGAAGACCTTTGGATTTCTCAAGGACCAAAACAGACTTAGGGAGAAAATATTTCAATCATCTGATTGATCATCTGACAAAGATATATTTATGTTGATATGTTATCAATTTATGTGATTTTTGCAGGATAAAAAGTCTGGGTATAATGGCATGCACTCTCTTTGGTAGTTGAATAAACTTCAGAATTCTCTTCAAGAATAGCCAATATTTATTGAGCCAACAGTGTGCCAGATGTTATGCTAGGCAACTGGGTTATAAAGTTGAATACAAAATGGTCTGCGCCCATAATGATTCATAATCTTGAGGAGGCAGAAGTGTAAATAAGTATTTGTAATAATGTGTAAGGGTTTTGATGTGTTGTTTCTGTATCTTGTATAGATGCATAATAATATTGGAAAGGAAGTAAGAAATACTATGACATAGGAAGTAATATAGGAAAGGAAGGGCCTAAATTTGTCTAGATTGGGGAGGATGACATATAAATGGGATTTTAGATGACATGGAAGAAGGAATTCATCATGAAGTCATGGGGCAGAGGAGTGGAGATGAGAGTATAGGTACTTCCAGGGCACGGCACATGCAAAGTCAGAAAGCTTAAGAGGTGTTTCTCTAGCATTATAAGTAATTCACTACTGCTGGAGTGTAAAGTGCAAAGGAAATGTAAAGTGGAAGGGAAGAAGAGATAAGGCTGGAGAGGTGGATAGACTGCTGAAGTGCCTTATACACCATATGTTGCATGTAGTGGAAAGCCACTTTATGAACTTGCACTTGCCATAGGCATAATTCTTTCCACTCTTCTCCCTGGCTCCATTTCAGACTATTGTGTTATGGCACATCCCTGGATTCTTCTCCATTCTCCCCTGTGTGTGATTCTTGAGTGATTTGCAAAACATTCTCATTTTGTCATGGATAGAAGAGTACTCTGGACACATAAAATATTTTGGTTCTTAAGAGTTGTGTTACATTGATTGCTACCATTGGGAGTATGAAAAAAGGCTTAAGTTATGTACTATTTTTTCCCCTAATA
This sequence comes from Felis catus, assembly GCF_018350175.1. Lineage (NCBI taxonomy): Eukaryota > Metazoa > Chordata > Mammalia > Carnivora > Felidae > Felis > Felis catus. Next base: position 101,312,962 of record NC_058371.1, on the reverse strand, counting down.
CCTTCACATATTAATGGCATGAATACTTTCAGGGTAAGGATTTCTCACTGTTTGAAAACATTTCTTAAGGGTCTGCCTGCCCCCCCCCCCCCCACTTTGGAGTTAGAAAAAGCAAAAGTTTAAACTAACTATATTTAACTGGCAAAGCCTATATTTAGAGGCTGAAATTGAGTAATTCTTTAATACACAACAGATTCTTATTCCATTCCATAGCAGGATAAATTTTGTTGCCATGAACAACAGAAGCCCAGAACAAATATTAGGATTTATGGTTTGTTATGTGTTCACAAATTGTAGGTTTAAAAAAACTGCAACTGCATATAGTGACGTTAACTGTAGTTTTAAATTTAAGTCCCCAAACATCAGTGTTAGCATTGGTATAAAAAATTGCATATTGATTTCTAGATAATGCTATAGATTATGAAATCCTTAACAAGATATCGCAGTATGAGAAATGTGTATAACTTGTGTTGATCCATAATAGTGAAATATGAAAAAAATTGTATTCTCTGAGGATATACATTTAACAACTGCAAAAGTAAACTTTTTTTTTTATACATTTGCAATAACTTTCTTAGTTGAGGGGCCTTAACAATGAAATGAGACCCCTGTGCATAGAAAAGTAGGGAAAATAGATTTTGGAGGGCTCAATTATCCAATTATCTAGACTGACAATACATACTGATCAAATTTGTTAGAAAAATACAGTAATTGAAGAGGAATGTATGTGATTTTTAAGAGAGAAAATATTAAATGCAAAGGTTACTACCTAATGAGAATTACTGCTTTTACAAACCAATCTCATAAAATTTTACACAACTTCTACGTATATAAAAAAATTAAGGTCCAGTTTGCTTTTAACTTTTCACAATTCGTATGTTTTATTTTGTTCTGAAATAATCAACATTGATACTTACATCATGTCTGTTTTTAATTCTCAGAAGTGGTGTAAGCAAAGCATTTTTGGATTCATGTTGAGCAAACTCCCTCATAAGCCAAAACTGAAAAATCAAAGTACTGTAAAAGAATAAACAATCCAAAAAACAGAGCATGGGGAAATGACCATAAAGTTCAAATCTAACATGTAGCAGTGGACCAGATTTGTGTGATTGATCAATGTATAATGGGAGATACTTCTTTTCTCATTGTATACCAAGACTTAAAGATTGTTTAAAAGACTTTAAAGCCTTAACGATTGTTAAAGATTGGGAAGTATCTTTTTTTTTTTCAATGTTTATTTATTTTGAGAGGAAGAGAGAGAGAGACAGAGACAGAGACAGAGACTGAGTAGGGGTGGGGTGGAGAGAAAAGGAGAGAAAATCCCAAGCAGGCTCCACACTGTCAGCACAGAGCCTGACTCGGGGCTTGATCTCACAAACCATGAGATCATGACCTGAGCTGAAATCAAGAGTCGGATGCTTAGTCAACTGAGTCACCCAGGCATTTCTAAGATTGGGAAGGATCCTAAAGATCATCTAATATAATCTTATTTTACAGATGAGGAAAGTAAGGCTTGGAAAAGTTAAGTGACTTCCTCATAAATGTGAGTTAGTTAAGAATTAAGGCAAGTCTGGAATCCAGGTTGCCTGGCCCACCAAAGACCCTCACAGATGTTGTTAGGATAGTCAAATTATTAGAGCCATCTGATTTAGTTTTCCCAGGGCCTAAATAGTCTATAAAGTTAGATGATCTTGATATATTTCAATTCTTAGTCTGAATTTCTTTGGTCTTAGCTCTCTAGTTTTAGATTCTGCAGTATCATTGTATTTTTACTGGAGGCTAACACAATTTGATTTACTCATTAAGAAAAGAAACATTTAATTAATTAAATATACATCCAAGTTAGTTAGCATATAGTGCAACAATGATTTCAGTAGATTCTAGTGATTCATCCCCTATATATAACACCCAGTGCTCATCCCAACAAGTGTCTTCCTTAATGCCCCTTACCCATTTAGCCCATCTCCCCTCCCACAACCCCTCCAGCAACCAACCCTCTGTTTGTTCGCTATATTTAAGAGTCTCTTGTGTTTTGTCCCCCTCCGTTTTTATATTATTTTTGCTTCCCCTTCCTTATGTTCATCTGTTTTGTATCTTCCCTTCAAGCCCTCGCTTCATCCACACTGGCCTCTCTGCGGCCTCTCACACATTCTAGGCATGGTCCTACTGTAGGGCTTTTGCACTAGCTATTCCTTCTGTTTGGAATGCTCTTTCTTCTCTGAGAGCTGGATGGTTAACTCCTTCACTTTCAAGTATTTGCTCAAATGTCAGTTTCTTAATTGCGCATACTGTGACTATGCTAATATTGCAACCTAATCTCTATTCCTCTACTCCCAATCCCTCTTACCCTACTCAGCTTTACGTTTTTCCATAGGATTTATCATATTTTAACATATAATTTATTTAGTTATACTTATTGCGTGTCTCTCCAGTTGGAATTTGAATGGCACAAAGGCAGGGATCCTTGTTCAGTTTTGTTGATTGATGTATCCCAGTGGCTGGAAGAAAAACTGTGCATTAAATGAGTAAATGCACCATTTGAACTGTGTGTCTTCTATATCCCCCAATTATTCTTGAATTAAAAAAAAAAAGAAAAACTTAGCTTTATGAAAAGGGATCAGATACATAAGCAGAGTGAGTGTCCACAATCTGAAATAAGTTATGAAGAGCATTGAGTTTTAAATAATGGGTATAAGATAATTATGTCACAAGATTGTTGTGATCTTTAAATGATACACATGGAAACAGTCAAAAGCCATGAATTAAGGGAATTCCCAGATCATTGGCCTATATAAAATAAGGGCCTCAAAGACAGGGTACAAGTTGTTATAAACCCTTAGAAGCTACTTTATCCACTTCTTCTGTGACATCATTTCTTTGAAGATTCCCTTTTCTTCTAAGTTTGAAAAGGTTAGCGTTAAACATTGAGAATAGGGAAAAAGCTCTGTAAATGTTTATAAATTTCGGCAAAGATTACTTTGCATTCATTTTTAACAGGGAATATTGAAATGACAGTCACCGATGATGATTTGTAAACTTAGAATGGAGAGGATTGAAAATTGTATTTACATTGGGCTGTTAAATGCCTGCTTGAGACTTGAATTTTGCCCCTACTACCCATTTTGAAAAATGTAGTTTGTTTTCAAGTATGTAATAGTTTAGTAAATTTACATATCTGAACATTCAGCACAGAAGCTAGTTTTCCTTCCCTCCCATTTGTTTTTGTAAGGGTACAAGTAAGTTCTGTACAAAAAAACACAAAATAAAAACAAAAACGTGGATTCATGCATGATGTATTATCCACTTAATTCCTGGTACTATGTCTTTTCTCTGAAATACTAGAACTGATTGAGAAGACAGATATTATTGCATGGTATGTATCCCAATAGGCCAAGCACTGTAGGGAGTGCCAACTTAGCAAGGTGGGACATCCTGGAAGCTGACAGAACACCAAAAAAATCAATGTCCAGAATGATGACTGAATGAGGTGGTTCAGGTCTCTGGAGAGTTAGCCTGTGAAGCTCAATGATGACCTTTCACATTATCTCTATGATTACTGTGACTTATCCTCTCATTCTTTACTCTGCTTGCTTCTTTTTCTAAAAAACGTTTGAGAGAGAGAAAATGCGTGTGAGTGGGGGAGGGGTAGAGAGAGAGGGAGAGAGAATCCCAAGCAGGCTCTGCTCAACAAGTGCAGAACCCAATGCAGGGCTTGATCTCACAAACTGTGAGATCATGACCTGAGCTGAAATCAAGAGTCAGATGCTTAACTGACTGAAATGCCCAGGATCCCCTATTTGCTTCTACTCCTGATCCTAAACCTGGAATAGGGAAAGAGGAAGATTTTTATCAGTGGCACTGGAAAATGACAAAGTAACACAGGCTGACTTCAGTTAACACAAAAAGCATAATCAACTTCAAAGGAAGAATTAAAGTACTAGCTATATAGAATATCAATATTATCCTAGGTGTAATCTTTATGCATAGGACAGTCCTGTGTATCACATAGCTGGGTCCTTGTGCAATGAATGCTTCTCTGTAATGCTACCTGTCACTTATTTGCATAAGAAAGACTTCAGTTGCTTTCGTAGTAATTTGTTACAAAAGATGGGCAAATCAGATAAGTTTGTGTTTCCATTTTGAAAAGTTAACAATGGTCAAAACATTAAGGCCAAGTAAATATCCAGTAAAATTCTTATCTCTAGAAGCAGATTTCAAGACCTAGTACCACACCCTTACTTTAGATGACGGAAACGCCAGTTACATGTAGATCATTTTCATTTTGGTTATTATGCCAGCTCTTTTCATTGTTCTGCTTATTGATTTATGTTTTTCTCACAGTTTGTGCCACTGTTTATCTTAGAACTAAAGAATCTGGGAAAGGATTCAAGTCTTTTGACTGTGTAGTTTTTGTAAACCTGAAGTCCTAGATTTGAGTATACAGAAATAAGCTGGGATCTGGTACACTCATTAATACGAAGCTTTAGGTTTATGTCATACATGTACATGTTGTATTTGTATGTGGAAATACAAATATGTATAAATTTTTATGGTTTTCCATATGGGTATAATTCTTTCTTCCCAATTGTAATAGAAGTAGTAAATGATTTTTCTTTAAAGGAAATCATTTGTTGACACCCCCTCAAACACACACTCCAGAGGTCAAGAACTATCATCAGTTTACCCTGTGAAATTGATTTTTGAACATTTACTTGAAATAATGTAGCAGCCTATTAGACTTCATTACTTGGAAAGTATTTCCAGGTCTATTTGTAAAGCTAGCTTTTCCCCCTCCACCCCTAAAGAGTTCAATCGAAATAAAAACGGAGAGTAGTTTCCCCTCCCACAAGAAAGACACTGCCAGAAATAAATATGGTCTATGTTACTTATTCTTCATTCTCTGTTAGTGTTTTGGGAATATTAATCATATATTAATGTTCTAATACAATTTTTTGGCATTATATATACATTAGCTATATTCTATATAATAAACTATTCTTTTTATGCCTTAGAAATGTTAGCCACTAGATGGGGCGCCTGGGTGGCGCAGTCGGTTAAGCGTCCGACTTCAGCCAGGTCACGATCTCGCGGTCCGGGAGTTCGAGCCCCGCGTCAGGCTCTGGGCTGATGGCTCAGAGCCTGGAGCCTGTTTCCGGTTCTGTGTCTCCCTCTCTCTCTGCCCCTCCCCCGTTCATGCTCTGTCTCTGTCTGTCCCCAAAAAATAAACGTTGAAAAAAAAAAAAAATGTTAGCCACTAGAAAAAAATTGCTGTAATTTAAGAATTGGTACTGTTTCTGTGAGTAAAGTATTAATTAACAAAGCCTTCTTCTTTACGAAGGTATCTCTGGGTTACCCTTCCAGCAGTTTCAGGGGAACCCTGGTATAAGTAAAAACGACCCCTGATTAGTCACCAGCCTCTGGACTGGGAGGAGTATGGATGTGCCATACATACCTAACTGGAAGCCACAGCTTTGGGTTTCACTAAGTGAAGTGTGTTCTTTGTTACTGGGTATATCCCCCTTCATGAAAGCTATGTTCATGGGATGGCTTAAGTCTGAGGCAGTGTGGTTCTGACAGCATCTGTGTGCTCTCGCTGCCTGATACCCAACCTGTCCATTGTAGGGCTGGAGAAAGGTCCCTGAATTCCTCCTCTGAAGAGATGTGCCTGAAAGCTCTCCTGCTGACGTGCTGAGTTCTTGTCCTGCATCCCTCTGCAGAGCTAGATTCTGTCAGACTTTGGCCCATTGAGTCTTGCAAACTAGTTTGTTCTGAAGCCAAGAGCACTGCTGCTGGTTGAGCAGAAGGGGCAGTGCACTCTCGTAAGTGTTTCATGTGAAAGCATAATAACAACTACTCATTCTTCCTTTGTTTTTCAGAAATGTGTTACGGACGAGTGTTTCTTTTTTGAACGATTGGAATCTAATAACTACAATACTTATCGGTCAAGGAAATACTCCAGCTGGTATGTGGCACTGAAACGAACTGGGCAGTATAAACTTGGACCCAAAACAGGACCTGGGCAGAAAGCTATACTTTTTCTTCCAATGTCTGCTAAGAGCTGATCTTAATAGCAGCATCTGATCTCATTTCATATGAAAGAAGATGTTTTAGAAATTTGTTAGTGAAAGAAAAAAATGTACAGCTAGCTGCTCAGTTTGGATAAATGGTCAGATAACCTTTTATCTAATACTAAATATTTAACCATTGCCTTAGTAAAGAAAAGCAATAAAAGTTCCTAGAAAAAGTATAGACTTCCACCTTTTATATAGCATTTCCCTTTATCCAGTGAAGCTTATTTAGAGCTACACTCTTTGTCATACATTTGCTTCATTTGGAAAGAGGCTTTTAAAAACAAATTTTCTTCATGGAAATTATACAAAATTGGGAAATTAAAGTCAGATATTAGTTAACCCCAAATGTCCACCACTTCATATAATATGGTACACATTATCCTACATGTACAATTTACTTAACATTTTTAAAAACACAAATATGGATTTAATCCATTCCTATCATAGTTCTATAATTCTCTGGCAGTTCCTTATGATACAGTTTATAGAACAAGCCTGTGTAAACTGCTGGAAGTTCTTCCACGGTGAAATCAATCTTGTCAAACCCTTCTCTGTACCCGTAGAGAAGCAGCCTAGCAACTCTGCTGGTGATGGGAGTTGTGTTTTCAGTCTTGACCAGGTCATGGAGATCCATCCACTCACACCTTAAGCATTCACGCTGGCAAAAATTTATGGTGAATGAATATGGCTTTAAGCGACAGATGATATACATATCTGACTTCCCAAAAGCTCCGGGATTGGTGTGCTGTTGCCGAATGCTCAGAAGGGACCTGAATTCTGATTTTATACCAGTCTCTTCAAAAACTTCTCGAACTGCTGTGTCTCCTATATAAAAGAAAGATGTACAAATCAGTAAGGATCACATTTTTAGAATTGTAATCATCACAGTTTTCAGATAAAGTAACGTTATCTAAAGGTTGAAAAGCAAAACTTCATCCTAAGAAAGGATTCAACATAAACTTGCCTTCTGGACATCCTGAAATACCAAAGTATTTTCTTACCACTGTATATCTAAGAAGCTTTTGAAATATTGAGTATTTCTTTGGCTATTTGTAGGCTTACCCACCTGTATATTTTTGGAGTCACATTTTTAATCTCTTCCTGCTCTTTCCCAGAAGTTGAAAACCTAGTTTCCTGCAGTTAATATTCCTATATGTTTCTTCATTATTATCCTGTTCCTGCTCATCCATCAAAACTGCCTAAATTTATACATATTAGGATTGAGAAAATGTGATCCATTCTTCCTTACAAAAGTCTGTAGAGCTGCAGAATGTATTGAATGGAGAAATGTTCAAAGCTTTCCTGGTGATCTTGGGTGGGACTGTCAAGCCTCTGAAGTCATAGAACAGATTCATTTATTACCATTTTGTTATGTTCTTGTCAGTGGAATCCCATTATGGTCATTTGGGGCATTTCCTTTGTTTCTTGAGATTCCAAAGAACTTGGATTCATTCCTCCGACACCAACAAGCTGCAGTCATTTTATCAGAAGTGTTCGAGAAACTTGCAATTTACAGAATTTTGTAATAGTACAACAAGGATTTCACATTTATAAGGCTGATTTTTTCAATATTATGCAAATTTTTAGGGCAAAATGTTTATTGTCAACATTTTTGTGGTTGCTTTTTCTAAATCTCCAGATGAACCCCCTAAATGGGCTTTCTGTAATTTTGTGATGACCTGTCACGGACTCCCAAAGTGTTTTATGAAAAACCCTTTAAAAAGCTGCCTTCTTTGCCCAGTTTGCTGGGAAGCTTCCTAATTTCACAACTGCCAGAGCTACAGATTTTTCCTCAAAGACCCTTCTATTTCCTTGTTTGCTGTAAAGAAAATTTTATTTACCTTCTCAGTCTTATTGGTGAAGAATAGGTAAGGAAGAGGAAGTCAAGGAAAAATGTCTCAATTTCCACATAACTCTGATTAAAGACTGGCTTAAGAATTTCCTACATATGCTTTTTTTTTTTTTAAATCCTAAGAAACTGCTCTGGAAATATTCATGGGAAGAGCAAAGGGTCCGAAAATATAAGACATTGGTCTGTGATTTTGGATTACATGCTGACTTCCCCTTCCCTTGAGATTTGCCATAGTTTAAACATGGTTAGAAATTACTATTTAAAACTAAAACATAAAAGAAGAATTTGTGTTAATAAAAGGAAAACCTAATGAGAAAAAGAATTTTCAGCCTGGCATGTAATACATGTTTGCTACTAAATTTGTTAAACTGCTGCACTAGTCTAAAACTTTACATGTCATTTGCTGATTTCACTTAACTATTGTTTAAATGTTTATTTTTATTCCTTAAACACTTTGAAAAATAACTATCGGAGTCCTGTTAAACTCTTAGTACCACCAATTAAGAGTTTGGCATTTCGTTTGGAGTCTAGCCTTTTTATGTGTCATGGAAGCACAGGACAGACTTGTGAGTGAATGAATATACCCTACTCAGCAGTCACCTTAGCAGCTGACTGAAAATAAGCACTGCCCTGGGTAGTTTGATCAGTTTAACTTCAATCAAGATATCATTGACTAGACTAAAAAATGAATGGATAGATAAGTGCTTTTGCACTTATGAGTATGAGTAACTTCTTCCACCTCAACGTGGAAATCTTTACCCCAAGTCTTTCACCATGAATTTAAAAACTTGTAAATTTATTTAACTGCTTTATTCTGTTTTACCTTTATTTTAATGTACTGTAAGCTGAACTGATATAACATTTACTGTTCTGTATGTTTAACAAACATAGGAAAAACCAAGGGGGTTTTGTTTTTATGTTTGCTGACTGAGATGTTTAAATATGTCCTAGTGTTTTGTTTAGTTACAAGACAGTGAAAAGGAGTTTATTTTGTTATTTCTATTTTGTAATATTTAACAATAGGATTAGGTTGGAAAAAAATAATAGGAAAAATTGGGCAGAATGTGGGTTTTCCTACTGTTTCCCTCTGATTCTGGTGCACTGATGAGCTCTGATCAGAACCTGCTACTTTATAGTCCTTTCCCCATGCAGGGGATTCTCTTCCTGTCACTGGTAAATGGTATTTTTTTTAGAAAGGCAACTTCTCCATTTTTAACCTGGTAGATCCTTTTGTACTATTAGGGTATCATATTGAAGCCTGAGGATTGCATTCTATTTTGTATATGCCCCCCCCCCCTTAATTTTTTTAAGCACTGTGGACAAGAGAGCTTCATTTACTTAGTAGTATTATAGAATTAAGGATTCCAAAACAAATATGTTTCCCATGTGTTTCCCAGTTAACTAGTGTTTACTACTTAAGAGCTATATTTGTGATGGCTGTATTCTACTATATTACATACTTTCCTAAATACAGAATTTAAAGAAAATAATTTTAATAATTATTGGGTGATTTGGCTTCATCCTTTAGAATATTGTGTTAAAAGTCAGAAATGCTCTGATATAAGTCATGGTCTTTCAGAACTCTGTTGTCAGTTATTATTTCTAGCTGCTTTCAGGATTTTATTATTTCTAAGGCAAAGCTTTAATTTATAATACGCCTAGACAATATGAATGCCAGTTGTTGCTTCTAATTCCACGTGGTTGGGCATATATATGTTGTCTAAATAGGTGGGTTGTTGTGACAACCACAAATATTTAAATTCAGAATTCACTACTTTTTTCCTTTCTTTTTTTTAAACCTGGACTTAAAGAGTTCTGGAGTATACTTAAACCTAAAATTATGCATGCTTGGAAATGTTTATTCATTTGCATTTAAATAGAAGTAAAAATTCAGGATCCATAAAAATTCAAAAGTCCATTCATTTGGGAAGGTAAGACTCAAAAGATGAAACTAACAAACTTCCTGTGGCCAGTATGGACTGGGTAAAGTTGTAAAACAAATTTAACTAGCTCACACACAATGTCACAGATCATGTAAGGATAGTATGAAATAAGTAGGTGTTCCAAAGTAAATGGTCCTTTCTTTCAGCATTTGCACCACTCCACAATCTTTTATTTCAAAAGAAGACCTAAACAACAGAATTTACGCAGAAGGTCCCTGAAGTACCTAAAAACCAAAATCTGCAATGGATAGATCTCAGTGTGGTAAATTTATTTCTGGTTTGTTAGGAATTGTCTATGTACTGTGTATGGGGCATTTTAATCTGTAACATTAAAAAAATCAAGTTTCAAGTATATACACATCAAGTATATACAAATATTGAAAGATAATTTAGGAAGTTGCCTTTATATATAAATGTTGGTTAGATAGTGAACATGCACATGGAAAAAGCAATCATGGAGAAATAATACTGGTATCAAATGAGTCATCCATTGATTTATTATGATAGAGACTGCGTTTGACTCAGTGGTTAAGGAATATGTAGGACAACTCCATATTTACTCTTTCTCCTCTTTACTGTAAAATCAGTAACATGGAAAGTTCTTAGCTTATTTCACATTGCCTGGTTTTAAATACTGAGCTCTGTAAGTTGTTTTAGTTGTTTAGTTGTTTTAGAGAGCTATCTCTCTTTTGAGACTTTCTCATAGGAGAGTTTTGGCTTCCTTACTATTTAAAATAAATAGCAGTCAAAATTATTATAAAGAGGAGAATTAAGTCAGTAGTGCTCTATAAGTGACTTTTAAATGGACCTCAAAATAAGTATTACTTATAAAGTTAGTATGCATGGTTGTGTGGTGAAATGGTCAAGAATTTGTGTTTTCTTACAGTTTAATTCCAGGAAAAGTATTAGTCCTATCCAAAATAACCCTAAATGCTAAACTTTACCAATGTATATGAAAAGCTTTTTATTTTCAAACAAATTAATCTAGAAGCAATCCTAAACAGAACAGGTGGTATGCTCCTAATAATATTTTTTATACTAATGGAATAAGTTGTAATATTACAAGTTTTGCTGCTAATTTTATATTAGCCCTGAAGTAACCTCTGAAATTTCTCAGAAAATTTAAAATCTTATTTTCAGCTATAGAGCTAAAAAGTAAACACGGAAATTTCCTAAATTTTTTCAAGCAATTAAAAATATGTAAGGTACACACCGATATCTTCTCCAGGCTCTGACAGGCCTCCTGGGAACTTCCACATATTTTTCAACTGCAATATAAAATCAGAAAATAAAGTTAACATAGCTTCAATCACTAACCCGCACATGGAGAGTCGACAAAAATTGGTCAAAGGATTGAGAATTTATTTTTTGGTAATAACATGCAAATTTCTTTCATCTTCCTTCTTCACTCCTCCCTTTCTTTTTCTTGGGGGGAAACTGGTGACTTTTGAAATCTTTTCCTACCTTTTTCTCTAGGAAATAGAAGTGGTTTTGTTTGGTTAATGTGATAAATTCTGTATGAATGAAACAGTGGAGGGAAACATCTACTGAATTTGTGTAATTTTTAAAATTTTGCTGCTAGTTAACTATTAACAAATAGAGGAATCTTACAGATGCTGCTATAAATAGAAAGTACAGTATAAGTTTAATAACTAAAATATACTATTTTTAATTTTCACATTTATTTTTTGTGTTGTGTGTCTAATCAGATTTCTCTTGTCTCTGTGTTAATGATTGTATGTACAAATGTAATTGCTTTTCATGGGTAGCATGAATAAATCTGATTAGTTTAAGTTTGTGCTGTTTGTGTGTATACCATTTCATTTTTTGGGGGGAAGGAAGGGCAAGTGGGAAGATCTGAGAATGAGGATACATATGGAAAAAATTGATTACAAATAATTATGAAATGGCATGGGACCATATTCTTATGGCTGACACAATTATTTTTTGTTCTATACATCCAACAGCATGATAAAAGGTGCTGAGCTTGGAGCCAGTACACTTTATGATCTTCATTCATAAAATAAGTTTATGGACCTTTTACTGGTGTGCTTTTTGACCCACTCATTTCCTGGATGAGTGCTTCATAAAGAATGTGTCATTTCCCAACTGTGCTACATTGGAGACCAGTGGCATGGTTCCCAGAGTTTCCACAGACTGTTGATTATGTGGGTACAGAATTTAGGCTTTCCACCCTTCCGTGTCTGGCTCAGACTTGAGATTAATTTATAAAGCATATTTTATTAATGTAGAAATATATCTCTGGTATAGATCTATATTAAGACAGTCTTTCAGATTTTGTTCTGAAATGGTTCCAGAAGCTATAGAAACCATGCAGTTTTCTTCCTGATAGGATGTTAGTTAGATTTTATATCTAACACCATAAATGCTATTTCTAACAAAAGAAATGTTATAATGGTAGGGCAGAAAATACTCCCCAAAATAATAAAAGAACTTTTAAAATTTTACCTAGATTTGACTATAAATAATTGGAGATTATAAATTAAATTATAAACTTATTAGGAGAAAAATGTTACATATAAGGATTGAAAACAGCTTACACAAATCTGATTTTGATTATTTCATAGAACTTAGGTATAAAAAGAATATATTTTTGTGGTAGTATGTGATCTTTTTTGGCACCACTTAGGTTTAAAGAGATTATTTGAAAAAAGCTTTCTTGTCCCCTGCAAGACAACTTACAGAGCTCAGTATTTAAAACCAGGCAATGTGAAATAAGCTAAGAACTTTCCATGTTACTGATTTTACAGTAAAGAGGAGAAAGAGTAAATATGGAGTTGTCCTACATATTCCTTAACCACTGAGTCAAACACAGTCTCTATCATAATAAATCAATGGATGACTCATTTGATACCAGTATTATATCTCCATGATTGCTTTTTCCATGTGTATGTTCACTATTCTTTTTCACTATTATTCTTTTTCACTATTATTCATGTTCACTATTATTCTTTTACATGTAGCTGTCATTTTTCCAGCACTACTTCTTGAAGAGACTATCTTTCCCCATTGTATATTCTTGCCTCCTTTTTCATAAACTAATTGGCCATATAATTTCAGGTTAATTAAAAAACATATTCCCATTAATGGGCTTAGCAATATAAATAATAACGGCAACTTCCAGAGAAGACTGTGGAGTAGGAGGACCCTGAGCTCACCTTGTCCCATGGACACACCTAGATAACACCTGTATCAGTGTATATAACCCAGAAACAACCCAAAGATTGGCAGAACTGACTCTTCACAGCTACATGTAGAGTACAGGTAACATGGAAGAGGGTGGGGAGGGCAGAGACATGGTCTGAAGCATTTGGCTTTGAAAACCAGAGGGGCATAATTTTGCAAGTTCCTACAATCAGCAGGGCTTAACAAATGGGATGCTATAAAAATCAGGCTGGTCTATGGAGAGGCTAGAGGGCAAGGAACGGAGTCTCTGCACGTGGAGCACAACAAACAGCCCGGTGGAGATACAGCATAGAAGAACAGTTTAACGCCTGGGGTGTATGGGGAAGGAGGTTTTGTTTGGTTTTTTACTAATCTCAGAGTGTGTGCTGGAGGGGCAGGGATCCTTGGGAGACTTCTCCAAGAGCTGGCAGGTGCCACTTTCCTCCCCTGCTTCCCAGCCTATATACGTGGATACCAGCAGGAACCAATGCAGGTCCAACACTCACCACCTAATTTGCTAACAGCATGAACTGCCGTCACATTCTCCTGCAGACCTGCCCCCTCCAATACACTGTTGGCCAGAGCCCATCCAAAGTGGTGCCACAAGGGTGGCATCATGCAAGCAGACCTGACAGGAAGCAGCACCACTCCAAAGTGACTCCTGTCCCAGGAAAAGGGAAAGATAACCACACACAACTGTGGCCCCAGCAGTAGGCTGGGGGCAGACAACTGGTCTCACTGCAGGCCTTGCCCACCAATGAAAGCCTCTCGGGGGAAACATAGGGAAAGCACCCAGCAGTTTGGTGCTACCCTCTGGCATTGCCTGGTCTGACTCAAACTCAAGGCCGCCCCAGACTGATGCAACAACACTGGGACCAAATCCTGGCCACAACAGGCAAAGACAGCCATGGCTGGACTACTGCAAAAGCAGCTCAATTACAACAGCAGGGCACGTGCAACACATTGAGACACCCTTGAAGTGCCAAATTCTGGTGAGTAGGGGAGACTGCATTATAGGGCATCCCAGGACCTCTTCTTCATAAGGCCATCAATCTCAAGAGCAGGAGATGGAGCTGACTTTCCTCACACAGAAACAGACACAGAGAGACAAAATGCAACAGAGGATTCTGTCCAAAATCAAAGAACAGGACAAAATCACAGTAAGAAACTAAATGAACAGAGCTAAGAAATATGAATATAGTGGACTTGAGAAAAGAGGGGAGGGATCTCAATGAGACACTCAAAAACGAGACAGAAAACATAAAAAAGAACCATTCAGAAATGAAGAGCTCAATAAAAATTAAAAATACACTAGAGGGAATAAATAGTAGAGGGCACAGAAAAACAGATAGGCAACCTGGAGGACAGAATAATAGAAAGCAATCAAACTGAACAGGAGAGAGAAAAAAAGAATAGAAAATGAAGACAGACTTAGGGAACTTAGCAATACCATCAAGCATTCATCTTATAGGAGTTCCAGAAGAGAGAGAAAAGGGGGCAAATAATTTATTTGAGGAAATAACAACTGAAAACCTCCCAAATTTGGGAAGGGAAACATCCAGATCCAGGAGGCACGTAGAGCCTCCAACAAAAATCATACTAAGGAGGTAACACAAAGATACATAGTAGTTAAAATGGCAAAAAGTAGTAAGCATTTTACAAGCAGCAAGAGAAAAGAAAACAGGAATATCCCATAAGGCTATCAGCTTATTTTTCACAGAAACTTTGCTGAGAAGGGGGTGTCACGATATATTCAAGGTCCTGAAGGAAAAAAACCTGCAGCAAGGCTATCACTTACAATAGGAGAGATTAAGAGTAACCCAAACAAAAGTTAAAGGAATTCATAACCACTAACTCATCCTTAATAGAAAAGTTAAAGGGGGCTCTTCTGAGTGGAAAGGAAAGACCATAAACAAGAGTAAGAAAAGTAGGAAGTACAAAAGCAGTAAAATTAAATATATCTGTAAAAATTAGTCAAGGGACTCACAAAATAAAAGGATGTAAAGTATGACACCATATACCTAAAACATGGGAGGGCAGAGAGGAGTAGAGTAGGTTCAAACTTAAGCAGCCATCAACTTTATAATATAGATTGTTATATGCATTAGATGTTATACACAAACCTAAGGGTAACCACAAATCAAAAAAACAGTAACAGGTATGCAAAAAAATAAAGAGAAAGGAATCCAAAATATCACTAAAGAAAGTCAGCAAACTGAGCTGAGAAGGAACATAGAACTACAAAACCGACCATAAAACAAGTAACAAAATGGCAATAAGTACATACCTCTCAACAATTACTTTGAATATAAATGGATTAAATGCTTTAATCAAAAGACACAGGTGATGGAATGGATTAAAAAGACTCATCTATCTGCTGCCTACAAGAAACTCATTTTTGACCTAAAGACATCTGTGGATTAAAAGTGAAAAGATGAAAAAGCATTTATCATGCACATGGATGTCAAAAGAAAGCTGAGGTAGCATTATTTATATTGGACAAAATAGACTTTAAAACAAAGACTGTAAAAATAGACAAGGACACTATGTAACTATAAAGGAAACAATCCAAGAAAATATAACAATTGTAAATATTTATGCACCAAACATGGAAGCACCCAAACACATAAAGCAGTTAATAAATGTAAGGAAGTAATCAATAGTAACATAATAATAGTAAGAGACTTTAATATCCCACCTACATCAATGGACTGATCATTGGCTTTGAATGACACATTGGAACAGACAGATCTAGCAGATACATTCAGAACATTCTACCCTAAAATAGCATTCATGTGCATATGGGGCAGTCTCTAGAACAGATCATGTATTAAGCTACGAAAAAGTCTGAACAAATTCAGAAAGTCACACCATGTATCTTTTCTGACTACAACACTATGACACTAGAAATCAACAAGAAAAAATATGGAAAAGAACACAAATACAGGTCTATTATGTAATGTTCACTAAACAATGAATGGGTCAACCAAGAAATTAAAAGAGGAAATAAAAGAGGAAATAAAAAAATACATGGAAACAAGTGAAAATGAAAACCCAGCAGTCCCAAATCTTTAGCAAAAGCTGTTCTAAGAGGGAGGTTTACAGCAATACAGGTTTATCTCATGAAGCAAGAAAAATCTCAAATAAACTACCTAACCTTATACTTAATGGAGGTAGGAAAAGAAGAAAAAACAAAACTCCAAATACATAGAAGGAAGGAAATAATAAAGACTGGAGAAGTTAACAAAATAAAAACTAAAAGACTAGAATAGATGAATGAAAACAGGAGCTGGTTCTTTGAAAAGATCAACAAAATTGATAGACCTTTAGCCAGACTCATAAAACAAACAACAACAACAACAACAACAACAACAACAAAACAGGAGAAAGGACTCAAATTAACAAAATCAGATATGAAAGAGGAGAAATAACAATTGATACCAGAGTAATACCAAAGATAATAAGAGAGTATTACAAAAAAAATTACATGCCAACACATTGGACAACCTAGAAGAATTGGATAAATTCCTAGAAACATAAAACCTCCCAAAATGAATCAGGAAGAATTAAGTATTTTGAACAGACTAATTACCAGCAATGAAATCATTAATAAAAAACACTCCCAACAATATTCTAGGACCAGACAGCATCACAGGTGAATTTTACCAAACATTTAAAGAAGAGTTAATACCTGTTCTTCTCAAACTATTCCAAAAAATGGAAGAGAAAGGAAAGCTTCCAAATTCATTCTATGAGGCAAGCATTACTCTGGTACCAAAACCACATAAAGACACTACAGAAAAAGAGAACTATAGGCCAATATATTCTGATGAATATAGATGCAAAAGTCCTCAAAAAAATACTAGCAAATCAAATCCAACAATACATTAAAAAAATCACTTGCCACAATTAAGGGATTTATTCCTGGGATGCAAGGGTGGTTCAATATTCACAAATTAATTGATATGATACATCACATGAACAAGAGAAGGGAAAAATCGTATGATCATTTTAATAGATGCAGAAAAAAGCATTTGACAAAGTACAACATCCATTCATGATAAAAACCCTCAAAAGTATGATTATAGGGAACATGCCTCAACGGCATAAAGACCATATATGAAAACCCACAGCTAATATCAAACCTAATGGTGAAAAATTGAGTTTTTCCCCTAAGATCAGGAACAAGACAAGAATGTCCACTCTCACCACTTTTATTCAACATAGTACTGGACATCCTAGCTACAGCAATCAGACAACAAAAGAAATAAAAGGTATCCAAATTAGTATGGAAAAAGCAAAACTCCCACTATTTGCAGATGACATGACACTACATGTAGAAAACCTGCATGACTCAACCAAAAAACGTCTAGAACTTATAAATGAATTTGGTAAGGTCACAGAATACAAAATCAATACACATTTCTATACATTAATAATGAGGTAGCAGGAAAGGAATTAAGAAAACAATCCCATTTACAATTGCACCCAAAATATAAGATACCTAGAAATAATCCTAACCAAAGAGGTGAAAGACTTGTACTCTGAAAACTAAAAAACACTGATGAAATTGAGGACGACACAAACAAATGGAAAGATATCTGATGCTCACGGATTGGAATAACAAATATTGTTAAAATGTCCATACTACCCAAAGCAATCTATATATTTAATGCAATCCCTATCAAAGTACCAACATCATTTTTCAGATAACTAGAACAAAGAATTGTAAAATTTGTATGGAACCACAAAAGACTCTGAATAGCCAAAGTGATCTTGAAAATGAAGAATAAAATAACAATTTAAAAACTTAAAAAAAAGAAAATGAAGAATAAAAAATTTAAGTATCACAATCTCAGATTTCAAGTTATACTACAAAGCTAATTAAAACTGTGTAATACTGGCACAGAAACAGACACATAAGTCAATGGAACAGAATAGAGAGCCCCAAAATAAACCTACGAGTACATGGTTAATCTTTGACAAAGGAGGCAAGAATATGCAATGGGACAAAGCCTCTTCAACAAATGGTGCTGGGAAAACTGGACAGCTACGTGCAAAAGAATGAAAATGGACCACTTTCTTATAAAATGGATTAAGTACTTAAATGTGAGACTTAAAACCATAGAAATTCAAGAAGAGAGAACAAGCAGTAATTTCTCCAAAATCGGCCACAAGCAACATTTTTCTAGATACGTCTCCTGAGGCAAGGGAAACAAAAGCAAAAATAAACTATTGGGACTAGAACAAAATAAAAAGCTCTGTATAGCAAGGAAACCGTGAACAAAACTAGAAGACAAACTACTCACTGCGAGAAGTTATCTGCAAGTGACATATGTAATAAAGTGTTAGTATCCCGAATACATAAAGAACTTACACAACTCAATACCAAAAAATAATCCAATTAAAAAATGGGCAGAAACAGGTACATTTTCCCAAATAAAATATACACATGGCCAACAGACACATGAAGATGTTTCTAGGAATTTATCCATTTCTTCCAGGTTGTCCAATTTGTTGGCATGTAAGGGAAATGCAAATCAGATACAGAAAGAAGCCTTTTTTGTTCCCCTTATCTGATTAAAGGCAGAGCTTTCTGAGAAGCTGTCATAAATCCCCTTGGTTCGAACTTCCAGCCAAGGAAGGAAACCTAGATGAGAAATTACATAAACAAATATGAGAAATTACCAGACATATTTCACACCTCTCTCTTGCACTGATATACAAACCCCTACTTCTAGTTGTTCAGGCAGCACTCCCCAAACTTTTCTCCTACTAACCTGTTGTCAATTAATTCACAGGCTCCCCAACCACCGAACGCGGAAGAGGAAAAGTTCCCAACACTACTTTATGACTTAACTCTCTGGTTGTGTTTCCCAGTCTGTGAAATGAGGAGGAGAATAGGTTGCCATGATGTATAAAGCAGCTACATAATACAGAGCACAAGTAATAATCTTTTGCTGGTGGAGGGTCAAGCTTCCATGTTGATGGCTGCTGACTGATTAGGATGGTGGAAGCTGAAGCCTGGGGTGGCTGTGGCAATTTCTTAAAACAATAAAGTTTGCTACATCCACTGACTCTTCCTTTCATGAATGATTTCTCTGTATCATGAGATGCTGTTTAAAAGCATTTTATCCACAGTAGAACTTCTTTCAAAATTGGGAATCAGGGCATCGGTTAAGCGTCCAAATTCGGCTCAGGTCATAATCTTGTGGTCTGTAAGTTCAAGCAGTATATTGTGCTCTGTGCTGACAGCTCAGAGCCTGGAGCCTTCTTTGGATTGTGTTTCCCTCTTTCCTGCTCCTCCCCTGCTCACGTTCTTGTCTCTCTCTCAAAAATAAAAAATTAAAAAACATGTCAAAATTGGTAATCAATCCTCTCAAACCCTGCTGCTGCTTTATCAACTAAATTTATGTAATATTCTAAATCCTTTGTTTCATTTCAATAATCCTCATTGCATCTTCATCAGGAGTACATTCCATCTCAAGGTGGCTACCCTAAATAAGAGATTTTCAATATAGATGAAAAGACCCTTATTGAAGGCTTTCAATTTATTTTGTCCAGACTATCAGAAGATTCACTTTCTATGGCAGCTCTAGCCTTTAAAAATATATTACTTAAATAATAAGACTTGAAAGTTGAAATGAATCCTTGATCCATGAGCTACAGAATGGATGCTGTGTTAGCAGGCATGAAAACAACATGAATCTCATTGTACATTTCCATCAGTGCTCTTGGGTGACTAGGTGCATTGTCAATGAGCAGTCATATTTTGAAAGGAATCTTCTGAGCAGGTCTCAATGTTGTAATGTAAACTGTTGTGTTGTCCTCTAGGCTTTGTTGTTCCATTTATAGAACACAGGCTGAAGATTTAGCATAATTCTTAAGGACCTTAGGATTTTTGGAATGGTAAATGTACACTGGCTTCAACTTAAAGTCACCAGCTGGGATGGCCCCTAACAAGAGTGTCAGCATGTCATTTGAAGCTCTGAAGCCAGGCATTGACTCTTCCTCTCCGGCTATGAAAGTTTTAGATGGCATCTTCTTCCAATAGAAGGCTATTTTGTCTACACTGAAAACCTGTTTTTTAGTATAGCCACCTTCATAAATTATCCTAGCTAGATCTGGATAACTTGCTACAGCTTGTTTCAACTCTTACTGCTTCACCTTGCACATCTGTCATGGAGATGGCTTCTGTTCTTAAACCTCATGAATCTCTGCTAGCTTCACACTTTCCTGCAGCTTTCTCATCTCTTTCAGCCCTCATAGAACTGAAGAAAGTTAGAGAGTCTTGCTCTGGATTAGGCCTTGGCTTAAGGGAATGTTGGGGCTGGTATGATCTTCCATCCAGATTACTTAAACTTTCTCTTTATCAGCAATAAGGCTGTTTCACTTTCTCAGGGAGTAGTGCTTTTAATTTCTGTCAAGGACTTCTCCTTTGCATTAACACCTTGGCTAACTGTGTGGTGTCAGAGGCCTAGCTTTCAGCATCTCTTGGGTTTTAACATGCCTTACTAAGCTTAATCATTTTCTAGCTTTTAATTTAAAGTGAGAAATATGTTGTGGAAAGTGAGAGATCTTTTGTCCATTTCTTGAATGGATTATTTGTTTTTTGGGTGTTGAGTTTGCTAAGTTCTTTATAGATTTTGGATACTAACCCTTTATCTGACATGTCATTTGCAACTATCTTCTCCCATTCCATCAGCTGCCTTTTAGTTTTGTTGTTTCTTTTGCTGTGCAGAAGCTTTTTACCTTGATGAGGTCTCAATAGTTCATTTTTGCTTTTGTTTCCCTTGCCTCTGGAGACATGTCTAGAAAGAAGTTCCTGCAGCTGAGATCAAAAAGGTTGTTGTTGCCTGTTTTCTCCTTTTGGGTTTTGATGGATTTCCTATCTTACATTTACGTCTTTCATCCATTTTGAATTTTATTTTTGTGTATGGTGTGAGAAGGTGGTCTGGTTTCATTCTCATGCATGTCTCCGTCCAGTTTTCTTAGCACCAATTTTGAAGAGACTGTCTTTTATCTTTGAAAAAAATTTCTTTTTCATGTTTATTTATTTTGAGAGAGAGCACACACGAGTGAGTGGGAGAAGGTCAGCGGGTGGGGGGAGAGAGAATCCCAAGCAGACTCCACAATGACAGTGCAGAGCTGAACGTGGTCTTAGTCTCATGAATGGTGAGATCATGACCAGAGCTCAAATCAAGTCAGACACTTAAACAACTGAGCCACCCAGGTGCCCTGAGACTGTCTTTTTCCCATTGGATACTCCTTCCTGCTTTGTCAAAGACAGTTGGCCATACATTTGTGGGTCTATTTCTGGGTTCTCTATTCTGTTCCATTGATCTATGTGTCAGTTTTTGTGCCAGTACCATACTGTCTTGATGATTACAGCTCTGTAATACAGCTTGAACTCCAGGATTGTGATGCCTCCAGCTTTTTTTCTTTTCCCCCAACACTACTTGGCTATACAGGGACTTTTCTGGTTCCATACAAATTTTAGAATTGCTTGTTCTAGCTCTGTGAAGAATGCTGGTGTTATTTTGATAGAAATTGAACTGAATGTATAGATTGCTTTGAGTAGTATAGACATTTTAACAATATTTGTTCTTCTATCCATGAGCATGGAATGTTTTTCCATTTGTTTGTATCTTCCTTAACTTTTTAAAAATTTAATTTATTTTTTTAAATTTACATTCAAGTTAGTTATCATATAGTACAACAATGATTTCAGGAGTAGATTCCTTAATGCTCCTTACCCATTTAGCCCATTCCCCCTCCCACAACCCCTCCAGTAACCCTGTTTGTTCTTCATACTTAAGAGCCTCTTACGTTTCATCCCCCTCTCTGTTTTTTATACTATTTTTGCTTCCCTTCCCTTATGTTCATCTGTTTTGTATCTTAAAGTCCTCATATGAGTGAAATCATATATTTGTCTTTCTCTGACTAATTTTGCTTAGCATAATACCCTTTAGTTCCATCCGTGTAGTTCCAAATGGCAAGATTTCATTCTTTTTGATTGAGTAATACACCATTGCGTGTGTGTGTGTGTGTGTGTGTGTGTGTGTGTGTGTATCGCATCTTCTTTATCCATTCATCCATAATAATACCATAATAGTAGGGGACTTCAACACCCCACTTACAACAATGGACAGATTATCTAAGTAGAAAATCAACAAGGAAACAATGGCTTTGAACGACACACACTGCATCAGATGGACTTAATGGATATATTCAGAACATTTCATCCTAAAGCAGAATATACATTCTTTGCTAGTGCACATGGAATGTTCTTCCGAATAGATCACATACTAGGACACAAATCCACCCTCAACAAGTACAAAAAAGATCACCATCATACCATGTGTATTTTTAGACCACAACGCTGTGAAACTTGAAATCAACCACAAGAAACAATTTGGAAAGATAACAAATACTTGGAGACTAAAGAACATTCTACTAAAGACTGAATGGGTTAATAACCAAGAAGTTAAAGAGGAAATTAAAAAGTACATGGAAGCCACTGAAAATGATAAACCACAGTCCAAAACCTCTGGGATGCAGCAAAGGTGGTCATAAGAAGGAAGTATATAGCAATCAAGGCCTTCCTAAAGGAGGAAGAAAGGTCTCAGATATACAACCTAACCTTATACCTTAAAAAGGTGGAAAAAGAACAGCAAATAAAACCCCAAAGCAGCAGAAGACAGGAAATAATAAAGATTAGAGCAGAAATCAGTGCCATCGAAACCAAAAAAAAAAAAAAACAAAAAAAAAAACAGTAGAACAGATCAATGAAACCAGAAGCTGGTTCTTTGAAAGAATTAGCAAAACTGATAAACCACTAGCCCGTTTGATCAGAAAGAAAAAGGATTGGACCCAAATAAATAAAATCAAGACTGAAAGAGGAGAGATCACAACCAACACAGCAGAAATACAAACAATAAGAGAATCTTATGAGCAATTATACACCAACAAAATGGGCAATCTGTAAGAAATGGACAAATTCCTAGAAACATATAAACTACCAAAACTGAAAAAGGAAGAAATAGAAAATTTGTACAGACCCATAACCAATAAAGAAACAGAATTAGTAATTAAAAATCTCCCAAAAAACAAGAGTCCAGGGCCAGAAAGCTTTCCAGGGGAATTCCACCAAACATTTAAGGAAGGGTTAACACCTATTCTCTTGAGGCTATACAAAAAAAATAGAAATGGAAGGAAAAGTTCCAAACTCTTTCTATGAAGAGATCATTACGTTGATTCCAAAACCAGACAAAGACCCCACTAAAAAGAAGAACTATAGACCAATTTCCCTGATGAACACGGATGCAAAAATCCTCAACAAGATATTAGCCAACCGGACCCAACAATACATTAAAAAAATTATTCACCACAGCCAAGTGGGATTTATCCTAGGATGCAGGGCTGGTTCAATATCCACAAAACAATCAATGTGATTCATCAAATCAATAAAAGAAAGGACAAGAACCATACGATCCTCTCAATATATGCAGAGAAAGCATTTGACCAAATACAGCATCCTTTCTTGATAAAAACCCTCAAGAAAGTAGGGATAGAAGGACTATACCTCGAGATCATAAAAGCCATACATGAAAGACCTGCTAATATCATCCTTAATGGGGAAAAACTGAGAGCTTTCCCCCTAAGGTCAGGAACAAGATAGGGATGTCCACTCTCGCCACTCTTATTCAACATAGTATTGGAAGTCTTTGCCTCTGCAATCAGACAACACAAAGAAATAAAAGGCATCCAAATTGGCTAGAAGGAGGTCAAACTTTCACTCTTTGCAGATGACATGATATTCTATATGGGAAACCCAAAAGATTCCACCAAAAAACTGCTAGAACTGATCCATGAATTCAGCAAAGTTGCAGGATGTAACATCAATGCACAGAAATCGGTTGCATTCCTATACACCAATAATGAAGCAACAGAAAGAGAAATCAAGGAATCGATCCCATTTACAATTGCACCAAAAACCGTAAAATACCTAGGAATAAATCTAACCAAAGAGGTGAAAAATCTATACACTGAAACCTATAGAAAGCTTATGAAAGAAATTGAAGACACCAAAAAATGGAAAAATATTCCATGGTCCTGGATAGGAAGAACAAATATTGTTAAAATGTCAATACTACCCAAAGCAATCTACATATTCAATATAATACCTATCAAAATAACACCAGCATCCTTCACAGAGCTAGAACAAACAATCCTAAAGCTTGTATGGAACCAGAAAACACCCCGAATAGCCAAAGCAATTGGCTTGAAAAAGAAAACCAAATACAACTTCAAGTTGTATTACAAAGCTGTAATCATCAAGACAGTATGGTACTGGCACAAAAACAGACACACAGATCAATGGAACAGATTAGAGAACCCAGACATGGACCCACAAATGTATGGCCAACTAATCTTTGACAAAGCAGGAAAGAATATCCAATGGAATAAAGACAGTCTCTTCAAGTGGTGCTGGGAAAACTGGACAGAGACATGCAGAAACCACTTTCTTACACCATACACAAAAATAAACTCAAAATGGGTGAAAGACCTAAACATAAGACAGGAAGTCATCAAAATCCTCAAGGAGAAAGCAGGCAAAAACCTCTTTGATCTTGGCCACAGCAATTTCTTACTCAACACGTCTCCGCAGGCAAGGGAAACAAAAGCAAAAATGAATGATTGGGACCTCATCAAAATAAAAACCTTCTGCACAGTGAAGGAAACAATCAGAAAAACTAAAAGGCAACCGACGGAATGGGAGAAGATATTTGGAAACAACATAGCAGATAAAGGGTTAGTATCCAAAATCTATAAAGAACTTAACAAACTCAACACCCAAAAAACAAATAATCCAGTGAAGAAATGGGCAAAAGACATGAATAAACACTTCTCCAAAGAAGATATCCAGATGGCCAACTGATATATGAAAAAATGCTCAACATCACTCATCATCAGGGAATTACAAATCAAAACCACAATGAGATACCACTTCACACCTGTCAGAATGGCTAACATTAACAACGCAGGCAACAACAGATGTTGGCGAGGATGCACATAAAGAGGATCTCTTTTGCATTGTTGGTGGGAATGCAAGCTGGTGTAGCCACTCTGGAAAACAGTATGGAGGTTCCTCAAAAAATTAAAACTACAACTACCCTACGATCTTCTTTAACTTTTTTATTTCATAAGCTTTCTATAGTTTTCAGCATACAAATCTTTTACCTCTTTGGTTAGGTTTATTCCTAGGTATTTTATGGTTTTTGGTATAAATGTAAATGGGACTGATTCCTTGATTTCTCTTTCTGCTGCTTCAGTTTTCCAAAGAAGACATCCAGATGGCTAACAGACACATGAAAAGATGCTCAACATCACTCATCATCAGACAAATATAAATCAAAACCACAATGAGATACCACCTCACAACTGTCAGAATGGCTAAAATTAACAACTCAGGAAACAACAGATGTTGGTGAGGATGCGGAGAAAGGTGAACAATTTTGCACTGTTGGTGGAAATGCAACTGGTGCAGCCACTCTGGAAAACAGTATGGAGATTCCTCAAAAAATTAAAAATAGAGCTACATTATGACCCAGCAATTGTTCTACTAGGTATTTATCCAAAGGACACAAAAAAGCTGATTTGAAGGGGCACATGTACCCCAATGTTTACAGCATCACTATCAACAATAGCCAAATTATGGAAAGAACCCATCTGTCCATCAACTGATGAACGGATAAAGAAGGTGTGGTGTGTGTGTGTGTGTGTATATGATATATATATATATATATGTTACATATATAATACATATACATAACATATACATACACACACACACCACATATATATGTAACATATATATATATATATACGTATATATACATATGTATACATACATATATATACACCCACAATGAAATATCCCTCAGTGATCAAAAAGAATGAAATCTGGGGTGCTGGCTCAGTCACGTAAGTGTATGACTCTTGATTTTGTATGTAAGTATAAGTCACGTAAGTCACGTAAGTGTATGACTCTTGATTTCAGGTCATGGTCTCACGGTTCATGGAATTGTGCCTTGCGTCAGGCTCCATGCTGAGAGTGGAGCCTGCTTGGGATTCTCTCTGTCCCTTTCTCTGCCTCTCTCTAAAAATATATAAATAAACATTAAAAAAAAAAAAAGAATGATATCTTGCCATTTGCCACAATGTGGATGGAAGTAGAATGTATTATGCTAAGTGAAATAATTCAGAGGGAGACAAATATCATATGGTTTCACTCACGTGGAATTTAATACAAAACAGTGAACACAGGGAAAGGGAAGGAAACATAATACAAAACAGAGGAAGGCAAACTCTAAGAGACTTTTAAATATAGAGAACAAACTGAGGGTGGCTGGAGGAGTATTAGATGGGGGGATGGGCTAAATGGGTGATGGGCATTAAGGAGGGCATTTGTGGGGATGAGCACTGGGTGTCATATCACTACTCCTGAAACCATTATTACACTGTATATTAACAAGCTTCAATTAAAAAAAAAAGGGTAGTGTGGGTACCCTTTCTCAGTGAGAAAATCTTTATCTAAATCTTTAACTAAACCTAAAATCTTTAGAGAGGCAAGGACTTGGCCATGAGGCTATCTGGATAAAGAGAAGAGGAGGAACAGATGATGCTGGTAACCTAAGGTGTGTTTGAAACATAGTAAGGAGGCCAGAGGGAGCAAAAAGAAGTACAGGAGAAAAAGTCAGAGGGAAGTATATAGATGCAGTGTAGGAGACACGGTCACAGGTTATATGGGGTGTTGCAGGCCATGGCACAGACTCAGGACTTTAAAATGAGAGAAATGAGGAGACATTGGAGGTTTGGAGCGTAAGAGACTCATAATCTGTTGTAATTTTGAAAGAATTAGTGTGGTTTTGTGCTAACAAGAGACTTTATAGGAATCACAGTGGAAGAACAGGGCCCAATTAGAATGATTCCAGTAATTTAGGGAGGAGATATCTCTGGCTTGGATCAAAGGAGTAACAGCAGAAAACGATAGGTAGTGCTCTCATTAAGATGTTAGGCATGGAATATGTTACCCTTCCCAATGGCATCTGAATTTTAAATTACCTCACCTTCCTTTGGGGAAAAAAAAAGGGGAGGAGGAGGAAAAGAAGATGAGGACATATACTAGTGGTTTAATTTTAGGCACTGCTGAAGAAGATATTCCAAGGGGAGCTGTCCATGGGCCTCTCACATTATTCTGCCAGCATAATCTGATTTAAGCACAAGGCGATTTTTGTGTCAGATGATTATTCTAGAAATTGTGAGGACAAGCAATATTAAACAGGGATTTATATAATATCCTCTGTTCATTCAGTCATTCAAGCATGAAGCATTTCTTCACACTTACAATGTGAGTCAGGCAGTTTTCGAGGTAATTGAGACACAACAGTGAACAAAACAAACAAATGTCCAAGCCTTTGCAGTGCTTGTATTCTAGACAAGAAAAAAAAATAATATGTAAGCTTTTTAGCATATCATATAGTGACAAATGCCATCAGAATAAAAGTAGAGCTGGATGAGAGGAAACCGAGTGTGCAGCAGGAAAGAGATGCTCGCTTTTATTTCGAGTACTCAGGGTAGGCCTCATTGATGGAAGAGAAAGATTCAAAGATGGCAAATTCTTAAAACTGATAATAAAATTTAAAACTGATAATTCCATTATCAATATCAATATCCATTATCAATAATCAATTTTATAATTATTTAATATACCTCTATTCAGAAGGAGTCTCAGTAAGAGTTTAATCATTCAACTATGACGTGACACTATATTGCTTATTGTCTTTTAAATAATTTTCCTTATAAATCTCATACCTGTACCACATTTGAAATCTTTTATATAGTTCACTATAAAGACCTAATGTGACACTAAATAAATAAATAAATAAAGGAAGAGATGTGCAAAACTTCCATTCACCTGAACACTTAGAGGAAACTGCAGGGTTATTAATTAGCCTAATTTCAAGATTACTGTGATTCAGGGAATAGGGAAGCCCAAAGGGAGGGAGAGGTGGAGAGTGAGACAGGGGAAAGGCTGGCAGGTGGAGCAGTGAGAACATAAACAACATTTATTGACTAAGTTTGTCATCTAACATGGGCACAGTTTGCGGCACTCCAAAACAATTACAATAACACCACCAAAGATCACTGATCAAGGATCATCAAAACAAATATAATAATAATGAAAAAGTCCGAAATATTGTGAGAACCGCCAAAATGTGAGACAGAGACATAAAAAGCAAATGCTGTTGGAAAAATGACACTGACAGATGTTTGATGCAGGGTTGCCACAAACCTTCAATTCATAAAAAACAGTGTCTGGGAGTGCAGTAAAGCAAAGTGCAATAAAAAGAGGTATATATACCTGTATATAGTTTTGACAATTATTCTATTTTAAAAGTATAGCTCAACTCAATTTTTTCCTTTTAAATTGCTATAATACATACCACTCTAGAAATCTGATTTCTACAAACTGGGCCCGTTAAATCATTTGTCTTGGGAGGTTTTATAAGGAAAAAAATAACCCCTACACACACAAAAAAATCACACTGTATGGTTTTGGGGTAAGACAGTTCAGCCACAGCTGCGAGGGAAGCTCCTTCTGTTTTCAGACTGCAACCCAATTTTTACCATTACCAGACCTAGGCTTGAATTTCCATGTTTTAATGAATGAGTAACTACACAAGTTCTTATTTGATAGATCAATCCTGAAAAACTGCTTAGAGAGGAACAATCATATTACTCTGGCTGTTAAATAAGAACAAGAGATCAAAATTGTTGAAGAGAGAAGGTGAGAATTTATCAGGAAATCAAGCTTAGAATAGCTATCTAGCAACTGCATATCCCTTGGCTGGTCAAGTTGGCAGATGCTGATAATAATTTGGCTTTCAAATGTCACACAAACATATATACACACACAAAGTAAAAAATTAGAACAGTAAAGAATCTGAAGTTTATGTCTGCATGTATAGAACTTCTCTAATGATTCTTCTCTAAATGATACAGTTGTGTACCAAACTGGAGTATGTTTACATACTTAATAATTTAATTTCCTTCCAAGAGATAACTTAGGCACACACAATAAGAGAACTCATGTTCCTCAAGTTCTATAAAACATTAACTTTAGTTACTAAGTGTAGCATTTGGGGGCACTGAAGTTTAATTGAACTGAAGTTTAACATGTTCTAAAACAACTAAGTTCAAACTTTCCTTCTAAAAAGACACACACATATAAGCACTCATGAACTGCACCAGACAAAAAGCTCTCTGGGTGTATCTTCCATTCCTAATGTGATATCAGGAGTCCTCATTTCCAAATAGTTGATTTCAAAGAATGGTGAACTGACTCAGATCTAGACATGTGAAAAACATAGATTACTATGATTCAACTATTATCATCATGTCTCAGTTCCTCCAACTTCTTTGGCCTATGAAAGACAATTGGGGTGTGTTACTCTTCCTATTCTTCAACTACTTTATTCCTGTCAACTACTTGTAACTGATGATACCTAAAATTCAGTGTACTTTTTATCTGTTTTTAGAATATGGTACTCATTTCTCTCTTTCATATGATGTTTGTTATGTACCTATTTTTTCTAGAGTGGCACTGTGCTATATAGCATGATTCCACAAAGCACAATTCTATAGAATAACTAGAACTGCACCTGTATGGAAGCTATGGGAAAGTCCCCCACTAAAACTCTTAGACTAGTAGGGCTAGGTAGTGAAATTCTAGACTGAGAATATCAATATTTTCCTTGTATCCCCTCCTGTGGATGAAGGCTACTGCCTGGAGCTCTTAAGTACTGTAGGTCATGATGGTGGAAACTGTAAAAATAAATTCATTAATTAATATGCTTCAACTCATACACCTCTTTCTGGTGCTCAATAATTCATCAGGAGGAATGAGAAGAAATGTCTGGGAACTCCCACTTAAATGTCTCTTTTAAATTCACCTCATATCTCTGTAAAGAATTCATCATTTCCTCTTTACCAATGTCTCTGTATCTGCTAGAGATAATATTATTCCAGTTCTACCTTCAACTCAAAATACCAAATGATTTAAAACTCATTCTTTTTCTTAACTGACAAATTTACTATCACCAAAACCTAACATTTAGTAGTGGACCAGATTTGTGCAAGTAATGCATAAGGAGAAGAGATGGATGAGGGGAGGAGAAATTACCCTACTTATTTCTTTTCTTATTGCATGTTAAGACAAAGATTATTTTTAAAGACTTAAAGATTCCTAACTTTGGGAAGGTCAATAGAAAGCAATACTTATATCAGACAATTAGATTTCAAAACAGACACTGTAATAAAAGAAAAAGGATACTGAATAATAATGAAGGGGACAATCCAACAAGAAGATACAACAATTATAAATATCTGTGCACCCAACAGAGAAACACCCAAATACATAAAACAGTTAAAAACAGATACAAAGGAACTAATCAATGATAATACAATTAATAGTAGGGGACTTTAACACTCCAGTTACATTAATACACAGATCACCTAAACAGAAAATCAAAAGGAAACAATGGCTTTGAATGATGCCCTAGTCCAGATGGATTTAACAAATATATTCAGAGCATTCCATCATAAAACAGAATACACATTCTTTTCAAGTACACATGGAACATTCTCCAGAACAGATCATATATTAGGCCACAAAACAAGCCTCAACAAATTAAAAGATTAAAGTCATACCATGTGTCTTTTGTGACCATGAAGCTAAAAGTCAACCACAAGAAAAATCTGGTAAGACCACATATACCTGGAGGTTAAATAACATGCTACCAAACAATGAATGGCTCAACCAGGAAATAAAAGAAGAAACAAAAAAGTACATGGAAACAAATTAAAATAACACAATGGCTCAAAACTTTTGGGATGCAGGAAAAGCGTTCTAAGAGGGAAGTTTATAGCAATATAGGTCTACCTCAAGAAGTAAGAAAAGTCTCAAATACACAATCTAACTTTATACATAAAGGCTCTAGAAAAAGAATAAGAAACAAAATCTAAAATCAGAAGGAAGGAAATAATAAAGATTAGAGCAGAAATAAATGATATTAAAACTAAAAAAAAACATGTGATAGGGTCCCCTTCCTAAGGAAAAAAGAAACAAACAAAAT
Source organism: Felis catus (assembly GCF_018350175.1). Lineage (NCBI taxonomy): Eukaryota > Metazoa > Chordata > Mammalia > Carnivora > Felidae > Felis > Felis catus. Next base: position 101,281,710 of record NC_058371.1, on the reverse strand, counting down.
CTCAAGGCAACCTTGCTATTCGTGTACTTGACAACATCCCTCATGACCTTGTAACATGAGACCACTTAATCAGACTACATGTTTGTGTGTTACCATATATGGGAGACAAGGAAGTAAAAAAAAAATATAAAAACTATGCCACGTGGTGTTCGGGGCTTAGTTCTTCGGGTACGTACTCAACTAAGTGTTGTCGGTAGGAATAAAGTTGCTTCCTGGAAAGAAAAGCCTCGGTGTCACGATTCTCTGTGTGAGAATCCTGCTACAAACAGATCAATGAAACCAGGAGCTGGTTCTTTGGGGAAAAAAAAATTAACAAATGGATAATCTCTAGCTAGACTTATCAAGAAGAGAAAGGGTCCAAATAAAGTCACAAATGATAAAGGAGAAATAACCAACACCACAGAAATGCAATCATAAGAGAATATTATGAAAAACTATATGCCAACAAACTGGGCAATCTGGAAGAAATGGATAAATTCCACAAATATATAAACTACCAAAACTGAAACAGGAAGAAATAGAAAATTTGAGAACAATTATGAGCAAAGAAATTGAATCAGTAATCAAAAAACTCCCAAAAACCAACAGTCCAGGACCAGATGGCTTCATAGGCAAATTCTACCAAAATTTAAAGAGTTAATTCTCATTCTTCTTAAACTATTCTAAAATACAGAAAATGAAGTAAAACTTCCAAAGTCATTCTGTGAGGCTAACATTACCCTAATACCAAAACCAGATAAAGATTCCACTAAAAAAGAGAACCATGGGACAATAACGCTGATGAACACAGATGCAAAAATCCTCAACAAAATACTAGCTAACTGAATCTAAGAATACATGAAAAAAATCATTTACCCAAATCAAGTGGGATTTATTCCTGGATTGCAAGGTGGTTCAATATTTGCAAATCAATCAACGTGATACATCACATTAATAAAAAAAAAGGAGGGGCACCTGGGTGACTCTGTCGGTTGAGCGTCCGACTTCGGCTCAGGTCATGATCTCGCGGTCCGTGAGTTTGAGCCCCGCGTTGGGCTCTGTGCTGACCGCTCAGAGCCTGGAGCCTGTTTCAGATTCTGTGTCTCCCTCTCTCTGACCCTCCCCCGTTCATGCTCTGTGTCTCTCTCTGTCTCAAAAATAAATAAACATAAAAAAAAAAATTAAAAAAAAAATAAAAAAATAAAAAAAAGGATAAGAACCTTATAATAATTTTATTGTTTCAGTAGACTTAACATCCATTTATAATTAAAAACCCTCAACAAAGTAGGTTTAGAGGAAACATACCTCAACGTGATAAAGGCCATAAATAAAAATCCCACAGCTAACATCATCCTTAAAAGGGAAAAAGTGAGAGACTTTCCCCTAAGGTCAGGACCAAGACAAGGATGACTCTCATCACATTTCTTTAACATAGTAGTGAAAGTCCTAGCCAAAGCAGTTAAACAACAAAAAAGAAATAAAAGGCATCCAAATCTGTAAAGAAGTAGTAAAACTTCCACTATTTGTAGATGTTAATGATACTATATATAGAAAATCCTAAAGACTCCACCAAAAATTTACTAGAACTGATAAATGAATTCAGTAAAGTCACAGGATATGAAATCATGTACAGAAATCTGTTGCATTTCTATAAGCCAGTAATAAAGCAGCAGAAAGAGAAATTAAGAAAACAATCCCATTTACAATTGCAACCAAAATAGTAAGATACTTAGGAATAAACCTAACCAAAGAGGTGAAAGACCTATATTCTGAAAATTAAAAAACACTGATGAAAGAAATTGAACAGGACACAAAGAAACAGAAAGGCATTCCATGCTTATAGAAGAATATTGTTAAGATGTTCATACTACCCAAAGTAATCTACACATTTAAGGTAACCCATATCAAAATACCAACAGCATTTTTCACAGAACTAGAACAAACAATCCTAAAATTTGTACAGAACCACAAAAGACCCCAAATAGCCAAACGATCTTGAAAAAGAAAAGCAAAGCTGGAGGCATCACAATTCCAGACTTCAAGTTATATTACAAAGCAGTAGTGATCAAAACAGTATGTACTGGCACAAAAATAGACACATATATTAATGGAACAGAATCGAAAACCCAGAAATAAACATATAAGTATATGGTCAATTAATCTTCAACAAAGCAGGAAAGAATATCCAATGGGAAAAAGACAGTCTTCTCAACAAAATGGTACTAGGAAAACTGGACAGCTACATGCAAAAGAATGAAACCGGACCACTTTCTTACACCATACACAAAAATAAATTCAAAATGGATTAAAGATCTAAATGTGAAACCATAAAAATGCTAGAAAAGAACATATGCAGTAATTTCTCTGGCACTGGCCATATCAGTTTTTTTCCTAGGTAGATCCTCTGAGGCAAGGGAAACAAAAGCAAAAATGAACTACTGGGACTATATAAAAATAAAATGTTTTGCACAGTGAAGGAAACAATAACACTAAAAGGCAACTTAGGGAATGGAAGAAGGTATTTGCAAATGACCTACCAATAAAGGGTTAGTATCCAAAATACATAAAAAGCTTACAAAACTCAACACCCAAAAAATAAATAATTCAATTTAAAAATGGGCAGAAGACAGAATATACATTTCTCAAAAGAAGACATAGCAGATGGCTAATAGACACATGAAAGATGTTCATCATCACATCATCAGGGACATGCAAATCAAAACTATGATGAGATATCACCTCACACCTGTCAGAATGGCTAAATTTAAAAAACAGAAGAAACAACAGGTGTTGGAAGGGATGTGGAGAAAAAGGAATTTTCTTGCAAACTGGTGTATCCATTGTGGAAAACTTACGGAGATTCCTCAAAAAGTTAATAGAACTACGATACAATCCCCCAGTTACACTACTAGGTATCCAAGGAATACAAAACCACTAATTCAAAGGGACAGATGTACCCAGCATTGTTTACAACAGCTAAGAAATGGAAGTTGCTGAAGTCTCCTCTGAATGGTGAATGGAAAAGGAAGATGTGGTGTATGTGTGTGCACGTATATGTATGTATATACACACACATATACATACAATGGAATATTACTCAGCCATAAAAAAGAATGAAATCTTGCCATCTGCAACAACATAAATGGGGCTACAGATTATAATGTTAAGTGAGATACAGAAAGACAAACACCATATGATTTCACTTTTCTGCGGAATTTAAGAAACAAATCAACGAAGGGAAAAAAGAGAAAATGACAAACCAAGAAACATTCTTAACTATAGAGAACAAATTGATGGTTATCAAAGGAGAGGCAGGTGGGGGGATGGTGAAATAGGTGATGGGGATTAAGGAGTGCACTTGTCATGATGAGCACCAGGTGATTAAAATACTCACAAAAAAATTTATAAGTCATAGTAAAGCTTTTATAAGTTACCCACAGTAAAATGTCCAGAAAAACAGAAATGTCCTTGTACAATTTAGGTGAGCATTGGAAATGTTAAGGTATTATAGATCTAAGGCTGAGGTTAAGCAATTAAATAGGACTCTGCATCTCTTCCAGTAATTAGAGATTTCTGTAAATAGACATCTTTACTTATTAATCACATGATTTTTGCCAAGAAAATAAAGAACTTTCTTGGCTTTTTGTTATACAAATTTTAAAAAAGAAAGAAAACAAATACAGTGCACATCATTCTGTTGCGTATGGGTATAAATATAAATTGATATAAATGAGAGAACAGTGCATTAAAATTGTACTTAAGGTAATTGTACACAGCATTGTTTTACACTGCTGTACATTTCTTACATTACACTTTTGTGTATTTTAAGTACTATGTATGAATCCACTGGGAAAAGACAGCTAATGGATCCTTTCTATGAGAAAGGTATTATTGTATAGATTTTAAAGATGAGGAAACTGAGGCTCAGAGACTTGGCCGATGTAGAAATGGCACAGGGATTGGAATGCAGGTCAGCCTGACTCCGAAGTCCATTTTGTTTATACCAACTTTCTCTCATTTAGCACAATTATCAATTTATTTGCATTTTGTTATTAATTTAATGTTGTCCATATAGCACTTCATTACTTCATCATCTCAATCAGAATCTTTCAAGAGTTACTATTTCCATGTCAAATCTAAACTCTGCCAGGCTCTCAGACCCTCTTATACTAGGCCCCACTTGTATTACTCAATCATGCTTCCTAGTCTCTAGTCATTCCCATCACATGATCCAATTCAAATATAAAACTTATTGAAGGGTAGGCACAATACTACTTTAGGTACTCAAAATTATTTTTTTAAGTTTTTTTTTTTAATGTTTATTTTTGAGAGAGAGAGAGAGAGAGAGAGAGAGAGAGAGAGAGAGAGAGAGAGAGAAAAGACACAGAATCCAAAGCAGGCTCCAGGCTCTGAGATCTCAGCAGAGGCTGACGCGGAGCTTGCACCCATAAACTACGAGATCATAACCTGACCTGACGTTGGGCACTTAACCGACTGAGCCACCCAAGCCTCCCTCAAAGTATTTCTGCTAATGATAAAGCTTAGTTTGAGTCAGAGATCCTGCCTGAACTAAAATTTTGGAAGTTACAACTATGAGAATGTTTTGAGACCACATTTCTGCAAAATGTATGACACTGCTTTCAGCTATTATTACCAATATTTTGTTTAAAATTTAAAAATCTGTATGATGGGGGAAAATGTCTGTCCATCAGTATTTACTGAAGTTTCAGAAAGTAGCAAGATAATTATTCTCTTTGCCTTATAGTCCTAATCATGAAAACATCTCACGCTAATTATGGTACTTCTCTTAAAAGCCTTTGTTGCTTCTAGTTGCTTAGACTTATTTTGTTGTACAAGGCTCTTTATATTCTGTTCTTAATCTGGCACTTGGTCAAATAATTTACCACTTCCTGTAGTCCTGGCCACAATGAACTTTTTTTTTGTTTTGTTTTTAAATGTTTATTTATTTTTGAGAGAGAAAGAGATAGAGTGTGATTGGGGAGGGGCAGAGAGAGGGAGACACAGGATCCAAAGCAGGCTCCAGGTTCCGAGCTGTCAGCACAGAGCATCATGTCGGGCTCGAACTCCTGAACCATGAGATCATGACCTGAGGCGAAGTTGAATGTTTAACTGACTGAGCCACCCAGGTGCCTCCATGATGAACTTTTAAACCATTACTTCCACACTACGTGGAATGGCCTAAATGTTTATGTCCCCCCAAATTTACATGTTGATTTAAACATGGGCGCAATGTGATGATATTAAGAGGTGAGGCCTATGGGAGGTGATTATGTCACAACAGTGGAATGGGAGTAACCACGAAAGGCAGTAGTGTTCTTATAAGAGACTTCAGAAAGAACCCTTCTCCCTTCTGCCATGTGAGGACACAGTGAAAAGATGAACATCTATGAACTGGGAAGATGGACTAACCAGACACTCAATCCTGGTCCAGCCTCTAGAAATGTGAGAAATAAATGTTTGTTGCTTAAGCCAGTCTGTTATTTTTGTTATAGTAGCCTGAACAAACTAAGATACCATGTTAGCCCCTTTCTGAACTCTCTGTACTTTTTTACATGCCATTCTAATTTTCTACTCTGTTTTCCTATCCTAACTTTCTTTTTGGCTTGGTAAGCTCCTACTCATTCTTCAACACCCAGTTTGATATTCATCTCCTCTGAGAAGTCTTCAGGGTTTTGTTTTAAAAGCAAAGTAATTGTTACCATCCTTTGTATGACCATGGCCTTCCCAAATAGGTAGCAAGCTGCAGGACATCAGAGATACCGTCTTAAATAATCTTCCTATCCTCAGCATCTGGCTCATAGAGAAAGCTTAATGAATACCGAATGAATGACGAATATCTCGACAGTCTGTGAGAAACACAGTTGTCTTCCCAACTAAATATAGTCATTTTTAATTTTTCTGTAGCCATAATATGACAGTGAGCAACACTGAGGTTATCCTGACATTTTCAAGGCCTGCCTAAGTATTTTTTGAATTAAATAAATATCCAAATGATCCATAACTGCTTAGAAAGAATTTAAAGTAAATTTTTTTTAATGTCTGTTTATTTTTAAGAGAGACAGAGCACAAGTGGGGAAGGGCAGAGAGAGAGAAGGAGACACAGAATCTGAAGCAGGATCCAGGCTCTGAGCTGTCAGCACAGGACCCAGTGTGGGGAAGGGCAGAGAGAGAGGAGGAGACACAGAATCCGAAGCAGGATCCAGGCTCTGAGCTGTCAGCACAGGGTCCAGTGTGGGGCTCGAATTCCCAACCTGTGAGATCATGACCTGAGCTGAAGTCAGACATTCAACTGACTGAGCCATCCATGCTCTCCTAGAAAGAACTTTTAAAATATCTTTCTGGGGGCGCCTGGGTGGCGCAGTCGGTTAAGCGTCCGACTTCAGCCAGGTCACGATCTCGCGGTCTGTGAGTTCGAGCCCCGTGTCGGGCTCTGGGCTGATGGCTCAGAGCCTGGAGCCTGTTTCCGATTCTGTGTCTCCCTCTCTCTCTGCCCCTCCCCCGTTCATGCTCTGTCTCTCTCTGTCCCAAAAATAAATAAACATTGAAAAAATTAAAAAAAAAAATATCTTTCTGTAATTCTTTGAGCATATCAAAATTTCTACATTTTCTCTAGAGACAGCTGAACATTTAGAAAGCAATTTACAGAGCAGAAGCAACTTAAAGCAAATGATCAAAGAGAAAAAGAGGCAAACAGAACAACAGACTTTTAAACATAGAGAACAAACTGGTGGTTACCAGAGGGAGACAGGTAGGGGGATGGGTGAAATAGGTGAAGGGGGTTAAGAGTACACTTTTGGTGATGAGCACTGAGTAAGTATAGAATTGCTGATTCACTATTTTGTACACTTGAAACTAGTATTACACTATATGTTAATTATACTGGAATTAAAAAATAATATTTAAAAGAAAAACAGAAGCAACTTACTTTATTTCGATCTTGTACAACTAATATTTTTCTAGTATTTTCATCAAATACAGCTCCTGTTGGGGGAACAATGAAAGATAATTGAGAAATATTAATTTCATTCACCTTAGACTCTTCCCATACTCTTACCTGTGGTCATCAAAATTATACCCATCCTGGAAGGCCTAGTTCAATTACCACCTCATCAATGAACACTTGTAAAATCTCTCTAGTAATAAACTGACTGCTCAGTTATTCGGGTTCTTTTAACAACTTGGAATACCAATGATGGATCTAGCATATGCTGAGTGGTAGGATAATTATCTGCATAAGCGTCTTCTCTTTTCAATATCTATTCCTGACGGTACACAGTTACAGAATTATTTTATTCTTCTGTAGCACTTATTTTAGTGTCTAATCTTAAGTGCTTAAAAAATATTTATTGAACGTAGTGACTTTTCCATTCTCATTTTTATTCTTTGAATTGCTATGTATAGAACGTGTATTGTGCCCCGATGATCTAAATCTCAAATATCTTAATATTCAGTGCAAGACCTACCTGAAGCCACTTATATTTCTTTTTTTTATTTTTTTAATGTTTATTTATTTTTTTTTGAGAGAGAGAGAGAGAGAGAGAGAGAGAGAGAGGGAGGGAGGGAGGGAGGGAGGGAGAGAGAGAGAGAGAGAGAGAGAGAGAGAGGTGAAATGCAAGCAGGGGAGAGGCAGAAAGAAGGAGAGACAAAGAATCCAAGGCAGGCTCCAGGCTCTGAGCTGTTCAGCACAGAGCCCGACTTGGGGGTCGAACTCGTGAACCACGAGATCGTGACCTGAGCCAAAGTCGGATGCTTAACTGACTGAGCCACCCAGGCGCCCTAGCCACTTATATTTCTTTATGACATGTGTATATGACTTTATAACACCTCAATATATTGCTTTGGGATATTTCTTTATTTTATATATGTTTTAAGTTCTAGTCCTTTTCTTTTACTTATTCATTCATCATACACATTGCCACACACACTGGGCATTAGGGACTCAAAAATAAGGTTTGTTTGTTATTTCTCTTTGGGCAATCCTGGGTCAAAAATACAAATGACACCCTAATGGTTTATATTAGTTTCTTTTAAATGTTATAATTTAAATATATTTGGGGGCACCTGGGTGGTTTAGTCGGTTAAGTATCTGACTTTGGTTCAGGTCATGATCTCACTGTTTGTGGGTTTGAGCTCTGTGTTGGGCTCTGTGCTGACAGCTCAGAGCCTGGAGCCTAGTTTGGATTCTGTGTCTCCCTCTTACTCTGCCCCTTCCCCACTTGCTCTTAGTCTCTGTCTCTCAAAAATGAATAAACGTTCACATAAATATCTGTATTTACGTAATGTGAGGAAATATTATAAAAGATACTTTCCATATACTCTTCCATTCTTTCAATATCAATTGAGTCCCTATACCTAATACATATGGGTTCTCTATATATTGAGCCCTGTTATGTGTCAGGCATTTTTCTAGGTGCTAGAGATACAGTGGTAAACAAAACAAAATTCCTGATCCTTGATGGGCTCACATTCTGGTGTGTGTATGAGGAGGTAATAAGTAAATAAAAAACAAATTATATACAACATGAGGTGATTGCAAACATTTTATGTTGCAATAAAATATAGAAGAGGATAGCTATGTATAAGGAATGACAAATTTCTCTGAAATGGAAACACCACATTTAATGTTTAAAAGAAGGAAAACCAGTGAGATATAATTAACGTTAATGTTGGTTTCTATTAGAAAATATAAATTATAATTTAATTGAATTGGATTTTACAAGGGTTAGAATACCAAAGAAATGGCAAGGAAACCTACTCTTAAATTTTAATAATTTGTGATTACTCAAAGTGTACTTTTCCCCAATGAATTTTAAACATGAGCAAAGTACTTCAAAGACAAACCTAACACTGCTAAAGCACAATGTGAGCGACCCCTGCTGGTCACAACTTAAAAGTTAAATCAACACAAAGATCAGGGATTAAATAGAGATTATCATATTATGATTAGTGCTTTATGTACATTATCTCAGGTATTACTCATAATAATTGTGTGAGTGGTATTATTTTGAGTGCCCAAGTTCACATGGCGCTAAAACTGTCTGGATTCTGAGTTGGTATTCTTCTCACTGTGCAACGATGTCCCTTCCCCATACAATTGTGTTCTCTGGGGTCTCATGTTTCCACTTGAAGAGCTATCCAATTATTCATTCAAGAAATATTTATTGATCATGTACTTTATGCCAGACACTGTTTTGAACCTGACAATACAGTAGTGGAAAAGACAAAATATCTGCCTTCATGGAGTTTATATTATTGTGGGGGAAATGAAGTACATGACAGAATTTCAAATTGTGGTAAGTGCTATAGAGAAAAACAGACCTGGATAAAGGGACCAAGGATGATGGCATGCAGGAGGACTCTATTTTAGACAGGAAGGTCAGAAGTTTTTTGAGAAGTTGCTGGAGCAGAAACTTCAGCTCCAAAGAGCTAGATAAACAAAACCCTGGGGAAAAGCACTGCAGGAAGAGGAGCCAGTAAGTGTGAAAGCTCTGAGGCTGAGACAGCTTGCTGTGATTTAAGAACAGTAACAAGCCACAGGTCACTCCATTCCAGTGTAGGGAAGGAAAGATTTTCCCCCTATCCACTTAGGTTTTGTGTCTAGGGCTGAGAATTGAACTCACAGGAGATAGATTAATGGAGAAAAAAAATATAAACATTTTATGTGAGGTTTACTTGGCCTGGGGTGATGATGGAGGACTTGATAAAAAGAAGTGGTCAGACCCACAGGCATATATACCATTTTAACAAACAGCAATAAATTATGGGGACATGACAAGACCACAGAAAAAAGGGTTTGGGCTAAGGGAGGTAAATTGTGGGAAAACGACGAGGACATACATGGGGGAAACTAATGGGAATACAAAGGTTATTTTAGTAAGGTTTATTTGTACAGACTCATCTTGGTGTCAACTCCCCATCTTCCTTGATACAAGAAATTTCCTGGTACAAGAAATTTATGCCCTACTTTTATGTAAAAAGGGACAGGCAGAAGACCCTTGCTATATCTAGTGTTTCTCAAGCTCAAAATAATCAAAGTGGCATATTTTGGGGTGTTATGTTCACCAGCCACACCTTCTTTGTGTTGCTTATATCAATAAATGTCAGCTCTTTTCCCTTCACCTAAAAAACATTGTAGCTTTCCAGAATAATTTCTTACATGATTTCATCGCCACCCCCAATAACCACTTCATGTAGATCATAGTTACACTTCAAGATTGCTCAAGTTCTTGATCTCTCACTTCCGGAACTCCTATAGTATATCTTAACTATAGTATTTAGTTATAAACAAGGGCTTCATAGGATACTCTGTATACATATATTACCAATTCTGCAGTAATAACTGGATTTAAAAGTCTAATTTAAAAATCTGTTACCAATGAATTGATAATTGTCAGTATGACTTTCTAATGTAGTGCGAAGGTGCTATCAAATTATCAAGTAGTCTTTTGAAGTAGAGTTGAATGGAAATTTCTAAATGCCTCTACTTGCTACAGGGAAGCGAGATCATGGACAGAGAAAACATTAGACATCCTTGAACAACTTCTTTTTAATTTCAAAGGTGCAAACTACCTCCAAAAACTCTTATAAATTATATGAAGGGTAAAATAAATACAATTATTGGTCAAATTACTAATTTACATATAATACTATTTTCATTTAAGTCATGAGGCATCTTTTACTATTTCAGTTTTCCAGAATTCCAGGAATTAAAAAAAAAATTTAATGTTTATTTTTGAGAGAGAGAGAGAGAGAGAGAGAGTAAGAGAGAGAGAATCAACAGGTGAGGGGCAGAGAAAGAGGGAGACACAGAATCGGAAGCGGGCTCCAGGCTCTGAGCTGTCAGTACAGAGCATGACGTGGGGCTTGAACGCATGAGCTGTGAGATCATGACCTGAGCCAAAGTTGAACACCCAATCGACTGAGCTACAGAGGCGCCCCTAGAAATCTAGAAATTTTTTTAACCCTGGTTCCCAAAGGAAGGTTTAGGGACCAGCACTGATATCAATAGCAGCTGCAGATAATTTCTTAGAAATGCAAATTCTCTGGCAACACCCCACAACGATATAAAAAACTCTTGGTGTGGGGCCCAGCAGTGTGTTTTCAGCAAGCTCTCCAGTTGATTCTGATGCACCTACAATTAATCGAAAGAAAATCTTCTCTCAAAACTATGTCTCTGAAGTGAATCAGTGACTTGAAAATTCCATAATATACTTAAATTATGCTATTTTAAACAACTGTTTGGCACTGTAACTTAATGTAAATATCTTTAAGAAGTAATGTTCAAATCATCAAACATCTTTGCTTTACCTTAAATTTAACCTAAAAGTTACCTTTTATTTTACCCTAATATGCTTTACTGTAATGAATTTATTCCCTGATCCCAATTCAGTGTTACTATTTCAGTAGTGAAGTTCAAATACCTGTGTAAGACTGTTCAAATGTATCCTCTGGAAAACTAAACACCAAACTTGTTCTCTTGTGCTGCCCTCTGCCAATTCAGAAGGCCAAGTTCATTTATTTAAAGCACCACTCAATAGTCCCAAGGAGGATAATCATTTCATCAAATTATTCATTAGACATGAATAAACTATCGCTTAGCTGTAAGAAAAAAATGGAGTGAACCTCTAAAATGTTAGTTTGAAACTGACCTGCAACTCCTACTTGATGTGTCGCATATCCTGGTAATCTGCTGGGTCCTTCTCCCAGCCACAGTGTCAGTGTGGATGAATCCGACTCTGCATGGTGAAAGCAGAAACCCAGGGAAGCAGCAGGGGCAATAAATTGGCTTTGGAGGATGGGAATGTGCAGCCATACCGCTATCCTACCTTCTGACCTCCATTGCTGTATTGCAGCTAAAATGCAGATGAGAAAAATCTGTAAGTATTTTCCAGTGAAAGAAGTGGGAGAAATAAAAACTCATCTCAAGGTGTCACCTCTTCCAAAAAGCCATCTTAAAACATCCACCTCACCTTGTAGTTAGCTGGGAGAATGGGGCAGGGGATCCCAAAATGTAACAACTGACACAATGCTTGGCACATAATTGGTTCCGTTTTGATGCCGTTCCTTTTAACATCCTTAGTTTTAATCTTTATAAATGACCATTATGGGCTTCTATTTATTCTTTCTTTAAGAGTTCTGTGACAATATTTTTGGCTTATAAATTTCAAGGTGGTTAAAACCCTAACTTTGTTTTTAAATAATATATACTAGTTCTGGGAAATTTTGAAAATAAAGTATAATGAAATTAAAACTTCATTATCTTAATAGAATGCAGAGATAAACATTTAAATGTTGACATTTTCCCATGAACATTGGAATTGACATCATACTACATATAATTTACAGCATGTCTTTACGACATTAAATGTAAACATTTTGCTATGTCATTAAAATTTTTAATGAACATAAATTTTTAATGACTACATAATTTTCCTCAGATAGGTGTACCAAAAGCTACTTAACCAACCTCCTACTCTTGGATATTTGGATTATTTCTAATTCTTTTTATAAATAATACCAAGATGAACATAGATTTTTCTGTTTTTGACTTCTGTAAATTCTCTTGCTTTACTACTTAAGATTGAGCCAGGGGAAAAAGATGCTAATATTTAGTCCTTACTAAGTTCTAAACACTCTACCTATAATACCTCATTAAGTTATCACAACCCTAAAAGGCAAGTATTATTGACCTTAATTTACCAGTGAAGAATACTGCAGTTCTGTTTTTTTTCAATGTTTGAGAGACAGAGAGCATGCATAAGCAGGGGAGGGGCAGAGAGAGAGAGAGAGAGAGAGAGTGTGAGAGTGTCCCAAGCAGGCTCCATGCTGTCAGAACAGAGCCCAACCCCAGGCTTGATTTCACCAACTGTGAGATTATGACCAGCTGAAACCAAGGGTCAGATGCTTACCCTACTGAGCCACCCAGCAACCCCCCCACCCTTTTTTTTTTTTTTTTAATTTTTTTTTTCAACGTTTATTTATTTTTGGGACAGAGAGAGACAGAGCATGAACAGGGGAGGGGCAGAGAGAGAGGGAGACACAGAATCGTAAACAGGCTCCAGGCTCCGAGCCATCAGCCCAGAGCCTGATGCGGGGCTCGAACTCACGGACTGCGAGATCGTGACCTGAGCTGAAGTCGTACGCTTAACCGACTGCGCCACCCAGGCGCACCCCCCCCCCTTTTTTAAGAATACTGCAGTTTTAGAAAAACTTCTCAAATCACTTTTTCTATCCACCATCTCACTTAATCTTTACAATAATCTTGCAAAGTGTGTGTATGTGTGGTAGTAGGAAGTCTTGATTATTTATTTAATGGTTAAATTCCTTTCCCTCTTCTCTTCTCCAGATGTGCTGTAAGTGACTGTTAAGGACCAGGTACTCTACCTCTTTAAAAGTCAATGTACCTAACAAGGTGAAAATACATAGGAGCCTTTCATAAAGACTTCTGGATTTGGGGCTATGGAGTCAGATCCTTCTCACCTCCCTCTTTTTCCGATTAAATCTTTTAAAAATTGACACACAATTACAATTACAAAAAGTGAAGTGCACAAATCTTAAGTGTACATTTAATGAGTTCTGACATATGCATACACCTGTGTAACCCACTCCAATAAAGATTATAGGATGTTTCTCTCATTCCAGAAATTTCCCATATCTTCCCTAATCATTCCAATTGAGTGAAAAAGCTCAAGTTTGACATAGTTAACAACAAAATTTGCACTAACTCTTGGAGACAACATAATGCATTAAGAACAGATTCTAGAGCTAGAGCCTAGGGAAGTTAATCTCTCTGTGCCTCAGTACCATCACCTTTAAAATAGAGGTAAAAGTATCTACCTCATAGAATCGTTATGAGGATTAAATGAATATCTGTGAAGTTCTTAAACCAGTGTCTAGCAATACAATTCATAAATGTAATAGAATGTTTTATTAAAGACTATAGGTACATGGTACTACACAGATTATAAACTAGTTTCATATAATTTATCTTAGATCACCACATCTATCCAGTAAAGTAAAAAGGGCTGGCATTATTTGCATAAGCAACCTAAGAGGCAAATTTTTCAGTGGTGATTTGTCTAATGCCTGGGTAAGCACCTGGCAGAACCTGGGACTTGAAACCTGGATGTGTGACTCCAACCCCAATCCTCCTGTTTTGCTTTGTTGGCTAAGGTAGTGCTTTAATCACCTGGCCAGTGACAAGTGTGTGCAATAAATACCAGTCTCTACCCACACATACGCAGACATATTAGAGGATGAACACTGATTTGATTCTCCTACTGCTGATATTGTTGAAATCAGCAATTATTCACGAACAGAGAAATGAGGTGAACAGGCATGTAGTTTGGGAGTGAGAATAATTAAAGAATGAAATAACTAGCTCAATTATATTAATACAGATGCTCACTTCCCATGTTGTGCAATAGGATAAAGATTATCTGAAGTTTCCTTTAAGAGAAGATCTTTCAATGGCTGAATTTCTACGCTATGCCTTCAATTCGAACATACGGACCCTCATGGGCAGTTTGAAAAACTCCAGCCAAATCACAGGCTTCTCTCATAATGAAGGCTCCTCCACCCAAGCTTGCTATCTTATCTTTGGACTTGAGGTTCAAGAAGAGTGAAGAGTTTTCTTATTGAAGACCGAAACAGCCCACCATGCTCGTTGGTTAATCATGAAAGACTTGTCGCTCTGTTTTAGAAGCAAACTCTAGTTTTTGATGAGTCAGCCTGATCCAATTTGTGTACAAAACTGACCACTTCGAACCTCTCTGGTCCACTCACTGTCCACCACCTGTATAGTTTTGTCTAGGGCAAAGTGCTCTGCATAACTAAGGATCAGTAAATGATAGTCAATAATAATGAAATAATATTAACACCTACTGAGCGTTAAGTATGTGGCAGATACCGTGCTAAGCACTTTACGTGCATTACCCAACTTCACCCTCAGCAATCCTATGCGTTGCTAACCAGTTTTATGGAAGGGGAAATGGTAGTTTACAGAACTTGCCGAAGGTCACACGCTAGAAAGGTTACCAGAAACTAGTGCTGCCGATCTCAAAGTCTACAATAGTCACCATTTCACCCAGCTGCCTCAGAAATCTCCCAGCAAAGGGAACAAGAACAAAACAGGGGAAACTGATACAGGTCACATCTGCCCTCTCGGTACTTGACTCGCCGAGAGCATGACTAGTGGACGCAGGACACCCTGTTACTTCATTAGAAACGCTCAGGAAGCCAGGGAACCCCTCGGCCAAGGCACACTTGCCCTGCAAGACCTTCTGGAAAGAGGCGGCGTCCAGGCGGTCCAGTGCGCGAAACCGCTCCAGAGGCACCGAGATGCCCCCGAATCTGTCCGGCTCGGCTCGCAGCACGTCCGCTCCGGCGAGAGCGTCCCACCTGCAACCCGGACCGCCCGAGGTCCGGCGGTGCCCTGCCCAGAGCCTTTCGCCGCGGGTCCGCGTGAACACCGCGCGCCAGAAACGCCCGCTCAGAAATGGCGGCATCTCCAAGTCCCCATTCGACCACTCGTTAGGCCCCTAAAATCAACCTTCCGCCTAGGTCAGGAGCGGAGGTCATTACCATAAATTTTAGAAGAGTGCCACCCATCTATCTCAGAGTTGAGTTAACGCCACTTTCGTAGCGCTTTACCGAAGAGATCACGAAGTCCTGTCCACCAGGTCCTCTCAGGAATTTGGCTGGTTCCAGGAAAGCTGAGGAGAAACTTTTCCACCTGTTTTTAAGTCAACAGACGTTTGTCCTGGAATAGGAAAGGCAGGCAGAGATTAAAAAAAAATCCTCTCATGAATTCACAATCTAAATGACGGTTGTGTTTACGTAATCCACCTTCCTTTGTAAAAGTCATAACCTCTTCAGCTTCTTCAAAGACGGCGAGTTCTGAAAACGCTCCGTTCTCCCTCTAATTGCGCTCCACTCTGGGGATTACGGTGAAGGGCGGAGCCTCGTTGACTTCTGCCCCGGAAGTTTTTCTTCCAGAGGAACGCGCACGTTGAGCCGCTTTTGCAGTTGCTTCTTTCAGGCTATCTTCTGATCATGTCTTCCAAGAAGAACAGAAAACGACTGAATCGAAGCGCAGAGAATGGTTCAACCTCACCCTCTTCTGCTTCCTCTTCTTCGGGGCCCTCGGCTCCTCCTGGGCCAGGCATCGCGGCGGCGGCTGGGACTTTGGTGGTGACCAACTTTTTAGAAAAGGGTAAAGAGTTTTGGGTGGGAGACCTGAGGCCGGGGGCGCAACCTGGGAAAGCGTAGACCTAGCGATGCCGCCCTTAAGATGCAGAGGCTTCTGAAAACTGGTCGAGACATAGGTGTGAGAGTAGCACAGAATTTTGTAAGATGCCCGAAGCCACGCCTACACTGAAGAAGTCAGGCAGAAACGGCTTATCCGTGGCTAAGTCAAGCCATCTCTTCTGTGAATTGTTTTGAATTTGTAAGTTATACTTGAAAAACTTTACTTCGTTTAAGATGAACGACATATTTAACTGCGAAGTTGCTTAAAGCTAGTGAGTATAGGGTATACATAACAGCAGAAAACTAGACACCCAGTTCAGTGAAGATGTGGATGCATCTTCCTAAGAGCGTTGTGTCTGTGAGAATGAAAGCCTTTAAGGTTTTTTTTTCTTCTGTTAGACAGGTTCTGGTATTTAATAACAGCCATCCATTACATACTATTGTTATCAGTAGGTTACTTATGTCACACATATATCTCATTTAATCTTCACAGAAACCCTGGAAGATAGGTACAGTATCATTATGCCTATTTTACAAAGGAAGAATAGTTAACGTGATTGGCTCCAGGTTCCACAGGTTTACTAAGTGGTAGGCGGTATTTGACTCTGAAGCCATTATCCCAGATACCAGCCCCCTTGAGTTAAGAGAACGGATTTGCCTGAGAAGTTATTTAGTTGGTAAAGCTTCTGGGTTGAAGCTGTGTGTTACAGCTTCGAAAAAACAGATCACCAGACAACCTAGTGGCAAGATTTTTACTTCTGCCTAATGTTGATCCTAATCACAATTTTAGAGTTAATATGGTGTTTTCAGTTTCCTTTAAGGGGTCAGAGGACAACTTGTTCTGTCCTGCATATTCAACCTCTTTTTTAACTGGACCCTTTTTATTGAAATTTAAACCTGATTTCTCTTACATTTTAAATCAAAACAAAAGTTCTACATTTTCTTCTTATCACCACCCTCTCTCTCTGTCCATCCTTTCATTGCCATTTTTTTTTTAAGATTTGCTTTAAAAAAAAGTTTATTTACTTATTTTTGAGATAGAGAGTGTGTGGGGGGGGGAACGGGCAGAGAGAGAGGGACGGAGAGAATCCCAAGCACGTCTGTACTGCGTGCACAGAGCCTGAGGTGGGGCTTGAACCCACCAACTGTGAGATCATGACCTGAGCTGAAATCAAGTGTCAGATCCTTAACTGACTGACCCACCCAGCTGCCCCTTAAGATTTGGTTTTTAAATAATCCCTTCACCCAACATGGAACTGTATCTTACAACGTGGAGATTAAGAATTGCATGCTTTACTGACTGAGCCAGCCAAGTGCCCCTCATGCCAAATTTCTTTAATGGAGTAGTCTCTATCTCCTCATTTCTCACCTCCTAATTAGCCTATTTCTCTTTTGGTATCCATTCCATCATTCCATGGAAACTGTCCCTGCCATGGTCCCTGATCATATCCATGTTGGTAAATACAATGGACAGCTTTTCATTACTTCCCTTACTTGACCTCTCAGCAACTTTTGGTGTTGTCTACCATTTCCTTTTTCTAAAAATAGTTTAATTTTTGACTTATGTGTCATTAAATGTTCCTACTTTTTCTCTGTCCTTTTGTTGGTATGTAGTTTTTCACTTTCCTTTGCAGGCTAATCTTCTACTTGGCTGCCAGATGTTTCAGTTCTTCAATTTTTTAGTCCTGAAACCCTTTTTTTCTCTGTACAAATTTTTCTTGGGCAAGCTCATCCAATGTCCATAGTTTTCCATCTATACCCTCATCATTTTTGTAATTATATTTGTAAAATATACTATTTCTGAGTCTTTGTTCAGTTGTCTTCTAGACCAATACTAAAACTTTGTAAGGAAGTTTTTAAAATATCATATGTAAAGCTTAGTGCTGTTGTAAATATAATAAAAAGAAATTACTAGGAAAATAAATTTAAAAATAGAAATTTTTATTAGATTCAACAGACATGTGATTAGTCTGTCCAATTGTAATAAAAGCTTCTAAGTAAACCCTTGTTTTCTGTATTTATCCTTTCATGAACTGGTAACAAATAGTTTGCTGATCACACTTTGTATAGCATTGCGCTATACCTCTTCTCTTGGATTTTTCAAAGGTACTTAAAGACTGACCTCATAAACGCATATTTTCACAACAAAACAAACTCAGGACCTGTTCAATTTTCCATTGTAAAATTCAGAATCCTAGGGGTCATCCATGACATCTCTTTCACAGATCTCACATATCCAGTCCACTACCAAGTTCTGTTTGTCACCTACATTCCTCCTCTTTATTACCACTGTTTCTACCTTGATCTCAAACACCATCATCTGTCACTTGGACTACTGCACTAGCCACTCCCCATTTTTTTCCCCCACTGTGCAGCCAGAATGATCTTTAAAAATGAACATCTGGTCATGAGCTTGCTTTTCACCCCTAAGTGATCTTCAGTTGCTGTCAGGAGCCCAGCAGCTTCCTATCAGCCTACTTCCCTGGGAGGTCTTGACCTTCCTTACATGGCCCCTTCTTGTCTCCTGCCATTCTGCGTGTACTCAGGTATATAATTCTTCCTTCTGTCCAGTACTTTTCTGTACAAGCTGTTCTCTTTGTCAGGAATTCTCTTTATTCCCTCTTCATTTAGTTAATTCCTCTTCTTCCTTCAGATCTGAATTTCAACATTATTTCCTTGGAGAAGCATTCTCTGGTTCTTCCCAATTAGATTCCACTTTATAGGCTCTCCTGGCCCTCTTGGTCATTCTTTCATTGTATTAATCTTAGTTTACAACTACAGAATTATTCAGTGATTGTTTAATAACTCCTTCATCCTATTAGATCATAAGCTCTGAGAGGCCAAGGACTGTCTGCTTTTGTTCACTTTGTATTCCTAGTGCCTAACGTATTATCTGCCATGTTGTAGGCACATAGCAAATGTTTGCTGAAAGAACAAATGAAGAGTGGATGGTTGTTTGAAATGACCTTTACTGTCTCGTTAATTTGGCACATAAAGTGCTCAATAACGTATAGTTGATAGGGAAAGTGGATGTTGAGGTATATTTTTAAAGTATGGTATTGGAGGAATGAGGACTGTAAGAGAATGTGTGGAGATGTATTAGGAAATAAGGCCAGTGAATGAGAGTTTGAACATGATCTTCATTGGTGATAAGGAGGAAGTGGAGTATTTAGAGAAGCCTGTGATTTGTCAAATTCTGGTGCATGGTGAATGTGCAGGATAGGATGGAAGGAAGAAGAAAACCTATAGTCTTGCCAAGGACTGGATATACCTGGGAGGTAATTTTCAAGAGGAAAGGGTAATTCGTTGAGGTTTTGAAAGACAGAAGTGGCAGAAAAGTGAACATTATTAAGTCATCAAAAGGATTCTTTGGTGTTATTGATGAGTAAACTATGTAAGAGACCTGATGCTCGTAGGAAAGTTGAATTTCTTTTCAGCCTCATATTGTGAAATATGCTTATTTTATAAAGTGTTCAGTACTGTTAATCTTAGCTCTGTGAGATGCTTTGTTTTTCTCAGCTGATGACAGAAAATAAGTGTGTTGTGTAGTTATTTTGTAGTGGCAAAAAATAATTAGATTAGATACACCTCATGATTTTATTTTTATTGACTTAGTTCCTTTTAAACTCAAAGTATCCTTTTTTTGATTATTAAGGAACACCAATATTAGAGAACTATGATTATGGTCTATGTGTCTAATAATAAAGTTTGTAACAAAGTTTGCGACAAGCTAAAATTTCGTAAGTGTTTCATTGATTTTGTGCTGAAAAGTAAAATGCTGTGTAGCCATCTAGTATGTTCACTGATTTCATGGATGTTTATAATGCGGCTGCTATATTTGGCACTCCTAGGCATTGGAGATACAAAGATGAATTTGACCCAATTCCTGCCAAAGCAGCACAGGGTTTAGGAGAAAGTCAGAATGAAAAACAAATGTATATTATGATGATAAATGCTAATATCTGACAGCATAGGGTGCTGAAAGAATCAAAAGAAGGACCAAATGTGTACTTGAGGAGGTGGTTGGGTGGGGGTGGACATATCAGCACATCATTTTCAGAAGTGTCGTCAGCTGGGCTGAATTCTGGTCCCTGTCCTTGGCCAAAGTTGAAAACACAGAATGGTCATTTTGGTCAGTGTGTACTTGCCTAAGGAATAAGACCTGTGTTCCTATTTTATCCATATGTTCCTGGGATTAGAAAAGAAAACTCTTGAATTGCTATCATGTGGATCAGAAGTGGAAATGTAACTTAACCCTCCAGAACCAAATGCCAGTTCCCCAGCTCAAGCCTTTGAATATTAGTAGCCAACTCGACTTAGAATCTGTAGTACAAAGGTCGCTATGCAAGTATGAAAAGCCTTGTTGCAGGTATGTGCAGTTCTTAAAAAAGTTAGAGATCATATTTCTTAAAAGATGGAAACTAATACCTACCCCATAAGACATCCTCTTTTAGTTAGCACTCAAACTGTCAGTCAGTGGACCCTTAGAAAGGTTTGATTTTAAGTCTTTTCATTAAAATAAAGAGGATTGGAACTGTGGTTTCTCCAGAGTATGGTAAGTGCGTTCATTTGGTTATGTGGCTAGAAGATTTTAATTTACTCCCAACAGAAAGCAGGCTTTAATTTCAGTAGTTATAAAATAGTATGAAAATAATTTTCTTTCCCTTTTTGGTAGATGACAGAGTTCCTAAAACATTCCAAAATTCCCTTGTTCAACTTGGACTCAACACTATGAAATCTGCAAATATATGTATAGGTCGACCAGTGTTGCTTACCAGTTTGGATGGAAAACAAGAGGTAAGAGTGTTTTTCATTTCCTTAGTTTAGAAAGATTTGTGACTTTTTTATTTTAGTCTTCAACAAAGTAATAAATGAAAAACTATATTTTAAATGACCCTCACATCTGTATAAACTTTTCCTTCCTTTGATATCTATGACTACCCAGGCAATAGTAGCCTCTAAATGTCATAATATAGACAGAGGCCTTTTCTCCCAAGGTGGTGACACACACTAGCAGCCCTGTCTCCTCCAGTTTGTTAATTGTATTTCTTCATAGAAATGTTGTTTGGGAGTATGAGTGTCCTCTCACATATGAGTGTCATCACAAATATGTGATTACTTTTCCTGTTTTCAGCTGTTTGTTCTTATTGTTATCCATTGTATTTGAGGCTCGAAACCCAGAACCTTTCCTGGATCATTTTTGCCAGGTTGGTCTTTCCTGCTGCCAGCCTCTGCCTCTGCTATGTCTTCTGCTGCTTGATTAGTCAGTGTTCTCTCATCCAGTGGCGTCCTCTGAAAATGATTTGAAATCCATTAGGTGCTGATGGCACAGTTCTCATTCTTTTCATTATTCTTAAAAAAGAAAAAAAAAAAGTTCTTCACTGTGTTTTGTGGAGACTATAAATATGTGAGCTCAGACCACTATCTGGAGCTGGAAATCTTCACTTCTCTTCATTAACGTTTAAGTCTAATGAGATCCAGGTTCCCATGAAGCTCTTGTGCCAGCTCCTTCACTACTTCCTGGATGAAGTTTATGTGCCAGGCTTACAGTTAGCTTGTCTTTAGTATTTTTTCCCATTTTCTTATTGCATGTTAATGCCTTTGTCTCTTTTTTGTAAATTACCTTTCAAATCTTCTACCGATTTCACCGTGGTATCATTTCTAATCTTCACAAAAAGACATAATTAAGTACTTATTTAAAAAGTTTTTTGGGGGCACGTGGGTGGCTCAGTTGGTTGAGCATCTGACTTTGGCTCAGGTCATGATCTCACAGCTCGTGAGTTTGAGCCCTGCATTGAGCTCGCTGCTGTCAGCACAGAACCCGCTTCTGATCTTCTGCTCCCCTCTCTCCCTGCCCCTTCCCTACTTGTGCTCTCTCTCTCTCTCTCAAAAATAAGTAAATAAGTAAGTAAATAAATAAATAAATAAATAAAGTTTTTTGTAACTTGTGTCAGATTTTAAGTCCTTTGGGGGTGAGGACTGTGTTTTGCAGATCCATATACTTAGTTGTGCTTAGTTTTCTGCCTTATAAATTAATGATTTTCTGTGAATATTTATTTTCTCATATTTTTATTTCCTGTGTTCTGGGCAGGTCTATACGGCCTGGCCTGTGGCAGGATTTCCTGGAGGCAAGATTGGCCTGAGTGAAATGGCGCAAAAGAATGTGGGCGTGAGCGTTGGTGATGCCATTCAAGTCCAGCCTCTATTGGGTGCTGTGCTTCAGGCTGAGGAAATGGATGTGACACTCAGGTTTGGTGCTTTTCTTTGGTGACAATCTAAATGAGTGCTGCCCAGCAGAAATAGAACAAGAATCACAAATGTGAACCACATATATAATTTTGCATTTTCTGGTAGCCACTTTTAGGAAGGAAAATCAAGTTGGTGAAATATTTCATTTAATATGTAAGTTAGTCATTATTTCAATATTAATATTTAGTATTACACCAATTGTAAAATTTTATTTTAACTTGTAATAACTATAAAAAACTGTTAATAAGTTATTTTCCATTCTGTTTTTCAAACTAAGTCTTAAAAAATCCACTGTGTATGTTAAACTTGCCAGCACACCTCAATTTGGACTAGCCACATTTAAGTGCTCGATAGCCACACGTGGCGAGTGGCTAGTGTTCTACTGTATTAGACAGTACAAGCTAGATGAGTGCTACGTAATGTATGGACTAGAGACTGTATTGCCGTGTGATTAGAGTCTGCCCTGATTTTTTTGGTGAGAGGAATTATTACCGATGTATGTTCCACAGTAGTTTTCATCTTGGATCGCAGTGTAATCAGAGATGTTGTAAAGGAGGGAGTAGATTACAGTGAATAGGCAAGAAATAAGTTTTAATCAAGACTGTTCAAGCAAAGTACCTGATTATATATTTTAACTCATTGATTATTCAATCTAATAAAACAGTTATATTTATTAGATTTTGAAAGTCCCTCATCAAAGACTAATTGTTTGAATCACCTTATCAATGCAGTTAAAGTATATCACCAGTCGTCTTGGATATTCTGTTTGCAAGAATCACAAAACATTTTCCAGTCATTAGTTTGATTTTAAAATGTTTTCTTCTCTTTTGATAGTTTTGTAGATTTCAAGCTTGAGCATTAGCATATTTTTTTTTCTTATAAACCAGGAAACATTTTTCAGAGAACTTAATAACATTTTAGCAAACAGTAAAATAAAAGGAAGAGGGGAAAGGAAAACTCAGCATGTGTTGTGCACCAGCTGTGTACTAGCACACACACATGCATACACACCTTTTCTTCTCTCATTTAATACTCCAAACATCCTACAAGGTGCCCATATTTATCCCTTTCTTAAAGATGAGGAGGGGAGCCTGGGTGGCTCAGTCGGTTGAGCGACAGACTTTGGCTCAGGTCATGATCTCACGGTTTGTGAGTTCGAGCCCTGCATCGGGCTCTGTGCTGACAGCTCAGAGCCTGGAGCCTGCTTCTGATTCTGTCTCCCACTCACGCTTTGTCTCTGTCTCAGAAATAAACAAACATTAAAAAAAATTTTTTTTTTTAAAGATGAGGAAATGGCCTGGGTGAGAAGTAACTTACCCATTATTTTATGGGTTAGGTAGTACTACACAGATTAAATGGTATTTATCTTTAGAGTGTTTTGAGACAGTGCTGCAGGTTGCAGGCATCAGTTGATTGGATTTTTGATGATCTAGCTAGTGTGACCTCTTGAGGGCGCAGCAGTCTTAGGTGATGACGATAACCTACTATACAGGGACTGTATGTTTAAATGGCAGCTTGGTTTTTACAATTTTATTAAAAATCTTGTGTTTTAAATGTGGCAGCAGAGCTTAGACAAGAAACTTAATTTCAAGTAAGATAAATCAGTAATTTTAATCTGTGGATCATACCCTTCGTTTGCTTCTGAAAAATTTTATTAGTAAGGTTAGAGCTCCTTCTAGTGGAAGTAATTTTATCTGCACCTATTCATTTTTTAAAAGCAAAACTTAGTATTTTTACCATTCTTATACTCGTTTGTGAATATCTTCTATTCAGAGTTTAATAAATAGAAATGACTTAAATGTAACTGGTTTCAGAGTTCTATAAACAGAAGTGAATTTAAGCATTTAAGGAGATACAATTTCCCGTGTAGTTTATATATACATTTGATTTGAAATTTCCCCCTTGTTCTTTTTTTTCTCTCTATAAGAATACACAGTCGATTCTCATTCTTAGTGCTAAGTATGTTCTATAAAGTTGCTGTGAGTACTGCATTAGCAATGTATGTATATATTTATATTTAATGTTACATATTTATGTTTAAATATTTAATGTATGTTATACATAATAGCATATGCTAATAACGTTACTATATTTAGTGCATATTTAGTTTAAATATATACATATACATATCTTACCATACATTATAATCTCAAGACAACTCATTCTGATAGATTTTCACTTCTTTATTTTATAAAAGAGAAGTGGTAGTTCAGAAATGTTGAGTGACTTGCCGGAGGCCACCTCACTGACAGATACCAGTCAGGATTCAAATCTCCAGCTCACCCACGAGCTGCACTTTCTGCTGTACACTGCACTGCCTCCTACCATCTCTGCCACCTTCTTGTTGTCTCTGTAAGAATGAAAACAAGAGTTCTTTTTCAACCTCAGCTAGGAAAGTGTTTAGTGACTCCATCGTTTTGCCTGCTCTACACATGTCCGTGAATGACTAGCCAAGCTCTTTTAGTATTGATTTTGGGGTTACAAATAAATTGTAGCAGGTGGGTGAATCTGCAAATAATGAAGTTGACACTATTGGTTTTGTTTGTTGCTGATAAGGTGATTGGAGAACAAGGCTTAGATTTGGACCAGATGGGTCTGCTAATATACCTCTTCTTGAGCTAAACTATCACTTTTCCACCGATCTCTGGACAACCTCACAACCGTAGCCTCCTCTGCTGGTATGGGCTACTTACATGTGGGGAATAAGGAAAAATGCACCTATTCTGAGAACTGTCCAAGAACATGTTTCTTCACAAGATTTTTAGATGTACCTACTTCCTATACTCAAGCAACCTTTCTGAAAAACAATCATTAGCTGGAAGAAAGGGTTCTCATTTTTCTGTAGGCATGCCCTTTCTCCAGAATAAAATTCCATTACACCATTAGTCTCCCTTTTTCTTATTTGTACCTCTTCAGGTAATGTCCTATAAGGACTTAATTTTCCAGAAAGATAAATTCTAAATTATAGAACGGAAGTGAAGTAATCTATGAGTAAAAGCCTTTCTCCAAGCTAGGCAATTTCAGAAAAGGGATGGTTAATTTAGATCAGTGTTTTTCAAATGTTGGCTATGACACACAATGAAAAATACATTTCATTGTGATCTAGTATATGTATACATCCACAAATATGGTGCATGCATGTACTCACGTGTGTACCTGTATACATGAGTATATAGATGTGTATGAATGTATGTATAAGAAAGTAATGCTTTTCTAAGCAGTATTTACCCTTTCTATGTGTGATGTACTTTTGACATTTTGTATTCTATTAAAAAAATGCTGGATGAGATTGACTGAAATGATTTCATGATCCACTAATGGATAGTACTCTATATTTTGAAGAACATTGATTTAGGTCATTAGGACACCAAGTTGCAAATCATCTTTTCATGGCTATAAGAAATATCTGAAAAGCATAAATCATTCCAGTATTGTATAAACCATTTCCAGGTGACTAGGTCTGCATTACAACTATGTATATGTAATTTTATATTATGTTTTAGTTTCTGGTGTACTCGATGCTGATTTCTATTTCCCCTGCCCTTTATAGTGACAAAAATGTGGATATTAATGAAGAACAACTGACTGGTTGTCTTCTGAGAAAACTAGGTGAGAGACGTATTTTAAATAGTTTTTTAAATTGTAAGAAGCAAGGTAGCAGTAAATAAAGTAATGTGTCTTTGAAGTCTTATATAGATCATAGTTATCTTCAACAGTGTGGAGAATGTTCTTCTCAATGAATTAATGTCCTTTAGAGATAGGGATTTTTTTCTCAATTGATTGGTAGTTGAGCAGTGGAGAGAATACATGATTTGTCTACGGACAAAGTCAGTGTTAGAACTGAGACTTTTAACCCTTGAGCTCTTGGTCTTTCCTATGAGAAATGTTACCTTGGAGTATCAGGCAGGTGTGCCATTTTAGGTGAGTTTATTATTAGATATGGAATGCCTGGCTATGTGTTGACAAGTTGATAGGATTCTAGATGTATTGAGTGTGGAAGATTGTAAAGAGTTATCTTGTCCTTCTGTCTTTACATAGTGCTCTATCAAATGGGAATATTAAGTTGTCTCTTTTTTATGGCAATTATTAATATGATTAGTCTTTCAGGTAGTTTTATTAATAGATGGAGTAAATTGCTATTTAAACATTAAATGGGTAAAAGTTATGCTAACATATATCTTTAAAAAATTGTTTTCTAGATGGCAAGATTGTTTTACCAGGCAACTTTTTGTATTGTACATTCTATGGACGACCATGCAAGTTGCAAGTGTTGAGAGTGAAAGGGACAGATGGCATGATATTGAGAAGGCCTCAGAATGACACTGATGCTCAAGGAATGGCCTGTGAACAGTCCAACATAGACACCAGTACCCTGGATGTAGCCTTACAGCTGAGCCAGTTAGATCTGGAAGAGCCTCGGGATCCAACATCAAGCAGTACTCCTTGCAAACCAGTAGATGACAGAATGATAAATAAAGCTAGTGACATTTTTTCAGATGTTACACAGAGTCCTAGGGACAACAGTGGACTTGAACTAGCAGAGATCACAGGACTTAAATGTAGTTTTGAATTGGCCAAAGGAGGAAATGAGCAACTTGTTAATGAAGAGAGATTGCTAAAGTCAGCCTATGTGGGAACAAAGCACAACACTGATACTTTTTATTTTATTTCTTCAACAACGAGAGTGAATTTTACAAAGATTTGTACAAATTCAGAAGAGCAAGACAACCAATTCAAAGTAACTTATGACATGATAGGAGGCTTAAATAGTCAGCTGAAAACAATTAGAGAAATTATTGAATTGCCTCTCAAGCAGCCTGAACTTTTCAAGAGTTACGGTATGATTCATTCAGTGTATTGCACCCAGAAGTATTAAATTCGAACTAAAAAGCAGTTGGCTCATTCCATTTAAATAATAATTGTTCACTTTCTTTTCTTGTTTTTTTTTTTCCTGAGTAGTAGGTATGGTAGGAGGTGTGAGTTGCTTTAGGAGATGCCGGTTAAACTGTGAGCTTTTTTTCATGCTTTATCTCTTTAGATTGTAATGTGAGTTAGCTGCAGCCTTGTATCTTCTAATTCCATACTTCCACAATTGTTTGTATTGGATCTAGAATTGGTATCTTGTCATTCTAGATGAGCTGTAATGACCAAAGAAGTAAACCAAACATTCAAATATGTTGGGTAAAATTTCTTTGTTAGGAAATGTAGCTGTGTGCAGATCTATTTGCATTTAAGCAAGTGGTTAAGGGAGTGATTGGCTCCTAGGAAACTCAGGGATTCCTCTGTATGGTAATTGCCCAGATCCTCTGCATGTATTTGATGCCTACCATCTCTTTCTCTGCCTTTTCCTTTTTCATGAGTCTATATATAAACATGGAATGAACCCTTGGATCAACATTTTGCTAGTAATCTTTATATAGTCTAAGTTGGCTAGTTGGATGAAAATTAAGATTGATGGCTTGTTTTGGATGTCCTTGTTCTTGTCTGAGCTTTGTGTTCTGATTATTGAACTGTGCTGTGTGGGATGGGACATAGCAATTTTGTGGATGTCCAGCCAGTTTTTCACCAGTGTGCCTGGCCTGGTTGGGTCTACTGAGAGAGAAAAAATAATTTCTGGAGATCAGTGTTTGGGCCAGTTAGTACATTTTGAGGGGAAGGGGCAGGGTCAGAAGGTCTGACTCTTACTTTAGTTTTGTGATACAAGGTAAATTTACAACTCATGTTTGCAATCATATGATAACACAAGAAACCTAGTAATGTTGAATACAGTCTTCTTTTTCTTCTAGGAATTCCTCCACCTAGAGGAGTGTTACTCTATGGCCCTCCAGGTACTGGGAAGACCATGATTGCTAGGGCTGTTGCTAATGAAGTCGGAGCCTATGTTTCTGTAATTAATGGTCCTGAAATTATAAGCAAGTAGGTGCATAATTCAATAGAATAAACAGTTTTATTAAATACTTCTTAAATGTGTTTCAAAAAAATGACTGCATAGCATTCCCTCTGGATATTCATATGTTGAAATACTTTAAATTTGCTTTTAATTGTGTATAAAAATTAAGTTTTGAAAATAATTTTTGAAAGTAGTTTTAAGTATTCTGGAAATGTTTGAAAAGTCAGATGAGCTTTTAAAGACGAAACTTTAAAAACACTAAAAGTTGGTCCTTAAATGTATTTTATTTGTTACAGATTCTATGGGGAGACAGAAGCAAGGCTACGTCAGATATTTGCTGAAGCCACTCTACGGTATTCTTTACATTTAGATGTTTGTAATTAGTAGTCAAGGATATTGTAATCAAAGTACACTTACTAACACTATATGAAGCATGAAAGAACAGTACAAAAATAATACCGATAGCACTAGCAATGATTGTAAATCTAATGAAGTTGTATTTAATGTATTTTTATCTAATATTGTCTTGAAAGTTTGGTGAGTTACTGAATTACATAAAGTAGGAGAATTAAAACAGATGGTAAGTCAGGTGATTTTGCTTGAGCATATAAATGTATGATTTTCTTTCTTTAGAATACCTAGAGTACTTAGGCATATCCAGTTTATCTAGTTGCCTTAGTAGATTGTATCATAGTAGCCCTTTAAACTTAATTTTTTGTTATTATAGTTTGCTTCAAAGAGACAAATATGTTGCTCTTTAGAAACAGTTTGCTTTGATTATTCCTCAGTTCAGGCTACCTATTGCATTGCAATGAGTAAGAGTGTGGTCTATAACATGGTCTAATGTAATGTTATTTGTAATAAGGCTGTCTCTACCACTGTTTTGGTTTTTAACTTACCATAATTCTACTCTTGTCAAAGGAACTTTCATATTTAAAGTTTTTTTTTTCCCAGAGACAGCACATGAAAAAAGTAGTTGGTTGTCCCAATACTAAAAATTTGAGAACCAGTGGTGTACCTTATTATGTAGTATGTTTTTGTTGTTATGTTCCTGGAAGTTGAAGCTTTCTATTGTGAGAGAATTCACATCGTTTTATGGGAGAACTCATCATCTTGAGAGTTGTTTTTTTAATAGGCTTAAAAAAAAAAAGAGAGGGTGAGCATTTGGAATTTCTTTCTTTTTTTAATGTTTATTTATTTTTGAGAGAGACACTGGGAGTCAGGGAGAGGCAGAGAGAGAGGGAGACACAGAATCCAAGCAGGCTCCAGGCTCTGAGCTGTCAGCACAGAGCCTGATGCAGGGGTTGAACCCACAAACCTTGAGATCATGACCTGAGCCGAAGTTGGATGCTCAACTGACTGAGCCCCCAGGCACCACCCCCTCCCTCCCAACTTTTTTTAGTGTTTATTGGAATTTCTATTCCTTGGAATTTACATCTGCTTCAAGGGACATCTCTGGCCTCATCTTCTGAATTGTTGCAATCATAACAATTTATTGGGCATTAGCAGTCAACTTCTGTTTGGGCATAGACTCATGAGTAGTAGACTATTCTCAATAGTCTTCTTTTTATTGAGTTCAGATCTGTTAGAACAATTAATCTAAGGTTTTTCATTCTATTGCCTTTGTCTTAATATTATTAATTAAAGCCCTAAATTTGATGCATTAAATTTCCTTTTTTTAATTTTTTATTTTAATTCCAGTATAGTTTGCAGTATTATATCAGTTTCAGATGTACAATATAGTGATTCAGCAATTCCATATATCACCCATTGCTCATCAGGACGAATGTCCTCCTTAATCCCCATCATCTATTTCACCCATCCCTCTGGTAATCATCAGTTGTTCTCTACATTTAAAAGTCTGTTTTTTAGCTTGTCTCCCTCTTTCTCACCCTCTCTCACTCTATTTTTTTTTCCTTTGCTCATTTGTTTTGTTTCTTAAATTCAGGGGTAAGTGAAATAATATGGTATTTGTCTTTCTCTTACTGACTTATTTTACTTAGTATTATATTTTGTAGCTCCATCCATGTCATTGCAAATGGCAAGATCTCATTCTTTTTATGGCTGAATAATATTCCATTGTGTATTAATACCACATCTTCTTAATCACTCATTTATTGATGGACACTTGGGCTACTTCCATAATTTGGCTATTGTAAATAATGCTACTATAAACATAGGGGTGCATACATACCTTTGAATGAGTATTTTTGTATTTTTTTGGTAAATACCCAGTAGTGTGATTGCTGGATTGTAGGGTAGTTTTGTTTTTAACTTTTTGAGGAACCTCCACAGTGACTGCACCAGTTTGCATTCCCACCAGCATAAGGGATGAGGGTTCCTTTTTCTCCACATCCACACCAACGCTTGTTGTTTCTTGTGTTTTTTATTTTAGCCAGTCTGACCAGTGGGAGGTGATATCTCATTGTACTTTTGATTCGCATTTTCCTCATGATAAGTAATGTTGAGCATCTTTTATGTGTCTGTTGGCAATCTGTATACCTTCTTTGGAGAAATGTATGTTCATGTCTTTTGCCCATTTTTAGTTGGATTATTTGTGTTTTGGATGTTGAGGTATATCAGTTCTTCTTATGTTTTGGATAGTAACCCTTTATAGGACATGTCATTGAAAGTATCTTCTCCCATTTAGTAGGATTGCCTTTTAGTTTTGTTAATTATTTTAGTTTGCTATGCAAAAGCTTTTTATTTTGATGTATTCCCAATAGGTTTTTTTTTTTTTTTTCCCCTTGCCTTAGGAGACATATCTAGAAAAATGCTTCTCTGGCCAATGTCAGAGAAATTACTGCCTGTGCTCTCTCCTAGGGTTTTTATTGTTTCACATCTCACATTTAAGTTTTTAATTCATTTTTGAATTTATTTTTGTGTATGGTGTAAGTTTCATTCTTTTGCATGTACATTTCAGTTAAGAATTTAAGAGTACTCCCTTTTAGTTTCTGTAATTGGAATGGATTGTATCAAATTTAAAAATCATATGTATATTAAAGAATTCATTTTACTTGTTTTTTTCAGGCACCCATCAATTATTTTTATTGATGAGCTGGATGCACTTTGTCCTAAAAGAGAAGGGGCTCAGAATGAAGTGGAAAAAAGAGTGGTAGCATCACTGTTAACACTGATGGATGGTATTGGTTCAGTAAGTATAGCACCAGTATTGATTCTGTGTAGGAAAGGGTTGCCTCTTAATAATATGTATGTAGTAGCAAAAACTAACAAATATGTCTGAGTTTTGGGGTATTCTAGGATAGGGAAAAATATTAGCCATAAAAACTAGAGGAAAGACCCCTAAAATAATTTTCTTCAGCAGAAATCTTAGTAACTTCTAGGATAGTATACCTGCACTGTCTTTTTTACCGTATAAAATAATATACAATGATGGATTTCTTTTATAATAAATGATATTAACTTAAAAACCGGAAGCGGGGTGCCTGGGTGGCTCAGTCGGTTAAGCCTGTGACTTTGGCTCAGGTCATGATCTCACTGGTCACGTGTTCAAGCCCTATGTTGGGCTTTGTGCTGACAGCTAAGAGCCTGGAGCCTGTTTTGGATTCTGTCTCCCTCTCCGTCCCTGCCCTGCCCCCACTCGTGCTCCGTCTTTCTTTTTCAAAAATAAATAAACATAGGGGCGCCTGGGTGGCTCAGTCGGTTGAGTGACCGACTTCGGCTCAGGTCATGATCTCATGGTCCATGAGTTCCAGCCCCGCGTCAGGCTCTGTGCTGATGGCTCAGAGCCTGGAGCCTGTTTCAGATTCTGTGTCTCCCTCTCTCTCTGACCCTCCCCCATTCATGCTCTGTCTCTCTCTGTCTCAAAAATAAATAAACGTTAAAAAAAATTAAAATAAATAAATAAATAAACATTGAAAAAAATTATTTTAATAAAATAAAAAACCAGAAACAAAAATCAGTAAAGAAGATTTAGATATATTTTAGAGGATTTTACTAAGAAATCTCATGATTAAGTCTTGAATACTCATGTACAAATTGATTCTTTTGGGGCTTTAAGTTTGACAGTAGAAAGGAAATAAAGAATAATGGAAAAATATGTTTGTGCAACATTTAAATTTTTTTTAATTAAAAAAATTTTTTTATGTTTATTTATTTTTGAAGAGAGAGAGAGAGAGAGAGCACAAGAGAGAGAGAGAGAGAGAGGGAGAGAGTGCAAGCTGGGGAGGTCAGAGAGAGGGAGAGAAAAACCCCAAGCGGGCTCTGTGCTTTCAGTGTGGAGCTGGACATGGGGCTTGAACTCACGGATTGTGAGATCATGCTCTGAACCGAAACCAAGAGTCAGACGCTTAACCAACTGAGCCACCCAGGTGCCCCTGTTTGTGCAGGGTTTAAAAAGAAGCTACCCATGATAGATTCTATAGAATCTATAGATTCTCTCTATAGATTCTCTGATAGGGCATACACTTGCAAATTAATAAAGACTGTGCTGCTTGTGAAAGGAAGATCCATAGATGTAGAAGCAGGAATGAAGAAAAATTCTTTCAGACTCCTGACAGCCATTTAGCAGAATACATTTCTTATGCAGGATTTTTACATAAATAACTCGTTTTGTAGAGTCATGGTAGAACCAAAAGAAATTTTAGAAATCATGTAGTCCCAAGTCCTCCTTTTGCACATTGCAAAACTGGACTGTTAGAACTTTTTGGTTTTTACTACTTGTTGGTAAAAACTAAACATGTGAAAATAATGTGAAGGTTGGGTTTTAAGTGTCTGTTATTTGCTAATATGCGTTACAATTTTAAGAATAACATTAGAGAAGAGTTGAACCTGGAGGAAGCTGGATGACCACCTCGTTCTCAGTCTAGGTGCAATAACTAGGTGTGATCATCCCAGGTTTGGTTCTCCATCTTTAAAATTGGAGAGTTCAGTGATGTTAGTATGTTGGAGGTGGCAGGGCTGAGGACTGACTCACAATAGCAACACTCACGAGAGACATACATAAACTGGGATGCCAGTTTGTCTATTTATAATAAGAATATCACCATTAAGCCAACCAGATATCTTTGTTTATGGTTGAATCTTTTCATCTTGAAGACAAATATGTATGGAGAGCTGTATTATAATTAGAAGAGTTTTTGGGAAGTATAAAATCGGATGGAAGGCTTTGTGTTGGAGGATCTTAATTACTATGTCATTCTGCTTTCTCTGCTGCTAGGGTAAGTCTACTCTGGATTGGTGTTCTTGTCTATGGGCAGGACTGGAAGCATCTGATACTGATGTTTTAGTGTGAAAATGCTTAAGGGCCTGTATTTATCTTCTAGATTCATAATTCACAGATTTTATTGTAATCCATGCATTTTCTGTTGGCACATCCAGTACAATTGAACAGGTTGAGTTTTCTTACTTTCAATCACGTTTCAGTTAAACTTGTATTACACTGTATCATCAGAATAGAGTGTTGGATAACCTCACAGGTGGCTAATCATTATGTTTTTTATAATTTGTTGTTTTAAATTTCATTCCTGGGGCACCTGGGTGGCTCAGTTGGTTAAACATCTGACATCGGGTCAGTTATGATCTCATGGTTCATAGATTTGAGCCCTGTGTTGGTCTCTGTGCTGGCAGCTCAGAGTCTGGAGCCTGCTTTGGATTCTGTTTCCCTCTCTCCCTGCCCCTCCATTCATGAAGATGGTGAAGTTTAGATGCTAAAAATGGGAGAGACATCACTTACTATAGTTGGAAAGGTAATTATTGGAAAACTTTCTAGGAGAGGGAGTATTTAGGCTGAACTTAGGAAGATATGGGATGAGTAATAAAAGTGTAACGGGTAGGACTTAGCAGCCTGGACAGTTAGATTCATCTGATCTACAGAGCCAGTGCCAATATGTTTATTACTTTTAAAAGTAAGGATATTTATTCTCATTTTGTTAGGAAGGAAGTGAAGGACAAGTGTTGGTCCTTGGGGCCACAAATCGCCCTCATGCCTTAGATGCTGCACTTCGAAGACCTGGACGATTTGATAAAGAGATTGAGATTGGAGTTCCTAATGCTGAGGATCGGCTAGATATCCTCCAGAAACTTCTTCGAACTGTACCCCATTTGCTCACTGAAGCTGAGCTGCTACAGCTGGCAAATAGTGCTCATGGGTACGTTGGAGCAGACTTGAAAGCTTTGTGTAATGAAGCAGGTGAGTGTGCTTTGCTACTGTGAGTCTGTATTGATGGGCTTCATAAAGCTGGTTTATTTACATGCTGATAATTTATGTCATATATCTTAATGGAAATAGGTAATCATTTCTAATTATATATATATTGAAAACTAGATACATCAGAAAACTGTTGAAAACAAATAAAAATCATGCTTAATCTTCTAAAGGTAACCACTATTACAGCATACATCCTTTTATACTTTTCCTAAGTACACATGTACACACACACACACAGTATCAGATGCATTAATGGCGGTTTTGATGATGACAATATTTATTGATATTGTGCTGTGAAAATTAGGGAGAAGTGCCTACAGGAGGATCAAAATTTTCCTTATGGTGAAGCTTTGTATTTCTTGAATTGCCAAAGAAGTACTTAGCAAAACCTGGAATTCTGTGCCTCAGAGTATGTGATGGTGATATTTAAGTCTGAAAATGTATAAGGGCTGTTATTAATCAGTTGAGTCTTTGACTTTAAGAACTTCACCATAGCATAACTGTATTTACTTGGAAAGCCCTTAATAATACCTTTTGACATTTGTGTAATTTTTCAGAGTAATTTTAACTATGAAAAATATTCAAATCAGGGCAGTTTTTATAAGGTATTGAAATAAGAATATATTGAGAAAATATGTAATAGTTTTTTTATTGCTTTTGTTTGTTTATTTTTTGGTCTCAAGAGGTTGTGTTTATTTTCTGGTAACGTCGAAAAGCTGGGCATATACCTCAAGGCATCTCTGGTGTGCCAGTAATCTTAGGTTCCTTAAATTTATTCCTATTTCTTGTGCGGGCATATGTTTTCTAGGTCCTTTTATACTTTAGAAGGAATTTTTTCATTTGTTGTACTCTCTCATTCCAGTTTGTGACTGATCCAACGTTTTCAAAAGGTGTTTTAAAGAAAGTTTAGCCCGTTTACATACTAATGAAAGAAATTAAATTTTTAGTTGGAACTTTAGAGTTTTAGTATAGAAATATGGTAACTTTTACTTTCACATTATTGATTCACGCTTACATCTAAGGTATTAGGCTTTTAAGACCCTTCCATTAGTCCTTTTATCTTTCTAATCTTGCTCGGTATTGCAGGGAAGAGAATATAGAACAAAACAGGTTGGAAAAGAAAACTTGGAAGAGATTTTTAGGGGTCCTTGAGTATCTTACTTTTGGTGGAGAAAATCAGCTTTTATTCTATTTGATCATTGTCACAATTTCCATGATAGAGGATGCATAACTGGGGGAGACTAAACATTCTTTTGGTACATTATGGTCTAGGACAGATCCCTTTCTATCTAGTTTCTTGTGCTTCACAAGAAATGGTGGGTGTAGTCATGGAAGTGAATTCCCTAGTGATCAAGAAGCAGAAGTGTCAGTGTGGATAACTTTGCTTCCTTTATTCTATTAGGTTATAATGAAGAGTCTGAATTACTATGTAGGCATTGCTTTGGACTTTCCCATCTCGACGAGGATTCATTCTTCAGTATCTTTTATCAAGCATTTTTTTTGACTTTCTAATACATTCATGCATTCTAGAAGGTTCTGGGATTCTTGCTGTCCAGAAACACACAATATGATAAAGGAAAGGGATTTGTGAACAACTACTTAACACAGTGGTATATGTACTCCTAAAACTTTGGAGAATGTAGTAACTTCTGTGGGGAAAGGAATGCTGTGGTTATATGATTTAAGTTTTAATTTCACAAGTTAGAATAGTCCAGAAATTAAGTTGTGTCCTGAGACATTAAAGGGAATTGTGATAATGTAATTTACATACATACAGTTGTAAATAGGACCATCTGCTTTTGTAGGCTGTGTGGTACCCCCAAGAACTTCAGGAAAATGACAAGAAGATTTGAGAGTTCTGACGTTACATTTAAATGAAATGTAGGTTTCATACATTTAAATGAAAAAGTTGTGAAAGGGTCAGAAGGTGGGATGGAGAGGGGCCTCCAACCTGAAGTTATGTACATATATGTATGTATGTATGTATGTATGTATGTGGGACATATGTGGTACATACAAATAGTAAATGAATATTAACTTATGTTAATGTGACTTAATAGTAATTTCAAATTGTAAGTATTGAATTTATCTTTTTCCCTCCAATCTAGCAATGAATCGGTTTATGAGAAAGTAATTTTTAAAAGATTAGCATTATAATTAGAGTGTAGGGAAAATATGTGGTTTTGTATATACTGCCTTAAATACTAGTGTATGTTGTATTATGTAGCATCATTCCTTACCTAGCAGAATAAGGTTTAAGAACAGTGTACTAGAATGTTTTTGCAACGCGTTTTTCTAAAGAGACAGGGGATATAGTAGAAAATGGATTTTGAGGGTTGGACAGACTTTGGTCAAGTTCTTTGCCTTATCTGAGTCTTAGTTTTCCCCATTTGTAGATTGAGGGGGTTGTGGTAGATGGTATCTAAGTGCCCTTGTAAATATAACATCCCCTAGGTAAAAGGGAAAACAAGAAAGAAATGGGGCGGGGGGGGGGGGTGGACCAACGAAAGGATAGGAAGGATTAGAAAAAGGAAGGGGGAAAATAATAAAGAAATAACCAAGTTACTCACTAAATATGGCCTGGCCTCATTAACTACTTTCTTCATACATCTGTCTGGCCTTTCTGCCCTTTGTTGTCTTCTCTTTTGTACCTGTTTGTCTGAATAACTGAAATTTAAGTGATTAGTTGGGGCTTTCTCCTATGGTGTTCTTAGAAATAATGACACAAAGCAGACTAAGGTTGGTTGTGAAGTTAACTGTATTTTCTCATTGAAACAATTTTATAATTTCTGACTATGGATTTGGCATGAGTAAATTATAAATTTGGCTAATAGTACAACTCAGAAGGAAAGATAAAACAGCTCTAAAACTCAGCGTTAAAAATAGTAGAATTATACTCCGAGTGCTATAGAATAGGCATAAATGTATCCCACATATTGAACACCCAGGGGTATTCCCATATATTACAATGTGTATATTGAGCATAGGAAGAATAAACCCAGCTGTATGGTAAATTTGAACTACTTAGTTATAAATAAAAAGAATTGAACACTTAATGTTGTCTCCTACCTAAATTTAGATGTTATTAGAAAATAATTTGAATGGGTTTCAGTCTTTTAAAATGACTACTACCTAGGGAAGTTTGAACTGTTTTTTTTTTTTTTTTTTTCAAACATGTAGTTTCCTTGGGCAAATAGAAGCAGTTGCAATCATTACATTGACCTTAGAATTATACACAAAGTGGGGCAACCTGGTGGCTCAGTCAGTTAAGTGACCGACTTTGGCTCAGGTCATGATCTCGCAATTTGTGAGTTCAAGCCCCGCGTCAGGCTCTGTGCTGGCACCTCAGAGCCTGGAGCCTGCTTTGGATTCTGTGCCTCCCTCTCCTTTTCATGCTCTCTCTCTCTCTCTCAAAAATAAATACAGGTTAAAAAAAAATTTAAAAAAAGAATTATACACAAAGTTAGAATCACTGTTTTTATTTAAAAAAAATTATTTAGGGGTGCCTGGGTGGCTCAGTCGGTTGAGCGGCCGACTTCGGCTCAGGTCACGATCTCACGGTCCGTGAGTTCGAGCCCCGCGTCGGGCCCTGGAGCCTGTTTTAGATTCTGTGTCTCCCTCTCTCTGACCCTCCCCCGTTCATGCTCTGTCTCTCTCTGTCTCAAAAATAAGTAAATATAAAAAAAAAAAAAAGAAAAAAAATTATTTAATGTTTATTTTTGAGAGAGAAAGAGAGAGAGAGAGAGAGAGAGAGAGAGAGCATGAGTGGGAGAGAGGCAGAGAGAGAGCGAGACACAGAATTCGAAGCAGGCTCCAGGCTCTGAGCTGTCAGCACAGAGCCTCACCCGGGGCTCAAACCCATGAACTGTGAGATTTTGACCTGAGCTGAAGTCAGATGCCCAACTGACTGAGCTATCCAGGTACCCCCTAGAATCACTGTTTTTTTAAAAAAGAATCAAGATAATACCTTAATATTTGGAGGTAGTGTTAATAATTGCTGGTACATAGTAAGTGCTCAGTAAGTATTTGATCTGATAAGAGTATGTGAAAGCTGGGAGACTTAATGAGAGTTAATTACCACCCCACTCCCCTTGAGTAATAAAAATGTTTATTAACCTGAGAGTTGAATCAGTTTTGTTTTTAAATTTTTTTTTTTCAACATTTATTTATTTTTGGGACAGAGAGAGACAGAGCATGAATGGGGGAGGGGCAGAGAGAGAGGGAGACACAGAATCGGAAACAGGCTCCAGGCGCTGAGCCATCAGCCCAGAGCCTGACGCGGGGCTTGAACTCACGGACCGCGAGATCGTGACCTGGCTGAAGTCGGACGCTTAACCGACTGCGCCACCCAGGCGCCCCAAATCAGTTTTGTTTTTAAACACCTGTG
Source organism: Felis catus (assembly GCF_018350175.1). NCBI lineage: Eukaryota > Metazoa > Chordata > Mammalia > Carnivora > Felidae > Felis > Felis catus. Next base: position 101,242,767 of record NC_058371.1, on the reverse strand, counting down.
AGATTCATCTCCCCATCTCCTCTATTGTCTTCAGAAATCCCTGTCTGTGCTGAGGAAACAACTCCATGTGGTTATTGCTACCTTTATAAGTAGCAGTAAACAAAGTGTTCTGTGAATCCTTAAATAACTGCTATTTTCTTGAAAATTCCAGTCCATTTTTGACTTCCCACTGACAAGCTTTCTTAGCTGTGGCTCTGGCTATGGACTTTATATTTTATTTAAAACCTGTGCTTTTCAGGAGGCAGTTTCATTATTCACCAGTTGTACTGTGCTTAGGTGGACAGCTTGAGAATGTCCACTGGCATAGCTGGGAAGTAAGGCACTTTAACTTCCAGATTTGTGAGAACAGTGAGAGAGTCTAGCTCCAGGAGATGTATTCATGAGTACATAGTTAATTTTGTCTCTTTCTATTATGTATTCTTTTCCATGAAATCCATATACATTTCATATGTCCCCACTTCAGGACGGATCACTTGGAGCAGAGGTTCTCAGATTTTATTATATATCAAAATCACTTGGAGAACTTAGTAAAACCTTGGTGGGTGTGCCCCACCCACTCCCAGAGTTTCTGATTCAGTCCTGGCCAGTCAGTGCCTGTGAATTCTCACAAGTTCCCAGCTGATGCTGTTGGTCTGGGGACTACATTTTAAAAGCCGCTGACTTAGGACATTGGTTCTTAAGCCTCATTATGCATCAGGTTCACCTGGGGAGCTACACACACACATTCCCTCTCCATATTTAATTAAGGGAAGTAGAGAACTGGAGCCAGTATTTATGTTTCCCAATTGATTTTGAAGCAGCCAGTTTTGTAGTTGCCTGTGAGCGAGTATTCTGAATCATTTAGGCCAGTGGTTCTCCAGTTTAAACCTGTGCAAGAATCATGTGTAGAGCTTGTTAAAACACACTTCTGGGCCCTATCCTACTAGTTCATTAGGTCCAGGTGGGACCCAAGAATTTGCATTTCTATCAAGTTGTAGGTGATATCATTGCTGTGAGTCTAAGGGCTGCCATTTGAGAAGCACTGATCTTAATCCACCAACTCTCTGACTTTTTGAGATTCTCTGTAACTGGTTAAATAACTGGATAAATTTAGAGACTGTAAATCTCTGACTACCTCTGATGGTGTTGGATTTTTCCCACAGTTTTTATATGATAGTAACGAACTGTTCCAAACTGTATCAATAACTCTCACTCTAGGAGAAAATAAGTGTCCAAATTTGTCTTGTAGGTATGTATAATGGTTCTGAATAAAACTTAAAAATGACAATTCTGAAAGAAAAGTGACAAATAAGGAAACAGTTAAGAATTAACAGTTAAGAATACAAATAAAAATACATATGTTTTTCCTAGAATGTTTGCTTGCTTAAGATTGTGGACCTGTGTATTTGCGTTTTTTGTGCATTGGCTGTCTGATGGTTTTCCTTCTTCCTGGACTGCCTTCTAGTCAGGGAATCCTTGCCAATTTTAACAAAGAGTGGTGCACAGATGTCTAATAATAGCATAGATTGAAACGATTCATAATTTCATATAACCTAAGTGGATTATGTTTCCCATTGTTTTTGTAATCTAAAGGTTATTGTTTGTGGGATGTTAATACAAAAGATCTAAGTCCCTATAGAATATAGAGATGTGCATACTTTTCCAGAGGATAGGTTTATAAGCTATTCCATAGTTTGTAAGAGTGATACTACATCTTCTAAAATGTTTATCTCAATTGTTCTAATCTTTTATTCCAGTGTTATTAAATATTTTCTGTATCTTTTAACTTTGTCTTCATAATGAATATGAAAGTTGGAAATACTACAGTAGTGTTGCTTTCAACACTTCGATCTTTTATCTGAGCAGATATAATGTTTAATGTTGAGGACTGGGTGTGAAACTTATTTTCAAATGTTATATATATTTTTTATAATTAAGTTTTGAGCTAGAGTGTGGTTTGATATGTTGTGACTTGTCCAAAAGCCTAATGTTTTGTAGCTCACCTTTTTAAGCAAAGAGCAGCTGCATTTTGAAATGTTTTATCTCAAGTGGACAAGTTGTTTACAAGCTCCACTCTGACACATCCTGACATTTAATGTCTATGTTTGTATTCTTCCTAGGATTAGGCTGCCTTTCTAATTAATTAGTTGCATTAGCCTTTTATTAATTCCCTCAAAATTTATAATGTTTTAAATTAACAACATAGATCAGCATACCACACTTTTTTGGAAAACATGAAATGTTAATTGTGTAGCAGAGACATGAATTATATAAACTCTGCTGAATGTTAGAAGATGCTTAGCAACAATGTTTTCCAAATATAGGGATTTATTATAAACTTGTCCTTCTATGGCTGCCTGTGCCATTTCAGGAGAGTGAATATAAATAGAGCTTGATTTCTTCAAGAAGTGAACTCAGTCGTTTTGTTTACAGTGAAAGGAAGTACTTGCTTCACATTCTAAGAATTTATCTTTAGCATCCATGTTGATTACATATCATTTCAACATGTTCATACCAAATATTTGGGCCTTGATAAGATAATATCACAGGAAGAATTAAAACTCTTATTTAAACAATGATTTTGTCATTATTACACTTAAGTAGGTCTAGTAATAACACTGAGTCTAATTACTATAACATAACTTTTTTTGAGATGGAAAATTTTATCTGTCTTGTACCAGAGTTCTGAGATACTTATATCTATTACTCTCCTCTCCTACCCTTCACTAGCTATTTCAACAGCAATTTATGGAGGATCTGCTATGCACCAAGTATGTAACAGTCCAGCTCTTATAAAAGGATTTTTCTCAATTTTTCCACCATTTTTTGAGTTCTGCCAATGTTGTTGTCTAAGTTAGAATAAAAATATTGATTGTGCAAAAATTTAGTAGTTTTAAATAAAGTCCAGGGAGCTAATAGGGTTTTGTGGAAAGCTTGTGGTGAGTTGTAGATTCAGATGCTACACTACCCATTTAATTTCTTGAATTGTTTTCTCACCTGCTAACTAGGATATATTTTTTTTAAGTGTTCTTATGAGGTTTAAAAATGTGGTCTGGCTGCCGTAGTTATGATTTTACAGACCCTTGGTTAAGTGTTGCTTTCTCTCTTTAAAAAAAAAAAAACAACTCATATTTTGTGTGTGTGCATTTCTCTGAGAGAAGATTATTTGGGTTTTAGCAATACTGGTGTTTTATGAAATATTCTTGGTTATCCTAATACAAGAGATGTTAGGGAAATCTGGCAGAATCCTTTACCTTGAAAGAGAAGTAGTTTTTCCTGAATGTGGATCAGTAAATGTCTTGCCCATCAATAAGAAATGTAAACTAGAGGGGCGCCTGGGAGGCTCAGTTAGTTAAGCATCCTACTTCAGCTCAGGTCATGATCTCATGGTTCGTGGGTTCGAGCAGCTCTGTGCTGACAGCTCAGAGCCTGGAGCCTGTTTCAGATTCTGTGTCTCCCTCTCTCTCTGCCCCTCCCTGCTCATGCTCTGTTTCTCTCTCTCAAAATAAATAAACATTAAAAAAAAAAAATGTAAACTAGAGATAGTGTGTTACAGCTTGTTTTGGGTCCCCTCCCTGCCAGATTTCCTTGCTGAATTTGGGAGCTTTCATATCATACATAGGCGGAGTCACAATCTCTTCCCTCCCCTCCCTCCCCAGCGTGTGAGTCTGCTGCAGGCCAGTAGTAGAGCAACAAAATTAAGTCGATGTACTGTATATTACAATTATCATTATCATTAATGCAGTTTCTAATGGATCATGTCTTTATTATTGTAGCTGGATAAATAAGCAGTAATTATGCAGTACAAAATCTCATGAAACAATGAATTTTCTCTTATGTTTTGTAATTCTGATATGTAATGATAGTTTTACTTGTGATGCTGGGAAAAACTACTGCATAAATACTTTGGATTTTATATAAAAGATGGATTTTTTTGTTGTTGGTCAGTGAATTGAATATCTTAATATTACTTTTGCTTTTTATTTGAAAGGACTGGAGCTGAATGGTTTGTTTCAGAAAAACAGGTGGTAGTTTTTATTCTATTTAAATTCTCAGTGATGTATACCAAATACTTCACTAGTGGAAAGTTTTCTTAATTGTCTTGCCAAGAGTATAAAAGTAGGAAACTTGAGGAAAGTTTTTCTTCCTAATTAAAGCAATCACAAAAGTAAAATAAGTCTATCTAAATAAGATATTTCTAAGAGTTATTATTTATTTATTTTACTCTTTCTTTGTCAGATCCTGTAAGCTTGATTTTCAAAATTTATTCAGAATTAGAGCTTTAAAAAAAAAAAAAACAGCTGTTTCCATTGCTCTTATCTGGACTATTGTGATATCATCTCCTGCTCACTGGGTCCTCCATCCTTTGTTATATTTACATTGTCTGAGGTGCAGGATTTGAATTGTAGGTTTTGGGGATGAAGAGAGCCTTGGTTAGATTTGGGAGTTGTCAGCAATTAGATGGTGACTGAAGCCATTGAAATGAATGAAATCGCTTAGAGTGACTGGAGTTCATTCATTTATTTATTTATTCAGCCATACACTGCACTGGGTGCTGGGGCTGCCCCAGTGAACAAGGCAGCCCTGGGCCCTCTCTTCTTAGGGCTCAAGATGCCTAAGGAAGTACTGCAGAGTAACAGATAATTACAGTACAGTGTGTTGGGTGTTTGTGATTCATCAGGGAGGTTTTAGAATGATAATGAAGAGAGAGCAGGGACTGGCAAGTGGCTAGAGAATTGGAAAGAGAACTGAAAAAGTGTTGACTCAAATAAGGGAAGATTTCAGAGAGGAAGTAATTAGAAATAGTGTTGTATTAGTTACCAATAATCCATTGTGTCAGCCATTGTTTGAAGTGCCTTACATGTATTAATGCATGTTTTACTCACTGCATCCCTTACAAAGTTATCTTCGTTTTATAGGTGAGGAGACTTCGGTCTGAGAGCTTAAGGAACGCTCGCAAGATCACACAGGAGATAAGTAGTGGAGCTAGGAACACAACAGTATTGGAGACTGACCACAGTGACATCAGTTGCTTAGTTTCTAACCTGGGAAGTCTTCATGGCCTTAGAAGAGAGTAGTTCTAGTAGGATCCTATTGCTAGCTCCTAGACTGCAATAAATTGAGGGGTGATTGAAAGTTGAGGGAACAGAGATAGTCCTTGTGAATTACTTTTTCAATTTTAATGTTATTAGAGTTTTGTACCTTCCATAAAAAAGGGATGATATAGTAGGCCTGCCCTCTGCCTTTGCCACATCTGTGCCGTCTTTTCCTCCTCAGGTCAAAACCAGATCAGGTTATATTCCATCAGTATCTTCCTGGTTCCTTCTTTCTGATCTGGGCCTTGCTCTAGTCTACCAAGCCATAGATCTTCAACTTGTCTTGGCAGAAGAATTGTACTGTAGTCAACTATCTTTTTTTTTTTTTTTATAATGTTTATTTATATTTGAAGGAGAGAGAGAGACAGAGTGTGAATGGGGAGGGGTAGAGAGAGAGGGACACATAGAATCCAAAGCAGGCTTCAGGTTCCAAGCTGTCAGTACAGAGCCCAACGTGGGGCTCAAACTCACAAGCCATGAGATCATGACCTGAGCTGAAGTTAGATGCCCAATTGACTGAGCCACCCAGGCGCCCCCTTTTTTTTTTAAGTCAGCATTTTAATAAGCTTGGTAAGCCAAGTAAGTGAATAATTTGACATTAAAAATTTGGAACTAAAAGCTATATTTTCAGGAAAGTTTGTTAAACCTGGGACTAGTGAAGTGAATTAATCCTGACATTTTAGAACTAGACCTTCTCAGAAATCATTTAGTACATTTCCTTATTTCACAGATGAGGATAGACTATGTGATCTATCAAGGCTCAAGCAGTGAGTGAAATCTTGGCCCAGGATTCGGGTCTTGAGACCAGTGTGCCTTCTGTAGTGCCATTACATTTAAAAACAACTTTTGAAAGTGATAGTGGCCTCAGAATAGACCTGGCTTCTGCAGGCAGCTTACATTACACCAAACACTTGAAATATAAATAAAGCAAGAACCACAATACCTTCTTTGAGGGTTTTGTTTGATTTCTTTTCTATTAACAAGCAGTGAGAAATGGAACTCTCCCAGTGATATATCAAGTGATACTTATCACCTTGTCTATACTTAATATTAAGTTGAGGGAGAGTAAAGACTCCAGATAAAACAGAAATTGTCTGTAGTTTGGATATTTTGAAGAAAATATGTGTTAAAAAAGGAGACATAGATTTTGTTATAGTTGCTTTTAGTCTTCATGTGCCTGAGAAAATTTTATGTTCAACTTTTACAATTCAAATCTGAGATCCAGATGCCTTGTTTCATGTTACTTTTTCACATAATTAAATGTCTGTAGGGTAGGTGGTAATTCTGAAAAGCATTAGCCCTGTGATCAGTTTAAGTTCATTGTTAGCTTCCAGTGAAGCAACTTAAATGCAGAGTCTCAAAAATAATATAATTTAGTCAGCATAGAGTATAAAATTGTTAGATTCCATATGTGTGGGGCGAGATGATGTTTGTTGATTGAATCTGGAGCAGATGGTTTTGAAGAACATGAATGTAGAATAATTGTTCTTGTCCAGAAATGATTATATCTGGACAGTGATGTGGGGCTTAAGGGAAGAACATGTTTTAGACTGGAAAGAATGTGTTGGTATTAGGATTGCCTGAAGCATTTTGACTTTTTTTTATTGTGTCTTGTTTTCCATTCTCAAAAGTTTTGAGAGCGTTGGAAAATAAAATAATTAAAACAAAATGACAAATTTATTGTTTAATTAGCTACACCTGTTTTTGTCTCAAAGTTGTGTTTTTTAAGAACATAGACGTATTGCTTCTGTTTTTGTTTACATTTTAAAAATTAACTTTAAACTTAGTAAGGAAAGGAAATGTCATAGATTGCTTGCCCTAAGCTATAGTCACTGATGGTGTACATGTGTCCATTTGCTCCTCTAGTTAATTGTTTACTTCTGGTTTATAAAAATACATGTGTTTTTAAAAACTTAATTTCTTGGCATAGATTCTAATATGGCCTCATTAAGAATGGTTGATGTCCAATAAACATTTTAAAAGCTGAAAAAATAATTTATATAAAATAGATTTTATTTTTTCCATTTAATACTAAGTGAGATAACAGATGACCAAAGAGGTGAAGTTTTATGTAAAGTGACACCTGAGCTAGAGGCAGATCTAGGACCACAGAGAATTGGTTGCATTAATATGATAGCTCCAGGGATCTTTAATTTTTGTAAGCTCTGATATACATTTAACATTTAATTCATATAAATTCTGTTTCAACTTGGACATTATTATCAAATAGCATTTGTATAAAGTAGAGTAGCTCTATATAGAGTCTAGAATCATGCAACCTTAGATTGGGAAAGAATCTGAAGGCCTATGGCAGGAATTTCTTGGATCCCTTAAGCTTTTTTTAGCTTTCGCAAATCTGTAATTTTCCATTATTCTTTTTCCATTTCTGACAGTGCTATTTTTTATCTTCTCACTATCTACAAATAAATTAATAGAGCTGGATTTAGGTTTATTTAAAACATGTTCTTTTATATTTTTAAGTGTGAACTCTTTTAAGGACAGGGATTTTGTCTTTTATTGTTCAACAGTGTCTTATAATCTCTCAGATTATACTCATTCTTGTCCAAAGGCCTTTGTTTTTTGTTGTTTTTTTAAAATGTTTATTTATTTTTGAGAGTGAGAGACACAGAGTGTGAATGAGAAGGGGCAGAAAGAGAGGGAGACACAGAATCTGAAGCAGGCTCTATGCTCTGAGCTGTCAGCACAGAGCCTGATGCAGGGCTTGAACTCATGAACCCTGAGATCATCACCTGAGCCAAAGTTGGATGCTTAACCAACTAAGCTACCCCAGCGCCCCCAAAGGTCTTTGTATATGCTATTCCCTCTGCCTTTAGTACCTTTCTGCCTCTGTGGCCCCAGTTCTCATGTTACCAGTTTAATATCAAGTCATTTTTCAGGTCTAATGACTTGAAGTTGGGCACACATTTTTCTCTGTCTTCATTTGTGAAGTAAAGAATATGCTAAATGATTTCTGTGAGGGTTGTCTAACTCTTAACTGTTACTAATCCCACAAAACTGGGTTAGATGTCTCAGACATGTATTTTTGTACCATTTTGTTCTTTGCATGTCTAAGTACTTGACACAGTTTGTAGTAATTGTTATGTGTCTTCTCTATTAGATTGTTAGCACTATGAGAGGCGTATCTGCTTCTTGTTCTTGTGTACTCTCACATGTAAGAGCTCAATATATTTGTTGAATACTTTATGTTTAGGAGGTACTCAGTGAATATTTTGAGTGAGTGAATAGATGAATTGATTTTGAAGAAGAGTGCCTATGAAAGAGTAACTTGTGGTCAATGCATATATATTTTCTAAGTGGCTTTATGATAGAATATTTTGATAGTTGCTTTGCTTTAGTATGAACTGTAACTGAGTTGGCAAATAGGTAATGCAGGTACAGCATAGTGCTTGTCTTATTGAGAATTTTTTTTTTTTTTTTTTAATACTTTTAGTTGGAGGCGCTTGGGTGACTCAGTTGGTTAACTGACTTCAGCTCAGGTGATGGTCTCATAGCTCGTGGATTTGAGCCTTGCTTTGGGCTCTGGGCTGAGAGCTCAGAGCCTGGAGCCTGCTTCAGATTCTGTGTGTCTCTGCCACTACTACCCTGCTTGTACTCTGTCTCTCTCTCAGTCTCTCTCAAAAATAAATATTAAACAAAATTTAAATATTTATAAAAAAAAGGGGGGGGCTGGGTGGCTCAGTTGGTTAAACGTACAACTGAGGTCATGATCTCACACTTTGTGAGTTCGAGCCCCACATCAGGCTCTGTGCTGAGTGCTCAGAGCCTGGAGCCTGCTTCAGATTCTGTGTCTCCCTCTCTCTCTGCCCCTCCCCTGATCATGCTGTGTCTCTCTCTATCACTCAGAAATAAATAAAAATTAAAAAAAAAATAAAAATACTTTCAGTTTAAACATAAGGAATGCTTTTATCTCTCCTCAAGTCCTGTTCTTTTCTTCTTTCTCACCCCTGCTCCCATATCAAACACCCATTTGTGTAAACATATTCTGACAAATAAAAACTCATTGTGAGGACTATAAATCATATATACAATCCATTTTTTTTTTTAATTTTTTTTTTCCAATGTTTATTTATTTTTGAGACAGAGAGAGACAGAGCATGAACGGGGGAGGGGCAGAGAGAGAGGGAGACACAGAATCGGAAACAGGCTCCAGGCTCTGAGCCATCAGCCCAGAGCCCGACGCGGGGCTCGAACTCACGGACCGTGAGATCGTGACCTGGCTGAAGTCGGACGCTTAACCGACTGCGCCACCCAGGCGCCCCACAATCCATATTTTGCAAAGTAGTATATTTTGCACAAAATCAACTTTTAGTAAGTCCTCACTGATACTAAGACTGATTAAGGCTTCTGTATAAACAATTCACAGAATCTTTTTTACTGATTTACTTTGTCATCATGGTTTTAATTATTCTGATAAAGTGCTCTAAATAAAAATTATTACATTCATGCTTTAGCAGTGAAATACTAAGGGGTAAAGTTCATTTTGTGTGTGTGTGTGTTTTGTGTATGAATAGATATATATGGTTTCTTAGATTTGAAGTTAATCACTTTATTTTTTTGAGAGAGTGCCTGTACAAGTTGGGGAGAGCAGAGGGAGAGGGAGAGAGAGAAGCTTAAGCAGGCTGCATGTCCAGCACCGAGCCCCACATGGGGCTTGATCTCATGACAGGAAGATCATGATCTGAGCTGAAATCAAGAGTTGGACAATTAACCAGCTGAACCACCCAGGCACCCCTAAAGTCAGTCACTTTAGACTTAAATTTGTAATTTCTGAAATTACCAGCTTTTAGTGTTATTTCAACCAGCTTCTATGTTGTAGCTTTATTTGTAGTTTTATTTTCCTTTTGCTTCACTTTTTACATAATCTAATTTAAAAAAGAAAACTCCTTTCTCAAATATGACATATGTACAGAAAAATGTATAAATTATAAGATCCATGAATTTTCCAAGGTGAATACACTCATGTAACCACTACTCAAGCCAGGATAGAAAGCCTTACTGGTGCCCTGGAACCACCATCAGATCTTCTCCCATACACTACTTCTCACCTCAACCCAAAAAGCAACGACTCTTCTGGCTTCTAATACCATAGATTAGTTTCGCCTTTTTGTGTTGTCTTCCTTCACTCATAATATGGTATAAGAGTTTTGTCATTTTATTCTGCTAGCAATAGCTCATTTTTATTTCTGTATTCTACTGTATAAATGTTACGAGTGATAATGCTGTGAATATTCTTGCATGTATCTTTAGATTCACAAAGGTACATATTTCTCCTTGCAATATACCTAGTAGTGGAATTGTTGAGTTACAGGATATGTATTTGTTCTCGTTAATAAGTATTGTGAAAAGTTTTCTGTGGTGATTATATCAAATAACTCTTTCACATTAGTGTGTGAAAATTCAAGTATCATCTCATCCTTTCTGACATTTGGTGTGTTTTTAATTGCTGCATTTTGGTTTTATTTTTCTGATGACTTATGTTGATTACCTTTTTATGTATGTGTTGTCTATTTAGATATCCTCTGTGACATGCCTATTCAAATATCTATTCAATTTTTCTCTTGTGTTGCTCTTTAAAAAAAAATTTTGATTAATTGATTTGTAGGAATTCTTAGGATAATTTGGTTATGAGACCTTCAGAGATGTGTGTGTGTGTGTGTGTGTGTGTGTGTGTGTGTGTGTGTGTGTGTGTATTTAAAATGGCTTCCTACCTTCCACCCTAATTTTTGTTTTCTTCATATAGTTTTTGGAGGAACAGAAGTTTGTAACTATTACATATTTGTTATGATATATATAAAAATATAACCAATCCTGTTTATCAGTACTTTCCTTTGTGGCTAGTGATTTTTGAATCCTCTTTGAGAAATCTATGTCAGTTCCACTGTCATGAATATTTTATATTATCTTCTTTCATTGTAAAGATGTTTTATTGTCTTACCTTTCACATTACCATCTATAATTGACTCACTTTTTCTATGTAGATAATAAGTTGTACCAGACCAGTTAATGAAATGACAATCTGTCCTTCCTACTCTGCATTGGTACCTTTGTCATAAATCAAGAGTTTGAGTTTGTTCTGAATCCTCTGTTCTGTTTCCTTGATCTCTCTTTATCCTTGTGTAAAATACGGAAATGATTTTAATCACATCAGCTTTATTAAAAGCCTTAATTTCTTTTTTCTTCATCAATTTTGTCTTGACTATTCTCGACCCTTTACATTTGCTTGTAACTTGAAAAATCAGTTTGGTAGGCTCCCTTCACCCTAAACTGAACTTTGACTGAAAATTTTAAATCTCTAGATCAATCTGAGGAGAGTTCAAAGGCTAACTTTGCAATCCATGAACATGGTAGATCTCTTCACTTATTTTAAATCTTTAATTTCTCTCATAGCTTTTTGTGAAGTCTTGCATAAATGTACGTTATATTTATTCTTAGGTATTTAGGTTTTTTTAAATGCAGTTAAAAATGCCATCAAAACTTCACTTTATAATTGTTTTTTTCGCTGTTACCTAGGAAAAATAAATTTTTGTGTATTGACTTTGTGTCTACCTGCCTTGCTAAATTCACTTATTTTAATAGTGTGTATGTAGATTCTTTGAGTTTTCTATGTATATGATGTTACATAACTTTACATGTATACAGTCTGCTGATAATGACAGTTTTATTTCATTCTTTTTAATCTCTACACTTATTATTTCTTGTTCTTGCTTTATTGCACTGGTTATGGTTTCTAACATAGTATTTAACATAAGCAGTAACAATAGTTGTTCTTATCTCATTCTTTATCCTAGGGAGAAAGTTTCTAATATTTTCCAGTTAGGAATTATACTCACTCTATGTTTTTTGCAGCTAATCTGGTAAAGAATTTCTTTCTATTCCTAGTTTGTTTTATAATTAATATTGATTTTTTATCATATTATCTGTGTCTATTGAGTAATCCTATTGTTTCTCTTCTATTAATGTGGAGAAGGTGTTGATTGATTTTCAAATATGAAACCAACCTCATATTCTTGGAACATAACCATCTTGTCATGATGTATAATCCTTTATTTATATATTTACATTTTTACTGATGTTTTGTTTAGGATATTTGTACCTATGTCCATGAGAGAGATTCGTTTGTTTGTTTTTTTTTTTTTTTTTTTCACATAATACACTCCTCAGATTTGAGGAACAAGGTTTTGCTGGCCTTATGAGTCAATTTAGGAATTGTTTATTTTTTCTCTGGAAGAGTTTTTGTAAGCTTAGTATTATATTCATCCTTAAATAGTAGCGTTTTCCAGTGGAGCCATTTGTGTTTGGAATTTTGTCTGTGGTTAAAGTTTTAATTACAGAATTAATTTATTTAATAGTTATTGGAATATTCAGTTATGTACTTTTTTTTGTTTGCATGTTAGTTTTGGTAAGATTTCTCCTAGAAATTTGTTCATATGAAATTTCTTATTATTTGCTATAAGATTATTCCTGGTATCTTGTTAGCTTTTCAATATCTGTAGGTTCTGTAGTGATGTCTCCTATTTCAACATTGATATTGGTAGTGTGTGCCTTCTTTCACATTGCCTTGATTCATATGCCAGAGTTTTCTCAGTTTTATTAGCCTTTTCAGAGAATAAACTTTAGCTTTTAATGTTTATTTATTTTTGAGAGAGAGAAAGAGAGCATGCACAGGCACAAACAGGGGAGGAGCAGAGAGAGAGGGAAACACAGAATCCTAAGCAGGCTCCAGGTTCTGTCAGCACAGAACCCAACGCGGGGCTTGAACTTTCAAGCTGTGAGATCATGACCTGAGCCGAAGTCGGATGCCCAACCAACTGAGCCACGAGGGTGCCCCTTGGCTTTAATATTTTTTATTTGTATGTTTGTTTTCTATTGTATTAACTTCTTTATTATTTCCCTCCTACTGTTTTTCTTTTTTGGTTTATTTTATTGTTCATTTTAGAAGATGAGGACCTTATTGACTTCAGTCCTTTTTCTTTTCTAATATGTGCATTATGCCTGTTACTATTTTTTTAAGTAGCAGCATCCCACAAATTTTCATGTTATATTTTCATTATTATTTAGTTTTTAAAAATTACAATTTTTATTGGATTTTTTCTTTTGATCCATAAGTTATTTGGAAATATATTGATTAATTTCTAAATATTTATGTATTTTTTTGGTGTCTTTTTGTTACTGATTTTGCTATTCTGTGGTCAGAGAACATATGCTTTCTGATTTTATTACTTGAAATATACAGAGTTGCTTTGTGTCTCAGCCTGTGTCATTTTTGGTACATCTTCCAATTATACTTGAAATCTATTTTATTATTTTGGAAATTTTTTTCTATATATGCCAATTAGGATAAGTGGGTTAATTTTGTTTTTATATCTTGTAAATATGTCTATCTATAAATATGTAATTTTGGGCTGCTGAGGGAAATGTGTTAAAGTCTGTAAGTAACTTGGTTGCATATTTGTCCATTTCTCCTTTCACTGTGCTTAATTTTGCTTTTTATATTGTGAGACTTTTGTTACTAAGTAGGTATTAATTTAGAATTTTATACATTCTTGGTGGACTGACCCTTTTATTATCCTGAAATATCTAGCAATACCTCTTGCTTAAAGTCTGATAGTAGATAAAGCAGCATTATTTTATTTTTATGTTTGCATGGTATTTCTTTATTCTTTTACTTTCAATCTTTTCTATCTTTATATTTTCAGAACATGTCTTTTGTAAGTAGCACAAATTTGGGTTTTATTTTTTTAATCCATCTAATGCTGTCTCAATTCAAGTACATATTACGTTTAAATTTGGGTACTATCTTAAATAGTTAGATTTAACCTGTCTTCTATTTGTCCCATCTGTTTTATGTCCCCCACCCTTGTCTTGCTTTCTCTTGAAATAGGCAAGTATTTTTATTATTTTATTTTCCTCTTGTTATCTTTTTAGCTATACATTTTAACTTGTTTTTTAGTGTTTATCTTACATATTATATTTCCTTGGCTCATCAAAGATTAATATAGAACTGTTCAAACACTTTGGGAACACTTAGATTCTCTTTACCCTCAAAACATTGTTTAAAAAAAAATTTTTTTTAACGTTTATTTATTTTTGAGACAGAGAGAGACAGAGCATGAATGGGGGAGGGTCAGAGAGAGAGGGAGACACAGAATCTGAAACAGGCTCCAGGCTCTGAGCTGTCAGCACAGAGCCCGACGCGGGGCTCGAACTCACGGACTGTGAGATCATGACCTGAGCCGAAGTCGGATACTTAACTGACCAAGGCATCCAGGCGCCCCTCATAACATTGTTTTATACAATTATTCATTTATATTTATCTACATATTCAGGATCCCTATGACCATGCCCAAGTTTGATGCTTCACCAGCAGGAGTCACAGGACTTAGCATATAGTTATACTGACAGCTCTGATTTATTACAATGCAAAGGATACAAGGTAGATTTTAGCAAAGGGAAAAGGTTCATGGGGCAAGTTGTGGAGGAAGCCTGGTACAAACTTCCAAGAGTCCTCTCCCAGTGAAGTAGCACAAGACATGTGTAATTCCTCTAGCAATGAGTTGAGACAGCATGTATGAAATGTTGTCTACCAAGAAAACTCATTAGAGTCCCAATGCCTATGGATCCACACAATGAGCCAATTTTCCCATTATTCATTTGTCAGCTACTAAACAGCCTGTGCTTTCTTCCCTCATTGATTTGTGATATATTATCACAAGTTTATCATATATTAAATTATGTGTATATGAATCTGTCTCTGAACTGTGCCCTGTTGTGGTCTTTTTAGTTTTATAACTTTTTTTTTTTTTTTTTTTTTTTTTGAGAGAGAGTGTGTACATGAGCAGGGGAGGGGTGGGGGGGGGAGAGAGAGAGAGACAGAGAGAGACAGAGAGAGACAGAGAGAGACAGAGAGAGAGAGAGAGAAAATCTTAAGCACAAGCCCAATGTAGGGCTCCATGTCACCACCATGAGATCATGATCTGAGCCAAATCAGGAGTTGGATGCTTAACCGACTAAGCCACCCAGGTGCCCCAGTTTTATAACTTTTACACACTATTTTTATTTTTTTTAATTTATTTTTAAAATTTTTATTTACTTTTGAGAGAGAGTGTGCATGTGAATGGGAGAGGGGCAGAGAGAGCGGGGGACAGAAGATGAAGTGGGTTCTGTGCTGACAACAGAGAGTCCTATGTGGGGCTCAAACTCACGATGTGTGAGATTATGACCAGAGCCAAAGTCAGACGCTTAACTGACTGAGCTACCCAGATGCCCCACACGCTATTTTTAATACTGTTAATTGTAATATATCTTAATGTCTGGTAAGATAAATTCTGCTTATTTATTTGCATTATTGTTGACTTAGTTATATATAGACCTTAATTCCTTAATACTGTTTTTAGGGAAGATTTATTCTAATTAACCTGCTGATATGCAATCAACATTTTGATTGGGATTGCATTTAAAATAAGTAGATTGTTTTGAATATAATGGACATTTTTATAGTATTGTCATCCCATTCAAGGACCTAGAATGTCTTTTATTCGTATTTTTCTCTTTGTTAAAATTTATCCATAGAAGTCTTGTATGTCTTGTAGGTTGATACCCAGTTAATTTATCAGTTTTGTGATTATTGTGAATGCTGGTTTTTTTTTTTTTTTTGAATGGTATTTTAAATTTGTTCTTGGAGTAGAGAAATTTTATATTGATTTTTTTTTTTTTTTTTTTTTGGTCTTCAGCCTTGTTTAACTCTTATTAATTCTAATAGTTTTCTTTTAATTGTTTTGGCTTTTCTGGGTAGATGATTGTCATGTGTGAGTAATGGAAATTTTATCTCTTTCCATCCTTTTACTATTATTTCACTTTTCTTTTTTCTATTCTTTTATTTATTTATTTATTTATTTATTTATTTATTTATTTATTTATTTATTTATTTTTTTAAATTTACATCCAAATAAGTTAGCATATAGTGCAACAGTGATTTCAGGAGTAGATTCTTTAATGCCCCTTACCCGTTTAGCCCATCCACCCTCCCACAACCTCTCTAGTAACCCTCTGTTTGTTCTTCATATTTAAGAATCTCTTATGTTTTGTCTCCCTCCGTGTTTTTATATTATTTTTGCTTCCCTTCCCTTGGGTTCATCTGTTCTGTGTCGTAAAGTCCTCATATGAGTAAAGTCATATGATATTTGTCTTTCTCTGACTAATTTCGCTTAGCTTAATAGCCTCTAGTTCTATCCACATAGTTGCAAATGACAAGATTTCATTCTTTTTCATTGCCGACTAATACTCCATTGTATGTATGTGTACACACACACACACACACACACACACACACATATACACCACAACTTCTTTATCCAGTCATCCATTGGTGGACATTGGGGCTCTTTCCACACTTTGGCTATTGTTGATAGTGCTGCTATAAACATTGAGGTGCATGTGTCCCTTCGAAATAGCACACCTGTATCCCTTGGATAAATACCTAGTAGTGCAATTGCTGGGTCATAGGGTAGTTCTATTTTTAATTTTTTGAGGAACCTCTATACTGTTTTTTAGAGTGGCTGCACCAGCTTGCATTCCCACCAACAATGCAAAAGAGTTCCTCTTTGTCCGCATCCTTGCCAACATCTGTTGTTCCCTGAGTTGTTAATGTTAGCCATTCTGACAGGTGTAAGGTGATATCTCATTGTGGTTTTGATTTGTATTTCCCTGATGATGAGTGATGTTGAGTATCTTTTCATGTGTCGGTTGGCCATCTGGATATCTTCTTTGGAGAAGTGTCTATTCATGTCTTTTGCCCATTTCTTCACTGGATTATTTTTTTTTGGGGGGGGGTGTTGAGTTTGATAAGTCCTTTATAGATTTTGGGTACTAACCCTTTATCTGATGTGTCGTGGGCAAATATCTTCTCCCGTTTTGTCGGTTGCCTTTTAGTTTTTCTGATTGTTTGCTGTGCAGAAGGTTTTTATTTTGATGAGGTTTCAATAGTTCATTTTTGCTTTTGTTTCCCTTGCCTCCAGAGACGTGTTGAGTAAGAAGTTGCTGTGGCCTTATTTTTTCTATTCTTAATAGCCAGGGCCTCCACGATTGAATTATCTACTGATAGTGATACTGGCATCCTTGTCTTGTTACCAGTTTTAGAGAATTCATATAAAGTCTTTTCATTAAGTGTAATGTTTGGTGCTAAAGATTGCTGGAATATAATCTTAATCAAATACACTTTCCTAAGAGTGTTTTAAATTATTTTTATCATAAATAGATGTTGAATCTTATCAAATATGTTTTTCTGTATCAGTAAAAATAATTATAATTATTCTCAAATTAGTGTAGGGAGTTAATAGATTTTCTGATCAACTGGCCTTTTATTTCTGAGAAAAACTCTTTGTGAATATATAGATTTTTAAATATATTGTTAGATTTAGATAGCTAATATCTTATTTAGAACTTTTGCCCCATGTCCATTAGCTGAAAAATGTTTTTTTCTTATTCATATTTAATTTGAAGTCAAGATTACATTAGCCTCCCAAACATTTGGTTTTTCTCTTACTTATAAAAGCCTCAGTCTATATAATGAGGACAGAGAAAAAGGGAAATTCTAAAAACATGTCGTGGGATTGTTATTTCTGTCATGATCCAGTTAGGAGATAGAACCTATACCAGTTTTTAAAAAAAATTTTTTTAATGTTTATTTATTTTTGAGAGAGAGAATCAGCAGGGCATCAGCAGGGAAGGGGAGAGAGAGAGAGACACAGAATTCAAAGCAGGCTCCAGGCTCTGAGCTGTCAGCACAGAGACCGACTAGGGGCTCGAACTCACAAGCTGTTGAGATCATGACCTGAGTCGAAGTCGGATGCTTAATCGACTGAACCACCCAGGCACCCCTATACCAGTTTTTTTTTTTTTACAGAGAAAATTTAATAGAAAGAATAACAAATTATAAAATTTTAACTAGGTAATTGAAAGGAGGGTAGCAACTATAGGAAGCAGTTCTCACTCCTAAGTCTGGTGGGGGGGGAAAGGGCATAGGTTGAGATTATTAAAACCTAGAAGCTGAGCTGTAACTCAGACCCCTGAAGAGTAGCCTGATACTTTGAAGGCTGACTCAGACCTCTTAGAAAGTGGCACTGCTAGGTTGGTGCTGTTGTCCCTTAAGAGTTGGTAGAATGACAGTCGCAGGAATAGTAAACATATAGGAAATGTATGGGATGTAAATAAGAGGGAGTGAGTCCTTTCTTCCCCCTTCAGCTTTGCTGTCTCCCTCTAGAGCTTTGCTCTAACATTGGCAAAGCCTACCATGGAGCTGAAATGTAATTTGCAGTCTCAACTCCTTGTAGTGTTACAAAGCTGGGTATAGAAGCATGTTTTCAAGCTGAGAGTCAGTAATTTAGTAAGTGGTACACCTGAAAGCTAAATTAGACAACACTCAAATAATCTCTCTGTGAGCTTCAAAAGAAGTCATATAGCAAATTAAATATTAAGAATAGAATGTTAGTGGGGCTCCTGGGTGGCTCAGTCAGTTGACTGTCCCAACTCTTGAAATCAGCTCAGGTCATGATCTTCCAGTTCATAGGATCAAGGCCTGCATTGGGCTCTGCACTGACAACGCAGAGTCTGCATGGGATTCTCTCTCTCCCCCCCCCCCCCCGCCCCTCCACTGCTTGTGTGCTCTTTCTCAAAATAAATAAGTAAACTTAAAAAAAAGAAGAAGAATAGGGGCGCCTGGATCGCTCAGTTGGTTAAGTGTCTGACTTTGGCTCAGGTCATAGATATCATGGTTCATGAGTTCGAGCCCTGCATTGGGCTCTGTGCTGACAGTTCAGAGACTGGAGCCTGCTTCAGATTCTGTGTTTCCCTCTCTCTGCCCCCCCCCCCCCCCCACACTCTGTCTCTCCCTCAAAAATAAATAAACATAAATAAAATAAAAAAAAACAAACAGAATGTTGGTAAAAATTCTGTTTTAAGTTTTCTCTAAGATGTAATCGTAACACTTTTATTAGGAAATGAGAAGGGTTAAAAAGAACTGCATTTAGCTCAACTAGTTGGATAAGAACAACAGAGTAAATCCAAAGGGGAGGAAAATTAAAAATATAAAGTTAGATTCAGTGGAATGAAAGAACAAAAAATTCATTCTTTGAAAAGAGTTTTAAGATTATAAAGTTAGACCAAGCACCAGTCAAGAGATAGGACCACATATTGGTGGTTTTGGTAAAAGAGAAAAGAAGGTACAAATGAAATATAGAGAGAACTAATAATACAAAGCAAATAGAGAAAACAAACAAATGTTTCTCCTGGATGTTAAAAACCCTTTCTACAGAAGAATAATGTGGGATATCTATCTCACTGACTTACCTGTATTTATTTCCTGGCAGCCTCATGATTGACTTTACTTTGATTAATTGTGCTCCATTAATGTAAATACATACATTAACATTTCTAGTATAACTACTAAAATAATAGAAAAAGACTGTATAACTTTAGAACTAGTAGAAGGCAAAATGAAATGTGAAAAGAACAAAACAAAAATCAATCAGTCTGAAAGAATGCAGGAAAAAGAGTTGGTAGGGATTAGACGATAGCCATGTTAACATTAGACCAAGTAATTTTAAGACAAAAAACATTCCTGCAGATAAAGATGAGTACTACATACTGATAAAACCATTCAATTTATTAGGAAGGCATAACTGTTTTAAACCTGATGCAATTGATAGGGTAGCTTTGAAATGTATAAAGCAAAACTTTCTGTAACTACAAGGAGAAATGAACAGAATATCTGTTTTAGTGTGAGAGTTTTAATGCATCTCTGTCAATGGTTGAGGATAGAGAAGATTTGAATAACACAATCAACAGACTTGACATAATGGGTATATATTTGGAACACTGAAACCAACAACAAACATATCTATTGAGACACACATAGACATTTATGAATTTACAATTAAAAAAATTTCATTTAATACAGACCTTATTCTCTGGCCAAAATTCATTTAAGTTAAAATCAATAAATTAAACAATTTTATACTTTGGAAATTAGAAAATTCTAAATAATTCATTAGTGGAATTATAGTATGCAGATAAAAAGCTGTTTAGAATTGGACAATGCAACTATGTCAAATTGTGTGGTATATAGCTAAAGCAGTGCTTACAGGGAAATTTGCAACCTGAAATTCTTATATAGGAAATAAAGAAAGGTTGAAAACTAATAAGCTGAGTATTGTTATTAGAAAATATTAAGCTTTAGGAAACAAATATTTAATACAGATAGGGCAGAAATGTATAGAAAAGGAAGGCAATTATAAGAGAGAAGTAGCGAGTTTTGTGTACTGTTCCATACTAACAGCATGCTCCCTTCCTTGCTACCTCTGCATGGTCATGGTGGGCTCTGAGGTTATCTCAGTCTCTGCTCAGCATCTCTTCTTGATCCTAGTACTTCATTGGAAGCTCATCTTGAGCAGATTTACTTCTGTTTAAAAAAATAGTTCTTGGCTTTATTGCAGAGGGGAGGCAAAAACTTGCTGCAATTTTGCTCTAGATCCTAACTACTTGAATTTCTTAAATTACCCAAATCATCTTGCAGGGCATCACTCCTCTTATATTTGTTTCTTCTTACATTATCTCTGGTTCTTCTAGGTTGCTTTTTTTTTTTCTATGTATTTTGTTCTTTATAGTGCTTGTTAGAAGATGTCCTTAGATATCTAGTGATCTTTGGGTGTTTTCTCATATTTGAAAGTGTTGCTACTAAAAACTGATTAGGTACTGTGAACTCTTGGAGCTTGTGAGCTTGTGGTCTTCTGTGTAGTGAGTTCTGCATGGGCCTTTTCCTTGAGTGCGCCTTTGTCACTCTTAGCCTGGTACCTTTCCAGGAGAAGGATTTTTTGGCTTCCCATGTGGGCAGGTATATACTGACTGTAAACCCTAGGAACAGTGGGGAACAGCAGAATGGGTTTCTCTATGCAGTATGATTCCCTTGTCTTTAACTGTCTTTTGTGTCCCCTCAATTCAGAAATATTTTGTGTTGCTTAGAGAATATATCTTCAGATGTAGGGTACAGGGTACAGGAAAAGTCATCTGACTCCGTGAAATTGGGGAGGGGATCTTTATGATCTAACTACTTCCTAATAGACTTCTCTTCTAATCTTCCATTTTTCTGTTTCTAACCCTGATTTTTCTTTTTCTTTTTCTTTTTCTTTTTCTTTTTCTTTTTCTTTTTCTTTTACTTTTTCTTTTTCTTTTTTTCTTTTTCTTTTTCTTTTTCTTTTTCTTTTTCTTTTTCTTTTTCTTTTTCTTTTTCTTTTTCTTTTTTTTTTTTAGAAGTGATTTGTGCTGTCCTAAGTTTTGAGCTTTTTTGATTAAATTTGGGTGGGGTCAGTAGGAAGGGCATCTGTGGCATAAATTTGGTTGCTCTCAGATTTTTTTTCATTGTATGCTTGTGTGTCAGCTTTCCTGGGTCAGTTACATTCAGTTACTGCTTATTCATTTGCTATCCAGCTTCTGAAATTTTGGTTGCTGTTACATTGTTTCCTTTCCTATTTGCCCTTCCAGGTTTATGTTTCTTCATAAAAATCTCTTTACACTCATTGTAGTGGGGTTTTATTTAGGAGGAAGCAAAAGTTAAGTGCTTGGATTTAATGTACTGTCTTTACTAACTTGAATGACTTTACCTCAAACCTTTATTTCAACTCTTAATTGATATGCACTCAGTAGTGGCTCACTTTCATCTTTTAATTTTAAATTTATTGGAGAATTAGTAGGTAGACTTCAGTATTTCTGTCTAGAGACTAAAGTAAATCATAAATCAAAGCCTGAACAATTCATTTTCTGCACATGATTTATAATCTTAAAAAGCAATTAAAAAGAGAAGTTCTGAAAATATTTTTTAGAAATGGTCAAGTCATTGGTAAATATGTATTACCAATCATTTGGATATGTTAAGTTGTGCCGTGTTATTCACAGAATCAGTCTTTATATTTTACTCAAGTTTATTTATTTTGAGAGAGAGAGAGAGAGAGAGAGAGAGAGCGAGCGAGCAAGGGAAGGGGCAGAGAGAGAGGGAGATAGAGAATCCAAAGCAAGCTCTGTGCTGTAAGCACAGAGCCCAGCACAGGGCTCAAACTCACAAACTGTGAGATCACGACCTGAGCCTAAATCAAGAGTTGGCTTCTTAACTGACTGAGCCATCCAGGTATCCCTGTTTTACTGTTTTTTAACTTTTGAAAACTCCAGTCTTTGTTCTTTGGCCTTTTCTGTCATTGGGAATTACTTCTTTTTTCTTGCTATCTTCATAGATGTGGAATTTTTGCCAAATTCTAAATTCTGTAGTTTGCATTTGAAATTGCAGACATTTTGCCATGTTATAAGTATACAATTATAAATATTGTATATGCTTTTTTTAAAAAACAAATTTAATGTTTTTTTTCTGAGACACAGAGAGAAAGCACAAGTGGGGGATGTGCAGAGAGAGAGGGAGATGCAGAAGCCAAAGCAGGCTCCAGGCTCTGAGCTGTCATCATAGAGCCTGATACGGGGCTCGAATCCACGACCCCTGAGATCATAACCTGAGCTGAAGTCGGTCGCTTAACCTACTGAGCAACCTCTGTATAGGCTTTTTTTTAACTTAATTTTTTGAGAGAGAGAGAGAGAGAGAGAGAGAGAGAGAGAGATTGTGTGTGTGTGCAAGTGAACAAAAGCAGGGGAGGGGCAGAAGGAGAGGGAAAGGAAGAGGGAGACTCCTAAGTAGGCTCTCTACCCCTGCTGGAGCCCTACACGGGGCTCAAAGATCGTGACCTGAGGCAAAATCAAGAGTCAGATGCTCAACCGACTGAGCCACCCACGCACACCTGTACATACTTTTTAAAACTGTATGTTGTCTGTGTTTTCCGACTCTGTCGGATGAAAATAATTGTTTTTCTTTATTATCAAACTTTATGTTTACATGACATAAATTTGACAGGAAAATTATTTGACTACTTCTTTTGTTTAAGTTCTTAGTATCTCAGTAAGAGATACTAAAGAGTATCTCTTTAGCTAAGAGTAAGAGTGAGGTATCTGGTTTAATTAAAAATATTGACAAAAATTGCTAAATAGCCATTTGAGACACGAAGAAGAGTCAGATTTTTCTGGTCTTTTGATTATTTACATCTATGTAAGATTCTGTAGGAATTGCTTAAGTTCTTTTGGGCACCTCACATGCTGTTTAATATAACACAGCACGTTATTACTGCAGTATTGTTTATTTAGTTCAGTTTTTTAATGCTATTGTACCATTTAATTAAAATATATGTTGGGCAGTGAAACAACCTAATTTTTTTTTTATATGAAATTTATTGACAAATTGGTTTCCATACAACACCCAGTGCTCATCCCAAAAGGTGCCCTCCTCAATACCCATCACCCACCCTCTCCTCCCTCCCACCCCCCATCAACCCTCAGTTTGTTCTCAGTGCTAATTTAACACAAACTTTTATTTTTGTGTCGAGTTGTGAAGGGTCTGAGATTTTACCCTACTTGCAAGCTTTCCCAAGTACTTGCAGAAGATATGGTATTTATGGATCATGGAGGACAGAATATTATAGCAACAGAAGTAGCCACAACAGCAGCATTTGCACAGGTTCCTTGAGCCTCAGTTTTTACCGAGTGACACAAAGAAGAGGGCTGGGTGACTTCTGTTTCCAGACAAGACATTATAGGAAGAGAACCCTGAATTTAGGGAACCCAAATCTTTTGTAATAGACTGTAAACATGTCTCCCTTTTACTTTGGAGGGAGATAATCTATCTTTCGTGTGTACAGACATCCTTGAAAAGATGTATCTGGAACAGAGGCAGTTAGTGCTTTTGCTCAAAAGATAAGCAGAAATGCGAGAGATGTGAAGATTTGTCTTCAGGATTTTGGAAGGCAGAAAAACCAAGTGGGTGTTTGTAAGATAGACCTAAGATGGCCTAAGACATTTGCTCTAGAAAATAATGATTTTTTTTTTTTTACATATATTTTCAGTTTCCTCTTGTGTAGCTATTTTTCCCATTTAGCTTACTATCTCAGAGTCTTCCATGAATATTAGACTTACACTGATAATTTCCTGGGAAAGATTACTGTAGATCTATTTTTTGAATGTCACTGAGGTATTTACTTTTTTCCTACTAATCAGAAGATACCCAGCTCTCTGTTTTGGGGAGTTTCTGTCTGCCTTCCTTGCATCATTGCTTCTGTTTCTCTGTAAAAGTTCAAATAAATGAAAGCAAGTAAAATGATATTTATGGTATCATTTTAACTATGTAAAAAATTCACAGAGGCATAGCATTTCAGACAAAAGACCATTAAACATGATGGAACTAGCTAGTGTCCCAGGACTAGTTTGGTTATTCAGACTGGATTTCTAAGAGGTCTCTGAGACTAAAATTCTTCTAATTGCAATTTCATTGTTCACTGGAACATAAAAGTAGCATTTTATTAAAGACTCTATGGCAGAGAGCAGGTAGATAGGGACTTTGCTGCCTAAAGGTCTTTGCCACAGATCAGAGGGCTCTAAATCTGGCAACTAGTTGTGAAGGAAGGGGAATTAGAACATTTAGGCCTGTTAGTGTTGAAACTGCAAGCAAATAGCAAAAACAAAGAATTTGCATCTGTAACTTTACAGGTCAGCATGATCTCTTTTAAGTTATTCTTGATCTTTCTAAATTTGACTTGGTTAAACATCTTTTTGGCTACTGCAGTATTTTTTTTTAAATTTTTTTTTAACGTTTATTTTTGAGACAGAGAGAGACAGAGCATGAATGAGGGAGGGTCAGAGAGAGGGAGACACAGAATCAGAAACAGGCTCCAGGCTCTGAGCTGTCAGCACAGAGCCCGACGCGGGGCTCAAACTCACGGGCTCTGAGATCATGACCTGAGCCGAAGTCAGCCGCTTAACCTACTGAGCCACCCAGGCGCCCCTGGCTACTGCAGTATTTTACTATTCTGATTTCACTCCTCTATCTCTTCTATTAATTCTTTTTTAAAATCATCATTTATTTTTTTTTTAATGTGAAATTTATTGTCAAATTGGTTTCCATACAACACCCAGTGTTCATCCCAACAGGTGCCCTCCTCACCCAACCTCCCCTCCCTCCCACCCCCATCAACCCTCAGTTTATTCTCAGTTTTTAAGAGTCTCTTATGTTTAGGCTCTCCCTCTCTCTTTTTTTTTTTCCTTCCCCTCCCCCATGGTCTTCTGTTAAGTTTCTCAGGATCCACATAAGAGTGAAAACATATGGTATCTGTCTTTCTCTGTATGACTTATTTCACTTAGCATAACACTCTAGTTCCATCCACGTTGCTACAAAAGGCCATATTTCATTCTTTCTCATTGCCACGTAGTACTCCATTGTATATATAAACCACAATTTCTTTATTCATCAGTTGATGGACATTTAGGCTCTTTCCATAATTTGGCTATTGTTGAGAGTGCTGCTATAAACATTGGGGTACAAGTGCCCCTATGCATCAGCACTCCTGTATCCCTTGGATAAATTCCTAGCAGTGCTATTGCTGGGTCATAGGGTAGATCTATTTTTAATTTTTTTGAGGAACCTCCACACTGTTTTCCAGAGTGGCTGCACCAGTTTGCATTCCCACCAACAGTGCAAGAGGGTTCCCGTTTCTCCACATCCTCTCCAGCATCTATAGTCTCCTGATTTGTTCATTTTGGCCACTCTGACTGGCGTGAGGTGATATCTGAGTGTGGTTTTGATTTGTATTTCCCTGATGAGGAGCGATGTTGAGCATCTTTTCATGTGCCTGTTGGCCATCCAGATGTCTTCTTTAGAGAAGTGTCTATTCATGTTTTCTGCCCATTTCTTCACTGGATTATTTGTTTTTTGGGTGTGGAGTTTGATGAGCTCTTTATAGATTTTGGATTCTAGCCCTTTGTCCGATATGTCATTTGCAAATATGTTTTCCCATTCCGTTGGTTGCCTTTTAGTTTTGTTGATTGTTTCCTTTGCAGTGCAGAAGCTTTTTATCTTCATGAGGTCCTAGTAGTTCACTTTTGCTTTTAATTCCCTTGCTGTTGGAGATGTGTCAAGTAAGAAATTGCTGTGTCTGAGGTCAGAGAGGTTTTTTCCTGCTTTCTCCTCTAGGGTTTTGATGGTTTCCTGTCTCACATTCAGGTCCTTTATCCATTTTGAGTTTATTTTTGTGAATGGTGTAAGAAAGTGGTCTAGTTTCATCCTTCTGCACGTTGCTGTCCAGTTCTCCCAGCACCACTTGTCAAAGAGACTGTCTTTTTTCCATTGGATATTCTTTCCTGCCTTGTCAAAGATTAGTTGGCTATACTTTTGTGGGTCCAGTTATTTCTTATGCTTTTCAAATGATGGGCTTCCTTAAGATTGAGCCTTCAGCCCTCATTCTTCCATCCCTTGTTCGTTTCTAGCCTGTCTTTGTAGGTCTCTCCTATATAATTCGAGATCTTGTGTCTATACACACAGCTCTAAAGTCTCATTCTTTCTTGAGTTCCAAAACGACATTTCCGACTGCCAACTGAATATTTCCTTTAAGATGTTCTGCCAATACCTTACAAAACCTATAACTCTGGATTGAATGTATTAATAAAAAGGGCAGAGGCAAGAGGTGTGTTATTCCCCAGGCTATTCTGATAAATCTTTATGGTCTTTTTTTGTAGATGTTGTTTTGTAAATTTTATTTCATGTTTATAAAATATCTGTCTTTCAGATTTCATACCAGTTTGTCATATTTTTACTGCCCAAACTAAGCATTTGGATTTTTGCCTTCATCGCCCACATTTTTCAGTCCTCTTCCTTATCCTTCTACCTTCACATACACACAAACAAACGATTTGAAATGCTAGAAGTGTGAAGTTTGGGTTTATTATTATTTTTATTGGTAATGGTTCAGTCTGTATTTATGGGGTAGAAGATAAATCTTGTATTACTTTTCTCTTTGCAGGTCTCTATGCCTTACGGAGAGTCTTGAAGAAACAGCCTAATCTCTCTGATAGCAAGATGGCTGGGCTGGTGAAGATTACTCTGAATGATTTCTTACAAGGGATGAATGACGTCAGGCCCAGTGCTATGAGGGAAGTAGCAATCGATGTACCAAATGTAAGTCATTTGTACTCCCATGCTAGCCACACTGTTTAACTCTGAAAGAAACAGAGGCTGCATAGAGACAATATACCCAGGCTAAACTTAAAAAAATTTTTTTTTTAATTGAAATTTTTATGGATGTAATTGGAGATTTAGTGCAGTTGTAAGAAATACTGTAGGGAGATCTTGTGTATTCTTCACTCACTTTCCCCCTGTGTGGTAACATCTTGCAAACAATTAGTACACTATCACAAGCAGGATATTCATGCTGATATAATCACTGATCTTATTCAGATTTCTAGTGTTACTTGTACTTATTTGTGTGTGTGTGTGTGTGTGTGTGTGTTTAGTTCTGTGCAGTTTTATTACTTGCAAAGTTTTGTGTATCTGTCACTGGAATTGAGATACTGAATAGTTCCATCACCACAGTGATCTCCTGCTTTGCTCTTTCATAACCATACTAACCTTGTTCTGTACCTCTTTGTAAAATTCTGCCATTTTAGAAATGTTATATAAATCTAACTATATACAGCCATCTGTTATTAGTTTTTTCCCATTTAGCATAATTCCAAAGAGATTCATCCAAGTTGTTATGTGCAACAATAGTTTGTTCTTTCTGTTGCTGAGTCGTATTCCATGGTGTGGCTGTACCATAATTTGCTTAGTCATTCACCTGTTGAAGGACATCTGCGCTGTTTCCAGTTTAGGGCAATTATGAATAAAGTTGCTATGAACATTCATCTGCAGGTATTGTGTAAATGTAAGTTTTTATTTCTCCAAAATCAATGCCCACGAGTGCAACTGCTGGATTGTATGCTAATTGCATATTTAGTCTTATAAGAAAATGTCAACTAGGCTAATTTTATTTTATTTATTTATTTATTTA
Organism: Felis catus; assembly: GCF_018350175.1. NCBI lineage: Eukaryota > Metazoa > Chordata > Mammalia > Carnivora > Felidae > Felis > Felis catus. Next base: position 101,214,716 of record NC_058371.1, on the reverse strand, counting down.
TTTATTTATTTATTTATTTATTTATTTCAACATTTATTTTTGGGACAGAGAGAGACAGAGCATGAACGGGGGAGGGGCAGAGAGAGGGAGACACAGAATCAGAAACAGGCTCCAGGCTCTGAGCCATCAGCCCAGAGCCCGACTCGGGGCTCGAACTCACGGACCGTGAGATCGTGACCTGGCTGAAGTGTGACGCTTAACCGACTGCGCCACCCAGGCGCCCCTGACTAGGCTAATTTTAGAATAAAAAAAATCTTCAAGTTATGATGCCTGGTGTTTCCTCAGGTTCTTTTACATTTTCTCAATTATTGACATGCTTTGCACAGTTCACAATCAAATCACCATAAGGACATCAGAAGCTACCTTTTGGGGGGGGGCGGGGATCATCTGTTACGTTCTCTTATCACCCAAGTAGGCCTAACATTCAGGAAAGAAATGTTTCTTTGAATATATTAATATTTGCAGAAAATGAGCATTGAAACAAAGCATTGATGGTGTGTCCTGCATTGTATTGGGGTAAGGGATGGGCTGTTAAAGTTGGCTTGATCATAAGGAGTGTTTATATCTTGGTATAGCTTGAGGAAAGTTTATAGATTGCTCTCTGACACTTTAGGAGAGCACTGATGGAAGAATGGAACTTTGTGACTACTCTTTCCCTTTGCTTCTATAATATCACCTCTTTAGTTTTTCTTTTTGAGTTTGTCTTATTGCTTCTGAGATACTCCCTTGTAAAAGCTCACACGTTACAATTATTTAAAACTTAGAGCCATATTAGACAGTCAGACATAGTTTTGTACTCTTTTCCCCATTGTGTGTATATTAACAGGTCTCTTGGTCATTAACTAATGGTTTATAATTGCTGTAAGCTAAAACAAACAAAAAAACTGAGAGAGACTAAAAAGATACTAAGTCAATGGAATAGACTGTGTGGAACCATATAGTGGGGAGAGATCAATGGGTTTGTTTTCACTTTTTTTGTTGTTGTTTTGTTCTTTTGGTTTTCACTTTTAAAGGGGACTGACTGTTCCTTGGAAAATGTATTTTGTGGCCAAATATGTTTGGGAAGTACTGGTTTAAATGAAATCAGTTGTATTTCTTTGCTGCAGGACTTTTCAGGGTTTTTAAATATGAAGAAGTGTGAAAGAGAGCTATTATGGAAACTTATTTGGCCATGGACCATGTGGAGCAGATACTTTCTGCATTTTGCAATGTGGTAGATTGCATAAACTGACTACAGATTTTTCCCACCATTCCGTTTGCCCTTTTTGCACTGCAACTTTGTAGCTCCTACCATAAAAGAGATGGAGTCAGGTTTTCCACCCTTTGAATTTGTACTTGGCCATGTAACTTGCTTTGGCTAATAGGATATTAGCAATCATGATGCAAGCAGACTTGAAAGCACCTAGGGCTTGCCTTTTCTTGCGACTCTTGGAATCCCTGCATTAGTTATGCTATGATATCTGTACTTGTTTCCTGGAGGGTGAGATACCATGTGGAGCATAAGTGAGCCCTCCTAGCTGAGATTCCCTCCTTTCAGCCATCCTGCCAATTGTCAGACATGTGACAGACACAATGCTAGACTATCCCACCCCTACTGAAGTTTACCTAAACCAGAAAAACCACCCAGTTAACTCTTAGAATTGTCAGAAATATCAAATGTCTGTTTTTTTTGAGCCACTAAACTTTATGGTAGTTAGCAAAAGCTTAAGTGATGAAGATGCTTGTTTACTTCTTATAGAACACAATTGTTTTGTCAATTAAGGTGGAAAACAGTGCCCTCACTTAGGAATATCTCTAAGGACTAGCTTCTAGTTTAGGCAACTTAATGTGATTCTAAATGTTTTTTCGAAAACATTTTCAAATTCACTAATGAACTTACAGCTTAACTTTGGGTTCTACTATAGTTCTGTAGTAGAACATGCTAATTTAGTATGAATAATTTGACAAATGGAATTATGGAATAATTAATGATTGATGTTGGATTAATAGAAGCTTTTCATTTCTTTGGAATTTATGGTCTAAAGTTTGGGCACATTGGTATGAATATCTTTACTTGTATTTATCTGTGTTTTGTTGGCTACTGTTACACAATGTAATGGGTCAAGTAAATGCATATTCATCAAATGCCACATGTGAAAATTTCGGGTGATAGGGTTATAAACCAGCTACACCATCCAAAAACACTTCAGTGTTTAAAAAAGTTTAGGAACTAGAGAAACATACAGTGAGTTTTTTAAATTTAAAATTACTGCCAATAGAGAATGTGTTTGAACAGTGGCTGTCCACTTTTGGAATTGCTGAACTGATTTATTCATCAGAGGAACTGATACTACAACTGCATTTTTAATTGCTCTAATGAGAGATTTTTTTTCCCCTTTATTTTTTTCTGATATAGTATTTACAATCCATGGACTTGTGCCATTTTCCATTTGGCACTTTATTACTTGGCCTAAGGCCATGGTGTACTGTGATGTTACTCATGAGCTCCAGGGTGATTAGCCCTGGTCAAAGTACTTTTTTACATTGCTTTTTATGCTCACTTCAGATTGTAAAAATTTTCCTGAGAAGTCAACATTTCTATAATTGGATTGCTAAAATTTTTCTCTTCTGCTTTCAGACTATCGCATATACAAAAATATCTCCAAGTTATATCTGCAGAAGGTTTACTACTTACTTTGCTATAGAAAACCTGTTTCAAGCAGGTAGTTAATTGTGAACATTTTTTAAATAGTCAATTGAGCATTCAGCATCTTTTGCGACCAGATTTCAGCGTGTGAGATTAAGACTTCTAAATCACACTTGCCTAGTTATATTTAAGTTGAAAAGAAATGTCCTAAGGTGGGAATATTGCCAATTACAATGTAATTTATGCATTATTAATCAGGAGACCACAAGTGTTAGCTACTTACTGAAATGTAATGTTTCCTTTTTGTGGACTTTCTGAATTGGTGATTATACCAACTGGTGTATTAAAAGTCAAATGTATTTTACAATTAATTGGTAATTAAAATCAAATGTATTTCTTTACCACAGGAATCCTTAGAATCTTTGACTATGTCAGTGTGCATTTTGAAATTTTGGTTTTTCACCCAGAAATAACAACTGTTTTAATATTTTGTTATAATTCTAATAGTTTAAAATTTTTTTAAAGATTGTTTTTCTATGCATATAGATATTTTAATATAATCTTAGAATATATAGTTTTATATTTTTCTTTTTTCACTTAAAATTATATGGTAAACATTTTACTTTACAATTTTTCAGCAAACGTCTTTTAAATGACTGTTTAATAGATTGTTATGTGGTAAACTGTAATTGTTTTATCCTTCTTCCATTCTAAAGAAAATCTGTTTATTTTTCCTGTTTTTTTCTATGGTTATATACACATTTATGTCCAAACCTTTGCGTTTATGTTTCCCAGAAGTGGAATTATCAGACGGAAATATGTGGTTTTAAAGTTTAAGGCAAATGTCATTAAGCTCTGTCTTTTTCTCCCCTCAGAAAGATTGTTTTAATTTATAATTATGTGATAAAAATTTAAAATTAAAAAGAGCTTAAATAAAGTCTTATTTTATTTTTACTTTAGTCCTTTTTTATTTGCCTGCCACTAGAATTTATTTTTCATTTTGAGGAATAATACTAGATAATCTTTGGGTAGGGACTTAAAATAAGAAAATGAAAACTATCAATTGTATATCTTCTTCTTTCTATAAAAATTTTAAATTTTTAGATAATTGGTCTAAACTGGATGGCTTTTTAAGGGATTTTAAATTCTGTGAGAGCAGTTCTTATTTTTATCCTTTATATTTGTCCTACCACATAATAGATGTCCAATCAATATTTGCTGAATTGATAAGTGAACAACTATAATTCTCTTGGAAAAACAAAACAAAACAGATGGTCAATTTCACATATATTTAAAGAGTATTGCATCCTTCTTCTGTACTAAAGCTTAATGTTTTTGTTTACCTTCATGTAACATTCTTCAGATTCTTCGTATTTTATAAAACAAGTGGTTTCTTTAGCGAATTTTAACCCTTACTGTTTATTCAGTGAATTTAACAATTTTGGAGTAAATATGCCTGTAATAGTGCTAAGTTGTCTGTTCTGGAAGGATACAGAATAGTCCTTTATATTTTCTACCAAAACATGTTGCTTTCTTGATGTATTAGAAATTCTTATTTTATTAAGATAAGCAAAAAAAAAAAATGCTTTCAATAGTTGTATTTACATATTGTATTTACAATAAGCCATTTTATATATACCATAGCAATTATCACTGGATCACTGGTAAATGGCATTCTTAACCAAATATATACAAATTGATTACCATCAAGTTTAACTCATTTATATATCTTAAATCATCCCCACCCCCAGGGTTTCCCTATTTCATTTTAGGTAGTTTTAGGTTGTTTCATTATTTGGAAATAATCCGTCTTTATGCTTTTGATACTGCTTTTGGATTGCAGTTTTCAGAATTTGGGCATTTGGTTCAGAATAAGTTAAAAGTCAATAAAAAGAGAGGCCTCTACTTTCATTTGAACCCTTTTAAAAGCGAATTGTAACTAGAGCCTTAAGACTAAGTGTATTGCCTCAAACCTCTTTGTAAGCTTGGATCCAGATTAAATTTATAGGTAGTCAGCAGTCAAATTGAGTGTATACCAAATGTCATTAGTTAAATAAACATACCTCATTTACTCCCATTTTAAATAGTAGCAAACTTAATTATATGAATAATCAAAAGACTGTTTCACTAATTACATATTCAAAATTGACTGGTGTATTTTCATTTGGCATCTTTTCAGATGAGAATAGAACATCAGAATGTGACAAGGCAGTTGAATTTCACAAGATGAGCTCATTAGCATTACTTTTCCTGTGCAGAGAGTTAAATAGTTTAATTGACCATAATTACATTTCATTCTTCATGTACCCTCAGGATAATTAGAAAGAATTTGAGTTTCTGTTCTTTAAAAACAGTACTGTATTCTATATGTTCTTTATTTTTAACAGATTCAATGGATTGAGGGTTTCTGGGATGCTTTACTAAATAACAGATTGCTTTTTTTGGAATAGATATACAACCTGTGGAAATTCTATTAATTCCATATTGGTTCTTGGCAAGTCTTTTGAATTCGGTTTCTTTTGATTTTGCCTCTTGTTGTCTAGACAGAAGAGTGTCTTCTATCACTCCCAAGATCCCAGTCTTCCCTGCCAACTTCTCTTGTGCATTTTTATAGTTTTAAGTAATAACAATTGAACAGGAAAGCACATTTGGGAAAGTAGATTACTTTTAACCAGGAAATACTCTGTGCCAAAATCAAGATTGTAGTTTTAAGTGTATTAAATATTTTAGAAGTTTAACTCTTTCATTCCACTTTTCTTTTTATACCTTACTTTTCTCAGGCTTATAGTTTGTAGGAGACATGAGAGAGATAGAAAAGTTAGTCTGTAGGAGACATGAGAGAGCAGTTTCTGCTCTCAGCTCTGATTCTGGTTAACTTTGGTGAAATGAAAGACTTTTCCTGTCAGATTATAGAAGGAAAGCTCTTAATTGGCTGTTTTCTGATGCATGTCTTCTTTTGAATTTATAAATAATGTTGAGGTTATCATAGAGATATATGCTATACTTATATGTTATAGTTGGTCAATAAGAAATACTTGATGAGTGTTTGCTAAAAACACAGATTTTCATTTAGTGTAAAGGAACTCATTGGTAGTTAGTGTGGTTCTTCTGTGGTACTACTTTATTTCACCTTGTACAGATATGGAGTAATTATATACCATCTGATCATGCCCTTTAGTCCTTCCCATCTCTTCATTGAGTAATTTATGCAAAAGAAATTACTGATCTGGCTTAAAAGCCATCAGCATGACTACCAGTTGATCATCTTTAGAATGAAGTCTAAGCTCTTTAGTTTGGTATTTGTAACCTGGCTTGTGCCTCCTTAACTTTTTTCTAACATTATGCTCTGCTCTTGTTGAACCACTCCTGTTTTTGCATGTGTGGTCTTCTCTGCCTGGAAAATTGTCTTCTGACCTCTCAGTTACCAAAGATCTTGCATTGTGATCCCTAACACACACCCACAAAATACACATATATGGCTTATGGATATAATACACCTAATACACAAAATATGCATATATCCCTGTGGACCTTTTGTCTTGTTCATCTTTGTATCTCCATTGCTTGGCAAATGGTAACAACCAAATAATAAGAGTTTGTTAAATGACTGAATATTTTGTGAAGAATTTTGGTTCACAAATGTTCTTATTTCTCAGAAATAGTTCTTTTGCCCTTCTATATAAGTATATATTCATATTTTGGTAACAGCTTTATTGAGGTACAATTCACATGTGAATTCAGTCATTTTTTAAAGGGCATATTTTGGTGGTCAAGTATATTTAAGGAAAAAAAAAAAAAGAGGTTAGAGTGGGAGAGAGCCAAAGCATAAGAGACTGTTAAAAACTGAGAACAAACTGAGGGTTGATGGGGGGTGGGAGGGAGGAGAGGGTGGGTGATGGGTATTGAGGAGGGCACCTTTTGGGATGAGCACTGGGTGTTGTATGGAAACCAATTTGTCAATAAATTTCATATAAAAAAAAAAAGAGTTGTACAGCCATTACTGTAGTCAACTTTAGAACATCCTTTTATCATCCCCCAAAAGAAATGCTGTACCCTTTACCTATCATCTCCCAACCTGCCCATCCTCACCGGCCTGAGGCAAACATTTATCTATTTTATATCCCTATAGATTTGCCTAATCTAGACATTTCATATAAATGGAATTATAAGATACTTGATTCTTTGTGACTGGCTTCTTTCACTAAGCATAAAATTTTCAAGGTTTATCCATGCATCATGTATCAGTACTTCATTCCTTTTTATTGCTAAGTAATATTCTATTGTATGGATACTGCACGTTATGATTTATCTTTTCATTAGTTGATAGACATTGGGATTGCTTCTATCTTTTGACTCATAAATAAAGTTGAATTTGAACATTTATATATAAGTTTTTGTTTGAGCATCTGTTTTAATTCTTCTGGGTCTATATCTAGTAGTAGAATTGCTAGGTCATTGGTAATTCTGTGTTTAACCTTTTGAGGAACTAACAGTTTTCTAAAGTGACGACCATTTTACATCCCCACTGGCAGTGTATGGAGAGTTCCTGTTTCTACATAACCTCATTAAAACTTACTATCTTTTTGGTTATAGCTATCCTAGTGGGTGTGAAATGATATCTCATTGTGATTTTTTATTTGCATTTCTTTAGTGACTAATGATACGAGCATCTTTTCATTTGCTTATTGGCCGTTGTGTGTATCTTCTTTGGAGAAATGTCTATTCAGATCCTTTGCCCCTTTTTAATTGGGTTATTTATTTGTCTTTTTATTATTAAGTAGTAAGAATTCTTATGTATTCTGGATACAAGTCCTTTATTAGATATATGATATCTGATATCAGATATGTATGATTTGTAATAGTTTATCTTATTCAGTGGGCTGCCTCTTTCATTTTCTTAATAGTGACCTTGGAAGCACAAGTTTTTAATTTTGATGAAGTCCAGTGCATCTGTTTTTTCTTTTCTTGTGTGTACTTCTGGTACCACATTTGAGAAACCATTGCCAAATCCAAGGTTGTGAAGATTTACCTTATACTTTAAGAGTTTATAGTTTTAGTTCTTACATTTAGGTCTTTGACTAACTCCCCCCCCCCCCCCCCCCCCCCCAGGTAGGGTTAACCCTGCTCTTTTGTGTGTGATGGTAGCATTACAGAAACTACAATTATAGCTTGCAGTCAGGAGGACCATATATGAGAAAAGTGGTTTTTTTTTTAACCTGTGGTAAAATATACATAGCATAAAATTTGCCATTTTAACTATTTTTAAATGTATAATTTGGCCTCATTAAGTATGCTTACATTGTTGTGCAGTTATTACCACCATCCATCTCCAGATCTCCAGAAATTTTTCTTTTTCCCAAACTGAAACTCCATACCTATATTAAACGATTTTTTTTTAAATTTTTTTTTCAACGTTTATTTATTTTTGGGACAGAGAGAGACAGAGCATGAATGGGCGAGGGCCAGAGAGAGAGGGAGACACAGAATCGGAAACAGGCTCCAGGCTCCGAGCCATCAGCCCAGAGCCTGACGCGGGGCTCAAACTCACGGACCGTGAGATGGTGGCCTGGCTGAAGTCGGACGCTTAACCGACTGCGCCACCCAGGTGCCCCTTAAACAACTCTTTATTCCCTCCGTCACCATCAAGTATGATGGTAGTTTTTTTTTTTTTTTTTGGAAGTTCTTTATTAGGTGAAGTTCCTTTCTACTCCTATTCCTAGTTTGAAGAGAGAATTTTTTTTTTTTTTTAAATCCAAAATGGTTGTTGAGTTCTGTTGAATGCATTTTCGGCATCATAGAAATGATCATAATTTGGTTTTTTGTTTGTCAATACAGTGAATTACATTGATTTTCAGTGTTGAATCCATCTTGTATTTTTGGATGAATTCCACTCAAGTGGAATTGTGACATAGCACCCTTTTTATATATGTTCATGAGAGAGATCTGTCTGTAGTTTTTTTTTTTTTTTTTTAAATGAAGTTTTTTGTCTGGTTTTGGTATTAGGGAAATGCTGGTATTATGGAATGAATTGGAACGTGGTCTCTCATCATTTATGTGTTGGAAGAAATTGTGTAAAATTAGTATTAATTCCTTAAATGTATTGCACTGAAACCATCTAGGTCTAGAATTTTAATTATTTGGAAGACTTAAGTACAATTTAATTTTTCAATAAATACAGACTATTCAAGTTTTTTGTTTTTTTTCTTGAGTGAGTTTTGGTAGTTTGTATCTTTTAATGAATTGGCCCATTTTGCTTTGTTGGATTGATGGAGTTAGTCATTCATAGTTTTCTCTTGTTATCATTTTACTATCTACCAAATGAGTAGTGATGTCCTGTCTTTTATATCTCATATTGGTAATTTGTGTCTTTTTTTCCCCCCCGTGATTAGTCTGACTGAAGGTCTATCAATTTTACTGATCTTTTCAAATTGTCAGTGTTGTGTTTTATTGTTTTTCTGGTTTTGATTTCACTTATTTCTACTCTCATCTTTATTTCCTTCCTTTTGTTAGCATGAGGCTTAATTTGCTTTTCTTTTTTTCTTAAGATGGGAATTGTGGTTAATAATTTTAGGTTTTCTTTTCTAATATAAGCATTCAGTTGCTTTAAATGCATCCCACATATTTGATTTGTTGTATTTTATTTCCATTTAGTTCATAATATTTTTAAATTTCCCTTGAGACATCTTTAACTTATCACAGTCTACCTTCAAGTGATAATATATCATATGTAGAGTATAATAAGAACCTTAAAACAGTTTACTTCCATCGCTCCCCTTCTGGCCTTTGTGCCGTTGTCATACATTTTACTTTCACGTATTTTGTAAACCCCACAGTATATTGTCATCATTTTGCTCTAAATGGTATTTTCTTTTGAAGAGATTTAAAAGAAAAAAATCTTTATATTTATTCAATGTAGTTATCATTTCATCTTCTTTTGTCTTTTGTATAGATTCAGATTTCCATCTGGTATCACTTTCCTTCTTCCTAAAAGGCTTATTTAACATTTCCTGTGATGCAGGTGTGTTGGTCATGAATTATTCCAGTTTTCTTATGTCTGAAAAAAGGTTTTTTTTTTTGTTTGTTTTACAAAGATATTTTCAAGTTTTCACTGGATAAAGAATTTGGGTTGATAGTATCCTCCCTCCCCCCAAATTCTTTACTGTTTTTCCTCCACTCTTCTTTCTTGCAATATTTTTGAAAAGAAATTTGCTGTCTCCATTTTCTTTGTTTTCCATATGTAATATATATTTTATTCTCTGGTTGCTTTTAATATTTTCTCTTTAGCATTGGTTTTAAGCAATTTAATTATGATGTGCCTTTGTAGCTTTCTTCATGTTTCATGTGCTGGTTCATTGATGGTCTTGTATGTATGGGTTTATAGTTTTAATCAAATTTGAAAAAAAAATTGGCCATGATTTCTTTAAATATTTAGTTTGTTTCTTGCCTGACTATCTCACTGGGGACTCAAAATATACATGTACATTTGTCTGCTTGAGATTGTCCCAAAGCTCAGTAATGCTAAGTCCATTTTTTTCTTTTCTTTTTCTCTTTGCTTTATTTTAGTTACTTTCTGTTGTTTTGCTTACCATTCTACTAACTTATTTTACCCCCCTGGAATTTCTAATCTGCTATAAGCGCTATCCATTGCATTTTTAAAATTATAGACATTAAATTAGCTTTCTTCTCTAGAAATTTGATTTTTATCCTTTTATATTTTCTTCTTCTCTACTTAGTGTTTTTAGTGTTTCCTTTCTTTGAACATATGGAATACATTTAGAACAACTATTTTAATGTCTTTATTCTATCAACTATAATTTCTCAATCAGCTTCAACTTATTGATCTTTCTTCTTCTTATGGGCTATATTTTCTTTGCATGCTTGTACTTTTTGATTAGATTCCAGAAATTTTGAATTTTACTTTGTTGGCAGCTAGATTATTTTTATATTTATAAAAATACTCCTAAAGTTTGTTCTGGGTGTGGTTAAATTACTTGGAAATAGTTTGATTATTGAGGTGGGGGTTCTTGCCTTTAAATTTCCTTAGGTGAGACCAGGGCAGTATTGTGTCTAGGGATCATTTTTCCCCACTACTGAGGTAGGATCATTTATCAATACTCTACCTAAAGCCCTGTGAATCACAACATCCCTGTTGAGGGCAGGCACTATTCCCTCTAATTCATTTGGGTCTCTGACCTCTTTCCACCACCATCCCTCCTCCAGCCTTATTTTGTTTTTCTCACATATACACAGATAACAGTACATATAAAGGAAACCCTCATCAGATTTCAGGTGTTCTCTCCCTGTGGACTTCTTTTGTCTGTAATCCTCTGCTCTGTGATACCTAGCCTCTTTGGCTTTCCCATACTTCTAGCTTTATCTTTTCATCTTTGGAGACAGCAGGTTCTGCCTGTGTTTTCCCTTCATTGCTGTAATCTGTGACCTTTTCCAGGCAACTGGTTGTGTGTAATCAGATAGTTGGTTTCCTTTCTCTCAAGGTGCATTGTCCTTTGTTGCCTGATGGCCAGTGTTCTGAGAGTTGATGCTTCATATATTTTGCCACTTTCTTTAGTTTTTTCTTTTTCAGACAGAAACGTAAATCTTATCCCTTTTACTCATTGGCCAGAAACAAAAGTGTCTTTTTGGCATTTTTTAAGTGTCCCTTATTTATAAAAATTTATATCCAAGCAATAGGGTGGGATGTATTCCAATGTCCCATGTTAAAATTGCTGTCAGAATTTCATGTACTTTTCAGAGAAATGCTTTGTAGTTTTTTATGTAGGTTGTTTTTTTTTTTTTAAGTGTATTAAGAATGAACCTTCTGGTTTTGACCCAATAGAAAGACCAGTGCTCTAAGATGGAATGGGGTATGATGCTGAAGTGGGAAAAATATGGTAGATTGATTAAACTTAATCTGAAAATTAGCAGATACCTGAGAATTCCACTATAAGCCAGAGATAAATTAAAAAAAAAAATAAATTTAAAGGCCTGAGATAAAAGGTTTTTTTTTTCTGCTGTCTAGAGCTATAGATGAGTACTAGGAGATAGGAGGGGAATATGTGAGAATGAGTTCTAGAGAAGTCTAAGCTGCTTATAATTTAATCATCTGTCTGTCTTTGTTGGGGAGCCCCAAGATCACTCTTTGGCTTGATTTACTAGAAGGATTAACTGGAGTCAAAAGCGATTATACTCATGCTTATGATTTATTACAGTGAAAGAATACAGATCAATATCAGCAAAGGGAAAAAAAGGCCCACAGGGTGAATTCAGAGAAATTAGGCACCAGCTTCTAGGTGTTCTCTCACAATGGAATCACATGGGAACATACTTAGTTCTACCTGAAACAATGTGACAATATATGTAAAGTGTTATTGACCAAGGAGAATCATATGGGTTTTGGTGTCTAGGGTTTTACTGGAGGTCAGCCATGTACTGTATATATAGCAACTCCACATCTGACCTTAGCTACTTAAATTCCAGCTTTTTTCAGGCCAAAAATTTAAGATGTTCTTAAATCACATTGTCAGGGTGAACTTATCTGGTCAAATAGGTACAGCATAGCCTAAGGCCTCACATACAAAAACATTCTTATCAGGGACGATATTTAAAAGGCCCAGAGATTATCTCCCAGAAGGCTGTCATTGGCTGGAGTTTCTTTAGAATGGGTGGAGTTTGAGCAACCCAGGCCTTCTGAATTGAACCTTTTTGAACACTTATAACTTCTTCCATGCTTTATTTGGATTTCATTAGTTTTTTTCCTAATGGCTTTTGTCTATTTCAGGATTCCATCCAGGTTATCATGTCTCCTGGGCTTCCCTGAGCTGTAGCAGTGTTTATTCTTAGCTTGTTTTTGATGGCCTTGACAGTTTTGAGTATATTGTCAGGTCTTTTGAAAAATGTCCCTCATTTTGAGTTTGACTGATGTTTTTACTATGGTTAGGCTAGGATATGGGTTTTGGGGAGGAACACCACTGAGGTGAAATGCCATTCTCATCCCAGCTTAACAAGGATAAACTATTAACTTTGAACCTTTAATTATCTGATTTAAATATCCCTCAGCCCCTCATGAGTACTTAGCTAGATTTTAGGTGGATGTGCTGCTAACATGCAGAATTTGTTCTCAGTGGCTTTTCTTATCCATGTTTAATTATTATACTTCTTTGCTTTTTCAGTAGTGTCAAGATGTCTAATGTACACAACTTCAGATTTTCCTAGAGACAGCAAAGAAAGGAGGCCAGGAAGGAGAATAGTAACTGGTCAAGTCACAGATTAGGGAAGCTAAAATGGATCTCTTTTATCAGATTAGAATCTAGAGAAAAACTCTGGTCCATCAGTATGATTCTGCCATTATTATGTACATCTCTTCCTTCCTTCCCCAAAATGGACTAAAAGCCAGTATTAGAGGCTCCAAATGGTACAGCCTTATTCATTCTCTTACTTGTTTTTCATGTTCTTGCTTAAATAACCAGGTCTTCTAGAAAGCTATATTTGACTATCTAGGACCTTCCAGGCCTGTTACGTGTATTGTAGCATCCTATATATTTTGTTTGTTTGTTTTGTTTGTTTAGTCTTTAATTATTAATGTATTTGTTTAATGTCTGCCTCTTCATCCAGACAGTGAGCTCAACTATGTAGAGACCATGTCAATCTTGTTTATTCTTCATACCTCATTCTATGTACCTACCTATATTCCTAGAGCCTGGGCAGACACTCCAAACATAACAAGCTTGTAAGTGGAATGAATATATCAGAGTGAATGAATGAGTAAATAAATAAGTGAATGTATATTTGATATTAAAACCTCTTCCTATAGGAGCCTGACTCTCTTGTTGAAACCTGTAACACATGAACCCCCATACTTGTCAGAAGTTATAAAAAAAAATAGACAGATTTTACCCTAGGATAATTTTTGCTCAACGGTCTACCACATAGGTTTCCTTCTTATTAGTTCCTGAGACTTGTTTTACCTGTCTCACAGAACTCATCATATGCCTAAGATACATGTTTCATTTCTCTGGAAAACTTACTCCCCAGAATTGTCTTAATTTTTTTTTTTTTTTTACATTTATTTATTTTTGAGAGACAGAGCACAAGCAGGGGAGGGGCAGAGAGAGAAGGAGACACAGAATCCGAAGCAGGCTTCAGGCTCCGAGCTGACAGCACAGAGCACAGATGCGGGGCTCGAACTCGCAAACCGTGAGATCATGACCTGAGCCGAAGTCGGACGCTCAACCGACTGAGCCACCTAGGCACCCCTCCCCAGAATTCTCTTATGGTATCTTTCAGGCCTGGTTCCCACGTTGGTTCTATCCCACTAACATTCATATCGTCAGTTGTTACATGTAGCACATTCAGCATCCATTAGAAGCTTTGATTATAAGGTAACATCCTTTGTTCTTTTGCTAAATATTGACCATTAAGACTGTGCTGTGAGAGTTATTTTCTAATGTCCCTTTTACTCTTTGTCAGGGCTTTCTTCTCATACCTGTTGCCTCAAGCCAGAATATCAATAGTAATTTTCTTTCCCCAATATCTTGGCACTCTGGCTAGCATTGGTTATTCTTTACCATGTGGGAACTTCCTTTTCTAGTCTGTATCTTAGGACACAGAGTTGAAGGTGCTTAGGAAAGTTGCTTATGTAAGTTTGCTCAGCTTTCTGACAGAAAGGGGCCTCCTCTCTTTGCTTCTATTTCAGAGATTTGGAGCATCTCTTTCGCCAGTCTTGGTAGGGGAGAGTTTTTTTTTTCTTTCCATATATGCAAAAATTTTTATTGTCAACCAACCATCAAAGAAGATCATAGGAAATGGTTTGAAATTATAATCCAACTATTTGGACATATCTGGGCTAGAAAATGTCATGCAAGGCATATGTATAGCCTTTGCACACTTTTATGTGTTAGCAACATTAGGTCTGACCACACATGCTGGTTTATTAACTCTCTCCTTTTTCCCCCATTTTACCTCCTTCCAGCCCATCCCCCTATTTCTCTCTCTTAAGCTGCTTTATTTTTATTTTATTTGTTTTTTATTAAAGGAAGTTTTTTTTTAATGTTTATTTATTTTAAGAGAGAGAGAGACAGAGACAGAGCGTGAGCAGGGGAGGGGGAGAGAGAGAGAGGGAGACACAGAATTCAAAGCAGGCTCCAGGCTCTGAGTTGTTAGCACAGAACCCGATACAGGGCTTGAACCCACGAACCATGAGATCATGACCTGTGACGAAGTCAGACGCTCAATCGACTGAGCCACCCGGGCGCCCCAAGCTACTTATGTTTAAAATGAAACAAGAGAAATATGTGTCTGCCTATTAATTTATTCCTTTACTAGACATTGAACATGTATAATATACAAGACACCGTGTTAAGAAGGTCCTGGTGATACATGCGTATATAACAAAGAGTCCTTCTGTTTGACTTTTCACTTGTATCACAAATTCCCAAAGAAGAACAATTAGAACAAAACTTACTTAAAACTTTTTACTATTTAAAACATTTTTTTCTGGACCTTTTGTATTTCTTTTATGGTTGATTTTTAAAGTTCACTTGGGAAACTTGTGAACATATGCTTCTTTAGCACCTGGGCTTAGGGGCCAGTCTGTAAAAGTCCCTTTCTCTTTCTTCGGTTCTTATACTTTTCTTTCCTTTATCATTTTCCAGTTCTGCTGTGCCAGAGTAAGAATGACAGGGATTTTTCTAAGCAATTTCCTTATATAGTCAAAGGATTTTTTTCTGTTTGCAGTTAAATTAATTAAGGAATTTGGTAAATTAGAAAAAATATAAAATATTCTAATGAGAAACAAAGAATTTTCTAGGTGAAACTTTATATCATTTTCATGTGTTTTTATTACTTTTTTCAATTATTGGTGCTGCTGTGTTTGTTTTTTTTGTTTGTTTGTTTCTTTGTTGTTTTTTTTTTTTTTTTTCTTATTTAAAGTTTTCCATTTTTAATGAGATTTTTCCTGGACTTGCTTATCTGGCAAAAGTAGGTAGTGTTTTAAAAGCTCATTTTGGGGGCGCCTGGGTGGCGCAGTCGGTTAAGCGTCCGACTTCAGCCAGGTCACGATCTCGCGGTCTGTGAGTTCGAGCCCCGTGTCGGGCTCTGGGCTGATGGCTCAGAGCCTGGAGCCTGTTTCTGATGCTGTGTCTCCCTCTCTCTCTGCCCCTCCCCCGTTCATGCTCTGTCTCTCTCTGTCCCAAAAATAAATAAACGTTGAAAAAAAAAATTAAAAAATAAATAAATAAAAGCTCATTTTGTGTCAATACTACCCAAAGCTATCTACACATTCAATGCAATCCCAATCAAAATTGCACCAGCATTCTTCTTGAAACTAGAACAAGCAATCCTAAAATTCATATGGAACCACAAAAGGCCCCAAATAGCCAAAGTAATTTTGAAGAAGAAGACCAAAGCAGGAGGCATCACAATCCCAGACTTTAGCCTCTACTACAAAGCTGTCATCATCAAGACAGCATGGTATTGGCACAAAAACAAACACATAGACCAATGGAATAGAATAGAAACCCCAGAAGTAGACCCACAAACGTATGGCCAACTCATCTTTGACAAAGCAGGAAAGAACATCCAATGGAAAAAAGACAGCCTCTTTAACAAATGGTGCTGGGAGAACTGGACAGCAACATGCAGAAGGTTGAAACTAGACCACTTTCTCACACCATTCACAAAAATAAACTCAAAATGGATAAAGGACCTGAATGTGAGACAGGAAACCATCAAAACCTTAGAGGAGAAAGCAGGAAAAGACCTCTCTGACCTCAGCCGTAGCAATCTCTTACTCGACACATCCCCAAAGGCAAGGGAATTAAAAGCAAAAGTGAATTACTGGGACCTTATGAAGATCAAAAGCTTCTGCACAGCAAAGGAAACAACAAACAAAACTAAAAGGCAACCAACGGAATGGGAAAAGATATTCGCAAATGACATATCGGACAAAGGGCTAGTATCCAAAATCTATAAAGAGCTCACCAAACTCCACACCCGAAAAACAAATAACCCAGTGAAGAAATGGGCAGAAAACATGAAAAGACACTTCTCTAAAGAAGGCATCCGGATGGCCAACAGGCACATGAAAAGATGTTCAGCGTCGCTCCTTATCAGGGAAATACAAATCAAAACCACACTCAGGTATCACCTCACGCCAGTCAGAGTGGCCAAAATGAACAAATCAGGAGACTGTAGATGCTGGAGAGGATGTGGAGAAACGGGAACCCTCTTGCACTGTTGGTGGGAATGCAAATTGGTGCAGCCGCTCTGGAAAGCAGTGTGGAGGTTCCTCAGAAAATTAAAAATAGACCTACCCTATGACCCAGCAATAGCACTGCTAGGAATTTATCCAAGGGGTACAGGAGTGCTGATGCATAGGGCACTTGTACCCCAATGTTCATAGCAGCACTCTCAACAATAGCCAAATTATGGAAAGAGCCTAAATGTCCATCAACTGATGAATGGATAAAGAAATTGTGGTTTATATACACAATGGAATACTACGTGGCAATGAGAAAAAATGAAATATGGCCTTTTGTAGCAACGTGGATGGAACTGGAGAGTGTGATGCTAAGTGAAATAAGCCATACAGAGAAAGACAGATACCGTATGGTTTCACTCTTATGTGGATCCTAAGAAACTTAACAGAAACCCATGGGGGAAAGGAAGGAAAAAAAAAAAAAAAGAGGTTAGAGTGGGAGAGAGCCAAAGCATAAGAGACTGTTAAAAACTGAGAACAAACTGAAGGTTGATGGGGGGTGGGAGGGAGGGGAGGGTGGGTGATGGGTATTGAGGAGGGCACCTCTTGGGATGAGCACTGGGTGTTGTATGGAAACCAATTTGACAATAAATTTCATATATTAAAAAAAATAAAATAAAAAATAAATAAAAGCTCATTTTGGAAATTTTTTTTTTTAATTTTTAAAAAATATTTGTTTTTGAGAGAGAGAGACAGAGAGAGAGAGAGAGAATGAGCGAGCACCTGCAGGGGAGGAGGAGAGAGAGAGGGAGGCACAGAATCTGAAACAGGCTCCAGGCTCTGAGCTTTCAGCACAGAGACTGACACGGGGCTTGAACCCACAAACCGTGAGATCATGACCTGAAATGAAGTCGGAGGCTTAACTGACTGAGCCACCCAGGTGCCCCAAGAAATGATGAACTGTTTTTAAGTTGAATTAAGTTAAAAAGTTTTGCGGTCTGAGGCTTATGTAAATATAATATGTTATTATATTTATTTAGGTTCATACATAACCAGTTCTCTGAAGACAGCTCAGAGTAAACTTATTAAAGTGTGATTGTAAGGTAGTGATATTTTAGAAATTGAACTCAAATTTTAATGAAGCCATTCAGCTGATTATGAAATTTATACAGTTTGAAATCTGGTTAAAACATTTGACTTTAAGTTGGTCATATTTTTCATGATATCTGTAAATTTGCAGGATATTTTTGATTTTTTTTACTTGAATTGTTTATTTCTTCTTTATCTTAATTTTTTTTCCTTTTTAATTAGGAGTTATAGGAGCATCTGACTCCCATAGCCTTTGTATGTTTCAGTAAGATCCTTAATGCGATTTACTGAAGAACAACAAAATCACCTAGATTAGTGGCAGTTTGCAATTAGTGGCAAAGTTTTGGCATGCAGTTTCTTATATTCTTTCTCACCTACTTTTTAAAGTTCCCTGTACTCTTGTGAAATTGTCAGATGTTTTCAACTAAGGTTGCTTATGCAACATGAAAGTGACAGGAAGAGGGGGAAAAAATGGGAGTGGAGGAGAGAAAAAGAGAAGGAAAAAATATTTAGAATACTTGGCCCTCTTAGCACCCTGTACAGAATACTTCTCTGTATTTTTACTTGCCTCACAGTTCATCTACTTTACTTTTCAGAGTCCTCATTTAGTTGTCTTTTTTGTTGTTGTATTTTACCTGAAGTTTTTATTTTAATGGATTTGGGGGAGAGAGAAAGAGAGAGAGACAGAATGTAGATAGTTTATGGCACTATTGTACAACTGAAACTTTGACTTGTTTTTTAAAAAAAAATCAGAGTGTGTTTTTAAAGCATAGGGGAAAATATTTTTTCTCTTTTACTATATAAAGCTAATGGCTTTCCCTTTTTTTTCACTTACACCTAAGAATTCATTTTGAATATTTACTGCTTCCTAATTTTGCTTTGCCTCCATTAAAGAAGCATCGGGAATTGTATGGATAGTTCTTTTGAATCTTGGAGATTGGGTTTTCTTAACTTCTTTCCTTCTGCATTATTAGTTACTTTTAGTAATTTGGTATGTGTATGATTTCTAAACAAAATAAATGTATTTTACATATTTGAATTGTTCAAAAGCTACTGTTTTACCCCACAGAATATTTTGAACAGGTGCCAACCCACTTGCTACTCCTGGCTTCTTGTCCCTCTATTGGGACATGTTAGCAGGAAAGAACAAATGAAAAGTACTCTTTGTCACAATATTTTCTGTAAAAATAACATTTCAAAAGAACATTTTGTACCTGGCAGTGTAAAACTTGGTATGTAACAAACACAAGCACCTTGCCTCACAGATGTGTAAAGACACTGTCCCTATGGGGTTATTGAATTCCTCTTTCATAGTATTTTTCCCAATATCTGCAGTTCAGTTCATTAATTTTTACTTTGTGCTCTTGGAACTTGTCCGTAAGTTGTTTTTTGTTTGTTTGTTTGTTTGTTTTTGTGTTTGGTTTTTCTTACATGCAATCATCAGGTCTTTTGGCTTCTGTTGGTATGCAGGTTGAGGGGTGTTTTGGTTTTGGTTTTGGTTTGCATATTGCTGGGTGGAAGTTTGTCCAGAAAGTATTGTAAGATAGTTTGTGGAGGGCATCACCCTTGGGAAATTTATCTCACTGCCCTGTCTGTACTTGTTTGACAGCTGTTCCTTTACTTCTAACTTTATTATTATAAAAATAAGTTAAAAAGTTATAAAGCCATATATGAGCAGCTGTTCACTGTTTTCATTAGGACCGAGTAAGAAAGAAAGGACCCAGCTATTATCAGGAGTGATTTAGGTTAGATTGTAGGAATAATTTTCTGGCAGTTATGATATAGTGTAACTTATTAAAAAGAGAGTTATAGAATTTTTTTATTTTTTTAAAGAGCGTAAAATAGTATTTGTTGAAAGATGAGAGGACTTGAAAGATGAAATACTGTCTGAAGGTGGGATAGTGAACCAGCTAGTTTTTGAATTCCTGCTCTAGTTTTAGGATTTTATGATTTCATGCTGGTATTTATTCTTTTTTGACAGACTGACTTTTCCCATGACTTTCTGTGCTTTAAGTTTCTTCTGTGCAATTGTAACTCTTTAAGCTGATTTGTATTCATTTTTTAATTGGTATCTTAGCTATTGAAAGACTCATCATTTAGGTGCTAAATTGAAATGCAAAACTTGTTTACCTTTAGTTTAAGAAATGTAATTATCAGACACAAAGGAAAAGAATAGAAAAGTTATGGTAATTAAATATTGCTCATGAAACTACAAATGTAATTGCCTAATTGGCTTTTATCTTTTGTCACTAGTCCTTCAAAATATAACTGTTCATTGTAATCATCTTTTAGACATTTAAATAAACTAATACCTAGTATTTATTAAATAGTTACAGTGTGCCAGGCAAAGTGCAATTAATATAAATATACTGTTTAATTCTCACAATAAAACTGAGAGCATAGGTTTTATTATCCCCTGTATTCTAGATGAGAAAGTTTAGAAAGATCAAGTTAAGTTGCCCAAAGTCATACAGTAACTGGAAGATTATAACATCAAAAAATGTATGAAGTTTAAAAAAAAAAGTAGAATATAAAATTGTGAATACATTATGATCTCAATGAAGACACACACACACACACACACACACACACACACACACACTTGAAAACCTTGAAGGTACCATTAACAATGGTTACTTTTAGGTGTTGGGAAAACATAATTTTTACATTGTTATTTTTATTTTTTTATTATTTCCCCCCCAAGTTCATTTCCCACGCAGTAATTGAAGTGATTTTATTTTAATTTTTAAAATTAATTAATTAATTAATTTTTTAAAGTTATTTATTTTGAGAGAGAATGCACTTGTGCACACGTGCGAGTGGGGGAATGGCAGAGAGAGCAATCCCAAACTGTCAGTGTGGAACCCTGCATGGAGCTCAAACTCACAAACCCTGAGATTGTAACCTGAGCCAGTGCTTAACTGACTGGGCCATCCAGGCACCCCTGGAGTAATTTTGTTTTTAATCTCTTACTTACATGGTTTAACCCTGAGAGCAGGGATTTTGTAAACCAGCACCTGGTATAGGACTGAGTATGGAGTAGGCACTTAGTCATTTTTTGAATGGGTGACAGTGATATGGAAAGGTATCCAGCTTCATTGTTCCCAGCTCACCTTGCATCTAGTTGGTAAGGGAAAGTAGGAAACTGCTTTAGACTTAGCTGTAGCTAATTTTCTGTGTGTGATTGACCATAATAGTGCTTTTTAAAATCCATTTATTTTGCTTTTCTTTTTCACCCATCTGCTATTATTTTCACATTCTAACACCTTGACATAAATCTTACGTATATGCACAATTTCCAAATGTCTGTCCTCACCATCTCATATATTTGAGAACTATAAAACTGTTTTGTATTTTTTTCAGTAGTTTTTGTATTACTTGCTGTGAAGGCAGCTATTTTATGTCTTTTTATTTTTTAAGTTATTTATTTTGAGAGACAGAGAGAGAGCGAGCGAGCACAAGCAGAGGACGAGCAGAGAAAGGGAGAGAATCCCAAGCAGTCTCCGTTCTGTCAGTACAGAGTTCAATGTGGAGCTCAATCTCGCAAATACATCATGACCTGAACCAAAATCAGGAGTCAGATGCTTAACTGACTGAGCCACCAAGGCGCCCCTCAGCTCTTTTATATCTTTAGACAAAGACTGTGTCTTTTAAGGTACTTATTTCCCTTTCTAGAGTACAATATTTTGAGGACATTTTCTGACTCATCTTTGTGTTCTTACAGTTCCTAAAACAAGTTCAGCACATAGAGGACGTTTCTTAGTTTATTGAATTTATTTCACTTATAAATTCCAACCACAGTATAATAATTGGAAACTAATTCCTTAATTTCCAAACATGTTCCTTTTTCTCTTTCAGTAGAACTTTCAGTTACTCATTTGCTCAAGTTTCAATCATGGATGTTACCCTTGATTCCATTTTCTTTTTTACCACCCCTCTCCAAATCTAATTATTTTTCAAGATGCTTTGATTTGCCTTAATATACTTATTATGGTTTAATAAAGCTTTAATCTTTTTTTCCCCTCTGTATAGCCCCGCTGCTACTACCTTAGTGCAGATAATCACCATCTTTTATCTGAATTACTGTAGAAGCCCCTCCTCTACCCTCCCCCCTCCAAGTGCACACATGCACTTGTAACCGCAGTTGTCCTCCAGAAATCTGATCATGTCATTTTCCTGATTAACTTGTTCTCCATATCTCTCAGGATAAAGTTTAAACTTCTTGATGCCTTGTAAGTCTTCAAGGTCTGATAGCTTCCTATGTTGCTGACCTTTGTTTCTACTCCTTTCCTGGGTCTCTAAATTCTGGCCATACTGAATTACTTTTAGTTCCTGCGATGTATGATGCTTTTTTTTGTCTCTCTCCTCCCATGGCATCTACTGCTATTTTCAGCTGGTTCAGCTGCCTAGCTCCAGTGTGTTCATCAGATCCCACCTCATATAGCACTTCTAAAAGTTTTTTTTTTTGGGGGGGGGGGGCATTCATTTAAAGTCTGTGACTATAGCATGTAACATGCTGTATAGTAATTGCCTAATTATGGAAATATGCCCCTTGAAAAGTATTCCATCAGGTCAAAGACTCTGTATGGACAGGAACTATTTTGTCCCCAGCAATGAGCATATTGTGACATAGGCATTTGGTCAGTATTTGTTAGATTAATTGATATTTCTGTAGATGACCTTGCCTCATGTTTTCCTGAGAGGCTACAGACCTTCTGATGTAACTCCCTCAACTTCCTGTTTTCCCACCAGTCTTAACTTTTTATCTTTATCCTTTTACCCTCTTTTCCTACCACTGCTTGGCAAGATAAACGCTTAACTAAAATACAGAGTAGGAAATATAAATGCAGTAGGGGTAGAGGCATAATATCTTTCAGAAAGTTTACTGGTGAAAAAGAAGGTGATAGAACATTAGGTAGAAACAATATCCAAGTTGTTTTGAAGGATAGGAAGAAACGAAATATTTGTAGGCTGAAGAAAGAATATAGTGAAGAATACAGTCAAGGCAGGATTAGAGCAAGGACAGCTGATGATGCCAGAGCTCTATCTCAGGAGGGAGGTAAGGGACAGGATTGTTTAACTTTTCTTCTGCTTCTTACAGCCTCAGGGCAACGGACCAACTCCTCAGTATGGTCGGCTAGGTCTGTGCAGTGGCATCACTGTTTTGGCCTCTTCCATGCCAAGGAACACTCAGTTTTCCAGTAAAAGCACCTTAATTTCTCTTGAGGAACAAGCCCTCTCCAACTCCTGGTCCAGCTGGCACTGTTTGCTAGTATCCTTGGTCCTTAACTAAAGAGATCATCTTTTACCGCATGGATTTCTTTGTGTTTATATTGGTTATTTCCATGTGTGGTTCATGGAAGTACTTAATATCTGATATTAAGTTTTTTTAAAAACTCTTTTCAAGACTCTTTAAAAGACTGATTAAAAACTAAACACGCAAATGTACTGAAAACCAAATTTTATCATGCTGAAGGTTATCAGGTTGCATTGCCAGGTTATTTAGTTTAATACAAATTTGAGAAAAATGTCCTCCCTAGGCATTTACAGGCATTTTTTTTAATGTCGTTGGTTAGGAAAGATAAAGTTCTGCATTAACCTTTAAGAAAATTTTTAATCTGTATATTTGTACTACTTAAATTAGCTTAAGTTATTCTGTTATAATGCTACATTATTCTAAGTATAAACTCAAACATGCCCTAAGATAAGTAAACATCTGCTCCTCATGGAACATGTTCACAGTGAGCTCTTCTCATTGTATAGTTATAATAAATGCATAGTAACAATTTGAATGGGCATCACATAGGATCATAATAATAATACACTGTCATTTTAATTTTTACTAGATTAAGGAGTTGCTTCTCTGACTTTTACATTTCTGGTAGTTATTATAAATATAGCTTTTGTGCATCGTATATAACATATACATACTGTCTATGTATGCATGCATGTGCATGCATATGTGTATTTGTGTTGTATGTTATGTATATTCCACTGCTAAAGGGCATAAAAACAAAAACTGATCTAAATAAACCACTCAATTTAGTCAACTTGTTGCTAAATCTACTGACCACTGCTTCTTTAATACTTTCTACTTTTTGACCTATTTAGTTTTCGATAGTTGTTGACTACCTTCCTTAAAACTCTCTTCCCATGTTTATTTCTACCCCTCAGGGTGTGATAACTCTGCTGCACTTTTTCCTAGGCAGGCCTGGTTTTAACAATAACAGTCACTTTCTGTTGTAAACAGTCACTTTGACCCCTGATGATAGCTGGATGTTTTTAGGTCTGTAAGCTTATGTGCATTGATCTCAAGTTTAATTTTAATTTTATTAATTGGTGAAATCAGAAAAAAAATACAAAATAAAATCAAAGGTTGATAATGCTTCAGAGAAACTTATACATGTATCCCTTATGCCACTAAAATGGATAAAGTGGTTGAGATAGCAAACTGATGTTATGATCAAGAGACCTAAAAATGTTCATGCCTTTTAATCCAGTAATCTTACTTTGTAAGATAAATCCCAAGAAAGAAATTTAGAAAAGAATAATTAAATCTGACCTCAGGATTGTGGTGGATAATATAGAATTCTCCTAGTTCTGTGGGCAAAAATCATTAACAAAAACAAAGTCCCCTTTCTCCCAGATCCATGCAAGTTCATTAAGAAAAAGTAACCTTTCTGATATTAACAAACAAAACCTTTTCTTTTTTGGATTCATTTTCTGACTTTTTCTTGTTTCTTTTCCTCTTGCCTCATAAATGTAGGTGATGCCGAGCAATCTGCCTTTCACGCACATCTCCTCATGATTGGCAATTTTAATTGATCTCATGGTTTCTATTGTTTTTATGTACATCTCTCTGAAATCTAAAATTCCAGTCCTAACCTCTTTCCAGAGCACCATTTGAGATGCTTTCATTCCATCTGCTCCCTTTTTGGCTCTTGAATGGCCTGTCCTGTGTCTCAACTCTTTATAATATCTAGAAATAAAAATCTATCATATATTTTTCCTCCTAAAAATTATTTTTCATTTGTATTCTGTTAACTCATCTTGAAATCTTTAGCATTAAATTATCCCTCTTTTTTACTCTACCTTCAACATCATCAGCTGCGGAACTTCAGTATCACTCTGGTGTGTCTTTATCCTCTGCATGTGGCTATCCTAGTTTAAAATTGTTTTTTTGTTGTTGTTAAGAATGTTTAGGATAGGTCCTTAATTGATCTCCCTGCATTCTCTCTTTTCTCTACATGAATCTTGTCAGAGAAGTCTTCCTGAAGCACAGATTAGACCATAGCACTTTTCAGGTTAAAATCTTCGAAGACTTCTTGTTATGAGGAAAGAGGTTCTTGAACTCCATCATCTAGTCTTCAGTGTCCCCCACTATATAGTTTCAACTAACTTTCCATTTTTTATTTTTCTCTCTCAAGTCATTTTTCTCTTATTCCTTCTTATTGTCATCTGAGCTTTTCATAATTTTTGGCTTCTACCTGACCATATCCCTGTTTTCATATTTCCAGATTTCATCTGTGCTTTAGACGTTGGCTTTCAGATGTGCCTTCCAGCTGGAAGTAATCTTTTTTTCCTGGGAACTCCCAAAAGCTTTTTCTCTTTGTTACTGTGCTTAGCATCCCTTCCATTGTACCATGATTATTTATGTACACATTACTAGTAGTTTTTAAGTTCTTTAAAGTTTGTATTCAGGTCTTATTCTTCTATTTCCTGTGTATATTATCTGATATGTGGTTCTTAATGGGTATTTATTAAGTAAATAATATGTAAAGAATTGTCTTATTTTGGGAAGGGTGTTTCTTTGTTGAGAAAAAGGAACAAAACTTTGAAGATACTTCATTCATGAATCAAAGACAGAAAAAAACCTTATGTTCCTAAAGGACCTTCAGAAATATTTTTGGACGTAATAAATAAAGCAAATAAATTTGCTAAAAAGATATATAGATGAGACCTTGGGTCACTAATTCAAACCATTTTCAGTCAGATGAAACCTAATTTTTTTTTTTTTTTTTTTAATAGGAGGTTCCAGAAGCTAGCAGAGTTTTTGGTTTTGTTTGTTTATTTGTTTGTTTTTGCTTTTTTTTTTTTAAGTTTATTCAGAGAGAAACAGAGAGAGTGTAAGCAGGGGAGGGGCAAAGAGAGAGGGGGACAGAGGATCCAAAGCGGGCTCTGTGTTGACAGCAGAGAGCCTGATGCAGGGCTTGAACTCACAAACCTGAGTGACCTGATCATGACCTGAGCTGAAACTAAGAATCAGACGCTTAATAGACTGAGCCACCCAGGTGCCCCAAACCTAATTTTTAAAGTCATTTAAATAGAAGATAGATTTAACAGTATGTTCAGTCATTTAAATAATTATGTATACAAGCAGAAACATTTTTTTTAGTACTTTTATAATATGCAGCTCATTTTATGTACTCTGATTTACTTCTTGATAGAATTTTTAAAGGATCTTCTTTCTAGATTCTTAAATGATTATATTCCTCTTCTTGCACTTTTTATTGCTTTATTTATTTATTTATTTATTTGGTCCTTTGTCTTCACAGAACTTACATTTAGAAAATGCTCTGTTTTGCAGGTATCCTGGTCAGATATAGGAGGACTGGAAAATATCAAACTAAAATTGAAACAGGCTGTGGAATGGCCTTTGAAACATCCAGAGTCTTTCATTCGAATGGGTATTCAACCACCTAAAGGAGTTCTTCTGTATGGGCCACCTGGATGCTCTAAAACAATGATTGCAAAGGCTTTAGCCAATGAGAGTGGCCTGAATTTCCTAGCTATAAAGGTAAGGTGTTAAATTTTTAGATTGCTACTTTCTTTTCCAGCCCCACTAACACCAATCCTCTGATTCTTGTCCTTAGAAAAATATGAAAAGACATCTTAAGGAGTTGATTTTTTTGTTTTGTTTTGTTTTTGAAGTTGATGGTAATATAATACAGGGAGATGAGCTCTAACTAAATTAGTGTATGTAATCAGCAAAACATGGTGGACAATAGAAGACAACTTTAGTTTTGTTATTATCAGTATCTCTTATATCTATGTGTAATAGAAACCAGTCTTGTTTAAGTTCTACATTTTTTAATTGCGTTAATCTCTTTTGCTTAACCAGGACTTAATTATAAATATAGTATTTGTATGTGTAGAATTTTCAAAGAATTCAGATACTTTAAATGGTAAAACTAAATTCCTTAAAAATGCTTTTCCAGTCTGGGAATAATTGTACAATGTTTATTTTCTGAAATACACACATACATTATCTGTTCATTGCTCTACCCTATTACTTGGGATAGATAATCTTACTTGACATGTAGTTTTACATTTACTTTAGGGCCGGATATAATTTTGTTATTAACTTTTATATAATATCATATATCCAGTTAGGAAATATACATACATAAAACCTAAAATTCTTTAGTAGAATGGACTTTATCACAAAAGTATGTACTTCAATCTGTTAAATATCAAATTCATTTCGTAAGAAGCACCTGATAAAAGGCTCCGTTTTGATAGTTCCAGGGATTTTTTTTCATAACAAAATATGTTTCCTATCTTAGAACATTAAACTCCTTGGCAGTTTCAGAGCATAAAATTTATTTCAGAATAGAGTCAGTTTTTTACTTAAAATTTTTTTGGAAATGTTTAGATATATTTAGGTTCTTTGCTTTTTAAGAATCAGTGTGTGTACAATCACTACTATTTGCATAGGTTTGATTATCTTTTTGTGGAAGATATTGGATACTGAAGATATGGGGAGGGAACAATTTTCACTCGCATCAGTGATACTGAATCAAAACTACAGTTTTAAAGTTTGCAGGTTTAAATGTTGGAATAATGAGTGATTTTGAAATTTCAGAGACCTCTTGATTTCTCGTTGGTCGTGGTCCTCTTATCTCATGGTAATGAACGTGGCCATTTTACTGGCATTTCCTACTTGTTTTACTGTCATCTCCATTTTTCTGTGCCTACCTTGTGTATTTCACAACTGTATATTCGTAATCTTTGAATTTTTTATGTCTACTAGATATCTGAAACTTATTTGATGAGGCCTTCACTCACAGTTATTTACACTTTAATCTCAAAAAGGAGCACATGTATTTTCCTACAAACTAATATCTCATGTGATCTAAGATAACTTTTCCAGATGTTACCAGGACTGCTCTCTGGCCTATCGTAGAATTACTTCGAAATACATTTATTACTATTTTTAAGTATGAAAACTTTCATGACTTTAGACAGTTTTACTTTTACCTTTTTTTCATTGTGAGAAAATGATAAAAAGATTCTTTGAAAGGTTTGTCTTGGACACTGTTCATGTAAAATAACCATGAATATGTTAACTTATTTGAGTTTTTTCATTAAACTCATGTTCATTTTTCTTTCAGGTCACACACACAAATGATAAGTGATGTTAAGAAATTTTCTTATTCAATTGAGTTCATACTTGCTTAGATATAATTATATATCCTACTTACTAATTTTTATTTAACTTTTTTTGCGTGTGTGAGAAAGTGTGTGCATGAGTGGGGGAGGGGCAGACGGAGAGGGAGAGAGAAAATTTTAAGCAGGCTCTATGCCCAGCACAGAGATCATGACCTGAGCCAAAATCAAGAGTCAGACACTCAACTGAGCCACCTAAGCGCCCCTACCATGGATTTTTATTCAATATACAATTTAGTATAATTTGGCAGTATTATTCAGTTTTTGAATCTGGGTGGAGAATATATTTAATGAACAATGAATGTTCATTTTACTATTTTTTAAGTTTTCCTATATGTTTATTAAAAGTTTCCAAAAGAAAAAGTTGGGCACATGAAAAAATTATTTGTTTTTCTTGGCATTTTCATTGGTCTTTTCATCTTGGTCTGATTATTGCTTGTGAGAAGAGTTTAAAGTACCTATATCATATAGCTTATGTATGCAGAAATGAAGTCAAAGAAGTTGGGAATTTATATTCTATTCTTTCTAGTTTCACTTTTCTATGAAGAAAGTTGGCTTTTGGTCACAACATATATATATTTTTTCCAAGGGATCTAAGTGTCAAAATTAAATTTGAGCTTTTGGAATAACAAGTCTTACACATTTTTTTTTTTTAATTTTTTTTTTCAACGTTTATTTATTTTTGGGACAGAGAGAGACAGAGCATGAACGGGGGAGGGGCAGAGAGAGAGGGAGACACAGAGTCGGAAACAGGCTCCAGGCTCCGAGCCATCAGCCCAGAGCCCGACGCGGGGCTCGAACTCCCAGACCGCGAGATTGTGACCTGGCTGAAGTCGGACGCTTAACTGACTGCGCCACCCAGGCGCCCCGAAGTCTTACACATTTTGAAAGTGATCAGAAAAATGTAGATAGACAATGAAATTTTCTAGCCAATTGGAAAATACGGGTGTCTTACATATATTGAAGGAGAAACTCCCTAACATTTTTTTTATAATTGTAATTACCTTTAATTCCCAAAATAAAGATTTTAAAGACTTTAAACATTTCTTTCTCTGAGTTTATGAAAGAACCCTTTAGCTTCCCCTGTGTATCTTTTCTAAACAGTGATTGAAGATGTAAAGTCTATTCATAGTTGAGACTTCACCTTGGCTGGTGTGAACTCTTAATATCCTTTGGTATCTGTATGTGTTCTTGTGTAGACTGTAGCACTTGACATGTGCTTA
This sequence comes from Felis catus, assembly GCF_018350175.1. Taxonomy (NCBI): domain Eukaryota; kingdom Metazoa; phylum Chordata; class Mammalia; order Carnivora; family Felidae; genus Felis; species Felis catus. Next base: position 101,185,135 of record NC_058371.1, on the reverse strand, counting down.
AGTTTAGTTTGTCATCTGGGTCAATTATATCAAAATATTTTCCAGTTGAAATTTCCTCTCTGCTTCTCTTTTGGTTTTGTCTGGAGTGCTGTAATAGATTAATTGCCCTTGTGTAGTTGGGCTGCTTTAGTTTATGAAGAACTGTTACTGATCCTGGAAGAAGGGTTGTTAGGCCTCTGACAGGGATTTTCAGCAAGTCCTTTATTAGCTGTTATTGGTAAGTATAAGAATATAATGAGCTTAGTGTAGGCTTGACTTTTTTGGGGAAATTTTCTTCTGATACCTGTCTCAGGGAGGAATTGTACAAAATACATCTCATTTTCAGGACACTCTGTATTTTATTTAAAGCATGCACAATTCAAAGTACTTAACTATTTTTTATGTAAATTGATCCCCTACTATTCTATTATCAAAGGTACAAAATAATCAGTTTGGTAAGTTCCAAGTTTATCTTTCAGCTTTTACTTTTAAATTATGTGGGCTGGTTTAGAAATCATAGAGTTTCTCTTTTGCAGATACTGTGTGGAAGACTGCATAGATACACCTCTTTTATATACTGAATGCTTTAAGATTAGTTTCCAGGATTACAAATAAGTATAATAATGTTTAAGAAAGTGAAATGCCTTTTCCAAGGTCAGAGTTGTAGTGATGGTACTGAAATTTGATCAGAGGACTTTCTGACTGCAGAGTCTAAGCTCTGACCCACTATATTATACAACCTTCCATTTTACTTTTTTTTTTTTTTTTAATTTAGTGTCTAGTGCTTTTTTCATTAATTACATCATGTTACTGGCAAAGGTAGTTCAGGCAGTTTCTATAGGGTAGGTTCACAGAAGTGTAAAGATGTTTCTGGGACATAGTTCAAAAAAATTTGTTTCTGCAGGACAAAGAAAACTGAGAAAAATAACATGGCTTTAGAGTAGAAGTTAGTTAAATTAATAAGAAAGAGTAATCACTGCCAGAGAAACAGGAACCTGATGAATAAAATAGAAGTTGATAGAGCATGTGACTCTTAATTTTAGGATCGTGAGTTTGAGCCCCACATTAGGCATGGAGCATACTTAGAAAAAGAAAAAATAAAAGAAGTATATGGAAGGAGACTAGTGGTTGAATAATGTGGAGTTTGAAATTTACATATTACTATATAATTTGTGCTCTTGAAATTGTATTACAAGGAAAAGAGCACTAAGCTAGGACTCAGTTTTGTTTGATTCCTAACCCTTGCACTTTTTAGTTCTGTAGCCTTAAATAAGTTCTCTTGGTCTCAGTTTTGTTTGTTTTATCTGTATACGCTCTTTGAGAGGATTAGGATATTAAGAAGTAAGTGAAGAAACTTTGGAGGGCATAACAACTCAATTCCTTATGTGTGGACTATAGATACTTATGACTTCTATATTAAAGGGTTCAATATAGAAAAGGGGGTAGGGAAGAGCTACTTGATAGTGGAGACCCCTGACAAATGCTACCTCAGCCAGGTGATTAGTGATGTTGATAGTGTGACAAGAATGGCACTTTATTTCTGTGGTCTTTCTCCCAAACACTCATAATCTGTGTCTGAGAAAAACAGGCAAAACCAAATTGAAAGATGTTCTATAAAATATCTGATCAGTACTCCTGAAACTGTCAAGGCCATCAAAAGTAAGGAAAGTCTGGGAAACTCACAGCAAAGAGGAGCCCGAGGAGACATGATAGCTAAATATAATGTTATGGTGGTTTTCTGGATGAGATCCTAGAGCAGAAACAGGACATTAGATAAAAACTAAGGAAATCTGAATAAACTGTGGACTTTAGTGAACTATTATTGATATATTATTATTAACTGGTTATAACAAATGTACTGTACTATTATATGATATTAATAAGGGAAACTAAGTGTGCAGTGGGGGATTATGGGGTGGTGTATGTAGGAACTCAGTACAATCTTAATTGTTCTGTAAATCCTAAACTTTACCAGAAAAGGTCTATTAATTAAATAAAGAGTTTTATGGTCAGAATCACAGACACATTACAGACATTTAATGAATATAACTGAAGTTAAAAAGACTGGCTTATAGTTCTGTGTACTGCATTATACAGAAAGAGTGGAATATATGGAAGGAGAAAAATCATGGGGGAGGTTGCCAGGTCCTAGGGTAAGGGCTTTGGGGGAGACCTTCTTTCCTATTCGTCATCCCCCTGTTCATAGTGATAATGGAAAGTTCCTGGGAAAATAAAGCCCTGAGAGGAAATTGGCTGGGGAATCTGGGTTTGGGACTTCCCTGAGCTTGCCTATTTCACTGCATTTCTCAGTTGAAGCCTATAAAGGAGTATGTTGCTTCTGGCCCCAGACCCACACCCCAACATTATAAAGAATACTTTCTTTGAGTGTTTGGGTTATTTTTTCTTTCACCTTAGATATAGCTTCTAATTTAGAGTCTCACCAGGAGCCATGTCCAGATTCATGCCTTTTTGGACCCTAACTCTTTATTCTCCTTCTGTAGGTTTATTTGGGCTCATCTAGATTCTGATACCTTTTGAGATTCTTTTTAATTTCCTCTAGGTTTTTTTTTTTTAACTTTAATAATTCCCTCAGCTTTTGTCCAAGTAGTGTTCTTATATGCCCCATATGCTTAAATTGGCAGTTATTTGCATCATTATTAAATAAAGATATATACTTAATTTAATCACTGTTTGAATGGCTATTAGGGAGTGACTAATAGTAATCAAGTGTTAGGACAAATAGAATAATGTGCTATTGTCAGTATCGCAAAATTATGTAGAAGTTAGATTGGATTTACTTAAATATGGCATTATTTGTACACTAAGCTGACATGTTAAAGTTGAAGCATCATATGTTAAACTGAATCTTAATAAATTTTGGGCTTATATCAGTCAATAAAACCACTATGTAAAAGAAGATGCCTTGATGCGAAAATATTGTATAACATTTGGCTAAAAGCAAAAAATTACAATAATATGAACTATAATAACAAAACTTTTAGCATTTTGAATCTAAGAAGACTTAGATTTAAAAAAGAGAAGAATACTCTCAGACTTCTAAGAAGTTTACTTCATAATAGAAAATTTTATTATTGGGTTGGTTTAATTTTTTATTCATGGATTCCGGCTGAGAGAAATTAGTCATGTTTTCCTCCTTTTAATTCTCTTTTGAATGAAATTTAATTGAAGTTGAAATATTACAATGTTGTGTCTATAATATTTTAAAAATTATTTGTAAATGTTTTACACACATAGTTGTGTAATTCAGATTATTAAGTGGTATAATTCAGATGATTATAATTCTGTGTGTTCTGTGTTCTGTGTTTCTGTACATGTACAGATGTAAACAAAGATGCAGTAGATGGGCTCTTTGCTGTCTGTCAACTCATAATTTAGTGAAAGAGACATTTGACTAAACATGTGATATAATGAAATGGGTAATATTTAGAATCTTGATGATTAATCATATGTGAGAAATGAGAAAGAAAGAGAGAAGTCAAAGGTGATTAAAATTTTTACTTTAAGTGACTAACAGATGGAAATATCCTAGCTTCAAAAAGTTAGCAATGAGGAAGAGAAGCAGATTAGAGGTGGGAGAGCAGATACCAGACTGGGATTTAGCCATGTGGACTTTGAAATGCCGTTAGAACAATATGGCACATATGTCCAAAAGGCCTTTGTAAATATGGGTTTGTAACTCAAGAGAAAGGTCATTTCCAGAGATGAAAGCATGCAAGGTGAGAGCCAGTGTTTGCAATTCTGTGTTTAGTAAAGGAGATGGAGAATGACTAGAGTGGTCAGCAGTCATATAAAGGGTTTTTGTGGGCATGTATATACATTCACACGTTATAGCCAGCTGAATTGTAGTCAGCATGGTGCCGCTGTGTAAATTCTGAAATGTGTCATTTTTGTTTCCTGAATGAATAAATTGTGGGGAAGGTTTGTGTTATATTTTTTTGAGAGGAACAGCTTGAATTCTGTTCCCTTGTCTGCTAGCCCCTCTCCCTTTTTAGGGTTTTTACTTGCCCAAGGCATTTCTTGCCTAGTACATGATGCCTGTTTTCAAACCCTTTGAAGTGCTTTCCCGAAATGGCCTTCTGTATGTGCTGATGCTGTACTTTTTATTAATTTTCAAGATCCTTTACTCTTATTACATATATGTAATTCTATCTCATGTGAGTTTGGGTTTTTATGAGCATATTCCATAACATTTAACCATAGTTAACACTTAGGTTAACTTGCCTTCCCTAGACATTTTAGAACTTATAAAAGCTTGGTTTGAATTGTAATAGCCAAAAGCAACAGGCAAGTGTCAGACACATTTAAAAAGCCCTTGGGAAGACTGTAAAAAACCCAGTACTGATTAAAGGGGCAAAATTGCAAGAGCATGAAGTATAAATATTATATTCGAGTTTGTGACTTGATATGGTATAAAATCATGAAACAGTAAAAGATAAGTCAGATTTAGTTTTCACTGGATTAATAGCATAGCTGGACAAATATCTTTATATGTATTTATGTTATATTTGTTTAGTAAACTTGAGCACTTGAAATCTTAATCATGGAAACATGAAAAATAACACTACTCCAAAATAAGACTATTTATGGTACTTTTTTATTTTTGGTAGTTTTTCTTGATCACCCTTGTGAGTGAAGCAAATTGTCTAGGCAGGTGAAATGTGGCAGCACTAACAAAGCACAGTTATTTGGTAAGTAAAATTGAAAAAGAAATTACCGTATCTAGTCCCGTCAACCGCATCTATTCTATGCATTTATGTATTATGTATTTTAAAGAGTTACAAAAAAACTTATGAGCAAATGTGGGACTCATAGACCATGCTATACATCCCTAACACTTATATGTTGATGTAAATGTTCTCTTGTTTATAATGGATATCAATAAAATTCTTATTTTCAAATAACCCATGTTAGCAGCTATTTATTGAGAATTAACACTTTGCACTTGCTGCTTGTTCTGCTCTCACAGATACCTTTGAATCTGAATTGCTGGTACCACATAAAATCTTAAGGGCATGTTTCCTTTTTTAAAAATATTTTATTTTTAAAAGGGCTTGGAGGGGCACCTGGGTGGCTCAGTCGGTTGAGCATCTGACTTCAGCTCAGGTCATGATTTCACGGTTCCTGGTTAGTTTGTGTGTGTGTGTGTGTGTGTGTGTGTGTGTGTGTGTGTGTGTGTGTGTGTGTTGTTGTTGTTGTTGTTGTTGTTGTTGTTGTTGTTAATGACTTAAAATTATTTGCTTCCCGGTTCCTGGTCTCAGAGTCAGGTCTGGGCCTCAGGGACGTAAATCTTGATGCTGTCCGCATGCTCTGTGGCTGAGTTCTGCCACACGGAAGCTGCCCGCTTGGCTTGCCAGGAGTCTCTTGCAGGCCTCCTGATGCTGCTTGTCCCCGACATCGGAGGTCTTGTCGTGGCTCACTGCCGGCTTGGATTTAGCTGGCTTCTTTGGAACTGGAGGGGGTGTTTTCTTCTCTTCCTTCCTCTTCTCGGGCTCTTGAGCTGACAGTTTGGAACCTGGAGGAGCCTGCTTCAGATTCTGTGTCTCCCTCTTTCTCTCTTTGTCTGTCCCCCACTTGTGGTCTCTGTCTCTGTCTCTCTCTCTCTCAAAAATAAATAAATAAACACTTAAAAAAATAAATAAAAGGGCTTGGAGAAAATAGAGGACATTATAGTTTTTAGAAAGAATGGTCTGGGAACCAAAATCCTGCATTTTTATTATCATTTCTGCCATTTAACTTTTTCTAGGGCTTTTGACATATCCTTCTTTGTGCTTTGTTTTCCTCTGGTTTTCAGTGAGGTAAGTTAGACTAAATAACTCTTAAAGCCCTTCCACTAACAACATTCTGAGTAGTTCTCACAATGCTTATATTCCAATCTGTGGCTTATCGTTTGTTCTTGTTGGTTGCTAAACTTTTAGGGCATTTTCTCTAATTGTCAGGTGTAATTGTTAAGAGACTTGTACACCAGTTCTGCTGTTTATTAAGCTGTGTAACTGTGCAGATTACTTAAACTTTATATATTTTTTTCTGTAGAGTTCTACTAATAAAGAGTATTTACCTTAGAGTACTCCTGTAAGCATTGGGGGATAATACATATCAAGCATTTAGCAAGATTTCATGAAATTAGTTAACAGTAGTTGCTACTTTCTTCTGATTTTAAGATATGGATATATATTTGGCTTCAAATGGAAAAAAACGTATAGCGTCATAGCTTATGATTCCTTAAGTTTTCTGTAAGAACAAAATGTATATGTCTTTGAAATGGAATTTAATCTTTTGCAACTCTTTGTACCAGAATATAGTAATTTTTGGCAGTTTGAGCTTTAAGCTCAAACTTTATAGAATTCTAGACCTATGTGATACATCAGTGCAGCTACTGGGTTGCATTTTACAGGCCAGTTATCTAGGTATGATTCATCAGTGTGTTTGTTATTCTATGCAAAATCATATGTTCTGTAGGGGCCCTCAGAAGTCATTTTTATTACTGCTATGACTTTATAATGCTTGAATTATTCCAACTCATTTTCTTTACAGTACAAATTCTTAGGTTATACTTTCAAATCTGGTTGTTGTTTTTTTCCTCTTTTGTTTTGTAGAAAAAAACACACACTGTTTCTTATTCATAGGTTTCCTGTAGCTTACCTCTATGTAGTAGGGTAAAGCCCCTTTACTGATTGAGGTCAAATGCTGTATGTTCACATTTTCAACATAATACCAAGTCTGTTTGCCTGTACATCAGATATTTAAAACATTAATCTTTCCATTATCAGTAGCTGGATATTGATATTGTATTCTTAGAGATCATAATCTTATACTTTTCAAACCTGAAGTTCAGGTCATCCTTTTTAGAACCATAATCTGTGGAAAACATTAATCATTTTTTCAGATTCTCTAGCTGCTTTCCTTCAGTTAAACCAGATAATTAGAAAGCAGCATATATGCAGTGTATATATTGCCTGAATTTAAAGATACGTCTTCACTGGATGACTATCTTATTTCATGCCCTTGACTTTTATGGAGAGTTGCTGTAAGAACAATAACAATAATGCAGACATGATAATCATTACGTTAAAAACAACAGTGACACCAGCAATTTCCTTTCTGATTCTTATCATGCCACACTTGCCTAATTAGTTACCCTAAATGAAGTAACATTCTGCATAAAAATTTCTCACCCTTTCCTCACTCTATCCCCTCTAAATCCCCTCTCCAAAAAAGACCCATTTTCCTAATTATCTGAAGGATACAGGAGTGCTGATTCATAGGCACATATGTACCCCAGTGTTTATAGCAGCACTGTCAACAATAGGCAAATAATGGAAAGAGCCCAAATGTCCAACACCTGATAAATGGATTAAGAAGGTGTGGTATTTATATACAATGGAATACTACTTGGCAATGAAGAAGAATGAAATCTTTGCCATTTGCAGCAATGTGGATAGAACTGGAGGGTATTATGCTAAGTGAAATAAGTCAGTCAGAGAAAGACAGGTCTCAAATCATATGGTTTCATTCATATGTAGAATTTGAGAAATCTAACAGAAGACCATTGGGGAAGGGAAGGAATAATAAGATAAAAACAGAAAGGGAGACAAAGCCTAAGAGACTCTTAAATACAGAGAACAAACTGAGGGTTGATGGCAGTCAGGGATTGGGGGGGATGGGGAAGATGGGAGACGGGCATTGAGGAGGGGACTTGTTGGGATGAGCACCAGTTGTTGTATGTAAGTGATGAATCATGGGAATCTACTTCCAAAACCAAAACTACACTGTATATACACTGTATGTTTGCTAATTTGACAATAAATTATTAAAATAAAAAAATAAAAATCTGCCCCCCAAAATAAATAAAGTTTGTTTTATTGAGTGGGCCCTGGTTCTTATTTTATTGTTCACTTTCTCAACTCCTTGTCTACAGTCTCCTTTGGGTAAAAGTATAATTTATCATATTGCAAATGAATAGCACTTGCTTTATTTGTTTGACTTTGTATATTATGAAAGGGCAGACATTGTTTTGCACTGAAGTGCAGGACTAAAAATGATCGTGTGAGGTGAAAGGCAAAAATGATCAATGGAGAATATTACAACTGTTAAAAGACCTTTAAAAATTTGGCAAAACATTAAGAACTTTCTTACTCTTGGTTGTAAATGTATAAGGTAGTGCATTTTGGCTGTATAACAATAGCTTCCTTGCTGGTCTCCCTTCTTCCAAAGTGTCTTAGTCTAGCCATTCATTTATACTTAAAAAAAACCTTTTTTTTAAATGTTTATTCTTGAGAGAGAGACAGACAGAGACAGAGTATGAGTGCGGGAGAGTCAGAGAGAGAGGGAGACACAGAATCTGAAGCAGGCTCCAGGCTCTGAGTTGTAAGCACAAAGCCTGACGCGGGTCTCGAACTCACAAGCTGTGAGATCATGACCTGAGCCGAAGTTGGATGCCTAACTGACTGAGCCACCCAGGCGCCCCCCACCTTTTTAAAAAAAATTTTTTTTTCATTCATTTATACTTTTATAGTCCCACTTTATGAGGACACTGTAGTTCATTTACCCATTTTTTAAATTGAAGTATAGTTGGCATGCAATGGAGCCAACTAATCTTCGACAAAGCAGGAAAGAGTATCTAACAGAAGAAAGATGGTCTCTTTAGCAAATGGTGCTGAGAGAATTGGACAGCAACATGCAGAAGAGTGAAACTGGACCTCTTTCTTACACAATACACAAAAATAAATTCAAAAGGGATGAAAGACCTAATTGTGAGACAGGAAACCATCAGAATCCTACAGGAGAAAACAGCAACCTCTTTGACCTCAGCTGTAGCAACTTCTTAATTGACATGTCTTTGAACGCAAGGGAAATAAAAACTATTGGGACTTCATCAAGGTAAAAAGCTTCTGCACAGCAAGGGAAACAATCAACAAAACTAAAAGGGAACCTATGGAATGGGTGAAGATATTTGCAAATGACATCCGATAAAGAGTTAGTATCCAAAATCTATAAAGAAGTTTACCAAACACAACACCCAAAAAACAAATAATCCAGTGAAGAAATGGGCAGAAGACATAAATAGACACTTTTCCAAAGAAGACATCCAGATGGTAAACAGACACAGGAAAAGATGCTCAACATCGCTCATCATCAGGGAAATACAAATCAAGACCACACTGAGATACCATCTCACACTGGTCAGAGTGGCCAAAATGAATAAATCAGGAGACTATAGATGCTGGAGAGGATGTGGAGAAACGGGAACCCTCTTGCACTGTTGTTGGGAATGCAAATTGGTGTAGCCACTCTGGAAAACAGTATGGAGGTTCCTCAAAAAATTAAAAATAGACCTACCCTATGACCCAGCAGTAGCACTGCTAGGAATTTACCCAAGGGATACAGGAGTACTGATGCATAGGGGCACTTGTACCCCAATGTTTATAGCAGCACTCTCAACAATAGCCAAATTATGGAAAGAGCCTAAATGTCCATCAACTGATGAATGGATAAAGAAATTGTGGTTTATATACACAATGGAGTACTACGTGGCAATAAGAGACTTAAATACAGAGAACAAACAGGGTTGATGGGGGTGGGGAAAATAGGTGATGGGAATTGAGGAGAGCACCTGTTGGGATGAGCACTGCATGTTGTATGTAAGTGATGAATCACTGGAATCTACTACTGAAGCTAAGACTATACTGTATGTTAGCTAATGTGAGAATAATAATAAAAAATTGGCATGCAGTGTTATACTAATTTCAAGTAAGTATACAGCATATTGTTTCAACAATTCTATACATTACTCATTGCTCATCGTAAGTGTAGTTACCATCTGTCATACATTATTATAATATCGACTATTCCCTATGCTGTGCTTTTTATCTCCATGACTTATTTATTTTATAACTGGAAGTTTATACTTCTTTATCTGTTTCACCCATTTTTATATTAATGAATTTCAGGTTTAGAGGTTTTTTTTTGGCTGCAAAAAGTGCTTCTGTAATATTCTTGTATGTGTTTCCTTGGGTATATGTACAAGGGTTTCTCTGGTGTATATATACATAGAGGTTATTGTTATTGAGCATGAACATCTTAAACGTTACTAGGTATTTTGAAATTGCCTTCTTTTAAGTATCAATTTTTTCCCTTAATTTTTTTTGAAAAATTTTTTTAATGTTTATTCATTTTTGAGAGAGAGAGAGATACAGAGTGCAAGTGGGTGAGGGACAGAGAGAGAGAGAGAGGGAGACACAGAATCCAAAGCAGGCCCAGGGCTCTGAGCTGTCAGCACAGAGCCCAACGTGGGGCCCAAACCCACAGACCACAAAATCATGGCCTGAGCCAAAGTCAGTCGCTCAACCAACTGAGCCACCCAGGTGCCCTTCCCTTAATGTTTTGATCAGTTTTCCTAAAATTTTGGAGTCTTAAGTTTTTTACTCACCAATCATGTCATTGATATTTTTGATGACTTTGAATCTTGTTGACAGAAATGAACTATTTCAAATTGTGTGAGATTAATCTAGATAAGAGGTCAGCAAATTACACAGCCTTTGGGCAAATCCAGCCTGCAGCTTGTTTTATTTTTATTTTTTTATTTTTATTTTTTATTTTTTATTATGAAATTTATTGTCAAATTGGTTTCCATACAACACCCAGTGCTCATCCCAACAGGTGCCTCCCTCAATACCCATCACCCATCCACCCCTCCCTCCCACCCCCCATAAACCCTCAGTTTGCTCTCAGTTTTTAGGACTCTCTTATGTTTTGGCTCCCTCCCTCTAGCAGCTTGTTTTAATCTAGCCCTTTAGTTAAGTATAAATTTTATATTTTTAATGAGAGGTTAAAAGAAAAAGAAAAATGTGACACAGGCCGTAGGTAGCCCACAGAGCCTAAAATATTTATTGTCTGGCTCTTTATATGTTGTCTTTCTTAATTCCACAATACTTGAGAAATGCCTTTAAGTTTATTTACCTCCCTGCTGGCTGTAAGTGTAAATTTTGTGTTCCTATCACATAGTCTAACCTGTGTATAAAAACAAGCTTATAAAATGATTTGGTATTAAGTTGTTGCTGTTTCTTCAAAGTCCTTCAAAATGTGAAAACATTCTGCTTCAGCATAACGAATATTTCGTCATCTTCATTGAAGTTAAATCTATTTGGTACTGCATTATTTAAGAAATTAAGATAATTAAGTCATCAGTGTTAAGATTAGAATCGTGAATCGTGTTCTATTTTTGGGGAAATAAGCTTAGAAACAACTTCATTGTGTAAACGTGATTGCTTGGAGACAGTTTAAGTACCAATGTATAAACAATCGGTATACCAATTATAAAATTTAGTCATCAAAAGCACTGTCCCAAGCAAGTTTTCTTAATAATGTGTTTGCTTACAGATGGTTTATGTGTTCCCTGGTTTATGGTGGATTTCAGTCTGTGATATAGAAGTAAAAATACCTTATATGTTAGATGATATTTTATAATATGTCATACTTAAGCTTTTAATACATCTGCCCCTAATTAGCCTCAAACACTAATTTTTTTAGATCTATTACTCTGAAATAATTTTGAAAAGATTATTTTTAAAGAGGAAAATAGACATAAGTAGAGGAGAGGTTTTTTTGTTTTTTAAGAAACCAATTAACTTTGTTAATGTTATATAAAATTTATTCATGCATAATCCTCGATTAATAAAAAAAATCAGGTAGAAAGATAGGACTGTCTCTCTCGTTACTTAAGGATTTCAGTGTTGATGCTATCAAATAACTCAACTGAACCTGACTAATGGCAGTATCTTTGGGGCAGCTGGTTTTGGTCACCTGAACATTGAGATATTCTTCCTATTCTTTTCTTATTCTTATCCTTGACTATGCCATCCTGATCCCCATATGTTTTAATGTACTCGTTTGTTACCATATTTCAGTATTTTTGAAGCACCCATTGTGGAGGTAAGTATACAAAAACAGTATTAAAGATTGTCTCCTTTTTCATCAGGCATATTTACACCCATAATTTTTTGTTCAATTGTCCCTTCTGTCTTCTTTTGGATTAGTCAAATGTATTCTGTTATCCTCTCTTATCTCCCCTATTTTCTTAATAGCTAAACTTCTTTGTTTTACTTTAAGAAAAATACTTGCTCTAGGTTTATAGTCTTATAGTCTATATATAGACTTAGTTTATAGTCTACCTTGGAATTATACTATGCTACTTTATATATATAGTAAGATTCTTAAAATTTACTTTCCTTTGTGTTATATTTGTTCTATAGTTTATCTCTGCATGTGTATAAACCCCACAATATATTATTACTTTTGCTTTAGATGGTCAATTATCTTTTATTTTTAGATGTTTATTTATTTATTTTGAGAGACAGCACAACCAGGGGAGGGTCAGAGGGAGAGAGAATCCCAAGCAGGCTCCATGCTGCCAGCACAGAGCCTGACGTGGGGCTCGATCTCATGAACTTTGAGATGGTTACCTGAGCCGAAATCAAGAGTCAGACATTTAACCCACTGAGCCACCCAGGTGCCCCACGATGGTCAGTCGTCTTTTCAAGAAATTAATGACAAAAGGAGGATGTTATATTTAGCCACATAGCCACATTTCCAACATTCTTCATTTCTTTGTATTTGATACACATTCCCCTCTGGTTTAAGAACTTCCTTTGACATTTCTTGTAGTGGAGATTTACTGATGATAATTTCCTTCAGCTTTTGTTTATCTGATACAGTCCTTTATTTGCCTGCAGTTTTTTTTTTTAATTTTTTTTTTGTTAACATTTATTTATTTTTGAGACAGAGAGAGAGCATGAACAGGGGAGGGGCAGAGAGAGAGGGAGACACAGAATCTGAAACAGGCTCCAGGCTCTGAGCTGTCAGCACAGAGCCCGACGCGGGGCTCGAACTCACGGACCGTGAGATCATGACCTGAGCCGAAGTCGGACGCTTAACCGACCAAGCCACCCATTGCCTGCAGTTTTTAAGGCTATGCTATTCTAGCTTCACAATTGTTTTTTTGCAGTACTTTTGCTCTGATATCACCTGGCTTATATTGTTTTGAATGAGAAGCCAGTAGTGATTCTTTTGTTTATTTGTAATGTGTCTTTATATTCTCTGACTTTAAGACTTTATCTTTATTGCTGGTTTCCAATAACTTGATGTACTTGGTATAATTTTTTCCCCATTATATTTGAGATTTGTTGAACCTTTTAGATCTGTGGTTTCATTGATTTTATCAAATTTGTGTATATTTTTGTCTGTCTCCTTAAGCTTTTTTCTTGATCTCCAATTAGACTTATTTTAAATCTTTTTATATGATTATACAGATTCCCTTAGTCATTTTTATTCAGTCTTTTTTGTTTCTGTGCTTCAGTTTGAATAGTTGCTCTGTCTTCAAGTTTACTGATTTTTCACTGCTGCAGTTATTATATTTATAATACCTGGTCTGCTAATTTTATCATTTCTATTATTTCTGGGCCTAAGAATATTGAATCTTTTTAAACTTAAATATTTCTGTCTGTGGATCAAGTTGGGGTTTTCTTCTTTTTTTTTTTTTTTTTGAACTCTCTAAACTTTATAGAAAGTTTGCAGGAGTAGTCACAAATAATTTTGTTTTTCTTTAAAGCATTTGAGATTAATTTGCTGCTGTATGCTCCATTACCCTGAATGCTTTAATGTGTATTTCTACCAAAAAATACATTCTGGTCACATAGCCATAGTGCAAACCATCAAATTAAAAAAGAACATTATTATTACCATATAAGTTTTATCACTTGTCCCTGAACTGTCTTTTATGACAGAATGATCTGGTCCATAATCATGTGTTATATTTATTTGTCATGTCTCTTAAGTCTTCTTCAATTGAAAACAGTTTCTCAGTCCTTCCTTTACTTTCATGACATTGACATTTTTGAACATTACAGGTCAGCTATTATGTAAAATATCTCTCAGTCTGAATGATTTTTCATAGAAATAATGCTCTGTTCTTCTCATTGCATCCTATCAAATGATACTTGATTTCAAATTGTCCCATTACTACTAACGTTAACTTTGATTATGATGGTGTCTGCCAAGCTTCTCCACTGTAAAATTACTGTTATCCCCATGAAGTTCATGTTACTTTGTGGATAGTTACATTGAGACTGTATATCTTGTTCCTTAACAAATATTTCATTTATTTATATTAATTTATATCTTCATCGGCTCATGAATTTCCATGCTATTCAGTGGATTAGCATTCATTTACCAACATTTGTGTTGATGTCTCCATTGTATCACTTTGGCCAGTAGGCTCTTTTAGCCTGGTATTTGTGTGCTTTTGGCAGTTTTACGTCTCTCTGAGCACTTTCTTGCAGTAAGATTTCCAGACTCATTTTGTACTTTGCCTTTCCCAGCCTTGGAATCTGCCATTTCTTTAAGACGCCCTGATGCCTTTTGGTGGAGAATTTGGAAACCAAGTAAAATTTAAAAGCCGGGCTCTGGGTGCCAGCTGTGCTTATTGCTATTGGGGTATGGCTGTTCTCAGGTTATCTCACAGAACAGAGCTCAGGAATACACACACACACACACACACACACACACACACACACACACCCCACACCACACACATTTTTATCTATATTTATTTAGCCAAGTATATTGAAAATCTTGAAATTATACTGATAATTCCAATGTCAGTTCTATATAGCAGAATTTATTCTTATTTTCTTTATTTATATGTTTATAACTCCTCTATTAATAGTGAGAAGCCTGGCTACTATCATCCTTAATTATTTATTTAATCAGTCATTCCAAATAAAATTCCCCTGTATTACCTCTGCTGCTTTTCTTTCAGAACAATCATGTCCCTCACCCACTGACTCCCCAATGACATTTAACATTTTTGAATGTTAACATTTTTTCTTTCTTAAATATGTAAAATATCATATATTGTATGAAAAACAGTGGGCCTTCTTTTTTTATTGCATACTATCTACTTTCTCATGGTACATAGTCCTCACATCACAAGAAGTCATGGGGTATTAAAAACAAAAAAACAAAACCCTGTTGTCCTGAGAACCACAACTGTTCCCTTCAGATACTAGTATGAAGTTTGTTCTATAATGCCAAATGTCCTTCTCAGCTATGGAAACTTTCTCTCAATGTGCTCATTTGAATCAACTGGTAAGAACATGTTTGGCCCTGCATTTTCAGTGTCTAGATGGCCAAGTCAAGTGAGAGCAGAGAGCTTGAGAGTGGCATTTGTATAGGCAATACACAGGGACTGTAAGATAATATCATGGATTACATGACTTCCATTCAATTCTTAGGAATTATCATGGAGTCATAAGAAGAGTAGCCCTGAGGTTTTGTTTCTTGTCACAGAGTGCCATTGGTCTAGTGAACTGGGTTCCAAAATGACATGTAGACCTACTCGGAACCAGTCTCTGGTTAGACCTGGGAATACTTGGATGGTATCTCTTTGTTGGTCTCCCAAATTAGACTGTTCTATCTTCAGTGCCTAGCACTGTGCCTGATACAGAGTAAAAAAAGTATTCATTGATGAATGAATGAAAGACAGATGAAGAAGAGGTTAAACTATTTAGCCACAGCTTTTCCTTTGTACTGATGTCTAGTTTCTGGGACAGAATGGCTTTAATATTTGAGGCATAAATAACACCCAATGTAAATAAGTATGCTATAAAGGAACCAGCTTAATTAAGAGCAGATTTTTATTTTTTCCCTTTTTCCTCTTTTACGTATTCATTTTCTCTTTCATTGAAAGACATATATATGGTTGCATTTTTATAAGGACACTGAACAGCTGTTCTCTTTTCATGCAGGGGCCTGAATTAATGAATAAATACGTTGGTGAATCTGAAAGGGCTGTTAGAGAGGTAAGATGATTATGTCTTTGTGTATGGTTTCATTTTGTTTTGGGTTACTGATTCTGAAATTTCCAAATCAAAATTCTAGTGGTGTATTTTTTCTTCAGGCAAATATTATTTTTTTATTAAAAAATACAATTTTGAGGGGCACCTGAGTGGCTCAGTGGTTAAGTGTCCAACTTCAGCTCAGGTTATGATCTCATGGTTCATGAGTTCGAGCCATGCTTCGGGCTGTGTGCTGACAACTCAGAGCCTGGAGCCTGCTTCAGGTTCTGTGTCTCCCTCTCTCTCTGCCCCTCCCCCACTTGTGCTCTATCTCTCTCTCTCTCTGTAAAAAATAAATAAAAATGTTTTAAAAATTACAGTTTTGATAATCTACAATACTTTGTTTTTGTCTTTAAACATCATCATATTACCATCCGTTAGTTTTACCAAATAAAGATTGTAACAACTGCCAGAATTTCACTAAAAACGAAAAAAAAGTGTACATCTGTACTTATAAGGAATGCTTGATCTCAGAATGAGATTTAAATCCTTTAAATTATGTAGTCCTTTAAATGAAATGAGCTTAGTATAAAAAAAATTCACTTTACTCTCATTTTAATTGTTTTACCTTTGCCTAGTGATTTAGACAGTGCATTCCCCCTCTTCTAAGATTTACAGTTAGTGGTTGATTGTTTTAATTTATTTTTCTTGAGAGAGAGTAGGGGAGGGGCAGAGAGAATCCCAAGTAGGCTCCACACTGTTAGTGCAGAGCCTGACATGGGGCTTGATGTCACGAACTGTGAGATAATGACCTGAGCCAAAATCAAGAGTCATCTTAAACAGCTGGGCCACCCAGGTGCCTCAAGCCAGCTCCTGATTGATAGGCTACTCATTCATATCACGGAAGCTACACAACTGGTAAATTCATGCAAAATCAGGGCACTTGGACTTGGGTAACTACAGTAATTTGACCACAGGTTTTGGCTTGCTAAGCAGAGGTTAGTCTGCCTCACACAGACAGCCTGTATTCTTTCAGAAGCTAAGCAAGGACAAGAACACACAAACAGCAATGGAATGGATGGTCTCCAGGAATGGAATGGATGGTCTCCATTTGTGAATACCTGGGTGCCAACCCAAGAGTATTAGAAATTAGAATACTTCATTTTTCATCTGAGAAAAAAATTTTAAGTTACTTTTGTCCTATTTTTTTATTTCTTTAAAATGTAGACAATGGCAGTTGTAGGAAAAAAGGAAATGTTTATTAATAATGTTACGATAACAGTTTTGAATTTTTATGATCATGATCCTTGTGACCAGAAAATGGGGGTCTAGGTTACAGGAAACACACCTTTGGATTTCTTTCTGCCTGTGCTGATTTTTTCTAGGCCATTTCCATATGTTGCCCCCCCCCCCCCCCATGGCTGTCTGGCCAGTCTCTAACATTGATAGTCTGATTGACTTCTGATCTAATCAGTCTATGCTCTTTCAAGTTTTTTTTTTTTTTTTATTTTTTAATTTTTAAAATTTACATCCACATTAGTTAGCATATAGTGAAACAATTGATTTCAGGGAGTAGATTCCTTAATGTCCCTTACCCATTTAGCCCATCCCCCCTCCCACAGCTCTGGTATTTCCAAGTTTTGATCATTTTTCTTGTCCTGGCTTTACATCAATCATTACTTTCCCATACTGTCTTCAGAGAAATGAGCAAGGAATGTGGCTTTGGAGTTTATGGGTATTTTATATGCTAAGCTATAACTGATTTTACATGTTTATGGCTTTTCTTTTAAACATGTGTTTATGATAGTTAATAATAGCTGTCATTTACTGAGCTCTTACTATGTTCCAGGCACTGTGCTGAATGCTTTGCATTCTTTTTTTTTTTTTAATTCAATTCTTAAAATAATTTTCTGAGGCAAGCATTTACCATTATCTCCACTTTATAGATGTGGAAATTGAAGTTTAGAGAAGTAAAGTTACCTGCTGAAGGTCATGATTGGGCTGGTTGACTTGTACATAATAGATTTAGTTCCTAACAGTTTTCAAACTAAAACCCAACTGCAGAGTTTCTGAAGTTTGCTAATCTTTAGTTAATGTGGTACTTTTTTCACCAGATCTTCCGAAAAGCGAGAGCAGTGGCTCCTTCCATTATTTTCTTTGATGAACTTGATGCCTTAGCAGTTGAAAGGGGCAGGTAAGAAATATTTAATAGGACTGCAATTAAATATCAGTGATTACATTGTAGAGGAGATAGTATTTCTTATACAAATTTTATTTATCAATGTATTTGGCCTCCATAAAATAATTTTTAATTCATGTAAGTTTTTTCTTATACCCAACTATTTTATGTTCTCATTTTATAATACTTTCATATACGTTTTTTAGAAGTGTTTTTTAATGTTTATTTATTTTGAGAGAGAGAGAGACAATGAGCAGGTGAGGGGCAGAGAGTGAGGGAGACACAGAATCCAAAGCAGGCTCCAGGCTCCAAGCTGTCAGCCCAGAGCTGGACATGGGACTTGAACTCACGGACCACAAGATCATGACCTGAGCTGAAGTCTGGCGCTTAACCAACTGACCAGCCAGTGCCCCCATATACCTTTTTTTTTTTTTAAGCATTCATATCCATTTGGGGCATTTGAGTTAATTTTCATAGTTTATTATTTACAGATACCCCTGTTTACAGAGACCCCCCCCCCCCCAGCACTGCCTATCAGAATTTTGGTTGTTACAAACGTATGATAAAAACTATAAGCAACACTCCATTAAAAATAATTATACAATACAGTAAAACCAATTATAATAAAAGATTTTAATACTCTCTAGATTAGATCATGTTTCCTAAAATATAGTTACAATAGAATAAAAATTAGTGTTAATAGTTTTATTCCTGAATCTCAAGCAATAAAGATTATTTATATCATTTCAAATAACGTGTGTATATGTATACAGATGTATGTACGTGTATGTGTGTGTATGTATAGGTGCATGTATGCACGTGCACTATTTGCAAGTATGATTTTTTTCCTCTCCAAATGTTTACAGGTCCTTTTAAGGATTATGTGCTGTAAGTACTTCATGTAGAGAATGTTAATGTGTGTGCTTTGTGCATAGCTTCCTGATGTATATATTTATTAGAAAAGTTCTGCTGATGATAATTACAGTGATGGTAGAAGGCACCTTGTAGGTCCCCAATATTAAAGTCTATAAGAGGCATTGGTGCTCTCTTCCTTCCTGAGGAGAGCTGCCTCATGAGATGAGTATAAACTGTCATTAGGAGACTATTATAAGAGGTAGTCTGTCCTACTCTTCACACTACCCATTCAATATCCTGCAATACCGACCAGTCTTTTTATTTTATGAGTTGAAGTACTTGAATTCTTTTATAACTTCTGAGATGAGATACGACAAAAGGTTACAAATAGCTCAATTTCACCTTTAACTACAAGAGAAGAAAAAGAAGCCTGAGAAGTTTGCTGAAGTAGCATGACCTGCCACATATTTGTGACATCACAGACCTTTTTGGAGCCTAAAAAAGGAATAGGGTAGGATACATTGTTTAAATATGAACCAGATGGGAGGTAGAGTATGTAGCAGAGTTCTCATAAAATGCTTTTGAAATATAGTGGTGTGAGAAACCAGACAAGGCATTTGATAGGAAAATCCTGTTTTTGCAGGCATTTTGGCCCAGTAGGAATTGGGTGCAAATATATTAAGAGATGCTAATGATTTACAGCCTCCAGATATAATTTCCCCTACTAGTCTTCATCATGTTGTATATTTATACCTCCCTCCCTCAGTGGCTTGTTCAAGCTAAATTCAAATAAATTCAATGCTGTTTCCTTTGTATAGAAAAATTTTTGGTCACATTTGTTGACATTTTAGAAAGCAGCAATGAGGCTGATAAGTAAACATAATGCTAATGGTCCACTGTAGAGATTTTTGGTTGTACCTTTAGTGCACTAAGTCTTCTATAGATTGTGTTTTATAGCCATAGAATCTCAAAGAGAATGCTATCCTGTTTTCTTGTCTTTGTTTCTAAATTTTGTGATGGGCTAGCATTACCTACAAAGTGATTGTTTTATCTAAGTAGAATGCTGGCACCTAAAAACTAAAACATACAAAGCCTACACATGTATGTTTTTGTTCTTCAGCTATTTGAATTGTACAGTTTCTAGAACTTTAAAATAAACAGCTATTGATAGATAACGGTATAAAATTCCAAAGGTACTAAACCAATTTTATGCATTGTTAGAGAAATAGAAAACATAGAAAAATTAAAAATTCCATAAACTAGGAGGCATTTCTACATAATATTGTGATATAGAATAGTTATTGCTTTCATTTGTTCAACAGTTTTATGTTTCCTGTGATAACATTCAGATCAAACCCATATGACTAGTTCAGAAATGATAGTGCATGAAAAACTTCTTATCAAGATTTTAATTTCTAAACTTAAGATGTTTAACAAATTGAGCAGAGAATTGATGATATATGCTAGTCCTTATTATCCTGTTTGGTAAATCAATTATTTTGACTATTTGAAGTTACTCAAGTTAGCTATGAAACTGAGATTTGCCGCCAGCAAGCACATTGTAAACAGAGCATAGGTATATTGTTTGCTTAGCTTTAGAAATATTTGTGCTTGTAGAATGAGAGACTTTTCATGCTTATGTAGGTATCTAATGACAACCACTAGTTTCTCCTCCTCCCTGTCCCATTTAAGTTTCTTTGAGACTTGAAAAATAAATAAGCCTGATGTCTTTTTCTGTATGCCCATTTAAATTATGGATGTTCTGAATTCATACTGTGAGTTGGAGGAAATGTTATAAGATTCCTTTTACAAAGTGTTTTAGTGATCTGTATAAGATTTGGGAAAATTGAAAATGCTGTTAAGGTAGCAGAGTACTTTGGAAAATAGGTATTATGTCCGGCAGTAAAGCACTGAGGTAGGGAAGGGCTAATAATGATATTAGCTAGTATTCATTTAGTGCATATTATGTACTAGAAACTGTTCTAAGTGTTTTATAGGTAAAGAAAAAACTCACAGAAATGCCCCTGCATTAATGCAAGGTAGAATACTTTACATTTGGCAATTGGCCCCACTACTCTGCCTCACCTCCAAGCTAGCTTAAAAATTTACCCTTTTCAAGGTTGTAGTGGAGAGGAGAGAACAAGCTGGGCAGTAAATCATCAGTCAGCCTTATCTGAGGCAGCAGTCTGGTCCTCAGAAGTGAGTCCCCATATACTATATTCTCTTAGCCCAGTCTCCTCTGATGGAGGCAATGACCACTGACTAACTGGGAGATGCCTAGAAGAAATTCCTCTGTCTGAGACATTCCATCTAGTTAGGGGATCCTGAATCTTCCTCATTAGATGACATTGATTGCCTGGGCAGAGCAGATATACTCTGAGCCACTTTTCGACTCGACTACCATACCATAGATTCCAGGATTCCAGGTGTAAGTAGTTAACTAACCTTTCAAACTTGTATTTATTGTGCATTTTCTCTGTGACTTACTTTAGTAATGACCCTGTTTGTCTAACTGAGCTATTGTTAGATTCCTTTGCAGGCATTCATTTATTCACTTGTTCTGTAAATACTGATTGAATGCTCATTCTGCAGCAGGCTTTATGTTGGGGATAAAACAGTGAACAGGGCCTAGGACAATTTCCTTAACCTCTCTGTGCCTTTGTTTCTTCATTTGTAAAATGGAGATGGTAGTAGTAACAAATTTTAGGTTGTTAGAATGAAATACACGTAAAGGGCTTGACATAGTGCCTAGCATTTTAGTAAGTGCTTAAAAAACTTTAGTGTTTCTTATAATTTCTTCATAGATATAATAATAATACCTATTATTATTATTTCCATATAGATAGAAATATAGTGATAGACATAGAAATGGATCCTATCCCAACAGAAATTACCTTCTAGTGGGTGACACTGAAACACTTGGGAAATTAGAAAATGTGTTCTGTGGATGACAGACACTATGGGATTTTGTCAATCTAAGACGCCTTCAGTTGTAAGACAAATCATTATCATAGGTACTCAAGGAAAATGTAGCTTTAAACTGTGATATGGTGCTGAGAAGTCAACAACTCCAAGAGACATTCTGACCTCAGACATTTTAAATATGAAAAAAGTTTGTATCTTAGAGATAGAAAAAAGAGTATTGTTATTTGGGAGAAAGATGATCTGTTCTGGTTTATAAAAGCGGTGCTGTTAAATAAAAAATGTTCTGGATATTGTTTTATGAATAGAATATAAAAATGTTTATTAAATACATAGAAAAATGAAAAAGATGAAGTGCAAGTTAAAAACTGACTGATGGAATAATATCTTCTGTGAGGTATTGGAGAATCTGTGATATTAATAACTACTTTCTTGTATACCTGTTATTGTGATTAATAGTCCAGAATTGGTACTTGGAGTGGTTTGAGAAAAAAGTAAGAAGTTCTGAGCCAGCTTTCATTGAAAGTGAAGGTTCCAGGCTTAGCAGCATTCTAAATTTTAAAATAACGGTCAGAAAATTGAAGAGCCTCCTTTACAGCATATCCAGATTTCAGGTGAATTCAGTGAATACATGACACTAAGCACTGTAGAGGAAATTTTTGCGCACTTCATTTCTCTAAATGACATTCTCAATGAGGGTTATGCATTTTTCTAATGTGATATTTATGGTAGTTTTAAAATTTTCATAAAATCATAAAATTTTGTAGCTGAAAAAGTTTGTAGAAGTCATCTAGTGCAACTTTTATTCTTCAGAAGAACAGAAGCCCTTAGATGTTAAGAGAAGAGGCACATAACTCCTTTGTGGTCTAAACAAGACTAGAACTCATGTCTTCTGATTCAGTGCTCTTTGAACTATACTGCTGCTGCCTCTTATACTGTCAGGGTTTGAGACAAAAAGTGTGTTTGTATCATATCATATACACATGAGAATAAAGATTCTCATGTATCTAAATATTTAAAGAATATTTCTTTGTGTTTGAGAAACTAACAATAACTGCTTATTTATTTATTTTTTAATTTTATTGAAGATTTATTATGAATTATAAATTTAATTTTATTAACATTTATTCATTTTTGAGAGACAGAGCATGAGCGGGGCAGGGGCATAGAGAGAAAGCGAGACACAGGATCTGAAGCAGGCTCCATGCTCTGAGCTGTCAGCCCAGAGCCCGACGTGGGGCTCAACTCATAAACCACAAAATCATGACCTGAGCTGAAGTCGGACACCCAACCGACTAAGCCACCCAGGTGCCCCTAAATACTTTTAACTACTGTTTTGTAAATCTGTGTTTCAAGTTGCTAAATTAAGTGCCTATTTCCTGGTATGCAGATTTTCCTAATTTATACTTAATTGCCTCAGATATAACATAGTTTTGACATTTTTAAACTCTTAATATTAAACAGAAATGCTAGGGAAAAGAGCACAAAAGAAGAAATACACAATGAAACACATGTATAGTTTTATAAATTACTTTTTGTTTTGTGTTTTGTCCATGCACTGTGGCTAATACTATACCATAGATTAAGGTATGACTATACTTAAATGGTCTGTTGCAGCATTTTATTAGAAATTGGGTCTTATTTTTTGTTGTTGTAGGATACATAGGTCTCTTATTGTAGTTGTCTTTAAAGTGAAAGTTTGCTTGTGTTTTACAAGCACTATGAAAATTATCATAGGTAATGCTTGTGTTCAGAGTAGTATGTGTTTGACTAGCCTTCTTTAGACCTTTTTTTAAGTCTCTTCCAAGCATGAATACTGACTACGTGGGTGTGGGAGGTAGTTTTAAGAGACAAAGTCAGATGCCTACCATTTGGAACTACGTGACATTTAAAAATGTACATTAGAAAAAATTTAGAAATGTAAATTAGAGGGGCACCTGGGTGGCATAGTCAGTTGAGCATCCAACTCTTGGTTTTGGCTCAGGTCATGATCTCATGGTTCATGGGATTGAGCCCCATGTCGGACTCTGTGCTGACAACACAGAGCCTGCTTGGGATTGTCTCTTTCACTCTCTCTCTGCCCTTCCCCTGCTCACATCCTCTCTCTCTCCCTCCCTCCCTCCCTCTCTCAAAATAAATAAATAAACTTAAAAAAATGTAAATTGGCTACACAAGAGGCTGGTCTATAGTTTAGAAATCATATGAAGGGACAAATGATGGGGCATTTTAATGATTTTATTGAAGGAGTTGAAAAGGAAATGTATGTATTATTTTTGTGACAATTTTAGTATTGAAAAACAAACTGTTTAGTCATTACCATCATGGTAGGAAGATTGCTTTAAGGTAGAAGTTGGCACACTTTTTCTGCACCAGCCTAGTTAGTAATTCTTTTCTTTTCAGTCCCATAGTCTCTATCGCAACTATTCATCTCTGCTGCTGTTGTGCAAAAGCAGCCATAGAGAATATGTGATCAAATAAGAAAACAGTTGGCTGGGCAGATTTAGCCTATAGCTATAGTTTATTGACCCGTTTTAAGATACCATAAATGCCCCTTCAGTCCATGGCACTATATGACTTTTGAATAGAAATAATTTAGAAAAGGGGCTTGACTTCTGAAGGGAAAAGAGAATTAATGTTTTAGGAAAGCCTAGCTTCAATATTTTCTACAGCTGAACATCTTTTTTCCATTGTTGTTGCCTATCTCTAGCAGATAATAAAATTTTATAAAATCATTTCATTATGTTATTGATTACACATTTGTTTTTAAACTTTTCCTTGGAGTTGGTTTTGATTTCCTAGGATGTCAGTTTTATGGTTTTTGTTTCCTACTGCAGCTTTGAAAGTCAGCCAAGAATATTTCTCAGCCCATAAAACATTTTCACTATGCTATTCTGTAGCTAGCTCTCAATGATCTGTGGAAATAAAAGGCAAAGACAGCTTGGGTAATGGGAATCCAAAGAATTTCCTTCACCTAATCATCAACATTAAATATAGCCACCATTTCCTCCTATAACAAATAGCAAATTGGACAAGTAGGAGTTTAACCTCTTTCTGTTTAGAACTGCCAATTGGAGGTGTCAGTAATGTTTCTGAATTTGATTATTTATTAAAAATATTGAAATAACTTTACCTGAGTGCTATACGATACCAACACAGGATATAGAATTTTAAAACTAGAAGGATCTACATATGTATTTCCTAATTCACTTCCCTCATTCATACATGCCAGTAATTATGAAATCTTCAAGGGAACAACAATGTCTTCATCCTCTTATCTTGGGTGTCTAGCACAATGCCTAGCAAAGAAGCACTCAGACGTTTATTTTTTGAATAAGGGAATGAAGACTTTGAGAAACTAGAGATTAGGTTCATTTAGCTTGTTGTTAGCGGAGTCTGACTTCACTATGTTTTAGCATCCTTTGTAAACCAATTTTCTTTTAAAATTAAACACTGAGACTGTCTTTTGGATATTTGTTACCTGCCTTATGTTTATAGAAGCACCATCATCTTCATTATAAAGAACCATTTGTAAGCTTTGGAATACATTCAACTGTCAGCTCTAAAAAAGAATTAACTGACATGCTAAATGATACTTTTTTCAAAATATTTCTATAGTTTTTATACACACTAACTCTGAAGGTGGGTCTGGACTCACAAAATTTGTCAGTTGTGCTAAGGATACACAAAGATATTCTTTATAATGTACCTGATAGCAGCGTAATCAGATGGTAACAAAGGATAGCAACAATAATGAAGATCATACTTTTTAGGTCACTGAGAAGACATTTTAAAAAAGATCCTTGACATCCTTGGTTTACTAATTCATTTTGTAGAAAGGTTACCCTCTGCCCAGAAGGCCATTCAGTCAGACTTATTTTATTGTAATCACACTTATTTTATTGTAATCCAACTTATTTTAATCAAGTCTTTTCTCAAGTAAGCAAGCACTCAAATCACTGGGTCCCAAAATCCTGGATATCTGTAGCTATATTTAGAGCATATAAAGGAAGATCCTGAATCAGTATCCACCCCTCCCCACCTCCAAAAAAAGCAAAATTCATTTAGAAGACAAACAAAAGAGAGTAGGAAAAAAGTTGAAGAAAACTTCTTTTGGTATAGATCCAAGAAGTCAAACAAGTAGAGATTTTCTTGTCATTAGTCTGTTTCTTGATCCAAGCATTTCTGCATTTGAGAAAACAATCTTATGAGTATATTATATTTGTTTTAGAAGGTTTTTTATTCTTTTAAAAATTATTTTTAAAATTAAAAAATATATCTGAAAAGTATAAAAATATTGTTATCTGGAAATTTTAGCTATTCAAAATAAATCATTCCTTGAGGATTCTGGGGAGCCAAGCTATTATCACATTTGCTATTATCACAGCTAGTACACAATTAACATTAAAATGTAAAGAACTTTACCAATACACAGCAATTTCCTACTAATACATCTTACAGAAACAAAGTATTGTTCAGTAGTTTATTAGGCTTACTGGTTTGGGCATGCCTAGCAGTTAGGAAAGGCTTTGGAGGAATTGTTCTTGTCTTAGTATTATGTCAGTGGTTTTCATGGCAAAATTTAAGGAATTTTGATACCTTTCTACTGTGTTGTAAGTCAGGTGAGCTGGCAATATGAATCTGGATGTATGTACTGATCTGAAAATCTATCATACATCAAGTTAATGCTTTGTGTCAGCAAACATTTATATGCCAGACCCCCCCCCTTGTTAGCTTATATGTTAAGATAACTTATATATTAAGATAACTTAACTTTGTTAAGCCACCTATAACAGTGATAATTCTAATAATGATAATGCTTATAACTACTACCTATTAATATTTTCATTGTGCTGAGCATTGTGCTAAATCTTTTATCTATCTTGTCTAATTTTGAGGAAGGTATGAGCCCACCATGTATTAATTGAGAAAATTGAAGTTCAGAGAGGCTAAGTACTTTTTCCACAAGATTACACAAAAAAGTAAATGGTAAAGTTGGCATTTGAACCCATGCTTATCAAAGCTCATTCCCAAATTCAAAGCACTCTTCCCAATGAGTACTAACCAGTGAAGGTTTTACTGGAATGGTTTTTAAAACTTCACATTGTATAGTAATTCATTATAGCCTACAACTTTAACTGAATTCTTTTATCAGTTCTAGCAAATTTTTGGTGGAATCTTTCAGGTTTTCTATATATAGCACTATGTCATCTGCAAATAGTCAAAGTTTGACTTCTTCCTTGCCCATTTAGATGCCTTTCTTTCTTTTTGTTGTCTGATTGCTGTGGCTAGAACATCCAGTACTATGTTAAACAACAGTGGTGAAAGTGGACATTTTTATTATGTTGCAGCATGTTCCCTCTAAACCTACTTTGTTGAGGGTTTTCATCATGAATGGTTGTTATACTTTGTCACATGATTTTTATGCATCTATTTAATGATCATATGGTTCTTATTTCTTGTATTAATTTGGTGTGTCATGATTGATTAGCAATTATTGGACCACGCTTGCAACCCAGGAATTAATTGCACTCGATTGTAATGAATGATTTTTTAATGTATTGTTGGATTTGATTTGCTAGCATTTTATTGAGAACATTTGCATCTATGTTCATAAGGAATACTGGGCTGTAGTTCTCTTTTTTTAGTGGTGTCTTTATCTGATTTTGATATCAGGGTAATGCTTTACACCAATAATGAAGCAGCAGAGAGAGAGAAATTAAGGAATCAATCCCATTTACAATTGCACCCAAAACAATAAGATACCTAGGAATAAGCCTAGCCAAAGAGTTAAAAGATTTATACTCTGAAAACTATAAAACATTGGTGAAAGAAATTAAAGGTGTCACAAAGAAATGGAAAGACATTTCATGCTCATGGATTGGAAGAACAAATAATGTGAAAATGTCTATACTACTCAAAGCAACCTGCACATTTAATGCAATACCTATCAAAATACCAATAGCATTTTTCACAGAACTAGATAGAACAAACAATATTAAAATTTGTATGGAACAACAGAACACTCTGACTAGCCAAAGCAACCTTGAAAAAGCCAAGCAAAGCTGGAGGCATCACAATTCTGGACTTTAAGTTATATTACAAAGCTTAGTAATCAAAACAGGATGGTACTGGCACAAAATAGACACCATAGATCAATAGAACAGAATAGAGAACCCAGAAATGAACCCACAACTATATGGTCAATTAATCTTCAACAAAGCAGGAAAGAGTACCCAGTGGGAAAAAGTCTCTTCAACAAATGGTATTGAGAAAACAGGACAGCGATATGCAGAAGAATGAAATTGGACCACTTTCTTACACCATACACAATAGTAAATTCCAAATGGATTAAAGATCTAAATGTGAGACAGGAAACCATTAAAATGCTAGAGAATAACAGGCAGTAATTTCTTTGACACCAGCCATAGCAACTTCTTTCTAGATAAGTCTCCTAAAGCAAGGGAAACCAAAGCAAAAATAAACTATTGGAACTTCATCAAACTAAAAAGCTTCTGCACAACAAAGGAAACAGTCAACAAAACTAAAAGGCAGCCTGTGGAATAAAAGAAGATATTTGCAAATGACATATCTGATAAAGGGTTAGTATCCAAAATATATAAAGAATTTATAAAAGGGTCAGAAGACATACATATGGCCAGCAGACACATGAAAATTCATCAACCTCACTCATTATCGGGGAAATCCAGATCAAAACTACAATGAGATATCACCTCACATCTGTCAGAATGGCTAAAATCAACGACACAAGAAACAACAGGTTTTGGTGAGAATGTGAAAAAAGGGGAACCCTCTTATGCTGTTGGTGGAAGTGCAAACTGGTGCAACCACTGTGGAAAACAGTATGGAGGTTCCTCAAAAAGTTAAAAATAGAATTACCTTATGATCCAGCACTTGCTCTACTGTTTACCAAAAGGATACAAAAATACTAATTCCAAGGAATACATGCGCTCTTATGTTCATAGCAGTATTATTTACAATAGCCAAATTATGGAAGTATCCATTGACTGAGGTGGTATATATGGTTTGTGAGTTTGAGCCCCACATTGGGCCCTGTGCTGACAGCTTGGAGCCTGGAGCCTGCTTTAGATCCTGTGTCTCCTTCTCTCTCTGCCCCTCCCCTGCTTGCGCTGTCTCTCTCCCTCTCTCTCTCAAAAATAAATAAACATTAAAAGAAATTAAGAGGTGGTATATATACGCGATGGAATATTACTCAGCCATAAAAAAGAATGAAATCTTGACATTTGCAAGGACATGGATGGAGTTAAAGAGTATTATAACTAAGCAAAGTTAATCAGGGAAATACAAATATTATGATTTCACTCACATGTGTTCTTTAAGAAATAGAACAAACAAGCAAAGGGAAATAGAGAGAGACGCAAACCAAGAAATGTACTCTTGACTGTAGAGAACAAACTGACGGTTTCCAGAAGTGAGTTGGGTGGGGGATGAGTTTAAGTGCATGATGGGGATTAAGGAGTGTGCTTGTTTTGATGAGCATCTGGTTTTGTGTAGAAGTGTTGAATTACTGTGTTGTACACCTGAAATGAATATTATGCTAGATGTTAACTAACTTGAAGTTAAATAAAAAAAACCTTATTTTTTTTATATGAAATTTATTGACAAATTGGTTTCCATACAACACCCAGTGCTCATCCCAAAAGGTGCCCTCCTCAATACCCATCACCCACCCTCTCCTCCCTCCCACCCCCCATCGACCCTCAGTTTGTTCTCAGTTTTTAACAGTCTCTTATGCTTTGGCTCTCTCGCACTCTAACCTCTTTTTTTTTGTCCTTCCCTCCCCCATGGGTTTCTGTTAAGATTCTCAGGATCCACATAAGAGTGAAACCATATGGTATCTGTCTTTCTCTGTATGGCTTATTTCACTTGGCATCACACTCTCCAGTTCAATCCACGTTGCTACAAAGGGCCATATTTCATTCTTTCTTATTGCCATGTAGTACTCCATTGTGTATATAAACCACAATTTCTTTATCCATTCATCAGTTGATAGACATTTAGGCTCTTTCCATAATTTGGCTATTGTTGAGAGTGCTGCTATAAACATTGGGGTATAAGTGCCCCTATGCATCAGTACTCCTGCATCCCTTAGGTAAATCCCTAGCAGTGCTATTGCTGGATCATAGGATAGGTCTATTTTTAATTTTCTGAGGAACCTCCACACTGCTTTCCAGAGCGGCTGCACCAATTTGCATTCCCACCAACAGTGCAAGAGGGTTCCCGTTTCTCCACATCCTCTCCAGCATCTACAGTCTCCTGATTTGTTCATTTTGGCCACTCTGACTGGCATGAGGTGATACCTGAGTGTGGTTTTGATTTGTATTTCCCTGATAAGGAGCGACGCTGAACATCTTTTCATGTGCCTGTTGGCCATCCGGATGTCTTCTTTAGAGAAGTGTCTTTTCATGTTTTCTGCCCATTTCTTCACTGGGTTATTTGTTTTTCGGGTGTGGAGTTTGGTGAGCTCTTTATAGATTTTGGATACTAGCCCTTTGTCCGATATGTCATTTGCAAATATCTTTTCCCATTGCGTTGGTTGCCTTTTAGTTTTGTTGGTTGTTTCCTTTGCAGTGCAGAAGCTTTTTATCTTCATAAGGTCCCAGTAATTCACTTTTGCTTTTAATTCCCTTGCCTTTGGGGATGTGTCGAGTAAGAGATTGCTACGGCTGAGGTCAGAGAGGTCTTTTCCTGCTTTCTCCTCTAAGGTTTTGATGGTTTCCTGTCTCACATTCAGGTCCTTTATCCATTTTGAGTTTATTTTTGTGAATGGTGTGAGAAAGTGGTCTAGTTTCAACCTTCTGCATGTTGCTGTCCAGTTCTCCCAGCACCATTTGTTAAAGAGGCTGTCTTTTTTCCATTGGATGTTCTTTCCTGCTTTGTCAAAGATGAGTTGGCCATACGTTTGTGGGTCTAGTTCTGGAGTTTCTATTCTATTCCATTGGTCTATGTGTCTGTTTTTGTGCCAAAAAACCTTATTTTTTTAATAAAAACTTTTACAAATAATAATTCATTATAATAACTAGAGAATTTTAATCTTCTGTGTCACTGTTTCTGAATCTATGGCATTGGGAAATGATGCATGTTTATAAGCATTTTCTCTGCTTTAATTTTGAGACTGCTTTTTTCAGAAAATGAATTTGAACTGATATGTTCCTTATTATTTATTTTGTTGGATTATGTTCATGACAATAGTGTGGGGATGTCCAGGACTGTGAAAAAATTCTCTTCCAAAAACTGCTTTTGGCAAAGCGTATATTGAACTGTGAGTTTAAAAATCATTTGTTTCTCTAATACTGTGTTTGAGTCAAAACTATACAGATGTAATGAGTATTGACTATGTTAGCTTGGAATTTTTACTGGGAAATTATGGCAGAATGGAAAAATACATACTTCTGTGTCATTCTCTATGCTAACAGTTTATACAAAACTACAGTTGTGCAGAGTACATGCAGCTTACAGAGCTCTAGGACAGCTGGAGAATATAACTCACTATGTATTCCTCTACTTTGTAGGATATCCTGTTAATCTAAAATAGTTTATTTACTGTTAGGTTCATGGAAATATTGATCCTAATCTGACAGCATAGTTTTAAGCTAGAAAATTCAAGGCATTGTTGATTCTTGACATTCATTATATAGTATTTGCTCTTAGTTTTTTAATTTTGATGCTTATTTCTCCTTAATTAGCATCTATTTTTTCAATACAATTAAGCATTTTCATTCAACTATAATAAAATTAGTCTTTCCCACCTCCCTCACTGTGTGCTGGTTTAAAAGATGGCCCTTATAGATATTGCAGCTTTACTTTGGCTCGATGGTGTATTTGGTTTACAAAACTTTCAAGTTATTTATGCTTTATAGTATTATGGAAAGAGTGTAGACTCTGGAGTCAAATAGATATGTATTCATATCCTGCCTCTGCCATTTGCTAGCTGTGGAATCTTGGGCAAATTACTCAACCTTTCTGTGCCTTGGTTTTCTGTGCTGTTATTGGGATGAATAGTACATGGGATGCATGGCAAGTTAACAGAGCAAGTTAAATATGTGTCAGTTTAAATATAATTTATTGTCAAGTTAGCTGACATACAGTGAATACAGTGTGCTCTTGGCTTTGGTAGTAGATTCCCATGATTCATCACTTACATACAACACCCAGTGCTTCTCCCAACAAGTACCCTCCTCAATGCCCATTACCCATTGTCCGCCCCCCCCCCCCACCCGGCCCCTGCCATTAACCCTCAGTTTGTTCTCTGTATTTAAGAGTCTCTCATGGTTTGCCTCCCTCTCTGTTTGAAACTCTTTTTTCCCCTTCCTTCCCCCATGGTCTTCTGTTAAGTTTCTCAAATTCTACATATGATTGAAAACATGATCTTTCTCTGACTGACTAATTTCACTTAGCGTAATACCTTCCAGTTCCATCTACATTGTTGCAAATGGCAAGATTTCATTCTTTCTCATTGCCAAATAGTATTCCATTGTATATATAAACCACATCTTCTTTATACATTCATCAGTTGATGGACGTTTGGGCTCTTTCCATAATTTTGCTATTGTTGATAGCACTGCTATAAACGTTGGGGTACATGTGCCTGTTTGAATCAGCACTTTTGTATCCTTTGATTAAATTCCTAGTAGTGCAGTTGCTGGCTCATAGGGTAATTCTATTTTTAATTTTTTGAGGATCCTCCACACTGTTTTCCAGAGCAGCTGTACCAGTTTGCATTACCACCAACAGTGCAAGAGGGTTCCCCTATCTCCACATCCTTGCCAACATCTGTTGTTTCTTGAGTTATTAATTTTAGCCACTCAGACCAGTATGAGGTGGTATCTCAATGTGGTTTTGATTTGTGTTTCCCTGATGATGAGCAATGTTGAGCATCTTTTCCTGTGTCTGTCTGCCATCTGGATGTCTTTTTTGGAAAAGTGTCTATTCATGTCTTCTGCCCATTTCTTCACTGGATTATTTGTTTTTTGGGTGTTGAGTTTGGTAAGTTCTTTATAGATTTTGGATACTAACCCTTTATCAGATGTCATTTGCAAATATCTTCTCCCATTCCTTAGGTTGCCTTTTAGTTTTGTTGATTGTTTTCTTTGCTATGCAGAAACTTTTTATTTTGATGAGGGCCCAGTAGTTCTTTTTTGCTTTTATTTCTCTTCTCTTTGGTGACATGTTGATTAAGAAGTTGCTGCAGCTGAGATCAAAGAGGTTGTTGCCTGTTTTCTACTTTAGGGTTTGATGGTGTCCTATCTCACGTTTAGGTCTTTGATCCATTTTGAATTTGTTTTTGTGTATGGTGTAAGAGAGTACAGTTTCATTCTTCTGCATGTTGCTGTCCAGTTCTCTCAGCACCATTTACTAGAAAGAATGTCTTTTTTCCATTGGATATTCTTTCCTGCTTTGTCAAAGATTAGTTGACCATATATTTGTGGGCCCAGTTCTGGGTTTTCTATTCTATTCCATTGATCTATGTGTCTGTTTTTGTGTCAGTACCATACTGTCTTGATGATTACAGGTTTGTAATACAGGCTAATGTTGGGGGTTGTGGTGCCTCCAGCTTGGTGTTCTTTTTCAACATTACCTTGGCTATTTGGGGTCTTTTGTGGTTCCATATACATTTTAGGATTGTTTGTTCTAGCTCTGTGAAGAATGCTGGTGCTATTTTGATTGGGATTGTATTGAATGAATAGATTGCTTTGGGTCATATTGACGTTTGTTCTTCCAATCCATGAGCACAGAATGTTTTTCAATTTCATTGTGTCTTCTTCAGTTTCTTTTATAAGTTTTCTATGGTTTTCAGCATACAGATCTTTTACATCATTGGTTAGGTTTATTCCTAGGTATTTTATGTTTCTTGGTGCAATTGTAAATGGGCTCGATTTCTCGATTTCTCTTTCTGTTGCTTCATCATTGGTAATAGAAATGCAGCTAACTTCTGTATGTTGATTTTATATCCTGCGACTTGGCTGAATTCCTATATCAGTTCTAGCAGCTTTTTGGTGGAGTCTTACGGGTTTTCCATGTCTAGTATCATGTCATTGGCAAAAAGTTAAAGTTTGATTTGTATTTTGCCAGTTTGGGTGCCTTTTATTTCATTTTGTTGTCTTATTGCTGAGGCTAGGACTTCCAATACTATGTTAAACAACAATGGTGAGAGTGGACCTCCCTGGTATGTTCCTGATCTTAGGGGAAACCTCTCAATTTTTCCTCACTGAGGATGATACTAGCTGGGGCCTTTCATATATGGCTTTTATGATGTTAAGGTATGTTCCTTATATCCTGACTTGCGGGTTTTTATTAAGAATGGATGCTGTATTTTGTCAAATGATTTTTCCTCTTTTTCTTTTTAATATTTATTTATTTTGGGGAGAGCGCAAGCGGGGGAGGGGTAGAGAGAGGGTGACAGAGGATCTGAAGCAGGCTCTGCAATGACAAACTGACAGCAGTAAGCCCAATGTGGGGCTCAAACTCAGAAACCGTTGAGATCATGACCTGAACTGAAATTGTACGTTCAACTGACTGAACTACCCATGTGCCCCTTTGTCAAATGCTTTTTCTGCATCCATTGACAGGATGATATGGTCCTTATCATGTTGATTGATTTGCAAATATTGAGCCAGCCCTGCAGCCCAGGAATGAATCCCACTTGATCATGATGAATAATTCTTTTAATACACTGTTGAATTCGATTTACTTATATCTCCTTGAGAATTTTCACATTGATGTTCATCAGGGATATTGGCCTGTGATTCTCCTTTATAGGAGGGTCTGTGTCTGGTGTGGGAATCAAGGTAATGCTGGCTTCATAGAATGAGTCCAGAAGCTTTCCTTCTGTTTCTGTTTTTTCGAACATTGCTTTAAATGTCTGGTAGAATTCCCCTGGGAAGCCATCTGGCCCAGGACTCTTATTTGTTGGGAGGTTTTTGGTAACCAGTTCAATTTCTTGCTGGTTATGGGTCTGTTCAATTTTCTGTTTCTTCCCATTTGAGTTTTGGTAGTGTGTGGGTGTCTAAGAATTTGTCCATTTCTTCAAGGTTGTCCAGTTTGTTGACATACAATTTTTCATAGTATTCTCTAATAATTGTTTGTATCTCTAGGGAGGGTATTGGTTGTGATCTGTCCTCTTTCATTCATGATTTTATCTATTTGGGTCCTGTCTTCTTTTTGAGCCATCTGGCTGGGGGGTTATTAATTTTGTTTATTTCAAAAAATCAGTTCATAGATTCATTGATCTGTTCTACTGTTTTTTGTTTTTTGGGTTTTTTTGGATTCTATATTGTTTATTTCTGCTCTAATCTTTATTATTTCTCTTCTTCTGCTGGCTTTGGGGTTTCTTTGCTGCCCTGCTTCTAGCTCCTTTAGGTGTGAGGTTAGGTTGCGTATTTGGGATTTTTCTTGTTTCTTGAGATAGGCCTGGATTGCAATGTATTTTCCTCTTAGGACTGCCTTTGCTGCCTCCTAAAGGGTTTGAACTGTCCCATTTTCTTTTTTTTTTTTTTAATTTTTTTTTTAACGTTTATTTATTTTTGAGACAGAGAGAGACAGAGCATGAACAGGGGAGAGGCAGAGAGAGAGGGAAACAGGCTCCAGGCTCTGAGCTGTCAGCACAGAGCCTGATGCGGGGCTCGAACTCACGGACCATGAGATCATGACCTGAGCCGAAGTCGGACGCTTAACCGACCAAGCCACCCAGGCACCCCTGAACTGTCACATTTTCATTT
Source organism: Felis catus (assembly GCF_018350175.1). Lineage (NCBI taxonomy): Eukaryota > Metazoa > Chordata > Mammalia > Carnivora > Felidae > Felis > Felis catus. Next base: position 101,149,592 of record NC_058371.1, on the reverse strand, counting down.
TCATTTGCTTCCATATATTTTTTAATTTCCTCTTTAATTTCCTAGTTGACCCATTTATTCTTTAGTAGGATGTTCTTTAACCTCCATGCATTTGGAGGCTTTCCAAATTTTTTCTTGTGGTTGATTTCAAGTTTTGTAGCATTGTGATCTGAAAATATGCATGGTATAGATTCTTTTATATTTATTGAGGGCTGTTTTGTGACCCAGTATGTGGTCCATCTTGGAGAATGTTCCATGTGTACTCGAGAAGAATGTGTATTCTGCTGCTTTTGGATGAAAAGTTCTGAATATATCTGTCAAGTTCATCTGGTCCAGTGTATCATTCAAGACCATTGTTTGTTTATTGATTTTCTGCCTAGATGATCTGTCCATTGTTGTAAGTAGAGTATTAAAGTAGCCTACAATTACCATGTTATTAGTAAGATTGCTTGTGTTTGTGATTAATTGATTTATGTATTTGGGTGTTCCAAGTTTGGGGCATAAAAATTTACAATTGTTAGCTCTTCTTGATGGATAGACCCCTTAGGTGTGATATAATGCCCTTTTCATCTCTTGTTACAGTGTTTAGTTTAAAATCTAGTTTGTCTGATATAAGTATGGCTACTCCAGCTTCCTTCTGACTTCCAGTAGCATTATAGATGGTTTTTCATCCCCTTACTTTCAATCTGAAGGTGTCCTCAGGTCTAAAATGAGTCTCTTATAGGCCGTATATCGATTGATCTTGGTTTTTATAGGCCGTATATCGATTGATCTTGGTTTTTTATCCATTCGGATACCCTGTGTCTTTTGGTTGGGGCATTTAGGCCATTTACATTCAGAGTAATGTAAATACAGATATAGCTACAGATTTACTGTCATCATGTTACCTGTAGGTTTCATGCTTGTGATGATGTCTCAGGTCCTTTGTGTTCTTTGCAGCATTTCATTCACAGCATCCCCCTTAGGATCTCTTGCAGGGGTACCATAGTGGTCATGAACTCCTTCAGCTTTTGTTTGTCTGGGAAAGCCTTTATCTCTCCTTCTATTCTGAATGACAGTCTTGCTGGATATTTGGCTGCATATTTTTCCTATACAGCCCATTGAATATTTCCTGCTATTCCCTTCTGGCCTGACAAGTTTCAGTGGATAGGTCTGCTACTACCCTTATGTGTCTACCGTTGTAGGTTAAGGCCCATTTGTCCCTGGCTGCTTTCAGAATTCTCTCTTCATCTTTGTACTTTGCTAGTTTTGCTATGATATGATGTGGTGAAGACTTATTCTTGTTGATTCTAAAGGGAGTTTTCTGTGCCTCCTGGATTTTGATGTCTGCCTCCTTCCCCAGATTAGGGAAGTTCTCAACTATAATTTGTTCAAATAAACCTTCTGGCCCTTTCTCTCTCTCTTCTTCTGGATCTCCTATGATACAGATATTATTACATTTCATTGAATCACTTTGTTCTCTAATTCTACCCTCATGATCTAGTATTTTCTTATCTCTCTTTTTCTCAGTTTCACATTTTCTGTAATTTTATCTTTTATTTCACTTATTCTCCCCTCTGCTTCCTCATCCTTGCTGTTAGTGCATTTAGTTTATTTTGCCTCTCATTTACAGCATTCCTTAATTCTTTGACTATTTCTTAGTTCCTTGATCTCTGTAGCAATAGATTCTCTGCTGTCTTCCATGCTTTTTTCAAACCCTGCTATTAATCTTACAACTATTCTAAATTCTTGCTCAAATATATTGTTTATATCTGTTTTGAGCAATTCTCTACCTATCATTTCTTCCTGGAATTTCTTTTGAGGAGAATTCTTCCATTTTGTCATTTTGGCTAGTTTTCTGTCTTTTACATGTTTTAATGGGTTGTTATGTGTTTTGCACCTGTGAACACTTAACACACCTTAAGAAAGGGTCATATACTGTCTAGGGCCTGGCCCTTCAGGATGTGTTTTTGGAGTGTATTGGGTACTGTCTGTTGTTATGATTCTGGTTGCTTTATCTCCCTACTCGCAGTTGTGGTTTGGACCTTCCACCAGGTGTGCTTTGACTTGTTCATTGAAGTAACCATGGAGAAAATTTAAAAGGAGGGTGGTGGTGGAAGAAGCCTTATCCCATATGAAGAGAGAAATGACAGGGGTGGGGAAGAAGAAAAGAAAAGTAAAAATTGACCAGCTAGAGAATCAGAGAAACTATACATATGGTTTAATCCAGAAAAAGGGAAGATAATAAAGAAGGAGATACAGAAGAGGTGTAAAAAGAATAGATTAAAAAATATATATCTGCTTAACCAAACCAACAACCAGAATAGAGAAGGGAAGAAATAAGAGGAAGAAAACAAAAAAAGAAAGAAAAAAATATATATGTAAAATAAGAATTGACCAAGAATCAATTCAGAAAATGCAAAACTGCTGGACCAATATCTGACGGTGCCTCGGAATGGGTGGTTGTGCTGGTGTGGAGGAGGGGCCCTCTGTTTGGTCAGTGTCAGTCTAGCTCTGGTAGATAACACAGTTACCAGGCATGGAGGGGCAGGGTTTGGTATAAGTGGGTCTGCCTCCAGTGGGTACCCACTGTCCTGTTCCCTGGACTCTACTGTGTTGGTGATGGAGAGAAAAAATGGCCACACCCCAGTCTCTTCTCCCTGGACTGGATGACCTAAATCACACTGTTCAGGCTGTCCTCACAGCATTGTGAGGCTGTGATCTGGCTGGTTTGTCCAGCTCCACAGTCTCCTGGCCGTCCAGAAGCTTTGCTGAGATTCAAACCCCATTGTCTTAAAGGATCCTGCTCTGCACACCCTGGTTATGGAATAGTGCCACTCCATCCAGCTGACAAAGGGCTCTGGCTGGCAGGATCCTGCATGGTCTTTTGTCCTTGAAGTAGCTATATACCTTCTTTTCACAGCACTCAAGGGAGGGAACTGCTCTCTCCCACTGTATCTCTGAGCTCACTACTGAGCTTGGGGCTGCCCTTCCTCCTCCCCAGGCATGTGCATAGGACAGCAGACCTCGGTCTGGAGGTAGTCCCACAACCCTGGATCGTTACTTTTAAGACTGTTTGCAAGTTAGAAATTGGCTCCTTCTCCATTTCTTTTTTGTTGTTGTTCCCTGGTCTGTGGTCTGGAGAGATTTTTGTCCTGGCCAAATACAATCTTACACTTCCACAGCCTCTCTTTATCTTCCTTTTGTCTCTCCACAGAAGGGTATCCCTCCCCTCCATGCCTACTCCACCCATTTTGTCTCTCCCAATTCACAGTCATGGACCTATGGCCTGCCAATCTGTCCCTCTGGGCCCCTGGAGATGTTTGTCACTCTGTAGCGTGGATTCCTGGAATTCCAAGTCTTCTGGCCTCAATACTGCTGTGCTTGAGGGACAAGGGATCTTCGGGCCCCCCTACTTCTCCACCATGTTGATGCCTTTTTGTGTCATTTGTTATTAACACAGTATCTGGGAGGTAGATACTCAATGAACAGTGGGTATTTTTTATCATTATTTATGAAGGTTTTCCCCTCACATCTTGTCTGAGAAATCAGAGCTCTCCATTTTCCTGAGGCTATTAGGTCAGGCACAGATAAACTGCCTTGTGCAAATGGAATATAAACTGAGTTTTCATAATTCTGCCAGCAAATGGTTTATCAAATCAGGGGAGTTTAATTTTTATTTATGGGAATCAGAGATTTTGTTGTGATTATTTTTGAGGCAGCCCAACAAGGTAAGCAAGAAATCTAAGAAATCTCTGATTTTTATAGACCCTTCAAATGTTTAATTACCAAGTGTTATGGTCAGCTGGACAACATAGCTAGAATTTTAAACATGCAGAATATTGTTTGCAGGAAAATGGAATATGTAGAATATGATATAATTTTGAGAGAGAATCCCAAGCCCATTCTGCACTGTCCACATGGACCATGAGATGATGACCTGAGCTGAAGTCGGATGCTTAACCGACTGAGCCACCCATGCCCATATTTTTGAGTTTTAAGGGTTCTTTTTATATTTTGGATATCAGTCCTTTATGAGACATGTCTTCTGCAAATATTTTCTCTCAGCTTGTGGCTTGTTTCCTCATTCTTTTGTTGGTGTCTTTTGAAGAGCAGGTGTTTTTAATTTTAATGAAGTCCAGCTATTATTTCTGTCATGGATCATTCCTTTAGTATTGTATCTAAAAAGTCATCAACATAGACAAGATCATTTGGATTTTCTTCTCTGTTACTATCTAGGAGTTTATAGTTTTGCATTTTGTGTTTAGATCTGTGATCGAGTTTGAGTTAATTTTTCTGAGTGGTGTAAGGTTTCTGTTTAGATCCTTTTTTTTTTTTTTTGCACGTGGATGTCCAGTTCTAGCAGTATTTGTTGAGAAAATTTTTCTTGTTGATGCTTTATTCACCTGCAAGAAAACAGTTTTATTTATTCCTTCCCAATCTGTATACCATTTCTTACCTTTTCTTGTCCTGTTGGACTAGCTGGGACTTCTAGTACACTGTTGAAAAAGACTGGTGAGAGGGGACATCTTTGCCTTGTTCCTGATGTTAGTGGAGAAGTTTCTTGTTTTTCACCATTATGTATGATGTTATAGGTTTTTTGTAGATATTGTTTTTATCATGTTGAGGAAGTTCTCTTTATTATTAATTAGCTGTGTTTGTATCATGACTGGGTGTTGGATATTTTCATATGTATCTTTATTGAAGTAAACTTGCCATAGAGTGTTACATTAGTTTCAGGTGTACACTATAATGATTTGACAAGTTTTGTATGTTATGCCACTCACCACAAGTGTAGCTACCATCTGTCATTATACAATGCTATTATAAAATCATAGATTGTATTCCCTATGCTGTACCTTTTATTTCCATTACTTATTCCATAACTAGAAGCCCACTCTCTTTTACCCATTCTCCTTCACCTATTTTGCCTGACCCCCCCCCCCCCCCCCCCCCCAGCCCCTGCCTCCTCTCTGGCAACCACCAGTTGATTCTGTGTATTTTGGGTCTGTTTACGCTTTTTATTTGTTTATTCATTTTTTTGTTATTGTTTTTGTTTTGTTTTTTGTTTTTTAGGTTCCACATATAAGTAAAATCACATCGTATTTATCTTTCTTTTAAAAAATTTTTTTTAGCATTTATTCATTTTTGAGAGAGAACATGAGGGGGGCTGTCAGAGAGAGAGAGGAAGACACAGAATCAAAAGCAGGCTCCAGACTCTGAGCTGTCAACACAGAGCCCAACGTGGGGCTCAAACCCAAAAACTGTCAGATCATGACCTGAGCTGAAGTCAGATGCTTAACTGACTGAGCCACCCAGGTGCCGCAGTATTTGTCTTTCTATGACTTATTTCATTTCATAAGCTACCCTCTGGGTCCACCCATATTGTCACATATATCACATATATCACCTTTTTCATGGCTGCATAACATTCACGTGTGTGAGTGTGCATGTGTATACATATTTATACCACATCTTTATCCATTTATCTGTTGTTGGACACTCATGTTGCTTCCATATCTTGGTTGTTGTAAATAACAGTACAGTAAACATAGAGGTGCATACATATTTTCAAATTAGTGTTTTCATTTCCTTCGGATAAATGCCCAGTAGTGGAATTACTGGAGCATATGATATTTCTATTTTTTTAATTTTTTGAGGAGCTTTATAGTGTTTTCCACAGTGGCTATACCGATTTATACTCTCATCCACAGTGCGTGCAAGCGTTCCTTTTTATTGACATTGTTGCCAATACTTTTTCTTTCTTTTTTTGATTTAGCCATTCTCACAGGTAGAAGGTGATATCTCATTGTGGTTTTGATTTGGACTTCCCTGATGATTAGGGATGTTGGGCATCTTTTCATACATCTGCTGGCCATCTGTATGTCTTTGGAAAAATGTCCATTTTAACTAGATTAGTTTGGGGTTTTGGTGTTGAGTTTTATGAGTTCTTTATATATTTTGGATATTAACACTTATCAGAAATATTATCATTTACAAATATCATTACTTATCATTTACAAATATCTTCTCTCATTCAGTATCATTTGCAGATATCAACTCCCATTCAATTGCCGTTTGGTTTGTTGTTAGTTTCCTTCACTGTGCAAAATCTTTTTATTTTAATGTAGTGCCAGTAGTTTATTTTTGCTTTTATTTCACTTGCCTTTGGAGACATATCTAGAAAAATCTTGCTATGGCCAATATCAAAGAAATTACTGTCTTGGGGTGCCTGGGTGGCTTGTCAGTTAAACGTCCGACTTTGGCTCAGATCATGATCTCATGGTTCGTGAGTTTGAGCCACACATTGGGCTCTCTGCTGTCAGTAGAGAGCCTACTTCAGATCCTCTGTCTCCCTCTCTCTCTGCCCATCCTCCACTCATGCTTTCTCTCTCTCTCAAAAATAAACATTAAAAAAATTTTAAGAAATTATTGTCTGTGTTTTTCTTTCCCTAGTAGTCTTACGGTTTTAGATCTCACATTTAGATTATTAATCGATTTTGAGTTTATTTTTGTGTATAGTGTAAGAAAGGGGTCATTTCGTTTTATCACATTTTGCTATCCAGTTTTCCCAACACATTTATTGAAGAGACAGTCTTTTGCCCGTTGTATATTCTTGTTTCCTCTGTCATAGATTACTTGACCATATAAAGAGTTTATTTCTGGGTTCTCTATTCTGTTCTCTTGTTCTATGTGTCTGGTTTTTTTTGCCAATACCATGTTGTTCTGATTACTACAGCTTTGTAGTGTATCTTGAAATCTTAGAATTGTAATACATCTAGCTTCGTTCTTAAGGTTTTTTGGCTATTTAGGATCTTGTGTAGTTCCACACAAATTTTAGGATTATTTTCTAGTTCTGTGAAAAATGCTGTTGGTATTTTGATAGCAATTGCATTAAATCTGTAGATTGCTTTGGGTAGTATGGACATTTTAACATTATGTGTTCTTCCAGTCCTGGAGCATAAAATATCTATTTGTGTTATCTTCAATTTCTTTTATCAATGTTTTGTAGTTTTCAGAGTACAGGTCTTTCACTTAGTTAAGTTTATTTCTAGGTATTTTATTCTTTTTGATGCAACTGTAAAAGGCATTGTTTCCTTCCCTTTCTGTTACTATGTCATTAGTGTATAGAAATCCAACACATTTCTGTGTATTAATTTTGTAACCTGCAATTTTACTGAATTCATTTATTCTAATAGTTTTTGATGGAGTCTCTAGGGTTTTCTTTGTACAGTATCATTATAGTGACAGTTTAACCTCATTCTTATCAATATGGATGCCTTTTATTTCTTTTTCTTGTGTGATTGCTGTGGATAGGGCTTCCAGTACTATGTTGAATAAAAGTGGCAACAGTGGACCTTGTTGTCTTGTTCCTGATCTCGAGGAAAACCTCTTAGTTTTTCACCATTGAGTATGATGTTAGCTGTGTGTTTTTCATATATAGTTTTTATTATGTTGAGATATGTTCCCTCTAAACCTACTTTGTTGAGAGTTTTTATCACGCACAGATTGGGTGCTGGATTTTCTCAAATGCTTTTTCTACATCTATTGATATGATCATGTGATTTTGTTTTCTTTTAGCCTGTTGATGTGTTAGATTACATTCACTGATTTTTGAATGTTGAGCCAACATTGTATACCTGGGATAAATCCCACTCCATCAGAATGTACAAATCTTTTATACATCATTGGATTATACATACATTATTATACATTGTTGAATTCAGTTTGCTAGTATTTTGTATATTTATAGAGTTATTAGTCTGTAATTTTCTTGTAATGTCTTGGTCTGGTTTTAGCATTAGGATAATGGTGGTCTCATAGGATGATTTAATAAGTACTCCCTTTACTTCTATCTTCCAGTAGAAATTGTAGAGAATTGTTAAAATTTCTTCCTTGAATGATTGCTAGTGTTTACTGTAAACCCTCCAGGGTCTGAAGCTTTCTGTTAGGAAGATCCTTTTTTTTTTAAATGTTTATTTATTTTGGGGAGAGAGTTAGTGCACATGCATGCAAGCAGGAGGAGAGACAGAGATGGTGACAGGATCTGAAGCAGGCTCTGTGCTGAGAGCATACATCCCAAAGCAGGACTAATATTCAGGAACCAGGAGATCCTGACCTGCACCAAAGTCAGATACTTAACTGACTGAGCCACTCAGGCACCTGGAAGCTTATTAATTCTTGATTCAGTTTCTTTAATTGATATAGTCCTACTCAGGTTGTCTTTTTTTTTTTTTTTTTTCTTGTGTGGGTTTGGCAGATTGTCATTTCATTTAATTATCAAATATGTGATCATCACATTTTTCTTGTATTCTATTTTATAATTTAGTTGATTTTTTTTAACAGCACGGAGGTTAAGGGTTTTGACCCCCATGCAGTTCAAAATCTACATATAACTTTGACTCCCCAAAAACTTAAATACTAATAGCCTACTGTTAACCAAAAGCCTTACTGAGAACAGAAACAGTTCATCAATACACATTTTGTATATTATATGTATTATATACTCTATTCTTACAATAATGTAAGGTAGAGAAAAAATCATAAGAGAATGTACATTTGAGGTACTAATGTATCAAAAAGAAATATGCATATAAGTGGACCTGTGCAGTTCAAACCCCTGTTTAAGGGTCAACTGTAAATCTACTATTAAATAACTTTTAAGGTCCATAGGATCTGTAGTGTATCCCTTCTTTCATTTCTGATATTAGTAATTTGAGTCTTGTCTTCTTTTTCTTAGTAATCCTGGCTATAAGCTTATCATTTTTATTGATGTTTTCAAAGAATGAGCTTTTGCTTTTGTTGATATTCTTTATTGACTTCCTGTTATCAATTTTATTTTTGATCTAATTTTTCTATTTTTTTTCTTGTGTTTACTTTGGATTTAATTTGCTTTTCTTTTTTTATTCCTAAAGTATAGATGCTTAGATTATTGATTTTAGAGCTTTCTTCTTTTTTAAAAGATACATTCAATACTATAAGTTTCTCTTTAAGTACTACTTTTATTACATCCCACAAATTTTGATTAGTTGTATTTTCATTTTTATTTAAAATTTATTTCTGTTCAGATTTCTTCTTCAATCCACATAGTTTTTAGAAGTGTGACTTTTTTATTTCCATGTATTTTGTAATTTTCCAAATGTCATTCTGCTATTGGTTTCTAATTTAATTTCTTTTTTTTTTTTTTTTTAATTTACATCCAAATTAGGTAGCATATAGTGCAACAATGATTTCAGGAGTAGATTCCTTAATGCCTCTTACCCATTTAGCCCATCCTCCCTACCACAACTCCTCTAGTAACCCTCTGTTTGTTCTCCATATTTAAGAGTCTCTTATGTTTTATTCCCCTCCCTGTTTTTATATTATTTTTGTTTCCCTTCCCTTATGTTCATCTGTTTTGTCTCTTAAAGTCCTCATATGAATGAAGTCATATGATTTTTGTCTTTCTCTGACTAATTTTGCTTAGCTTAATACCCTCCAGTTTCATCCACATAGTTGCAAATGGCAAGATTTCATTCTTTTTGATTGCCGAGTAGTACTCAATTGTGTATATATGCCACCTCTTCTTTATCCAGTCATCCATCGATGGATGTTTGGGCTCTTTCCATACTTTGGCTATTGTTGATAGTGCTGCTATAAACATGGGGGTGCATGTTTTGCATTTTTTGGAGCAGCTGCAAGAGAATAGGTGTTAACTCTTCCTTAAATCTTCCATCTGGCCCTGGATTCTTGTTTTTTGGGAGATTTTTGATTACTAATTCGATTTCTTTACTGGTTATGGGTCTGTTCAAATTTTCTGTTTCTTTCTGTTTCAGTTTTGGTAGTGTATATGTTTCTGGGCATTTGTCCATTTCTTCCGGATTGCCCATTTTATTGGCATATAATTGCTCATAATATTTTCTTATTATTCTTTGTATTTCTACTGTTTTGGTTATGATCTCTCCTCTTTCATTCTTGATTTTATTTACTTGGGTCCTTTACTTTTTCTTTTTGATCAAACTGGCTAGTGCTTTATCAATTTTCTGAATTTTTTCAAAGAACCAGCTTCTGGTTTCATTCATCTGTTCTACTGTTTTTTTTGGTTTCAATAGTATTGATTTCTGCTCTGATCTTTATTATTTCCTGTCTTCTGCTGGTTTTGGGTTTTATTTGCTGTTCTTTTTCCAGCTCTTTAAGGCATAAGGTTAGGTTGTGTATCTGAGATGTTTCTTCCTTCTTTAGGAAGGCCTGCATTGCTATATACTTTCCTCTTATGACCGCCTTTGCTGTGTCCCAGAGGTTTTGGGTTGTGGTGTTATCATTTTCATTGGCTTCCATATACTTTTTAATTTCCTCTTTAACTTCTTGGTTGGCTCATTCATTCTTTAGTAGGATGTTCTTCAGTCTCCAAATATTTGTTACCTTTCCAAATTTTTTCTTATGGTTGATTTCGAGTTTCATAGCGTTGTGGTCTGAAAATATGCACGGTATGATCTTGATCTTTTTGTACTTACTTAGGGCTGATTTGTGTCCCAGTATGTGGTCTATTCTGGAGAATGTTCCATGTGCACTAGAGAAGAATGTATATTCTGCTGCTTTAAGATGAAATGTTCTGAATATATCTGTTAAGTCCATCTGGCCCAGTGTGTCATTCAAAGCCATTGTTTCCTTGTTGATTTTTTGATTAGATGATCTGTCCATTGCTGTGAGTGGGGTGTTGAAGTCTCCTACTATTATGGTATTACTATCAATGAGTTTATGTTTATGATTGATTTATATATTTGGGTGCTTCCACTTTTGGCACATAAATGTTTACAATTGTTAGGTCTTCTTGGTGGATAGACTCCTTCATTATGATATAATGTCCTCCTTCAACTCTTGATATGGTCTGTGAAGTCTAGATTGTCTGATATAAGTAAGGTTACTCTGGCTTTCTCTTGTTGACCAGTAGCATGATAGATGGTTCTCTGTCCCCTTACTTTCAATCTGAAGGTGTCTTTAGGTCTAAAGTGGGTCTCTTGTAAACAGCATATAGATGGATCTTGTTTTCTTATCCATTGTGTTACCCTATGTCTTTTGATTGGAGCATTGAGTCCATTGATGTTTAGAGTGAGTACTGAATGATATGAATTTATTGCCATTATATTGCTTGTAGAGTTGGAGTTTCTGGTGGTGTTCTCTGGTCCTTTCTAATCTTTGTTGCTTTTTGTATGTATGTATGTATGTATGTATGTATGTATGTATTTTTTCATCTTTTCTCCCCTAAGAGGGTCCCCCTTAAAGTTTCTTGCAGGGCTAGTTTAGTGGTAACAAATTCCTTTAATTTTTGTTTGGGTAACTTTTTATCTCTCCTTCTATTTCGAATGACAGCCTTGCTGGATAAAGAATTCTTGGCTGCATATTTTTCTGATTCAGCACATTGAATGTATCTTGCCACTCCTTTCTGCCCTGTCAAGTTTCTTTGGTTAGGTCTGCTGCAAACCTGATCTGTCTTCTCTTGTAGGTTAAGGACTTTTTTTTTCCCTTGCTGCTCTCATGATTCTCTCCTTGCCTGAGTTTTTTGTGAATTTGACTGTGATATGCCTTGTTGATGTTTGGTTTTTGTTGAATCTAATGGGAGTTCTCTGTGCTTCCTGGATTTTCATGGCTGTGTCTTTCCCCAGGTTAGGAAAGTTTTCCACTATGATTTGCTCACAGAACCCTTCTACCCCTATTTCTCCCTCTTCCCCTTCTGGGACCCCTATGATACTGATGTTGTTCCTTTTTAATGAGTCACTGATTTCTCTAATTCTTAAATCATGCTCTTTTGCCTTCATTTCCCTCTTTTTTTCTGCTTCATTATTCTTCATAAATTTGTCCTTTATTTTGCTGATTCTCTGTTCTGACTCATCCATCCTTGCTGCCATGGCATCCATTCGTGATTGCAGCTCAGTTATAGCAGTTTTTATTTCATCCTGACTAGCTTTTACTTCTTTTATCTCCGCAGAAAGGGATTCTAATCTATTTTCGACTCCAGCTATTATTCCTGTTATCATGATTCTAAATTGTGGTTCAGACATCTTGCTTGTATCTGTGTTGGTTAAGTCCCTGGGTGTCATTTCTTCCTGCTCTTTCTTTTGGGGTGAATTCCTTTGTTTTGTCATTTTGAAGGGAGAAAAGGAACTAATGACGTGGAAAAAATTAAAATTTAAAAATTTAAAATTAAAAAATTAAACACACACACACACACACACACACACACACACACACCCAAAATCGAATAAGTGATGCTATATCCTAGGTGTATTTTGGTCTGGGTGTTGAAAGTGGCTTGATAGGTTAGAAAAAAAGGGGGGGGGGAGAAAGGAAATCTTTTGAAAATTTGAAAAAATTAATACACTAAAGTAGACTAAAATTAAATGATGGAAATAAAATAGAATTGGAAAAAACTTACATAAAAGTAAAAATATACTAGGAAAAAACTAAAGAAAAACATTTTTAATAAGAATTGAAAATAAAAATGAATTTTTTCTTTCTGTATTCAAGAAAAAGAAAAGAAACAAAAGAGAAAAAAAGGAAAAAAAGGAAAGAAAGAAAATGGAATAGATTGACCAGCTAACAGACTGAAATATAGCTGATATTACTTCATTTTCCCCTAGAAGTCAAACTATGAAGCGCTTTATATTCCATCAACTAAGCAAGCAGTGAGACTTGTGTTCTTGAAGAGCGAGGTTGGCTCAGTTGGGTGGGTTTTAGTGTAACGGCTCCGTTCTCCACTAGATGGTGCTACTAGTCTACTGGGGTGGATTGTGGTGGCAATTGTAGTTGCATACGTGCATGCGCCAGAGCGGTGAAAATGGCGTTACCCAGCTACCCAGTCTCTAGTGTCGGAACTCTGTTCTCCCCAATCAGCAATCATGCACCCATCCTTCGTCTTCAGCTTTCATCCACTCCCCACTTCCACACTGTCCATAGCCAAGCCCTAGGCAGCACCTCCCTCCCATGAGTTGTCTCAGATGCAGCTGCCTTCCCCAGCCTCCCACTTCTGAGGGACTGCAGCTTTGACCTGCTCCACCCCTCTGTGGAAGGTCTCACCGAGCAATAGCCAGGTGCCAGCTGCACCCAGGAATGCTTGTGGGATCTTGCTGTTGTTGATGCCCAGAGACTGCAGCCAGGTGCCAGCCCGCCCCAGAAAAAGTTCATGAAACAGTGTAGCAGCAGCACCTCAGGGATCATGGAAAATCACAACACACATCTGGTACCAGGCTTCACCCCCAATGACCTTGTTCCAGCACCAACGAATGTGGCTGTTCTCTGAGGTCTGCTTGGCCCAGGTGGCCTCACAGCCTCTACCAAATGTTCTCCTAACAGTTCAACTGCTTCTCCCCATGTGGCCCGAGAACCTCCCAGACCCTACTCTGCTCCTGGGGATTCGCCCTTCCCACCAGAGCATCACCAGGTATGGAGCTGTGGTGTTTCAGACTCTGCATTCCCCCCTGTTTATAGTCTGAATGGAATTTAAATCCTCTCCTTTCTCCCTTTTTACTTCAGTCCCTGTGGCTGTTTCCAATTTTTCACTTTCTCTCCAGCTGCTTTTGGGGAGGGGTGCTTTTCCCATATTCTCCTCCTGCATCTCTGTCCTCTTTCTGCCTGAAAAAGCAGCTCCCTGCCCTACGTGGCTTCTCTGTCCCCAAGTTCACCTCTCCACTCTGCGTACCTGCTGAATTTTGTGGTTGGATTCTATATATATTCTATATTGTTTATTTCTGCTCTAATCTGTATTATTTCTCTTCTTCTGCTGGCTTTGGGTTTATTTGCTGCCCTGCTTCTAGCTCCTTTAGATGTGCAGTTAGGTTGTGTATTTGGGATTTTTCTTGTTTCTTGAGATAGGCCTGGATTGAAATGTATTTTCCTCTTTGGACTGCCTTTTCTGCATCCCAAAGAGTGTAGGGTGTCATGTGTTCATTTGCTTCCATATAATTCTTTAATTTCTTCTTTAATTTCCTGTTTGACCCATTTATTCTTTAATAGGATTTTCTTTAAACTCCATGTATTTGGGTACTTTCCAATTTTTTGCTTGTGGTTGATTTCAAGCTTCATAGCGTTGTGACCTGAAAATATGCATGGTATGATCTCAGTCTTTTTATACTTCTTGAGCGCTCTTTTGTGACCCAGTATGTGATCTGTATTGGAGATTGTTTCATGTGCACTTGAGAAGAATGTGTGATCTGCTGCTTTTCTATGAAAAGTTCTGAATATATCAGTTAAATACATGTGGTCCTGTGTATCATTCAGAGCCATTGTTTTCTTATTGATTTTCTGCCTAGATGATCTGTCCATTGTTGTAAGTGGAGTATTAAAGTCCCCTACAATCACGGTATTATTATCCACACATTTATTTATTTTTGTGATTAATTGATTTATACATTTGAGTACCTTCATGTTGGGGGCTTAAACATTTACAGTTGTTAGGTCTTCTTGATGGATAGACCCTTTAATTATGATATAATGCCCTCTTCATCTCTTGTTACAGTCTTTGTTTTAAAATATAGTTCATCCGATATAGATATGGTTACTCTAGCTTTCTTTTGATGTCCAGTAGCATGATAGATGTTTCTCCATTCCCTAACTTTCAATCTACAGGTGTCCTCAGCTCTAAAATGGGTCTCCTGTAGACAGCATATAGATGGATCTTGGTTTTTAATCCATTCTGATACCCTGTGTCTTTTGATTGGGTCATTTAGTCCATTTACATTCAGAGTGATTATTTAAAGATACAGATTTATTGTCATTGTGTTATCAGTAGGTCTGGTGCTTGTGATGATGTTTATGGTCCTTTGTAGTCTTTGCAGCATTCCACTCAAGGAGTCCCTCTTAGGATCTCTTGCATGACCGGTTTAGTGGTCATGAACTCTCAGTCTTTGGGAACGTCTTTATCTTTCCTTCTATTCTGAACGACAGCCTTGCTAGATAATGGATTCTTGGCTGCATATTTTTCCTATACAGCACATTGAATATTTCTTGCCTCTCCCTTCTGGCCTGCCACGTTTCATTGGACAGGTCTACTACCCTTATGTCTACCCTTGTATATTAAGGCCCATTTGTCCCTAGCTGCTTTGAAAATTCTTTTTATCTTTGTATTTTGCCAGTTTCACTATGATATATCATGGTATCGACCTGCTTTTGTTGATTTTGAAGGGAGTTCTCTGTGCCTCTTGGGCTTAGATGCCTGTTTCTTCCTTCCCCAGATTAGTGAAGCTCTCAGCTATAATTTGTTCGAATAAACCTTCTGCCCTGGTTTCCAGCTCTTCTTCTTCTGGACCTCATATGATTTGAATATTGTTTCATTTTATGGAATCATTTAGCTCTCTAATTCTCCCCTCATGATCTAGTTATTTCCTTCCCGTCTATTTTTCAGCTTCATTTTCCATAATTTTATCTTCTATGTCACGTGTTCTCTCCTCTGCTTCTTCTACCGCCACTACCATCACAACTAGATGTCTCAGCATCTAGTTTATTTTGCATCTCATTTATGGTATTTCTTAATTCATCATGACTGTTTCTTATGTCTTTGATCTCTACAGCAATAGATTCTCTGCTGCCATCTATGCTTTTTTCAAGCTCAGCTATTAGTCTTATGACTGTTATTCTATATTTTTCATATAATATATTGTTTATATCTGTTTCCAACAGTTCTCTGACTGTCATTCCTTCCTGGAATTTCTTTTGAGGAGAATTTTTCTGTTTAATCATTTTGGCTATATTCCTGCTTTTATGTGTTTTAAAAGCTTGTTATGTGTCCTGTACCTGTGAGTACTACTATATTAAAAAAAGGGTCCTACACTATCCAGACATTGGCACTTCAGGAAATGTTTTTGGAATGTGTTGCATGCGCTCTGCTGTTGTTGCATTTTGGCTGCTCTATCCCACTGGTCAGTCCTCTGCAAGGCTTCTCCTTGCTTGTCATGGCAGAGTGTTTTGACTTCAACCTGGTGTGCTTTGATTTGTTTCTTGAAGTAACCCTGGGATAAAGGAAAGGTGGGGGGAAGCTGATCCTATATAAAGAGAAAAATCAGGGGCTCCTGGGTGGCTCAGTCGGTTAAGCATCCGACTTCGGCTCAGGTCATGATCTCAAGGTCCGTGAATTCGAGCCCCGCATCAGGCTCTGTGCTGACAGCTCAGAGCCTGGAGCCTGTTTCGGATTCTGTGTGTCTCTCTCTCTCTGACCCTCCCCCGTTCATGCTCTGTCTCTCTCTGTCTCATAAATAAACATTAAAAAAGATTTTTAAAAAAAGTAAAGAGAAAAATCAAAGGGAGAAAAGAAGATGAAGCAGAGAATCAAATGAACTATAACGTTTAATCCCGAGAGAGAGAAAGGAAAATAAAGAAAAAGAAGAGAAAAGGTGTGAAAAGATTAAGGTAAAAATGCCTGATTAAGCAAACAAAACAGAAAAAAAAATTATTTATATATATAAAATAAGAATTAACCAAAAAACAAATCAGAATCTATGAGCCTGATCCCAAAAGAAAACAAAAGGGTAGAAAGAAAAAAGAGAACAACAAACAGACAAAGTGACAGACAGAAACAAAAAATAGTTGTCTCTTGGTGGCTGGCACTGGTGGCTGTGCCGGTCTGGAGTAGCGGCCGTCTGGTTGTCTCAATGTCAGTTTTCCTCCAGTAGATAAGCAGTTGCCAGGCACGGAGCGGTAGGTTTGGTGTAAGCAGGTCTCGCCTCCATTGGGGGCTGCTGTGTTGCTCACTGAACCTCCACATGTTGGTGTTGGGGAGAAAAATGGTGACATCCCATTTTCCTCTCACTGAACTGGGTGTCTTAAAGCATGCTGTTCACGCAGCCCTCACAGAGTAGTGCAGGTCAGCCTACCCTGTTCCACAGTCTCCCGCACTTTCTAGGCCCTTGGCTGGGATTCAAAACCCAATGTCTTAAGGGGCCTGCACCCTTTGGACCCTGTTCTGGTGTAGTGTCCCTCAGCCCTGCTGATAAAAAGCCTTTGGCTGGCGCCTGCAGGGTCATTTCTCCTTGAAGAGGCAATAAACCCTCTTCCCATAGTGCTCAAGGAAGGGGACTGTTTTCTCCCAGTGTGTCCCTGAGATTGCTACAGTGCCCCGGGGCAGCTCCCTCCCCCACAGGCACACACATGGGATCAGCTCAGGTTAGAAGAAAGTCATGGACTTTTGAGACCTCTGAGCTTCAGCTCCTAATGCTGTTTGCAAAATAGAAACTAGCACTCTCTCTGTTTCTCGTTCCCTAGTCATGCTCTGAGAGGTTTCTTTCCTCTTGTGCTCAGTACAGCAATTCCACAGCCCCTTCGGCTTTTTCTCCCTTTTGTCTCTCCACAGAAGGGGTTCCCTCCTTCCCTGCCTCGGCCATTTTATCTGCACTAATTCACATACATGCACCTCCGTCCTTCCAAGCTGTCCCCCTCCACCTGTGGAGATCCTTCTGCCACTCTGCAGATTGATTTCCTGGTATTCCAAGTGATCTGACCTTGACACTGCTGTGTTTTAGGGATGAGGAAATCCCCGTTCCCCTACTTCTCTGCCATCTTAACATCCTTCCCCCAAAATACTAATATTTTGAAATATCAGGGTATATCAGAAATACCCCATTTGTTATGGGTATGAGTTTTTTTGTTTCACATAGGCTTTAAACTTCATGTGAGGAATGGGTTTTTATTTTAGTGTTTTTTATTACCAATTCCTATCAGTATATTTACCATATAAAATGTAAATATTGATTAAATTACATGATTTTCTGTGTATTTGATGAACTGTTTTAAATTTTATATCTTGCTTCCCAGACCTTCTATATTTCGTTATTGGAGAAAAAAATGAATGTGGTTGTTGATGAAGGAAAAGAAATGATTTGAATATAGTTAGTTCTTTGATATGGTAATTCAACAAGTAATGAATTCTGAAGCAAACATTTTATATTTTGAAACAGACCTAACCTTTTTATTGTATAATATACAGTCTTTTAAAAGTAATAAAGTACTTGGGGGTAGGTAAAGAGTTTTAAAACTTTATTTTTAAAAATCAGTTCTTCAGGTGCCGGGAATGTAGCTGACCGTGTTCTGGCTCAGCTCTTAACGGAAATGGATGGTATTGAACAGTTAAAGAACGTGACAATTTTGGCCGCTACTAACCGCCCAGATAGGATAGACAAGGTAAGAAAGAAAGCAGTGTGAGTGCTGTGAAAACAAGAACTGGATCATTTGATTATGTGAGTTTTATTTTTTCTGTCAGATTACTTTGTAATCAGTTTTTAATTTGAGGATACTGAAAATCTTAAACTAAAAGAAATAAAGGGAACAGAGGAAAGCTTTTATGTTTTCATTGCTTATGATTTGATATTAATGAAACTCTTTTATAACTCCTTGAATTTTCCCTCCATCATTGTTGCATCAAACTTTCAGAGAGAGAATTGAAGTTCTGAAATTCTTTTTTTGTTTGTCATCTGATTTATTTTTGAGAAGTTTTTAACATTTTCCTTCATGTTAAGGTAAATTTCTGGCTTTTTAGTATCAGTTAGACTCAAGTTATTATCAACAACTTACTAGAATTCTTGGCCTAGCAGTTGCTTTCAGAGTGATTAGAATAGAAATGACCATGGATTTTATCTCTCTAAGAAATTAGGCTATGGCATTAAACTCAGCAAAACTGACTCTTTCAAGCCATTGCTACCGCTTATTCTCCCTAGGTCTAGTTTAATAAAGGGAATCCACTAAATTTTAAATGCCTAATTTATACTTAATGTGTAAATTTTTTGTAAGGATTTAAATTGAGTGTAAAAATTTTCTCCTGTAGCATGAACCAATTTTTCTTTTTTTTGTTGTTCACATTATTGCTTCATATATATCACCTTATGAGCTCGTCCCTCCCTCCCTGTGCACATATACACAGACTTCCAGTTTTAAAAATGGGAATTAGAAAAAAATGATACTTTTGAAGATATAAAAGGAGCTTTTATGTGGAAAGCAAGTTTTGCTTTCATCCAGTTAGGTATTTTACTATGTAGTAAAGACCTGTTGATCAAATACAGGTGAGAAAGCTTTGGACCTTAATAAATTATTTCCTTTCTGATGCAGTATTTTATAAGAAGATAAGTGATTTCTGAGCATTTATAGGATCTATCTCCATGCTCAGACATCTCTGATATCTATGAAATAAAAAAAAAGAGATAGGACTGTATTTTAGCAAGCATAATAGAAAGTGCTGAAAGAGGGCACCTAGATGGCTCAGTTAGTTGAATGTCCCAACTCCTCGTTTAGGCTTAGGTCATGATCCAGGATCATGGGGTTGAGCCCCATGTTGGGCTGAGCATGGAACCTGCTGAAGATTTTCTCTCTCTCTCTCTCTCAAATTAAAGAAAAAAAAAGGGCTGAAAGAGCCCTTAGAGATTACCTAATCCTACCTTTCGGTTTCACAAATAAAGGTGCTAAATCCAGAAAAAACATCTTCCTTCTGGTAAGAATACATTATATTTTTATGGCATTTTCTCCTGGTTACCCCATGGCTAATGAGCTCTAAAATTTCTTAGGTTTCCTTCTCTACAATGCCTAATCTAATAGTGCCCTTCTTTGGTTTCTTAATAATGTATGTCATCAATGTTAGGTACATTTCTCGAAGCAGGACTTTGGGCTTACAATAAACATCTCCGGGTTTGGGCACCTGGGTGGCTCGGTTGTTAAGTATCTGACTTGCTCAGGTCTTGATCTCACACTGTTTGTGAGTTCGAGTCCCAAATCGGGTGGGCTCATGCCTTGCTTTGAGTGAACATGTGGCCCACTTTGGGTAAAACACAAGCCCCAGGTGAGCCCCACTTCTCTCTCTCTCTCTGCTCCTCATGGAATTCTCTCTCTCTCCGCCCCTTTCTCTCTTAAATACAGACAAAAAATATCAGATCTCTGGGTTCTTCTAAATCAAGCTGTATAACTCAGCCTGATTGGTGCTTGTTTAGTTTTCTCTTGCTGTATTACAGATTACCTCAAATTTAGCAGCTTTACACAACACCTATTTACTCATATACAAACATATGTATATTTGTATGTGTACTTATATGTATGCTTTTGTGTTTGTATGTATGTATGTATACATATGTATGCATAAATTAGGTATATCACACACATACCTTGATTAGGTTTTAAATATTAGAAATCCAACTTTTTTTTTAACGTTTTACTTATTTTTGAGAGACAGAGACAGAGCACGAGTAGGGGAGGGGCAGAGAGAGAGAGAGGGACACACAGAATCCGAAGCAAGCTCCAGGCTCTGAGCTATCAGCACAGATCCCAATACAGGGATCTAACCCACAAACTGTGAGATTGTGACCTGAGCCAAAGTTGAATGCTTAACCAACTGAGCCACCCAGGCACCCCAGAAATCCAACTTTTTTTTAAGCAACTAATTTTGGATGAGGACATTTGTTTTAAGATGCTGAAAGTATTTGCTAGTAAGATTCAAACTTATTTTCATTAGGGCAGGGGAATCTAAAGGTTTTTAATTTCCTATTTAAATTCTTAAAAATTTGTTTAATTTGTAAAGGATGAAATAATAAAATTATTCATGACAGCAAAACATGAAGTTGGTAAATGAAAAAATTATTTTTGAGTGGTATAAGAATAGTTTCAAGATCATATGCTGTACTTTTAAGTACAATTTTGAATTTAGTACATTTTACCAGGATCTAAGTGTTCTGTATATTATATTCTGTAATTGTGCAGGAAAAAATACTTCAAATTATCAATGATTTTTGTAAAAAAATATTTTAATTCTTTTCTATTTCAGGTAGAATTCCATATTTGTGTGGAATATGGTTTTTTTCATAATTGTACTTTTTGTAATTATACTTTTATTACTACTGAGATGATATGTACTATATCAAAAGTCATTTTTCTTTCCACATTTTTTTCCTCTGAAGAACTATTTTAGAGCATTATTTGTATGTTATTTAATAGTACTTTATTTAATAGTAGTACTTTAAAAAAAACTTTTAAGTGCATGTGTGATTTTAACATGGTGTTTGTTCAAAATGTTCCCTGAAGATGCTAGTAGAAACAGAAACAGTCATAAGAGACAATATAAAAAGAAAGGAAACTTCTTGTTATGAAATAGACAGTTTTCACTACCTGCCTTGTCTGAAGGAAACTGTAATAGGAAGAGTATAGATGAGAAAATAATTAAAGTAAATTTCATGTACTGATGCTAAAAGGTAGATGTTTTATTAGCTTAAAACTGGAATAAAAAATAAAGGACTGTCCTAGTGACAAAGAAATAATATTTGGTATAACTTTGGCCAAATTTTAATTAAGGTGTTTGGCCTTGTAAATTAGCTAGCATACTTCACAATCCTGTTGCCTATTAACCCACAACTTCTATGTCATGGTAACTTTAAGTTGGTATGTTAAAAGGAGTAGAATTCTTGGACTGCCAGAGGAGTGAAATTGACATCATTGTGTAACCCATATGTTGTGTGTGGTTAGTGTCTTTTATGGACAATATTTTAATTTCATATAGTCTGGGTAAACTAAAACTGGAGTTTTTTGGGGATTCTGATGATTCAGCAAAGGAAGTAAGACACATAGCTCAAGAATCACATTGTTCTCTTTCTTGCTTTGTCTTATTTACCTGTCAAATACATTAGCTGTGATGTAGCACACTGTGCTAAGTAAAGTGATTACTTGTGGTCTCTGGTGGTACCCTGAAGTCTCCATAGACCTTTTATGCCCTACCCTCTCTTCCAGCTGATAAATGAGTGAAGAGAAGTTCTATCCCCTTGTGTCCATTTTGCATAAGAATGGCAGTATGTCAAGGATAGATGAAGATAAATGAGATTGCATAATGTCAGGTAGACACATTGTCTTTAGATGGATGACCATCTGGATTTCCTCAGCATCAAGAGACTTTAGAATAACAAACAGCTAAATTATTATTGATGCTCAAATAATAAAGAGCCCAAACTGTAGGAGTTTAATATTGTTCTTTGTTAGGTGGTTATTTGTGTGCCCCCTTTAGAAGAATATAATGTCCATCCAGTCCATGACATTTCATGCATTTGTGTTGAATATTAAGAAATGGTCATGTCTTCTTTCCCAGTGTTAAACAAACCTTAGAATAGTTTAGTTTTATAAATAATTTTGAATTTAGTCATTTGATTACTGTTAGTACTGATGCCTAGTATATAATAAGCCTTCAATAATTATTACTATTGTAAAGTATCATCCCTAATCTATAAACCTATTTTTCTTATAATAATAAATTTGTAGAACTTTGAAAATTCTGCTCTAAGTCATCTATGGAAAAGATTGTTCAGCTGAGGAAAATTTTGGAAGTTATATAGAGATAACTGAATAATCCAGGGTTCAGAATTATTTTCTAACTTAGTATGTTTAGCTCATGGATGTAATAAACTGGCATTAATTTTCCTTCCAGTTTTTCTGGAAGAGGAAATGTACTTGATGGGTTAAATATTATTTTTATTATTATATTATTATTATATTATAAATATTATTTTTATTATTATAAAAATAATATCTTTATTTCTTGAATATTGCACACTAAAAGTTGGTTTTATGGATATTTTTGTAACATGGAAAAAAGTTAACATGTTTAGAAAAGTCAGCAAATGAGAAGCTAATATATGTGGCCTCCAATTTTCAAGTGAATTGTGTTCCAAAAATACCTTTAGAAGAAACTGTACAAGTATGTTTGTAGATAGCTTTTCTCCCTACTCTTCCTAGTTATGCCATTCTTTTAATATTGCTGTTCTCAGGGAGTGCCTGAATGGCTCAGTTGGTTAAGCACCTGACTTCAGCTCAGGTCATGATCTCAAGGTTCATGAGTTCGAGCCCCACGTTGGGCTCTGTGCTGACAGCTGGGAGCCTAGAACCTGCTTCGGATTCTGTGTCTCCCTCTCTCTCTCTCTCTGTCCCTCCCCTGCTCATGCTTTGTCTCTCTCTCTCTCTCTCTCTTTCATAAAAAAAAAAAAAAAAATTGCTGTTCTCAGCTAAGTCAGAACTAAAAAGCAAGCTTCTTGACCTAATAGACTTTAAAAATTTAAATACCTTAAAATTCTTTACTTTCTTGTATTTTAGGAAATTTTATATTTATTTAATATTGTTTATCAAAATGATGTTGAGAGTCTTGGGGGGTTATAAGGAGAGCCTAATGTGGTCAGACCTGTGAGGCTTCCTCCAAGTTCATCTTCTAATTTCAGCTTTACCTTCATTTTACGGGACTCAGAGTGGTTTTATTATTAGTGATAGGTGTTTGTTTTGTGTTTTTACTTTTATTTATTTATTTTTTAGTATTTATTTTGAGAGAGAGAGAGAGAGTGCAAGCAGGGGAGGAGCAGAGAAAGGGAGAGAATCCCCACACTGTCAGCAGAGGATGCAGGGCTCAGTCCTAAGGCTCTAGGATCTAACCTGAGCCAAAATCAAGAGTAAGATATTTAACCACTGAGACACTCAGGTGCCCCTGTTTTGTGTTTTTAAAGATTGAAATGTTTTCACTATATCTATTACGGTAGCAGCTGTAAAGGTTTCAGCTTTGGGGATGGGTAATTGGGAGAGATGACAGAAGAGAAGTTGGTTAGAGGTTGTATGTGTATATGGGTCATA
Organism: Felis catus; assembly: GCF_018350175.1. Classification (NCBI taxonomy): domain Eukaryota; kingdom Metazoa; phylum Chordata; class Mammalia; order Carnivora; family Felidae; genus Felis; species Felis catus. The sequence continues at coordinate 101,126,039 of NC_058371.1, read as the reverse complement.
TCTCATTTAGATGCTGATAATATAAAGACTGTTTATTTCAGGTGTCAGCATATTGGCCAACCACTTGTTTTTGTACCTCTCATGATCTAAGAATGGTTTTTACATATTTAAATGGTTGAAAAATATCAAAAGAAAAATAATTTTATGAGATGAAAAATAAAAATGAGATGAAATTCAAATTTTGGTCCCCATAAATAAAGCTGTATTAGAACACAGTCACCCTGATTTGTTCATCTATTGTCTATGACTTCATTTGTACTACTGTAATAGAGTAGTTACAGTAGAATATTGTGTTTATGGCCCATAAGGCCTAAATTATTTACCATTTGGATCTTTACAGAAAAAGTTTACTGACTATTGATCTATCCTTATAAGCTTTTAGAAGTTTAGTAATGTCTGTTAATATGGGTTGTACATACATGAGCCACAAAGTTTTTCTACAGATTGTTTAAATATATTGAGTTTTCTGAAAATAAATTCTATATAATGGCTTAAAATAAATAATAATAGAAAGGTTGTATTAACTTCTTATTTTTTCAAGTATATTCCATCTCTTCTTGAAAGTTCTTTTAATATTTAATCTTTTAAAATATGTTTTATGGACTAAATAATTATTCTTTTCAGTTGAATGACTCATCAAAGTCCATACATCTAAAAATGCAGTTTTTAAAATTATATGAATAACATAAGTATTTCTTCATAGCATGTGAATCTTAAAGTTTCATTGGTTTTTAGCTTTTAGTTGAATGCCCTTTTTAGTATTTGTTATCATTGGAATTTTCAGGCTTAGATATTTAAATTTTGAGAAATTAAGATTCTGTGCTTAGCTATGTTTGTTTGGTAAATAATATTTGATGTCATCATGCAAATAGAGTACATCTAATCTTCAATTAGAGAAAAAGTAAACGACACAGTACGTATTGTCCTTAACATCTAGGTTGTAAAGGAAATTAATGTCTTGGGGCACCAGAGTGGCTCAGTTGGTCAAGCCTCTGACTCTTGATTTCAGCTCAGATCATGATTTCAAGTTTGTGAGATCAAGCCCCATGTCCAGCTCCACACTGATAGCACAGAGCCCACTTAGGATTCACTCTCTTCCTCTCTCTCTGCCCTCCTCTGAGCTCCCTCTCATGCTCGCTCTCTCTCTCTCAAAATAAAGAAGTAAACATTCAAAGAAAGAAATTAAATTTTTCAAGATTGGAGACAACTTGGATGACTTTGATAGTCTAGTTATCCTTCTGATACATTGACCCCTCATTTAAAAATTCCTACCCATCATTTCTCCATCCTTTGCCTACTCACCTACACTGATTGAGGCAGAGGAGGCGGGGGGACTTACCAACTCATGAGACAGACCCCTCTGTCTTTGTCTCAGACTATTAGGAAGTTTGTTGTTTCTACTGAACGAGCTGTTTTGTGTCTCCCCAAAGCTTCTACGTACAGCCTGTCTTATCTTTACATTGTATCTCACCAACTAGTCTTCTCTTCTCCAGGCTTGACATCTTGTTTTATTTCATCTTTGGCATTCTTATCCTTTTTTTTTTTTACCCCCTCTGCACTGTTACCATTTGTTCCTTTCTCTCAAATTATGGCATCCACAAGTGAATAATACACTGTAATAGGTTGTGTTCTGATCAGTTCAGAGTTTAGTGAGACACTTAATGCCTTTAATCTGAATACTATGCTTCTGCTAATGCATTCCAGAATTGTGTTAGTTTATTTGCCAGCTGAATCACACTGTGGACTGTTGTGGAATTTAAAGTCATCAAGCACAAAACAAAAACAAAACTAAGAAGCCCAAGTCTTTCCTCAGAGTCTTCTGCTAAGTTATAATTTCCCTGCCTTGGGCTTGATTAATTTGATTTAAGTCTTAGAAGTTGAACCACAGTGCAATCAGATCTAGAGGTCTTCCTTCAGGTTCAGCTCCTCTTAAGCTTTTCCTATGTTTTATATGCTTCTCAGAGATTTGTTTTCCTTAAGTCCAAATGATTTCCTAATAGTTTCTGCCAGCATCTGCTAGGGCTTTAGGCCTTAGAAATAGAGGCATTAATTCTTATAAATTCATCTCATTAGATATGATAGATCTTTCTAATTTGTCAAGTGTGGGATTCTGTTTCTGCCATTCCCAATGTGTGTCTTATATTGTTACTAGCAGAGGCATTATATATCTTAATTACCAAGAAGAATTTCTGATTTTTTGAAAAATAGTTTAACTTATATAATTTAGGAACAGTTGAAAGTAAAACTCACCTTGTTTTACCTTAAGAATACATATTCTGGGGCGCCTGGGTGGCGCAGTCGGTTAAGCGCCTGACTTCAGCCAGGTCACGATCTCACGGTCTGTGACTTCGAGCCCCGCGTCGGGCTCTGGCCTGTTTCCGATTCTGTGTCTCCCTCTCTCTCTGACCCTCCCCCATTCATGTTCTGTCTCTCTCTGTCCCAAAAATAAATAAACGTTGAAAAAAAAAATACATATTCTGAAATGCTTTCTGTTTTCTCTGATGGAAATAGACAAGACTTAAGTTACATTCATGAAATTTAGAAATTAAATTATTTAAAATGAATTCTTTTTAGCTTTCAAACAATGCTGAAATATGTAGCTAATGTCCTCATCACTTACCTCCACTTTCGCAGCTGCACTTTCATGAATTTGTGATATTAGAGGTATTGTATTATATGAGAAGTTGTGTAATTTTCTTCTTTGAACATTATGTTTATAGTGTTTTGGGCACAGGCCTTCTTAAACCTTTGCATTTCTGGATGAGTTTTTGGAATATGCATAGTATTGGAGAGGGGCTTTTGCATAATGTAAGCAATTTAACTGGAGAAATGAGTCTGTAGGTAAAGGAGACAGATGGCAAAGATGATAGGGACTAGAATGTCACAAGCAAAATGTGATAGAAAGGCCTGAAATGGACAGTGAGAGAGAAGCAATGGGAGAAACGAGACAGACACAGATTTGGGGATCTTTGTTTCTTTTTTTCAACGTTTATTTATTTTGGGGACAGAGAGAGACAGAGCATGAACGGGGGAGGGGCAGAGAGAGAGGGAGACACAGAATCGGAAACAGGCTCCAGGCTCTGAGCCATCAGCCCAGAGCCCGACGCGGGGCTCAAACTCACAGACCGCGAGATCGTGACCTGGCTGAAGTCGGACGCTTAACCGACTGCGCCACCCAGACGCCCCGGGGATCTTTGTTTCTAATTCTAGCTCTGTTGCTAACAAACTAAGTATCCTTTGAAATTATTTAGCCTCTCTGGGCCTCTGATTCTATACCTGTCAAAAATGTACTAGATAATCCCAGAATATATCATTCACATCCAAAAATTCTATTTTGTGACTCAGAGACAGATAATAATAATAGATTTTCCAAATGCTACCTAAGAGGATGCCATTTACCAAATTTCTGAGTGCTTTTTTTTTTTTAAAGCTTTTTCAGGTATCACCTCCCCCAACTTTCATGTTATTGAAAAGTTCCCTTCTTCAAACATGTTATATAAAGCAAGCAGATATTATCCAGGTGTGCAAAAATGACTTTTCTTTTTAAACACTTGATTGTCAGAAAAGGGGGGGAAAGCCATAAATCAGCCTTAAGGCTGCTATTGTGTAATAAAAACTTTGGTTGACAGTTGAAGAACACCTTAACTTTTTCACTCAAAATTTATTACTCTTAGAAAAAGGAAAACTTGTTGAGCTGCATATTTTCTCCTTTCACAGATGTCTGATCAGTGTTACAATATTTGTAATTATTTAATACGCTATTTTTTAAAACTTCACATGACTGTAAAAATAATTTTGAGCTACAACAGAAATGTCTATATGATTATTTAAAGTTGAATCACTTTTAAATTTGTAAATGCTTCTTCCCTTGTATTCTTAATAATGCTCTAGAATCCCATATTTGATTTTCAGTGTAGCCAAGAACTAAATATGAAGCCATATATTGAATATTTTAAAGTCATTTGTAGAAGGACTAAATTGGTGATTATTTTTCAAGTGCATAGAGAGTATTCTCAATAATGTGCCATTTTTGTGCCTGGCATTCTATTCAGTTGTGTGTGTGTGTGTGTGTGTGTGTGTGTGTGTGTGTGTTTGGGAAGGATGTGCAAGAGTATCAGAAAGGACATGTTATAAAAGAAAACTCAGTTCTTTTCTTCATGATACATATGATCTAATTTGAAATGCAGGTAAATTTTAAAGTATTATAATCATAAAACATGTACAGTCCAAACGTTGTTTGCACTATTGTACCGGCATATATATCATCGTGGATTTGGAGAAATGCATCTCTGATCACCTAGCTTCTGGTCTCTGCAATGTGTTGGCCTGTATTTGACAATGAATTTGGTATTGCAGTTACTCTGTTTCGACACAAGGTGGTGATGCTCACCTAAAATGTTTTCTGAGAGTGGCATCTACTGCCTTTAAAGGAGTCCCCTCCTCCATCCCAAAGTACGAGTGACTTAAGGAAATGAGTGGAACTGGCTTTGCTTTAAAAAGTAATAGCTGTGGGATGCCTGGGTGGCTCTGTCGGTTAGGCGTCTGACTCTTGATTTCAGCTCAGGTCATGATCTCATGCTTCATGAATCTGAGCCCCACATTGGGCTCTGTGCTGACAGTGCGAGGCCTGCTTGGGATTCTCTCTCTCCCTCTCTGTCTCCCCCTCCCCTGCTCTCTCTTTCAAAAAAAACTAAAAAAAAAAAAAGTATTAGCTGAAATTTTTGTTTGTGTCCTACTGTATAATTTATTTTACAAATAGTGATTTGAAATTAAGTGTCGATTTATGTAAGTTTGGGTTGGGGTGAGGTTGGAACCTTGAGAAAGGGAAAGCTGAACAGTAGAGAGAGAACTAGCAGTCATTAAGTAAGTACTAGGCATCCAGCATGTGCTGAGTGATTTGCTTATGATATCTAATTGGTTCTAGTCAAATATAATATTATATGTATTTTATGCCATACCAGTGTATTCTTTAGCACCGTAAATTGTGCAATATTACTAGTGTTGTGTGTGTTCTCTCTCATAAGAACTAGAGTATACCATCAGCCAGTGTAGTAGCTTTTTTTCCCCATGGTTCATCAATCTTTTTTTTATGTTTATTTATTTTTGAGAGAGAGAGAGAGACAGAGCATGAGCAAGGGAGGGGCAGAGAGAGAGAGGGAGACACAGAATCCAAAGCAGGCTTCAGGCTCTGAGCTGTCGGCACAGAGCCTGATGTCAGGCTCGAACTCACAAACTGCGAGAGCATGACCTAAGCCAAAGTCGGATGCTTAACCAACTGAGCCACCCAGGTGCCCCTCAATCTTTTTTAATAAAAGGCTTCTTATAGAGTTAAATATACACTTACCTTAATATATAGCAACTATACTCCTAGGTATTTATCCTAAAGAAATGAAACCATTTGTTTACACAAAGACCTGTAAGTAAATGTTTATAGCCACTTTATTCATAATCACCTAAACAGCCCCTAAGATCTATCAGCTGATGAATGAATAAAGAAATTCTGATATGTTCATACAATGAAGTACCACTTAGCTATAAAAAAAAGAAACACATTTCTAATATATGCAGTAAGGTAGAAGAATTCTAAGAGTATTAGGCCAGTGAAAGAAGCCAAACACAAAAGGTTACAGAATATACTGACTGATTCTAGTTATGTGACAATCTGGAAAAGGCAGGACCACAGGGACAGAAATCAGATCTGGGAGTTGGGGGGTATGGGTGTTGGGGGGGGGAGGGATTAACCACAAAGTGCCATGAGGAAACTTTTGGGGATGATGGAAATATTCTACATTTTGGTTGTGGTGGTGATTATGGGACTATATATATTTGTCAAAACCCTTCTAACTGTAAAACTAAACATAGTGAATTTTACAGTATGTAAAGCATACCTCAATAAACCTGATCATTAAACACACTTGAAAAAAAAAACTTTTTGATCGTAAATGCAAGGAAAATGTCAGCTTTACTTCAGCAACAGTTTCTCCTCACTTGGAGGTAAAGCCTTTTGCATCTCAGCTCTTTGCTTATCTTTTGATAAGCATTTATGCAGACTTTTGTTTGTCACTGCCTTAGTGGGCTTAGAACTAACCTAGCAAAGATTTTGCTTGCAAACATTGCTACCCAGCTCTCAGGGCAAAAGGGGGTAGAATTTTAGTGCTGGAAAGATTCTTAGAGAATTTGACTGGCAAACTAGAGTTTTACAAATAAATCTTTTAGAGAAGTTATCCAGTAACAAAAGTCAGTTTGTTATGCATATATTAAGGACAGTTTCCAGACTGGTTGTTATTGTAATAAAGTATATCTAAAATTATGAAAATGTACTTTTTTTCCCCTCCCACCCTCCTTTCCTTCCTATAATGCTAGGTTATACTTCTGTCTCCTGGAAGAGACAGTGCGAGTGAACCAGACAAGTGCTTTGGATCATTATGTTGCATATCAAGTAATATTGTTTACCTTCTAGCAGGTTTTCAATCTATTATGCCAGTCAAATTTATGGGCTAAAGGTTACTTGTTTGATGACAGACTTATTCAGAAGTATGTTTTGTTATGGAAAAAAAGTGATAAGCAATTATAATACTAGTACCTTTTGGAAATCTTGATTTTGAAGTTCCTTTTTTTTTTAAGTGCAATAAAGAGTATTTGATGTAATAAAACAAGAGGTACTATATTTTATCTAAGTAGAAAGGTGAAGAAAATTGAATGTTAATGTTTAGGAAAGGGGAGCACAATTATATTTTCAAACACATTTAAAAAAAAACACGTTTATTATTAAGAGACAGAGAAAGACAGAGCATGAGCATGGGAGGAGCAGAGAGAGGAGGAAACACAGAATCCGAAGCAGGCTCCAGGCTCTGAGCTGTCAGCATAGAGCCCAACATGGGGCTCGAACTCACAAACCGCGAGATCATGATCTGAGCTGAAGTCGGACGCTTAACCGACTGAGCCACCCAGGCGCCTCTCAAGCACATTTAAGATACTTTTGTATATTCGGGAGTCCTTCGTTAATTCCATATTTTTATGCTTAATGATGTACTCGCTTCCTGTTGATAAAATACAGGTGTGTTTTTTCAAAGGCCAATAGATGGCTGATATTTTATTAAGTGTATTAACCTTATGAGGTAGTCACTATTGTCCCTGTTTTACTGCTGACGAAACAGTTACTTAGAAAGATTTAGTAAGTGGCTTTATTCACTGGAGTTGACAGTTTAACAAATCCAGGCAGTTTAATTTCAGAACTCATGCTTTAAACCACTAATCTAAATTAATTCTTAAATTCTGTGTCAGACTTAATGTCTTTAAGTTGATTGTACATTTAACATTTTTTTAAATGTTTGTTTTTGAGAGAGAGGAGAGACATAGCATGAGTGAGGAAGGAGCAGAGAGAGGGAGTCACAGAATCCAAAAAAGGCTCCAGCTCCAAGCTGTCAGCACAGTCCGATGTGGGGCTCCAACTCATGAACCATGAGATAATGACCTGAGTCAAAGTCAGACACTTAACTAACTGAGCCATATTTTGATGATCAGCTTTTGCTTTGCATTTATAAACTTTAATTCAGTCTCTGACATTTACTTTGTATTACCAGATGGCTGGTAGTGCTCTGTGTATGTGTTCTTTCTCATTAAAACTGTGATATACCATCAGCCAGTGTAGTAGTTTTATTCATAGTTTAAGTGAAGTTATTAGTTTTGACTTAGAAAACAGAAAGGGATAAGGGAAAAGAGGGAGAGGAGAGAAGGAAGGAGAACTAGAGTTTGTATGTTATTACTGTAGTTTTGTTTGATTTAGTTGATTAGAATTGAAAAAAGTAAGCATTAGCCAGTAAATGATAAATTTACTGTTTATATTCTTAGGAAAATTTAACACAAGACTTGAAGTAATTAGATAGATACGGAATAAACTAAGCAGAGACAAGAAAACTTCTGTGCTCTCTGCCTGTTTTTGAAAATAAACTTTTATTGGAACATAGCCACACCTATTGTTGCATTGACCATTTGGCCAACAAGATAAAAATATTTACTATCTGGCCCTTTAAAAAAAATTGGTGACCCCTGAACTAAATTTTGGACCAGAACTGTTCAGATAAACTGTGTGTTTATTGGCTTAGAATGAGTCATTCACCAAATATTTTTTGAGCACCTGCTATATGCCAGAATGTGCTAGGTGATGGAGAGGCAAAAACAAACGTGTCCTACAAAAATGTCTGACTTTCTTTTTTATTGACAGTTATAACACAGGTTACAAAATGCTAGGGATTGTAAGAACTAGGAAATGCTCATATGACTATTTCACTTTTCTGAACCAATAATAATACTGCACCTCTTAGACAATGACCCTATCAGTTATCTGACACTGTAGATATTCCAGCTCCTTTTCTCTCTCTGGTTCTCCCGGTCACCTTTTTATGTTACTCAATTGTTTTGTCTATAGTATTTATTACCATAAGTTTACTTATTTACAGTGTTTGTTGTTGTCTACTTTTCCACGTAAGCTCCATAAGGGCAAGGATTTTTGTTGTTTACTGATTTTTCCAAGTGCCTGGAACTCCTAGTAAGCAATTAGTATGAAAGAGACCTGCCTTACATATTCTTATTAGCTATGTTAATGCATTTTGAAAACATCAGCTTTTTTCATATCAACTCTAATTTTGCTGATTTGAAGTTAAAATAATTTGCTGAGCTAACTTGTATATCTTTTTAACTTATATGTTCTTCATTGAGAAACATAGTTTTTCTTATTTTTTAACCAGTAATATACTATTTATGTATCTTTTTCTTGGGAGTGCTAAACATTTAGCAGAAGATGTTTTGGGTAGTTCAATAATATATTTATTGAATAGAAAAATGCATACTAAGCTCAGAGCTTAAGCTAACTCCTCTGATGGCCTTGTGGAAGTACTGTGGTTGCATGTTTAATCACAATTAAGATAATTAAGAATAATTTCTCATAAAACTTCTTTCTTTTAGTTATATTTGTGAGCATATTTTGGTGATAATTGATTGCCCTGCCTACATAGTTTGCCAAATTGGGAAGGAGAAGAGTGTTCTGCAGCCAAGTTTCCATATGTTGATATTTCACATCCATGTTTGTGACCTAAACCTGTATCCCTTCAGACAGTGAGGAAAGCCAAGTGTTCTCATAAGCAGCAAGGATTTTCTTCATGGAAAACAAAGAAGTAAAATGGTAGTTCAGACAGAGCTATAAAGTGTATGTTGAATATTACAAATACATCTATCTATATAAATATGAATAATATTATGTGCTTTTATGCATTTAATTGCAGGATTTTTTTCTTAGGCATTACATCGAAGGAAACATAAAACAAATTGAATACATGAAGGGAATAAAAAATCAGAAATATAGCTAATAATTATTACCACTTTTTTATTTTTTAAAAAATGTTTTTACATTTATTTATTTTTGAGAGAGAGAGAGAGCAAGAGCGTGTGCAAGTGGGTGATGTGCAGAGAGAGAAGGAGACACAGAATCCACAGCAGGCTCCAGGCTTTGAGCTGTCAGCACAGAGCCTGACACGGGGCTCGAACTCACAAACCACGAGATCATGACCTGAGCCGAAGTCGGACACTCAACTGACTGAGCCACCCAGGCGCCCCAATTATTACCACTTTTAATTGAGCTAATTTATTATTCACATAATCTGTAATTCTAATGACCCTGCAAAGTAATATTTCTGCTTATGTTTTGGAGATCAGAAAATTGATGTCCAGAGAGATTCAATAGCTTGCCGTGGTTCAGGAACTAAATAAGTCTTAAAAGCAGTATTTTAAGTCAGTGTTTCCTATTCCTCCAGATACCTAATTTTTTATCCTATGGCATGTCTGTTTCTCATGTATTGTTATGATGTGCTACCAAATGACTATATTCTATATTTGTTAAAAATTTTACATTTTATAGCATCTACACTATATAGTTGTTCTTTTTTATTTTTTACCATTGTTTTATTTTATCATTCATTTACTGATTTTTTAAATTTTATTTTAATTCCAGTAGAGTTAACATACAGTGCTATATTAGTTTCAGTTACTTGTACAATTTATAGTGATTCAACAGTTCTATACATTACTCAGTGCTCATCAAGATAAGTGTACTCTTAATTCCCTTCACCTATTTCACCATCAGTTCTCTGGTAACCATCAGTCTCTATAGTTAGTCTGTTTTTTGGTTTGTCTCTTTTCTTTGTTGTTATTCATTTGTTTTGTTTCTGAAAGTCTGCATATGAGTGAAATCATACAGTATTCGTCTTTCTCTAACTTATTTACTTAGCATTATACCCTCTAGATCCATCTATGTTGTTATAAATGGCAAGATTTCATTCCTTTTTATGGCTGAATTGTGTGTGTGTGTGTGTGTGTGTGTATACACATATGTATATGTGTATATATATATAGATAGATATAGATTACATATGTATATATGTGTGTGTGTATATATATATACATATATATATATTATTTTACATCTTATTTATGCATTCATCTATCAATGGATACTTGGGCTGCTTCCATAATTTGGCTCTTGTAAATGATGCTGCAGTAAACATAAGGGTGCATATATCTTTTTGAATTAGTGTTTTCATATTCTTTGGGTAAATACCCAGTAGTACGATTACGGGATTATATGGTAATTCTATTTTTTTAAATTTTTTAACGTTTAGTTTTGAGAGAGAGAGAGAATGAGCAGGGGAGGGGCAGAGAGAGAGAGGGAGACACAGAATCTGAAGCAGGCTCCAGGCTCTGAGCTGTCTGCACAGAGCCCAGTGTGGAGCTTGAACCCACGAACCATGAGATCATGACCTGAGCCAAAGTTGGACACTTAACCGACTGAGCCACCCAGGCACCCCAGGTAATTCTTTTGTTAATTTCTGAGGAACCTTAACCTCCATACTGTTTTTCCACAGTGTCTGTACCAATTTGCATTCCCATCAACAATGCAAGAGGGTTCCTTTTTCTCAGCATCCTCGCCAACACTTGTGTCTTGTGTTTTTGATTTTAGCCATTCTGATAGGTGTGAGGTGATATCTCATTGTGGTTTTGATTTGTGTTTCCCTAATAATTAATGATGCTGAGCATTTTTTCGTGTGTCTGTTGGCCATCTGTATGTCTTCTTTAAAGAAATGTCTTCACGTCTTCTGCCCATTTTAAATTGGATTATTTGATTTTTGAGTGTTGAGTTGTATAAGTCCTTTATGTATTTTGGATACTAACCCTTTTTGGGTGTGTCATTTGCAAATATCTTCTCCTATTCAATATGTTGTCTTTAGTTTTGGTGATTATTTTATTTGCTGTGCAAAAGCTTTTTATTTTGGTGTAGTCCCATAAGTTTATTTTTGCTTTTGTCTCCCCTGCTTCAGGAGACCTATCTAGAAAAATGTTGCTATGACCAATGTCAGAAAAATTACTGAAAATTACTGCCCTTGCTCTCTTCTAGGAGTTTTATGGTTTCAGATCTCACATTTAAGTCCTTAATCCATTCTGAGTTTATTTTTCTGTATGGTGAAAGAAACTGATCCAGTTTCATTCTTTTGCATGTATCTGTCCAGTTTTCCCAGCATCATTTGTTGAAGAGACTGTCTTTTTCCCATTGCATATTCTTGCTTCCTTTGTTGAAGATTAATTGACCATATAATTACAAACCATATGAGTTTATGTCTGGGCTCCCTATTCTGTTCCATTGATTTATGTGTCTGTTTTTGTGCAAGTATTATACTGTTTTGGTTACTCCACCTTTGCAGTATATTTTGAAGTCTGGAGTTGTGATACCTCCAGTTTTATTTTTCTTGCTCTGGCTATTTGGGGTCTTTTGTGATTCTGTACAAATTTTAGGATTATTTGTTCTGGTTCGTGAAAATGCTGTTGGTACTTGATAGAAATTGCATTAAATCTGTAGATTGCTTTGGGTAGTATGGACAATTTAACAGTATTTATTCTACACTACATAGTTCTGAAATTTAAATTTTCAGGGGCACCTGGTGGCTTAGTTAAGTGTCTGACTCTTGATCTTGGCTCAGGTCATGATCTCATAGTTTGTGGGATTGAGCTCAGTGTCTGGCTCTGTGCTGACAGCGTGAAGCTGCTTGGGATTTTGTCTCTCCCTCTCTCTGTCCCTTCCCCACTTGCTCTCTCTCTCTCTCTCTCTCTCTCTCTCTCTCAAAATAAATAAACTTTAAAAAATATATTAAAAAACAAAATAAAATTTAAGGTTTCATAATGTAGTGTGCCTCTGAATAACCTGAGGAGAGTGTTATATAAAAGAAAACAGTTTCCTAATTCCAGGAAGTAGTACATGAAAGGGATAAATAACTCTTTGTCATTTTAAAGTTAAAACCATTGCTGTCCAGTTTTAAGCTGACATATATTCTTTCATTTTACCTTTCTCATCCCCATAATATTATTAGGCCCTGGATAGCCATGTATATACATGCATATAATCACCAACATGATTCTTTAAGTTTGTTTTTGTTTAAAATATTTAATGATTCCACTTTTTTAAATAAGAGTTTTGTACATAAAAGAATTACCCCAAAACATCATTATTATATAAATTGATGAAGACACTGGTATATTATATGGTACTTTTATCACTATAATCTATTTTGTTCGTATCATTAATCAGGATTAGCATGCTATGTTAGCCAGGAAATTGAGATAACTTCATCCTGTAGCCCTTTACATGAGATTCTCTTCTAGTTCTTGTAAAGTCAGATGTTAAATTTCTAAGAATGAAAATTTGTTTCATTTAATCTTTTCTTTTTTTTAAGTATTAAGAAATTGTCCTCACCATGATTTGAGGTTCATGACCTATGAACCCTTGAATTCTGATTTAGTATAGAATTTGATATTATCTGGTTAGCATAGACACCTAAATTTGTGGATAGCCTTCAGATTTTACCTTTAATAAGATAATAAAAGGCCTTATTAAGCTTTTCGTTTGATGAAAGACTGAGAAACCACAGACCAGTGAAGGAAGAAGCATTGCTGATAAAGGTTATATATTAAAATCTTGTAGTGGCTTATGAAAAAGAGCACTAGTCTTTAATAATTAGGAAATTTAACTTTAGTATTGTATTTAATTCTGTAACTTTCAAGTGACTCTCTAGGGCTGCCTCCCATTCCTACATCTTAACACAAATCTAATGTTTTCCCTTTTATACCAGATTATAAAGCCAGGAAAGAGTCAAAGGTTGATTGTAATATATAGTGAAGATGTTTTGCACATATTTATACATGATATAAATGTTAGTTCTTATTATAATTATAATACAAAGACCTTATGAATACTGTTCATGAATACCAAAGATTGCCATAGTTTGTATGTGTTGCATGATATATGACTGACTGACCGAATGAATGAATCAGTCAATCATTTAATTTGGGCCCTGGACTTCAAAATTATTTAGAGTCTCCCTTTGAATGGAAGATCCTTCTCCTTGGTTTTGAAAATATGCTAAAAGGTATCTTAATGTTGGTATTTGGCTATTTTCTATAATTGCCAAAAAGAAATTATACAGCCCTCCTAAAGATCAGTGAGATAAAAGAAAAAACATGATGAGCTAAATTGTTAATTTTGGTTTGTTTTATGTGTTCCTCAGATCACTGAGATGAAAATTCAGGCAGGGATGCCGTCCTCTTTTAGTTAATGTTAGAGTCTTTCACAATGGTGCTCTCCATATCAGACAGTAATACTGCCCGATATAGTTCTTGACTTAAGGATGTGATTTTTTCTTTTTGTAGTCTGTATTTATGTATCATTTAAGTCCTCTGAAACTTAATTACTTTTATCATTCAAATTTTAGCTTCTTTTCCATTAAAGAGAATAGTGATATGGAATCCTTTTGTTTGAATGGTTGACTGAAAGTACAAAATGTGGAGGATAGAAGCTTAAACAGGGAATAGTGAATTTTTAAAAAAGTTTTTAGTTCATGTGTTTATCTTTTAAAAGTTTATATATTTTGAGAGAGAGAGAGGGAGAGAGAGAGAGAGCATGTGCAAATGGGTGGGGGAAGGGCAGAGAGCGAGAGAATGAGAATCCCAAGCAGATTCTGTGCTATCGGTGCAGAGCCCAATACAGGGCTCCATCCCACGAACCGTGAGATCATGACCTGAGCTGAAATCCAGAGTTGACCACTTAACCAAGTAGGCCACTCAGGCACCCCAGGAATAGTGAATTTTTAAAATTATTCTTTGATTCCCAAGCACTAACATTTTTTTGTTTGTTTCTAGTGTTTCAGAGGTCCTTCCAAAAGTGTCCACAGGGCACAGAAACTGTTTAGATTTTTCCTATGTGTTTTATTTTCTTGATGTTTTTATTTTGCAGAAGGAATTTGCCATTTGCTTTTGATGAAGTTAATACTTGTATAGTATCTTTAGATTTTTATTTCTTGGATTTAGAGTATAATTTGAATATTAGATTTCAAAAGGTTTATGTGTAAATGGCCTTTGGTGGTCAAATCTGGTTTGTAATTAATTTACTGTAATTTAGTTACCAGGGACTGATGGGGAGTCATTCACATATTTATATTTTCTGTTCAACATATTTATAAATATTTGATGATTATTAATTTTTCTCTAATGTGTTCTGAACTTCAAGGAATTAAGGCTCTGTGTAAGTACTTATCTCTGTGCATTTTGTTACATTTATATTCATTGGTTGTAAGTAACTTACTATACATAATAAATGTACATTTTAAAAGATGGTCCTTCTAAAGCTTTGCTTGGGGTCTTTGCTGGGAAGATAATTTAGACACATGGAGAGGGTTGCTTGCTTTACTATTTATCATTTTCCCAGACAAATCCATGGAGACAGGCTGCTGATAGGATAGGAGAAAAACAACAAAAACAAATACAGTGCTTTGGCCTGGAACTGCATTGTATTATCTGTGCTGTCAGCTAGAGTCTTTGCTCACTTACCCAGACAATCTCCACAGGGATTAAAACTTCCCTCTGCATTAGTGATAGCCTTTAGTACACTGCAACCTCATGTCCAGTTAAAAAAAAAAAAATGGCTATAAACAGTTTTTAATAGCTTGCAAAATCCTTACCAGTTCAACCTTTGAGGAGAGTGATTATGTTGATAAGTCAAACAGGTATATCAGCAATTAAGTTGCTAATCACCTGGATTTCAGTTTTAATTTCCATATATAGGCCCTCACAGCCCCCAACTTAGGGCCTGATTTGAGCGCTTACAGTGATGAATATACTGGTAATTCAAGTCATTTTTGAGGACAGTTCTTAAAACAACAAAAAAAGGTTATAAGAATTTTAATTCTTCATGAAGGTTTAGAAGGATAGAATTACAAGAACAAAGAACAAGAACAGTAGGAAAAACCTCAGAAGATTCTGTCAACTAAATAGAACTAGTAAGAACCAGTTTCCTCATCAAGCAGTGAAATGCCTGAACTCTCCAGGAAGCTGATTATCTATTATTTTCTTAAAGATTTCTGCTAATAAGGATTTAATAACCTTCTGTGGTTCTCAACCTGATGATTTTTCTCCCCACTCCACACACTGATGTTTTGCAATATCTGAAGACATTTTTGGTTGTTGCAAATGGAGTGATGATATTGGCCTCCAGTAGGTAGAGGCCACAGATGCTGCTCAGCACTTTGTGTTGTGTACAGGAGAGCTCCGACAACAAAGTATTATGTAGCCCTGAAGTCAATAGCATTGAAGTTGAGAAACCCTGCTCCCAAAGCATGGATTTTTGTCTTGATGGGAGTTTTTCCAGATGAATAGCCCACTGATGTTTACAGTGTTATAGAGAGAGTTTATTTTGTTTCTTTGAATTACTAATAAGAGAAAAAAGAGGCTTTTTTAAAAAGAGTTGACTTGAGAATTTATGAACATGATAAACACAAACATTTTTGAAAAATGTTCACAGAGATGATATGGTGATCTCATAATACAGAGAAATGGAAAATAGTCTTATTTGATGATAGAAGGACATGAGAAATTTAGTAGTTCTTACCTTCACAAATATTAAAGGGAAATTCTACCTTGCAGGAGATAGGGTTATATAGAATTATTTCTGTATTGGTGAATTGAATCATTTAATAAATAAAGGGTAACATTATATGTAAAATTAATTATTTTTGGTGAAATATTCAGTAACCTGAAGCTCCGGATTCAGTTCTCAGATGTGACTGTTGGTAATTTACTTTTTGTCTAAGTCTCAGTTAACACGTCTGGAAAGTCAGGTGGTTATTTTAAACTTGTCAGATGGGTGTTTGCTGATATCTATTTAGTAATTTGTAGTGACACTAATATTTTTTTATATGAATTAAAACAGTTGTCCAATCTTTAATTGCCGGTCCTCAGTGTAAGGAATAGTCATGCTGTTGTTCATTTCTCATATGGAGTACAACAGTACTTCCATTCATTTTTGTCACTGTCTCCTCAAACACAGTAATTTGCAGTACAAAGAAGTGTATAAACATGTATAACATGTGTAAACACAAACACGCTAGTAACTTAGTTGGTGGTAGGGAAGTTAGAGACTGACAAAAAGTATTTATATTACCTTGCTTTCCAGAGATTTAGGATTTAGGAATCTGGCCTGATATCTATGGCATGACCAAAACAACCATTGAAGCTCCCGGAAGTAGTACATGGGGTAGAATATATAGCCTCCAGAGATTTAATAATATAGCACAATCCATCCATTGTGCTAAAACACAGACATTGGTGACTAAATGTAAGTGATATTCTTAAACTCACTGTATTACAAATAATCACAATTGATCTTATTTTTTTGTTTGAAGTTTTTATTTAAATTCTAGTTAACATACAGTGTAGTATTGGTTTCAGGAGTAGAATATAGTGATTTATCACTTCCATATAACACCCAGTGCTCATCACAAGTACCCTTCTTAATACCCTTCAGCCATTTTAGCGCACCTCCCACTCACCTCCCCTCCAGCAACCCTCAGTTTGTTCTCTATAGTTAAGAATCTCTTGTAGTTTGCTTCCCTCTCTTTTTTTTTCCTTCCCCTATGTTCATCTGTTTTGTTTCCTTTTTTAATGTTTATTTATTTATTTTTGAGACAGAGAAAGAGGGAGGGAGGGAGACCAAGTGGGGGAGGAGCAGAGGGAGAGAGAGAATCACAAGCAGGCTCCACACTGTCAGCATGTCAGTGTTAAACTCATGAACTATGAGATCATGATCTGAACCAAAATCAGGGGTTGGAGGTTTAACCACCTGGGCCACTCAGGCACTCCTCATCTGTTTTGTTTCTTAAACTTCATATATGGGTGAAATCATATGATACTTGTCTTTATCTGACTGACTTCTTTCATTTAGCATAATGCATTCTAGCTCCATCCATGCTATTGCAAATGGCAAAGAATTTCATTCTTTTTTATGGCTGAGTACTATTCCATTGCATGTATATACCACATCTTTATGCATTCATCAGTCAATGGACATTTCCATAATTTGGCTCTTGTTGATAATGTTGCTGCAAACATCAGGGTGCATGTGCTCCTTTGAATCAGCATTTTTTTTTGTATCCTTTGGGTAAATACCTAGTAGTGTAATTGCTAAGGTCCTAAGGTAGTTCTATTTTTAACTTTTTGAGGAACCTCCATACTGTTCTCCAGAGTGGCTACACCAGTTTGCATTCCCACCAACAATGCAAGAAGGTTCCCCTTTCTCCGCATCCTTGCCAACATCTGTTGTTTCATGTGTTGCTAATTGTAGCCATTCTGACAGGTGTGAGGTGGTACCTCATAGTAGTTTTTATTTGTATTTCTCTGATGATGAATGATGTTGAGCATCTTCCATGTGTCTATTAGCCATTTGTATGTCTTCTTTGGAAAAATGTCTGTTGATGTCTTTTGCCCATTTCCTCACTGGTTCTTTTGTTTTTTGGGTGTTGAGTTTGAGAAGTTCTTTATAGATTTTGGATACTAACCCTTATTCTGGGATGCCATTTGCAAATATCTTCTAACATTCCTTTTAGTTTTGTTGATTGTTTCCTTCTCTGTGCAGAAGCTTTTTATCTTGATGAAGTCCCAGTAGTTCATTATTGCTTTTGTTTCCTTTGCCTCCAGAGACATGTTGCTACAGGCCGATGTCAAAGAGGTTGCTGCCTGTGTTCTCCTGTAGGATTTTGATGGTTTCCTGTCTCACATTTAGGTCTTTCATCCTATTTTTGTTTATGGCATAAGAAACTGGTTCCGTTTCATTCTTCTGCATGTCACTGTCCAGTTTTCCCAACACCATTTGTTGAAGAGACTGTCTTTTTCCCATTGGATATTCTTTCCTGCTTTGTCTGAGATTAGTTGGCCATATATTTCTGGGTCCATTTCTGGATTTTGTTTTCTTTTCCATTGATATATACATTCGTTTTTGTGCCAACATCATACTGTCTTGATGACTACAGCTTTGTAATAGTGCTTAAAGTCCAGAATTGTGATTCCTGTAGGTTTGCTTTCTTTTTAAAAATTGATTTGGCTATTTGAGGTATTTTGTGGTTCCATACAGATTTTAGGATTGTTCTAGTTCTGTGAAAAATGCTGGTGGTATTTTGATAGAGATTGCATTGGATGTGCAGATTGCAATTGATCTTATTTTTTTAAATAGTCATATTGTCTACCACACCACCCACACCCCATTAATGAGCTGAATGCATGCTGTGGAAAAGTCATGCTTTTTGTAAAGGAGAGGGTGAAAAAAAATGCAGTTTGAAGTCAAGTATCTTAGCAAATCACTTAGCCTTTGTTTACGTGTTTAAGAAGTTGTCTGTTTGGCCGAGACAGAAAATCTGCATTCTATCACCACCAAAAGTCCTCTTAAAGTTTTTGTTTTCTTTTGTTTTTTAAATAAGTAGACCAGCCACAGCTGTGTTAGTATAGGAAAAAATTCAGAGAAGAAATTGAATCTTAGCTAGAGGTGAAACATGTTAAGTTTGATGATCAATTAGAGACTGTAATATATAAAATAAGTTGTTCCACTGCTAACAGAAAGTAATGTAATAAATTTCAGTGTTATTCAATATATTCTTTTAGTTATTTTTATTTATACAGAAGATTTTGTTTAGATATTTTGAATAGGTAATCTATATTAAATGATTAAAAGATCAAATCTGTAGAAAGATACACATGGTGATACTTTACTCCCCCTTAACTCCCCCTTAGTTTTATTAGTCTCTTTCTTCTTCCAATGTTGTTTTTAATACAAGCAAATATGTATATTTATTTATTGTTCCCAATTTATTGTTTCCAATACCCATAGTCCCATACAAGATGTAGGAAACTATCTATATGTATGCTGTTAAGAGCTGTGCTTTTTTCATTTAGCACTGTATCTTGGAGATCATTCCTTCTCAGTATATGGGTATTTTCCTCATCCTTTTGTAGGCTGCATAAGCACAGAACTACATACAAATAGTATGTAGTATGGACACTTAGACTGCCATCAGTCTTTTGCCATTACTAACAACCTTATCCAACTGTTATTTTGTAGTTGTGCGGGTTTGTCATAAAGTGGGCATACTGTATTAAAGGGTAAATGCTTTTTTAGTTTTGGTATATATTGCCTTATTTTCTTCTACAGTGGTTCTACCATTTGGCTGTCTCACCAGTAATTTTTAATGTGTCAAGATTTTCAGGTAACTGCTGCTTGGTAGCCATTAGTAGTTAATTAAAAAAAATCAAATGAGGAATTATTAAAATATTTTATATAAAGTTTAATGACTTTTCTTTAACATAGACATTTAAACATTATTAATTTGCTATTCATTTGTTTCAGGGCAAATGAGTTTCTTTGAGAATATACTGATTGGAGTTATATGGTATCTCTTATCTAAACTTCACTGTATTGCTTTCAATGTGTTTTGACTTTTATATAATGAGAGCTTAGGGCACCCTAGGTTTCCCTGTTCTTTTACAGATGTTCTGCTTATACCAAAATAGTTATTTTAGTTTAATTCACTTTTTTTAAAAATTTCCTAAGCATTTATTTGCCTTGGTTTTTACAGAAATAGTCATGTTCCTTTGGCAGTCATATTTTATTGGTTTAAATAATATTTATTTATATCACATTATTTTAATATTAAATAAGTATTAAGCTAGAATTATTGATTCAGGATTTTTAAATTGTTTTTGTTCTCTGATTTATCATTGTGTTTATTAATCTTCTGGCCATATTAAGTGCTCAGTAAATACTTACTGAATAGAAGAGAGACAGGAAAGAGGTAGCATAGGAACAGACTCAGCTGATTTTGCTATGCACCCAGAACAGGAGAGTAAAGGTTAGGTTAGGGGGAGGATGTGGGAGCATAGCAAATGCAATCTTATAGGCCAGTGATATTTAGCCTTCTATGGCAGGTACAATCATGCATTGGAAAATTAAGACTTTTGTGATAATTCCTCCATAAAGAAATTGAAAGAGCATTGACCTAAAAGAGGCTTTAATTCTAGGTTCTAACTCACTTACTTAGCATAAGTACCAGGCTGGGCTAGACGTCTGTGTATTTTACTCTTGTTCAGCCACCAGCTTATTTTTTATAAAGATACTTGTTTTCTAAGTTTTATTTTTCCCTGTGCATCATCATGGATTTGTCATATTCATGTATCAGCTTACTACAGTTTATATTTTCCTTCAGTTGATATTTTAAACACTTAGATAAATTTAATGAATAAGGATAATTTATATCTCCCTAAAAAGGATACTTGTCATAAATAAAAACAACAGTAAAAATAAATACAGTGAAAACAAAACAGTGCTATTAAGTGTGATCTTTGCAGAGGGCTCAAAGCAAAACAAGACTAGCAAGATTTAGGTGCCTCCCTTCCCCAGAAGCAGAACCACAGAGCACAAGAACAAGGCAGAAAGGGTAAAATGTTAATAATAGGTGAACTGAGTAAAGGTTATGTGGGAGTTCTGTGTATTCTTCTTATTCTTACAACTGTAATGTGAATTTGAAATAATCTCTAAAAAAAGAAATTTAAAAATGATCCTGTGATAATTAGAAAATTAAAAAGGGAATAAAATTAATGTTATTTATTTAGATGGCCCACATATCATCTAAAAACATTTCAGGTTTTTGTAGGCATTCCACTCTTCCAGAACTAGCATGCTAGATGATCTCTAAGGTCCTTTCTTGTTCTTATGTTCAGTGACACAGTATACATTGTGTTAAGGCAGCCAAATTAAAGCTACCTTCACTCCCAATTCAGTGTTTCAATGAGTAACATTATGGAGGCTCAGAATGAGGTAAGGCTCTTGTTGGATAAGGTAACGTGAATGGGTTGAAGAGAAGAAGTAGCTTAGGAAGAATACCCTAGACTGTTAACAGTTGTGAGAAAGACAAATACTGGGTAAGAAAGTTTTTGAGACAATTCAGAGAGCTTCTGCCTAACACACAAATTATTAAGTTTTAATAATACTGATGATAATAATAATAATAATTGATCTCTGATAATAAGAGATTGTAAGAAGTTTGGGTATGGATATATTTCTGAAAAGTACTACCACCACCATTAATTGAGGATTTTTTAATGTACTGATGCTGTTCAAAATTGTTGATATACATTAGCCCACTCATTTAGTTCTTATACCAATCATATGAGGTTATGAGGTACTCTTAATCCTGTTCTACAGATAAATAAAAGTGAGGCACAGGAGGGTTAAATAATTACATCAAGGTTATATTACAAGTAAGTTATGGAACCAGATTGTCTGACTTGAAAGTCCGGGACCTTAACCTTTCTTCTCGACCATATTTTTATAGTGTTTTGTTTTGTTTTTTAAATTATAATTAGGGACTTCTGCCTTTTAGTTTTCAGTAGTCACTGTACCTTATTTTGTTTTATTATTAGGCTTTCAGTTACATTGTTTCTTTAAGCAAATTAAATATAGTCATTTAGACTCAGCTTCAAAACATTTCCAATATATTCGGTCTTTGTAGATGTGATTCTATATGTCTTGTAACAACTGGTTCTCTGATGGTGTATGTCCTCTGTTTTTGTGTGTGTGTGTGTGTGTCACTTTTTATTGTTAGCGCATGTTTCTTGAAGTTTATTATTGAGGTTTGAACTTACAATATTTTTCTATTACAGAGAGTTTGTATTTTTTTTCTGTAGGGGACCTGGAGACACTATCACCCGAAAAACAATCTTTTTTGAAAAAGTTTCCATTTATGACATCATTTCAGACTTACACTACAGTTAACAGTAATTTTATAATCGGTTTCCTTATGTCTTTAACCCAAGTTCCCCAGGTGTTAACATTTTCACATTCAGTTTATTACTTTCTCTACTTGTATTTCTAAATTTTTTTCTGAACCATTTGAAAGGATATTATATATATGATGCCTTTGCCGTAAATACTTGAATGTGTGTTCCCTCAAAACCAAAGCCATTCTCTTACAAAAAAATCACAATTCATTGATCAAAATCAGGATACTAATGCTGACCCAGTACTGTTATATAATCTATATATAACACCCACCTTTTGTTAATTACCCAATAATGTCCTCTGTAAAAAAGAAAATGCAGTATCATGTGCAACATTTAGCTATCCTATGTCTTTATTCTCCTTTAATATGAAATAATTCCTCAGTCTCTCTGTCCTTCATGATTATAACGTTCTTCAAGAGTATATGACCATTATTTTGTAGAATGTCCCTCAGTTTAGGTTTTTCTGATGTTTATTCATGAGGAGATTCAGGTTATGCATTTTGATAGTAATGCCACAGATGCAATATTCTTCTCTTATCAGGAGTCACATGACTGATTTGTACCATTATTGGTGATGTTATTTTTGATCACTGGGTTAAGGGGATGTCTTTCAGTTTCTTTACCACAAAGCTACTGCTTTTCCATTATAGTTTATAATTATCTTGTTGAGATATACTTTGATCCTGTGTAAGTATCTTAGTGCTACTTAGACTTTCACCACTAATTTAAGAATCCATTGATGTTTCTTGCCTAAACAAGTTATTTTTACAATGGTTGCCAAATGGTGATGTTTCTCATTGCATCATTTTTTTTTCCTGCATGTATTGATTGGCTTTCTACTCTAAAGAAGAGATTCCTCCTTTTTCCTTATGTTTATCACTATAGACATGGATTCTTAACTTATTCATTGATTTTTAATACTTAACTGTCATTATTTATCTTGATCCTCAAATTATCCCAATTTAGGCCAATGGACCACCTTCAAGCTCCTGTACCTTTTTCCTATATCTCCAACATTCTTCTATACTTTCTTTCTGACATGAGATAGATGTTCTGAATAAATATTTTACTTTCTCTGCTGCAATTCTGAAATCAGTCACTTTTCCAAGGGGCTCTGATTCCTTTTGCTGGAGAATGGTATTTAGAAGCCAAGTTCTGCACATTAACTATGCTCATTGCTATTGGGGTCCCCAGGACAACTTTAAACTAAATTTTTAGCTGAGTTTTTTTGGGCTATGTGGGTAATCTTATTTAAGGTTCATAATTATCATTTCTATGGGGAGTTATTTTTTTTCCTCATCTATTTCTCTTTCACTATGAGCTAAAGCCATGGTGGCATATCCCTACAGTTTTGTCTGTAGGCTGGATTTGACTGGGATGACTGACTAAAGGTGTCCTCCTTTGAAGTCCCTGCCCTAGATTCTTTCTCAACTATCTACCAAGGCCAGGCCTTTGATTGTGTTTTTACTTTTACAGGTGAATGGGATTCATTAAAACTAAATTTCTAGACCATAAGGAATTCTCAAGGCAAACTCATAAGGAACTCAAGGCAAATGCCTGCTCTAGAGGTAGCTATTTTTCATTGGCTTGCCTCTAACTTTGTGTATTCTTATTGTTTCTTGAGAATTCTCTTATTGCCTTCAGTGTTGAAATAGATAGTTTTTGAGTCTGGAGGAAATGGAGTAGGAGGAATCTAAGCTCACCTTGTCCCGCAGATCCAACTAGATAACACTCAAATCAGTGTAAATAACCCAGAAAACGACCTGAAGACTGGCAGAGCAAACTCTCCATGGCTATGTAGAGAAGAGGCCACATTAAAGAGGGTATGAAGGACAGAGACCCTGTCAGGATCTAAATGGACTCATGAGATGGTTCCTGGAGAGGGTGGTGCCACAGGTGTGGAAAGAGAAGACAGACAGATTCACACCAAGGAATGCACATAGGAAAGATGAATCACCATAACATTTGGCTTTGAAAACCAGAGGGGTAGAATTTTACAGTTTCCTACAATCAGCAGGAACCTAAAACCTAGAACTTTAAAAATCAGTAGGCTTAGCACTGGGAGAGCCCGGAGTGCTAGGGGAAACTGAGTCCCTGCCCTTAAAGAGACAGCAGGACAAACAGCCTTGTGGAGATATAGCATAGAAGCAGCAGTTTGAAAATCATATGGGGTATACGGGAGAGAGATTTGTTTACTAATCTCAGAGCATGTGCTAGAAGTGCAGAGATCCTCTATAGAGGACATCTCTAGGAATAAAGGATTTGGTGGGGATTGTTTCCCTCTCACATCCCTGCCCCCAGCTTAAGAACATGGCATTGTACTGACACTTGCTACCTAACAGTGCTAAGACTGCACCCTGCCCATGTGTTCCCCTGCAGACACACCTCCTTCAGCCAAGCCCAGGCTCAAGGTCTCCTCCCACAGCATATCAGCAGAAACTTTGCTAACACCACATGTCCTGTTGGCTTCTGCAGATCCACTACCTCCAGTATACTTTTGGCCAGAGCCCATCCAAAGCCATGCCACAAATCTGGTAGTGGGCATGCAGCCCCAGTGGGCTACCACCACTTCAAAGTGATTCCTGCTCCAGGGAGAGAGAAGGTTAACCACGCAACCAGTCAGACTACAGCCCTGGCAACAGGCTGGGAACAGACAGCTGGTCTGATTGCAGCACCCTCCCCCCTCCCCACACACACACAACAAAAGCTTCTCAGGGGACAAAATAGGGAAAATGAAAGTGCTCTGCAGTTTAGTGCTACTGCATTTCTGGAAAATGCTTGGTCTGACTCAACTCAAGTGCCCAGATCAGCCCACCAGCAGTGCAGAAAAGATACACTGCCCATGACAGATAAAGAGAGCCACTGGAGATGACTGGACCAAAGGAAAAATGGCTTAGCCATAACAGCAGGGTGCATACAACACACATAGGAGACATCCCTGAAGCTTCAGGTTCTGGTGAGCAGGGGGCACTGTACTGCAGGGCACTACAGTACATCTTCTTCATAAGACCACTACCTTCAAGAGCAAGAGATGTAGCTGACTTTTCTAAAAAGTAGAAACAGACACAGGGGTGCCTGAGTGGCTCGGTTGAGCATCCCAACTCTTGATTTCGGGTCAGGTCATGGTCCCAGGGTTGTGGGATCAAGCCCCATGTTGGGCTTCATATTTAGCATGGAGCCTTCTTAAGATTCTCTCTCTCTGCCCCTCTACCCTGCTGGTGTGCTCTCTCTAAAAGATATACATATATATACACATACATGTATATGTATATGTATATGTATATAATATGCATACACACACACACATACATACATATATGTATATGTATATATAGAGAGAGAGACAGAGCTAGACAAAATGAAGACATAGTGAAAAATGTCCTGAATGAAAGGACAGGACAAAATCACAGCAAGAGACGTAAGTGACACAGAGATAAGTAATATGCCTGATAGATGACTTAAAGTAATGATCATAGAGATACTTACTTGAAGTAAGTACTTATTGTACTTGAGAAAAGAGTGGAAGACCTCAGTGAGACCCTTAACAAAGAGATAGAAAATATAAAAAAGAACCAATCAGAAATAAAGCACTCAGTAGTTGAAATTAAAAATACATTAGATGGGGGCACCTGGGTAGGTCAGTTGGTTGGGTGTCCAACCTCAGCTCAGGTCATGATCTCATGGCTCGTGTGTTCGAGCCCCACGTGGGGCTCTGTGCTGACAGCTTGGAGCCTGGAGTCTGCTTCAGATTCTGTGTCTCCCTCTCTCTCTGCCCCTCCCCCTGCTCACACTCTGTCTCTCTCTCCTTCAAAAATAAACATTAAAAAAATTAATTTAGGGGCGCCTGGGTGGCGCAGTCGGTTAAGCGTCCGACTTCAGCCAGGTCACGATTTCGCGGTCCGTGAGTTCGAGCCCCGCGTCAGGCTCTGGGCTGATGGCTCAGAGCCTGGAGCCTGTTTCCGATTCTGTGTCTCCCTCTCTCTCTGCCCCTCCCCCGTTCATGCTCTGTCTCTCTCTGTCCACAAAAATAAATAAACGTTGAAAAAAAAATTTTTAAAAATTAATTTAAAAAATACTTAAAAATAAATTATAAAAATAAAAATACACTAGATGGAATAAATTGTAGACAAGGGAGAGTAGAAAAATGCATCAGCAACCTGGAGGACAGAGTAATGGAAAGCAATCAATCTGAACAGGTGAGAGGAAAAAAATACAAAATGAAGACAGACTTAGGGAACTCGGCAACACCATCAAGTGTAGTAAGATTCACATTATAGGGAATCTCAGAAGAAGAGAAAGAAAAGGGGGCAGAGAATTTGAAGAAATAATAGCTGAAAACTTGCTGAATCTGGGAAAGGAGACAAATCCATATCCAGGAGGCACAGAGAGCCCCCAACAAAGTCAACCCAAGGAGATCCAAACCAAGACATATAGCAATTAAAATGGCAAAAAGGAATAATAAAGAGAGAATTTTATTTTATTTTATTTTATTTTATTTTATTTTATTTTATTTTATTTTATTTTATTTTATTTTATTTTATTTTATTTTATTTTATTTTATTTTATTTTATTTTATTTTATTTTTATATATGAAATTTATTGACAAATTGGTTTCCATACAACACCCAGTGCTCATCCCAAAAGGTGCCCTCCTCAATACCCATCACCCACCCTCTCCTCCCTTCCACCCCCCATCAACCCTCAGTTTGTTCTCGGTTTTTAACAGTCTCTCATGCTTTGGCTCTCTCCCACTCTAACCTCTTTTTTTTTTTCCTTCCCCTCCCCCGTGGGTTCCTGTTAAGTTTCTCAGGATCCACATAAGAGTGAAACCATATGGTATCTGTCTTTCTCTGTATGGCTTATTTCACTTAGCATCACACTCTCCAGTTCCATCCAGGTTGCTACAAAAGGCCATATTTCATTTTTTTCTCATTGCCACGTAGTATTCCATTGTGTATATAAACCACAATTTCTTTATCCATTCATCAGTTGATGGACATTGAGGCTCTTTCCATAATTTGGCTATTGTTGAGAGTGCTGCTATGAACATTGGGGTACAAGTGCCCCTATGCATCAGTACTCCTGTATCCCTTGGATAAATTCCTAGCAGTGCTATTGCTGGGTCATAGGGTAGGTCTATTTTTAATTTTCTGAGGAACCTCCACACTGCTTTCCAGAGCGGCTGCACCAATTTGCATTCCCACCAACAGTGCAAGAGGGTTCCCGTTTCTCCACATCCTCTCCAGCATCTACAGTCTCCTGATTTGTTCATTTTGGCCACTCTGACTGGCGTGAGGTGATACCTGAGTGTGGTTTTGATTTGTATTTCCCTGATAAGGAGCGACGCTGAACATCTTTTCATGTGCCTGTTGGCCATCTGGATGCCTTCTTTAGAGAAGTGTCTTTTCATGTTTTCTGCCCATTTCTTCACTGGGTTGTTTTTCGGGTGTGGAGCTTGGTGAGCTCTTCATAGATTTTGGATACTAGCTCTTTGTCCGATATGTCATTTGCAAATATCTTTTCCCATTCCGTTGGTTGCCTTTTAGTTTTCTTGGTTGTTTCCTTTGCTGTGCAGAAGCTTTTGATCTTCATAAGGTCCCAGTAATTCACTTTTGCTTTTAATTCCCTTGCCTTTGGGGATGTGTCGAGTAAGAGATTGCTACGGCTGAGGTCAGAGAGGTCTTTTCCTGCTTTCTCCTCTAAGGTTTTGATGGTTTCCTGTCTCACATTCAGGTCCTTTATCCATTTTGAGTTTATTTTTGTGAATGGTGTGAGAAAGTGGTCTAGTTTCAACCTTCTGCATGTTGCTGTCCAGTTCTCCCAGCACCATTTGTTAAAGAGGCTGTCTTTTTTCCATTGGATGTTCTTTCCTGCTTTGTCAAAGATGAGTTGGCCATACGTTTGTGGGTCTAGTTCTGGGGTTTCTATTCTATTCCATTGGTCTATGTGTCTGTTTTTGTGCCAATACCATGCTGTCTTGATGATGACAGCTTTGTAGTAGAGGCTAAAGTCTGGGATTGTGATGCCTCCTGCTTTGGTCTTCTTCTTCAAAATTCCTTTGGCTATTCGGGGCCTTTTGTGGTTCCATATGAATTTTAGGATTGCTTGTTCTAGTTTTGAGAAGAATGCTGGTGCAATTTTGATTGGGATTGCATTGAATGTGTAGATAGCTTTGGGTAGTATTGACATTTTGACAGTATTTATTTTTCCAATCCATGAGCAGGGAATGTCTTTCCATTTCTTTAAATCTTCTTCAATTTCCTTCATAAGCTTTCTATAGTTTTCAGCATACAGATCCTTTACATCTTTGGTTACATTTATTCCTAGGTATTTTATGCTTCTTGGTGCAATTGTGAATGGGATCAGTTTCTTTATTTGTCTTTCTGTTGCTTCATTGTTAGTGTATAAGAATGCAACTGGTTTCTGTACATTGATTTTGTATCCTGCAACGTTGCTGAATTCCTGTATCAGTTCTAGCAGACTTTTGGTGGAGTCTATCGGATTTTCCATGTGTAATATCATGTCATCTGCAAAAAGCGGAAGCATGACTTCATCTTTGCCAATTTTGATGCCTTTGATTTCCTTTTGTTGTCTGATTGCTGATGCTAGAACTTCCAGCACTATGTTAAACAGCAGCGGTGAGAGTGGGCATCCTTGTCGTGTTCCTGATCTCAGGGAAAAAGCTCTCAGTTTTTCCCCGTCGAGGATGATGTTAGCTGTGGGCT
The DNA here is from genome assembly GCF_018350175.1 of Felis catus. Lineage (NCBI taxonomy): Eukaryota > Metazoa > Chordata > Mammalia > Carnivora > Felidae > Felis > Felis catus. The sequence continues at coordinate 101,097,117 of NC_058371.1, read as the reverse complement.
TTTCATAAATGGCTTTTATGATCTTTAAGTATGTTCCTTCTATCCCGACTTTCTCAAGGGTTTTTATTAAGAAAGGGTGCTGGATTTTGTCAAAGGCCTTTTCTGCATCGATTGACAGGATCATATGGTTCTTCTCTTTTCTTTTGTTAATGTGATGTATCACGTTGATTGATTTGCGAATGTTGAACCAGCCCTGCATCCCAGGAATGAATCCCACTTGGTCATGGTGAATAATTCTTTTTATATGCCGTTGAATTCGATTTGCTAGTATCTTATTGAGAATTTTTGCATCCATATTCATCAGGGATATTGGCCTGTAGTTCTCTTTTTTTACTGGGTCTCTGTCTGGTTTAGGAATCAAAGTAATACTGGCTTCATAGAATGAGTCTGGAAGTTTTCCTTCCCTTTCTATTTCTTGGAATAGCTTCAGAAGGATAGGTATTATCTCTGCTTTAAACGTCTGGTAGAACTCCCCTGGGAAGCCATCTGGTCCTGGACTCTTATTTGTTGGGAGATTTTTGATAACTGATTCAATTTCTTCACTGGTTATGGGTCAGTTCAAGCTTTCTATTTCCTCCTGATTGAGTTTTGGAAGAGTGTGGGTGTTCAGGAATTTGTCCATTTCTTCCAGGTTGTCCAATTTGTTGGCATATAATTTTTCATAGTATACCCTGATAATTGTTTGTATCTCTGAGGGATTGGTTGTCATAATTCCATTTTCATTCATGATTTTATCTATTTGGGTCATCTCCCTTTTCTTTTTGAGAAGCCTGGCTAGAGGTTTGTCAATTTTGTTTATTTTTTCAAAAACCCAACTCTTGGTTTCGTTGATCTGCTCTACAGTTTTTTGAGATTCTATATTGTTTATTTCTGCTCTGATCTTTATTATTTCTCTTCTTCTGCTGGGTTTAGGCTGCCTTTGCTGTTCGGCTTCTAGTTCCTTTAGGTGTGCTGTTAGATTTTGTATTTGGGATTTTTCTTGTTTCTTGCGATAGGCCTGGATTGCAATGTATTTTCCTCTCAGGACTGTCTTTGCTGCGTCCCAAAGCGTTTGGATTGTTGTATTTTCATTTTCGTTTGTTTCCATATATTTTTTAATTTCTTCTCTAATTGCCTGGTTGACCCACTCATTCGTTAGTAGGGTGTTCTTTAACCTCCATGCTTTTGGAGGTTTTCCAGACTTTTTTCTGTGGTTGATTTCAAGCTTCATAGCATTGTGGTCTGGAAGTATGCATGGTATAATTTCAATTCTTGTAAACTTATGAAGGGCTGTTTTGTGACCCAGTATATGATCTATCTTGGAGAATGTTCCATGTGCACTCGAGAAGAAAGTATATTCTGTTGTTTTGGGATGCAGAGTTCTAAATATATCTGTCAAGTCCATCTGATCCAATGTCTCATTCAAGGCCCTTGTTTCTTTACTGACCGTGTGTCTAGATGATCTATCCATTTCTGTAAGTGGGGTGTTAAAGTCCCCTGCAATTACCACATTCTTATCAATAAGGTTGCTTATGTTTATGAGTAATTGTTATATATATTTGGGGGCTCTGGTATTTGGCGCATAGACATTTATAATTGTTAGCTCTTCCTGATGGATAGACCGTGTAACTATTATATAATGTCCTTCTTCATCTCTTGTTACAGCCTTTAATTTAAAGTCTAGTTTGTCTGATATAAGTATGGCTACTCCAGCTTTCTTTTGGCTTCCAGTAGCATGATAAGTAGTTCTCCATCCCCTCACTCTCAATCTAAAGGTGTCCTCAGGTCTAAAATGAGTCTCTTGTAGACAGCAAATAGATGGGTCTTGTTTTTTTATCCATTCTGATACCCTATGTCTTTTGGTTGGCGCATTTAATCCATTTACATTCAGTGTTATTATAGAAAGATACGGGTTTAGAGTCATTGTGATGTCTGTATGTTTTATGCTTGTAGTGATGTCTCTGGGACTTTGTCTCACAGGGTCCCCCTTAGGATCTCTTGTAGGGCTGGTTTAGTGGTGACAAATTCCTTCAGTTTTTGTTTGTTTGGGAAGACCTTTATCTCTCCTTCTATTCTAAATGACAGACTTGCTGGATAAAGGATTCTTGGCTGGATAAAGACTTGCTGGATAAAGGATTCTTTTTCTGTCTAGCACCCTGAAAATATCGTGCCAATTCTTTCTGGCCTGCCAAGTTTCAAAAGAGAGATCAGTCACGAGTCTTATAGGTCTCCCTTTATATGTGAGGGCATGTTTACCCCTTGCTGCTTTCAGAATTTTCTCTTTATCCTTGTATTTTGCCAGTTTCACTATGATATGTCGTGCAGAAGATCGATTCAAGTTACGTCTGAAGGGAGTTCTCTGTGCCTCTTGGATTTCAATGCCTTTTTCCTTCCCCAGTTCAGGGAAGTTCTCAGCTATGATTTCTTCAAGTACCCCTTCAGCACCTTTCCCTCTCTCTTCCTCCTCTGGGATACCAATTATGCGTATATTATTTCTTTTTAGTGTATCACTTAGTTCTCTAATTTTCCCCTCATACTCCTGGATTTTTTTATCTCTCTTTTTCTCAGCTTCCTCTTTTTCCATAACTTTATCTTCTAGTTCACCTATTCTCTCCTCTGCCTCTTCAAGCCGAGCTGTGGTGGTTTCCATTTTGTTATGCATTTCATTTAAAGCGCTTTTCAGCTCCTCGTGACTGTTCCTTAGTCCCTTGATCTCTGTAGCAAGAGATTCTCTGCTGTCCTGTATACTGTTTTCAAGCCCAGCGATTAATTTTATGACTATTATTCTAAATTCACTTTCTGTTATATTATTTAAATCCTTTTTGATCAGCTCATTAGCTGTTGTTATTTCCAGGAGATTCTTCTGAGGGGAATTCTTCCGCTTGGTCATTTTGGATAGTCCCTGGCATGGTGAGGACCTGCAGGGCACTTCCCCTGTGCTGTGGTGTATAACTGGAGTTGGTGGGCAGGGCCGCAGTCAGACCTGATGTCTGCCCCCAGCCCACCGCTGGGGCCACAGTCAGACTGGTGTGTGCCTTCTCTTCCCCTCTCCTAGGGGTGGGATTCACTGTGGGGTGGTGTGGCCCGTCTGGGCTACTTGCACACTGCCAGGCTTGTGATGCTGGGGATCTGGCGTATTAGCTGGGGTGGGTAGGCAAGGTGCACAGGGGCAGGAGGGGCAGGCTTAGCTCGCTTCTCCTTAGGTGATCCACTTCAGGAGGGGCCCTGTGGCAGCAGGAGGGAGTCAGATCCGCTGCCGGAGGTTTGGCTCTGCAGAAGCACAGAGTTGGGTGTTTGCGCGGAGCGAGCAAGTTCCCTGGCAGGAACTGGTTCTCTTTGGGATTTTGGCTGGGGGATGGGCGGGGGAGATGGCGCTGGCGAGCGCCTTTGTTCCCCACCAAACTGAGCTCTGTCGTCAGGAGGCTCAGCAGCTCTCCCTCCCTTTGTCCTCCAGCCTTCCCGCTTTCCGAGCAGAGCTGCTAACTTTTGTCCTCCCAGACGCTAAGTCGCGCTTGTTGTGGGAACACAGTCCGTCAGGCCCCTCAGCTTTTGCAAGCCAGACTCGGGGGCTCTGCTTGGCCGGCGAGCCGCCCCTCCGCCCCGGCTCCCTCCCGCCAGTCCGTGGAGCGCGCACCGCCTCGCCGCCCTTCCTACCCTCTTCCGTGGGCCTCTCGTCTGCATTTGGCTCCGGCGACTCCGTTCTGCTAATCCTCTGGCGGTTTTCTGGGTTATTTAGGCAGGTGTAGATGGAATCTAAGTGATCAGCAGGACGTGCGGTGAGCCCAGCATCCTCCTAAGCCGCCATCTTGCAAACCTCTCAAGAGAGAATTTTAAAAGCAACAAGAGAAAATAATAACATACAAAGGAAACCCTGAATGCTATCAGCTGATTTTTCAGCAGAAATTTTGCAGGCTGGAAGGGAGTGTCATGATATATTTTAAATGCTGAAAGGAAAAAAAAAAAAACAAAATATTCTATACAACAAGGCTATCATTTAGAATAGGAGAGATTAAGAGGTTCCCAAACAAAAGTTAATGGAATTCATGACCATTAAACCAGCCTTACAAGAAATGTTAAAAGAGAATTCTTTGAGTGGAAAGGAAAGACAGTAAGTAGGAGTAAGAAAAGCAGGAAACACAAAAGCACTAAAAATAAGTATAGCTATAAAAATCAGTCGAGGGACTCAAAATAGAAGGATGTAGACTATGACATCAAATCCCAAAAACATGGTGGGAAGAGGAGTAAAGAATGGGTTCAAACTTAAGTGATCAACAACCACCCTATTGAACCACCCTGGAATCTTGGGAATAAATCCCACTTAATGACAAATTAGACAACCTCTAAGAAATGGAAAAATTCCTTTAGAAACCTCCCAAAACTGAACTAGGAAGAAATAGAAAATTTGAAAACAGACCAGTTACTAGCAATGAGATTGGATCAGTAATCAAAAAATTCCTAACAACAAAAGTCTAGGACCAGACATCTTCACAGGTGAATTTGAACAAATATTTACAGAAGAGTTAAGACCTATTCTTTCAAAATATTCCAAAACATAGAAGAGGAAGGAAAGTTTCCAAATTCATTCTATGAGGCCATCATTACCCTGATCCTAAAACCAGATAAAGACACTGCAAAAAAAAAAAAAAAAAAAAAAGAAGTACAGGTCAATATCAATGATGAATATATGTGTAAAAATACTCAAGAAAATATTAGGAGACTTGATCACTACGATTAAGTGGGATTTATTCCCAGGATTCCAGGTTTAACATTTGCAACTCAATCAATGTGATATACCTCTTCAACAAGAGAAAGGATAAAAAACATTATCATTTCAATACATGCAGATAAAATAAAACATTTGACAAAGTACAACATCCATTCATGATTAAAAAAAAACACAACAAAGTAGGTTTAGAGGGAACATACCTCAACATAACGAAAGCCATATTTGAGAAACCCATAGCTAACATCATACTCAATGGTGAAAAGCTGAGAGCTTCCCTCCTATTGTCAAGAACAAGACAAGATGTCCAATCTCACCACTTTTGTTCAACATAGTAGTAGATGTCCTAGCCACACCAATTAGATAGACAACAAAAAGAAATAAAAGACACCTAGGTTGATAAGGAAGAAGTAAAACTTCCAATATTTGCACATAACATGATACTACATATAGAAGACCCTAAATAACTTCACACAAAAAAACTACCAGAATTGGTAAGTGAATTCAGTAAGGTCACAAATACAAAATCAGTATATAAACATATTGCATTTCTGTACACTAATAATGAAGTAACAGAGGAAATAAGAAAACAGTCTCATTTGCAATTGTACCAAAAAGAATAAAATAGCTAGGAATAAATTTAACCAGGGAGGTGAAAGATCTGTATTCTGAAAGCTATAAAACATTGATGAAAGAAATTGAAGATGACAGAAACAAATGAAAAGATATTCCATGCTCATGCTTTAGGTGAACAAATACTGTTTAAAGGGACATGCTACCCAAAGCAATCTACATATTTAATGCAATCCCTATCAAATACCAACAGCATTTTTCACAGAACTAGAACAAACAATTCTATAATTCGTATGGAATCATAAAGACCCCAGTCAAGGCAGTCTTGAAAAAGAAAAAAAAAAAAAAACTATAGGTGTCACAATTCTAGATTTCAAGATATACTACAAAGCTGTAGTAATCAAATCACTATGGTGTTGGCACAAAAAACAGACACATAGATCAATGGAATAGAATAGAGAGTCCAGAAATAAACGCATGGTTATATGGTCAATTAATCTTCAACAAAGGAGGCAAGAATATGCAAAAAGAAAATCTGTTCAACAAATGGTGTTGGGAAAATTGGACAGCTACATGCAAAAGAATGAAACTGAACTGTTTTCTTACACAATACACAAAAATAAACTCAAAAGGGATGATGGAACTAAATGTGAAACCTGAACCCATAAAACTCCTAAAAGAGAGCACAGACAGTATTTTTTCTCACATTGGTTGTAGTAGCATTTTTCTAGATAATGTCTCTTGAGGCAAGGAAAACAGAAGCAAAAATAAACTTATGGGACTACATCAAAATATAAAGCTTCTGCCCAGCAAAGAAAATAATCAATAAAATTAAAGACATCCTCCTGAATGGGAGAAGGTATTTGCAAGTGACATATTTAATAAAGGCTTTGTATCTAAAATATATAAAGAAGTTATACAATTAAGCACTCGGAAAACAACTAATCCAATTAAAATGGGCAGAAGACATGCATAGACATTTCTCCAAAAAGACATACCGATGGTTAATAGACACACGAAAAGATTCTCCACATCATTAATCATCAGGGAAATACAAATCAAAACCACAGTGAGATATCACCTCATACCTGTTAGAATGGCTAAAATCAAAAACACTAGAAACAAGTGTTGGCGAGATGTTGAGAAAAAGGAACCCTCTTGCACTCTTGATGGGGAATGCAAACTGGTGCAGCCACTGTGGATAACAGTATAGAGGTTTCTCAAAAAGTTAAAAATAGTATCCGGTAATCCCACTACTGAGTGTTTAACCGAAGAATACAAAAATATTCATTCAAAAGGATTTTTGCACCCCTATTTTTACTGCAGTGTTACTTTTAATAGCCAAACAATGGAAGCAGCCCAAACGTCCATTGATTGATGAATAGATAAAGAGGTGTGGTATATACAATGGAATATTACTCAGCCATAAAAAGAATGAAATTTTGCCATTTGCAACAACATGGTTGGATGTAGAGTATATGATGCTAAGTAAAATAAATCAGAGAAAGACACATACTTTATGATTTCCCTCATGTGTGGAATTTAAGAATAAAACAAATGAACAAAGAAAAAATAGAAAAAGCAAAAAACAGACTCTTAACCACAGAGAAGGAATAAATGGTTACCAGAAAGGAAGTGGGTAGGAGGATGGTTGAAATAGATGAAGAGGATAATCTTGATGAGCACTGAGTAACATAGAATTGTTGAACCACTATATTGTACACCTGAAGTTAATATAACATTACATGTTAACTATACTGGAATTAATTTTTTAAATAATAACAAATTAAAATAGAGACAATAAAAGACAGTTTTTAAATTTTGTGTTGTTGGTGTGTATAATCCGAAGATTTTCCCTTTTTTTGGAAAGAACAAGTCTGTATAATTTTTAAGTTAGAAATATTTGAGACTTTCTTCAAGGATTTTTGTCAAATTATTTATACAAATATTAAAGCAAAAACTAAAATAGAATGGATGTCTTGGAAAGAAGGAAATATTTATGGTGAGTTACAATTTATTAACTTAGTGTTAAAAGTGAAAAGGTAAGTGTAAGCAAGTTTCTTGCATCATTTAGATGGTATTTGTTCCACCATTTCAGTCTGTGTCCTTCTGTGTCCTTGCTTTTGTCCTCATAAGGCTCCTCATAAGGACCCTGTGAATCAGTCTTAACTCTTGCAGATAAACTGCAAGTATCCTTGATCTTTCCGAAGAGTCTAGGAAATTATATACTTTGTTCTCCATTTTCCAAACTTACTCTTATACATAAAGGAAGTTTAGATGCAATAGTGCAGTATGCAGGGTCCATCTTCACTCCCCATTTTGCTCTAATTTTCCAACTTGTTTATTCTTGAAAATATAGCATTTCCTGTCAGAATTGATAGGTTAGGTGTGCTGGGGCTGCCAGAACTTTAAAATAAATTACAAAGATAAAGGTTCGGGTTATGTAGTATTGTGTTAATGAGGCCATAATTATGAGGTATTTCCCTGTAGTGACCAGTGATTTTCATCTGTTTTCAAACTTATAGAATTTGTCGTCAATCCTGACCAGCCATTTTGGTTTTGTCTTAGTTGTTGCAAGTACTGGTCAAGAGAATGTGAATGGATACCTGTGAATGAATCACTCCCCTTGAGGAAACAGTCCATTACATTTGAATTTCTTCAGTGAGTCATTAACATAATTTACAATTTTAAATCTTTTCTGACCTCTTCTATCTAATGTTTATGCAAATAACTTCTCAGAGAAATTTTAAGAAAACGCCGTAATGACTAAGGGCTAATATTTCCGTGTGCTGATGACATCATTTTACCCATTACTGTTTACCAATAAAAGCGTTCATTAGTATTAACCATCCTTTCAGTTTATGTATACATAAATTATTTTTATTATTGTATGTGCTGCCATCTTAAACATGGTCTTACATACATAGCCTTCAGGAAAGACTGAGTCTTGGTGAGTCAGGATGGTTACTGCTGTCAAATTCAAGATACTTTGTTTTGTAACCTTGACCAAACAGACTATTTTAAATTTTTTTTTTCAACGTTTATTTATTTTTGGGACAGAGAGAGACAGAGCATGAACGGGGGAGGGGCAGAGAGAGAGGAAGACACAGAATCGGAAACAGGCTCCAGGCTCTGAGCCATCAGCCCAGAGCCTGACGCGGGGCTCGAACTCCCGGACCGCGAGATCGTGACCTGGCTGAAGTCAGACGTTTAACCGACTGCGCCACCTAGGCGCCCCCAAACAGACTATTTTAATTGAGTCAAATTCCATAGGCCTTTTTGTGTCTCCTTAGAGTATAAGGACCTTTTTCCTTGTAAGTTCTTAAAACATGAATATATTCAAGGATGATTGTTTAAAAAACTTCATAGCTGGCAAACTTGACTTTTAATTTGAACTAGTCTTGTCACTCAGGGATGTCATTCATTCTGTACAGATCTGTGTAGATCATATCTGTATCTTTCATTCTGGACTCAGGTCCCATTCTGCTTTCCCAATTGCCTGTTTGTTTTTTGTTTGTTGTTTTGTTGCCTTACTCATTTCCACACATCCACACATCTCTACTTCCAATCTTTAAATTCAAAATTATCTGTTTTAGGGTCTAGGATAATATTTAGATAATCAGATAAACCTTTCCCAAGGATATGCTGATTGGACAGAACTAGATTTGCCCTGAGATGCATTTTTTTTTTTTTTTAACTGTGCACCTTTGGACATAATACTGCCTACTTTTGTTGTCTCATGCAGTAGTAACTAATGAAGGAAAATATCAGAAAGATTTTTGAGGTATTGATAAACTGTTCTTTCTATACATAAGACCATCTCTTTACATTTGTAATCTTTAATGGATAGAATACAAAGCTATAATTTTGGCCATGTCCTCTTTTTTTTATTGCACATTTGTTAGACAACATATTCAGTTGTTGGTAGTGTTTTGAAATTCACCTCTATTCTTTATCCAGATGTGTCCTGCATGCAGTGTAGATTACAATCTGCTTTGCTTTCCTCAGTTTTAAATTGTCATTCCTATTGTTTAATCATGCACTTTCTGAAAATTGACCTCTTTATTTTTTCATTTTATTTTATTTTATTTTCTGGAAAATCTCTTGTCAGATGAACTTTTGTTTGTTTTTCAAAAGACAATTGCCTCGGAAAAATTCATTTTACTTGAGCTTGAAAATGGAAAACTGATATTTTTAATTATAAAAGATGTTTAAAATATCTGAAATATAATAATAGTTAATTCTTTTTTCATTCTCTAAAGTTTTATTTAATAACTTGTATACTCTTTTTCAATTTAAAAGAAAAAAAGATGTTATCAGATCCCTGCCTATTTCACTTTAGAGAAGAACTTAGTTTGGTCTGTCATAGAGACCTGTAATCAGTGTAGCATTTTTATTTATTCCACAAATAACTTATGAGGTCTTGATGATTTTGAGTCTCTTCTAGAAAATATTAATTAGTGTTAACATCTCATATCAACTGTATTGGAATATTTGATCATGAAGAAGCACAAGGCCTTGCCTCAAAACAACTGGTATACTCTCCCATAAGTATAATACGTTCTTATTGGACTTATGCACATCCTATTGTTAATTCTTTACTTTATGAAGGTGAATTTTGAGTGGAAACTATTATTATGATGTTCATTTTTTAACAGTGACATTATAATGAAAGAAGATAGTAAACTTGGGCCACAAGAATTACAAATGGATCTGATGCTCTATAAGAAAATGAATTATTGAAATCTAACTTTGTGTTATATTTTTTTAAACAATAATTTCTTTGCAAAGAAGATATGACAATCAGAAATTACTATTTTCCATGATTTTATTTGCTAATTCTAATACAAGACCACTCTTTTGTCTTAGGAGATGTATTACTTTCTCATGAGGTCTTAGCATTACCACTTTTACCTGTGGCATATGAATATGGTCTTCTGTTGAGGTGCTTGCTTGAGTCCAGATGTTTTCACATAAACTGTGTTTGGAAAGACTGTACTTATATGTGTACGAAACAGTGTCATCATTGGGTCAGCTTTGAACATTTTTATGAAATAGCACACAGATTTTTCTAGACAGTGAGAGAAAAATGAGAAGTCTTGGCTAGATGAAGCCATCCCTTGGGACTGGATATCTCTAGTAGGAAGTGAACTCCTGGATAGAAAAATGACATCAAATATTTTCCAAATTTTGGCCTAGTATTAATCTATTATTCTTACTTGAGAAATGAGCGTGGAAACCAATTTATAGAGATAATTGAGACCATTTGCCATGAACTTACGTATGTATCCCTTCTTTAAACATTGCATATGTCCTTTTATTTCCATGCTTCTCCTTTATTCTCAGAGACGTTCTCTTTAAAGTGAATTGCTCCACTTACTTCCTCTGTCTCATCTCAATTTGAAAATTTTTATGTATTATTTCACTTGAATTCAACAATCATGATATAGTGTAAGGATTGGACAAAAATCTAAGTCATGTAGAGCCTCCAGTTTGGCTTTCAACTCAAAATGTATCTCAATGTCATTCTTGTTTTTCATTCCCATTGCTTCCATTCTGATTCACTTCTTTCTCTGGGTTACTAGAGTTGTCTCTTAACCAGTTTCTCTGCCTCTTAACTTGTTTCTCTGCCTCCTGTCTCTTCTTTCCTCCATTTCATCTTTGTTCTATTTCACAGTCCTCTTCCTAAAGGAATGTCTTTAACCAGGTTATTATGCTTCTTTACCAGGTTACCATACTGCTAAAGAACCTACTACAGTGGCTCCCTCTTGTTTGCCTCAAGTCCAGCTCTTCATTCTGACTTTTTTAGTTTGGAAAAGTTGGGCCTGTTTTTCACCATTATTTTCTATTTTCATGAAACATAATTTTATCCATTTATTCTAGCAATTAAGTCTTCTACTTTTTTTTAATGTTTATTTTTGAGAGAGAGGGGGGTGCAGTAGAGGCAGGGGGGCGGAGGGACAGAGAGAGGGAGACACAGAATCCAAAGCAGGCTCTAGGCTCTGAGCTGTCAGCACAGAGCCCCATGTGTGGCTCGAACCCATGAATCGTGAGATCATGACCTGAGTCAAAGTCTGATGCTTACCCGACTGAAGCCACCTGGGTGCCCCATGGCAATTAAGTCTTCTAGTGTCATGTGTGCTGCACATGCCATGTTCATTATTTCCTCCAGGCTTTTTCTTCTTTTGTCTCTTTTCCATTTAACACCATCCTCATTACTTTTTCTCAGCTGTTTCAGTCTTAACAACCTTTGACTTAAAAAAAAAAAAAAAAGAACTAATTTGGCTTTACCAGTATCTTTTTCTCTACCTTCTCTTCAGTACCACTTAGTTTAGTTCTTGATTTTTCTCTAATAGTTCATTCTTTTCCAGATTTTTCCTATCCATCTAATAGCTTCTAAGTATTTTGATGTCAGAGAGATGAAACCCTTTAAGTATCAGGTAATAGATATTCTTCAAATATTTGACCATTGAGTGAGAATAAGACATAAACTCTTAAATCTCCTTAGTTTTCACTAACAGATTGAAAACAGTTTCTGAGTAGAAACAGAATAATCTTTTAAAAAACAATAACATCACAATTTTGTGAAATCCAACTTTTATAGTTTTAAATCTTTAATATCAGCAGGGGGCAGTCAAACCAAAGTTCATTCTGCTATCTTATGGAAGATTAAAATTTATCTCTGTAAGAGTTTATTCTACTTGGGATACCATCTGTAGTTTATAACCTATTTGTAAATAAATTTTAAAATTCTTAAGTATGTAATTTTGTAGAATTTTTTTTTAATCCAGGGAAGGTAAATTAAGCTGTGTTTTTAGTGAAAAAAAATTGAAAAATGTGTTTTAAAGGACCATGAATTGCTTTATTTGATGTTTTTGTTGGATGCCCAGTTTACATAGAAATTTGTTTTTCCTGCCTCAGAAACAGTATTTCAATTAAATAACATATTATTAAGGTATTTTTCATTCAATAAAATACTAACTTTTATGGAATAGTACTTTCATTTTCCCCTGTGAACTTGAGAAAAATAAGCTTTTATTAGAGGCTGTAGTTTTAACACTGACTGAAACATCGTTTGGCAAATTCTTAAAGTTTGATTGAATTTTTCTTCCTGAGCCTTTCTTCTGGCCAGCTGCAAACAACTAGTGGTATGTGTTTATACATGTGCTCATTTTCACCTCCTCCTCTTGAAGGTTAACCTAGTACTTATTAAGGGAGAAACACAGCTTATACTAAACAGTGTTTAACATATACTGATGGTATTACTGTATTTCCTGTTTTGTGTTCACAATAAGAGGATTCTGAAAAACTGCCTTTGTATAAATACTTCACTGACATTCCAGACAAGTATAATCTTGTCTGCTGGTAGGCAGGAAAGAGTGATGTCCTGGAATGCTGTTACAGAAGGAAATCTCTTTGTGTTCCCAAATGATACCCCTAAACCTTTTAAGAATATAATTTTAAAATGACAACTCTATATTTGCTTTTCCGTCCGTTTATTAACTTTGTATGCATTTACTTCAGAAATGCAATTAGTCCAAAAAAAACCCAAAAAACCCATTATGTTCGAGAAAGAAACATCTTCTTGGTAGTTTGCTGGAAATTTGTTGGTAGAAATGTTGGAGGGTAAACATAAAGACCGATTTAGTAAATCATTATTAGTTATTGTTCTTTTAGCTTAAAACTATTCTTTGATACTTGAATCAGGCTTTTTTGAATTCTCTTCTGGCTTAAAAGGTGCAGTTTCCTACTCCCCTGCAAAATTTCCAGTGAAGAAATAATTTGGAGAGTGTTTTTAGAACACAGATTATGTTTTTTAAAAGTTAAATTTGAAGGTTTTATGTTATTTTATTATTTAATGTGAATCATTAAGATAAATAAAAAATCAGTTGTGTAACTTATCCTTTAATATTCTAATGAATAGATTTTCTTATACCTAGTTATGATAGCTAAGAATTAAAATTGCACTGAAGTTTCTTTTCAATGACTGAAAAAAAATAGTTATGATTTAAACCCCTAAATAATTGCCAAAGCAGACATCATAAACTAGACTTGTGTCTAACTTCTAGATTGGTAGTTCCTTTTCTTCCGTCTCATTACTTCCATCATTGACATGGGAAGTCACCTGATTACTTGCAATGATTCTGTTCTTCAGCTCTCACTCCCTCTAAAACCCAGCAAAATGGAGAATCGCGTGTAAGAATTTCCAAATACAAGGTTTAGAACGCTTGTAAATCACTTTCAAAATGTAGAAAAATATCATATGCTTTTTATGATCAGTAGTTCTTACGTTATTAATGTGTAAGTCATATGTTGTACCTTTCATTTAAATACTTGCTTAAAAATATATTGACATTATTCTTTGTATATGCCCCTTCTCATAAATTTGCTGTATTCTGAAATACTAAAGCTATTCATCTTCATTTAAAGTAGATTAAGACAACAGAACCATTAAATGATATGGTGGTTCTTTTAATGGTGGCAGAAACTCAGATTCATTCTATCTTGCTGTGGTACCATCCCTTAGCCACATGTTTAAAAACTCATTATTCCCTCACTTGAGTTCTCATTCGGGTGAACAGAAATCAGGAGATGAGGTAACAGAGAACTTACTCCCTTGCTTTAAGGACATAACCCATAAATTGCATGTATCATTTACATCCCATTGGGTAATCTTAGCTACATGACCATATTCAGGTACAAGAGAGGCTGCAAGATAAATGTGTTCTATATTTTGATAAATGTATTCTATATTCAGGTACAAGAGAGGCTGCAAGATAAATGTGCTCTGTGGCTGAGCACACAGGTCTAATTGAGGGTTTTATTACTAAAAGAAAGAGAAAAACCTAGCCGTCATTATCTGTTAGTTTTGTTCACTCCCATTGTCTGCTCCTTTTTCTAAATACTCTCTGACTTTGTTTTACATAACACAACAGTCTCCTGGTTTTTCTTCTGTTCCTGCCCCTCTTGACTCTTTTACATATTCTCATCTGCTTAATCAGAGGAGATGATGAAATGTTGCAGTTCATCAAGGCCGAGTGTGAGGACCCCTCTTGTTTCTTCCTTGTCTGTGTGCAATCCCATCTGCATCTGTGACTTCAGGTATCATGTGATTGCACTTGATTTAGCTGACTTTTTCCCTGACCTCTCCAGTGAACTGCCTACTTGGATATCTTGAAGGCATTTCAGTTCAACATATCCTAAATCTTAGTCTTGCTCTAAGTGTTTTAATCAATAAATCTTAACTTTATGAGGTAAATACAATTACCATATCTGATCCTGTAGATTAGAAACTGAGATATAAAAAACTTGACCAAGGTCACAGAGCTTCTTACTGGTGTGTAGTCTGTGAGGTTTTGACAAATGTGCAGAATTGTGTAAGTACCACCAGAATCACAATACAACACTATTCGCTCCAAAAAAATTCCTTCATGCTGCCCATTTTTAGTTAACCCTCTTTCTACCACTAACCCCTGGCAACTACTGATACAGCCGTATAACTGCCATTTCTCAAATGTCATATAAGTGGAACCATGCAGGATGTAACCTTTCGAGTATGGTTTCTTTTACTTAACATGGTTTTGAGAATTGTCTGTGTTGTGTGTATCAATAGTTTGTTCCTTTTCTATTGCTAGATCATATTCCACTGTATGGATATACTACAATTTGCTTAACCATACACCCACTGAAGGACATTTTAGATTGTTTCCAGTTTTTTTCTGTGAATAATGCTACAGTAAACATAAGCAGACAGGTTGTTGTGTGGACATAAGTTTTCATATCTCTAGGATAATTACTAAGAGTGGAACTGTTGAATCATAGGGTGTCTAACTGTATGTTTAACTTCATTGATTTCCAGATTGTCAGGACTTTGTCACATCACCAGCAATATATGAATTCCAGGTTCTTCATTCTTGCCAGCACTTTGTATTGGCAATATTTTTTGTAATTTTTTTTTTAAGTAGTCTCTGTGCCCAGTGTGGGGTTTGAACTCATAACTCTGAGATCAAAAGTTGCATGCTGTACTGACTGAGCCAGCCAGGCGCCTCCTGTATGGGCAATTTAAAAAAAAAATCTTAACCATTATCATAGGTATGTAGTGTTATGTTATTTTCATTTGCATTTCTCTAATGACTAATCCATGATATTGGGCATCTTTTCATTTGCTCATTTTTCATTAGAATATTTTCTTTAAAGAAGTGTTGTAAATTCTTTTCAGCAGTTTTTACTTTTTTAATTAGATTGTCTTCTTGCTTTTATTCTTTATATTCTGATTGTAAATCCTTTGTCAGTTTTTTTTTTTCATTTTTTTTTTCATTTTTTTTTTCAACGTTTATTTATTTTTGGGACAGAGAGAGACAGAGCATGAACGGGGGAAGGGCAGAGAGAGAGGGAGACACAGAATCAGAAACAGGCTCCAGGCTCTGTGCCATCAGCCCAGAGCCCAACGCGGGGCTCGAACTCACAGACCACGAGATCGTGACCTGGCTGAAGTCGGACGCTTAACCGACTGCGCCACCCAGGCGCCCCAACCCTTTGTCAGTTTTATTACAAGTAAGTGTGTAGCTTGTCTTTCTTTCAACAGTGTATTTCCCAGAGCAAAAGTTTTTAATCTTGAAGAAGCCCAATTTCCTTTTTTTGATTTTTGGATTTTTTTTTTAATCAATTCTTTGCTTAACCCAAGGTAATGAATAATTTTTTAAAAAGTATATTGTTGTAAAAAGCATATATTAGAGAATTTACTGTCTTTATCATTTCCTCTTTTTTAAAACCTTTGTTTTGAGAGAGAGAGTGTGTGCATGTAAGAGTTGGGGAGGGGCAGAGAGAGGAGGGCAGAGAAAGAATTCCAAGCAGGCTCCACACTATTAGCGCAGAGCCTGACATGGGGCTTGATCTCATGAACCATAAGATCATGACCTGAGCCAAACATCGAGTTGGACGCTTAACTGACTGAGCCACCCAGGTGCCCCAAGAATTTACTCTTAGTCATCTCTAAATGTACAGTTCAGTAATGTTAAATATATTCACATTGTTATACAATTACCAGAACTTCTTCATCTTGCAAAAGTGAAACTGTATACCCATTAAGCAACAACTCTCTGTTGCCTCCTCCACTCAGCTTGTGGCAACCACCATTCCATTTTATATTTCTTTGAATTTTCCTCCTCTAGATACCTCATATGAGTGGAAGTATGTGTCTTTTTGTGACTTGTTTATTTCACTTAGCATCATGTTCTCAAGTGTCATCTGTGTTGTAGCATATATCAGAATTTCTTTCCTTTTTCAGACTGAGTAGTATTCTGTTGTATGTATATAATACATCTTGCCCATCTGTTCGTCTTTCAGTGGGTACCTTGGGTTTTCCACCTCTTGGTTGTTGTGAGTAGTGCTGCTCTGTATGTCAGTGTGCCAGTATCCCTTTGAGATCTGGTTTTCAGATATTTTAGATATATACTCAGAAATACAAAATTTCCACTTTCCCCCATCCTTGCTAACACTTGTTACTTTATGTTTGCTTGGGTTTTTTTTTTTTTTTTTTTAATAGTACCCATCTTATTGGTGTGAGGTGATATCTCCTTGTATTTGTGTTTCCCTAACAATTAATGGTGTTGAACAATTTTGGCCTTTTGTATATCCTCTCTGGAGAAAGATCTATTCGAGTCCACCAATTTTTAAATTTTTGTTGTTGGCTTGTAGAAGTTCTTCATATATTCTGGATATTAGCCCCTTATTAGATATGATTTGCAAATATTTTCTCCCATTCTGTAGGTTGCCTTTTTTACTCTGTTTCATTTTGATGTCCAATCTGTCTAGTTTTACTTTATTGACTTCTTTTGGAGTCATTCTGGGAAGCACTTGCCAAATCCAGTGTCACTGAAGCCTTTCCCTTTTGTTTTCTTTTAAGAGTTATATAGTTTGGGGCCTCATGTTTATTTAGATCTTTGATCCATTTTGAGTCAATTTTTGTATAAGGTGTAAGTTAAGGTTCCAGCTTCCTTCTTTTGCCTGTGATATCTAGTTTTCCCAGCACCATTTGTTGAAGAGATTCCTATATTTTTGGTAAAAGTTTTACATTTCACATTTAGATCTGTAATCCAGTTTTAAGTTTTGTATCTAGTATGAATTTAAAGTACAGGTCCAAGTTTGCACATGGATGCAAAGTTGTTCTGTCACATATCATATATATTATACTAAATTTTATAACCTTATTATTTAAATGCATTTTTTCCTGTTTTCAAATTGAGATCCATTTCTTTTCAGCCATAGCAAAACGATGTTTCTAAATAAAACAAACAATTTAAAACACTGTGCCCCATTAAGATAGAGCTAAAGTTGGAGAACTCACATTCTCCCTTCTTTTCAGTTCATAGAAATCATAAAACAAGATAATTTTCCCCATTCCTTGCCATATAGACATGTCGGATTTGTATGTCAAAATAATAGCCCCACTCTGTCAGCTCTGTATTGGGTAGTCTCCAGGATACTGTGGTAAATCACAGGTGGATTGTTCAGGTGCTCAAAGAGCCCCCAGGAATAGGCAAATAATCAACTGACAGGTTATTGCTGGATCAAGGAATTTACCCTTTTCTTGGCATATCATAGCTCATGAAGGCTAACATTTTGATAACTGTTTCAGGAAAAGAAAAACTGTAGTATATTTTCTTTCTTCCCTTCAGTCCCTGTTACACAAAGCAAACGAACTTGTTTACAGAACATCCAGCATTTAGTTGAGTAAATGATCGGTAGGAAATTAAGCTGTTAACACAGGAGGGTGACTAAGTGAGGAAATCCGTCTTTTGTCAACTACTTCTATATTATTATTATTATTATTATTATTATTATAAAAATAGAATCTGCTTTCAGTTTCAGTGGTTGGAAGTGTTAGATGCACATGTTTTAATGGATTTTGTACTTAAAATTCTGGTTTCTCTTACTTACAATCCACCATCACAATAGAAAATAACATAAATAGTCTTCTAAATGATTGATATAGGATGATGGTTTAGGCTTAGTTATTGAGTCAAAGCTCCACACCTGTTCTGTGTCATAACAACTTCCTCAGAGGATGAATTTTAAAAATATACCATTCTTTCTTGCAATGCCAGAGGCATTATAAATCTCTAAATTGAAAACTGCTGAATTAAATTTGGTTCTTATTTAAATCTACTTAAAATTAACTCTTTGGGTACTTCCTGGTTTTTAAAGTGGTCACATTGCTTGCTCTCTGTATGTATTTCCTTTTTGTAAACCTTGATAAGATATTAATCTTGATATTCATGGTAGTATGCAGAATAATCTTAAAATTATATACATTCTTCCGCTAAAAGGAAGTTTACTGAAAACAAATTTAAAATTTAATAATTAAGTTCACCAAAGTAAATACATATAGAATGAAAAAGATTTTATTTGTTTGGTGGTACGTGGAAATTTGAGCTCACATTTAACATAAATTAACATTATCATGAACCTACTAAAACAAATGCTCATGTTATTTTAGACTGCATTAATTATAGCATCCAGATTGCATAAACTAATAGTTTTGTGGTACTCTGTCCTGGTCAGATCACATCTAGAATATAATATACAATTTTGGGATCTCATAGTTTATAAATAATTTTAGATACAGTAGGTGTGGACCAGAGTATGTTTTTACCCTGGAGAAAAGAAAAATAGGTGCAGCCACAGCTATTTCCTTCATATATTCAAAATTACATCCTGTAGAAGAGATAGTTAAAAAGATTCTGGCAAAACTAATGCAATAATTTTTCAATGAACTGTGGTTATTCTTTTAGCTGACTTGTTTGTTCTAGGAGCCATTGATCTTCCTGCTACTCCAAGTGTTTTAAAAAAGAGTTATGATGGGGCATCTGGGTGGGTCAGTTGGCTAAGTGTCCAGCTTTTGAATTAAGCTTAAGTCACAATCTCAGAGTCATGATTTCCAGCCCCGTTTTGGGCTTTGTGCTGGGCATGGAGACTGCTTAAGATTCTGTGTCTCTCTCTCTCTACCACTCATTCTCTCTCTCTCAAAAAAAAAAAAAAAATGCTAAATGTCTACTGTATTGGTTAGGAAGTTGGAAAATATAATTTATGATCTCTTTAATTTTGATTTGGCAAGCATAAATGATTTCATGATTCAATCACATAGCATATATGTGAGTATTTGCAAATTTGGAATTTGAATTTTGAGAATAAGAAAATTACCTTTGGCTGGCCCTATGAACTTTCCAAGTATTTTTGCTCTTCTGTATTTTTTCCTCTTTTTAAAACTAATTCAATGTATTCATCAAAAAGAAAAGGAAAACTTAAGATTTTAGCCCAGATCCTATAAATCCAGTCTGAAGTTAGCGGTAGGAATAAGAATGAATAATACAGGTTCTCTGCTTCACATTTGAACCCCACTTAACTCTGTCATGTGTGAAGGTTGGAAATTAGGAATTTAATAGCAGTCTAAGAACTTCATAATTTATTTGTAGCAAACGTGGCCCTCCTAAAAAGGGGGCAATGTATTTGAAGATCGTTCCTTGGCAGTATTGTCCTTGGAACTTTAAGTGGTATTTTTGAATAGATAGGCTTTATTTAAGAGAGTAGACAGTGAATACAGGTGTTATATTTGCAGCACTCAGCAAAAGAGATTGTCTGTTTAGCATTAAATATCTATAATACTTTAAAATTTTTCATTGCTCTTAGATACTAACTAACACTGAGTAGCATACAGAAAATACTTAGAGTTACTCATTTATGGAACATAGGAGTGAAAGAATGAATGTATATATGCATGCATTTATGTATGTATGCATGTATCTTTGGTAGTGCATTAAGAGCAGTAGTAATTTTTATATGGCTGGTCTAGAATGGTTCTTGGCAATCTTAAATCTTGGTGAACATATGTCATGTAAATAAATATGTTTAATTTAGATGGCGTCAGATAAATGTTAGCATTTGAATAAAGCAAATACCTTGTAAGTTTTTACTTATATATGTGAGTAATTTTATTCATCTCTCAATTATGATTTTTCTAAGGAATATATATATATGTGTGTTTTTATTTGAGTCTAAAACCATTTTTTATATAGATAAATTAACTTTAGCAATCTGCCATAAACATCACTCCATTGTTGTGGTCATTAATGCAGGAGAATGGTA
The DNA here is from genome assembly GCF_018350175.1 of Felis catus. NCBI lineage: Eukaryota > Metazoa > Chordata > Mammalia > Carnivora > Felidae > Felis > Felis catus. The sequence continues at coordinate 101,076,698 of NC_058371.1, read as the reverse complement.
AGGTTTTTTTTTTTAATATTTTTGGGAGAGCGTAAGTGGGGGAGGGGCAGAGAGAGGGGGACGGAGGATCTGAAACAGGCTCTGTGCTGATAAGCTAACAGCAGTGAGCCCGATGTGGGGCTTGAACTCATGAACTGCAAAATCATGACCTGAGCCAAAGTCGGATGCTCAACTCAATGAGCCACCCAGGTGCCCCAAGAATGGTAGTTCTTAATAGATGACCTCTCAGGTATCAACCTGCCAAAAGCTAAAGAACCCAGAGCAGTCATGAAAAGTACTTCTTACATAATACAGGATGGCATAGCTGCTCTTTTTTTTGTTTTTCCCCATAAAATAACCTACAGCATAAAGGGATCTTAAATCATTTGAAGCTGGATTTGAATTATTTTTTGGTCTTTTCTAAGTAATATGAAGCTCTGTTTGCTCATCTATAAGATAGGTATACTACCTTCTTTGTAGAAATGTTAGAGGATTATATGGAGATAACTTATGTGAAGCATTTAGCTTAGAGCCTGTTACAAAGTGAGTCCTGGAGACACAGTAGCTATTATTACTATTTTCTCCAGGAAAAATAAGTAAATAAAAAGTTAAAATATCATGGATAAATACTTGGCTTTAGTACTTGAAAGTTGTTATTTATACCTTCAATTGTTTTATTTTTCCCTTTGAATTCTAATGTTGAAAAATGTCCTCCTGTTATATAGAATATATCAGCAGTCACCACTATATATATGTCACATATCTCATTAGTCATCTCTATAAGTGAATCGCACATTAACTCTATTCCTTTGGGAGACCCGAGGACATTCCTTTTTCTCTCATGTTGTGATGGCTAATGCATGTCCTACCTATGCCCCTTCCTGCAACCCTTCTGCGCATAAGTTTCTGAGTTCTCAAGGAATCTGCAGTGGTTGTGTGTGTGTGTGTGTGTGTCTGTGATAATATATATTATTGTTAATATATTATTAATTATAATAATATATTAATTAATAATAATATATAATATATTATCACAGACGTACACACACACACCACACACATATACATATATATGTATATATATGTGTTTCTTATCCATTGTCAGGAAACCAGCTTCTTAGGGACTTTTCCAGTTTTTTTGGCAAGTACCTAAATAGGTTGTTCTGATTACCTAAACTTGAAGACTAACCTTTTTTGTATTTTTTAAATGGCCTGGATGTATATGAATCTGTTTAGAGCAGAGTAGGCTGGAAAGTGTTAAGCTAGAAGCAGGAAGACTGAAGATTGAAGCACCCTGTCATTCATTGTACACATACTATATGATTTTCTGTGAGGTTCTTTTTAGACTATTTATGGTTCAATATTGACCCAACAAATTTTCTTTTCCCTTCTTCTCTGCACCATATGATTTGCCTTATACATATGCACGCACATTTGCCAATAAAATCTATAATATATACTGAATAAACTACCATCTGTATCTATATGTTCTAATCTTGGTCAACATCTGCATTGTACTACTGGTAGAATTGCATGGAGCTTATGAACTTAAAATAAACATAATGAAGTTTTAAGCTTTTCATCTTTATTCTAGGAACATTCATTCCCCATTTCCAAAATACTTAAAATATTCTTTTCCAAGTCAGGCCTCACGAGAAACACTCCTGATGCTTTGTAGGGACTATAGTTTTATCAGCCTCTATTTCTTAGCTCAGACTTTCTTTTTGCACTAGAAAGCACTCACACTGATGTTTACTAAATGAAATTATGTGAAAATATATGCCTGGGGAAAAAGAGTCTAGAAGCTTTTGATGCTTAGTACTTTTCCTAATTATTCTGACTTTCCATAATCTCTCTGTTGCCTGAACTGTAACATTTACTGGTACAGGGTAGTATTTTATAGTAAATGTTACAGTTCAGGCAACAGAGAGATTATGGAAAGTCAGAATAGTTAAAACATAACCACACATTACTTTATATATGTTTCTAATTTTTAAAAATCATTTCTATGTGCCAGTCTAAGTAGCATGCATATCTCATTTTAATCTGCACAATAAAGCAGTTAAGGTAGGTGTTTTTCATACTATTTTGTAGATAAGGAAACAGGCTTATAGAGGTTAAATAACTTACAGGTAGTAACTGATTCTACAAGAAATGTTACTTTTGTACATTTGGACATTCTTCCTAGCAATCAGCGATTTTTGATGGCCTTTAAAGAATTTGGTTAACAGGGTTGCTACTGACCTTGAGAGTTGGCAGTGGTTTTAAAGGCACTGAGAAAATCTGTTGATGGCTCTTGAGTGGGAAGTTGAGCAATCAACCTAATTCTGTGTGCTAAAAGTAAAGTCAATTGTAATATATTCCATCACTGACCTGAAAATTTTCTGAGTGTGTAATCCTATGGTAAGTGATATTTATCATCTAAAGTTGTTTTACCTTTGGGAGGTACCAGTGAAATCAAAGAAGTACTTGCTTCTTGTTTATACGGTTTTAATTTTCTTGAGAGACAAATATATATATATTTGCAGCTTGAGAGGTTTTTCAAGAATGGAGGTGTTTGGTAATATCTTTTACATAAGCATTCCATAGTATCATTACCAATGACATTTAGAGTTGAAGTAGAAATCATTTTATAATAGGCACCATTAACCATAACATTATTAGCATCTGTTTTTAACATACTAATAAATATCACTAGAGAGCCATTTTGGGGTAGTAATTTAAAAATATTTTATTGATTGGTTGGATCTAAACTGCTACAGCTTGATATACAGTGATTAGAGCAAAGACTCAAGACATAGGTTTGAATCCCAGTTCCATCTTGTACCATATGTATGACCTTAGGCAAATCATTGAATCTATATTACTCCATTTCTTCACCTATAAAATGGAAACAACAATAGTACCTACCACTGAGAGTTGTCTTAAGGATTAAATAAATAATAAATTTGAAATAACTTAAAACAGTACGTAATATTGTGTATGTTATCCAACTTTTTAAAATTTTGCATCAGTTTTATTTGATTAATGTTGAAGGCCATGAAAAGTTCTTTATGGCTATTTTGTTCATTGTGGTGTTGAAATACACTATATCTAGAATATGGTTGATTTACATGTATTAGATCATCTATATATACTCATTATTATATCATTGGTATCTTAATTTGATAGGCTAATACAAATGTATTCTTTTTGAAAATTATTTGTGGTTTAAGAAATCTGAGATCCTTCCCAATATTTGTGTATAATGAATTCCCAACAGGAAAACAGAAGTGTACAAAGTTGAACATCAGATTTATAATATACATGGGAAGGTTCTAGTCCCAGAGAGTTTATTTTTTGTTTTGTTTTTTTCAGTTTTAATTATTATGAAATTCCTAAAATATACTTTGCCATTGATAAATATTTTCAACATTTTGAATTTTTGTTTGCTGGGTTTTTTTAAATTGGTTTGCTTGTTTTTACCTACTAAAAATATTTGAGGTTTTAGTATGCACAATGCCAGGTTATGGGAATATAAGAGTGAATAAGTACATAAAATCTCTTCTGATGGTGCATACAGTTTAGGTAGTGGTGATTATAGACAAGCAAACAGGGAACTACAGTAAAGGCTACTAAATAAATTCTCAGATGGCAGAGATACAGAGTACTCCAAGGGGAAGGGAGGTGGGATAAAGAGAATACTAATACTAGATTTGGGGGGTGCCTAGGTGGCTCAGTCAGTTAAGTGTCCGGCTCTTGATTTCAGCCTAGGTCATGATCTCATGGTTTGTAAGTTCGAGCCCTGCATTGTCTGTGCTGATAGTGCAGAGCCTGTTTGGGATTCTCTCTCTTTCTCCCTCTCTCTGCTCCTCCCCTGCTTTCTGTCTCTCTCTCAAAATAAATATATGAACTTTAAAACTAGATTTGGAAAAAAGGAGAAGTTCCTTAGAAGTAGACTGCTAAGTGAGATAGAGGTGATGGGGTAGAAGGGATTGGATATTTCAATAAGAGAATAGCATTTGGTGGAAAGGCCTAAAGTGGAGGGAGCACATGATACATTTGTAGTTCAGTATGGCTGGGCCATAGAGGGAAAGATGAAAATGGCAGAAGTGAGGCAGAAGACAATCCATGGCCCAGTCATGAGAGTCTTTGGATGCTATGGCAAGGAAATTTATCTGTCTATCTATCTATCTATCTATCTATCTATCTATCTATCTATCCATCTATCTGTTCATTCATTTTTGAGTAAGAGAGCATGTCCCCGGGACAGGGGCAGAGAGAGAGAGAGAGAGAGAGAGAGAGAGAGAGAGAGAGAGAGTCTGTCTTAAGCAGGCTCAGTGCTCAGAGCCTGATGTGGGGCTCAATCTTGAGGGATCATGACCTTAGCTGAAATCAAGAGTCAGATGCTTACCCAATTGAGCCACCCAGGCACCCCAGGGAATTTTTATTTTGTTCTGGGAGCAATGATAACCATAAAGGCTTTTAAGCAGGGAGTACTATAATCAGATTTGTGTTTTAGAATACTAAGAGGGTGGACAGTGAGGGACTGTTAATAAGACTAACATTTCAGTAATCTAAGAGGAGAGTCAGTGGCCTGAACCAGGGGATGGTAAAGATGGGATGAAAGGAAGTCCTTGGCTTCAAAAGATCCTTAAGAGTAGAATGTGCAGAACAGCATAGTTGGTAGAATCTGTCTTTCATTTTCCCTAGAAATTTCCAATATAAACTCCAAAAAATAAACCTGCTGTGTGTGGATATTTGTGTATACATAAACCTTTGTTTATAGAAAAAAAAACCTAAGAGGATATATATGTTCAAATGTTAAAAAGTGATCATTTGTAGAAATAAATGTATGTATGTATATTTCCCTCTGTTTTCTAACTTTTCTGCAGTGGAAATATATTTCTCTTGGGATTATTTTTTAAAGAGTAATAATATAATACAGATACAAGAACTCACTATCATAAAATTGTGATAATGTCTTAAATTAAGTCTCCTGAGCTAAATTTTCTACCGTACCCTGGTACCATAACATACATACCCGATCTCAGTTCTGCAATGAGTTAAGACAAAGTCATTGATCATTAAACAATGAAGAGTTCATTCAGATGAAGCAAATGATCCTTCCCTTAAGTTCCAGTAGATGACTTATTTTATAGAGGCATATTATTTTCCAGAGAGTACTTATCTGACTCCAGCTCATTATAATTGTCCCCACTAATGATTAAAATCTCTCAGAGTTATGGGAAAGCTATAAGGTCCTGTATCTCTGTAATGAAAACTTACTAACACAACTGAAATAAACCAAGGGTTAAAGGTTTTGAGATTTATAATTCTATGATTCATGTATATGTGTTATACTGAAAATTAGAGCTAGCTAGAGCATTAAAAATACTCATCTAACAGTCATAAAAATTAAACTATGTGAATATTCAGGTTTTGCGAATATTTATTACTGAATCATCTATTATCTGTTTGTACCTAAACCAAGCCACAAATAGTGGTTCCTATTGATTTTAATAATAAATATGTTTAATCAAAGTACTTTGAAAATTAAAACTCCCATTATTCCTTAGTGTTACTTTAATCTGTTCAAGTCAAGAAAGTACATTTATAAATATGTATCTTCTCAGGAATTAAACTGTGTCCTATTTGCATCCCCAGAAAGAGACTAGTTTACTATTTCTTACCAGTAACATCAGGATAATCGTCTTAATTAATTTGCCAAGACATACTATAGAGTTATTAAGTGGCTGTTATTGCCATTTTATAAATGGAAGGACTTAAGGACAGAATGTGTTAGACAATTTGACAGTAGGCAAGTAATAAACCAGTGGAAAAGCTCAAGTATTTTTTAAAGACTCTGGAATTCACAGTTTTTCTAGTTGCTCTAGGAATCGTTGAAATCATTTTGTTATTAATATACTGCCTTACAGACATGACAAATTTTGGAAGGAGCACACATCCTCATAACTTTTCAGCTCTCTATGTTTTGTTTACTTTTTTGATATTCTTTCTAATAGGTACATTTCTTCCTTGCTCATCAAAGTTCAGTTAATTTAAGGGTAAGATGTATAAATGACCTAATTCAATTTATTTACGTGGTTTAAGTAATATAGTAATGCGAATTTTGCTTTCTCTGGCTTTTGTTCTGTTATTATCTGAGGCCAGATTATAGTTTTAAATACGGTGTCCTGCATTGGGTACCAGATGCGAGGGAAGCCAGTAAATAAGTTAATAATATCCAGAGAGATCCCAGCTTTAGCCTAAAATAGAAAATGCCTTCTGAGATTGTTGTAAACTACACAATAATTATAAAGCTCCATAATTTTTTTTTTTTTTAATTTTTTTTTTCAACGTTTATTTATTTTGGGGACAGAGAGAGACAGAGCATGAACAGGTGAGGGGCAGAGAGAGAGGGAGACACAGAATCGGAAACAGGCTCCAGGCTCTGAGCCATCAGCCCAGAGTCCGACGCGGGGCTCGAACTCACAGACCGCGAGATCGTGACCTGGCTGAAGTCGGACGCTTAACCGACTGCGCCACCCAGGCGCCCCGAAGCTCCATAATTTTTAAGGGGCATTTTCTCTCCTTTCTTTAACCTGTCTTAAGTGTTAGTTGTGATTCAAAGCAGAAGTGTTTTCCTCCATAACGGAAAAAAAAAAAAAAAAAAAAAAAAACCACAACTTTTTTTTTTTTTTTTTTTTTAAGTAGGCTTCATGCCCAGCATGGAGCCCAATGCAGAGCTTGAACTCACAGCCCTGAAATCAAGACCTGAGCTGAGATCAAAAGTCAGACACTTAATCAACTGAGCCCCCCAGGTGCCCCAGAGCACTACTTATTTTATGATCAGTGTTTCCACGTAGGGCTGGTTGTTTAAAATTTTCCAGACTCATAGGGATTTGAACCTTATTTCTTGGTTATTCAATGAAATTGGTCATAGTAGTGTATGCTTAGTCCTGAATGTCCTTGTATTCTTTTTTATATGTAATATTAAAAACTCTATCCGTGTTTCATGTCAGTGGATGGACCTGTGGATGAATGGGACTTGTTTAGAAAATGCATTGAAAGCAGGTATTTTCCCAGCCTCGAATAATTTATTTTTTTTTGTCCTTCCATTCTCTTGTAGAACATACTATACAGTGTTTGCTGAATATTTAATGTGTATGGCTTTAAATTGCTATTTATCTTTTTGTTTATCCCTTAATGACAAGCTTCTAAAAGTCAGAGATTCAGTCCCTTACTTGTGATGTTCCTAGGGCATGTGTCTTACATAGAGTTAGCTTTTAACAAATCATTAAGAAATTATTATTATGAAAGTTTCTCTTAACTATTAAACAATTTGAGGAATAATTTTATCTAGCTACACTGACAGAGCTCGCATGTGTATACTAACTCTTTTACTCAGTTGCCCAGTTCTTTAATGAAACTGAAGCTGGGGTTAAGTCATGGAAGAGGATCATACAGCCTGCAATAAAGACAAGAAGAGCCTTAAAGGTGGCTACAGTTTCTTAATTTAATATTGTAAATGACATAGGAGTTTTTCAAATAAAACTCATTAATGTAACAAATTGGACAGTTGGTGATACTGCACATCTAATAATAGCAGCAAATGGTGCACACCTACTTTGTTAATATCCTAAGCACTTTATATTATAATATAAATTTATAGGAGAGTGGTCTGAAGCTTAGAGTGTTTAAAACTTCCACAAAGTAATTGTTAGCAGTAGATAGATTAATATTGTGTGAATTCAAAGCCAGTGATTTTAAACATCCAATTATAATCCAATTATAATAACCAAAAATGAGAAACACTACCATTTCTTGCAAGTTTACTGAGACCAGCATTATCTTAATCTTCCTAACAATTCTCTCACAAATATTTTCTTTTTATATATGAGGAAATTGATCCCCAGTGAGATACATCCATTTGGTATACCAATTTAAAAAGTAACCTATCTCAGGGGTGCTTGAATGGCTCAGTTAGTTGGTTGAGCATCCTGACTCTTGATAATGGCTTAGGTCATGATCCCAGGGTTGTGGAATCAAACCCTACGTCCGGCTCCATGCCAGCTGTGGAGCCTGCTCAAGATTCTCTGTCTCTCTCTCTTTCCTCCACTCATGCTCTCTCTTTCTCTTTAAAATAAAAAATAAATAAATAATAAAAATAAAAAATAACGTATCTCATTTAAGACTGACAGTCTAATGAATGATGATAGAACTAACTTTTTAGATTTAATTACCAATCATTTAATTTCAAATATATTTTATGCAATATTTCTTAATCTTTAGCCTTTTTTTTTTTGGAGGTTGTATATGAATTACACTTAATGATTTATAGCAGTGCTTTGGAGCAGTTTAAAAAGGTCCCAGCCTGGAAATGTCTGAAATGTTTGTATAGGAGTAATGTAATTTTAATATCTGGAAACCTGCTAACATATATGATAAATGTCAGTAGAAAGACATATATTTGCTGTCTTTTTTATTTACATTTTATAAAAGAAGGCATTTCTGTTATGTTAGAAAATAACCAGGATTTCTGGCTTAAAAAAAAAAATCACATGTAAGTTACTATGAGTTGTAGCTTTATATGTTTTATAATACATTAATTGTTCCAGCAGCATTCAGAAACCCTAGTGTTTATGAGTATGACTTGTTATAGATTCCCATGGTCCCTCACAGCCCGAGGCCTTTGAAACAAATGAACAAGGCTTTACATAATAAACATTGAAATAAAATTTAAAATACGACCCATAACATGAGTGTGAACTTGCTTAAACTGTGGTTGCTTCCTGTTAGTGCATGAATTTTCAGAATGTCATTGCTAATTGTATAGGCACTTCAGAGTCTACTAGAAATAATTTCAGAACAAATCAGTGCTATATCAAAAAGAAAAATGAAAAAGTAGAAAATTTACTCAATTTTAGACCCAGGAGATGTTAGACCTTAAAGAGACCTTAGAGTTGATCTTAGCCCACCTCCCAAGTAGGGAAGTGGAATCAGCTTTCTCATGTAGGTGAAAGTCGCCAGCCATGAACCAAGGATTATAAGCTAAGGGTTTTCTAATTGAGCCCTTTTCTCTCCTTTGTAATACCTCAGTAATTGCTCACTCCGACTTTAGTATAAGGCAAGAAAGTAGCAGTCGAATGCCAGCTAGAGGCAGAACAATAGTATCAGGACAGTGAGAGAGTTGTACTAGAAATAAGTTCAGGCATCCCTACTGTCCTCACTCTGTGGATTTGACAACTATTATAGAATCAGGAAAGCCCCAATAATAACAACGCTTAGAGCGGAGGTCCTAAGAGATTTGCTAGGTGGATAGAGGCCATGGGAAAGCCGAGGTGGAATTGGAGAGTGGAAACAGGAAGTGATTGAGTCCATAGTAGGATATCAGAGGAACTATTAATACTCATTTGGAAAGCACAGCCTAAGTCTCCTCCACCCAAGAAGAAATTACTAGGTAAGTCAACTAAAAGTCACAACAGAATAAAGTAAGCAAAAGCAATGGTACAGACATAATCTGAATTAAAAATAATTCTAATAGATATTCTCAGAGAAAACAAGGAAAGAGGTTGGATTCATAAAGAAAGAGCAAATAGTTATAACCAATTGGATATATTGGGTTTGAAAAAGTACCACTTTTAAAACTAAAAAACAAAACAAAAACTATATGAGTTAAATAGCAGGATGGATGCAGCCAGAAAATGAGTTCATAATGTGGAAAATCAAACCCAGAAATTCTTCTAAAAACATCAGGAAAAGATAGTAAGATGAAAAGAATGTAAGAAAAGTCCAGAAATATGAATGATAGAAATAGATTTGTCATCATTCATCTACTAGAAGTCTCAAGAAGAGACAAGTGAACTGAGGGGAAGAGATGTTAAGTCAGTTAATAGCTGGGAATTTTCTGGAATTAAAGGAAGATCTGGCAATTAAGATTTGAAGAGTTCAGAGAGAGCTGAGAGTATAGATAGGAAGAAACCTACATCTAGGCCTATTGTATTCAAATATAGAATATCAAAGCTTGAAGAAAAAAATTCTAAAAACTTTTAAGTTTAAGGAAAAACAGATAACTTATAGAGTAGCATGAATCAGACAGGCATTAGATTTCTCAACAATAACAGATTCAAGGGGAAACTGAAATGACATCTTTGAAATCTTGAAGGAAAACAACTTTGAATATAAAATTTTATCCAACTTAACTGTTACTTAAATGTGAAGGACAAGGAAGGATAGTTTCTGATATACAAGATCTTAGAAAACCTACTATACAAAGACCTTTGCTGAAACTCTCAGAACTAGAATGTGTAGTTTTATAGAGAAGCAATGGCTACAGGGAAAAACAAAAAACAAAAAAACAGAAGGAGGAGAGAAAAATACTAATAATCAGGTATCTCAACAGTCTAGAATTAAAACTCCAGGTAATACTAATCTTTTGTGAGTTTTGGGGACAAGGGGTAAGGAGGCAGTGGGTGGGGGTGGGGGTGGAGATGCCATAGGAGGTGAAACTGACAAGGTTCTTGTCTTCCTTAGGGAAAGTATATTGATTAACTTTAGACATTTACAGTGAAAAATAAGCATAGTTATAGAATTCAAAATTAATCTCTTTCCTTGGTAATAGACATAGATAACATGAGCAGATCGTGATAAGTTGGGAAAAGTTCCAGTACCAAATAAAATAAAGAACATTGATTTCTAGATGATTCATTATCTGCCATGTTTGAGAACCACTGTGTTACTAAAACCAGGGCTCTAATATTTTTATTCCTTGAGATCACAAGGAGTAGACACCAAATCTCCAATTTTTACCTCACCATTACACCCCAAGTTATGTGCACAGTGTTTGAAGTGGTTGCAGTTGCTAGAGACATATACTGCAGGGCTGCTAAGACAGTCTTGTTATGCTGTCATGTCATATTGTTTGTAGAACCTTGAGTAAATCTCTCATAAGTACAGATCTGCTATTCTAGATCCTTTTCTGTCTTGAACCATTTTTCCTTCCAGCTGGAACCTCCAAGATATATAATATTTTGTGAAAACCCTGATCTTGTTATATTTATATTACATGCTTGTGTTACAGTTTCGCTCTTCAGTTATCTTAACTCTAACACTTAAATGCTATATAACCAATCTTGCAGAAGTTAGTTTTTTTAATTAATTTCTTTAAACTAGGAAGACTACGTATGTAGGAATGCATAGTATACATCAGAATGATAGTTGAAGGAAATCCATTTCCAGATCTCCGATGCCTAAAACTGATCTACCTGAGAATCCCCTTGTGACAAGAGTGGAGATTTCCCTTTCCACACTTCTTTTTACAAACCTCTGAGGCATCAAACAAGGGGACAATGGGAAATATAGGTTATAGGTCTGAAAGAGTGAATGATTATGAAGCACCAGTTTTCTACATGTGGTCTGAAGATCATAATAATTACTATTTGCTTTTTTCAGTCATTTTCTTGGGAGTTACAGTGAAAAAGGACTTCCTGTTGTCATTTGTCTTCTTTTATATAAGTCAAATTTCAAAAAATTAAGGGATGTTATAACAGATTTTCTTCTCATCTACTTATTTATCTGAACAAGTTTTCTGTACTTCATTGTGTAAAAAAACTGAAATAAAGTTGAAAATGAATTGAATCCTAGCAAAAAAGTAATAGTCCCCCTTGTTTGCAAGAACTTATCAGGAAGGAGGAGACTAATGAGATAATTCCATCTGTCTCACTAAGAAATGAATTTCCAATAAACTTTAACTTTTAATGCTTAATATTTCCTCTAAGTCTTTAATATATGTGTGGCTGTGTGTGTGTGTGTGTGTGTGTATATATATACATATATATATATGTATATATATATGTATATATATATGTATGTATGTACATACATACATACACACAATTTTACATAATTTTTACATAAATAATTTTAAGGCTAATTCAATCCAGAAGAAATTTAGTATTTAGAACCTTATGTTTATGTGGAAAAATTTTTGAAAAAAATTAATGTATATACATAATTTTATTTCTGAGAATTATTACAAGATGAGCAGTGAAAGAAGGAAATTCTCTTGGGATAGTGCAATGGAATATAAATTTAAGGAGAAAAAACAGTAGGGACCCCTTAGTGTCTCAGTTGGTTACACATCCAGCTTCGGCTCAGGTCATCATCTCAGAGTTCCTGAGTTTGAGCCTCACGTCGGGGTCTGTGCTGACAGCTCAGAGCCTAGAGCCTGCTTCAGATCTGTGTCTCCCTCTCTTTCTCTCTGCCATTCCCCCACTCATGCTCTGTCTCTCAGAAATAAACATTAGGAAAAAAAATTGAGAAAAACAATGCAGAGTTTCTAGAAGCTAGTTTTTAAATGGATGGTAGTATTAAATCACTGGTTTAAAATCTACTGCGTACATTGGAAAGAGTTGATGTAAAGGTCTTATTTTAAAATCTCACTATTTATAGTACCCTGAAAATTACATCCTTCACAACTATTTAAACATGAATACATGTGAGAAGGCAACTATCTCAATTTTCTTTTTTATGTGTACATACAGTTCCTTTTTAGCACTAGTAAGAGCTACATGTGCACATTGATTGAGACCAGAAGTCTACATTTTTGGAGAAAGAGGGCAGTGTGAAGAGAGGGAAAGAGAAATGCTTTTAAAATTAAGCAGTGAAACTTTTCCAGGGAGTGGTGAGGAGTAGGTGGTTCACAAAATGATTAAGGAAGCAGATCAGCCAGAAAGTTGAAAGGATAGGAATGAAGATATGGCAAAAGATAAAGGAATTAGTCCCTAGCCAGCCTGTAGCAACTGCCTTATTATATTTTAATATATGCCATTAAGCTGTATATGTTGATTCCTTCAACTTTCTGCCAAAATTAATGACTCTTATTTCAGTAGTAACTAGAGTGGAGTTAACTGGCTCGCTGAGGGCACCACAGCCTTTTCTAACACACAGTGTATTTTTAAAGTGGGATAGGAGGATGGCGGTGTTCTTTTGATTACCAGTAAAAAGGTACCCATCATGGGGAGCCTCAGTAGCTCAGTTGATCACACATCCAACTTCAGCTCAGGTCATGATCTCACGGTTTGTTGACTTCAAGCCACACGTTGGGCTCTGTGCTTACAGCTCGGAGCCTGGAGCCTGCTTCAGATTCTGTGTCTCTCTCTCTGTGCCTCTCCCCCACTCATGCTCTTTCTCTCTGTCTCTTGAAAATAAATAAATATTAAAAGAAAAAAAAAAGGTACACATCTTGACAAAATTTGTGATGTGATAGAAGTGAACTCAGTATAGAATACAACCACACACAAAATTAACTACTGGATTTTGCAGGTGGAAATGTGTTTTCGTGTCAGTGATGTGGAAGTCTAAATAATATGATTTTTATCATACACCAAACATGTAGAAATTTTAAGTTTCCTAAGCATGATTTTAGAAAATGGTTTTTTAAATTGCTTTAATAGAAGGAAAGGTTTTAGCCAAAATAATTTTGATACTACTCATTTAACTGAATTGCAAGTAAAATAAAAATAAAGAAACATTTAAAATATATCATTTAAAATATATAATTCTCAATGTATCTTAAGGGTCAGGAGGTACTGGTAACTGGAATGCTTTATACTCTATTCTGTGATGGATGAGTACAAGCATCTGAAAAGAGGAAAGGTAGGATTGGCCAAATTGCCCACCTAGGCAAGGGAATCACTGACTTGACAGATGAAATAATAGATAACAGGGAAACTTGGGATATATTTATGGCTGTAGTTATAATAGCTAACATTTATTGAACACTTACGATGTGTTAGGCACAGTCTTAAATATTTTACATATACGAAATTGTCATAGTAATAATCATATGTGTACCATACTATCAGAGAAATGCTTCAAATTTTCCTCTTATGTATTCTTTTCTTGTTCAGATATTTATTAGCTCTCCTCTTGTCTGAATGGGCAGTTGAGCCCAATTCTAACTTACTCTTTTTAAGTTTATTCATTTATTTTGAGACAGAGAGAACACCAGCAGGGAAGGGGCAGAAAGAGAGGGAGTGAGAGAATCCCAAGCAGGCACTGAGCTATTAGCACACGTAGAGCTCGAACTCACAAACTATTAGATCAAGACCTGAGCCAAAGTCAAGAGGCAGACACTTAACTGACTGAACCACCCACGTGGCCCCTAACTTCCTCTTTAAACAGAGGCTTGACTGGCTTAGAATTGTCCACAGTGGCTCCCCCCATGTGTCTGACTCCGCTGGGGTATTCTCCTGGAGTACCTTGGAGCTCTTCCACATAGCCTTTCTGTAAGCACGGGCTTCTAAAGGCATGGCAGCTAGCTTCTAATATGGAGCAGTTTCAGCCCAGAAAAGCAAAAGCAAAAGCTGCAGATCTCTTGAAGTTAAACTGTGTCACTTTACCCAGTTCCTTTGCCCTTGTTTTGGACAGAGCATCTCCCAGTGCTGGCCCAGACTGAGTGGGAGGAGAACAGATTCAGCCTCTTGATGAGAGGAATGGGAAGATTTTTGCAGCTATCTTTAACCCACCATAGATAATATGACAGCTTTCTGTGTTATTATTATTATTCAGCTTGGTTTATGAGAACCAGCCATCTGTTTCACTTGCAATAACATAAGTTATTTCAAAAATATCTTGCCCATGACCATTTTCTTAAAGACTGTTTTATAGTTGGATAAGATTTTAGTCCTGGAAGGATAGAAAAGAGGGAACTGAGGGTGCTTGTGCAGAGTTCGTTGTAGGCCTAAGTCTTTACTCAGCCTCAGGATTCAAATAAACCACTAAGGAGTATGAGGCAGGGAAGAATTTAAGATGCTTTATCCCAATAGTTCTCAGAATGCAAAAGTTTCTATTTTATGGGGAGACAGAAGATACAGAAGAAAGTGTTGTTTATAAAATCATCTAGTGTATATGTGTCTATATCTATATTTTTCATTTTTATATCTGTTTTCATTTAGTTTTATCATAGTAATACCTGCTAATATTTTTCAAAGTCAAAAAGAACTGCAAGGCTAAACACAAAACCAAAATGGACTACAAGGCCAAAAAAGATAACAGGAGTCTTCTGCACTTTCCCCCCATTCTCAAATTTCTACTCCCCAAGATAAACCACTTTCTACTTACTCAGTTAGGTCCCTCCCTCCCCCATATACCTTTTAAAATACCATGTTTCTGCTCTTATATCTTGAAAAAAGAACAAAATGAAACATAGCTCTGAGGAATACAAAGTCTGAAATAAAGCATTCACTGAATAAGTTTAAAAGCAAATGAGACATTACAAAAAGAAGATTAGTATACATAGTAAGCTATGGGCAAATGAACTCATTCCAATTGAAACAGAGGGAAAAAAAGGAAAAAACAAAGCAAAACCACACATGCAAACAAATAGGAAAAACAAATATGAGCCTCACTGACCTGTGGGACATAGATAAACTAACAGATGCAATTGAATTCCTGGGGGTGGAGTAGGAAAAGAATCAGAGAAAATATATTGGAAGAATAAAATGCCCCTGATTTGTTCAGGTTTGATAAAAATATCAACCCAACAGAAAAAAAGTAGCTTTGAAGATAAGGAGAATGAGCAGGCACAAGGAAATTCAAGCAAGATAAGTGCAATAAAACCACACCAGGGTATATTGTAATAAAATTGCTGAAAATCCATAATAAAAAGAAAATCTTAAAAGCAAACAGGAAAAATAAAAAGCCATGTTAAATACAGGCATACAGACAGTTATCAAAACAGTGCAAGCCACGAGACAGTAAAATGATACCTTTAAAATGCTGGAAGAAAAAAAAAACCTGTCAGTATAGAAAGCAAAACCTATTCAACTTCACGAAATGTTTTCTTGTAGATATAGAGTCTTTCCACTTACAGTCACAGAGACTGATGCTGGAAAGGACCTTTGAGCTAATTAGTCTGTAGCAATGAGAGTGGGAATAAAGAGGGGGATTAGAGTGAGTGCCCCATAAACACACACACTCTAGATTTGTCAGATACACCTGGGAGCCTTGTCACTTGTCACAGGCACACTCACACACACACACCCTCACCCCTCACCTCGTACTGTGGTGAGAGTAGTGAGCCTGTGAATAATGAGACTGAGTAGGATCATCTCTGTTATGTTGAGGCAGAAAATAGGGTGAAAACCACTGACAGTCCAAATCCTCACTTTACACAAATGATCATTAAAGCTTTGAGAGGATAAAATGACTAGTCCCAAATCACTTCTGGCAGACAAAATAGTAAACCTGAATCTCAGATCAGGTTGTTCTTTCTTTTGGACATTGAGAAGTTTAGTAATCCCCTTAGAATTAGTCTGTGACAACATATTTACAATGAAATGTGAATATCAGGAATTCCAGACCAAAAAGGTGTTGATGTATGTGTACGTTGGGAATGGATACTTACAGTTTTTGTATCAATGCAGTTTTATATAAACTCAGTATAAAGATTGGAGTTTATTAAGCTATTAATTTACTGAGGCATAACAATAGTAGAGATGAATAAAAACATCTTTTCAGTATTTCATCTCTTTTCTTTTGACAAGTTCCGGATGTGGTAATACCTATTATGTAGCGGCTCCCCAAAGAAGTTCAAGTCGACAGATACAGAGTACATAGGCAGTATATAAACATGCTTATTGTTGCATCATGTCAGTGAAGGAAAATACAGAAGGAACATTTGAGCACAATAAATCTGTCCTAAAGAGAGCATTACTTGCTACAACCTGTCTGCAGCAATCAGAGGAAGGAAGTTAGCAAGAAAGAGAAAGAATGCCAGGTTGCATGTGCCAAAATGTCTCATCACTTGCAACTGAAGGGAGAGAGCAGATTCCTTTAACTCAAAACAATGTTCAAATTCAGCTGCTAAAATTACATTAGTGTCCTCAATTTTAGTGTATGTGCTGCTGAAGCAAACACTAGTGTCCTGGATTTTAGAATCTAGGTTCTCCTTTTTTTCTCTAATAAAGGTGATCTATATCAAAATATCAATACTGAAAACCATAGAGATTAAATGTTGAAAGAGACCTAAATCATGTCTAGCCCTCTTATTTTCAGATAAGGTAACATGGATCAGAAAACATTTTTAAAAAAAGAAAAGAAAACATTTTACTCCTACTCCAGTGTTGTGTCCATTATATTCTGTGGTGAAGAATAAATCTAACCAAATCACTCTTAAATTCCAGGTAAATCATGCCCCACCAAAGGTGTGTGTCTTTTGTTATTTGATTTTAACTATTAAGTGGTTCTGAGGAATGAATTCTGAAAGATTTACAGATAATATTATTTACATCTTTTTTGTAAAGGTTTGGACAAGTTTTTAATCTGAGATTCTGATCCATTTGGGAGCTACTAGATGTTGCTTTTAGAAGTCTGTGTCAACTATACTTTTTTAAAAAGTCTCATTTTTACTCAGTTACAGTTTTGATAAAACAGGTATGATTCTGGAGGGGGGGGCAGTATTTTGGATACATAGGAGCCAAGTTAGATGGAAGTCATAGAAGTGTTAAACCACTGATTGTATGGTACACCATTACTTTATAGTAGACTACTAAGAAAGAAAATATAGCCAATTAAGTTGTGATGTGGATTGATTGCAAAACACATACTGATTTCTGTGGTATGAAAGGGTGAAGAAATGTGCTTCTTAGAATCATTGAAATATTGGAGGTAGTTGGTTAGGAAAAAAGTAAGAACCTTTCTGAAGGAGAGGAAGCAGAATGGAGACAGGGATGCAGAGTAGAGGTGCCTGAGTGAAGCTCACTCCTCTGGGGAACAATGAAGGGCTCATGGGGGGAGGAGGGTGAAGAAAGTGAGGACCTTGCCCAGACCAGAGCCCTTGTTTCTGAGCATCAGTCTCCTGGTTCTGTTCAGTCATGAACAAGGAAATCTATCAGACATCGAGTCTTAACAGTTTAAATGAGAGAGCAACTCTCAAAGTCTTTGAGACTCTCCTAGGATTTAGAAGACAAGTTAAAGGATTGAATGCCAGCCTAAAGCATTTGACCCTCATTTTTTAGTCAATAATGAGCCTCTGAAAAAGAGCAAAATGAAGTTAAACAGTGTTTTAAGATGACTAACTAACAAGAGTGTGAATAACTATAATCTGCCAAAAATCTTGTCTTCTTTTCTCTCAAAGCAAGCACTCTTTCTGGAGAAACAATAGTAGTATGATGACTAACTTTTTTTCTGTTTTACCAAGCTGTGCTACCTTTGAGAAAAATCCAAGTTCTACACATGGTAGTAAAGAAGCTAGTAGTTATTTACATGAGATTTTAATCCACCCTCACCAGTAAACTCAGTTCTAAAACACAACATTCAGTTACATCCTTAAAAAAATGATTCACTTTGGGTGGAGTACAGACTTGCCCATAGTCATCAGTTTTACTGCAGGCAAAATAAAGACACACCTCTTCCTGAAAACACAGACAACACAAATTACTGTGGCCAGCTTCTTGCATTATCACCTTTACATCAGCTCATCCTTGACTGCTAATCACCTAATACTACTAATGTAAACACTGCCCTTTCCAAGCACCTTGGCTTCCTTTGCTAGTATTGTGGGATAACCTCTCATTCTGCAGTATCTTCTTTGACATTTCTTTTTCCTGTGAGATTCTCTAATCCCTGATAATGTATTTTTTCACCTCCATCATATCACTGTGAACAATAAATTGCTGACCAAATTGTTTGCTTGCTAAATTCCTACTCATTCTTTAAGGATCAGGTCTCCTGACCATGCAAGCAGAGATTTGGGCTGCTGCTGTGCATATAGCAGTTTGTTTGTATGGTTGTCTGTGTTTTAAATAAATACTTCAGTTCTGTCATTATATTGTATGTCCCTTAAAGGTAAGGACCATATCTCTTCAGATTCACATCCCCAAAACTTAGCAAAGTGCCTGGTATATAACAGATGGTTACTAAATATTTGTTGAATTGATTGATCACATGGAGATTTATATCACATGCTAACTACAGTTTGTATTTACCACACATGATATTAGCTTAGTAAGATATATTCTCTAGCTTCAATATGTGATAGAAGACTTAAGGTACACAACTAAATTGAGGACAAGGAAGCATGAACTAGTGCTCTAAAAAGAGCACTGTCTAGGTAGGACAGATTGCTTCCAGCAGGTATGACTAAAAGATAATAATTATACTAATTTATACTATATACTAAGTTAACTAAATTATACGAAGATAATAATTATACAAATATGATAAGGATGATATTTTAGGACACAAAGGAGAGGATTGGCGGGCATTCCATATGGAACTAACGCTAGGCAAGAGACAAAGACATGAAAATGAAACCAGGGAATGCATTTGGAGAATGGTGAATATTCGAATTACATGGTTCAGAATTATAAATAGATCACTGGCTGATAAAGCTGGGCAACTTAGTTGAAATTACATCTAGGAGGAGTTCAGACTTTAGTGTAGGCAGTTGAGATATATAATTTCTGGGTAGAAGAAAGATACTATGAGGTTTTAGGAAGATTAAGCAGTGTGAGGCTGAATTAAAAGAGGCAGAAACTTCAGACTAGGGTTATACTGTTTCTTTAGAAAAGGAATTAAGACAAGAAGCCAAACTAAAAACAAGAGAAGGATATATGTGAGTGACATTGTCAATGTAAAAAAGAAAAAAAAAATGGCTCACTGTATTGCATGTTGGTCAGCTTATGTTTGAATCACCACATTTTAAGAGAAACACAGAAAAGCCAGAGTAAATCCAAAGGAGAAAAATCAGGATTTGGGTGGGAGGGAGGGGCAAGTGTCTGCAAACTGAGTTCCTGGCTAATGAGGAAGGTAAATGAAGATTCTGAAGGAGAGAGTGATAGGTAGCTTCAATTTTTCAGAGGGCTGTCTTCTAGAAGAGACAGTATCCTTCCTCTGTTACTCCAGAGGGTCAAGAAGAGATACCGGACTACATCCAAAAGACCGTGTCCTAGATATGGAAAGATTTGGAAACCCTGTCGCGCAGGAAGAGTAACTGAAGTATTTTGAGAGATTTAATTTATGCTGAAGGAGATTTGTAAGAAACATGAACCCTGTCTTCAAATACACGAAAAGTCTGCCACATGGAAATGGGACTTGTCAACAGATACATTTAACTCCATGCATTAGAACCATTTGTAAGTTTTACTGTTTTTCTTAGGAACATCCATCAGAAATATTATGAAAAGTATGGCTATGTTAAAAATAGATATTGATGGTGCTAAACAGTTGTAAAAGAACAAATTAATAGTGTCCTTTGGATTTGTTTTATCAATATCTCTAATATTAGAGGGTAAAGAAAGAAGAATCAATGGGCCCATCAATGTCTTAGAACTTACATCTATACTCTTTACTTATATTTATATTTCAGAATTTTATAGTTCTCAGACAAACAGAAAGTACAAACAGACATATAAGGAAATTTAAGTACCCATGTATAAGTGACAATGTCTCTTTCTTAAAATGCATACCAATAAGAAAGTATGTATAAAGAGTGGTGGGTTGGCATCAAGCACAGTTGAATTTGAAGCCAGCTCTGTCACATAGCTTTTTTAACATTAGCATCTTACTTGGCCTCTCTGGGTCATGATTTAATCAACTGTACAACAGGGATATAATTACACTCTTCCAGGGTTTCTATATACATTAATAATAATGCTTATTTGGTACATAGAAAAGAATCTAGAACATTTTGATATTAAAAACTGGCAACTATTAAAAATTCTTATCTGAAAAGGTTTTAAATAAGCATGCTACATAGACACAAAGTTGTAAAGTGGGAAGAACATAGGCTTTGGAGTCAGACTGATGTGACTTTTGAAGTCTAGCACAGTCACTTGGTAGAAGTACATCCATATGACTCAGATTCTTTAGCTGTAAAGTGAGAACAATACTTGTCTCTTCCGTAGGTTCAGAATATCAAATTAGGTCATGTTTATTTTGTGTTTAGCAGAGTCTGGTATATAGTAAAACCTCCGTGTTCATTTTATTTCATTTCTTCAGATGTATGAACAGGTAGTACCCCACTCATGACCTGCTAACACGTATTTTGTAGACTTAGACGGACTGGAAGTCCTGGCTGGGCTCCACAGTCCCGGAGGGAAGGGAGAGCTGTTCCTGTTTGCCAGTGCCAACTCCTGGGACTGATTCATCTAATGGACTGCCCTCTATTATGCAACCCTTGATAGATGCAATCCTTAATAGATGAAGAGAGGATAGAGACTCATATCTTGTTTTATACAAAAGTAAAAAGTTTAACTTTTTAGATGTTCAAGCACGCTTATTATAATTGCTCCTCTCTAAGCCTTATCCAATACTTCTAAAGCTCTACCTTTTCCAGAAGGGTATAGCAATCAGAGGAGAGATTTGAGGTCTGCCATGTGTACCTACTTTTTTTATCCTTTCATTTTCAGCCAGATACCCACTCATATTGACTTGTTCTGATCAGGCTTGTTTCCTTATTATTGAAATAATTTACTTTGTTCTTTCTCTGTGCAAATTGACCATAATGTACTTCTTATTTAAAAAGCCATCCTCTTTGAGCCCTTATATTTAAAATTCTGAGCCACACTTTAAGAGTCTCCCTATGTTCTGCTTCCTCTATGACCACTAGTGATCCTTCTAGCTCAAAGTATTTTTCCCCACCTTGATCTGTCTCAGTCCCAACTCTGACTTCACATTTTGGCACTTGTTTTCTACTTTGAGTTCTTCGCTAATTAGTTCATGAGTGTAATTTATTTTCCCCAATAGAAATTCAAACCATTGAAGGGTAGAAAAGTATCTTATTATATTTCTAGTATGCCCCCCATTGTGCCTATGAATAAATGTAGTTTTATGTGGTAAATATTTGATTAAGATTTATTGAGTTGTTTGAAGTTTTTGGATATTTGTTGAGATTTCTAAGCCAACATTTCATTACTTTGGTTAGTTTATTTGCTTTTGAGAATTTTCTGAGCACTTCTGATTTATTTTCACAATAAGCAACAGTTTGAGATGTCATGATCCTAGTCACGGGCACCACCCAGACGCCCATGAAAAAAATTTTCTAAGTGTTCTGATTCCTAGTCCAGTTTTCTTTCTCCTTGATATGATACTGAAGCAAATAACAAATGGCACCTCTACTTAATGATTCTGCAATTCTGCATATGTTTTTAATGGCAATAAGAATGTGAAGTTAGAAGGTTCTATAGTCTTAAAAGTCTTGCAATCTCTGAAAAGTCTTGAAAGTTTCCTTTTCATTCAATATATAGACACTTATAACCTCTGATCAACATCTGAGATTTTCATTTTTAGTTGACTTTAGGTTAATTTTATTCTGAGAGTCCTTTTTAAAATGGTACATAGGGGAGCACCTGGGTGGCTCAGTCGGTTAAGTGTCTGCCTTTGGCTCAGGTCATGATTTTGCCTTGGTGAGTTCAAGCCCCGCCTTGGGCTCTGTGCTGACAGCTCAGAGCCTGGAGCCTACTTTGGATTCTGCGTCTCCCTCTCTCTCTGCCCCTCCCCTGCTCACTCTCTCAAAAAAAACTAAACATTTAAAAAAAGTACATTGGGCTTTAGAAAAACCATTTTTAGTGTAAAAATAACAAGTTCTATTGATTCAGTTTATATGAAATGTCCAGATAAGGCAAATCTATGGAGATAAATAGTAGATAAGTAATTGCTTGGAGCTGGAGTTGTGGATGTTTAGGAAATTAACTGTAAACAGGCATAAGGCACCTTTCACGGTCAACAAAAATCTTCTAAAACTAGATTATGGTAATGGATGCACAATGTAAATTTAATAGAAATCATTTGGTTGTACACTTAAATTTGGTGAATTTTATGGTCTATAAATTATTTCTCAATAAAGTTGTTAAAAACAACTATGACACGTATGAGGTTAAAAACAACTATAACACGTATGAGGTTACATGGTTAAATTTTATTTTATAATAAATTTTCCAGAGTGATAATATTTCCATTATGAAAGACAAAGACGTTGATTCAGATTATTCCATTAGAAAACTAATTATTGCTACTCTTTAATTGGTGTATCAATATATGTACTTCTCATATATTATTTTTATTAATAAACTTATATTGTACTATTTAGTAGAGTTTTCAAAAATAAAACTACTCATGTGTGAAAATACAAGAATCTTTTTATTGTTTAATTTTTCTGACCTTTTTATGTCCATGGAATTCAGATGATTTCTCGCTGTTATCTATGATTTTCTACCCTGAGAATAATTATCACTTGCCTTTTCTAATTGAGGTATTTTAACAGAGTTGATTATAAAGTGATTTTTTTCCAAAGGAAATCTTAATTTTTAATATATTTCTAAGATTAAATTTGAAAGATGTTTACATTGGGGGAAAATCTAATTTAGTAAGCTGTAAAGTTTTGACAAGGGAAGATTGAATACTGGCTTAAATATTTGGTCATTTATGCACACTATTCTATTCCCAGGCATAGTAAGTATTTCCCCTGTGTCTGATATCTTTTTGCTTCATACATTTCACTTCCGTTTCTACACTTATGTTCTTATGTCCAATTGAGCAGTAATGCTGATTTTTTTTTTTTTTTACTTCACAAATATGTACTTTCAGAACAGGAGAATTCGAAACTGCAAAAGAATTTAAATATCATCCAGTCCAACTTACTAAATAATGCATTCGATACGAGATTCTCAGTGGTTAAAGGAACCTATTTGGATATATAGTTAGCTTAATTTTCAAGGAATATTTACAATAAGCTAGTAGAATTTCCTCATGTAGTCAAGGAAAAGAGACTGATTTTTCAGTTCCTTGAACTTTAGAATTTCATAAATTTATGAATGGTACCATGGTTATGGATGTTACTCTTCTTAGTCAACCTTGCCTAGCTCCATTTGCTCATGGTCCAACTAACACTAATTTCAAATTATAATGCTCTTTACCTGACTCCTTGCACTTTTTATAAGGAGTATACTGTAATAGTAAGAGTTCTAGATTCACACTCACTTGATTTGAAATGAATGCTCTGCCATTCATTTACTCTGTGACCTTGGACAAGTTATTCTTCTCTTGGTAAGGGGTAAAGCAGACAGAAATTAGTAGTTTTTTTCTCTATCCTTTTTAGCCTTTCTCTCTTAATAGATTTAACTCTGGGGCTGTCTCTTAAATGTTAATGGTTTGGTAAAAATAACAAGTTTTTTTTTCTATATTTTTATTGATCATTTAATTTTGTGAGAAAAATTTTTAAATGAATTGGCTTTTTTATGACCTTACTCATTAAGCTGTTGAAATCTTAATATCTTTCTTTATAATTTGTTTAAATTCTTTATATAGTTAGGTTATTAATATTTTCTTGAAGGTATTTTCCCAGATAGCTGTTTACATTGGAATTTCATTTGTAATGTTCACTGATGTGTGTAAGTTATCTCTAAAGATTCTTCCTTTGCTTTTAAACTTAGAAGATCTTAGGGTAAGATATTGAAGATGAGATGCAGCTTCTATTGCATTACAAGCTATTAAGCTTTATGTTTAAAAAAAAATCTAAACTCATGTTCTCCTATAAACAATTCATTACCGAAGAAACAGTTTCAGAGGTCCATGTGGAGTCTTCTTAACTGATCACAGCTAAACAGAAAATGAGAAAGCAAATTTCAACTAATTATTTACATTTTAGTTTTTATTTCAGATGATACAGTAAATGATGTAATGTACAGCTACCTTTAAAAACGTGTGCAAGATAGGATTGCTAGTATTGAAAATAATTTGTCCGGGGCGCCTGGGTGGCGCAGTCGGTTAAGCGTCCGACTTCAGCCAGGTCACGATCTTGCAGTCCGTGAGTTCGAGCCCCGCGTCGGGCTCTGGGCTGATGGCTCGGAGCCTGGAGCCTGTTTCCGATTCTGTGTCTCCCTCTCTCTCTGCCCCTCCCCCGTTCATTCTCTGTCTCTCTCTGTCCCCAAAATAAATAAAAACGTTGAAAAAAATTAAAAAAAAAAAAAAAGAAAATAATTTGTCCAACTAAGGTAATAAGCAATTAACTTTCAAAACCTAGGGTAGTTTTGCAAAATAAAAGTTAAGTTAAATTTTAAAACCTGGCACATTAATGGCATATCAGGCAGTTCTACTAGAAGAAAAGGCAGAGTAGTTCCATTTTCCCCTAAGTGAAGCTTATTTATAAAAAGACAATGATCATAAAGGATTATTAATTGAATACTACTTCAAATGGAGGATAATTATATACAGAATATTCTGGATGTTTATTAAGATAGAAGTCATTTTGGGGTGCCTGGGTGGCTCATCATTTAAGCTTCTGACTCTGGATATTGGTTCAGGTCATGATCTCACAGGTTCCTGAGTTTGAGCCCTGCATCGGGCTCTGTGCTGGCATTGCAGAGCCTGCTTGAGATTCTGTCTTTGTCACTCTCTCTCCACCCCTCCCCTGCTTGTGCACTCTCTCTCTCTCTCTCTCTCTCTCTCACTCAAAACAAATAAATAAACTGGGGCGCCTGGGTGGCTCAGTTGGTTAAGCGTCCGACTTCAGCTCAGGTCACGATCTCGCGGTCCGTGAGTTCGAGCCCCGCGTGGGGCTCTGGGCTGATGGCTCAGAGCCTGGAGCCTTCTTCCGATTCTGTGTCTCCCTCTCTCTCTGCCCCTCCCCCGTTCATGCTGTGTCTCTCTCTGTCTCAAAAATAAATAAACATTAAAAAAAAAAAAATAAACTTAAAAAAATAAGGAAAGAAAGAAGTCATTTAAAATATAATATGCATTATATCCCTTTGTAAGTTGCTTTCTCTAATTTTAAGGGAGAAAGCCAAAAATTCCTTTTGTATATACAATATATATATATATATTTTAATTTATGTCTATGGAAAAGGAAAAATTGGTTTTTCCATATATGTGCTCTATTCTGCATATGAGTAGTTGAAGCTAATTGTAGGTGATTGGATTTCCTTTTGTCTCTGGTTATCATGTTTTAGAGTCTTATCTTGTGGCATGATTTATTTTAGAGTAATCCTGCTTGCAGTTAAGTACATCCATTAGCAAGCAGTAAGCCTGGTTAAACAGTGCCTGCCCTCAGTTGGTAAATGTCTACTTGGATAATGAGAATGCTTGAACAATCTAATGGATATAGCAACTGCAGTATTAAATCTGCCATGATGAGACAGAAACTGTCTTGTCAGCTTATAACATTATCAGAGGGTTGCACTTTCAGTGGGGAAGGGAAGAGGACAGACAGAGTAATAACTTCTTGTTAGAAGTACAATAAGTGAACATTCCTTGAATGACCCCTTGAAAGGTGACATTTTCCATTTTTTGCTTTCAATAATTGCTTTTACAATGAAAATAAAAGGAGAAACCCAGAAGTATGGGTTTATGAAATTCTCATTTATATATTCACATGCTATAAGATTTTAATCAATGAGGAATAAAATTTATATTTAATGCCAATTTATACTGTGCCTGTATTTTAAGTTATTAATCCCTACAATAACCCCATACAAACAGAGGGAGGATTAGTGACTTGTCAAAGGTCATTCACCCTTGAACAGGTAGAGCCTGGCCTTGTGTCATGTTCTTTCTGACTGTAAGGCCTAATAACTCCATTCCTCTAAGTAGATAAGTATGATTGTGAAGTATAATATAAAATAGGCATAGAAAAGGTAACTGCCAGTATAGCGTGGTTTCTGGTTAGTGCCAAATGATTGGAACAGAGAAAAGAGAAACTGCTCTAGACTGGAATAATAAGGGAGAGCTATGTGAGGATACAACTTGAATTGGACTGTGAACTCTCTGGATTATGACTAGAGGTGGGGATCATGATGTCATGGAATGAAGACTAAGAGATTTTTGGAAGATAATTTTAAGTATGTGTTTGAAGATAAAAGGGAGGATGGTCTCTGGGTTATGTAAGGGTACCATCTCAGTATTGGTGTCTTGGTATCTACCACAGTGCCTAACACCTAGGTAGGTACTTAACAAAATTTAAATGGTGCTTAAAAGTTTTGTTGAATTGAAAATATTTGAGATAAGAGAAACATAAGTTGAGAATGTATAGTCTTGCAGTATTATAGGTAGCAGAATCAATAGTGCTTGTTTACAAGTTTGTTAGCCTGATATGGGGGTAAAGGGGGAATGGTGAGGAAGAAGACAGTGAGGACAGATCAGCTTTTCCTCCAATTTAGAATAATAGGTCTGAAAAAGGAGGAATTTTGAGGTCATCAGCAACATCAGTGAGAGTTAACACCTGATACCGTCAGTCAACTTTGAAGGAAGGAGACATTCTTGAAACTTTAAGGGGAATAAAAAGGATTTGGATTAGCCAATGAGGCAAGGGCAAATGGGTTCGTAAAAGAATAGCCCAATAACAAGCAGCAAAGATGAAGTTGAAATTTAAGAACTAAGTTTGGATTATGTTTATTCGACAAGGTTTTTCTGTTTTCTTCTCAGAAATCAGAGGTGTACAGCAGAGCAAATAGTTCTGCCTTAATATTTACCATTCCAAATCTAACATATGTAATCATATCAGGTTCCAGCTATTTCAGGTCATGGGATCTGGCTGCAAACGTATCCCTAGGTCTTTGTGCAGGGTTGAAACAGTGTGTAGGCACATATTAAAAATACTCATCCTAAACAGTTTCTCTCAAGAATGCTTAGAAAAGCTTTCAATCACATAGTTCAAGTAGCAGAGCTGGAAAAACAATTTGGTGGGGAAATTGGGTTCATTTTGTCACTTCTGATGATTGTAGTATTTCTAGTAGTTATGATGTAGAGTTCTGTCCTTCCCATCATCTAATTATAATGTGCAAGGACTGATTGCATGTGCTCTTTGACTATAGTCCTTGGCACTAATAACCCTAAACAAAGCTGCAGGCACTAATTACCTCCTTTTCCTAATCTGAATTTTGATGTGCTTTTGAACAAGTAAGTCATTTAGTGTTCTAAGAGGGCTTCCCTCATCATTTGGAGAGATACTGACTTCCCTTGAATTCAGGGAACTAGATTTTGAATTATTTTTTTGGAGGAGTTTGTGATAATTTTATAGCAGCACAGACAAATCAGTGTGCCTTTATCTGTTTTTATATATCCAAATTATGGCCGCCTGGGTGGTTCAGTTGGTTAAGCATCCGACCTCAACTCAGGTCATAATTTCACAGTTCATGGGTTTGAGCCCCGCATCAGGTTGTGTGCTGACAGCTCAGAGTCTAGAGCCTACTTAGGATTCTGTGTCTCCCTCTCTCTCTGTCCCTCCCCCATTCTCTCTCTCTCTCTCTCTCTCTCTCTCTCTCTCTCTCTCAAAAGTAAACAAAACAAAACAAACGTTATATATCCAAACTAGCATTGTCTGCATGTATAGAGAAGATAATTGTAAAAGTTGACTTTAAGACATGCTTGTGTGTGTGTGTGTTGATAACATAAAGAGGACTCATTTTGTCTCCTGATTGTCACATTCCATCTAACTAATCAATAATGTGATCTTTTATCTCTTTTTGAGGTGCTATTACCTGAGTTTCTTATGGTAATACTAAGAGGATAGAATAAAAAATTGACTGGGTGTATGTCAACTGAAAAGAAGGTGATTCCCTGAATTGCTGAGCACATTTGAAAAATGACAGGGCAGAGTCTGTTTATTCCTTTTTGGCTAAAGAACCAGCCAACACTTTGACAGATGACATTTCAGTGAGTTAGAATTATTAGCTTGAAGCACAGAACTATTGTTTTCTCCAAAGTCTTGACCAAGAGAATATGGTCTCAGATGAAAATAAAGATAATTTAGTTTGTGATTTTTCTTCTTTTTTAAAAATTCAATTCTCTTAAAATTTTTTCTCCTTTTTAAAAATTATTACCAGTTATGTGACTTGGACAACCCTTTCTGCTTTAATTTCTTTAACTTTAAAATGGGGTTATTAACCTACCTATTTAACAGGGCCATTGTAAAGATTAAATGAGACCGTATTTGTAGAATGAT
This sequence comes from Felis catus, assembly GCF_018350175.1. Classification (NCBI taxonomy): domain Eukaryota; kingdom Metazoa; phylum Chordata; class Mammalia; order Carnivora; family Felidae; genus Felis; species Felis catus. Next base: position 101,047,798 of record NC_058371.1, on the reverse strand, counting down.
TGGAATGACCAGAATAGTGCCTGGTGGTTACTCAGTGAATATTAACTATTGTTTTCATTTAAATGAGTTTGGCTTCAACTACAGTAGCAAGGATAATATTCCAGTTTGGCCCTTAACCAGCTATGTGACCTTAGGAAATTTACTTACCCTCTTTTTACCTCAGTTTCCACATCTATAACATTACAAAGTAATCTCGATGTCTACCATATTAGATTTTTGTGAAAATTTAACGAGTTAATGCATATTAAAGTGCTTAGAAAAACCTGATACATAGTAAGTCCATTATTATAATTATTTTCAACATTATCACTGTTTTTATTAGGGCACAGTTTTTAACAGTGCAAAAAAGTAAATGTACATTGTTCTGCATAATGGCCAAGTAGGAAAATAAAAGAAGATAAGGTAAAATCTCAAGACAGAAGGGACGAGATAAGGTGGCAGACTGATAGGAAAGGCCAGGAGAATAAGTACTACAGAAGCAGACAGTGTAAAACAAAAACACCCAAGAAGAGAGAAAGGATAAGATAGGAAAGTTCCAGAAAGCTCTTCCTACTGCTAAAATTCATTTATACAAACATTCACACACAAAATAAAATCCTAGACTGGATTACATGCTCTTATAAGCTATCTCCCAACACTTAATAGAATTTCCTTTACACTGTGTTTATTCTATTTTCTTAGGTAATTGACTATCTTTCGCATTAGACTGCAAACTCTTTGAAGACAGGAAACACCATATGTCTTGGAATGTCTTTGGAATCATAGTATCTTGCCCATAGAAGGTACTCAGTAAATATTAAAGGTCAAAAATAGGGCTTTGCAATACCAATTTGTATTTTTCTTTGAATTTTTTCCTAATATTTCCCATAAATATGCCTTGAATATAAAATATATGTATATGTGTGTATGTACCTTTACTATATGTAATATTTTTGTTTCTAAATTTTTATTTTCTTTTTAATTTGGAAGTCTCAATTCTTACTAAAATTAAATACCTATACTATTGACATAATCATGCACACCACACTTTATATCATATGTTAACTTTTCTATTATTTCTTTTCTTTTGGAGTCTATTGTTCTTTTTGTTTGTAAAACAGCATACTGGTGCTACAACCAGTGGCTTTTTGCCATATGCATTCTTAGTAGTTCTTGGAACATTTGGTTTAGGAAGTAGGATAATTAATGTATAAACATTATGTGGCAGAACTACTCTAATTAGTGCCTTTTGGCGTGGGTTGAGTGGTAAACAAAGTAAGATGCACGTCAGCATTCATCCTAACAGTGTATAAAACTCCTGTTACAGCCCTCTGGGACAGCATAGACCAGCTATATTCAATAGTATAGTATTTGAGCACATGAGAAAAGGTTCCATCATGTCAATTTAATAGTCTCTGTTGAATAAATTTGCTAACTGTGCAGACTTTCCTTAGTCTTAATTATTTGGAAATCTAAAACTTAGCCATCAAAGTGTATCCCTAATAACTCTTCACGTCTTTGGTGAAACGTTCTCTCTTGAATCTATACCTGAACCTATTTCTTTATGTTCCTGTAATCTACTACTTAAAAAGAAGAGCATTGATTTTAAACTATCAGAATGAAACAGATTAAAAAGCCAGGTTCAGAGGCAAAAATTTTCACTTTATGGCATCTTCAGCAAATTTTCTTTGGTTGAATTTACTGTTTAAGTCCCTTACTGCTTAATAGCACTACTTATTTTTGAAGTATAAAAGCTCAGAAGATTTTTCCCTTTAGATGTTATCCTGTCATTCCACATTATTCAAGCTGCTATCCACATACGGACAGATGATTTTTTTACAGAGAGTAAGAACAGAACTTTTTGCTAGACAGCTCATTTTTTAGAGGCACTTTGAGCTTAAAATTAGGGCCAGAGTATATAGTCTAGGTATCAGTTCTTAAGAATCTCATTTGTACTCAGAATGTTTGTTGTTGAAAGCTTCTTTGTGATTAATTTCCTTTAATAAATAACTGCTGAAAACAAAAGGCAAATATTTCTTAAAAAGTAGAAAACTTAATAGAATATTTGTCAAATAAATAGAAATCAAAATTATTACACTGAAATAAACATTTGTATAAACAGACATACCTCCCCAAATTGAATAAGCTTGCAAGATACTTCTACTGAACTTTCAGGAAATACAGCTCCTGTCTCATGCAGATATTAAAAACAAACAAACAAACAAACAAACAAAACAAAAACAAAGAGAGAGAGAGAGAGAGAGAGAGAGAGAGAGAGCCAGAAAGAAAAAAAAGTTGGGTTGAGGAAATCCTTTCTGGCTAATTTTTCAAGACTTGTACAATCTTAATTCCAAAAGAATAGTACAACAAAAGAGAATTATAGGTCAGTCTTTTACAGTGACAAGTGTGAAAATTCTAAGTGAAACATTAGCTAACTAAATCCAACAAATTTTTTAAAAATACAGTATTTATCTCTGAATGGCAACGATGGTTTAACACAAGAAAATGAAATTTGTATTAGTGAAAATACATAAGAGACCAAAAAATTATATAATTATCTAAAAAAAGGTTTTAAAAATATTTGATAAAATTTAACTCTAATTTGTGATTAGTATTCATAAGTCCAGAAATCTGGGGATAGAAGGAAACTACAAATTGATAAAAGTTAAATACTAAAACCTATATAGCAAACATCCAAATTGAAACTGTGAACAAATTTTAGACAGTTATACCCAAGACTGGTGATATTCTTGAGATAGATCTGGCTAATCCAACAAGAAAAAAAAAATGAAATAAAGATGGACAGAGAGGAAAGAGGGGAGAAAAGAGAAAAATATGTCTTTATTTGGAAATTATACGATGTCTACATAGACAGACAACCCAGCAAAACTATATACTAGCAAAACTATATACTTTCAAAAATAAAGAGTTTTGTTTTTCATGTTAGCGGTAACTACAGTTCAAAATTCACAATAGTTAGAAAAATTATAATGCATTTAGGTATTAACCTTAAAAAATACATAACAGCTTTATAAAACAGACTGTAAAAATGTACTAAAGAACATAAATGAAGCCTTGCATAAATGAAGAGCTATAAAATGTTCATTGATGAGGCATACAACAACATAAAGATGTCAAGTCTTACCATATGCAATTCCAGTTAAAATTTTAATAGTATTTTGGGGGTGGGGGGAGACCCAAACTGACTGTGATAAAAGAATAAAAATCCACAAATAGCTAAGTCTATTTTGAGATATATCTGGAAGAAGAATGATATTTTGACCAGATTTTAATTCATATTAATAAAAGCAGTTTAGAACTGGCACAGAAGCAGTCAGACTGATGAAACAGAGGTTGAGTGCTCAGAAACAGACCCAAAGTGGGGAAGAGGTATGTTGCTTTGTAGGTTCTTGGAAAGACCTGTTTACTAGATGAAATAACTGAATGTGGACCCCTCCCTTAGATCACACACTATATGAACTCCAGAGAGAACAAAGACCTAAAAGTGACAGGTAAAACTGTAGAGGCAATGAAAGACAATGTTAGAGAAGATCTTTGTGACCTTGGTATGTGGAAGAACTTTACGCCCAAAGTACAAACTATCAGGGATAAATTGGTAGCTTTACAATGTCAAAACTAAGGATTTCTGTCCAGTGAATTCTAGGATAAAACAAACAACATGACAGTGACAGATTAGAAGCAGATATCTGCAACATCAAAACTGAAAAGAGATAAACATGTGGACTATATGAGAAATGCTTACAAATTCAACAATAAGAAAGGGAAATCAATATATTTTAAAAAGCAAAGGTTATTGCTTAACACTTCATGGAAGGAGGCTCCTGAATGGCCAGGTGTATAAAGAGAGATGTAGAACCTTTTAAGTAATTAGAGAAGTCCTAATAAAAATAACACATCACACCCATCTAACTGGAAAGAAGTTTTTGAAAAATAAGTAGATAAATCAAAAAAATAAGTAGATAAAAATAAGTAGATAAACCTAAATGTAGGTGAAGATTTGGGGTAATTGGAACAGTTAAGTACTATTGGTGGAAATCTAGACTGATGTAGATGGTTTGAAGAGCAATCTCAAAATCCTTAGTAACAGTACAGGTATGACTCAGGGCACCTGGGTGGCTTAGTCGGTTGAGCGTTGACTTTGGCTCTGGTCATCATCTCATGGCTCATGAGTTCAAGCCCTACATCAGGCTTACTGCTGTCAGCACAGAACCCACTTTGGATCCTCTGTCCCCTCTCTTTCTGCCCCTCCCCTATTCACGCTTGCACGCGTGCTCTCTCTCTCTCTCTCTCTCTCAAAAATAAAATAAACATTAAAAAAAAAAAAGTAAGGGTATGACCTGTCACTCAGTTGTCTCATATCTGTGGACATACTACAGTGAAACCAGCTCAGGTCTATAGTGGGGTATATTCCAGAATGTTTACCTCAGTTTCTGGTAGAGTTGAAGACAAAGTATCACAAGGGAAATGGTTAAGTATGTTATGGGTGCATCCTATAGAATACTCTGTAGCAGTCAGAAACAATAAAATAACTGTGTTGGCAATGCCCTCCCGCCAGAGACCCTTGGGAACATACATCTGTAGTGGAACAAATTGGGTTTATTACTTGTAGGGAGTTGGTAATGCACTCTGTGGGGAACTGTGGGACATCTCAGCAAGAGGATGTTGGGAAGCATTTACAAGATCTGAACTTGTGTTAGATGATTGGTGAGAGGTTAAAGGTGGGACTTGGCTTTGTCTTGGATACTGTCAGAAAACAGAAGTAATCTTCTGATTGGTTTATCTTAATTAAATCTTATCTATAAGGCAGGAGGAATAAAATGAGGCAAAGCTGTAATTGGCAGGGAAGCAGCTAGCCAGGATAGGGAATTTTTTCTGTTGTTTCTGTGGCTCGCATAATGGTTATATTTTGTCTGTGTTCATACATGGTTATGCAGTGGTCTTATGTTTATCTTGATTCATTATGATCACGGAGTGGCCTTTTCTGATGTTGATGTTCTGTCAAATGGCTTATGTTCAGCTCATTCCTGATGGGATGACCAAAGGAGTGTCAGACCAGCTTATAATAGAATGAAGGTCTTGCTGATAATACCAAGCCAACTCCTTGATGTGCTTTTCTCTTTCACAGTGCTACAGTAACACAAAGATAACTTCAAAACATGTAGATTATTATTTTTTTAAAAAGTGATAGATTGTTAAAAAGGGCTGACAACAAAATTATTTGTGTAAATTAAACATACAAATAAAATGCTATGTATTATTCAAGGATGAATATACATACAAGGCCCTATACCAAATGCATAGCTTTTCATCTTTAGTGAGCGCGGAGGAAAGGGGCCAGTAGCCAAATAGTGAGTCTAAAAGGAAATATTAAATAAGAGAGGAGCCTCATGATAGTGTGTTATCAATAGAAGAAGATTATAATAATTCAGTCTCAGCATGTGAAATCCAAACACCAGTCTCTCCATCAGCAGAAATGTAGTAAGGGAAAGAGTGGGATCCTGTGGCCCAAATTCTTATTTGAATTTACTTCCATTGCCATGTGGCAGGTAGGGAAAGAGGAATGCTTTGTCTTCTTTAAGCATTTCCAAAATCTCTTTCATTTCCCCCATCAGGAATGAGCTACTGTAATGATAGCATGTTGATGCTAGTTGAAATAAAACATGCTCCCCAGCATCAAATGAAAGCATTAGTATTTTATGTGGGAAGCTGATTCAACTTTAAACATACCCAAAAGCTTTGGAATTAAAAACAACAACAAAAACAAAAATCTCGCTTCATATTAGCTGCAGAGAAAGCTAGTTTATTATGTCTTAGGTAAAAGATTTCTTCGGAAACCTTAAAATTAGTATCTGTTAGTATCTTAAGATTGCTTTTTAACTAGAAAAGAGCTTGTGATTTTAAGAAGCAAAGAGACTTACTATATCCCATTCCCACCCCTGGCCTTTTTGTGGGGGATTCTTTAAAAGCAAGTGTTGCTTGTATCTTGAGTGAATTTCCTTCAACTTCCGTAATAAATATTTAAAAGTAGTATTACAAGTAGTAAGAACAAAGATTTTTTCATTTAGGAAGGGAAACTCAACTTTCATTTTAGCCCATTTCTGCTCAATTCTAAAGTGAACATGTAGGTGTGTCTCCTGAGGTTCTTACACTTTACTTTGCCCTTTCCAGTGTTTCCACCATGTTGGCCCATGTTCTCAAGATAAGCATGTTCTCAAGATAAGCTAATGCACCTATGAAGGGCATGCTCCTCCCTGTCCTGTCTTACTGTTAGTTCTTATTCTTCATTGGCTGTGTTTTGGAACATGTGTCTTGGTGTTATTTTTGAAACATTCGTTCTCTTAATGTATATCATTCTGTAATCAGGCGAGAGCGAAGTATACTATGATAGTTCTTTTTTTCTTAACTTTTTATTTAAATTCCAATTAGTCAACATACAGGGTAATAGTAGTTTCAGTTGTACAATGTAGTGATTCAACATCTCCTTACAACACCTGGTGCTCACCACAGGTGCACTCCTTAATCCTCATCACCTATTTAACCCATCCCTCCACCTACCCCCCCCCCCCACTGATAACCATCAGTTTGTTCTCTGTAGTTGAGTCTGTTTCTTGGTTTGCCAAGAAATCATATGGTATTTGTCTTTCTCTTTCTGACTTATTTCACTTAGCAGAATACTCTGTAGTTCCATCCACATCATTGAAAATGGCAAGAGTTCATGCTTTTTTATGGCTAATATTCGTGTGTGTGTGTGTGTGTGTGTGTGTGTGTGTGTGTGTGTAAATACACACACATGTACATACCACTTCTTTGTCCATTCATGTATCAGTGGATACTTGGGCTGTTTTCATAATTTGGCTATTAGAGATAATGCTGGTATAAATATTGGTGTGCATATATCGCTTTGAATTAGTATTTTTGTACTCCTTGGGTAAATACCTAGTAGTGCAATTGCTGGATCATAGGGTAGTTGTATTTTTAATGTTTTGAGGAACCTCCATACTGTCTTCTACAGTGGCTGCACAAGTTTGCATTCCCACAACAGTGCAAGAGGGTTCCCCTTTCTCCACATCCTTGCCAACACTTGTTGTTTCTTGTGTTGTTGATTTTAGCCATTCTTACAGGTGTGATAGATATCTCATTGTAGATTTGATTTACACTTCTCTGATGATGAGTGATATTGACCATCTTTTCATGTGTCTGCTGGCCATCTGTATGTCTTCTTTGGAAAAATGTCTTCTTCCCATATTATGATAGTTCTTATGTCATCAAATCTTGTTTAATCATTTCTATAGTTATTTGCACCTTCATTAACATTATAGGAACAAATATAGAATTTAGTCTATAAACATTCAAAACGCTAAAATTAGTTTTGAAGAATAATTACCCTTTTTTTTAATATGAAATTTGTTGTCAAATTGGTTTCCATATAACACCCAGTGCTCATCCCAACAGGTGCCCTCCTCAATGCCCATCACCCACTTTCCACTCCCTCCCACCCCCCCATCAACCCTTAGTTTATTTTCAGTATTGAAGAGTCTCTTATGGTTTGCCTCCTTCCCTCTCTATGACTTTTTTTTCCCCCCTTCTCCTCCCCCCTGGTCTTCTGTTGAGTTTCTCAGAATCCACATACGAGTGAAAACATATGGTATCTGTCTTTCTCTGCCTGACTTATTTCACTTGGCATAACACTCTCCAGTTCCAACCACATTGCTACAAAAGGCCAGATTTCATTCTTTCTCATTGCCATGTAGTATTCCATTGTATACATAAACCACAACTTCTTTATCCGTCAGTTGATGGACATTTAGGCTCTTTCCATAATTTGGCTGTTGTTGAAAGTGCTGCTATAAACATTGGGGTACAAGTGCCCCTGTGTATCAGCAGTCCTGTATCTCCTGGGTAAATTCCAAGCAGTGCTATTGCTGGGTCATAGGGTAGATCTATTTTTAATTTTTTTGAGGAACTTCCACACTGTTTTCCAGAGCAGATGCACCAATTTGCATTCCCACCAACAGTGCAAGAGGGTTCCCGTTTCTCCACATCCTCACCAGCATCTGTAGTCTCCTGATTTCTTCATTTTAGCTACTCTGACTGGCATGAGGTGGTATCTGAGTGTGGTTTTGATTTGTATTTCCTTGATGAGGAGTGACATTGAGCATCTTTTCATGTGCCTGTTGGCCATCTGGATGTCTTCTTTAGAGAAGTGTCTATTCATGTCTTCTGCCCATTTCTTCACTGGATTGTTATTCACCTGTGGAGTTTGGTGGGTTCTTTATAGATTTTGGATACTAGCCCTTTATCCAATATGTCATTTGCAAATATCTTTTCCCATTCCATCGGTTGCCTTTTAGTTTTGTTGATTATTTCCTTTGCAGTGCAGAAGCTTTTTATCTTCATGAGGTCCCAGTAGTTCATTTTTGCTTTTAATTCCCTTGCCTTTGGAGATGTGTAAAGTAAAAAAAATGCTGCGGCTGAGGTCAGAGAGTTTTTTTTCCTGCTTTCTCCTCTAGGGTTTTGATGGTTTCCTGTCTCACATTCAGGTCCTTCATCCATTTTGAGTTTATTTTTGTGAATAGTGTAAGAAAGTGATCTAGTTTCATTCTTCTGCATGTTGCTGTCCAGTTCTCTCAGCACCATTTGTTAAAGAGACTGTCTTTTTTCCATTGGATATTCTTTCCTGCTTTGTCAAAGATGAGTTGGCCATACATTTGTGGGTCTAGTTCTGGGGTTTCTATTCTATTCCATTGGTCTATGTGTCTGTTTCTGTGCCAGTACCATGCTGTCTTGATGATTACAGCTTTGTAGTAAAGGCTAAAGTCTGGGATTGTGATGCCTCCTGCTTTGGTCTTCTTCTTCAATATTACTTTGGCTATTCGGGGTGTTTTGTGGTTCCATACAAATTTTAGGATTGCTTGTTCTAGCTTCGAGAAGAATGCTGGTGCAATTTTGATTGGGATTGTATTGACTGTGTAGATAGCTTTGGGTAGTATTGACATTTTAACAATATTAATTCCTCCAATCCATGAGCACGGAATGTTTTTCCATTTCTTTATATCTTCATAAGCTTTCTATAGTTTTCAGCATACACACCTTTTACATCTTTGGTTAGGTTTATTCCTGGGTAGTTTATGCTTCTTAGTGCAATTGTGAATGGGATCAGTTTCTTTATTTGTCTTTCTGTTGCTTCATTATTAGTGTATAAGAATGCAGCTGATTTCTGTACATTAATTTTGTATCCTGCGACTTTGCTGAATTCATGTATCAGTTCTAGCAGACTTTTGGTGGAGTCTGTCTGGTTTTCCATGTATAATATCATCTCATCTGCAAAAAAGTGAAAACTTGACTTCATCTTTGCCAATTTTGATGCCTTTGATTTCCTTTTGTCGTCTGATTGCTGATGCTAGAACTTCCAACACTATGTTAAACAGCAGCGGTGAGAGTGGGCATCCCTGTCGTGTTCCTGATCTCAGGGAAAAAGCTCTCAGTTTTTCCCCCATTGAGGATGATATTAGCTGTGGGCTTTTCATAAATGGCTTTTATGATCTTTAAGTATGTTCCTTCTATCCCGACTTTCTCGAGGGTTTTTATTAACAAAGGATGCTGAATTTTGTCAAATGGTTTTTCTGCATCGATTCACAGGATCACATGGTTCTTTTTTTTTATTAATGTGATGTATCACGTTGATTGATTTGTGAATGTTGAACCAGCCCTACACCCCAGGAATGAATCCCACTTGATCATGGTGAATAATTCTTTTTATATGCTGTTAACTCAATTTGCTAGTATCTTGTTGAGAATTTTTGCATCCATATTCATCAGGGATATTGGCCTGTAGTTCTCTTTTTTTTGCTGGGTCTCTGTCTGGTTTGGCAATCAAAGTAATGCTGTTTTCATAGAGTGAGTCTGGAAGTTTTCCTTCCCTTTCTATTTTTTGGAACAGCTTGAGAAGGATAGGTATTATCTCTGCTTTAAATGTCTGGTAGAATTCCCCAGGGAAGCCATCTGGTCCTGGACTCTTATTTGTTGGGAGATTTTTGATAACTGATTCAATTTCTTCGCTGGTTATGGGTCTGTTCAAGTTTTCCATTTCTTCCTGTTTGAGTTTTAGAAGTGTGTGGATGCTTAGGAATTTGTCCATTTCTTCCAGGTTGTCCAATTTGTTGGCATATAATTTTTCATAGTATTCCCTGATAATTGCTTGTATTTCTGAGGGATTGGTTGTCATAATTCCATTTTCATTCATGATTTTATCTATTTGGGTCCTCTCCCTTTTCTTTTTGAGAAGCCTGGCTAAAGGTTTATCAATTTTGTTTATTTTTTCAAAAAACCAACTCTTGGTTTCATTGATCTGCTCTACTGTTTTCTTTTTAGATTATTGTTTATTTCTGCTCTGATCTTTATTATTTCTCTTCTTCTGCTGGGTTTGGGGTGTCTTTGCTGTTCTGCTTCTATTTCCTTTAGGTGTGCTGTTAGATTTTGTATTTGGGATTTTTCTTGTTTCTTGACATAGGCCTGGATTGCAATGTATTTTCCTCTCAGGACTGCCTTCACTGCTTCCCAAAGTGTTTGGATTGTTGTATTTTCATTTTCATTTGTTTCCGTATATTTTTTAATTTCTTCTCGAATTGCCTGGTTGACCCATTCATTCTTTAGTAGGGTGTTCTTTAACCTCCATGCTTTTGGAGGTTTTCCAGACTTTATCCTGTGGTTGATTTCAAGTTTCATAGCATTGTGGTCTGAAAGTGTGCATGGTATGATCTCAATTCTTTTATACTTATTTAGGGCTGTTTTGTGACCCAGTATGTGATCTGTCTTGGAGAATGTTTCATGTGCACTTGAGAAGAAAGTATATTCTGTTGCTTTGTGATGCAGAGTTCTAGTCCATCTGATCCAATGTCTCATTCAGGGCCCTTGTTTCTTTATTTATTCTCTGTCTAGATGTTCTATCCATTGCTATATTAAAGTCTCCTGCAGTTACCACATTCTTATCAATAAGGTTGCTTATGTTTCTGATTAATCATTTTATATATTTGAGGGCTTCCATATTTGGTGCATAGATGTTTATAACTGTTAGCTCTTTCTGATGGATAGACCCTGTCATTATTATATAATGCCCTTCTTCATCTCTTGTTACAGCCTTTAATTTAAAGTCTAGTTTGTCTGATATAAGTATGGCTACTCCAGCTTTCTTTTGACTTCCAGTAGCACGATAGATAGTTCTCCATCCCCTTACTTTCAATCTGAAGGTGTCCTCAGGTCTAAAATGAGTCTCTTGTAAACACCAAATAGATAGGTCTTGTTTTTTTATCCATTCTTATACCCTATTCTTTTGATTGGAGCATTTAGCCCATTTACATTCAGTGTTATTATTGAAAGATATGGATTTAGAGTCATTGTGATATCTGTAGGTTTCATGCTTGTAGTGGTGTCTCTAGTACTTTGTGGTCCTTGCCACATTTCACTCCCAGAGTCCCCCTTAGGATCTCTTGTAGGGCTGGTTTAGTGGTAATGAACTCCTTCAGTTTTTGTTTGTTTGGGAAAACCTTTATCTCTCCTTCTATTCTGAATGACAGACTTGCTGGGTAAAGGATTCTTGGCTGCATGTTTTTTCTGTTTATCACATTGAAGATTCCCTGCCATTCCTTTCTGGCCTGCCAAGTTTCAGTAGATAGGTCTGCTACTACCCTTATGTGTCTAACCCTTATGTTAGGGCCCGTTTATCCCTAGCTGCTTTCAGAATTCTCTCTTTATTTGTATTTTGTCAGTTTCACTGTGATATGTCATGCAGAAGATCAATTCAAGTTACGTCTGAAGGGAGTTCTCTGTGCCTCTTGGATTTCAATGCCTGTTTCCTTCCCCAGATCAGGGAAGTTCTCTGCTATGATTTAAGTACACCTTAAGCCCCTTTCTCTCTCTCTCCTTTTTCTGGAATTCCTTATGTGTTTTGAAAGCTTGTGTGCTCTGCATCTGTGAGTGCTGCTATATTAAAAGAGGGTCATACACTGTCCAGGGCCTGGCCCTTCAGGAGATGTTTTTTCGGGGATTGTTACTTGCTCTCTGTTGTTGTGACTGGTTATTTTATTACCCTACTCGTAGTAATATTTTGGACCCTCCACAAGGTGTGCTTTGATTTGTTCCTTGGAGTAGCCCTGGAAAGGAAAACAGACAAACAGGAGACAAAAGCATGCAAACACACAAATAACAGAAACAAACAAATAAACAAAAACAAAAACCTAAAGACTAAAACAAAAAACCCCAAAACACCAACTACAAGTAAAGAAGAGGGTGGAGGTGGTGCTGATGGAAGAGCACATACAAAGAGAGAATTGACAGAAACAGGGGCGGGGGTGAAGAAAAAATAAACACTGACTAGGCAGAGAGACTAAAAGGCTTAATCCAGAGAGAGAGAGAAAGGAAAATAAAGAAGGAGGTGGGGAAAACGAAATGAAGATAAAATTACCCAGACAGAGAAACTCTATGGCTTGATTATTCCAGAGAGAGAGAAAGGAGTGTATAGAAGGAGGTGTAGAACATGTATCAAGACAATGGATTAAATATGCCTGTTTAGACAGACCAATAACCAGAGTAACCAGCCTAGGGGAGGGAAGAGATAAGGAGGAGAAATGGGGGGAGGGTGGAGAATATATCTATATATCCAGAATTGACCTAGAGTTAATCCAGGCAATGCTACATCGCTTGTCGGGAGTAGCTGTCAGCAGGGTCTGTGCTGCTATGGTGGATATGCAGCTACCCAGTGCAAAGGGACGTAGTTTGGCGTTTTTTGGATCCACCTGCACTATGGGCCTGGGAGTGATCCCTGAGGCCCCGCCTTGGGGTGGGGGGGGGGGGGGATGGTGATCTCCCAGTCTCTTCTCCACGGAACTGGACCCAGTGGACTCAGTTTGAGTCGTGCTCACTGTGCTGTGTGCACAGACGGGGCAGTCCTTCTCTCTCTGCCAACTCCCCTGACCCTGCACTTGGCTGGGATTCAAAGTCCCCCTCCGTGGTCTCTGGTGCTGGGGAAGCGTCTCTCAGTGCAGTGGTATGTGGTCCCAGCTGGCTTTGTGCCGCTGTACTTCAGGGAGGACTGCCTTCTCCTGCTGTGGACTGAGCCGCTGCCCTCTCCACCATGAGCCCCCGGGGTGGCAGATGCAGGCAGCCTTTGTCTTTTCCCATAGCACTCCAGGGCCTTTTCCTCCTGCAGACTGAGCCCCTGGCCCGGCCCAGCCACTGTGCCCGGGGTTGGGGGGTGCAGGTGGCGGAAGAAAGCCCTGCAGTTAGAGGGGGTGCGGGGGTGCTCCAGTCGGAAGAAAGCCCTGCAGTTAGAGATTGGATCCCTCTCAGTCCCTCTCAATCTCAGTCCAAGGTCTTTCTTCTGTCCAGATACTGTCCTTCACTTTCCTAGCTACTCTTTCTCTTCCTTTGTCTCTCAGCTGAAGGGGGCCCCTCCCCTCCCTGCCCAGACAACCTTTTTTAATCTCCTCCAGTTCGCAGTTACCCACCTATCTTTTTTCCAGCTTTCCCATTTTCTTCCTACTAGATTCAGTCTCTTTTCCTCCCAGGTTCTGGTGTTCAAAGTCCTTTGGCTTCTACACTTCTTTGTTTGAGAGACGCGGGAAGTATGGATTCCCCCTACTTCTCCACCATGTTGGCCCTTCCTCTCTCTGTATTTTATAAGACCTCTGTTTTCTTGGGAGAAACCACATTGTTTCCTTTTGAACTTATTCATTCAGACTTCGGGGTTTGATCTCCTGAAATTTCTATGTGTTTCATCTCTAAAAATATTTAACAAATTCCACATTTATGTGGACAGGATTTAAGAAGGAACTGCGTTTTCAAAAATGGGTTGTGTATAAATTGTTCAAATTCACATTTCCCTATAAAACAGTATTAAGACTGATAGTGCACAACCTCTTTAAAACCCATAGCATGACGGATATATTACGTTTGCAATAAAGAATAGTAAAAATAAAATGTTGCTGCAAACTTACAGAGTACTTTTTAATTCCACGTGCCCCTGTGCTTCCATTAATCCCTGCAGATGCGCTTCCCACAGCTGTATATGGTCCAGTCCAGATACTGAAACTCAGTTACACTCAAATAGGAGTCACAATGCTTGAACTGCCTTTGAGCTTATGGAACAGAGGGAGCTAATGGACTGCATTACACTTTCATACCCCTCCCTTCTCTCAACCAGTTTGCCTTCCAAGACCTATTTATGTTTTTTATATCCCCTACATCCTTGGGCCCAGCGTTGTAGAGCACAGTAAGAAGCCACAAAAAAAACAAAAACAAAAACAAAAACAAAAACAAAAAAAAACAAGTCAGTACACAAGTTAGTGTACCTGACTGGACAAGGGCTGTAGACAGTTTTTCCTGCAGATGCTAACATTCTGGAAGAAGGAGTAGAATGGGAACAGGCAGGTTGCTTCCTCACCCAAATATCTGAATGTTGGGTTTTTTTTGTTTTTTTGTTTTTTTGTTTTTTTTTTTTTTGGTTAAATCTTCAAATCATCAACTCACACACCACACTTTAAGTAGGACTTTAGTATCTACATATCAGGAATGGAACTTGACACAATTTTCCATACATGTGAACACACACATAATAAATGTCACCCTCTTATAACTGCTATAAGAGTTAATGCTTATAGCATTGGACATTCTGTTAAAGTCATTAACTTGAAATAGTGTTCTTTCCAGGGGAATTTTATCAGAAAGAATATAAGGTGGTTTGAGCATGTGATTCCAAAGGAAAGGGAAAGCTAATAAAGAACTTAGTAGTATAACCATTGATTTAGCTATTTTACAGGTACAATTTGGAACTAAAGTGATTTTTTTTTTTAAATAGCTACTTTAGCCCCTGTGGTGGTAGGAGACAGATTTAATATTTATAGAGGTTCATATGTGGTACATTTGGCTTTAAAAGTAATTGTGATTGGCACTGTAGTAGGAAGTCATCTAGGGTCACTACTGACAACTAATACCCAATGTTACTAGTAGGCATGGGCTGGAGTTTGATTTGTTTTTTGAGGGGGGATTATATATCTATTTAGGCAAAGTAACTTGTATTTTTGGCATTCATACTGGAATTCTCTATTCCAGTTTTTAAGTTTTTGTACATTATACACAAGTAATGAATCCCATGATTCTCCAACAAGAGAAATCTCTGATAACACAGGTGTTTAAAACCTGAAAATAGTTTCTTTTAAAACATTTTGGTGTTTTGAAGGAGAAGAGGATGTTATCTTTAATTTATCCTTTATAGAGAAGTTTTAACTACATTTTAAAATTGTATTTTATTGGGGTGCCTGGGTGGCTCAGTTGGTTGGGCGTCTGACTTCACTCAGGTCATGATCTCATAGTTCATGAGTTCGAGCCCCACGTCGGGCTCTGTGCTGACAGCTCAGAGCCTGGAGCCTGTTTCAGATTCTGTGTCTCCCTCTTTCTCTGCCCCCTCCCCCAACTCACACTCTGTCTCTCTGTCCCAAAAATAAATAAACATTAAAAAAATTAAAAATTAAAAAAAATAATAATAAAATTGTATTTTATTACCTGACATACTAGGGTGTATGGGTAGTTTTCTTTTTGTTCTTAGGTCTCAGTATCTCTTTATTCTTTGAAATGAGGTTCGCAAACTTTTTCTGTAAAGGCCTAGGTAGTAAATATTTTAGGCTATGCAGGCCACATATGGTCTCTGTTGCATGTCCTCCCACTCCACCATTTTCTTCCCCCTCTTTCTCCCCCTCCTCTGTTTTTTACAACCTTTTAAAAATGTAGAAACCGTTCTAAGCGTGAGTGGCCTACAAAAAACAGATTTTGACCCCCTGACTGTTTTAACTGAGTCCCTACTTCCAAACCCAGTTCTGCCCAAATTCACTTGTGTTCAGCTTTGACTTCTCTGACCCTTTTATAAAGAAAACCTAATAGTCTCTTCCAGCTTGCGTGATCTATGAAATACCTATATATTTGCTTTTGTTTTGTCGTTGTAAGTAGATAGTTTAACTGTTACAAAAATTGGTTGTGCTTCAGCTACATTTTATTAATGTCTAGGTTAGTATTACCTAGGGCTAAGCTATTTGACATGTGAACACAGTGTCACAAAGTCTGAATTTGAGTCCTTGATTCGCCACTTATTAGATTCTGTGGTCTCAAGCAAGCCATCAAACCAGTCTTTGAAGAAGTTTTCAATTTCTTCATCAAATTGAGGAAATGACACCAACTCTGCCTACCTCTTAAAAATGCTTAATTATTTTCTAATTGAAAGGTAGATACTGAAAATGCTTTGTAAACTATAAAACATAAAATATTATGAATCATTCTTTTAAGCTACATGCTTTTTAGAGCTGTAAATTTCCCTGGAATTTTATTGTAGGAAAAAAATTTTTTTTAATTTAAAACTGCTAACTTAAAGTTAGCTAAGTTAGCTAACTGCTAACTTATTTAGACAATGAGGCCGATCATTCTTTGTATAAGATTTGAAAAAGAATAGACACTCAATGGGTGGTTCTTCAAGGCAGCAGTAGCTTGTTCCAACCAGAATATGTAGATTTTTTTATTACACTCTTCCTTTTCTGATGGGATCAGATGTCTCTAGAATATAGATAACTTAGTTCTTAATATAATGCCTTGCACATAGTAGCCTCTCAAATATTTGCTGACTTTCTCTAGGACTTTAGTCTGCAGGCATCAGATGTTCCTGTTTAACCTCTCAGCTGTAAATAATTGCATTTTTATACTTGGAGTATAAAACTTTGTTGGCTTTCCTTCCTTCGTAGTTGTTATTAAATTCTTCACAGATGTTTGCTCCATTCCCTCAATAGTTCTCCTTTCTTCTTTCTTTAGTGGCAGAAGAATGGAAAGACAAATACTCCCTAAGACTAGATAAGTTCTGTCCAATTACAGGATACTTAATTCCCAGTTTGCTTTTTTTTTTTTTTACTTAATGCCCCTCCCATCAGTTGTTTCCATCAAAAGCCACTTAAACCAATTTTCTTGTAATAAAAGTTATGCCTTGGTTAATGGAAGCTGATCTTGAGTGGGGGCAGGTGGGAAGGAAACTGTAGAAATCTGAGATGGATTTCTCAGATTTATTTGGTTTTGTGATATATATAACTTAAAGGGAAAGACAGCAGACTAACCTAGTACTGTACTCCCTAAATATGAATGTACATTAGAATCACCAGATGAGCTTTGTAAAACCAAGGTTTTTCTGGCCTTGGTGAAGACATACTGAATCAGAATCTTAGGGTCAGGCCTAGGGAACCATATTTTTTAAAAGACTCAGCCAGGTTTGAAAAATAGTGGAGTAGTTACTAGCATGGTCTTTAGAGTAAAACCAACGTGAGTTTGAATTCTGGCTGTTATTTACTACTCATATAAATTTGAGCAAATATTTTATCTCTCTCCAAAAAAGTAAAGATAATAAGTTTTCAAAGATTAAATGAAATAATATAGCATTTAAGTGTTTGACACATAACACTCAGTAAATTATTGTTTATTATTGTACATGACTATTACTATTTTTATTACAGATACTATATTTCTTAGAAAAAAGTTAAACAGGATTTGAATTTTGAATAGAATTTGAATAGAAATTTATTTCATCACAACCCCATATTAAATTAGTTATACTACATGTGAATTTTCAGCATCATCTTAATAAAAATATGAAGCTATATATTCACTCTGTAGTTTCCTTATTGAAAACTTGTCACTTTTTATAGTAGTAGCACGTACATGTTGCCAATAGGCCAAAGATAACAGTCCTGTCCATTTGGCAAAACTATCTAATGCAGTAAAAAAAAAAAAAAAAAAAAAAAAAAATTTGAAAAGAAAGAGTATAGATTTTTGTTGTTGTTCACTGCTTAATTCCCATTAGGCCCAACCTAATTTTTTTTTAATTTTTTTTAATGTTTATTTATTTTTGAGAGAGGGAGAGAGAGAGACAGAGTGTGAGCTGGGGAGGGGCAGAGAAAGAGGGAGACAGAATCTGAAGCAGGTTCCAGGCTCTGCACTGTCAGCACAGAGCCCAATGTGGGGCTTGAACCCATGAACCATGAGATCATGACCTGAGCTGAAGTTGGAGACTTAACTGACTGAGTGACCCAGGTGCCCCTGATTTTTTTTTTCAAGACTAAAGCCACAACTGAGTCGGGAAGGTAATGCATGTGAGAATATGAGATAGATGCTAATTTTAGTAAACATTTAGTTTTTCTTTAAAAAATTAATTTCAAATACTATAGCAGAAAGAAACAGTATGTCTGTTAAATGTGTTAAAATCAGTATCTCTACAGATTTCTATGGTTTTTAGCATCCTAAATATTGTGAGATCCTTTAAAAATATTTTTACCCTTTTATGTTTGTCCATACTTTGAGGAAGTAAATCCATTCATGAAAGATAAGAGTATTTCATGTTTCACATCTGTACCATGCTAAGTATTGTCTTACTAAAAACAAAAACAAACAAACAAAAAAAACATTTTCCCAGTAGTTTGGATACGCTCTATGAAATACTGAACTTACTACCACAGTTATATACTAAGGGAATTCTGTTCAGTAAGGTCTAGGATGACCTTTTTTTTAAAACTTTTAATTTATTTTTAATTTACATGCAGGTTAGTTAGCATATAGTGCAACAGTGATTTCAGAAGTAGATTCCTTAATGCCCTTTACCCATTTAGCCCATCCCCCCTCTCACAATCCCTCCAGCAAATCCCTCTGTTTGCTCTGTATATTTAAGAGTCTCTTATGTTTTGTCCCCCTCCCTGTTTTTATATTATTTTTGCTTCCCTTTCCTTATGTTCATCTGTTTTGTATCTTAAATCCCTCATATGAGTGAAGTCATATGATATTTGTCTTTCTCTAATTTTGCTTAGCATAATACCCTCTAGTTCCATCCACATAGTTGAAAATGGCAAGATTTCATTATTTTTGATTGTAATATTCCATATATCACATCTTCTTTATCCATTCATCCATCGATGGACATTTGGGCTCTTTCCATACTTCAGCTATTGTTGATAGTGCTGCTATAAACATGGGGGTGCATGTGTCCCTTTGAAACAGCACACCTGTATCCCTTGGATAAATGCCTAGTAGTGCAATTGCTGGGTCGTAGGGTAGTTCTATTTTTAGTTTTTTGAGAAACCTCCATACTGTTTTCCAGAGTGGCTGCACCAGCTTGCATTCCCACCAACAATGCAAAATAGATCCTTTTTCTCCACATCCTCACCATCTGTTGTTGCCTGAGTTGTTAATGTTAGCCATTCTGACAGGTGTAAGGTGGTATCTCATTGTGGTTTTGATTTGTATTTCCCT
Source organism: Felis catus (assembly GCF_018350175.1). Taxonomy (NCBI): domain Eukaryota; kingdom Metazoa; phylum Chordata; class Mammalia; order Carnivora; family Felidae; genus Felis; species Felis catus. The sequence continues at coordinate 101,028,478 of NC_058371.1, read as the reverse complement.
GATGATGAGTGATGTGGAGCATTTTTCATGTATCGGTTGGCCATCTGGATGTCTTCTTTGGAGAAGTGTCTATTCATGTCTTTTTCCCATTTCTTCACTGGATTATTTGTTTTTTAGGTGTTGAGTCTGATAAGTTCTTTATAGATTTTGGATACTAACCCTTTATCTGATACGTCATTTGCAAATATCTTCTCCCATTCTGTCAGTTGCCTTTTAGTTTTGCTGATTGTTTCCTTTGCTGTGCAGAAGCTTTTTATTTTGATGAGGTCCCAGTAATTCATTTTTGCTTTTGTTTCCCTTGCCTCTATGTGTTGAGTAGGAAGTTGCTGCGGCCAAGATCAAAGAGGTTTTTGCCTGCTATCTCCTAGAAGATTTTGATGGCTTCCTGTCTTACATTTACGTCTTTAATCCATTTTGAGTTTATTTTTGTTATGGTGTAAGAAAGTGGTCCAGGTTCATTTTTCTTCACGCTGCTCTCCAGTTTTCCCAGCACCACTTGCTGAAGAGACTGTCTTTATTCCATTGGATATTCTTTCCTGCTTTGTCAAAGATTAGTTGGCCATGCATTTGTGGGTCCATTTCTGAGTTCTCTTTTCTGTTCCATTGATCTGAGTGTCTGTTTTTGTGCCAGTACCATACTGTCTTGATGATTACAGCTGTGTAATACAGCTTGAAGTCTGGGATTGTGATGCCTTCAGCTTTGGTTTTCTTTTCAAGGTTACTTTGGCTATTTGGGGTCTTTTCTGGTTTCATACAAATTTCAGGATTGTTTGTTCTAGCTCTGTGAAGAATGCTTGTGTTACTTTGATAGGGATTGCTAGGATAATAATTTCTAAAATGAAAATAAGCAGTAAAAAGCCACTATAAAATAGCCAACAATGCTGGTTCTTTGTTTAGAATAATAAATTCCTAGGAGTAGCCATATAAGTTTTTGCATCATGTTGATCAGATGAATTTGGCCAAGTCAAAGCTCTAGTTTGTAATAGCATCAAGCTTAAAACTCTGGTCTTCTGATGGGAAGCTATCCCTTTATTTAGAAGATGAGGCCTAGGTTATGATGATTTGGTGCTCATCCCTTCCCAAAAAAGGATTTGGTTGATGCATTCTTAGAGGGTATTGAGACCAGGTATCTGAAGAATTGGAATAATGTTAGTAAAAATAGTGCATCTTTATTCCAGCACTGAATTGGTACTTTACCTATTTCTCATTTAATTTGCATTGTATCACCTTATGAGATAGATATTATTATGCCCATTTTAGAGTTTATTATCTATCTAATATTAATAATTTGATAACATCAGAAACAACCATAATATTAACTATTATTAGAATAGCTACTGTAGGACCTTGTTTTTGACGCTGCCCTTTACTTTGTGTTTTACATATTATTTATTTTAATATTCAGGACAGCCTTGTGAGAGTATAAATATGAATGAATATTCACATTTCAAACATGTACCATCTGTCACTAAACAGGTTACACTAAGTTAGCCAAATTCAGCCAAATTGATGTTTGAACTCTGGTTTGATTCCAAATTTCATTCCTGTCCTACCTTTTTTTGTTGGTTGTTTTGTTTTTTTACTTCTTCAGAGCCATACTCATGATGCTTACTAGAGTAAAATTGGCATTACTTGGGAAATAGGGTAGGAACATCAGAACAGGGCATCATCTTAAACATGTAGGAGTTCTTCCAATTTATATGCTCTAAAAACATGTTACTGTTTTCTTGTTATCCAATTGTAGAAAGTCAGTTTAGTGCCATAATATGCAAGTACTTTAAAAATTACTTAGAAGCTAAGTGTTGTGGGGTGCCAGGGTGGCTTAGTTGGTTGAGCATCCAACTCTTGATTTTGGCTCTGGTCATGATCCCCTGGGGTCGTGGGATCAAGCCCTGCCAAGCCCTGCCAAACCCTGCATCAGGTTCTGCACTGAATGTGGAGCTTGCCTGAGATTCTCTCTCTTCTCTCTCTGTCTCTCTCCCTTTCTCTCTCTCTCTCTCTCTCTCTCTCTCTCTCCCCCCCCCCCTTCTGCCCCTTTCCCCTGCTCACATGCATGCATTCTCTTTCCCTAATATAGAAAGAAAGAAACTATCTGTTGTATTGGGCTCTGTATGAACTAATCAGAAATCTCCAGGTGTGTTTCAAGAGGAGTTTTGTTAGGTGAAGTCAAAACATAGATTCAAAATGCTAAGCTTTGGATCTTCCATAGCTAGTCTGATTAGACATTTAAAGTCACAAATTCATGATAAGAATGTAATATCAACATTTTTATAGATTTTTAATAATTAATAACATGGTAGCTTAGGAAATCCTGTATAAAAATTATTTTGGAGACAGATCATACACACATTTTGGTTCACAACTACTAATAGTATGATTGATACTGATTATATATTGATTCATCTTAGATGGATATTATGACTACAGACTAATTAAAATAAGGGATGATTTTTGACACAAGCAGTGGGAAGCTGAATAAAAATTATTAAGGATGGAAATTTTACTTTTACTTTTCCAAAATTAAGGCGTTTCAGAACATGAGGCAGTTTGACATTATTATATGCTGCCTACAACAACTTTTAGAGCTTGGTAAAGAATTATAACATGTTCCGATTGAAGTTGGTGGGCATGTCAAAGCTGGATGCTTTCTTTTCTCTAAAGGTAATGTAGTCTTCTGATTTGTAAGCTTTAGTTTTCCAAAATCTAATAACCTTGTAAAAGGTAAATCATTTTTAATTTGAACTCTAGTTGGAGTGTCTAATTGAATGCCTTCGATCATGGTTTGTAGTTTTCCTTAAGGTTTCATTTTTTAAAAATATTGACCTTTAAGATCATGAAAGGAAAGTAATGTAAATTGTATTCATGTACACAGTGTTAAAAGAACTGAACATACATGTCTTTGGGGATGAGGAGTGTAAAGCCTTTTGAGATGTTCCTAAGATGATATCTTCACTGTAAGAACACCAGATGCTATTGACCATTCAAAACTTGGGAGTACAGGTATGGGAGGTGTTGGTGGGGGGGGGGGTGTTGCACTGAATAAGTACCTGCAAAACTCTGATCAATGGCACTTGCTGGCATGTGAAAGGAGCACATGGCAGGGTGAGCCGCATAAAAGACTATGTCATTGCAGTGGCTCCTGGACACTGCTTTTTAAGGAAAGAAAAAAAAAGAAGGGGACATGCATAGATACTAAAGGAAAGACTGGGAAGAAAAAGCACATATATGTAAATGCCTATTTTGTTATTATTCCTTTGTAAATAAAATAGCAAATCCAGACATTCAAAAATATAAATGACCACAAAAGCGAGAATTCAAGGCTCATCCATTCTACATTGGTTTTTACTGTTTACACATTTGTGTTTACAGTATCCTCTGAAACAAATCTTCTACAATCACTTCTTCTGTAAGCTCTTTACTTCTCATCATCTCACATTTATGAAGTTATTAGCACTAATTTACATCTGTAGTCATTCCCTAAACTCATTCTGGGAAGGCTGAAACCACTTGTAAGAAGAAAATTTTAATGACATTGAGTGACCATTGTGTTACTTATGATAGTTGAATTCTGCTTTTGCCCAAGAATATACTGAAATTTTCATTTTCTCTTTGTAATTAGAATATTATGGAAACAGTACAGTCTTTAATTATTTATTAATATATATCCTTTTGAATATTTCTATTTGAAGCTTAGAAAATTCTGCAATCAAAACAATATTTATTGCTGACTCTATGTAATAATTGAGTCGTTTTATTAATTATATCTAAGCTAAAGATCCTCCACAACTCTTTATGCCCTAGGGAAAAAAGGTTGAACTCTAGCCTTTAAATATTATGCTTCTGCATTTTAAGAAAAAGAAGAAAGGAAATGAAATTACATTTATTCTTAATATTTCACTGTTATTCTGTGCTGTTAAATACATAGAGTACAATATTATGTAGTCCAAGTAAATTAATATTCTGTATATTTTAAGGATGTATTTATTCTAGTATCTGTTCCTTAATAGAATAGTTTCCTACAAAGTTTGCTGCGCAACAACTTTCTATTTATTAAAGTGATTTTCCCAATGATTTCCATTATAACATTAAAATTGTAAACCATTTTTCTATTTCTGACATCTGTCAAAGTCATTTCCTATTGAAGTATAGTTGATAAATTATACAATCTGTATCCTTGAAAGAAAAGCAATAGCTCTCCCGTAAAATATTAACAGTCTTGAAATATTGATAACATTTCTGCAGTGCACTCAAAATAAAAGCCAGAATCTTTGGCAGAAAGATTATCATTCTCATTTTTCTTCATAGACCATTCTTTAATCATGGATGATCACATGAGCTTTAGGGATTAGGCTACACTTTTATGCTAAGGTAGAACTGCTTTATCACTTCAAATATTTAGTTCCAAGTTAACAATATTTTTTTCTTAGTCTTTTTTCTTCCTCAAAACTTACTGATCTTTTCCAAAAGTCTTGCTTTGAATCATTTCTATTTTAAAATTCTGGTCATAAAAAATAGTTCTGTTTTGAGGGTTTATCTGCTATATATGAAATCATAAACGCATCAGATTATGTATCATATATATGATATTATATCAGATTATAGTTAGAAATCCTAGTAGTTGTAGACTACTAGATGTCGTACTGGGCCCCAGAGTTCTGTAAATCAGCTAGTTTTTGTTATGTAAAGCAATGTTGAGGCAGTTGATAAATTCCTTAAATTTGCAGCTTTATCAGGTGAATTTCTCTTCATTATTTTTAAATGCACATCCTTCTTAAAGGTTTAAGTATATGAGATTATTTCTATAGAACACTAAAGAACCAAACATATTTGTTGGTTATAGCTACCACTACTTTATGTCATCTTTCTTCCTGGGTCACACTTTTTTCCAAGAACTTCTTGGGGGTTTTATGTGCAGCCTCAGAAAACATTATTTTTTCTCAAATCAATATATTGTACATCTAAAACTAGTATAACATCATACGTCAATAATTTTAAAATAACATTATTTTGTGCTGATTCAGGCTACTCAGCAGCTGAGGACAGGTGGATGGTGAATGGTTGTAAAAGGTTAAGAAATGATGGGACTAATGCACAAATGCTTTTCCAATCTCTTCCTTGTATGAAAAAAATTTCTTCTATTTGTCTTTCTAGTAGTCTCCCTGTAACCCACTAAGTAATATATGAAAAAGCAGGATCATTTAGATGGAATAAATAAAACAGGAAAAGGCAAACAGTGGAAATTGCTTATTACTTGGTAACTTTTCTTTGAACATCACCCTATGTAAAGCTGTATTAATTTAAAATAGCAGAAAAATAATTTTGTATATGAATATACCCTGGTATTCCTGGTCAGGCTTGTTTATTGGCTTCTTGGTATAATTTCTGAATTTCAGAATCCAGGTATTAGCATGTGCTTTAGTTAAATATTTTTAAAAATTTGAGATTCAGAAAATAGCATTACATATTTGGTTTCTGGATATTAAAATTCTAAGCTTCCAAATACATCTTTATGCAACAGTCTGCCTCCATTTTACGAATTTACCTTCAGGAGCCAATTGATTGGAGTCAAACCTTATGCTCCAGACCCTCTTGTTCAGAAAAGTGATTATGTACATATCTTCACTGCTTTAGCCTTTGTGCATTATTTCCCCTTCATGGAATGCCCTGCCCCCCTCAGTCTAACCAGCCCTGGCTCATTCTATAAAAGACAGTATAGAGATGTCATATGTGCCCTGGTGCCACTTTTTGCCTTGTTCATACCTCAGAGATAGACTTGATAGTTCCTTTCATATGCAACTTTCCTTTCACTTTGTATATATCTCTATTGTAGCATTCAGCGTCAGTCTCTAGGGTATAAGCTCTTTGAGGGCAGAAATCAAGTGGTTTATCTTTGTATCTATTTAACCTGTATATAATGGTTTATATGTAGTATGTGCTTAGTATATGATTGCTAAATACATAAACAAATAGTCACATTTAGGAATTGGTGACTCAGTGAATCTAGTCATAACCCAGGCTCAGAAACACATGTTCCATCTTCACATGTATATTTTAGGTGATTACCCATCAATAAGCATATTGAGTATTATCATACCCACCCTTCGGCTAATAGAGTTATTGAAAAAAAGTTGTGGAGAATTGGAACAAAGTTATGAAAAAGCATGAAGGTGGTCCGTATCTAGGCTAAATTGAGATTGGATTTGACAGCATTAAATCACATAAACAAATATTTTATTGGCTATATTAAATCCTATCAATAAATGCAATAATTTCTGCTGTGAGTGAGACGTTATGCCACACTTAGTGGTGGATACTCTGTAAGGAAGAACTTTATAGTCTGGTTTAGGTAGCCTGAAGTAAGCATATGAAAAATGGTTAAATGTCTCTGTAGTTTTTAACATTAATTTAAAATATAAGATGTCTTAAGAGATGCCAAATGAGAGGCACCTGGGTGGCTCAGTCGATTAAGTGTCCGACTCTTGATTTCAGCTCAGGTATGATCTCATGGTTTGTGGGATTGAGCTCCACATTAGGCTCTGTGCTGACAGCACAGTACCTGCTTGGAATTCTCTCTCTCTGTCTCTCCCCCCCCCCCCCAAAATAAATAAATAAACATTTAAAAGAGAGAGAGAGAGAGAGAGAGATCCACCTGGGTGGCTCAGTTAAGCATCTGACTCTTAATTTCGGTTCAAGTCATGATCTCACAGTCATGAGACTGAGCCCCACCTCAGCTCTGGGCTGAACGTGGAGCCTGCTTAAGATTCTTTCTCTCTCTTTGTCTGTCCCTCCCCTGCTTGTGCGTGCACTTGTCCACAACTGCCTGTGCATGTGCACACTCTCTCAAAAAATTAAAAAAAAAAAAAAAACCAAACTTTAAAAGAAAAGAGGAAGAGATACAGATGGTTTTACCACAAGTAGAGCCACTGTTTTGACTCCTGGTGGTCTAGGGTGTGACTAATAAATCACTATTCTCCATTTTATGACAGAGATACTATATATTGCATAAATAAAATTTAGTATGGGGTGCTCCTGTGAGACAATATGGCACCTAAAATGACTGCTTTTTCCTCTAAAGCAGGGACAGTTTTGACCCGTAGAAATTTGACATTTTTGGTTGATAACTGGAGAGAAGTAATACTAATATCTATTGGGTAGAGATGCCAGGGATGCTGCTAAACATCCTACAATGCACAGGAGAGCCCCTCACCACTAAAATTATCTGGCCCATGTGTTGTTATTGTTGATACTAAGAAACTGTGCCCTATGATATTCTCATTCTTCTATAGTCCCCCTGTCTTTAATAGGAAATTTATTCACCTGTGATTTTCTGTTTCTACTTTTATCATTCTCTATCATCTGCTCAGAGTTGTAAGTTTACCACAACTGAGACCTGGAACATACTCCCAGGGACTAGAGCCATACCATAACTCAGTTATTTTCCTACAGGAACCTCCTTTTCTGTAATTTGGCTTTTCCAGACTGTACTAACCCCAGAAATCACTTTTAACTTACACTAGTCATATTCAGATAAAGTTGCTAATGATAAGGTAGAAGCTTCCACTTTGCACACAAAAATTAAGATGGACTATTCACTAGGGCCATACCCTGAACAAGGTTCCTACCACTGTTTCTCTCCACTTCCCTGACCATGTCTGCTCACTTTGACTACCACCTTAGGCTTCCTTCCTGATCACTGCCTTCCCTTTGTCTATACTGACCTGTTGCCTAGATTGCTTCTACTGGTTGGGTCTGAGTTCATTTTAATCTTACCCATTTAGTAAAGTCACTTGAATATTAGAAATACATTCTTTCTAGGTAATAGTCCCAGGATATTATAACAATACTGTGATTATTCTTTTCAAAAAATGCACATCAGTTTAAAGGTTTAAGAGATGGTAAAGAGAAGCTCCTAATGATGTTGTACTCACCAGAAGTTGAAGTAGTGGATATATTTCTGCTTCACTAATAGCACTTTTGGCACCATACCAGCATCTGAATTAATTCCGGAAAAATACGTGTCACATTTTGTTTCATCAGTTTTCCATCTCAACACTAATGATCGAGGCAAAAATAAAGCAGTGTGCTTTCTGTATCTAACCTCATCTGATTTCATGGTCATGGCCAGATTTCACAGAGATGAATAGAGGACTTTGAGGTATCACTTTTCTAGTTAGATTTCCATCTTTCCTGTGCATGTTTAATAGAGCTAGTAGAATGAGAAAGGGTCTGAAGGGTAGGGTACCTCTATCATCATCTCCTCCTCCTCCTCCTCTTCCTCCTCCTCCTCCTCCTCCTCCTCCTCCTCCTCCTCCTCCTCCAATTAAAAGACTTCCTCTCATAGATTAGCGGATGGAGTTAATAATACCAGTATTCACAGGAATAAAAGAAGAATTGATGATGCCTGAAGGAAATCAGGTGCTACTATGGGTGGGTTTATCAGATAGAATCATGATTTCTGTATTGTCTGGTAATATTGGGGGAATTTTGTTATCCATATTTGTTACAAAATCCACTCTGCAGTTGTGTGAATATTGTGAAGAATGTTCACAGGCCAGTTTGTAGGTGAACATTGCCTCAGATTTCATTAAGATCTGTGTTTACAGTATTCAGCCCTTTCACTGTGATACTGCAGAAAGGTTCCATATATGTGTTAACCTGAATGTTGTCTGAAAGAGTACAGAGATTTAAAAAACTGCTTCCGTGCAATACTTTAAAGAGAGGTCACCTTTGACTCATTACCCTAATAAATGCCTTCCTCATGCTATCTGGGAAACACTTTTCATGGACTGCTAGCTTATGGTAGATAGGTATCAATACCTATCTACCTATCAATTACCTATCTGCGGTTTGGCAGAATAATTCAGAAAAGTAAAGGAAGGGACACTGTTGTTTGTATTCATTTAGTCATTTTAAAAGTGAAATTACTATTTGATTCATTCAAGTGATATTACCACAGGAGAAATACAAACCCTCCCTGTAGATATTTTTGTCAAGTATTAACAACTGTACAGTGTTACCTCACTTCCATGATAAAAAATGTCTTAACTGATTGATTGGTTTGGGTAAAGGAACTGAGCATGCCCACATCAACCCATCTGAGCTCTTTATTATTTTTGGAGCCACCTGGAAGCAGAGAAGTACCATGATGGTACTCTCCCTTACTCTTAGCTTATAGGGAAAGTTTGCCCCTGAGGAAGAGCTTGTGGTGACTGAATGGGTAAATGCATCTAATTTAGAGGTGAAATGGTAAGAAGCCCATGTGACTATACATTTAAGCTGCATTCTCCAGTACGAAAATACGTATTTTGATATTTTGATCTCTGTGTTTCTTAATCCTCTGTATTCTCGTGTCTCATATCTTCCTCCCTCCCTGCCTCCCCACCCTCAACTCATCCCCTGCTGTGTTCAGATTGGGAAGGTAGGATTATATTGTGGCACACACTCCCTCCCAAAACTTTAACAATATCATTGCCATTTTTTTGGATTGCTTTCTATGAGTAGTTGTCTTTTTTCTGTTACTTTGTGAGTCTTCATATATTCTAATTACGAATCCTTTGTCAGTTATATGTAACTCAGATGTCCTCTCCCAGTACTTATCTTCATATTTTGTTTATATTTTATGTATCTTTTTTTAAATTTTGTTAATGTTTTTTAATTTTTAAGAGAGATATAGAGCAAGAGAGAGAGAATGAGCTAGCGAGCAGGGGAGAAGTAGAGAGAGGGAGATACAGAATCCGAAGCAGACTCCAGGCTCTGAGATAGCACAGAGCCCCACGTGGGGCTTGAACTCACGAACCACAAGATCATGATCTGAGCTGAAGTAAGATGCTCAACCAACTGAGCCACCCAGGCACCCTATATTTTATGTATCTTAATTGTAGGGGAGTTTTCTACTTTATGTAATCATATTTACCAGTCTTTTTCTTTTTGTGTTCTTTATGTCTTCTTAAAGAAATCCTTCTGTACACCTTTCTGTCTTTAATCACTCTGGAGTTTTGATATAATATTCAGTGCTACAACAAATACTCATTCATCTCCTCATAAAGACATGCATTGTCCAATACAGGGGCTACTAGCCACATATAACTATTTAAATTTAAATCAGAATTGAAGAAAATTTTAAATTCAGCTCTTTAGTCTCACACTAGCCTCATTTCAAGTGCTCCGTAGCCACTTGCGTTTGACGACCATTCTGTTGGACAGTACAGATACAGAACATCTCCATCACTGCACTAAGGAGTCTTTTGCTCTCTCCTAGTAACTTTACCAGGACCCTCTTTTTAGTAGGCTTTGATTCCAGTTTCTCTCCTCCTGGACCCTTTTCAACTGTATTCAAAAGGCAGCTAGCTCTCATCTCTCAATAGCTTCTCGCGTGAGTTAGAGCTGCTCCCAAGTGAAAAGCTGCCCTAAATACAGGACTCATCTCTATAGTCCACATTACTACTTGTTAGTTCTCTTATTCCTTCAATGAAATGTTTTTCTCCAGTTTTTGTAGTTATTCTGACTGAGCAGGACAGTTTGTTCAAATTACCCAGACCTCCATTATCAAAAATTCAATTTACCCAGCATTCAAGCTTGCATTTCTTAACTAATATATTATTCATTTATATAAAAGTTTGATTCTTTTATCCTTAATTTGGAGCTGACTCTATTCGAATTAAATATATTTTATTTTTAAGTCAGTCTGTTTTTATTTCTAAATCCAAATCTAGTTTTTTATCCTACCTTGATTAGGCCTATCTATCAAGTAAACAAATTGGTCTATTAAGAAATATACCAATTCAGCATTAACTTTAAACATAAACATAAATTATAATGGAATATTTGCTTAACATTTCTAAGGTACTCATGTGAATAACTAAGAAATAAGTCTATGGGACACCTGGGTGGCTCAGTCAGTTGAGCGTCTGACTTTGGCTCAGGTCATGATCTCACGGTCTCTGAGTTTGAGCCCCACATTGGACTTGCTACTGTCCGTGCAGAGCCCACTTCAGGTCTGCTTCTCTCTCTCTCTCTCCCTGTCTCTCTCTCTCTCTGCCCCTCCCCTGCTCATGCTCACTCGTTCTCTGTCAAAAATAAATAAGCATTTCAAAAAAAAAGAAGTCTAGGTTTTATGTGAAAAAGTACATTGTTCATTTCTTTTTCTATGTTTTGCTTGCTCAATCATTGAATAACTTTAATTCCTCTGAGGATACCAGTAAACTCCATGTGAATACAAGTGGTCTCGGAAACCTGAAGCTTCTAGTAAAACTTTGCTGAAACATGATTTTGTGGGGAGAATTATAAACTTTGCAGATTAACACAGTGAGAACAATCCAGCTCGCAGCATTAAAAGCTAAACTGCCTGATACTGTTTTCAATAAGGCTATTGTTAATGCAAGTACACATTATCATCCTTGGTGATATTAATGCAATGCTACCAACTTTAAAATAAATACTCCAGACTTCAGTGCATTCAGAAAGCATCTAGGAAATTAAAAACACTGTTCTTAAAGTTTGTTTTTTATTTTTATTTTTTCCAGTTTATCTTTCATTTAATTTTTTTGTGTTTTTGTGTTTTTAATATAATTTATTGTCAAATTGTCTAATAAAGTTTGTTCTTTAAACACTCCCTAATGTTACAACATTTTTATATATTTACCAATATGAAATGTTGACCTACAATGCAATATGCAGACAACATGATTGAAGATAACTATTATTATTCCTAATAAACTTTTAGTCGCTGAATGCTATAATAACAAGCTTCACTTTGAAGTACTACAGATAAGAGAAAAGCATAATATTCATTTAGTAGCCAGTGGATAAATAAATGATTTAACAGTTTAAAGCATTTAATAAGACTGAAACCCACAGCAAAACTGTTCTCTGGTGTACAATTACCAGAGAAGTTCACTAGGTCAGAGCAAAAGCAAGGAAGATTGATCTTAACATCTGATATGAAGTGTAGCTTTGTCTCCTCATCAAAATGTGAAAAAGAACATAAAATACAGACTTGTACTTTCATCAAAACTTAAACCAAAGTTGACATCTTTAAATATATTTCTCAAAAATTAGAAGTATAGAAATGTCATCACTTATACAAATAAGAAAAAAAATAACACATGTATAGCCCATCTGAATCATTCCTGAAAACAGACCACACACAGACTTAACATTTTTAAGCCAAGAAGTCTTTAAAATGTAAAGGGGGAAAGAGAGACTTAATGGCATCAGAACTAACGTCCCCGGTGTATTGAACGGAAAGGTGTAGTGTAATAGGGCAAGTATTCTTCCATCAGCCTCTCAGTTTACTTTCCACTGTTTCCTAGGGTGAGAAAATAATTAATTCTCTGTACTTTATTGAATCATAAGGCTTTATTAAGCAACAACTTGAAATGACTTCTATAAAATGTCTTATTATATATGGACTGTAGTCTTGGACAAACTAATCATCAGATTTCTTTTTATAAGGTAACTTACAGAGTTGTACAGTTTTTATGTTAATACGTAACTCATAGGCTGCTTTATGTTTTACCATATTTTATAAGTGATTCTTGGAAATTTTAAAGAATTTGTACAATTCATTATTTGTTCTTGGGTGGCTTTAGGGATTTAAGAGCAGGAGAATGCCAAAGGGAATCATCTGCTTTCCTGCCATAAGAAACAGTAGCATTAGCACAGAGAAAGCACGTTTGATGTAAGAACCGGAGAAAAACTCACTGAACCCTCATTATTTCTTTTTACTTTTTACGGTCGCTTTTCTTAAAGATATTTAATATTACATTAAGACTGAATCATTTTTAAAAATGTATTTACAGGGAAAGCAAATTTGTCTCAATGAGTTATATAAAATCTAAAGGATTTCAAGAATTCAAAAACATATGAAAGAAATATCAGTATTTCAATTGCATTTTGATTAAAGATTTCATTTATTTGGATTTTAGAATAATGTCTAAATTTTTGAGTAGCTGACTCAAACTTGATGATCAGTGTATGACCTTAACCATGAGATTTCCTAGTTTCATGGTGATGACAAAACTAGGTAGTTCCTAGGCTCTTGGGCAAGACTGGTGCTTATTAATGATAGTAGAAGTAGTAACGAAAATAATGATCTCTTATAATTAGAATAATATTCCTTACTTGATTACCATCTACTTTCCAATTTCCTTTTAGGATATCCCCCATGATATTATTATTCCTAAATAGTATATAGGGAAAATAAGGCAAAGACAAGTCAAGTAACTATAAATCTTCATCATTCTTTCATTCATTCACTCATTAATTCATTCCTCTCCTAGATATTAAATTAATAAAAGCCTAATGATAGACATCGTATGGTGATTCAAGCAGTTAAACAATTTGACAAAAGCAAAACAAAAGCATGAATATTTTACATCCTTCTCTCATCATTAAGGCATCATGCCGGTTAGTCAAGTAAAAAATAAGCAAGTAAATATATCAAACCAATTTGTTTTATGTAGAGAAGGGTTGATCCGAGACATTCCCTTTCCTCACATTTATATGCTACCCTGAGAATTCAGTCTGAATTATGTTAAAGCTAATGTATAAGATACCTACCAAAATTTATCACAAATATATAGCTCCATGAGGTTAGTCTTTTGAATTTCAATTTTTTTTTCTAATAGTAAAATAAATTGTTTAAAACTTACATTAAGAAATGTCAGATTCAATTAATAGTTAATACTTTTGCATGGAAATATTTCAATGGAAGAATCTCAGTAGTAAATGCTTCAAAACATAGCGCACGTAGAGAGAGGGATTGTAAGTTTACATATGTGCAGTATACATTTATGTTTTTAAAGTCTAGATTACAAAACTGATACAAAATTCAAGTTTAACAACATACCTTATTAAGATAAGAATCTTAATCCTCTGTGAAAAGAAAAGCAAAACAAAGCCCAGATAACAGGTTTCTTTTGGTGGTGATCTACAAGGTAGTAGGGATACGATTTCCCTCCTGTTCTGCTGTCTCTGTGTCCCTCAGTCATCATAGGTAGAGCATCACTCCAGTAACTCTTCCTGTCAGTATTGGTGGCGACAGCCAGTCTGACCTGAAAAGAAACCAATACTCCTGCCCAACCTGGAAATACTGGTAATTTATTTCACTAGCCCCCATTCTCTGAAACCCACCCCCACCCACACCACTAGCAGCAGGCTTTGTTTATTAATACCTCTTTCACATGTGAGGTGATTGGAGTCTTTATATACTAAGTGACTTAGCATAGTTTCCCTGAACATTTCACGCAAAAAGAAAAAGTATGTAATTTTTTTTTTCCTCACATTAGACCATTACTTCTGAACTTTAAAGAATTTCATATGGTGCATGCTTAATAAGATCTTGGTTTATTTGCTCTTTATTGGTCAAGTATGGTGGGAGATCGAATGAGGGAGAGCAAAGTGAAAATTACAGAAGCCTATTTGTGATACTTTCCAAGTTTGTGACTATTTAATAGTATTAAAAACAGTGTCATTGTAATTTCCATTCCCAGCCCTATGTGTAATGTTAGTATCTTTACTATTTCTAGATTTGTAGCAGCCATTTTTCTGTCAATCCAAACCTGTCTCTTAAACAATGAACACTGAATAAAATGAATAGAACTGATCATTAATAATATTGGGCAAGAATGCTGTCATTTTGTCTCAAAGATGATAATGTTATCCATATTAACAGTGGCACTTGCTTTAAAAGAATAAGTATCCTTCTCCTGTTTTTCACTAGAACTATAAGCAGGAATATTAACAGTCTTTATTGCAATAATCAATCATTTGAGAGTTGTCTAAAATCATGGATTTACACACTTGACATTGACCATACCTAAGTTTATTATAGGTGGTTAAGTACATTTAAAGAACATATTGAAACCCATCAATCCGGTCAATACAACAATTTAGGGAAGGCATTGGTTCTTTGTATTTTAGACAATATTAGCTGAAATAATATGAATAACCACTAGTGTTCATCATAATTATATATTTTTCCCTACTTATCCCTAGTATTCATTCCTAGTATTTCTTAAATCTGTCCCTAGGCTGAGAACCAAGACACTTGCATGTAGCAGATGTTGTAAAGACAAATAAGATTTTACAAAAGTCAAAACATATTAAATTCTCTGCTTGGCTCCCTGACCGTACTTACTAGTTTCACTCCAGTTCCTTTTTCATAAGCATATGTACTTAACTTTCATGGATACTTTAAGAAAGAAGCAGGTGTTATTCAAAGCATTAACTCTATAAATTAAGTTTTTGAACGCTGGCTTACAAATTATTTTAAATAACATTAATGGTAGGATCTCTGCGATCTTAAAGACTCCAGCATACCATGCTTAAGCTGATAAGAGAAACCAAGTTGAGGCATTCAGCGTATAACTGCCCAGAGCCTCCTCCTTACATCACGTGCCCAGTTTGCTTGGCATTGGGGGAGGGGTACACGGCATGTGTGTGCATATATCTGTCTGACTAGAGTGTTCCTATCTCCCTTGGGTCTCTGGCTCCCTAGTTGAACCCAGTCTGAGACTACTGCCTTGTTTGAAGGGATCCTGTCAGACTTTTGCTAGAATTATACTTTGTTTTTGAGTTTATTCTCAGATAGGTATCTTTCATTGAAGCTAATTAATTGCTCTAAGGGAATGAAAAATATCTTTAAGATTCCTTTGTATACCATAGAACACTTTTGTTAATTCTGTGTCCTTATATATCTATCTCCCTCCCTCTCTCTTTATTGATATGTGGAGCAAGACCTTAATTTTTTCTTTTTCAAATTTTGAAGTAAAAGATATGTGGTAGTTTACTTTGATTATTTCAGAGATGGACCTACCTTCATATGACTTTAGTACGCACCAACCCTGAATAAAATGGATAAATAAAACACTAGCACCAATTACTCTGTTCCAAAAGAAAAGTGCACATTATGTGAGTTAATCTGTCTCCTACCATAACCATTTCATATAGTTCTCAGGATTATCAGAGGAGTTACATTTATTTTCTCCACTCTTACTTTACATTGTCTTGGAAATTCCAAGGGAATGTTGTGTTCAGAACAGCAATTTGTGCTGCTTACCCATGCATACTGATAACATACTGCTAACATAACTGAGGGTAGCTGAGGAGCTGAAGCATATGTAATCTGCTAAAACATTTCTTTGAAGAGAAAACTTGTGCTTGCCCATGCTGCCCAGTTGGGAATGCTCCTGTGTATACCATAAGCTTGGCCCTCAGTTTGTCATTGCTCACGGTTTGGAGTGGCTTCTTTCACTGTTTGAATTTGGTTGCACCGAAAAAGTAATCCTGTTACTTCATTGTAAAAAGAAAGTGCTTGTCCAAGCACGTTGCATGTTGTCAGTTTAGAGGCTGCTCTTTCGCTGTCTGGAACTTGGACAACTTTTTAACCTCTCCACAGCAAGGTAGCTGTGACAAGGTGTCAGTTCCTTTTTTTTTTTTTTTTTTTTTACATTTATTAATTTTTTTAGAGACATAGAGAGACACAGCACAAGTTGGGGAGGAGCAGAGAGAAAAGGAGACACAGAATCAGGCTCCAGCCTGGTGTCAGCTGGGTGTCAGTTTCTTTCAAAAAGCAAATAAATCACAGGCTCTGAGTCTCAGTATAATAGTAAAGATCTAATGTCCTCACATGAGTTTCTCATTCCATGATTTTAAATCATATTTTTTGTAGTGAATGATGCTCTACCTTCAAAGTAAAATCTTAAGAAGCCCAGTTTAGAGAGCCAACTACCCTAAGAGGAAGATTTTCAAGAATGCGCAATGAAAGAACAATGAGTTAACTTTAATAAAATGAATGAAACAACAAAAAAATAAAAGTGTATTTTAAATTTAATCTTTCCTTGCCTATTTTCCTTATCAAATCAGGAAAGACCAGTATAGCTGTAGTGTGAACATCCTCATATTTAAGGGAGTGACTTTAAATGTTTTAAATATATTCTAAGCCAATTAATCACTTGCTATAAGTCCACCTAAGACTTAACAAATTTCCATGAATAATTCTAAATTTACTTTGTAGAACAGTATCTCAAAAGTTGACAGATACAGAGATAAGAGTCTTTATGGCTTAACTCTTGAATAGCTAATGTCTAGCAACAGTTCTGCATTTGCCAGATTCCACTCCAAAATCATAAATTGTTCTTTTTCAGAAATGCATTAAAAACACCAATCACTAGTTGAATAAAGAGACTCTTTGGTTGAGAACAAAATGGTCTGCAGATAAATGAAACTTGAATTTTCTAATCTTTATTGGTAATTTCCAGTGCTCTTCAAATATGCATTGTAGAGCAAACATACCTTGCTGAGCAAAAATTGAGTGTTTCAGTTTTATTTTCATGTGTTCTCATAACCTCCAAAACTATTGCTAGTGTTAATTAGAAGTCACAAATTATCTAAAAAAGAATGAATAAGAATACACAAGGTATTAGTAATAATAATAACAACAACAATATACATAAATTAGATGATAAAATGCTTTTTACAGATGATGGACAAGTGTATCAGGATTGCCTTTTCTAGAAAGAAGCAATATAAACTACTAATTGCTAGAGTGGGCTGGTGCTTCATTCCATTGCTACTTAGTAAACTATTTTATTTTTAGTATACTTGCTGTTATTGTTTAATGCTAGATGAATATTTTAGAGATAATATTACATAGAAATACCATATTGCATTTTGCTTTTCACTGTTTAATAAAGATAATACTTCCAGAGCAGTGGCCTGTAAACTTTTTTATTCCATGTATCTATGGGAACATTATAGCATGAACCACCAATAGTGCATATTTTTTATTTATAAATTATATATAAGTACATTATACAACACATTAAAAAACATAAACGTATAAAACAAATTTAAAAAAATTTTTTTAATGTTTATTTATTTTTTTTTGAGAGAGACAGAGACAGAATGTGAATGGGTTAGGGGCAGAGAGAGAGGGAGACACAGAATCCGAAGCAGGCTCCAGGCTTGGAGCTGTCAGCACAGAGCCTGACGCGGGACTCGAACTCATGAGCTGTGAGATCATGACCTGAGCCGAAGTTGGACGCTCAACTGACTGAACCACCCAGTGCCCCTAAAACTTAAAATTTTTAAGGGGTAACATTTTATATCTTAAATATCTATTCTAATATCTTAGTTTTATATCCAGTGGATTTTTTCTTTCCCCTTATTTTGTAATTTTTTATTTTGACATTATTATAAACTCACAGAAGGTTGAAAAAAATAGCAAATAGAATCCCATGAAACTTTCACCCATCTCTCCCCAATAGTTACATCTTATTATAGAACAATATTAAAACCAGGAAATTGCCATTGGTATAATACTGTTAATTAAACTACAGACCTTACTCAGTTTTCACTAGTTTTTGAATGTACTCACTTGTGTGTGTATATGCATGTGTGTTTCTGTGTATTTAGTATAGTGCAGTTTGATCCTATTTATAGATTCATGTAATCACTGCTACAGTCAAGATATGGCACTATATCTTAGATCACCACAAAGAAACTATCTTATTTATGCCTTTACAGTTGAATACTACACTCCTCTCATCTCTGTCCACTCCCAATCACTGGTCTATGTCTATCTCCACAGTTTCCTCATTTCAAAAATATCATATAAGGGTACCTGGGTGGCTCAGTCGGTTAAACATCTGACTTTGGCTCAGGTTATGATCTCACGGCTCATGAGTTTGAGCCCCACATCAGGCTCTGTGCTGACAGCTCCGAGCCTGGAGCCTGCTTCAGATTCTGTGTCTCCCTCTCTCTCTGCCCCTATCCCACTTCTTCTCTCCCCCACCCTTTCTCTCTCAAAGATAAACATTAAAATTTTTTTAAATGTCATATAAATTCAGTCATACAGTAAGCATGTAACCTTTTAAGATTGGCTTTTATCATTAAGCAGTATGTTCTTGAGATACATCCAAGTTGGATAATATATCAATAGTTGTTGTACCTTTTTTGTTGCCAAATAGTATTTCATGGTATGGATGTATTAGAGTTTGTTTAACCATTCACCTATCCAAGGACAGTTAGGTTTTTTCCAGTTTTGAGCTATTATGAATAAAGCTGCTATAAAGATCCATGTACATATTTTTTGTGTGAATAGTTTTACTTTCATTGGGATAAATGCCCAAAAATGTGATTGCTGGGTCACATGGTATATTTGTTTCCTCTTGCTGCCTTAAGAAATCACTACAAGGGACGCCTGGGTGGCTCAAGTTGGTGAAGCATCCGACTTATGCTGAAGTCATGATCTTGCAGTTTGTGAGTTGGAGCCCCATGTCAGACTCTGTGCTGACAGCTCAGAGCCTGGAGCCTGCTTCAGATTCTGTGTCTCCTTCTCCCTGTCTCCCCCTCCCCAACTCATGCTTTCTCTCTATCTCTCAAAAACATTAATAAATGTTAAAAAGAATGTTTAAAAAAATCACTACAAGACCAGCAGCTTTTAAACAGTTCAAATTTATTATTTTATATTTCTGTATGCTAGAAGTCCAACATGGGTCTCACTGTACTAAAAGAAAGGTGATAATAAGGCTGTATTCCTTCCTGGAGGCCTTTGGGGGGGGGGGGAATCTGTTTCCTTGTCTTTCCTAGTTCTTCTCAATATTCCTTAACTCATGTCCCCTTCCTCCATCTTCAAAGCCAGGAAAGTTGCATTTCTCTGTGCCTTTCTTCCATAGTCACATCTTCCTCTGACTGATTCTGTACTACCTCCCTCTTCTACATTAAATCTTTAGGTAATGTTATATAATGTAATTCTTGTGATTACACAGGTCTACCTGGATAATCCAAAATAATCTCCCCATTTTAAAGTCAATTGGTTAGCAATCTTAACTCCATGTGTAAGCTTAGTTCCTTTTGCTAAATAAAGTAACATTCCCAGGTCCCAAGTATTAGCCTATGGACATCTTGGGATGGGATGGGGGGAGAATAACTGAGTGTGGTGTGCACTATTCTGCCTACTGCACATGATAAATTTATGTTTAGCTTTATTTAAAAACTTCCAAACTATCTTCCGCAGTGGCTGTACCATTTTATATTTCTACCAGCAATATATGAAAAATCCAGTTTCTCCATACCCTTGCCAGCATTTAGTGTACCAAGAGTGCAGAGATATTTCATCATAGCTCTAATTTGCATTTCTCTGGTGGTTATATGATGTTGAACTTTTTTCGGTCTGTTTATTTGTCATCCATATCATTTCTTTAGTGAAATGTCTTCTCATGTCTTTTGTCCATGTTCTCATTGGATTCTTTGTTATTTTACTGTTACATTTGGGGAGTTCTTTATGTATTTAATGTTAGATATGTGGTTTGCAAATATTTTCTCTCAGTCTGTAGCTTATCATTTTATCTTCTTAACAGGTTCTTTTGCTTATGGGAAACTTTATAAAATCTCATTTCACACCTATGTGAGTGATGCCATATACTAAATCATGAATATCTCATGGTTTTTTTTTTTCTTAAGTTTATTTATTTACTGAGAGCAAGAGCGCACGTGTGAGCATGTGGGGGGGGGGGGGGGAGAGAGAGGGAGAGAGAATCCCAAGCAGGCTCCTCAAGCCGAAGCAGGGCTTGATCTCATGAACCATGAGATCATGACCTGAGCAGAAATCAAGTCAGATGCTTAACTGACTGAGCCACCCAGGCACCCCTCTCATGGGATTTTAAAGCAAGCATTTACAGGAGACAGTAACCATTACTTAAACTGTGTTTCAGGTTAACACTTTGTTTTGATTTGAAATAGTTGGACCCAGTGATATGCTCAAACTGGCTCTTGCCACCTTACAAGGGCAGCTTTTGAAATTATCAAGAATGTTGCAAATCAGTTTTTAAATGGTCAGTTGCCATGATGGGACTATGTAAACTATGGAAATTGGCAGTCCCTACAGATCAGTGTTTTATTGTGTTTTTTTCTGGGGAAAGAATCGTTCAATGTTTATCAGCACACTGCTGGTGGAACTAAGCAAAGAATTGCCAAGAAATTGAGTTTTCAGGGTTTTTTCCCTTAAAAAGTAAATAAATACTCACTGAGATATATGTCATGAATAAATATGTCGGGGCATTCTCTGTACCAGATTATACATTTTTTGCCATTTTATTTATTTTTCATCAATTATGTCTTATTCAGGATTATAATTTTCCAGAATATCAGACAGTAATAAGTCGTATAGTTTAGTGGTATGGATTAGATTATGGATTTTGCAATCATATAGTCTTCATTCAAATCCCACCTCTAATTAGTAGCTGATCAGCCCTGGACAATACTATCTCATATGTAAAATTGTGATAGTAATAATGTATGTGTCATAGTTTATAAAGCTTGTATAAGATGATTTTTACAAAGCATTTAGCAGGTAATGACTCAATAAAGATTAACTGTTGTACTATTATGATTATCACCTCTATAATCTCTGTACAGCAAGCTGAATGTTTTTCGTAGTCACAGCAAATTTTACCACATGACATTCAATAAACTAAGTACGTAACAGTACTAAGAACACAGCTACCTCACGAGTTAGTACAAATGAAAAAGGTGAATTTTGAATCAATGGAACACTTGTGGGAAAAGTTCATCTTATAGGTATGGCACTGGACATAAAAATATGTAACAGTGTATATACATATATGTAAAAATATTGGATGAATATAATTTATTCATTCCTTATTTACTAAATACCTGCTGTATGCTGTTGAGTATGTACTCTGTTCTCTTGAGAGAAAAAGCTCTGGGAGATATAAATAAGAGAAAAATTCTTCTGAGAAAATATAAATTAAAAAGATAAAGATGATTTTTAAATTATATGAAATGAGCTTTTTTGCGATTAAACTAAAAATGCTTTGTTGATATTAGAATGCCTTTTTAGCATTTGAGTATCCCCTGCTGAAAACTTGACATCCTAGAAAATCAGACGTACTGCTTGAAATCACCAGCCAAGATCTCATTTCCCAAAATCCCCAACCAATTTCCTAAAACCTAGTTGAATACAGTGAAATGTCTTTAAAATAACAAATTATAATCTTAGGGTGTAAAATGCTTAAGCCATGGCTTCCTACTAACCTAACAATCAAATCTAGTTGTTACGGAACAGTTGCTTCGATGACACTCAGAGGGCTTTCCAAAATGTCAATAACACATATGATGTCCTCTTTCCACCTATTGTATTTGGAATGTAACATATGACTCCCCCTCCCCATACATTCTTTTGTTTAAAATGTTATATTAAGTTTGAGGAATATTAGTATAATTTTTTTTCCTATATAAACATCAGCTGGAAAATGATGAATTAAGAGACATATATTCCCTGAGGTGCGGATGTTTAAAACTGAGAGGCATTCTACCAGGAAAATGTTAACTATGGAGAGACTCTGCAGGTAGTCCTATTTTTTTGTGTGTGTTCTGGCTTACTTATTGGATGAAGTACAGTATAACTAACAATTCCTGGTTAGTGCTGCATACTTTAAATATGTTCTTATTTTATTCTCATACAATCTTTGATGACAAAGTGAAGATTCAGAGATCTTAAGTGAATTTCACAAAACTATACACCTCCTCAGTTTCAGAGTTGGAATTCAAATCTCCTTCTACAGGCAATACCCAGGAACAGCTATTAGAAAACTTGAAAAGCTGCAAGGAAGACATACTGAATGAAATATGTTTCAAGTGGATGAGTGTCATGTTGCTTTAGATTAAGTGTCCTTTCCATCCCCTCTGTCCCTACAGGAAGTTTTAATCCTTGTCTCCAAATGTCATTATATGATATAAAATTTACAAATTTTTCTTCCTGGTCTGACAGTAGTGGTTTTCCATTATGCTAGTACAGTCAGTTACCTCTCATTTTATTTTTTACTCATCCTTCAGTAAATATTTTTAAAGTATCTTCTACAAAACAATTAACAAAACATATTGAAAAGTTTGCTAGAGCTTTTTGCTTATCTCATAGAATCAAGTGAAAAATTAGACTTTCTTATTATATTTCATTTGCCATATATTGCAATTCACAAGAAAGTCTACTTTAATATGGCAGCTGAACTGTGCGTATCCTAACTGCCAGCCTCATGGCAATAGGGTATTGAAGCAATGACTTTTATGTTAGGAAGAAATGAATTAGGAAGAAAGTCATGAATGAAATGTTGATGCATTCTAGAGAATTCTATTGAAAATTAGCTACTAGATCCCCTTTGCATGAAATGTTCTAGATGAAAGTAATATGATACTCAAAAGTTAGATCACATTCTGGCCATCCTGTTTCCTAGGTGGCACTCAAATTACTTTAGGTTGTGTTTGTATATACCAACAGTGAACAATCAGAAAATGAAATTAAGGAAGCAGTTTCATTTACAATAGCATCCAAAACAATAAAATAAACTATAATAATAATAATAATAATAATAATAATAATAATAAACTTACCGAAGGAGGTGAAATACTTGAATACTAAAAACTATAAAACATCCTGAAAGAAATTAAAGGAGATCTAAACAAACAGAGAGATGTCCCATGTTTGTGGATTAAAGACCTAATATTGTAAAGATGTAGGTATCACCCAAAGCAACCTACGGGTTTACTATAATCCCTATTAAAATTACAGCAGTGTTTTTTGCAGAAATGAAAGATCAGTCCTCAAATCCATATGGAATACAAGGGGTACTGAATAGTCGAAACAATACTGATAAAAAAAAAAGAAGAAGAAAGTTAGAGGACTTCTACTTCCTGATTTCAAAACTTACTACAGTGCTACAGCAATCAAACCAGTGTGGTACTAACATAAGGATAGACTGTATAAAACCAGTGAGAATCCAGAAATAAACCCATGAACATACGGCCATCAAAGGTACTAAAATCATTCAATGGGGAAATAATAGACTCTTTAATCAGTAGTGCTGGGACCAGTGGATTTCCATGTGCAGTAATTGAAGTTGGACTTCTATCTCAACAATATACAAAAATTAACTCAAAATGTGTCAGTAGCGTAAACACAACAGATAATGTCACAAAGCTCCTTTCCAAAAACATGGGAATATATCTTAATGACTTTGGATTTGACAATGGATTCTTAGGTATGACACCAAAAGCACAAAGAAAGAACAGATTTAATGGAACATCTTGGCTAAACAATAAACCCAGACCACAATGACAAAACTATTATAAAAACAAAATAGATCCAAGTAAGCAGATTATCTAACTATCCACTGGTTTTTGTTGTTGTTGGCAGTTAACCTGCATACAGTAACTAAACTCCAGACTTTATCTGGAAGGTTTGTTAGACTTTTATAAAGCTAAGCATCTATAGTGTTATGGATAGGATGTAACAAAGTCTTTGGGAGTAACATATTTAGATGATGATGAGAGTTAGGCATATTTTCAAGGATACTAAAGTGATTCTTATCAAACAATATTAAGAAATAATAAGTGTTCTGTAGTTCATTGTGCTAGTTGTTCTTGTTTCACTTCCCATTTATATTCTTGCCTTTGTCAGGGTTGCATGTGCATGTCTATATAAAGAAGGGAGATTGAGGTGATGCCTGTGGATTATATAGCCCTGACTTGCATTCCACTGGGTTCAGCCAGTGGGAAGCATCAACAGATTAGAAGGTGGGAGGAGAAAGAAGTCAGAATATGTCTTCCCACTTCTTCTCTACCATAGTATCGTAATTCCAACATTGGCCATGTCATCTTATAGACTGTATCTCCTAATACTATACTTTTGAGCTGCCACACCCCTCGTCCCCCCAGCCAGGAGGTTCACCTTTATTAAAGTTTTGATACAACTCTCTCCCATGCCTCTGGTCCCGACCCCTAGCCTCCTAAGCGGTATCAGCTTCCTGTAGTTGCTACACCATGGGTTCTTCCAAATCACTTGTAGAGACTCTTTAACTTTCCCACTCTTCTGGAAATATTTCCTAAATTGATACATCTTTTCAAAATCCCTGCCAGAACCCTGGATAACTTATTATTTTACTTTTCTATTTATTTTACTTTTCTATTATTTAATACAATTTTGGCTTGTCAAATCATAGACATTCTGTGATTGATATCACTACAGTAGAAGCCATAATGTTTTGTAAAGGAAGTATAGAACAGAGATTAAATCTAGGATGTCTGATAAACAGAGGTAGATTAACAGAGTCTCTCCTATTTATTGTTACTGCCTTTTGTTTTCAGACTCAAAGTATCACAGAGAAATTTGAAGTTTAAATTCAGTATTCACTTAGAAGATAAGCATTTTACCAGCAAATGAGCTTAATTTTTATATTTTATTATCTTCATTTTCTAGTCTCTAGAATACTCTTAATAAACTAGTAATTCTTAACATTCTTTGGTTCATGCTAAAGACCATGTTCCCGTAAAAGTACCTATAAACATAAAAATTTGTGTTTTAACCTGTTCACCAATCCTTTGACATTCAACCAGGAACCACAGAGTAACAATACCTTCCTTAACAATTTTTAAGTTTTCCTGGCGTGCTTGGTTAGGGAAGAAAAATGTTCTGTGGCAGTTGTCAGTTTTATCAGCAAGCTAGTATAGTCCTTAGAAATTGCTTGTAAACAGAGTGAACTACGAACTGGAGGAAGAAATGAGTAGAGATTTCAATCCTTTAGATCCATACCATTTAGTCCAGGAAGTCATGAAGGACCTACATTTTGTACAGATTCTCACAACATACAAGCTAGAAAATACCATTTTATATACGGATTGTCTGTAGTTAAGAGTCAGTGATAGTGGTATATTTTTTCACACTTAGTTTATCATTTATAATTTAGAGTAAATGCTGAGAAATCTTTAGTCACTTAATTTTATTTTACCTAGATTAACTTGTTTCTAGGATTCAAATGAGTAATGGAATGAAGATTAATCTTGAAAATCCTACTGCTTTATAGCACTGAAAGCACTTTGCCCTCCTGCTTCCTGGGCCCAGTAGAGTAAACCTTAGTTGTCAGATTGTGACATGGTTCTTTTAAGAAGCTGTGGGCAAAGACTGATAAATTTTGACCAGCAGATTAAAAACAAGCAAGAAAGTATACTCTCGTTTTGCTGTTTTTTTGTTTGTTTTAATGGACAATTGGATATATCTAAGAATAGAAAATGTCTGGAAGAAAATGGTTTCTATGAAGGGAAATTAGAAGATTGGAAGAAGAAACAGATTTTTGCTTTTCACACTACACATTTCTATACTGCTTGTTTTGTTATTCTTTTACCATGAGCTTATGTTCTCAATAAGTTAACACAAATAGATGGGGACAGGAAGGACACCTTTTTTGCTATGTTGACTGTTCTTATCTCATCCTTGGTTTACTGGTTTCCTAGCTTTTCTTCCTGGACCTATATTCTCCATTTACTTATTTTTAACAGCCTACAGGGGCTACCTGAATTTTTTTTCTTTTCCCTAGTTCTAATTAACAGCCTCTCAGTTTATTTCTTCATCACCTACCTGCAACCCATATCATCAGATCATACATAAAGCTTTCTCTTTGTTCACTGCCTCCACACATGTATATCAGCTGTCTTTTTCTTAACCATTCCAGTTAATCCATTTAGTTCTATGCCGTTTGAGAATGTATTGTTTACAAAGAACTGAAATGTTCTTAGTTTATTTGCTTTTAGGTACCCTCAGAAAATAATAACGGGCAAAATAAATACCATACAAAAAATCCACTGAAAGGAGTTTAGCATAACTAGGGAATGTTGGCTTCCAACCTTGGAAGTGATAAAATTGGAAATCGTTGCTACTTTGTAATATAACTGGAAGTCCTTCAACAAGGAATCAGAGCCACAGATAGTAGTTTTAGCCTCAGAGTAAAGGGGGAGATATATATGGATACATGTAGCTTCAGAGACCTGCATTACCAGAGTGGGAACTTTCACCTGGTGAGTCATTTGCCTGGAAATACACTATGGTTTGAGCTTGGCCTCTGCATCTGACTCCATTTTTCAAAGTGTCTGACCTTGGCCAAGTTACTTAGGCTCTTTGAGCCTTAATTTTATCATATTTGAAAAAATTTTTTCTAAAATACCACTGCTTTGTTAGATGATTAAATAAAAAATACTTAGCCCTTGGGAATGCAAGCTGGTGCAGCCACTCTGGAAAACAGTATGGAGGTTCCTCAAAAAACTAAAAATAGAACTACCCTACGACCCAGCAATTGCACTACTACACATTTATCTAAGGGATACAGGTGTGCTGTTTCAAAGGGACACATGCACCCCCATGTTTACAGCAGCACTATCAACAATAGCCAAAGTGTGGAAAGAGCCCAAATGTCCATCGATGGATGAATGGATAAAGAAGATGTGGTGTGTGTGTGTGTGTGTGTGTGTGTGTGTGTACACACACACAATGGAGTATTACTCGGCAATCAAAAAGAATAAAATCTTGCCATTTGCAACTATGTGGATGGAACTGGAGGATATTATGCTAAGTGAAATTAGAGAAAGACAAAAATCATATGACATCACTCTTATAAGGACTTTGAGACAAAACAGATGAACATAAGGGAAGGGACACAAAAATAATATAACAAAAGGGAGGGGGACAAAACAGAAGAGACTCATAAATATGGAGAACAAACTGAGGGTTACTGGAGTGGTTGTGGGAGGAGGGATGGGCTAAATGGGTAAGGGGCTAATTTGGATGTAACTAATTTGGATGTAACTAATTTGGATGTAAATTTTAAAAAGTAAAAAATAAAATAAAATAAATACTTAGCTCAATGCCTGCTCAGCTATTATTAGCATAATAATACTATAATTAGAAAAAAAGAGACAAAAAAAGGTTTTACTCATAGTTTTGGCATTTGAGGCTATATCACCAGTATCAGTCTTTTGTACTTCATATACCTACAAAATTATTCATTTTATTTAAAACAAACAAACAAACAAACAAACAAACAAACAAACAAGGCAAGACACCTGAGTGGCCCAGTCAGTTACACATCTAACTTTGGCTCAGGTCATTATCTCACTGCTCATGTGCTCAAGCCCCCGCATCTGGCTCTCTGCTGTCAGTGCACAGCCCACTTCAGATCCTCTGTTCCCTTTCTCTCTGCCCCTCTCCGGCGCGAGCACACACACACTCTCTCTCTCAAAAATAAATAAACATTTAAAAAAATTATTTTAAAGCAGAATGTCATGGTAATGGTATTTATCAAGTATGTTTCCAGTATTTGGAGTTTTGGTACTATTTCTTATATGTAGGTTGATCCTTGCATACAAGGTGAAAAAGCTAAGCTCTGAGCTAACAGTACTTAATGGGTACATATCCTATAGAGAATAAACTCTTTTATGAATAAAGTCTTTTCTGAATTTCATTTTCCTTTTTGCGAATTTCACTCATACATGCTTATGCAAAGACATCTAAGCATACCTCTGTTGTATGCTAACAGAAAAAAGTCTTATTTAAATTTGGACTCCATTTGATTAAAATCAGATGTTTAGTTCCAAATCTACAAATTTATTTTTAATTTAGGGAAAAAAAGGCACTCCAAAAAAACTATTATTCAGTGCACTTCTGAGCAAAGCACAAGTCATGTCTGAGTTCAGGTGGATACAATTAGCTATTACTAAAAATGAGCCATTGGTAGAGTTGGTGAATACTGAACATGGATTTGTAAGACTTTGTGGGAATGACAAATAATAGAAAGAACATTTAGTACCCTGATTCTAAGAAGAGCTGATCAGGCGGCTGCTGGAGCTGGAGTTTGCTTTCTGGGGTATTTCTGTCTTGAAGGCTTATGTTCCATGGTTGGGGCTCAGTACTGTCTAAAGCATTTTATTGATGGCTGGCAGGGAACTCCTGTCAACCAGCCTTCTAGGTAGGAAATGAGGCTTCCTTGCCGGAAAGTCCATATAATACCACTGCAGTTTTCATGTATAGATTATTTTTGCACATGTGCATAGTACCTAATAGACATTAATCTAAAATAAGTGTATCTCGTTCTCTCTTAAAAAGAACCTTACTTGCAAACAGAAATCCTCCATGTCCCAGTTAACTCAGTTTGGTCTGATTTAGCTTGGGAGAGTAAACGTGTGCATCAGTCATTTCAGCAAATATTTATAGAAGCTATGTAGAGTAATTTGTATGTTTATTTTTTTATATAACTTAATAATTAATATAAATTAGCTTATATGTAATAAGTCCTTTAAACCCCACTGGATTTGCTCTTACTTAATTTTCCTATCTCAAATTACATATATATAAACAAGTACCTTTGGATATTTTGATGCTAGATTAGTGATTTAAACTGTCAAATATATTTATTATTAATATAAACAAAGGTCACGGATTTAAAACAGCAGAGTAAGCAGTTGAGGAAAAGCATGGGAAATTAGTAACACATATTTGTTTCAATGTCCTCAATTACTTTGCCATTAATAGTAAATTTGGTAAGCAAAGAAAAATTATGACAGGTTTCATAGTTATAATATGTGAGAGAGAATTTAGAAATATGGCATTAACATTAGTCTTATTGAAATTATTTGTTTTGGCTGGATGACTGCTTTTTGGAGATATTTTTAAAATCTTAAAATAATATTATGTAGATATAGAAATATAGGTCAACAACTATGTTTTATTTTAATTGAAATAAATTAAAATTGAAAAATAATACCCATTCTGCTCTGTTTATTTTCAGTATTGAATATACATGTAATGATTTCACACATTAAACCCAGTCTAAAACTGAACCAGTTAAGACAAAGTTAACAAATGAGATTTGCCCACTTTTCCATGAACTACTTTTATGTTTTAATTAGGCCCTAAAATTATCTTCTCCCATCCAAGTACTAACTAGGCCTGACCCTGCTTAGCTTCTGAGATCAGATGAGATCGGGCACATTTAGGGTGGTATGGCTGTAGACTAAAATTATCTTCTAATGCTAATTGTAATGATGTGGGTAATATGGATCAGTAATTTTATTTTTTAAATGTTAGAAATTATTTTATAAATTGTGAGTGTTTTAATGATTACTAGACTTTATTTGTAGAATAAAGTCTTATCAGAATGTGTGAACTAAAGGAGATGCTATATATAGTGGTCCAGTCCCTCTCCTTGATGAGAAAACTAAAACTCCAAAAATGAAGAGCTTCACCAAGGTCACACAGAGGAGGAGAACAGACCTGTGGATATGAACTCCAGTCTTTTTTTTTTTTTTCATTCTTATATCAAGTTTATTAGAGGGGTTTTATGATGATCACTATGTTACAGATGAGGAAACTAACAATATGAAAGAATAAGAAAATAATCTTGCCAACCAACTGGCAGTTTTAGCCAAGTATAATTCTACTTCTAAGCCTGTCTTTCTTTTTTTAACTGAGATATAATTGACATATTAGTTTCAGGTCTACAATGTTGATGATTCAATATCTGTACATATTGCAAATTGATCCCCCAGTCTATTTCTAAAACTTGTGTTTTCCATACCATATTATAGTACCTCCCACTTTTAACTACCCACCTGTCTGTTCTTCCCAAGGTGCTCCTTCCACATTCCAGATAACTTACTGTTTTTCCTACCCTCCCTTAATACCCACCAAAGAAAAGTTAGTAATCCCCATTGTCTCTCTGCCTCCAGGGATGTTTATTGCCTGCATGAATCTCTAAGTAGCATGTTCAAATCGTGTACCAAGGTGTAATGAGCACTCTGATGTCAGAGGAGCTCTTTGGGGCCCCTGAGCTGCTAATGTGGAGGCTATTCCGTCTGTCGGTCTGTGCTGTGAATCTGTCCCGTTCCTGTCTCACTTCTCATTTTCTCTTGTTCTTTAGTTCACTCCTGAACTGCAGAGAGTCTCTTAAAAACTCTGGGTATTTACCTTTTGTTTTTACTATATGATCTCCTAATAAGGGCAAGTAAAAAGGGGAAAGGCTTTTTTTGTTTTTTGTTTTTTTTAATATATGTAGAGATTAAGTGGTAATTAAGTGTATAACAGACATTTAGGACCCTAAATTTTATGTTCCAAGATACCAAAAGAATACATGCAGCACAATGTTATGCGATTTGACCTATGGCAGGTTTTTCTTGGACATTTTCAAAAAGCACTCCACATTTTTTTCCAACATTAGACATCACCATATTATACTTATTAAATATATATAGATAAAAGTGATTATGAGGTATAAATTAGCATAACCTTTCTGGAGGGTAGTTAATATATAGCAAAAATTTTTAAGTTATTCGCCTTTTGTCCTACTAATTATGCTTCTAGAAATTTATCCTGGGATACAATAAGACAAGTAATCCAAGATAATAGTTTAAAATGTTCACTGCAGGATTTATTATAGGTTTGGATCCGTAAAATAAGACTAACGGTACCTACTTACCTTAGAGAGTTGCTTTGAGGATTAAATATTACATATGTACATAACAGTAATAAGTATTAAATATACATATATATATTAAAAGAAGTCTATGCGTTACATTTACTGGGAAATAAAAGTAGGTTACAAAACAATAATAAATACACCTTTTATGTAAAACAGTCTACATTACAGTCGTCTGGAAAATTGTTCCTCAGAATATCACCAAAGCCATCATTTTGATGATTTTTACTTTGTAATTAATGTTAATCAGCATTGTGTCAAAATTGTTTACAATCATATGAATCATTCTTCTATTCAGAGAAAGTAGTCAAGTTATTTTTATTTTAAAAATAAACGCAATGTGCATAACCTTGCTATTTATTAGCAGTATGACTTAGTTTGTTTTAAATTTCCTTGCATGTAATAGGAGGGTAATAATAAACTTTAAGCATAAATGTCAGTTCTAATCCTCCTCCCATCTTCCTCCCCATTTAGGAGTCCTGAGCCATTCTTGGCTCCATAATAGCTGAAGTGAATGCCTTCCCAAAGGGTGTGGGGTCATATTTCTCACCAGCAACTTCCTTAGCAAAAGTATTGCTGTCAGAGAAGTGGCAGGGGGTAGAGGGAAACTAAGATATTGACAGAGCCCAGGGGAGACGTCAGCATGACGATCCAGAGCAGTATTGGCAGAGTCCAGAATTACATGGCAGTTTTAAAACGGTCTTTAGATTTACTCATTGTTTAGAACTCAGTCATGTTTTAAACATTCTCTTGGTGAATTTCACGAAAGGGAGACCATCTCTTTCCATTCGTCTGGACTCAGCAATTTTATTTTTAGGTATATATTATAGGGGAGAAATTCCCTTGGTTAAAAAACATTTTTTAAAGAAAAAACTTGAGACAACTAGCTGAAGTAAATGACAGTCTGAGTTTATGTGTGGAGGATGTAGTGAGTGACTGTGTCATACTGCTCCCACTCATACCAGATGCTTTAACATGACACATGAGTGCCTTTCCCTGGCTATTTTTAGAAATAATCGTGTTATTTTAAGAGTACTGTATCATCAGCTCTGAGGGGTTTAAAAACAAGTCAGACAAGGTATCCTGTATTGCAGCATGTGACTCTAGTGTTTGTAGTATTTTCTCTCTCTCTTTCCTTCCCTATTTAGTTAATACCAGGCAATAAGAAATCCATATCAATATTATTCACTGAGGAGGAAGTGGCATAACTATTCACAGCTGTAGCTGCATAGGTCCTCAACAACTCTCTGGGACTTAGAATCAAATCTGAGTTGATATTATCAGACTCCCTCTGTCCAAGATAATAAAATTTGAAGTCCTGTGTGTCAGGACGACTGCATATGTGCAAGTACTTGAGGAAGTTTGTTTAAAGTATTTCCTTTTCCAAAAGCAGGAATTTAGAGAAGCAGTTGTGCAGGACCAGGATGGTGTACTGGGGATTTTAGTTTAAGATTTCCTTTATAATTTCTTCCCCTAAGGAATTTTAGCTCTCTGTAGCGACCTGGATGTCAAGTACAATAATGAATCTTACAGAAAATAGGAAACTGGAGAAATGAAGAAATTCATTTGCTATTTGTACTGAATTGTGTGCAGGTGTAATAAAAGTAGGCAACTGACACCAAAAAAAAAAAAAAAAGGTAATTCCGCTTTTTATTGAACTGAACTAAATCCCATCTCATTAGATAGTTTGACATTTGAGAGGTTTTTGTTATGATTATTTTGTTTCAACAAGCTAACAGATTTTGCCTTTAAGAACAAAAGTCTCAGATCTCTCTAAGAGCTTTCATCCTGAGTTGAAATTCTTTGTTTACCTGTCATCTCCATTATTCTGTAAGCTCCAAGGCTGGTATTGTTTACCTTTGATACATCCAGTACCACATCCATAAATATTTATTTAGTTAGCTAATTAATTAATTAATTTGCCTTTTAATGCAAGTGATTTTGCGTAACAATGGTTTCACCCACATGGGCCTACCTTCTAATTTCTGCTGCTTCTGACTTCAGAAGCTTGGGAATGGGAATATTTTTTGCTATAGCAATTTATAAATTTTTAGCATGAAAAGATGAAATCACCCTAAAATTGAGTGGAAATTGGAGGGAACGGTAATATTGGGCGTCATTTTTTTATTTCAGTATCTATGTGCTGTGGCCGTCGCTACATCCAAACATATCAAAATCTGTGACAAAATGAATTAGCCACCATTTCCTCATATTGGCACTTAATGTGCCAAGTCAGCACAAAATATAGGACAATTAATTTATATAATTATACTATAAAGTCTATGACAAGAATTTGGGACTCAGTGTCATAGAAACAATACAATCCCATTACATATTTCTCTTAACAAGTAAAAGTCTACATAGTTTACAGGTTCCTTTGCTTTCTTTTGTGCACTCTCTCTTTCAAAAAAAAAAAGTAATTTTATCTTTTTTAAGAACTTAAAATATAGGTACTAGAAAATTTAAAACTTACATATGTGGCTCACACTGTATTTTTATTGGACACCTCTGATCTAGAGTTTTATCTTTAAATGGATGATGACCTGTGATGCTGCAGGTATAATCAGATTGGTGGTATGAAATATTTGAGAGCTGAAAGGTCCCGGGTCAGAGGTGGGTTCCAGATTTTACTTACCTTTGTCCTGGCCTCAATTATGTCCTGCTTTTTGTAGGAAATGCAGTTTTGCCTGAGCTAATAGGATAACAGAATTTTTCTTCACTTCTAGAGATCTGGTAAAATAAGTTAGGATATTATGTCAGGAATAGCTCTTTACAACATAACACTTTCTTGTGTGTCTGTTATTTTAAATTTCAAATTCTCCTTTAAAGCTCTGGGATGGGTTTAGCACATGTTTCCCTTGTTCTAAAAGGTGTCATTTTCAGGCATCAAAGATTCTTAAGCACTAATATTCTGGTATGTACTTGCTGCGTATTTTATAATGTCACTGTAATAATAGCCATGCATGGTTTTAATCTTTGACATAGTATTATCATTTTTATAGTTTTGTTAAGGACCTTCCCTCATAATCACAACGGAACATTATTGCTGTGACTAAGTTTTCGGGTCCATACTGACCAAAGAAAGACCCCAACATTTTAGAGATGTTTAAACTACTTCTTACCGCCTTTCTTACTTATTATTAAGCTCATAGATTATTTGTGGTTGCTTTTTATATGCATATTATTGTGCAGATAGATTTATAAGAAAGGATAATTTTCAGTAAGTCCTTCCAGTTAATTGTTTCACCACAGGGTCATGGAGTAGGAGCAGGGAAGGGGTTTAGAGAGTAGGACAATAACAGGTCTGTGAACTGAAGAAACTTGAGCCAAGAGAATACTCTGCTTCAAGATAAAAGCCAAATGGACCCATATTTTTGTTACTGTTTATGTTGTACTCCTCCAGATTATTTTTCTAAAGTTCTTGTCTCTAGTCAGGCTTGATCGATATCCAAAACTGATGGTGATTTGCTTCCTAGATTGGTGAAAGGATGACTTAAAGGTACTACTCTTTCAGCAGAGATCTGGCAGAAGTTTCCTGGCTTCGATTAACGTCGGGAAATGCTTAAAGAGACCCTAAAGCATTTTGTGAAGCGTCAGTTCTTAGTCTTGAGTGTCTGAGCCAACATTGTTTAATAAACCGAATCTTAGGAAAAATCTGAAAGGGTGGCCCATGTATTCCATTTGAACAGATATTTAGCAGTATAATGGCAATTCCTATTATGTACAATGATCACACTGTTTCTTTTAATCTTTTACTTTTGAGCTTCTTTAAATTTCTTAGAGCTGCTTAAAATAGATGCTTTATCTGTTATTTCAGAACCTCCTCCTCAAATCTCCTTGAAGGTTATTAAACTGTGATTTCCCAGGTTTTTTTTTTTTTTCCTAATCTGTTTCTTCTAGAGCAACATTTCATTTATTCCCACCTTCTTAGACAGTCATCTCCTGTGTTCTCTCTTCAAACTTCTTGTACCATCTTCTCTGACCTCAGTCACACCTGATGTCTTTTTTTTTTGTTTAACCTGATGTTTTTTATTAAGAAAACTGAATAATTAGACGGAAAATCAGTCAACATAAATAGACCATAACTAATAAGAATGACATAAAATAGTAGACTTTAAAATAGCTATTATAAATGCACTTACAGATATAAAAAAACATAGGAGATAAATGGAAGCTATGAGATAAAAAGAAATTCTACAGCTGGAATATAAAGTATCTGAAGTAAAAACTCACTGGTTGGACTTACCAACAGATTAAATACTATATAGCAATAAAACTATCCAAACTGAAACACAGAAAGAAAGAAAAAAAAAAAACTTTGCAAGGGACAGTGGGAGGGAGAACAGAGCCTCAGCAATCTGTGAGACCATATCATGTGATTGGAGTATTTCAAAAGAAATAAACTGGAGCAGAAAACCCGAAGCAGAATATATACATAAAGAAAATTACACAAGGTCACATGATCGAATTGTGTAAAACTAATGATGAAGAGAAAAATCTTAATAGCAGCTGGAGAAAAAGGATATAGTACATACAAATTAAGTACATAATTCTGATTATTTACAGAAACCATGCAAAGCAGAACACAGTGGAATGACAAAATACTGAACAATGAATACAGAAGGCCAGATTTTTCTGAATAATGATAGCTTCCATTTTTTTAGAACAAACTATGGACCAGAAATTGTGCTGATATTTTTAATATACATGATCTCATTTAATCCTTAGAACAACCCTGAGAGGTAGCAGAATTACCACATCTTAGAAATGAAAATGATAACGGGGTGCCTAGGTAGCTCAGTTGGTTAAGCGTCCAAATTCAGCTCAGGTCATG
Source organism: Felis catus (assembly GCF_018350175.1). Classification (NCBI taxonomy): domain Eukaryota; kingdom Metazoa; phylum Chordata; class Mammalia; order Carnivora; family Felidae; genus Felis; species Felis catus. The sequence goes on along the minus strand of NC_058371.1, from coordinate 100,992,328 downwards.
ATCTCAGGGTTTGTGAGTTTGAGCCCCACATTGGGCTCTGTGCTGACAGATCAGAGCCTGGAGCCTGTTTTGGATTGTGTCTCCCTTGCTCTCTGCCCCTCCCCCGCTTGCACTCTGTCTCTGTCTCTCAAAAATAAATAAACGTCAAAAAATTTTTTTGAAAAGAAATGAAAATGTATATAAATATGGTTCCACATTCTCATGGAGCTTATAGTATAAAGATGAGAAATGTGGTAATTCTAGCTACCTCTTAAGATTTTTCTGGGATTAAATGAAATAATGTATATTAGCAGAACTGGCACAATTTCTGAATATAATTTCTGGTATATAGCATTTTTATTAAGTCACTTTATATAAAAATACTTATAGGTATTCAAAGAGCTGCAAATAAATATCAAGTGCTATGGAAGCATGTAGGAGGGAGAGTTAACTTAGGCTGGGAAATTAGAGAAGGTTTCCCTGAATTACTGATTTTTAAGCCAAATCTAAAGAATGAATAGGCTGTTAACCAGAAAGCAGAAAGTGGAGCGCAGATGATTCTATTCAGAGGACTCAGCATTTGAAAACACATGAGGTTGGAGAGAGCATATTATGTCCTTTATACTAAGGACAGTGGGAAGCAATGGAAAGTAGTAAGAATGTGGGTACGGGGTGCCTGGGTGGCGCAGTCGGTTAAGCGTACGACTTCAGCCAGGTCACGATCTCGTGGTCTGTGAGTTCGAGCCCCGCGTCAGGCTCTGGGCTGATGGCTCAGAGCCTGGAGCCTGTTTCCGATTCTGTGTCTCCCTCTCTCCCTGCCCCTCCCCCGTTCATGCTCTGTCTCTCTCTGTCCCAAAAAAATAAATAAACGTTGAAAAAAAAATTTTTTTTTAAAAGAATGTGGGTACAGAGTGGCTGGAATTACCACATTTGCATTAAAAAATCATTTCAGGGGGAACCTGGGTGGCTCAGTCAGTTAAGCATCTGACCCTTGATTTCACCTCAAGTCATGATCTCAGGATTTTAGAGCCCCATGTAGGGCTCTGCACTGACAACACTGAGCCCGTTTGGGATTCTCTCTGTCTCTGTCTCTCTCTCTGTCTCTGTCTCTCTCCCCCCTCCCAACTCATGCACATGTGCTCGCTCTCTCTCAAAATAAATAATCTTAAAAGATATATCGTTTCATCATACCAACATATCATATGAACAATCACTGAGCGATGTGACAAGAGCAGACATAAGGATAAGAAGGAGGAATGAGAAGAAAGTAATTCAAACGGTGGGATGGAACAATGCGAACAGAGTATTTAATTTGGAATCCACAGAACCTAGCAGTTTTCAAAGTGAGAAATGAGAAAGAAGATGTATAGTTCCTAGGTTTCTGGGTTGGTGTAAAGTCCATATTCTGAGAACAGGAATCTTGGAAATATCGAAGCTTTAGGTAAGAAAATTATGAATTATGTTGGATATGCTTATTTGGATATGCCGATTTAACATATAAGTACAGATGTCAAATACAAAGTTTAACATATGAGTCATGTTCAGAAGACAAATGTGGACCTGATATGTAAATTTGGGGAATCAAATATGTATTTGTATTTGTATTTGATATGTATTTGTAGATGGTAATTGAAGTCAAAGGAATGGATAGAAAAGTGAGGAGAAAGAAAAGAAGCTTAGGTGTAAGCTCTGCAGACCTTCACCCTCTAAGTTTAGGTAAAGTAGAGGGAAAGGAATCCGCCAGCAAACTTGGCTGAATAAGAACATCCAGAGAAATAAGAGGAATAATGTAGAGTGTCAGAAAGAAGTGTTTTAAGAACAGAAGAATAATTCAGCTTTTTAAATCCTGCTGAAATTTTAGGCAAGATATGTGCAGAAAGAGTATTTTTTTTTTAATTATTTAACAATCTGGAGGTCATTAGTAATCGTAACAGGAGTCATTTTGGTACAGTAATAGGGACAGATTAGAGTCAACTGAGATAAGAGTGACAGGTGAGAAACTGGAAACAGAGCTTAAACAACTCTCTAGCCATGCATAGGGAAGAAGGAGGTTGGGCAGGAGCTAAGACAGCATGAGTGTTGAGCAAGGATGTTCAGTAGCAGAAGGTATCTGATATGTTTCAATGATGATGGAAAAGAGCAAATAGAGTAGAGCTTGAAGTTACCCCAAAGCGGGGGATAATTACAGTGCTGTGTTCCACTATGGCAAGATGAGGGAATGGTTTCTGGATAAGGAGAACACCTGGTCAGGTATAAAGTTAGGTAAAATACATAAAACATACTATCAAGTCTAAATGTCAGTTCTTACCATAACACTAAAATCATGAACACCAGGCAAGTACTTTACTTTTCCTAAAGAAAATTTTCCTTATTACAACAAAGATAAAACAAAACAAAAACAAATGAAGATATTAAATTGACATCAACGTACAGTATCAAGTAATGAAAAACAAAGTTTACTTTTTTAAACCATTTAAGCAGAATTGCCTATTTGAGATCTCTATCCACAGCCTTTTTTTTTTTTTTTCAAGTAAGCTCTACACCCAATGTGGGGCTTAAACTCATGACCCCAAGATCAAGAGTCGCATTCTCTACCAACTGAGCCAGCCAGCCACTCCTCTCCACAGTCTTAACTATAATGCCCAAGGCAGTGTTAATTCCATGGCCCACATAAAAGATTTTTTTAAGTGCTTTGTTAGAGAATGTGGGGACTTGTAGTTGTAACTTTCAAAATCTTCTCTTTAAAGATTTGTAAGATTTAGCTAGAGTTCCATTGTTTTTCTTTTTATTTCATACAAATAAATCACTGCTTCCCTCACCCTCAGAGTAAGTTTGAGATAATACAGCTACCTCTGTCAGAGCTATACTAAACTCGATCACCCACCTGTTCTGATTACAATATTTTCCTTCCCTTTCCTCTCATCTCTTTCTCCTATTCTCCCACATCTTAAAAAAAAGAAATGTTGAGAGAAAAAACAAATCATCTCTCTTTTTCATATTGATATTTAAGGTGCAATAAAAGTGGTTATAAAAGCATCTATCAACATGGCACTAACTTGCCAAGCTGAGTATTTGGGTTGGAAATCATGCTTTCCCAACTGCTTAAAAACAGGAAGTATCTGTGTTAAATGATAGATAGCTCTCTGTTCCTGTAAAGGAAGATTACTTTCATTTCTTTGTATATTTTTGAGCAATAAAACAGTTCTGCAGTTTCATACATACTACACACATATATACACACATATATACATACATATATATGTTGCTGAAATCCATTTGCAGTATGTTTGCGTGCACACACATCAATATGTGTAAATATATGTTAAAACACCTTCAAAGACTTTAAACAGAACCTCTTCTCATAAGCTAGTCCAGACACATCTTATCCAACAATTCAAGCAAAGCTCTTGGATCTGTCAGAAACAGCCTATAGGTTTGCATTAGGTGATTAATTGCCAGGAGAATCTGGTTCTATATTCCATTACATGTAATTGTTATCTTTTCTTAAGGTGTCCTTTTATTGAGATTCCATTTAAACAGGGTTAAATACATGCACATAACTTACATTCCTGATGTGTAGCACTTATTACCAAAGAAAGAGGAAAACTTCTATCCACTAACAAAGGTACATTTATCTGGGTTTATAGACACTTTTTTCCCAAAATTTTTTCTAAAACTTTAATAATATTTTAATTTGCCTAGAAATTGGTCTTACGATGGCAGTACGGAATAATGAAATATATAGTTTAGTTACCCGGTCTGAGGGTATCGAATGAAACCTTAGTTTAAATTCCAGCTTTACTTCTTAATGTCCTCCTGACTTTTGGCAATTATTTAACCTCTTCAAGCCTTCATTTCCTTTCTTGTAAACTTGGTACAAAAAATATCTTCTTCTGGGTGTTACTGTGTGGATTGCATGAATTACCATAGGAAAGCACTTAACACAGTTCTGAGTGTATACTAGGCACTCAATAACATTAGCATTTATATTATTAGATTGCTTATTCTAAGCTCTACCACTTAATCATGTATGACTTTTACCATTAATGTAACCTGTCTAGACTTCAGTCTTCTCAGCAAATGCAAGACGTTAAATATAGAAGGAGTCTTTGTGATACTAATATCTTGTGATTCTCTAATTTTCTACATATCAAATGAAAAAAATGTTTGCTTTTGACTAAAATTATTCTTGCCCTCATTACTAACAAAGCAAGGAACCTGACTTCTGTTTACAATTCTGTTTGCTTTACTTTTGACTGTGAATCTTAAATCAGGTGTATTTTGGTATAGTGGTTGGGTATGGACACTAGAGTTGAACTGCCATTGTTCTACTCCTGACTCCATTACATACTAGCTGTGTGACTTTGGGCTAGTTACTTAACCTCTGTCTACCTCAGTCTTGTTATCTGCAAAGTGCGGCTAATAATAATACCTAACTCACACTTGGAGGATTAAATGAGTTACATTATATAAAGGACTTAGAACAGATCATACATATAGTAAATTTCACATGCAGGTATTGTTCTTCATCATCATCACCGTCATCATCCTGGAACAGGCTCTCCATTGCTTCTTAACCATAACATGAGGATATTATAATAGGTGAATAAGGATTTGGTTCCCTGAAATACAGAGATAGACCCATAAGCTTTCTTATATGCTGCCTATTCCTTAGGAGTGAGCTCAAACAATGCATGCACATATCAGAGGGTAAGGGAAGAAAATAATAGAAATTTGTATTCGTGATTATTTTATGTAGCATTCTTTTTTAAAAATGTATGTGTGGGGTGCTCTTAGCTAAATGTCCGACTATTGATTTTGGCTCAGGTCATGATCTCACAGTCATGAGATCAATCCCTGCATGGGGCTCTGTGCTGGGCATGGACCCTGCTTAAGATTCTGTCTCTCTCTCTCTCTCAAAAAAAAATGTGCTTATGTATGTTATATAATATACACAATACGTTAATATAAGGACATATATATATATATGCATGTGTGTGTGCGTCTGTATACACACACACACATGCATATATATACACTTTCTGAATAAGTATAGAACTATTGGGGAAAAGTGCTCAAATTAATTTTAATAATATGAATGAATGATCACAAAAGTTTAGAGACAACAGTCCAAAGAGACAGTGTCTTCCAAAGGTGGTGTTAAGTTGACATAACTTCCAGTCTCAATTGTCTGCTACACTGGATAGCATATACTAAAGAAGCAAGTCAGACTTTTTTTTCATAACTCCAGTGTTTTTGGAAAGACCATATCCACTGAGTTCTTTGCTAAAGATAGGGTAAACATAGTTTGGAATCCAGATTATTCTGGGTGTGTCAACTACTTGATGTGACTGAATAATGAGATGTCTGAGCAATGTCAGGTCAGTCAGTACTTATATTTGGACTTGGCCATGTAAGAAAATGCTGTTGTTCTTAATGGCCAGAAACCACAAAAACATACTCCCACAGGATAACCAAATTCCTTTTTTGCTTATATTTAATAGCAACACAATTGAGACTTTTCTGGCACATTAAAAATTTTTATTATAAATATCGTTATCTCTATAGAAATGGAGAAGTTACTATTAATTTTTTACCTAGTTTGTTTATAAAACACCAGAAATAGGGTGCCTAGATAGCTCAGTCAGTTGAGCATCTGACTTGATATTGGCTCAGGTCATGATCCCAGGGCCATGAGATCAAGCCGTGCATCAGGCTCCGCGCTGAGTGTGGAGCCTGCTTGAGATTCTCTCTCTATCTTCTCTCTCTCTTTCTCTCTCTCCCTCTGCCCCCTCCCCTGCTGTCTCTAAAATAAATAAGTAAACAAACAAACACCAGAAATACAGGAAAGCCAAAGATTTCTTTCTTAAATGTGTTTATTTTAAACTAAGACACCAGTATTTGGAAATAACTCATAAAGGACTTCTTTTCTGTTAGAATTTCTTATAATGGGTTGATATGACCTAGGTCTTAGGCCATAGGTACCTAGGGTAAATGACTGACCTTATTCTCTTGGAGAGTAGATTCTTTTGGGAATCCAATAGATACACTCTCCTGAAAAAGTACGCATGTAAAATTTGGCCTACAATTTCAAGGGTTTACAGGTACTCCCTTCCCTAAACCTATCAAAGAATCTCTGTAGGTAGTTGAAATCCCCTGGACAGTGGATTTAGCTACATTTGTGTTCCAACCTAAGCGTCACTGTGTAATCACTATGGTATATGACTGGCTTTATGGAAACCCTTTATTATCCAGGTTTGATTTCAGAAAGACATTGACACAATTCTTAGTTATGTCTTGTCTGTGCTTGGAATAGTGCTCAAATTATGGTATGTGCATTTTCTGCTTACTATATGATATGTGAGGTTTTTTTTAATTTTTTTTTAAACATTTATTTATTTTTGAGACAGAGAGAGACAGAGCATGAGCAGGGGAGGGTCAGAGAGAGAGGGAGACACAGAATCCGAAACAGGCTCCAGGCTCTGAGCTGTCAGCACAGAGCCCGACGCGGGGCTTGAACTCACAGACTGCGAGATCATGACCTGAGCTGAAGTCAGCCGCTTAACCGACTGAGCCACCCAGGTGCCCGATATGTGAGTTTTTTAATGTTTATTTATGTATTTTGAGAGAGGCGGGGGAGGGCCAGAGAAAGAGGAGGAGAGAGAGATTGCTAAACTGACTGTGCTGACAGTGCAGAGCCCAATACAGGGCTCGAACTCACAGTGAGATCATGACCTGAGTTAAAACCAAGGGTCGGACACTTAGACTGAGCCACCTAAGTGCCCCAATTATCTAAGTTGTTAGAAGGCCATATCAGATATAATCTGAATATTCAAAAACAGTATCTTATTTTGATGAGAGAATTAGAAATTGACAATCTAATTGACAAAGGACTTCTCATAGCAAGCTTCTGAAGCAGACAAGGCAGGTAGAGAAAGAGTCTCCTTTTTACAGATGAAAAACCTGAGGCTTAAGAGCAATTAGAGTGATTTGATTCATTAGTGGGGGGTGAGGGAGAGAGGACTGTTCAAATTTACCTGTGAAGCTTTTCCAAAGCAACTTCTACAAGTCGAGTCTCTCAAAGTTTGATCTAAAGACTCCCTGCATCAGTCAGCTGACGTACTTACTAAACTTACAGAGTTCTCGACTCTCCTTCCAAGTCATAAATCCAAATGGAGTGTAAATAAATCATGGGACTCTCCTAGATTAATAAATAAGTCAGATGATTCCTGTGCACACTGAGGTTTGAGAAATCCTGAGCAGTAGTTTGACTTTAAATGCACAGTAGAGTCACCTGAGGAGCCTTGGAAAAATAATTTCCCTGGACTTGGGAAAAATCTATGAAGAAAGGACTTCAAGGAAACCTACTTTTCAGAAATTCACCAGAGGAGAGCCTGGGTGGCTCATGAGGTAAAGTGTTCGACTCTTGATCTCAGCTCATATCTTGATCTCAAGGCTGTGAGTTTGGGCCCTGCATAGGGCATGAAGCCCACTGAAAAAATAAAATAAAATAAGATAAGATAAAATAAATAAAGTGATAAATAAAATAAAAAGTTCACCAGGAGAACGTGATGCACAATGAGGATTAAGAATCACTACCATAGTGGCACCTGGGTGACTCAGTCAAGCTGCTGACTCTTGATTTTGGTTCAGGTCATGATCTCATGGCACGTGAGTTCAAGCCCCACATCAGGCTCCATGCTGACAGTGTGGAGCCTGCTTGGGATTTTCTCTGTCTGCCCTCCTCCACTCACATGTACATGCATGCACTCTCTCTCTTAAACTTTTTTTTAAAAATGAAACTACTAAAAAAAAAAAAAAAAGGAGTCACTACTGTAAGGGATTTGGAAACTTTTTCTGTAAAGGAGCAGATAGCAAATATGTTAGGCTTTGCAGACAACATTAGTTATCTGATATCAGTCTATATCAGTTATCAGTTTCAACTACCCAGGTTTGCTGTCCTACAGTGATGTATGGATGTATGTACAGCCATCCATATATAATAATTAAATGGCTGAACATGGCTGTGTTCCAATGCAATTTTATTTATAAAAGCGGGAGATGGGACAGATTTGGCTCATGGATTATAGTTTACCAAACTATGTGGTCCGGCCCCACATGCCTCACTGAGCCAGTATTAGACCATGTTTTAAATCTCAGATGCTGCTGGTTATGTGAGGATTGAAAACTGCTGTATTAAAGTTTAATTGGTAAGTAGTAGAGCCAGAATTATGAACTATGAAATAATGAAAAATGAAAAAAAAAAAAAAGAAAGAAAAGCCTGTAGTATGTATTATCAAAGATAAGACAGAACAGAACAGGGGCACCTGGGTGGCTCAGTCAGTTGAGCATAAGACTTTGGCTCAGGTCACGATTCGCAGTTCATGAGTTCCAGCCCTGCATCGAGCTCGCTGCTGTCAGCACAGAGCTTGTTTCAGATCCTCTGTCTCCACTGCTCCACCGCTCATGTTCTCTCCCTTTCTCTCTCTCTCTCTCTCTCTCTCTCTCTCTCTCTCTCTCTCTCTCTCTCTCTCTCTCCCCAGAGATAAACATTTAAAAAATTGTTTAAAAAAAAAAAACAGGCATACAAGGCAAGGAAGAAGAGAGGTGCACTGAATAGCCAAACCAGATGCAGTACTGATGGAGCTCAGAAGTGGGCCAGCCCCAGCCTGAGAGGTTTTTGGTTTTGTTTTGTTCAAAAAGGAGAGGAGAAAAAAGGATAGAACAGCCCTGCGGTCTCATCTCAGATGGTTGGATTGATAAGAAATACCTTCCTATACTTTGGTATTTTGTGCCCTAAAAAATTGGGGTGTTGGCCTGAGGGAAAAAGAGAAACCGATCAGTCGGTTTGGGGAGGGAGGCAGGGAAACACCGGTGTTCAGCTTAGTGACTGTAGAAAAATGCAAACCCTACAGGTGTGAGCAGGGAGGCAGTATGCACAGTGCTGCTCCGCAGTGGGTCCCATCTGTCCCATGGTGTCCATTCAAGTCACATTACATCCTCTATCCTTGATGCTTCCTTTGGCACCAAGTAATGTTTAATTATGAGAGAGGTGGAAAACTGCGAGTCAACAAGAAAAGTTTTGCTTACATTTAACATATCATCCATTGTATGTAGTGTATGTCAGATTTCTATTTTAAGTTTTTAAAAGTGATTTATATGTAACGAGTAAAAAAAAAAAACAACTATCCAGAAAATTCATATTCTCAGCAATGTATTTTTGTATCACCTGGTATCTTATATATTGTCTGTGTTCTTCTGCATCTGGTAGGTGTCTGCAGATAGATCACTTTACGTTTTGATGAATTGATTTTTTTTTAATTTGGAAAAATATATGTCCCTTGAATATCTTATAGTCTAATGGGGGCATTAGAACATGTAAATAAATATTGTAGTGTAATATGTGCAACAGACATGTGAACAGTGTTTAGAAGTAATATAGAGAAGAAAATATTCCTTTGTGTATGCAGAAGTGATTTGAAGGAAGAATTAGAACTTTCCTGGAGTACATGACATAGGGGTGAGTAGGGCTGTTCAGAGAGATCAGCATGTACAGAGGTGTGAGGAGATGTGCTATTTTCAGAGGCCTACAAGAAATTCAGTAGTGGTAGAGAGTAAAAGGCAAGGAAGGGCCAAATAATGGAAGATGATACTGGAGAAATAAGCAGGGGACAGATGATTTCTCCCCATCACCACCACCCTTCACCCTTCACCCTTCACCCTTCACCCCTGTTTAGAGCCTGTGGGTTTCTTGATATTTAAATACCCTAAAAATCAATGTATACATGTAAGTCCCCAACTCCCACTACTTATACCCTATGGAGAACTTTTAAAAGATTGGATATTCAAAAGATTAATTGCATTGTTTTCAGTTATCCTCTGTGGCTTATTGAAAAGCAGATTCACTTTTCATAAGAGGAAGAATTAGGATTAGTTCTGGATAAATTCTGTTTATCCTGCCTTGTAAAAGGGCATTTTTAAATAGAAGTGGATAAAAAACATCATTCTAGTAAAAGATCTTAAGAGTGTGTGTGTGTTTGTTGTTGTTGTTGTTGTTGTTGTTCTGTTTTCTTTTTTGTATTCACCACCAAATACTGCTATTTACTGTGGTACATTCTTCCTACACACCTGCTGTCAAATCTATCAAGTCTTTTCTTGCACAGCACTACGGGTTTTTACAAAACTGAGCATGCCCAACATTAGACAGAGAGCCTACAGACTGATTGATTTATTTGTTTTAATACAAACACACTCTCAGATGTTGTCATACACAAATCCTTTTTAAAAGAATTATTTTTCAAAGAACAAAGAACATTGTAATCCTAGTACCTAATCTTGTGCCTGGCACATATTAGACACTCAGCATATGTTTGTGGAATTGAACTACTCTGTGAAGTCTCAAACTGAACCCGAAAAAAACTCCCTCAACTCTAGGAGTAACTGAATATCTTAAGTAGCTGCGATATGAATTGAAATGTTGTTTAAAAAGCATTTCCAGCAGTTGAAAAATGAAGTCGTGGCTTATTATAAGATCCAGATTTAATTTGGCAAGTATTCTCTTTGCAGAATACAAATGCAAATACAAATCTATCTAAAATAAATTCTGCTTTGTCTTTATCTTCCTTTGCAAAATGGAGAGGCATTGTCAAAAGGGGGAAATGTCTAATAATAAGTTGAAAACTTTGGGCCATTCTACTTCAAAGATAATCTCTTAAATTGTCCTTTACAGGTTCACTGCCTCTGTTATTATTCATGTTCTAATTTAAGACCTCAAGATTGTATTAGCTTCCTAACTGGAAGTTACACTTCATTCTGATGCCACCTTCCCACTGCTGCCAGAATTGTTTGCTTTCTTAAACAGAAAACTGAGCCTATCCTTCACTTGATTAAAAACCTTCCGCAGTTTCCAAAGAGCTATAAGATCAAGACCAAAGTCCTTAACATTACCCACTATATGTATATAATCATACACCTGGAGTTGTTTTTTGTTTGCTTTTATTTCATCTACCTTCATCTCCCCCTGTTCTCAATAATCTTCTGCTAGTGCTTCTTAAACTTTTTCATGACATGTCACACCTGGAATAATGACCAGATAAAGTCACTGTCTGCCTGCCTAGAGCCTCTGGCTTCTCTGGGCTCCTAGCCCACCTGAGAGCTGAAGGAAGCAATATCCTAAACACAACTATCATCTATTCTGTGTGCAGCAGTTCGGAAGGTCTGTCTCATTTTGTCACCTTAGTAAATCTTTTGCCCTCACAGGAATGGTTTTTCCATTGCTGCACCTTTAGTTATTTGTGCATAGCATTCACTCTGCCTTTTCCTAACTTCTCAGCCTGGTAAATTTCCCCTACTTGTCATTTCAGGCCCAGCTTACTTACATCAGGGAAATGTTTTTAGATTTTTTTTTTAAGGAAATTTGAAATGCTTCCTTTCCAAAGTCTTATCTTAAATCAACTAATTTTAACTCTCGAAAATTCTCATTTTCCATTTTCTGAGCCAGATGTAATCATTTAGACAATTACCTACTGCACCAATAATGATTGTATGTTTTTAAGAATATAAATAAAGAGTCTCACTTCTTTGGCTTTTGTAAACCATTTCTTTCCCCCATAGATTATATTCCCCCATGGTATCAAATATACTGATCTCAAAGTGGTTACTTATTTCAAGTATGATGTGCATAGTGTAAAAAATATCATTACTACTTCTCAGTTAAACTATAGAATTAAAAGATGGCAAGTTGTTTCTTATAAAAATATTTACTAAACTAAAAACTGTAAAAGAAGAATTCTAAGGGCACCTGGGTAGCTCAGTCAGTTGAATGTCCAACTCTTGATTTCATCTCAGGGTATGCTCTCATTGTTTCTGAGATTGAGCACCGTATAGGGCACCATGCTCACAGTGCAGGGCCTGCTTAAGATTCTTTCTTTCTCTCTCTCTCCCTCTCCTTCTCCCTCTCCCTCTCCTTTTCCCTCTCTCCCTTCCTCTCAAAATACATACATACATACATACATACATAACTTAAGAAATGAAAAAGTAAGGACCAAGTTGTATGCTTCTTTGTATTGTTAATAGTGCTTTGTAGGGGCGCCTGGGTGGCTCAGTTGGTTGAGCGGCCGACTTCGGCTCAGGTCATGATCTCACGCTCCGTGGGTTCGAGCCCCGCGTCCGGCTCTGTGCTGACAGCTCAGAGCCTGGAGCCTGTTTCAGATTCTGTGTCTCCGTCTCTCTGACCCTCCGCCATTCATGCTCTGTCTCTCTCTGTCCCAAAGATAAATAAACGTTGAAAAAAAAAATTTTTTTTAATAAAATATCATGTGGAGAGTTAATATTTTTTCATTCAAATTTTATATAAAATTCATTTCTTTTTCCTGATATCTGTTCATCAGATCGTTCCCCCAACTTAAGTACAATTTATATTTTTTCTCATTGTCTCAAAGTTTAGTTACCAAATAATATAATGAAGAGTGTTTCTTACAAGGGCTTGCATGAGTTTTATAAAATATTGCTTATTTCATTGGTTTCTAAAGCTATTCTTTAGAAATAGATTTTTTCAGTCTAATTAAACATTTAGATCACTAAATTACATAAAAGATATTAAGAAACTGTATTCCTGAAACACTGAGATTTGAAGCCTTAAAAGATAGCAGCTAAAGTGAAATAAACCAGACAGAAAGACAAATACTGTATGATGTCACGTACAGTGAAATCTTAAACATACCCACATGTACACACACACACACACACACACACACACACACACACACACACAGTTTCACAGAAACCAAGAAGAGAATGGTTGTTGCAAGAGGCTATGGGGAAATGGGGACACTTTGGTCAAAAGGTACACTTTTGGTTATAAGATGAATAAGTTCTGAGGATTAAATGTTCAGCATTAGTAAGTATAGTTAATAATAAGGGGTTGTGTGCTTGAAATTTGCTGAAAGTAGATCTTTAAGTGTTCTTACTACATACAAACATGAGTTAATTATGTGAAGTGATGGATATGTTAATTACTTTGAGCTTGCTAATTGTTTCATAATTATATGTATATCAGACCTTGTACACTTAAATATATACAATTATATTTGTTAGTTATTCCTCAATAAAGTTGGGAATAAATAAAGTTTTTAAAGATAGCAGCTAAAGTCAAAAATAAAGACATTTCCAGGGGGCGCCTGGGTGGCTCAGTCGGTTAAGCGTCCGACTTCTGCTCAGGTCACGATCTCATGGTCCATGAGTTCGAGCCCCGCATCGGGCTCTGTGCTGACAGCTCAGAGCCTGGAGCCTGTTTCCGATTCTGTGTCTCCCTCTCTCTCTGACCCTCCCCCATTCATGCTCTGTCTCTCTCTGTCTCAAAAATAAATAAACATTAAAAAAAATTTTTTTTTATTTTTTTTTCAAAAATATTAACTCTCCACGATATTTTATTTAAAAAATAAACATTAAAAAAATTTTTTTAATTTTTTTTTCAAAAATATTAACTCTCCACATGATATTTATTTAAAAAATAAACATTAAAAAAATTTTTTTTTAAATTTTTTTTTTCAACGTTTATTTATTTTTGGGACAGAGAGAGACAGAGCGTGAACGGGGGAGGGTCAGAGAGAGAGGGAGACACAGAATCGGAAACAGGCTCCAGGTTCTGAGCCGTCAGCACAGAGCCCGACGCGGGCTCGAACTCACGGACCGCGAGATCGTGACCTGGCTGAAGTCGGACGCTTAACCGACTGCGCCACCCAGGCGCCCCTAAAAAAATTTTTTTTAATGAAATAAAAACATTTCCAGAAGTCAAATATGTCCATCTCTAGGCTGAGTAATGTGGGTCAACAACATGGAAAGATTTAATAAATACAGGCATGTTCTAGGGCCTCCTCTCTTTTAGTGATTCCTTTATCAGGCTTCTATTGAAGAGAGCAAACATGTTGCTATTAAGTTCTCCTTTGTCTGTTACGAAAGGGCAATGAATTGAGAATTGCAGAGGCTGTGGTAAAAGCAGGGAGAAGAAACAAGTAGAATTACTAAATAGCAATCCTTTTTAAACATTGAGATTTAGAAATACAGATCAAGAATCTATGTTTTAAGCCTAGTTTTCTAACATTATTCTAATCTTGTAGTTTTATAACATTTATTCTTTCATTCATTTAAAGAACATTAATGTCTACCATGTGCCAAGATCCAAAGATAACTAGCATTTCCTGTGTTTAAGGAGCTTGGTCAAGTACTAGGGATAATTATACAGACACAGTAATGATAACAATAGCATCTAAATGGAAGTATCCATGCCATGTGCCAGACTGTACTGAGCACTTTATTTAGGTCATATTCTTCAATTCATACAGCCATCCTCTAAATAGAGACTAGAACTGTTAAGGATTTTAAAGTACCAAGAGGTTTAAATGATCTGTCCAAACACAGCTAATAAACGGGGAGTTAGAATTTTAACCTGGTTAGGCCAGATTCTTTTGTCCTAACTTTTTACATGTATGTCAAATTACAAGTTATATGTATATATGTATGTGTGTACACACACACACATACATACATACCTGGAAGAGTCATAGAAGGTTATAGAAAAAAGAATGACTTTTAAGCTGAGACTTGAACAAGAAGTGGAATTTGTCTGATAGACAAAGAGATAAAATATTCTGAGTATAGAAAGAAATATTGTGAGGACAAGGGAGGCAGAAGGCAGCATGGTGATTTTGGCTAACTGTGAGTGCTTAGGTGAGCATAAAGTAGCTGCGGATAAGGTAGGACAGTTACAACAAAATTATAGAGGTCTGAGATCCTATGCTTTAATTTTACTTTTTCCCTTAAGGTGCCATTAAATGATTAGAAAATAAGTTGCAGTATTTTCAGTATAAGAATGATCCCTATAGCAATGATGTAGATCAAGAAAGGGAGAAAAAGGAAAGAATAAGTCTGCATGAAGACAACTAGCAAAGCAGTTATGATATTCTAGACAAGAAATTGTGTTGCCTTGACTACTTTGAGTGCCTTGTGTATGCCATTGCTGAGTTTACAGTGTTGAATAAAAGAATATGATACCTGCCATTATATACAGCCTACAGTCTGTTGGGAAGGATAAACAGTAAGAAAACACATAAATACATAATAAAGAAGATGGAGTAGAATTGATCATTTCAAGAGAGAATTAAGAAGTAGCATTAGCCATGCCTATTACTCTGTCAAATTTAGAGGGAGGGCAAGAAATGCCTAAAATAAGTTCAGGGTGTCTTTTAAATATATTTGAACTCTTACCAAGGATCCACACTCTCCCCAGTTTCTGGAACTATTTTCTCCATGAATCATGATACATGGATACGTTTTTATTAGAGTAAAATGTAAAGGCTTAGTGCTGCTTTTCTTTCCTAGAGGAGGCACTCCCTATAGTCACATACACACCCTTGTTGATCATTTGAAATGAATAGGAGCCCCGGGACCTGATTTTTCACAGTGTCTATTTTAATATCTTGGTCTGAACAAGTATTTCTATGCTAACTAAATTAGATTTGAGCAGTGCTAGAATATGAAAGTACACATGTCAAATTTCAGAATTTATAAAAAAGGAAAGACAGCCTTGTAACTGGTAATAGTGTTGGGCCAGTACGAACCCTTAATATGAAATGCCAGAAATGCTTTAAGTCCTTTTTGTAAAGGTCAGAAGAAGGAAAGATAATTGTATTAGTTTAATTAATTAGTGTAATCACTAAAATAGTAATAACACATTTTCAGTAATGACCATGTAATGTAAGTTGTGGGCGTTTCCTTGGGAAAGATGCTATAATGGAGTCGTAGAATTGGGGCTGGAAGGCCCATATAAAAGTTCATGTAATAATTCATAATCTTGGGTGTACGAGCAGATTTCAGGTGAACTTTATGGAATTATTTACAAAATTGTATGGGGGTGTTTTTTCATCTGTGTATTTTGAGGAGAATTCTTGTCAGATACACATAGCCCTCTCTGATGAAAGAACCACCTTCGTTTTCACACATGAAGAAACTGGGGCTGAGGTGTAGAAACTTGCCACGGTCTTGAATAAGTTCTCTTGAAAAGGCAGTATGCCCTATGACATTTTTAAATAGAGTTTCATGTAGCAGCCACAGTATCTATGACCTTGAGGCTAGAAGGGCTCAGAGTAGTATTAGGAAGCCTTGGCTTGTTTTTTCATTGAGAGTTGTTAGATGGTGGTTTTAAAATAACAGAAAATGCCATCATTCAGAACACACTCTTCCACCCTAATATCCCAGAACAGTATTTTTAAAGAAATTCTAGGAAGGGTGTTAACTCATTCAGGGTTCTACAGGAAGGAAAGCTCTTTCCTACCGTTTTTTAAGCTAACTTTCACTGACAAGATCAGACCAGAAAAAGACTAGCTGGCTGTTGGCCCAGGCAATGTTACAATCATTGAAGTGTACTCAACCTGCACTGCCCAGGGACAGCTACAACTTGGCAGGGAGAAAGGAGGTGGGGGGGGGGGGAACAGATGCATGCTGAGTGTTGTTCCAGTGACTTAGGTGACGTGTATGCTCTATATCCTTTGCTGTGTTGTTCTTTCAACTATTAGAAAGGAAATTTTAAAATAGCCTGGAATATGAGTTTTCCCATAAGGGTGAAAAGGATAACTTCAACTTTAAAAAAAGTAACCAAGCTATTCACAGCTGTTTCCCCAGCACCTAAAACAGGGCCCGGCCCACAGTAGATGTATAATGTTTTTTTGACGCAAGAATTATTTAATTTTTTTTGTTACCTATATCATATTTCAGTATAAGAATATTTTTCATTTGTCTATCAATACTGTGTATCATTTTGTACTGGCAGGATAGTAAAGTGAAAAAGGATTGATTCAACATTGGCTCACTTTCTGCCATTTATCGTATGATCTTGGGCCTCATTTTCTTTTTCTTAATAGGGCTATGACAAAATCTACTTCATAGGATTTGGAGAAATACTAAGTGAAATACAGTATGTGAAAATGCTTTATAGATTCTTCAGGGCTGCATAAACATTAAGTTTGGAGTTTTAGCTCATACATTGAGGTTTATGATCCGTGTCAAGTTAATTTTTGAATATGGTGCCAGGTAAGGATCAATGTTGATTTTTAAAATATGAGTATCTAGTTGTTGGAGCATTATTAGTTTTAATGCTTTCCTTTCCTAGTTGAATGCCTTAAAGATAGAAACCATTATGGAATCCCTTATTTTATTCCATTGATCTATATTTCTGTCCTCTGGACCTTGTCACACTATCTTGTTTTTTTTAGCATTGTAAGTAGTATAAGTCCTTGAGCTTTTTTCTTTTTTAACTTGGCTTTCACCATTCTCAGTCATTTGCATTTCCATATAAATATTATAATATTTGTCAGGTTGTTTTTTAAGCCCTTGTGAAATTTTGATTGGAATTGTATTGAGTCTATAGATAAATTGGAAAAGAATGAATATCTTAATAATATTGAGCCTTCTAATTCATGAAAATGGTGTATCTATATAGGCCTTTAATTTTTCTTACTATAGTGATATCGTTTTTCAGTGAAGTGTTTTTTTGTTAATTTTATTTCTGTCTTTTATTTTTTGTGCTTTTTATGTATTCTCATAAAGTGGATTTTTAAAACTTCATATTCTGTTAGCTTATTGCTTAATATATAAAAATACAAATTTTATAATAAACTTGTATTCTGTAATCTTGCTAGTAGTTTTATTCCTTAGTATTTCTACATAAACAATCATGTCATCTGCAAATGAAGATAGTTTGCCTTTGCCCATTCCAAGTTCTATATTTCCTTTTTCCCCCTCCAGTTTTTGTCTTTTGCCTTTTGTCTTTGTAATAACGACTAGTACCTCTGTTATATTTATCAGTACAAGTGGTGACTTTTTGCCTTTTCTTGATCTTAGGTAGAAAGCACTCAAGATTTCAACATTAATTGTATTAGCTGCAGGTTTTTCTAGATACTACCTACCATACTGAAGTCCTCCTCTATTACTAATTTGCTGAAGGTTTTTCAACATGAGTGGATCTTGAATTTTGTCAAAACTTTTTTGTACGTATTAAAATGATCATGTGAATTTTCTCCTGTATTCTGTTTTTGTGGTAAATTATACCAACTGGATTTTGAATGTTAAACTAAACTTGCATTCCTGAAATAACTCTTGGTTAAGATGATTTATCCATTTTTCATATTGTGAGATTCTATTTGATAATATTTTTTAAGGATTTTTGAGTCTGTCTTCATGAGGCTCATTAATCTGTAATTTTCATTTTTTGTAATATCTTTGTTAGGTTTGGAGTTAGTGTTATGTTGACCTTCTAAAACAACCTGAGAAATGTTCGTTATTCTGAAGTGGTTGTGCAATCTTGTTTCTTCTTTGGCAGAATTCAGAAGTGAAACCATCTAGACTAGAATGTTTTTGGTGTGAAAGTTAGTCATAATAAATTCAATTTTTAATTAATTCAGTTCCATTAAAAAAATAAATATAGGGCCATTATGATTTTTATTTCATTTTTTGTCCATTTTGATAACTAGATTTTTTAAGGAACTTATTTTTCATCAAAGTTGTTTATTTATTGTCCTAAAGCTATTGATAATATTCTTATTATTCTTTTTGCTATCTGTAGGATATATAGTGATAACCTCTCTTCCATTTCTGATGTTGGTGATTTGTTCTCTCTTTTATCCTTGTTTAATCTAGTTAGAATTTAATAAGATTTTTAAAATCTTTACAGAGAACCACGCTTGACTTTGAATTTCCTCTATTGTTTGTTTCCTATTTCATTGATTTCTACTCTCATCTTTATTATTTCCAGCTTTGTACTTACTCTTGAACCTTTAGGTCATTTATTTTAGATTTCTTTCCTACCATCAGCATTTAAAGTTATAAATGTGTCTCTAAGCACTACTTTATCTTGATGTTATATTTGCATTATCATTCGACTTGAAACATTTCTAATTTCCTCATAATTTCTTCTTTGACCTATGGTTTACTTAGAAGGGTGTTGTTTAATTTTTCATGTGTTTGAGGTTTTCCTCTCTTATTATTCCTTTCTAATTTACTCTTCTTAGAGAACTACTTTGTATGATTTCAGTCATTTTGAATTTGTTGATTTTTGTTTTATGGGTCATCATATGAGCTATCTTGGTAAATATATCAAGTGTACTTAAAAAATATGTATTCTGCTGTTGTTGGGTAAAGTAGCCCATAAATAAATATCAGGTTGCAATGATTGATAGCCTTGTTCAGATTCTCTGTATCTTTACTGATTTGTTTTTTAGTTCTATAATTGCTAATAGAAGAGTGTTAAAATCTCATATTGTGATTGTGGAGTTACCTTTTTTATCTCTTTAATCCTATCAATTTTTGCTTTTTATTATTTTGAGGCTCCATTATTAGGAACATACATGTCCAGAACTATAAAAGTTCTGAGACTTTACCCTGTTTAAAAGCTAACAAATCAGCCTTCCACAATTTCATGGTAGCTTGGCAAAAGATATGAGATTCTTGGGTTAGAGATAGAGGTCAGTTCCTTACTCACAGAATATCATGGTGTGTGTGTGTGTATGCATGTGCTGGTTCTCTAAGAACTAATTTCCACAGAGCCAACCACATGAGGTTTTAATGTTTGTATTTTCCATAGTGTTTTATGTATGATCACAGCTACATTTTCAGGGGTTTTATTTTATTTTATTTTATTTTTTTTAATTAAAAGATGTCTATGTTTGACTTCCTGTCTTCCTTAGTTTCTACATTTACTTCTATCACACATTTTTTCTGGATATTTCATTCAAAAGTACACATGTAGAAATTGCTGTGTTTCACTATTTATGAGTGTCTCTTAAATCTTCAAGAAATCCCATTTCTGATATGTCAGCCAAAAGAGTGAATTTTTTTTAGAGGTGGAAGGCATGTACAGTTTTGTGGTGTTTCATTTCCAATGCTCTTCATTTCTTCCTGAAGATTCAATTTTCCATCTTATGTCATTTCCATTAAACCTGAGAACATCGTGGGGTGCCTGGGTGGCTCAGTCGGTTAGGCGGCCGACTTCGGCTCAGGTCATGATCTCACGGTCCATGAGTTTGAGCCCCGCATCAGGCCCTGGAACCTGTTTCAGATTCTGTGTCTCCCTCTCTCTGACCCTCCCCCGTTCATGCTCTGTCTCTCTCTGTCTCAAAAATAAATACATGTAAAAAAAACAAAACAAAACAAAACAAAAAAACAAACCTGAAGAACATCGTTTAGTGTTTTCTGTAGTGCAGTTCTGATGGAACCAAATTTTCTTAAATTTATTTTGTTTGAAAATGACTTAATTTTTCCTTCGTTCTTAAAGAATATTTTCAGGGCACCTGGGTGACTCAGTCATTTGAGTGGCAGGCAGACTCTTGATTTGGTTCAGGTCATGATCCCAGGGTTGTGGGATCATGGCCCAAATTGGTCTCTGGGCTGAGTGTGGAGTCTGCTTAAGTTTACCTCTCTCTCTCATAAAGGCCCTATCCCCCACTTGCATTCTCTCTCTCTGAAAAAAAAAAAAGAAAAAGAAGATTTTTACTGGGACTAGAATTCTAAGATGACATTTTTATTCTTTCAGCACTTTATTTTTTTTTTAATTTTTTTTAGTGTTTACTTAGTTTTGAGAGAGAGAGAGAGCATGAGCAGAGGGGCAGAGTGAGAGAGAGACACAGAAACTGAAGCAGGCTTCAGGCTCCGAGCTGTCAGCACAGAGCCCAACACAAGGGCTTGAACTCACAAACTGTGAGATCATGACCTGAGCCGAAGTCTGACATTTAACTGACTAAGCTACCCAGGTGCCCCTCATTCAGCACTATAAAGATATTGTTCTGCTGGTTTCTGCCCTTCATTGTTTTGATTGAGAGTCACTGGTGATTCAAATTATTGTTCTCCATATTCCGTCTGGCAGCTTTCAAGATTTTGTCTTTTGTTTCCAGCAGTTTGCTATGATACGTGTAGGTGTGGCTTTCTTTGTATTTATTTTATTTGAGATTCACTGAGCTTCTTGATTGTGTAAATTTGTTTGTTTACCAATTGGAGGAAATTTGGCTCTTTTTTCTTCAGATATTTTTTCTGCCCCATCTTCTCTTTCCTTTCCTTCTGGTATTATAGTAACACATATTAGACCTTTTGATATTGTCCCATGAGTGGTCTTTTAATGTAAATCTTACCAATTCACCTTCTACTTAAAACTTTCCAATGACTTCTCATGAAAAGTAGAATACAATCCATACTCTTTACTATGTCTTTTAAGGTCTTATGATCTGCCTATGACTATCTTTCTGACCTCACTTCCTACCTCTTTTTTCCTTATTCACTCTATCACATTGATTTTTTTTTTCTTTCCCTGGAACATACCAGTCATTCTTGCTTTTGCACTTGATGTTCCATTTACCTTGCATGCCCTTCCCCTAGATATTTCAAAGGCTGACTCCTTTGGATATCAACATAAGTTACCTCCTCAGAGAGGCTTTCTCTCACTATCCCAA
This sequence comes from Felis catus, assembly GCF_018350175.1. Lineage (NCBI taxonomy): Eukaryota > Metazoa > Chordata > Mammalia > Carnivora > Felidae > Felis > Felis catus. Next base: position 100,970,858 of record NC_058371.1, on the reverse strand, counting down.
CTAAAAGCTGCCCCAACTCCTTAACACACCCACACACCCACACACATTTTAGACCTATATCTGTTTTAGTAACTTTATTGGGATAGAATAAATATAAAATTCACCCACTTAAAGTACAGTTCAGTGGCTCTTAGTATATCCACAAATACATGCAGCCATCACCACAATCAATTTTAGACATATCTATCTTATTCATGCTATTTTCTAGTACCAAGAACAATGTCTAGTGTATAGTGCATGCTCGGTAAGGTTTTCTGAATACATAAATTCATTAGCTCTAAGATAATTTAGGCCTTAGCCTCCAGTAAAATATGAGGGAAGTTCATTTGACTACTTTCAGCTCTAGAAGTATTCTTTTATTAGAGCTGCGCTATTTTAAGGGCTCTCTAAAACAACTTAACCCATATTTTAAGAGATATTGCAGGAAATTCCAAAAAAAAAGTCTTTTGATACAATGAATGCAAGTCATATTACACACTTCCCTAAAAGAGAATAGCCATCTTTTATTGACCTGACAGTTGCTGAGGAGCAGAAAGCCTCTCAGAAGTATTGCTCTGTTACTTTCAAAAGTACTCTGAACATGATTTATTTGTTTGAATCTTTAAAATAGATTATAGTATCTCTAGTACTTGTTTCATGTACTAATTATGAGTAATAGTGGGTTATTCATGAGATTCTAGATATCCACCTTTCATGTGGAATGTCAGTTCTGAGGTTGGTTTTTCTGCATTGTCTCATCCTCTTTACAGGCTTTGATGCGGCCTGGAAGAATTGATAGAATCATCTATGTGCCGTTACCAGATGCAGCAACAAGAAGGGAAATATTTAACCTGCAGTTTCATTCTATGCCAGTTGGTAATGACGTTGATCTGGCTGAACTCATCCTCCAAACTGATACATATTCAGGAGCAGAGGTAAGACAGTTCTTCTCAAAATACCTTGGTGGCAGGAAAACAGTGGGTTGGGGTCATTAGCAAAAAGACTGCTTGATGCCAAAAATAGCCATATGTTAAGAAATCTTAAAACAGGAAATGCACTACGTGACAGGTAATCACTAAATTAAATTTCATTTTACCTGGCCTGTATTATATCTCAGTTGTTTTTACCTGGCTTCTGTTGCTTCTCAAAATGTAGTCTTCAGAGAATTAACATGATACAGTGGAGAGAACACTGGGTGAGAAGTTTCTTCTTTCTGGTTTCTTGATACATCAGCTTCCAATCATTCACACACTTCTCTGGATTTTGATTTCTTAATCTATCAAATGGAAATGATACACAGCTTTACATATTTTCTTATAGAGAGCATAAAAATGAAATTAGGATATCATGCAAGTTTTAGGAAGTAAAAGATGTGGCAGAAATTGTATTATTACCATCTTTTAACATCTTGGAAAATTATGTCATTCTACTTGTATATTAACAAAGATTCTCTCATAAAAACTGTAAAAAGGACAATCTACCCTTAGTTGTGAAAGTATACTCTCAATAGGAACAGCAAGACCTCTGTGAAAATATGAAAATTTTAAGTATGGCAGATAAACACTTTTTTTTTTCTCCTTATCAACTTTTTAGTTAGGCCATTTTTATTTACAAAATAAAATTCTACTAAGATAATTGTGCATCTTTTCTGCATACATTTCTTAAGGAAAGGACAGACTATAGTCCTCAAAATAGAAATATCTTCTGAATACCACTGATAAGGATTTGTACTGGGAAATTAATTTTTTTTAGTAAGAAATGGTAGATTCTTTTTATTCTGAGTTATTCAATAGACTGAGACTCTACATTCTATCTGCTTACTATTTTTTGTAATCTTTCTTCTGTATATACCAAAGAGATTCATACATAACAGATCATTAGTGGTACTCAGAGAGTATTGTAGATAAATTTACATGCAAAATTGGACTGAGTCTATCATGCAGTCATAGCTAATTACAACAACCAAAATAAATCCAAAATCTCCTCACTGTTTTGTCTCAACTATGAACTATGTATATTTAATTTTCCCCCTGTAGAGAGGGGAAATTTTCACTAGAGGTTAAAAAAAACAAAATCCATGTAGAAAGTACTTTGAGAGGCAGTTGAAGTACATTCCTACCTGAAAAAATAATCCTTATGAGCATCTTTTGGGCACGACTGTCCATTAAGTTAAAATGAACATCTAGTTGCTGTTAACTGACTGCTCAGGTATTTCTAGAATTCAGTTTTTGATGTGAGACCAAGGGTAGCATCATATATATGGATGCTATATATATATATATATATATATATATATATATATATATATATATATATTGCTGTTTTCTGTAAAGTGACATATATATATATATATATATGTCACTTTACAGAAAACAGCAAAGGGAAGAAACCATAAATCTTTCACTTGAGCTGAGGGAAGTGGAAGAGCAGTTAGCAAGGTATAAATGTGCCTTTCTCACTTTGGAGTAATTCATGGTAGTAACATAGAGATGAAAAACAAAAATCAAAGCCAATGAGGTTCATCTGGCTAAAAGGAAAAAACTCAGGAATTACTGTACCAGCTTGCTAGTTCTTATGTAGTGCATGCCTTATTGAATCTATAATATAAGCACATTCATTTCTCATTAATTTTTTTCTCATTAATTTTTATATCAGATCTTCTAATAATAGTCACAGGAAAAGTCGCAGAAAATTCTGTGCCTCGTTGAATGACATTTTTGGTCGCATAATGTTGAGGTGGGAGATGTATATCCCACTATGGTTCTAATTGTAATCCATATATTATTACAACTTCATAGGAATTTTGTTCAGAGCTGTATCTTAGTAGTTCTGGAATTTTCAGTTTGAGCAAGACAGATTTATTTCATATTGTTTGTTTTGGCTTTGTTTTTTGGTTTTTGGTTTTTGGTTTTGTTTTGGTTTTGGTTTTTTTTTTGTTTTTTTTTTTTTTTTTTTGGTCTGATTTTTTTAGGCAGTTCACACAGGTGCTGTGTGAAGGTATTGTTTGAAGAGGACAATTAATGTTCTTAAAAGTCTTAAAATTAATAAATAGGAAATTTAAGACTGATAACATTTAGCTTCAAATAAAATATAAGTTACCATCTTTCCCCCCACCTCTTTCCATCAGAATGAAAATGATGCTGCAATATTGAAAGCTAAAATTCATTTTGATTTTTGATTTTTTAGCAGTAAGACCAATTCAAGCTGGAAACTCAGTCACCTGACTCCTACAGACCCAGTGCTTTACCACTGATATAACTAATTTATTTCTTCCTCAGGCCAAGGCCATAGCCTTCAGCACAGAATCTAATACATAGTACGTATTTATCAAACATTTAATGAACAGAAGAAGAAAAGAGATTTTAAAGATTGTATTTAGGAAAAATAAACTTCCCTTTGTTATTTACCATAAGGAGAGCCCTCTAACTTTGTAGCAATACACACTGCTACAGGCACAGCTACTTTTTCAGATTTAGAGTGTGTCTCATTGGCCACTCTTGGTATCAAATGAAAATGGTGATAAATTGTCTTCATAAGAGAATAGTATCATCAATATTATATAATTGGTATATTATGTGTATTATATATTAATTTTAAACTGTATATTATTAGCTATATATACAAGAATTTGCCCAGGTGAGCCAGAGATGAGGAATTTGCTCACACCATTGTCTATCTTTTAGAAACATAAGATGTTTAACAGTGGTGAGTGTTTTGTTGTTGTTGTTGTTGTTGTTGTTGTTGTTGTTGTTGTTTTAATTAAAAAGCTGTTGTTGAGAAGGGTGCCTGTCTGCCTCAGTCAGTAGAGCATGTGACTCTTGATCTCGGTCTTGTGAGTTCAAGCCCCACCTTGGGCATCGAGCTTACTTTAAAGAAATAAATAAATGACAACCCATAAAAGTCTATAGAGGGTGATTGTAGATGATATGGGTACTTTTAACGACTGGGATGGAAGGAAGTTACTTTTTTAAAATGTTTTCTTTTCACCTGGTGGTTTATTTTGCCCAGTCGTGTTGTTTCTTAAAAGCTTACACAGGCACAGTGTTTCAAATGGCTTCTCATACCCTTCTGAGTTACTCCATTTTCCCTCCCTGGAGAGGGTATACAGAGAACTGAAACATTTCTTTAATTCTCAGAAGAGTCCCAACAGTAAGTTTGTTGCCAGCTGGAAGGGGAATAGGGTCACTAGGGAACAGCCTTTACAGAGAGGCTGAAGCAGGTAGCATCCTTCAGCCATCCTGCGCCTTCTACTCCCTGGTGGCCAAAACCTCATTGTCTTTGGCTTCTTGGCTGTAGCTTCCAGTTAATGGAAAAACATGTTGCCATTTAAAAGCAGATGGGAATTCAGTTCAGGAGGAAATAATAAGTCTTTTTTGGTTATAGCTATTGTTTTCTTCTGCTTTGATTTTTGTTTTTTAAGTTATTTGTAGCAGATTCCACTTCATTTTTTCATTTGTCTTTTATCCAATTAGTTACTTTAGGAAAACTTTTATCTTACCCAACCAACAGGAAATCAACAATCAAAAATATATGCACATGAAAGGCATAACTGGGCCCACTACCCATGTGCCATGTGCCTGGGAACGGAGGTGACGAGTAAGATATGTAATTTCCTCTCTGTGTAGGAATTTGCTGACATAGGCCGACAACTAGTATCTGTAAAATTTGAGTTGAATGTTTACTTGCTTTTGGATGTTAATTTCCTTTTAGTGATTATCTCATAAAGTGAAATTGATAATATGTCTAAGAGCCAGGTATCAGTTATACATTTTATAAATAATATAGGCAATTCTAACATTTATTTCATATATTAAGATTTGAGGATTCAACTTCCAAGAGAGGCAGTAAAGGGAAAACAAAAAAGAATTTTAGTGTTGCATTGGAGTAGACTTTTAATACAATAGTAGTCTTTTTCTTTCAGGATAGTTACAGACAAGTTATTCAATCTCTTAGAACCTTAGTTTTCTCATTTTTAAAATATCTAGGTGACTGAAGTTGGGTTTTTTAAATTTTTTTAAATACTTTTATTTATTTTTGAGAGAGAGAGGCAGACAGAGAACAAGCAGGGGAGGCAGAGAGAGGGAGACACAAAATCTGAAGCAGGCTCCAGGCTCTGAGCTGTCAGCACAGAGTCCAACATGGGGCTCGAACAATGAACTGCGAGATCATGACCTGAGCTGAAGTCCAATACCTAACCGACTGAGCCACCCAGGCACCCTGTTTTCTTTTCTTTTCTTTTTTTTAATGTTTATTTATTTTTGAGAGAGAGAGAGAGAGAGAGAGAGAGAGAGAGAGAGAGAGAGAGACAGAGTATGAGCAGGGGAGGGGCAGAGAGAAATGGAGATACAGAATCTGAAGCAGTCTCCAGACTGAGCTGTCAGCACAGAGCCTGACGTGGAGCTCGGACTCATGAGCTGTGAGATCATGACCTGAGCTGAAGTCAGACACTCAACTGACTGAGCCACCCAGGCGCTCCAATGACTGAAATTGTTTTGAGGGTTAAATGAGGTAACAAATATAAAAGTACCAAAAAACAATGTGTGACACATAAAGAGTGCTTCATAAATGTTACTTCCCTTCATTCTTTCTTCCTCTTATCTGTTCACTATTTATATTTACCACTGAAGTTTTAGATGACATTGCTATAAGATGGTAATGTTTTGCATTCCCTCAGTAACCATATAATATATCTGAAAGCTAAATAATAAATGAGTTGCTTCTTGTTCTTTTCTTCAAAATATAACATATGCTTAGTATGGTGATTTTAGGGTAATCTTATCAACCTACCACTAGAAAGTCTTCTTAAAGCAATTTGTTAGAGTTAAATACATTCCACACTAAGTTTTTAAAAAGCTTTAACTCCAGGGGCGCCTGGGTGGCGCAGTCGGTTAAGCGCCCAACTTCAGCCAGGTCACGATCTCGCGGTCCGTGAGTTCGAGCCCCGCGTCAGGCTCTGGGCTGATGGCTCAGAGCCTGGAGCCTGTTTCCGATTCTGTGTCTCCCTCTCTCTCTGCCCCTCCCCCATTCATGCTCTGTCTCTCTCTGTCCCAAAAATAAATAAAAACGTTGAAAAAAAAATTAAAAAAAAAAAGCTTTAACTCCATATAAATTTAGTCTCTTTATCCTTGTTTGACTAAAATGATTACCTTGCCCTGGATTTTGTTTTGTAGTCTTTGCCCTTCTGGGTCTAATAGCTCAAGGTCTTCATGCCAACTTGACATTAAAAAATTACCTCCCAGTGTAACTCATTTATTCAAGAAGGCTCTAGTCACCATGCTGAAGCTATTATAGCTAATAAAGGGAGAACTGTAAATTAATTTACTGTCTTGTTGATTAACATTCCTTCTGACATTGTCTCTCTTTTCTCCAACACAGTGAAAACAGAAAAAACAATTATAGCTATTTAAGATGTCTGTACTCTTCCTACATGAAGTCTCTTGTGACAATTTTTCCCAAACTAAAAATCAGGATCAATGTGTTCGAATGTGGCATAGATTGACTCTATCTAACAATACCTCTGAGATAGTGATAAACAAACACCTGTTAGCCAGTCTCAGGCTCTCTGGTTAGTATTGTTAGAGAGCAGCTTGGCAGGACTGTTCCTGTCCCTAGAGTGAAGCAGAGTACCACAGTACTTAGCAGCCTCCTGTACACTGTAACCTACTTGTCCTACCTAATCAGAAACTGCCCTATGAAAACATACTGCTACAACCAACTGGTCTACTGTTCTTAAGATCCTTGTTATCTCTCTACCCCTTCATGTGCATTTACCTTAAAATTCTGTACCCCAGAGTTTCAAAATACTCTTTTTTACATAACCTACTGAAATCACTGCTTTGTTATGAAAACACCCCAGCACAAGTGACTTGTCTTTTTTAACTCTTTTACACTGATTTCTGTTTCCCTTGTTTAGCTCTTTGCACATTTTCCCCCGTAGTTATTTTAATATGAGCAGCCCCATCATCTCCCCCAAATAAACTAAGATTCTCTACAGCAGAAACCGGGTTTTTTTTTACTTCTTAGACTATCTCCAGTGTCTCATAGTCAGTGGATGTTAATGTTGGATGAATCATAAATTTATGTGTTAATCTGTCATTTCACCAACAAAAAAATGTCAGTTTTAACATTCACTTAAAGTGGAATTTTCTAGTTTTAAATGTACTTTTGTACACATTATCTATTTGAGAATCTTAACCCTATGGGAATAGTGCTATAACAAGAGAACTAGACCCAAGCAAAAACAGTGGATTTGTCTGAAGTCCCACAACAAATAAGTGACAAACCCAGGACCAGAAACCAAATCTTTCAGCTCCTCCTAAAAGACTCTTCATGATTTCTCCATTCCTCTGAGTCATCTAAAGAGTCTTTGAAAGTGTTTCACTATTCCCTTTGACATATCTGAATCTATGGTAAAGGCTTGCCTGCTTTTATGAACAGTGAGTTAGTGAACTAAACAGCAGATATGAAACATCTTTATGTTTTTATATGTACTTATCTTATATGTGATTATTTTTAGTTACCTTGTTGTCATCCTCCCAAATAAGTATAAGCTACTTGAAGTTATATTTTCATCTATTCATTTACCATATTTTTCAGATATTGAGAATAAGGCCTGCAGTTCTGAAGGAAAAACATATAAACAACTAAGTTCCATATAATGTATTCATGTGGCACGATCTAATGATGTGCAGAATACTTTGGGAGAAAGAACAGGGTGTGACTCACACTAGCTGGGATTGAACGAAGGGATAGTCGATCTAAGTGTTAATGGGTGAATAGGAGTTCCATAAGTAGAGTTCCATAAGCTTGGAAGAGAGCATTCCTACCTGATAGAAAGGCAGAGATGCACAAAAGAACACAATGTGGGCACCTGAGTGGCTCCATTGGCTGAGTATCTGACTCTTGATCTCAGCTCAGGTCTTGATCTCAGGGTCATGAGTTCAAGCCCCACATTGGGCTCTGTGCTGGGTGTGAAGCCTATTTAAAAAAGAAAAGAACATGGATTGTTCTAGATTTGGTTAAAGGTTGAAATATGACCCGAAGAAAGAGTCTGCCTATAGAAGTAGTAGGTGATAAAGCAAGAAAAGTAGGTAAGACAATGTGAAGGACCTTGAATATCATCCAAACTTGGCTTTTCTCCTTTAAGCATTGGAGAACCATTGAAAAAGTTAGTAAGAAATGTTGTCATCAAATTTGTGCTATCAAAAGATTGGTGGCATTTTGTGTCAAAGCCACCATTAAGTAGCCTACCCAAGCTAAGTGAATTAAAAAAGTGAATTAAAAAAATATGCTCCTTGGTCCTACCTGGTGACAGCTACTTGCCAGATCAAAAGGCTTGTCAAGCAGAACATGAGCTTTCATAAAGTCCGTATTTCAGTCCTTATTTACCCCCTCTCCCCCAAGCTGGGCATCCTTGTATGGACACAGCGTTCACATCTTTACAAAGCTGTCTCATTTTTGGCTTATCTACTTTTAAATATCCCTCAGAGTGCCCAGCACAGTAATTCATATAAAGTTCATATGTAGTCATTGAATAAAGAAATTTAGATTTTTACAGCCCAAGTAGATAAACTATTTTCTGTGACTTTAAGATTTGCCTCATAAACCCTTGGACGAACATATTTTGTGAATGGGATAAATTATGAGAATTTGTTATTTATTATCCATTATGGAGGGAGATGGGAATATTAAAAATGTCTTTATGCAGTGTCTTTTTTGGATGCGAGAGTGATCTGGCTGCAACATCTGTCACCCCATTGATTGTTAGGGTTTATTCAGCTGATCTGGCTGGCTAGACTGGTGTCCTCTTCCTCCCTCATGGCTCCACGTGCATACCTCCCAAAGCTATGTGTACAGTTGAAGAGGACCATTTTTTGATGGAGGGTGTACAAGTAGCTGCACTGCCCTGCCAGAACATCCAGACAGACTCTCAAGTACCATTTGTAGGAGAACATAGGGTAGTCTTAAGATTCGACACACATCCAAATGAGGTCTGCCTTGCTTTAGAACAACAAAGATGTCTTTTGTGCAGCGTTAAACCAGCCATGAGGTGCAGCACCTGGTATGAATGGCCAAAGTGTTGAAAGTAAGGTGTGTTATGTCTTCTGAGCCGTCTTATCACATATAATACTAAATATAAGCTCCTAGGGCCAGCACCTTATCTCCACAGCACTTTTCGGTTGCTAAAATGTGCCTACTCTTGCAAATGAATTGATAGAATCTCTAGAGCAAAAATCAGCATATACTGAAAGCAGATAGTCAGGCTGTAACTTTTAAGGCAGCCCACTAGACCCCTATTCTTCCCCGTTCCCCACAATTTTATAATCTACATACTTACAGAAGAAGTTCGGTAAAAGCCAAGATCTAGACTTTAATCCTATTTTGGCCATGTATTACACTATTGGTTTGGCTAAATCAGTTATCATCTCTAGAACTCAGTTTTCATATTTTAACAGGGGAGGTGGGAATATGGTCTCTGTGATTCTTTCTTGTGTTAAAAATCTATGTGGTTATATACCTGTCATAGATTAAATTAATTGTATAAGGAATCACTTAGGGATTGGATTTCTAGGGATATATAACGTGGTTTTGTTTCCTTTACAATGCTTCTAGAAACCTGGGATCTTAGGGTCTTAGTCAGTGTCTCTAAATATTTGCTACTGTGGCCTAGAGATTCTAATCATAGCACCAGAGGAAGAGGAACATTGAAAGAGTGACAGTGCATAGAATTCAGAATTTAATAAAATTCTCCTTAGCAATTTTCCACTGAATGAAAATGAAAGTTTTATCTGCTCAGAGATGCCCAGTGATTGTGTGTGTGTGTGTGTGTGTGTGTGTGTGTGTGTGTGTGTGTGTGTTTCTGGAGGCATTATGATAAAAAGTGTTGTAAAATGGAAATAAACACCAGCTCACTTTTTCCCTAAACTCTTTGTTATGAAAGTAAGTGTAAGTTACAAAGTTATAATGTTCATTTTAATGTGCAGTTTTTAAAATGTCCAGTGTTTGGAGATATAAACATCCTCTGTATCTGTAAACTTTAGCTTCTACTCAAATTGGCAATACAAGAACCTTAATTCAGCTTACCTGAAGGCTATTTTATATTTTAGATAAGATGTTTACACCAAAGCAAATCATTTTCCAGAACACCTTGTGCTGCAATACCTGTATTACTGACTCCTTGCCAGATGTTTAAAGCTGCTGTCAGCTTACAAGAAGCATTAGTCAGAAAGGAAATGGACATTGAATGAGAGCCTGGCTAGCAACAAACTTAATAGAGCATTTTATAACCAAATACTGAAACTTCTTTATAAGGAAGCAGTATATCAAGGCAACCAATTAGTCAAGACCTTATGATCTAGTCCCCAAACATCGGCCCAGGCTGAATCTGTAGCTATGAAGAATTACGCAAGCCAACAGTAGTGCTGATTTAAGCATTTTAATGTTCTGCGTCGTTTTTCCTTTTCCAGATCCTTAGTTTCTATTAACACATGTTGGCTCCCTAGAATTTTTGCACATTTAATCTATGCTTCTTCATTTTCAGAAGAGTTATAAAATTTAAGGGTTCTACGAACTTGAGAGGAACACAATTTTAAAAAGTTGTATAAAGCGTGCTATTAATTCTATTTTATAGATTCTGATAGAGTTGGATATTTTTGCTTGGTTATTTGAGGTGATAGAAGGTTAATTTCTAATAATTTGATTCTATATATGAAAAGAATGCCAAAAACATATGTGAAAACTGTTTTTCAAGAATATTTTAAACTAGGGGCGCCTGGGTGGCTCAGTTGGTTAAGCATCCGACTTTGGCTCAGGTCATGATCTTACGGTCTGTGAGTTCGAGCCCCGCGTTGGGCTCTGTGCTGACAGCTCAGAGCCTGGAGCCTGTTTCAGATTCTGTGTCTCCCTCTCTCTCTGCCCCTCCCCTGTTCACGCTCTGTCTCTCTCTGTCTCAAAAATAAATAAACGTTAAAAAAAATTTTTTTAAAAAAGAATATTTTAAACTATGCAAAATTGCATTTTAGTTAAGCAAATGGCTTATGGAATGAGAAAGATCTAAATCCAAATGCCTAATATTTCCTACCTTGTGATCAGTTTTCTTATATGTAAATAAGGTTAAGAAAAATCTCTATTTCATAGATCTATTGTCCAGAATAGATGAAATTCCTATAAGGTACTTATCCTTGTCAGTAACAGCAAGTGCCCAATAAGTCATTTTCATTATATTTTTTAAATCAGCAAACTCAATCTAAGTGATGTTTAACATAAAAAAATCCACAATCTGCTCATTTTTTATATTTCATTGCCTTAGATTTTATGAGCACTCATAATGAGTGTTTCATATGTATGTCATATTTTTAGTCTTAATAGTGTGTTCTTTAAATTCAAATTATGTTTCATTGTTACGTGCAGTATTTATTTCAGCTAGTTTATATTTATAAACATTGTTATCCCTATTTTTACTTTTTCTTGTTAAAGATGTATACTGTTTTTTACTCTAAAGTGTGTAAAGCTAATGTTTCTTTACAAACTGCTTACATAATATCCCTGTATCAGCATATTCTTCAAGGTAATCCTAGTTACTAGTATACAACTTAATTCTAACTTTTTTTAACATAAATTTTGTTGGTTGAAAAAAGTGAACCTAGCAACTTCAGAAAGTTGAGGGTTTCTGTTTCTACTAGAATAATCACTTAGGAAATAAGCATTCCTAATTACTGTGCCCTTTTATTTAGGTTAGGTTTAAACCCAGATATTTAGGTAAATCCCAGAAAGCTAACACTAATGACAAAAGCACTACGTGTCATTTGCTGTATGATGGTGACATAAGGATGTTCTCATTCTTCATCCCCAAATGGCAGTTTCTGAGCTCTCAAAGGTGTCATTCTATTAAAATGCTACTTAAACTCTCTAAAATGGTTGTTCAGAGTTGCAGTGCAGTCATTATATTGTTCTTAAATATATATAACCTTCACCATGTTTTGGAAATTTAAAAACAGAATCTAACCTTTCCTTAAACTAGAAAGAAAAGTCGCCTTATTGAGATCTTCAGAGCTCTCTTTTTTTGTTTAATCTATGTTTTCAACCTCCAAATATTATTGCTGGAGTTCTTTAACAATAATTAGCTCTCTTTTTGCTATTAAAATCTGGAAAATTGATTTTTTTTTTGCTTTTATATTTTAGGAAGGTTTCCTTATTCAAGACATTATGTGTAATGCACATGCTGTATTTACCATTGTGGAAGTTTCAAATTATAAACTAATTATTTTCTCTTTTTCTTCAGAATTAAAAAAAAATTCACTTAAACTGTTTTTGGCATTAGAACAAGACATTCTTTCAGTAGTAGCAAAAGTAGCCCCTTGGCATATTTTTTTATTCACTTCAAAAGAATCCTTAAGGAGTGGTTTTATATTTAAAACCAAGAATTTTATTTAGTTTGCCTAGCATTAACTTCTTGCCAGAATCCTTAAAAATATAAAAGGTCAAACAAATACTCTCAGATATAAAAATAGTAGTCCCCCAGCATTTCGTATTTTGTTGTTGTTGTTGTTGTTGTTGTTGTTGTTGTTGTTGTTGATGTGTGCCCTAAGCCTATGCTAGAACTGGAGATTGGGGTGGGGAATCATTTAATTCTAAAAGTTGTCAATGCAAAATGAAATTTCTTGTTATACCACTGAGTTGGTCATAATTGACATGAAATATTCACACATGCACAGGTTCACAAAAGCTGGTCTGATGGTTCATTAATGGCTTCCTTATAGTTTAATGAAAGACACTTATGCTGTGACTTCATCTGTCATTCATTTATGAAATTAGTATTGTACATCAGCTTTGTGCCACACATCAAAAACCTCCTGCCATGGCTAGTCCACTTTAATTTTAAACCCTATGGGATATTTTCATGGATAGATTAATACCTTCAGTGCTTTAATTAATCCATTAAAAAATTTTTTAATGTTTATTTATTTTTGAGAGAGAGAGGGAGAGAGACAGAAAGAGTGCGAGCAGGAGTGGTGCAGAGAGTGGAGACAGAATCCAAGCAGGCACCAGACTCTGAGCTGTCAGCACAGAGCCCGACACATAGCTGGAACTGATGGGCCGTGAGATCATGACCTGAGCGTTGGACACTTAACTGACTGAGTCACCCAGACACCCCTAAATTATGCATTTTTAAAAAAATATTTGTTTACAAAATTTTAGAGAATTATGTAAAGTAAGTTACATTAATATTTTCATTCATTTTGTACTTGTACATACAACTAAAAAGCAATAATTGAATTTTAGGGACATAATAAAATAACTCAAGTAAGGACAAGACTTGGTCGCTATTATACATTTTAAATTATGTAAAAATTAAAACACATTTGAAGTTCAACTTTAACATGACCTAGCTTAGTATAAAATTTGGTTTAATGTGGACATAACTTGGATCCTACCACAAGTGGTTTTTTGCAGTTAGTACCAAGAGACCTCATAATAATAATTTTTCCATAATAATATAGCATAAAATAGTATATAACTATGTTCTGTATTATTTTGAATTATTTTTGATATTCAAGTAGTGATACATCCTAAGGACCTCCAAGGGGCCTAAACATAACTACATAGGTATTTAAAGAATCAGTTGACCTGCTGCCTGAACCACCTTCATCTGTAAAGCTATGTTTAAATATAGCTCTCTGTATAAATTGAGCATGTTCTGTAAGCTAACCATTCATGAAGATAGTATATTCTCTTCTTTGATAGCCAATACTTTTGGTGATCAATGTATAATTCATGTTTATAGTCATATAATAGACAAAATGTAGAATAAAGCAAAAGAGAATATTGCTACCATTTTATGTGCTTCACAGGGAAAGCCACAGCCTTGGAGGGCGGGGGGGGAGATGTCAGTGTCTAATAAGTTTCAAGCTTTCTTTCCTTTTTTCCTAATGGTAATTGCTTATAATTTTTAAGTAGTCTGCAATGGACTGAATTTTGTTTCCACAAAATTCCTATGTTGAAGCCGTACCCTTGATGTGATTATATTTATAGGTAGAGCTCATAAGGAGGTAATTACGATTAAATAAATTCATAAATTCATAATAAATTCATATGTGGGACCCTAATAAGACCTCCTGTATGCACAAAAGAAAGGCCATGTGAAAATACAATGAGAAGGTGGCTGTCTGCAAGATAGGAAGAGAGCCCTCACCAGGAATTGACCATAGGGGCACCTGACCTCAGATGTTTAGCCTCCAGATGTGATAGTAAATAAATTTCTATGCATCCATCACCCAGTCTTCAGTATTTTGTTATTGCAGCCTGAGCAGGCTGAGTCCATTATAGTTCGCATCTTTATAGCACTGGTTATGTTGTATTTTGAGGTTCTTTCTTTGTAACTAATGAAGATTATTTCTGTTAATTTATAGTCATTAATTTCAGGCTTAATTGTCTTTGAGAATCAGATGATTATAGGCAGTTCCTAGTTTACCAAAAATTTACAGTAAGTTGCCTTTTGAGAATTCAGAATATACTTATTTCTAGAAGCAGTGCTTCTAGAATGGATAGTTTCCCATGGTAGTCCCCCAAAATGTATTTCACCACTAGTATAACTAATCTGAAAGTTGCAAACAAGTTGTAGCTCCCAGAGCAGAACATGCATTATTAAAGCCAACCAAAGGAAAAAAGATTTTACTTTCTTGTTCAGGCACAGAGCGAGTTCCGTGGAAGATTAGATTAGACAAAGTTTGTCTTCACTTTTCACCCTTCACCTTCCAAGTTTTCTGTAGCACCCCCCCCCACCCCGCCCCAGCCCATATCCTCTAGACCTGCTTTTCTAAGTGCTTTTTTTTGACAGTCCCAATCAATGGTCTCAGAAAAACATCTGACTGAATCAAATCAAATCATCAGTCAGTATTACTACAAGGGCATCTGCATTTTTAAAAATTTTTCTCTCCCAAATAAACCTCTAACTGGTTACTTTTCCAGTTGTATAAAAACAAGTGAATAAAAAAGAATTCCAGAGTATTCGACTCTGCTTTCTGTAGCTTTTCTTGTTCTTAACTCTTGCTTTCTCCCTTCTGCTGACTTTCAAGATACTTGAAGGGCTCAAGTTTCCTTGTAAAAAAGGTTTATTCCACACTAACAATTTTTACATTAAAAAGCATTCAATGAACATAAATAAAAGTGTTTACAGTTTGTTGAAAGGACTTCCCAATCCTTTCTATTGTATGCAATTACATTTTTACATGGTTATAATCAAATTGCATAATACATTTTATTGACTCTATGGTATTAGTCTAACTCATCCTAAACACTGCTATTATATTTTACTGAGCCTTATTAGGAGACTTTCAGGAAGAAGTTAAAAGGAAGATAATGGTAATAGAAGATACTGTGGTAAATGATTTTATACTTGGGAAATCCTTATATTTTAGAGAATAGTTTAAAACATTGTCTCTGAAAGCATTAGAGTTCTTTGGAGTTATTTCAGGACTAGAATAGAAGCACAGAAGGGAAAGGATCTTAGAGCCCCTCACCCAGGCTTCAGTTGGGGGAGCTCAATTTTAATCTGTAAGATTTTGTTTGGTGACAAGGATTTGTTCCTAAAAGAATTTTGGTTTGAAGGCCCCAGTTTAAGATGAAATTCATAGTTTAAAATGCAGAAAATTCAGTTTTCCACACAAGCACCAAAAAGACAGCTGAGATAAAGAATAAAATTAATAACCAATTCCTGCCCTTTGTAAGAAGCTTTCTTTATTAAACATTTTTATGTAAAATTTTTGGAAATATATTAGATGTAGAAGTAATCAATTAAAGAACTTCTAAAGAGAGGCACCTGGGTGGCTCAGTCGGTTAAGCGACCAACTTCGTTCTGCTCAGGTCATGATTTTGCAGTTCATGAGTTCGAGCCCCTCATTGGGCTCTGTGCTGACAACTCAGAGCCTGGAGCCTGCTTTGGATTCTGTTTCCTTCTCTCCCTGCCCCTCCCCTGCTCATTCTCTCCCTCTCTCTCTATCTCTCAAAAATAAAACATTAAATTTTTTTTCAATGTTTTATTTTTATTTTTGAGAGACAGAGACAGAGTGCGAGCAGGGGAGGGGCAGAGAGAGAGTGAGACACAGACTCTGAAAGCAGGCTCTAGGCTCTGAGCTGTCAGCACAGAGCCTGATGTGGGGCTGGAACTCAGGAACTGTGAGATCATGACCTGAGCCGAAGTCAGATGTTTAACTGACTGAGCCATCCAGGCACACGTAAATAAAGCATTTTTAAAAATTTTTAAAAAAAAGAACTTCTAAAGAAGATATATTTATAAATATTTCATCACCAATCCTTCAGCATGACCCCTAAAACTAGACTATATATGCTTAACACCACATTTCTGTAGTATTTGTGTACAAATTCTGAAAAGTAGTATTTTCTATTGTCAAAAGATCAATTTTTTTTTCTTTTTCAGTGATGCAAGTTATATATGGGAATCTCCTCTCCAAACATTTATCTCACTAGAAAAATTAGGAATGTTTCTCCTACCATACTAAAAGATATGCTTTGAATAGCTAGAATTATCTCATAAATGTCATTTTTAATAATATGTATATGTTTTATTAATAGATTTTAGTTTTGAGCAATTTTGGGCTTACAGAAAAATAAGTGGAAGGGGAGCCTGGGTGGTCCAGTCGGTTACGCATCCAACTCTTGATTTCAGCTCCAGTCATGATCTCACATCCTCCTTGGGATTCTCTCTCTCTCTCTCTCTCTCTCTCTCTCTCTCTCTCTCTCCCTCGCTCTCTTTCTGCCCCCTCCCACATATGTGTGCTCTCCCTCACTCTTTCTCTAAAATAAGAAAAAAGAAAAAGAAGTGGAAGATACAGAGTTCTTATTTACCCTCTCATCTCCTCCTCTCAGTTTCCCCTATTATTAATCTCTTGCACTATTGTGATATGTTTGCTAAAATTGTTGAGCCAATATTGATATATGTATATTTTAATGTTTTATTTATTTTTGAGAGAGAGAAAGAGAGAGTGAATAGAGGAGGGGCAAAGAGAGAAGGAGACACAGAATCCAAAGAAGGCTCCAGTCTCTGAGCTGTCAGCACGGAGCCTGACACAGGGCTTGAACTCCTGAACCGTGAAATCATGACTTGAGCTGAAGTTGGATGCTTAACTGACTGAACCACCCAGGCACCCCAATATATTATTAACTAAAGTCCACAGTTTACATTATGGTTCACTCTTGATGGTGTACTTTCTATGGATTTTGACAAATGTGTAATGACATTTGTATACAAGAGTACTATATCATATAGAATAATTTCACTTTCCTAAAAGTCCCCTGTGGTTCTGTATTCATCCCTACCTCCCTCATCCCAAACCCCTGATATTTTTACTGTCTACATAGGTTAGCCTTTTCCAGAGTGAAATATTATTGGAATCTTTCACATGTTTCCTTCATGTCTTTTTGTGGTTTGATAACTTATTTCTTTTTACTATTGAATAATACTTCATTGTCTGCGTGTACTGTAGTTTGTTTATCCATTCACCTACTGAAAAACATCTTGGTTGCTTACAAATTTGGGTGATAAAGCTTCTATAACCATTATGTGCAAGTTTTTTTATGGATTTAAGATTTTATTTTATTTTTTTAATTGTTTTTAAGTTTATTTCTTATTTTGAGAGAGAGTGAATGGGCGAGGGGCAGAAAGAGAGGGAGAGAAAGACTTCCAGGCAGGCTATGCACTGTCAGCACAGCACCCAATGCGAGGCTCAAACTCACAAACTGTGAGTTCATGACCTGAGCTGAAACCAAGAGTCGGATGAGTGAGCCACCCAGGTGCCCCTGGACTTAAGATTTTAACCCTTTGGGGTAAATACTTAGGAGTGTGATTGCTGGATCATATGGTAAGAATATGTTTACTTTTATAAGAAACTGACAAACTGTCTTCCAATGTGGCTGTTCTATTTGCATTTTCACCAACAGTGAGTGAAAGTTCTTATTGCTACATATCCTCATCAGCATTTGATATTGTCAGTATCTTAGATCGTAGGCATTCTAATACGTGTATAATGGTATCTCATTGTTAATTTGCAGTTCCTTAATGACATGATGTTTAGCATATTTTCATACGCTTATTTGCTGTCTGTATATCTTCTTTGGTAAACTGTCTATTCAGATCTTTTGCCCATTTTTTAATTAGGTCATTTGTTTTCTTATCTGAATTTTAAGAGTTCTTTGTATATTTTAGATGTCACTCGTTTATTACATTGTTTTCTAAAAATTTTCTCCTAGTCTGTGGCTTATGTTTTCACTCCAATATCTTTCATAGAGCAGAAATTTAAAAACAAATTTCTTAATGTTTATTTATTTTTGAGAGAGAGACAGAGCATGAATGGGGGAGGGGCAGAGAGAGAGAGGGAAACACAGAATCCGAAGTAGGCCTCAGGCTCTGAGCTGTCAGCACAGAGCCCAACACAGGTCTCAAAATCCCAAACTGTAAGATCATGACCTGAGCTGAAGTCAGATGCTTAACCAACTAAGCCACCCAGGCGCCCCAGAAATTTTTAATTTCAATGAATTACTAATTTTTTCTTTCAAAATATATTTAGTAAGGGATTAAATCTATTTGGAATCAGTTTATGCTTTGTAAATGTTTATGGATAAAAAAATCACCATATTTGCTCACTGGTTTATTTTTGTCCTCATTTTATAGCTGTGGTGATTTATAACTTTTAATGGCAAGGGAGAATTATTCCCTCAAAGAACTGTTAACCATGAAGAAAACCATTCTCTTTTCTTTTGAACATTATGCTACTGTATTTGAGTCAGATATTCTGCCTGCATGAATAGAAAAACATTCTCCCTAGAAACTGGGACTCCCTACTCAATGGGAGTAGTTTTAACTTGGGCACATGCAGTATTTATATGTAGATCACACACTACACAATGGCAGTACTATACAGTCGTGTTTCAAAACACAGAAGTGTACTAGGAGATGATAGATGAGGAGAGGGACATTTTAAATGAGGAAGTACATTATAGTAAGAAGTTTTTATATTTTTTAAGATTTCTGTGATACAAAAACCTTGTCACATCACATATTGGTAGTGATGTAATAAAGTCTCATTCTCTAAGTTCTGCTAAGTCACTTTATGACCTCAAACAAGTCTTACTTTCTTTGTATTTCTGTATCTTTATGCTGAAGGAAATAATTCCTGAGAGCCTATCTTTACATATCTTTATGACTCTTACTTTGCACTATACTACCTGTTATTTTCAAAGAGTATTAGATCTCATGTTAGGGGAAATTGTCTATAAAAAATACAAATATTGCCCACATTATAAAATAGTAAGAGAGAAATTTAAAGCAAGAAATTTTGTTTCACATATGGTATTTTCTAATTTTTTAATCTCATTCAAAATTAATTGAGGATTTTTAAATGATAACAAGCTGACACGGCTTTTGGACATGCATCTATTTGGAATATATCCCAGTAGGTACAGAGCAGCAAAACACTGTCATTCTTTGGTAATTCTATTCATATTAGAAAAGCTTAAAGCATAACATTTATAGACTACGATTCTTTCTTCTTGCCCCTATGAAGAAAGCAGAGGGAAGGCAGATATAAAAACTGAGGAACCATTACTAAATGGCATCCAAGTTACATAGAAATAGTGCCCTAAAATTTTGGGATTCTTTTGGCTTAATGTTTTTATGTCCTACTTTGTTCTTTATCTGATTTTAACTAGAATAATATTCTTAATATTTTTGTTATTAGGACTCAAGTTCACCTAGCAGTTATATGCAGTGGGTCAACTGTCACCTCTTATGGAACCCTAAGTTACTGTCTCAGTAAACCAAGGGCAGATTTGTATCAGCAGTACTCCTATACCTGGCTATCTAAAATATTTTCCAGTATCTTAATAAGAGTTTACATTGCTCCTCTTTAAACAATGTGTGTTTTAAATTCTGAGTCTTCCAAGTAAGCTAAATCACTAAAAAGAATTCTAGAAGAGATTCATAAGTCATCAAAATGACAAAAAAATTCAAAAATCTGTTCCTAAAACTTTATGGTTTGTGAGGGAAGTTTAGAACTTCAGACACGCGCTTTAGACTTTGAAGACAGTGTCCATCTTTAGACTTGCTCATCTCTCAATATGAAATTCTGCCCCATTACAAATTAATTTATACTGAGCCCACCAAAACCCATTTTTTCCCCAAAAGTTTTTTCCCAGGCTGACAGTATCTTTATTGTGAAAATACCTGGGACTAGGAAGGAAAAAAGCAGCAGAGGAGCAGAGTCTGCTGAGAATAACTCCAAAGATGTGGAGTGACAGGGTGTGTGGTTGATTCACTTTCTCTTCCTGTTTCAGTAACTGACACATCTTTTATGACCCTCGTTGGTAAAATTTTTCTGTAGGTGAATTGTATAATTAATATGAGATTAAAAAGGAATGAAATTAGATGAATGAACATTAGTTGAGACCATACTCTTAAGGAAGAAAGGACTTGTAAAGATAAAGATTTGAAATAGTCATTTTATTTAAAAAAAAAAAAGAATTAGTATGAAAATGAAAATTGCTTTTATTAAAATTGTCTCAGATAAAGTCAAATGCTATAGTTAATCTGAAGATTTCTGTTTCTAAATGAGTATCAGTGGATCCCTTTATTCAGCAATCTCTTTTTGGTGACACAATAAAAAAAATACCGTAACAAAATACTAAAGTACTACAGAGCAATCTAAGATAATTTTTTGTGTTACATTGACTTAGCTTTACGTGTATTTTGTGGAGTGTTCTGTTACCACAGCACATGTATGCATGTTTAGATCCACCCAGGTCATAAACAGATGATAGAAATTAAAACTTCAAATTTAGCTGAAACCAAATTATCTTTCATATCTTGCAAGTTTCCCAAAAATTAACAAAGCTACCTTATAGGAGTCATAGAGTAAACTAGTGCCTTTTATTACATTGCTAAAAATGCCCATAGAATAGGTCAGGCCCTGCATGTTACAACAACTCCGGAGAATGAAAGCCTGGCAGGAGAACTAAATATACAGTTACATGTTGAGTGGCAATAACAGACAAGCTATCATTTGGAATTTAATATAGACAATAAACATTCACCTTTGCTTTTTCTACTCTCTCCTGCTTTCCTCTTTTTTTTCAGCTTTATTGATGTATAATTGACAACATTGTAAGATATTTAAAGTGTACAGGATGATGGTTTGATATATATTGTGAGACTCCCTCTTCAAGTTAATTAACATATCCATCACCTCCCATATTTACTTTTTTTGTGTATATGTGCAAAAATTTAGCTTCTACTCTCTTAGCAAATTTCAGTTATACAGTAGTGTCATCAACTCTAGTCATCATGCTTTATATACATTAGGTCCTCAGAACTTTTATAAATCTTCTGAAAATTTGTACCCTTTTACTAACTTCTTTTGATTTCTCAAATTCTCCATTCCTAGGCAACCACTTTTCTACTCTCTGTTTCTGAATTCAACTTACGTTTTATTTATTATATTTTTTTTTATTAGGCTCCACATATAAGTGATACCATGCCATATCTGTCTTTGGCATATTTCACTTAGATTAATGCCCTCTATGTTCACCCATAATGTTGAAAATGGCAGGATTTCCTTTTCTAAGGCTATATTATACTCCATTGTGTGCGTAAGGATGTTTCTGTATTTACACAGACACACCACATTGTATTTATCTATTCATCTGTTGATGGACACTTAGGTTGTTTTTATACCTTGGCCATCATAATTAATGCTGCAGTGAACAGGGGAGTACAGATATCTCTTCAAGATATGCTTTCATTTTCTTTGGATATGTACCCAGAAGTGGGATTCATGGATCATAAGGTAGTTCTGTTTTTAATTTTTTGAGAAACCTTCATGCTGTTTTCCATAATGCTGTACCAGTTGACATTCCCACCAGCAATATACAAGGGTTCCCTTTTCTCCACATCTCCACCAGTATTTGCTATTTCTTGTCTTTTTGATAATAGCTGTCCTAACAGGTATGACATAATGTCTCATTGTGGTTCAGTTTACATTTTCTTGATTAGTGACGTTGAGTACCTTTTAATTTACCTGTTGACTGTTTGCATGGATTCTTTGGAAAAGTGTCTATTCAGGTCCTTTGCCCATTTTTTAAATTGAGTTATTTAGGTTTTTTTGCTGTTGAGTTATGTGAATACCATATATATTTTGGATATTAACCCCTTTTTGGGAATATGGTTTGCAAATGTTTTCCCCCATTCCATGGATTGCTATTTCGTTGTTTGATGGTTTTCTTTGCCTTGCAGTTTGATATAGTCCCAGTTCTTATTTTTGCTTTTATTTGCCTTTGATGTCAAATCTAAAATATCATCACCAAGACCGGTGTCAAGGAGTTTACTCCCTATGTTTTCTTCTAGAGAGTTTATACTTTCAGGTCTTATGTTCAAGTGTTTAATCCATTTCAAGTTGATTTTTGTGTGTAGTATAATACAGGGGTTCGGTTTCATTCTTTTGCATGAGAATACCCAGTTTTCCCAACACTATCTATTGAAGACACTGTCTTCCCCATTGTTTCCTCTGTTTCGGGCTCCTTTACTGAAATTTAATTGACCACATTTGCATGGGTTTATTTCTGGGCTCTCCATTATGTTCCATTGGTCTATGTGTCTCTTTTTATGCCAATGCTGTACTGTTTTCATTACGATAGCTCTGTAATATTCTTTGAAATCAGGAAGTGTGATGCCTCTAGCTTTGTTCTTCTTTCTCAAGATTTCTTTGACTATTCAGGGTCTTTTGTGGTTCTATACAAATCATAGGATTATTGTTGTATTCTGTGAAAAATGCCATTGGCTTTTTGGTTGGGATTTCATTGTATCTATAGATCACTTTTGAAATGGACATTTCAATAATATTAATTCTTTTAATCCACAAACATGGGATATGTTTCCATTTACTTGGTCTTCTTTAATTTCTTTCATCATTGTCATAGTTTTCAATGTACAGATGTTTTTTTTATCTCCTTCAATAAATTTAGTCCTAACCATTTTAATTTTTGAAGCTATTGTAAATGATACTGTTTTCTTAGTTTCTCTTTCTGATAGTTCAGAGCTAGGTCACCAGACATTCACTAGGTCCTTCTAGGGAGATACTGGCGACTTGATTTTATTGTTTGAGCAAGCCAGAAAAAGAAGGCAGGGAAATGTCTGCCGGCTTCCCCCAAGGATTGCAGCCAACCCTAAATGCACACTATAATTAAGAAGCTAGGCCCTCAGGCAGCAGCTTGTAAAGTATGCATTCAGACCCCCTTCCAGGAAAGACTAGAAGATGTATAGTTTTGTTGGTTCCCTCTGTGCTGAGCCCTAAGGGGATAGCTGCAGTGAATGCTCATCTGCCAGTGAAGCACTGCTTCTTTGTTTGCCGTAGTCTTATTAGTCTCATGTATGCCAGCCCTGTTGGCTTTCAGAGCTGGATGTTTGGGGAACCCAATCTTCAGGTGGGTCCCTAGTTGTGTGGTCCAAACCCTTAACTCCTCAAGGACAAGTTGAGAGTTGGGGGTTTTCTCCAGATTGTATGATGCTGTGCCAGGCGTAGAGTTTTTAGTAAGAGTACATCTTAGCCTTTCCTACCCACTTCAGTGTATTTTCTCATTTGCCCAATGTATAGGAGTCCCTCATAGATGATTGTTCCATGTATATACATTTGATGTATCTGTGGGAACAGAGAAGTCCTGGAACCTCCTATGTTGCCATCTTGGTTGACTTCCTAACTGCTTTTCTTTTTATAGTATAAAATCAAAATTCTTTTAGTGATATCAAGCATGCAAGGGATAACCAAAGACCAGACCAGAAATGGATGTATTTCTTTGCCAAGTCTTGTTGCCTGCATTAAGAAACTAGCAGCTGCCAGGGGCATCTGTGTGGCTCAGTCAGTTAAGTGTCTAACTTTGGCTCAAGTCATGATCTCACAGTTTGTGAGGTCAAGCCCCATGTCAGGCTCTATGCTGACACCTCAGAGCCTGGAGCCTGTTTTCGGATTCTGTGTCTCCCTCTCTCTGCCCCTCCCCTTCTCACACACACCCTGTCTCTCTCTCTCTCTCTCTCTCAAAAATAAATAAACGTTAAAGAAATTTTTTTTATTTAATTTTTAACTTGTTTTATTTTTTATTTTTTTAAATTTACATCCAAGTTAGTTAGCATATAGTGCAACAATGATTTCATGAGTAGATTCCTTAGTGCCCCTTACCCATTTAGCCCATCCCCCCTCACACAACCCCTCTTGTAACCCTCAGTTTGTTCTCCATATTTATGAGTCTCTTCTGTTTTGTCCCCCTCCCTGTTTTTATGTCATTTTTGTTTCCCTTCCCTTATGTTCGTCTGTTTTGTCTCTTAAAGTCCCCATATGAGTGAGGTCATATGATTTTTGTCTTTCTCTGACTAATTTCACTTAGCATAATACCCTCCAGTTCCATCCATGTAGTTGCAAATGTCAAGATCTCATTCTTTTTGATTGCCGAGTAATACTCCATTTTATGTATATACCACATCTTCCTTATCCATTCATCCATCGGTGGCCATTTGGGCTCTTTCCATATTTGGCTATTGTTGATAGTGCTGCTATAAACATGGGGGTGCATTTGTCGCTTCGAAACAGCACACCTGTATCCCTTGGATAAATGCCTAGTAGTGCAATTGCTGGTTGTAGGGTAGTTCTATTTTTAGTTTTTTGAGGAACCTCCATACTGTTTTCCAGAGTGGCTGCACCAGCTTGCATTCCCACCAACAATGCAGAAGAGATCCTCTTTCTCTGCATCCTCACCAACATCTGTTGTTGCCTGAGTTGTTAATGTTAGCCATTCTGACAGATGTAAGGTGGTATCTCATTGTGGTTTTAATTTGTATTTCCCCGATGATGAGTGATGTTGAGCATTTTTCATGTGTAGCCATCTGGATGTCTTCTTTGGAGAAGTGTCTAT
This sequence comes from Felis catus, assembly GCF_018350175.1. NCBI lineage: Eukaryota > Metazoa > Chordata > Mammalia > Carnivora > Felidae > Felis > Felis catus. Next base: position 100,945,913 of record NC_058371.1, on the reverse strand, counting down.
TCATGTCTTTTTCCCATTTCTTCACTGGATTATTTGTTTTTTGGGTGTTGAGTGTGATAAGTTCTTTATAGATTTTGGATACTAACCCTTTATCTGATATGTCATTTGCAAATATCTTCTCCCATTCCATAGGTTCCCTTTTAGTTTTGCTGATTGTTTCCTTTGCTGTGCAGAAGCTTTTTATTTTGATGAGGTCCCAGTAGTTGATTTTTGCTTTTGTTTCCCTTGCCTCTGGAGATGTGTTGAGTAAGAAGTTGCTGTGGCCAAGATCAAAGATGTTTTTGCCTGCTTTCTCCTTGAGGATTTTAATGGCTTCCTGTCTTACATTTATGTCTTTCATCCATTTTGAGTTTATTTTTGTTATGGTGTAAGAAAGTGCTCCAGGTTCATTCTTCTGCATGTCACTGTCCAGTTTTCCCAGCACCACTTGATGAAGAGACTGTCCTTATTCCATTGGATATTCTTTCCTGCTTTGTCAAAGATTAGTTGCCCATACGTTTGTGGGTCCATTTCTGGGTTCTCTTTTCTGTTCCATTGATCTGAGTGTCTGTTCTTGTGTCAGTACCATACTGTCTTGATGATTACAGCTTTGTAGTGTAGCTTGAAGTCTGGGATTGTGATGCCTCCTGCTTTGGTTTTCTTTTTCAAGATCACTTTGGCTATTTGGGGTCTTTTCTGGTTCCATACAAATTTTAGGATTATTTGTTCTAGCTCTGTGAAGAATGCTGGTGTTATTTTGATAGGGATTGCATTGAATATGTAGATTACTTTGGGTAGTATTGACATTTTAACAATATTTGTTCTTCCTATTCAAGAGCATGGAATCTTTTTCCATTTTTTTGTGCCTTCTCATAAGCTTTCTATAGTTTTCAGTGTATAGATTTTTCACCTCTTTGGTTAGATTTATTCCTAAGTATTTTAAGGTTTTTGGTGCAACTGTAAATGGGATCAATTCCTTGATTTCTCTTTCTGTCGCTTCATTGTTGGTGTATAGGAATGCAACCAGTTTCTGTGCATTGATTTTATATCCTGTGACTTTGCTGAATTTGGATGCCTTTTATTACTTTGTATTGTCTGATTGTAGAGGCTAAGACTTCCAATACTATGTTGAATAACAGTGGCGAGAGTAGACATCCCTGTCTTGTTCCTGACCTTAGGGGGAAAGCTCTCAGTTTTTCCCCATTGAGGATGATATTAGCATTGGGTCATTCATGTATGGCTTTTATGATCTCAAGGTGTACTCCTTCTATCCCTACTTTCTTGAGGGTTTTTATCAAGAAAGGATGCTGTATTTTGTCAAATGCTTTCTCTGCATCTATTGAGAGGATCGTATGGTTCATGTCCTTTCTTTTATTGATGTGATGAATCACATTAATTGTTTTGTGGATATTGAACCAGCCCTGCATCCCAGGTATAAATCCCACTTGGCCATGGTGAATAATTTTTTTAACGTATTGTTGGATCCAGTTGGCTAATATCTTGTTGAGGATTTTTGCATTCATGTTCATCAGGGAAATTGGTCTATAGTTCTCCTTTTTAGTGGGGTCTCTGTCTGGTTTTGGAATCAAGGTAATGCTGGCTTCATAGAAAGAGTTTGGAAGTTTCCCTTCCATTTCTATTTTTTGGAACAGTTTCAAGAGAATAGGTGTTAACTCTTCCTTAAATGTTTGGTAGAATTCCCCTGGAAAGCCATCTGGCCTTGGACTCTTGTTTTTTGGGAGATTTTTGATTACTAATTCGATTTCCTTACTGGTTATGGGTCTGTTCAAATTTTCTGTTTCTTCCTATTTCAGTTTTGGTAGTGTATATGTCTAGGAATTTGTCCATTTCTTCCAGATTGCCCATTTTATTGACATATAATTGCTCATAAGATTCTCTTATTATTGTTTGTATTTCTGCTGTGTTGGTTGTGATCTCTCCTCTTTCAGTCTTGATTTTATTTATTTGGGTCCTTTCCTTTTTCTTCTTGATCAAACTGGCTACTGGTTTATCAATTTTAATTCTTTCAAAGAACCAGCTTCTGGTTTCATTCATCTGTTTTTTTGGTTTTGATAGAATTGATTTGTGCTCTAATCTTTATTATTTCCTGTCTTCTGCTGGTTTTGGGTTTTATTTGCTGTTCTTTTTCCAGCTCTTTAAGGCATAAGGTTAGGTTGTGTATCTGAGATGTTTCTTCCTTCTTTAGGAAGGCCTGCATTGCTATATACTTTCCTCTTATGACCGCCTTTGCTGTGTCCCAGAGGTTTGGGGTGTGGTGTTATCATTTTCATTGACTTCCATATACTTTTTAATTTCCTCTTTAACTTCTTGGTTAGCCCATTCATTCTTTAGTAGGATGTTCTTCAGTCTCCAAGTATTTGTTACCTTTCCAAATTTTTTCTTGTGGTTGATTTCAAATTTCATAACGTTGTGAACTGAAAATATGCACAGTATGATCTTGATCTTTTTGTACTTACTTAGGGCTGATTTGTGTCCCAGTATATGTTCTATTCTAGAGAACGTTGCATGTGCACTGGAGAAGAATGTATATTCTGCTTCTTTAGGATGAAATGTTCTGAATATATCTGTTAAGTCCATCTGGTCCAGTGTGTCATTCAAAGCCATTGTTTCCTTGTTGATTTTTTGATTAGATGACCTGTCCATTGCTGTGAGTGGGGTGTTGAAGTCTTCTACTATTATGGTATTACTATCGATGAGTTTCTTTATATTTGTGATTAATTGATTTATACATTTGGGTGCTCTCACATTTGGCACATAAATGTTTACAATTGTTAGGCCTTCTTGGTGGATAGACCCCTTGATTATGATATAATGCCCTTCTGCATCTCTTGATACAGTCTTTATTTTAAAGTCTGATATAAGTATGGCTACTCAGCTTTCTTTTTTTAACCATTAGCATGATAGATGGTTTTCCATCCCCTTATTTTCAATCTGAAGGTGTCTTAGGTCTAAAGTCGTTTTCTTAGAGTGAGTACTGAAAGATACAAATTTATTGCCATTATGATGCTTGTAGAGTTGGAGTTTCGGTGGTGTTCTCTGGTCCTTTCTAATTTTTGTTGCTTTTGATATGTATGTATGTGTGTATGTATGTGTGTATGTATTTATTTTTTCATCTTTTCTCCCCTCAGAGGGTCCCCCTTAAAGTTTCTTGCAGGGCTGGTTTAGTGGCCACAAACTCCTTTAATTATTGTTTGTCTGGGAAACTTTTTATCTCTCCTTCTATTTTGAATGACAGCCTTGCTGGATAAAGAATTCTTGGCTGCATATTTTTCTGATTCTGCACACTGAATATATCCTGCCACTCCTTTCTGGCCTGCCAAGTTTCTGTGCATAGGTCTGCTGCAAACCTGATCTGTCTTCCCTTGTAGGTTAGGGACTTTTTTTCCCTTGCTGCTTTCAGGATTCTCTCCTTGCCTGAGTTTTTTGTGAATTTGACTATGATATGCCTTGTTTGATTGTCAGTTTTTGTTGAATCTAATGGGTGTCCTCTGTGCTTCCTGGGTTTTGATGTCTGTGTCTTTCCCCAGGTGCAGAAAGTTTTCTGCTATGATTTGCTCACATAACCCTTCTACCCCTATTTTTCTCTCTTCCTCTTCTGGGACCCTTATGATTCTGATGTTGTTCCTTTTTTTTTTTTTAAATGTTTATTTATTATTGAGAGACAGAGAGACGCAGAGTGTGAGCAGGGGAGGCATAGAAAAAGGGGGAGACATAGAATCCGAAGAAGGCTCCAGGCTCTGAGCTGTCAGCACAGAGCCCGACGCGGGGCTTGAACTCACAAACTGCGAGATCATGACCTGAGCCAAAGTCAGTAACTTAACCAACTGAGCCACCCAGGCACCCCAGATGTTGTTCCTTTTTAATGAGTCATTGATTTCTCTAATTCTTAAATCGTGTTCTTTTGCCTTCATCTCCCTCTTTTTTTCTGCTTCATTATTCTCTATAAGTTTGTCCTCTGTATCACTGATTCTCTTTTCTGCCTCATCCATCTTTGCCGCCGCAGCATCTATCCGTGATTGCAGCCCAGTTATAGCATTTTTAATTTCATTGTATTTTTTTACTTCTTTTATCTCTGCAGAAAGGGATTCTAATCTATTTTTGACTCCCAACTAGTATTCTTACTATCGTGATTCTAAATTCTGTTTCAGACATCTTGCTTGTGTCTGTGTTGCTTAAATCCCTGGCTGTTGTTTCTTTGTGCTCTTTCTTTTTCAGGTAAATTCCTTCGTTTTGTCATTTTGAAGGAATTAATGAGGTAGAAAAATTAAAATTAAAGTTAAAATTTAAAAAAATATTAAAATTAAAAAATTACACACACACAAAATATCCAATAAATGATGCTAGATCCTAGGTTTGTTTTGGTCTGGGTGTTGAAAGTGGTTTGACAGATTAGAGAAAAAAAAGGCGGCGGGGGGGAGGAAATCATTTGAGAGTTTGAAAAAAATGAATACACTGAAGTAGACTAAAATGAGATGTTGGAAGTAAAATAGAATTTGAAAAAATTTACACAAAAGTAAAGAATATAGTAGGAAAAAAATATTTTTAATATAAATTAAAAATAAAAATGAATTTTTTTCTTTTTCTGTAGTCAAGAAAAAGAAAAGGAATGAAAAAGAGAAAAACGAAATTGTTTGAAAATTTGAAAAAGTGAATACACTGTAGTAGACTAAAATAAAATGATGGGAAGTAAAATAGAATTTGAAAAAAATTTACATAAAAGCAAAAAATATATAGTAAAAAAATTAAAGGAAAATATTTTTAATAGAAATTGAAAGTAAAAATGAAGTTTTCCACTTTCTGCATTCAAGAAAAAGAAAAGAAATGAAGAAGAGAAAAAAGAAAAAGAGAGAAGAAAACAAGAAAATCGTTTGAAAATTTGAAAAGGTGAATACACTGAAGTAGACTAAAATAGAATGATGGAAAGAAGATAGATTTTGAAAAAATTTACACAAAAGTAAAAAATATAGTAAAAAATTTAAAGAAAAATATTTTTCATAAAAATGAATTTTTTCTCTTTCTGTATTCAAGGAAAAGAATAGTATAAAAGAGGGGAAAAAAAGAGAGAAAGAAAATTGAATAGATGGACCTAACAGACTGAAATAGGACTGAAATTACTTCATTTTCCCCTAGAAGTCAGACTATGTAGTGCTTTATAGTCCATAAATTAAGCCAGCAGTGAGACTTGTGTTCTTGAAGAGCAAGGTTGAGCCAGTTGGGCAGGGCTCAGTGTAACAGCTCGTTCTCCACTAGATGGCGCTGCTAGCCTACTGGGGTTGATTGTTGCAGGACTCCTAGGTGTGTATGCGCATGGGCGGGAGCGGTGAAAATGGCGTCACCCAGCTACCCAGTCTGTTCTCCCACATCAGCACTCGCGCACCCATCCTCTGTCTTCAGCTTTCATCCACTCCTCACTTCTTCACTGTCCGTGACCAAGCCCCAGGCAGTACTTCTCTCTTGAGTTGTGTCTCAGATGCGGCTGTTTTCCCTGGCCTCTTACTTCTGAAGGACTGCGGCTTTGACCCGTTCCTCCCCTCTGTGGGAGGGTCTCACTGAGCAATGGCTGAATGTCGGTTACACCCAGGAACACCTGCTGGACCCTGCTGCTATCGGTGCCCCAAGACTGTGGCCAGGTGCCAGCCTGCCCCAGAAAAAGTTTGCAAGATAGTATAGCAGCAGCTTTTCAGGGATTATGGAAAATCGCAACACACATCTGGCACCAGTCTTCACCGTTAATGACCTTGTTCCAGCACCAGCGAATGTGGCCTTTTTCTGGGGTATGCTGGGACCAGGTGGCTTCAACAGTCTCTACCAAATGTCCTTCCAGCAGTGGAACCACTTTTCCCTGTGTGGTCCGAGAACCTCCCGGACTCCACTCTATTCCTGGGGATTCGCCCTTCCCACCAGAGCACCGCCAGGTATCGAGCTGTGGAGTTGCAGCCTTTGCGCTCCCCTTGTTTACAGTCTTAATGGAATTTAAGCCCTCTTTCTCCTTTCTCCTTTCTCCTTTCTCCTTTCTCCTTTCTCCTTTCTCCTTTCTCCTTTCTCCTTTCTCCCTTTTTAGTTTAGTCCCTGCGGCTGTTTCCAATTTTCCACTTTCTCTCCAGCTGCTTTTAGGGAGGGGTGCTTTTCTTGTATTCTCCCCCGCCCCAGTCTCCATCCTCTCTCCTTGCCTGCCCCTGGCTTCTCTCTCCCCAAGTTCACCTCTCCGCACCACGTACCTGCTGAATTCTGTTGTTCAGGTTGTGCTGATTGTTGTGTTAATCCTCCAGTCAGTTTTCTAGGTGTGTAGCATGGTTTAGTGTTGGTCTGGCTGTATTTCATGGACGGGAGACTCACAGAAAACTTCCATGCTATTCCGCCATCTTGGCTCCTCCCCCCCAAAAAAAATTTTTTTAAAGAAACTAACAGATGCCAAATGGGAGTTAGTAGTAGAGCAGAATATAAGTTATTATCTAGATTTATCTTTTTGCATTTTTTAATGAGTAATTTGGAAGCTTTGTTTGAGGACTGGTAATCATAAGCAAAACTCTGAGAAATGTTTCTTTATTCTGGGGGAGACTGTTGGGCTTTGCTTCGGATTATTCAATTTCTTCCCTTATTTCTCTGGAGAGGCCCATGGGCTTTATTTGCAGACCTTATTACAACATTAACTTATATTAGCATATTAAAGATTGAAGATTTACCTGCTGTCAGTTTAATTTCCTGTGTAACACCTTGTCTTTTTTTTAAAGTTTATTTATTTATTTTGAGAGAGACAGAGACAAGGTGAGTTGGGGGGGGGGGGGGGGGAGAGAGAGTTGGGGGGGCAGAGAGAATCCCAAGGAAGCTCTGCACTAATGCGATCCCATGAACCATGAGATCATGACCTGAGCCTAAATCAACAGTCAGACATTTAACACTCTTAGCCACCCAGAGGCCCCAACATCTTGTCTTTATAGTATTATGCTTTGCTTTTCCCATCTGCCTATCACTTATAGAGCTGCTATCATCTCCCACCTCCATGGGGATAAATTTATCTTATTGGATGAGGAATACAAGGATATTTAGAACATTTTGTTGTATAGCTGCAGCTTCATATAACTTTTCAATTGAGTCTTCTGCTCTCACTCAGCTTAGGTTCAGGAAGCCATTTATGACTACCTCCAGCCCAGATTAGATACCTATACTCTGTATCCCATAATATTTTGTACATTTCTCTTTCATATCTAGATTTTTGTTTTGTTAAACCTTTGTTAAGACAGAATAAGTAAAAGCAACTGTAATTGGTTTTGAGAATCTTGACCAGTGAGTTAGCATACACCTGGGCCAGTTTTTTTTTTTCGGTTTTTTTTTTTTGGGGGGGGGGGGGTTGGTAACTTTAAGCTAAAATGGATTCCTCAACTTAGCACCTGGTGATAATGGAGAAAAGTTATTGAAAATATCTTAACATATGCAGTGTAATAAAACTCTAGCAGATTTTACTGACATATCTCTCTTGTAATAGTTCCTGATAATTTCTCATTTCTGCAGTATGGCTGTGAGAAATATTCTGGTTCACTTTTGCATCTCAACCACATGTCTTGGTGCTATTATCTCATACTGTGTCCACAAGTTCTTTTTTGTTGTTGTTGTTCCAGGGCTGTTATTGCAAAGTCCTAGAATGTGTACTTCCTCAATGTAGCCTTTAGAATAGAGCCCTTAAAAATCAGTTTCAGAAAAGGGCTTTATTTCTCTAATTTGTGCATCAAAATGCTGGTTATGCCCAGTGGTGCTATGCAGCTCTGTCTCTTCCAACCGAAACCTTGTGTCTGTATCTTTGTTCTCTTTGGTAGCCACATCCTGCCTTCAGGCCAGCATTCATCTGGATGCTATGGCAAAAGGAAAAGTGTTTATTATACACCTTTTGGCAAAGAATTCCTTCTTTCATAGGCTCTAAACTAAAGTCAAATCCTCCTATTTTATTAAAATATGCAAATCTGTAACTTTCAGTAGAATACTATTAAATAGGTTCCCAGAATCAGTATATCCAAATCAGCCATCAAGAACTTCATGACTTCTGTTGCATGGGCCACTCAACAGACTGCATCATAGTAACCTGCAACTGCTGAATTGTAAGCTTCCCTAAGAGAAGATCTATGTCATATCTTTGTGTCTCCAGAACCTAAGCACTTAAGAGATGCTTTATAACTTTTTTTACATAAAAGAATAAATGACTAAAGGAAATATTGAGTGCTTCGTGGGTCCAAGTACTGTGAACTTCATGCTGACTCTTTCTCATTTCACATTTTTCAAAAAATGGCAATTATTTATACATCTACACATTTTTAAAAAATAATAAGCCAGCAGCTCATTATGTCTGTCTGGTGATTTTATATACTTTATGTTAACATAATAACCTATCTTAACAGAATAGTAGAAAACATTTCATCATGCAGAAGCATATTGGAAAAACTAGTAAGAACAACTAAAGTATAAACACATAGTATTGCTCTGCCACTGTTCTTACTTAAGATTTTATAAGCATTATCTCATTTGTCAGATAACCCTGTCAGACCCTGTCAGATAGGTACTACCTTGTATCCTTGATTCTAAAATGCCATCAGGTATAAGAGATATCATCAAATTCGTAATAGTTTCACAGTGACCATGTGTGTTGGAGGCATAAAGACTTCCCCTTAATGTGCGTATCTATTTTATGACAAATACTAATTTTAAATGTTAAAAATTTAGAAAAACATGTCTTAGTTTAGAAAATTTAGAAAATTTAGAAAAACATTAAGAACTTGAGGTATCGATGTCCAGGACACAGGACACAGAACGCTGGCATGGTTTTACTGGCAGGTGGCTCTGCATCTTGAATGCTGACTTAATGAGACACAGATACGTTGAATGTATAGGGTGACCTGTCGAAACTGTCTGAACATCATTAAACTTCTCACTAAACATAGTAACCTGAACACACTCATTTACATCTCTTCCCTCCTAAAACTGTACTAAAATGAAAGTAAAGAATAAGAAATGCATAAGCCAGTAATGACAAAGAGAATGAGGGAGAAGATGACAGCAGATAAAAATATAAACTCAGTTTTTCAATCTGAACAGTAAATGAGCAGGTTAGAGAATGCTGAAACATATAGGCAATATATATAGGCTGATTGTCACAACAGAACCCAATAAATCAGAATATAGGGCACCTTTGAAGAAAGGGGGAAAGGGTCAAAAACAGGGTTTGTTGCGAGTCTTTACACAGAGGAAATAGATACCTAGATTCTTTCCCCTGCTCCTCATAGACAGGAGACGACCCCTAACAGAAAGCTAGAGCTTGCTTGCTTGCTTGCTTGCTTGCTTGCTTTTTCTTTCTTTATTATTTTTAGAAAAGTTGAAGTACACAGGTTCTAGACATGAAGCTAACAATCCCATCTGTTGATGGAGGGAAAGTAGCATGCCAAACCAAAAATAGAGTATTAAATGAAAATCTATATACTTCATGCGAAGATTTCCAAGCCCCCTCCCCTGCTTTGCTCCTATCATGCTGTCAGACAAGCAAATGATTGGAAGATTACTCTCTGGAGTCTAAAAGAACAGCTCTGCAGATACTTAAATTGCAGTTGTGCGGACTAACAACTGACCAGCCTCATCATGCACATAGTTTCCAATTTTAGTGCCTCATTCTTAAATATGAATGGAAAACTAGGGATCACTAATATTTGAAGAAAGCTTCCAATATGAAAGACACTCTAAAACACAGGGAAAATAGAGACAGTGAGGGAGCAGATTAAAAGATGAGAAAAAGTACAGCCATGAAACAAGCACCACAGACTCTACAAAAGAATATTCAGTTTATCTTTAATTGAAATCTGTAAATGTTCAGGTAATTTTTTTTTATGCAGTAGAAGAATTGGAAGAAAAAGTTGAGTAAGTCTCCCAGAAAATAAAACAAAAAGACGAATGAGAACTGGAGCAATGGATACAGATGACTAATAGTGGTCTGAGAAAGAGCAAACAGAAAAATCAGAGGAGAGAAAACAGAAAAATCAGAGGAGAGAAAACTATGAGAATTTCCTTCCAAGAATTGAGGAACACAAGTTTCTGTATCAATTCTACCAAGTGTCCAGCCCCAACCCATCACATACAAAAGACCAAGAATTTGGATTGCCACAGGATTCTCTATAGCAGCAGCAGAAGCCAAAAGACAGAAAAGCTATGCATCTGAATTTCTGAGGGGAAATGATTTCCAACCTAGAGTTCTATAGCTAGCCAAACTGTGAAGTCAAATGTGAAAATGAAATAACTACATTTCAGACATGCATGATCTAAAACAAATTTATCTCCATGTAATTTGTTTTTAGGAAAGCTACTGGTGGATGTGTTCCACCAAAAACAAAGAAAAGACATGGGATCCAGGAAATAAGCAGTTCAAGACAGGAGAATGGTGAAGGGAATTCCCATGGTGATGTTGAAGAGAAGTTCCAGAAACACACACACACACACACACACACACACACACACACACACACTTTTAAGCTTCTCTATATAAGCTGGCAAGGAAAAGGCATTCTTATCAAGTTGTCACTATTTGGCTGAATTTGCTTTCTAATTGAGAATAAATAGTAAGAAAGACTAGTATGTGAAGATTACATCAGCTGCACTTGGAAACTATGAAAGAAAAATATTGTTTCAAAAATTGATCATATGTTCTTTCCACCTCCTCACTCCAGTTCAGAGCTGTGTTTCTCCATGAAAGCTTTATTTTAGAATTCAGTGTTAGTTTTTTCTATCAGTTTTGAAACTAAAGATGAGTAGTTTCCAAAAGATTTTAATGGCAGAACCTTTCCCCCTCCTTCAAATAAAATGTTCTGAGGAAAGACTATTATATAAAAAGATAAGAATGAGTCTGTTTTGGCTGGGGCCTGGCCCCCCTACATACCTTTCCCTCCTCCTCCTGCTATGACCTCTGGAGCACCTTAGAGATTCTGCAGAGCAGTTTAAAAACTATTGCTGTAGCTAAAACTACTGAACACATGGCTGATTTTATTATTCTTTCCCAGAATTATAACCTGAGCACCCATTAGTTTCATGAACTCAAGAAGCAGAACATAGATGTGGTGTTGCTTACACAGCGAGTTTGTGTATCTGTGTATATGAGAAGTTCCACTAAAATTCCATCTTGACAAGTGTGCACCTGTCAGTCTTGTTTTTAATAAAATGCCTTTGCCTCAGTTTCAGGTAAAAGTTGGAACCTCCAATTTTTACATTCCTGACATTTTTAAGTTTGAAATTTGTAATTTATATTTCCTTTCCCTTGTAAGCACAAGCTAAGGCATAGAGCATCCAAATAACACTGTATTTGGAGTGGGAAGTCCTGCATTTCAAGTGTTCCTTGTAATGCATCCTTTGTCCCTCTTAATACTATCCTTTCTTTTTCCCATGTCACTCCTGTAAAAGCAACTGTCAACAGATTTATAGTTTTAAATAGCTTTCCAGATACAATCTCCTCTGGTAAATAAAACTAAAAGATGAGATTAAAGAATAAAAACATAACTTAATGCTATGAGAATTTGAGTTTTTGTATAGTGTTGTCATTATGAGATACCCGTGACATGGGGTTTGAATCTGCCTCCATACCATGAAAATATAAAACTCACATTAGTGGAGCATGGCAATAGCTTTTCCATCTGAAAAATGATTTATCATTGGTGAGTATTAAAAATAACCAACTTTATTGCCTTTATTACCTGCATCCTCTCTGTGAGGAACAGTAGTCCCTAACCAAACATTTTGAGAACTGGCTGATGTTTAATATTTATTTGTAAGGCTTAGAAATATAATGAAGATATAACTATAAATCTTTTGTGCCATGCGTATCAAAGAATTTAAGTTCATATTGCTTTCCCATTCATCTATTCCTTTTAGATTCTTCAACTAAATAATGCAGAAAACATAGCTTATTAAATTAAAAGAGGAACATAACATTTTAAAAACTCCACCTGTAATTTTGAGGATTAAAACCCTAATCAAGGGCATATCTTGGCAGGCAAATTATTTTAACCTGAAGCTTGATCAAGGTGCATTTAGAAGAATACTCTATCATAGCTAGAGATATTATTACCTTCTTATGCTCAACCTAAAAAGTGGATGCACAGATTACCATTTCAACTCAGAGGGTAGGTTTTTATCTTGAAGACTATGAAATTAAGTTACATGTGAAAAATTAACAGAGCAGTCCATCATTTTTATCACTCAGTCATTCTCTGAGGAGACTTTTTGTGACACCTGTGAAGAAGCAGAGCCACGGAGTTATGTCCGCATAAGTTATAGAATATGCCCAAATTTAGCATGATTGATTGATGATATCCTTATCATCTACTGCAGCACAATGCTGGAGAGTGACTGTAGCACTCCAGAAAAAAAAACCTTCACTTAGGAGCTATTTCAAGGTCAAAGCATTACTTAGATACACCTTTAAGGAAAATTATCCTTCCCAACTTGGCAAGAAAATAGTCGGAATGGCTTGAAGATACGAATCTTCAGCTCTCTTTACCATCTCCTGGCTTTCCACCTGTGGAAATAGTTTAAAATATCCATCTTTTGTGGGGTTTTTTTTTTCATTTAAATTTTTTTAACTTAAAAAATTAGATGGGGATCCTTTTGTTATCAAAAGTTGATGACACTAATGAATTCTTGCCAATGGAACACAGCAATGCATAGCTCCAGGGTGGGTCCCTGTGAATTTCGCCCCTTGACTTAGGTACTGCTAAGTCACTGTGGCCTTGCCTGCAAGCCTCATTTTATATAGCTTCAAGGAGGGGCCCCTGGGTGGCTCAGTCGGTTGAGCTGCTGGCTTCGGCTCAGGTCATGATCTCACAGTTTGTGGGTTCGAGCCCCACATCAGACTCTGTGCTGACAGCTTAGAGCCTGGAGCCTGCTTCTGATTCTGCCTCTCTCTCTGCTGAGAGAGGCCTGGAGCCTGCCTCTCTCTCTGCTCCTCCACTGCTCATGCTCTCTCTCTCTCTCTCTCTCTCTCTCTCTCCCTCCTTCAAAAGTAAATAAAAACATTAAAAAAAAAATTTTATATAGCTTGAAGGATGTCCTGATCTCTCTGAGTGAAGCTTTCTTCTTACTCTTTTTTTGTTTCTAGCTGCTTACTCCTGAGCACAAAATTCTCTGAGTACTTGAGACTTACTGTGTATTTGATGGAACTGTGATGCGCATACATATATTTTAATAAATTGAAGCTTTCTGTTTGCCATTTGTAACTTACACTAGAAAGTCATCTGGGCCCTACAGTTAAAATTCTACCCTGTACGTTATTTTTAATATGTCACTGGTTGTTTTTTCATGCTCCAAAATGAAATTGATAATTTTGGTTTTCTCTCCAAAATATAAGTAAGACTTACTTACCAAACCCAGTTTTGAAAGGGTTAGATAATCAGTATTTCAAATGCTAAGAATCATGATCACATTAACAAGAATGCACTACAGTACATAATGAAATTCTTTGAGGTGTTGGCAACAATGTTCTTTCCTATCAGCTTATAAATGCTTCTACCAGTCAGCAAAGGCAGTGCAGAATTTCATCACTTAATCTTGATGCTCAGATAATACCAGTAGTCAAGGTGACACTGTTGAGCTTCTGTCTGCTAGAAAATGTTTTGTTTTCCATTTTCAAAGATGGCTGTTGAGAGATAACCCATTCTCTGCGTCTATGGATGTAATGAAAATACCACTGTGACTTTGGTAGACCTCTTCTGACTAAATAAATACACACAAAGTCCATCTCTAGGATTTCACCGTTTGCAAAACTTGGCTATGCACAAGTATGTCTTGAATATATGAACTTCTCTTCCACATTCCCTCATGTTGGTTTGCTGTTTAACAATATCATTCCCGGGGCACCTGGGTGGCTCAGTCGGTTAAGTGTCCAGCTTCGGCCGAGGTCATGATCTCACTGTTCGTGGGTTCAAGCCCTGCATTGGGCTCTCTGCTGTCAGCACGGAGCCTGCTTTGGATCCTCTCTACCTCACTCTCTCTCTCTGCCCCTCCTCACTCACATGGTTTCTCTCTCTTTCTCTCTCTCTCTAAAAAAAAAAAAAAAAAATACACACACACATAAATCATTCTTCTTCAGTCTTCACTGGGTGCCAAATGGCTGGATGCTAAACATTAGTTTGGGATTGCTTTGCTGATAGTCATCTCACATCATACCCTCACTTATCAGCTTCAGTTATTCTCTAGAAAATGCTCCAGAAGAGCTGGAACTTCAGGAATTGGAGACAAGTTACAACCAGAAGGGAGCATATCTACCTGTAGAAGTTTATAAGGATACATGAGATATAAGCCTCCTAGGCCACTCACAGTGACTTCCACTTGAATTAGGTTATAAATCATTTTTGTTGGGGAAAATATGGTAGATAAATACATAGCCACCAGATTCTTTATTGGCCTTCACTATATGTTCAATAATGAAATAATAATATGTTAATAATATTAGGAATATTTGTCACAGTTTTGTTGAGCACTTACTATGGGCTAGATGTAATAATAAGTACTTTACATAAAGTACTACATAAAAGTACTTTACATAAAGTACATGTATCTAATTTAATACAGCAACCCTCTGAGTTACAAAATTAGTATACTCATTTTGTAGAAGAGAAAACTATAAAGTCACCTTTTTCAAGGTCTCATAGCTAACAAGTAGTGAAATCAATATTTAAACCCAAGTGTAACTCCAAAGTCTATGCCTTAAATCCTAACTTCCTTGGATGTCCATTGTTCTTTAGAATTATTTTGAATGTTTTCAGTAAATGGGAGGGGGGCGGGGATAGTTGGGAGAAGACAAAGGTACTGACAGTGGAAGATTTCCTTCACAACCTTGAGGAAAAGGATTTTTAACTTAGCATTATATGCCAAACCCAACTTTAGAAACATGAGGATTGAATAAAGTCATTTTATAATATTCTAGAAGGGATTCAACATATACTTGTTTTTACAAATTTAGTTAAGGTTGTACGCCAGCTAAACAAAGAAATAACTCAAGAAATGGGAAGACGTGGAAAAAGTAATAATGGAAAGTCTTAGGATGAGCATTGTGCTGCAAGGCTAGAGGGCAGTCAGTCCGTATGGAAAGGAGGAAGTAGAGTTCCAGGAGGCTGGTGTCAGGGTAAATAGAGTAGGCTCCATAGACTAGATATAATGATTGAGATGCCAGAAGAACCCAAATCTTAAAGGAGGAAAAGAATATTAAATGTGCTTTTTGGGTTAAGAAGGTGATTAGATAGTTTACTTAAACATTCTTTATTGATTTTCAATCTGTAGATAAAGCTTAATTTTGGTTATAGAACAAAAATTAGAGGTTATCAACACTAACAATAATAAAGTTAAGAGAAGGAAAGGGACAGAGAAATACATTGAAGAAAATGATATTAATATCCTAATCTCACAAAGTAAGGAATGAAAAATACTGTCTATAGTTAATGGAATAAAAAAAAAAAATAGAGGTTAAAGCATATTGTTTAATGTTACAAAGTAAAAGAAGAAAGGGGTGGGATAAAT
Organism: Felis catus; assembly: GCF_018350175.1. Lineage (NCBI taxonomy): Eukaryota > Metazoa > Chordata > Mammalia > Carnivora > Felidae > Felis > Felis catus. The sequence continues at coordinate 100,930,379 of NC_058371.1, read as the reverse complement.
AAGCTAAATATATGTGTGCTATAATAGGGCATTAGTAGATCGTGTCTGAAGTTGGTGAATCAAGATTTGAAGACAGGCAACCACCAGAAGAATTAAACATAACAAAAGTATTTAAATAAATAAATATTAGAAGTTGTTAGTCTGGGTAATGGAATGGGGACAAGGAAGGGAGAGCAAGGGGCTATTGCTTTTTTTTTTTATAAACTATTCCTTACTCATTTGTTTGTTTTAGCCATGTGCATCTATTAATTGAATTTAGAAAAATAAATTTTGATTTTAAGGAAAGTAAAGGAAAAAATGGTATCAAATTATGGACCTTCTCCATGCCATCTTTATGTATTTCTAGGATGACCTGAAGTACCTTGACTAAAGCAAAGCAAATCAGACCTCAAGTTGGCAAGCCATTAATTTATCATGAGTAGCTGTTGGAAAAATTGAGCTTGCCTCTAGAGGTTTCCAGGATGAAATCTAACCCTCGCAGAAGGAAAAGATCCCAAAAGTTTTAACGTAAATGGTGAAGGAATTATGAGAGCTATGTAGGAAGTCCAGAAAGGGAAATAAATGCAATGAAACCTCAAAGGAAATAAAGAACACATCCAGTGGGGCAAGATCAGAAACTCTTCACAGAAGAGTTAACATTTTGATGAACCTTTAAAAGATAAGCATAGTTTTGTAAGGAAACCACAGGAGAGAATGCATTTTAGGCAGAGGCAGAGACAAAGAAGGATATGTGATTCAGTAGGGCCTAGACATACACTGAGAAATGGGCTGTCCGGTGTTGGGAGGTAAGGCTCTAAAGGTCAGTAAGGATTATTTTGTAAGGAGCCTAGAATATGCACATTCTGTAGGCAGAATAAGAATGATAAGAATAAATCTTAGTATTTACCAGGTAAACACTAAAGAACTTTCAAAGATTTTTGAAGTGATATCAGAGCTGTGATTTTGGAAAATTAGTCTGGAAGCAAGATTAGTCTGGAAGCTAGTCAGGAAGCTACTAGAAGGTAAGGGTAGTATAAAGTAGAACGAAGACAGTGTAAATGAAAGATGAGGACAATGAGAGTTAATGTTAACAATTGTAAAAGTTGGTAATTGGTGAATAACAAGGACTAAAAGTCAAGCATCAAAACTGACTTTTAACATTTTCAGCCTGAAACCTGAAATGGTTTTTCTATATCAACAAGTATAATATGGTAGTTAAGTTTCTATTTGTTGCAAGTAAAAGATACCAGCTAGAACTGACTTGAGCAAAAACAAAACAAAACAAAACAATGTTTCCAAACTAGAAGATCTCTCAGTTTTTAAGGAATAGATCTTTGGAAGCTTAGGGTCTAGAAAGACTCCACAATCTTCAACAACAGAAATTGTAACTGCTCTGTAGCTGTGAATATGAATCAGCTACCCTCAGCTTTTCTTTGTTTCTCTCAGTTCCAAAGTCCCTGGAGAAAGAATCTGATTGGCTCATTCTGAGTCATGTGACTGCCCCTGAACTAATTGTTCTGATATGACTGCTGGAAGACTAATTTCATGGGTTTTTTCCCAGAGAAGGCGAAAATATGAAGTAGGCCATATGTAATTGATCAGTGTGTATGTTCTATTCTTGAATACGCAGATTAGGTACACTTACTATCCCATACTGCCATATGTGAAACTGTTGTTCTCTGTAAACAACTATAAATGTACTCTGCCCTCCTCAACTAAAGATAGCATTCAGAAGTGATACTGTGTGGGGGCGCCTGAGTGGCTCAGTCGATTAAGCATCTGATTTTGGCTCAGATCATGATCTCATGGTTTGTGGGTTCAAGCCCCGCATCAGGCTGTGTGCTGACAGCTAAGAGCCTGGAGCCTGCTTCAGATTCTGTGTCTCCTTCTCTTTCTGTCCATTTCCCACTTGTGTTCTGTCTCTCTCTCTCTCTCTCAAAAATAAATAAATGAACATTAAAAAAAAGAAGAAGAAGAAGAAGAGGAAGAAGAAGTGATACCATGTGACCATTGTTCTTCCAAGTGCATAGTCTTCTGGGTGATTCCCATTCTTTCTGTGGTTTGATCATGTTTCCATCTTGCCTGTGGCCTTGCAAGATACTATAACTTAGGTCTTTTGGCTTTCAACTTGGTGGAGGTTCAGGTGCAACTGTCTTTGGTCATCTGGAATCCAGATCCAGACACCATTTGCCTCTACCATGCTACCTAAGTTCAATCCCAGCAAAATCAAAGTCATATATCTTTTTTTTTTTTTTTTTTTTAGTGTTTGTTTATTTTTGAGAGAGACAGAGTGTGAGCAGGGGAGGGGTGGACGCTTAACCAACTGAACCACCCAGGTGCCTGAAAGTCATATACCTGACATGCACCAGAAGTTGGTTCTGCGTCTGCCCTGACCCCAAAGATTGGGTCTCTCTTCAAAAAAGGTTGGTGATGGCATCTCCAAGGCAACCAGTGATTGGAAGGTTCTGATTGGAAAGATTACAGTGAAACTAACCATTCAAAGCAGACAGGCCCAGACTAAAGTAGTACCTTCTGCCTCTGCCCTGATTGTCAAAGCCCTCAAGGAGCTGTCAGGAGAAAAGAAGAAACAGAAAAACATTAAACACGGTGGAAATATCACTTTTGATGAGGTTGTCAACATTGCCCAACAGATGCAGCACTAATCTTTAGCCAGAAATCTCTCTGGAACCATTAGATCCTGGGGATTACCCAGTATGTGAGCTACAATGTTGGTGGCCGCTACCCTCGTGACATCATGGATGACATCAATAGTGGTGCGGTAGAGGGGTGCCTGGGTGCCTCAGTCAGTTGGGCATCCAACTTTGGCTCAGGTCATGATCTCACAGTTGTGGGTTTGAGCCCTGTGTTGGGTTCTCTGCTGACAGCCTGGAGCCTCTTCAGATTCTGTGTCTCCCTTTCTCTCTGCCCCTCCCCGAATTGTGCTCTGTCTCTCTCTCTCAAAAATAAACATTAAAAGAAGAAAAAAAAATTTTTAAGTAGTGGTGCAGTAGAATACCCAGCTAGTTAAGAACTACAAAGGAAAATATTTCAGTAAAGGATTGTTTGACAGCCAAAAAAAAAAAAAGCTATAACTTAGGGATTAAATTGTAAATTTAACTGTCACTAGTATCCTCTATATACAATTAATTGGAGAAAGGAAGACGGCAGAAGAAAAGCTAATGACAAAATAGGAAAATAAAAAGGAAGGGAGTAGGATTTTTCTTTAGATACTATAGCTAAGAGTTGTAATCAAGGACAGAGTGGTAAAGGCTACACTCATGATTTCTGTACTTGGCAATGGGACCATAGTATTTATAACTTACTTTCTCCACTGACACTTCATGTTCCTCTTTGCCTTTGAGTAGTATTTTATCAAATCAAAGCGGAGTTCTTACATTATTGGCATGACTCAAATCCCCTACATTTCTAAAAAGTCTGACCTCAGTGGAATTGTTTGTGTAATATTGTGGTAATCATCCATTATTCCTAACCAATGGTCATGGTAGTACAAGATGTTCTGCCTCAGAGGTTACCAGGATCCAACACCAACTCGTTATTAACTCAGCTCTGTCCTCTTTGGCTACAATATCTGGTACTACCCCCATCCATCCTGAGATTGGATCTGCAAATGAGCCTCAAAACAGCACTTGGTTTCTCTACTGGAAGGTTTAACTAAATATCCTTAGTTGTGTTATGAAAAGTAGAGTTAAGATAGACATGACTGGGGCACCTGGATGGCTCAATCAGTTAAGCGTCCAGCTTTTAATTTCGGCTCAGGTCATGATCTCACCGTTTGTAAGATCAAGCAAGCCCTGCATCGGACTCTGTGCTGACAGTGGGGACCCTGCTTGGGATTCTCTCACTCCCTCTCTCTCTGCCCCTGCCCTGCTCATGCTCTCTCTCCCTCTAAAAAAAATAAATAAACATTAAAAAATATATATAATAAAAAAATAAATTAATTAAATTTAAAAAAAAAGATAATGGCCCAGATGAAGAAATATTAGGGCCTAAACTTGTATTAGTTAAAGATAGTGAAATGAAGGATATTCATAAAGCAGTTAGGAAGTAAGACTGAAGGATTAATTAGTCAAGAAGATAAAAGAATCAACTCAGGTAGCTACCCTGGGTGATGATAGGACCATCAAGTGAGAGGAAAAAATATAGGTCAGTTTGGGGATAAAAGTAATAAACCCAATTTGGGACATGTTCAATATCAAGGGCTTTTGAATCATCTAAGAAGAGATGTCAGCAGGTGGTAGCTGAATATACAAACTAAGAGATGAGACCAAGAGAATAAAGATCATGCTGTAGAATATATAAAATGAGAATAGTGAAAGGTTCAAGAATGAACCTGGAACACCAAAATCTAAAAGGTAGACATAAGAAACATAACAGAAATTATTAGAGAGAGATGGCTTCTGGAAACTGGTGGGATAAAAAACATTACCAAATGCAACCGAAAGATTCAGGTCTATTGAGTTTAGCAATATGCAAGTCAATTAGTGACTTCGCTGAGAGCAGTATCAGTGGAGTAGTGAGGGCAAAATCTAGATTGTGGAGAATTGAAATGAAAATGGAATGTGAGGTATTGATGTAGGTATTTCCTTTAAGGTATTTGAACAAAAGGAGAAAAGAGATTAGATTGCTATCTAGAGAAATATTGGTGGGGTAGGGACTAGGATGAGAAAGATGGGCATGTTTACAGGCTGAGGAGGAAGAGTCAGAGGGAGAGTGAAAATATCCAAGAGAGAAAATGGGGAAAGGAGTAACTAATGAAGGAAGGTCACAGAGGACTGGGATCATGAGCACAAAGAAAGGTTTGGCTCTTAGCTGAAGGAAGGGAATCCTGTCCTCTTACATTGTTGAGAATAGGGTGGATATAGATGATTTTGTAGGTAGGGGGCCTGGAAAGTTGAAAAGGGGATTGAGTTTATTGATCTGCAAGTGTCAACTTGAGTCTATTTCATGAGTCTTTTACTTGACCCGTAGAATTACTGAATCCATATATAATGAACTGTTGTAAGATTGATTTTTTTACCCTTTACTATGTGTAGTGTAATACATAGAAAAGCCCAGTCCCTCTTTTTGAAAAATAATATACAGAAATTCACATTTTAAAAATGTAAACATACTGAGTTTGAGCCATCTGTGGATCCTCTTAATGGAGTTGATCATCTAGACTAGTTTTAATTTTGTTGGAATTTCCCCTCAAATGAAAATATGATCCATTATGTAAAAATTTAACTAATATAAGATGTATTACATAAAGAGAAAGAAGAAGCTCTATATGTGTGGATGATCATATGCTTATAGAAATGGGATTTTTTAGTATAGTTTAATACTATTTTGTAGATAAGAAAGATTGAATACACTGATGTGACAAATGATCCTTTAGTCTCGTGGTTTTACATACTTTCTGTTTAGGTCACGACCTGATCATATTAGTGATCTTGTCTATTTAACATTTTTGCTCAAATGAAACTTCTACTATAGCTTTTTTTTTTTTTTACATTCTGACCTACTTGATAATCTAGTCTCATATTCACTATCACAAAAAGTGAGTCTATATGTTAGTTGTAGCTCAGTGTAGTTTTAAAGGGTTTTCTTAATTATTTTAATACTTGCCCTTTTGCAATGATCTGAGAACCATTTCCACACTCTAGAAAGAATGCCTCTCTAATAGTGTTAAAGCTTCAGAATCTTAGAGTGAATTGATTGACCAGAGAAGATTTAACAGTGTCTGGCTCACAGGTTTAATTAATGAAAGGTTGAATGCATGCAATTTTCACTTTTGTAAAAATTTACTACATTAAAAACTCTCTGTCTCAGGAAAGTAGTAGTACATGTTCTTTTTGGACTGTCTGAAACCATTGAGTCTAGTAACAAATACTTTCAAATCCCAGGCACTCACCAAAACACTCACTGGAAATAAAGAGACCTTGCTTACTTCCTTTTACATTGGGTATGAATTTTGATTTTTGATGATAACAAGTTTGGATCAGTGCTGGTTTGGGGCAAGGTTCAGATTAATTACATAAAAGAATACATTTTTTAAAAACCCCTATCATATCCTGTTACCCATTTCTCTAGCACAAGTGCTTTAGGCACTGATTAAATCTGGAAATAATCATAGGACTCCCCATTAGAATAGTTCATGTATTTGAAAGACCATCTGGTAATGACAGGGTGTCATTCTTATATGAAAGAACTTGAGGCAAGAATTGGGAATGAAGAACCATCAATTGATCTCACGAAAGTTATCTGAAATGTTTTGGTCAAAGTCAAGTTTACTCAGAGTCATATTTTCACTAAGAAGAAGATTCCCAAAGTTCCAGGGTTGGAATAAAAACAACTCATATGCTGTGTGATTAAGCACAAGCACATTTACTGTTGTTTCTTGAGTTGTACAGATGCATTAGCCTTCACATCCAAGAGTGTGGGAAACAGTTTATATTTTAATTGAATTATATCCACCTTAGTTTTCTCCATAGTACTTTTTTTTTTTTTTTTTAACCCCATGGTGTTCCAGTTCAATGTAAACAACCACAGTAACACATTGTAAAAATATCCCATTTCTACCCTGGAGTCCAGGCATTCACATTTCCTAAATGACTTTGGGAGCCTGCAGAAACCAAATGATGAGACTCCCTAGGGGTGGTGCAGATAAGTTTGCTAGCAGCATTTGAATAAAGTTCTAGTAGCCTCTTCTGTTGTCTCTGTTCTTTTAAATGGTTCTTACCTACAATTGTTTTTTCATTATTTGGGGCCAGGAAAATGACCTGGAGAGGACAGAAAGTCCAGTAGCAATCTGACCTATATTCTTAGCTAACTAACTTAACTGGCTTATGTCTGAATTTTTGTCTCTGAAACTAAAAATATAAAGTATGTGATAAATGCATAATTACAATATGATGCCTTTTCTTGGGTATGTACATTCAAGAAATTGGTTATATTTCCAAATTAGGGTGGCTTGTATGCTGAAGTTTTAAGGGGCAGTTTTAAATCTTAATCTCTATGTTTCTTATATAAATGGCACCTTGCATCTTGTGGATGCTGAAATAGACCTCAAGATTTAGGACCATGGTAAAGAAATCTGAAACTTCTTATTTCCATATCGTGAGTTCTTATTGTCTCTGATTAAAAAGACAGTTTCTTTTAAAGTTTCAACTGGGGGCGCCTGGGTGGCGCAGTTGGTTAAGCGTCCGACTTCAGCCAGGTCAGGATCTTGCGGTCCGTGAGTTCGAGCTCCGCGTCAGGCTCTGGGCTGATGGCTCGGAGCCTGGAGCCTGTTTCCGATTCTGTGTCTCCCTCTCTTTCTGCCCCTCCCCCGTTCATGCTCTCTCTCTGTCCCAAAAATAAATAAAAACGCTGAAAAAAAAAATTTAAAGTTTCAACTGGAAAAAATGTATATATAATTAGATGATAGATAGATAGATAGATAGATAGATAGATAGATAGATAGATAGATAGGCAGTATTGCAGAGATAAACGGAGCTCAGTCTCAAGGAATTAGGCAGACCTGGATTTGAATCCCATCTCTGACATTTTCTAGCCTTATGGCCATCATATGTGTAGTAGTTACAGTAAAAGCACCTACTTCCCAGAGTCATTGTGAGGATTAAATTATTACCTGAATATTTTATCTCTAATTTGAGTAAGCACACAGCCAATAAATTTTTTTAGAGATGTGTGAGTCATAGTATTTTGTAAAACTGGATGTATCAAAATAAACTATTTTAAAAAGTGACATTTGGGGTGTGTCATTTGGGGTGTAGGGAGTGAACACCCTACTACAGAGACTAACATCTTTCAACCCACAGGCTGCCAGTTGGCCCGAACAAATGCAGCAGGAAGGGAAAAACTCCATGGACCAGTTATGTCACTTCTGGGTCTGTTTCCTCATACCTGTAGTGAGGATTATAGTGGTTGCTAATTAAGTCCCTGTCTACTTTTGATACTTTGACTTTTTTTCTTTTTTGACATGATTAATTCTGCATACTTTTTTTTTTTTTTTTTTTTTAGTATACTTGACACACAATGTTACATTAATTTCAGGTACATAGCATAGTGATTTGACAACTCTGTATGTTATGCTATGCTCACCACAAGTGTAGCTACCATCTGTCAGCATACAACACTATTACAATATTATTAACTACATTCCCTGTGCTGTACCATTTATTTCCATAACTTATTCATTTCATAACTGGAAACCTGATACTTTGACTCTAAAGCAAAAGAAAAATTAAAAGAGTAACTATAACAAGTGTGGAAGTAACCAAGATGTCCTTCAGTAGGTGAATGGATAAATAAACTGGTACATCTAGACAATGGAATATTATTCAGAACTAAAAAGAAATGAACTATCTAGCCATAAAAAAAAAAGACATAGAGGAACTTTAAATGCATATAACTAAGTGAAAGCAGTGAATTCTGAAAAGGCTGCATACTGCATGATTCTAACTATATGACATTCTGGAAAAGGCAAAATTATAGAAACAGTAAAGAGATCAGTGGTTGCCAGGGGTTATGAAAGAGGGAGAGATGAACAGGCAAAACACGGGATTTTTAGGGCAGTGAAACTATTCTGTATGATACTATAATGATGGATACATATTGTTATATATTAATCTAAACCCAAAGAATGTACACCACCAAAAGTGAACTCTAATGTAAACTATTAATCTTTGGTAATAATGATGTGCCAATGTAGATTCATCAATTGTGACTAATGTACCAAAGTTCTGGAGGATGTTGATAATGGGGGATGCTGTGTGTATGTAGGTACACAGGAGGTATCTGTACTTACCACTCAGTTTTATTGTAAACCTAAAACTCCCCCCAAAAAATAAAGTCTATTAAGAAAAAAAAAAAAACAGGATGAGAGGAAATAAAAAAAGGTATTCACTGAGAGCCCTCATTGGCCACTGCCTGTTGTATACACTTGGCCTTTCCACTCTTTGTGGCCATCCCTCTCCTCTAGCCTCAGTCACTTTTATGTGGATGTTTAAAGCAACTTTTTCTCCTGCAGTCAGTTCCTAGAAACTGTGCCATAAAGGAGACCATCACAGAACAGATCATTGTTGAAAGAATTATATTTCCTTATACAAACAATATTATAATGGAGGATTGCCTTCCTGCCCAGAACTTGCCATCAAATAAAAAGGTACGCTCCAAGTTCTCTATAATGAGCTTGAGTATACAATACACATTGATTGGGATCCTGTATACTATGGGTGATTAGTCCATTAAAATACGAGTCTGGAAATAATCATAATTCATAACCATTTTTGGATAGTGTATTCCTTTTAAATCTTCCTTGGATCGTTGTTACCCTTGGGATACAACCTGTCTGTACCAGCTCTATCGTGCAGCTACCCTGGTGGTCTGAGGGACAGGGCACTATGACTGGCTTACCAAAGTGTTGGAGTACTTGAGGAGCAGTTCCCTAAAGAAGGTGGCTTCATTTGCTCAGATAACTAAGGAGACTAACTGGGATTATTCCCCTCCCCCTCCAAAAATAAATAAATAAATAAAAGGAAGAAGAGAGAGACAGGGATGGGAAAAGAAAGAATGTTGTATTTCCCAGATCAAGGTTCTGAGACACCTCCCAAGATGTTTTACAAGACTTTCTCTTTCAATACAGAAAAGGAAAGTCTGTGTTTGTTCCATAACAGTACATTTAATATATAAAACTTATTCTTCACCAAAACCATGAACATAGATGCCTTGTACTTTTATATTCCCTTTGTTTCTGAAAGTCTAGGTCAGATGCTCCATAAAGTTTTTATCACCATGTGATCTGTAAAGCATATGCTCCACCAGAAAATCCTTCTAGTCACCAGCCCTCTGGTTTCCATAGAGGTGATGATGGAAACTTACAAATAATTCCAGACTAGCATTATGCTGCAAAGGATGTTTATAGAATGTTAAGTTCTGATGAAGGGGATAATATTTTAAAATCATTCTTGATCTCTGAATAATGCTACATATTAATGGTTATATAGCATTTGGCTTCAAATTTTTTACTACATAAACTTTGATATGCTACCTAGTGTAAGTGTCCTACTGGAAAAAAAAGTAGAGATGCTTGTCTTTTTTATAGGCTGAGAAGATCTGTATCTTTCAAATAAATGCTTCTTACCATTATTACCATCTTTTTGGTTATCTCCTGGAAGAAAAAAAAGAAAGGAAGAACACTAGTTTTTCTTATCCAGAATCCAAAATTTGAGTCAAGCCCAATTTCATAGGAATGTTCTGTGTAATGGGGAGTTAACTAAGTCGGAGGTCAGCAAACTATGGCCTGCAGTCTCCAGGTCCAATCTGCCCCCACAATATGTTTTTCTAAGACCTATAAGATAAGAATAGTTTTACATTTTTAAGTGTTTGAAGAAAAATCAAAAGAAGAAAAATACATGAAATTCTAATTTCAGTGTCCATAAAGTTTTATTAGCACACAGCTACATACATTCATTTACATATTGCCTGTGGCTGCTTTCACGCTATAAGAACAGATTTGAGTAGTTACAGGAGGGACTGCGTTCTCCACAAAGCCTAGAATATTTGCTATCTGGCCCTTTAGAGAATAAATTAGCTAGCCCCTGATCTAAATAATTTCACCATCTACCACTCTACCCACATATTTTTTTGCACTTTCTCTCCCCATCCCTTATTCCCCTACCCCTTCCTCTTTTTCTCTTCACACACAGACATCGGTTTTTTTTTTGAATTTGGCAATTATAATTACAAAGAAACCAAATTGTGAGCCTATAGTAATTGATAAGCAAAAACACGTTTTAATTTCCCTTTGCCTTGTCAAGTCTTTCCTCCCCAGCAGCTTTCCCTTTCCTCTGCAGCCTTTATATAGAATTCCTAAGGCCATGCCATTTTCCCAACATATTTTGTTTTTAAGGTGGAGGTTAGATCTTGATACATTTTTTAACTTCCATGGAAAGTTCCCTGTTAGTATGTGGTCCCATTTTTAACCTATTTGCAGACACCCCCGATTATCTAAAATCACTTTCACATGGGGCTGAGGTTAAGCTTTATTTCTCTTGGCATGTCTCTGCCACAGCAGACACTTCCTCTTTGCCTTGAAAGGACAAAACGATGTTCAGCTGTCTGGGCTTAGGCCCAGTATTTGATTTATACATTATTTAATTTCCTCCTGAAAATTGGAAGCAGGGCTTTCAGGAATGGAAGTCAGTATTTTTCATTTGTTTAAGAACACTTTTAGGTCTAATATAATCATCGGTAGTAGATGTCAGCATGATTGGGGGTGACTTAAGGTAAAACAAATAAAACATGAATACAAAGGAAAAGTATTTAACAGTGGAGAAGATCTGAAGTTTTGAATAATCATTATTGTATGTGTGGTTAGGTATTTTTGTGCTAGTGCTAGTGTTCATTCAACAAACTTTACTGAGCTACATTTTGGGGCAGCTGCCTTCACCCATTGGAGGAGAGACCTGTAACCATTATGTTATAGTTGAAATTATGGGGTGATTAGAAGTTCGAGGAGGACTTAATATGACCATTCCAGTAATTTTACAGGGGATTTTTGGTTTCTGTCTGAGCTGCTACTGCGTTTATCTCCACAGTTAGGTTCATGCACATGCCAGGATATATATGCCAAAATGGCTTGAAATTCTTACAGCAGTGAACTCAGGAAATTAAAAATTAACTCTGGAAATACATTTCATGTTCTACATCCACTTTGGGGTAGTGTATTCCTTTTTAAATCTTCCTTAGATCTTTGTTGCTCTTAGGTTACAACCTGTCTCCTTTTTACCACCAAAGTTCTTAAAAGTCTGGCACACCTAGTGCCTCCGCTTCCTCACTCCTCACTCACGTCTCAAACCCTGGCAGATGGCTTCTCCATCCCTCCACCACTGCTGAGCTGATGTCACTGACTGTTTCCTCATCTTCAATCCAGTAGCCACTTCTGAGTCCTTTGCTCTCTGGCCTTTCTGCCCATCTGCCAGAATTCATACCCCCTTCCTGAGACCCTCTTCCAGTTTTCATATGGGCTGATTTAGCTTCCTCCATTTCTTCACCTTCTGTGCACACTCCTCTGTTAGTATCAAGCTAAGCAAAAGTATTCCCAGAGTTGTGTTTCTTGGACCTCTTCCCTCCCTATACTCTAAGCTTTTTCCGTCTCATCCTTTCTCAGTGTCTGAGACACTTGAAGAGAACTTAGAGGGCTGCAAGAAGCATAGTTTGAAAATCACCCCAGGCGACTACATCTGAGTCCCTTAGTTCAGCCCACCCTGTGCCGCTGCTGGGCCTTGCAGGAGTGTTCCCCCACATGGAGCACCTTGCCTCCAGTGCCACCACCTTCATCCTCACATTCCTTTAAAGCTCATTCCTGAAGGATTCCTCAGTGTTACTGAGCTCCCAGGAGATATTTTCTCTTCCTCATCTGAACTACAGTGAGACAGCCTGATATGGTAGATAGAGCAAAGGTTCTGGAGTCAGGCAGATAATGGATTTAAATCTGGACCCACCACTTGCCTGTCTGTGTAATGTTGGGCAAATTTACCTAGATGCTATAAATGTCAGTTTCTTCATTTATAAATGGTGAAGGGAAGGGGAATGCAACCTACCTCAGGGGCTTGCTGGGTAGCTTAGATCCGTGAATGTCTAGACCATTTGTGGTGGTGCTGGTGGTAGTGTTGGTAACTAACGTCATCCTCATCAATATTATTCTTCCATCCCAGCATTTCACGCCTCTCATGTCAGGGACTTCTCTTTCTAAGTAGGCATTTATAGAATTGTCTCTCCCTTCTGAATTCTAGGCTCCTAGAGGCTGTCTTTATATTCCCTTACTCCCAAGAGCATAGAACAATGACCTGTACGTAGGCTGTCCTATGTGAATTGAGTTCAACAGAATAGCCCTTCTCCTTCCTTAGAAGAAATACTGGCTTCAAAAATTTTTTTAGGATTCAGAGCTGTTTTGTTTGTAGCTCTGTCATCACATTTTAATCAAATATTAGCATACTAAAAAGTCGTTGTTAGATTTGTCATACTGAATCTTGAAACTGGCTTTTGAAATGATTGCATTTTAATTCCTCGGAGACTTAGAACCTATATGTTAGAGCTATCTTAGATAGCCTGAAATAATTCTTATTTTTGAAAATACTACTTTGTATTTTATATGTAAGTGCTATCAGCAGTAAAGTATACTTTAAATAAGAAAATTAAGACATTTAAATTCCTTATGTTAAAATGTGGCTGTCTTTGATTTTATACTTTCTGATTTATAAATTCAAAGCCAACTGCACAGTTTTTTTAGCTTAAGTAACTAGCCATTTTTCTTTTTACACAATGTTTTTTTTTTTTCTTATAAAATCCTTATTTTCTATCTCTGAATATATTTCTGGAAAGCAGATTTGATGCTTCTCAGAAGTGGCTCTTTGTTGGTTGTTCAGACCAGGAATGTAGATTAAAGTTCTGCTGGTGGTTTTTTAAGAAGGAAGTAGGGAAAGAGCCATCATGCCATTACTGGTCTGAACTTCTGTGACAGGGCACTGCTGCGATTTGTGGATGTGACAGACCAGACAAGCACTGAGAGGCCTTGGGAAAACAGCACAAATCCACTTGGAGTACTTTTTAAAAGTACCGGTGACCCACAGTCACTGAGGTCTCCCCTGGTCAGGCATTCATCAGTCACAAAGCCTTTTTGGAGCAGTTTTGCAAAGCTCAGTATCAGATGGTATACTCAAAGCTCTGAACAAGCTGTGCTTCACCAGAGTTTAGGGTACGTCTGCAGTGAGCTCCAGGAAAGTGTGCTCAGTGTAGTGATGGGGTCAGGAAAGGGAAGCAGTGGCCAAGGGCAGACTGAATTCACCCTCAGAATAATTTCAGGAATTACTTGCAACCACTCAGGAATATAAAATAGTATCCCAGATGAGAGTTTTGTTTGACATTCCATTTAGCTCTAATCTCTTCTTAATCTCTACTATTTTTATTTGGTTACTAGGTATTTAATGCAGTGCCATATTGTGCAAGGCTGGCCAAGAGCACACTTCAAATCAATAGTAGTCAAAGCTGGCTCTACTGAATCTAGATTAGAACATGAGCATACAAGTTTAGTGGTTCTGAAGTTTGTGGGATAGTTGTTTTTTTGGCTTTTGGTAAGCCTTAATATTCTGCCAAAGCAGTATATTTGAAGTAAAGTACAGCACCTACTCTAAGGCATAAATGCTACATTTGGTCAAAAATTGTTAGAAGTCCTAACATCATTGAACAGTGTCAAACATCAGACCTTATTCACATCATACATTCTCCTTCTTTCTGTCATTGTCTTCATTCATTCATTCAACACATATTTATTGAGCACCTATTATGTGCCAGGTAAGGTTCTAGCACTAGCATATGTTAATGAACAAAGTAAACAAAAGTCTGTACTCTGTGTGTGCTTCATCTTTGTGAGGGGAAACAAACCATCAAAAAATGTAATATATGGGATGGCAGTAACAGAGAAGGGAGCAAAATAAAGTGGGGAGGAGGCAGCAGAGCAGTTTTAAATAAGGTGGCCAGGGAGAACCTCACTTTTCTGAAAAGGTGACGTTTGAGTAAAGACCTAAGGCAAGTTAGTTATCTGAGGAAAGGGCATTTCAAAAGAGGGAACAAGTGCAAATGATTTGAACAAGACTAAGCTTTTCATGGCTAAGAACAGCCAAGAAGCCAGTGTCACTGGCTGGGTAAAGAGAGTGTGGAGGTATTCCAGTGTCCAATTGAAGAAGGCAGGAGGGCATGATTAGTATCAAATGCTGCTGATGGATCAAACATATTGAGAATTGAGGACTTATCATCGGATTATGATCTTGACAGAGCAGTTCAGTCAGTAGAGGGTCAAAAGTCTCATTTGAGTGGGTGTAAGTGAGAATTGGGAGGAGAGGAACTGGAGAACAACATATAAAGCCAGCTCTTCCAAGGACTTTTGCTGGTGGCAGATTGAAGCAGGTATGGAGACAAGGGAGGGATTATGCTTTTAAGACGAGTAATTGCAACATATTTTTGTGCAATTATATATGGGGAGCAATTACAGCAGCAAATCTTGACTTAGGAAAGAGAGAATGGAATCTAGTGCATACATGGAAGGACTGCTCTTGACAATCAAGATAGTTCATCCACTGAAACAGGAAGGAAAAGTAAGTGTGCAAATACAAGTAAATGGACTAGGGTGGGTTGAGTGGTGGTAACATATTGAAAGTTCGTTTCTGACATGTAAACAAAGTTCATTTGCAGTGTTTGAATAAAATCTACAATATCCCTGTCATGTGTTCATTTATTCACTATCTCTAGAGCTATCTCCAAATTTGGCTAGCTTATAAATTATTCATATATTTTCCCCCCTTTTACTGAGCAAAAACTTGTCTTCTACAGCACTGATCCTACTAATGCTTTCTAGAGTCTCACAGGGGTGACAGCTCCAGTCCTTCTCCAGGAGTCTTTTGAGTACTAGAGGGTTTCCCTGATTTCTCACTGCTGACCTCATTCATTCTGGCTACCTACCTAATCCTTGGTGTTTCTTTTGGCATGTGATATAAACCCCTCTCACATCTATTCTCTCTCCTGAGAGGAGTCAGGCTTATTTTATCAGTTTAATTTGTTAATCAGGACTCATTTGTCCTGGACTGTAAGGTCTTTTTTCTCCTATGCTTGTTTTTTTTCCTACATATTCAGTGTTTCTATTTATACCCAACTAGCATGCCAGCAAGGTTTTTATCTGATATGTTTATCCCACAGACAAAGCGTAGCTATTAAAGAATCACCTCCAATCCAACCTTTATCCACTAGTTAGGCCCTTGTGATAGGATTGTCAGTTCTAAGTTTTCACATGACTCCACGTAAATCAGAAGAATTTGGTCAGATTAAATGGTACGGGGCAAAGAGAAAAGAATATATTACCAATGGATTTAAGCCTGGATGATTTGGAGAATGATGTATCTATCCCTGAAAAAGAGTTGGTGAGGCAGGCAGTTTTCAGATCAAGGTGATACATCTGGTGTTGAATACCTTGGGTTGTAGGTCCCTAGAGAGAGGCCTGAGCTGAAGATGAATATTTCAAAGATATTTGCATAGGAGTGATAATTGAAGACATGAGAGGAGATTCATTTTTCAAGAAGTGACAGGTAAAAGACTAGAAACCAAAGGCCAAGAATAATATGTATCTATATTGGAAATGTCTATGGCGTGTAAGCATGTGATCTTCTGAGAATTGGAAGCTAGTCCTAGAACATTATCATGTACATGAAAAACTGATGTAGGAGAACCACACTGGTTTGAATCACCAGGATAAAGAAGAGTCCCGATTTTCTTGTTATCACTTCCCTAAGTCCATGATGCTGCCGTATCTGAGCTGACCTTAATCCCATTAGTATCCCCATTAGCACTACTGCTGCCTTTACCATTACAGCAGCCTACTAGTCACAGTAGTGGTAACCAGGAGGTAGTGACTGAGTGTGAGCTTCAATAGCCAAGCTTTGGAGAAAAGGCAGGCGGGTTCTGTAGCATGATGCCACTTGGAGATATGGAGAGGTTCAGCGGTGACTAGAGCTGGTAGAGGCTAGAGGTCTTCAAAGGTTGGTTGGAGCTGAGCAAAGCAGAAAATTGGAAGAACTGAGGCAAATAAAGGAGCCAGAAAATATGATTTTTAAGACTCACCTTTTTTAAATGCTCAGCATCACTCATCATTAGGGAACTACAGATCAAAACCACAATGAGATACCACCTTACACCTGTCAGAATGGCTAACATTAACAACGCAGGCAACAACAGATGTTGGTGAGGATTCAAAGAAAAAGGATCTCTTTTGCACTGCTGGTGGGAATGGAAACTGGTGCAGCCACTCTGGAAAACAGTATGGAGGTTCCTCAAAAAATTAAAAACAGAACTTCCCTACAACCTAGCAGTTGCACTACTAGGCATTTATCCAAGGGATACAGGTGTGCTGTTTCAGAGGGACATATGGACCCCCATGTTTATAGCAGCACAATCGACAATAGCCAAAGTACGAAAAGAGCCCAAGTGTCTATCAACAGATGAATGGATAAAGAAGATGTGGTACATATACACAATGGAGTATTACTTGGCAATCAAAAAGAATGAAATCTTGCCATTCTCATCAATGTGGATGGAACTAGAGGTTTTATGCTAAGTGAGATTAGTCAGAGAAAGACAAATATCATATGACTTCACACATATGTGGAATGTAAGATACAAAACAGATGAACATAGGGGAAAGGAAGCAAAAATAATATAAAAACAGGGAGGGGGACAAACATAACAGACTCTTAAATACAGAGGACAAACTGAGGGTTGCTGGAGGGGTTGTGGG
Source organism: Felis catus (assembly GCF_018350175.1). Lineage (NCBI taxonomy): Eukaryota > Metazoa > Chordata > Mammalia > Carnivora > Felidae > Felis > Felis catus. The sequence continues at coordinate 100,913,056 of NC_058371.1, read as the reverse complement.
TGGGGAGATGGCTAAATGGGCAAGGGGCATTAAAGGAAGACACTTGTTGGGATGAGCACAGGGTGTTATACATAGGGAATAAATCACTGGATTCTACTCCTGAAATCATTATTGCACTTGGATGTAAATTAAAAAAAAAAAAAAGACCTTTTTTAAAATTTTGAATGAGCAATGGTTGAAAAGCAAGATTCTGTAATCATATCCATGCTACAGTGAATAGGAGCATCTTAACCTGGTTCTTCTTTGCTTTTCACTTTTGTCCTACTTGACCATTTTAGACTTTGACCAACATATAAATAAGTTTTAAAAAGGAACAAAAGACTGGAAACAACTCAAATGTACATTACTTGGGACCTGGTTGAATAAACTATGCAGTTGTAAACAATAAGAAGTGGTTTCTAGGATAAACTGTTAAGTAAAAAAAGGCAAGGCAGAGAAAAGTGTGAATAGTATGCTAACATTTAAAGAAGAGGATGGCAAGAGGACGTAGGAAAGCTTCAGTTTTTAAATATATCCCAGCCAATAAATGGAGAAGGAATAACACATAAGAGCACCATTTCGCAACATTTAATGAAGTAAAGGACTTAGACAATCACAAGTAACTATGAAACCATAGAAAACTACTAAACCTTATGTACCCCAACATCATGTATGAAGGATTTGTTCCCAAAACATCAAGCCACTCAAGCCTCTAGATCTTATTATGAGTTTACAGGAAATACAGGAGACAGAGGAACATGTTAAATCACACCACAGAGATGCTGTCAAGAAAATAAAGAACTGTGTAGGACATATAATCCTGTTTCATCAACATAAATTGTAAGGAGAAGACAGAGAGGATTTTTTAGAAATGAGATACATCAACTAAATACAATACGTAGGTCTTATTTTGATCCCAGTTCAAACAAGAGAGCTATAGAATGTGTTTATGAATAAATGGCAGTATTGTAATACTGACTAAATATTGATAATACTAAGGAATTATTGCTACTTTAATGTGGAAAAATAATGTGGGTTTTTTTAAGGAAAAATCATTCTTTTAGATACATGCTGAAATATTTGTGGATTAAATACTAAATATATTAAATATGTTGTGATTCTGGGATTTGCTTTAAAAACTTTAGTGCAGTGGTGAAGTGTAGGCAAAATAAGGTTGGCCATGAGTTGCTTGTTGTTAAAGCTAAGCAACAGATTAATGAGAGGTCACTGTTTGTTATTGTCTCTACTATTGTGTATATTTGCATTTTCTCTAGTTTAAAAAAAAATAAAGGGAGGGAGATACTATTATCTCCCTAAATGTTTACTAAGGATTTTAGTCTCCTCTATCTCCCCCTTCTCCTCTCTTCTCAGGGGCAAGAATTGGGCAGGTTTACAAAGTATGGTGGTGCTGTCATGAAAGACACTTCCAGTCATCTTTCAGCCACTCAGCTGATATAATGAAGTCAGAGCACTGCAGGCTTCAAATGCTGTCCATTTCATTCCCCTGTTCCTTAAGCCTTGTCAACACACATTTCCAGTTACATGCATTTCCAGTTACAATTGAATTTAGGGACTGTCTCCAAATAAAATTTCCATAACTTCCAAACTAAACAGCTCCAGACTTGAACCTTGTATGTATTAGCTATTTATGGCCCTTCCCCCGTAAAAAGTTGAGTTTTTGTTTGCTTTCTTTTCTGATTTTCATTGTGACTTCTCCAACTGATAAGAAAGAGAATGGATTTAACACAAAGATAACTTTAACCATAACCTACTCTGGAATCATCATTCAAAAGAATAGCTTTACTTTTTTCCTGTAGCTTCCATAATCATTTCCAAAGAAATTGACTGGTGGCCCCTAAGGCTTTTCAACTTTATCATATTTTGGATATCTGTGGCCTGGAAATCAGTTGTACAGCTCAGAATGTTACCTGAACCCCTGATGAGCAGCATGGTCTAAGAAAACAGCAGCTAGAAACAACTAGAACCCCCTGCAGCATGCTGAGCACTGTTTTTTTGGAAGCATGGCCAGCTAGAAGCAAGGGAGGCCATTGCACCACTGGGCACAAGTTCCAGAGTGGCATCTTCTCACAGAACATTTAGAGGTAATGTGTTGCCAAGAGAACATTTGAGAGCATTGTATAAGCAACACAAGTTTACTTACACATAGAGAAAGAGGAAAGCCACTTTTTACATCCTCCCTTTCATTCCTTCCACCCGCCAACATACGCCTGCCTTAAATCACCTGTACTTCCAGCCCTTCCATGGATCTTCACCTCCTGCCTCCAAAAACATTACAGAATTGTCATGTCATCACAGTGTGACCACAGATACACACACACACACACACACAGAGTTGATTTGGTACAGGGGAATGACCTACCTCAATATGGCCCCATCATCATACCCTTCTCCCCAGCCACAGTGATTGGACCACAGTACTCAGACACTTTCCACAGGAGTTTTCATCACTGAAACTGAGAAAATGAGGACTTGGTAGTGGCTGAAGCTGTAAGATATAAAACATAAAAACCGTATTGCCATGTTTTCTACTATGTGGGGAAAACCACTCTGTAGTTAAAGAGGAATAAAACCAAATAAAGTACAGAGAGAAGCAGAGAATCCTGATAGCATTCCAGTCCCTGGTTCCAGATGGTCTGCTGTGCCCAGCCTCACTCTTGTCCTTAGGTTCTGTTAGATTCAATAATATCCTTATAATAAATTCCTCCTTTTGATTCTAATTAGGTTTCTGTCCCTAGCAGTTGAGCCCTAATATACAGCAGATGTCACAGCTGATTGCACCTATTTCCAGACACAAGAGAAGCTGAGGCAGAATTCAGTCCACCTTGCTCAGAGGCATTCACAAATGTAGTGTGAAAACTACTTATGAGTCTCCTTTGATTAAAGTTAGCCTGGTCGCATTTGTTACGGCAATTAAAGAATACATAGCCTTAAAAGTCTTTTCAGTACTTGGGTTTCTTCTTAAAGTAAATAAATCAAAAGTGTTCATTAAAAGATTGATATAAAAATTTAATAATTCTGAGGTTAACCTAAAAACTTAGCCTAATCTTCCATGGGAACATTTGTGTATGTGTGTGTGGGTTTTAAATTCCACAAATATTACTAAAATGAGCAGCCGGCAGAAAGATGTTTTAAAATATTCTGTTTCAGCATGTAAAATCTCGTTTTATTACAGAATTCTTTTGTTAAAGGCACAGACAGCTATGCTGGGTTACTGCCAGAGTGATGGGATTTTAACAGTTCGGTTAATTTTAAAAGATTTGCAAATGCTGGGTTTCAGAACTACGTGGTAAAATGTACTGTGCACTTTAAAAACTGCTTAAACTCATGCCACATCTTGTGAACTTACATTGCATCTGCAAATGAGTGTGCACGTGTTTGCACGTGTGTGTGTAAACACAATTGTCTACCTTCATATGTATGTATGTATATGTTTATTTCAAAGAGAACAGAGCTGGGGGGACAGAGCAAGATGGACCTGTAAAATAATTCAGAATTTCCCTTGGCTTTCCCATTCTTTAGTGTAACTATGGAATGAGTACAAACGATATCTTGAACACACTGTTGCAAAGGTGATATGGGTTTATTTCCAGTTAGATACCAGCATGCTAAAATGGAGGTGCTTGTTCCCAGGGCATACCCTATCTAAAATCTAGTGATTAGATCTACAAATGAAAAAGTACACCCATAAGAGGAAAGTCTTGACACTTGCTTCAATTTTCTCCATTTTATAACATTATAGAGTGCTTTTATGTGTATGTATTTTACCATTTATAATAGAAAATACATTAAGATTGCAAAATAGCTTCCACTGTATCATAATCCCCTTGTGTTCAGTTGACTCATCTCTGTGAAAAAGAAAAATTCTTTTCATGAGAAATGTCTGTTAGTCTCTTTCCAATGATATATTTTTTTGATGGTTAGGAATCTGAGCAGTTTGCCTAGTATAAAACATTTAGGTAAAAGTATGGATACAGTCTTGAAATATATTAAATATACATACTCAAATTCACTCAATTTTATGTCTTTAGATTTTAAGAACTTAATGAATAATTTGTGCTTTAAAAATTCACCATTAGCTCTTTAATGTACTAACTGCCACATTTCTGATAACCAAGCCAATCCCACTAAGTGATAATTTAAGGCACCTTTTAAATTAAATTTTTAATGATTTTTTTATTATTAATAAGTAGTTTCATCTACCTTGCTTTCCCATAACACCTTCTACATCTGTTGATTGCTCTAATGGCCTTTCTCATAGTTTTTAGTTTAGTCTTTACAACTGGACATTTTTAAGTCTTTATTTAGGAAACTTCCTGGCTTTTTCATTGCTGAACTTGACATAAACCTTGTTCTCTCATAAGCAGTTTTGCAAAGGAATTTGGGTAACATTAGTTAAGAAGGAATGGTTAGGTTCCATAATCCATTAAGTAATGGACTTACGGTCAGAAGAGAAACATGTAAGTGTTTTAGTTAGTCTTCATAAACCGAATTATCTTTATTCCCCACCTTGACTTGGACTATGAGTAACTAATGAAAATGATTGTCCTGTGTGGCTTTTAAAGGTACTTGTAACTTCTTCTAAGTTGTATCACATACATAATGATTTTAGTATCAAAATGTAAGAGCTGTATCTCATGTGTCTTTCAAATCAATAAACACAAAGATTTTCCTTTTTTTCCCTTTTTAATGGAAATGCAGTATAAGACAATAAGCCGTATAATTTTGCAGATAAGAAAACAACCCCATCAGTTTCTAAATACCCAGTGTGTACTGTTATTACCAAACATCAAAGTCTACATTAGGTATTTAAGTCTGAAAATTCACTTATGGGCTAACTAAAATTGCACATAGTTAATATATGTCACTTGTAAATCCTAATCTTATCTTGGATACTTAGGTTTTTAATTCCTTAACTAGTCTGCTTAAATTTTCAGTCTTTGTGTATTACCTTAGCTTTTTTTTTTAATAAATGAAATACGATATTAGTCTTTAGATTCCTCTTCATGTCAATAAAGACCTAAGTAAGTTATACCTGGTGGCAGCTGTTGAATGTTTATAAGGTACAAGAGGAAGGTCTAAGAAAGCAAAAACTACTTTCCCGTTACAGTGATTAACTCCACATTGTAACTCCTGTACTCCTCAACTGTGATAATTCTAGCCAAATTACATTCTTACAATAATAAGATAGATATTATGAAGCATTCATAGGATTTTAAAAGATTTGAAATATAGTAACTGTAGCACAGTGGTTCTTAACCCTTTTTGGATAATGGTTTCTTTTTTAGAATATGATGAACACTTTGAACCATCTTTCTAGAAAAAAAAGAAAAAATATATATGTATATGTAAGTTTTTAAGGGTTTCAATATATTCTTAGATCCATTTGGATATCCATAGACCCTAGGTTAAAAATCTTTATTATATGGCCAATAAGCACACAAAACTGGTAAAGTTTTTACATATAATATGATGTGCATAAAGTATAAGATAAGTAATTATAAGTAATCTTTTCACTCCCTGTCATGTGCTGATGGTATACTTAGTGTTTGCTCACCAGGACCTATCTTCAGAAGCCCCCTAGCTAGCTACAAATTGTCAAGTCATTTTTTTTTCTGTTTAACACAGATAGCCATTAAACAGCATGCTATACTCTAGAGATGCCATGCAAGGCTGCTGATCGGCTGGACCAGCATGCAGCCGCCCAGAGAATGGAAAAAGAGAAAGGAGCTCACTATAGATTAAGACTGAGCATTAGGGTGGGTGAAATGGGTGAAGGTGGCCAAAAGGTACAAACTTCCAGTTATGAAATAAGTCTTGGAGATGTAATGTACAGCATAGTGACTATAGTTAATAATCGTGTGTTGTATATTTGAAAATCACTAAGAGAGTAGATCTTAAAAGTTCTCATCACACACACAAAAAAGTGTGTAACTATGTGGTGATGATAGATGTTACACTGTGGTGATCATTTCATAATACATATATATACTGAATCATGTTGTATATCTGAAAGTAATATAATGGCCTATTCCATCATTGCTCAAAAAAAAAAAATGACTGGCTGTAAAGGGGGAAAAGGATCTAACTCCCAAATACTCTACTCTGTGAGAGCTCAAAGATCCCGAGCTGAACAAAATGCAAAAGAAGCTACCCAGGGCATCTGTGACGCTACAGTTTCAGAGGAAACATTTTTATGTGTGTGTTAGTAGGGCAAGATGTGGGGACTGGCTGTGAAGATGGCTGACAGGGGAGAAAACATGTGGTGTGGTTTAACACCACTGCCTACACCTTCCCCCTACCCATCCCCAAAGCCACCCACCTCCCTATCTCCCACAACACTGGCAGAGAGGATCAAACCCTCCAGACTTAGAGGAGAGGCTTATAGCAAGCTGACCTTTCCTGGGTCTCCTCTCCCAAAAACATTCCCTGTCCTGCTCTTCTCTCCTCTTTGCCTGGAGCCAACCTCAAGGTCTCCCATTTATGGATGCTTTTACCCAAGAACTGGTACCTTTTCCAGCTTTCTGGCCATAGCTTGGTCAGCAGTCTTACAAGATTCACAAGTACACACCTCCACTTAGGATGAATCATTGTTCCCAAGACGTTTTTACCTTTTTAATGCATAGTAGACAATTATCTTGGCTGCAGTTGTCACAGCAGGAGGTGTGTGTGTGTGTGTGTGTGTGTGTGTGTGTGTGTGTGTGTGTGTGTGTTTAAGGCAAAAACTAATTTATATCACTGTTCAGAGATGACCTCAGCAGGAGACCTTTTTGCAGACTCCCAAAGGTCAAGGGACATGCTAACCTGTTATGTTGGGGAGTAGAGCAGAGCAAAGGCTGGAGGGCCTTTATGGGACTTCAAGTCTAGTGAGGGAGATAGACATTTACCACAGATAACTCTATATGCTTCCTGGAAACTGATATGATAGAATAGTTCAAGTTGCTACCAGACCATTAAACAAGTGATCCTGAAGCAATCAGACCTGGGAAGATAGTGAGTTTGCCTTCAGGAATGCCTCCCAATGGAAACGTTTACACTGAACTTTGAAGGGTAAATAGGTTAGCCAGTACTGTGCACATCTTGTTCCATGAAAACATTTTGTTTTCTTCACTGCTCTATTCCTGTGGGTACGTTGTACCTGGTACCGTGCAGGTGGTCAATAAAGACTTTTTGAGTAAAGGAATGAATTAGGGGCTCCCAATATCTGTTTGCCCTCTCACCCCTTCCCCTACTACATGGTTCCTGCTTTTTGCATTACCATACCAGTTGGTGTATTTTTTTTTTCAAAACTAAAAATACTTTTTTTCTTATATGGTTTAATTAATGTTAGAAACATTTAAAATTCCCATAGGTACATATGGTTGTAGAAACAGTAAGAATGAAAACTCCCAAATCTTTCTTTCCCCAGCTCTTTCCTCTGTAGAATGATAGATTTGTTTGTAAATTGTAAAAAAAAAAAAAAAAAAAAAACTAGGATGGGCTTCTCCGAGCAGGTGGTAATGATGAAAGGTTGCACATCTGATGTACACAAACTTCAGTGTTATGTACAGATCAGCAAAATTAAGCAACCAATGGACTCCTCCACCTTCTTTAATGCCATTAAGCTTTAGTGTGTTTTTACAGAAACTCTTTTCTTTTGACTCAGTACCAGGCATGGCATTCTAGATAGTGACTTTAACATAATCCCAGATGGATTAATTATCATAAAGCTTATTTTGCAGACAATCTTAAGGAATTTAGCCCAAGGGCAATAGGCAATTCCTTAAATCTGAAGTTTGCCCCCCACGATCCTCACTTCTAGCCTCATCACATAAAAAGTTTTCGGTGAGGTGGCACTGTGAAGTTCCCTAAAGCAAGCGCGACTCTCTTCCCGTCTGAATTCCCTTCTCGGGCCCTGTTTTACGCCGTGGGCTGCTTTCTGGGCAGTTTGGGGCGCCCCTCGCCGTTTGTGCGTGTGACAGCCTGACTTCCATCTGCTGCTCTGCGGCCAGGAGCCTGCTGCGCTCCCTTCAGTCACATCTTTCATGCCCGGCCATTCAGCCACCTTTCAGCACGTCTCAATGGGCCGGGGAGAATGGGCCCTCGGCATCCACAGGAGCACATAATCTCCCAGGTAGCCTCCTCCTTGAAGCACCTCCAGTGCACGCTGTTCGCAAACAGCAGGACACCACTCTCTACTGGGCTCCTAATCCCTCCGACACACAGGGGAAGGAGGTCGCCGGGCTGTGAAAGAGAAAAGAAAGGCGAGGGGGCGGGAGGGCGGGAGCGCACACAATGTCAGCCCGCGGCCGCCAGCGGCTGCGCCACAATCAGCGCCAGCTGCAGCCCAATTAAGCTCAACAGGTCACAGGTGTTCCAGACAGAAGATGCTTTTAACAAAACCACTTTCTTGAAAATACCTAAGACTTTTTAAAGCACTGCAGCCCATTTCTTTTGGTGGATTCTTTAAAGCTATTTAGTACACTTGAAATACAAAGAAGCTGAAAAGCACATTTAGGCCTCGCTGGAAGGCGCCCTTTCTTCTTGCCAAACAGCAGGAGCAGCAGCGCGGCCGCCGCAGGGCCCGGGGAGCACCGCTCTGCCTCTGCGTGGATTCTCTGCAGCTGCCCGGGCCCGGGCTGGGGCGGCTCTCTTCTCCGGTTCCGTCCCTGCGGATACTCTGCCGCGTACCGTGCCGTTCACCTGCTCGTGCTAGAAACTGCCCCCTGGCTGTATCTCTGTACTCATACCCTGCAGTCCCTAGGCTGCCGCGGCCGGTTCCCTAAGAACTTTGAAGCAGCACTGCCAGGGACTGATTAAACTAGGTACACGAGGTCAGCTCTCCAGAGCCGCGGTTCTCACCGTCCGAGGACACCCTATGAATAAGCCTCCTCTTCCGGCACGTTTAAAATTGCCGACTTTTTCTCCACAGATCTGAGGCCTTCCTTTGCCTGCAGAGTGGGGTGATGGGAGCCAAACAGAACGTCAGCTGTGTTACCCTCCCGCCTCTCTTGGAGGACACATAATCTCTGCGAGGTCGTTAGGAACTTGGTGACGGTTAAGTTAGCATTTCAACCTGCCTGTTGGAAGTGCGCAAGCAGTTCTTAGCTCCCCCATTAGGCCTACTTGGGGCAGCAACCCTTTTTCCCAACCTTACATGCCACTCATGGGGATGTGTTCCTGATGTCCTTCTCATAATCTGGTTACAGCCAACAGAAAAGGGCACATACTACCCAGGCCTTATTTGGAAGTCGAAGCAATTGTACGTAAATTATTGGTGGGTTTCTAATCTGTCAGTGCCCAGAAAAGAAGGTGGTGCTCCTGTTAAACTGGAAAGAACACAGGCAGGGCTATAGCACAGGATACCCAAAGTAGCGCCCAGCATTTTCGGGTTTTTCTACCCAATGACTAGGTTTTGGTAAAGTCTTTGCCTTGATTATTTGTCACATCATTTTTTTTTAAACTACCACTGCCTGCTTAGAAACCGTGTGGGTTTTCATTTTCGCAATACCCCTGTTTCTCTTTTACTAAGCTGAGCCACCTGTTTAAACTCTTCTTGTCTCGTGCATTGGGGGAAAGAACCCTAGGCTGTGTATAAGAGGTTTCATTTTTTTTCCACAGTGAAGTAAGACATTGTTCTTATTCTTCATGGCATTCAGAATTCTGCACAATTGCCTCTTTTGCCCTTTTGCATTTAAAAGTGAGGTAATTAGATTTCCCAAGGTTCAATGGTCAAGAGCCTTCTCCTCCTGGGAAGTTGCTTCCCCACACCCTCCCGAGTGGAGTTGTCTCACGTAATCCAGTTATTGCTGTTTTGTTCTTCTAAAGCCACTGCTTTTTCAGAAGGCAAGTATAGCATAAAAATTCATACTCATATGTCCTCTTTCATTGCTGAGTTACTTTTTCCCTGCATTTGAAAATGATTACTATTTTCCTCAGTGACTTCGTTTTGAGGATTTCTAAATATTTTCACTAAAAAATCGTTTCCTTTCCTACCTGTTGGGAGCTCATTTCAGATACACCTTAATAGAGAGTTCCTGCTTTTTATGTTGTCTTTAAGGTATCTGTTGGCTCTATTACTATTGTAGAATACATGAAAAGAGAATTTGTGGCATGTTGGCACCAAAGAAATGGGTGTCATGGCCACCGAAACAACGTGTCTTAGTTTAGCTCTGACAATGAAATCTTAGGCCCACTCTGCTTGTCTTTTGTCTCATTTTCTCATTTTCCCAAACAAATAATACTTTCACTTTTGCAGCAAGGCACATATACATCTTAAAAGTTTGGGAATCAATTCTTTAGTCAAACTGAAAAAAGAACACAGACTTCAGACACTCAGTTTTACAGAGCCAGCCAAAACAGTGTTGCTTTTCCAGCCTAATGGCGAAAGCAACCTTACTGGTAGTTGGCTAATAATTCATTTAAATGATCTAGTCTGCAGCCTATGGGGGAAGAGAAGGACATGGTGAAGGGATTAGGGGAAAGCTTCCAAAATCTTTTTGCCAAAGATATTAATGCATTCGAGTGCCAAGAGTTTTCTTTCTAAACGGGTTGGTTTAACATTCCAGACAGTCTGTGATTCAAATTCATCTATTCATCTACACATCTTCTCATGAGGTTCTTCTGTAGCCTCATGGAAGAAATTCAGCTGAATTCCCCCATCACTGAACAGTCCCAGATTCCATGTGGTTTTGAATGCGATGCCAGGAGAATGATGAGTTGTGTGGTCCCTGTATACACTGTATACACTGTATACATACATATATATACACACACACACACACACACACTGTATACATATATATGTGTATATATATATACACACTATATACATATATATATATGTGTGTGTGTATATATATATATATATATACACACAGTGTATACAGTGTATACAGGGACCACACAACTCATCATTCTCCTGGCATCCATATATATATATATATATATATATATACACATATATATATGTATATATATACACATATGCATACTTATACTTATCTCATTAGGTTTTCTTACAAACTTTAGAGATAGTAATGAGAAAACTCCCACTTGAAGTTAAAAGCCCTTGTCAGTTTCTGTAGTATCCAATCCCAAATAAAGAGAGATGTATTGGCAAATTTAATCTAAAAAAGACCTCACTCTTTCAGTTTCATACAGAAAAGAAAATCCATCAACAGTTGATTGATACCAGGTTATTTTCATCAAATGGGACAAAAGATCACCATTTGCACAATTTTGGGGTTCTCCCCCCACCGCCACCAAAGCTTCCATTTCAGTCCCCTAACCTAATATAAATTACTGCATTATTAGTAAATTTTCAGGCATGTTTCTTCATTACAGCACAGTTTTTCCCATGACAACACAGCAAAAACGTTCCCGTCCCTATGTAAAAAATTTTGATACCTCAGGAAGCTTCCCTCAAAATAACACAGACATACTTGTATTCTTGATAAAATTTCTAATTTCTATTACTTCTAAGGAAGGAACTAGATTTAAAGTAGGTCCCCAGACTAAAACATTGCTTAAGACAACATATATCACAGTGTTAAACAATTTTTGTTACTAATGTAACTGACAAAGTACAACTGACAAAGTGCAGGTTATATGAAACATAGAATAAAATATTATAGGATATAGACCAAATATGAAAAAGATACATATAATGTGTACTTTTTGGAAACTTTGTTTATAGTTAAGGAACTGTTCAGTTCGATTCAACAAATATGCATTGACCGTTTATATCTCCAGAACCCAAATGTGTGCTGTGGCTGCTGCCTTTTGACCCCATTAAACAGACTGGTCCTTCTCCAGTATCTTTTTTCTCCCTTGCCCTCTTTTCTCCATTCTGGAATAGGAGAGAGCAAAAGAAAAAAAAAAAAGGCTATGAAATAGGCAAAAGCCATATTGTGTCCTTATTGAATTGTTTTGTATTGGTTAACACCTTTGAGAACGTTTGCTGAAGATCACCAGTAATTCAAGAGATAGCCACTTAGAGGTGTTCTGCCAAAACCAGGGCAATTCTGTGTATTGTGGGAAACAGAGTGTATGCACTGTTACCTAAAACTTGATCACGAAATACTTGTTCCTCTGAAAAGACATTAATATGGCAGGGCAAATGCTGGCAGGGGCCCTGAGAGCAAGCTGCACTTTTCTTGGGAAGTATGGTATCTTTGGAACTCATGCTAAAGTAAGTGACCCCAGAGCAAATAGAAACCACCCATCATGAAATGGGCCTCCTAAGAATACTTCCATTTTCACACCTACCTTTCTATTTGGGTTAAGAGAGAATCAATAATCCAATTAATGCTTTCATTTTGGAATTTCTAAGAAGCTCTTTCATGAGGAAGAAATAAAAACAAAGGAACCTTTAGGAGTTATTCTCTATCAGCTGCTTGTGCATCAGCTGCTTGTGAATTGGGTTTAGAGATTTAAAGATGACTGCCATTGACTAGCCTTCACTGTCATTATGGCCCACATGACTTCTGAAAACTATCATTGTTATTTTTAGTGACATTTTGATGACAGAACTTCTCTCTCTCTCTCTCTCTCTCTCTCTCTCTCTCTCTCTCTTTAAATTCTTCATTTTGGCTACTGAGGCTGGAAGAGTACAATCTCTGGTCTCTTTCTCCCCACCTTGCTGTTTCTTTGCTCACTTTACCCCTCCTGCTCAGAATGCCCTTTTCTCCCCTATACGTATATCTAAATTCCGTCCTTCCCAGTTCGGTTTATGAAGCAGTAATTTCTCTCTTCTTTCCATACCAAAGCACTTTTCCTTTTGCCTTGCTTAACAGTACCTCTAATACCATGCCACATTGGACAATTGATGTTCATTCCTTACTGGTTTGAGAGTACCAGAAGACAGATACCACATCTTGGACATCTCTGAATCCTCTACTGGGCCTCATCTAGTTGTTATACAGAGTAGTTATTCAGTGGATGTTGATTGATGAAAGAGTGACTGGTTAATGATTTATAGTGTCTTACTTCCTCTCAATTACTAGTTGTGTATTGCTAAGCAAATATGATAGGAAAATAAAAATGGTAGAAAGTATTGCCTAATTGACTGGTTCTTCAGAGCATCCCTGATAAATAATATAAAACAGGAAAACATTTATCGAAGCAAGTGTTGAATTCAGACACTCCTTCTGCCACTCTGGAAGTGCTAACAACTGTGATCTGTCTTCTGTACAGAGGAAGACACCTTTCTATGTGGCATCTGAATGCCAGGATTCAGCTGCTCTGATTCCCTTGTCATTGTCTCTCAAAGGTTCTACAGGGCATCTCTTTCTAACTCAAACATTGTTAGTGCTCTCGTCAAAACTCTGTCCAACTTTTCTATACCTCACAATTTTGTAGTTCTCCAAATTGGATGGAATTGTTAATTAAGGGTCAGGCCAGTCCTAAATATAGTAGGGGAATTACTCTTGAGTGTTAACATATGCTAGAGGCTCTAAGCTACAAACATCCAGCTTTCAAGTGGCTGTTACTGCTCTGACCACATCTCGCCACCAGTGCCCCCCCATCACTGTCCTGGAAGCTGCCACATAAAAGCAAAAAGCAATTTATAGCTTAGGAAAATCTATAGACAGAGATGTGAAGGAAAGAAAGTTGATCTGCAAGAGGAATTGCTCAGGGTTGCTGACCCTAAGGACAGCCTTCAAGGCCTCAGTGACCTGTCACTTCCCATTACCTACATTTCTCTACCATGCCTTGTTAGGCTATCTGAGATTCCGATGATTAGAGGAGTATAACCATTTCTTCTTCTCCCAGTTTGATTACTGTATATTGAGAGAGGAAGCCTACTAGACTGTTAGTTCTCTTTCTCAGATGTACCAGCAGTGTGAGCTACTCACTATCTGGCCATGTGAAGCAAATTCCAGGAACTTGGAGAGGTTCCAGACAGCCTTGTGGTCACCTCTCCCTTTCCTCCACCCAACCTCCCTACACCCCCCCCCCCAACACCAGCTTACTGTGTTTATCTGGCCACTCTGTTTGCCATGCTCCCATCAGATATTGTACACTATTAGTGGGATCCCTGAATTATACAAAATCGAGGGGCGGGGCAGGGAGTGTTCACATAGCAATTAATTAGTACTGCCATTAGCATTGTCTAGGACATGGGGTAGGTACTCAGTAAATGTCTGTAGCCATTATGTACTGGATCCAGTATTCTCTGAGGTAAGTCTCAGTTATGAAGTATGCAAGACATGGCACTGGTGACTTCTGTACTCCACTTAGCATGGGAAAGGACCCACATGATGGAAACATTCCCTGTACTGTCTCAGACAAAGAGCTAGAAGTCCACCAGCCAGCAGGAAATTCAGGCCTTTCTGCCTCTCCCACTGATCCTTCAAACTTTTCAGCCTTGCAGCCATTGCTTCAAATTCTTGCAGGTAACAGAAGTGCTGCTGCGATGGAGGGAAGGAAGGAGTTGAGGCTTTTCTCCACTTTGTTCCTTTTTCCTCCCTTCGTGGAGGTCCTCAAGGTCCCTTTGGAACAGAGTGGAACCATTGGATAGCCAGTTTACCATGCTAGGCATTTCATGTGCTTCTACTGTGCTTATTAATTATTATATCTTGTTTTCAAAATAACTCTTTCTGCACCAGTATATGTGATGAAGTTATTTTACTAAGCCCTGGAAGTTTTGTTTTTTTCCTTCAACAAGTTGGTAGCCACTCTTTTTGGAAAAGCATTAACATGCATAAGCACTATAGTCAACTTCAGGGCTCATTAATGAAGCCCAGAACTAATAGTTACATTGTCGTAATTTGACAAAGCCATCTAAATCTATGCAAGTTTTTTGAAAGCTCCCTAAACATGCTGCTAAATCCCCTAAAAAGCTACTAAACTGCTTTGGCAGCCATTAGCCCAGCATAAGCAGAGGAACTCTTTTCAGTAAGTGAACAAACAGAGAAAATATGCTGAATGGCTGGACAAATGTGTTTCAGCTGGCCCTTTCATTTACCGATATAAAGGTGCAGTCAGTATCAATCACTGTTTTCCCTGTTGCCCTGAAAATCACAATATCTCTTTTCATCCCACAAGCTCTTTTCACCACAGTAATGTGTCTTTAGAATGACACTGGCATCAGCCTGCTTCCGCTGTCTGAAGTCCAGAGAGCTTAAAAACACATTTCAGGATTCAAGACTTGAACCTTCCTCCCCTTCCGTTTTCCTACCGCCCACTCTGTCCTCCCTCCTTCTGCATCCATTCCACCCCCTCCCCAGATTCTTTTCAATTCTTGCAGCTTTCCTCACTGAGTAAACAAAATTCACTTCTCTGTTCTAAAGCAGCTCTCCAAAGTAAACTTAGAAAACTCTATCTGATATTCCCAAGATTTAAGAACTTGTTCAAGAGATGCACATAAAGAAATGCTTTTACATGTCGGTAATACATCAAAGGTTGAAAGTAATGTGGAAATTCTATGCCATGACAAGGTGCACTGATGCGCAGGACTTCACTGTATATCGGAGTAGCTCCCTCCTCTGCCCTCACCCCCTTATCACTTGGTTCTTACCTGCCCCCACCACACATACACACTCATCTTTTGTCATCTTGTATTAGAAGTATGTGCCTGTGTGTCTGTTCCACCTTTATCAGTTGTGGGCTTCTTAAGAACGAATGCCATATCTTATATATCTTTTTGCTGCTCCTGATTCTGAGTACTTACTACATGGTTTTGGAATGAAGATGATTACTTTTTGTCCTTTTGAAAACTGAAGTGGAATAACCATGAAGATAAATGTTGGCAAGGGTGCTTATAGTTGAAGCAGTTACCACGGATGAATATTTGAAATATATTCAGTTGAATCCATTGAAATATTGATTGTCTTTTCTCTCCCCTTTTTTGTTTTGTATGTTTGTTTTTGTGTGTTTTGCTTCAGATTATAGCTGTCTGTAGAGAGGCGGCTCTTCTGGCTCTGGAAGAAGACATTCAAGCCAACCACATTATGAGAAGACATTTTACTCAAGCCTTGAGCACTGTGACACCCAGAATTCCTAAATCATTGAGACGTTTCTATGAAGAGTATCAGGAGAAGAGCGGGCTACATACACTCTGAGAAAGTATGCATGTTCAGTATGCTAAAAATGCTTTCTAGAGAAAACTTGTTTCTTTTTAAAATTTTGTCTTGAGAATGTCCAAAAAAAACCTCTCATAAGCAAAATGTCTGAAATTGAGAGGCTTCAGTGTTTAAAGACATTTTAAATCATATGGATACAATGAAAATGTCCATGAAAATCTTTGGACACAAGTTTAAGTCAGTTTTATCTGGAAATGTGTGCTGTTTTAAAGAGCAAACTTCAGCTTTTTCATTTTTGACCTAGTTTATTCATCTCATGAAATGCTTTCCTCACTCCAGAATCTGTTTCACTGCATTGCTAAATGCCCAGCCTGTGAGCCTCAGTTTTATACGAGAACATAGAAAATGCATGTGGTTGGGCACCTAAGTGGTTCAGTCATTTAAGTGTCCATCTCTTGATTTCAGCCCACAGTTTGTGAGTTCAAGTCCCACATAGGGCTCTGCACTGCCAGCATGGAGCCTGCTTGGGATTCATTATCTCTCTCTCCCTCTCTCTCTCTCTCTCTCTCTCTCTCCCTCCCTCCCTCTCTCTCTTTCTCTCACTCTCCCCCCGCCACTTGCTCCTCTCTCTAAATAAATAAGTAAAAGAAAATGCGTGTGGATTAATCCGTAGTGAGAAATATTTACAGACCATTATTTTTAAAGGCCAGCCAGTGGAATAGACAAATGCACAAACCAAACTTTTGTGGCCTTGTTTCTAGACATGTATTTGTTTTCATTATAATTCACACCTACATGTTTGCTTTGGCCTTCTTAATCTCTACTTATGAC
The DNA here is from genome assembly GCF_018350175.1 of Felis catus. NCBI lineage: Eukaryota > Metazoa > Chordata > Mammalia > Carnivora > Felidae > Felis > Felis catus. The sequence goes on along the minus strand of NC_058371.1, from coordinate 100,896,221 downwards.
AATAAAAAAAGAGAGAGAGAGAGAATTGAGAGTTATTTCATGTAATCCCCCTTGCCAAGTTTAAAAAATTGGAAACGTCGGGGCGCTTGGGTGTCTCAGTCAGTTAAGTGTCTGACTTCAGCTCAGATCGTGATCTCACGGTTCGTGATTTTGAACCCCATGTCAGGCTGTGTGCTGACAGCTCAGAACCTGGAACCTGCTTCAGATTCTGTGTCTACCTTTCTCTCTACCCCTCCCCCACTTGTGCTCTGTCTCTGTCTCTGTCTCTGTCTCTCTCTCTCTCTCAAAAATAAATAAACATTAAAAAAAATTTTTTTTAATTGGAAACATAAGCCCAGTTCAGGCCTAGAGCAATAGACTTGTTTTGTTTTGTTTCATAAGATACTATAAATAAATTGTGTGTTCATGTTTTGAGTTGCACACATTTTCAGGTTACCAATAAACTTTTTCATTTCAAAGATAAACCAAATTAATTGTACTATTAGTCATATTTTCTTATGTTGCATTTTAAATATATGTATTTTTGCTCTTAATTCTTTATCTTTGGAATTTCTTGACACTTTAATATTATATAAATATCTTTGAAAAACTGTCGGAAATCGATTCCCTGACTTCCAGTTCAGAAACTGGCAATGGAAAGAATGTGCCCTAGATCTTTGAAAATTTCCAGAAAGACAAGTCAGGCAAGAAATACCTGATTATCAAAATAATGGGACTATACAGTTTTGTGGTGGTAGATATTCTGAAGTCATGTCTCAACTGTCTTATCCTTTGACTATCAAAAATAGATTTGCAAGGCGTTTTTTTCCCAGACTACATTGGTTTATTAGTATATACACGAAATCACTAGGGGACAAAGAATATTACTACTATTTAGAGCTCTGTTGTCAAATAGACACTAGTCACATATGACTATTTAAATTTTAATGAATTAAAATTAAATAATATTAAAAATTTAGTTCACCAGACACATTAACCACATTTCAGGTGTTCAGTAGTCATGTGTGGTAAATGTCTGCCATGTGGACAGAATAAATTGTAGACCACTTCCATCACTCAGAACGTTCTGTTGGTTTCTGCTGATTTAGAATAGAAGGCTTACTCAATGAAATAAATAGGACCTTGAAATTACTTTTATGCTTCCCATTTTCCCTTCAGTTATTAGAGGACCATAACTTCTTCCCTCTAAGTGCCAAGGGCACAAAATAAATAAAAAAAACCTATCCCCAAAGGCCTAAACAGAAAAAAAATTAAATTCTTGTTGCCAATAAAATAAAAATCAGAACAGCAAGCTTCACCTGACACAGGCTTTCAAGCTGGAAGCTGGGTGGTGGGGAGGAAGGTGGTGATCTCAACAAGGAGTTCAGATGTTAATGGCCACTTAGACCCTTCAACCCATGTGACGTACAAAGTTATAACTGAGCCTCATATAGAATGCCCAGGTCATTAAAGACCAACACCTTCAGTGTAAGGGCAGACTAGAAAAGAAATTCTGCTGGCAAGAGAGGTCACAGGGAGCCCTCTTGACTTAAGTCTGTGCTTTGGATTAAACAAAAAAAGAGGCTCCTCTGAGAATTCTGACTACAAGCTTACCTGACCACAGGTTCCAGGCTTGAATTCGCACCACCTTTGTGATACGGAAACTTGACACCTAAAAATTAACATGAAAACATCCTTGGAGATATCCTTGGAGTGACTAGCAGTTGCAGTAGTCAGAGGAACATATCCTCACCCAGACCACAGAGGATTCCAACAGTTAAAACCCTGCTTGCAGAGTGTATAATCCCCAAGGTTGTGGATCACTAGAGCCTCACACTCTGCTAGTAGAACATAAATTGGTACAGCTACTTTGGAAAGCCAGCTAGCATATCTAGTAATGTTGAAGATTCTATAAATTAAGTGTTCTCTTTGGTGTATATCTCAGAGCAAGTTTTTTACAATGAGGTAATGAATAAGAAAATCATAGCACCATTATTTCTAAGGAGTACGAAACTGGAAACAATCTATCTCATCAGTCAGAGAATGGATTTCTACCCAATACCCACACATTGCTGTACTTATGGCAGTAAAAGTAATTCGAGCTACATGGAAAACAAGAATTTCAAAAAGAACATTTTGGAAGAATACTTGCAATTTTTTTTAAGTTTAAGGCATGCAAAATAATATATATTGTTTATGGGGACATGTGTAATAAACGACTTGTGGAATGGAAATGAAAAGCATCAAATATGGGGGAGGAAATTCCTCAAGGGAGAAAAGGCTGAAATGTCATATCTTAAACTGCATTATGTGAATACACGTGTTGATTGCAATACAGTCTACACTTTTTTTATCCCTAAGTGTTTCATTATAATTCTTAAAAGATGAGCCTTAAATTGGTACATTATGGTGCAAGGGCAAGATGTATCTCTAGCCGTATTCTGCATCCTAACCAACATCACAGTCCTGTCATTCCACCCAATCCTTGGACATCCAACGCAATCCACAGTGCCTACCATTCCGTGTGTCTGGAAAATCAGAAGTACCAGTATGATGGAATAAAATGCAAGAAGGCCAAATTAAAAAAAAAAAAAAAATCAGGCTTTCAGGACCCAAGAAACACTAGAGAAATTTGTTGGTGAGAGTTTGTGTTTAGGTGATATATGCCTTATGGCAGGGATGGGAGAAATTAAATCTGGAGTCAGACATCTGTTTCCATGACACTGATCACACAGGAGTAGGAAGTTAAGAATTTTAAAAGATTTTAGAGCATTACATCTTTAATCTATTACAAACCAGTTATTTTTTATATCTTTAGCTAGCTAACTATGGCCATTGAAAAGGCAAATAGTTTTTATTTGAATTTTGTGCCCTCTTAATAACAGTACCAGGAAAAAATAAGAGTCCTAGAAAAGAGCAGGTCTGGGGTCACTAATTACAATTTACCCCGGTGTCATCTGCATGAGGCTTTTACTTCTGATTCCAGAGTGTCATATGTATGGATTTAAAATAGTGTGTGATCCTGTTATTGGGGTTTGTTTGTGATCAGATTACACAGTATAGTTCATGGAAAATTTAAGTTCAACAAGAAAAGAAAATGTCCAGTTTCCTGTCTTAAGAAAGCAAGACTTTATTGGCATCTGGTCAAAAGTTTGTTGTTGATCCAGATTCTCTTCAGGATTTTGGGGTACTCACATTGACAGGTTTTTTTTCAGTGCTTAGGTTTTATTTCAAATAATTAAATTAGTGTTTCTATCTAACAACAATACTTAGAAGAATGGCTTCTAGCTTTTACTTCTCTATGACCAGGAAAGTGTGTAAGCTTATTACTGACTGCCCTAACTTTGCTTGAAAAATGTTCAGTTCTGTGTTATTTCTAATGTATTAAACAGGTTTTTTAAATAATGTATAGGTTTTCCACTTTGGAAAAATAATTATTGAAGTTGTAGAAAAACCAAACTTGAGTATATGTTTAATTTATCTTGATCAGGAAAAGGCTGCAGAAAGCTGCTATAAAGGTAGAATGAAGTTATTTCACTAGCCTGTTGTTACTTAAATTTCTGAACTTAAGGTCGTTAGAGTTGGTTTGTTTTGTCATGTTTCCCTGAGTTTTTCTGTTAAAGATGAGCACATACCAAAGCACCCTTTGAAATTATATATGGGTTGAATCAACAGTAATTTTCAAATATGGCCCACACAGAAATTCTTTTTTTAAAAAAAAGATGTTTATTTACTTTTGAGAAAGAGAGACAGAGTGTGAGCAGGGGAGGGGCAGAGAGAGAGAGACACAGAATCCAAAGCAGGCTCCAGGCTCTGAGCTGTCAGCACAGAGCCCAACGCAGGGCTCAAACTCACGAACCGTGAGATCATGACCTGGGCCAAAGTCAGATGCTTAACCAACTGAGCCACCCAGGCATCTCAGGTCCACACAGAAACTCTAATGCCCCAAATTGATTTGCCTTCCTTCCTTTCAGTTTTCATTATAATAGTTGTATGCATGGATAGACTTTTAGACTTTTTACCTAATATCTATGTCAAATATACTCCAATAGCCTATATCTTTTAGGACTTTATTTTGGGGAAAAGAATTCATTCTAGAAAACTTAGGCAGAAAGAGACGTTGCAAGGTTTTAAATGGTTCACAAAATCATTGGGAAATTTGTAGACTCCTCTTTCAAGACTTAAGTGATAAACATTTCTGGAAAGATGGTTAAAATGGTGCACTTAACACACCACACACAACAGAACTTAAGGAAATTAAAAAAAAGATAAATTGTTCATCTGTGCTGAAATCAGGGAACAGATAAACTCTGGGTTAAGTATTTCAAAGGCTATCCAGAAAGTACAACACATTTCGGACCAACTTAAAAAGAATCCAGGAAGTTCAGTATATACTTTGCTTGAGAACACATATGATAGGAAATATTTGGTTTCAAGACACCATCAGTTGTAAGATTATTAATTTAAAAACATTCTTTTTTTGGAAAATAAATAAATTACTGTGATTTCACTATTAATATTATTACAACCTGATTTCAGAAACTGTCAAATGTGAAAAATATTAAAATCAGTCAAATACAGTTAAGTGAGATGGGAACTGACATGTAATAATAATATGTTCATATATTTGTCATAAACCCACAGCAATTAAAATACTATTTGCAGCAACATAATCATAAAAAATAATAGAAACGTTGACAGGTAAAAGGAGAGTCAAGGATACAGGGCCCAGGTTATTTGGGGCCAGGAATAATCACAGTTTGAAATATCCCACAGGGAAATAGCAACAGGGGAATGACGCCAGAAATCTGGGGGGAAAGGCTGGGAGTCTGGACAAACAAATTACCAAAAGATAAAGCTGGAGCACATTAGGAGGGACATTTTCTGGGGAAAGAGAAAAAAAGTTTAGAATACAACATCTTTGAAGTCTTAAAAATGTTAAAATATAGGCATTGTGATTCAGGGTATAATAAAACATTTGAGTAAGATTTAAAAGGAACAGAGCTAATGGATTTATTTATAATTTATTCCACAAATATACCCCCCACAGCTACAAAAAGGCATATTATTTACCATTTTTTTCTCCCTCTCCACCCCCCCTTTTGGTGAAGTATTCATTATAGCCTTATTGTACCACAATAACAAAACATTACAATAATTCAAGTATCTATCAGTAGGGTCTGCTTTATTATGGTATATCCATACAGTGGAACATTATAGTGCTGTAAAAAAAAAAAAGGAAAGAAATAAACTCTGTAAATTGATTTAGTAATTATCTTCAAGATACAGAGATCTAAATAACTTAGATATATGCCTACACCCTGCAAACAGAATGTATATCATTTTATTCTCTCATATATCTATATAAATTATGTAATAGGGTGCATACACACACACACACACACACACACACACAAATATTTGCAAACACAGAAATGGTGCAGAATATGCTTTATAACCACCGTGTAATAAAACTAAAACTGAGAAATGTAGAAACAAAAAACCCCAACTGTTTAGACGTTCAAAATTCATCTTGAAATGATTCTTTGATCAAAGAGAAAATCAAAACCAAAATCAAAAACAAAATCAAAAACAAAATAATGAAAATACTATATATCAGAATCTATGGGATTCTAAACATTTTCATTAACAAAATAAGATTAAATTAAGCATTCTCCTCAAAAAGTTATTATAAATAACTCCAAAATTAACCTCAGGAAAATATAACAGTAAAAGCTAAAATTAACAAAAAACAAAAAATGATTGATCCAATGCTATTCTTTGGAGAAAAAAATCCACACCAAATTAATCTTTTTGTGGTGGACAGAATATACCCCCCACACACGTATACCCACAAAGACTTACACATTCTGGTCCCTAGAAACTGAATATAATACATTACCTTAAATGGCAAAAGGGACTTTATAGACATGATTAAATTAAACATCTTGAAATGAGAGAACCCTGGATTTTCTACATAGGCCCAATGTAATCCTAAAATCCCTTATAGGAACTTTAAGTCCCTTATAGGAAGTCCCTTATAGGAGTCCCTACAAGGAACATAAAGTCCCTTATAGGAAAAGGAGGCAGGAGAATCTGAATCAGAGGAGAGGTCAGAGAGAGAAATTTGAAGATGTTACACTGTTTGCTGGCTTTGAAGATGGAGGAAGGGTCCAGGAGCCCAGGAATGCAGGCAGCCTCTGGAAGCTGGAAAAAGACAAGGAAAAGGATAGCCCCTAATGCCTCCAGCCCTGCCAATGCCTTGATTTTAGTCCCATTTCATAGACTTACTGCAGACTTCTGACCTCCAAAACTGTTACAGAAAATGTGTGTTGTTTTAAGCCACTGTTTGCAATAATATATTATAGCAGCAATAGTAAACTAATACGCTTTCTGTTTTGATTTTTAAAAGATAGGAAAGCCACAAACACACAAAATTGAGGGGAACAGAAACCATATTTATGAATGGAATAAAAAATTAAGAATTTTGTATACTTGTCCCAATAAATGTGAAAACCCTGGTGAAATTGTTGATTTTCATATAGCTACCTCTCAGAAATTTGTAAGCTCAGATGGTTTTATAGGCTAAAAGTCATTCAGATTTTCAATCCCAATCATCATTATGCTATTTAAATTGTTTCAGAGCATAAAGTCCCAGTCCCTACTCTGACTAATATAGTGCCAACCCCCTTTCACTAGCTACATATCTTTAAAAAGTGGCTCAGAGAGCATGGAACCTTGGTACCCATTCCCCATACCTTGCTCTATGCATCTTTCCATCTGGCTGTTCCTGAGTTTTATCTTTGATAAGCCAGTGATCTATCTAGTAAGTAAAATGTTTCTCTGAGTTCCATGAGTAGCTCTAGCAAATTAATCAACCCAAAGGAGTGGGTCATGAGAACCTCCGATTTATAGACAGTCATAGGTACAGGTGACAGCTTGCAATGGTGATTGGCATCTGAAGGTGGGGTTGGGGGGGGGGTGGCTGCATTGGAAGAAGGAGGGGGAGCAGTCTTAGAGAACTGAGCTTTTAACCTGTGGGATCTGACAATATCACCAATGTCAGAATTGAACTGAATTGAGTTAATAGCTTGATGTTTGGAAGAAAACCACCCCCCCCCCCCCTCAGAATTGGTGTCAGAATCATTTTTGGTTTTTTATGGACTTCTGAAAAGGATTGTCAAATAAATATATGCTACATTAACTATATGGCAGCAATAATTCTTACTGGTGCTGACTTTCATATGGTAATCACGTATCTGCTCTTTTTGTGTAAGAAAGTACTGTTTCCTGAATTTCATCAGTTGTTCAAATATTGTCTTTAAAATGCATATGGTCAAAATCTTTTCTGCATATTCTCATGACATAAACAAACAAATACAAACCTCAACAATATTTAGATTTGGGAGTAAGTTATAGAGCCTGATTCCACCCTAATTATACAACTTTGTTTTCAACCATTCCCAAACAATGCTTTCTATATTTGTTAAACATTGTGAGTTTAGATCTTATTTAGTTTGCAATGGAAAGCCCATGTTCTATTTCGAGTTTGATGGTCCATAGAGCTTCTCTCATTTCTAATCTCTTGGAATCATTTTAGCCAAAATATCTCTTCTCTCTCTCTCTCTCTCTCTCTCTCTCTCTCTGTATGATGCCCATCAACAGTTTGGTATTTGCATGAAATATCGTAAGTGCTGTGAAGTTTACTTGGTTGGTTGTCTGAAATGGTCTCAACGGTGGCCTACCTTTCGTAAGATTGAGATGCCAGACTTTTCCTGGCATAATAAAGATGAAGAAATCTAGCCCTAGATCCTGACCTAATAAGTGTCAGATCCAGGAAAGATGATAGGTCCCAGGCCCCAGGGCAGGCTTGGCCTCTAACAGGAGCACACAAAGTTCTCTATGGCTACAGAGAGAAAAGCAGGGTAGATGTCACTGGGCAGTAAGTGGAGAGATTTGATGGAAACTTAGACTATTTTTCTTAATGAAATCGGAAGCTCTGTTCTCAGCTGAGTATGGGGATGGAGGAGGAAGCATTGGAGATTTGAGAAGAAAGAGTAAATGGCCCATAAATGTGTAGTAAGAGGGCAGGGCAGAGCTAAGTTCCCACGAGGGTCAGTGGTCATGAAATTAAAGCACAAAGAATTTCCTGTCATCGATCATATTCATATATTTTACCTTAAATTCGTATCATTTTTATAATTTCCTTCTATGTCTTTTTTCCTCCATGTTATTTTAGCATATAACAGCCTAAAACCAGTCCAAATGTAATCCCCAATTTCCATTATAAGTTAAGGAAAATCACTTGGCTTCTGTACCAAATGTTTTAAAAAATCCTTTTTTTTTTTTTTGCATATTTCCACACACACAAAAAAATGCGCTTCTGTGCTTTGCCTCCTCCATATAACTTCTCAGTAGGAATTCCTTAGAAAGTTTGATGGGGGTGATCGAATGAGTGCTAAAGAGCTTATTGGCTGAACGTTAAAGCATAGCGGCGAGCCATTTCTTCCGCTTCTACTAAGCTTTCGCAGGTTCAATCAAGAGAAACCTGGTCCTATGTCTCCTGGGTTCACCTTTCACAGTTTGCCACTTTATTCCTCCACACAGCTCCCATTTTAGTAACAAAACGTCTAGTAAAAGCTAGGACTTGGAATCATTCAAGTAGATATAGACATGTTAACATACATTTTCAGATATTTTGTAAGTCATGGAGACCCAAACTTTTGTAAAATGTTGAGATTTTGGGTAAGTTTTCTTACAAAAAGTTGGTGAAAAAGTACTACAGTGAAGTTTTAGCACAGAGCGAGATCGTACTAATCCCGAAGAACAGTAAGGATTTTTCCAGTGGCTTCTGAGAGCAACTTGTCTTTTTCACCTGTTAGGTTGGGTTAAAGTTCATCATCATGGAGCCCACCAGCCCTGGAAATGGTCCAATAGCTCTGAATCACAGGAACTTGTCCATCGCTCTGGGCGGAAGTTGTCTGTCATTGTCTCCCTGTGTCAGGTTTCTCCTCTGGTCTTGGGGAAGAGAAGGTCCTCGTGCCCTTATCCCCTCTCCCCTTCCCTAGTGTATCAGTGGAGGTGGAGTATGGGGAGGGTCTTCTCGCTCCCCACCACATTCTGGTCCACCAAACTTTCTGTACACCACACTTCACATCTTTCTTTTGTGTTTCCTTTTGTTGCGGTTCGTTCCTTTACCATGCACTTAACTGGCCAGCTCCAGCGGACTAAAGGTGAATTCCATTAGGAAGCACACTGGGGAAGAAAGTAAAAGAATTTTGGCCAGATCACAAAATGTGGATAATAATATACCGATCGGAATAGAATACTCACCCATTTCACGGGGATGCTGGGAGAACTAATTAATGTTTGTAAAGGCCTTTGAGTTCCTTCGAGGGAAGGTGCCACCAGAGGGCTAAGCATGATTGTGAAGGGATTATGTGCACAAATACAATACCAGGAGCCAGGATATTACTAAAAATAAAGTAGAACTTTCTGTGAGGAAGGTAAGGAAGGAAATGCCTCACTGAAAAAAGCTTAACTGTCTTTTAATACAAATGCTTAGGCTACCGGGTAATGGAACGGCAAATCTGAGGTTCTATTCTAAGCACAGGATTATGTTTTCTCGGCATTGTCAAGGTGCAGTGGAACAAAACAAAATGACTGCTTTACCCAAAAGAGGGTTATAGTCTTTGAAAAAGAGATTAAGAGGATGTTTGGCTATTGCACTGTGCAGTCCATCCAGGAGGAAAAAGGCAACAGTAAAGCAAACGTTTGTTTGCATTTGAGGGGAGGGGGGTTTTAAAAATTAAGAGACTGCTCCAAATTGAAATAATTATTGATGATTGCTCCCAATAAATCTAGTGATAAAGATTAAAGCTTGTTAGAAACCTAAATACATTTTTCAGTGCGTCTTTCTTAAACAGCTCTTTTAAACCTGAGTTTGAAATAGCAGAAGTAATATAGTCTTGCTTGTGTGTTTACAGAGGACGATCACATTAACTGTATAAAACAAAACAAACAAACAAAACCCCTCTACCTAGTCCATACTATAAGTAATCCATGCTGTATTTATGGATGGATTCTACAGTGTTTTAGAAGTCCTCATTAGGCATTGGGTTAACAAAATTTAGAGCAGAAAAGGAAATGAAAATGGTCTCCTTTTCACTTAACCTCTTCTTTCTGACCCTTTCCTTCTCCTCCACCTGCTTATTTTGTAACGAGGCCTCCGAAGTCTGAAGCAGATTAGTAAACAAATAAATCCTTTAATATCATGGAATACTTTCCCCAGCATAAATAGGATTAATCTGCCAACCCAGCAAATTCTACATTTCATATACCTCAGCTTCATAATAAGCCATTTCTGCCAATCCCCTAATTTACGGCACAGAGGTCATTTCATTTTCATATTTACACTGCATATAGCATTCAGAAAAGCATCAAAGAGCACACACAATAACCTGTGCTTCTCAAAGAAAGCAGACGAGTGAAAGAACATGGACCATGGACTGCCTTCCACCGGCTCAGAAGATCCATCTCCAGAAGCTCCTGAGGCAGCTTCTGTCTGGCTCTGGCTGTAGAGTTCTGAGTGTGAAGCCTGAACTTCATGGCCAGACATGAGGACTGGATAGCCATCAGTCTTTGTGTCCTCAAAATTTTGCTATACTGGTGAAGAAAAACTGGGCTGGTTCCATAGACCCTACTTGGACGTTTCAAGAACTAAAAATGGGTTAAGTTTTATAAAAAAAAAGAGAGAACAAGCAGAGTGGCCTCTGATCTTAGGACTAAAAGGTATTTCTTTTTTCTTTTTTTGGTGCAAAAAGGTGTTTTTATTAAAGCACAAAGATAGGACCCAGAAAGAGCTGCTCAAGGTATTTCTTTTTTTTTTTTAATATGAAATTTATTGTCAAATTGATTTCCATACAACGCCCAGTGCTCATCCCAACAGGTGGCCTCCTCAGTGCCCATCACCCCCTTTCCCCTCCCTCCCACCCCCCATCAACCCTCAGTTTATTCTCAGTTTTTAAGAGTCTCTTATGGTTTGGCTCCCTCCCTCTCTAGCCTTTTTTTTTTTCCTTCCCCTCCCCCATGGTCTTCTGTTAAGTTTCTCAGTATCCACATAGGAGTGAAAACATATGGTATCTGTCTTTCTCTGTATGACTTATTTCACTTAGCATAACACTCTCCAGTTCCATCCACGTTGCTACAAAAGACCATATTTCATTCTTTCTCGTTGCCACATAGTATTCCATTGTGTATATAAACCACAATTTCTTTATCCATTCATCAGCTGATGGAATTTAGGCTCTTTCCATAATTTGGCTATTGTTGAGAGTGCTGCTATAAACATTGGGGTACAAGTGCCCCTATGCATCAGTACTCCTTTATCCCTTGGGTAAATTCCTAGCAGTGCTACTGCTGGGTCATAGGGTAGGTCTATTTTTAATTTTCTGAGGAAGCTCCACACTGTTTTCCAGAGCAGCTACACCAGTTTGTGTTCCCACCAACAGTACAAGAGTGTTCCCGTTTCTCCCCATCCCCTCCAGCATCTATAGTCTCCTGATTTGTTCATTTTAGCCACCCTGACTGGCGTGAGGTGGTATCTCAGTGCGGTTTTGATTTGTGTTGCCCTGGTGCGGAGTGATGTTGAGCATTGCCCAAAGTATTTCTAACAACTACTCAATTCAGCGACTTGCCCAACCAAGGTCACAAAGTAAGAGGTAGGGGCAGTGTGGTGGATTATGGCCACCAGGTCTTCTGCCAGCCAGGGCCATGCTGTTCTTACCTCACCGCACTGCTTCCCTATGGGAAGGATCACCATGCTGCTCTCACTCAGGAACCCAAGGGAAGAAGACTATTTTGGGGGTATTTACTCAAAGCCATTGGGTAAATTCTGACTCATATTAACATTTCCCTTTACTCACCCTTTGAAATCTGAGCAACATGAGTCACCGAACTGTTCTGTCCTCTTGGTTGATGACCAAAGGGAAATGCTTCATATTAAGAAGTAAGTCCTCATAGCTGTTGGGGATAAATTTCTGAGAGTCACAATGAACAAAGATATGACGAATAATGAGGCAGGAAGGTCCCTGCAGCTGTGAGCCCCAAAAGTCCTCATGGCACGTGAGCCAGAGAGACTCCTCTTTCCTGAACTACAAGGTCCGCATCAGGCCTTTAAGCTAAAATAGTAGGAACAATGGGGTCAGGAAGAATGGGAATGTACGCATGTTCCTAAAGAACCAGTTATGACATCAGGACATTTTATGTCAAAACACCTAAGTAGGATAACAAATGATGTACAGCAACATGTGACAAGATGGATGAATCTTAGCAATATGATATTCAATAAAAAAGTCTCAAAGATTACATGCTACATGATACCCTCTATATAGTGTAAAGCAACTAACATTTGTAAAAATACATGCAGTTTAGGAACACAATAAAACTATGTAGAAAGAAAAGCAAGGGAATGAGTTCAGAATTCAGGATAATGGTGGGGAGGTCAGGGGCCGTGTTTGTGGGGGAATGTATGATTAGGTGTGAGTTATTTTCTGACATAATTTTTGTTTTGGGAGATGGTGTCATCGATGTTTATTACATGTTCATTACACTTATTTAAAAATAAGTAAATAAAAAAAAAAAAAAAAAAAAAAAAAAAAAAATAAAAAAAAAAAAAAAAATAAAAATAAGTAAATAGGGGCATCTGGGTGGCTTGGTTGGTTAAGTTTCTGACTTCAGCTTAGGTCATGATCTCCCAGTTTGTGGGTTCGAGCCCCACGTCGGGCTCTGTGCTGACAGCTCAGAGCCTGGAACCTACTTCGGATTCTGTGTCTTCCTCTCTCTTTGCCCCTCCCCTGCTCACACTCTGTCTCTCTGTGTCTCTCAAAGATAAATAAAACATTTAAAAAAAGTTTTTTTAAATAAGTAAACAGGGGCATCTGGGTGGCTCATTTGGTTAAGCATCTGACTCCTGATTTCAGCTCAGGTCATGATCTCACGGTTTGTGAGTCCGAGCCCCGCACTGGGCTTCATGCTGGCAGTGCGGAGCCTGCTCGGGATTCTCTCTCTCACCTCCCCCCTCTCTGTCTCTCCCTGTCTCTCCCCTGCTTCTGCACTCTCTTTCTCTCTTTCTCAAAATAAATTAATAAAAACTCTAAAATAATACGTAAATAAATTTAGGCTGACCATTCACAGCCCAATGATCACAATGTATCATGAATCAAGGATCTTGATTAATCCAATTGACATACACCAAATTAAAAAAAATTTTTTTCCCTGTCATTTTTATGACAATTTCATTAGTTTTTCAGGGCTACCATAACACATTACAGCAAATTGAGTGGTTTAACAACAGAAACTCAGTGTCTCCCGTTTCTGGAGGCTGGCAGTCCAACCTGGGAAGGAACCAACCCAGGACTCCGAGGAAGGATGTGCCTCAGGCCTCTCTCCGTGTCTTGTAGACTCTGTCTTCTCCCTTTGTCTTCACATCATCTTCACTCTCCAGTCTCTGTGTCCAACTTTCCCCCCTTTTAAGACACTGCTCCTATTGGATTAAAAATCCCTCTCCTGCCTTATTTAAACATGATTACAGCTCTCCAGATGCTTTGTCCAAATGAATCACATTCTGAGGTTACTGGGGTTGGGGTTCAGCATCATTTTTGGGAGGACACATTCAACCTAAAACAACAATGTGTAATACTTGACTTGTTAAGATCCATGACACTGGGAAGAAAAGAATATAGTTGTGCATGAACAAGGCAGTTTTCTTTCTTTTCTTTTCTTTTTTTAATGTTTATTTGTTTTTGAGAGACAGAGAGCGACAGAGAGCGAGCAGGGGAGGGGCAGAAAGAGATGGAAACACAGAACTCGGAAGCAGGCTCCAGGCTCCAGGCTGTCAGCACAGAGTCTGTCATGGGGCTCGAACTCACAGACTGAGAGATCACGACCTGAGCCAAAGTCAGATGCTTAACTGACTGAGACACCCAGGTGCCCCTACAAGGCAGTTTTCAAAGTGTTTTGGGTGTCTTTTGTTTTTGTCTGTTTGTTTGTTTTTCCATTTTGGCACTGCTGGCTCAAACGATGTTAATGGAAGAAAGCATATTGGATTCATTCTCCTTAAACAGCTGCTAAATCCTAGGTATCCTTTCCAATATGTATCAACATTTAAAATGTGTCAGCTTCTCCCTTTCTGGAATCAATTTATAACACGGGTTTTTAAAAGTTAGACGTACAAGCTTGTTTATGGCAACATTGTTTGTACTAACAACAATTACAAAAAAATACCCCAATACTAGAAACATCCTAAACGTGTACCAGTAAGGGAATGGTTGAATAAATCATGGTATAGCCACGCTGTGCAAGTATAAAAATGAACAACATAGAATTAATAATAATACCCAAGTAATGATTGAGCTTTCTCTATGTGCAAGCCCCTCTGCTAAGTGAACTTACATAGCTTATCTGATTTATTCCCAACAAGGTGGCTGATTTGCCCCATGTACAGTTGAGGAAAGTGGGAACTAGGAGACTTGAGAGGCCAAGTAATTTGCCCAAGATCGCACAGCTAGTAACCTAGCAGAACACGACTCAAACCGAGGAAGTACATAAATGAGGGGGAAAAAGTTTTGGAAAATGTGTACCAACGTGTGAACAGCAGTTTCACTCTAAAGCAGTATGGGTTATGGACAAGTTTTCTTTTCTTTTTCCAAAAACCAAATTTGTGTCTCCCAAACCCATTCCTTCCTCCCTTTCTGTTCCCACTGCTCCTGGTTAAATCCAGGTTTCATAATCCCACCCTTAGTGCACACCCCAGTCTCCTGGCCCCTGCTTTCCTCTAAACATCCTGCATGAGCCTGGGATCTGACAGTCACCGCCTGCCTTCTGAGGAAGTCCAACCCTTCAGACTGGAACAACCTGACCACCTCCTAATAGTCCAGACTTGTTTTCCTCGAGGGCTTGCAGTGACCAGCACTGCTCCAAGAGGCCCCATCTTGTTCCTGCCCCTCCCCATCCACATGCCTGCCACCTGGGCATCCTTCCATTGTTTGCACCCTCAGCCACCATGCCCTTTTTCCCTACTGTGCTGAGCGAAAGCCTTCAGCACACAGCACAAGACCTCTGCTCTGCCAAACCGTCCCTCCCCCACCAGCCTTCAGCCCCCTCTCCTCCCCGTGAGCTCCCGTGCCATACGCCACAACCACGGTTCATCCTGGCACTTTGCAACTGTCTTCATGTTATTATTTTACTGTTTCATTTGTGCTTTCTTCCTTGTTGGATGGTAGCTCCTGAAGGCAGATGGCACCCCTTTTCCTTTTTTGAAACTCTGTTCCACTCAACACTGTGCTGTATCTCTACCCAGTGTCCGAGAAATATATATTTAATAATGTCAACGAATTAAGGTTGCTATGCTTAAAAATAGCAACCTCATGGATACTGTCCATAAACAAAATAATAAATAGCTTACATAAGGTAAGATATAAAGCATAAATTTTGGGGCGCCTGGGTGGCGCAGTCGGTTGGGCGTCCGACTTCAGCCAGGTCACTATCTCGCGGTCGGTGAGTTCAAGCCCCGCGTCAGGCTCTGGGCTGATGGCTCAGAGCCTGGAACCTGCTTCCGATTCTGTGCCTCCCTCTCTCTCTGCCCCTCCCCCGTTCATGCTCTGTCTCTCTCTGTCCCAAAAATAAGTAAAACTTAAAAAATAAATAAATAAATAAAGCATAAATTTTGCCCCAGAGTAAATTGACCTGGCATAGGTTTATGACACAATGGTCTGCTTTGCTTCTATTCCTGTAATCCTCTAAACCTTACGCCTCATCTAACTGAGGTTCCCACCCCAACCTTTGAGTAAAGGGAACAGATAGGATCATGCGTTAGTACCTCTAATCAGTTTGACATGTTGCCTTTGATATCCTAGCTCTCTCCTGTGACTGGGTCTCTTTCTCCCTCTTTTCCAATGGACATAGTTCCTGCTTGTTACTCTGATCCTTCAGTGATTGGCTTTCCCAACCCTGAACTGAACCCTTCTCATGGCTGAGGCCCCACACCAGCTGCAGATTTCCTGTGTCACCATTTGGATGGACATCTATGAGAGCTTGTACCTAGACCTTTCCTTGGATTTTAGACTAGGTGTGAACCTAGGTTAGTTAATGGCATTTAAATTCCATGCATGCACCCTTTCCTTATATAGACTTATCTCTTCAATTAATACCTAGTATGAGATTCATGGCAGAAGATTATTGGAGCTTCAATTTTCAAAATGTTGCTGTCTATAGCCTCAGGATTATATAAGATCTCTTCTTGATAAAGAGAGGCTGGCTAGCTTTATCACGGAGCAGATAATCAGAGTTAGGTCCTGGGGACATACTGATGGGAACAGCAATGCTGAGAAGGGAGCAGATGCCAGGCCCCGGCTTCAAGCCTGCAGCATCAGGATGGTGGTACACCCTACCTGGGCAGCCTTTACTTTGGTGACCTTGACTCTTGGCCTTCTCCACTGTCCAACCCATCCTCGAAAGTTGATAGAATGTGAAGAAAACACTCATCCAAGTAGGGGGAACCAAAATGTCTGTGTAGTGCCCAAAGCACTCCTGGCCCCTTACTCCAAACATTCAGAACCAAGGTCATTCTGCGGCAGAAGAGGCAGGCAGAGCTGTGGTAAAGAGCTTAGACTTCACATTCAGACAGTTCTGGATTTCAAACCCAGCTCTACTGTCCACTTCCTATGTGATCCCCAGGAAATCTCTCAACCTCCCCAACACAAATTTCTTATTTTGTCTTTGGAAGACCGGTTTTTACCCTCTGGACATTTCTGACACCAGGTGTGTGGGCTTTCCCGACCAAGCAGCTCTCCATGGGTGCCAACAGGCTGTCCCAGAAGTCAATTAGATCCTGTCACTGACTACCTACCTGGACCTAGCACAAATCTTACAGCCTAAGGGCTCATCGCACTTCAGATGCCAATTTCTGTCCAACTGGCTCTAAATCAGAGACTCCCATGACCCCCTCCTCAGGTTCAGTAATTTGCTAGAACAGCTCACAGAACTCAGGAAGGTGGCTGCTTAATGTCACCAGTCTATTATAAAAGGACATAGCTCAGGGAGAGCCAAAGGGAAGAGATGCATAGGGCAAGTTGTGGAGGGAAGGGCACAGCGCTTCCAGGCTGACCACCCCTCCAGCACCTTTGTATGGTCACCAGCCCTGAAGTGCTCTGAACCATGTTGTTTCAAAGAGGGATTGTTTATTGGAGGTTCTGTTATCTAAAGACAATTGGTTAAACCATTGAGCCATTGGCCGTTGTTGAGTAATGCAATCTCCAGGCCCTCCCCACTCCCCAAATACTGGGGGTGGGGCTGAAAGTTCTAAGTGTCTAATCAAGTGGTTAGACAACCAGCCCCCAAAAGCTACCCAGGGGTTCAGCAGGAGTCACCCGATTAGCATAAACTCAGGTGTGTGTGAGGGGGCTTATTATGAGTAACAAAAGGTGCTCCTCTCACCCCTACCCCTTAGGAAATGACAAGCGTTTTAGAAGCACTGTGCCAGGAATGAGGAACGGAGACCGAATATATATTTCTTATTGTATCACGATATCACACTCTGAAACACGAAACTCACAACATCTACCTTTTGAGATTGTGAAGAATAAAATTAAATAATGTGTATAAAGTACGACTCAGGCCTCATGTTTAATGACAGCCTGTCCCTCCCACCTCTCCCAGCACGGGCTCTGAGCACAGGGCATGGCCTCCCTGAGTGTACATCCTTCTGCCCTTTATACACATCCTGTGGAAATTGGAACAATTCAGAGAAGTTTTTCTGTGGCAGCTATCACCTGTTCTTTTTCATAGGATTTATTTATGAGTGTTCGACCTGACACAGTTTTTCTTCTTTGTTGTTATTGCCTCTTCAGAATTTCCCTTTCTTGTGAATGGTATTTCAGGCCAATGACATAGCTATCGTTTTTCTGAACTTTCTAAAGCCTGTTTTCCAAACTCCAGGACTCACGTCAGTTCAGCCTGATGATCCTTTTCCTCTCTTTGACCCGGAATGACGTAGTCATTTTTTCTCTAGGTTCCTGGAAGTTACACAAGAGCCATCAAGTTCTTTTTCGTCAGAATTAAGTCAAGAATAGCAGTTCCCTTGTTGTTTCCTCTTTCTGGTGATGAGAGTATTAGGAAGACTGGCAAAGCCTATTTACATGGTTTACTTTTAGCAGAACAAGACTTCTAGAAAAATCTGAACCTTTGAAACTGGTCCCCATCATCACCTAAGTTGCCTGTTTATTATCTAGTATTGATAAAGCGTTTTCCCCCATCCCCTTCAGAATAATAACAGTAATAGCTTACATTTATAGTGCATTTTCAATGTGTGTACCAGGCACTTGCTAAGCACTTTAAGCACATCATGCTTTTTAAGCTTAACAGCAATCCAACAAGTACATTGAATATTATATAACAAGTATACGGAATATTATACAGACTTTCAAAAGAAGAGAAGCCTAGGGGTGCCTGGCTGGCTCAGTCAATGGAGCATGTGACTCTTGATCTCAGGGTTGTGGACTGGAGCCCCACGCTGGGTGTAGAGATTAGTTAAAAATAAAATCTTAAAAGAAAAGAAGAGAATCCTGCCATTTGCAACAATAAGGATGGAACTTGAGGGCATCATGCAAAGTAAAATAAGCCAGACAGAGAAAGACAAATACTGTATGGTATTGCTTATATGTGAAATCTTTTTAAGAAAATTGAATTCGTAAACACAGAGAGTAGAAAAGTGGTTGCCAGGGGCTGGGGGGTAAGGGAAATAGGGAGAGGTTTGTAAAAAGGTAAAAAGTTTCAAGTATATGATGAATAATGTGGTGGATCTGAGGATCAAATGTATAACATGGTGATTAAGCTGATAACACTGTGTTGTATCATTGATTTGCTACAAAAGTAAAACTTAAATGTTCTCATCCAAAAAAAAAAAAAAAAAAAAAGAAAAGAAAAGAAACAAATATGCGAGATGATGAATGTGTTAATAAACTTGATAGGAGGATCCTTTCAGAATGTGTATGTATCTCAGATCATCACACTGTATACTTTAAATATCTTACAATTTTGTCAATTATACCTCAAATGTGGAGGAAAAACAACACTATAAGGTAACTGCTATTATTAGTTCCCATTTTACAGATATGGAGACTGAAGCACAAAGAGCTTAAGTAATTTGCCTACAGCTGCACTTACAAGTAGGACAGGCAGGATTCTAACCCCAGAGCCTATCTTGGAACCATCAGTCTCTACTGCTTGTCACACTTGGATTCTAACGCCAGCTCCCTCCTTTGCCGGACTTTGGGAAAAAGTTGCCTAATATCTGCCTCTCAATTTCCTTATTTGCAAAAACGAGAATAAGAATATCCACTTCGCAGGGATTGTTATCCAAATGAAATGAGATCACGTTTGGGGCAGCAGGAAGCTCCTTCTTCTCTAGTAAGCAGGTGCACAGCAGCCACAGCTGTGGAGAATCCAAGGATCCCTCCTATTCCTGCCCCCACCGCATCACTCTTGCTCTGAGGCTGCGCCTTTTCTTCACGTCTCTGCAGACAGATTCTAGCTTATAACCAATGCGTGCATTTGAGGAGGTTTAGCTTTTTTTCCCCCAAAGTTATTACTCGGTATATTTTCTATAAATGGCTTCTCTGGAGTCAGGCTGAGGGTGGGCAAGGTGTATTTTCCTCCAGAGTCTTCTCGCCTTCCAGCAGAGTGGGCCCCTGAGCACTTCCCAGGGAGATTTGAGAAAACAGCAAACAGCAACAGCCCCTGTATCCACAGAGCCTTTCCCACCCCTGGGCTTTACCAGGAAATGCATAACATGAACGTGAAGGAGACAGAGAAGCCAGAGGGCAAAAAGGAACCTTGATTTTTCTGTGCCGCTGTGCTGAGCTCCAGCTCCGAGAATGCCCAGTAAGAGGAGACAGGCAGGACTGGATTCTGCTCTCCTAGGTTTGAGGACACGTGTGTATGCCTGTGCTTCCACACCCTGCAAGCGATTAGGACATGCTGCTGCAAACGTCCCAGTGGGACTTTATAAGACGGGTAATGCGTTCAGGAAGCGGGCCTCGCTAAGAGTGCAGCCTTCCGCACCAGGTAGGGACCAAGCTCAGGCAGGGATTGTCGGAAGCAAGAGCGCGGGGCTGGTGTCCTTGGGCTGCATCCGCAGTTATCTTGTCCTGCCTTTTCAAGACTTGTAGAACTACTACTAGGAAGCAAGCAAGTACATAAAAATTAACTAGCCTGAAAGTCGATCTGCTAAATCTCAAACTGGAGATAATTTTTTTCCCCCTGAAATTAAGAAGGTTTCTAAATTATTGATCTGTAAATGAGTAAAAGTGGTGTTTTGGGCCTGAGAACATGTTTACTTGCACTTGAAAGGTTTCAAAATGAGAAAGAGCATATTGGCGAATTGCACCTTCCTCCAGGATCACCTCCTTCTTTTTATCAGAAAGGTGGCAGAAGTAACATTTGTGTGGGACAAACTTCTGCAGTATAGGTGCCAGTTCACAAAACTTCTACAGAATTTCACGAACCGGATTCTGAAAAAGATCAAGTGCCGGCCAACCTCTATTGCACACGTAGACATTTCTCTTCGGGTTTCAGGGGTTGTCTCTGGAGGAGGGGGTTTCTGCTCCAGTTTCTCTTTCGATTGACACGGCCAAATGCTGCGCTGCTTTTCTTTGTGTAGTTATAGAAATTGAGACACACTTCTTGATGAGCTCTACTCTCCAAGAGAAGGGAGATAGATACATGTTCTGCCTCTCAAGTCACGGAGCTCAGGTCAGGGGCAGAAGCAGCCCAGCCGGTCCTCACAAGGAGAGTGACCCAATGCAGGGGCGGCAGTGGGGTGAGGGCGAGCCCCCCCCCCCCACACACAATTGGAGTGACCCATAGTAGGAGGGAGTGTCCCCCCCCACCCAACCCCCATCTCCAGTCCCTCCTCCCCCCTCAACACTTCCCCATCCCGTCTGTCAATTACGGGTTATTCGCTTTGGTAATGAATGGAAGAGTCCTTTTATTTTTTTATTTTTATTTATTTATTTATTTTTTTGCTAAAAAGCTACATTATTGCTTCTTCTCAAATGTTTACCTTGGCCCTTTTCTTGTCCATTCTGCAGAGTGACTGTATTGCCAACTCCAGGAGCTGCACTCCCTCTGGGGCCACAGGCTGGTGTCCCTGCCTCTGTTCAGCCACCCTGGGGGGGTGTGGGGGGGGGCAACTGCTGGTACAAGGGAGCAATTACCTTTCTCCCCACTCCCTGGGCAGTTTCTTTTCTTCCTGATGCCCTTCCCTAAGGAGCTGCCATGCCCTGGGAAGTTCTTTTGTCCCCTCTCTTTGGCTTTCCCACCCCCCACAAGCTTTCCCGAGACTCAAACCTCATGACAGACTTGGGGGTGGGGGGGATTAAAGAGTCGTGTTTTCCAGAGTGTCTACCTCGGGACACCAGTTCTGAACAATGCTTCTCAGGAAAAGGGATTTCTGGTCATTTCGGGGAAAGCTCCCTGCGGATCTTACTTTTGGATGCTCAGCCTTGTCAGTCAAGGTTAAAATAAGCCCAGGAGGAGTTGTGTGCTTAAAAAATAATGGACCAACCAACCAACAGTAGTAAAAACAAATGAGGTTTAACTTTGTGTATCCCAGAATTTCCCAGATGATTTGTTTCATGATGCCAGTGGCTTCTAGAACAGGCTTTGGGAATTGCTCACCTAGAGCATCCCAATCACCTTCTCGGACCAACGAGGCATTGCAATTTAGCAGAACTGTTTAATCAGGTTCCAGGGCGCTGCATGTGATCTCGATTACTTTTAAACTTTAACATCATCGTCCTAGAATAGATGACACTTAGAAATGAAGTTGGGTTCTTAATCTCCAAGCCCCATTATGTGGAGACCATCCTGCCCGGTGCATGTGAGAAAAGGCAGTTGCTACGCTGGAACAAATCTAAGCAGCCAGACTAGAAATAGACAAACTTGAGGGGCGCTTGGGTGGCTCAGTTGGTTATGCCTGAATTCAGCTCGGGTCATGACCTCGTGTTTTGTGAGTTCAAGCCCCACATCAGGTTCTTTGCTGACAGCACTGGAGCCTGCTTTGTCTCCCTCTCTCTCTTCCCCTATCTACCTGGTGCTCTCTCTCTCTCAAAAATAATAAACATTAAAAATTTTTTAAAAAGAAGAAATAGACAAACTTGAAATGTTGTAGATGAAGGCCAGCTGACCCAAGAATGGCCTCTGAAGGAAACAACAACGGGATCTGGTCCTCAGGTGTATCCACACAAAACCCTGCATGCAGATGTCTATACCAGCTTTATTCAAAATTGCCAAAACTCGGAAGCAACCCAGGTGTCCTTTAGTAAGTGGATGGATACACTGTGGTACATCTAGACAATGAAATATCACTCAGTGCTAGAAAGAAATGAGTTCTCAAGCTATGAAAAGCCATGGAAGATACTTAAATGCTTATTACTAAGTGAAAGAAGCCCATTTTGAAAAGTTTACATTGGGTATGATTCCAACTATATGACATTCTGGGAAAGGCAAAACTGTGGAGACAGTAAAAAGATCAGTGGTTAACAGAGTTCAGGGTGGAAAGATGAACAGGCAGAGCACAAATGATCTTTAGGCCAGTTTATTCCATATGATACTGTAATGTTGGACAGGTGTCCTCATACGGTTGCCTAAATCCATAGAATTTACAACACCAAAAGTGAACCCTCAGGTAAACTTTGGCCTTTGGGTGATGATGTGTCAAAGTGCGTTCCTCATACTAAATGTACCGCTCTGGTGGGAGATACTGATAACAGGGGAGGCTATGCATGAGTGGGGGCAGGGGATATTTAGGAAATCTCTGTATCTTCCTCTCAATTTTACTATGAACTTAAAACTGCTCTAAAAAATCGTCTTAAAGAAACTAAGGGGAAAAAAAGAAATTTCACACAAGATTGATGTATAAACCAGAATACTGATGATTTCTGTTCAGTAAGAACAGAAATGCCAAGGGTTGCTACATGGTCACATTAGCTGGTCAGTACACTCTCTTTCTGTGGGAAAGATGCACAGGAGCTAGAAATTATAATCACAATGTTGCATTGAGATTTGAACCAGGGACTTTCGTTGGATAGTAATATTCTAGGAAGGGGTTGACTTGCCAAATAGAAGTATAATTACACTGGCAGATCCAGACTTACCTCTCCCCTGGAGCTCACTGAAACAAACATCCTTCCTATGAGAGACCCCCCTTTTACTGCACTAAAGACCACAGCTATTAGGAGTAGAGAAAGAAAGTTTCCAAATTAGATCCCAGGACTGACTTGTACCCATGCTCTAGTTGTCCTAATTGCACTTGGTTCTTCTCTAGAACATCTCTGCTTGACATTTCCAAATAGTTCCCAAATGGTTATCTTCTGCAGATGGCTGGTCCCCAAAACCACTCTCATTTCAAAGATTATTTTTATATTTGGGCTACCTAATTTCATCTCATGTGTCCTGACTACTCTATAGTCTGGCCTGGTTGTCTGGACTGGTCTATCTTTGGTAGAGGCATGAGCAGAGACAGGAGAATGTATGGATAATGTTCCTTATAGATTTGTCATTCAGGAACTTCTCAATACAAATAATTTTTTCTCCCGGTTTGTTATGCTTCTTGAGTTAATTCAAGGCGATTTAGGTCAACAAATATAACAAATATTGTTTACCAAGTGTTATTAACTGAAGTTTATGTCCCCTGGAAATTCTTATGTTGAAACTCTAACTCCAATAAGGATGTTATTAGGAGGAAGGTCCTTTGGAAAATAATTAGGTCATAAGAGCAGAGCCCCCCATGATGGGATTAGTGTTCTTATAAGAGGTAGAAGAAAGCTAACCCTCTCTCTGCTCTCTACCATGTGAGGATACAAAGAGAAGATGTCCCTCTGCAAATCAAGAGGCAAATTCCCACCAGACGCTGTATCTACTGATGCCTTGGTCTTGGATTTCTCAGCTTCCAGAATGGTATGGAATAAATCTTTGTTGTTTAAGTCACCCAGTCAATGCTATTCTGTCACAGCAGCCCTAACTGACTAAGACATAAAACTTCTATTTTGTCTAAATAGCACTGTTGAGGAACTGGAAACAGAAAGTCAGGCATTCTGTCTTATGTTCCAGCATTCTGCTCACATACTGACCTTAGCAAATAGTTGTCAAAGCATCTCCGAGTGTGCACAAATTCTATTTGCACTGAGCAGTTGAAAATAGTTCCTCCCATCTGTATCATTCTATTTCTCTGTCACCTTAATTATTCCACTCTTGCTTTGTTTCTCTCCCATTGCCAGACCTGGATGCTTCAAACTTGTACCATTACCTTCTATAACCACCCTGTCTAAAGTGGTGGTCCACCACCTGCCATCCTTATTTTGCTTTTTGAAGCACTCATTATCAAAAAGTATTTTACTGGGGTGCCTGGGTGGCTCAGTCGGTTAAGCGTCCGACTTCAGCTCAGATCACGATCTCGCGGTCCGTGGGTTCGAGCCCCGTGTCGGGCTCTGGGCTGATGGCCCAGAGCCTGGAGCCTGCTTCCGATTCTGTGTCTCCCTCTCTCTCTGACCCTCCCCCGTTCATGCTCTCTCTCTGTCTCAAAAATAAATTAAAAAAATAAAAAAAAAGTATTTTACCCATTTGTTAATTGGTGGTCTCTGTCTGCCCCATCTAGAAAAAGCTCCATGAAAGGAAAGTCATTCATTGTCTCTTATTTATTGTGGATTTCCTGTGTCCCTAGTCCCAAGAGCAGCTTTAGTACACAGTAGGAGGTCAATCAATACACAAGGTAGGAAAGAGTGAGTGAGTCAGTGAGACTTGTCTTGTAACCCCCACATCTGAAAGCTTCAGTCAGAACCTGATTATCTACAAAGGCAGTGAGTACACATCCCACATTTCTAGCAGGGGGTAGCAAGGGTTGCTATCCGATCTGTCAAATGAGACACCCTCAAAGTCCATGTTCTCCCAAGGCCAAGGGAGCCAACTCAGCCCATGGAAGTGAGGGACTGGCAGAAACAGGTGGGCCTTGATTTACATGGAGCAGAGAGGGAGGATAAGTGAGAACTTGCCTCTGTTTTGCTCAAGGGCAGAAAGGTTTTAACAAGAAAGGGAGGAGAGAGAATGAATTAAAGATAGGGACTATGACAGAATGGGTAGTGTAAGGGATAGAATAAAGAATTGTAAAATTATCATTGTGAGGACTGCTATTAAAATCAGCCCTCTATTTTTGCTATCCTCTACAACCATCCCGATAAGTGGCCACCTTTTCTTGGTACAAGTTTGCCCCATGATGGGAAGTATAATGCCCACTGTTACTAATAGCAGCTGACATTTATTGAGTACCTACTATGTGGCTGGGCTGGGCTGGGCCAGGAATTCTTCACAGGGAGTGCACTGCATTTGCAGGGACTGTGACATGAATAGTGGCCCTGAGCCTGTGCAACGCAGTGCCTCCCATAATGGATCATTGGCACCATCCACTGGGGTAGGCACATGGTAATCAGTGGCAAAGATGGGGGTTGGACCCCAAAATTCCTCCTTAAAGTGATCTGACTCCCTGACATCCACCTCCTTGTAACTTCTACCCAATGGCCCTGACTTTGCCCTCTGAGATCCTCCAGAGTACCATCAGCCCTTCCCTTTCTCATGTCCAGCTCCCCTGTCCACACACATACCCCACTCACTGATTCTTGAGCTCCTCAAAACACAAGTTGGTCAAACCACTTCCCACTTAAAATTCTTTAGTGGTTCACCACTGGTCTTGAACTAAAAGTCAAATCCCTCCCATGGTTGTTCCTAAGACCTGCGTGAAATCCCCTGCCTATCTGTCCATTCCAGGCCTGAGCCACTCTCTTTGTCACTTGCTTCCCTGAAGCCATACTATTCCTTTCTAGGATCCCAAACACACCAAGCTCCTTCCACTTCCACATTCTTGGGCCCTGTCCTTAGCATCTTCTTCACCTCTCTCTTTACATGCTCATTCTTTCTGTTTTTAGGTCTTAGATTAATATCACATCCTCTGAGGGGTCTTATCTAGGAGATAGCATTTTCTATCTCCTATGGCTTTTGTATCTCATGTTTATTTCCTACACAGGATTTTAAAGCTCACTTCATCATCATCATCATCATCATCATCACCATCATCATCAATCTGCTTTCTTGTTTTTATCATTCTGCTCCACCTGAATATAAACTCAAGAAAACAGTCGGGGAGCACCTGGGTGGCTCAGTCAGGTAAGCATCTGACTTTTGGATGCAGCTCAGGTCTTGATCTGACTTCAAGCTCCATGTTCAGCACCACATTGGGTGTGAACCCTATTTAAAAAAATACTCAAGGGGCGCCTGGGTGGCTCAGTCGGTTGAGCGTCTGACTTCGGCTCAGGTCATGATCTCATGGTCTGTGAGTTCGAGCCCCGCATCAGGCTCTGTGCTGATGGCTCAGAGCCTGGAGCATGCTTCGGATTTTGTGTCCCTCTCTTGCTCTGCTCCTCCCCCGCTCATGCTCTGTCTCTCTCTCTCTCAAGAATAAATTTTTAAAAAAATCATTAAAAAATTTAGAAAAAAAAATACTCAAGAAGACAGAGACTGTCTTCTTGTACACCATTGAATCCCCACTTTACTCATAGAAAGCATTCCGTGAACATTTGTTGAATGAATGAATGAATGAATGAATGCTAATAGGCTGACTCTTGATGGGCCCCTAGATAGCTTCAGAATGGGAGTTGGCTGCCAGAGGAACCAACCATATGATTAGAGAGTTAGGACCTGTAGCCCCACCCCCTGATCTCTAGGAGTGGAGAGAGAGGCTAGAGATTAAGTTACCCTTAGTGGATCCATTCTTCTCCCAGATGAAATGTGCTTGGTTCTTTCACGTATTCTTCAGATGCCATGGTACTTCTGGCACATAGCAATTTTTCTGTGTCATCCTTAAAGTACAACTCTCCAGGTGTGATTGAATTTGAATGGAATACAGTGGGATTGTCTCCTCATTTTTCTATCCATGCTGGGGCCCAAGAATTAACTTTTGTTAAGGGAGGTGGTTGAATGAGTTAAAAAACTGCCGTATCTATACAGTCACTTCAGATTTTGCCTAAACACTTGCTTGGTATTAGTATTGAATAACCAGCTGTCTTCACTCCTCACCTGCTAAAGCCATGATCTATAGTGCTTGCCATTTCAGTGGTGTAGATACTCCCACCAGTGCTGAGTTCAAGCTACGAACTGAAGTCACTGGACATGGATATGGGGAAAGCTAACTGTCATAAAGCTGGCCCCAGTACACCTCTGCCTTCCTCTGGCTCCTGCCCCTCCTTCCTCACAACTCCACTCCCACACAGACCACAGGCTCCCATGTTATTGAGAAACATCATTCAAGAGAACTCACACATCAGTCTAGTGCAAACACTCCGAGTTTCTCCATAAAATCAGAGTTCTATAAAAGTCAGGCATAAAGGGAATCGGAAGGGAAAGAAGCAATGTATTAAATCTCTTTTAGGTCTACTGCTTGTGTCTCATTAGGCCTTTGGACACATGGACACATGCTTATTTTTGTGGCTCCCCTAAAACATGTCAACTTGTTAAAAATTCTTTGTTTGCTTTTTCTGACCAAAACCAGTGGGCAAGAGAGAGGTAGTTCTTTTGTCATTGTTTTGGTTTATTTTATTCATTAAATTCATTTATTTTCTCCCTTTAACTCTCCACAGGTGGTATGACTTAAAAAGGCATAATTTAGCATCAAGCTCTTCAGTTGAGTGTGCTGTGTCTGAACACATAGGGCTGTGATGTCATTTGGACACCAGGCTGTGTCTTCCTTCCTTCCTTCCTTCCTTCCTTCCTTCCTTCCTTCCTTCCTTCCTTCCTTCCTTTCTCCTTCTTTTTTAGAGTATGCTTCAGAACTGTAATTTATTTACCGTGTGTTTTTTTATTTGGGTCAGTGGGAAAAGGCTGGCAATTAGTTATTTTGGCAAAGTTTCAGTTATGCTTGAAAAAGGAACACAGACTTAACATGTTATATAATCACTCTTAAACCACCTCTGGGAAGTTCTCCAAGCCCTGTGTGTCAGTCTCCATTGTGCATGTCTGAACACAACCTCTACAAGAATTTCCATTTTGTGAAGCAGGGTGGGGAAATGCTGTGAGCAGAGCTGAGTTTAATTGTGAGGTTGACTTGTTATGGGAGAAGTAAAAGGAAGAGCTTATCTTATCCTGAAACCCACCATATTAATCCTTAGGCAATGCTAGGGCACAGACTGTCTTCCAGACCACTGGACTCCATGCTGTCAAATCATTTTCCTTCAGAATCTAATTATGCCTATGGGTGGTTTTTCATTTTTGTGTGGTAAACTTTTAAGTGTAACATGCTTATGGAAAAGTGCGCAAATCATAGACACACAGCTTGATAAATTATCACAAAGTGAATGGACCCATGTAGCCACTTCCCAGGGCAAAAAGAAGAACATTACAGAGGGTCTCATGTGCTCCCCCTAGGGACTCCCCCCCCCACCACTCTTCCTCAAATGTGACCACTGATACTTCTATGGAGAAGTTTTCATTTTACTTCTCTGATTCTAAATCAAAGTTCTCATTGTTTTTCCCATAATTGTCTACGAGAACTCTAACTTTTTCATGTTTTTAAACTAGAGGTTGAGAAGTTGAGGGGCATGTTTGGGGGCATCACTGAGTCAGACGTTGAAATCTAGTAGAGGTCAGGGCCACTCCTAGGGCATGTTGGAGACTGAGCATCCAGTTTTTGCAAGGCCCCTGTCTACAGACAATTTAAGTAAAAAGTATACTACAAGATTCATAGTGCCACGTGAGGGATAGTGATTTCTCATAAAGATTTATAATCATGGTTGGACGAGAAATACTTGTGTGTTTGTTTATTGTCCAATCGATGCAGCTGGATAGCCAGTACTCTCCAGGCACAATTTATTCCTTTTCAGGTCCAAGAAACATTTTTTCCTGTTCTTTACTGTCAAATGCCTTATTTCTGGCTAATTTTACATCTCCTACCACAAGAAAAGATAGCAATGCTGACGTTACTCACAAACTGCCATGGCTCTTCTGAACCATGAAACAATATAACTCTTCTTGCCTGTTCCTAATTCTCTTTATTTAATTCTGGCTACATGATGACTCATTTATCATACCATCCTTGAAAACTGGCTTCCAGTGGTGCTCTCCACATTCTGTACTTTTTTGAGATGCCTAAGAATTCAAGTCTTACCCAAAATATGCAGGAAAATGTGCATGATGGTTTCTTTCTTGGTCATGTTAAATTTGCCATTAGGAATTTTACAACATTCACATAGAACAATACATCTTCCAATCATGCTTTCTTGAGCTATTTAAGGCCATATTCATCATATTTATAGAATGTGACTTCTTTCAGTATTGACTGTACTTCTGCTTTCTTTACATGCCCACTAGCAGGGAGGATGGGTGAAGTGCCCATGCTCAGAGAAAGAATAATGGTTCCATTCTCGAGGTAATGTCTGTGCCTCATCTTTCACAGTTTAAGATAGATCCAAAGAGTATTAATGTCACCCCATCGATAGGAGGCAAGAGAAGACCTTCATCAGAAGGATCTGTTAGCTTTGCTCTGCAAGGATCTTAAAAGCCCTTGGATGATTTATGTGTTGCCACCTCTGGAGACTGTCAAACATGTAAAGGGGGTGTATAGATTGACCCACGTATCAGCAGTACATGAAGTAAAGGATGCCTGCTACTACCCCATTGACTTCAGGTGCTGTAAATCAGAGGCACTACCACAGTTGGAACATGGATGGGCGAGAACCAATGAACGGGCTCCAATATGCAGCTCAAGCCCAAGAACCCATTGCTGACCCCCAGTAGGCTGAAGTCCTAAACTTTTCTCATATCTGACCTGAGTGAGCGTTGTCTAAAATCAGTGTGTCAGGGCTCCTGGGTGGCTCAGTTAAGCCTCTAACTTTGGCTCAGGTCATGATCTCACAGTTCATGGGTTCGAGCCCCACATTGGGCACTCTGCTGTCAACACAGAGCCCGCTTCTATCCCCCCACCTCTCTCTGTGTCCCTCCCCCACTCTCTCTCAAAAATAAACATTTAAAAAATAAATAAATAAAATAAAATCAGTGTGTTAATACCACTCTTCTGGACCAGTCTTGCACGATTCTGTAACCAAATACCATGTCAGCTGCAGGGCCTCATAATGGTGCCATAGATGTGATCACAGAGTTCCTTGGGGCCCCTGGTCAATCCCAAGAGCAAGGTAGATGATCTGAGAATGCCTAAGGAGAAGGACGGGGAAATGTGGGTCCTGGCCTCAGCTTGGTTCTCTTTCTGAATGGATCTGCAGGCCCTGGGTGGTCCCAGGTGCCACAAGGAGACTTAGAAATTAAAAAAAAACACAAAAAAAACACTTCATAGTGTGGAGGCCCCTGAGGCTTGTAGCCTGGGAGAGGGGCCTGGCTTTTGCAGGTTTAAGGAAGGTACTGATGTTGATAAAATTACTAACGCAAAGCTTTGTATGTTGGCTTTCTTGCTCCCAAGGTCTTCCCCTATACTCTCTATTTTCTGAAAGATCTGCTATGATACCAAGAAAGGAAAAAAGAGTGCGCTTGTGTTTTTTTTGTTTGTTTTTTGTTTTTTTGGGTTTTTTTTGTTTTTTTGTTTTTTTGTTTTTTTGTTTTTTTTTAGTGAAGAAGTATGACATTGCAGACATTGTCTACATCTTAACATCAGTCTTGGCTACTTGCTAGATGCATATCTTCAGGTATGTTATTAACCACCATTTGACTTGATTTCTTTGTCTATAAAATCAGCATAAAAATAATACAAAATAAAACTCACAAGATGTTGTCAGAATTAATATGAGATAATGTGTATAAAAATATTTTGCAAATTGGAAGGGACTAACAAAATATAAGACTGTGTTTTTTGAAACAAGAGCTTTTTTTTGCTTCTTTGATTTCTCCTCTACCCAATGCCTTTCTTTCTTCTTGTTACCAGTCCTTAAAGAACAACTTCAAAGAATATCTTTAGCTTCATATTTTTCCCTCAGCACTTACCATTACCTAACATATAATATACTTCACTTACTTATCCTGTTTATTGTCTTTCTTCCCCCTGTAGAATGTAAGCTCCATGATGACAGGGACATTTTTGCTCTTTTATTCACTGGGGTCTACAATAATGTCCAGCACAGAGTAAGCACTAAATATGTATTTGAATTAATAAATGAAGTTCTGAGATGCCTGGGTGGCTCAGCCGGCTAAGTGTCTGATTCTTGATTTTGGCTAGGTCATGATCTTGTGGTCTGTGAGTTCAAGCCCCACAAGAGGCTCTGTGAGGAGCTTGCTTGGGATTCTTTCCCTCTCTCTCTGCCCCTCCCACCCCCTTTCTCTCTCAAAATAAATAAATAAACTTAAAAAATAAATGAAATTCTACTAGTTCTATGAAGTTTTCTCTCATACTGCTTTTTTTTTTCTGCAAACACCTAAACATTCAGTCTCTCTAGCACCCAGTCAAGCTTTAATTATTTTATGAGCCCTATTTTGTTTCTCTGAGTTGTTGAATTATTTGCATATGTTTGTTTGTATATGTCCAACCTCTTTCCTTTCCCTCTTGTTCTAGAAATATACATGTAACCCCATTTTCACCCAACTCTACAGAGGTGGACCCTATGCTGGGTCAATTCCTCTGACCACAGACAATGGTCAAGGGATAGGTTTCATAAAGACCCATGACATCATAATTGGGGTTCCTTTAGCTTTTCCTTCAATTCTACAAGCTACCCTTCCAATAAATTTCCCTTTTTGCTTTAGTTGGTTTGAGTTAGATTTCTGTCTCAGGCAACTTGAAATTCATGTCATATTTTCCTTATATTTTTCAACTCTCATCCCAATATATGCATTTGGTTGTATATAGACTTCTCTATTCTATTTTTTTAATGTTTATTTGAGAGACAGAGAGAGAGAGAGAGAGGGAGAGGGAGAGAGAGACAGAGTGCAAGTGGGGGAGGGGCAGAGAGAGAGGGAGACACAGAATCCAAAGCAGGCTCCAGGCTGCGACCTGTCAGCACAGAGCCCAACACGGGGCTCGATCCCACAAGCAGTGAGATCATGACTTGAGCTGAAGTCAGATGCTTGACCGACTGAGCTACTCAGGCGCCCCTAGAGTTCTATATTCTAAATGACAGGTAGCTTGGTACAATGTATTCCTCCCACTTGTTATGTAAGTAGTGAATTACTACAATGAAAAAGTACACTAATTCCTGATTATGTGATCCAGTTTATTCTATATGAGAAACACAAGAGAACAGCAATGGCAATAATGATGGAGAGAAAATAAATAAATACAAAAGGCAACTTTTGTTTGTTTGTTGTGGTTGTTTTGAAAGAGAGAGAGAGAGCACGAGTAGGGGAGAGAGAGATCGAGGAAAGGGAGAGAGAGAGAGAGAGAGAAAATCTTAAGCAGGCTCCATGCTCAGTGCAGAGCCTGATGCAGGACTTGATCCCATGACCCTGGGATCATGACCTGAGCCAAAATCAAGAGTTGGACACTCAACCGACTCAACCAACAGGTGCCCACAAAAGGAAAGTTTTAAGCATACCATAGACTGTACTTCTTACGGTTCTGTTCTCCAGATGGGAGATTTTGAACTCAGAGAAAGCAAATACAAGGTCTGGTTTTATAGGTGCTTGTTTCAGCTTTCTGAGTTCCTTAGTGGTAATGGACCTGGGTGGATTCTGGCTCCGTTTTTAATGGCCTGGCTAAGTTATTTACCACCAATATTCTTATTTTTATTATTAGTATAAATGAAGATGATAACCACTTATTTCTCAGGATTTTCTGAAGATTTTTTTGAGGTAATGTATGTAACTGATTTAGCCTGGTTTCCCTAGGAAACAGAACTTGAGGCAAAAGCTTACATGGTAACAATTTTATGGGGGATGCAATCCCAGGGAAGCATGAGTGAAGGTTAAAGTGCAGAGAGGCCAGGAAGGAAGGAAACAAATCTGCCAGATTTTCCTAATCCTCATGGTTCTGCTTCCAAATCATCTGCAAGTCCTGGTACAATCTCTCTGGGTGGAGGAAGGGAGAAGAAATCATGTACTGGTTCCCACTCCCATTGGTCAAAGTTTGCCCACAGAGTGTCTGCTCCCTGCATTTCTAGGGTGTATGACCCACCCTCTTTAGCAAATGACACAGGAGACCCCAAAATGTGAGCCACAAAACGTCATCAGGACTCCCACTTGCCTATCCTCACTCTGCAGACCGATGGGGCAGCCAAGTGAGCTATCGCAAGAGCATGGCACCAAGAGGTCTCACAGAATCTCAGATCTCAGTGGCAATAAGGAGTCCCAGAGTGGGAAATGGAAGGTTCTTACAGTGCGAGGCCCACCCAGTTAAGCAGGTGGAGCGCCATGACAACATGATCCTGCCAGAAAGGCGGCAACAAGCTTTCCTTCTACCAAGATCAAAATGTTTCCACTTACCCATAAGATTGTGGCTGATGGGGCGCCTGGGTAGCTCAGTTGGTTAAGCGCCTGACTTCAGCTCATGTCATGATCTTACAGTTAGTGGGCTCAAGCCTCGCATCATACTCACTGCTGTTAGCACAGAGCCTGCTTCAGATCCTCTGTCTCCTCTCTCTGCCCCTCCCCTGCTGGTTCTCATTTTCTCTCTCCTCTCCTCTCCCTTTCCCTCTCTCTCAAAATAAATAAATACACTTTAAAAAAATGTGGCTGGTGCCAGGTCCTCTGGGCTATGAACAGAAAGCCATAGCTTAGCAACTCTGGGGAGCCTCCTAGGCTAGACCCAGAAGAGTAACTATGCTTAGTATGATGGCTGGTGCTGGAAGATGCTACATAATGTTAGTTTTCTTCCTTACTTAGGAAGCTCAGACATACCCTGGAATGTCTGTAGCCCTGACATTATTAAAATGAAAGAACAAATAATACAAGATGGCTTAAGCTGACTACAGTGGACCTTAGCTTTAATACTGCAAAGATCAGCGAGATTGTATCGGTGATATACTCTTGATCTCATAACATAAAGAGACCTCAGCATATAAATAAGAGTGCTTTATTACTCTCCTTATTTTATCTAGTCAGTGTTAGGTGAGCCATCCATGTGGGTAATATGTATATTGCTGACAACACACTTGACATAACTCCCCCTTTCTAAACACCATCAATGGCGTCTAAGATTTTGTGCCTATCTGGGAAAAAAATGTCTCACTTTCTTAGACATTTGGCTCCTTGGGGTGAGTTCGTGAGGCACTGATGACTTTCTAATTTCTATAATGGCCTAGGGGGCTTTTTGACTTCTTTTTTCCTATTGAAATCTCTGTCAGAGTTGGCCACTTTTCAAGAATGAATTCCAGGAAAGTGTGAAAGTAGGCAGCTAGTTAGACTCTGACTGTTAAAACACCTAGAGTTTAAAGACCACCTCATGGACCTGATGAAGGAACATGGCAGCAACCATACCCTACCAGCCAGGTGACCCACAAGATGTTTTTAACATGAAGTTGGCAATTTCTCATGTAGACATTTAATCTCCCAAAATTCCACATATGATTTCTCAAACCTGGCCAAGTAATGTGAGTTACCAGCTTTTTCCTCAACTTGGAATCATTTGGGTAGTTCTAAAAACTGCCTCAATGTGTGAGTTTCCTTGGACTAAAAGAAAAAAAATAGGAGTTATGAGTTCCAACTGTCTGAACATTTTCTACTTAAAAAAAATAAAATGAATTAGACAGGAAGATAATGGTACATGACTCACGATAAACAAACACCAAACACATGTTATCTTAATCATCCTGTACCAAAGTCAGGAAATTGTGTAAAACTAAAAAGGAATTGTCCAGAAAGGAAAAATGAAGGGTATCCAGAAAACAAATTTGAAGGTTTTATTTCTTTGAATTGTCAATTTGTATAATTCCAAACAACCACATCGATCAGAGTCAGTAAGAATATAGATAAAAGAACACTTAGGTACCTTAAGATCTATCCCTATGTTACCAAACTAGGTTTTAATTAATGAAGTATCTCTTTATGAAAGTCTCCATTAGCTTTTTGCAATCCTATCCTATTCTGAATGATCAGAATCATACATACCCCATTACTCCTATAATAAGCAACATCCCTAAAATCTATTCAGTGCTACTCAATGATACTGTGTATCAGGCATTGTGCTACATGAGCTAATATACAGAATGTTTAAGCTATCCTTGTCTTAATGGAGTTCTCAGTGTAGTTAAATAAGTGGACATTATGTAAAAATTCCATGTTCATGAAGCAGTAAAAAGCTAGCTTAGGACAGGGATGGGATTCCTCTCTACAAGGTAATCTAACGTATCTCCTCCTAGAGATAAGTCAAAATGGCCAGCAAGGGGGGATGGCAGAAAGTTACTCAAAGCTATAGAAAACTCTCCTATAAGATTATGATTTTTATTAATACGTATCTATATATATTTACCCCCAGAACAGTATAAGTAGCTTATAATGTGGCAGGAAATATCTAAAGCACATACATTTAGAGGGAAGGGAAGGAAACCAAGAGGCCCAGAGTTAGAACCAGGAGTTAAATGAAAGCAAACATGTCCATTTAATGATGCTATCAATGGGTGATAAATTAAATTGAAGCTTTCTACCAGTTATTATGCAAAAGCAAAATCCAGGCAGTTATGCAATTTACAATGTGTGTGAGCCAAATCCATGAAGTGCTTAGAAAAAGTGAAACTGTTCTTTTTTCTTTCTTTCTTTCCTTTTTTTTTTTTTTCTTGAAGTGGAACTGTTCTTGAGAGAAAGAGCAAGGAAGAATTTTTTCTACGGTTGCAGATAAAGAAGGCAGCAAGTGAGGTAATAAGCAATGCCTTCTAGAAGACATTATTAGTAGATGCAAAAGTGAGTTTTATAGGCTGGTTTTCTTATATTGCCCTCTGACTACATGTCAAGGGTGTCCTACAAAATGTTCAAGAAGCAGTTAGCTCTCCAGGTGTGTGGGTGTTGAGGAGGAGGGCAGGGTGGAGAGGCGAGGAAGATAGTGTTCAAGGTACACATACCAACATTCTACACAACTAGCTTAGCCGGGGCTGATTTTTAAACACATGCTCTAGAGCCTTGTTTAGTCAACACGGTCCTCAGAGTAGCAGCATCAGCACTATCTGGGAACCTGTTGAAAATGCTGAGTCTCAGGCCCCACTCCAGAGCTATTGAATTAGAATCTGTATTTTAGCAAGTGTTAAAAATTACTGTTCTAGGGGCCCCTGGGTGGCTCAGTCGGTTAAGCGGCCAACTTCGGCTCAGGTCATGATCTCACAGTCCGTGAGTTTGAGCCCCGCGTTGGGCTCTGTGCTGACAGCTCGGAGCCTGGAGCCTGTTTCAGATTCTGTGTCTCCCTCTCTCTGACCCTCCCCCATTCATGCTCTGTCTCTCTCTGTCTCAAAAAATAAAATAAACGTTAAAAAAAAATTAAAAAAAAATTACTGTTCTAGAGGATGGAATGTATTTGCTCTCAGAGCATTGTTTTTCTTACCTAAGCTTTGGCTAAATAAAATTGTGACCCATTCACAATTGCATCTTTGCCTAGTTCACTACCTGGTGTATATTAGGTACTCCCTAAATGTATGTTGACTCGCTAATTATTTGACTGATATGGTTGTAGTTTGGAAGAATTTTTAAGGCAAATATGATTGAATATACTTTGTCCTGGCCGCTAAACATAAAATAAATCAACATGGTCCTTAGGACGATTGCAAAGATGTTTTCTTTGCCTTCCACCTCGTAATATCCTCTGTCTATAACCTGCATGCTCTTACATGGAAAAGAGGACGAGATGTGTCCCAGATGCTACCGGTGTGTTAGAACACAGCTGACAAAAATCCAGGGGATGGGAAGGACCCCAAACTCTCCTTGAGCACAATTCCCCCAACCCTTATTTCCTGGGATTCTTCAACCCTCAACCTAACTCACATTATTTAACAAACTTGAATGTCTGTTTTGAATATGCCCAAGGCTGATCGAAGCTCTTTTCTTCAAACCTGTTGAATTCCAGAACTTGGGAGGGAAGAAGATGAGAAACTCCCAAAGCTCCTCTCCCACTTCCCACCAAGTTGTGGCTCCAAGAGTCCTTCTGTCAGGGCATTCTTCATACAGACCCAGGAGTACCAGCTCACTTCTGCATTATCCCTTCACAGCTGGGAGCTGGATCAGTATTGACTAACTGACAGAGAAGTGTGTCTTTACCTTATTCTATAAATAAACTCACCCGTCAGTTACATTTTAAACTTCTATAAAGTTAGTTAGAAACTATCAATCTGATTTTATTTTAAATTATGCATTTTTAGGGGCACCTGGGTGGCTCAGTTGGTTAAGCATCTGACTTCACTCAGGTCACGATCTTGTGGTTCGTGCTTTCAAGCCCCGCGTCGGGCTCTGTGCTGACAGCTCAGAGCCTGGAGCCTGCTTGGGATTCCGTGTCTCCCTCTCTCTCTTCCCCTCCCCTACTCATACTCTGTCTCTCTCTCAGAAAATGAATAAACATTAAAAAATTTAAATTATGCATTTTTATTTAATATAAATATTTCAATGATAGCTAAAGCTCACTATACATTTTTTAAATAGAAACTTTCCAACTATCACAAAAGTCTTTGTCATAATCTTAAAAGCAAGGCGTATGTCTTACTCATTCTCGTATTCCTAACAGTGTATAGAACATAGTAAACACTCAGTAAATATTTAAAGATCAAATGGATAAATGAGTAAACTCCTCCAATGAAGGATCTGGGCTAGACCACAGGCAGTCCCCTTATGAATGCTGAGCTCCCACAGCCGTAGGTCCCATGAAAAATTGTGAATGGAAATCGACAGAGTGGTGGTATTATACACCATTTTTAATGTATCTCATGTGAGGCTCAACAAACATCTGACAATCAGAAATTATCAAAAAGTAAATGAAGCCTCAGCAAGACACAATGATTTATGCATTTACATTCCTGATTATAAGAGCTTCTGAAATAGATTTTATGTGGCTTCAAAGTGTATACTTTATAACTGCAATTAGCTGGAGTACGTGTGACCAGAATTCTGACCTCTCTCTGCACTTGGAAGAGTTGGATGGAGTCCTCAAGGACATAGATACCTAAAGGATATCTAGAATCCAGCTTCCATAGGGCTGAGGATCACAAAGTCTTTGATGACTTGGTGTTGCCAACCCTTGTAAGGCAACATGAAATTCACATCGGAGAGAACTACAGTACTCTGACAGTTTCTGGAAAATTAAGCGGTGTTTTTTGCAAATAGATCACTGAAAGCCATTGTGGAGGGACACCAGGACTTGGTTGGATTTTATGAATTCTGAGTGTGGGTTTGTGACAGAGGAAGACACTGGACAAGTGGACAGCTTCTTTGTATGGAAACCTGAAAGGATGTGACTCCCCAGGGTGGTAGAAACCAAAAGACATGAAGAAGAGAGTTGCAAAAAGTAGAGAGGATAGACATACAGGAGGCCTGATTTTATCAGCATCATATAGAGAAAACAGTCTTTGATAAATGTGAGGGAAAGAGACAGGGGGTGGGGGGAGCCTCTGCTGATGGCTGTAATCCCCACTCAGCTGCACAGCTTAAGAAGAACTCTCAAAACCTTCTATAAAATGCCAAGCCAAAAAAGGTATCTGAAGGCAGCAACAGTGGATCAAAAGGTCCTAAGAGCTGAGTGTGAACGCTGAGGCCAC
The DNA here is from genome assembly GCF_018350175.1 of Felis catus. Lineage (NCBI taxonomy): Eukaryota > Metazoa > Chordata > Mammalia > Carnivora > Felidae > Felis > Felis catus. The sequence goes on along the minus strand of NC_058371.1, from coordinate 100,857,486 downwards.
AGAGAAACCCAGCAGAAGACTGGGGCAGAGCCTATCTCAACCCTGGGAGATGGTCCAGTACATTTTGATGGAGCAGCCTCTCCATTCAGGGCCTAAAGTTCACAAAGCTGTTTGAACTAAACATTGTCCCCCTGCCCATGAGTGGCACTCAGAGCACAAAGCAGTTTTGCCTGCTGTTATTTGCCTGATGCTCAAAATCAAAAGTGGTGAGTTTTCTTCTCTTTTAATAAAGCCACCCTTTGCCCCTTTGTAAACTGTATGTTTGCAAGTGGGGAATTAGTGCTAGGTACTTAAGTAGTGCCCCCTTATCCACAGTTTCAGTTACCTGCACTCAACTGTGGTTGGAAGCAGATGATTCTCCTTCTGACAGGTCATGAGAAGGTCAATAGCAGCCTAACAATATGTCACGGTGCCTACATCATTTGCCTCACTTCATCTCATCACGTAGGCTTTTCGTCACCTCACATCATCGCAAGAAGGGTAAGTACAGTGCAATAAGATAGTATGAGAGAGAGACCACATTTACATAATTTTTATTACAGTATATTGTTATAATTCTATTGTATTATTTGTTATTGTCGTTAAGTTTTTATTGTGCATGATTTATTATTAAACTGTCATAGTCATATATGTATAGAAAAAAACATAGTATATACGGGGTTCAGTCCTATCCACAGTCTCAGGTATCCACTGGTGGTCTTGGAATGTATCCCCTGCAGATAAGGAGGACTACCATGTGTGATCTTCAGGGAGATAGTTACACAATTTGTCCACCAAGAGCCAGAGCCAATGAATTGCACTTTCCTTATAAAGGGGCCTGGATCCACAGAGGCATTATTAGGCAATATTCCTAGTAGTAGGATCAAAGTCTCTGAAATTGCTAGCATGATTGGATATACTGATATAAACCCTATCTGTTTCTCTATGTATCTAGGTCACACACATGTGGCCCATGGGTCAAACTGTGGTTTGGCATGTCTAGTAATTTGGAAAATGAAATGAACATTTGAAAATCAGAGGACTGGGACACCTGAGTGGCTCAGTCAATTAAGCGTCCAACTCTTGATTTCAGCTCAGGTTATGATCTCAATGGTTTGTGGGATTAAGTCCTGCATTGGGCTCTGTGCTTACAGTGTGAGGCCTACTTGGGATTCTGTCTCCCCTTCCCTCTCCCTCACTCTTGCTCTCTCTCTCTTTCTCTCAAAATCAATAAATAAACATTTTTAAAAAATTAAAAAATAAAAATCAGAGGACTTTGAGTTAAGAACCTTGATTTAGACTTTTTCTGCAAAATTTGGAAAGCTGCCCAAGCTGAGCCCATGTTTCCACAGCGTGGCCTTTGGCTGGAGTTGAATAGTAGCTACTTCATCTAGAAGGTGCTTATCACAAGCCCTATGACTTCAGATTAGGTAACTGACCATGAGGCAGAGTGGGGTTGTTATCTATCAGAATGTTTGTGTTGTTTTCTTAGAGTAAAAAAAGTTCTTGGTACCCCTATCTCTATGAAAAGAGAGAAAGTGAGAGTAGACTGAGGGGTCATGTGTTCTTCCACCAGGCCCCCTTCACACATGCACACCACCTGCCAGGGGCCTATAGCCTGAGATGTCCTCATGACATTGTTGCCCTTCAAAATTTTTACTTCTTGTGCCAGCCATCTCTAGTTTCTTGTTCTTCACGCTTGCCCTCTCCACCTGAGAAGCATGCTTCATTGTCATTGCTTGTCAATTAACGCATTCTGTGGTTCCTACATATCAGAAGAGTAGGACAGATTCTTTCCTCCTGTTGGTAAATCTGAAATCTGAGAGTAGGAAGCATATTTGAATTTTCAAAGGTTGGCACCTTCAGTTTAGCTCAGTGAAAAGTGAGTAAGCGAAGGTGGAGAGTCCCCACTGCATGGTATGGGAGCAGGAAAGAGGGACCGATGCCTCAAATCATCTTGTTTGTCACTTCTGCACGGCAATTTGCTAGTCACAATTTTCCATGTGTTTGTTCGTGTCCCAAGGATCTTTTTATGTAGCTTATTGTTGCAAAGCAATTAAAACCAAGAAAGAAATCTGAATCCATCTATAGTTTTGCTGGCCTACAAAATTGATTTTTTGTTTGTCTTTTGTTCTGTTTTAATTTATTTTGAGAGAGAGAGTACACATGTGCATGAAGTGACAGAGAGAGAGACGGAGAGAGAGAATCCCAAGCAGGCTCTGTGCTGTCAGTGCAGAGCCTGACTCAGGGCTTTATCCCCCGACCTTGGTATCATGACCTGAGCTGATATTGAGAGTCCCATGCTTAACTGACTGAGCCACCCAAGCGCCCCCAAAGTTTAAGTTTATCTTTGACAATGAGCTGGAGATAAAAATTCATTCATTCATTCAACATTAGAGGTTTTTTTTTTCTTTGAATTTCTATCTATTTGTGGTTTTAGTGGAAGAAAGGTAGTTGCTGAGGAAATTAGGCACAAGATACATATTTGTTAATTGAATGAAGGAGTGAACATCCGAGTAATATCTAGAAGGTTGATTTGGAGCCTGGAGCATATTGGGAGTCAAGATTGAGTGGTGAGGATGATGTTATGAAAAACATGCAGGTGTTATGATGGTCCAGGTGAATTGTGTAAACCCAGTGGCATCAATTACTAAGCAAAGCTGGGTCAGGGGAGCTAGGAAGACAGAAAAGAACTGAGAGAAAGTGGGACAAATGACTGGCTTTATGCTGGCAATCATTTTTCTTGGGTATTTTGCAAAATCGCTATAGAGCTATCATAGAACAATAGTGGTAGTGTTCCATCACAAATATCCCAACTGTACAAAAGAAGGGGGGTGGGGGAAGAGAAAGTAATGACAAGTCTTACTCACTTAAAAAGAAAAGACCCAGCATGATTCTCCAAACATAAAACATTCATCAGACCTGCCAGGTAAAATTTAAAACAAAAACATTATTTAAGGCAAATAAAAATTTGAAGAGTACAATTCAAAGTAAAGCCATAATAGTAATAACTTTTATATGCCAAATAACATGGTGGCAACATTCATAAAGCAGAAATAGAACAGGCAATGAGAAATTGACAGAAAAACACTAGTAGTGGATTTGTTTTCTTTCAGTTCAGAAGAGATCGAGGATGCAAAAAAAATATGAAAAGACACAGAAAACTTAAGTAATATCATTGATAAGTAAATAGCTCTATAATATATATCAAGCATTCTTTCCTAATAATAGAGCATGTATCTTCACCTTAAGTATCCCTGAAATAATACCTTATTTTAGCCCACAAAGGAAACCTCAACAAATTCCCTAAAGTTAAATAGTATAGACGAAATTCTCTGATTGCAATGAAAACCACCCAGAAACTAATAACAACAAAACTTCCTGCTACCTAGAGATGAAAAAACAAAACAAACAAATCCATAAAATCTTCAACTGTTGGCTCAAAGAAGGAATACAAACTGAAATTTATGGAGAAAATATATAGAAAATACAAGACATAGAGAACATATATATCAGAACATACAGGACAGAGCTAAAGCAATTTTTAGAGTGATGTTTCATAGCCTACATAGTTATATCAACAAACAAGGGTGAAAACAAATTAAGCATCTGAAGAACAACGTAATATTCTGAGAAATGCAAAATGAAGGAATACAAAAATAAAAGCAGAAATTAATAAATTAGAAAACAAAAAACCAGTAGCGATTATAAATATATTAAAAATAAGTCTTTGAAAAATACAATGGATGAATTGATACCTGAATAATTAGTTCACAAGAAATATTCGTAGTCTTTAATATACTCTGAAAAGTTGTTCAACCCTACTGTTACTATAAGAGAAATACAAAATGAAACCGCACCTAGGTACCATTTCTTACTTATCTGATTGGCAAACATTCAAACACTTGATGACACAGAGTGTTGGAGAGGCCTTGAGGAAATAAACTCTCTTTAACAGTTCTAATGGGTGTGAAAAATTGTACCATCCCCTTGGATGGGAATTTGGATATATGTAGCCAAACAACAAGTCCATAAACCTCAACAATCCACTTCCAGGGTTTTATCCTGCAGATGTGTTCATACAAGGATGAACAAGTTTATTCACTGAAGCACAGCTTGCCAAAGCAAGAGCTTAGCAAAAATCCAAATGCTCATGGTTTAATAAACTAAAATCATCTATGTAATAGTATACTATGCAGCAGCAAACAAGAGGAAGAAAGTTATTTATATACTTATATGAAAAGATCTCCAAACTAGAATACGAAGTGAAAGGGGCAAGATAAAGAACAGTATATAGAATATAGAATGTTCTACCATCTAAAACTGGTGGACTAAATGAGAAAATATGAATATTCATAATTCTTTGTGTGATCATTAAAAAAACTCTAAAAAGGATACCCAAGAGACTAATAGTTGTGGTTACTTGTTCAGAAAGGTTAGGAGCTAGGTAGGTGGAGAATGTAAACATTTTTATACTTCTAGGTCAAACATTCTAAAAGATAATGCCTCAAAAACTGTAAAATTTTAAAATTTGATATGTGCTGCCAGATTGAAGTACAATTAACAATATTTTTTATGGCAAAGGAAATCTGCATAGCACATTATTTTGCAATTTATTTCTTCCATGATGAGTCTCTATGACTCAGAGATACTATTTCTTAGTAATAACTTATTTATTTATTTAAAAAGTTTTTTAATGTTTATTTTTGAAGGAGAGAGAGACAGAGTGTGAGCAGGGGAGGGGCAAAGAGAGAGGGAGACACATAATCCGACGCAGGCTCCAAGCTCTGAGCTGTCAGCACAGAGCTGGACATGGGCCTGGACACGGGAACTGTGAGATCATGACCTGAGCCGAACTTGGACACTTAACCAGCTGAGCCACCCAGGTGCCCCTTCTTAGTAATAATTTAAATAACTAGAAGTTTTAACTATAGCTATGGACCTGTTGATGGAATGTGAAGATTAAACCTTGTCTTAAGAGAATTTTGAATGAATGAATAAACATTATGTGAAATCCATTATGCATACCTATATTCATCTACAATTTAATAAGTTGACATCCACCCCCATGGTTTGTTTATAAATATATGAATATAGGGGCGCCTGGGTGGCGCAGTCGGTTAAGCGTCCGACTTCAGCCAGGTCACGATCTCGCGGTCCGTGAGTTCGAGCCCCGCGTCGGGCTCTGGGCTGATGGCTCAGAGCCTGGAGCCTGTTTCCGATTCTGTGTCTCCCTGTCTCTCTGCCCCTCCCCCGTTCATGCTCTGTCTCTCTCTGTCCCAAAAATAAATAAACGTTGAAAAAAAATTTATAAATATATGAATATAAATATACAAAGTATATAAATATAATATGTAAAAAATATATAAAACAGATGGTCAGCACCAAGGTCTACAGTAGATCAACTAAGTCAATAGGATGAGTCTCAAATTAAATGTGAGTAGAGTTTGGACACTATTAAATGCATTGTGTTTTTAGGCTTTGTATACAGCTAGGAACTGGAGAACAGGAGGCTTCCAAAACCAAGATGCCCAGTTGACTATGCCTGGCCCTACAGCATAAGAAGGTGGGAAAGGACCAGCTCTAAGATGGGCTTGCCTTTCTGTCTCAGGAAGTAGACTATAGGCTACCTGCACCCAAGTTCTAGAAGTTGCTTTTGGAATGCAGACTTTTGTGTCTCACCTCATCATCATACTCTCTTAGAGTGGGATCTGTGAATAAGACCACCTCTGCCCTATGAAAGCTGGAGATGATAAATTTAATATTAACATTTTTAAGAATAATAGTGGCTCCCAGTGAAAATTTACCGAGAGCTCAGTTTATGCCAGGCATTTTCAAAAGTGTGTGGCATTTTCCCGAAAGAGCTTTAGATAAATAACTACATTTCTTTAGTACTGAAACTTACATTTAAAAGGAGGCAATGGCCAACTAAATTTAAGTGTTTCCATGTTCTTAAGCAATGGAAACAAAAATGTACATGCAGCCTTAGGTAATTTAGTCTAAGTTTAGTGAAGCATATGTTTTAAATGTCTTAATTTTTGGCAAAAGTGAGGTACAATGCCAGAAATGACAATGTTTGTAAATGTGACATTATTATTTATTTATTTATTTTTTACTTTTTTATATTAGAGAGAGAGAGCATGAGTGAGGTAGAGGGACAGAAGAAGAGAGAAAGAATCTGAAGCAGGCTCGACACTCAGGGCGGAGCCTGACATGGGGCTCGAACCCACGACCCTGGGATCATGACCTGACCTGAAATCAAGAGTTGGATGCTCAACTGACTGAGCCACCCGGCACCCCAATGTGACATTATTTTTAAAAATGCATTAAATAAACTCATTGCAAAGTGAAGATTTGTGAGAGATAGTTAATTAAGGCTAGAAAATGGAATATGAAAACATCCTTTGTCCTTGAATCAAATAAACAAAAGGAACTAGAAGTTATTAATTTTTTTTTTTTTTTGCTCCTATTGGGTAGAATGAACTATTCCATTCTAATAGGCAAAGATTTATTTCATCTATCACTTTACTGGTCATGAAAACTCCTATATCTAAGAAGTAGAAGGGGGGCCTTCTGTTTAAGTTTAAAGAAAAGAGGTAGCATTTATGTCAACGATTTAGTCTTCTAATTTCTATATATAATGACTGAAATTGTTAAGGTAGTTAGTGAATATGGAAAAATCACCAAGTAATTATGTCCACGAATTAGCAAAGCAGTACACATTAATATATTTTATATATGATGATTCTGATGTAACTTTTTGTTTTTCTGCCTCAAATTTAGGAATTCTGGTTCAGAAGACTGGAAAGAACATTGCACTGGGAGTCAGGAACTTGGAGTCTTATTGGAGCTTGGGTATTGAAAGCTGAATAATTTGGGGAAAGGTTTTATTTGTTTGTTTCTGCTGAGGAGGGAAGGGAACTGATTGAACATCTATAATATTTCAGACAATTCATACATATATCTCATTTAATTCTGAGACTAACACAGTGAATGTAATTACTCTTTCCATTCTGTAAAAAAGCCACAAAGGCTAAAAAATATATATCACTTGTCAAGGTAACTCAGTGGATGCCAGAATTGGTTTCAAATCCTGCTTTGATCTGATTCTAAAAGTATCCCACCTGGACTCTCAGGTATTACGTGTCCTTATCTGTAAACACCAAGAGATCGATGAACTCCTACTTCTCTTCAACCCTGATTTTGAATACAGACCCTCCTCCCCTTTTTCTCTGTATAATTCCCTTCTCAGGTCATTTGTGGGTAGTGATAGTATGTTTCTTTTTATTGCCAAGTGGTATTCCATGTTAAATATGTACCACAGTTTGTTTAACCATTCCCCTGTTAAAGGACAGCTGGATTGTTTCCTGTTTTGGGTTACTATGAGTATAGTTTCTCTGAACACTTTTGTACAGATTTTTTGTGTGTGAATCCATGAAATGGCATGTGTCTTCATTTAATTAGATACTATTTGATATCTTTCATCAGTATTTTGTAATTTTAAACATATGAATTCTATACATATTTTAAGGGTTTACTTAAATCTTTCATTTTCTTTAGAATAATCATAAATATCATTGTGTTTTTAATTTTGCTTTGCACATGTTATTGTTAATATACAAAAGTACAATTGATTTTGTCTGTTGACCTCATGTCCTGTCCTGCAACTCTGCTTAACTAATGTTAGTTCTAGAAGTTTATTTGTAGATCTCTTGGGATTTTCTATGTAGATAATCATGTCATCTCAAATAGGGAGAGTTTTATTTACCCTTTTCCATTTTGTATGGCTTTTTTTTTTTCTTGCCTTTGGGAGTGGCTGGAAATTTCAGCACTGTGTTGTATAAGAGTAGTGAGAGTGACCATCCTTGCTTTGTTACCAATCTTAGAGGAAAAGCATTCAGTTTTTTACCACTAAGTATGATGTTAACTGTAGGTTTTTTGTAGATGCTTTTTACCAATTTGGGTTAGTTCTTCTCATTTCCAACTTGCTGAGAGGTTGTTTGGTTTTGTTGTAATCATAAATGAGTGCTGGATTTTGTCAAATGCTTTTTCTGCATCAGTTGATATAATAATGTGATTTTTCTTCTTTAACTTGTATTATATTGATTGATTTTCAAATGTGAAACCAGTCTTGCAAACTTGGAATAAATCCTATTTGGTCATGGAGTATTATTCTTTTCATACATTGCTACATTGAATTTGCTAATCCTTTTAAAGGATCTGAGTTTATGAGAGCTATTGCTCTGTAGTTTTCTTTTTTTGTACGATTTTTCGGTTTTGGTTGAGAGTGATACTAGCCTCATAAAATGTGTTTTTTGGAAGAAATGGCATAAAATTGGTGTCAATTTTTCTTCGAAGATTTTATAGAATTCTCCAGTGAGGATATTTGAGTATAGGGAATTATTTTCCTGGAGCTTTTCAATTATCATATCAATTTCTTTGATGGTATAAAATAATTTATATTATTTATTTATCTTGGTTGAATTTCATTAGTTTCACTTTTTGAGTAACAGATCTGTTTCTTTCAAGTTGTCTAATTTATAAACAAAAAGCTATTCATAGTAATCCCTTATTTTTATTTTAATTGTTGAAGATTTGTAGTGATACCTTCTATTCAATTTCTAATATTGATGATTTATGTCTTTTCTTTTTTCCTCAGTTTTTGAATACCTCTTTTCATTTTAATTGGCATCATTTGTATAACAATATGACTGTATTTCTACTTGCTGTAGTAAATTAGCATAAACTTAGTGACTTCAAATAACAAAGATTTATTAATTTACAGTTCTGGAGGTCAGAAGCCCAAAATAGATCTCGCTGCATTAGAATCAAGGTGCCAGCAGGCCTGTGTTCATTCCTGAAGGCTCCAGGGGAGAATCTTTTTTCTTACCTTTTTTAGCTTCTGGAGACTTCGCACATTCCCTGCCTCCTGGCTCTTTCCATCTTTAAAGCCAGCAATGACTGGTTGAGTCTTTCTCACACTGCATCCCTCTGACTTCCTCTGCTATTTTTCCATTTCACATTAAAGACACTTTGATTACAATGGGTTCACCCCAATAATCCAGGATAATTTCCTATGCTAAGGTCAACTGATTACCAATCTTAATTCTGATTGCAACCCTAATTCCTCCTTGTCATGTAAGACAATATATTCACAGATTCCAGGGATTAAGTCATGGTCATTGTTGGGAGGACATTAATCTGCCTACCAAAACAATGTATGTAAGAGTGTTTTCCAAATTTTAATATATTCATTTAATATTTATTGAACATCAACTATATTCCAGGTACTATACAAGGTGCTGACCTCAGCTAAGTTTTCTCTGCTGCAAATAAGTTTTCTCTTGGCTCCATTCCAAGAGCTTTTTCATTTTTGACAGTAAATCTTATACTCCTTTCACCAGGAGTACTGGGCTATCAGAGTTCTGCAAATCTATCAGGTTTTTCCAAACCTGCATGACTTGGAATATATTCGGTTGTCTTAGAATGTCCCTTCCTGGCCCCTTCTTCTGCTTAATCAGGAGAGCCTGTCTCTCCTTCCCTCTTTTCCCTCCAACCCCCTGATCTCATGATTCAGATTGCAGATGACTGTATCATTCTTAGTACCCTTTGAACACTGATAACTTAACATTTCCACTCTTTGCTGTAATCTTTGTTTTATTGTCCAACATCTCCACTAGACCTCTAAGGTGTGTGAAAGCAGGGACTGATTTTTTATTTTTTCTATTTCACCAGTGTCTGGCACAATGCCTGGAACAAAGTGAGCCCTATAATAATAATGTCTTACCAAATGTATGAACAACCTTTAAATCCTAAAGTTCTCTGTTCAACTTTTTCTGTTCTTTTCTTTGTACTCTCCTTTAGGGATTCTCTCCATATGGTTAACTATCTGCTCTGTGCATGAGACTCAAATATCCAAGTTCATGCTTTACTGCTCTCCCAAGTTGTTGGTGTCTGCTTAGATGAAGCTCCACCCTCATAGAATTCTCCATATAATTTCAAGCTGACCGTGTTCAGAATGTAATTTATTGTTTTCCTGCCAAATAAACTGTTTTTAAAATTTAGTGTAATGCCATTTCTACCTCTTGTTAGCTCAAAACTTTTACGCTGCCTTTCTCTCAGATCACATGTCCAATCTGTTGCCAAGTGTCGTGAATTGCCCCTTTCCCAAATCCCCCCTGTTTTGTTTCTTCTGGAGGTTCTGGCTTCAGCACCTCATACATACATGGCTATTCCAATAGCAGCCTAACAAATCTCTGGTTGTTCCCCCCTTTAATCCAGCCTACACTACAAGACCTGCTTCCAAAATCATACCAGCAATCAAACCATTATCTTGCTGATAAACTTATGATTGCCTCCCTATTGTCTTCTGCCCTGTAGACCTAGGTTCTCCATTAAATATAACCCTCATTTACTTTCCTACTGTATTTACACATCCCTGCCTTCCACTTAAACGGGATTACTGTGTAGGCAGAATCATGACTCCCTCCCCTCAAAACGTCCATGAGCTAATCCCTGGAACACATGAATTTGCTAACTTACATGGCAAAAGGAATATTGCAGGTGTGATTATGTTAAGGAATTTGAGATGGGGGAGATGATCCTGAAGATTCCAAGTGGGTCCGATATAATCACCAGGGTCCTTTTAAAGATGGAAACAAAAGAATCCTAGTCAGAGAAAGAGATGTTATGATGGAAGCAGAGTTGGGGTCATGTGGGGACATGAATCAAGGAATGCAGGCAACTTCTAGAAACTAGAAAAGGCAAGGAATGAGGAGTGGCCGGAAGGTCACCCTGCTGACCCATTTCAGACATCTGATCTCCAAAACTGTAAGATAATAAATTTGTATTATTTTAAGCCACTGAATTTGTGGTAAATTGTTACAGCAGCAATAGGAAACTAATACAATTATTTACCTGCTTGTCTCACTCTGTGATATTGTTCAGGTTACTTAATATGCTTCCTTCTCATTTTTTAAATTTGTTCAATCTATCTACCTCAAGGTTCATCCAAATGCTGCTGCGTCTTCCCTGAAACCTTCCTGGAACCTGACCTGGAGCCACATCATTCAGAGACACATTGCTGTCTACTGTGCCAACTACAATAACCTCCAATTAGTCACCTCCACCCCAGCCTTTACACTACTGTCTAAGATGCAGATCTGTGTTCTCACCCGCACTGGACTGCCAAGTCTTCTCAAGGCTTCTAATACCAGTCAAAAATTCAGCAGCCCAGAGCTCACTGGGCTGAAGCTGGCCTCACTTCAGACCAGCTGCCTACAAATTCAAGGGTCTCCATAGTCCTCCACAGGTTCAGTGATTTGCTAGAATGACTCACAGAACTCACGAAAGTGCTGTACTTAATGCACTTAATGATTACAGTTTTTATGGTACAAAAATACAACTCAGAATGAGTCAAAGAAAGAGATGCATAGGGTGGACTCTGGGACTGGGAAGATTCCAAATGTGAAGCTTCCATGTCCCCAGGGACACATTATCTCCCTGGCATCCATGTGTGGTGATATATTCTTTGAGTACTGCCAACCTATGAAGCTCACCTGAGTTTTTATTGATGCAAGTAGATGTGATTGAATCATTGCCCCTGTGGTTGAGCTCACTTTCCCGCTTTCCTCCCCTCCTCTGAGATTAGATTGATGCCACATGGCTCAAAGCTCCAACCTTCTCGTCACATGATTGGTCTTTCTGGCATGGCCCACCCTCTGTCCTAAGACTACGGGTGTGGCTTGCCCTACACTGAGTCATCTAGTCAGCATAAAATCATCTAGTCATCAAATGCCCACTCTGAGGCACCTCATTAGAAAACTATCAGACAGCGGTCAGTCGGAGGGGACCACCATGAATAACAAAGATACTCCTATCACTCAGGAAATCCAAGGATGTGGAGGTTACCTCCCCAGAACTGATAACAAAGATGGGCCAAATTCTTTATTACACACCCCTAATTGGAATCCTTCTTTGGCTTCCTTACTTTGAAAATGCAGACTACTTAATAGGATATTCCAGGGCCTTCATGAGAAGCAGCCAGATAAATTGGGAATTAAAAAAAAAAAAAAAAAACTCTTTGTAAAGAATGGAAGAGCTAATGCTCACTACTTAACACATAGTAGAAACTCCATAAATTCTTTTAAAACTAATTATTGATTGAGAAGAAAAAAGGAAAAGGATAAAACAAACAAAAAAGGTAAGTGGCTTAGCTTAGAAATCTATTTCCCAGAGTACTAAGAAAATATGAATTTTGCAGAGATGTTGGGGAGAGAAAAATAAAAATAGCATTTATAAACTAAAAAGGGATGAAGACTTTTTTAGAACAAAGAGGAAAAATAATAAAACTTTGGTCTCTTTTCCATGGTTCTTGGAAACTGAATGTTTTGTTTAATAGTTTTTTATTGTGGCTTTTGGATTTAGCTTAGAATCTAAAGATTTGTTTCCTTATTTCTAGACCAACAAATCACTCTCTCTTGTTTTGGTCTTTTTACGAAGTTTCTATATCTAAATAGCGTGAAGTAACATCACTGTAAAATATTAAAATAGAAAAGTTGATTCTTGAAATAGTATCCAGTGTGTACAATGGAGACAGGAGTTAGAAATGTGTACCGTGGGGTGCCTGGGTGTCTGACTCTGCATTGCAGCTCAGGTCATGATCTCGTGGTTTATCAGTTTGACACTCGCACTGGGCTCTGCGCTGAGCGCACAGATTCTGCTTGGGATTCTCTTTCCCTGTCTCTCTGCTCCTCCGCTGCTCATGCTTTCTCTCTTCCAAAACAGATAAATAAACTTAGGAAAAAAGTGTGTTGCTGAATACACTGCTAATTTGATATTCTAGATGTCCTACCAAGATATGAGAATAATGTATATAATGTAATAAGACTTTCAGATGATACTGTCTTTGCAAAAAAAAAAAAATTTAATCGATGCAATTCCCGTTTCTTCTTCCTATTACTTGAACACAAACAGGAAGATGTCAGCTTATTAGTTTTACTATAATCACGGTTACATTGTTTGATTCTATAACTTTGTGTAGAATACAAAGATATAACTATGGAATACGTGAGTACTAAAAGAGGATGTATACCTCTTTATGTGACTTTAGATTTAGAGAAAATGAAATCAGGAAGAGCAGTCTCTGATTTTTTTTCATCTCAAAATACCCTAAGATACTTAACCCAAGATGAAATTACATGGCGTAGTTGTTATAACAAGAATACCATCTATTATTTTCTCCTGTCTTAGAGTTAAAGGATTTTTATTTTTAAAGGAAGTATTTTTCTGCACAATTAATAGTTCAAAAAAAAGTGACTTTCATATTTTAACAAAATATGAATTTAAGAAATTCCCTTATAACTCAGACCCAGGTAGGGTAACTACAAATGCACCATGCATTTGACAAAATTACCTCTTCTTATCTTAATATTGGAAGAAGAGGCAAGACAGGAAGCCAGCCTTGTTGGTAGATGGAAATGAAGGAGACAGGATGAACTCATATGTATTATACCAGTTTCTCCCCATCAGAGTCCTTTACAGCTCCATCCAAAACATGTAAACCTGATGTCAAAATAACATAATATGAACTGATTTGGGCAAATGATTGCAACTACTTTATAATTAAACATCTAGGGAATTATATATATGAAATAGATATCTCTGCACATACTAGGGATTTAATTACATCCTGGATTAAAAGAAATGTTGACCCAAGATTGAAAACAGATGGTCAGTCACCTCATGTCCCAATGGTTGCTTTGTAAGCAAGTGACACTGGATTCTGGGCCTCAAGAACGTTTTCCCCCACCTCATTGTTTTTGCCAAATACTCATTAAATAAGAAACACAAAGCACTCCACTGTTAGATTTCTCCTGGGTTTCTTGAATGGTAGAAATCAACAGGATTAGCAATGTTTGATTGGAAAATTGTCTTAAGCATTTACCCTTGTGATTTGTCTCTAATCTGAAAGGAAACAGCAGATTTATTAAATCACCATGTTACATTTTATCCTTCCTACTTGGGAAAACCCCAGATCTGGAATTTAGACTGTGGTTTGTCTCATTTTCTACCTTTATGTTTTTAACTTTATTCAAATGAGCAAATAATGTGAGAAAGAAGGGGATATAGTAGATATATATACTCCTTATTTTGTTGATGGGACAATGAGCCCCCCCCCCAAAAGATGCAAAATGTATTTGAATGGAGAAATATACAAACAATTCTTGTTAATACTTTGTTGATTTCATTGTCATAAAAAACAGAAGTAATTTGAATTTTCCCCCTTAGTCAATGAATTAGATTTTTCCTGTGAGAGGGAGATCCTTTGTTTAATTGCACAAATACATGGACTGAGCCTCAGGCACTATATGGATGCTGGGGATATAATGGTGAACACAATAGGCACATCCTGCAGCCTAACAGTCTAGAAAGAAAGACAGATTTTAAACAAATTATTCAAAATAAAAAATAATTACAACTGTGTAAAATTGTGCAAAGAAGTACAGTATGTTGGAGCATCATATAACTGAAGGAGAAAAATTATGCAAGGCTTCTGAGGTTAGAGAAACCCTGGCACCTTCGAGGAACTGAAGGAATTCCAATGTGGCCACAGCATAGAGGGCCAAGGTGTGGCTGAAGAGAGAGGCAGGGGCCAGTTCACAGAGTAACCTGAGACCATGCTACAAGTTGAGATTGGAGGCTGTGGATAAGGAGAAACAATTGAAACACTTTTATGTTAGGGGCGCCTGGGTGGCTCAGTCGGTTGGGCGTCCGACTTCAGCTCAGGTCACGATCTCGCGGTCCGTGAGTTCAAGCCCCGGGTCGGGCTCTGGGCTGATGGCTCGGAGCCTGGAGCCCGTTTGGGATTCTGTGTCTCCCTCTCTCTCTGCCCCTCCCCCGTTCATGCTCTGTCTCTGTCCCAAAAAAAATAAATAAACGTTGAAAAAAAAAAATTAAAAAAAAAAAAAAAAAAGAAACACTTTTATGTTAAAAAAAAAAAAGTAATCAGATTTGTGTTTTAAGAAGATCACACTAGGGGTAGCATAGAGGCTAGTTCCAGTAAGAGTTGATATGATTTGTGCTGGGGTGCCAATGGTGTCGCTGGAGGGAAGTGGAGGGTTCAAGTTGGGTATAGGAAAAAAACTGACAGAGCTTGGTGATTAATTGGATATAAGTGGGCAGAAAAAACTTTTGATTGGAGTGAGTGGAAGGATAGAGCTGGCTTTTTACAGAGATAGGAAATGCTAGGAATGAATGTGAATGAGAATGTAAAGGGGATAATTGTAGGTTCTCTTTCTGAGTTAATGAGTTAAAAGTGCCTGTAAGACATCCAAGTGGAATAAACCTTTATCTTTATGGGTCTGGTGCTCAAAAGTGAAGTCCAGGCTGGAGATATTTGGCATCATTTGGATAAATATGATAAAGAAGCCATTGGAGTGGTTGAGATTACTTGGGGACAGAGTGTGGAGTGAGAAAAGACCGGCCCAGGAATAGGATGACCATAAATCCCAGCTTTCCTGGGATGGTTCCGGTGAACACGCATTGCCCCAAGGTAATTATTAATTGCAGCCTTTTCATTCTCAAAAGTTGACCCAGTTTGGATAATAAATATATAGTCACTCTATTTAAAGCAGAACCAGAGGAATGCCAACATAAAGCTTGAGTGAAGCAAAGCAAAAAAAAAAAAAAAAAAAAGCCAAAAGGAGAAAATGATGCTGATGCTGAAGCCAAGGGAAGACAGTGTCTCAAAAAATATTGCATATAGAATTGTACAGGGTTTTCTCTTGGATTCCATGATGATGGAATTGAGGGAATTGTATGACAACCAAAAGCTCTGATAGGATAATAGAGTGGAACAAATATTTGTTCAGGAATTCAGGCAGAGATGGGGGCAGGGGTGATCAGTTCTGGAGCAAGATAAGTGCCACTGGTACTGGAAAAAAATGTGTAGGGCTTAGACACTAAAAGTACAAACTAATTTTCTCATCTTGGCAAATATATTGGGGAGACTATTAGGAATGTTAAAAGCAGTTAACTGGAATAATACTTAACTGCTTCTAGTGCCTCACTCAAGCCATGCCATTTCTTATCCACATGAGTTTGTTATGACTTTTACCCAGCCTGTGAATCCCTTTCCCTCCATCTTCTTTACTCTCAGGATAATGTTCTGGTGTCACCTTCTCCAGAGATCTTCCTTACCGAGGCGGTTCTCTGAGAGTGGGTTCCCTTCTCTGGTCTAGTGCCCATAGCTCTGGTAAGGTTCCTGCTATTTTGCTGTGAAATTTGTCTCTCTTCTTTACCAGATTATAAATACTCGTTCTTAGACTTTAAATTCCTTAAAGTCAGGGACAATGTCTTATTCTTATTTATCTTTGTATCCTTGGTCTCTAAACAGGGTTTCTATGTAGTAGAAACTCAATAAATGTTGCATTAAAAAAATGTAGGAGAGAACTCAGAATCATTTTCTTTTTATTGAGGTAAGGTTTACATATAATGAAATGCATGGATTTTAAATGTGTGATTATTGTGTGTGATTACATAAATGTGTGATTATTAAGTGTGATGATTACATAAAAGTAATTCAGTGTAACTGCTATCCTAATAAATAGACCATTTCTGTCATCCCAGAAGGTTTCCCTGCGCTACATTCCCTGTCAATCCCTACTCCTTATCATAGGCAATCAGTGTTCTGATTTGTTTATAGATTAGTTTTTGCCTGTTTTCAGAACTTCATAAAAATGGAATCATATGGTATACTTTTGTGTGTCTGGCTTATTTCATTTAGCATTATATTTGTGAAATTGATCCATTTCGATGTGTGTATCAGTATTCCATTCAATTTTATTGTTGAGTAGAATTTCACTGTGTGAATATGCCACAATTTATTTATACATTCTCTTGTTGGTGGACATTTGGGTGGCTTCCAGTTTGGGGCTACTATGAATAAAGTTGTTATGAATAATCATAATATATTGTTATGAATAATCCTGTAGAAATCATTTTGGGAACATATGTTTCATTTTTTTAAGAAAACACCTAGGAGGAGACTTGTTGACTTGTAGGGTCATAGGGTGAGTGTGTGTGTGTGTGTGTGTGTGTGTATGTGTGTGTGACTGTATAAAAAGCTGCCAAACTGCTTTCAAAAGTGATTGTACCATTTTTATGTTTCCATCAGCAATGCATGAGCTTTCTAGTTGCTCCACTTCTTTACCACCATTTGGTATTGTCAGTCTTTTATAACCAGCCATTCGAGCAGATAAGAAATTGTATTTCTTTGTGGTTTTATCTGCATTTTCCTGATGAGTAAAAGATGTTGAACAGCTTCTTGTGAGCTTGTTGGCCATTCATATATATTCTTTTGCTATGTATTTTAGTCTTTTGACTGTTTGAAATTGTGGTCATTTGTCTTTTTGTTATAGATTTATAATTCTTTATATATTCTGAATACAAGTCAGATTTATGCATTTCAAATACTTTATCCTAGTCTGTGTCTTGCCTTTTTATTTTCTTAATAATGTCCTTTGATGAGAAAAATTTTTTAATTTTGACGAAGCCCAATCTACTTTTTTTTTTGCATAGTGGTTTTTGTGTCCTTTCTATAAAAGTATCGCTTTTCACAAGATCATGAGGATATTCTATGCTTTCCTCTAGAAGCTTTATAAGGCTAGCTTTCATATTTATATCTATCTTGATACGATTAGAATTGGAGACATTTTTAATAATTTAAAAAGTGCAACCGAGTCACACTCCATTCGGTTGACCTTATGAAAAAAAGAAATGCTATTCTCTTATAAAGAGACTCTGGTATCATACTGAATACGGTGTAGGCTTTGAAGCAAGGGCAGATAAGCATGCCAGGGCAGATAAGCAACAGACTGGAAACTCAATCATTGTGGTTTTTTTCTAAACTTTTGTATTAGTTAAAGCTCACTGAATTCACCTTGATTCTTATATCTGAGTTTTGAACTAAAATGTGATGGTATAACCAGCTTACTTCATAACACTGGAATGAGCATATAAAGTGATCATAAAGCTTTCCTGAAACATCAGACTGTGTTATAAATCTGCATCAGGAAATGATAAGTTGTGAACTGTATACAAGTTGCTTAAATTACAGACTATCCATAAATGTCCACAAAAATCCCAGTTTTGTGCTGGATATCTCTTAGGACTCCAATGTAGACGAAACTAACATCTTTTAAACCACCATAACTGCATAAACTTTCTATGGCACTGCTACATAATGAACAGTTTCAACCCATAGTCTCCTTTAATGAATAAGGATTGCTACAGTGATGTATGTTCATGATCTTTACTGTCACAATGAACTGAGTGGGAGCCCAATTGGTGATGTTTGCACAGGGCCTTATAAAAATACACCCGTCAAATGGCACATTGTCATGGAGTGCAGGACCACTCATTAATAACACTCTTACTCCAGGATCGAATTCCCTGTATAGTATAAAAAAATCTCATTAATCTCATTAATTCAGAACCTACTTTGTAATAATTCAGACCTGGTATATGTGATTCTTATTCAGTAGAAAGGTCACAGTTAAAAATAGAAGGCAGAACTCAGAATGACTGTATTAAATAATTATGGGACAAAAAACAACTGTGAGTTTGTTACTCTTTTTCGATCTTTAGTTTTTAATATGGAATGTGCAAGACATAATCCCAAATTTATTCTTAATTATAATTTACTGTTCAGCTTTTTCACTAGTTAAGACACCCCTCTCTCCCTTTTCCTGCATTTCTTTTTGTCTCTCCTTTCCCTCCCTCACTTTCTTCATTCACAAACCCAAAGCCCCAGGCCGCATATGGCCACACAGACTGACATGTATCAGAAAGAAAGAAAATTAATGTGGCAAGGAGGCTAGTTCTCACTGTATTAATGAGACTTTCTGTATAAAATGAAAGGCAAAGCTTGAATAAGATGTAAATTCTTTATTTTAAAAAGGAAACCCCACACTCATTTAAAAAAATACCTTCTGACATTTGTTTTTTCCTCATTTTTAATAAACATTTTACTTGGTATAGTCTTTTTGTTCAACATAAATCCCTCAGAGGTAGGAAATACTTCTTGTGTGACAAATCATATAATATAAAACATTTCAAGGCCAATGCAATGGTTCTTCTGAATGCTGAATAATTTTGCTTTGGTAAGAATGCCAATCTCTCATTGGCAATGAGAGATGGAAGAGGATAGATCTATATATTATGGGGTTGCTGAATATTCCATTTTTTGATCACATTTTCATAAAGATACAACTAGTGGCATGGCATAAGAGAGAGGGCTTATACAATGTACTTTTTGGTCAGAAAAAAACCCACAGATTTTGCATGCGTTTTAGTGCCATGTGGAAAAAAAATTTAAAGCGGTTCATGATTATTATGTTTGTGTGTATATATATATAAGGCTCTTTTGGTTATATCTGTTAAATGGTAAGAAGGCTAGCACATTAATTACCGAGGAAAGAAGTCACTCTAGGAATTGTAGGCCATACTCAGGTACATTTCATTATCAACTACCTAGGAACCATATTTCCTGTATCTGATTATTAATGCTGTCCTGTTTCTTACACTTAACCTGTGTGTGTGTGTGTGTGTGTGTGTGTGTGTGTGTGTGTTGGGGGTGCAGGTTAATAAGGAGAAGAACCCCTTTCTTTTTACTTCTACATGTCTCTTGATTGAAACCTTCTGATTGTTTCCTGTATTAGGTCTCACAAAAATAGTATTGAATTTAAAGGTAGTTTTGGGATCTTAAGAAAATTACTTTAACCACTACCATGCACATGTGCACAATGGACCCTAAATAGGAATAAGGTATCTTCAGAAGGGTGGGTCGTGCTTGTGATCTGCCATACAAGCACAAATTCCCTATGATGGGCCAGGCAAAAGATATAGGTATATAGGAAAAACCAGAGGAGCCAAATCCTCAGATACATGCTCTTTGATGTGAGAAATTGGCTGTTACCACTGACATCATTGTTTCCACTACACGTGGCTTAGCAAGCAGGTTGGAGGGTGGCATCAGGCAAGATAGTGAAAATCAGTCTCATGAAATCTTGATACCAGAGTTGCGACCCAGTGCCATGAAAATCTGTCCTTTTTCTTCTTAAAACTTGGAACTGGGATATTTAAGTAAATTATACTATATTCTTACAGTGGTATATTAGTATTTATTTAGTGTTTTTGGACAGTTTTTAACTAGTAGAATAAAGAGCTGGTGTTCTGCAGTCAAACAAATCTATTTTCAAACCTTAGCTGTGCCACTTTCAAGGTGGGTATTTGTTTTGGGTACATTATTTAATATTTTACAGCACCAGTGTCTTCCTCTGTAAATCATAATACTTAACTGATATGGTTTTTGTATGGATTAAAAGAGATGATGCATCTAAAATTCTTAGCAAAGGGATTGTTACACAATAAGCTCACGTATGCAATCTATAAATATTATGGATTATCATAATTTTATAACAAAACAGCAGGAAACAAACTTTTACGTCCGTTTTCATCTCATTATGTAGACACATCAGAAAATCTGCCCAGAGAAAAAAAGACATCTGCCATCATTCTGTGTTTTTCCACTTCCCTTTTGTGTACAGCTAACCGTACTTTGTTTTCTGTCTTCAGGTATGTGTGGTTATCTGCTGTGCTTGTTTAAGAAATTCCTCTTCACTTAAACTTCTCTCACAGTCTAATCCAGAATAAGATGTGCCATTCCTCACTTCTCAGTCTCTCCCCTGGATGATGGCAGAGGCTTCCTAGTGACTGAGAGCGATGATCTACTCTGCCTCTCCGTCCTCTTCACTACTGACAAGATGATCTTTCTCATGTTACTCCTCTGGTCATGCACTTTCAACTCTAGAAACGGAATTAAAGCAATGTTGTATGAGCTGTCTTTGGGGAGTCCTCTTCCCCCACTCCATCCTTGCTTCTTCAGTGCAATGCCACCTTATCTCTCACATATTTCAGAGTTTCAAAAATAGATCACTGCTAAAGCAAGTTTCAGAGTCACTCTTTCACAGGATAGCAGGCAGTTTCTTTACAAGGCAACAGAGTCCCTGTGTGCTCTGACCTCTGCTTTCCTACCCAGCCCTCTCTTTATCTTTTCCACCTCCTTACTTTCTGCTTTAACAACTTTGAATTCCTGAACATATTCCCTGATTATTTCACCCTTTGTATCTTTGCACATATTTAGCTCTTCTAGAAGGCCTCCCTGTTTCCTCCCCTCCCCCACCCCAATTTTGTTTCCTATCCAACAAATTTAAGCTTAGTGTGCCCTTCTTTGTGCAACATTCCCAGTTCTCCCAGGCTTATATCCATGCTTATATTTATTAGGATTATTAGTTGTAAAGAGCAGATACTAAGTCAGGCCACCCCAATAAAATATGGTAGAAAGAGAAATACGGGGGCACCTGGGTGACTCAGTCGGCTAAGCGTCCGACTTGGGCACAGGTCATGATCTCACGATCTGTGAATTCGAGCCCCGCGTTGGGCTCTGTGCTGACAGCTCAGAGCCTGGAGCCTGCTTCAGATTCTGTGTTTCCCTCTCTCTCTGCCCCTCCCCCACTCGTGCTCTGTCTCTCTCTCAAAAATAAACATTAAAAAAATTAAAAAAAAGAAATATGAATATCATGAGAGAAAGAGAGAAAGAAAGAAAGAAAGAAAGAAAGAAAGAAAGAAAGAAAGAAAGAAAGAAGAAAGAGAGAAAGAAACCACTGTATAGCTGAGCTGCCTTAAGAGCCAAGGAGCTTTGGGATCAACAGTAGGCTGGTGGCAGATCTTCAGTGACACACGCCCTGTTAGTACAGCAATTCAGCTATCCCATCCTTTCTGGTCTTCTTTTCTTTGTACCAACCAACTCCCTCACCCTCCATATACCTGGGTTCAGATCCTTGTACCACCACTTGTCAACTGTATAATCTTGGGCAAAATACTAAACCTCTTTGTGCATCATAGGTACAAAGGTTAGATAAGGAAAGCATTAAGATTCCTGTAAAGATAAAATGCTAGCCACTTTTATCCAAGAGGCACATTTTCAACCGCATTTTAATACTTCTGAAATTGGGTTGCATTGTACAATTACTGTCTACCAGGCACGAGACAAGTGATGAGGTGGTTATTGCCTGACCATGGGCAAACGTGGTGTTATTCCTGGCTGCATGAGTAGACAACTACAACCTCTTCATGTTTGACTTGGGAAACTATTTAAGGACCATATGAAGTAGAGCTATGAGTTCTGACTATTGTCTGAAAACCTTCTATTGGCACTTGTGATAAGATAAAAAAATGCTCCAGTATCAAAACTTGCAGAGTAAGTGTTAGTGGCTTGGAAGAAATTCTGAAAATAATGATGCAGTGTTCTTTGAAGAACTGTTGCATCTTTTAAGAACTTCTGCCCAGTGTTCTTGATGGCCAGAACATTATGTTGTATAGAAAAACACTAGCACTGATGACTGAATCTATAGTGATTCAGAAGAATTAGACTATGAAGAAGTTTTAGGAGCCCTAGTCAACTTATTCTGCATATCTTTTCTTTTCCTGTGTGTATAAGACTGACATATGATAAAAATCTATGTACAAAAGCGCATTAAAAGCCCTATCAATAAATAGAAAACAAAACTCTAAGTGATAAGAAAGCATTGCATCTTATATTAATCAGCAGTATTTTTTCTTTCATAGTAGTCCATAAAATAAAAGTGTACCATACAAATAATGACATCTTAGATTTGATTAGATGTGGTATTTTGTTTATTACCTAACGATACTCATTTCTCCTAAATTTTATTCACTTACAGTCCTTCATTGCCTTTTGCCTCATGACATCGTAGCTCTATTTCATAAAATAACTGTCTTATTCTCTCCATAACTACCAGGCTTATAATAGCCCAGCTCTTCTTCTTCTTCTTCTTTTCTTTCTTTCTTTTTTTTTTTTTTTAGCTATATTTAGGTCCTGAGCCCACCTATAATCCAATCAGCTGTGAGGCATAGTTTCATGGTAGAGAATATCACTACTAGGGCTTCTGCAGGAATTTGCATCACCAGCACTTAGCACCGTACCAAGCACACTACTAATGTACACTTGGTAAATGAATGCATAAACTAAAATGGTCTTGCAAGAAAGGGAAGTCCATGACTTATTTATTGCATACAGTTTGACAGTGAATTGTAAAGTTTTAAATGTTTTTTCAAAAAATCACAAGAGTATCACTAACTTGCTGTTATAAATCTTTGATCTCAATTTTTTATATAGAATTTGAGATCTTTTATGGCTTTGTTTTCTAGTATTTACACAATCTCCTGACATGGGAGAATTTTTCAAGTAATCTTTTCCTTTTCTATGCCTGAATTGGTTAATTCTGGAGCATATATACGGCTTGATGTCTCTGAGATAGGAGCATAATATAATCAAATTGTCATTCCTTGGGTTGGCCAGATATAGTTATAAATATTAGTGATCTCTTATGAACATATCTGTCCCTGAAATTCTTTCTCTTCCCTTTTTTCCAAAATTGAACAGAAGAAAATGGAAAAGAGTACACAATACCTTTCTAACTTCTCTGATGAATTATGAATTCTTTCTCTCACTCTTGAAGGTTCATAACATTGGAGGAATTGTGTAAACTTTATGAGCTCAAATATCCTTATATAACTGGTTTAATTAATTAAGTAAGTAAGCTCTATGCCCAATGTGGAGTTTGAACTCATGACTCCAAGATCAAGAGTCACACCATCTGCTGAGTCAGCCAGCCACTCCATTACTGGTTTATTTTCAGTAAGTGTCCTTAGTATAACTGACCAAATTAGGTATATTTTACCATTCTTTAAGGTTTTCTTAAAACCTTGTGGGCAAAACTTCTATCTATTGTTATCATATCATTTAATAACTAGGCATGTAATAAACCTTTATATTAAGTTAGATCTTGTCCTCTCTCCTCTTTTCTCACTGGTACTCTGGTCCAAGTTCTGTTTACCACTCATTAGGTTACTGTATTCATCTCTAAGGCAGTTATGTGACATTAGCCTTTTCTTGCTGCAATCCTCACAGTCAGACAAATCTTTTAGGAAGAGACTCTTTCATCAGGTAACTCCTTTGCTCTTGATTTCCTTGAGATCAAGTCCAAATCCTCACTGTGGCATTAAAATCCCTCTGAAATTTGTCCTTGCCTTAGTTTTCCAATTTTGACAATTATGATTTTACAAAAGAAGCTTTGCTTTCCAGTCACGCCGGTCTTGTAAAACAATCGTGATCATGATGTGCCTGTTGCCTATTTTCTCCTTCTGGTGTTTCCTTCTGCCATGACCTAAAGATCGATTTGTCTTTTTCTTTGCCTCTCTTATGAATCCTATTTATTCTAGAATGAGATTCAAGTTCTTCTTCCTATAATAACTGATATATTTTATAGCAATATATACTTCATGTTACGTGTCAAAGGAATAATTACTTCCTTTCACTGTTGATTCTTCCCACGGTAGCCAGTGATCCTTTAACATTTTTGAACAGTTTTGTAATTTCTATTTTGGTATGTTGTTTTTCTTCTGAGACTTCTACTCAGCTTGAGCACTCATCCTACTCCATATACTGGCTCCTATAGATTTATGGGTTAACAAAATCCAAATCCATCTTCAAAAGGGAAATATTTTTCTAATACTGATATTATTTATAATATATGCACTATATGCACTATACCATATACAGCATTGATATACAAGATTGAGCTTCTTCAAAAGAATGTGATGTGTAGGTCCAGATGGTATTTGTAATCAAGGATTTTAAAGAAAGATTTATCCAATTGTGGCATTGCTGGAAGAAGTATAAACCTTTTTTAAGTAACTACTTTGAGTGGGAAAACATCTTTTTGGATATATGTCCAAATTTTGGATATGTTGGTTAAAAGTCAATATCATTATTTTATGAACTTCTCCACTGATATTATAACTTCATACAGGTACAGTAGGTTATTTTTTATCTTTCAGATTCTTCAAAAAGCATCCAATGTATATAGTACATTTTTTGCAGTTTTATTGAAAACTAACACCTTAAATCATAACATAATATTGTAACTTAAGGTAAAAAAGACTATAAAACACTGATCAGTATAAACTGATGGGTCCAATTGCTAGACTAAAGCGCAATATTCAAGTTTTGATTGAAATTTGAAATGACTTATTTTCAACAATAGGTGGCGCTTCACAGGTTTTTTGTTAGTTGAAATTCATTGGCTCCATGACCTACCTCTCTGCTATCAATTTTAAAAATTAATACAAACATTAGATTCATATAGTACTTTGGTAATTGGCAGAAACTATCTGCTACCATATCTGGCATACTTATTATCAAATTAAACATTCTAAGAGATTATCAGAAAGAAGCAAGAGTATGAAAGTATGTAGAAGGTTATCTGCTTTCTACTTTTCTATTTATTTTCAACTTTTAAAATGCTATCCAATTACTTTTTTAAAACATATATTTGTTTTGTTAAATCCAAATGATCACAAAGAGCTTACAAATTTCATAGAAGATGTTTTTATTATTTGCAATGAACTTTATCTTAACTGAAAGTAAAATGTAAATGATTAAACATTCCAGATAAATGTTAAAGTTATCAGGGTCATAAAGTTTCTTAATCTGAAATTATTAGCAGATAGCTGTTCCAAAATCTCAGTTAAAACACACACACAAACTCACACACATACACACATGCACATGCACACACGCAGAAATACAATTACTTAAAACTGAGTTCAGCCTTAGAAAAACAAAAGCAAACTGAATTGAAACAATTATAAGAAATAAATTCATTATTTAGGGATGAAGCACCTAGAAAGAGGAAACCTGAAACATTTCTTCATCATACAGTGTGTCTGAGACTGCTAACTTACAGCTAACTTACAGAATTTATACCGAGCTATAAATTTTACAAAGTACTCCACATACATACATTAAGCCTACAGTAGTGCTACAATTTGGGAAGGTGAAGGATTGTTATTAACTTCAGGTTAATGAGCATGATGAGAAAGCAGGCTAAGAGAAATTAAGTGAAGGTCACGAAGCTAGAAAGTGGCAAAGCCGAGACCTGAACTTCGTATCATCTGACGCTACATCAGTTATTCTTTTCTCAATATCATGCCATTTTCACACTTGGAGTATTGGACATAGGGACATTATGGGCAAATACGGCATATTAGCTAAAGTTATAGATCATGATATAGAAGAATGATATAGCCAAAACTCAGATTTTCAACACATGTAGCCTATCAATTATTGTTACCACGTGAAATGTATTTGTACATGGAATTTTTTAAATGCTCCAAGAGAATTGCAATTTAAAGAAAACCAAAGTGTTCAAAAAATTTTTCTTGTAAGTTTTTTTGCATCTTCTTTTTTCAGTATAGGAAATAAGGATTAGAGTAGGCAAGCCCCAGGAGATGTTTTAAGTCGTTTTTATTTTAATGAAAACATGATTTTGTTGTTTTGCTGTTTTGCTGTTTCATCTCTGGGGACAGTTATAGGTTTTAAATCAACCTATGTTCTTATGCATTTGTCTCCGAAGATGAAGATAGCAGTAAATAGTTATGGAAATGAAAGATTAATAGCTTTTGCTGACCAGAATCAAAGATGATACCAGGTGATCACTATAGGAGGCATTCAGAAGTCAAATCAGGAGAAGAGGCAGATTTTCTTTTCTTGTGAGAAAGAGGAACAAGGGAAGTTTCAGAAGTGAACATTTAATATTATGGAGGAGGAAAGAAGAGAGGATTTATTCTTCAATTGACTAGATAAGAAATGAAGACTGTTTTGTACTGGGGCAAAGATGTTTCCTTATACAACCTTACCATGTGGATTTAGTTACTAAAATCTTTAATATATAGTAGTGATGCCGTTTGTCTGAACTCTTGTCACTTTGATTCTCTGTAAAGGAATATGACACTTAAGGAGTAGAGGGCAATTCAGAGCCCTTCCATGTGCATTTCTTTTTCCTTCTTACAACTTGTGAAAAATAGAATCACTTGTGACAAAGTATACAAATGATTAGTTGTAGAATTATAGAGTGGACAGAAACTTTACAAATCATTCAGTATAATTTACTCAATGTATTGTTTGATTTGCCCACTTCCAGAATTTGAAGTCAATACAGAACATTTGTGTTTCAAATAGGGCAGAAGGATGAGAATTGAGCTTATGAAAATAAAGAGAATGTTTATGGAAAATTTACAGAATAGGTTGGTCTATTTCTGTCAACTACAAAGACTGTTTACAAAAGGAAACTGAAAATAAAATGGCTATCCTTGCCAGTTTTTCTTGGGAAGTATAGTAATACAGTGACTATTGCCCTAAAAGGAAAGTAGAGACTTAGTTTCCATTCCTGGTTCTTCATTAATTTGTTAGATACTTATAGGCTAACTTACCAATTTATGGGGTTATTTTGTTTCTCAACAAGATAAAAAATTATATTTATTAATATGATTAATTCTTGGAAGAATTAATAAGGTATTATTTTTCAAAAGCTTGGAACACATTATGATTCTGCTACTTTGGCAAATAAAGTAGATAAATAAGTTAAGCTTCTCAGTACTACACCGTTGTTTTTTGTTTTTTTAATTACTAGCGGTTGTGAGGAGTTATCAGATTGTTTTTTCATTTTATTTTACTCTTTCTTTCAAAAATCATATCAGCAGAAGAGACGGCTTCTCTTGTTTCCACACGAAAGTGAACAAGACATCCGGGCTCACTCTCCATTCCACTTTATTCTTTTACACATATCTTAATAGTGAACTGAATATTATCGTAAGACTTTCCCATGGATATTTACATTGTTTTTCCTTTCCAGGAAAATTTCATACTTCAGCTATCCATTCCTAGGTATGGTAAACAGAAATTAAACTTACTAAATAAAGAGCAATGTCTATTTTAAACTAAAAGTTTAGAATGTTTACAAATTCTTATGAGTTGTAGGTAATCAAAAAGAGAGGCAGATTTTATTAAATGTCTTCTAAAAGAGGCAGGTTTTATTAAATGTCTTCTAGATCAGGTGGCAAGACTACACCTATATTTATTTGTAATGTAATAGAGAAAAACATACTGATGTATTTTATCGCTAAATGATGTAAAGGGTCATTGGTCAACCTGTGCAGCCTAATATTTGATTTCTAAATAGAACATGACCCATAATGATGCTGTTACAGTTAAAATTTCATGGATTTAACTTATTATTGTAATTCAAAAATACTTAAATCTCATGCAAATTATAATTTTATACATCTGTGGTTGAGTTTGAAGCTTATTTGTAACAGAAATCTTTCAAATATATTTTCATAGGATTTATGGAAGTAGAATGTTCAGTGCTCCCTCTCCTGGTTTTATCATATTGGTGAACTGACCGCTCATCCTAAAATTGTGGTAATAGCTGAGAAGACAATTTTGAAGATCCAAACAGGATACTCTGATATGATATTCTATTTCTGATTTGACTATTCCAAGTCCATTCATAATGGTCAAGAAACCTATCCATCATTGGTTAAAGTTCATTACATCCCAAAGTATGAAATCTAAGAAAAAAAATAGAAAGTATGTACAATAATGTTGATTTTATCTTTTTTAAAAGCCCATTTTAATACCGTTTATATTGAGTGAATATGTAGCTTTTTGGCTTCATTCTTGTTCTGTATTATTTTCTAGTGATGCTTCCTTCCTTCTTGTTGATGGTCTTAGCAATGCCCTAGGTTCCAAAGAGGTTAATTCCAAATACAACTTCTAATTTTTTTAAGTGCTCAAACATTTGAAAGTCTAGAAAAAAACAGCTTCAACAGAATCATTTGTTATTGTAAAGGAGCTTAAGAACTGAAAATTTCCATATCCAAATTTATACATGTTCTAGATTTTGAGGTTTGTTTTGTTTGTATTTTGTCAAAGACTTTAAGCTACTTCTGATATCTAGTACCTGGAAAAAGTACTTCCTCTCCACTTACTATATGTTTTTGGTTTTTAGGTATCTTTTAAGAATCTCTGTGGAATTTTAAATTTCATATATAGTTATCCTCGCTGAAGCATAAAGTACACAATTTTGATAATAAAGGTCTAAAATCCCATAGGTTGTAAGAAACAAAGCGAGTTTCCTACTGATTAAAATATCTTTTTTTCCCAGTAACAAAACATGTATCATTAAGAATTATAAAACTTCCTGGTAATCTATTTTAATTGATTTCCAATTAACTGATTTTTAAAAATAAATTAGTTGGTTGTGGATGGGTTTTTTTTTTTTGCAAAATGATACAAATTAATTACATAATTGAAGAAAGTTGCGGTTTTTGAGTTTTAGGAAATCATATCCCAAACCAAGACAGAGCACTTGTTATAAAATCTACAGCAGGAAATTTCACCTTTATGAGGTAATGTTATATACGTTTGCAGTAAGCAGTGCTACCTTCTGAACCTTCAGATTGCACATATTGTGAATTTTGCTTCAAATACGAACTGTAATGTTATATTATCTTTTACATATCAATATACGTTTTCTCTCTAGCTGATCAGAAGTGATGGCTTGGCATACAACTTTTTAATCTTCTTTTATTCAAAAGTATTTTTTAACTCAACCTTAAAAGTTGTGTTCACCAATACTTTCACAGAGATTGATAACTCAACTTAAAGGATTCTTCTGTGACAAATTGCATTTGTAGGAATTTTAGAGGTAATCTCAAAGTTTCAGAAGATGTTTATCACAGAGAGTACAGGGCAACATTTCCAAGTTGGTACACATAAACGAAAGAGAAAACGACTGTTGGAGAAATCCTGTTCCAGGTTTTCAGGCAGCCCGCGTGATTGACACATGATATCACTGGAGGCGTGTCCTGGAGTGGAGGTGGAGGTGGAGGCGAGCTGCTGAAATTCTGCGGAGCCGGAGTGGGATTGCTCTGTAAGGCACGCAGTGGTTTGCAGAGTGATAGCAGCAGACCGAGCTCCTTACCCTGGATAAGGAACTGCTACAGTCGCTGTAAATGTGCCTGAAAAGCAATTTCCAATCTTTGCGTTAGGTAAGAACTGTTTCCTTCCTTTCATTCCGTAGATATTTTAGGAAAGATTAGGTGAGAAATGTTGGCTTTTACAAGGACTTGAACATTTCTTTGAACTCGCTTTGGATGTAAGATTACTGGTTGCATTTCAAATTACCAGTAGTATTCCCACTGCTAAAACTAATGCTCTTAAATGCTACTGTTAAGAGAAAAAACAGGGTCCCTTTCATTTTTTTTTTTTTTCCTTATCCGAAGGGTAACAAGTTTAAAGGCTGAAACGGTCGGTTGTGTGAAAAACAGAGTGGTTAATGCCGAAGAGGGTCTGGCACTCGGTGTGTGGACCAAATACATGTTTGTTTAGGCATTGTTGGCGACCGAACCCCGAGCGAAGCAATTGTTTAAAACCTGAATTTCCCGTCTCTGTGTATTGATTTCCAATGCGCAGAGGCGTTGCTTGAACGTTGTTTGAACTCCTAGGCATTCCAAGGGGCAAAAGCACTTCGGCAAAACGTGCAAGACTGCATGTTACTTTGGTTCGCTGCTGACACGCCGACTGTGCGCCGGCCTGTCAATCACTGGAAGCAGCAACAGCCAGCACATGGCAGCGGGCTGCGGGCGGCGGGCGAGCTGGCGAGCGGCCCACCCCGCTCTACTCTCCGCCCGGGCGGCTGAGCGCGCTACGCGTCCAAGTGCCTAGAAAGGAAAGGAAATTAATGTTTTGTTTTGTTTTATTTTCCCATCGATAATCCTCTGTAGCAGGCATTTCGGCCGTGGAACAGGAGGGTCGGAGGACTGGGAGTGAGCGCTGCCCCGGAGAGGCTGACCTGCCAGGACCGGAGTTCCGGGGGACGCTGTGCCCCCCACTTGCCCAGCGTGCAGGATCGGTTAAGTGCCTCGACCTGCGCGGGGGCCAAGAGACGACGCCCCGCCTCTTCCCTTGAGAAGAACCCCCCCCAGCCTCAGTCCTTCCACCGCTACCCCTAAAAAAGCGGGTAAAAAAAAAAAAAAAATCCCATCCACCCCCGCCCGGGGAAGCGGCAGCCTCCGCCTGGCAGGCGTGCGCTCCCGGGCTCCGCCGGGGCCTGCGCGGTTCCGTGACCCGCCCGCAGACGCAGGTTCGAGCCCCGTCCCGCGCGCCGCAAAGTCTCGAACGTCCGTGACGTGGATTTTCAGTCGTCAGGGGGCCGCCACTCCTTCCTTTCGCGCGAGGAGCGTTCGGAACCGGAGAAGAACTCACGCGGAGCACGGCGTGCCAGCCTGTGGGCCCGTCACGAACTCTTCTCACTACCGCTCCCCAGCTCGCTTTTCTGGGAGACTCGAGGGCCCCCCCGAAGGGATTTTTTTTTTTCTGGTTCGTGGAAGGGGGCTGCAAGAGAAAAGCCCCGGAGGTGGATGTTACTGAGCTGCGCGGCGAACGCGAGCTGTGAGAGGTCTGCTGCGCCGGGCCGCGCGCGGAGACTCCGGAGAATTGTCCTCCGCAGCCGGAAGGGGGCCGCGGGGAGCGCTCCTGCCCGGTGGGGGCGGGGGAGGCCGCGGGCGGACTCGCCGCAGCAGGGGCAATGCCTCCTCGTCCTCCCCGCCGCGGTTGATGCGGCGTGAGCACGCTGCCGCCCGCACCAGGACCTGGGCCGGGTCGCACGGCTTGGTCCCCAGCTACCGCTTCGACCTAGGTGAGTGTCCGGCGGCCGCTCCCGGCCGGCGGGGGCGTGGGGGGGGGGGTGCGCGCACCCGGCTGGCTCTGCGCGGCAGGTGCGGGCTCCGGGGCTCGGAGAGGGGGAGGGGAAGTGGAGGGGCGACCCCAGCGCGCGGCGCCGCCCCTCCGGCCGCCTCTCTCCCGGGGCGCTCGGGGCTGGGGAATCGGGTGGGCGACCTTCGGCCGCGGCCGAGGACGGTGAGGCAGGGTCTCCCATCCCCAGTTTCCTGCAGTGCTGGCGCGGTGGCCGGGGTTGTCCTCTTGAAGGAGCCCTCCACGCGAAAGATGGATTCTGGGAGGCTTTTGGGGTGTTCCCGGGAGGACTCTGAGGAACTTCGTGACTTGTGCCAACGGCGGGCTTTCTGTGAAGGAGTTTCCTCAGACCGGGGGCCGGGAAAGGGCGTGTGGGCGCGCGCGCGCGGGCGCGCGTTTAGGGAGGCAAACCTCGGAATTCGCGGGTAACCCCCTGGACGGAATTAGTCTGCGCCAAAGCGAGCTTCGACTTTATTCTTGTTTTGAGAGCGGTGGAACGGCGAGGGGAGGGGAGAGGGCGCTGCCACTTTAAAAATGGGAAGTCCGCCCTCCTGAGGTAATGGTAACCTCAGCCTCCTCCCCCTCCTCCTGCCCAAAGAGAGGGAGAGAGAGAAAACTTGTTTTCATTCATAACTTTTTCCTTTTCCTTCCTCTCCGTCAACTATTTATTCACCGCTTCTCCCAGCTCGGATTGCAGAGGGCGCAGCTCCACCGTCGTAACTTGCAGTGTGGCGACGCTTCTCTGCTGCCCCTGCCCCCGGCTCATTTCTTCCCGGCTCTTTAGGAATCCGGCTTTTCCTTTAAAGTGTAGACAGATCTTTATTTCTGACTCTCCATGCCTTGGGCTTGCTTTTGGCGCCTGCATTAGCTCTCAAGGCTCTCCGCGATCTGTAAGAAATCTTGGCTTGATACGCAAAAACGGGTCGGAAATCCACGGTGATCCTTAGGATGTGATGGGACTGTACGAAAAGGTATTGGACTTGGAGTCCTGTTTCGGTGGGGAAGACAGGTTGCCGAGAGCGTGCGAGCGTGTTTGGGGCTGGATCCGAGAACTGTCAGCGCTTGAAAAGGGGCTTTGCTTCAGATCAGAGGTGGCAAATTTTCTTTTTATCTGCTAATCTGATTTACCAGGCAGCCTGAACTTCGTTACGACCATCATTTAAAACGCAGACGAAGCATGTGCCTGGTGTTTTTACTACACTCTTCAAATCCTGCACGCCTTTTTCTTAACTGTGGGATCTGACTTAGGACTTGGAGATACTCTGCTTTTAAAGCACTGGGTTAAGAGTTCTTTGCAAGGAGGAATGATCTTGTGTGTGCAGAGTATCGAAGGGGTGTTTGAACAGTCCTTAAGGATTCCAGGACTAAACCAGGCAGATCATGAATGTGTTTCTTCTGTTGTACAGAGAAAGGCAGAGTTAAGGAGCAACTTGGGAGATCTTCGTTGGGAGCATGAGGGAGGGCAACTCCAAGAAGTTAACATAGAAGACAGAGTCTATAGACAATCAGTGTAGTTAACAGAATGAAATGGACTTCTGTCTGCCTTATTCCTTCAGCTGGTGTTTTGGCTCAAGGTGGCAGTTGAGAATGGGCATTTTTTTCTTTTCATTCTTGACTCGGAAGGGATCTGTAGACTTCAGAAGGAATTTGTGTGATTCCATTGATTGAAATTGGAAATGTTCTTACGTTGGGTGGTTTTTTGGTGTGTGTGAAGAATGCATTATAAATTAGAAATAACTTACTATTAGTGTGGAAATACAAATGCTTACTTTTATCGGGATATTACTGTACTTATCTTATTTCAAGAAGCACATTGATTCAGAGTTGGCAGTGCTCTTGAGAATCAAGATCTGTCATGTAAATACAGATTTTTAAATTAGAGGAAATGTGGTAATTAAAATGGCCCAGATTTCTCCATACTGCCTTACAGGCCTAATACTTATTTGTACATGAAAGTTATCTTGTTATGTGAGTGACCCCTTAATTTAAACTTTAAAAAAATCCTTTCATGATTTCAGATGAGAATGCTTTTTAACATCACAGCATTGAGTTTTGTGTGTGTGTTGTAGTGGCTGTAAAATACCAAGAGCTGTTGTTTTCCTCTATACTCATCTTTACATCTTGTAGATAAATAATGGGTTACCTTTATAATCTTGGTTTCTATGTAAAATGCCCTCTTACTTTGAGATTCCATTTTAGTTTGATGTCTCTTGGATTTTTTGTAATGCATGAAGTATACCTTGACTAATTTCTCACTGTTAATCTAGTGCTTACAACAGTAAACAGCAGAAAGGCCATTCGTAATTTTTAGAAAGTGGATGTTTTCCTGTAAGGAAAACACTGATGAACTGATACGAGCTTTCTTTAGATGAGAGCTGTTCCAGGGCTTATCCTCAATATTCCCTATAAGGGCATACTCCATTTTAATTATTTGTTAGATTGACAAACAGGAGGGCATTACTTCTTGATTCTGCTTTTTAGAAGTTGAAAACAACTTTTCACTTTTATGGCATGGGGTCTCTTGCCTGCATTCTTCATCTGTGATGTGGTCCTCAGCCTCTTAGAATTGGACTCTGGCCAGGACCCCAGCATCATTGTAATCCGCTGATGAAGGAGATCATTACCAGGTGGTTTAGGCAATTTGTGACTTGACAGGATTTCCCCCCCCCCCCCCCAAAATGCTTCCTGTCATTTATTTTCTCTCTCTCTCTCTCTTTTTTTTATTTTTTATTTTTTCATCTTTGATTTCCTTTTAGGATTTCAGATGCATGCCAGGTTTCCACTGATTGCCAGAATTCGCGATCACTACACATGGATCCCCAAAATCAGCATGGCAGTGGCAGTTCATTAGTTGTGATCCAGCAGCCTACATTGGATAGCCGTCAGAGGTTAGACTATGAGAGAGAAATTCAGCCTGCTGCTATTTTGTCTTTAGACCAGATCAAGGCCATCAGAGGCAGCAATGAATACACAGAAGGGCCATCAGTGGTGAAAAGACCTGCGCCTCGAACAGCACCAAGACAAGAAAAGCATGAAAGGACTCACGAAATCATACCAATTAATGTGAATAACAACTATGAACACAGACCTACAAGCCACCTGGGACATGCAGGACTCTTAAATAATGCCCGAGGCCCCATTTTGAGCAGATCGACCAGCACTGGAAGTGCAGCCAGTTCTGGGAGCAACAGCAGTGCCTCTTCAGAGCAGGGACTGTTAGGAAGGTCACCACCAACCAGACCAGTACCTGGCCATAGGTCTGAAAGGGCAATCCGGACCCAGCCTAAGCAACTGATTGTTGATGACTTGAAGGGTTCCTTGAAAGAGGACCTGACACAGCACAAATTTATTTGTGAACAGTGTGGGAAGTGCAAGTGTGGAGAATGCACAGCTCCCAGGACCCTGCCATCCTGTTTGGCCTGCAATCGTCAGTGCCTTTGCTCTGCGGAGAGTATGGTGGAATATGGAACCTGCATGTGCTTAGTCAAGGGCATCTTCTACCACTGCTCCAATGACGATGAAGGGGATTCTTATTCGGATAATCCTTGCTCCTGTTCACAGTCACACTGCTGCTCTAGGTACCTGTGTATGGGAGCCATGTCTCTATTTTTACCTTGCTTACTCTGTTATCCTCCTGCTAAGGGATGCCTGAAGCTTTGCAGGGGGTGTTATGACTGGATCCATCGCCCAGGATGCAGATGTAAGAACTCCAACACTGTCTATTGTAAGCTGGAGAGCTGCCCCTCCAGGGGTCAGGGTAAACCATCATGATTTCTGGAAGTGCGTTGGACCTCCTGAACTTCTGGCTTTCAAGCTGTGGCTGTTAAAAAGATTCTATGACATACTGGTTTTATTTTCTCTACAATTTTCCCACCTTTCTTCCCCTGTTCCTAAGGTTTGACTCATGGATCTTACTCTTCTCTAACGGATGATCTTCAGTAAGAGTGGACTGTGAAACTGCACCTGGCTCCCACTTATGACAAGAGCCTCTGCCATCCACGCGGGAGGGTATTGAGAGCCAGTGGGCTTTTGTGTAGCCGTTTTGTTCTGCAAGCAACTTTTCAAAAAGTTGTTGTATAAATGAACATACCCACACACATACCCAATCAATCTGCAGTGATTTAGAGCTGTTTTTGATTGGGTACTCTGGGAGCAGGGAAACTGGTTTTTAAAGAAACAACATTTTTATTGCTTAATTAAGCTATGTGTTAAGTTTGTCTCCAGTAGGGCTGTCTTCATAGCATTGGCCCCTTAAGAAGCATGGGGGGATATATTTTTGTTATAACATAAACATTTTCGTTTAACCACTGCCCTCTCCTTGCCCCTCAAAGTTCTTTCCCCTCAGTTTTTTTTTTTTTTCTGGAGATGCCAGGTATTTTTCTTTTCCTATGTAATTTTAGATTTGCTTTACAATATAAATCTTCACATTGGAGATAAATTGGTTGTTTCTTGCTCTTTATTCTAGCTTTCATGTTTGTGAAGGACTCAACTACCTTCCTGCCACACCCCACACTCTTTACCAAATTTCTCGTCATTGAGGGCACTTGGATAACTGAAGTTGATATTTACAGCTGATCAATCTATAGGTGTCACAGAACTATGCTGCCTAAAGTGATCTTGGCCCTTTAATGGTCCTTTTGGCCCTTTGGTTAGCTAACAGCTGGGTAATTCTAATTTTTTCTGTGTTTTCATTGCCTTAACCACAAATTGTGGTGCTTTTTTGTATATTTTATGTATAAATCACAAAGTTGAATTCTGACTATTTTTAAGACAAAAGTCTGTTAAACTTTTTTATTGTAAAGAATATTTATTATGCGAATCTATTATTTTATGATATTTATTGCAAAAGACTGTTGAAATGTACTCATGTCTGAATATAACAAAATATCAATACGTAACGGAAAGTAAGGTGACACGAAGAAAGTACCTATGTTAACTATAATGCAGAAAATATATTAATTAATGAAACCGTCTCTTGATTTCTTCATTTATTAGCCTGTACTATTATGGTGATTTTTGTCATTTGCTTTGACTCTTTCTTCATGCACACCCATTTTATCTCTTAGGTGAGCTCAGATTTAGGTGTTTCCTGGGAAATGCATTAATCAAAATTTTGTGATCCAAATTATCTTTCAAGGGATGCCCTAATGAATCACTTTATAAAGTGAACTTTTTTTTGCAGTTAATATATTTTTTTTTAATTATTTTTTTTTCAACGTTTATTTATTTTTGGGACAGAGAGAGACAGAGCATGAACGGGGGAGGGGCAGAGAGACAGGGAGACACAGAATCGGAAACAGGCTCCAGGCTCTGAGCCATCAGCCCAGAGCCTGACGCGGGGCTCGAACTCACGGACCGCGAGATCATGACCTGGCTGAAGTCGGACGCCTAACCGACTGCGCCACCCAGGCGCCCTTTTTGCAGTTAATATTAACAATCACTCTCTACTTTGGCTATTTTGTAAGCAAGAGGTTTTGTGTATATCATAATTTCTTGGAAAATGGAACATATCTGTAATTTATGAAAATGTTTTATTTTCTTGGGTTAGTCAAAAATTAATCTTTATCAGTAAAACTTAACTTAGTTCTGAATGCATGCTAGGAGTCTCTAGCTCTGTCACTTTAGTAAAACATGCTAGATGTTAGAGTGTACCAAGGGAGATAGTTCACATTATCAAAGAGAGGCTTTAAAAACATTCCTGTCCCTACCTTTTTATTTTAATAAGTGTTTAGTATGGCCTGATCAAATGACATTTTGTCATGTTCTGTGGAATAAGATATCTCAGGGCCTGAAACTTTATATAGACAAAATAAATATTTTTATTTTTTGATCTGCTGAAACCACTCAGCTAGAATCTTTGATAAAATTTCGTTTATGCGAATCTTCAAACTCAGTTTTACCCAACTCCCCACGCCTAAGTGCTATGTCAAACCTGAATAATTCTCTGCATTTCAGAATAAGATGCTGACAAAATCTGAACCTGTGATTTAGGCTACCAAAACTCTTTCTTACCAGCTTTTTTGTTTTGGTCATTATCTTTTAGATGATTTGGCTACTTGTTTTAGTACTTCTTTGTAAACGAGCCTTGATTTTGTTTTAATTGGACAAGGCATAAGTGATAGAAACTTGTTTTAATCCTTTCCCTCAAGCCAGTAAACCTATTAGTTGGCATTGTGACGCTTGATATAATCAAAATTTTTCTCTATGCTCTGAAAGCAGGAGCATTTTTATAAATGAATATTTGTTTTGGAGGCTACTTCGTAATCTATAGTATTTCAAAATGTGAAGTTATTTTCTTTCATACTCAAGTTATGTAATGTTATCAGTGGTCCCTTAGTATTGGGTTTTTGTTTAAGATTGGCTCCTTAATGAAGTATATAAACACAGACTCCCTCAAAATACTGCATAATTTTTTTCTGTTATTATTCAGACTCTTGGTATAATTAGGATCTGGTGTAAGAGCTGTCTGTAGCTATAATACCCAGACTAAGAAGCTGTAGCTTGTATTGAAAGAGATTTATAGTGTTAATGAGAATGCGGTATGTTTTGGATTTTTAACTTCTGACTTTATGCAGAATACATTAAAATTATAATATTAAGATGGTGGTCTGCTGCTGCTAGGGCTTTATGTGCACTCTTGCATGATTTGGAAGTAGCAGTATGTTAGAGTTTCAGACTTCTGACAGGCTTGTTAGATGGCAAAGCATAAACACTTTGATTCAAAACTTCCTCCTTTGTGAAGGTTTACACGTAGAAGAAAAAAATATTAGGGTGTGTCCTTATAAGTGCTTATGAATTCTAGGCTTTCCAACCTAATACTGATCATCATTTTAAAGTGCTAAAGCACCAGCAAAGCTGAAATTTTTTACAGTGCCCACTACCAGTTATTTGATACTTCTTTCTTTTTTAATGTTTGTTTATTTATTTTGAGAGAGACAGTGCGTGGGTGGGGGGAGGGGCAGAGAGAGAATCCCAAGCAGGGGTTCTATCCCATGAGCAGTGGGATCATGACATACAGACTGAGCCAGAACCACCCAGGTGCCCCTATTTGATACTTTAAATGAAACTAACATACCAAATAGATGGGCTAGCTTTCTTTCCTTATTCCATGATTTTGTCCCTTTCCTCAGCTACTACAGCTTGACAGAAATAGTTCCTTTCCAGCATATTTTCTGACTGCCAATTTTTTCATTTCAGAGTTTTATTTAGATAATTTAATTGTGAATAAAACCAAAATGGGATTTCTGTAATTGAGTAGTTTCCTGTCAACAGTTTATAACCCAGCAGGAAAATGAAATGTGAAAAGCAGGTATGATTCTTTTTGTGAAGGCCTAAGGTGAAACCTTAAATTATAGTCTGCAATAATGATTATATGGTTTTCAAAATCCAAACCATAGAATATTCCAATTATTACTAAGAAAAGTGAAATGTAAAAAACAATGTTCTTTAAAGTGAAAGGAAGTGAGTTAAAAACTAGTCATGTTTTTACCTTAAAATTGATGTCGGAACCAACTCAGAGGATTCAGTTCCAGAAGATTGATTTAAGTTTTGAAATTGCCTCCTTTTCCTAAATCTACTCTCTTCCCCATCTTCAGAATGATGTATTTCATGGCAGTTTTACGTATAGCTGTTTCGCGAAAAAGTACGATCCCTTTTTGAAACATTGAAATAGTGAAACAAAGAACAGAGGGGTCTAGACATTTCTCATCTTAAACCCTACCCTACCTCCTATATATATATATATATATATATATATATATATATATATTTTTTTTTTTTTTTTTTTTTTTTTTTAATCCCAAGAGTTTCATGTCTTTAAACATCTGGAAAACAAATCTTTAAATCCTTTTGGCCAGTTGGAGGTTTTGACAATTGGAGGATTTTTTTTCCCCATTATTTCACTGATTTGATATAATAAAAATAGCCAAGTATTTAATAAACAACTTACTGATTCTTAGAATATTCTCTCAGACTATTACCAAGCCATTTTGCTCTATTTATTGAACATTTACCATGTACATTATTCTATATGCAGAATAATTCTAGAGCTAGAAGTAGGTTTGAGTGTATCTTGCTTAATACTTCTCAACCATGTATAAAACCAAATAGGTCACTAGTTAAAAGTTAAAAATTTGTAGGTCTCTTAATAGTTCAGACCTACTATATAAGGAAAATCTCCAGGGGAGTAGCTTTGTATTCTGTATTTTTAAAAAGCTTCTTGAGTGATTTTATCAGACAATTTTGGAACTGCTTTTTTAGCTTGATATCTTCATTTTGAGGATGTAGAAACATAAGCCCAGCTTGGAAGATAAACTGTTCATGATATCTAGGGTATAGCCAGGAATCTTATCTGATACAGGATTTTCCTCATTTCTTAGCAGCAAGCCAGTACCTTTATGCTGCACATTAGCTTTTGCCGTTCCATTCTCTACTAGGAAGTTTTTACTTCATTATTAATGTATTTGACTATAATTTAGGAAGTGGAATGTTTTTCAGCATATATTCTTTGCCCTTAGCTATCAGGAATAAGTAGCAAATGACTTCATTACCATGATTATTTTTTATATGTTAATATTAAAGTTAACAACTTCACTTGAAAACTGAACATGTGTGCTTCCTCTGGCCAGGTTTATATGGTAATAATATGACAAATTTATTTAATCCATTTGTAAAAGGTAATAGTAACTTGGCATCTAGATTAAAGGATTTATGTGATGTTACTTCGTACCATTGTTCTGTTTGCATTAGGATTATAGTAATCAAAGGCAATTTAAATGTTCTATTTTGCACTATTTAAAAAAATTTTTTTTAATGTTTATTTATTTTGATTGAGAGAGCGTGAGCAGGGGAAGAGCAAAGAGAGAGGGAGACACAGAATCTGAAGCAGGCTCCAGGCTCTGAGCGGTCAGCCTAGAGCCTCACACAGGGCTCGAACCCACAAGCGAGATCATGACCTGAGCAAGTCGGGTGCTCAACCGACTGAGCCTTCCAGGAGCCCCAATTTTGCACTATTAAAAAAAATTTGTTTAAGTTCATTTTGAGAGAGACAGAGTGTGAGCTGGGGATGGGCAGAGGACGAGAATACCAAGCAGGCTCCGCAAGGTCCATGCAGAGCAGGTTGTGGAGCTCAAACTCATGAAAACATGAGATCATGACCTGAGCCAAAATCAAGAGTCAGATGCTTACCCAACTGAGCCATCCAGGTACCCCTCTATGTTGCACTATTAAAAAGATTGATGTTGTTAGTCAAATCATAGTAGATATGTTAATAATTCTAATTGCAAAAACTACCAGAGAACCTAGGACTTTTTTGAATTGTATATATTTGAGTAAGCCAAGAGTTAGTTTTGATAAACTAAATCATAATTTTAGTGCTAGGAAGAAACTTAGAGGTTATCTAATCCATCTTTATTTTTTTTTAAAGTGCATTTATTTTGTTTTGAGAGAGAGGGTATGCATGCATAAGTGGGGGAGGGACAGAGAGAGAATCCTAGACAGGCTCTGCACTGTCAGTGCAGATGTGGGGCTTGAACTCATGAACCATGAGATCATGACTTGAGCCGAAGTCAGATGCCTAACTGACAGAGCCACCCAGGCACCTAATCCATCTTTAGAGATGAGAAGCCTTGTTCAGATGTTAGTTACCTAAAGTCGTGATCTAGTAGCCAAAAACAAAAACTTTGTAGAAAACTACTTACTGTATATGACCATGTGGTAAATGGTTGGAAGGAAGGAGAGGTTGGTTGGAAGGGGAATTTGAATAAAAGTTTCAGGTTAATTTATAAGTTATAAAATTGAACAAATGTGTTAAAGCATAATGGACGAATGTCAGTCCAAGGCAGAGAAATACATGCCATAAGGAGGGAGTCAGACAAAACTTGCTGAATAGATTTGATGTAAGAAAACAAAGTGGGTGTTAGAAAACTGAGATCCAGTTTGACTGGCTAGCAGTGGTTCTCAAATTTAGCTGTGCTTTAAAATCATCTGAGTAAAAACAACAACAAACAAAACCTGTGTCTAGATCCCATCTCAGGCCAGCTCAATCAGAATCTCTGGGGGTAGGGCTTTGGCATTTGTTTTTTTTTAAAGCATTGAGATGATTCTAAGGCACGTCCACAGTCCCAAACTTCTGAATTCGATTATAGGTATGTGGGGAATTGTGGGAGATTAAAATGGGAGGTATTAATATAAGCAGGCCAGTTTAGAAAAAAGAAAGCCAGAGGTATTAAGAGTCATAAGTGGCTTGGAGGTTAGTAGGCATGGAAAAAGGGGTCAATGTGAAAAATAGTACAAATGTTAAATCCATAGTGGGACTTTGCAGTTATTTATAACATGGGTTTGGGATCGAGGAAAGAATTGAAAATGATTCTG
Source organism: Felis catus (assembly GCF_018350175.1). Lineage (NCBI taxonomy): Eukaryota > Metazoa > Chordata > Mammalia > Carnivora > Felidae > Felis > Felis catus. The sequence continues at coordinate 100,815,392 of NC_058371.1, read as the reverse complement.
AAGCTTTGGACCAAGGTGAATAGGCAAATGGTATTTCTGTTAAAAGAAATGGTTGGTGGGGCACCTGAGTGGCTCTGTCAGTTGAATGTTTGACTCTTGATATTGGCTTAAGTCACAATCCCAGGGTCATGGGATGGAGTCCCCATAGGGCTCTGTGCTGAGTGTGGACCTTGCTTGGGATTTTCTCTCTCTCCTGCCCCTTCCTCTCTCTCTCTCAAAAAGAAAGGAAGGGAAGATAGAAAGAAAGAAAGAGAAAGAAAGAAAGAAAGAAAGAAAGAAAGAAAGAAAGAGAAATAAAGAAAGAAAGAAAGAAAAAAAAAGAAAGAAGAAAAAAGGAAAGGAAAGAAAGAAGAAAAAAGGAAAGGAAAGAAAGGAAAAAAAAAAAGAAAAAGAAAAAGAAGGGTAGGAAAGAAAGAAAAGGAAAGGAAAGAAAGCAAAGAAAGAGAAGAAAAGGAAAAAAGAAGGAAAGGAAAGAAAAAATAAAAGAAAGGGAAGAAAGAAAAGAAAAAGGAAAGGAAGGAAGGGAAAGAAATGGGTGGAATTAGTTTTGGAGGTATGTGGGGAGGGAAAAGTTATGAGTTATGTTGGGATAAACTTAAAGTGTGAGTGAGTTGCCAGCAGGTTGTTGAATAAAAAGTCTAGAGTTTGGGGTGCTTGGCTGACTCAGTCTGTAAAGCATGCGACTCTTGATCTCAGGGTTGTGAGTTCAAGCCCCACATTGGGCATGGAACCTACATTAAAAAAAAAAATGTCTAGAGTTTAATAGAAGTGGGTGATGGCCTGTCATCCAGTGTCATCCACATGGGGTTGATGGGGAATCTGTAGCATAAATCCCTAAGGAAAGAATGGCTAGAGACAAAACCTGGAGATACATACCTATATTTAGGGGATGGAGGAAATAAAGCCAAGAGTAAGAGGGGTTGTCAAAGAAGGATAGGCACCAAGAGATTGATGTGTTTTAGAATCTAAAGGAGACTTTCAAGATGGAAATTAGTTAATTAGATGTCAAAAGCTGTGGAGAATCCAAACTGAATTTGGTGGGTGGTATCTAGGTGAAATTGTAATCAAAGGATTGCAAGGGATTAGGAAACAAATGGGTGGAAATACAGTAGGTAACGCTTTAAGTCTATTCATTCTAGAAATTTTGAGATGATAAGAAAGTAACTAGGGCAGGTAACAGCTGAGGAGGATTTTTAGAATAACAAAAACCTAAGCCTTTGTAGAAAGAGAGGAAGGGTATTTGAGAGAGCGATGGAGGGAAATAGCTGGAGGAAGAGTGAGCACAAAGGGGTGCTTTAACACTGCAAGAATGGTTGTTCTAGAGTAAAGAATAAAAGAAGAAAGAAAAAGATATAATGGAATTTTAAGAGGGAGAACAAGGAAGGAATTTTGATAAATCAGTAGTGAAGACCATCTAGGACTGAAATTGATTCTTGAGGGTAGAGGTCTAGAATGGGTAGATATGGGGATGCTGTTGCACAGTCAACAGAACCCATGAGGTGAAGAACATGCACAGAGCTCAGCTCAGATTGAACAGAGACTGTTTTTGTGCCCTTCTAAGCATTTTCATGTTTCATCTAGATATTGCTTGCAGCTGGTTAAAGGGGCACTTAAGCCAGAGAATAAGTGGCCAATAAGAAATGGTGAATTTGAAAGAGGTTAGGAATTTTAGGGCAGTAGTTGCTGAAATGACTGACCAGAATAATTGAATGAAATTTCCAATGAGGATGAAATATGGGTTTACAGAGAGCACCTAAATAGGAAAGGTAGACAGCTAAGAACAGAGGTGACTTTTCAAGTCAAAACGTTAGAAGGTAGGCCGTTTTTAATTCCTGAAGAAATCTGGGGTTTCTTTGTGCTGATGAGTAGCTGAGGTAGAGAGGAGATTTTTGAAGCTGAAGATGAAGAGAAGAAAACAGCCAATGCATTAAAAGAGTTGTTCATTTAGGTATTAAAAGGCCAGAGGTAGAGGTAGTGAGGAAAATTTAGAGGCTGGTGTTTGTGTTTGGAAAGGATGATTTTAGACCGTTTAACTTGCTTTTGGGCTAATGGATTATAAATTAAGTAATTAAGATCTGATAAAAAAGTAAGATTTCTTAATAAGGAATGGACTAGTGGACTAGAATTTATTTCAAATTGGATGTCCTCCATTTGTAAGCCAAATTGTTAACAAAATCAGTTATTGAATAAAGAAAGTATCTTCATGAAAATTGATTGACTAGTCAAGTCAGTCAAAATAATACCCAGAGCCAAAAGACCTTTTGCTTTTCACATTCCCTTCTTTAAGCTTTTGTGCACTTCAGAGGCACTTCAGAAAGCAGAGGAATTGGGTCCAAGATCTTAGTGCTGTCAACTTCACAGAATTTGCATGTTGCAGATTTGCAGTAGAAGCTGTGAGTAAATTTGATTCCTCAATGGAAGGACATTTTATTCTTCTGGGCCACCCAGAATCTGCCTTGTACTCCAAATGTAGAGGGGTTTTATCTCCTTGAAGAAGACTGCTGGTGTCAGAGTTATCTACTGAGTATGTGGAGTTCTAACTGGTTAGTTTGTGGTTTATAGACCTGCTCTTGGAATTACTTATCATTTCTTCTTTGTACCTGTCTTTGTCCATTCTTTGGCTTTTGCTCTTTAATACCAGGAATACAATTCGATTAGGGAAGATAAAGTAGAATAATGATGAAACCAAAATGTATCAGCTTAACCCCTTGCTATCCAATACCTAGAACAGTGCCTGTTGCAGTAGAGTAGAAGCTTAATAAATATTTGTTGGTTGCCTTGCTAGATTTATTCTTAAAAGCTTCAAATTAAGGAAACGTGTGGCGATTAATAACCAAATTGAATTTTTGTTTTCACAGAGTTTTTGAATGTTTCTATTGTCAATAATATAGGCAGTTTTGAGAGAAAAGAAGAGTTGCTTGGCTCTGTCGACCTTTTAATCATTTATCTGACACTAATACGTTAGGTGCTAAGGATCCCAGTCTTTGCCTAGTAATTCATAAGTTTTTAGCAATGTGATTGGTGCTATTATGTCCGTTGATGACTGGGGCTGTGGAAACACTGGGAGGAAGCAGCCACATCTGTCTTTGCAAGTCAGGGAAGTTTTCATAGAAAAGACATAAAAGATGAGTAGTAATTCATCAGGTAGACAGGAGAGAGAAAAGATTTCAGATAAGTGTAAGGCATGTAAGTGGGAATGGAAATGGCATGCTGGGAAAATTGCAAGTAATTTCGTATGTTTGGAATGTAAGGTGCTTGTGGGAAGGATAGGAGCCAGTTATGGAAAGTGAATGTCACGTTAAAGAGTTTGAGCTCTATCCCATGGGTGATAGGGAGTCATGGACAGCACAGATTATAAACAGGAGAGTGACATGACCAGATTAGAGTTTCAGAACAATTCTTCAGGCAGCACTGTGGAGGATAAACTAGAGTGGAAAGGGGAGACCAGCTAGATGGTTAACATAATGATTGGTATGATTAATGTTATAAGGACAATGGAGATTGAAAGGAAAGGATGGGTTTCAGATAAAGGTTGAGATGAGGGAGGAGGAATCTAGATGACTCAGCACTGGATCCACTTATTTCTGGTAACATAAGGCAAAGAGAACATTTGTATAAATGAAATGTATAAAAAAAAACCCAAGATTTTCTCCACTGAACATTCTACTAATTGTGTAGATTTAAAAATCTTTTTTCCCCTAGACCACATCTCTCCCAGAACAGTTAATGAGTGATGAAGTAGACTGAATGCAGGAAACAATAAAGCAGAGAATAGAATCAAACGCTATGAAAATCAAACAGCAACTAAATTATTATTTCTTCTACCTCAGCTCCCTAGACAGAGTTCATGGTCTATCACTCAGAAAAGTGAATTATTTGAACTTGCTGTCAGAAATACCAAATTCCAGAACTAGAAAATTCAGCAAGCCAACCATGTTCTCCTGATTTTCTGAAAACATTAAGCCCTATTTCCTCAGCACTCTGCCTCCTTCTTCCCCTAGGCCTTACGTTTTGAATCACTGACTTTAAAAACAGTGTTTGCAACTTCAGTGTCCTGTTTTTCCTTCTCCCCTGTGTTTTTTCTCTGCCTGTTTGTCAAAGTCAAAAATGGTGGTGACAATGGTAGACAAAGGAAGGAGAGTGGTTGGGATGTATTAGGTGGTCGGGAATTAAGATTACAGAACAATTTGAAGTCACTCAAAAGCAAACCTGGAATGAACCTTAAAGACTACTTGGTTTTCCCTTCCTTCATTTCAAAGTAAAGAAAGTTGACTTCAGAGAGATAAAATGACTTACTCAAGGATAAATATCTAATAGGAAAGAGAACCAGAAGAATGAGAAGAATATATGAAAAGTACTTTTTTTTAAAATTTTTTAGCGTTTTTATTTATTTTTGAGACAGAGAGAGACAGAGCATGAACGGGGGAGGGGCAGAGAGAGGGAGACAGAGAATCCCAAACGCTCCAGGCTCTGAGCCGTCAGCACAGAGCCTGACGTGGGGCTTGAACTCCCAGACCGCGAGATCGTGACCTGAGCTGAAGTCAGACGCTTAACCGACTGAGCCACCCAGGCGCCCCAGAATATATGAAAAGTACTTTTAAGACACCTGTACTATAGACCTTGTCTCTACTTGAAGACTGGGAGTTTAATACGCAGTTCCTAAATAGAGTTCACCGTAACAATCGGGGAGGCAGTAAAATCCAAATTCTTGCAGAAGCTATATAAAATGAAGGACAAAATAATTTCAGGATTATAATTGGTCATTTTTTTCTTTATAGTTTGAAATGCTTTTAAGTGAGAGTATTGGAGTTAAAAATTTTCTACATTTTATAGGTGGTATGTGGCACATGTAGAGACTTGGAAATGCTTTTTTGAGAGGTGATCATTATAAAGCAGAATAACTTGAATTTGAGGGAAACTGGCATTGCTTGATTTCAAGAGTTTAGTAAAAAAAAAAGTCAAGTGTGAAAGCTCACATTTCCTTGCATTCTATGTAGATAATAGGATTTCTTTTCTCCTTGGCAATGAAATATGTACCATGTGGTCCCTTAATTTCTTAACTAAAAATTTTAATTGGAGGGGAGTCTCTTAATCCTTAGGGCAATATGCTTCATATGGATTGTAAAATCTGGCAAATTTTGGAAAGAAGAAAAGCAGGCAGTACTCTTCAAAAAAAAAAAAAAGTGGTCTGCTTGAACTTGCCTTTCTTGAAAAAAAAAAAAAAAAACAACAAAACCCAACATTCTTTCATAAAGCATTTTTTTTTCAAAAGTATTTGCCCTTGAGCATTTTTTCCTACTTACCTATGCTTATCTTTCAAAACAAACATTTATTTCTTTCTACTATAGAGTGTGGTGAGGAAGTCCCTTTGAGGTTATGCCCTACAAACATATCCAAGCAGTAACTGTCACCTCCTTCCTATGGCACAACAAATGACTAACTCAACCACAGGCAGCCCCGAGCATACAGCGGTGATTTCACGATGGGGGCTGTTCAGATGTTGCCTATGGGGAACAAAACACACAACTGTATTTTTGTGTGCAAATAAAATTTTGGGTCCCTTTGACCCAATGGAAAATGTGTGTCTGTTGGTGGCTGCCTAGTTGGAATATGATGATTTACACTTGGAAACATTTGTGTCATTTATCATATGATGTTACTGGCCTACAGCATGACTGCATAACAAATAACCATATTAAAAATTAATCTTTTCCAGTTCATCAGACTGTATGTCTTTCTGAAGCCCCGAGTTTTCTCTTTCCCTCTTGCCCTATCCTCTGTTCTTGCAGTCACCCTATGCGTTAACTACAGGATTAAGTGACAACTCCTGTACTAGGCTTTCATAGATGTGCTTGCTGTCAGACCCCCAACCAGCCTGTTCACTCTTCTCTCCTGCTTTTCTGCAACTTAAGTCTTCTATCTAGTGGAATTGGTTCACTCTCTGTCCCTAAAACACACCTTCAAAACCTGACCTCAGAGACTGCCTTTACCTTAAACAATTTTTTTTTTAATATTTATTCATTTTTCGAGAAGAAGGGAGACAGAGTGTGAGCAGGGGAGGGGCAGAGAGAGAAAGACAATCTAAAGCAGGCTCCAGGCTCTGAGCTGTTAGCACAGAGCCAGATGCAGGGCTCGAACTCATGAACCATGAGATCATGACTTGAGTCAAAGTCGGACACTTAACCAACAGAGCTACCCAGGCACCCCAGTCTTTACCTTTTAAATTCTATTCTTTTATAGCTAGGTCTAAATTCTACTTCAACTGAATCATGACAAAATAATCTCTCCCAGAATTTTTTTAGTGACAGCATGGTGTAAACTGCTCATTAATTTTCATGTTTACTTTTTAATGTTGGAGAGGAGGCAAAACTTCACCACTACCCTCTTAAGATCTCTGGCTGGGCCTGAGAATTAAATTGGCATAAGATGGATCAACAGGAGAAAAGCATACAGATTTTTAAATGTACATGGAAGCCCCCTTAGGAAAATGAACACCTAAGGAAGTGGCTAGGCCTAAGTATTTATATACTAGGTTGAACAAAGAGAGACAATTGTGGAAAAGTAACTGAGACGTATGGGGAGACTAAAAGAAGTTGAATTATCTTAACAAGGTCCATTTGTATAGATTTCTCTGGTCTCCACTCCCATCCCTGGTGTTAAGAATATTCGCTTCCTCCTAGTCCAGGGAAGGCATCTTTCCCAAGGGAGTTTCATCTCCTGCTTTCAGGAAGAAAAAGGGAGATCAGAGCACCTTTTATGCAAGTGCTGTTTTTTAGTGCTTTTAGCTCAAAGTAATACTTATGCTAAAGCAGCATATTTGGGGGTGGCATTTTCTGACACTTAACATTTATGTCTTGTCGCTCCTTTTATATTGCGATTCTTTGAGATTGAGACTATGTTGTAGACCTGTTGGCACTCCAAAGGTGCTTTGCTCATACTAGGCATTCAATAAATACAATTTTTCCTGCGTTTTACAATTGAGTATAAAAGCCCATCTTTGGATCTTGTTTTTCTGACTAGGGGGGACTATGGTAATATACATTCTGATATGATGCATTCTGACTTTTTTTTTTTTTTTTAGAGAGAGTGCGAGCCTGGGAGGGGAATGGGGGCAGCAGAAGAGAGAGAATTTTAATCAGAGTCCACGCTTAGCGCAGAGCCCAATATAGGGCTCAATCCCATGACCCTGGGATCATGACCTGAGCTAACATTAAGAGTTGGAGCCACCCAGGCACCCCAATATGTAACCTACTTTAAACCATTTTAGTCTTGCATATACTAGTAAATAGAGTTCTAAAAATATTGTGATTATTTGCTATAGAATATTTTTGTAATATCACTGATTATGTTAAAGTTTCCAGAAGAGAATAGTTTTTTAAGAATTGGGGCAGTACAATTTTGGCACTCGAGAAGACAGACATTAGAGGCCGTTGAATCATCTTACCTTTTACCCACTGTACTAATGCATCCTCTCTATAACATCCCAAATAGGCCGGACATGGAAGTGCTTGGAATTACTCCTTCACTTTACTAATCTATTCTTAGATATTCATAATATTTTCATTAAGAGTCAGAAATATCCTTAAGAGTAATTAATACTGAGTTGATTTGGGAGTCTTGGAGAATGCCAGAGCCCTTCTCAGCTTCTTAGGTACTAATGCTCTTTCTCCTAGATACTAAACTACTGTTTACTCTTCTCGCTGAACTTGGCATAGTCACAAAACTCATCAAAACATCACCTTTTTCAAATGCACAATGGCTATAAGTGCTTTTGAATCCTCTTTGGGTAGAGCTATAATAATATTCTATAATTCAAGTTATTACTCAAATCAGAACACTATTCTTAGTAAATACCGTAATATCTTGAATTGTATATTACATACAATATTTTTGTTAGTACTTGGGTTTATAAAGTTTTGGTATTTCAACAAACTTGTGAGTTAAGGAGGAGTCAAATGATTAGCTTAGTTTTACAGATAAGTTTGACACAGGGAAGAAATAAGATTTTCCCATTTATTAGTAAAGTTAGGACTAAAACCTAACTTCCCTGGCTCTGTTCATTAATTCTGCTCTCTCTTCGATGCCCACTATGTAAGGACAAATGGGTATGCCATGCCCGCTGGTGATGTAGCAGTGTTCTGTCCATGACTTATGCTGTGATGGAGCATCTAGTTGAAAAAACTATCCTTATATTCATACTTGTATTTTACTTGAAATTTAAATTGTGCTGTTTCGACTGAAAGATACTGACCAATTTCTTAGTTGCATGCCATTGCTATGGTTTAGAAACAATGTTGTTGCATTTAAAAGAAATGTATATAGCCCAAATACACAAAAGCAATTAAAATTGTTTTAGATTTAGATTATTTTAGCATACTAGTTGATTATAACTCAGCTATCTGCAGTGAACAGTTGGCCTTTTATTATGTTGTCCCCTCTAACTCCATCCCTGCTCAAATTATTAAGTGGAAATTCTTCTAATTGTATAGTCTCATTTTGGGGAAAATTGGGAAGGTGGAAATCTAAATGATGCGTGTTACTCTCAGAGCTAGGAAACTAGAGCCAGGTCTCCTGGTCCTCTAATTAAAACTTTTATTTCTACAGATTTATTCTGTGGTCCTTACTGAACAGATCTGCCTTGGGTTTCTGCTGGTGAGTTTTTCAGCAGGAATGCGGGCTTTGTTTCTTTGAATAGTTGAGTGCAGATTAGTGGTATGCCAATTTCCTGTGGCCTTTCAGAGCTGCAATTTGAGCCCTGTTTGCTCCTGGCCCTTGCACAATTGAAAACAATGGGTGACTTCTTTTAGGTTTCACTTCAGGGCTCTTAGAAACAGGGGAAGTGGCTAAAGCCCTACTTTACAGGTAATTAACAATAGATAATGTTTGCTCTGCATTTTTAGAGCCGATAAAAGGTAGATGAACATATTCAGCTCCTGATTTAGACACTGTGCGGTGGTTTTATGGATACAATAGCTGTCTCAGCATTAGCAAGGTGGCATTAAATATCTGGGTCACATATATGATTGAACACAAAACTTGTAAAAATTAAAAGAAAAAAGAATATTATTGAAACACTGATGGGTAACTTCAAGAAAGCACTCCTTAGAGAGGCTAAGGAAACTGTACCGCTTTAAGTCATGTGTTTTGGTTCAGGGTGCATTTATTATATCTATATCTGTTTTATGAGGTGAACAATTTTCATAACTTGATCCTTATTCAAAACAATTTTTTATGTTCTATGAATTCAACTCTAGAATCCATTTGTTAGTTAAGATGATACCAGCTTAAGAAGTTTTTATTTGATATCACATTTAATTATTAGCCACATGTATTCTTATGAAATGGTCTTAAATGCCTAACATGTTGTAGAAAACAGTATATTTTGCCCTTTCATTGTATATTTGGTAGGGTTTTTGTTTTAAAACTCTAAATAAATAAATTTTTTTAGACTATCCTCCTCCCTGAACATACTACATTGATTTCATGACAAACTAGGTTTGTAGCTATGTTGGCAGACTAATTGACTTTTTCAATTTGTAACAGTTATAAAATACCTACTCTGCCTCACATACTGGCCAAAGCATTAAAGATGGAAAGACTGGGTTGGGGGGGGGGGGGTCGGAACCTGGCTTTAAGGAGATTATGGCAATCTCTTTTCCAGCACTGTTGCAAGAAGTGGAGACCACTCTTTGGGAAAAAAGTAATCTCAATTTTAATACTTAAACTGTACATCTATAATTGTAATGTAGAGGCAGCATCCTTGATAAAAATCTAAAGACTGGGTCATGTCTGAGAACACCCAACCATCTTACTTTTAGAGTGAATCTTAACTCTAAACCAAAAGATAGTGGCTTTTTGTTCTGAGCAACTTTGAACCAACAACATGAAAATGTCACCTTACTCATCTGCTCCTAAGAGTTGATGAATATAAAGAAGGTACTTTAGTGGAGAATTTCTATACCATCTAAAAGTGTATTTAGATACTCTTGAGAACAGTGTTTTAAGTACAGAGGTGTGTAAAAGTGAAGGAACGCTACATCAATTAGACAGTCCAGACTTGGTGAATACCCAGAACGTGTTCAGTGCTGTGCCAGGAGTGTGAGTTTAAGGAAAAAGTATAAGCTCCATATCTTCACTAAGAGCTGGATCAGGAGGCTGACCTGGCAACCAGAAATAGAAAAAGCACTTAAATCCTCTTTTCTGCTGATAAAAGTAACATGTGTTTATTGTAACACTGTTTTTGAAAATTTAGAAAAAGTATGAGGAAGAAAACAAAAGTCACATAAATCCCACTACCCATTTCTTAGTTACAGACGGATTTTAACAATTATTTGGATACTCTTTACCTATCTTAGTTTCTTTGCCAGCTAAAATAAAATTATAAGTAAAAACACTCTTGTACTTTTATCCTCCCTTTATTATTTTCTATTACTCATTGAATCTTTTAGACTAGAGGAATTGGTTCCAAAATATGATATAGACCAGAATAATCTTTCTGAAAATAGTCATTCTGAAAAGAACCAGAATTTGTATTTTATTTCATTTACTTCCTTCTTTTCTATCTTTTTAATAAAGTGGAGCTCTTTCAGAGAGTTGTGAAGGGAAAGAAACTGAGTTTGTCCTTTTCAGCTTTCCAGTAGTAAACCCAGTACTTAAACCCAGCTGAACACATTTACTGGAGGAAAACTAAGACACTTGATAAGAAAAAGAGCTTAAAAATTAGGATCACTGAGGGCTCAGTAATAACAATCTATGATTTTTATTTAAAATAAACTAAAATTATTTGATATTGTCAATAGTTATAGCAAAATAATCCTGTAAAGAAAGGACTTTAAAAAATAATGTCAACTGCAGCTCAGCTATGAGAGCTAGGTTCCTTCTCTTCCCCATCCCCCCACTTTTTATGTTAACCACATTAATAGTGCTAGTAATTTCTCTTAAGAAACTTTGTCTCTGAAGACTAATGCTCATCGTTTTCCTGAAGGTGACTGGCTTGGAATTACGTAACCAACTTTATTATCACTGTCATTAAAATCAGTGTATATTTCATTCCGGTTGTACAGGAAGTGATTACTTAAAGTATCCATTTAAAAGATGACTTAATGTTTAGATAGTGAACTTGTATGTTTATCATGTCAAAGCCTCAGAGGACTATTTTGTTTTCCTTAAGTGCTCTAAATGACTGCTCAGTTGCCTACAGTTGTGATTAGCTATGTATAGCCACAAAGTTATCGATATTAAAATAGTACCATTATGATACTATTGAATGTTCAAGTTCTATTATTCTCTTGTTCCACAAATAAGAGGAACTTTCTGAGTTGTGAGCTAAGTAACTTCTTAAGTGTACATCATTCTCACAGGAGAATGCTAACATCTTTCATCTTTTCCGATGAAGGAACTCATTTGCTAAGACAACTTAGGATGCACTTAGGAAGAAGTGACGACCCTATTTTTATTTTATTTAATTAACCTTTTACAATGACTTCTAGATAGGTAAGTCTTCTACCAAAAATTAAGGTATTTGAAAGTAGCAGTGAGCTCACTTAATTTCTCTATTTTAAACAGAGTGCTTTTGATGGTTTACTAGACACGACATCACAGTTTCCTGTTTCATATTTGAGTTAAGCAGGGTTGGAGAAAACCATTTGCCCTAGGTTTTGAAACTTTAGGCATAAAAAGCCCCTGACCAGAGAAGCTTCAGAAGCACAGTAGCTCTTTTAAATTGTAAAAGAGAATTAAGACTGCAATACTGATGAACGAAAAAATATCCAACCTCCTTCCTGATGTCCCCCAAAAGAAGGGTAAAACCTAAAATATGAGATTGAATGATAGAAATGATTATTTAAGCTTTTCACTTGTAAGGGCTCACAGGTTTTTATTATTTTCCTTTTTCCTAATAACAACTAGCCTAGCACTCTGTATGTTGGCAAAATTGTTTTGTGTTCTCAATTGAGAAAGGGAAATTGAAAGTAGAGTTAAGCTTTTAGGCTCAATAAATCACTTGCAGTTAGAATTTAGTGTCGATGGCGGTTTCGGGACTGAGGTGTTTAATAGTGTGGTAAATAAAGAACAAATATTGAATCTTTTCTGCAATCCATAGGGAGTAAAAAACATATTTGGCATTATGTATTACTCTTGTGCCTGCTTACTTATTATTTTATTTTTTTAAAAGGCAGCAAACTAAATTGCTCTACAGAAAACGAGGCACTTCTGAAACCTGGGTAAACGATTGGTTTCTTAAGATTTCTAGAGAGGTTCTAATGTGTGATAAATTAAAGTTATAAAGTATGATCATTTTTAAAGGGGGAATATGATCATTTTAAATAATTGAGGAATTTGGCAAAAATGGTTTTTAAAGTTTTATTTAAATTTCAGTTAGTTAACATAACATAACATAACATAACATAACATAACATAACATACATGTAGACCTCAAACTACTATTATACTGTGTGTTAACTAGGTAGTGATTCAACACTTGCAAATGGAGCCCAACCTCTACACACCCATAATAAGGAATTAAAATGCACTAAATTGTCTAAGAGAAGAAAACTGAAATACTGAGATTTTGGAGAAATAAGCGATTATTTCCTGGGATAGAGCTGAGGGAGCGGACATGGGCCAGCTTCTGAGGCTGTGCTGGTGAACAAGATACACCTATTGCTTCCAGTCTGGTCTCTTCTCTTAATTACAGAAGCAAAAAAACTTTTTTTTTTTTTCTGTAAAAACCTTGGGGCGCCTGGGTGGCGCAGTCGGTTAAGCGTCCGACTTCAGCCAGGTCACGATCTCGCGGTCTGTGAGTTCGAGCCCCGCGTCGGGCTCTGGGCTGATGGCTCGGAGCCTGGAGCCTGTTTCCGATTCTGTGTCTCCCTCTCTCTCTGCCCCTCCCCCGTTCATGCTCTGTCTCTCTCTGTCCCAAAAATAAAATAAAAAACGTTGAAAAAAAAAATTAAAAAAAAAAAAAGAAAGTAAGTGCTATAGACTGTTTATGTTCCTTCCAAATTCATATGTTTAAATCCTAATGCCCAACATGGTAGTATTTAGGAGTAGGGCTTTTGGAAGATGATTAGGTCATGAGGATAAAGCCCTCATGAGTGGGATTAATGCTATTATAAAAGAGACCCCAGAGCGCTCCATTGCCCCTTCTACCATGTGAGGATACAGCAAGAGGAAGGCCATCTATGAACTAGGAAGCAGGGAATCACCAGACACTGAAATCTGCTGGTGTCTTGATTTTAGACTTCTCAGACTCCAGAACTATTAGAAGTAAATTTTTGTTGCTTATAAGCCACCCAGTCTATGGTATTTTGTTGTACTAGTCCAGACAGACTAAGACACCAAGAAACCGAGATCAATGCTCAAGGCAGAAGAGAATAATTATATCTTTTATTATTTAAGAATAGGTTAACTGTTTTTCTTTTTTTTTCAACCTTAAAACAATGTAAACATGCTTTGTACTTTGGCCTGTACTACCTTACTTCCTTGGTTTGTGGATGAAAATGAGGGGTGTGAGGGATGGTATAAGTTTTAAAATTTGTTTCCTTCCTTCCTTCCTTCCTTCCTTCCTTCCTTCCTTCCTTCCTCTCTTTCTTTCAGTTTATTTTTTTTGAGAGAGGAGAGTGCACAGAGAGAGGGAGAGAGAATCCCAATCAGGATCCGCACTGACAGCATGGAGCCTGGTGTGGGGCTTCAAACTCACAAACTGTGAGATCATGACCTGAACCAAAATCAAGAGTCAGATGCTTAACCAACTGAGCCACCCAGGCACCCCTGGACTCTCTATTCTATTCCATTGATCTGTGTGTCAGTTTTCCTGCCAGCACCATACTGTTTTGAGTACTATAGCTTTGTTGTAAAGCTTAAAATCAGGGAGCATGATACCTCCAGTTTTTTTCTTTCTCAGGATTGCTTTGGCTATTTGGGGTCTTTTGTGGTTCCATACAGATTTTAGGATTCTTTGTTTTAGTCTGTGAAAAATGCAATTGGTATTTTGATGGGGACTGCATTGAGTCTGTAGATTGCTTTGAGTAGAATAGACATTTTAACAGTATTAATTCTTCAACTTCATGAGCATCATATATCTTTCCATTTATTTGTGCTATCTTCAATTTCTTTTTTGGTGTCTTGTAATTTTCAAGTCTTTCACCTCCTTGGTTAAATTTATTCCTAGGTATTTTATTCTTTTTGATGTAATTATAGATATATAAATAGATATATACTTCATATAGCATGATGCTCAGAAATTGCTTAACTGAGTTTGGGTTTACCATATTACCAGATCAAGGAATCCTGGTAAAATACGGAGTATATATAATTTGATTTTTTCTTCTAGGTTCCATTTCTTCTTTGGAAGCTATTACAAAATTAATTTAAATATGTAGATTAATTTAGCACATTTCTGTTACTCCTAGTATTGAATCATTATATTAAATAGGATCACTGACTTTCTCTGAAAAATGTTAAGCTAGGTGCTGTACTTATAACATGTTCACTTAGGTTACTACAGTGAATGGAGGCAAAATGAATATGGGATGTACTGATGCTGCAGCCATTCTTTTTAGATATTTCTCTCATCATCTAAGTTGGAATTGAGTCATTCAATTTAACAAATTTATAAAATTTTTGCTAGAGTTCTGGTGATACAGCATTGAACAGGATAGCTATAATCCTTTCCCTCACAGAGTTGATGCTCCAATAAGAGACATAGATGATAATAAACAGACACACTGTATGTTATAATAAGCATCATTGTGCAGTGAAAATAGAGCGTGAGATATGAGCACAGTAGACAAATGAGCAGTAGGTTTTTTTTTCCAGGATCTTGGCTTTCCTGTCATGACATATGAAAAAATAAATTTGTATATTTTATATATTTCCTTAGTCCATTTGGACTGGTATAACAAAATACCATAGACTGAGTGGTTTATACACAATAGAAATTTATTTTTTACAGTTATAGAGGTTATAAAGTCCAAGATCAAGGTGCTGACAGATTCAGTGTCTAGTTGAGGACCTTCTTCCTGGTTCATAGAAGGCCATCTTCCTACTGTGTCCTCACATGGTGGGAGGCTTAAGGGATCTCTCTGAAGTCTCTTTTATAAAAAGGTACTAATCCCATTCATGAAGGCTAAACCCTCATGACCTAGTCACCTTCCAAAGGCTTTACCTCCAATTATCATCATGTTGGAGATAAGCTTCAATATATGAATTGGGGGGGCATACAAACAATCCACAGCAGTAAGTGTGTATTTAACTTTATAAGAAACTACCAAACTTTTCCAAAGTGCTACATAATTTTTGCATTCCCACCAGCAATAAATGAGAATTCCTATTGTTCTATATCCCTGCCAGCATTCGGTATTCTGCTAACTGAACCCTTTTGTGTTTTCTTTTTTTTTTTTTTAATTTTTTTTTTTAACGTTTATTTATTTTTGAGACAGAGAGAGACAGAGCATGAATGGGGGAGGGTCAGAGAGAGAGGGAGACACAGAATCTGAAACAGGCTCCAGGCTCTGAGCAGTCAGCACAGAGCCCAAATGCGGGGCTCGAACTCACGGACCGCGAGATCATGACCTGAGCCGAAGTCAGACGCTTAGCTGACTGAGCCACCCAGGCGCCCCCCCCTTTTGTGTTTTCTAATATGCTTCAGGAATGATTCTCTCCCATGTCATCTTTCCTATTTGTTTTAGAAGGTTTTAGATAGGGAAGGTAATTGCTTATGTTCAGTCTTCATCTTGACCTAATTTTCCATACAAGGTTTAGCTTAGTCTTTCTTACCTACTTTGTGAAAACTTATTTTCCCAGAGACTTCCTATCGGAATGTAAGTTGCTTTACTTAATTTTTTCCCCATTTAGTTGAAACCACAGTACAAGGCAGAGTTGTTATGGAGGTCTGTCATATTTGTGAAGAATTTCAGGAAGACCTTACCTAGTTTTTTGTGTTAGTTTTTCTTTGTTCAGCAGATCCAACAACATATTGTTTTCTGACATCCATACATGATTGATAGATTTTAAATATTATCAACACATGTTGCTGATATTTTGTAAATGCATCCTCTGGACTTCTACACAATATGTGTACAACATTTGCACACCATAGTGAGACATGTTATTCCAATGCACTAATTTTGTACCATGGTAAAAAAGAGCTAAATATTGTAGTTTATGATTTCTTTTACCTTTCCTTTCTAGAAACTACAGTTTCTTCCTAAAACTTAAAAAACTCAGCTTTTCCACAGGCATGAATCTTATCAGTGAGAGGCCTTGAAGTCACATCCTAGCACATGCCAAGACTCAGAAAGGGCATCTGTCCTTTTCCTCCTGGCTGCCACGCTGCTGGTGCTTCTTTTGTTTACTCTTCAAAAAAATTTTTTTAACGTTTATTTATTTTTGAGACAGAGAGAGACAGAGCATGAACGGGGGAGGGGCAGAGAGAGAGGGAGACACAGAATCCCAAACGGGCTCCAGGCTCTGAGCCGTCAGCACAGAGCTTGACGTGGGGCTGGAACTCACAGACCGCGAGATGTGACCTGAGCCGAAGTCGGACGCTTAACCGACTGAGCCACCTGGGCGCCCCTTTTGTTTACTCTTTAACCTGCACAGTCCAGTGGTCAGCCACGACCAGAGACGTACAATGCAGAACAGTGCGCCCACATCAGCAAAAGGGTGGAGCTTATTTCCTAGCGACTATTGCTAGCTAAGATGATACACTACTAACCAGTATAAAAGTGAATTTGTATATAATGGCTTAAAATTATATATTGATTCTGTTGGAAGCTTTATCTTCTACTTTTAAATGGGTTTTGCTACTCTTGAAATTTTATTTTCATATTCATTGCCAGATATTCATTTTCCTGGGTATCAAGAGTGAAAACTTAAAGATAAATTAGAATTCTCTTCTTTGGTGGCCACTCTTTTTTTTTTTTTTTTAATACGTGTTATTTTCACAGAAACTGGTATCTGCCATCTTAGTTTTAAAAATCTGGCGTAGGGGCGCCTGGGTGGCTCAGTTGGTTAAGCGTCGGACTTCAGCTCAGGTCACGATCTTATGGTTCGTGGGTTGCAGCTCCACATTGGGCTCTGTGCTGACAGCTAAGAGCCTGCTTCAGGTTTTTTGTCTCCCTCTTTCTCTGCCCCTCCCCCACTTGTGCTCTGTCTCTCTCCCCCCATCCCCCAAAATAAAAATCTGATTTAATTTTATAAAGATACTTGTAGTGCCAGGGATTTGTTTAAACGTTATCTTTTTCATGAAAATGTGTTTTATTGAGGCTGCTAAAAAGCATATTAAGATAATTTTTACTAAGAAAAGTACTAAGTGAATCAGGATGAAAAGCAAAACATGTAAAAGGATGGTTGCAAATGTAAGCAGTTAATAGGCTTGCTATGTTTGAACTTCCAATATGACCCAAAATTTCCTGCCAGACTAGAAGAAAAAGTGAAAATATTATAGTATGAGTTTCTTGGCATTTTAAGGAATTACAGGAAGTTCTCAGGGAAGACAGATTTTGCCCCTGGCACTAAATTCTAAAAGACAAATCTCGCACAGAACTTATGTAGAAGGAATTGAATATTGGGAATAGACAATATCCCTAAAAAAGGGAGAAATAGTTCATGTGACAAACTTTTATTAAAGCTAGAGACATAAACCTAAAGCATATTTCAATGGAGACTGATTTTTTTTTTCCCCCAAGGAAACTTACAAGGGCCTACATTTTGTGGCCTAAGTATCATAGTCTTCTGGTAGTCTTAGTCCTCCATAACTCTCTCGACTTAAGGTATGTATTAGGGACTGAATTATATTCCCCCCAAATTCATATGTTGAAGCTCGATCTCACAGTATGACTGTGTTTGGAGACAGGGCAATAAGGAGGCAATAAAATTTCAATGAAGTCATAAGGATGGAGCCTTATAATCCAATAGAACTTGTGTTCTTATGTGAAGAGGAAGAGACATAAGAGAGTGTTCTTTCTGTTTCTCTGTTAGCACAGAGGAAAGGCCATGTGAGGACATAGTGAGAAGGTGACTATCCATCAACCAGGAAGAGAGGCCTCACCAGAAACCAATCCTGCCAGCACCTTGATCTTGGACTTCCAGCCTCTAAAACTGTGAGAACATAAATTTCTTTTGCTTAAGGCACCCAGTCTGTGGTATTTTGCAATGACAGCCTAGCAGACTAATATAGTATGGCTTCTAGATAGAAGATAATCCTTCAAACATTAGGATAAGGATTCCAATCTGTAGGCACTTCAGTCACTTACCTGCATGCAGAGGTAGCCAGTGTCTTTATATCAGACCTCCATTGTGCTAATCCTCAAATCAGTATTCTAGGTGTGCAGGATGGTTTAGTGTTGATCTGGCTGTATTTCATGGACGCGAGATGCAAAAACAACTTCCATGCTATTCTGCCATCTTGGCTCTTCCCTATATCAAATCTCCATTAGGCAGCTCGTCCACTTTCACAAGAGGTTATCAGCCCTACCAATGCTCCTGATTTCCAGAGCAAATGGATTGCCTTTAGTTGGCAATGTAATGTTTACTATACGTTAGTTCCAACTCTTTAACTAGTTAATAAGCTTCTCAGGAATGGCTCTGGGCCATATATAACTAATCTTCACCATGCTAAACACTCTTCTTCACTATTCAGCAGGAGAAGGATTGTTGAACTGCATGTTTTCTGTATTGGTGATGTACTAAGATAGGGAATAATATATTTTTCCTTCCATACTTTCATCAGTGAATAAGTAGAGAGACCAAAGAGATGAAAGCAGGAAAAATAAGCCTATGGCAAGAAGTTGTGACTTTAGCCTTCTTAATTCTCCTCTAATCTTTTGAATAACAGATTGCAAGAAATAAGAATACACAACGTATCATACATCTCTCAGACTGGGTTTTAAAAACTCTTGTAAATCGCTGTGACCTTTACTATTTTATATTGCAAATATTGGCAGTGAGGTAAGTTTTCCCAAGTTTACTGAAAACAGAAGAATTTGAGTCTGAATTTATACAAACCTGAAACTAAAATTGTGTTAAATCTGGAAAAATTTTGACAAGCTCAAAAACGCTAGGGGAAAAAAATTTAATAAAATGGACATGTCTTGACACTTTCGATATTACTTTATTAAATTTGTGAATGTCAGATATGGCCCTTTCCACATAGTAGCTATTTTCAATGTGCAGGTTATAAATATCTGGTCTGTTGGATAAAGATGGAAGACTTAGGGTGTAAGTCTTCCCTAAATCTCATGGTGGTAAAAGGCACATTGATTAGCGACCTGTCTGTTTCTCTATCTTTCCATCTGTCCCTGTATGTGTTTTTATCTACAAAATTCTTCTTCCTCACTGTGAAAGGTTTAAGTATTTGTGCAGTAGTATAGTTTACAACTTAAGTATCTAGAATAATGTGAACTGTATAGAGAAAATATACAAAAAAAAAACCCCATATACACAGAAAACATAACAAAGTTCCCTCAAACTTTCAGTACTGGAGCCAATTATTAGTGAGATAGACAGGGGAAGGAAAGGAAAAGGCTCTTGAATAAACCCCTAAAATAAGTGTATCAGGCCTTGATCGATTGCTAATAAGTTTTGCAGTTTATAGCAAAAAATCCCACATTGATTTGGCTTAGTTTGATTGAAGAGCTTTGTCAATGTCTCACTAGGTAGATTCAAGCAGATAGTCTAGAAAATAATGATGTGCTTGTTTTGTCTTATAGAATGAGAATTACAGGACTAGCCATGCCAAAACCATGCCTCTTTTTCTAGACTCATTATAAGTTGTGAAGTGGCATGATGCAATGTGAATGTCTGGACAAGTATCCCTTTTGTTGTTTTCAAGGGGGTTATGTCCTGGATTTGTTCCTTTGCAAACTCTCTGCAGTTTACATAGCTGGAGAGACTTAACGCCTTGGCAGGCCTTGGCAGGGGCACAGGTTTTATCTGCGAATTTACCCTCCTAGAACGGGAGCCAGTTAGCCTATGTAGGAACTGTATTCTTTTTGCTTGTGGTTACTCTTGACATTTTATCACTTATTTCTTCTTTTAATCACATGAGAAAAATAATATTTTCTATGCCTACTAGGCATTCTGAAAGAAAACAAGGAAGAGAGCTCTTCTGGATTTCTCCTGTCCTCCCTAATCTTTCCTTCAACACTCAGTTCCTCTTTTAAGAATGTGCAACCACAGATTTGATTAAATTCTTTGGGTATTTGAGCATTTGCTGTTGAGAATACTAGGCCATGTACTTTATGTTTTTGGGTGAGAGATGATAATATCACAAGCCTTTCTGAAGAGACATGTTCATGAAGCACACATGTTCTCCATGTTTCTTCTGGGTCATTCTTCCCTTAAACACGTTGTTGTTGCCACAACCATCAATGCTTTGGTCAAGAGCAGAATCAAAGTCACCTTGAAGAGAAATTGTGAAAATCACTAAGTACCAATAAGGATTACTGTATTAACTGTGAGAGAGTTCTCTGTTTCAGTAGCTACTTTGTCAATCACTTTAATGATCTGTTTTAGAGTCAAGATTATCTTAATCTGGTTAATACTTCTTCTGAAAATCTAGTTGACAAACTCAAATAACCAGTATATCTTGGGTGAAATAAATTTGCCTTGCAAATATTCTAACATGTTTCTTTTGAATTTATATTGTATTTCCAAACTAAGCAGTTTAAGCTAGATGATATTCTCTATATAGTTAATTTGATGTTTTAATGACTAGGTTAGAAACTTTCAGTGTGTCAGTGATCTTTGATTCCCCCATACTATTTAATGTCTTGACTCAGTATTTTGAAGTACCTGGATTTCAGGCAGAGGTTGGCTTCCAGTTTTCCAAACACTTCTGTGAACCTGAAGAACAGATCCTTGAACACCTATAATAATTCTTTGGATCAAAGCCAGTCCACTTTTTTTCATATGAAATGTACCCTGAAAGTCTTATTTTACATATGGTCATTAATTATCTGATGTTCAATACTCAGCAGTTAGAAGCAGGATGAAAGATGATAGGAAGAAAGGGTTGTGTTTGTTTTGTTTTGTTTTGTTTGTGTTTTTTTGTTTGCTTTTTGCAGCAGAAAAATGAGAATAGTAACAAAAGAAGTAACAAATGACCTAAAGATGCCCTTTGAGTCTTGGAGTGAAGGATTTGAGCAGTTCTGAGCACGAAAATTTTTCCTGAGAGTATTGGTTTAGTGCAATGCAGTATGATATTTTATTTTCATGATAAATTATCTTGAATATATAAAAATTGTCTTTATATTTTATCATAAAATGATATATTTTAATTTTTTTTAACATTTATTTATTTTTGAGACAGAGAGAGAGCATGAACAGGGGAAGGTCAGAGAGAGAGGGAGACACAGAATCTGAAACAGGCTCCAGGCTCTGAGCTGTCAGCACAGAGCCCGACGCAGGGCTCCAACTCATGGACCATGAGATCATGACTGGAGCAGAAGTCAGACGCTTAACCGACTGAGCCACCCAGGTGCCCCATAAAATGATATATTTTAGATAAAGTTCAAAATAAAAATGTTAATACTTAGGGAAGCAAATTTCAGTTATTCAGAAAATTATCCTGTATGTAGTAACTTATCTCAAATAGTGTTAATAATGAGTGATTGAATTAATTAGTTCAAAACAACATAAAATGCATATTTTTTAAAAAGTTTATCTATTTATTTGGAAAGAGTGGCAGAGAGTGCAAGCAGGGGAGGGGCAGAGAGAGGGAAAGACAGAATCCCAAGCAGGCTCCATGCTGTCAGCACAGAGTCCAACGCAAGGCTTGAACTCATGAACCATTAGATCATTACCTGAGCCAAGATCAAGAATTGGATGGAGGTTTAACCACTGAACCACCCAGGTGCTCCAAAATGCATAATTCTTAGATAAAATGATAATTTCTCTGTTCAGGTATCTAAGATGGCTCCTATTTATCTTGTATATAAAATCTAGATGATTATTTCCCAAACTGGTTGTAGTAGTCATCCAATAAGGTAGCTGCTGGGTTCACATCTACTCTCCCAGTGGCTATCTCCATCCTCCCTCCTTAACTTGGGCTTTTAATGGGGTTTTCTCACCTCCTGGCCCAGCCACAGTAATTGGGCTAGGGGTTCAGCATGTGACCAGGTCCAATCAGTCTTTCCCCAGGAGTTTTTCATTTTTTTTTTCAATATATGAAGTTTATTGTCAAATTGGTTTCCATACAACACCCAGTGCTCATCCCAAAAGGTGCCCTCCTCAATACCCATCACCCACCCTCCCCTCCCTCCCACCCCCCATCAACCCTCAGTTTGTTCTCAGTTTTTAAGAGTCTCTTATGCTTTGGCTGTCTTCCACTCTAACCTCTTTTTTTCTTTTTTTCCTTCCCCTCCCCCATGGGTTTCTGTTAAGTTTCTCAGGATCCACATAAGAGTGAAACCATATGGTATCTGTCTTTCTCTGTATGGCTTATTTCACTTAGCATCACACTCTCCAGTTCCATCCATGTTGCTACAAAGGGCCATATTTCATTCTTTCTCATTGCCACGTAGTACTCCATTGTGTATATAAACCACAATTTCTTTATCCATTCATCAGTTGATGGACATTTAGGCTCTTTCCATAATTTGGCTATTGTTGAGAGTGCTGCTATAAACATTGGGGTACAAGTGCCCCTATGCATCAGTACTCTTGTATCCCTTGGGTAAATTCCTAGCAGTGCTATTGCTGGGTCATAGGGTAGGTCTATTTTTAATTTTCTGAGGAACCTCCACACTGTTTTCCAGAGTGGCCGCACCAATTTGCATTCCCACCAGCAGTGCAAGAGGGTTCCTGTTTCTCCACGTCCTCGCCAGCATCTATAGTCTTCCCCAGAAGTTTTTCAAATGGGACCAAAGGAAGAGCTCTCTTTTGGCCCAGTTGTGAAAGCATAGGAACGTATGTATAAAATCCCATTAGTCATATTCTCTAGCAGTCGGAGAAACTACTCTGCAGAAATGGCAGATCAGACGAAAAGAACTTGATATTATTAGACAACAGCTTAGTTCCTGTTGTTTCCTTTGCCAGCATCTGGCCTTGCCTACCCTCTTGTTCTTTGCTTCAATGAGTCAATAAATTCCCTGAGGTACTTCATTTCTGGTTCCATTTCTTGAAACCAAGAATCCTGGTTAATTCTTATTCTAAGTAGTGACTTTACATTATTTCTTGTATTTATAAACCTGTATTGTGAGGGTCATTATCTGTATTCCATAGCTGAGGAATTTGGACCTCAAAGAGTAAGTACCTTGCCCATGGTTATATGGCTATTAAGTGGCAGACATGGTTTTAAAGCTAGCTTTGTTGATTTTGAAGCTCCCTCTGTTTTCTTTCTAAAGTTTGTCTTAGTGCATTCTTTTTATTGTGATAAAACATACATAACATACAACTTAACATTTTAACCATTTTTTAATAACTGTATCATCCAGTGGCACTAAGTACATTTACTTGGTTGTGCAATCATCACCACTATCCATTTCCAGAAATTTTTCCTCATTTCAAACTGAAACCCTATGCCAATTAAATCATAATTCCCCAGTCTTACCCAGCCCCTTGCAAACATTATCCTATTTTTTGTCCCTATAAATTTGGCATGTCATATACAATGTATCCCCTTTTGTGTCTTATTTCACTTAGCATAATGTCTTCGAAGTTCAAGAGTGTTGTAGCAGGTGTCAGAATTTCCTTTCCTTTTAAGACTGAATTATTTTATTGTATGTATATACCACATTTTGTTTATTCATTTTTCTGTTGATGGGCATTTGAGTAGTTTTCCATCTTTTGACTATTGTGAATAATGTTGCTTCAAACATGGATATACAACGTTCCATTTGAGTCTGTGCTTTCAATTCCTTTGGATGTATACCCAGAAACTGGATCATAAGATCATTCTATGTTAAATTTTTTG
This sequence comes from Felis catus, assembly GCF_018350175.1. Taxonomy (NCBI): domain Eukaryota; kingdom Metazoa; phylum Chordata; class Mammalia; order Carnivora; family Felidae; genus Felis; species Felis catus. Next base: position 100,791,475 of record NC_058371.1, on the reverse strand, counting down.
AGGAGCCACTGTACTTTTTTTTGTTTTGTTTTTTTTTGTGTGTGTTTTGTTTTGTTTTGTTTTAGTGGCTGCACCATTTTACATTCCTACAAACAAACAATACATAAGGGTTCCAATTTCTCCACATCCTCACCAACACTTGTTATTTTGTTACTTTTAAAACATAATATCCATCTTAATGAGTGTCTTGGGATTTTGATTTGCACTTGAAGCTCATGATTTTTAACCTATAACCTTCTGTGTGTCCTGCTCTCCAGTAGACCTTGCTCCCTAGACTGTCCTCATCTATTGTATCTCCTCAGTTTAGAGCATCAAGTCCAGTTAACCAGATATTCTCATCCCACCTTTAAACTTCCTTGGCTAAAAAAGACCAATGTCTTCTCTACTCTGCCAAAGCATGTGTTTACCCTTCTTTAAAATTCTGTTTGAAATTCGTTTCATCATTAAAGTCCTTCCGAAAGGAACCCCCTAATCCAGAGTACAGTGTATTCCCGTATCCCTTAAGCATTAAGAAACTATTAGTTTTGGGTTTATCTGTATATTCTTTTGCATGTTTTCCAGGTGGGTTTATTCCACCACTTTTAGATGATAAACTCCTTGAAGAAATGGATTCAGGGTACCTTTCTGTGGCAATCCCATTGTATCTCCTGTTCAGTGGTTGATGTGTACTGACATTTGATAAAAGTTGACCACGACCACCATTATCATATTACTTGTTTATGTACAGTGTGGCATTTACCTGTGACAATAATCTTCTTGAGAGGAAATCTTAACATATTTTTGTGCTATAATTTCTTATGACATTATTTAAATATTTTCTCATAATTTTTTCTTATGATTACGAGGATGTCAAAAAGCAAATTTCAGTTTTATCTACCTTTCTATTTCCTACTTATATGAAATTTTCTCTGTAGAATAATTTCTCAGTGTGTTCTATTGGGACAAAGGTTTAGTTGTCCTAGGAGAAGACATTTAAAGCTCTATTTCCTTCCTAGCAGTACTGCTGGAATGGTTGGCAGACATTTATTCCAAATCCCAGTTCTTGAACAGAGCCATTTTTAAGAGATGTTCGTATTTAGAAACATGAATATCATGCTGTGGCCCACCCTGAACTGTCTCCAATCAGCTGGGCTGTTAGCTATGCTGTACTCCTCCAGAAAAAAAAAAAAAAAAAAAGAAAAAAAGAAAAAAAAAGTCTGAAAATGATTGGGCTTCCTGTCCTGTGGATTTTGAATTACTGTAATTAGGATCTCATGTTTGCAGCCACACAGCCAGCAGTAGTCTCTCAGCCTGCGTACTTTCTATTTCAGTTGGTAATTACTCAGTGGTTAAAAAAAAAAAAATCAATCACAGATGAGAAAATTGAGGACATAGTTGACTTGGTACTGACTCTTTTGGGGGGGGGGGGTTGGGGGGGGGATAGGGTACACTGCCTGTAATTCTGGCTTTCTCTAGACCAAGGCATCTAGGCTGACTGCAATAGGGCCCTTGACTTACCTTGTACCCATTCCAAGGTGCTTCAATAAGAACAAGTGAGAAGACTACTACTGTAGGAAGAAGATTGGGGAGGGTGGGGAGGAGAGTGGTAAAGTAGAAGGAGGAGGGAGGAAGAAGTTAGTACCACTGTATCATTAAAAGAGGATTTCATATTCTTTTAAAAATTATGTGTGTCTCTATGTGTGTTTTACCTTAAGGTTAACTTTAAATAATACTTAAACTCTATTTGCTGGATCATCTACTTAGTACTTATCAAGAGAGTTTGTTTACTGAAAAGCAATGCATCCTCCAGTTAGCATTTGTGGATCTATCTCCTATTTGGGAAAAGACTTATTTTCTCTCTCTCTCTCTCTCTCTCTCTCTCTCTCTCTCTGATTTTTCTATGCCTGGGAAAGCTGGTTTTATATTATCAAAAAATTTGAATTGCACAGCCCAGAGTCACTGGCCCCTTTAAAGGGGCTTTCTCTCTTGTCTTAAGAACAGACCTCGGAAGGAGCCAGATGGTTCCCGTCTGCTGCCTAGAGTCAATGCACTTCCTCCCACAGACGGGAGCCCTTTTGCCCTTCTTCCTTCCCAGCTCCTCCCCACTTTCTACCCCCCACCTCTGGGCCTCTCTGTTTTGTCCCTAGAAATAATCTTTTATTGCCCAGTTGTTCGGAAGTGACCTTTTGCCCTTGATTAGATAGCACCAGGCTCTATCACCGGATTGCTTTTGAGCTGGCAGTTGCTTTTTTGTGTTGGTTGATCTGGTGTCAGGGAGAACAATGCAAGGCTTTGCAAAATTTTAGTATAGCTCAGGCCTTGGGTGGAATAGGTGGGGGTGGGGAGATTGGGGGTTATATAAAGCAGACCAGTGGATCCTGGTTGCAAAAATATCTTTTCTTTAGTAAACTTAAAAACAAATGATATATCTTAAAATTCATTTGTACATATTTAACTCACTCCTGTTTAATAACCATGCATTTCAGAGGAATAGGGGATTACTTCAGGATTTCAGTAAATAGTGTTTAAGTATATTAATATACTATTAAACTGACTTGAGTGTATAGTCTTATATTAAATATTAATCAAGTGGACTGTTAAATTTCTTAGAGGGCCATTTCCCAGAAGCACCCAATTATTCTAAGTAACACGTGTAATAAACCATATAATAGGGAATGTGTTTAATCATTAAAAGCTAACTCATTTTTAAAAATTTTAAAAACTGGGGAAAATATCCATGACTTTACATGCTTCCTGGATTAAGTGAAGGAATTTATGATTTTGAATCCTTCATAACAGTTCTCAAATTCTTTTGATTTCAAATTCCCAGGAATATCTGCTAGAACTGTAGAGTGGCTTAGTTGGAAATTTTTGTTTTGAAACTTCCAATTTCATTCTAGAGGTGAATACTATGCTATACAAGTATAGAAAAAAATTAAGATTTTTTTTGAAGCTTATTCATCTATTAACATCTAAAATTTTGAAATTTCTTAGCCCTCAACCTGAGGAGAAAATATCTTCTCTTCCCCCAGTCCTACCTTCCAACCCATGCAACCCTAAATTTTTGTTATAGGCAATTCTTTTTTTAAAATTTTTAATGTTTATTTATTTTTTGAGAGAGAGAGTGTGCATGCATGAGGGAGAAAGAAAGAGAGAGAGAGTAGGGGAGGGGCAGAGAAAGAGTGGGACAGAATCTGAAGCAAGCTTCAGGCTCTGAGCTATCAGCACAGAGGCTGACACGGGGCTGGAACTCATGAACCACAAGATCATGCCTTGAGCCGAAGTTGGAAGCTTAACCAACTGAGCCACCCAAGCGCCCCCTGTTCTTAATGCTAATGACCATACTCTTTCTTCACTCTTGGCCTGCCAGTTGTGGTGGCTTAAAATGAATGCCACCTTTCTGCTTTATTTCAGGTGGTATGTTCCATTTCTTGTTTCAAAGATTTGTAATGGTGGGCTATTCCTAAGAAGTTATTGTGACTGTTTTCCATAGAGGAACTATCTTTGTTACACAGTATGGAAATATGTACATCAGCCTTCACTGCAAAGGAGGTTAAAGATGTAAAGTGCTGAGTGAGTAAGTATTACCAGTTCCATTTTATAGACAAAGCAGCAGGAACCTTCATAGTCATGCCAATGTCTAGAGGAACCCAGAACAACCTTAAGGTTCCTCCTAATTGCCTTGTTTCTATGCTGTAAGAATGACTGTTTTCATAAATATTGTGTATAGGGAGGTCACAAAGAAAAACAATTTTCAGTTTTTGTTATTTGTGCTTCCCTGTTATTTCTCTCAAAAAATCAACATGAAACATGCAAAATTTACCAATGAATAATTTTGAGGATGTGGTACATATCTCTGTGTGTATATATATCCTATGTGTTTGTGTGTGTGTGTGTATCCATTTTTTTTATTTGAGAGAGAGAGAGAGAGTGAGCAGGGGAGAGGGGCAGAGGGAGAGAGAAAGAATCACAAGCAGGCTTCACACCCAGCATGGAGCCCGATGTGGGGCTTGGGATCATGACCTGAGCTGAAATCAAGAGTCCAACGTTCAATGCCTGAGCCACTCGGGCGCCCTTGTATCTCCCATGTTTTTAAAAGAGCAATGGCTGTGGTTAATTTTCTTTGCAGAAAAGATGAAGAGCTTGCCAGATAACTTGCCATTTGGGAGGTTTCTTGGTTGAGCCTGAGAAAGTGGGAAATGACTGAGGAAAGATAGATATTTGAGGCATCATTGAGTTAAATGAAAACATGCCATTCATGTGTTTGTAGATCTCTTTTGGTTTCAATCATGTGCCTATTAGCAAAGGCAGACCTCTGTATTTTTCTAGAGGGGTAATGGTAGATTTGAATGGTAACATTTGAGTTTTTAAAAAGGATCAGAAAATGGTTCTGAGTTCTTTCACTTTTTTTTTTTTTTTTTTTCCAAATAAGAGGATCCTCAACTCTGGTACTGTTCTGGGACTTGTTCAGACTGCAACGGATGAAAGGGAAGAATATTGGAATGTTCCTTAAGGGCCTCTGGGTGGGTAACAAGGGAAATGCTATGTGTTTATCATTGTGGTTTACAGACAATAGCAGACTGGGTTGTAATAGTGCTTATTGCATTTTATTTTCTTTTAAACTCTTCCTGTCTAAAATAAGGATACTTCTCTTTATTTTATGGGGATATTGTGGAATCGTTTCGTAACTAGAATAATAAATTCTTTATGAGAGGAATTTAGCTTGTATATGAACTTCAAAAAGAGTCGACTCTAGGATTCAGGAGACCAAGATTCTTCTGTTGATCATCTTTTTAAAAGACTAAATGGGCACCTGGGTGGCTCAGTTGGTTGAGCATCCAACTCTTGGTTTTGGCTCAGGTCTTGATGTCACGGTTTTGTGGGTTGGAGCCCTGCATCGGGCTCTGTGGTGGTAGCGTGAAGTCTGCTTAAGATTCTCTCTCTTTCACTGTCTCTCTGCCCCTCCCCTGCTCATGCTGTCTCTCTCTCAAAAATAAATAAATAAAACTTAAAAAAAACTAAAAAAATTCCCCTAATTTATACTATCATTAAAGTAGTGAGCAAGATATATATGCTGTTCCTGACAACCACCATTAAAGCAACAAAAAGACAAAAACAAATAAGCAAACAAAAAAACAGTATAGTCATAGAGTCCAAGCCAACAAACATTTATTATATTAATATTAGTATGTTAGTATAGCAATGCCATAAAAAGTTTAAATCTGTGTTAAAGCGGTAGACTATATTCTCTTGTTGCCATACCCAGAAAGATGATTTTTCTGCATATTAACATATCAATGTCTACTTTTGACTTTAATAGTAAATGCCATGTAAATGCAAAGATAAAATTATACTTCCACTGAAAAAAGTGATGTACTAGCAAATTATTGATAAGGTTGACCTTATGAGGTGCCCAAAGGCTTGGTAATAAAGGCGACAGAGCAGATTTACTGATTATTATATATGTAACCATAAAAAGCCAAGGTAGATTCTTTTGAGTAGGAAGAAAATTACAATCCATTTGAAAAAATTAATTGAAAGTGAAAGGATAAATTAGAAATAAAGGCATGGTAAAATATCATATAGGAATGGCTGCCTTCAGCCAACTAGCTGGACATTAGTTTTATCATGAAATAAGCAAGGCATTTATTAAATTATTATAATTGCCAATATTTCTTACTATTTAATTTCACACATGCCACTCTAAATTTGAGTTTCATTGCCATCACTGAACTGGGTCTCTGAAGTTCTGGGACATCCTTTAGCAGGTCCAGTTCAAGATCTCTCTGTGATTACCCCTCTGATCCCGATATCTTTCTTCAGCTCTGTACTTTCTATCACCCACATAAAAGAATCAGTCATTTTACTAAGTCAAGCTGGTCAGGAACTTAATTGGTACATATTAATGACACTTTATTTTTGCCACACATTATGTTCCCTTGGTATCTGAGTTATGCCTTAACAATAAGTTAGGCATTTAAGATGTTAAATATATTTTGGTGGTACTGGGTAGCTAGATTTACATGGTCATAGGGAAAATGGAGTTTTATTTTTGCTTTTTTATCTGATATTTCTAAGTCGCAAAGTTTGGGAGCTTAAAGTCCCTTTTAAATTTTATTGACTTAAAAAATACTTATGAACCATTCACGACAAACCAGGTAGCACTAAAGATAGATGATAAAGAATATAATATCACTTCTCAAATGGAGAAAAACCTGTCTGAATCCAAGAACTTTAAACTCTAATGATATTTGGGGAAGAAAATGACAGTTCCTTTCTAGTAAGAGTGACCAAACAATAATTTTTAAAGATTCAAAATCCTCAGCCCAATATAAATTAATTTGAACATAAATATGTCACATTAATTGTTAAACATGTTAGAGAAGTAAATTGATCTTTCAGAAAATAATTCAATTTTATTTGTTGTTTTTTTCCCAGATTATTTTGGGTTATAATGACGTTTTTAAAAAGGGAAAAACTTCAAATCTATGATTACTAAATTCTCTTAAATTAAAAAGTATTTATTAAGGAATTCATGCATAGTTAAATGCAAAAATTCACATGAAAGTAATTGCAGAAATCAAAATGATTTCCATACATTTACTTTGTAAGCTTAACTTTCATTTTTTTTTTTTGTTTTAAATCTTCAAAGTAGGTAAATTCTAAGTGAGGCTTTTGAAGATCTTTAAAAGCAAACAATTTTAACCCTTCTCATGGGTTTTTGATGTCCTGGAGTTACTTGAATCCATTAAATCAACCAGTGGCAAAATTAAACCATTCAGAATGGAACAAACTGTGTGTGATTAAATGATAATTTCCTAAATTGAAAAAAAGTTTTGCTACATCAGATAGTAGGCGATATCCACTGCTCCCTATCAGACTGAGGAACCCACACATGTGCCATTCCGGGAGGGTTGCCAATGCTGCTGTCATCACTGGTAGCTAGAAAAAGGCATCATTAAAAGATTTGCTTGTAGTGTTGCTCATCATTAGTAATTTGTATATCTGGTAAGTAGACATAAACAAAAGCAGCTCTCTCATTGATATTTTTACTCTCCTCCATGCTCTCTGATCCCCTTAACCTCTCTTTGAATCTCCTTAAAGGTGTGCTGGTCTGCTGGAGCTGGTATTTTAGTCTTTGCCAGCATCATTGAATGCTTGATTTATGCACATGCACCCTGAGCTCATCCATTCCTCCTGACCCTCTAAGCTAATCTACTTCCAGCCTCTATCACAAGCTTCACTTGTCTCCAGCTAAAATTTATAACATACTTGATGTGTTAGAAAGTGTTTTTCTGTCATAAGTTAGGTGGAGTGGAAAAGATAACGGCAATGAAAAGGTCAGGTCAATTGCTAGTGACGAACATTGCCTTTGTACAGGTTAGTAGAAGTGAGGAATATCATGAATAAATTGAGAAGGAAGATCTACAAAAAAGGAAAATGGTTTTGTTAAATAATGGGAATGAAGAAATTGTGGTGATTTTAGAATGGCAAAAATGTAGAACGACTTTTTTTTTAAATTAAAGGAATCTGAATGAAAATGAAAGAAAAAATGGACTTATTGAAGCAAAGGGGGGAAAAGTTAAGTGAACACAGGCTAAAGAAGGAATCTAGTTTATGTACAGCTTTGAGGATGAGGAATGAGTTAATGAACCATTCACGGTACATGTAAAATGCCGTGTGACGCACCAGGGAACTGCTGTTAGTCACAAAAGAAAAATTATGGTACATCTTTCAGGCTCTGAAGGTCCTGCCGGAGCCCCTTAGCTCTGTGCCAACTCCCTTGTGAGAGGCAGTAGGCAAACCTATTTAAAACCTCCCCACCATCCCCCCATCCCCCCCCCCCCCCCCCCACCGCTGTAAGAAATTGGCCATGTGGGACAGGGAACTCCTGCTTCTCTTGAGGACCCTGGAGATTTACAAGGAGGTGTGAATGGTACTACAGCACCCTGATGCAGTTATTTCTAGTTTTTTTCCATGTTTTCTGACACAGAAGGTAATGGGACACTTCTGAGTCCACCTAAAATCTATGTTCTTGGGGGACATCTGAATGGGGTTAAAAAAGTCTAACACTGTTAAAAGCAGATTCTGTAGCTCTGTTTTCTTCCTCAGCAAAATAATACAAACCATTCTGAGGAGTTTTCTGTGCTTTAACTTTTTTTTTTTTTTTTTTTTTACTTCAAGAAGTTCAAAGTCCTTTCCAGAACACGATAGCACATTGTTTGAAATCTTTGTATCCTTATAATGCACATAAGTTAGAGATAAGTGATAAAGATGGAAAGGATGGGCTTAGATTTGGACAAATACAGGTTCAAGACCAGTCTCTGCCACTTGCGGGGGCCAGTCAGTATCTTCTTTAATACGACCCTCAGACCCAAGTACCCAGGTCCTATCTTGGCACATTGCCCCTCCCCACTCAGAAGACCTTGCTCTGCCATCCTCTGACCTCATCTCCCATGTGGCTGAGAGTTTGTGGGTCCAACAGGATATGGCCATTCTCCCAGAACCTATACCTCCCCATATTCTGGGTACCCTCAACCTCAGGGTTCTGGACCCAAATAGCAAGGCTTACCTTCAGGCAATTATAGGACTCCTTCTCAGGGCTGTCTTCTCAGGGTAGACAATGGGGCTATAATGCTGCTACCAAGGGAAAGGGTTGGCAGAGGGGGGATGGAAATAGATGGAACTGGGACATGAGGGGCTTCAGTGTCTATATGCATATGTGAGATGCTTCTGACATAGGACAGAGCTGGGTGTGGTAAAGAAAGATCCCTTGGTTTATACTCTGGACCCCACCAACAAATATTAGAAGTGGGCCTGTCCATCTAATAAAGTTACTGTGATGTTTAAATGAGCAATACATGTAAAGTGCTCAGCACAGACTTGTAGAATGTGGGCATTCGGTAAGTCTTTTTGTTCTGGGACAGCTTCTGTTTTAAATTAAACCTGACTTAGCTTCTTCTAAATGCCCAAGAAAAAACATCTATTTAGAAACCCAAAATAAAATGAAACCTCTTTAACAACACTGATGAATAAGACTAATAGTCATCATATTGTCAGAATCCGGGCAGAATCTATAGAGAGTATAAAAACTATAGAGCAAGATAAAGAATCAAAATGGGTGTTTTGGGTCATTTTACATTGATAAAAAGCACAACCCACACTTTGGAAAAATAAGTCATAAATCTTCAAAAACTGAGTTACATATGTACTATAATAAAAATCAGTATATAAAGTAAAAAATACCAGAAATACATAGAGCAATGGACAAAAACTTAATTATTGTGGAATAATACACTTTCTTCCCAGCTTTTGACAAATCAAGTAGGTAATATATAGACATAGAAAATTAGAATATAGAAGTGGAATTTATAGCTAATTATTGAACTTTGCACAATTCAAACGAAGAATATACTTTAAAAAAAATATATGTGAAATATTTTCAGAAATTGATTACATTGTTCTATAAAGAACATCTCAATAAATTCTTTCCATGTAGAAAGTGAATAGGCTAGACTGTCTGATCTTAATGACATAAAACTAAAAACTGATAATGAAAGATTAAACAAAATGATCAACTGTCCTGGAAATTAAATACCACATTTTTGTGAAATTAACATACTTTTGATTAGCAGACACATCTCAACCTGAGAGTTCTGAAATGTGCAAAAAAGTGTTTTGCAATTGATGAAATGCTTTATCTTGTAAGTCAAAGAGAAAATTAAAAATTTGCCAAAGAAACAAAAATACTGACATGACTATGGTATAGGACCAAAGCTATACAATGAGGCATATTCATAATCTTCAAATGCTTTTGTGACAAAGAAGAAAGAAAATAAATGAACTAATACTTTATTCAAGAATAGTTTCATTTTGCAGCTGAACCACCATTTCCTTTCCTCGGAGACTGATATTAAATGTAGTCATCAAGTCAGATTTCTTTGTGAGTTTCTTTAATCTTAGGAGCCCCATTGTCTTTCCTTGAAATTGGATTTCTGTTGTTAACTTTTCCTCCTTCCAATCTATCCTTCAGGCATATTTTATATGGTTACCTCAATTACATAAAAAATTTAGATTTTTAAATAATGACAACTGGTAACAATCAGATGATATAGCTAGACACTATCATGGAGTGAATATTACTTAACACTACATGCTGTCTTACATATGTTTCCATTCTAATTCTATAGAAATCCTAAATGATAAAGAATTAATATCCCAAACCAAAATTCAAGGTAAAATTTAACAATGAAACACTAGATGCTAAATCAGGAATAAGACAAAGATGCTTCTATAAGTCATTACTTAGTATTATTCTGTTTGAAGTAGAAATGGGAAGTACAACTTACAAAAAAGGAGATTCATTGTTATATATGATGATGTATATCTGGAGAAATATAAAGAAATCAACTTTAAAACATTTAGTACAGGAAATTTCCATAAAGTGACCAGGTAATGGATACATAATGAATAATTTGCAAGAGAAATGTCCCCAAATTAGTTTTCCTATTTGATAGAAAACAACAACAACAACAAAACAACAAAACAAAACAAATAAAACAAAACAAAACAAATCCCACCCCAAATGAAAAACAAAAATCCAAAAAACAAAGAAAATACAATGGGTAAAAGAGTTAATCAGTAACAGTAATAAACATCTTCACGAGAGCATTAGAGAAACATGAAAGTTTACTTTGCTTCTGGATGTAAAGATTTAATATGAAAGAGTTGGCAATTATTTCCAAATTAACTTACAGAGCTAATACATTCCTTATCACAAGACCAACATGGTTGCCTTTAGGAACTTGAACAAATTATTCTAAAGTTTAAGCATGTGAACATGTTCAAGATTTATTTTTTTTTGAAAAGAGTGATTAATGACACTATATCTCTTAAGAGAAATGACAGAAATTAAACAACATGGAATTAAAACAAGAATAGACAACCCAATTATAGAATAGAAAATTTCCTCATGTTTTAAGTGACAATTCATGATTTAAAAATAAAGTCTTGTGTAAAGGATGATTTGATTGGGAGACCAGACCAATAACTTGGAGAAAAAAAATAATTAGAGTTTCATTTTTTTACTATATAATACATATTAGATGCATTAAAACTATAAAAATTCTAGAAGAAATATATATATATATTGAACAAATTTTGAGATGAAGATGAATTTTCTAAGCATAAAACAATGTAGTAAATGCAGTAGAATAAATTATAAAAGAAAATTTGTTTAAAAAACAGAAGTAAAATGATGAAATGGAAAAAATATTTGCAAAAAGCCTTGCTGCCATAAGTAAGTTAAAAACATTAGAAAAGACTATTTTTATAAATCAATATGGGAACCATGACTACTCCACTAATAAAAAATTTCAACCTCATTGGTAATCAAAGAAATACAGATGAAAGCAATGATGATACATTTAAAAATATATATGTATATATCTATACATTTATATATCTAAATATATACAAAATATTTAATATTTGATGTTAACAAGATAAATACATTAATTTTGGGAGTATACATAATCATTTTAAAGTAATTGTGCTTTTGGTAGCAAGATTAAAAATGTTTATGTATTTTAACTCAGCAATTTTTCCTCTAAAAATGGATCCCAAAGAAATAACTAGAGATGGACTGGAAAAGTAGTACATGGATTTGTAGAAACAATGATAATCCCTTTTTAATATACTTACATTTATGTATACATTTGCATAATAAAAGCCCTAAACGAGTGATTATTTATGGATTTTAAGATTTTAAGTTTTACATTTTTCAAATTTTATAAATTCACCATGTATTGCTTTTGTAATTAGAAAAGCAATTGAACATTATCTTTTTTTATGTTTTTAATTTTTAAATGTTTATTTGTTTTTCAGAGAGAGAGCATGAGCATGGGAGGGAAAGAAAGAGAGGATCCAAAGCAAATTCCTCGCTGTCAGTGCAAAGCCCAACGTGGGACTTGACGTGACCTGAGCCGAAGTCAGATGCTCAACTGACTAAGCCACCCAGGTGCCCCAAACATTACCTTTAAAAGTAAGAATATTCATGAGGTGCCCAGGTGACTTAGTTGGTTGAGTTTCAGATTCTTGGTTTAGCCTCAGGTCATGATCTCGTGATTTGTGGGTTCAAGCCCTATGTCCAACTCTGTGCTGATCATGCTTGGGATTCTCTCTCTCCTCTCTCTGCCCTTCCCCAGCTCACACTCTGTCTCTCTCAAAATGAATAAATAAACTTAGAAAAAATATAAAAGTAAAAATATTCTTTTCCATTTCCATATAATCTAAGAGCGGTGAATAAGTGATCTGATCTGTTTTTTTCTGGCCTCTCACCTTATCTCTCAAGACACATTTTACATTTTCTCATAAAATCCTATAGCTCCTTAGTAAAGACAAATAAATGATCTTCTTGTAACTATGAATTTTTGCTTTAACTGTTTTATGTAATATGATCATCAAGAATTCCCAATTCGCATTTCAGTTTAATATTGCGTCTTCAGCTAAACACTTAATTGATCCCAGTGGTAATAGCCACATAAATACTTAGATGAGATTATTTTGGCAAACATCCAAAGGTAAAATTAGATATTGTTCTTAGAATATTTTTAAAGGTAATTTACACGAATTCTTTCTCTTAACTAGTAAGTCCCAAAAATTGCAGCAAAGAAACTTTCCAAAATTCAGCTTAATCTAGTCTGTTTCTCACTTTCTTCATGGTCTCCATTACAGTTAATAACTATAGATTCTGAATATCATATGTGGTTTAAAAAAATCTTGATTGTAACTATGACCTTAAAGCTGATCTTTAGTAAAAAATATTTTCCTGTATAATAGGTTCTTGGATTTCATTAAGGTCAAAGGGGCAATTTAGATCATTACATGTAACTTGTGAGATGAGAATGTGGTAAGGCATTTTCCAGGCTAAATTCAGCCAAAACTGTGGGTGCTGCTTCCGCAGCAGTTTACAGAAGCTCTCTCAGGTTGGGATATGGTGTCCCTAGATACCTAGGAGCAAAATTAGGTATTTATGAGAGTCCTTGAATTTATTTTTATAATTTCAAATAACTTAATGAAATCATACATTTTCTCATGGGAAGGTAGTTTTCTTTCTTTCTTTTCTTTCTCTCTTTCTTCTTTTCTGCTTTTGGTTGAAACTAAAGTTTTTAACCCAGGTAATCTTATACCAGTTAGATAATTTGAGAGCTCTCTATAACTTTGAGTAATAAAAGGCTACACATTTTATCATTTCAATTTGATAGACCATTTCAAACCTGTGATCATTAAATGAAAGTGGAGTTTGGACACATTGATTCAACCCTTCCCCCGTGTCTTACCGTACCAGGTCAGGAAAGCTCTTCACTTCAAGGGTTTCACTTTCTCTATGATAGAATTGACTTATCTTTCAAGAACCTTAACAATTTGTGTATAGATGAACCTCCCTTTATATATATCTAATATGTTAAAATATGGCTGTACACAGCAGATACATTTCTCTGGGACTGCCTTTGGGTGATTGTATACATATAGGCCCCTGGAATTTACTTATTCCTCCAAGAATTCCTTGTATCAGGAATAAATCTATGTTGGTCTGACTTACTTTGGGGACACTGTTGATAGCTATACATGCCTCAGTTGTACCAATGAAGGCATTCATTTTTGGAACTGGAAGTTTCATGCGTTCTCAGAATCACACAAGATCAATGGGCAACTTCCTTTTTGGTGAACAATTTAGAAATCTTCAGTAGGTATTGGTGGATCTTGAAGCAGCTTGAGACAGATTTCCTCTTCTAGGTGCTTCCAAAGCTTACTTTGGTGTTGGTGCTTTGGTCAGCTAGTTTTGAATATGCAAATGGAAAATTGAGAGAAAAAATGTTATTAATTAATCTATCCTCAATTATGCAGGAAACAAATGGGACAATTTACAGGTAAGAATGGGGTTGATATGATTAGAGGCTAAATTTTTAAAAATAAATGAATTTTAATGTAATGTACTCAAAGTTTCCAAATCTTTATGTCATTTTTCTCATCAACTCCATCCTTACTTTTCTTCCCATGACAAAACAAAGAACAAACCCTTAAAAATAGCAAATAAGCAAAAGAGAAATTTCTCAAGTGAGCCTTTTGACTCATGTTTGCTGTTATCGTTGGGTCCCATTTCCAGTAGTTGCTTTTTTGAGTTTTTAGGGAATTAATTCATTGAAAATTACATTTTTCTGTTGAGCCAAAAGTGTGTGTGTGTGTGTGTGTGTGTGTGTGTGTGTGTGTGTGTGTGAAAAATGTTCCTAGGATCAGCTCTATTTGCATTGGTATTTCCAGTGGAAATGTCAAGTGTGACCTTTTTCTTGTTTGGGTGTCTAATCCTATTTTAAAGCCCTGTCACGCCCCTGCTGAGGGTCAGTGCCCTTGTGAATAGAACTTCTGCACCTGCTCCCCCTTTCTTCTCCTCTTCTTCCCCTCTGCGTGGAACTGGAGGATGTTCCGGACGGCAAACAAAACAATACTATGCTTCAATGACTGCAGTGATGGAAAATAATTCCAGACTTGGGAATTTGGTAGAGTAAGTTTTGAAACCATGAGAAAATAAACACAAAAATAGCAAACCTGAAAAGAAGAAAAGAAAAAGGCTCAGAAACATTACATTTCATTGCTACAAATATCAGGGCTAACATACCCTTGAACTTTTCAACTGACAAGATAGACGCTCTTGCAAAAGATCAGCTCTTGTAAATACAGGCTGCTAAAATCAGTGTAATTGACATTTTACCTGTGAGGGAAAAAATTATTAGCAACAAAAGAACTGTGGGAAATATATCTGAGGAAGTCACAATTACCATAGCGACTGGATTGGTTTTCCTGTTTCCCAAAGTAGAATTTTGAATAATTATGCTTAGAGGAGCTGAACTAAACGGTAAATGAATGTAGACAATTTGAATGGTAAAAAGGATCCTATCTTCAGGCTTATTTAAAAATAATGTTCTGCAAAAATCATCTCTTTGCCAGTACTTGGGTTGGATCATTATTTCCCATCACAGGAATTACTAAGGAGTTAGCATAGAATTTCTTCTTGGATCCTAACCAAATTTAAATATGTAATTTGTCTTTATATTATATTTGTTTTTAAAGCTGTGAGGGGAAAAGCTGAAAGCATGCTGAAATTCTGCTAAAGCCATAAAGTTCAATATCAATAGTTTTTCCTAAAAGAAAACTTTACCACAAAATCCCTAAGTGAATCATATTAATATTCTCACCAATTTTCCAAAATTCATGCTAATGTCTACTTTTTCTTGTGAAAGGAAGCTTAAATGGTGTTCTCAAAGCTTGTAATACAAATGCATTTTATCTTTCATTTTGCACCATGCTCCCAAACTCAATTTAGGAAGTAGCTCTTCAGTAAATATATCACTACTCTTCCCTCATCACCTTATATCTTGACCCTGAGGTAGTTTACTAACTGGTTTCTTCACCTGCAGCCTCCCACCTCCACCCACTCCATCCTCTCTACTGATACAAAAATTATCTTCCTGGGGCGCCTCTGTGGCTCAGTTGGTTAAGCATCTGACTCTTGGTTTTGGTTCAGGTCATGATCTTGCAGTTCGTGATTTCAAGCCCCATATCAGCCTCCGTGCTGACAGTGTGGAGCCTGCTTGGGATTCTCTGTCTCCCTGTCTCTCTCTGCCCCTCCCCCTCTCACTCTCTCTGTTTCCCTGTCAAAAATACATAAACTTAAAAAAAAGAAAAGAATCATCTTTCTAAAGGATAACATACCACTCTTCCTCAAATACCTCCAAACCCTAGAGTCACATAAAATGATTTAATCAATTTCACAAGGAGTAACCAAACTAGTTAGAAGGTAAGTGGGAGAAATGGGAAGTGTTAGGGTTTGGAATGCTTCAGAGATCACTGGAAGTATGAATCATGCTAGAATTGGGAGGAGGTAGGGCTTGAAAGAAGCCTTGAAGAAATAGGGAGTGTTTGACTAAAAGAGAAGTGACAAGGGAGCATTTGTCTTCCTTCAGGGAATAGTGACTGAAGATACAAAAGTGTTTTGGAGCACGGGTGGTACAGCAGTTTGACTGGCAAGGAAGGTTGTGGGGAGAGAAATCCAAAGAGTATGGTAGACCCTGATTATCAGCTTGTAGATATCTTTACTTTGTGTTTTGGAAAGCCATGGAAGTATTTGGGCATGGTAATGATATTATTATCTATAAAGACTCACAGAAAATATACAGGACAGATTGGGTGAGGATGGAATGTTAGAGGCAGAGAAACTGACTCAGAGGCTGTAATCTAGGTATGTGTAAAGGCCTTGAGTAAGTGAAGGCAATGAAAAAAGTGGAGACAGATACAAGAAACCCTAGAAAGGAAATACTTGTAAGATTTTGAAAAGAAATAGGCATGAGGCAGCACATTAAAAGAGGACTCTAGGGGCACCTGGGTGGCTCAGTTGGTTGAGCGTCTGACTGTATCTCAGGTCGAATCTCACAGTCTGTGAGTTCGAGCCCCACGTCAGGCTCCGTGCCCATCTCCCGGAGCCTGTTTCCGACTCTGTGCCTGCCGTCTGACTCTCTCCCGTCCGTTGTCTGTGCCAAAAAAATAAATAAAGGTTAAAAAAAAAATAGGACTCTAAGATTTCAAGTTTGATGACTAGGAGAGCTGGAGCAGCCAGGAGAAGAATCTGGAATTTTGTGTGTATATAATTAGCTTTTAAATGTGATGTTTGAAGTAACTGAAATACATTTCATTGAAAATGTCATGTAAATGGTTTGGGATTCAATGTCTGGGTTTGAGAGAGAGTCCTTGCTAGAAATGTAGATTTGGGAATATACTGAGTGATAGTTGAAGCTTTGGGAATAAGTAAGATCATTCAACAAGGACTCCAGGAAGTACTCATGTTTCTGAGATGGGAAAGAAAAGAAGAAAGCAAGGAAAGAGATCAGAAATAGGTGGGACCCAGGTGAACATTGTCTTATAGGTAGAAAGGAGCATGGCACAAACCACAACACTGCAGGAGAGGTTCACCGCAAGAATATGAAGCCTGAGTGCTCGCTTCGGCAGCACATATACTAAAAAAAAGAATATGAAGCCTGAGAATAGACCACTGACTGGTTTTGTAAACTGGAAGACCATAGTTGACTTTTGAAAGTCCAGGACCAGAAGCCACATTGCACATGATTCAGGAGGGAATGTATTATGTGAACGCAGAAGCAGCAGTCATAAAAACTCATGAACCTTGGTGGTAAATTAAAGAGAAGAATGGAAGTGGACAGGCCATCCAGCTCAAGAGAAGGACATCAGATGGGACAGACTTGTTGTTGTTTGAAGTCAGGGAATCAAAAGCCAGAAGAAGTGAAGGACTGGAGGTGTCAGAGAAAGCAACATGGTGTTGAGAAAGCAGATATGAATGAATGACTGTTCCTGTAGATGAGCACGCTGTTATGAATGTGATATTGGAGGTGAGTGTTGAAGTTTGCCCTGCAAGGGTGTGTGTGTGTGTTTATGTGTGCGTTTGTAGGTATAGGAGACATGGATGGAGGTGGGGATGGGTACCACTGCTGAATAAATCAGAATGGAATGTTCAGTGGTAGGTAGAACATGTTGTCTAAGCATGGAAGGACTAAGGTTCATTGGTACCTACAGATGCCAGTTACTGGTGCCTTGTGACACTGGTGAATCTGAGGTGTTCTTGGCTTGCAAACACAATCCAAGTGAGAGGACCCTAGAAGGCAAAAGTTTCATTTTTAGGTGGTTTTGTCTTTTTGTGTGAAAAGGTGGAAGGACAGAAAATCATATCATATTGCTAGCTGGTTTTTTTCTTTTTTCTTTTTTTTGGGCGGGTGGTTTATATGCTCCCAAACCTCCGTATGTCTTGTGATCATGTTTGCTTGTCCATCTTCCTCACCTAACTCTGAGCTTCTCAAGGGCAGTGCCTAGGTCTTTTATCTTCAAATCACTAGCACTTTCAATTGTCCTGGCACAAAATAAGCAGCAAATAATGCTTGCTCTGTGAAGTAGGGAGGGAGTGGAGAGGTAGGTTCAGGATAGGAGAGATATGTCTTCTCCCAAGGCAGGAGGGAAAGGAGAAGAAATGAATGTAGAGACACAATTTAAAAAGCTTAAGTCGGGGCGTCTGGGTGGCTCAGTCAGTTAAGCGTCCAATTTTGGCTCAGATCATGATCTCACGGTTCATAGGTTCAAGCCTGCGTCGGGCTCTGTGCTGAAAGCTCAGAGCCCGGAGCCTGCTTCAGATTCTGTGTCTCCCTCTCCGTCTGCCCCTCCCCTGCTCGCACTCTGTCTCTCTCTCTCAAAATAAATAAACATTAAAAAAAAAACCTTAAGTCAAAGGAAGAGGGCATAAATGCATGATGGTTTCAATTTCCTCAGTAAAGTCATATCCACCAGTATTTTCTGAGTGGGAGAGGTGGCAGGGCCTGAAGAAAGCCATTGAGTGTCTTCTTGAGTGAGGTACTATGAACACACTTTACATACACTTTCTTTTAAACTCCATAACAGCACCATAAAGTCCTTATTATTCCAATTTTGCCGATAAGGAAATTAAGGCTTAAATAACAATACACTTACTTATAAGCTTCTATTAAAATCCAAATCTCTTGATTGCAAAACCTATATTTGGGGAAACGAAGAAAAATATTCTTGAGCAGCAGCAAGGGTCTACTAAGGGTGAGTGAACTTGAGCTTGCTTCAAGGTAAGACAGTGAAGTTCCATGACTGAAAAATATAGAAGCAAAAAGCTGTGGAAACTAGGCTTTGTGCCTGGTATGGCAGAGGGAGTCTAAGTGAGGAGGATATGACCAAGGACTGGGTTGAAGGAGTTCTTCATTACTCATTTTAGGTCACTAAATCTAGTCTCTTTAATGAGATTGAAAACCTCTGAAATGATTCCTCCTTGTGCCTTGAAAAGTGTTAAGGGCTGATTCAACACTCAACAACTACTTGTGGACTGATCAACATAAAACACTGTGGAAACTGAGATAAAAATGGAGATGTATGCTAATTAAATCCAACATTATTTTGGACTTGTGTACTTTGCCTATTAAGATGCTATTAAACCAAATAGTGATTTTATTAATAATAATTATTGTTATTATAATGATAATTATAATAAAGCTCTTTGTGAAGATAAAGCTGGCTGAATAGACATGCCTGCATCAGACTAAATACAAGGAATCAAATAGCCAATATTTGGTGAAACAAGACTTTGGAACTTTGGAAACAAGACGATGTGTACCTTTATATTGTGTTGCTCTAGGAAAGAAGATAATAATAACAGATATTTTTGAGTACTTACTTGTTGTAAGCAGTGTTCTTAATACTTCACATGCACTAGTTTATTTAAAACTTTTAAAGAGCCTAGTGCTAAGTATTATGATTCCCATTGCACAGATGCAGAAACTGAGACTAAAAAAAGTTAGGTGCCCAAGAATAGAGCAAATCAGTGACAAATTTAGAATTTACACTCGATGTTTGCCATTCTCCCAATTCTGACATTTCTATTTTATGGGCCAAGCAGCTTCTTCATGTTCAGTGAGGAATATGAGTAACCTTTAACACATTTGAAGTGTGCTCTTCCTTAGTGGCTGGATAAACTCCCTTTTATCCAGCACCTGTTCTGGGTCAGTTGTGTTCAGAAGGAAATCCTCTTTCTCATTCATTTGTGTGACATTTGTATCTCAGGGCTTCTTTGACAAAAACATTCAAACCTAAAGAAAACTATGACAAAAGATGTCTTCTGTCTTTCCATAAGTAATAGCAAAGCTGAGTCTGTGAGTTGTCAGATTTCTCTTCTCTCAGTTTTGACCAGTTGGTGTTCAGTTTGTTTTAGAAATGGAATTTGAGAAATCTTTAAAAAAGGCATTTAATCTGACGACCATTGGAAACTAATCCTCCTTCCTTTCCTCCCTCCTTCCCTCCCTCCCTTCTTTCCTTCCTTCCATCTTTCCTTCCTCCCTTCCTTCTTTCTGTATTTATTTTTCCGGCTTTCTTGAGAGATAATTGATATATAACATTGCATACATTTAAGGTATACAATGTAATGATGTGAGACACATATATATTACAAAATGATCTCCACAATAAGGTTAGCTACATATATCTCCTCACATAAATATGTTTTGTGTGTGTGTGTGTGTGTGTGTGTGTGTGTGGTGAGAACATTTAAGATCTACTCTGTTAGCAACTTCCAAGTATATAATACAGTACCGTTAACTATAGTCATCATGCTGAATATTAGATCCCCAGTACTTATTCCTCTTATAATTGGAAGTTTGTACCCTTTGACCAAAAAGTAATTCTTTATCAAAAGAAGAGTGAAGCCTGAGGTGTTTATTATATAGGGCTTTATTTGGAAAGATCATGCAGTTGGATTATCTTTACATTTGTATGCCCAAAGAACAGAAGACATACTGTAGGAGTTCTGAAGGAGGACTTCTATCTTTATCTTCTTACAATAGGTAGAGACCAAGCAATGACTCTTGTTGGCTTTTTCCAGTCCTAAATGTATTAATCAGATATGATTAAGAGAAAATTAGATTCGGTTTTGAACATTAATGTGAAGTTTGTATTTTGTTATTGTGGTCTGTCAAAGTCTATCTTTGTGGATTGGAATGTAGGAAGCATTATATTAATAAAAATTTATGTTAAAGAATAATTATCTAGAACTGTTTAAAGCTATAGTTAAATACTTTTTTAAAAGTTTATTTCTTTATTTTGAAAGAGAGAAAGAGCGAGAGCACACATGGGGAAGGGACAGAGAGCAAAGGACAGAGAGAGAATCTCAAGCAGGCTCTGTACAGTCAGCACAGAGCCCAATGTGGGGTTCAAATTCACAAACCATTAGATCATGACCCAAGCCGAAATCAAGAGTCAGAAGCTTAACCTACTGAGCCACCTAGGCACCCCTGCCATAGTTTAAATTCTTATCAAAGGCTCTTAAACACCACATCCAGTGTTTGAAATTTAGTTCATACTAATTTAAATAAACTGATTTTAATTGTTCACATTACCTTATAGAATGACTAATACATATAAGAAACTTATTTCTAATTGGAATTTGCTGGTTCTGTTTCCAAAGCAGAGTGTTATGTCTAACATAAACGAAGATTTAATCCACTGTTATCTACTAAAGAATTTATAGTACACATAAAATTAAATTCTGTTGGTCAGATCATTGCCCAGCAGAAAAGCATCTTATCTTCAAGACCTTATAAAATTTCTTGTTTGTTTTGTATTGCTAGGTTCATACCCTTCTAGAAGAAGACAGATCATTTAATGACACACGCATACCAATATCCAATACGCCCACATGTGCAAATGTGTTGCTGTACTTCCAATAGGTCCAGTGCATGTATAAGCCTATCATTCTATGTCATTAACACATATATTTTTTATTTCTATTTCCCATGTACTTGTAATCTTTAAGTATAATCAATAAGTAACACTTACATGTTAAAGTTTTATAATGAGCATTGTCAAATTTAACATGTACCTAATATTTTTTCCTAAAATTTCTAAAGCAAAAAATGTTTGACAAATAGTGCTAAGTAATACATAGATAAAATAAACATTGAGTTCTCTGACAAGTAGAATTTCTCCCACCCCAAGTTTCTGAGTTTTATACTAGAATGATTTTAAACATATGTGGTTATAAGCTTATCAGATTTCCAAAAATGAACCTTCTATAAAAATCACACGGGGCCCCTCAGCTCTGTTTTCTTCCATTATTTATAGACAAATTGAAAACAAATGTTCTTTAAGAAAAAGTACAATGAACTGAAACCAGCTGTCAGGATGCACTTTTTCTTTAGAATTCATCTGTAATACAGACATGTAGTAAACCAGAGCCTAAGTCTCATGAAATTGTGCCATATTTAATGGTAGTTTTAGTGTCAATTCAGAGATGTAAGTATTAAGGTCTGTTGCAACAAGACCTCAATGCTTCATTTAATATAATTAAATTAAATAAGCAAGTGACATGGGGTAAATGCAAATATTTTCATTTTGGAGGTCTTAATTGCAAAAGATGTTTTAAAAATCATTTGAAGTGATTTAATAAATATTACAGAGATAGTTCTACAGCTATTGTAGACTATCGAATAGCCTATAGCTATTGAGTGTTTGTTCATACAAAAGATCACAGCAAAGGTAATGAATAGAGAAGCCAAGAAAATATATACATAAAATGTGGGGTGACTTTCTTGTCTTAAACATAAAAATTTTCTTTATGTAATAAACACATTTTACTTAATTTAGAAAAGCATGGTAAGTTAATAGGAGCTTAATTTTAAAAAAAATTTTTTTTTCAACGTTTATTTATTTTTCGGACAGAGAGAGACAGAGCATGAACGGGGGAGGGTCAGAGAGAGAGGGAGACACAGAATCAGAAACAGGCTCCAGGCTCTGAGCCATCAGCCCAGAGCCCGACGCGGGGCTCGAACTCCCGGACCGCGAGATCGTGACCTGGCTGAAGTCGGACGCTTAACCGACTGCGCCACCCAGGCGCCCCTAATTTTTAAATGAAATGGTCTATTAAAGCACTATTAAAAAAAGTTGTCTTTTTTTACTTAAAAAGTATCATCCTTTCTGGATGTGATACCTTGGGAAGGATATAACATTACTTACATAGAATTCATGCCAAGAGTGCGTCATCTAAGGGACACCTAGGTGGCTTAGTTGGTGTGAGCGCAAGCCCCATTTTAGGCTATGCACAGTGTGGAACCTGCTTGGGATTCTCTCTCTTGCTCTCTCTCTGTCCCTCCCCCACCCACGTGCTTGTGCTCTCTCTCTCAAAATAAGTAAATGAACTTAAAAAGAAAACAGTACATAATCTGAGTTTATAATGAGGAAAAACACGACAACTTTAAATAAAGAAAATTTGACTTAAAAAATGAGAAACAGAATGAGAGAATGAATTCTTCAAAAATATCAATGCCATGAAAGACAAAGAAAAGGCTAAGGGAATTTTCAAAAGTAAAAGACACTTAAGGGACATGACAACTAAATGCAACACCTGACTTTAGACTGCATTCAATTCTGAAGGAAAAATGTTATGAAAGATTATTTAATAAGCAAGTGACAAATTTGGAATACAAACGGTAGGTTAGCTAGAAGTATTGCATTAATGTTAAATGTATTGAAGTTGATAACTGTACTGTGGTTATGTAAGAGAATATCTTTATTCTTAGGAAATACACACTGAAGCATCTAGGGTAAAGGGCTATGGAATATGCAACTTAGTCTCAAGTGGTTCAGAATGATAAAGAAAGTGGGGTAAAATGTTAACAATAGGAGAATCTGGGTAAAGGATATATGGGTGCTCTTTATACGATTGCAACTTCTCTGCATGTCTGGATTTATCTCCAAATAAAAGTTAAAAGTTAAAATCTAGAGGCACCTGGGTGGCTCAGACAGTAAAGCGGCTGACTTCAGCTCAGGTCATGATCTCACGGTCTGTGAGTTTGAGCCCCGCGTCGGGCTCTGTGCTGACAGCTCAGAGCCTGGAGCCTGTTTCAGATTCTGTGTCTCCCTCTCTCTCTGACCCTCCCTTGTTCATGCTTTGTCTCTCTCTGTCTCAAAAATAAATAAATGTTAAAAAAAAAAAAGAATGAATAGTTTAAAAAAAAAAGTTAAAATCTAAAAATCACCTTACTTGAAAAAAGATAATTTCTGGGGAATATGAACCATTTTCAGATAAATGATGTTATGGAAATACTATGCCTGAAATCACCTGGTGTTATCAAACATTGGTTGAATAAATCCATGACTAAAGGAAAGAATACAATTGGCATGGATGAATTGCTTTAGCTTTTCATTTCAAATTCCGTGGTGACTGACATGGAAAAATAAACAGAGACATTGACTCAATCTTTAGTAATCAAGATTATACTGTATACCTCATTTTGTTGTGACATAAGTTCTGAAGATCTTTCTTTTGTAGTTTTACCCTACTGTTCATCAGGTCCTAAAGGAGCCCAGTAACCCTCAAATTTCTCTCCAGAAGATATGTATAGATTCTTTTTCTTATGGTCACATTTTCTTTACAATTTTATTAAAAAGTGGTTGCATATAACATATTTCATGAAAGCAAATTTAAGTATTTTAAAAAATTTATTTAAGTAATCTCTACACCCAGTATGGGGCTCGAACTCATGACCCTGAGATCAAGAGTCACATGCTCTTCTGACTGAACCAGCCAGGTGTCCCTTAAGTATTTTAATTACATTGGACTTGCCACTTGAGGAAACCAAAAGTTCTTCACACAACTCTCTTCTCCTAGAAAATATGCTGGGCAATATTGACCCCATTATAATACAGGGGTAAAGAACCACCTTAATCAGCTTCCTGCTTTATTTTTGTTTCCCCAATTTTCCATGCTCAGCTATCTGCTCCCCATTTTTTCTTATTTTCTTCTTGTTTGTGGTAAAATCGCTTAAAAATTCAAATACATTAAAAATATATTTTATGAATTGTATAAAATCATCTTGCAATTAATAATAAAAGAGCTGTGGAGTAGAAAAACGTTGTTGGCTTTGACCCTGTGATTTAATTTTTTTTACATGATTGGATGGGTAGACCATATGATATAGTCTCTTCTAAAACTTGTTGTACAAAATGCTACAGATTAGCAGTGTCAGCATCACCTGGGACCTTTATAGAAATGCAGAAACAATCTCAGACCCCAGCCCAGATGTATTTGATAGAAATCTGCAGTTTAACAAGAGTCCCAGGTCTTCTCTATGCACATAAAGGTTGAGAAACACTGATAAAGCTTCAAAGACATTTTTAAAAAGACGTTCCTGAAAAATCTAAAGGATCCAGTGACCTATATTGCTATTTGCTGTCTCACTACTATGACCACTTTAAGAAGAATAAAAATAGTGGTTGTTGTATCTCCTTCATAGATCTCTTTTTCTTTCTGATTATTTTTTTTCATTTCTAAGAGTCCTCAATCTTTTTAATTCTTTTATTTTGTCTCATGAATTATTTTTATTGCTCATCCTAATCTTGATGTGTTTTTCCTAGAAACAATTATCTTGAATATTTTTTTCATTACCTGGCCACATAATGACTCAATGTTCTTTTCCATTGTGGTCAAAAACATGCTGTAAGATTTAAACCCTTTGAAATTCATTCAGTTGTATACTATGGGTTAGTATATGGTCTATATGTGTGACTATTCCATGTGCTCTGGAAAACACATGTATATTCATCAGTTGTTGGTGTAGAGCTCAGTAAATGTTAATCAAGTCAATTTGACCCATTATGTTATTTAGATAACCTATATCCATCAGGGTTTTTTTTTTTTTAAAAAAAAAACAACTTGTTCCATCAAGTAGATTAAAAGAAGAGTATTGGGGTACCTGGCTGGTTAGAAATTAGAAGAGCATGTGACTCTTAATCTTGGGATTGTTAATTTGAGCCCCATGTTGGGTGTAGAGATTACTTAAAAATAAAAAGCTAAAAAAAAATAAATAAAAGAATAATATTAAGGGGCACCTAGCTGGTTCAGTCAGTAAAGCATGTGAGTCTTAATCTTGGGATTGTGAGTTTGAGCCCCATGTTGAATGTAGAGATTACTTAAAAAAATAAGAGTATTAAAATCTCTGATTTTGTGGGTTGGTCTATTTTCCCCTTTGAGCTAGTTTTTGCTTTATGAATTTTCATGTTATGTTATTAGATACATACATATTGAAGATTGGTATGAAGGATTTTTGGCAAACTTCTTTTTTATTATATGATTTTTTCTTTATTTATTATAATACTCTTTTTCTTGAAATCTATTGTGTTTGATATCAATATAGCCACTCTAGCTTTCTTATATTCACTATTTACATAGTATGTTTTTAATCTCCTTTTATGTCCAAGTTATCTGTTTCTTTATATGTGTCTTTGTACATAGCATATTTAATATAATTATTGCCATGATTGTAAAGACTCTGGGTTCTGTTATCTTCCTGTAGAGAACATTAATTCTTGTATTAGTAGGTTCAGTGTTGGCCAGTCACCTTGAACTGATATTTTTAGAAAGCTTAAGTTATGTCTCAAGTTCCTCTAATTTGGTGAAAAAAATCTCTAGGTTCTGTCTTCCCTACAGATCTTGTCTGGGCTAGATTTTAGTTTTGTTAGAGCAGGTATACAGTGGTTCTTATGAAGACATGGACTCCCACGTCTCAGATGAATTCCAAAGTTGTTAATAGGGTGTTAATTAGATCTCCCCACTCTGTCAGGGCTGGAACTTTAACATCCTCCATCAGTTTTTAACTTCTAGTATCTCTGTTCTGTTCTCAACTCTTTCACAGCTGCTATCTATCCATATATATATATGGATCCATATATATATATGGATATATATGGATCTATCTATCTATCTATCTATATGGATAGATGTGGATATAGATATAGATATTTGGATATAGATATAGATATATAGATATATAGATAGTAGCCGCTAAAAGCCTTGAATGGTCTTATCCTTTGTGTGTACAACACAACCTTCACCATCACTGAAGACTCCTACATAGACTCCCAGGGCCCTCTTTCTGAATAACTCCTTCCTCTTCAGTTGTTTTGCCCTGAAAATTCCAGCCATTCTAGCTGCCCTGAATTCTGATCTCTGCCTGCTCAGCTTAGCCAAAATACCATATTCTGCTTGGACTGCCTTTCTCTTTATGCTGGTCAGGAAATTTTCCCAAAGCAGAGAACTGGGTGATACTAGGACTTGCATTGTGGGTTTCTATTCCCTCAGAGATTATTGCTTTTCAATGCCTGTTAACCATTTCCTGAAAACATTTCTTTTATTTAATCTTATAGCTGGAGAGGGAGAGCTATTTTGGTTTCAGTTACTCCATGGCTGGAAGCTTTTATAATTTTTTATATTAAGGAGTATAAAGAGAAACTCCCTACCTTGATGCTTATTTAAAGGAGGAGTAGGGGTGTCTGTGTGGCTCAGGTGGTTAAACATCTGACTCTTGGTTTCAGCTTAGGTCATGATCTCATGGTTTGTGGGATTGAGCCCTATGTCAGGCTCTGTGCTGACAGTGTGGAACCTGCTTGGGACTCTCTCTCCTCTCTGCCCTTCTTCTCTCTCAAAATAAATAAATAAATAAATAACAACAAAAAAAGGATGAGTATCAAAAAAAATGGCAGAATTTTGTTTATTAAAGCTCATGTTTGATTCCTAGAGTTTAATAATAATAATAATAATAATAATAATAATTTTCTATTATTAAACATTTGTATTCCATTTAGGATTGGAACTTTTTGAAATTATTTTTTTATTTTTTTTTTTAAATTTTTTTTTCAACGTTTATTTATTTTTGGGACAGAGAGAGACAGAGCATGAACGGGGGAGGGGCAGAGAGAGAGGGAGACACAGAATCGGAAACAGGCTCCAGGCTCTGAGCCATCAGCCCAGAGCCCGACGCGGGGCTCGAACTCCCGGACCGCGAGATCGTGACCTGGCTGAAGTCAGACGCTTAACCGACTGCACCACCCAGGCGCCCCTGAAATTATTTTTTTAGCATGTTGTTCTAATACAACTAATGTTCTATCTTGGTTATTTTTGTTGGTGTCCTCATTAATTGTCTTGGAAATATTATTTAATAAAGAAAAAGTAATTAAATTTTTTGATTAAAAGACTGTTTCGATTTTCTGATACCAAAGAAAAACACCATCCTTTTACGAACTTTCATAGAGTATTGTTAGAGGATAGGGAGAATGGCTTGCAATTTGCATATGCTTTTCCTTAAAATTTGATCAATGGTTCTGTAAAGGCTAAGTTAATTCTTTTCTGAGTAAGGAGTGCTATAATTGAATATATACATGTAGAATTATATATTGCATAATATTTTGTAATTGGGTAAGATA
This sequence comes from Felis catus, assembly GCF_018350175.1. Taxonomy (NCBI): domain Eukaryota; kingdom Metazoa; phylum Chordata; class Mammalia; order Carnivora; family Felidae; genus Felis; species Felis catus. Next base: position 100,763,611 of record NC_058371.1, on the reverse strand, counting down.
AAGGATTTCTGATGCCAAATTATTCTAAGAACCTCTCATGAAATTATTTTCCCATTGTTTCAGGGAAAATTTGCAGCCTCACTCTGAAAATGGGTCTGTTTAGGAAACCAGCCCCCTGCCCCCTCATTTCTGTATTTCTAAGGAGAACTGAAAAAGCTGGTGTAGTAACTGGTATAAACTAGTATGAAGAGTCTTTGAATCAACAAATTACTGCCTAACTTTGATTTCTGACAACTAGGACTATTGCCTAAGAGTCTCTGTAGAGACAGAAGAATAGGGGATTCTTTAGAAAGCTGCCTTTTTGATGAGCTTTTCTAAGACAAACCTGTTCTAAATGGACTTATTAAAAAATCTTTAGCTTCACTGGTAATCAAAGATATGCATATTAAATTAACAATGGGATACAATTTCCCTGCTAAACATAAGAGCAAAGAAGTTTTGTTTGTTTGTTTATTTATTTATTTATTTTTTATTTAAGTTTATTTTGAGAGAGAGAGAGACAGAGACAGAGAGAGCAAGTGAGAGGGGGAGAGAGAGAGAATTGCAAGTACGCTCTGTGCTGTCAGCTCAGAGTCTGATGTGGGTCTTGAATTCACAAACCATGAGATCATGACTTGAGTTAGAAATCCAACCAAGAGTTGGACATTCAACTGAGTGAGCCACCCAAGTGCCCCAGGGCAAGGAAGTTTTAAATGCTAATCTCAGAGTTGGGGCACCTGGGTGGTTCAGTAGGCTGAGCATCTGACTTCTGCTCATGCCATGATTTCACAGCTTGTGAATTCAAGCCCTGCATTACGCTCTGTGCTGATAGCCTGGAGCCTGCTTCAGATTCTGTGTCTCCCTCTCTCTCTGCCCCTCCCTTGCTCATGCTTGGCCTCTCTCTCTCTCAAAGACAAATAAACATTAAAAAAAAAATTAAATGCTAATCAGGGAGCAACTAAGGGTGAAGTGAAAAGGTAGCCCTGGTGGAGTGTAACTTGGTACATATTTTCTGGAAGGCAGTAGACAAAAAGGGTTTCAAAATTGTTTATGATCAAGGATTTTCATCACATATTTGTTTACAGTAAAGAAAAATCTGAAACAAGCAAGTAATTAAGGAATATTATATTATCACAGAATATTAAATAATATGGGAAAATGCTTTTGATACAATATTGAGTAAAAACACAAGAACAATCTAAAAATTAGATATTTAGAATTAGAATTTTGATAAAAATTCAAAGTGGCATTTTAGAATATTATGTCATATACAGATCATCGTAAGTGTACCATGCATATCTATTTATCTATTTTTTTTTATCATAGAATTAAAAAAGGGTTTGTTTGCTTGCTTAGGAAAGAGAACTCCAAAATATCTAGGCCAACCAATAATCTGTTTGAGGATCTCCAGGGATAGAAATTCCACAACTATTCCTAGTGGTTTTTTTAACTCTGGAAATTTGAAAAAAAAATTTTTTTTATTTTTTTAAGGGTGTCTGGGTGACTTGGTCGGTTGAGCGCCCGACTTCGGCTCATTGTTTTTAATGTTTATTTTAATGTTTTTTTAATGCTTATTTTTTATTTTTGAAAGAGGCAGAGACAGAGCATGAGCAGGGGAGGGGCAGAGAGAGAGGGAGACACAGAATCTGAAATGGGCTCCAGGCTCTGAGCTGTCAGCATAGAGCCTAACATGGGGCTCAAACCCACGAACCGTGAGATAATGACCTGAGCCGAAGTCGGGTCATGACTGAGCCAACAAGGCTCCCCGGAAATCTGAAAAATTTTAACTGAAATCTCCCTGATTTAATTTAAATCTATGTCTTGTTCTGGTTTTCAAAGTTGTAAACATTTTCAACATTCTCCTCCTTAAAGGAAAATGTAAAGATACTAATAAAACCACATTAGCCATCTCCTTTATCAGATTAAATATCTTATTTGTAATCTTTTTCTCATTAGCATTATGCCATTTTTTAACTGTGCCTTTCTTCCTTGAATCTGCTTCAATCCTGTAAATTCACTGGTAGCTTAAACCTTAAGAAAAATTAGGAATGTGCAGCAAAACAAAAATCCTATATTTGTCATGAACTCCTTTCCCTTCTTATTCCTTCACATTTATTTTCTGCCTTTGGTGTGACATTGAAGACCTTAAGAAGATCCCAGAAATAGTTGTAGTAACAACAATGTTTTTTTAAAAAATTCTTGTTTATCTTGTATGATTTAACTGTCAGAGGGTGGAAGGGATGGATTTATATATGTTGGAAACATGCCATGTGGCAGCACTGTGCAAGGTGCTTTACATGCATTACCTTGTACATTTCTACAAAACCCCTGCTGAGTAGTGATCATTGTTCCTATATTAAGAAAAGGACATCAAGAGTTACAAAGGTTAGATAATTTGTCAAAGTCAAACAGTGTATCTATGTCAAACTGGATTCAACCTCAGGTCTGTCTGAGCTCCTGCTGCTACACAATGCAGTTTTTTGAAAGAATAAAAGCTCAGTTAGTTCTTTTGACTTGATTTGAAATGCTGAAATTAGCATTTTTAGTATATCATCATTAAAAGCTTTCAATTAGGCAGAATATATTTTTTGTTGACTTGGTTTACAATGAGTTAAAACTCTTATAGCAGTGAGAGTTTCCACTTTATTTACTTTACCATATGTCCGTCATGGTGGTTATGCAGAATCCTGAGGTTCACATAGTTACCTACAGTCACCCTCCATGGCAAATGGTAAACTACTGACAAACCTAGGATTTGAAATATGACTGCTAGCATGGCTTGGCTGTGGATACATGTGGAAAGTGTTGGTGAAGTTCAAGGTCAGGGGTATCACAGAGCTATAGAATCCTCCTAATTTTTCGGAAGGGGGGCATGGTGGTGGGGATGACAGTGAAGGATGGGATCCCTCCCAGGCCATAGCACCTCTTGCTTTCCTATCTCTAATAACTGAGGATGACACTTTAAAATTATTTTGTAAAACATGTTTTTATGAAATAGTTAGGCATATAAGAAAACATAGATAATACAATATTTATTTGCATCTAGCATTCTGCTTAAGAAATAAAGCATTACCGGGGTGCCTGGGTGGCTCAGTTGGTTAGGTGGCTGACTCTTGATTTCGGCTCAGGCCATGCATGATCTTTTGGTTTGTGAGATCGAGCCCCACCATTAATTGCTTGGGATTCTCTCTCTCCCTCTCTCCCTACCCTTCTCCACTGCGTACAATTGCATGCCTGTGTGCTTTCTCTCTCTGTCTGTCTCTCAAAATAAATAAATAAACATTAAGAAAAAAAAAATAAAGCATTACAAATACAATTGAAACTCTTTCTGTATCCACTCCAATCGTATCCCCACCTTCCTTCTTTCCCAGCTTTAATATGTGTTTGAGATTTATGCATGTTAATAATTATAGCTTTAATTCATTCACTTTTACTGATGTGTAGTATCCCACTATATGAACATATTGTAATTTATTTACTTTCAAATTAACGGACATTTAGGAGACAAGGAAAGGGTTGGTGGAATGTGTGTTTAGATGTTAAAGGTGAGTTATTTCTAGTCTTATTTTTGTTTTGGGAGATGGGTTCAGCAAATGTTTATTACATGACTAAAAATAAGTAAGTAAGTAAATAAATAAATAAATAAATAAATATTAACTGAACATTCACAGCCCAATGATGACAATGTGTCATGAACCCAGGATCATGATTAATCCAATTAATGCACACCAGATTACTAATAAAAATGACAATTGCATTAGTTTGTTAAGGCTGTCAACCAAAGTACTACAGACTGGGTGTCTTAGACAACAGAAATTTATTTTCCCACAATTATAGAGGCTAGAAGTCCAAGATGAAGGTGTTGGTAAAGCTGGCTTCTTCTGAGGCTTCTCATTGGCTTATAGATGGCTGTCTTCTTCCTGTGTCTTCCCTGTATGTCTGTTTCCTAATATCTTTTTCTTATAAGGACACTAGTCATACAGGATTATGATTCTAATGACTTCATTTTAACTTAATTACCTCTTTGAAGACCCTATATCTAAATATAGTCACCTTCTGAGGTACTGGGGGTTAGGACTTCAATATATGAATTTGAGGGGACACAATTCATCCCCTAGCAACTAGTATAGGTAATGCTTCAAAGACATTCTTTTAAAGGTCTCCTTGTACAAATAAATGCAAGTTTTACAGGGGAATACACTTAAGTAGGAATGGCTAGGTCATATAACACAATATTATTAAATGAATGACAACAATGACACAGTGAAAGTTTGAAAAAAAATAGCACTAACGGCAGCTAGTATTTCTGAAGTGATGATAACTATATTATACAAAATTATATTTATTTTTTACAACATCTATTTGAGGTAGATATTATAATTATTCCCATTTTACCAAAAGAAAACTGAATCTTATGGAAATTAAGTAATCTTTCGAAGGGCACAGAGGAACCAGGGATAAAGCTGGGGCTGTAACCCAGGTTTGCTTGATTCCAAAGCCCATGGTTTTATATTATAGCAGCCTCTGTTATAGCTTCATTTGGAGAACACACACACACACACACACACTCCCTACCTTTATGAAGTATTGCCCTGGAGCACAGTTAGCCACTAGTTCAAAAGTCTCAAAAATATGAGAACAGCCCAGGAAAAGAAAGGAGGTACAAATTCCCCGAAAAACAATTCCCAAAGGCACATCTGTGTTGACTTATAAAAATAGAAAAGCACAGAAACCTTGTGGTTGTGGAGCCCTTACTTAAGGAGCAGAGGGACCGCATCCTGTGACGCCAAGAAGTGGTGGCGGAAGACCCTGTGAACAATGGCCACAGATGCCAGCCGAGGAGAGAACAGTGCAGGGGGAAGAACTGTGTGTCACCCACCAGCTGTGGGACGTGCACAGGAAGGAAGCACAGGACAAGCTACAGCACTGGCTTCTGTGGGTTGCTGTGAGCATTAAGCAACTTCATATATGCGGGGTGCTTTGTGTGGCACCTGGCACATAGTGAGGACTCAGTTTGGGTGGTTTATTATCGTTGTTGTTATTCTCTTTAGGTGGTCCATTTCTGTAAGGCACACAAGACAGAAAGAGTAGCCTCTTTGAAGGAGGAGTTAAAATTAGATTAATAAGCCCTCCGGTACTATCCCATTGTGGAGATGTCTGCTCCATTAATCTACTTAACCCAATCTTTAAGTAGCACTTGTGCAAATAGATCTTGGAAAACGCTTGGGAGGGAAAAGTGGTACTTTCTTGACTTTTATAACATGAAAAATTCAAATATTTTTGCCTTTTCACCCTAATACACGCTGGAAAGGGAAATTTGGAATTTCACTTGAAGGAAGCATAAACAATTTTCAGTAAATGAAGATCCAGTTCTCATGGTGGGGATACCAAATATATAAGGTCAAGTTACTTGAAAAGATTTTTACTCTTTTTTTCTCTCATTCCTTCTACCCAACTGGAATTTTTTTTCCTTTGAAACATTCTAAAAGATCATAGAATTAGGGGTAGGAATAGTTAGGTCATTGAAGCCATCTTTCTGCTGATGAGGAGACATGCCCGAGGTACAATCTATGATGCTTTTTCTAGTGTGGCTGCGAACAATGTGTCTTTTATTAGATAAACAGTTGGGGAGATGGAGGCCTCCGTTTATGTCCAGAACAGGTATGGTGCAGGGAGGAACGAGGAAGACGCTCTCAGAGGCACTCCTCCCTGAACCAGAGCTGATCTGCTGGCAGAAATTCAGAAGGGCGAAAGGGTAGTGAGGACTCCACTTTCATGTGGAGTCGCTGCTGTGTGGTTTTGTGTGTGTGCGGGGGGGCAGGGTAAGGCTAATAAATACCAGGGAGAGTTTTGCAATGCATGCCTATCAGCTGAGCACTGGACAAACATTTTTGCCACCAGCTATTTCCCCAAGGCTTCTGACAGTTTGTGCGACTTGTGTAAGACATTCCTGAAAGAGAGGAGCATTTGTTCAACTTATATAACTTCTTTTTATATCATAAGACTAAAGCAGTCCTTCCGGGCTCATGTCCTGTTGAATGTAGTCCAATTGAAACTTCTTTCCTTTCCATACTCAGAAACCTGACTACCTGTTTAAATTCCTCCTGATAGCATAGCTTACTGTTTGCCCTCGGTCCTTCTCTGGCCCTCCCATACACACAGATTTCATAATGACATTCCTTCTTCCTCTTGGAATTCTATTTAACTCTTAAAAAAAAGTGATAGCTTATGATTGAACAATTTCTACAATGTGTTCTTAAATTGGATGTGTGTGTGTAAAATGTGTGTGGCTCTAGAATTGCAAGGTAGGAGTTTAGCTAATGGAGTTTTGGGACATATTGTGATGTGTGCCTAGCTGGGGACACTGCTGCTCAGGAATCTGGAGAATTTGCATTCACACACTTCCTGCCTCCAGTAAAGGAGTTCAATAAAGCATGTGGAACTTCTTATATTTGGTATAGCTTTTGTTTCCTGCCCATTTTTTTTTTTGACAGAAATGCTGATCGGTTATGCTTTGATGTATTTTTATTTAGAGGTTTTCAATACGAGTTGGTTTAAGGTGGTATGAATGAGTGCAATTTCTCTGATCATCAGTATTCTACCCCGTGCTTCCTAGTACTTCTTCTGTGACCTCTTAAGATTTCCAGTTCACCAAAACAAGCTTGGTGGGTAAGGAAATGACTTACACAGGCTCTCTTTGGCTTAAAGTTTTACAACGTACAGTTCACCTTCATGTAGGTATTCCTGTTTGCCTTTCAAGGCAGCCCATGAGTTAAGAGCACCTGTGCATTAGATTCATCTGGCAGGTGAGGCCATCAGGCTCAAGAGGTGAAGGGTTTGGTGAAGGGCAGCTAGCAAGTGGCATAGGAAGGCTTTTCATCCTAAAAGCATTTTTGCTCCATCAGTGCTTGTTTCTACTATTGTGGTCATGGTTACCATGTGCCAGTCACTGAACTTAGTGCTTCATGCATGTTATTTCAGTGAATAGTGACTGCTACCACAGGAATTGGCATTAATTACTGCAAAAGAGGATTCTGAGACTCATATCACTCAGGGTCTTCACATTCAGAATCTGGTCACTTGGTGCACCTCTTTGATGCTCTTTAAAGTATAGTACACTCAGGAACATCAATCTGTGTCTCTCATTAAATGTTATATTCCTTTTCCTTTCCCATAGTACCTATTGGTGCTGGGGCAGGCTTTGCTTTAGGATAATGAAGATAGAAGAAAAAAAATGCACACATGTATGATATAGTAGTGTTGGAGATTTGGCTGTCATAAGGATGCTCAGTGGGGAGCTCTGAACCATGTGCTGGGAAGCCAAGAACAGTAAGACACCAGTCCAGCCGAGACAAGGAGAGAGGCAGACATGAGCTGTCTGTGCTCAGTACAGCAGCTCCCAAATGGAAGAGGCCAATGTGAACTCCAGGCTCTCAGCATGCACTGCTCTGTGTTTGTAACATCCTGGTATTCTCCACACTCCTTCTGGAGAAGCCTGTCCCATAAATCCATGGAGGGAAAAGCCACTCAGCCCTCAACTTGGGGAAAAATTTTTTTTTTAATTGTTTCTATCACTGCACCCTTGACATTATCTGTGAGCAATCTTAGCAGATTTGGCAGGTGTTGGGACCAACCTGTGCCGGGAAATGCTGGAAGTGGAAGATTTGAATAAAAATCTTTAGGAAAATACAATGAAATGTTCCTGAGAGTTAAAATTAATCAATCGAATATGTGTGGCTTGTATTCTTAAGTTTAAAGTTAAGTTTCAAGATGTGGCCTCTTATGACATTGATGATGCTGGCTATAAAAAATTACTATTATTTTTGAAACTTTCTATTTAAAATGATACTGCGTTTTTAATGTTATTCCAAAGTAAGAAACGTGATATATCAGAGCTACTATTGGCTCTTACATGTGTCAGCTTTTCCACCCATAAATGGAAAGAACACATACCTGCTGAGACGTATGGATTCCTTCTAAGTTAGTGGAGAGACTCAACAAAACTACCATCATGAAATTAAAATGATTATTCAGAAGTATTGAATATTTACGAGGAGAACTAGGTTGATATCTTAAAGAATAATTGACTGAAAATCATTTGTCTTATGTGACAGTAGTCTTTTTCTCTATGTGGACTGGTTCTTTTTGTGCAAAAGGAAAGTTAATCTGAAATTATTGAGATGGAATGATCCAGAGATAGACACTATTCATGTGAGTGTGGACATATGTGAGAGGGCAGAGTAAACTCCTGAATGGACAAGTCAAGTTTTGGTCAAGCAAATAGAAGCCATTCTTTGTGTTTTAGATATAAAGAGTTTAATTGATAATTATGAACTGGTACAACTTTTGGAAGAGCTGTGAGGCGGGGGAGGAGAGATTCACCAGTGCTGCCCCTGAAGGTCAGAGAGGCTGCCCCAAAGATCAGACCACTAATAACAGGTGGAGTAGTTTTCAAAAGCTTGTCTGCAAGCTGCCACTCTTCTTGAGAAGCTCTGAGAAAGTCTCACTAACTTTATCAGCCTATTGGGTGGATCTCAAAAACCGGTCTGTGCATATGTGTGCAAATGCCCCCAGAGAAACAGAGAATTAGCTTCACTTCCCACATCTATTCCAAGTCCTCTCCTATAACTCTGCAAGAGGATTCCAGTGCGGTTCTCAGGCTTAGAAGGGATTGATGGTGGTGTCACCTTGGCAGTAGCCAATCTAGCACACAAGGCCTACTTTTCTAAATTCTTGAAAAATAAAATTTGATATAATCACCAAACAAAAAGTAGACATTGGCATGAGTTCCTTCCTTCTTTCCTTCCTTCATTCATTCAACAAAATATGCTTTGAATAGCCAGGCTATTGCTGTGTGCTAGGAAAACTGTTGTATAGAGACAGACTAATACCTGCTTATTCTAGTCAGGCAGACCATTAACATACAAGTAAATCCCCAAAAATAATGATAGCTTTTGATGATATGAAAGGCACAGGTCGTTTTGGGGAGTGGCATGTTAGACTGAGTGGCGCCTCTCTGGTGGCACTTTCACATGGTGCCTTGTATTAGACTTATCTGGATGTATTTCTTACCTATGCTGTGAGGTTTTAAGCTCTTGGAGGACAGGTAAGGTAGCCTACTTATAATTTTATTCCTTACAATTCTTGTGCAGTAGAATAGGCACCCAGTAAAAGTTGGACAAATGTGGGCCACAGTTCAGAATTCCATACAGAGTCAGGTGGTTCCGGGTGAATCAGATGGATGAAATGTTTTAGTTTTGCGTGTGATTCACATACTGACGTAGACAAACCTACATGGTAGGGATTGGTCTTATATTCCTCTGATTCTTTTGTTGAATAGTTGGCATCTAAGCCTTGACAACTCTGGTTCTCAGAGTTTTGATAAAACAATCCTCCTTTGAGGGAGTGGATTCCTCCAGGTTAACTGTGTAAGACAGGCAGGGTCAAAGGTAGCAGAAACTACCAGAAGATAAAACATGCCAATTAATATATTAGACCAGAGTTCATTGCATGGGGCATCCTTCTGATCCCCACTTAAAAGTTTCCTTCTCAGAGCATTTTTCCCTGAGCACCATGATATTTTTCAAAAATGATGCAAGTGAAAAATGAAAGCCCATCACAAATTCAGGAGAATAAATGTTTTAGTTTGAATTGTTCAGATTAAACATCTATATCGAAGGCAGTAATTGATATGTTAGTGGAGTAACTAAACATTTCATCCATCTGTTACCTCTCATGAGGTAGACATTCTCATGGAGAATGATCCATGCGGTGGAACTTATAAATAGCATAAATGTAGGTTTGCTCAAGAACCTTTTGGGGATAATGTTGAAAGCCCACATCTTCCTGAAAAGCAGATCATATAATGAATTAGGCCAATGTCTTCTTCTTACCTGTTGTTCACAAATGTAAACAAGACTATAAATCTCTTCTTTTGTATTTCATCAAAATTGAGATAGCTGGAAGAAGAATCTGCTGCTGGTTAAGTTCCTCATCTTTTTTGGCTATCTCTCCATTAGAAACATGTCCCAAATCATCTCTTCTGCCTGTGTTTGATTCTCCCTGGTAAGAAACAGTGTTGTACCTGGGATTGATTGGGAAGACCAGGTTGCAAATTTTGCTGCTGTCTGTAAACACGTTGTTAGATGTGGCTAGTTAGATGGCAGCCAATTCTGAGGACCTTTGTGTGGATTACCATTTCCCCTTCTGCTTCCCAACTTCCCAAAACTATTAATGGCACATTTCGCTCCAGCCTGTGTTACATCCAATGATAAACAGATGGATGCCGGCCCACAGCATGAAGATGGGAAGTGTGTTTGGGCACAATATGTTTCATATTCCTATCCAGCTGCCTCCTGCTTCCGTCTTCATAGAGTCTGCTGAAAATTCAGGACTTCTCATTGTAATCTACAAAAGAGTGTTCTTCCCCGCACCCCACCCCTTTCCTCCTCTGTGGCTGTAAATTATTTCTCCAGTAGTGATTTATGTAGTGTCTTTAAGGAAGAAAGTCTGGCAGCAACACGCAGAGAAAGATATTCTGGGAGAGCCACAAAAACACCCCCCCCACCCCCCCCTTCCAAGGTAATGTCCTGGAGCATTAAACCATAGTCTTCTTTGATTTTTTGACTGTGAAAGAAAACAAGAATTTATTCCCCTCCCACATCCTTCTCCTCACTTCAGACCAAAGTGCATTTAATTACTTCTCAGTGTCATGTTAAGATATGCTGATAATTCTTCTAAAAAGATCAGCTTAGATTCAAGAGCTTTGTTACCTGAGTAGGCCTTTGTATCCATGCTGCATATCCCATTTATCCATGTTGAACCATTTAACCTATTCATTTGGCTCCACTTAATTTGTCTATACTAGGCATATGATGGGAGTTATATGGTAAGGAAACATTTCTGGGGAATTTTAATATCCAAAAATTATGGATTGTTATGTTGGTTTTATTTGCTGTGACAACCAATTAGTCAAAATATTTATTGGGTGCCACTCTAAGCAAAGCATAATGTCATACACTATTGTGAAATCTACATTATGCCCTGGAATGGCAATGATCACTTAGTTATGTAGCAGATTTTTTTCCCGTAATGTGTGTAAGGACCTATCCCTCCTTCCAGTTTAGAGCAGTCTCTAGCCCATTGTAGGCAATTTTGATTGGAGAGTGTTATGCAAGATGGAGAAATAATCTTACTTTATAAAGATTGATATGAGAAGCTGTATTTGAAACCAGAAGGATAGTGAATAAGCATGAAATTGGTACAAAAGGAGTTAGTGTCTAATGGAAGACTTTGAGGGTCGCAATGTAGAAGAGCTGCTACCTGAAGAAGTCAGATGATTGTCTATCAAATGGCCTTACAGCATGGCATTTACTTTCATGAATTTATAATGATTTGAACTTGTAGGATCAGAAACTTGACTTTATCACTGTGTGGAAAATGAGTCCTTTTATAGGAGCTGATTCATATATCAAGCTTGTGCAGACGGATGTATAATCACAATGTCACTTTATTAATTTAAATTAATAAATAATAGATTAAGAAATAACTGGCGGGAGAGATCCAGATTCAAATTCTTTGGTTAGTGTATTTTCATTTTTTCTCTCTATAGGTATATGATCATTTGTTATGTGATACAAATGATAATTAATTTAAGTTATTGTAGATATATATGTTTTTGGTAACTTTGCAGCCAGATATAATCTTAATATTTCTCATTCTTTGACTCAAAAATTGTTTCTATTTGATTTTTTCTCTTTTATATGAATTTTATTTTATTTATTTTATTTTTAATTTTTTCTTTTGATGTTCATTTATTTTTGACAGAGAGACAGAGTGCAAGTGGAGGAGAGGCAGAGAGAGAGGGAGACATACAATCTGAAGGAGGCTCTAGGCTCTGAGCTGTCAGTACAAAGCCTGACACAGGGCTTGAACCCACAAACCTTGAGATCATGACCTGTGCTGAAGTCAGATGCTTAACTGACTGAGCCACCCAGGCTCCCCTCCTCTTCTATATGAATTTTAGGACCAGCTTAAAAAGTTAAACATATGTATATCAAGAAGAAAAGAAAGAAAGAAAGAAAGAAAGAAAGAAAGAAAGAAAGGAATCTATTGAGATGTTAAATTTGAATTGCATGGAATTTGGAGATTAATCTGGGGAAAATGAATGCATTTCTGATGTTGAGTACTCCCATCTATGAATATTTTATAGGTATAATTTTATATTTATTTTATATATATATATATATATATATATATATATATATATTTAACTTTACTTTTGAGAGAGTGTGTGAGCAGGGGAGGGGCAGAGAGAGAGGGAGACAGAGAATCCCTAGATATATTTTTAAATCAGGTCTTATTTCATGTCTTTCAATGAAGTTTTAAAATTGTCTTATGTAGATCTTGGTCACCCTTTGTGGCATTTGTTACAAAGTATCTTTAGGAGCATCTGGGTGGCTCAGTCAGTTAAGTGTCTGACTCTTGTTTTGGCTCAGATCATGATCTCATGGTTCATGACTTCAAGCCCACATTGGGCTCTGCACTGACAGCATGGAGTCTGCTTGGGATTCTCTTTTTTTCCCTCTCTCTCTTCCCCTCCCACCCCCTCTCTAAATAAATGAAATAAAACTTTAAAAAATGTCTTTAATTTTGTTAAAAATTACATTTCAATCTGTTATTGGTGTATGTCAGTGAAATTGGTTTTTGTGTGTTGTTGCAGGTAACTTTGCAAACACATTAGTTCTAGTAGTATATTCTATATCACTGTATTTATTTATTTATTTGAGAGAGAAAGAAAGAGCAGGGGAGGGGCAGAGAAAGAGGGAAAGAGAGAATCGTAAGAAAGTTCTACATTCAACTCGGAATCCAACTCTGGGCTGGATTTCACCACCCTGAGATCATGATCTGAACTGAAATCAAGAATCTGATGCTTAACTGAACAAACCACCCAGGTACCCCTCTATATCAGTTTAATAGTTTATAAATTTACTTAAGTTTTCTACACTTGGTCATATCATCTGCAAACCACAACAATTTATTTTTTGCTTTCTAGATGTGGCAGAAACATTTATGACCCTCTGAATATTCATTCATGTGTTCTCCTCCACATTTCTATCTCTTTGAAGTTAAGACCATGTAACTCGTGTCTAAGTTATTTAGTTAGTTCATATTTTAGTTATTCATATTTTTCTCTTAAGATTAAAAAACCCATCATATGTGTAATGTCCCCTTTTCATGTATTCCTAGTATCAACAGTTCCGACTTATATGTCCTATTAAATACCTACTTTAGCTTATTCTACATGCTTTGACATCAGTAAAAGTGCTTTTTTTTTCAGTTCAAAGTATTTTCTAATTTTTTTAAACATTTATTTATTTTTGAGAGACAGAGAGACAGGGCATGAGTGGGGGAGGGGCAGAGAGAGAGGGACACACAGAATCTGAGCTGTTAGCACAGAGCCTGACACAAGGCTTGACCTCACGAGCTATGACATCATGACCTGAGCCAAAGCCCAATGCTTAACTGACTGAGCCACCCAGGTGCCCCAATATTTTCTAATTTGTATTGTGATTTCTTAAGTTCATGACTTAAAAGTATTTCAGACATGAATTTTAAAAATCACTTATTGGGGTGCCTGGGTGGCTCAGTCGGTTGAGCGTCTGACTTTGGCTCAGGTCATGATGTTGCGGTCTGTGAGTTCGAGCCCCGCGCCAGGCTCTGTGCTGACCACTCAGAGCCTTCAGCCTGTTTTAGATTCTGTGTCTCCCTCTCTCTCTGACCCTCCCCCGTTCATGCTCTGTCTCTCTCTGTCTCAAAAATAAATAAACGTTAAAAAAAAATTAAAAAAAAAATAAAAATCACTTATTTAATCATCTAATTTTTAAAACAATGCTTATTTATTTATTCTGAAAGAGAGAGTGAGAGCAAGCAGGGAAGGGAAGAGAGAGAGAGAGAGAGAGAGAGAGAGAGAGAGAGAGAATCCAAAGCAGGCTCCGCGCTGCCAGCACGGAGCCTGATGCAGGGCTCCAACTGGCAAACTGTGAGACCTGAGCCAAAATCAAGAGTTGGAAACTTAACCAACTGAGCCACCCAGGTGCCCCTAATCTTCTAATTTTAATTAATTATGTTCAAGAAATATGATCTACCAGATGTTAATTCTTTCTTACCAGCTGAGATTTACTTTGTGTATGCATGGAAGAGAAATTTTCTAAATATTCCATTTGTGCTTGAGTAGAATTTTTTTTTTTTTTTTTTTTTTTTTTTGAGAGAGCATGCTTAAGCAGGGGAGAGGGGCAGAGGGAGAGACAGAGAATCTTCAGAAGGCTCCACATTGAGCTTGGAGCCTGAAGTGGGGCTCAATCCTTGGACCCTGAGATCATGACCTGAGTTAAAACCAAGAGTTAGATTCTCAACCAACTGAGTCACCCAGGTGCCTCTTGAGTAGAATTTTTGTATCTTAATTTGCAGATGCAGTATACTAGATAGGTTCATAAAATTTTCTATAACCCTCTAGATTTATTTATAACAGCTTTAGTGAGACGTAATTTATATACCATAAAATTCACCCACTTAAAATTGCACAATATAATGATTCTTAATAAATTTACAAAATTATGTAAACATCACTACAGTGGTGTTAAAGATCTTAAAAAGATCTTAAAAAGATCTCTCCAGCCCTTAATTCCTGTTCCCATCCTCATTGGCTTGCATATGTTTGATCTACCAGTTTCACACAAGTATGATTATGGCATGGTTTTGTCAAATTTTCTTTGTAATACTGTAAATTTTTGCTTTATATATTTTATAGCTATTTTATTAAGTACATACAAGTTTAAAATTATCATATTTTCTAGGCAAATTGTTCATTTGATTATTATGTAGTATCTATCTCTAAAAATTCCTTTTGTCTTAAGGTTGATTTTGTTTGATATTAATCTAACTACAACAACCTTCTTTGGATAAATATTTACTCGGTATATCTTTTCCATCACATTAATTTAAATGTTCGTATCTTTAAATTATATGTATGTTTGTCGGAATCAGGAGATAATTGGATTTAGTCTTTCTATCTAATCTGAAAATCTCAGTCTTTTAACAGGTGAGTTAATCTACTTACATTCAATGTGATTGTTGGCATAATTTGCTTTAATTTCTACATATTATTTGGTGGCTTTTACTTACTATGCATTTCACTCCCTTTCTTCCTTTCCTCTCCCCATTTCCTTTTCTGCCTGTTTTAGTTGACTAATTTTTTTCCCCCAATTCTCTACCAATTCTGGTTTGGAAGTTACCTTTTATATCTATATCTATATCTATATCTATATCTATATATTTATATCTATCTATCTATCTATAGATATATATATATTTATACCTGTATGTGTATGTGTGTATGCATATATATATATGTGTGTGTGTGTATGTGTGTATAAAATCCTTGACAAATCTATATTTACCTTTAAAGTTATTGTCTTGTAGCATTTTAGTCTCATCTTGATTTTTACTCCTATACTGCAAAGTATTTTTATTTTTTTAATTTTTAAATGTTTTATTTATTTTTGAGAGAGAGAGAGACAGAGACAGAGACAGAGAATGAGTGGGGGAGGGACAGAGAAAGAGGGAGACACAGAATCCAAAGGAGGCTCCAGCCTCTGAGCTGTCAGCACAGAGCCCGACATGGGACTTGATCTCACAAATCGTTAGATGATGACCTGAGTCAAAGTTGGCCACTTAACCGACAGAACCATCCAGGCACCCCTCCTATACTGCAAACTATTTTTAAGATTTGCCCATGTTTACCATTTCTTAGCATAAAACTGTCTTTTACATCTTGTTTCTTCATTCTGAGTTTAATCTCTTTTTCCTGAAGTACATATTTTAGAAGTTTCTCAATGAGAGTCTGATAATAGTGAAGATTTTGATTCTTTACGTAGAAAGGTCTGTTTCATCCTTACTATTGAATAAAAATTTACTTGAAAATAGAATCTTGAATTATCTGCTATTTTCTCTCAATGTTGAAAGTATATTCAATTGTCAGCTCATGTCTTCTGTTAAGAAGTCTGGTATAAATCTATTATTCTCCTATTTTTAAACTTTGCTTGCTTCTTTGATCTCCCCTTTATCTAGATATATATTTACATTTATGTACTCTTCAGCAGTCATGATGCTTTCTGAATGTAAGAATTCATATCATTCATCCATTCTGGAAAAACTTTAGCTACTAGGTCTTCAAATTTTATTGCTCCCTCATTCTCTTCTATATTTCTGAAAATCCTGTGATGGGTTTTCTCATTGCATATTCTATGTGTTTTAAACTCTCTTCCATATTTTTAAATCTCTTTCTCTCTCTGTGTTGAATTCTGAATAGTTTTCTGTACAGTCTTGGTCTTTTAATATTTTTATTTGTTTATTTTTTTATATTTATTTATTTTATTTTATATTTATTTAAGTATATTTATTTCATATTTATTTAAATATATTTATTTAATAGTATCTTATTTAGAATTTCTGACTATTTTAATTTTGCTGCTTAATTTTCGTTGTGTTTATTGACTCGCAAATGTGGTAGATTCCTCATATATCTTATAATTATTAATTATGTAGGATCATTTTTAGTAAAGCTTTATCTATGTGAATTTTGTGCATCTTGAGTTGAGGGTGTATTTCTCCATAGAGTTTATATTTGCCTGCCATTGTTTCCAAGGATATAGAGACATATGGTCAATTTGTGTGTTAACTTTATGGTTTGGGGTTCTGAGACTATGTTGGTATTATATAATTCTTAATTTCTAGCTATGTGTGAAACCCCAATTTCTAGCCAATGGTTACTGATATCCAGGATAGATCTTGAGTCTAGATTGAGATAAAAAGGTATCTGCCAGTTTGTGGATTCTTTAGTCCACTCAGACTTTTCCAGCTAATTTTATTATTCTTTTTTTTTTCTCCTACAACCGAACCTCCACACTCTATTCTGCTTCTACCTGGAGGCAGAGGGTCTCGTTCATACTGCCTGCCCAAGGATAGTAATGTGTACGGATGGCCCATTGCGGTACTACAATTGGTCAATCACAGTGTAGCTTGACTCTTCTTCCTAAACCTCCAAACATAATGATACTATTTAATTCCAAAAGTAGTAGCCTCCCGACCTTGTTCCAGCCTGTGGTTCCCTTCTTCTATCCAATATTCACAGCAACACCTAAGATTAGTGTTTGATTGAATAAATGGGGACTGAAGCCTAGTCAAGTTGATGCATAAAACTGATCATCCCAAATATGTCTCTTAGGAGAGCCTGGAGGATGTTACATTTACCAAAGCAATTAGGTATTACCCTGGTGAGGGGACTGAGGGGTCACTAACATTACTAAGAAACTTAATGATGTCTGTCTTCCAGAGGGAAGAATTAATAATAGATTACTTTTAGATCAATGAGGATGACAAGATCTAAAGTAATAGAGTCCAGATGGTGATGCTGAACAAATCGAAAGCTAGGTGATTGCAAAAGTATGGCAGAGAGTGACGAGGTCAGGGTGGTAGCCAGGGGCCTTCACCTACAAAGAGCAATGAAGATGGTTAATACAACAAGGCATTCCTAGGGGTAATATAGATAATATAGATAAGCCTATAAGTATATGCTTCATTTACACAAAAGAAGTTAAAGATGAATCATCATGAGGCTAAGGGGAAACATTTCAATAAAAATCACAGTCCTTTTGCCAATTTCCATACCTGAGTTTATTTTTGACCTAACCCAACAACTATAGGAAAAGACAGGTCCCCAGGAGGAAGGATTGTGCAGCAAGATGTCAAGACTACATATAATGATTCCTTCCAGTTCTTCCCCATTAGCCCACAGTCACTTACTTGGAAATCCATACATTGAGAAAAGAGAACGTCTAAGCCTTCCAAGAGCTGTTTATACAGGATCCAAGTTGATCTTGATATTCAGGGATTTGAAGTGTCATTATGGTTCCCCTCTGAGGGTGGGAGGTTTTAGAGGTCAGGTAATATATGGGATGGTAGCTCAAAATCTGACTCCCAGTGGGTTCAGTGGGTCCATGGACCAACTAATGGTTATTTTACTGGTCCCCAAATGTATAATTTGAATGGACATACTTGGTAGTGGGTAAAATCTCCCTATTGATTCCTTGGTCTATGGGATAAAAGCTATTATAGTAGGGAAGGACAAGTGGAAGCCTCTGAAACTACTACCTCCTCCCCCTTAGCCACAATTTACCATCCCAGGAAAAATGGAAGGAATTAGGTCCACCCTTAAAACCTAAAGAATGCAAGGGAGTGGTCCTCATTATATCTCCATTCATTTCACCAGTCTGCTTTTCACAATAACTAGATGGATACTGAAGGCTAACCGTGGATGATCACAAAACCACATAGTAGCTTGAATGACAGCTGCTGTGTCTGATATGGTATGGTTGCTAAAGCAAATGAACACCGCCTCAAATACTTGGTATGTGGCCATTGATTTGGTAGATGTGTTCCCTTCCTTCCTTATCAAAAAGAAGAATCAGAAATAGTTCACACTTCAAATGGATAGTAGTATAGTGTTGCCCCAAGGCTATGTTACCTTCTCACCCTCTTTAGTAATACAACTCAGAGAGGCTTGAGTGAACTAGACATCCTCCAGAACATCATACTATTTCACTCTATTAATGAGTTGATGAAGTTATGATCAATAAGAGGCAAGTATGTTGATAAGAACCTTGATAAGAAAAGTTCCTTCTAAGAGATGGAAAATAAATACTGCAATGATTCAGAGGCTGGCCTTAGTGAAATTTTTATGAGTCCACTGGTCTGAGACAGGCTGAAACAGCTTCATAGTTGTGCCAACTTCAAAGCAAAGGACAAACTCTTGCGTCTCACATCTCCCATCCCAAAGAAGAAAGCACAATACTAGGAACCTGATTGGGTTTGAGGGCATCATATTCCACATCTGGCAGTGCTGCTTCTGTCTATTTATTAGGTGATCCAAAATACTTCCAGCTTTGAGTGGGATCTAGAGTAGAAAAAATTTTGTAGGAGGTCCGGGCTGCATTCGGACCATATGGTCCAGCAAATACTATAATATTGGAGGAATCTGTGGTGGGAAAATATGCTGTGAGGAGTTGACAGCAATCACAATAGAAGAATCACAGTGTAAATTCCCACAGTTCACAGTATAAACTACCAGGCCATGTTATCTGCAGCAGAGGGTCATGTAGGTTTAGAAAAACAGCTGCTGACAGGCTACCATGCACTGGTAGATATGGAACACCTGACCATGGGTCATCAAGTAGTCATTAAGGCCAGAATTGTACAGCCAGAGCCAGGTTCTGCAAGACTTCTGAGTCAGGGGGGTGCCTGGGTGGCTCAGTCGGTTAAGCATCTGACCCTTGGTTTTGGCTCAGGTCATGATCTCACAGTTTGTGAGTTTGAGCCCATGTTGGGCTCTGTGCTGATAGTGTGAAGCTTGCTTGAGATTCTCTCTCTCTCTCTCTCTCTCTCTCTCTCTCTCTCTGCCCCTCCCATGCTCTTTCTCTATCAAAATAAATAAATAAACCTAAAAAAAAAAAAAGACTTATGAGTCAGGCAGAACCAGCAGCAATTTATTGTTGGATGGAAGTGGTATGTCCAGGATCAGGCACACACAGAGCTGATGGCCACAAGTAAGCTGTAAGAGTACCTAGCCTGTGGCATTTACCACTGTTGCACTAGTATCCCTTTCTCAGCTCACACCTAAGTGCCTATGAACACGGGGGGATCCATATGACAGCTGAATAAGGCTAGAACTCAAGCTCAGTTTACACTGCGTAGGCTTGGTATTTCAAGCTGAAATATCAGCTTGGTACAAGCTGAAAATGGACTGTAGTTATAATATAGTCAGTGTTACACCAGAGGTGGCTCATACTAGATATGCCAAATGTACATATCTCTTCCAAACTCTGCATTCAGAGACATCACATTGGGAGCTTGGAATGGCCATGGTGGGAGTATTTCCCCTGCAGAAAGAAGTAAATATTATAAGTCAGGGTTCTTTTTGTCTCTGGAAAGTTGGTTGTAAAACATTTACCAGCACATCACTGATGACAGAGTAGCCTTAAAACAAGTGGTGAAAGGAAATTCTCCTAATGAGCAGAGCTTTGGGTGATGTACCTAGACATCCATTCTATGTGGAAATAGAAGTGGCCCAAATAAGAATATACATGGACTCCAAGATAGTGGAAAACAGCTTGGTCAGAAGTTTGAAAGGAGAAAAATTGGAAGATTGGGGACTAACAGGTCTGCAGTAAAGGCATATGAATAGATTTTAGAAGGATTGAGTGTGAAGATCTTTGTATGCATGAGAGCATCCACTATGGAGGGAGACAACAACCAAGCAGTCAGAATTGATTCAGTCAGTTGATGTTAGCCAGCCTTGGACATGAGCTACTTCAGTGCTGGCACATTAGGCCCATGAAAAAAGTAGTAGCCATAGTGGAGTGGATGGAAGACATGTACGGGCCTAAAAGCTTGGGTCCCACTTAGTGGGACTAATTAGCTACTTCCATTGTGTGACCATGTGACCACAAAATCTTCTAATCCTATCTACACACTGCCCTGAAGCTGCTGGCTTGATTGAGCTATGAAATATCTGTTGAAGGCATAGCTGAGGCATCATCTCATAGATGACATCTGTGAGAAAGGGGCACCATTTTCTAGGGTGTAGTATGGACTCTAATCAACAGCCATTATATGGTGCTATGTCCCCAGTAGGTAAAAAATGCGTGGGTCAGGAAACAAGGGTTGGAAGTGAGAGTTACTGTGTTATCATCACTGTAAGTGACCCCCACTTTTGAAATTTATGCCCCTCATCCCTGTAACTCTAGTCTCACTGTTTAGAAGTCCTGGTTTCTAAAGGGGGGATGCTTCTTTGGGGGAACAGCAAAAGTCCTGTTGAACATTAAGTTATGGCTGCCACCCAGGTATTTTGGAGATTAAAAGAAGAGTCACCAACCTGGCAGGGTAAATGACCATGGTCTTCAGGAAAAGATACAGCTGCTGTTACACAGCAGAGACACGGGAGAATGTGTTTGGCATCCAGGTGATCCACTTGTACATCTCTTGGTACTCTTTGTCCAGTTTCTATTTGCCCAATATCTATCACCCCTGAAAAGGGTATTGTGACTAGGGAATCATATCTCTCAGGGATGAGGGTCTTAGTCATCCAACCAAATAGTTTATTTAAACCAGAAGAATGAGCTAAAGGTTGGAGAGATCTGGAA
The DNA here is from genome assembly GCF_018350175.1 of Felis catus. NCBI lineage: Eukaryota > Metazoa > Chordata > Mammalia > Carnivora > Felidae > Felis > Felis catus. The sequence continues at coordinate 100,742,375 of NC_058371.1, read as the reverse complement.
TAAGTTGTAGAAAGAAGAGCCATGCAGTGAGACCAGTTGTCATGATGGCACTTTAGTTTGTCCCTCTAACGTTCCTCTTATAACTGAGCACAAGGGAAAGAGGCCATCACAGTCGTGGAGGAGTTGTTCCCAGAACTTATCTGAAGTCTGTGCATATAAGCAATGTAAGGGGTACACTCTACTGGATGTTATGATATTCCACCCAGATCTCCCTTCAGTACTGAAGGACTTATTCCTCCACTTGCTTTAAGTGTTGCCAGATGTGCTCTCCCCCAGCCAGCCCAGACTGGGAATTGCCCTTGACTGAAGAGAGCCCTTGCCCTGAGTGAAGATGCCTCCCCTTCCCCCCGCCCCCTCTTGCCTCAACTCAGGACAATTCTGAAGGACCGTCCCAGTGAAAACCTCCCTATAGGGTCAGCTGAGGCCTTAGATGACATTGAGTGCCAACCCTACTTTGCCCTCTGCCTGATCCTGCTTCCTTCCCTTCCTCCACACATCTCGATCCTGAGAGCACTCCCTAATAAACTCTCTGCATGCTAACCTCCATTTCAGAGTATGCTTCCTGGGAGAAACCTGAAACAGATATAGATGTTAGCAGCTGCCCAGAACAACCGGATCTGCCACTGTTGTTGCAAGAAGATCAGATCTCTGTGTGTATGGCTACCACATACTGCTCACTTCTGCATCCAAATCTCAGGTTGGTGTTACTGCATGGAGGAATGGTAGTTAAAGGGATTCTTTGGAAATTTAGCACTTAGCTTTCCAGCCTCTACAGTGTAGGAAATTAGGCTACAGGGGGGTTTGAATGGGCATAAGTTGGTGAGACAACTTATAATATCTAACCATAGTCGCTCCATATACTCTTCAAAATCCCTTTATCTTCACACACATAAACATCCAAACAATAATAGCAAGAATAACATGCTCCTGGCCATGATTCCTCTTACAAAGGCACTCTCACCCTCTCCTCAAGATGGCGGGCAAAAGCTAGGATGTCTAGCTTATTGCACTTAGCATAATGTTTTCAAAGTTCATCTATATTGTAGCAAGTATCAGATTTTCATTCCTTTTTATGGCTGAATAATATTTCATTGTATGTATATACTCATTTTATTTATTCATTCATATGTTGATGGACATTTAGTTTGTTTTCACCTTTTGGCTATTGAGATATACTGCTATGAATATTGTCATACAAGTATCTGAGTCCCTGCTTTCAGTTCGCTTGGGTATCTACCTAAGAGTGGAATTGCTGGATCATATGATACTTCTGTGTTCAACCTTTTAAGGAATTGTCAAGCTATTTTCCGCAATTGGCTGCACAATTTTACATTCCTACCACCACTGCATGAATGTTACAGTTTCTCTACATCCTTGCCAATACTTGTTATCCCCCCCTTTTTTATTATAGCCATCATAGTAGGTGTTAAGTGACACATTATAGTTTTGATTTGTATTTTCCTAATAACTAAGGATGTTGAACATCTTCCATTAACTTTTACAACATAACTAAAAAGAACCATAGAGGATATCCTGGGTTCAGATGTACTCCCTCTCTATGCCCATTGTGTAGTCTATTTTTTTTTCCTCCTTTGGATTCTGGGAAAATCACTCTAGCCAATGTGGTAATCAAATTTTGTCTGTTAATTCAAAGGTTTCGGAGCCCCAAATGACCAGGTGGGAGTCTCAACTTCCAGTTTGATGAGATATTGTTATATAGCCCTAGAAAACAAAACATTCTATCTTTGGCTAATACAATTTTTAATCTAACAAAGATAAAGTCAAGGAGACTGAAAATAAAAACATTTTGCAAATGAAACATTAGCTGTAAATAAACAGAGACAACCTCATTTTCCATCCCTTTTTTCTTGGAACCATGTGTCCTGGCTACTGAAGAAATAGTATCATAAGTAGTTCCTATAGGGCAGTTCCCCATGTGCACAAAGTATCTCCCAGCCAGTACAGCAGCTAAGTCTTTAATAAGCTATTCCACAATTATTTTTATCAGGTCAACTATTGGGGGATAGAGTAGATGGTGAAACCAGTGAATCCTATGGGCATGTGACCATTGCCTTATTTATTATTATTTTTTTTCCCAGTAAATGTACCTCCTTAGTCAGAAGCAATGATGTATGTGGGATACCATGTTGGTAAATAAAGCATTCATTTAGCACATGTAAATTAATGTACAAAGAGGCAGACTGGCTAAATCCATATCTAAAATAAACATCTGTGGGGATAGTGACATAGTGAAAGGGAGCCAGGTGGCTACCTGGTTCCTTCATGTTAAGTTTGCCCAACTGGGGGCTCAGAATTGGTTTCTGTTGCTTGGAGATTGGCAATTTAGTAACAGTAGGGGATAGTTTAACCTTGGCAGAGGAAAATCTATGTTTCATACATACGTAATCCTGTATCTACAACCTCTTTTTCATTAGCCAACTAATCATGCCTGAGTGAAAGGGACCAAACTGATATATACTAAATAGGTAACTTGACTGATTATTGAACACTTTCTTTGCAGAGGAATCTACTACTGAATATTGACATTGAACACAATTATCTCCATTCTCTTGGTGTATATTCTGAATGGCCCATCAATATGACTCTTTCCCAAATCCCCATGCTGCCAAACCTTCAAGCTAGTTTTTTTCCAAGACCTAGACATCCAACTGAACTATTACCAAATGTCTACCATTTAAAGAGATTTCTACCTCCAGTTATCTCTCCTAGGAGTCAAAGTAGACATTAAGATGTATTTCCCAAAGTTGCGCCCAGTTGTAAGCATTTTCCATTCCTTGTCCTTTTAAGTCAGTATTGGGTGAGATTGCAATGAACACTTAGAGCTGGAGCCAGCATATCTTAGAGAACTTTCTGTAAAAAGGCTTGAATATTTCACTCTCAGTTAACTAGTTACAGGGAATTGCCAATGAGGTCTTAAGTATATGATGGTGGAAGGATAGATGAGAGGCAGGAGTAATACTTTGGAAGTTGGAAACATCTGCTGGACTCAAAAGGAAAGTTGCTATTTGCTGAAGAGAATTTGCTCCAAAATTCTTGGAGTTTTTGTTGTAATTATCCTATTGCTGCAGGCTCCATATAATGTTTTGATCCACAGGGTCATAGGAGATAATAGCAGAATTAATTGCCATTTAGCCTGGAAGAGCTGCCAAATTTTCTCTCCTGGACTCTCACTCAAAGCCTTAGGGGTTATTTTGTCAATGGGTTAAAATAAAACACTTGAATCTAGAGAAGCTACCAAACACTGTGGGAGAGGATACAATGTTTAGCAAATTGTTTTTCACTTTGGAATTAAGATACTGACATTTTTGGACCACTGAAACCCCACAAACTGCGTGGAGAATAGATTCTGAATTTACCTGGGTATTAGCTGCTATCCTATGTCAGGTCCACAACTTTCCAAGACATCTAGAGTACCTGTTCCTTCCAATTCACTAATCCTATTAGCACATTATCATCAACATAGAGGGCCAGAGGGATGCCCTTTGGGATGTTGATGATCAAATTTGCAGCAGACTAAATTATGTCATGGGACCATGAGGTTGACATAGCCTTAAAGAAGTTGGTAAATGTATAATGCTAAACCTTGCAGGTGAAAGCAAACTTTCTGTAGACATAAAGGCAGGATAGGAGGCATTTTCAAGATTAGTAGGCACATTCCAGGTACCAGGTGTTGTGTTGATTTGTTCCAATAGTGAGATCACAACTGAAGCAGACCGGCTATGGAGTCACCAACTGAGAAAGCTTAGTAGTGAGTCTACTATTATTCTCAAAAACCTATTTTTTTTTTTTTTTCACACAGGTCAAGCAAATGACTTATAGGAGGTTATCACAGGACTAACTATCCCTTAAACTTCATTCTTTAATGATGTTACTCTATGATCCCCCATGTGATGACAGTATTCATTTTGGTTTACATTTTGGAAGGTGAGGGAAAGGTTCCAGAGCTTTCATTTATCCCTTCCTTTCCATGATAGCCCCCAGCTACGTAGGTCAGAATCCAGTGTAAGGGATTCTTCTGATTGCCTGGAATAGCTATTACAACTATGTGGAAACAAGTGGACAATCTATTTTGATCTTAAAAGCCCTGTGATCAACTAGCTACCCTTAAAGATTCTTCCTGTTCAAATGATTCTGATGATTAATTTGATTCTGATGTCTATTTTGAGAATATTTACCTCACCTCTGGCAGTTGCTACTTGGCTTCTGCCATTCCAGGATTTAGTTATCCTCATTTAAATAAGAAAGCCAATGGGATGCCTGGGTGGCTCAGTTGGTTAAGTGTCAGACTCTTGGTTTTGGTTCAGGTCATGATCTTGTGGTTCGTGAGTTTGAGCTCTGTGTCAAGCTCCATGCTGGCAGTGCAGAGTCTGCTTAGGATTCTCTCTCTCCCTCTCTCTCTGCTCCTCCCTTGCTCACTCTCTCTCTCTCTCTCTCTAAAAAAATATAATAAATAAATAAATGAGTGAATAAGAAAGCCATTTTCAATAAGGTTTTTTTTTCACCTTCACTTATGACCTACAGAGAATAGCCACCACTAACTACACTTAAAAAAATGTTGGCACTTGTCCCTTGCCAGTGCATTGCTTAATGTCAGGGTTCAAGAAGTGTTCTCTGTGCCCTTTTAGTAGTTGGAGAGTGGGCAAGCATCTTGAGCATGAAAATTTGTCTCAATCTACCCATTTTCTTTAGTCTTTAGGTTCTTTCCTGTACATTGTTTCCAGAAATATCTGGCATCTCAACCTTATTTCACATAGAATATCCCTGAGTCTCTGAGTCCATGTTTTAGAAAAAGCAAGTGAATAAACAAGACTGCCAGTTGTTTAAGCTAAAGTCATTAATGAGGGCAGCCATGTTGATTAATTCAGCCTGATCTGGAATTATTTACCTCCTTCTCTAGTCTAGAAACCTTAGAATCTGCTCCCATGCATATCATGCAGGTTCTTGATGATCTAAGAAAAATGTTGCAATTGTGTTTGTCTTTCCCTTTTTAGTTTAACTTCATAAACTAGCAAATGCTAAATATGGCTGTAGTTATAGTCTGGAAGCAATGAGTGGTGATAAGGGAGGAAGATAAGGAGAACTGGCATCTACTGCAAGTTATTTACCTGAAGTGAGATTATGACAGACTCAAAAAAGATAGTTACAATCTCAAGATATAGGAGAGGAAGGACTGATTTTTCTGGGGTAGCTCAGTGGGGCTTGGCAGTTCAGACACACATTATAGTTAAATCCTCCCAAATATCCCCATTAGTTATGGGTGGATAACTATAGGCAGAACACCAAGCCGTCCAAATTTTCACATGAGACCTAATGTGAATTTAAATTGAACTATGTCATAACTCAGAGACTTATAGGATCACACTCTACATCTCATTTCTGGCTCTGTCAGACAAAAAAAAAAAATGTAGCTGGCAAGAAATAAAAATGTTTGGGGCAATTACATTAACTCCTCGGTCTCCAATCATGGCTTCAACCAAGAACTTAAAATCTAAATGTTATCCTTTTCTTTCCTTAAGAACTCCAGTATGATTAGAACTAGTTAGTCCACACACAGACTTTATACTTCTTATGTTCCTCCATTCTGTTATCTAATAGCAGACACTTAGGCTTCTAAGACCTAGCCTTCAATGAGCATTCCAGTGCTTCTGGTGACTGCATGTAAAATGTTTAGGTAACTTTAACCACTGTGCCCATCCCCTGCTCACCATAAGATCCTCACTGCCTTCAAATCCAACCAAGATAGACAACCAATCTCAGATTCCTATTTTCCTTACCTGAATGAAAAGCCACCTCTGTAATCAATTAATTTATCCATCAGCATTCACTCTAATCAGTTTAAGCAGATACTATGTAGTTTAAAGAGTCTTTAGGAGGGGCGCCTGGGTGGCGCAGTCGGTTAAGCGTCCGACTTCAGCCAGGTCACGATCTCGCGGTCCGGGAGTCCGAGCCCCGCGTCAGGCTCTGGGCTGATGGTTCGGAGCCCGGAGCCTGTTTCCGATTCTGTGTCTCCCTCTCTCTCTGCCCCTCCCCCATTCATGCTCTGTCTCTCTCTGTCCCCCCAAAAATAAATAAACGTTGAAAAAATTTTTTTTTAAAATAAAGAGTCTAGGAGAGCCAGAGAACCAGGCTTGAGTGATTGCTACACAGCAAGGAACAGAGCAGCTTGAGAAATATGTAAGTCCAACACAGAAGTGTTTTGAAGAAAACATTCCTGGTATTACTTTGTCATTTAGAACCTATAGTGATAGGAACTGGACTCTAGAAATTTGACCACAGCTGCTCTGGCAGAATTGCATGTTTCTGCTTCCCAGGAGATCTAATCTTCCTCTATGTGTCCACTGCTCACGTTGTTCACTTCCATCTTTGACTTCTGAGTGATTATGGTTGGTTGGCAGAAGCTAGATCTTATTAGGACCCCTAAGCTGCAAGGGAGTCTGGGAAGTGGGTAGTTCTGCTTTTGGCTTCTATTATACAGGAAGTCAAGCTACATGGAGTTTATATAAATGCTGAGGTACTCAACTTAGTTATCTTTCACACTTGTTAAAGGAGCTGTCAAACCTCTGACCCTTTCCTCCATTTGATTAAACTCAGCAGATAGCATAGGCAGGTCAGGTAGGAGTCAAGGAGGCTGAATTAGCTGTGGGTCATTTCTTCTTAAAAATAAGGAATTTTACAGGAAGAGTGGAGCTATCCACAAGGTACTAGAATTATAATATAAAAATAGAAAGCAGATGTGTTAAACATTACAGCAAGGAAGGAAAAGAAGTCAATATTTACAAAACAAAGAACTAATGGCATTTTCCCCCCTCAGCCTTCTAAGGTATGACAATGGTAGAGCCAAGAATAACAAAGAACAGGAACTAGAAAAAATGAATTGCAGTTTCTCTTAATTTTCATTCATGTCTAAATCCTCTGTTCTTAGATTTTTAAATAAAAAACAGCAACAGGAACTTAGCTTTGGGCAAAGACTGGAAACAATTCAGGTGGTTATACTTTTCTGAAAACAAGATTTAATTTTTTCAGGTTCAAATGAGCACAATTCAAAGTAATGTGATGATCGTGAATGAATGATAAGTGACGTGGGGAGATGATAACATTCAAAACAGATAAGATAGTAATTAATTTGAGGACAAGTTCATATCTGCTACATCTAAATAATTCGAATCCTAAAAATAAGGAAGGATATGGAAATTAAAAGGAACCTTAAAACAGTCTAACTTCTTACTGCAAGGCAGAATTCTTTCTATTACATTTCTGACAAATGATTCATCTTCTATCATCCACATGAATATTTCTGGGAACAAAAAACAAACCATCACATTGGTTATCAAATGAGAAATTCACTTAGTTTATGGTATAACTTTATCTAAGTGAACTTAGATAGTGATTAGTGTAATTCTGAATGTCTTGTCCTGTAGATCCATCTCAACCCAATTTAAATTTACTTCCGGCCGACTTATCCAATCCAACAATATTGACTCATCATAGGCCAAAAAGTATGTTTGTTTGGTGTGTGTTTGGGTGTGTGTTGGGTAAGTGTTACCGGTAAGGAGGCACTACCCCAAACAGACAAAAAACAGAAAAGACACAAAAAAGGGCAGAAGAGACCTGTTCCTTAGAAATCATAAAACATTCTAACTTAAAAAAAAATTTTTTTTTAATGTTTAGTTATTTCTGAGACACAGAGAGACAGAGCATGAGTGGGGGAGGGTCAGAGAGAGAGAGGGGGACACAGAATCTGAAGCAGGTTCCAGGCTCTGAGCTATCAGCACAGAGCCCGACGCGGGGCTAGAACTCACAGACTGAGAGATCATGACCTGAGCGGAAGCTGGACGCTCAACCGACTGAGCCACCCAGGCGCCCCAAAACATTCTAACTTTAAACTATGTCAACTATAAAATTTCTTTTTCTTTTTAAATGAAACTCTGCTTTACCAAATAATTTAAAAAATGGTAGAATGTAAATCTTCCCTTAGTTGCTTTTTAGCCAAATAATTTGTGTATTTAAGTGAACTACACATCTATTACATGTTCAAATATGATACTCTGGCAAATTTACAAAATTAAGAGATTTAAAAATATTTACTTCATTATATTTGTTATAGGTATATCAATCCTCACTTCCTTAGAGTGTGATTCAGCAAATATGTATCCTGTAGAAAGTCAACTTATGTTTTCAGGTGAGCTTTACCGCTTAGCTTTATTTTTAAATTACGGCTAGTAACTCATAGTTTACTAAAAAAAAGAAAAAAAAATTGAATTAGCCTTGTATTTCTGTACAGGAAAAACTTACCTTTACTCCCCCTTTCAAGTTCTGTAAATTAACTTCAAACCTTAGGGAAAGCGCAAAATAAATACGCTGATAATATTATCTAGCCAAAGTAAAACAAAGGGTAGGGGAGTGGGGAAAGAAGGCGGGCGGTAACCAAACGCCAAATGGGATTTGTTTTTACTTAAGCATGTACAGAGCATCAGCGAGAACTTCCTTGTAAGCTAAAAGTATTCAGCATCTGAAAAAATATTTAAGTCTAGTTCTTTCTGGAGAAAAGAGAACAGGATTTAAGTGAGTAAATACTTAAGGCTAAGTGAGTAAATACTTCGGGGGGGAAAAAAAGCTAACCGCCACCGTGGAACTTTGGAACTTCTTTTTGTTTGTTTTTTTAAAAACTCAGCAGCGGAGTGAATTTTCCTGTTCCCGGGCCAGGATTCAGGGAGACCTGCGTTTGAGGCGGTGTACGCCTTCTTAGCGCCGGAGGGAGAGCGGTGGTGATGATGACGAGGAAGTGATGATTTACACAAATCCAAACGCCAACCGGAGCCCGCAAGGCCCGAGCGCCCGGGCGGCCGGGCTGGCTCCGCGTCTGCAGGCGTCCCCGCGGCAGCCGGGCGCGGACGCGGGCACGGTGGGGACCGCCGGCGCGCGTCAATGGGCCCATTCAGGCCGGCGCGGCGCGGGGGTTGAGAAGTTAAGGGGCGGGAGGTGGCGCGCCGGGGCCGCGGCCGCGCTATTTGCATTTCAATGAGACCCGCTTGTTGACTCAGTGCCCGGCGCTTCCGCAGCTCCCACCAGAATCTGCCTTTGTTGGTTTTAGCTCCGGTCAAGTCCACTTCTTGCAACGGGGGAGCCGCGCGCATTTAGTTTGTGTAGTCAGGCAGAACACTCGACAGGAAGGAAGGAGGAAGGGGTGCTCTGCGCGGCCATTGTCTGGGCAACTGGGCTTAAGCAGCCGAGTGACTATTTAATCTATAAGGTGCACTTGAATCCCTCGCAAATCCGCTCAGTGTGGAGCAGGGGGTACCCAGACAGGGACAGATGGTGCAGAACCCCTTTGTTTAAAAATATGGAAATGCGCTTTTTCATTTACTTAAGGTAGTCCGCTCTTTTAACTGTTGCTATTCCCCCTTGTTGCATTGTCAGCGAGAGACCCAGAGATGCTAATAGGTCTGGTCAACCCTACCTAAGCGCCTCCCTATTTTTTATTTTATTTTATTTTATTTTGTTTTATTGTATTGTATTGTATTATTTTATTTTATTTTATTTACCTTTTTAATGTAAGTGCTGGAAGTGAGGCTGCTATGTATGGTAAACCATCGTTACAGTAGGGACCCCTTGTACCCCTCTGGCGTCTTCTGAGCTTAGAGAGCATCCGAAGGAAATCTGTTCAAAAGTTTTGGAAGATCTCTTTTTCAGGGGCCCCCTCCATTTCCTTTTTCACATCAAACATCAAATTCAGAGAGGTCAGGATGCTTCACATACAACGTGATTTCCCTAAGGATAGAAGGAGAATTTACTGTCTTCAGGGTCTCCTGATGCTTTGCGGTGACCTCTTGGGCCATCAAGCACAGTGAAGGACGGCCCCCTTGGGTTCACAGGGCTGGAAGGATACCAGTGCAGCTCCACGAGGCCGCACACGTGTTTCTCCTTCCACAGCTGTAATTTAGAGTATGTTCAACATCAGGCTGTGGAAATGTACACACACACTTGCAATATTTTAGAAAAGTGGAAGACTCTGCCCATAGAGCCTTTGAGCGTGTTGACATCTCACAAGATGGAGTTTTCTGATTATTCTGACAGTATCAGGGACTCCATAGTCAGTGGGGCTAGGGGTGCCCTTGGGAACTTCTGAACACACCCACCTCAGTCTGAAATGAGGCCAACCAACCATCCACACACATGACCTATGTTTATTGTCCCAGCTTTCGTATAAAACGTGGCAGTCATAGTCCTGCTGGACTCCTCTAGCCATAGCAATACAAATCAGTTAAAGGAAAAATCTGAAAGGAAAACTGCATAGTAAAAAACAGTAATTTCCCATTATTTAACAAGATTACACAGGAAGCAGATTTTTGTCTTGCGGTTTTGAAGGTAGGATAAAGGTGACACATTAGAAAATAGATTGTTGAAGTATTTTAGTCTTGAGGTGTTTAAGTCTTGGGCATGTTAATACATTTATGTGAAGAGACAGAGGTCTGTTTGGTCTTTAATTCTAATGCAAACATTTGTGTGAAATGCTCACAGTCCATTTGTTTTTCTTTTTTTTTTAATTTTTTTAACGTTTATTTATTTTTGAGACAGAGACAAAGCATGAACGGGGGAGGGTCAGAGAGAGAAGGAGACACAGAATCTGAGACAGGCTCCAGGCTCTGAGCTGTCGGTACAGAGCCCGATGCAGGGCTTGAACTCACGGACCACGAGATCATGACCTGAGCCGAAGTCAGACGCTCAACAGACTGAGCCACCCAGGAGCCCCCGTTTCTGTTTTTCTTAAAAGGCACTCTTACCTGCCATGTGGCTGTAGACTCCTGCTCTCAAGTTGTCCCGACATGCTCTCTCTAAGAACATACACAACATACATACAACACCTGGATCTGTGATTTAATTACTATCTAGGCCATCACTGAGAGGCTTTCCAAGTGGCCAAGTGCAAGGATTTTGTTTCTTATCCAAGTACATTTGTCCATCACAGCCCGAGTCTATGAACTGTTGCTTAACTATGAATTCCTGCTACATTTCCCTTTCAGTCAGCCACTTTTGAGCAGGAAAGAGCCATAATCAGGTATTAGCCATAATTCATATTCTTTGCAGATAACTTGAAACCACCTTAAATTTATCTTGTTAGAAATTAATTAAAAATGCAGGTGTGGGAGGATCAGTATTTTTACACAGTTAAGCATTGTTGAGTAAACAAGTTTGTTCAGATATTCAAGTTAAAGGAAAGAGCTATGCTTGGAGTTCCAAAATTTTACAAGTTTTCCTTCCAAATGAAAAGGGAATATATTATTATTATTATTATTATTATTATTAATATCCCATGGACAGGTGTGAGCTTGAGTATATTAAAGTTCTTGGCTTTCTTTTGATTTTATATAATGAGCCTTTTTGTTGGACCTTATTACAGTGATGGTCTCCCTTTCTGATTCTGATTAAACCATGAAACCCCACACACTCACTCATATTTGTCATTTGCTTTTGGTTCATAAGTGAATTTTGGTGATGTGACTGTGCAGCCACAAATTCCCTAAAGCACTGGAATGCAGTAAAAGAAAACTACCCCATCTAGCAAAGAGTTTTGGTTTCAGTTGAGCCTGCAGCTTCATGCTCACTCATAGTTAATAAATGATGGCCATTCATCTAGCCCAGGGGGTTAACATTGGGGCACCCGGATTCTATTGGGTAAAACATTCTCAGGATGCTCCTGAAGCCCATGTGTTATAAGGGGCCAACCTGACCCTCCATGAAAGATCAGAGAATAAGACTATGTATTCCCATAGGGAAAGGCCACTGTAGCAACTGACCCTGTTTATGGGAGAGGATTTTGGCCAGTTGGGACATGAATTCAGATCCTTTCATTATGAATCTGTTCCTATAAGGTTATCGTGTCTGGGTTGAAGTTATTTAAATTGAACTGTTATTGTTAGTTTGGCATTGTTTAGGTTTGTCTAAAATGAAAATAATTATGGTGACCTTCAATATCAGAAAGGGGATTATTTAGAAGTGTGTGCCATAATTTCTATTCAGGTGTGGACTTAGTTTAGGAGAATTCCCCAAGTCAGAAATTGTTTTTCTCAAAGGCAGGACAAATTCCTAACTGCCAACAGTAAAATATTTCTGTTTTTTTCTCTTATCTCACTGGCCTCCTCCTAGTCTTCTTTACAGGCTCTTTGCCCCTTTCCTTATCCCTTATTGGGCTCTCTTAGAGCTTCTGTCTTTGGTCCTCATCTCTTCTGTACATTCTCCCATGGTGAGATAGCTGGGGAGATCTTTCTTGAACATACTGTACTCCTTTGCCTCAGGACCTTTGCACATACTGTTTTTGCTGCTTAGAATGTTATTTCCCCGGATATGGGGATAAAGAAACAAACCTGGCTTGTTTCTTTTTTCAGTTCTGTAGTCAAATGTCACCTTTCAAATAAAGCGTTGTACAGTTTTCCATAGAAAATAGCAGATATCCAGTTATGGCTGGGACTAGGGTGAAGCAAGCGAAGCATGCAGGACACAAAATTTAAGAAGGCAAGTTCAGGGTCAATACCTGAGAATATGTGCCTCTTTAAATTTGGTCCCCTAAGTACTTCACTTGCCTTACCTGTCCCAGTCCTACCTGTCCTAGTCCTATACCTGTACTCAGTTACTCTCTAGTCTCTGAATTTATTTTTCTTCACAGATATTATCACAACTAACATATAATTGATTATTGTATGTCTTCCCACCCTTGTCCCACTCACACCAGTAGAATGTGGGACCTGTGGGAACAAAGGCCCTGTCTGTTTTGGTTTTGCTATATCCCCAGAGCCTAGAACAAAACTCAGAACATAGTAGGCTTCCATTATATATTTATACTTAAATGAATATAATGTCTAAATCACTACCACTTGCATTATTGATGACTCTCAAATGCACAAAAACACGTTTTGTAAGTGGACCTCTCCCCTTGGCTGTCTATCCCACAAGCTTTTCAAATTCAGCATGCCCCAAATTGCATTTATCACTTTTTCACTCCCCAAACTACCTCCCACCTGAATTCTCTTGTCTGATGAATTGTAACTCCATCCAGCTCAGATCAAAATGCTAGAGATGTGGTAATTCAGGCTTATCAAGTTTACTCCCTAGATAACTCCTGCCTTCTCCATCTCCTTCCCTACTGTCCTGCTTTAATTCAGGCTCTCCTTCTTTCCTCCTGGAAAAACTACCATCACTTTCCAACACATCTCATGGCAAATAGCTTGTGCTGTGCTGAAAATTTCTGCCACATTGCTGTGAAGTGAACTCTCTAAACTGTAATATCTGATCATGCCACTTTCTTATCTTAAAACCCTTGTATGTAGCCCCATAGGTTTGAAGACAGGATTAAAGACCATTGGTGATCTGTCTGCTGACTCTCTCCTTGATTTCAGTTTCCTGCTGTGCTCACTCCTTTCTTCCTGCTCCTGTTATCTACCCTTCCCTTCTCTACTCAAGGCACACACTTTGTGCTCCACTCACCAGAGGACTCTGGAATTTTGGACTCCTCTATCTTCTTAAACGCTGCTTTACTATTGCCTGGCTAATCTCTATTTATCCATTCAGCTTCAATGGAATGGGCAATTTGAACTCCCTCTACCTATCATGCTATTTTATAATTTTCTGTTTGGTTGCCTGTCCCCCCGTTATGCTGTGAGGGCCTTAAAGATAGGAACTGGGTCTTTCATTTTTGGATATCCAGGATAGAGTTGGCTCTCCATGTTTGTTGAATGAATGTATAAATTCACCAAAAGATTATTTTATGTGGGATAAGGTATGGATCTAAATGACTTTCTCCTTACTACTTGCTATCTATTTATTCCAACACTATTTTAAAAAATCCTTCCATTCTCCCTTGTGTGAGGAGATAACTTTGCCATACAGTACATTCTTATGTTGGGTATAATTCCAGTTTTTCTTTTATCGTCTTGATTTATATCTATTCCTGTATCAATAACATATCAGTCTAGTTGCCTATAGCCACTTTTTTTTTTTTCCTAAAGTGTTCTTTAGGCTGTGCCTAATTTTATTTTCCTAAATATATTTTGGTCTCAAATGTTTTTTTGATTTTGTTTTTACTTTTTTAAAGTTTATTTTTTTTTTTTAGAGAGAGAGAGAGAAAGGGAACACAACTAGGGGAAGGGGCAGAGAGAGAGAGAGAGAGAGAGAGAGAGAGAATCTCAAGCAGGCTCAGCACTATCAGTGCAGAGCCCGATGCGGGGCTCGAACTCACAAACCATGAGATCATGACCTGAGTTGAGATCAAGAGTAAGATGCTTAACCGACTGTGCCACCCAGGCACCCCCTGTTTTACTGATTTTAATAGAAAAATCCAGTTAGGGTTTTAATTGGAGTAATTATCTGAAAAATTAACTTGGAAAAGCAGAACTCTTTCTAATTGTTGTTTTCTCAACATGAAGCTGGTTGTTTGCTAGTTTAAGGATAACCAGATAATAGAAAACCACATCAAAAACTGGCATCAAGTGATAGCCATTAAGTGAACCACTCTAGTTCCTTATGAGAAACGCAGACATGTTTCATATGGACTTCCCTCCTGAGATGACCCACCCAGCAAGCTAACATATTTGTCTTTTCAGAATTTCTAATGGGGAGAGGCAATGTCTTTCACATACCATTTCAGTGTTAGATGGCATATTATGGATAGAAAGTTCTTTCTTTTCTTTTGTTTTTCTTTTCTTTTTTTTTGGTCAAATCCTAGTATTTAAAAACAAATTCAGCCTATTTTCTTGGTGGAGATGAAAAACAGCTGGCCACCATCCCATCTCCACAGACTCTTCTTATACTTTCCACTGGTAAGAGTGAAATACATCTTTAACTCGGTTTGTCTGAAAATTTGTTTTGTAGGACCTTCTAAACATCCATAAATTTTACACAAACCATTTGAGCATTTTACATGATTAATCTTCTATTGTTTATCTAATGCAAGATGCTGTATACTATCTGAAATTCCAGTTATAAGAGAGGGCCATGACCTTAAAGGAGTCTGGGCATCATGTTCACTGCATCATGTCTATCCCATCCCCTTGTTTGTATTTTGTGATTAAAATCGCAGTTGTTTTATTTTTTACCTTGCTTATTTTAACTTCCTATGTCTATTTTTTTTTTTTTTCTGGGAATAGAATCTAAACTTTCTTATTTAGGCAAATGGGTTTATGAGCCCCTGGGGCAAAGATTTCATTCCATAGCCCTGAGGTTAGAAGCAGGGAGATGATTTGGTTCATTGGTTTTTCTTCTGAGTCCATTTCTTTCCAGTTCTCTAGCCCCTGATCTCTATCTACCATGGGAGTAGTTAATAATTTTTTTCTCATATCCTCTGGTTTTCAATTAATAAGTGCTCTGGTGATTTGATTTAAGGCATGCCTTGAGTTTGTACAAGCTGCATGCATGAGACCCTAGCTACAGCTTACTTAAGGTAAAGTTATTGATACTCTAGTGATGACAAAACTTAGTTTACATTATCATGAAATCATTTAATTTTTAAACCTGGTTAATTTTACCAAATATATATATATATATATATATTTTTTTTTTTTTAATTATCTAGCACCATAGCAATGGAAGGCTACCTCTACTTCCATATATACTTCCATGCAGTGAATTTTTTAAATTTCTTGAGACAACTGAGTTACAAGCCACTGTCAATCAAAAACAAAAACAAAACAAGCAGCCCCAGCTTACCCACTTGGACCACTGTTTACCTGCTTTCCCCCCATTTCTCTGACAGGCAAATATAGCATCCTATGCGGAAATACGAATAGTGCTGGTCAGATTTTAAACACAAAATAACTTTATAAAGCAGTGAGTACGTGTAGGAGGTACGCCCTGGGCTGCGTAGGTCTGGTCCAGCAATATATGCAGGGTCTGTAGGAGACAGAAGAGAACACAGTGTGTTCTTCCCCAGTGATGACTTTGGGAAGCGCTATACTTAATTCAGGGATGCTGCTATTACCAAAGAGTCTTTTTTGTTTTTTGTTTATGGAACTCTCCTTTAAGAAGAAAGGCCTGTAGACTTTCCAACCCAAAATATTTCCTAAATCTGTCAATTTATTGTTATCTCTACAGTCTGTGTCCTAACTTAGCAGTTTACCATCTCTCTCTCTTTTTAAAAGATTTACTTTGAGACAGAGAGAGAAAGAGCACTCGAAGTTATGTGTGTGAGTGCTTGTGTGTGCAAATGGGGGTGGGGCAGAGAGAGAGAGGGAGAATCCCAAGCAGGGGGTCAAACCGAACCTGTGAGATCATGACCTGGGCTGAAATCAAGAATCTGAAGCTCAACTGACTGAGCTTCCCAGACGCCCTTGCTTACTATCTCTTAATCTTGGCTGTGGAAACATCTTTAGTTGTATGCCCAGTTTTTATAATCCTTCAGTGAATTGTCCATTCTGCTGTTAGAATTACCTTTTTTCCCTGTTGATATCCCTTACATGCATTCAAAGTTTTCCACAATCTGGTCTTGCATTACTTTTCTAGCCTTTCCTTCTCTTTATCGCCTTCATACATTCTATTTTCAGGCAGTTACTAAAAGCTAGACAGAGCCTACATCCCCGTTTGCCTGAACAGTCTAGGTTAACACCTGCTATCCTCAGGTCCTATCTGTTTTAACATATTTAGCACTTTCAAAAGTGTCCTAGTTGATAAACATTAAAAAAAAAAAAAGGTGGGGGGTGGGGGTGGGACGTGCCTGGGTGGCTCAGTTGGTTAAGCCTCCGACTTTGACTCAGGTCATGATTTCACAGAATTCCAGCCTGGTGTCATTGGGCTCTGTGCTGACAGCTCAGAGCCTGGAGCCTTCTTCGGATCTGTCTCTCTCTGTCCCTCCCCCACTCATGCTTCCTCTTCTCTCTCTCTCCCTTTCAAAAATAAACATTAAAGGGGCGCCTGGGTGGCTCAGTCGGTTAAGCGGCCCACTTCGGCTCAGGTTATGATCTCACAGTCCATGAGTTCGAGCCCCGCGTCGGGCTTTGTGCTGACAGCTCAGAGCCTGGAGCCTGTTTCAGATTCTGTGTCTCCCTCTCTCTGACCCTCCCCCATTCATGCTCTGTCTCTGTCTGTCTCAAAAATAAATAAACGTTAAAAAAAATTAAAAAAAATAAACATTAAAAAAAAGTATACTAGTTTGTATGATTAGTTATATGGTTATTCCTTTGTATTTTTTAAAAGCTTTATTGATCTATAATTAGGTACCATTAAGTTCACCTGTTGAACATGTAGAATTTAGTGATTTATAGTATATGTGTTGCTGTGATACCATCACCATAATGCAAATTTAGAACATTTCCATCACCCCAAAAAGAAACTTTGTATCCATTAACAGTCACTTCTCATCCCACCCCCCCCCCCAACCTCCTAGCCTCAGGCAGCCACTAATCTACTGTCTCTCTACAAACTTGCCTATTATGAATGTGTAAAATAAAAGATATTATACAATATGTGGTTTTGTATGTATGTGTCTGGCTTCCTTAACTCTGAATAATGTATTTGATGTAGCATGTATCATGCATCAGTACTTCATTCCTTCTAAAACCAAAGAATGTTCCACTGTATGGAGATGCCAATTTCATGTACCCATTCATCATTTGAAGAACATTCAGATTATTTCCACATTTTGGCTGTTATATATAATGCTGCTATGAACATTAGTGTAAAAATCCTTGTGTGGATACATGTTTTCATTTCTCTTGATTATATACCTACGAGTGGAATTGTGCTGTCATATGGTAACTCTATGTGTAACATTTTGAGGAATTGCCAAACTGTTTTCATTTTCTGAAAAAAATATTTTTTTAATGTTTATCCATTACTGTAAGAGAGAGAGAGAGAGAGAGAGAGAGAGAGAGAGGAGGGGCAGAGAGAGCAGAATCTGAACCAGGATGCAGGCTCTGAGCTGTCAGCACAGAACCTGATCCAGGGCTCCAACTCACTAACTGTGAGATCATGACCTGAGCTGAAGTCGGACGCCCAACCGACTGAGCCACCCAGGCACCTCGCCAAACTGTTTTCAAAAGCAGCTGCACCATTTTATATTCCCACTAGTAATATATGAGGGTTCTAATTTTTTTCACATCTTCACCAATACTTGTTATTGTTTGTGTGTGGGTTTTTTTTTTTTTTTTTTGACAATAGCCATCTTAACGTGAAGTCTTATCTCAGTGTGGTTTTGATTTGCATTTTCCTAATAAGTAATGATGAGTATCCTTTCGCATGCTAATTAGCCATTCACTTATCTTCTTTAGAGAAATGCTATTCAAATCCTTTGCCTGTTTTTAAATTGGGTCGTTTGTTTTTAAATTTTTGAGTTGTTGAGTTGTAAGTGTTTTTTATAAATTCTGGGTACAAGTCCTTTATCAGATATATGATTGGCAAATATTTTCTCCCTTGTCTGAGGGTTCACTTTCTTGATGGTGTCAAGAAAAGCACAAATGTTTTTCATTTAGTTTTCTTTTTGTTTTGTTTTGCTTTTGAGAGGAGGGGCAAAGGGAGAGGGAGAGAGAAAATCTTAAGCCAGCTCCCATCTGTCAGCGTGGAGCCCAATATGGGGCTCAATCTCATGACCAATCTCACGACCATGGGATAATGACCTGAGCTGAAATCAAGAGTCAGACACTTAACAGACTGAGACACCTAGGCACCCCACAAATGTTTTTAATTTTGATTTAGTGTGACTTGCCAATCTTCTCTTTGATAGCTTATGCTTTTGGGGTCATATGTAAGAAATCATTGCTTAATCCAAGGTCACAAAGATTTACTTCTGAGTTTTCTTCTAGGAGTTTTATGATTTTACATCTTTCATTTAGGTATATGATCCACTTTGAGTTACTTTTTGTGTGTGGTGTTAAGTTAGGGGTCCAAATCTTATTTTGCATGTGAATTTTCAGTTGTTCTAAACCATATGTTGAAAAGGCTAAGCTTCGCCCATGAAATTTTCTTGGCCCTCTACCTCGGTGCATTTTTATAGTTTAATTGCTTATATTATTACTTTGACCTAGAATTGTTTTATGTCATTCTTCTCTTCCTATTGACTCTTACAAATTAATGCTGTCAAGATTAAATTCAGATGTATCGTCTCAGTGAACATTCACTAACCACCCAAGCTGAATTATTGCTCCCTTTTTTGTGTTGCCATAAATAACATTCATTTTATATCTTGAATATGGCATGTATCTTCTTGTATTTTAATTAGATGTATACACGTCTGTCTTCCTACTGCACTGTGAGCCTCTTATGGGAGGAGTTTCTCATGTATGTGTGCTCAGTACAATGTGTGGTGACTGGTAGGTGCTCAGAGTAAATAGTTGCTGATTAAATAAATGAATGAACGAATAATTGAGTGAAGGAATGAATATCCTAAATGAGAATACATTTCTATCTTATGTTAGTGGATTTTGTTTTTAAAAAGAGCTAAGAGTATTCAGTGAGCAAGGGTTGTCTGGTTGGATAATACTATTTTGGCCAAACTTTGAAGGCCATTCTAAAGGAGGAGATGCACGGTGTTTTGCCAAGAGTAGCAGTGGTGAAATAACTTCTCCAGATACCCCCTCCAAGGAGGATAGCATTTGAATCCATAAACAAGGGCTAGTATGTTTACTTAAATGACTCATTATTTAGTTGTTACCTTTCCCCCCCAAAGATATCTATCTCTGGCCATGGTGATATGACGTATAACACCAGGGTAGGAGTTGTAACTGAGGATTATTATAAAACTCTGATTAATTCATGTCTTCCTTATACCCTCACTGACAAGGGCTAGTATGTTTATTTAAATGATTTATTATTTAGTTGTTACCTTCCCCCCCACCCCCAAACATATCTATCTTTGGCTATGGTGATATGAAGTATAACACCAGGGGAGGAGTTATAACTGAGGATTATTATAAACCTCTGCATGATTCATATCTTCCTTATACCCTCACTGACCTGTCACTGTGCTTCTCTCCCTACTCTTTAGCTCATGAGCCCACGTTTTGTGTCAGTATTCCACATAAGACACCAGAAGCTGAAGCATCATTTCTAGAAGGTCACATTTAGAAAGCCAAGTCACCACTATGGGAAAGCAAATTCCATTTGGGCTTTTCCTTGGCTATTAGCAGAATTAAGCTGATCAAACCTGGCTGTTATTGTGTAAGTTACATTGGAGGACAGGTGATGGATTGACAGAGGCAAGATCTGGCTGTGGCAGAAATCTGAGGTGGCTGGTGCTAATAGACTTTGTGTCCTATATGGATATTAGAAAAAAGTGTGTTGTCCTTTTGCAGGCATCTAGGATCTCCTGGTTCACAGCTAAAAAGGTAAGCCCAAAGAGCTAATGGTCAGGAAAATCAGTTTTAGCTCTAAGCCTGTGCTTAACCAGGACTTGTAGTGTTAAGGCAATTCGTGCTGAGATAGTGAAATTCTATTGTAACCCGTTGTTCAGAGATGAGAAAACACCCATATTATTGGCTTCTAGTGTCACAATGAGAGAGCTCACTTTACACCACTGTGTACTTGGGGGATGTGTTTTGATCTGCAATATAACTGAGTCCCTGGAAAGGCCGGGCACGGGTCTCATGTGGGTTTCTCCTGTATTTATTCCAAATTAAAGCAATAAAAATTAATAAGAATCTTTTGTAGATTGTCAAAAGAAGAGTTAGCCAATTGTCAGCACTGTAGAAAAGCATGTTCTTCTCAATGTATATACGTGGCTTCTGAACGTTGATTGGCAAAGCAGTATTACCACTGTGGGGGATGGGGGGTTGCTGGTGTTTTAGAATTAGTGAATCACAGCCACACAGCAAAAATGGCAATGAAAACTTTCAGCCCATAGATTCAGATGGGCTCTCTGCTGAAATGACTAATAACTGTTGTCCGATCAATGGGTACTAACTACAAAACATCTATAATTGTTTCATGTGTTTAAAGTCACATTTGTTGAAATAAATGATTGCTCATTTACCTAACAAAAATTTGATTTTCATAATTTTCAGAATTCATACAAGGCTTAGCATAGTCAAAGACTATATTCAGTTGAATAACAAATCTACATCAGAATTAAAGATCAAATGCTAACATTATCCACGGTGGGAAGAATAATTGAAAAATTATCAAATAGTTTAAGCTTCTGTTAGGGTAATTTACATAACTTAGAATACTCAGATTGATTAAAAGCATGTGGTAAGTAAAAGTCTAAATGATTTTCATAAATCTTGTTATTTATCCAAGTATGGCATGCTTAGCAAACCTAATCAAGAAAGAAGTTCTTACATAACAACAGATTTGTTGTGAAAATAGACGTAAAACTGAAAACACTTCATACATTTCCTATTTATTTATATAACAATTTTCTATTTATTTAGTCATCAAGAAGGGCATATGCAGACATTTGGTATGTACATAGCAAGAAAGGCATTTTCTATAAATTAGAGTATTTTCTCCACTTCCATTATTTACCAACTGTTCAATATTGCACATTATTTGGAGTTGTTTGCTAGAGCCAATGATGAATGTTGTCTGTCAGCCTATACAATATTTTTCAACTCCAAGGTTATAGGAGCTTATAATGTTTTTTTTTGTTTGTTTGTTTTTTTAATTTTTTTTTAACGTTTTATTTATTTTTGAGACAGAGAGAGACACAGCATGAACGGGGGAGGGGCAGAGAGAGAGGGAGACACAGAATCAGAAGCAGGCTCCAGGCTCTGAGCCATCAGCCCAGAGCCCGACGCGGGGCTCGAACTCGCGGACTGCGAGATCGTGACCTGGCTGAAGTCGGACGCTTAACCGACTGCGCCACCCAGGCGCCCCTTATAATGTTTATTTGTTTTTGAAAGAGAGAGCGGGGTAGGAGCAAAAAGAGAGGGAAACAGAGGATGGAAGCCAGCTCTGTGCTGACAGCAGAGAGCTTGATGCAGGGCTTGAACTCAAGAACCGTGAGATCATGACCTGAGCTGAAGTTGGACACTTCACCCACTGAGCCACCCATGTGCCCCAATATAAGCTTATAAAACAAGCATATTTGTGTCTTGAAAGATCTTAAGATCTCAAAGCTTAATAAAAAAAAACCCAACTTATTTTGCATGTCTCTTATAAAGGAAACCAATATTTTATTCATTCTTCTTTGTTCCTGGTTGTCTCCCCACTCCCCACTGTGTCACTCTTCACAGTCTGACTTGTCTGACTTACGTGTGATTCCCAGGCATTACACAAAGTTTAAGGCCTATGAGATAAGCTTTATAAAATGGCTCAGACTTTGAGGGCTCAACCCCCCAGCCCTCCATTGTGTCAACCCACCACCTGAAAAAGGATGAGGCTAATCCACTGATAGCTAATCAGAAGGGTTTTGCCAAACAAAGAGAGAGTGCTCCTTGCTTTTGAAAGTTTTGGTGTCCCCTTGCTTGGACCTAGTTACAGCCTAAGCAGACTGCAGGGTATTTGAATCCCAGAGACCTTAGGAGGCTGAGGGCCCAAGCCTGAGCCAATCCGGACTGTCCTGCCAAAGCCCACATGGAAGGAGATATAGTTCCTCTATTTGCTCCTTAGAGCAATATTTTTTTTTTTTCTAATTTCACCTTCTTTTGCCCAGGCAATAAGGATACTACCCCAGTGAAGCTAACAGTGTGCATCAAGAATGAAATTCTTTCATGAATCTTGGGGAAGAGAATATCCCATTTTATAATGGTGTCTTTGCCACCTGGGTAAGTTACACAAACTTGTCAGTAAGAAACAATATTGCTGTTAGGTTTTTAAATGAGTGGCCTAAAGTAACTTATGTGGGGTTGGTGGCATAGAAAGAGAGATGTCCAATTCTAAACAGACCACAGCTTTAACATCAAATCGTTTACATACTGCAAAATGATTAGTTCACAGGTAGAACCAGAATATTATGCCCACTTATCCCCTCCTCTCCATTACAGTTTATTGTTCACTTTTTATGCCATTTCTCTTAAAGCATTAGGGAATGTCTTATGGCAGAAATTTTTTATGCAGAAAGTCAAGTTCCTAGAAAACAAAATCGTGCCTGGCTATGTGTATGCATACAATTCAGGGGGTAGGAGAAAAACAAGGCTGAAGTTTGTTTGCTGAGAAAGGATTATGTTAGCTGGGTTTATTGTCTTAATTTCTGCACCTGACTGTGTCACCAACAAGTTGGACTGATTAAACTTATAAGAACACTCATTATAGAAAGGAAATAAGTCTAGCCTGTGGTTGCTCAACTAATGAATAGGGAAAATGGGATAATTTCAAGCTAGTGAAAGAAGAATGTATATAACAAGTATGCTAGACTGTATAAAAGATCTGAAGTCCCTACCACAGTCAGCCCATGTACCTAAAACATTCTATTATTCTTTAATTGACTTGTTTTGTAGGACGTGAAGTCTTAGAGTGAATGTGCTAGTATATTAAATAGAGTAAAATTTCATAAATTTAAACTAAGAAGAATAATTTTAATATGGAATAGTAAAACATTTTTAGAAAGATATTTAAAAATATATGTTAAATGATAAACCTGACTGTAAAAAAAACCGTTTTAAATCATTCTTTAAACATTTTTTTTTAGTGTTTATGTATTTTTTTGAGACAGAGAGACAGGGTGTGAGTGGGGGAGGGTCAGAGAGAGAGGGAGACACAGAATCTGAAGCAGGCTCCAGTCTCTGAGCTGTCAGCACGGAGCCCGATGCGGGGCTTGAACTCATGAACTGTGAGATCATGACCTGAGCTGAAGTCGGATGCTTAACTAACTGAGCCACCCAGGGGCCCCTGTTTTGATCATCCTTAACAGACATGAGCCAAAACACATCAGACTTACTTTCTTTTTTTCTTTAAAAAAAATTTTTTTTTAACGTTTATTTATTATTGAGAGACAGAGAGTGAGCAGGGGAGGGGCACAGAGAGGAGGAGACACAGAAAGGGAAGCAGCCTCCAGGCTCCGAGCTGTCAGCACAGAGCCTGATGCGGGGCTTGATCTCACGAACCGTGAGATCATGACCTGAGCCGAAGTCGGACGCTTAACCGACTGAGCCACCCAGGCACCCCAGACTTACTTTTTTAACCCAAGAGTCCTCCATCCTGCACACCTGGTTTAGAATCACTGCCTGGTGGACGGTGGTTACTAATGGGGGGTGTCACACCTGTAGTTGGGTGGAACAGGAAACAAGATTGGGAACTACTGACCCAGACTGTAAGGCCTTAAACATCTTCCAGACAATTTCATATATACCATTCAATTTCTTTATACGTGGTGCAAAAGTAAGTGTCAGCCTGCTGCTGAACCAAATGGTTACACTTGATTGAAATTATAGATAGTGAAGTTTTAGTTACAGCTTTTTTCTGTTTTGGAAGCATGCATAGGTATGATATAATATTGGCCTGCCTGGGTGGCTCAGTCAGTTAAGCATCTGATTTGATTTCAGCTCAGGTCACAATCTCACCGTTTGTGGGTTTGAGCCCCGCACAGGGCTCTGTGCTGACAGCATGGAGCCTGTTTAGGATTCTCTGTCTCCCTCTCTCTGCCCCTTTCTCTCTCTATCTCTCTCTCTCTCAAAAATAAATAAACATTTTTAAAAAAGATACGACATAATGTAGAAAATGTAGAAAAGTGAAATAAAAGACAATACATTTCACCCGTAATCCCATCGCCTAGAGTCATTGTTGTCATTTTGGGTGTACATTTATGGCAGCTAGTCTGAGCCTAACTGCCCCAGTTTGCCTAGGACTGAGGAGAGTTTCCCAGATATAGGACTTTTGGTGCTAAAACTGACTAAGTCCGGGGCAGAGTGGGATGAGGTGGTTACCTTACAGTAGTCTCCAAACTGAGATTAACACAAGAACTGCTTGTTTTAGCCAGTCATCTCAGGCAACTCATGGAAAAGAGAGAGAGAATGAGCTAGTTGTTTTAAGCTGCTAAATTTGGGCGTGGTTTGGTTCTATCTACTTATCTGTCTATTTTATACAAGGGCTTTGTAACTGGATTTAAAATCTAGCAGTATATTATAGATATATGTTCATATTTTAAACTAGTGCTCTACAATAACAGTTTTAATGCCTGCGTACAATTCTCCTGAAGGGAGGCAGGGACTGCAATCTGTTTAATAACTCCCATATCATTAGACATTTAATTTGCTTCTCATTTTGTTGCTTTTCCAAGCAAAGCCGTCCCAAATACCCTTACAGCTTGATATTTGCATACAAACTCCACGATTACTTCTTTAAGATTGATTCTTAGAAGTGGAATTGCTGAGTAGAAAGGTATTATTTTGAAGGCTTTTGCTGAATATTGCCAAAGTGCCCTTCTTATATGTTGTGCCAATTTACAGATCTACTGATCTCATGTAAGAATGCTTGTGTTGCAAACACTGGTTTTGCCACAACCAGACAAGCTCCCAAACTCTGTCAACCTGACGAATTAACGAGACTTTCTTATATTCTATAGTTAGCCTCAGACACACCACAGTGAGATTCCTCTGGTCAATTTAAATTGTGCCATGAGAATATGTTCTGTGCAACAGCTCCTGATGTTTACATAAGTTATTACTTAAGCCCTCAACATCATCAAATATTTATTTAACATCCACCATAGGTTAAGAATTGCAACCAGAGGTCCCTGTGCAACTTAGAATCTGAAGGAGAGAACAGAGGCAGTATTCTTAATCTTTGCCTTGGGAGTGTTTTTAGTGACTTCCTTCTTTTATTTCCTCTATATAATCACATCACAGGAAAACTGTCCTGAAATTTAGAAAATTAAGCATTTTACATCATGAAATATAAAGTACCTTCAGAAAAGAGAAAAATACATATGCACGGGTTAATAAATGGTTAAAAACTGAATTTCTGTGTAACTACCATCCAACTGAAGAAACAGAACATTATCAATACCTGAAAATCACCCTCTCCCTTCCCATGTATCTTTATGGAGTTCTAATCCAGAAGAGTAATCATTATAACTCTGTGGTGATCATTTCTTTTCTTTCCTCTCTTGTTCTACCATTGTTTAGTTTTGTCTGCTTTTAGTTTTATATCAAGAAAATCATAATGACTCATTCTTCTGACTTGTTGTTTTTGCTCAACATTATATAAGATTCATCCATTTTATTGTGGGTAGTTGTGTAATATTCCACATTATAAACATGCTATAAATTTTAATCCATTCTACTGTTGATAGATTTGGGTTGTTACCAATTTTTGGCCTTCAAGCCAGTCCATGACATAATCATGAAGCAAATACTTTGAAGTAATAGACTTCAGATTAGATGCATAAATAAATCTAATCTTTAAAAGGCTTAGTTCTTGGGGTACCTGGGTAGCTCAGTAGGTTAAGCATCTGACTCTTGATTTTGGCTCAGGATATCCCACTGACAGTTTGGAGCCTGCTTGGGATTCTCTCTCTTTCCCTCTCTCTCTCTGCCCCTCCCCCGTTTGCTCTCGGTCTCTCAAAATAAATAAACTTAAAAAAAAAAAAAAGACTTCATTCTTTTGTGATTAGTTTTTCTCCTCCAGTGCTTTCAACTTTGATAATTTGCTTAAATTATAGGTTTGACTGTGAATCCTATTATATTGAATCTTCTTTAGTTATAACTGTTCAATGAAGGTTTTTTTCCTTCCTACCTATGGAATTGTGTAGGTACAGGAAACACTCATAATGGATGGCCACTGCTGCAATTACCTGGACTCTTTCCTCCTGCCACAGTTGCTGTTCTTAGTGAAAAACTTGGAGTTTCTGGAAAATTGATGGGTTCAGAAGTGGGTGGGGTTAAAGGAACTGACCTGGGAGAGAAAGTAGATCCACCAAGTTAGAGACTTACCTAGATGAGAAAATATCATATTTTAAGAAAGCAGTTATCTTGTGGAAAGTTGGGGAGTCATCACTATCTAGAAAAATGGAATTTTTACCTGATTCAAATTGGGTCCAAATCTGTTTCCACCACCTAACGGTTATATGATGATGACTGATTTACCCATCTGAGAATCTTTCATCTTTTGCAAAACCAGGATGATAAAACCTTTCCTAAGAAATTAGGGAGTGAATGCAAGTGGTTAGGAGGTATTTATGATTTGAAATATAGCATGTTGATAATATTCAGCTGTTGGCTTTTAAAAATAACTTTTAAAGTTTAAGAAAATTTAGATATAAAAATGACATATAAAAATGATATAAAAATGGGGCATCTGAGTAGCTCAGTCGGTTAAGTGTCTGACTTCTGCTCAAGGTCATAATCTCACTGTTTGTGAGTTCAAGCCCTGTGTCGGGCTCTGTGCTGACAGCTTGGAGCCTGGAGCCTGCTTCAAATTCTGTCTCCCTCTCTCTCTATTCCTCCCCCACTCATGCTCTGTCTCTCTCTCTCTGTCTCTCTGTCTCTTTCTCTCACTCTCTCTCAAAAATAAATAAACATTAAAAAATTAAAAAAATTAATATACAAATGTAGATAAAAAGCATTTAATTTAGGCTTAAATTTCTTCTGATTAAACATGTAAAAGTATTTTCAAATCTCTCATGTTGGAAAAACTATTGCTCTGTGCCATTTTATTTTTGTCTCTTTGGGTTGAATAGAGTATTTATCATGTAACTTAATAAGTCAATGGACAGATTCTTCACAAAATGATCAGAATGAAAGATTAAAAAACAGCATCAAATAGGGGCACCTGGGTGGCTCAGTCGGTTAAGCGTCTGACTTCTGCTCCGGTCATGATCTCATGGACCATGAGTTGGAGCCCCGCGTCGGGCTCTGTGCTGACAGCTCAGAGCCTGGAGCCTGTTTCAGATTCTGTGTCTCCCTCTCTCTCTGACCCTCCCTCGTTCATGCTGTGTCTCTCTCTGTCTCAAAAATAAACATTAAAAAAAATTTAAAAAACAGCATCAAATATAAAATCACAACTTTGTATATAAAACAGTATAATCCATTTTATTATATTTGTTTCTTTCCATCTCTTGAAAATACACAAATTTGTAAGAGCCTTAAAACTTGCGTAAAGGTAGGTGGGAATAGGAAAGTAATGTGAAATATCTCAGATTTAAGTAGTTACATACAAGCAAAATCTTTATCCCCTCATATGTTAGATGATTACATGTAAATTGATTGTATTTATTTTATATCTTAATCCTGCATGAATGAAGTAAAACTGAAGGTACTATTTATATTTAGAAATTCATAACAGTTGGAATGAAAGAACCAGTTCCACACTTAACTTATATGCTTAATGTAAAAAAAATGAGGGAGATAATTAAATATTGGTGAGATGATGTAATAACTATGATTTTGTCTTAAAAAAGCTGCTGTGAAGGAGAGTGGGGAAGAGTAAGAGCTAGAGATAAACGGTACTGGATAGAAGTTGGTGGTTGGAAGAGGTTGAGGATTAGGTATGGTGGGTTCGTTATGCTATTATCTTTACTTCTGTGTGTGTTAAAAATATGTAAAGGCAAATGTAAAGATAAAAGAGGATCAAATAAGATAGTGAATTTATAGTGTTAACTCCATTTCTAGTACACAACGGACTTAATTAATGTAACCTCTTCACCTTCCATGATAGCTAGGTGAATAGTGGCATTAAAGGAATGGCAGGTTTGATTGTGGAGAGCAGAAATGGAAATACATTTTATTAGGTGCTAATAAGTGTGGTAGGTTTTAGAGATGCCGCGGCTGATAAGACTTGGTTCTTATTTTTTAAGGAGCTTTGGGCTAGAGGGAGAGAGAATGCAACACTAGGAGAGCAGTCTCACAGCAGTGATGGGGTGAGGAGGCTTACTCTAGTATTCAGGAAGTGGGACAGGGTTATGGAAAGAATGATGTGTGGCTGTCAAAGCAAGCTTTGCCTGTTTTAGAATTTTTCTTTGAACCAGCTTCATGTCCAGAAAAAAGGGAGAGGGAGAATCTCTTCTCCTTTTAAAATTTGTTTTTTCTTGAGTCATGTAGCTTTAATTCTACAAATCAAGAATTCATGCTATTACTCTTAGTTTCCTTGGACAGCTAGACTACAGAGTAAGCAGGAATTTGGGAGCTAACTCTATAATGTCCCAAGTCTAAAATGGGTGATGGACGTTGAGGAGGGCACTTGTTGGGATGAGCACTGGGTGTTGTATGTAAGCAATGAACCACGGGAATCTACCGCAAAAACCAAGAGCACACTTTACACACTGTATGTTAGCCAATTTGACAATAAATTATATTAATAGATAAATAAATAAAAAATAATAAATTATATATATACATATATATACATATATATGTATATATATGTACATATATATGTATATATACATACATGTATATGTATACATATGTATATATGTATATATACATATATATGTACATATATGTACATATATATGTGTGTGTGTGTATATATATATATATATATATATATATATATATGTATATATATGGTCCCATTTCACTGAGGAGGTTCTTACCTCTGTATGAATTCTCTATCAGAATTGAAAAGCTATCCAGTAGGAGCTAAACCAGGCCAAACACCATAGTGGATGTCATATTTGGGTAGCAAACTGCATGCCAGGAGAAATAAAAAGACTGACTGAATGTGTCAGAGTAAGAAACAGACCACCCTTTCAAAATTCTGAGTGCTGTTCAAATGCCTGACAAACGTATATGAATGTTGTCGTGTTTCTGTATAGGAGAAACAACAGAAACTGGGAGACTCAGTGGGTATTCATTCTCATCCATAAACTACTGGTCTTAGGTCCCTTGTCAAAGTGTATGAGCAGCCTCAATAGTTTGGTTGTGGTACTGTGTTTAATTTAGTTTTTCTGACTTCTATTCACCTTTAGTCAGCCACTCTGGTCTCCACTGACGGGTTAGAGGAGGATGGCCTTTAAATCATGATGCAAACAGCATCTCCACCACATGAGGTGCATTTTTGTGGTTAAGTAGTTTTTTAAACTGTCCCTTCCAAAGTTAGGGATAATGAAGAACAATTTCTAAATTTTATCAGATTCAGTGTTCTAAGGATTCCAGATTCTTGGTGGAAAAATCTGTCACAAGGGATCTATGTCCAATGAATTCGGCAGGAAGACTGACGTGAATCAGAGACTGTTCCCATGAGACTCACTAAACTTATTTCAGATGGTTTCCATTATGTGGGATGTGCCACTAAAAGTCTTTGTAAAATGAAGATAGCAGTGCCTGTCTTGTTGGAGGCTTAAAAGACATACACATAGAACATTTAGCACAATGCCTTACACAAAAACAACCCTTGTTGCCGATATATTAGGAACCTAATGTTGTCTTCACTGTTGTAAGGATAGGCAGGGCTTATGAGTAACTATCAGATAAATAGCTGATAAAACTAGCTAGAGGGCAGACAAAAAGTGTACAGCTGGATAGGCATGCTGATACATTGTTGGCTTTCTACTTGGTTCACTGATGACTTGAATAGACTCAGTCTTGCCTGTGGGTGTCCCTCAATGTGAACCAATAGGTGGGTTTCTGTTCGTTTTTTATTTTTCTGTTTCAGTGCCATTTAATGGTGCTCTAGTCCAAGAGGAGAACTTGATGATCCCAGTTGTTGATGAATATCCTGTGTGTATTTAGTGTTCATATATGCATATTGGTATACGAACTTGGTCTTTGGTGGTTTATTTCTCCTCAGTCCAGAGCAATGTGCTGACTCTAAAAAAAGTTCAGTGATACCTGAAGTGTGCTTCCACAGAGTATAATAAATACTTTGGGTTTTGCAGGCTACATACAATCTCTGTTGCATATTCTTTCTTTCTCTTTCTTTCTTTCTTTCTTTCTTTCTTTCTTTCTTTCTTTTTTATTTTTTTTTAATCTTTATTTATTTTTGAGAGAGAGGGAGACAGAGAGTGAGCAGGGGAGGGGCAGAGAGAGAGGGAGACACAGAATCCACAACAGGCTCCAGGCTCTGAGCTGTCAGCACAGAGCCCAATATGGGGCCCGAACCCATGAGCCATGAGATCATGACCTGAGCCAAAGTCAGACACTCAACCGACTGAGCCACCCAGGCACCCCATCTTTCTTTCTTTTTTAAAAAAATAATCCTTTAACAATGTAAAAATCATTCACTCAGGGATAGGGAGTGGGGAGGTGGTAGGAGAGAGGTAGTAGATAAAATTGAGGCCAGAGGCTCTAGGGCTGTAACTTGCCTACCTTGTATGACCTCCCAATGGTACCTAATGAAAACACGTGAGTTTGCTATACAGGCTCTCAGGAATCAGTGTGGGCTGACTGATTTTACATTCCTGAGTCATTCTCTGGGTGATAGGGAGTTGAATTGGTCAAGTCACCACCCAAACCCCTTTTGTAGCCACATTATTAGGGAGTAAAGTTAAGGTGACTATACATTTCTTTGCTGGACCAAGTAGTGGTCCACTCACCATTACTTAGTGAGTGTCATGAGTCGTGTGGTAACAATTTGTGAAGTCCTGCGAGATGAAAGGCAAAATCATAAATGTTAATTATAACCATTGTTTTGATGAAAGGAGGATTATGGAAGCACAGAAGCCTCTAAATCTACCTACTAAACCGTGCTCCAGCTCTAAAGTTCTTGAATGTAGGGGCTAAATTATATTAGAAAAAAAACCTCTATGGGATTCTTCTGTGGTCTGAAGTCTAATAAAGGACTGACTTTTCATATGACATTATTTTAAAATACCTTCCAAAGCTTTCAGAGTCATTTTCATGAGAAAAAAAAAATCAAGACAGAAACATTTTAAGCTATTAGTGCTTTTCATCAGGAATGCAGTAATAGAGTCAGGTTATTGGTGCAAAGCCCCAGACTTCAGTGTTAAAATGAACCCCATCTACAGGGTGAAATTTTTAAGGAGGTATAAAACACACAAGGCTCTTTGAAGTAGTTATGAAAAAGAAGAAAAAAACTTGAATAAACATATTTTTCATATTTTATATGTGTTACTATGGAGAAAAATAATTAGAAAGTTACTGAGTGACTTCATTTAGATCAAAATGTTTCTTTTGTGCATTGCTACACTAGCCAAAAAGCCATAAACTGCGGGCAGAAGGTGCTGATTATTTATCCTTACAAATGTCATCTCTTAAAGTCCCAATGCTTGAAAAAGAAAACGGGTGATGTGTCAAGGAGACCTGTTTTGAAATAAAAGGGGATGGTAAAATTCAAAGTGTATTGGTGGGTGATTAAGTTTTAATTTGTACATAGACTTGTAAAAAGATTGGACCAAAAGATTGGTTTTTGTATCATTTTCTGATAAAAGTAAAAATTATAAAATATGGAAAATAAAAAAAATCATACATCCCAACACTCAGAAAAAAAGCCATCATTAAATGTTTTCTCTATCCATCTATTTTTAACAAAATTAGTTGACACTATGAATATTATATTATAACTAGTTTTTTTTTTTTTAATTTTTTTTTCAGTGTTTATTTTTGGGACAGAGAGAGACAGAGCATGAACGGGGGAGGGGCAGAGAGAGAGGGAGACACAGAATCGGAAACAGGCTCCAGGCTCTGAGCCATCAGCCCAGAGCCCGACGCGGGGCTCGAACTCACGGACAGCGAGATAGTGACCTGGCTGAAGTCGGACGCTTAACCGACTGCGCCACCCAGGCGCCCCTAGTTTTTTTTTTTTTTTTAACTTAGTATATCAGATCATCTTTGTGTGCTATCCATTCATTAATTTTTATTGAAAGCCATCTGGGGTCGCCTGGGTGGCTCAGTCGGTTGAGCGTCCGACTTCGGCTCAGGTCATGATCTCACAGCTCGTGAGTTCGAGCCCCCGTGTCAGGCTCTGTACTGACAGCTCAGAGCCTGGAGCCTGCTTCTGCTTCTGTGTCTCCCTCTCTCTCTGCCCCTAACCCACTCGCATTCTGTCTCTGTCTCTGTCAAAAATAAATAAACATTAAAAAAAAATTAAAAAATTAAAAAAAAAAGAAAGCCATCTAACCACCAAATGATCTTTGGTAAGATCATGGTAATGACCACACAGTTTTGAGGTTATGAATATACTACAGTTTGCCTAATTGATATATTTGGCTGGAGTGACAGAAACTGATGAAAACCTGTTCCTCCTCCCAATTTGGATGGATCTATAAATCTCATGCCTCTGGGATAAGTTACTTAAGTCACTCAAAAAATACTTATCCAAAAAAGGGAACTTGGTGGCTCTTGACATAGGTTGGCTTCAGAGTCACCTGGATCCAGAACTGGAAGTATCAGGACCGTCTTCCCATTTCTCTGCTGTAAGTCTTGGCTTCTTTTGTTGCTGCTTACTCTCTGTCACATCAGATGGCTTCTTGAATGGACATAGCCACAGGAGCTCTGGAGTTATAGGACAGTCCCCAGGGAAGGCTTAGCAATGGCAAAGAAGAGGGAGCTCTTTCGCCCACCTTCAGTTTGTGGAACCTTTGGAAAAGAAAGGCCTACAAAGGCTCACCTTTGGGTAGTTGCTCACTTCTGGACCAATTGCTATAGAACCAGCCAATTACTCCAATTGCCTGGGCTTTAGTCACGGACCTCCCTGTGGTCAGCGCGATAGCCAGAGGTGTGAGATTTATAGAACCATCTAAATTAGGAGGGAGAACAGTTTTTCTTCATAGGGAGTGAGGGGAGGCTGGTCCAAGAGGACTGCAAAATATGGTGCTTTGCAGGCAAATATAAGCCTTATCCATTATGTAAACTGTTACCACTTTATGCAATTAAATGTTTATGTTTATAGTTAAATCTTGAGCAAAAGTTTAAAAATAGAGATTAAGTTGGTTGCTACAGAAATCTGTTGCGTTTGTTCTAAACAACTTCAGGGGATTAAAACAAAGTATTAGAGTGATGCTACATAGTAAAAACTGAAGAATTATCACTCCCATGCTATTTTATTCCAAGCCTTCTTAAAAATTGAGTGTTCTAGCTTCTAAGTACTTGGCTTTTCCTGTTATTTCATAAATTGGTTTCAATTTCACCAACTCCTATTTCCTGAATTAAGAACTTCCTGTATTAAGAAGTTCATTACCTAAATTACAACTTGCTGTAAGCATTCCACATATGAGCCAGCAAAACTTGAAGTTGTCCTGGGGTCTGAGAAAGACTCCTTTCATCTGTTCTCTCAGTGAATCAGGTTTGTACGTTGATGAAATATAGTACACAGTATTGCTCCCAACTTCCCCATATTGTTAAGTACAGTGTCTTTTAGGTAGTGAAAGGCCTAGGAGGAAATTGGGGGGGGGGTCTGAGAAGTCTAGAAAGAGGGGTGCCTTAGAAGAAGATCTTCACATGATTAAGCATGCAGTTCTTACCTGCTCTCACCTCCAAAAAGCAACAGTGACCACAGACTGACTTCTGCCTCTAGCCACCAAACCTCCCTCAGGCAATTCTTCAAGCAGTAGCCATTCAAAAATAATCGTCTTGTTTATTTTATTTTGCTGGGTCTTTTTTGAACTTTCATGTATCTTTAACATATCACTTCATTGCTTATTTAGGCTAGAGTGCGGGTTTAGGGCAGTGCAGAAGGAAAAACATTATTCGTATCTGATTCTGTACAATATCGAGTGCTGCATACAAATATGCCCACCAATGAGTTCATTAAATAATTAAGTAATTGGTGTTTTAAGTGTGTTTTACTATGCAGGAATCCTTGATGCATTGTTTTATAGACACCGAAGAGTGTTTCAGTGGTATTTGGGGATATTGGTTGGGGTTTTCAGACACACTGGGAACACCTTATTATTCTTTCCATTAAAAATAATGGATTTATAGTTCCTGTCATCCAAAAATTAGCTAACCCATTTTTGTAAAAGGATTTAAGCTTACTATGCAACATATTTTTCAGGATGGGATAATGAGGCATTCCTGTATAAACTAAATTTGGATATTATTCTGATTAAACCACAGTGAATGCCTCATAACTGAAATATAGTGCATTATGGGTGACCCCTCCCCCTCATTCCTTCTCCTAGAATAAAATCTAGGAGAATTTAATGACTCCTTTTTGCATAAATTCTTGGAGGGTAAGGTCAGCAGGCTATTCACCTTTGCATATGAAGGGGATCAGAATATGCCACCCCAAAAATGCCATGTGGTATAAGGATTATTTTGAGCTAAAGGCAATTAAGAAAGAGCAAACACAGAAGGAGCTCCTGCCCTCCCCCTTTCTGCCTAAAAGCAGAAAGTATACATGTCTCTTTTGTAAAGGAAGTTTCCCTTTGTAAAGTTAGTTTTCTCTTCTGAATCTCTTGGATGATTCTTATCACCTCAGGTGACTTGAGACATGCCAAACCTTACCTTTTTGTCTGGTCTCTTCATCACCCTTTGTTAAAATGGTATATAAGAACCTGGGTCTCTTTGTTTAAAAAAATTTTTTTACATTTATTCATTTTTGAGAGACAGAGAGAGACAGAGCACAAGCGGGGGAGGGGCAGAGAGAGAGGGAGACACAGAATTCAAAGCAGGCTCCAGGCTCCTAGCTGTCAGCACAGAGCCTGACGCGGGGCTCGAACCCACGGACCGCGAGATCATGACCTGAGCCGAAGTCAGACATCTAGCCGACTGAGCCACCCAGGCGCCCCAAGAACCTGGGCCTCTTTGGAACCTGGGTCTCTTTTCTGTGAAGCTGAAGCTGCCCGCCCCCCCCCCCCCCAATGTGTGTAGGAAATAATCCTTTTTTTTCTATTCTGTCTTTTGTCAGTTAAATTCACAAGTTCCAGTCACTGAACCTAAGACAGTAGAGGAAAGGTTTTTCCCCCCTCCCCTACACATAGCACACAGTGTGCTACAGCATGTGCTCCATATATTATTATTTTTTTAAATTTTTTGGGGGGCGCCTGGGTGGCTCAGTCGGTTAAGCGGCCGACTTCGGCTCAGGTCACGATCTCGCGGTCCATGAGTTCGAGCCCCGCGTCGGGCTCTGTGCTGACAGCTCAGAGCTTGAAGCCTGTTTCAGATTTTGTGTCTCCCTCTCTCTGACCCTCCCCCGTTCATGCTCTGTCTCTCCCTGTCTCAAAAATAAACAGGGGAGGGTCAGAGGAAGAGGGAGACATAGAATCTGAAACAGGCTCCAGGCTCTGCGCTGTCAGCACAGAGCCCAACACGGGGCTCAAACTCACGGACCGCGAGATCATGACCTGAGCCAAAGTCGGCCGCTTAACCGACTGAGCCACCCAGGTGCCCCTCCATATATTATTTTTAAAGAGATAAAAATTGTTTTATTTAATCTATCTTGATACCAGTTCTGTCTGCATGTTCTAAGTAGGAATCTGGAAATTTTATACTAATTTTAGCAAACAAATGGTCAAATTAGATAATTCACACACTGCAAATGGATTAGGTTTTGATATATATGTGTATATATACACACATATATATATATATATACATTTTTTTCCTGTATCTGGGATACTACCTGAAACTACTGATACCCATTGGCAATTCATAAAAACATGAGGAAATCGTTACCCCATCCTTGATGAGTAATGAAATGTGATTGGTTGTAGAAATATTTATACTGATGTTGGTACTTGGGAGAAGTATAGGGCTTAAAAGAGGTGATTCCTAAAAGTTAGAAAAAAGGTAAGATTAAAACCTTAGGTAAGGCTTTAGAGGGAAGTTATGATGGGAAGGTGGATGGGGAACAGAGTCAGGTGGGGACTTGGAGGCTGACAGAACATGGTGGGCTTAAAGATGGCACGAGGAAGCCATGGAGAATGGGCAGTCTGGTGTGGAGCTCTGTCGTGAGAATAATAGATAAAGGAGTGGAACTGAGTGGAATCCACAGAATCCACAGAATTGTGATTTGGGTGGCTGGAAGGAAGATGGTTTCAATCAAGAATCAAGAGGTGGACCTGGAATTGAGGAACAAACAGTTTTCCTTCACCCTTTCCCTACCCACCCCCCACCCTGAGGCCATGAAAATTGACAGAACTATTACTTCTTAGGAAGTAGATGTGAAGGTGAACCAGAAGTGGGACTTAAACAGGATCATTAAAATCCTGTGTCCATCTAGGTCAAGTTCAGTAAGCCCAGGTCCCTGGATATTACCCAATTTGTATCCTTTGATATCACCTCATTGTTCCGAGTTTATTCTAAGCAGTGACCATATGGGTATATTTTAGAGCACACAGGACAGGAGGAATACTCTAGAGGAATAAGAATATTTTAGAAAGGAGTGTCTGGGTGACTCAGTTGGGTAAGCATCTGACTCTTGGTTTCAGCTCAGGTCATGATCTTGCAGCTCATGAGTTCCAGCTCTGAGTAGGGCTCTAGAGCAAGGAGCCTGCTTGGGAATCTCTGTCTCCCTCTGTCTCTCCCCTCCCCTGCTTTCTCTCTCTCTCCCTTTCTCTCAGGATAAATAAATAAACTTTAAAAAAAAGAATATTTCAGGAACATGGTCTCTGGAGAAGAAACCCCCAATTCTTGAGTAATAATGGCATTAAGTTAACTAACAGTGGACATTCAGATCAGGGCTTCTTCACAGAAGCTTTAAGGACTATTGTTCAGATAACAAGACTATCAATTCTGAGGTTTTAAAAAATGCTGAATTTATCTTGTTTAGCAAGGGAGATGGAATATTGGAACATGGTTTACTTGAGGATTGCTTGATCGGGATTTATACTTTTCTGAGTCAGAGGGTTTGTTCTAAAGGAAGGGAGAAAACGTTTTATTAGCTCTAACAGAATTGGGGAATGATATGAATTGGCTCTTGTACCAAAGCTGGGCTGCTTTAACCTACTCAGCTTAAAGCTGTTTCATTTTGTTTGTATAATCCCTGATAGGGTTTCAAAAATCCCAGTTCCTCAAGGTCCATGATTTAAAGAATAACATTTCTTAGAACTATGCCCCTGATGCTTACCACAGAAGGAGATTTATAGTTTTGACCATATTCAGTCAGGCAGACCAAGAAATAATTTGAATTATGTGGTCTAACCATGTTTATTGATCAAATTAACTGGAAAATATTTGAATCTGTTATTCATCTGGTGTTATAAAGACTCAACCTTTAGCAAAACCTAATACTCCTTTGTTAAGAGTGTTAAGAATGGAGAGTCTCAAGTAGGTTGTGTGTTTCAGGAGTATTAACCATGGGTTATGGAGTCTGAGCCAGGGAGATTCCAAAGTATGTTAGAACAGTCTGTTCCATTTCATGAACTTTTGTTAAGCACATGATAATCATATCATACCTACTGTTGTTATGTGCCAGTATGCCCGATGCTTTATGTACTCTCTAATTCTCAACAATCCTACAAGAAGGTAAGGGTATTGCTATTACCATTTTACAAATGAGAAATCTGGGGCTTAGGTAACCCACTCGAGGTCATGCAAGTGGTAAATAACTGAAACGGAAATTTAACAAGGATCCTTCTGATTTCAGATTCTGTGATCAAACCCCTGGACCTTGCCCTTGCCTCTCTCACTGTCTGTGTGAATCTATTACAAGTTAGTGCCCGTTCTGTCATGGGTTTATTTTGAAGAGTGCACTTTAGCACAGGACAAATAATTCACTAAGGAAATAATCACTATCCAGTTTAGGCCCTC
Source organism: Felis catus (assembly GCF_018350175.1). NCBI lineage: Eukaryota > Metazoa > Chordata > Mammalia > Carnivora > Felidae > Felis > Felis catus. The sequence goes on along the minus strand of NC_058371.1, from coordinate 100,703,907 downwards.
CATTAGGATGCATAACTATACCTTCAGTGTCCTAGTATAGCTCATGGGACAAACTCCTTTCAACTAAATCATCAAGCACTACATCACCATCTATCCTTTGGGTGAGAAGGAAAAAAACACTATTCGGGTTCATCCTGTGGACAGAGCGAGGTATCGGTAAAAGGTGTCTCTTCATAGTTATTATTCTTTACTCTTTTAGTCCCTCTCCTTTACCCATAGTTTGAAGTCCAATAGTGCTTCTAATCTGGACAAGAATCACCAACAGTAATAATTCATACTGAGGTTTTAGTGACTAAGTGCATCACTAAACGTTTTGTCTTCTTTTCAAAGAGAAAAAAAACAGAGGAAGACAATGGCTAACACAGAGAAAGCAACTATTAGCAGCACGGATCTTTGGGCACTCATTAGTCATAAACATCTAACTTTTTAATATACTTGAAGGATGGCAGAATATGCCTCCCCAAAATATGCTATTTGGGCATACAGATTATTTTGAGCTAAACAAGGAGTGCCTGGGTGGCTCAGTTGGTTAGGTGTCTGACTTTGGCTCAGGTCATAATCTTGCAGTTCATGAGTTCAAACCCCACCTCGGTCTCTGGGCTAAAAAACAGCTCAGAGCCGAAAGCTGCTTTGGCTTCTGTGTGTCCTTCTCTCTCTGCCCCTCACCTGCTTGCTCTCTGTCTTTCAAAAATAAATAAATAATATTTTGAGCTAAAGGCACTAAAAGATAGCAGGTGCAAGATGGGCCCTCTGATCTCCCCTTTTCTTCCTGAAAGCAGGAGATAAAACTCCCCTGGGAAAGATGCCCTCCCTCTAGCTGGAGGAAAGGAACATTCTTATCACCGGAGATGGGGAGTGAAGGCTGAGAGACATCTGTACAAGCAGACCTTGTTAAAATAACTCTTATCTTCCTTTGGTCTCCCGTATGTTTCAGTTACTTTTCTGCAATTGCCTCTCTTTGTTCAACCTAATATATATGCACTTAGGTTTTGCTACTTCTTTGCATTTTCATTTCCTTATGAAGGCTCCTGTGTCTTATAAAACTTACATTAAACAAATCTGCTTTTCTCCTGTCAGTCTGTCTTATGTGAGTTTAATTCTCAGGCCCAGCCAGAGACCCTATGAGGGTAGAGGTTAGGTTTCCGCCCTGCTACAGTACCTGCAGTACTGTTCCGCCTTGCAAAGTGAAACAGAATCCACTTCTTTCCCCCAAGCAGCCTGTATTTCAAAACAGGAGACAGGCAAGGCAAGAGTCTCATGGCAGAGGCATCACTGGAGTCATGCACAGGTGCTCAGAGCACATAGGGAATGTGTGGGGGTGTGTGTGCAGCAGTATTACTGGGAAGCAGTAGCTTCCTTTTGGTAGACATCACATTAGTAAGGCTGACATTATTCCCACTGTGAGATGTGAAGGTCAAATACCTCTCACAGCTTTCGGCTGTGTGCGGCAACCTCACTTCAAGAGGCTGTTGAATCAGCATGTCCATGTGATGTTTCAGGGTGCGTCCTTGGGCACAGGAGTGGGGATGAGAGGTGGTGTTCTAAATGTCAAGAGAGTCATCAGCACCACAGTAGAAGTTTCCAGAGATTCCTGCCAGACCCAGTGTAAAGATGCAGGGGTAGAGTAGTGATCTCTTTTTGAGAAACTTCTATAATAAATTAGGATTGGGGGTTAAGGTGAACCTGTTTTTAGCTTCTGAAGACTCACGTTTGTGAAATTCACATTCATGAATTTGGGGGAAATAGAAAGAGCTTTTGTCAGGTTGTCAGTTCTACCCTTTGTAGGGGACCATTTTTTGTGGTTCAGGCTATTCATACATTCTGATGGTGTTTATTTTTAATTATCTTGATGGTGTTTCTCTTGATTATTTAGTGAATAGCTTTTCATTTCTTTGAACATAGTTAGAAGGTCTTATTAGTATGAAATTCCTTGCATTTTGCGGAGTAAATGCAGAGATCTTAATGATTTGGGACTCAATCCATGTGTAAGATACTGTCATTTTTCAGGGCCAGATGCTGAATCTGCCCAAACCACGTTCTTACTATTCAAGAGTCATTCCATTGAATTAAGTCTCTCCCCTCACGCCACCATTTCTTGTAGAGGTCTATTTGTGTGATTTGGCTATTACAACATTAGTTCATGAAGACCCATAACTAAATAATATAGGACTATTATTATTATTTTAAAATATTTTTAAAGTGTTTATTTATTTTGAGAGAGACAGGGAGGGAGGGGCAGAGAGAGAGGGAGACAGAGAATCCCAGGCAGGCTCCACAATGTCAGTGTTGAGCCTGAATGGGGGCTTGAACTCACAAATTGTGAGATCATGACCTGAACTGAAATTAAGAGTTGGACACTTAACCAACTGAGTCACCCAGGCGCCCCAAGATTATTATTACTTTTAAAGAAATTAGAGAGCCAAAAAGAGGAGATGTCAGAGAGAGCATGTGGTAAAGCGAAAATTGGGAAAAGGAAGTGTACTGAGGGCTTCTAGAAAGCATTGGCCAACTCTTGACAAGGAACTCTATGAAAAATAACCAGGACTAGGAGACAGACTGTCTGTTTTGTGGTTTTGCATTGACTGAGCCTTTTAAGATTCCTAGGGCAGATGATTTTCTTTGCCTTCTTAGGAAGATGCGAAATTTATAGTAAGTACCCTCAAATTAAATGATGCTATAGTCAGACAGTCAATTGGTTTTGGCATTACATTCAGTCATAAAACTTGTAATATTAAAAAAATAAAGCATGATAAAACAATGCCCTTAGAATGAGTATAGTTTTCTTTTTAAAAATGTTTACCTCAAACATTTAAAAATGTTTACCATTTCTCATGGGGAAATGATTGAACTGTATTAGACTCCAAGTGCAAAAACAGTATTCACTCTCACTTTCTACCTTTTGTTTAACAACAACAACAACAACAACAACAACAACAACAACAACAAACTACTCCTAACATAACTTACAGCAGCGGTTCCCACACTTGGCTGATGATCAGAACACCACAGCATTTATTACAGATTCCCAGGAATCTATTCTAGAGCTTCTGTATCAACATCCAGGAGTGGGGCCCCAGGAATCTGTATTTTTAAAAAGCTGTCCGTGTGATGCAGATATTCAGGCAGATTTTAGAACCACGGCCATAAAACAAACAGGGATTTACATTCTCAGTCTTATCTCAGCATCTCATCGAATGTGCTCCTATAATGGTCTAAGGTAATAATGACCTTGTGGTAGGCTATTTCCTGTTGATTAATGACCAGTTGGAAGAAGTTGTCTCTAGGATCTTTCAATTCAGACTGCCAATAATTACCCAACTAAAGAGATGCCTGCAGTTTAAATGCGTCCAGTTTTCTCCACAAGAAACACTGCACTCCTAGACTGCCTTAATTGCATTTCTTTTCCTAATTCATCTCTCCAGTGCCACGGTTGCTCTAAAACAGAAAAACACAAACAAGAGGATCAAAGTGTATGTCTGTGCTGGAACCAACAGATGTAAGAGAGGCTGGGAGAAGATTTAGCCCTTGGGTGGATTTTGCTGAAATGTTCTATTTGTGCAGCAGTGATTCGTACCAGGTCATGTGAACTAGGTTGCCCTCAGTCTCTTCATAGATTACACCCCATTTCCTTTACCGTGCTGCTAAGTAATTCTTAGGGAATTATTCTCCCTCAAACTTCTCTCTGCTAACAGAGTGATCTGCCACACATGCTTCCACTTCATGTACTGCGGGACAGCCGGTGGCTTCATAAAGCTGCCTGCCTTTCAAATGGCGCAGGCTGGAGCTGCAATCTTCCCACCCACCCCTTTCCCGTGAGGTAAAGAGAATGTTCATACCTCAGGTCTTGTTACCAGGCAACAGAGTTCCATTTGCCAATTGCCACCATTTCCTTCTCATAGTATTACAGGCCTTATTATTAACATTTAGTTCAGAGAAATTGCTGTCATTATGTGAAGTAACTTCCTTTAGAGGTTATTCATTAACCTTAGGTATTTTACTGTGTAATTATAATTGCCAAGTGCCGCGGGCTTGGAAAACCTTTGAACTCCTCAAGGTATTAGGGGACGGCAGAAAGGATATTATCTGATTTCTCTTCCTTTTCCAGTTAAGTTTTAATTTTGAAGGTGCCCCATTTCCCCCCTAGAGGTGTCTGCCTTTCTAAAGGTAAACTCTTCCCTCCTCTTCCACATTGCCGACTGTAAACTCAGAAGAGAACTAGGAAGGAACTTGCCGAGTTCCCCAAATGTTGTAGAGCAGAATGAAATTGTTCCTCCTTTGTCTTAAGGAAAATGGTGTGGCTATTCGGGAGCCCACGTGGTTGGCATAGGTGCCCTTGTGCCTTGGTGGGGCTCCTTGAAGACCTCACACAATACTTGAAATTGCATATTGCGCACAATCTTGTTCTTACACAGCGGAAGACCCTCATCCTGTTGCTCACTCCATGGCTCTATAAAAGCAATTTTTTTCACTCCCCGGCTTTGCAGGAGCCAGGTGTGCATTCCATAATACGCCTATCATATAGCCATTCACAGTAGCCATTGCTTATACAAGGACACTTCTGATTTGCCCTATTGCATGGTTGCCAAGGACTTCAGTCCCCACCCAGTACAACTTCAGGTATGCATTTCACATATATTTTCAGGCAAAAGAAAAAGAAAAAAAGAAAAAAAAGCATTCCTCTCCCGCCCCGCCCCGTCCCGTCCCCCCATGCCTCTTTGTTTTAAGACACACAAAAGTAACTGGCAGTTTTCTTCCCCCAAACCTATGTGCCTGCAGCGCGGGGGCCCTAAAAAAGGAACCCTGTTTCCCTCCACCCAGGTTTCTGGTTTCTCCACCCTGTCTCCCCACAGTCCTTCACTCCCTGCACCCTGTTCTTCCGGCCTCCACCCAGACTGGAGAAGTGGCCCGACATTCCAGGTAACCTGATTCCCCAGACAGGAGAGGCGGGGGCCTGATGCTGGGAAGGCGCGGCCACGTGACCTTTTCTGCCCGCCAAGGGAAATGCATACCTTACTCCGAAAACTAGGGGACAGGTGAGCCCAGAGGACTGTTTTGAATCTGGATTTTAAAAACACGTATTTACTAAAAGGGTGTTTGCTTCTGCATCAGACAGCTTTCACTTTGATCATTACAAATGAAAAGCCAAGGCTGGTGGTGGGGTTTTCCTGGCGTGAACTGATCTGCAAGACAAAGGCAGCTCAATCTCGGGGAGGAAAGGGCGGAGCTGGTTTTATGGGAGCTTCGGCACAAGTCTGAACGCGGAGGCTTCACGTGGGGAGCGCAGAGCCGCCCAGGCAGGAGCCCCAAGCTGCAGGCCTTGGCTGCGAAGTGCGTCCCTCCGTCGTTTCCCCAGCTCTGGAGGCTCTCCCGTCCCTCACCTGCCCTTGACAGCTCTCTTCTTTGATCTGTAAAATGGGAGAAAATAGGGGACACTTTGATATTCTTTAAAAGCTCGGGGATTTGCTGGTTCCTCCCCAAATAAAGGGCTTGTAGGGAGTTTCTTTGAGAACTGGAAGCAACATGCTGTCGCATGTAATAATCTAATGAGCTGGGTCTCCTCTTCCAGTGCCCATTAATCAATCAACCAAACACTGGAAGCATGTACTGTAGATTCTATGCCTTGTGGAGAAGTAAGGGCATGGTCTCAGCTTTTAAGGTATTTATGATTTAGCTGAGGAGTTGAGATACAAGAGCATAAAACGTGATCATAGCTGATATTATTGAGTACTTCCCACGTGCCAGGCTCTCTGTGGCACTTTCCTTTATTCCGCATAACACCCCATCCAGTAGGCACTATATTATCATCTCTGTTTTGGACACATTTTAGGGAGATCGCTGGCCCCAGGTCTCACAGTGTGTGGCAGGCAGCCTGTGTGTGCATGTGTGGTGGTCACCAGGGGATGAGCTGCATCAGCAGGCCCAAATCTGTTTAGCATCCTGTGAAGGTGAGTGGTCAGTTGCTTTTGGCCTCAGCCTCTCCAGTCTGGCCCCAGGACCGTTCTCACCCTCTCTGATGAGCAGGGAAACCGCCTTGGGTCACCCCTGAGGAAATTTTAGCCACCGCTGCCCTTTGGGACAGGACATAAGTCTTCTTCCTCTTTGTCTGTACTCAGCAGTCAACCCAGTTAATTTCTCCTTAGGCAGCATTAACCTTGTGCATACACCTTGTCCTGTCTTCTGTGATTTTATTGCCCAAGTAGAGAAGGATCCTCCTTCAAAGCAGTGAAATGTACAAAACATTCAAAGCAGAACTTCCCCTCAGTGAAGTGGACTGGATGGTCTCCTAAGTCCTTTCCTCGAACATTTGATGATTTGTTCCCTCTCTGCTTTACATAGAGCAGTGATCTTTGTTAAACATAGTCAGGTAGAGTCAGGGTTTCACCAGTACTCCAAAGGTGGGTCTGATGGGATAGCATCTTCAACTCGGTTTACCACTCATGATGACTAAAGGGCCAAACAGAAGGTGGTTTCCCACATAAGCCAGCATCTTCATATTTTTTAATAATTTGAAACACTAGCCAATAGGATTTTATGAGGATCAGAGTGTGGGGGGCGGGAGATACATCCTTTGACCTGGTATATAATCCCACATATCTGGATGCTGGGCTAATTACAGCAGCTCCCTTGGGCATAAGTCTGAATGGGAAACATTTCAGTGTTTGGAAAATTCCAGATTGATGGGAATTAACCCTGGGTCTACTGTTTGTTTGTTTGTTTGTTTGTTTGTTTTTAATGTTGTATCCCTAGGTGATGGGGATTGAGAAGGCTTAAAAATCCTTATTTAGCATAATTCTCTCTTCTCTAAACCAGAAATAGAGGTATCTGAAAATTTGCTTTTCTTACTTTTGCTTTTATTGAGCACTTCTATTTGCATCATTTATTGGTAAAAGTAATGGAAAGAGTGAGTAGGTGTAGGGAAACCTAGGTTCTAATTCTGGACCTGCTACTAACCAGCCTTGGGCCAATGCATACTAATTCCCACCCATAGGGTCTCAGTTTCCTCAACTTTAAGGAACACAAAATAAAAATTTGGACCAGGCCAGTGTTTTTCAAATCAGAGCATCTCTGCTTTTGTCTTTTCTGCATTGGAGTTTTGTGTAAGATATTTATTTAAGAAATGGAAAGAGAGATTCACTGATAACAATTGTTATAAACTCACTGTTCCAGAGGCCCACTGAGGTTGTTAGCTGTAATGTTCTACAATTCTCTTAAAGGCATTTGGTGATGGCTGTGCTCCTTGGGAATCATAGTTGTGTCCTTTGGCTGGATTATAAATTGCGTAAAGGAAAGGAGTGGAAGACAAGGCTGGAAGTGAAGTTTCAGTCCAGATTTGGGATTGCCATGGGTGCTGGGCCAAGGAGGCTGGGCACTGCTTAGTTGAAAGTCAGGAGCCACCAGTGGTTTTTGAGAGCAAAATTTTGTCAGTTATGATTTGCATGCAGCTGTGAGTAACAGAGACTTAAAAAAGAGTGGCTCAAGCCACTATGTGAGAGAGCCGCTGTGCTTCCTTATATAAAAGCCTCTGGAGATTGGCAGTCTAGGGCAGATGTGTGAGCTCCATGCAGTCTTTAGGGATCCAGGTCCTTGCTAGTTTTCTGCTCTTCAGTTCTAGCGAAGCAGGCTTTCATCCTCATCGTCCATTCAGGGTCTGAGCTGGCTGCTGGACTCCACCCACCATGCTTGCCTTGCAGGCTAGAAGGAAGAAGAGCGAATGGTGCATGGGGTGTGCATCCCTGCTGAGTCAGCTCGCTTGCTATAATCAGCCTTCTCAGCAGTCCCTCATAACCCATTTTTTTACATCTCATTGGTCAGAACTTGGTCTCATTGCCACGCCTCGTTTCAAGGGAGGCTGAGAAATGTACCATTTATTCTGGGCAGCAGTGTGACTAGCTAAACGTCAGGCTTCTGTTACTAAGAGAGAAGAGAAAATAGATATCGGGAGGCAGCTTGTGTGTAGTCTCTGCTATAGCAAATGATACGAATTGTGCCCTGGATTCATTTATGTGGCAGCAGTAGATGGGAGAATTGGGACCAGGTCGAGGGAATGAGGGCTGAACTAGGAAGACTGGTAGGGAAAGCAGGGGGAGCTAATGCAGAAGACCTACAGCGATTTTGTCAGCTGGGAGGGAGCGAGTGGGAGGATGCAAAGGAGATGCCCAGGTTTGGAACCATGTGAAAGGGATGCTGGGGATGCCAGTGCCCAAAATAAGGAAGTTGGAGGAGGAGGAATTTTAGGAAAGGAGGTCATGAATTAGATTTTGGACATGTTGAGTTTGTGCTGGTGGTGGTACACCAGGACTGGAATTTGGGTGGGGTAGGGGGGGTTGGCCCTGTGTGTTTCCAAGTAAATATTACACCTACCTACTTTTTAAATTCCTAATATCTAGGATGGCCTAATGTTTCAGATGCACTTTTGGGCTTCATAAGTTGTTACTTAAGGACATTCTGTAAATCGTGATGGAGTAAGGCAATGGGGTTATTTCTCTGCTGAACCGAAGATCCATAGCGATTCTCTCCCACTGTTGGGCTTAAGGATCCTGAGAGTTATGACAGGGATGTTATTCCAGGGAAATGCACATTTCTTAAAAAGGCTCTGCTCAGAATCCCTATGTGTTCTTCAACCCTAGTGAGCTCAGATTTGGACAAAACACAAAATCCTTCCATTTTAGTCCAGAGGCATTTCTTAGTAGCAGATTTCCTTATTTCCATTTTGCTCTCAGCTTCCGCCTGGCTTCACCTGGCCTCACTTGACCTTCCCCGTCTTAGGCTCATTGTTGGGGGGGGCACAGACTAAGTGGTGCCGCCCCTGTATTCAGGAGGGATATACATAAGGAGCCATATCCCACCTCTGGAGTCCAGGAGAAAAACTGAAAATGAAAATGTGGAGGTGAGGGCCCAAGTTGGATGGGGAGTGGGAATAGTCAACGAGTTTAATAGAGTTTTCACTCATATGTGGATCCTGAGAAACTTAACAGAAGACCATGGGGGAGGGGTAAGGGGGAAAAACTACAGAGAGGGAGGGAGGCAAACCGTAAGAGACTCTTAAATACTGAGAACAAACTGAGGGTTGATGGGGGGTGGGGGAGAGGGGAAAGTGGGTGATGGGCATTGAAGAGGGCACCTGTTGGGATGAGCACTGGGTGTTGTATGGAAACCGATTTGATAATAAATTATATTTAATATAAAAAACCCAACTTTAATAGAAAAGGTGATCGAGAGATTACAGTTTAAGGCAAGGGGTTGTGAACTCAGTTAGCAGAACTTAAATCCCCTGAGCAAAAGGCATTATGTTCATCTTACCTGGATAAAAACAACTCCTTGAAAGGCAACCTGGGTGAGATAGTTCCAAGTGGGGGGCCTTAAAAAAGACACGCTCAGTGAGAGAAGAGAGAGTAGTCTTCACCCAGCATGCATGGAGTGTGCAGTGTTAGTTACCAGTATGCCTGTTACATAAACCTAGATTGGATGTCCCTTTCCTTCACAATTTTGAAGGCATTGTTCTACTGTCTTCTGGCTGAGGATATTGCTGTTGAGGATAGCAATTCTGACTACCAGTCCTTTATTTGTGACCTTTTTCTTTTTCCAGACGCTTTTAGTATCTTTTCAATTTGACATTGACGTGCTTTGCTGTAAATCTTTTATTAGTCAGTGTGCTGTTCCCTTAATGAGCCCTCACTTGTGTCCTTCAGGTATGAGGAATTTTCTCATATTATTTCTTTGATCACTTCTTCCATGAAATTATCCTGTTTTTTCTTTGTGGAAATCCTATTAGTCACATGTCAGATCTCCTAAACATCTTTTCTCTCTTATTTTTCATCTCTTTGTTTTATATTCTGTGGGTCTCAGTATTGCCTTCTTTATAGCACATTGAACACAGTGTTCTTTTTCTATTATAGTCCAAAGAGTGATCATGGTCCAGAACGGAGATGGGCTGGGGAAGGCTTTTTGGCACTGGTACTTTGTTTGGTGGGAAGGTGTTCTGAAGTTTCCCCTCATTTGCTGCTAGTCATCACCCACATGGCTCTCACAGCTGAAGTTCATTGGTTCCTTGGATTTCTTGATGGAAGCGGAGACCTTCTTTGCAACCTCAGTTCTTCCAGCTTTCTTAGCACATAGGTTCATGCTTCAGGTTAGTAATGTAACTAAGGAATTGAAGAAGTGGATGATTACATTGAACAGTCTATTGTCATCAGTATACGTAGAGTGGTTTTAGTCATTTAGGCGAATGACTTCAGGCAGCCAACTACCTGTATTGCTTGAGTGAAGCTGCTTTTCTGACAAATTGGATTAACCTTAGTTTTAGAATCTTCACTTGAACATCATATTGGCATAATATAAATTTAAGAATGCTTGCTTGTTTTTTGTATTTTTTGAATAGCATTTGAGTACTTTAGCAGAATAAATGAAACTACTCTTTTACTTCTGCCCTCTATTGAACCTACCTGTCGTATAGGAGGAAGTCGAGGCCTTGCCAGAGTTGTCAATGTCCTGCCCCGCCCCCTCTCCAGCCCTGTAGCAAACTCTTTTCTGTTTACATTCTATAATACTGCTACACCATCTTGGTTCTTCCATTTTCAGGCCATCTCTTGATGCCTTGCACACCTCTCTGTTTTACTCTTTTTGATTCTTCTTCCTCTCATTCTCTAAGTTGGTGTTTTTGAAAGAGTGGTTTGTGGATATCCAGGTTTAGAAGCACCTGGGGCCTGACCAGATCTCCTGGATCAGAACCTCCAGGGGTAGGGTGAGGGTGGCTGAGGGAGCTGCTTGTTGGTCAGGCACTCCTGGGGATTCTCTTGCACACTGGAGTTCAAGATACTCAAATTCCCAATATCCACCATGCTCAGTTCCTGACTCTGCTTCATGTCTTTGGCCCTTTCTCTTGGGGAGTTCATACACTGGTGGGCTTTGCTCTCCTGCAGAGCACCGGAGGCTCCACTCTAGCTCTGACCATTTATTTAGCCTTGAATCTTCTATTTCCATCTATTCATAGGGACTCTTCTCTGTGCTGGGCGTGACCATTCACACTTGCCATCTATTGGCACAACATCCCCAGGAGTTAGGTATTTTTCTCCTAGGTTATTTTCTAGGTGAGGCCACGCAGCCTGGGAGGGATATATATGGTAGGACTTGTTTTGTTAGAATCATAATAAATGCATATTGAAATCACGGATGAGAGAATGATTCACCTTGTACACACTATCTTTGTAGACTTTCAATAAAGTCTGGATTTGTTGTTCTTTCTTGCGTTACTTCTACTAGGACCACTGGGAGGTAGGAGAGGGGGAAATAAATGGTAAGTTATGTGCAAGAATTCAGCACTAGCAATCAAAGTGGAAAAGCTGTGGGAACCTCCCGAGAATATGACAGGGCTAGCTAGGAGTGTCCTAAAATGAGACTTTATCCAATAACATTTTTTTTTTGGGTGGAATTTTTTTTTTTTTATGGTGCTCATTGACTGTTGATTATTGCAGAACTGGGTCAGTCAGAGGTCAGGAAGGCAGGGAAGGGGGAAGCTGTGGGCTTAGAGATGGAACATGCAGTTCCACCAACCCGCGCAAGATCTCTAGAAAGAACACAGGGTTTAAAAATCTCATTTGGGGAATTTTCTGTATAAAATTATCTGAAGAGCAGATCACTGCACTGTTCACACTCTGCATATGAAACAATACAAACGTCATAGGAAAAAAATCCCATTATGGGAAGGCAGTTAGAATAATTGCACGTTAGAAGAATTAGGTCACTGCTGGCCAGATCGGGCGGTGATTCGAATCCATTTTAGTGCTTGCGAAAGGAATGCTTGACCCACAGAAAGTGGACTTTGAGTGTGCCCCCTCCGCCGCACAGGTTGCTGATAGATCCCAGGGGGGTTGCCACTTCCTCCATGGAGCTCCCCACTACAGCTGGAATCGGAATCGGGGTTTGTTTCTCCAGCTGTCTAACCTTCAGTTTTATCTGTCTCTTGTTGACCTCTCGGTTTTATAATGAGTCAGTTTATTTGCTTGTGCAAATTGAGTTTTCTTAGAGAGAAATAGAACAGAGCTAGAAAGAGGCCAATGTTTTGATTGTTTCCTCTTACGAAGGAGAAACGCCCTGGGACCAGGCACTGCAGAGGCTGTTCATGCTATGACAGTCCCTGTGGTTGGTTTATTTTAAGACGGCGTAGTTAAATCTGGTGGGCAGAGAAATATCGTCTCCCTTGTCGGAGGTAGAAATATCTGCAGGCTTTACAAGCTAATTACTTCTTGATTCCCTGGGAGTTCAGAGAATTTGCTTAGCAACTGGCCTGACCAGTCCCCTTCCCCTGCCGCCCCCCAACATTACTGCACTTACTGGTGGGGCTGATGGAGCAGTTTTTGAACTAAACAAGGATTAAACATTTTGTGAAAATGGTGCCAGTCTTTTCCTCGATGGGACCTGAGCCTGTAACCCAGTCCAACAAAACGAGGGAGAACAAGCCAAAAAAAACCTTTTTAAGAAACAACACAGGCAGTAGGAAATCATACTGGTCAGGGCTTGTTTTCCTGGCTCAGGGCCTCATTCCAACCTGTTGCAATCAGCTCTAGAGTGTCTATAGGGACACCCTGGTGCAGGGGCCCCTCTGAGGAAAGGAACTTTTACATTTCTGTTTGACTGGGCTCTTTGCCAGAGGCTAAGTTCAAAGTGCAGTTTCCAGTAATTTGCTGGGACTTCTCTGTGGGTTTGATAGGCCAGGACAGAAGCCTGCAAGCCGAAGTAATATTTCCTGATTTCTGTCATTTCTTAAGAAGGGAGGGAAGGTTGCAGAGGGACTTGGGAGGGGGGGTGGAGGGCTCTTGTTCGATCTGAGATCAGATGGGCCTTCCCTGCCTCCTGTCTTCCCCTCCCCTTTGTCCTTGTCTCATCCATGGCCATGGGCAGCCTGGCACCAGGCTGGAATGGCACAAGCTCCCCCGACCCCACAGCAAATGTGAGGTGCAGCCAGTGAACCCTCCGTTGATTTACTGCATGCCAGCATTATTTGGAGCTGTAAAGTTGTCGAGTAATGGCAATATGTTCTTGTTTTCTCATATCTGTGAGATGAAAGTGAACATTTTTATAATCCTTCTCTCCTCACCACACTTGGTTCTCTGGTGTTAAACATGTGGCCTTGATTAAAGGGGAGAAAGGGCTACAGAGAGAAGTTAGGCTTTACATCCTCTCATTCGTTCCACCACCCCTTTCCCAGAATGGGGAGGGCAGAGCCCATCTTCTTGTTGGTTCATCTTTGTGTCTTCCCCCTGGGTTGGTCAGAAGACTTGGCACATAATTCTGAATGAATCCTTATTCAGCGAAGGTGTGGGTAGCAGTGGAATCTCCTTTCAAAGAAGTATCTGGTAGAACAATGTAACTTCTATGTCAGGTAGAAGCTCCTAGGAATGGTGCTTGATTGATTTTATTACAACTTATTTTCTACAAGAGGAATTGTCTTCCAAAAATGTTTGCACTAGTGCCTGCCTGTACCAGCCACTCTTTGCTTGACAGGACTCAGCTGAGCCTGGAAGGCAATGGAACAGAGGAGAGAGACATAGTGGGGCCAGGGTCAAGCTCTTCGAGATTTTTTAGCCCTAGCATCAAGTGGCAATCACCTTTGGAGCATCCTGTCACTGCCTCTGACATCATGAAAGCCACAAAACAAAACTGGACTAGAACCCAGAATACACAAAAGGGAGTTACTTCCTTCTTTCCCCCACAAAGTTCCTTCCCCTACTTCCTTAGTTCTCCTACAATGCACTTCTTTTCATTTGCTAATTCGCCTCAGAAAGACTGACTACATGTGCTGCTTTTCCTCTAGCCTGGAAACTTGAATTATAGCAATTTAACATTATAACATAATTCCACTGCAATAAAGCAATTTAGGGCTGGCAGTGGTGATGGAGTGGATGTTGGTGGAAGTGGGGAGCAGAGAATTTACTACAATGGATTTTTTTCTGTATTCGTTTAAGAAACTAGCTAGCAGAAAGCCATGCTCGTATGAAATCTTATTTGAATATATTTCAGCAGTCTTTAGTTATCATTAAAAAAAAACCCCCGAACCTTGTGGCAAATTGTGTATAAAACCAGGCACCAGCTAGCTCTGAAGGTAAGTCTCAGGGAGATGGAGAGCAAAGAAAGAGATGAACTTAAACCTTCTTGCCAAGCGACTTCTCACACTATGGTGTCATGAGATTGAGTAATTTATTCTTGAATGAAGTAAAGACAGCTTTGTCATCATCCAACAGCTCTCTTAAGGAAGGTCATGGATTTCCTAACATGTATCTGACGATTACACATCTCTGTTTAAAAGAAGACAGACATCTGCAGAAGACACGAGCTTTAAAGGTGATTTCAAGCTGTATTATTGCTTCCTCTCAGTTCCTGCTTGTGCTAATGATTGGGGCTTTTGATAAGCTGCATCATCCTTCCTATATCTATAATGTTAGGCCTTTGGCATTTATGGAGAGAACGTTGCCAGTTTCATCTATTCACGAGGTGTCCTTAAAAGCCCGTGATATGTATAATTTGTGTCTCCATCAGTCCCAGGTCTCTGAAATTTTGTCTTGTGTGTGGGAGCAAGCTCCTTATGCAGTGAATGAACTGCCCACCTACCTCAGTGTGATTCTGTTGTTCTTCACAGATCTCAGTTGATACAGTCCATGACGCTTGTCAACTGCTCAACATTTTGTTCCTTGTGAGAAAATGGATCCGTAGAGGAAGTCATAGTTTGATGGAAATGATAAGTAAAGTTTTAAGGAAATGAAAGTTCTTTTTTTTTTAAGTTTATTTATTTGAGAGAGAGAGAAAGAGAGAGAGTGGGGGAGGGGCAGAGAGAGGGAGAGAGAGAGAATCCCAAACAGGCTCCACACTGTCAGTGCAGAGCCTGATGCTGGGCTCAACTCGCAAACCATGAGATCAAGACCTGAGCTGAAATCAAGAGTTGGACGCTTGGCCGACTGAGCCACCCAGGCACCCCAGGAAATGAAAGTTGTTAGCCAGGAAGTATTTTCACAGAACTTGTAGTCCTATATTTTTAACTTCATTAACTTATTAAGAAGCCAAAAGAGTTACTTAGACTTCTCAAATGTGCTTTCCTACATGTCATGATGGATGTTAAATGCTATAGTGATATTTGAGAATTTGAGGGGTGCCTCAGTTGCTCAGTGGGTTGAATGTCCAACTCATGATCCCCAGGGTTGTGGGATTGAGCCCTTCATCAAGCTCTGTGCTGAGCATGCAGCCTGCTTGTTTATTCTCTCTCTCTCTCTCTCTCTCCCTCAACCTCTCTCCACTGCTCTTGTGTGCTCTTTATTTCTCTCTCTAAAATTAAAAAAAAAAAAGAATGAGAGAATTTGTATGTTAAAACCTTTTTGGGGTCATGGATTTGGTTTTTCATTTTTGCTATGCTTAAGATATCCTGGAAAATATTTTCTAGATTATCACGCTGTTAAAGTTATTTTTTATTACTTGTTTGGGGACAAGCGCTGACATAGGCCCATAACATTTAAATGAACGGTATTGAGATGAATGACACAAACAATAGATTCATAGCATCGCTAAGCCATGGAGCAGCTACATAGATAAATGGATAAGCCTTGATTAGAAAAACGTAGAAATTAAAAAGCATTCGGAGGCAATTATTCATATTGCAAAAGAATTCCTCTCTGTAAGAGAGGGTTGGCTACAGGTTATGCGTCAGGTATGGGTGGTGTTTCTTTGGTTCTTTAATTGAGGTTGTTCTGCCAGTTAAGTACAGACCACTCCCAAGCATCTTCTTCCTTTCCACCCCCATACCCGCCTCCTCTTTTCTTTTGGACTCCTTTCTTCCAATTCAATTATTCCAAAGCCAGCATAACAAGTGGGTGCGGAGGAGGAAGGAACTAAAAATGTAATAAAAGTCTTCACTGTTTTATGTACATTATCTCATTTAATTCACACAACACCCTCTGAAGTGCGGTACTGATCACACCCCATTTGCAGATGACACTCAGAAAGATTAACTTCCTCTAAGTGTCACAGCAAGAAGGTAGAGTGACTTCCATCCAGATCTGTGCAGCTGTGAGGACTGAACTCCTGGGATCCCCATCCCTAGCCTCCCACAAGGAGGAATTGGCCTGTTTGTGGTTGGGTGAAGGGGATTTCATAGCCTTCCTCCTCTTCTCCTCAAGGTCTCAGTGAATTTCCCTGATACACTGAAAAATATGGTTCAATTAAAGAACATATCTATTGTATAAAGCAAGGAGCATCTGATTTCTTTTTTTCTGTGTCAGTGAATGCTAGAGCACAAGGTCATGCCTGTGGTGAATGCACTCCCAGAAAAGCTACTCTTTTAATGCATGTCACCTTATTCTTTATTTTCAAAACAATCCTAGACATCTTAGCCAAAAAGCTATACATCTAGGCGATAATTTTAAATTTATCACTATGCTATCCTTGTGAAAACCTTCAAGTCAACTTTTTCCCCCTCAAATACGTCTCATACCACCATTACCTACTAACTGTGGATTGAAATAGCAAGTCATTATGATGTCTGAATTAACATCCAAAACACACTGGTTTTCTTCCAGGGTTCCCATATCTGTTATTGTTAAAACATACAACTTTTAAAACTCAAATGGTTTTCCCAAGCCAATTCTCTAATCACAGACATAAATTTCACTCCATTAAGGAAAGGAAACCAGGCAGTATGACTAAAGTTAGGAGTACGATCAAATTTCAAGGGAAGGAAAAAAAAAAGATTAGACATGGAATTCTTTCCATTGCTTTTGCTTGTGAAACACGGTTAAAATAAAACCCTGCTTTCCTGCACACATAAAGCGTGCACTCTTTTTAAGTGAGAGGTTAGATTTAGGTATCGCTCTGATTTGGCGGAGCATTTTGCAGAGAGCCTGTATAGGAGTGCCCGCCCACTTTCCCTCCGCATGGTGGAAGGGGTCCTGGGACTGGTGAGAGCCAGTAAGACAGGTTCTCCTCCTTTCTGTATCTTAGGGTGGTTGGAAGTTACTGGGTTGCATTTTCTCCCATGAAATACCTGTTGCATATGGATGCGTCCTCCACACAATGACAGTCCACGGAGAACTTGTGATAACCAGGCAGGCCTATAAATGAGGAACTGGGATGTGGGGAGAAAGTCTAGCTCCATATGCTATGGATGGTAGATTCAGTGGTATTCTTTTGATTGCTACTCCAAAAATACCTCAGCCCCTCAAGGGTGGATGGCTTTTTAATGTTTATCAAGATTTTTCTTTATAGAGATCTCTTTTCAACCTATTAAACTTGCCTTCTTGCTATCTTTAAAAACTCAGCTGTGTTCGGGGCACCTGGGTGCCTCGGTTAAGTATAAGACTTCAGTTCAGGTCATGATCTTGCGGTTCATGGGTTCGAGCCCCGCGTGGGGCTCTGTGATGACAGCTCAGAGCCTGGAGCCTGCTTCAGATTCTGTCACTTCTCTGCTCACGCTCTGTCTCTCTCTCTTTCAAAAATAAATAAAAACATTAAAAAAAATTAAAAAACTCAGTTGTGTTCAAGTATTTCCTAAAGCATTAATTCTTCTACTGTCTGTCTTAAGAACATGAGACAAGATACTATCTACCCCCACCTCACCAACATGCACATGTGTCCTTTGAGAGAGTCTGTGAGATGCACATTCTGGATTTCATAGGAATAGCCATATATATGTTTTAAAAAATACACAAGGTGATATGAAGTAATCTTTGATGTTTACCTTATAGCTGATGTACATATATATAATTTGAAATAGCAGAGAAGGAAAAATCTTTTAAAGTACTTCTAGTTAAAAAGGAAGACAAGAAAAGTTTATTTAAAATTTTTTTTTTTTTTTTAGCGTTTATTTATTTTTGAGACAGAGAGAGACAGAGCATGAATGGGGAGGGTCACAGAGAGGGAGACACAGAGTCTGAAACAGGCTCTAGGCTCTGAGCTGTCAGCACAGAGCCCGATGCGGGGCTTGAACTCACGGACCACGAGATCATGACCTGAGCCGACTGAGCCACCCAGACGCCCCAAAAGTTTATTTTTTAAACGTATACTGTTATTGGTGGAAATGAGAATTATTGTAAATATACTTTTTGGGAAGCAAAGGAGCAATAAATAATCAAAGTTAAAAAAAATGACAACATATCCTTTGACCCAGCAATCTCACACATGAAGATCTGTATCATATAAAAAATATCATCATCAAGTGGCTCTCTATTGTATCACTCTCTTTTAATTCTTTGTTTATGACTTCATGTCATTATTTCCTATTTTTGTTGTCATTCATTCATTCATTCATTCTCTTCTCCCGTTGCAATATGAACTATATGAAAACAAAGACTGTGTCTGTTTCCCTCACTCCTGGAACTCTAGCAAATGGAATATTCCCTGGCATAGAGTAGGCCCTCATTAAAATCTGTTGAATTAAAGGAATAAAATACCCATAGATCACAACATATATTGAATGATATTTATTGAAGTATTATTGTAGTGGCAAAAAACTGACATCAAGAGAATGCCCATTAGTGAGGGACTGGTTGGGAGCCCCAACACGCCTGGCTAAGCCATATCATGTAGAAGTTAATGGCATGGCTTTAGCATCAGGCTGCCTGGGCTTTAATCCCTATGTTCATCTGAAATGTGTGATGATCAGCCTTGGGAAGGGTGTTACATTTCTGTGACTCAGTTTTCTTATGCATAAAATGAGGACAACAGCAATACCAATCTCATAAGGTTTTTGTGAGAAGTAATACAGGTAATTTATATGGCAACAGTGCCTGGTACATACTAAGAGCTCAATAAATATGAATTGCTCTTATTTCATGACATATTAAAGACAATGAATTAAATGTCATTTAACTTGGAGGAAGTTCCATGATGTACTGTGTAGTGGGCAAAATATGATGCAAAGAAGTATATGTAATGGACACTGTTTTTGTAAGTCTAACAATAATGATAAAATCATATATATATATATATAGGTATATATGTATGTTTCATATGCTTGTAAGAGTGTAAAAGCACAGAATATGTATATACTAGGTATATAAAGCTGGGTTTGGGAAGAGCAGGATTAAGGGATGGAAAAGAGGAGAAGGGAAAGTTGAAAGAAAACAAAATGTCTAAGTAATAATATATTCATATTACCAATGCATTGCCAATACCATGATTAAAATTACAGAATATATGCAATAGATGTATGTATGAATGTATATGTGATGAGATGCTTAAAAAGTGAGTCTCTAAATATTAATGGTGGTTGTCTCAAAGACTCCAGGTAATTTCTTCCTTTATACTTGGATATATTTGCATTTTTTTATTAAAATTTTTTTTAAGCTTTATTTATTTTTGAGAGAGAGAGAGACAGAGAGAGAGAGTGTGGGGGAGGAGCAGAGAGAGGAAGACACAGAATCCGAAGCAGGCTCCAGGCTCCGAGTGGTCAGCACAGAGCCTGACACAGGGCTTGAACTCACGAACCCTGAGATCATGACCTGAGCTGAAGTTGGACGCCCAACCAACTGAGCCACCCAGGTGCCCTGGATATATTTGCATTTTTGATAATAAGCATGCATTATTTATATAAGCAGCAAAAACTTTTTTACTATAAGGGGAAAAGAAAAAAGCAATATTTCTTTATTTCTATAACTCTCTACAAAAAGAAGAGGGACAGTGTTTGGTTGGATGGGTCTCTCTTCTGGAGGTTTCAGAGCCCAGGGAGTTGTCGGTACCCTGTTTGGAAAGAGTACTTGGCCACGTGGTCTGAGTACAAGATGGATTTAGTTTTTGGCAAATTACATGCCTGCTACCTCAATCTTCTCCTGTTTTGGAAAGGTGAACTCAAATCTGAGGGATTATGTGAACCAAAGGTGTTATAAACACAGGCAAATGGACCACAAAATTCTTGAAAACAGGAGAGAAGGGAATCACAAATGCCCATATCTGCAAATAATTCAACCATAGCAGGCTCTATGGACCCTAAATCTAGAAATTTTCTTAAAATACTGCCTTAGTCATATGAAAGCTTTGTTTCAAAAGCCTATTACCTTTGTACTACTTATAAGGTATGGTTGAAATTCTTAAGTCTGATCTTCAAAGTCTCGATCTCTTTGCTAACTTTCTCTTCCACTATTTCTTTACATTTGTCTCTCTGCTCTCATCACTTCCAATGCCCACTTAAAATGTGTCCTTCTCTTGTTCATGCTTCTCCCCACTTTTCCCTTTTTTGAATCTTAGCCCTTAAACCGTGGCTCAAGTCCATCTTCCCTGAAAGAATTTTGAATTATTTTGGTTCTCAGGGACTTCTCTGCCTTGTTCTTCCACAGAATATATCATGTCATTACTTTCACCACTCTGGTCATGTAGTGCTCATAGCATACTTCCTTAAACAATCATCCAACCTCATATTTTAATTTTTCTCCTTTATTCAAATGAGAAACTCCTTGTGGATGAGGCTTTTGCCTTTTCCTTTCTTGTATTTCCACAGTTCCTAATTCATTGACTTGGCTATTATTGGCATGCAGACAATTTTTGCTGATTGATATGTGTAATTTATTTACATATAAGCTTGCCTATCTAGATCAAAATTCCTACCCAAACATAGAAAACAACTTTAAGAGCCTTTCATATACTCAGAAATGTGTGTGCAATCAGTGACAGGAATCTGCATTTGCCATAAGCAGGATGAATGAAGAATGAAACTAAACGAGAGACATTTAATTTTTGAAAACTGGAACCTGAAACATTAATAAGGACGTTAGTAGCTAACACTTTAATGGCTTTTATTATAAACTAGTCTGTCCAAATACTTAACATACATTTACTCATTTAATCCTTACAATACTGTCATTAGTGCTATTTTACAGAGGCTCAGACACAGCTGATCTGGTTCCTATTCGTATTGAATTTCTTTAAACTGTTTAATTGAAATATGAATTTAATGATTTTTGACTTGTAAATTTACCTATATGGCTATATCTGCACAAAAGACAATATTCACACACTCAAGTACTTTGTAGACGTTATTCCTATGATTCCTTTGAAGATGAGATTTGAAAGAAATAAGTTGGTTTTTAAAAAAAATTTTTTTTAATGTTTATTTATTTTTGAGACAGAGAGAGACAGAGCATGAACGGGGGAGGGTCAGAGAGAGGGAGACACAGAATCTGAAACAGGCTCCAGGCTCTGAGCTGTCAGCACAGAGCCAGACGCAGGGCTTGAACTCACAGACTGCGAGATCATGACCTGAGCCATAGTCGGCCGCTCAACCGACTGAGCCACCCAGGCGCACCCTAAGTTGGTTTAAAGACAAATTAGCAAACATACCTCAGGGAAGATTTTCTAAGGCAGACATGTTGTGAAGAAGCTATTTACATTTAACCTGAAAATTCTCTCCCTGCCACTTCGGGGAAGGAATGTTTTTAAAAGTCAGTATATACTTCCTAAAAGAAATTTAATCTCCTTTATTAATAGTTATGTCTGTTTTTACACCAAAGACAGCTTTATTATCTACTTCACTGTGTATGATTATGATTTTACCCCCAAAGGCTGAAGATTTGCTGTTAACAAGAGATACTCAAAAGACCTCTCTAAGAGCCTTCAAAGGGTATTTTAAGACAAGAATTCCAAAGATGCTGGCAACATTTTGTTACCCAGATTCCAAGGTTGGACAGCTATTCAGGGGCAGAGGCTGATGAAGATCCATGGCTTTTGACTCTACTCCACTGTGTTTTCTGGTGAACTACACTACCACTAGCTGTCTCAGTGATGACTTCTGGGCTGGCCCTGGAGGTGGTGTTGGGAGAGAGAGAGAGAGAGAGAGAGAGAGAGAGAGAGAGAGAGAGGAGTCCCTTGGGGAGTTGAGATAAGGATGTGGCATTGAAGCCTTTCCTTTGGGAGCACCAGATTGAGTATCAAAATGGTGAAAACTGAAAGATTGGTCAATTTTTTTTTTTTCCTTTTTTATCTTTATTTTATTTATTTTTTTTTTTGAAATTTATTGACAAATTGGTTTCCATACAACACCCAGTGCTCATCCCAAAAGGTGCCCTCCTCAATACCCATCACCCACCCTCTCCTCCCTCCCACCCCCCATCAACCCTCAGTTTGTTCTCAGTTTTTAACAGTCTCTTATGCTTTGGCTCTCTCCCACTCTAACCTGTTTTTTTTTTTTTCCTTCCCCTCCCCCATGGGTTCCTGTTAATTTCTCAGGGTCCACATAAGAGTGAAACCATATGGTATCTGTCTTTCTCTGTATGGCTTATTTCACTTAGCATCACACTCTCCAGTTCCATCCACGTTGCTACAAAAGGCCATATTTCATTTTTTCTCATTGCCACGTAATATTCCATTGTGTATATAAACCACAATTTCTTTATCCATTCATCAGTTGATGGACATTTAGGCTCTTTCCACAATTTGGCTATTGTTGAGAGTGCTGCTATGAACATTGGGGTACAAGTGGCCCTATGCATCAGTACTCCTGTATCCCTTGGATAAATTCCTAGCAGTGCTATTGCTGGGTCATAGGGTAGGTCTATTTTTAATTTTCTGAGGAACCTCCACACTGCTTTCCAGAGTGGCTGCACCAATTTGCATTCCCACCAACAGTGCAAGAGGGTTCCCGTTTCTCCACATCCTCTCCAGCATCTAGAGTCTCCTGATTTGTTCATTTTGGCCACTCTGACTGGCGTGAGGTGATACCTGAGTGTGGTTTTGATTTGTATTTCCCTGATAAGGAGCGACGCTGAACATCTTTTCATGTGCCTGTTGGCCATCCGGATGTCTTCTTTAGAGAAATGTCTATTCATGTTTTCTGCCCATTTCTTCACTGGGTTATTTGTTTTTCGGGTGTGGAGTTTGGTGAGCTCTTTATAGATTTTGGATACTAGCCCTTTGTCCGATATGTCATTTGCGAATATCTTTTCCCATTCCGTTGGTTGCCTTTTAGTTTTGTTGGTTGTTTCCTTTGCTGTGCAGAAGCTTTTTATCTTCATAAGGTCCCAGTAATTCACTTTTGCTTTTAATTCCCTTGCCTTTGGGGATGTGTCGAGTAAGAGATTGCTACGGCTGAGGTCAGAGAGGTCTTTTCCTCCTTTCTCCTCTAGGGTTTTGATGGTTTCCTGTCTCACATTTAGGTCCTTTATCCATTTGGAGTTTATTTTTGTGAATGGTGTGAGAAAGTGGTCTAGTTTCAACCTTCTGCATGTTGCTGTCCAGTTCTCCCAGCACCATTTGTTAAAGAGGCTGTCTTTTTTCCATTGGATGTTCTTTCCTGCTTTGTCAAAGATGAGTTGGCCATACGTTTGTGGGTCCAGTTCTGGGGTTTCTATTCTATTCCATTGGTCTATGTGTCTGTTTTTGTGCCAAGGATTGGTCAATTTTTGTCATTGATTTAGCTGTTGTGGGTGGTGGTGGGGGGGTAAGGAGATTGTTGGATTTATGTTGTGGTCCTCACTAAGAAGAAAGAAAAACAATTTCTCATAAGCCAATCTTTTTTTTTTTTTTTAAACAAATTTTTTTTTTTAACGTTTATTTATTTTTGAGACAGAGAGAGACAGAGCATGAACGGGGGAGGGTCAGAGAGAGACGGAGACACAGAATCTGAAACAGGCTCCAGGCTCTGAGCTGTCAGCCCAGAGCCCGACACGGGGCTCGAACTCACAGACCGCGAGATCATGACCTGAGCCGAAGTCAGACGCTTAACCGACTGAGCCACCCAGGAGCTCCCATAAGCCAATCTTAAGGGTTTAAAGACTCAGATCTAAGCCAGGTCTTCATCAAATCTTGTGGACCCTAAAAATTATAATAGCTAGCATTTAAGCGTTTACTATATATTAGGAATTATTCTAGGCACTTTACATATGTTATCTCATTGAATTCTCCCAAAAGCCATTGAGATGGTGACTGTTTGTATCACTCCTATTTTACAGATGGGGAAGCCAAGTTGTGGAGAGATTACACAACTTGCTATAGTTTGCCCAAGATTACATTGCTATTAAGTAGTTGAATTGGGATTCAAACACAGGCAGTTTGGCTTCAAAATCTTATCAATTAACAAAATTTTATTATTGAAAATATCAAACACTCATAAAAGTAGAGAGAATAGTGCAGGGAACCTCGATTTACTATCTCCCAGCTACAACAATCATTAATTTATGGCCAATATTGTTCTATCTGTATCTCTGCTTAGTGGTCTCCCAGGCCCCTTTCTAGATTATTTTCAAGAAAGCATGGATGTCCCATTATATCATCCATAAATATTTAAGTTTTGCTAAAAAAAAAAAAAAGGCCTAAAAAACACACTCTTTTTCTTAAGATGGGCATAGTACCTGTTGTCTTCTTTTTTCTTTTTTTTTTTTGGTGACATTGACAGCTTTGAACAACATTGTCTAGATCTGTGATATTCTGTGATATTCTAATTCTATAATTTCTTCTTAATTTATTTGCCAGAATTCTTTCCCTATACCAACAATTTGATTATCCTGATGTATAGTTTGCATAAGGAAGGCCAGATAGATGCTATTTTTTTTTTTTTTTTTTTTTTTTTTTTTACTAGTTTCAATGACTTGGTTTCTTAACATCAGCCAAACTTGGTCACTTAATTTGTTTAAAGTATCATAATGAACTTATGGATGCTTAAACATATTTGTTATTTATTTGATGCATTTTCTTATCAATGCTCAAATTGTCCCATTTTGGCCAACGGGAGCCTCTTTCGTTGGGCTGATGAGTTCTTCAATTGTTATAAACAGCTTTCTTATTTTCTGGTACGACAAGATATTCTTTGCACTGTCAGCACAGAGCCTGATGTGGGGCTCAAACCCATGAGCCATGAGATCATGACCTGAGCCAAAATCAAGAGTCAGATGCTTAACCAACCAAGCCACCCAGACACCCCTTATTTTCTTTCTTTTAAAAGAGAAACTAAATAATGAATTTTTACTGATACTTGTTTTTGTCTTTCTAGATAAATTTATAATAATAGTATTTCAGAATAACAATATAAAGTATTATTAAAATATGATTATCAAACACAGTTTAAATTTATTTTTCACCTTTTCATCTTTAGAGTATATGATACTAGGATATATAGTCAAACTTGTCTGTTAATCACTTGAAGTAAATTCTTCTCTGTACAATCTACCAACTTCCTACATATTTAAATGTACTTGTTTCATTTTGCTTTAGAGTTGTAGTGTAGGTATCTTAAATTGTATTTAATTTTGTTTGGAGGTCATGTAAAACAATGTGTATTCAGAGAAGTCTGGCCTCCATTGCTGTCTTCCCCTCCTCCATAAGTAATTTTTTAAAAAACTTCATTGCTTATCTTTTTACTTTTTAAAAAGGAATTGTTTGTTGTTGTTATTTATTTTGTTTTGTTTTTTGTTTTTAGAGAGAGGGAGAAAGCATGAGCACGGGAGAGGGGCAGAGGGTGAAAGAGAGAGAACCTCAATCAGGCTCCACACTGAGTGTGGAGCCCAGTGCAGGGCTCGATTCCATGACCCTGGGATCCTGACCTGAGCTGAAACCAAGAGTCAGATGTTTAACCAACTGAGCCACCCACGCACCCCATTATCTTTCTATTTTTTTATAGAAGCAAGTGTATGTAGGTCTTGGTATCTCCCCCACCCCCACTTTCTTAGATATATGTTTGTTTAATATATGCATTTTCCTCTACTTTTTTTTAAAAACAATTTTATACCCCTTATCTCAGCAGTTACTCCTTAGCAGAATATGTGGCTATTTCTCATCCCCTTGAAAGCTGCATCGTTTATTCAACCAGTTCCCAAGTGAGGGACATTTGAATTGTTTCCTATCTCACTTAAAGGTCTGTCCATATGTTGGTCAAAATCTAAAGACATTTATGTTGGCAGGGGCGGGGGGGGGGGGTAAGTCTTATTCAACCAGAGGGGAAAAATTAGATGAAATGTATTGTATAATTTGGGTTACTCTCCTATTTATCATAGTATATACAGTAAAACCTTGGATTGCGAATAACTTGGTTTGTGAATGTTTTCACAAGATGAGCAAACATTTCTAATAAGTTTAAACTTGATAAACGAGTGATGTCTTGCAATACGACTAGTATGTAATGCTGAATGTCACATGATCACAACTGAGCCAATGGTTCTTCTCTTTCTGTCTTGCTGCAAGATTGTGGGTGATCTTCTTCCATGCTCAGATGCTCAGTCTCAGGCTGCTGTGTTTGGCAGAAACCAGTGGTTTTTCAACAAGTTGGAAGGTGCCCACAACTGGCACTAGTGTATTTTTTGTCACTTCAAAGCAGCTATAGACAGTCCTTTGCTTTTCCATACAAGAGTAAGCTTAGGAATGCTTTGCTTCATTTTAGGTCAGCCTGCCTGCAAATATAGACCCTTCCTTCTGCTGCCTTATTGCCAGTTGCATTAAATACAATACATGACAAGAGTTTATTAATACTCTACTGTAGACAACATCCATGTGAGCATATACAGTGGTCCCCATGCAGAAAAAGGTTGAGTCTACAGATAACAATGATTCTGATAGTGATAGTGAAAGTTGTCCTACACAATAACCCTCTTCTCTCTTGTCTCCTTCACACCAGCTACAAAGGTTTCTAAAGGTAAGTGCAGGTTAATTTGGTTTTTTTCTTTATATTTTGTATTTTCTTTATTATTTTGTATTATATTACAGTATTGTAATCACTTTTATATGAATATTTTTGGGTTATGGAATGAATCATCTGAGTTTCCATGATTTCTTATGGGGGAAATTTGCTTTGATATACAAGTGCTTTGGATTATAAGCATGTTTCCAAAATGAATTATGCTCACAAACCAAGGTTTTACTATAAAAGGTAAGAGAAACTTTCTGTTCAGTAGTGGGCTTAGGGAAATAATAGTAGGAGAATCATCAGAGTCATGTGGTTTAACTATCCAGGTGGTTCCTGGTAATGGAGATCTAAATTGGGATAGTTCTCCTATCTTAACTTTTCACATGTAAATGGTAATGTGCTAGAAGCAGCTACTAACTTTTAGGAGATCATATGCTCATATGACACTGACTTTACTAATGTACTATTCTTGGCTTCCCCTTGTTTTATCTCTACCTATTTGTCTATTGTCTTTTAAAGAGTAAATTTACCCTTGTGTATTCATATATCGCTTCTTTGCAAATATCTATTTTCTGCTTGGCTGTCTTTCCAAAATAAAATGTATCATCTTGGATATCTTGCGTACAATGTGAGAACATGTGCCCTACTGTCTGTCCCTATTTTCAGTGATGCACTATTCTCATAGATTTAAATCTACTGGTGGCATACCTCTATTTATTTAAACATTGTACTATCTACTTTGACCAAGTCTCCTGGATTAGGTATTGATTTACCTGGGGTCATATGAAAACTTGGACATGACAGTCATATCCAAAAGAGACTCCTGAAGAGAAATCTGTATCAGAAGAAATTTGTCCTTGGCCCCTACCTGTGGATCAGTGGGTTAGATAAATATATGACAGTATATTGGTCAAATGTGACTATTTCTATATTCTACAAATAGGACTGCATGTGTCGAATAAAGCACTAAGTATAATGACTCAAGAAGCTGGAATAAATGAGCTCCAGTTAAACAATAGACACTGATTAAATGCTTCACACAGTCTTAGGAGAGTGACCCAATGTGAGGGGTTGAAACTGTATCCCAGCAGGAACACTGAAGTGCCAGGTGTGGTAGCCGGAAGGAATGAGGTCGACAGTGAAAAATCATGGCAACCCTCCAGTCTTGGGCAGGCTTTCCTTAGCAGGATTAGACCTATCAATTGTGAAAGGCTCTGGGATGCAGAACCTGGTCCAGTAGATGAGAAAGGTGTATCATACAGTGTTCCACACGGAAGCAGTGCCAGTTTGAGTGTGGGCTGAGGTATTTATTATAGAAATTAAAGTTGACACAATTGTGGGAGGATCAGGGGAAAGAAAGGTCCAGAAAAGGGAGTTGGAGGATCAGAGAAGGAGTCATTCCTTTAAGAAATGAGTGAAGCACTGACCTAGGTGGGCAAGTCAGAGCTTGCAGGGAGATCTGAGAAGACAAGCCCATAGAGCTACTAAAGCCGGACTGTGAAGGGGGAGCCAGTGGACTGTCTTTGGGAAGCTGTTGCCTCTGGATAGCTACAGAGGGTCTGTGACTGAGTAGTGAGACACTTTTGGTCATTGGGGCTCACATCTGGGAAGAAGAGCTAAATGTAGAGTAGAGGAGAGTGAGGACAACCAGGACCGTCCAGGCTCCTGTGTGTCTTTCTGCCACCACGTCTGACTGGAGACTTCACTCTGCCTCTGAAATCTTGCTCAAGGTTCTCTTCTGGCAACTCTAACCCGAATCCTAGGGGGAAGGGAATTCTGGGAAGCATACTTGCCAGACCAACCATGTTTTCTGTGACACGCCCGGCACAAATAGAGGCAGGCTTTTGCTCAATAAAAAAGAAGAAATACAGGGATGGTTTTAAATCTGCCCAAGTGTGAAATACTTCTAGAGATAGTAAAGGAATGCCCACGTGGCAGGGATATTGTAGATGGGTCCAAGTGCTGGGTATTTAGTTTGCCCAGAGGCTAAAAGGAACTTCCATATACTGCCACCATCAAATCTACTCACTTACCTACATCTGGACCTGTGCACTCTACTTTTTGTTCCTTTGTCCCTTTCCATTTTCTGTGAACTGGTAGTTAGATTTAGAGATTGGTCTAATTCAGTCTAGATTATCAGATTTTTTAGCAAGAATAATTCAAAAGATATGACTAGTAACTATGGTCTCTCTTTTTGTGATGTTAGTGGCCGCTGATGATCAGTCCTTTATTTGCAGAAAGCCAGACCTCTTACCCCCTTTGCTGTTATCTCTTCTATGAACAGTAACTAAACCTTCATAATCTTGGCCAGAATGGGTGTGGCCTAGAGAAAAAGGATTATGTGCACACATTCCTATGAACATGTCTGTCTACATATACATGCATCCCCACATCCATATCCTTGTCAAGATGAGTTATTTCTGTGCTATGGAGAAAGAAGGCCTAGGTGACCTTAATCAGCACCATTGGACGCTAGCCCGAAGAGGAAAAGCAGGATCTGCAGCAGGCGTGTATGTTAAACATTTACACCCCTAGAGAGTAAGCATATTATCCTGTATACTTTATTTTCATACTGTGTTTTTGTACTGTGCCTCCTGGGGGATAAAACCAAATCCTTCCATTTACACTTCCCAACGAGGCAGGGAGAGGCGGCAGAAAGGGGGGACCGGGGAGCTGCGCAGCCCTGCGAATTAAGGGATCAGGCATTGCTTTCATTGGCCCCAGTGCCAGCCCAGCCTGGGGACCTAGGTGAAGCGTCTTTGAAGCTTTCACTTTATGGAAGTCCATAAATACAATTTGGTGCAGATCGTACAGGACCAAACTAGTTTGGAAGCTAAATCACCTATAATGTCTTCCCAGAGATTTTCTTCAGCAGAGATGGAAGAAACTCCTTTGCTGAGGCAGAGGAGCAGGTATTAGAGTGTCTTAAACTGTTTACACTTTGGAACTCGCTTTTAGTACCTCCACAAGTTAAAAGGTCCTATTTTTTTTTTCTTATTATTTCCTATGGTTTTGGCATTATCCCCTGAAAGAAGCCTGGATTTTTCTGCCTTACAGTTTCTCCGAAACAAAGCTTCCCAAGGCAGTTGGGGGATTGACGTTTGCTGTCCATGGGGTGGAAAGGAACCTAGAGGCATCTTGTAGAGAAACACTGAAGGCCCCCAGAGGAAGCAGATGTTCAGCTTAGAGACATCTTAGCACACCAAAAACTTGGGATTTTTCATTCTATTAGTTTTTATATATGAAATTGTTATTTTAATACGTAAAAAATGGCTCACTAATGGCCATATCATATGGTTCAACCTCTGTAATTTAAAGATATGTTCAGCAACCATCCTTAGCATTAATGGATCCAAGCTCTTATGGGTGTGAAACTAAGAGGAAATGCAGTTGCATAAAGCTGTTACAAGCAGATGAGGAAATGTACTGGATTAGAAAAGAAAATTAGAATATACGGATATAAACCCCAACCCAGGGTGCCTGGCTTGCTCAGTTGGAGGACATGCACTCTTGATCTCAGCATTGTGAGTTCGGTCTCCATGTTGGGTGGAGAAATTACTAAAAAAAAAAAAATAAATAAGCTTTAAAAAATCACAACCCTAAGATCTCGAGCTTCTTCCTTCATTGAGAGTGTTGTGCAAAGCATATCCATTCCTCAAATTTCTTAGGATATTAATTGGAAAGTGATCTTGTCCTTTTGTGCATAAATGTGTGTTCCTATAACCAGGAGGAGAATTAGATTCCACAGAGTACCTTGAAAATGCTGAGGGAGGGGGCGCCTAGGTGGCGCAGTCGGTTAAGCGTCCGACTTCAGCCAGGTCACCATCTCGCGGTCCGGGAGTTCGAGCCCCGCGTCAGGCTCTGGGCTGATGGCTCAGAGCCTGGAGCTTGTTTCCGATTCTGTGTCTCCCACTCTCTCTGCCCCTCCCCCGTTCATGCTCTGTCTCTCTCTGTCCCCAAAATAAATAAAAAACGTTGAAAAAAAAATTAAAAAAAAAAAAAAAAAGAAAATGCTGAGGGAGGCATGAAAGTGAAGGCTGGCCCTTTGGTGGTGGCACTTACAGTTCTGAGCCTTGGTCGGGGGCCACCATTGAACAGATTGGGATATTTGATTTTATTGTTTCATCCAGAGATGATGGGGCAGGAGCTTATGAGTCTTATTTTTATAATTTTTAAGAGATTAGACATTACTTTTTAATAGGCCAATTTATGACTTTACTATACAAAAATCTTAACTTTTCGATGGATTAGATGCTTGCATTAGCTGGCCAGTGCGGTCCCCTTTGAGGATGTGACTTAAAACGCAAATATGGTAAATATGGTTTGAGTAAGTTTCAACGGATTGTTTTAAAAGTATATATTCTTCCAGCTTTGCTACTTTCTGGGCGAGATCATGACCTGAGCCGAGGTCGGACACTCAACTGACTGAGCCACCGAGGCGCCCCTAGGGGGCCACCCTCTTTAATGGACAGTGTGATTGAAACACTACTTGTTTTTATCTTCTTCTCCTTCTTTTATACTTAAGGTACTGTTCCTCTGTTTATGGCACTTTGCCATCAAGCCATTTCATTACAGTACATCTTACATGTTATTATTGTCAAAGCTTCCAGATTTACCAGATGGTACATTCCTTGAGGGTACGAGTTGTGCTTTTAAGAAGCAAGGTACACTGAAGGAGGCATGAGGCCTGGGTTCAAACTGTGACACTTTTGACTACAATTTGTGTCTCTGTGACCTGGGAGAATTGCTTAATTGCTCTGACTTCAGTTTGTTAATCTGTAGAAATGTGAATAATAATACCTAACTCTGAGTGAGGTAGGTGTGAAAGCACTTTCGTCTGAGTGCCTGGTACCGGGTGCTGAATAGTGGTTGACTTCTCTGCCTTGGCTTCCATTCCCTTTGTAAGGCATAGTACATAATAGGAACTCAGTATGTACTGGGTACTTTATTTCCTTTTAGGTGCCCTCTTTCCTAACTATGAGAGTGAGACCCCTTCATGTTGGTGGCAGATTATTTCCATATCACATCGTAGGATGGTTTGCTTTTGGGAAATCCTCTTATGAAGTAGTGTCTGTCAATATTTTGTATGTAATAGCTACCATGAGAGGGGAAAAAAAAGGTTATTTATTTTTCTGAGAAAGGCTGTGGTTGTTATATTGTCATTGTTGGCAAGTTTTATGGACATAAAAATTGTAGTAGTCCTTACTGGGACTCCCTTTGCCTTCTCAGCAGTTGAATGGCTCAGCCGTGGATCACTAATTCCAACCATCTTGTGTGGAATTTGGTTACTTAACCTCAGAGGATGGCCCTTCCTCATGTAGCCTCTGTTTGAGGGTTATTTTTATGGTCTTGTAGTACTTTATGCATTGACTTCACCACTCAGTGCTTGCATGCTTT
Organism: Felis catus; assembly: GCF_018350175.1. Classification (NCBI taxonomy): domain Eukaryota; kingdom Metazoa; phylum Chordata; class Mammalia; order Carnivora; family Felidae; genus Felis; species Felis catus. The sequence goes on along the minus strand of NC_058371.1, from coordinate 100,671,932 downwards.
TACATGGTTGGAGCCAATGAAAGCTTTTTGAAATAAATCTGTCTGGGGCAGTATATGGCAACTTCGTTGTGAGTAGTAGATGGTTTAATATCTGATTTAACTTTACTCTTTCTTGCCTGTGGACTCTTTGCCCAAACTTTATAAAGCTAAGGGGTTTTAAGTTTTTTTTAAAGCCCCTATGAAGGTAAAATATACAAGATAATATGGGCTTGCAATTGCTTTACCAAGGTTTCAGAAGAAATAAAAACAAAACAGAACAACTAAGCAGTTTCTTTGTTAAAGGTCTGGAAAATACAACTTTTGGATAGATTTTTGGGAGACCTGTTTTGCATTAAAATACCAAATAAAACAAAATGATGGATTGTTTTGGCACCATTTGGGTTGAGCTTATGTGATGAGAACTGTACATAAAAGACAGCCAGCTATCGTCATAGTTGACAGATTTTTGGGTACTGTCTGCTTATTCAGTATAGTAAAGTTCCAGGGGTGAGGAGCTTTTCCAAAATTCTTATGCCAGTAACAATGCAAACTTTTGCTCTAATAGAGGCTGACATTATCTTTCCAGTTCTGTAGATATCTAGACGTTGTGGTCTTGCCTGGCACACCACATCAGTTCCTGTGACTTTCTGTGCAATGTGTTATCTTTGTTGACACGGCTTCCTTTTATTTTTTGCAAGTTTGAAAGTGGCCTTAAAGAACGATTGGATTGGCTCAGAGGTTTTCGAGTGGAGAAGATAGCTCAGGCAAGAAGAAAATGATGCAGAACGTGTCCTAGGAAAAACAAGATGATTAGTTTCATTAGGGTATAGGTCATATGTAGGGATTTTCTGAGCAATAATGCTGGAACAGTGTTTTGGGGACATATCTGGAAGGTTTGAGTGCCAGAATAAGGAACTGGTACTTAATTTCATTAATTTTTTGGCAATGTGGATCAATTTTAATCCGATGAAACACATGTTGGAGAAACTCCTAAGGAGGCCAGTGCTCTGGAGGAGAGGTGATGAGGTTTGAATCGGGTGGAGGTGATGACAGGAAGCACACTGAGACAGATTGCCTTAATTCTGTCACATTACGCTCAAAGCACTTGTATGACAATGTGATATACGTCACTAATGGATCAGATCACGGACCTGTTAATAGAAATAACAGAGGCCTGACAGTAAGTCCAAGGTTAGATAAGGAATAGCATTTGTTCAACAAATACTCATTGACGTCAGAGTCTACTGACACTTTCTTCAGCAATTCAGAGCTTTTAACATATATTCGTTTTTTTTTTTAACCTTATTGTGTCTTTATAATAGTACTGAAAGTTATCTCCTAGAGGTTTTTTGTAGAAACTGAGCAATAAATAGGGTAAGTACCTTGTTCAGAGTAGAAAGGTGGCAGAAAGCAGACCCTGGAGCCATGTTTCCAGGGCTCATGTCCATTTCCTGCCATTTTTTCTCTTGCCTCAGCTGTACTCTGTGACCCATTAATTTGCAACTTAATGAATTTGTTTGCTAATGTGGCCTTTTCATCATTTTCATCAAGGGAATGTTAAAAAGCCCCAGACCTCTGTGTTTTCTATTTAAGCTTCTAAGGGCAATATGAGAATTGCCTCATGAATCACTCGCTCGTTGTCGTTGGCACTGAGTGAAAGAGAGAATGTAGGCATGTTTGGATTAAACATATTTGAACAAACCCCTATAACACTTCCAACAGCAGGTCAGAACCTTTAAGTGCTGAATAAATGTTAGCTGATGAGCACGTTCCTGGGAATAAGAAGGATGCTTAGGAATGTGCCTTAAATGGAACATTAAATGGTCCCCTAGTGGCTTGAGATTCACTGTGCTTTTCTAAGTGCCTCATTTATGGCAAGGCTCGGGGGAGACCTTAGCTCCTTGAGTTTTATTGTTTGTAATATTTGATATGTTATTTGAAATAAATTGAAAGCATTCCTTGAAATGCTTCTTTCTAGTCTCTACCATCTTTTTACTCAAAATATCATTCCCTGTTTAATTTACAGATTAATTCTTGACTTTCAGCTGAGCCCACAGAAACTAGACTTAACGTTTATCAATGAGTCACCTTAGGAAACACCTGATGAGGACCATCTTTTGATGATGAGATTCTATACTTTTAGCCTGAGGGTTGGCCAGAGCCTGAAGCTGTCACAGAGGGGCTTGGGAGGGAGTGAGTGCATTTTTCATGCAGGAGGCATGTTAGCATTTGTGGCCAGAGGGGAAATTGTGACAATTTAAAATCATAGCTGCAAATTCATTGAGGGATGGGGGCTTGTACTATGCCTTTGAATCTGGACGTACTTAGAAAAACAGAGTATATCAGAAATGATGCTATGTGACTTCCCAGGCTAGCTGATATAAGATCAGATGGTATGCTTTGTTCACTGTGACACTTGCTCTCGAACTCTGAATTGCCAAGTGAGAGGTGGCCACTCTGTGGCCATCATCCTGGAGAGGTCTCTTGTCAGTGCTCCAGTTGACAATTTTTACTGAGTTCATCCTTCAGCCATCCCTGCCAACGTGCTAGACATGGAAGTGAAGCTGTGGTGGACCTTTCAGATGAGCCCAGCCCTAGTTGAATACCAGCAAATTACCTGTGTTGATACCACATGAAACAGAAGAATCACTCAGCTGAGCCCTGCCCAAGCTAGAGACCCACAAAATTGTGACAAATGGTGAAATGGTTGTTGTGAGTCACTAAGCTTTGAGGTAGTTTGTTGTGCAGAAACGGATAAGTGAGACAATTTGGTGTCAGGAGTGGAAAGAATTGAGAAAAAGGCTACTTGCCCAAAGAATTCTTTAAGAATTAAGTGGTTTTTTTGGTTATATGTATGATATCAGGTGCAAAAGGAAATTCTTCTGTTTTTCTGAAAATACCTGAAAGCGTGTGTGTGTGTGTGTGTGTGTGTGTGTGTGTGTGTGTCTGTAGTGATATAGTGAAGACCAGTCCTGGAGTGAATCATTATACAGATGATTTCTCTTCCTCATTCTCTGCCCCCTACAAGATGATATCCTAAATTCTTGCTACTTGTCGTGTGGTGTGGTCTGAGGACCAGCGACATTGGTATTACTTGGGAGTTTGTTAGAAAAGCAGAATCTCAGCCTCTACCCCAGATTCTGAATCAGAACCTGCATTTAGCAAGATCCTGGGAAGATTTCAATACACATTAAAGTAGAAGGAACTCTGGCTTAAACATTGCTGTACACTATTATTGCCACTGTTTCTGTTATTGTCAGTCCCACTAAAACACAAAGGAGAGCATCACTTTTTGAACCACATGCTAATGACATATATACATTGTTGCATGTGAATTTCATTCCTAGAATAACACTGCAGCATAGATGTTATCATTTCTGTATATATATGAAGAAACTGAGGATTGGAGACTTCAAGGAATTTGTGCAAAGTTGCACAGCTGGTGAGCACCAGTGACAGGAGTGAGACCCAGGCCTGCCTGTTTGCAAAGCCTGCACACAACCACCCACCAGGATTCAAGTATCATTTATTTGGAAGGTAATCCCAAGCGACTCCTGCAGGAGTGTAAGGAAGTGAAGTAGAAGGAAGGGGACATATAGGGTGCAGTACTGAGCCAGTGACCATTCTGAACAACCAGACCTTAATCGCCAGGGGCCTCTGGAAAATGATTTAGAGCATATATTTCAACGTTATTCCACCTGAGTGATGGGAGAGCTGTGATACATACACAGTCACTGGCAAAAGGCTGCTTTTGGGGGTAATTCCCAGTATTTCTGGGAAGCCAAACATGTGAACAAAGTGGGCTCATGTGGTGACAGAAAGCTCTTAGGCAAAGATAATGCAGGTGCTGGCAGTTGGAAGCCTGGTGAGGATTAGGGAGACAGGAGATGGCTAGGGCACAAACAGTATCCAATGCATTATACTTGCCCATATCGTACAGAAAGATGCCTCAGAAATGCATTTTCCTCTTAATTTTTATGTTTTGGATCAAGTATGGTTATAGAATTAAAGGAAATATACACAAGGTCCTTATTTTGAAGGTATTGGCTTGTTTTTCAGACCTGAAAAGAAAGTTGGAATAATGAAAAAATCCCATCAAATCATTTTACCTTAAGCTTTCATCTCCCTGTGTCCTCTAGCCAGGAGGTGGAAATTTGGTGCAGTGCTCATGTGTATGCACACATATTGTTATATTCTGTCTTTTAAACTTAATGTATCATTACCACTTTCTGCAAAACATCCCATTATGTGGCTGCCACAGTGCATGGAACAAGTCCTCTACTGCTTGCTGCATATTTAGGCTTAAGTGGCCCAAGTATAGGAATAAATACTTTTTTCAGCATGTTGAATGCAACTCAGTTTATTCACGGTGACTGAGGCACTTCCACAGGCTTTATTTCATTCAAGAAATATGTATTGTGTAACTTCTACATGCCCAGCTCTGTGTTGGGAATATTGTAGGATACAAGGATACAGACAGTCTTTGTCCTCCAGGAGACACGTTTATTTGTGAGGCAACTGGTGAAAAGTTAAATAGCAAACAAGAAGTTAAATACCATTAGAAGAAATGCAATGTGTTAATGGGTGCTAAACCCAGGCCATGTTTTAATGAGCTTAGAAGCATGGGTGACACCAAAGATCACTGAGTTTGTTCTTTATTATCTTATAATGCTGTAACTCACAGGCAGAAAATCTACATTGGTTCCAAAGAGACTTATGTATGGGAAAGATCTTGGATCCTTAAATGCGTATTCAGCAAGCACCTATTTATTGGAAATAACCAGAAAGGTATGAAAGTGTATGGTATGGTCATACAGATTGCTCAGGGCCCTGGATTTCCCCTTAGTTTTGCTTTCACATGGAGTTGGGGTGTGAGCACAGGGCCATCAGACTCCAGAGCCATGCCCTTGACTCCTGCGCTATGCTGTCTGCCGAAGAAAAAAAAAAGAAAATGAGGACAGAATGCTGATTGATGCTTTATGTAGGGAGATGGGGATTGATAAAGAAGCTCTTACAATTTAATGCCCATTACTACTCAAAAACTGATTTTAGCTGATTTAAGCATAAAAGGAACTTACTAAAAAGATACTAGATGACTCATAGAATTTGGGGACATGTAACCAGGAACAGTGCCCCAAGTCACACTGTGAGATAGAACCAGTGATGACCCTTCTGTGCTTCTCACCACACTACTGGCCCCCCTCACACGGGTCCTGCTACTTGAGCTTCTGCTTTGGCTGCTTCTGGGACAAAGATTCACCTACCTACACATGCATGCTGTCCCCTCCCTGCTGCTCCCCGACACAGCACCAGATGGCGAGTCCAAGACTGGCACAGGTGATTCCAACTGGCAGAGCCTGAGCCATGTACTTGGTCAGGAAGGATGGAGAGCAAACAGCTGGCACTTTGGGCTTCTGTGATGGACAGGGGCATCAGATGCTGGAGACCAAAGAATGACAAATCTCCACAACTGTCCTTCTGGTTCTTTCGGTTCCTTCACACTGTTTTCCTCTCTCTTCTGTTAAGCAAAATCTATCCATGCTTCAGGGTTCAGTTTATGTCCCACATCCTCTGTGAAATTTTCTCTGACTCTTCTAGTGTGGGTTTATTCCTCTCCTGAATCTCTGTATTACTCACAGCCAGAACAAGTTGTGAAAACATAACATTAAAACATTGACTTCATATCATGAGACCAGAACCTCATTGTGCCAAGGAACTGTTGTAACTGGAATGATATTTGGTGGCACTTTTTAATAGTTCAAGGAGAAACAGCTAGTCTGAAAGGTAGAAATGAGTCTTGGTTGCTAGCTTCCTTTCCTTTCAACAACCTACTCCCCTTGTTCTGTCTTTGGTCTTTACCTAATAATCGACACTGTTGTTGCTCATATTCTGTGATATTTTCTGGCCTCCTTAACTAGAAGGAATTCCATTCCCATATCTAGTAGTTCTTCTGTGATGTCCATAATATTTGCAAACAATCTGTGCTTATTAATTGGTTAAAAATAAATATGCCTGAAAAATGCAGCATTTTATGGCGTATGTGGGTCTTTTGATCACTCAGTGTAAGAATACCTCATTTGTAGAAACAGCAATAAAACTTCCCCTTCTTCCTGTAAAACCTTCCCTTCAAGTAGGGATTAACGATGGAACACTTGATTATAGAACTGAAGATCCTCTTAGGAATGTCAGGTTCATAGCCCTCATAGTAAAGTATCTCTTATACATGTCTACACACAAAAAGTTGACTGCATAATCCTCCAACATGCTTTTTAACAGACTGATTGCAGTGGGAATGAGGAGCAGGTTTTCAGTCCTGAGTAGTTTATCCATCAGACTTATTTTAGTAGAGAAATATATCTATTATAATAATTATTGATATCTATGATAGAAATTATTTGAAAGAATAATATCTGATTGCTCAACAAAAATGCATGTATATTTTCCATTATGGTTTTCTTTCAAAGAAAACAGTACTTCAATTATATGTATATATACATATATATATATATTTGTTGTTGTTGTTGTTGTTATTTGGGGAATGTGCATATCCCTTATATCACATCTCCCTGTGTGCTGACTTAAATAGTTCCCAAGTAGAAATTTAGATTTACTACTACCAACTTTTTCATGACATTATTCTAAGTATCTTGTTGACGCCTCTGAAGAGGTAAAGATATATATATAGCCATATCATTTGTAGATTTAAATTTCATAAGTTCTTTTTGAAAGAACTGTTATCCTTTTTTGTATTTGGGATTTCAACTCATTGAAATTTTTCAATTCAATATTAAGGATATATTTTCTTAAATGTTTCTTTACTATTTTTGAGAGAGAGAAAGAGAGAGCGAGCGAGCGAGTGAGAATGAATGGGGGGGAGGGACAAAGAGAGAGGGAGACAGAGAATCCCAAGCAGGCTCTGTGATGTCAATCCAGAGCCCTATGCTAAGGTTGATCTCCCGAGCTATGAGGTCATGATCTGAGCCAAAATCAAGAGTCAGATGCTTTACCAACTGAGCCAGGCAGGTGCTGCTCAATTCAATATTAAGAGTATTTATTAAACAGAGTAGGGGAAAATATTTGCAATTCACATATTTGAGAAAAGACTCGTATAAAAATAACTCTCAAAACTCCAAACAGCCGTTGAAACATGAACTAAATATTTGAATAGACTTTCCACCAAAGATGTACAGATGGCAAAGAAACACATTAAAAGATGCTCAGGGCACCTGGGTAGCTCAGTCGGTTGAGTGCCTGACTGTGGCTCAGGTAATATCTCACAGCTTGTGAGATCGAGCCCCGCATTGGGCTCTGTGCTGACAGCTCAGAGCCTGGAGCCTGCTTTGGATTCTGTGTCTCCATCTCTGTCTGCCCCATGCTCTGCCTCTCTCTTTCAAGGATTAATAAAACATTAAAAAAAAAGAAAAAAAGATGATCAACATTAGTAGTCTCTAGGGAAATGCAAATTAAAACCACATTGAGATGCCACTACATACTTATTAAAATGGTTAAAAAAAGAAAAAACTGACAATATCAAGTGTTGGTGAGGATGTGGAGAAACTGGAATTCATAGCTGGTGGGAATGTGAAATGAAATGGCCACTTTGGCAATCGAGTAGTTTCTTATAAAGTTACACAGACACTAACTGAATGACCCAGCAATCCCATTTCTAGTTATTTATCTGAATAAAATAAAAATGTGTGTTCACACAGAAACCTGAATGTGAATCTCTATAGCCACTTCATTCACAATTGCCCCAAGCCAGAAAAAAACCAATGTCCCTTAAGTGGCAGACAGGTAGACAAACTGGTATATTCATAAATGCAGTACTACTCAGCAATAAAAAGGAATGAACTGCCACAGTAATAACATGGAAGAAACTCAAGTGTATTATGCTAAGTGAAAGAAGCCATACTCTAAAGGCTACAAAGTGTGTGGTTTCATTTATATGACATGCAGAACATACGGGAACAGAAAATGGTGGTTTCCAGGGCCTGAGGAGGGGGGGCAGGTTAACTACATGGGGTGTGGAGGCTAGGGAGTATTTGGGGCAACAGAACCGTTCTATACCTTGATGGTGGTGGTGGCTATGTGCCTATGCATTTGTCAAAACTCATGGAACTGTACACTAAAAAGGAAGACGTTTACGTAGTAAATTATATCTTAATACAAAAACAAAAAAAAAACAACAAAAAAAACAACTTAGTTCATCCCAGGACTGAGATAACAGAATACAGAGATCAGTAAGAGCATCAGTCTGGCCGAAGAAGTAAATTGAAGGGGCACAGCTAAATAAAAGTGAAGCTAGACCATGATATTTTGTAAGCAGAATGTAACAAAGTGCTAGAGTAGCATCCAGAAGATTTCAATAAACTCTAATTGTGCCTCTGTGTGCTTATGTTGGGGTGGGGGTAGGTGTGTAAGCAGGGAGGTCCTACCAGGGGAAGTGACATTTGATGGACAAAGAAAAATTGCCCAGTAAGGTAACTTGGGTGAGTGAGAGCAAGCAGGTACATCCAAATCATAAGGACTAATGTAAACGGAGTAAATGAGGAGTTTTCTAAAAAATATAAGAAAAAGGCAAGTGTGAATTTTTAATAAAGCACCAGTTAAAATTTGTTTAATTTTCATTTTAATTAAAGGAGAAGAAAAACATACATTGTTGGAAACATACACGCTGTGTTTTTTCTTAGCTACAGCTGCAAACCATACAGGCTTCCTGGCAGAGAGCAGGTTATCTATCCTGTGACTCTGAGGGCACACCCTATGGTAGCCCCAAGGCAAAGAGATAATAATAGTATGCAAGCCTGGCAGCCGACACTCTGGAAGAGTTTATGAGGAGGAAGTCCGCAATTACATATTTCTGGGCAAACATTAACCAAGATTGAAACCCAGATTTGAAGAAAAATAACAGGCTGGAATCTTCAGACATATTCTGTAGCTGTTCTGTGGATTGAAAACAGTAGTCAAAGACACTCTGCTGCCGTTAAAAGCGAAGGTACAATATTGAGAAGACAGTACGTAAAACTTGGTAAGAAACCTTTTTCACACCTGCCCACAGCATGTGTTCTATAACACATAGAGCATTGTCCGCATCTGAATGGTGAGAAACTATTTACATTCATTACAACAAAGCCAAAGCCACAACATAGGGTCTATTGTTCACCTCTTAGCAATGACCGAATCTATTTATCCATGTGGTTTAAGAACTCGCCACTGTGCATTGAAAGGCCTCCTCTTGGCAACATCACCAAGAGCATCTCAATCACTGTTACTACCATCTGAACAATTTTGGTTCCGCACTGTGGTTTTGTAATTTCCATTTTTAAAACTCCTCAGACTGAGCTATGATGTGCCCAGTCTAGGTTGGGCACACTTAAAATGAAACTGTTAAGCTAAAATTAGCTTGACATCAAGATAGTGCATGTTCATTTTCCTTATATTTATAGCTGACCACAGTCATTATACAGAAGGCATCTGGTCTTTACTGTGCACTCTAGGGAACAGGAGGGGCAGTGGCAGTAACCAAAAAAAATAACTCAACGTTTCTCCAAAGGCAGATGGTCAGAGCTACCGGTGGAGCGGTTCCTGCATCTTAGTGAGGTCAGCCCCAGCTGGGGGGTGTGGGTGGGGGAGGACTTCTCATTGCACAGCTGTTTACTCTTCAGCTCTTCTGCAGTTAATCAAGAGGGATGGTACTTTTTCTAAAAGTTTTGCTTGGGGGCCCAGGTTTAACTTACATCACCACAAAGGAAATACATGTAACAAAGCTTCCTCTGAGTTTTTTCACCAAGTCACTTACCTATTGACCTACCCAAGAGGCGGAGATAAATTAATCCAAGAGAATTTTTGACTAGAGTCAGAAGATCTGAATTTTAGTGTCTGTCTCTAGCTTGTTGTATGGTTTGGCTTTCCATTTCATCTGATAAGTTCAGAGGATTGAATTTATTAACCCCATAAAATCAATATTTTGTTTTTTTTTTCAACTCCAGAATATCATGTGGAAAATGCTATGCATTAGGGATAAGATTTCTTGTGAGCCAATGTACATTGTCCTTTACCTTGTCTAGCATTTGACTTTGAAATTCTAAGCAATCCATTTTTGGTCATTTTGTGTTATTCTGATTCTACTATCATTCATTTGGACCAGACATGTTAGTTAAGACAGAGGTGCAAGCTTTAAAAAAATTTTTTTTTATCATAGGTGGTATCATATATCATATTTTTTCTTTTATTTTATTATTTCAGTTTTTTTTTAAGTTACTTCTTTTTTTTTTAATTTTTTTTCAACGTTTATTTATTTTTGGGACAGAGAGAAACAGAGCATGAACGGGGGAGGGGCAGAGAGAGAGGGAGACACAGAATCGGAAACAGGCTCCAGGCTCTGAGCCATCAGCCCAGAGCCTGACGCGGGGCTCGAACTCCCGGACCGCGAGATCGTGACCTGGCTGAAGTCGGACGCTTAACCGACTGCGCCACCCAGGCGCCCCTTATTAGTTCAGTTTTTAAAGAAACGGCCTTTAGGCATGTCACAGAGGGATGCTTAATGGGTTATGTCAAGTATCTCATCTAAAATGAGAATAAAACCTTGCTTATGATCCCCAACGTTTACTTCTAATGCATTATTAGAATCTTTTCACCATTGTCTTTTCCTGATATTCTTTATATTGTAGTTACTAAGGAAGAAAATTCTATGGTGGCATATGTCCTTGTTATTTTGGGAATCATCACAGATATGGAGAGGAAGCAGATAAGAAAAAGATCATCAAGGCCTCAGACACAAGGGGGAGGCTGAAGCTGAGACTTACAGATTTATAAGAAAACACCACATTCTGAAGACAATTTTTATGTTGTGACCTCTTAAACATGAAAACTGTCAGAAACAATGATCACTTATATAATGACTCCTAAGGGATCTTTTAGATCAAGAGTTGTTGAACTTTTTCTATAAAGAACCAGAGGGCAAATGTGCTGTGCCTTGTGGGCCATACGATTACTGTCCCAACTATTCAACTCTGCTCTTGTAGCATGAAGGCAGCCATGAACAGCATGCGAATGGATGGGTGTTCTGTGTTGCAATAATTTTTTTTAAGTTTATTTATTTTGAGAGAGAGAGAGAGAGTGTGTGTGTGAGCAAGTGTGAGTGGGGGAGGGGAAGAGGAAAGACAGAGAGAGAGAGAGAGAGAGAGAGAGAGAGAATCCCAAGCATAGAGCCCAACACAGAGCTTGATCTCATGAACCATGAGATCATGACCTGAGCCAAGATCAATAGTTGGACGCTTAACCGATTGAGCCACCCAGGTGCCCCTAATAATTTTTTTTTTTTTTTTTTTTTTTTTTTTTTTTTTACAAAAGCAGGCAGTGGGCTGGATTTGGGACGATGGTTTTTTGAATCCTGGTCTAGATTATTGGGATCATCTACATCATTACCAACATGAATAACAAACATTTATTGCACCTCTGGTAAGCAATTGATGGTAGAGTTAGGGTTAAAGTTAAGTTAACCCTTAGGTGAAGAAGAAAAGGAAGCTTAAACACTGGAGGCTCACAACTCAGGGTCAACTCCCACATCAAAAAAGACCAGTTTTTAAAAGAAGAAACTAATAATACATAGAAATGAAGGTCAAGATACATTCTCTTTGGATTCTATAAGTGTACTCTTCAGTTGTACCTAAAAATTTAAACATCTACAGTGATTGACTCCTTTTTTTGTTACTATGTACCTTTTTGTACTACTCTATGACCAAATAGGTAAATAAATAAATACGAATAAGTTTTAAAATCCTGAAATTAAAATCAATCTCCTATTGGGGCACCTGAGTGGCTCAGTTGGTTAAGCCTCTGACTCTTGATTTTAGCTCAGGTCATGATCTCATGGTTCATGAGTTTGAGCCCCGCATCGGGCTCTGTGCTGACAGCTCAGAGCCTGGAGCCTGCTTTGGATTCTCTGTCTCCCTCTCTCTTTGCCCCTCCTCAGCTCATGCTCTGACACTCTCTCTTTCTCAAAAATATACATTAAAAAATAATGAAAAAAATTTTTAAAAATCAAACTCCTGAGCACTTCTGAATATTCAGCCTCCTTTTAGGGACATTTAGTTGGTCCTATAGAATCTTTTAGAAATCCTATGATATCAGGTGACAAATACATTCTAAGCTAAACCATGACTTTATTAATGATTTATGTATGTTTAAATGACTAAATGCTTCTGAAAAGAAAGGCATGTTTTTGAATTTTTATTTTATTTTATTTATTCTATTTTGTATTCTTATTATTTTTTTCTTTAGCATCACAGGATTGACCCAACCTAAGGTAAAGTAATATTAATTTTATCAGACCTATTTTTGCTGTTTCTACTTTCTTTTTCTTTTTTTTTTTTTTTTTAAGTTTTTAAATGTTTATTTTTGAGAGAGAGAGACATGGGAGAGACAAAGCGTAAGTGGGGGAGGGGCAGAGAGGGCTGGAAACACAGAATGTGCAGCAGTCTTCAGGCTCTGAACTTGTCAGCCCAGAGCCCGATGTGGGGCTTGAACTCACCAAACTCGAGATCATGACCTGAGCTGAAATCAGGAGTCAGATGCTTAACCAACTGAGCCACCCAAATAAAAATCTCATTGTTTTAGAAAATTGAAAACATGGGTGGACTTGTAGTCTTATTATGACTGCTTATTTTTATCTTTGTTTTTGGCTTCAATTATCCTTCATAGTAGAAAGCTGAATAAATATATTTCATGAATTTGATTATTGATCTACATTTTAACTTCTAGCAAGTCTTTAATTTTAGGATAGATAGACCCACACACAGGACAAGATTCTAGAGGTGCTGAAACTGTTTTGCAATATTACATTTTTTCCTTAGTGTTTGAAAAACTTGCTGCTTTGGCTGATGACCTATTAAAATACATGTATTTTATATGGCAAAGACATATTATCAGCCAGTAATTGATTACAAATTTGCTTGTATCATTGACTAACAGAGATAGGGTCTTAAGTGAATGAAGCCCTAGATAGGTACTTAAACATTTTTTTTACTATTTTTTTGTTTGTTTGTTTTTTGAGGCAGAGATAGAGTGTAAGCGGGGGTGGGGGGGTTTGGGGGAGCAGAAAGAGAAGGAGAGACACAGAATCTGAAGCAGGCTCCAGGCTCTGGCTGTCAGCACAGAGCCCAATGCAGGTCTCGAACACCAGAATCACCAGATCACGACCCAAGCCAAAGTCAGACGTTTAACTGACTAAGCCATCCAGGCACCCTAGATAGATACTTTTAAAAAGAAGAAAAGAGTAGTGATTTGCTCTCCCTTTTACTCCATCATTTTTTCCCTGTATTTCAGTAACACTGAAAATACAATCCTTTTCTGGAACTTGCAGCAAACTCTATGTGTGCTCTTTGGAACATGTTGATCAGTAAAAAATAATAATCAACTGCCTCATTTTCTTAAATTTTGTTTTGCATATGTAATCTTGATGCTGAAGAAACTTCAGCAATGTGAATGGCCAACTTTATTTGGACTCATTGGATAAAAGCTGTATTCTGATGGCCAATCAGAACATATAAAAAATGATTAGAAAAGTTATATGAACTTTATTTGACCTTTTGATGTAGTTCATTTAAAGATAAACAATTTTTGCAGTAAGAGACCATGTCAGCAGTTTCTAGTTCTGATTCATTTTTTTTTCTCAGTTGTTACATTTTTCTGTACCGAGGAGATTGGTGTGACAGCTGAGAGGTGGATATTGAGATTGGTTTACTGGTGAATCTATCTAAGTAGAATCTTTGTTGGAACACATTAGCTTTCCCCAGAAGTCAAGAGAACGTACTCTGGCTAACACCAAGAATGGTCAGCCAAGAGAAAAGGGTAATTTTTCAAAGAGAAGGATCTCAGGAATTTGCTTCATGCCAATCCTGTGGAAAAGGGTTTATTACAGATTCTTGGTGAGAGACTGTAGGAGGTATCACCAGAATTTTAGGAAGCATTTAAAAAATTTTTCAGAAAATTCTTCAGAACAAAGTGATGTGGATAAAGATTCTCAAAGAAAGAGCTTCAGAAAGACTTCTGTTGTCAGGGAGGATTCTCCCTGGAGCAAAGAGAGAAAACTGTCAATATACTATGGACATTATTAGCAAGTTGTAGCACAGGCATAGCAAAGTTGTTTCATGGAAACTGTGTTGAGAAGGATTCTGGGAATGTTTGGCCTGCGGAAGAAAGAACGCCTTGAAGAATTAGTGATGTCTGCTATAGGTATGTGAGGAGAAAGTAATTCTGCATGTAGTAAATTTGCTTAGTTCTGGTTGAGGTATAGTCTTATAGCAAGGTTTTTTGATCTTGCAGGGGAGGAAAACATTTTTTTCCTCTATCCTCTTAAGTTTAGTGAGTATGGCCTGTGCATTAAACTGACAGTTTAATAGTAGAAAAGACTTACTCTGCATGCTCATGAGAACTTCACAGAAAAGAAATGAAAACCCAAAGAAGTAGTTAGGTTTGAGAACTTATATGCCATTAAACAAAGGGCAGTAAAATGTGAAGAAGTGGTGAGACAAAAGAAGGGATTTGGGTTTCTAGAGGTCGTGAATTATGGGAAGGTAAATATACGGGAGAAACTAATACAAGATGAAGGTTATTTAGTAATATCAGTTATACGGACTCAAGGGTGCCATCTCTAGTGATAAAAGCCATCTCTGGTGATTCAGAGTCATTCTCTTCCTGGTATTGGAGAAAGGAAGGAGGCCTGTGCTTCACAAAGGCAAACTTATACCTTGCTTTTAGGAAGAAAGGAGGACAGTAGGGAGTTTCTCCTGTGTTTGCTGTTTCCTAATTGTCTTCAGCTCAAAATAACCCTTTTGCTAAAGTGACATATTTTGGGGTGGCATATTCTGATCCCCTTCAATCTCTAATATTCCATTTCTCTATCTGTGATGAAGCTGATGTTACATTAAGAACGAGTATGAGAATGAAATCAGATGGTAAAGCATTTTGGGAACTATGAAGCATCCTACAAATGTAAGGATTCATTTTTATTTTTAGGCTGCATTTTCTTTCTTCAGATTGAAATGTCAGTTTCTTAGAAATTCACGATAAAATTGACCAAGTTGAAAAAATGGAATGGGGATGAGAAAAGCAAAAGCATCCTTCTGTATCTTTCAAAAAATGCACCTATCTTTTTACTGTCAATAAACAGCCAAGAAAGATAGGAATGGAACTAATTATCTGCAAATATCCCCTGACTCCTTTACTTCCCATCTGAATTTAATTCTAAAAAAAGGGACCCTGATGGATTCCTGCCTTCAGGTATAATTACCTCAAAATTGACTGACATTTAAAGCACACACGACACTTTTTAGCCTTAATTAGAGTAAATTGGTAGAATTTATTTGACCGGTAGTTTTGGGGATGGTTAGAGGCATGAGAATATACTTAGCATGTCATTTCCTGCTGATGCTAAGATTTAGCTCCTATTAGAGAATTCTATATTTAGGATAAAATCACTTAAGAAATGTAGCCCAGTGATTGTTATGACCATGAAGTAATCAGCGCAGTCAGCAAGAGAAGCTCTGAGGGGGGAAAAAAAAGTCACTGACAACAGCAGAAACCAAAAATCCACAGAAGTTTTATTTAAACAATCTTGAAGATTTTCTTAAAAAAATTTTTTTTTAATGTTTATTTTTGAGACAGAGGCAGAGCACGAGCGGGGGAGGGGCAGAGAGAGAGGGAGACACAGAATCTGAAGCAGGCTCCAGGCTCTCAGCTGTCAGCCTGGAGCCCCACACAGGGCTCGAACTAGTCAACCATGAGATCATGACCCCAGCTGAAGTCGGACGCTGAACTGACTGAGCCACCCAGGTGCCCCTTGAAGGTTTTCTTGATTTAAGAATGTTAAATTCTTTTGCTTTGCTATAACATTTTTTTGACATTGATAATATGGACACTGTAAAGAAATGTTAAGGTAGCAGAGAAGTAGGGGGACCCTGGGCTTTCCTTGTCCCTCAAACGCAGCTGTATTGAGGTCGGATCTCTTGGAACACCCAGGAAATTGATCTGCAGAGTGGCAGAAGGATCTCCAGGTATGGAGGGAGACAGCTTGGCAGGTGCAAGGGGCATAGAGGTGAATTGGGGGAGAGACAAATGGTGGTGCTGCAGAAGGAAGGGAACCCTTTCTGCATCTGAGAAAGTGCGGCATCGAATTAGCACAAGAGGAGAACCTCTCTGGACCATGGACTGGGGAGCGAAAAGTACTGAATGTCCCAGTTCTTTTTTTTGCAAACGGCTTTGGAGGTCAAACTCTGAGGTTTTGGTAGTGCATGAATTTCTCTGGAGTAGAGCTGTGGTATGCACTCCTGGGAAGGGGGTCCTGGCTCCAGAGTACATAGTATGGTGTAGCAATCTCTGGGCTGCCCTAGGAGAAAAGAGTCCCCTTCCTAGAGTAGTTTTGGAAGAAGGCTTATTGCCTCCCCAAGGACAAAAGACCTTGCAGTTTCCAGTCAAAGGTCTTTCATTGGCAGAGGACAGAGGTGCATCCAGAGGGAATATAAACTTTGCTGCTTTTAGTAATGCTACACCATAGATTCTGTGCACTATGCATGTGTGGGACTGTTTTTCAGGGACAGAGGACTTTACACATTGTGGAGATGCGTTGCTCAGGAGGACGGGAGCAAATCTGTGCAGTGCAGGGTCCTTTAAGACTTTGGGTTTTGAATCATAACTGTGCCCCAAAGAGAAAATGCAGGAATTGTGGCACAGGGAGAGCTGACTAACCTTGCTATTCTGTGAGGGCTGCCTGAACACCTGGGAGGGCAAGATCCCTGGTCTGGGGATGAGAGATTGGGGTGGTGCCATTTCCTCCGCCCTCCCAACACCAACACGGGTGGAACTTCAGAGAGCAACACAGCTGCCCCCACTGGAGATGGGACTCACTTACAGCAAACCCTGACCCCCCCGGCCCCCTCATGCCTGGCAATTGCTTATTTACTTTGAGCCAAAACAGTGGACCTCTCCTCCAGACTAGCATAGCCAATACCCCTCATGCACCAAGTGCACTGAAAGTCCAGGGCTTCAAATTGGCACCTACAGTTCTTTTTTCTTCCTTCCTTCCTTCCTCTCCCTCTTTCTCTCTCTTTCTTTCTTTCTTTCTTTCTTTCTTTCTTTCTTTCTTTCTTTCTTTCTTTCTTTCTCTTTCTTTTCTTTCTTCCTTCCTTTATCTCTCTCTCGCTCTCTCTCTTCCTTCCTTTCAGAATCAGGCTCATAGTTTCTTATTCATTTTTTCATTTCCTGTTCTCCTTTTTCGGATCAGGCTTTTTTTTTCTTTTCTTTTTTCTTGTTTTTCCTTTCTTCTTTTTCTTTTTTTCCCCTTTCTTTTTCCTTGGAATCAGCTTTATAGTTTTTGATTCTCTCTCTCTTTTTGTCCCTTTCCTTTTCTCTCTCTCTCTCTTTTTTTTTGGATCAGGCTTTTCCCCTTCCCCTTTTTTCCAGGTTACATCAACAAACAAATCAAAGCACACCTAGGTAAAGGTCCAAATACTCCACTACTCCAAGCAAAGAGGAGCGCTGCAGAGGACTGACCAGTGGGAAAGAACAGCAAAACACAACAGCAGAGTGCGCAGGGCATACACCAGAAACACTTCCTGAAGTGCCAGGCCCTGGACAGTGTATGACCCCTTTTTAATATAGCAGTACTCTCAGGTGCAAGAAACATAACAAGCTTTTAAAACACATAAAAGACAGAAATGTAGCCAAAATGACAAGACAGAGGAGTTCCCCTCAAAAGAAGGGTCAAGAAGAAATCACAGCTAGGGACTTGCTCTAAACAGATATAAGCAACATATCTGAACACGAATTTAGAACAACAGTCATAAGAGTATTAGCTGGGCTTGAAAAAACATAGAAGACACCGGAGAAACCCTTAGTGCAGAGATCAAAGACCTAACAACTAGTCAAGATGAAATAAAAAAAAATGCTATAACTGTGATGCAAAACAAACTGGACACAATGACAATGAGGATTAAAGAAGCAGAGGAAAGAATAGGTAAGATAAAATTATGGAAAATAATGAATCTGGAAAAAAGAGGGAAAGAAAATTACTATATCACAAGGGGAGACTTAGAGAACTATGTGGTTCCATGAAATGACACAATATCTATATCATAGGAGTCCCAGAAGAAGTACAGGAAAAAGGAGCAGAAGGTTGATTTGAACAAATTAGAGAACTTCCCTAATCTGGGGAAGGAAACAGGCATTCAAGTCCAAGAGGCACAGAGAACTCCCCTCAAAATCAACAAAAACAGATCAACACCATGACGTATCATAGTGAATCAAAATACAAAGATAAAGAGACAATTCTAAAAGCAGCTAGAGAGAGGTGCCTGTTTGGCTCAGTCAATTAAGTGTTTGATTCAGCTCAGGTCATGATCTCACAGTTCATGGGTTTGAGCCCCCACATCAGGCTTTGTGCTGACAGCTCAGAGCCTGGATTCTGCTTCAGATTCTGTCTCTGTCTCTGTCTCTGTCTCTGTCTCTGTCTCTGTCTCTCTCTCAAAAATAAATAAATATTAAAAAAAATAAAAGCAGCTAGGGACAAAAGGTCCTTAATCTATAAGAGTAGACACATAAGGTTAGAAGCAGACCTGTCCACTGAAACTTGGCTGCCAGAATAGAGTAGCAGGAAATATTCAATGTGCTAAATGAGAAAAATATGCAGCCAAGAATACTTTATCCAGCAAGGCTGCTATTCAGAATAGAAGGGTAGGTAAAGACTTTCCCAGACAAACAAACAGTAAAGGAGTTTGTGACCACTAAACCAGCCCTGCAAGAATATAAAATTCCAGAGAACATCACCAGAAACACCAACTCTACAGGTAACACAGTGGCAATAAATTTATATATTTCAATAATTACTCTGAATGTAAATGGACTAAATTCTCCAATAAAAAAAGACATAGGGGCATCAGAATGATTAAAAAACAAGACCCATTTATATGCTGCCTACAACAGGCTCATTTTAGATCTAAAGACACCTGCAGATTGAAACTGAGGGGGTGGAACCATCTATCATGCTAATGGAGGTCAAAAGAAATCCAGAGTAGCCATAGTGATATCAGACAAACTAGATTTTAGGACAAAGACTGTAACAAGAGATGAATAAGGGCATTATATCATAATTAAGGGTTCTACCCATTAAGAAGATCTAACAATTAAAAATACTTATGCCCCCAATTTGGAAACACCCAAATATAGAAATCAACTAATCACAAACTCATTGATAATAGTAGGAGATTTTAATGCCCTACTTACAACAATAGACAGATCATCTAAGCAGAAAATCAACACGGAAACAATGGCTTTGAATGGCACCCTGGACGAGATGGACTTAACAGATATATTCAAAATTTTTCATCCTAAAGCAGTAGAATACACATTCTTCTCAAGTGCACATGGAACATTCTCCAGAATAGATCACATACTGGGTCAGAGATGAGCAAGATTGAGATCAAATCATGCGTATTTTCAGGTCACAACACTATGAAACTTGAAATCAACCATAAGAAAAAATTTAGAAAGCCCTAAAATACATGGAGGTTAAAGAACATCCTACTAAAGAATGAATAGGTTAACCAGGAAATTAAAGAAGTAATAAAAATATACATGGAAGCAAATGAAAATGAACACATGATAGTCCAAACCCTTTGGGATGCAGCAAAGGCAGTCCTAAGAGGAATGTGCATTGCAATTCAGGTCTATCTCAAGAAACAAGAAAGTTCCCAAATACACAACCTAATCTTACACCTAAAGGAGCAAGAAAAGGAGCAGCAAATAAAACCAAAAGCCAGCAGAAGAAGGTAAATAATAAAGGTTAGAGGAGAAATAAATGATACAGAAACAAAAAAAGCTAGTAGAACAGATCAATGAAACTAAAAGGTGGTTATTTGAAAGAATAAACAAAATTGATTAACCTCTAGCTAGACTTATCAAAAAGAAAAGAGAGAGGTCCCAAATAGATAAAATCACAGATGAAAGAAGAGCGATCACAAGCAACACCACAGAAATACAAATAATTGTAAGAGAATACTATGAAAAATTATATGCCAACAAACTGAGCAATCTGGAAAAATGGACAAATTCTGAGAAACTCACACAGTACCAAAACTCAAACAGGAAGAAATAGAAAATTTGAGCAGGTCTATAACCAGGAAATAAATTGAATCAGTTATCAAAAATCTCCCAACAAACAAAAATCCTAGGCCGGATGGCTTCCCAGAGGAATTCTACTAAACATTTAAAGAAGAGTTAATACCTATTCTTCTCAAACTGTTCCAAAAATAGAAATGGAAGGAAAGCTTGCAAACTCATTGTATGAAGCCAGCTTTACCTTGATTCCCAAACCAAGCACAGACCCCACTAAAAAGGAGAATTACAGGCCAATATCCCTGATGAACGTGGCTGGAAAAATTCTCAACAAGATACTAGTAAATTGATTCAATAGTACATTAAAAAAATTACTCACCATGATCAAATGGGATTTATTCCTGGGCTGCAGGGCTGGTTCAATATTTTCAAATCAAACAACATGATATACTACATTAATAAAAGGATGGATAAGAACCAAATGACCCTTTCAATAGATGCAGAAAACACATTTGCAAAATATAGCATCCTTTCTTGATAAAAACCCTCAAGAAAGTAGGAATAGAAGGAACATATCTCAACATCATAAAGGCCATATATGAAAGGCCCACAGCTAATATCATCCTCAATGGGGAAAACCTGACAGCTTTTCCCCTGAGGTCAGGAATAAGACAGGGATGTCCACTCTCACTACTGTTGCTCAACATAGTACTGGAAGTCCTATCCTCAGCAATAAGACAACAAAAAGAAATAAAGTTCATACAAATCGGCAAAGAAGAAGTAAAACTTTTACTCTTTGCAGATGACATGATATTCTACATGGCAAACCCTAAACACTCCACCAAAACTACTAGAGCTGATATGTGAATTCAGCAAAGTTGTAGGATATAAAATCAATGTACAGAAATTGGTTGCATTTCTATACACCAAGACTGAAGCAGCAGAGAGAGAAATCAAGGGATTGATCCCATTTATAATTGTGCCAAACTCATAAGATACCTAGGAATAAACCTTACCAAAGAGGTAAACTATCTGTCCATTGAAAACTATAGAAAGTTTGTGAAAGAAATTGAAGAAGACACAAAGAAATGGAAAACCATTTCATGCTCATGGATTGGAAGAGTAAATATTATTAAAATGTCTATACTACCCAAAGCAATCTACACATGCAATGCAAACCTTATCAAAATAACACCAGCATTCTTCACAGAGCTAGAAAAAACAATCCTAAAATTTGTATGGGACCAGAAAAGGCCCCAAATAGGCAAAATAATGTTGAAAAAGAAAACCAAAGCCAAGGCATCACAATTCCAGACTTCAAGCTGTATTACAAAACTGTAATCATCAGGACAGTATGGTACTGGTACAAAAATAGACACATACATCAATGGAATAGAAAAGAGAACCCAGAAATGGACTCAAATGTATGGCCAACTAATCTTTCACAAAGCAGGAAGAGTATCCAATGGAAACAAAGACAGTCTCTTTAACAAATGGTGCTGGGAAAACTGGACAGCAACATGCAGAAGAATGAAACTGGACCACTTTCTTATGCCATATACAAAAATAAATTCAAAATGGATGAAAGACCTAAATGTGAGACAGGAAACCATCCAAATCCTAGGGGAGAAAACAGGCAGTAACCTCTTTGACCTTGGCTGTAGCAACTTCATGTCTCCAGAGGCAAGTTGGAAATAAAAACAAAAATGCTGGGACCTTATCAAGATAAAAGGTTTCTACACAGTGAAGGAAACAGTCAACAAAACTAAAAGGCAACCAATGGGATGGGAGAAGATAGTTGCAAATGACATATTGGATAAAAGGTTAGTATCCAAAACCTATAAATAACTTATCAAACTCAACATCCAAAAAACAAATAATCCAATGAAGAAATGGGCAGAAGACATGAATGGACACTTTTCCAAAGAAGACATCCAGAAAGCTAACAGATGCATGAAAAGATGTTCAACATCACTCATCATCAGGGAAATAGAAATAAAAAACTACCCCATACCTGTCAGAATGTGTAAAATTAACAACACAGGAAACAATAGATGTTGGCAGGGATGTGGAGAATGGGGAACCCTCTTGCACTGTTGGTGGGAATGCAAATTGGTGCAGCCACTGTAGAGAACAGTATGGAGGTTCCTCAAAAAAAAAAAAAAAAGAATTACTCTATGACCCAGCAATTCCATTACTAAGTATTTACCCAAAGGATACAAAAACGCTGATTCAAAGGGGCATATACACCTCAAAGTTTATAGCAGCACTATCAACAATAACGAAATTATGGAAAGAGCTCAAGTTTCCATGTATACATATGTGGTATATATGTACAATGGAATACTGCTTGGTGATCAAAAAGAATGAAATCTTGCCATTTGCAACAACATGGATGGAACTAGAATGTAAGTGAAATAAGTCAGTCAGAGAAAGATAAATATCATATGATTTCATTCATATATGGAATTTAAGAAACACAACAGATAAACATAGGGGAAGAGAAGGAAAAATAAGATAAAAACAGAGAGGGAGACAAATTGTAAGAGATTCTTAATTCAGAGAACAAACTCAGGGTTGCTGAAGGGGTGTTGGGTGGGGGATGGGTTAGATTGGTGATGGGCATTAAGGAGGGCACCTTCTGGGATGAGCACTGGGTGTTATATGTAAGTGATGAATCACTGGGTTCTACTCCTGAAATCAATATTATACTGTATGTTAACTAACTTGAATTAAAAAAAAAATGCAATATGTATGAAGTGTTTCAGACCAACTCCAAAGTGTTGTTAAAATATAGTCATCTCAATTGTCTCTTATAATTGCTTTGAATTCCTCTGTATTTGTGGCTATTTCTCCTTGTTTGTAAATTTGTTAACTGTTTTTTCTAGGTTAAGGCAGCCAATGCTTTGTTATTTCATTAATTATTTCAAAGAATCATTTTTTGAAATTTTTTATCACTAATAATCTTATTTAGTTTATTTTGGTATTCTAATATCATTAACTAATTTTACTTTTCTAATGTGTAATATTTTTCTTTCTTTTTATGCTCCCTTAATCTTATTTTGTTATTCTTTTTCTAAGTATTGACTTGAATGCTCAATTTATTCTCATTCTTTCTTATTTAATAATGTGTTTATGATTTTGCATTTAACTGTAAGAGTTTAGCTTGCCACATATTTTTAAAATATATAATGTATTTCATTATTATTTTGCAGATATTTTGAAATTTTAGTTTTGATTTTCTCTTTGGTGCAAGTGTTGATTACAAGTAAATTTCTTAATTTTCAAGAGATTGATTTTCTTCCTTCTCTCCTCTTCTTTCTCTTTATTTATAGTTTAATATCACTGGAGGTCACAGTCAGATAATATGTTCTGTGTGATATCTAGTTTCTTTTTGTTTGATTAATGTTCAGAATTTTATAAATATTCCATGAATTCTTGTAAAGCATGTGCATTATTTTTATTAGGAGAGCAAGTTCTACATATCTATCATGTTCACATTTACCAATTGTGTACTTGAATGCAACATTCTGAATTATTTTTTGTTCAATTGATTTATTGTGGACTAATATTGTGATGATATTAAGTCTTATGTTTTAGTCTACTTTTCTTTGCATTTCTTATAGTATATGTGTTATGAATTTTAATATAACTATTTTGCACATCAAGGCTATTATAATCATATTGTGGAATGTACTGTTTGTCACAAAGTTTCCTTTAACACTTTTTCTTGAATTTAATTTTGCAAATTAATTTTAAGGTTAATACTGTGATCAACATTTTATGATAATTTTACAAATGTAATAATTGTAAATTAGATGAACACAGAAAATTGTAGCTTTTTAATTTTATTAGTTTTTTATTTTTTTATTGTTGAAGTATAACTGACATACAATGTTATATTAGCTTCAGTTGTACAACATATTCATCCAACTATTCTATAGATTACTCAATGCTCACCATGATAAATGTAGTCACCATGTGTCACCATACCACATTATTATAATATTATTGGCTATATTTCCTATGTTGTATTTATCATCTCTGTGAGTTAATTGTTATCTAACTGGAAGTTTGTACCTCTTAATCCCCTTTACTTGCCCATTCCCCCACCCACTTCCCCTCTGGGAACCATTAGTTCTCTGTATTTATGAATCTGTTTGTCTATTTGTTTTGTTTTTCAGTTTCCACATGTAAGTGAAATCATATGGTATTTGTCTTTCTCTGTCTGATTTATTTCACTTAGCATAATACCCTCTAGGTCCATCCATGTTATCACAAATGGCAAGCTCTCATTCTTTTTTATGGCTAAATAATATTCCGGTGCGCACGTGTGTGTGCGCGCGCGCACACACACACACACACACATATATAATGACTCATCTTCTTTATCTTCTTATCTATCACTGGACACTTGTATTGCTTCCATATCTTGGCTATTGTAAATAATGCTGCCACAAACATAGGGCTGACAATATCCTTTTGAATTAGTGTTTTCATTTTCTCTGAGTAAACGTGCCATAGTGGAACTACTGGATCATATAGTGTTCTATTTTTAATTTTTTGAGGAACCTCCATAGTGTTTTCCAAAGTGGGTGTATCAGTTTGCATTCCTACCAACAGTGCATGGTTTCCCATTTCTCCAAATCCTCACCAACACCTGTTATTTCTTGTCTTTGTGATACTAGCCATTCTGAGTGGTGTGAGGTGATATCTCCTGGTGGTTTTGATTTTCATTTCCCTGATGATAAGTGATGTTGAGTATCTTTTCGTGTATTTGTTGACCATCTGTATGTCTTCTTTGGGAAGATGTCTATTCAGGTTATGGCTTTTTTATTTTTCATATCTGAGCTAATTTTCTTCATAAGCCTTTACCCTTCTAGAAAGGAATAAAACTGGAACTTCCCAAATAATGATATTCCAGTTTCCTTAGGATTACTTATGCTCTTTTGGGTAAATGCTCACAGTTTTTCAATGCCCCTTTCCTCTTTTTTCATCTTGAGATGGCATCTTGGAGTATGAGGTATTTTACATAACATAACACGACAGGATTTGTTGCCATTCTGTGTCTTTGTTAGTCTCTGTTGCAAGGGTCTGTTGAGGCAGGAATGATGCTATCTGAGCTCTCGGGTGAGTGGGCATTGGGTTGAGTGATATTCATGTTCTGTGGCCTCTGCTTTTCCTGGCACTGGGTCTTTGTGGCTGCCACAGCCTGTCTAGCTTTTCTGGGCCCTAAGGCACATGAGATGTTCTGGGTTCCTATTTTCTATACATAGACTTTGAGGAGCCCACCACCACTACCCCAGGTTCAGGGACCCAGCCCTCTTCCTTTGTTAATCCATATTGCCTATTTTTTCCACATGACGTTGGTAAGGCACTAAGCAGTAAGAAGGATTTTCCCTATAGGGTCTTTCAGCTTCCGCAGGTCATGCTGGGGGAGGAGAGCCACTAGCCCTGATATTTTCAGCTTTCCTCAATACTTAGTAGAATGTTTTTATAGCTTTATCCTTTTTTATGTCCATTTTTAGAACTTTTGACTTATCTGAGTTGCTTTGTGCTTTATTTTTTTTTAATTAAAAATTTTTTTTTAAAAAATGTTTGTTTTTGAGAGAGAGAGAGTGCAAGCAAGGAAGAGGCAGAGAGAGAGGGAGACAGAGGATTTGAAGCAGGCCCTGTGCTCTCAGCACAGAGCCTGACATGGGGCTTGAACTCACAAACTGTGAAATCATGACCTGAGCCCAAGTCGGATGCTCAACCTACCGAGCCCCCCACGTGCCCCCCACCCTTCTTTAAATATGTGTGCTTTAAGTTATAAATAAACCTAAAGCACAGTTTTAGAAAAGTATGATGTAATCCGAACATCTTGTTCCTTTAATAAGTATATTTACCTCCGTGACTTATGTTGTTGATCCATCAGCACATCCTGTTAATTTTATCTTCAACTCCATCTACTCTTTGTCTCCACCACTACCATCCTAATATAAGCTCCCTTATTTTTGTTGTTCTGTTTTGGTCTGCATTAATGCAAGAGCCTCCAAATTGATCTCCCCGATTCCAATCCGCACAGCAGCCAGAGTGATTATTTAAAAATATGAATGAGATCTTAAGTTTGCCAGACTGGACGAAGGCATCGTGCCACACTTGAAATAGAATTCAAAGTCTTTCCTCAATTCCACATGGGCTATATTCTCTAGCTAACCTCTATAACATCATCTACTCCTTTCTTCCTTGCTGACTATGCTCTGGCCAAACCACACTGACATTCTTTCTGCTCTGGAACTAGACAAGCTCCTTCCTGCTTATGGCTTTGGGGCTAGTCTCCTCTGTCTGTGGAATGCTCATTCTCCATGGCTCCTTAAATCTGGCTTCTTCCTGTTGTTACTTTCAATTGTCACATCTTTATAGAGGCCTTTCCTGACCATCCAATGTAAGTAGTTTTCCAATGGCATTTTATCACATTCCCCTTTTTTGTATTCAACACAGCACACATTACTACCTGATTACTCTCGCTGATATATTTGTTTATCTGTCTTGAGCGGTAGTATGTGAGCTGTACACGAGTAAGAGCATGTCTGTCAGTTATCGCTAATAATGATAATAGTAATAGTGAAAGAATACAGCATCTACTGTGATTCTTCAGTCTGGTCCTGTTCTAAGCCCTTTCCACGTATCAGTAAATCTTTAATCTTCATTACAATCTCCAGAGGTTGATACTATTATTACCTTCATTTATAGTTGTAAGGACTGAGACATAGAGAATTTCTGTGACTTGTTTAGGGTCACGTGGCTATTAAATGGTAAAGCCGGGATTTGAACCCAGGCAAGGTGGCTTCTGGCACTACACTGCTATGTGCTAGTCACAGGAAGTACAGATTCAAATAAGGCAGGGACATTCCTCTCAAATTCTCAATAGGAACTTCAGAGAATAAAAGAAATCACAACAAACCATGTGAAGTTTTATATTACAGAAATAGGGGGCAGCTAGGAAAGCATATAGATGAGACATTTTATTTATATTGTAAAAATGTTTTTGTATTAAAATATATCAGGAAAACCTGAAATGTCTTAATTAGTGTATATATATATATATATATATATATATATATATATATACACTAATATTCATAGTATATTCATTAACAAAACCTTACCCGGGGTTTTCTTTCTGTGGTTTCAGTTACCCACAGTCAACCAGGTCAGAAGCAGATGATCCTTTCTCTGACCTATTATCAGAAATTCAGGGGGTGTCTGGCTGGCTCAGTTGATGGAGTGTGCAACTCTTGATCCCTTGGTTGTAAGTCCGAGCCCCACGCTGGGTACAGAGATTACTTAAAAATAAAATCTGAAAACAAAAAAAAGGTCAGTGGTAACCTCACACTGCATCACAACACCTCCATTGTTCACCTCACTTCATCTCATCATGTAGGCATTTCGTCATCTCACATCATCATAAGAAGGGTGAGTACAGTACAATAAGATATTTTGAGAGAGATGGAGACCACATTCATATACTTTTATTACAGTATAGTGTTATAGTTGTCCTATTTTGTCATGAGTTATTATTACTATCTTGCTATGCCTAATTTACAAATTAAACTTTGTCATAGGTATGTATGTATAGGAAAAAACATAGTACATCTAGGATTTGGTATAACATGTAGTTGCAGGCATCCACTGGGAGTTTTGGAACGTATCCCTCTGCACATAAGTGGAATGACTGTGTTTGGTGGCCATCCACCTTTGCTTATGTAGGTTATCTGGAGTCGTTCTTGTAGAAATGTGGAGGTAGCCAGATGAGACATTGTCGATATGAAACATACTGAGGAACTGAAATCTGTAAGGCTGGATTCTTTTTCTGAAATGATTCTGGTATTGGTTTTCTATTCCTTTATCCTGGCTAAGAAAGAGATTGTTTCACAGATGAAAGGTGATGTGAGGGGACTAGAAGGAGGTGAACCCAACCATCAAGAGAAAACCATTATTTTCCTGCTTTGATGAAATCATTTTGAAATAATGAGGCATAATTAATGTCAGTGCTTATGATTATATGAAAGTTTGCCAAGATACCCAGTGGAATCCTAATGGCCAGAAATGGCAGTTTGATCACGGGTGTGCCAAGTAGCCATCCCATGCCTCGCTGAATTCAGCAGTAAAATGAGATTAACTGCACCCATCAAGTAATAAATTAGACTACGATTACCACCAGTAATGGCTAGTTTACTTTTAGTGCCAGGAGCTAATCTAAGGGTGTTGCAGTTTATTTAATCTTCACAGCAAACCTGGTGAGGAAGGTATTATCTCTGGTTTACTGATAAGAAAATTGAGGCCCAGAAAAGTTAAGCAGTTTGCTTAACATCCCACAGCTACAAAGTGTGAATTTGAACCCAGCTATAGGGTTGTGTAAATAAAACAAGCAAATAATTGCCACTATTGAGTGGCTTCTATTTGCCTGGCACTGTGCTAGGCACTTTAATGTGTGGTCTCATTTACTTCTCATAACCCTGTGAAGTAAATGTACTCATTGAACAGGTAAATAACTGAGACTTGGGATGATGGAATTTTCCCAAGGTTACATAGGGTCAGGACTGCCTGACTCCAAAGTCTATACAAACTAGTAATTCATTAAACTCTTTAAACTAGCAAGTGGTGTATGTTCTTCCTTCTCCATAATTGCCTTTACCACACTTACTTTTCTCCTTAGGTGCTTTTCTCTCTCTCTTTTTCTTTTTTTTTTTTTTTTTTTTGTGCTTTTATGATACACCACTGAATAATGTGCATAATGTAAAACCTGCTAGCATTTTCTAAGCCTAAGCACCATTTTTTATATGAGGCAACTGAAGTTGATAGAGATGCTCTTGGCCGCATTTTGCTGAAGAGTCTGATCAATATTCTTTTGACAAAATGAAGCATTTTAAAGCCTCATTGCATTTGCTTGTACTGTGAATAAATGAGCCAGATTAAAAATTCTTTTAGTTCTTGAACATTAAGAAACATGCTATCCTATTTTAAAATGTGTGTTTTTGTTTTTTCCCTCTTGAAACAGTGTGGTTTGGAGTTGTCTTCTTTGTGGTGTGTTCCTTGAAGAGTTCTGTTGCGCTAATCTGGTTAATTCTGGATGCTTCCTTTTGCCCTTGTCTTTCTGCAGATCTCTGCTCTGTTCTCAGGACAGCCACCATTAGCTTGTGTCTACTGAAGGAACCAGTGGAGCGGGGGCAGGGTGTTGGGTCTCTGGGAAACTCATTTGCATACTTCTTGTTACAAAGGCCGACCACATCCTGGTTAAGACAATGTGCTGTCTGATAAACAGACTGCATCCCCCAGTGTCTGCCTGGAGCTCGGCCAGCCTGTGGTCCGCCTTTGTCACAAGGTGCTGTTTATTCTGCCTGGAAGTCCAAGGACAGGACAAACCAGCTAAATGAACCTTTTATTTCTCCCATTCTCTGGCAGAAATTCCGTGGGTCAAAAACATTTATTAATATTAGATTAAAGGGGAGGCATCAGAATTCTCCAAAGAAGCTTCCCTAACTCTGTGGAAAACCTATTAAAGGTTTTTATCTTCTTTTCTAGTTATTAATTCTTTGGGGATCGGGGAAACTAGGAAACATGGAAAATACAGTGGGAGGGCAATATAAAGATCAAGATTTGCCAAGATTCTGTGTTGATAAATATTTATTTCCACATCTGTTTTCTATGTGTTCCCTTTCTCTTTTCCTTCTCCCTTCTAACCCAACACACAGACAAAAGGAAGTGGAGGCTTAAACAATTAACTGGTGACTGCAGGACTGGTTGTTTAAGAATCTGGATAATTGAGTTCTAATTTCTCCATTCCTTCTACAATTTGGTAAATTAAAAAACATTTTTGTGATGCAGTCTCATTTATGGCAGTTAAGGTAAGAAATCTCTCTGTGCTATGTTTTTTATTTTTATTTAGTTTTTTTTACTGCCATTTCTAAAAACTCCTCTCGAAACAATTCAACATTTCCTGCTCTGCTGAAAGTGTTTTCAAATGTCAATGTATAAGATATATTTTAACCACAACTTTTACTGGTGACTGTAATCATTGAAAGGAAGGTACTCAGTGATACAGGAGTTGTTTTAATGGTTTTAATCAATAATTCCTGTAAACAGGCTCTGTGTTGAGGGAATAGAGTATGTGGCTATTTCCTTTCTGCATTTACAGTGAGGTCTTGCATCTATTACAGCCACTCATCTGTAGCCAATCTCACATGAGGAGCGAAGACTTTCAGTCAAGTATTGACTGGAATCCTCCTGGAGGTATTCGTGGAAGACAGGGCTAGAGATGATGTTACAGAACAGTTTGAGAACTATGCTAGTCGGCATTTTGAAGGATTACTCACAATTCTAAGAAGGCCTCTGAAGAGATTTCTGGCAACCGAAGGACAATAATATGATAGAGATCGATTATTTTGAGGTTTTGAAGCTAAATACTAGCACATGGTGAATATTGAGGTTTGTTGTGAAAATAAAAATTAGACCTATGCAGAAAACCCTGTGAAGAATATCCTAAGGGGGTATTTTGAGCAATATCAGCTTTCCTACATTAGGAAAGATCGCTAACCTTTTAGTGAATGTGTTTTCCTTTACACATCATACCAGTCCTCAAGACTCAAAGTCAGCAGCAATTAAGAGCTTACCAAGGACAGTGAGCCAACTTCTATTCCAGAGAGGCAGTTGGTTGTAAAAAGAGCAGCCTCAGTAAAGGGGACTGTGATAGCACTGTGAGGCATTGAATAAACACGCTTTCCTCTTTATTGGCCGTGTGGCTTTGGGCAAGTCACTTAACCTATATAAGCCTCAATTTCCTCATCTGTGAAATAGAGATAATAATACCTACCTTACTGTATTTTGTTGTAAACATTAGATGTCTGGAGACTAACAATGGCAAAATAGCCCTCAGCAAGTAATATTTATTTCCCTTCCTGTCTCCCTCTCTGTCATTCTCCTTACTTTGCACTTGATGTATTAATAGGCATTTGAGATTGGCTGTGCCACTTACCTTCTCCGGGCCTCATTTTTAAAATGAGGAGTTAGTGTTTCTAGGTACCCTCTGGTTCTGAAGTAGTATAGTATCATGACAAGGAAATATTTATAGTCAACCATCGGGTGTGTTAATCAACAAAAACATGGTTTTTGGAGGCACCTGGGTGGCTCACTCGGTCAAATGGCTGACTCTTGATTTTGGCTCAAGTCATGATCCCATGGTCGTGAGGTGGAGCTTGCTTGGGATTCTCTGTCTTCCTCTCTCTCTCTCTCTCTCTCTCTCTCTCTCTCTCTGCCCCTTCCCCTGATTGTGCTCTCTGTCTCTCTCTCTCTCTCTCTCTCTCAAAATAAATAAATAAATAAACATTAAAAAAACATGACTTGTGTATGCTAAGATGTGCAAATGTAAGATGGTGTTATGATGGTGCCTCCTTTGTCCTGTTCAGAAGCATTTCCGTATTAAATTTCACACAATCTTGGAGTTTGGCCATTTTCATACTCTTAGTATGTTTCTGGTATGATTTTGCTATGGAATATCTTTATCATCATGGGGCTAAAGAGATCCTTGAAGGCCAGAAATAGTTTTTTTAGTCTCTTTGATCCCTGTATCCAATTGATTGCCTGGTAGATAGTAGGTTCTCAGTCAGACTGGTGGATGAATAAATCCAGTTGATATCATTTATTGACCATCTAACTAAGCTCGGGGCTCTGTTAGAGCTTTATTTACATTATTGTTTTTATTATGATAGAAATCAAGAACAAATCAAGTGGCCATTTTCTTCACATACTTTGGAAGAGTAGATATAGAAAGTTGTCCACTACCAAATTTTTTGGTTGTACTTCTGTAGCCCTCTAGTTTCCTGTATCCTCTGCACCATGGTACTTTGATGAAATGTGCCACACCATGCTTTATGATCTGATATTTAAAAAGAATGTAGGCATTTAAAGCCACATAAATAAAAGGACTCTAGGCATTTAGAATGCATTCATGTCATTGCCTTTGATATCCAGTACTGTTACCTGATCTCCAAAAAGTGTTTCACATCCTGCTGTGACTGTAGCTCAGCTGTTCTTATAGAATCCTATGTGGTTTATGTTTTTGGTTTCATCCAGGAGCTACAGTTATCTTTGATTATCTAAGGGAGATCATCCAGCATGGCTTACGGTTATTATCTGGCTCCCTGCCCCTTGGAGATTTTACTGTTCATTAGCATCTCTACCAGAGGGTAGAGAGAGGGAAAGGGGAAAAAAAAAAGAAAATGAAAAAAGCTGGAATTGAAACCAGTGCATTTTGCTTCTTGGTTACAGTTCTGGTAAACGACTGGACCTGAAGTGGAGGAAATTGAAGTTGCAGGGTTTCCATAGCCATTTGGCCCATCTCCCAAAGGTTTTGCTGGCCAGTGTGTTTGAGGATAGGAAGTGGCTAGGGTGTGGTTTCAGACCTAGACCTTGACTCTGTCATCAGAAAAACTGGGATAGAATCTATAGGTCATTCCTATGTTTGAAAAAGTGGTTGACTGGGCTCATACATATGATTATTGCTGGAACACTGTGCATCGGGTTTGTATGCCAACAGTGTGTAAGGTAGAAGGTGGCACGATGGTTACTTGTGGTTGTTTTTATCCCAAATTCTTTGGCATTCAGGGCACGGGACAAAAGTATATAGTTTTGGTTTGGCATTCTGTGACTATCCAGCTGTGTTATTTTCTTTCCTTCTCTTTTATGGGGTAGTTTAAGGTTTAGATTTTCTTTTTACCACAGAATCTAATTTAGTTGTGGCATTTTAAAAATTATTTTTTTGTATATGTGCCCAGAGCTTTTTAGGTTATTGGTAAACTTTAAAAAATACCACAGTGCTTGTAAACATATATAATTTAAGAAGCAGTCATGACTGAAGCCTATGATATCCTTTGGAAAATTCTTACTTGGAAGCAATTCTAATTAACAAGGTATTTTCTGGTTTCCTTCTTGCATGCTTTATTAATAATAATGCTATTAGTTGGATAAAATCTTTTTTCCTCCTAGGATTTGGATTTCCCTATTCCTTTTCTTACTTATTATAGAATAATCAATTCTATTGTAGTTACCTTTAATGAAACACATGTTAAGCTTGTGATAACAAACAACTAACATGACAGAGATGAGAACAGTTGCATTCTTGGAAGTCAGAGTTTTGTAGATGTTCTTTTATAATAATAAGCTCAGTGAAAAAGAATTACAGGGAAACCTCATTAAACTGCAACTGATTTATTCAAAAGAATCTTACAATTTAAAGAACATGCTTTTCCTTCAGTTACTAGATATCCTTTTTTTTTTTTTAATAAGGATATTGGATAAATTGCTTGGCTATTCAGAACTATTTTGTTTTTCTTGTCATTTGAATTCCAGGTTAGGACTGTTCAATTCTCTTAGGTGGTAAAGAGACTAATGTCTGAATAAAACACTGATAGAATGTACCTCATATTTCTGACTGTGCTTTGGGCCACAGTGAACAAGAGTGGTTAGGCTGTGAAATTTTGGTATTCAGAAGATATGGTGACCTGATTCTCCATTCTGGATCATGTCAAGGCCTAGTGAAGGAAAGGTTGTTTTGCTTAGGAAAGATGAGATTATAGCTCAGTTCTACTATGTAAAATGCACACAATGAATCTCTTAAGTAAATGCACCATAACCATTGGTTGCCTTTTTTCACTTCTGGCATGGGACTTTATTTGAGGAATTTATTTGATTTATCTGGCTTGGGAATTTATGTTAATAAAATAATATTTATTTACCAAATTATTTACCTGATGTCAATTGATGGTTCAAAAATGAATTAAACTTGTAATACTTTTGGAGCTACTTTATGCCATTGCCCTGGAAACTTCTCAAGTCTCTAAGAAAGTTATACTTGGGGCGCCTGGGTGGCTCAGTTGGTTAAGGATCTGACTTCAGCTCAGGCCATGATCTCACGGTTCATGGGTTTGAGCCCTGCATCGGGCTCTGTGCTGACAGCTCAGAGCCTGGAGGCTGCTTCGGATTCTGTATCTCCCTCTCTCTCTACCTCTCCCCCACTCGCTCTGTGTCTCTCTCTCTCGCTCTGTGTCTCTCTCTCAAAAATAAAGAAACTTAAAAAAGAAATAAAGTTATATTGAGGGGCACCTAGGTGGCTCAGTCAGTTCAGCATCTGATGCTGGATTTCAGCTCAAGTCATGATCCTACAATTCCTGAGTTTGAGCCCCAAGTCAGGCTGTGCACTGACAGTGCAAATCCTGCTTGAGATTCTTCCTCTCTCCAACTCCCCCATTTTTGCTGTCTCTCTCTCTCATTGGTTCTTTAAAAAAAGAAAGTTATACTTGATACAACAAAGCAACATACAGCTCCAGCATCATCATACTCTCTGAAATTCCTTCCTACAATGCCAAAGAATTTCAAAATAAGTTTATTTTGAGGGACTAAAATGAGTGTCTAAAACATTTATGGCTATTTATTGAGGTCATTGTGAGAAATAATAAAACGCACAGGAACACAACGTATTTACAGTGCGTATCTGCTTAGTATTTGGTATATATAAACCTGGACTCAGTCTTTAGAACATGAGCTTCAGTATCTGCCAGGATGGATATGTTTCTCTTATTAAAAAGAATGTTTTCCCCAAATAATACTTCTTTGGAAAGGGACTTTGTTGATTATATGGCTGTTGGATCAGAATGTGAGCCATTTTTGATATACATGCTTTTAAATGCTTCTCCGCCCACTTTATGTGTATTCAAGTTGAGTAAGGAGGTAGCAGTAACAGGTTATCATAAATGCAACAAGGATATCTATTTTCCACAAGTGAGTATTGTTATTATCTTGGATGAGTAGCTGAAGAGAGCTGTGGTACATCTAGCTTCTTCTCTTTGATCCTCATTCTGCTTGTCATGGTTAACATTTGTTATGAGATGTCTTCTAAACTGAGGAAAGGCTTAATGACCTTTCAACGTTCTTAATTCAGCTCTTTCCATTGCCAAGGAGCAACTTTACTGTGTTGTCTAAAATTTTTAATTTTAAAGTACTGATAGTAACAGTAGGTGAGTGGTAAGCAATTTTAGAAAAAAAATATGTTGCAAAAAATGAGTAGAGCTATTTCCAAAGTATTTTAGCCAACTCAAGATTTATAAATGCACATTGTGGGTTCTCAGGGAATATTAAACAACATTGCATAATGATATGTGCCTCCATCTGGTTTGGAATGCTAATGGAAGAAACTGATATTTATTGGGTACCTGCTATGAACTAGATACCTTGCAAGGTTCTTATATACACTAGCATATTTGATCCCTTGAGGTGATATTACTAGCTCTATTTTATTAGTATTTTTTTAATTTTTTAAGTGTTTATTTATTTATTTTGAGAGAGAGATCTCACACACACCTACATGTGAAAGTGGGGGAGAGGCAGAGAGAGAGGGAGAAATAGAGGCAGAGAGAGAATCCCAAACAGACACTGCACTATCAGCACGGAGCCTGACGCAGGGCTCGATCTCATGAACCCAAGAGATCACAGCCTGAGCTGAAATCAAGAGTTGGATGCTCAACCAACTGAGCCACTCAGGCACACCACTAGCTCTATTTTAAAGATGAAGTCACTGAAACTTTTAAAGGTTAAACCAAATTTCCCAAGGTCAGTCAGGTAGTAAGTGCAAACTAATCTTTTATGAAAACCCATGCCCTTCTGACTATACCAGTAGTCAATTTTTCTAGAATTCCTGGGTCTTGGCTGCTAATAAAATAGATAATATTTTCCAAATCTATAGTATCATATTTTGCACAAATTCCCCATGGGCACAGTTATAAAGCAGCATTCTGCCTAATACAGATATTTGCATACCCGTTACCATCTGCC
The DNA here is from genome assembly GCF_018350175.1 of Felis catus. Taxonomy (NCBI): domain Eukaryota; kingdom Metazoa; phylum Chordata; class Mammalia; order Carnivora; family Felidae; genus Felis; species Felis catus. The sequence goes on along the minus strand of NC_058371.1, from coordinate 100,635,977 downwards.
TGTCTTCTACCCATCAGCTAATCTAGTCCTAGGATTATTCCTTCAGGTGATGCATTACACTGATCTTTTCCTGTCTATTGCAAAGGTTAAAATACTATTCAGGTCCTTAAAACATATCACTTGAATGGTTAACTTGTCCCTGTTGACTCTGGTCTACACTGAGAGATGTGACTAAATTAATATGCTGAACCACCATTTTCGTTAAGTCATCTAATATCTCCCAGTTACCTGCAGATAAAACTCCTAAGGGTGACATTCAAGGATATATATAAACTGTCCCCAGTCTGCCTTTTCCGAATCCCCTACCTCTACTCCTCTATGTGGACCTGGATCCAGTGTTGCCAAGTGGTCTTCCTCCACCTCCACCTGTGCATAATGTTTTTCTTGCCCGGTCATTCTTAACAAACTTGACCATTCTAAGCCCATAGCACATCCTAGTTCTTCTCTGAAAGCTGCCCCTATTAGCTCTTTCCCACTTTGGCCACCCCTTGTTAAACCCAGGGTTTGGCCACAACCACTTACTGCAGGGTATTATGAAAAGAGAACAGGTTTGAATACTGATCCCTTTACTTACTCTCTATGTGACCTTAGGTCACTTTATATTTAAGACTCAGTTTCCTTAAATATAGGTGTTTCCTCATTTCCTCATTCGACTTATCATGGATGAACTTCTTACGATTCAATGCCTTAAGTTGTAAAATGGAGGTAATAAGAGTAACTATTATTATAGAATATAATGAGTGAGAATTTACTGTGTATTAATTAGGATGAGTTAGGTTATGTTTCAGGAAAAGTCAACCCCAAATCTTACTGCCTTAGAACCACAACATTTTATTTCTTTCTCACCCTACATGTCCTTCTCAGCCTGGCAGAACTCTGTTTTACACTGTTCATATTCAAGGTTCCCAGAACCTTCACTAACTGGAATAATACAGGTCACTGTGGCAGGGGGAAGGGGATGTAGTGAGTTGCGTGTTGATTCTCAAAGCTTTTGTTGGAAGCGATGCTCATCACTTCCCCTCACATTTCATTCACCAGAGCAAATCACATGGCCACGGCTAACTTCAAAGGGACAGGGAAGAATAATCTCACCAAATGCTCAGAAGATCGTAGCCCAGAAACATCAGGGGATGGCACTAATGACAGCCATAACTTTCTTGTGTTATTGGACAATTTTCTTATGGTACAGTTGAAGTTTTATCTGTTCTTCTACAGCCTAGGCTTGTTAGAGCCAGACTGAGGGTGTATTCTCTGCTGTCTCTGTCCCACAGTGATCAGGATAGACCCTCAGTAACGTTTTACTGAATAGGTGATTAGAATACTACTCCAAGTGGCTTTTCCCCTGATGCTAGGGACCAACATAGGTTTCAAGTCCCAGGATTTGCTTTGTACTAAGGAAAGACTTAAGTAGAATTTACGTAACACAAAACCAAGGTGAGGTCTTGAAAGGACCTGCTATCTTTTCACTTGAGCCTGTATGGAATGTAAACTGTGAACTTGGTGGCATTAAGAAAAATACTCCTTTAAAACTTCACCTTTCCTTTTCTTTCCAAAGGACCATAGTCAAAGGCTGGAATTAATTTCTGATTAGTCTGAAGGAACAATATGTTACCTGGATCAGAAAGAGGTGAGTATTATCATATCAGAACTTGGGCTTGCTCAGCCTCAGGAACATACCTGAAATCAACTTGTCTAGATCTGCAGGAAGGGCTAGAAAACATCTTTGGTGTTGAGAGATGACATTTTCAGTTGAAAATCACCTGCTGGATAGTCTGAAGTTATAGTATGTAATTTTTCATTTCTTATCATGTAAGACATTCATATTTGTTATAGTAAAGTTAGTAAATATAAATGGATAAAAAAGAAAAAAAAACACCATAAAAGGGAAAATTACCCAAATGAAAAACATCTTATTTCTCATCTTGAATTAATGTCTTTTAAACAAAACACCATATACTCTTTCATTGCTGTAGTGAATGTTTCTTACAACATTGATCAATTAACATACTGTGTTATAGTTTCTGTCACTACACTGTAAATTTACAGACAGTAAATTTACATCATAAGCTTGGCCTGATGTTTTCAAAGAAATTCCTTTTTATTAAACAAATTGTAAACAATACATAACAACTGTCTTTCTCTGACTTAGAATTACAAATCCCAGATGCAAGCATGGCTTTCTAAAAGTCACAAAAACAATCTTTAAGTAAACAAAATGAAGTGGGTCACAAGTAAGCAGTTCCATGAGTCTATGGCTTGATGTGCAACAGGGATGAGAGAGGCATTACTAAAAATCAAGATGCTCTGAAAGAAATGGGCAAGGGAACTCTTCTCTATTGTGGGGCTCTTGACAGAATGCCAAAGTTGGAGAATGAGTCACTTCTGCTGCCGTCAGAGCTGTTCCAGGAGCCTACGAAACTGAAGTCCATGTTTCAGGCACTCACTACCTTTGATGCATTTGATGAGGAGCCTCAAACAGTAAGTCAGAATGCTGTCTGGCCACGGGGAGAAGAAGGTTCCAGCAGGCATGCCCTGTGATCTGACTTCATGATCCTTTTCTCCTCTTGGCCACCCTTGGATAAAAATGTCAGTGGGTAAACTGTGAGATCTCTTTGAGGGACTGACTCAATTTGGAGATAGCCCTACCCTCTCAGGGCCTCTTCCCTCCTGACAGGTGAGGAGAATTTACTGGCTTCAACTCTTCAGTTGACCTTTTAAAAAGGACATGGCCATGGCTGGTTTGGGGGTATCTAGTCTCACCGAATGGACGTCACAACATGAGACTGAGTAAATCCACAAAGAAATGGTATATTAAATGAAATTAAAATGCAAACTGAGGGCCCTGGATAACATGACCACTTATATTCATTTAGTGCATTGTAAGTTGGTATTATTATTATTGTATTACTATCTCCATTTTATAGACAAGGAAACTGAGGCAAGCAGAGGTTGAGTCTTGCCCCAAATCACTTGAAAATGTTGCTTAGGTTTCCTTGTAGCTCAATATTACGTGCTGAATGATTTATAATTTCTTTCCTATAAATCCATGCAATACCATTTATTGCTTTCTCTCTTCCAGCCTTTCTCTCCTTCAAGCCCACTATTTTCACCTGTAAACTTTACTTGGTTTACCCCTAGTGCTCTGAATATGCTGTGGGTGTTAGCATCTGGACCCCTTTGGTTTTGCTTTCTCCTTTCTCAGTCTCTCTTCTATTTGCTTAAATTCTATCTGTTTCCTGAGGATAGTCTGAGTTCTTGCTCCTCTGTGAAGCATTCCTTAGGCTGTTTAGCCCACGGAGATCTCTGTTATCTGAAAAGCTCCCTTGGCATTTGTTACTTGTGGTACTTCTTTAGTGCTTACTGAGTCCCTAGTAGTGGTGGTTATCTTTGGATAAGTGTATGTGTTAAACCCCAATCGAGACTGTGAGTTCCTTCAGGGCAGAACAGCCTTGCATATAGCAAGCTTCAGTGAATACTGGTATATCATCTCATCCTTTATTATACTTTTCTTCCTTTGGAAATATATGTAGCAATACTATATATTTTGTGACCTCTAAACAGAATGGCCATATGATTAACATCATTATTCATGCTGGCATAGTCCACACAGGAAGTAATCCGAGGAGATGCTAAATTGAGAACTTGAAGCTTGGGAAATATTTATTGTAGCTTAATTTTTATTTAGTATTTCTTTAATAACTGAAAAGGATTTATAGCTTTAATGACAAATACCAAACTTTGTGACTCCTGTGTGCTTTATTTTGTGACATGTGCTTAAGCATCAGCAAATTGAAATCACAGACCTGAAACCCAAGCAAGATACACTGTTCTATTTCCTTGAAGACAGACTTCTCCCCTGGAGTTGAGCTCCTATTGAATGCTAATACTATGTCCATTTCATCAAAGCCTTCTTCAGTCCTTTTTTAGAGTCAAAATAAAGATCTGGATAACACCCAACTATCTGCAACTTAATCCTGTTGATTTCAAAACCCTTAGCACAAAAGGCAAATAAGGCTGAGCAACTTTAAGGCACATGCATTCTGCATATGTTTTCTCCAAAGATACAGGGTACTAGGTCTTAAAGGACTTAAGCCTGAAGTTTGTAACTTTGATAATAAAGGATTTTTTTGTGTTTCAACAGCATCAGATGTTTAAAGATTAATCTATCTCTAAATCCATCTGCAGGAGACCCAGATGTGGGATATAGAGATGATTTGACCAACTTTATGGGGAAAGACTGGAATTTTGCCTTAAATGGTACTCTTCAGAGACAAGAATCCTGAGTTTGGCAACATACATTAATAAAAAATAAGTGAATAATTTCTAAATCTCCATTTCCCTTTGGTCTGTGAAGACAGTTTTAATATTAGATAATTGCCAAGCAGACACACGATTAAAAGATGCTGTGAGGATTTGAATTAACTGATGCAGGGAAGTAAGAGGTAGGAACAGAGCCAGAAGAGACGGGACAGATATGACATTTTTCTGAAGAACACATAGTTAAATTTTTTTTTTTTTTGGCTTTCTTTCTTCAAACATACCAGTTCACAGGATGATCATAATCACAACAGTTTACATTTACATAATGCTTTACCACTTGCTTTCACAGATTTTATTCCCACTTGATCAGAGGGTGCCTGCTTTGTGCAGAGGACCTAATCTTGAAATAAATCATTTACTATATGAGGATTTAAACAAGTCTTTTGGATGAAAAGTGCATTACATATTTATGAGCACTGATTTCAAGAATCACTTTGAAAGAACTATTGATGTTGCTGTATATTAGCGATCTGAACTTAATCCCATTTGATTCATCCTTGGTTTTATTTTCCGGAGGTTTCAAACCATGTTTGTAAATCCTTGAGGGCCCATTTCCTCTTCTAAGAAGGAAAACATTTAGGTGCAAGTCAGGAACTTACGAACCTTCTGTCACTATTCTCAGTATATTGGGGAAACCAGTTTTCTGAAATTAAAATGGCAGTCTATTTTTGTGAGGCAATAATAATGATGATGGTAATGATGATAATAAAATGTAGGGGTTCTCATTCAGTGCAGCAGGAGAGAGGAGATTATAGTCTATTAAAACAAAGTCCTTTGATGTCTGCTGTGAGGAGGGATCCCAGAAATGTTATTATTCACTTTTAAAATGTATTATTTCTTGAGTGCCCCTGATTTATTTTTTTATTTAGAGGTTGTTTATAAAGGTTATTGCCATTAAACCAGTTGCTTCCTGTGTAATCAGATCCCGAACATACTAGGAGAAGACAAAAAGATAACTGCTTGTAACTGAAATTATTTTTTGAGCTCCTGGGAAGAGAAAGAAAAAGTAGAATAAACATTGTTTACCGATTGCCACAGTTCAACTCCCAGCAAAGATTTTGCTTTTTTAAATAAAAAATGAAATTAAGAGGGAAAAGCCTTTTTCCCCCCGCTTTAGAAAAACAAAAGGGGGAAAAAAAACCCAAAAGCAGGGGCAGCTTTGCAGGGCCACTGGTGCCTGAGTAGAATTGCTAACTGGTTCCTCTCTCTTTTGCTGGGCTGTCTGTATTCACTGTATCACAAGCTTGAAGCCAGACCTCATTTGACTGAGCCAAAAAATGGTCCTTTTGTTGCTGTTTTTTTCCCTAGTGTCATCTCTCATGGTTGCCTGGGCAACCAGTGTGTATCCTTTCAGCATAGGTTACTGGGCCCCAGGAAGGAAGTGCTCCAGCGCTGGCCTGCTATTTTTATAGAACCGTTACATAATACAATCTATTAAAGCTTCCTCTTGGTGTTTTATTGCACAAAGGGGAAATTAAGTTTGATGACTCCTAAATGTTGGATGGAGGATGTCAGGTGACTCGGATTGTTTGGCTCAGGCCACATAGCAACAATATTCCTATATGCAATTCAAGGAGAGCCGATATACAATCATGCCCTTGGCAGTGCTCCCCTGCCTGCAGATCACTGGAGGAAACTGAGCTCTCAGCTGCTCAAGGGTGCAAGTTTTGTCCAACTGCACAAAGCTCCCTCTCTGGTAGGATGACAACGGACAATGGAACACTATTCAGTTAAGGGCAAAGGGAACTTTAAAGGTGTAGCACATATGCTTTTAATAGGTGGGATGATTGCTGGAAAAGAGAATTGGATTGAAAGGAAGAGAACCCGGATTCTCTTCCCAGGACTTCCATTGAAGCATTACACAACTGCTGTGTACTCTGTGGTCCTACCGAGTCAGCTTTGCCTCTGGGTAATTCTGCAGTGGCCCAGGAAGGGGAGTGTCAGGGGAGGGAGGGCATAATGGCTAGATGGCTTTTTGGTGGAGACCACTAGAGGCCATAGTGTCTTTTTGCATTTGCAGCATGCCTTCAGGGATGCTCCACTTGCCGCTGGAACAAATAAGAAATGCAAGTTCTTAGCACCTTCTATTCCCACCTTGCTTACCAGTTACAATTTACTACCAGTCTGAATGAAAGAAGGTGCAAAATGCACAATGGGATCAGAAGCTCTGTCCTGGAACAGAAATGAATCCCTTTATCCTCAGGGGAGATTTATGGCCACAAGTGACCTGAGGTTGAGGTTCCCTAGACTAGAGAGTATTTGAGATGGCCACTCCTTCCTGTCTCTTCATAGTCTCCCTCTTCTGCTATTTTGTTGACTCCCATCGCTTCAACTAAACCTTGAGGTTCTCCGACTCTGAAATCTGCATCTCCAGCCTGCTTTTCTTTTTATATTTAAAAAAAATTTTTTTTTTACATTTTTAATTTATTTTTGAGAAACAGAGTGAGACAAAGCGTGAGCAGGGGAGGGGCAGAGAGAGAAGGAGACACAGAATCTGAAGCAGGCTCCAGGCTCTGAGCAAGCAGTCAGCACAGAGCCCAACGCAGGGCTTGAACCCACAAACTGTGAGATCATGACCTGAGCCGAAGTCGGACGCTCAACCGACTGAGCCACCCAGGCACCCCTCCAGCCTGCCTTTCTTAGAGGCTCCACTGTCCTGTATTTCCAGTGCCTGCCGGAGATCTTTCTCTGGTTGTCTCACTTTATCTCCAGCTCAACATATCCAACAGGAAACACAATTCTTTTGTTTCCCCAACCCATGACCCTTGCTGACTCCCTGGTTTCCATGAATAGCTAAATTCAGAGAATGCTAAATGTTGCTGATCATCTGGTCCAGTCTTTTCCATTTTGTAGATGAAGAAGATGAGGCTGAAGAGGTTACGTGGTTTGTTCAAGGTCACCCAAACTGTTAGGAACAGAAGGAAGACCTCTTTATGATGCACCCCACTCCATTCCACCCAGGCTTGATGTCTCTAGGCATTTTAAGCCCTCCTCCCACACCCAGTTTTCTCAAACCTTCTTTGTTGATCTCATGATCTAGCCTTTCCTGTTTCTACTCCTGCCATAATAATTGAGATCTTATTTGCATCAAAAGTAGACTATTTTAGTTTTTGGATTGGTTACCTCTTTCAGCTTCTAGCCTTTGAATCAATATTGCATTTCACCTCTGAAGTAATCCCACAACTTCATCATGTCACTTTATTACAGAAATAGTTTTGATTGTTTATAATATATTAAAGCCTCAATTTAAATCTGGCGCTCGCACCCCCAACTTGGTTGCCTTTCTATCTTTATCCCCCATGCCAGTCAGTGGCCCTCTGTTAGGCAAGGTTTATTTTATTTGCTATTCTATTTTCATAGGTCAGAGATTCGTGGACTGTTTTGCCTTTTTGACACTATTGCTTCAGATAGGATGATTTCTAATGAAATATTCCCAATCCTGTTCTCTAGGGTTCCCAGAAAATAGAAAATGATATGGATAGAATGATAATGACTATTTTGTGCCAGCCTGTAGTCACTCATTTGGAACAGTTCATTGAGTATTTACATTATGCTCAAGCAGCAGCGAAGGAAGATACGGCCCCTGCTGTGTTGGAGCTTATTAAGTGCAGAAGGCAGGCATTACACAAAAATTACATAGCCATTAAATATATGATTACACAGAGAACTAATTTATCACAAATGCCTTTAGGGCTATGAAACATAAGGACATGAGAGGAAATAATGGTGGAGGTGAGAGCAGCAAGAGGATGGGATTGAATGTGGACTGGGAGTTCGAGAAGAATTTCCCGAGGAAGTGACATTTACACCAAGATGAGAAAAACACGATGGGGTGGGAGAAGCAAAGGCAGTGGGTGAGGGAGGAGGAAAAGCCTATCAGGGCTACCAGGAGGGAATAGATTTGTGAGAGCCTCCAGGAAGCAGGGATCTGGAAGTTTTGTAGCAACTGAGAGAAGGCTGTGATGCTGAGTCTCGAGACTGGGGGGATAGGAGGTGGGGGGTGGGGGGCCAGGAAACGGCGTGGGGAGCTAGTTAGAATGTGTATGCAAAAGTTTAAAAAAAAAAGCCCCTTATGACAGCACCACATCCCTTTGCAGGCTTTATAGTCTATAAGTCAGGTTCTTTCGATTCTAGGGAAACCCTTATATATGTTAAAATTCCTTCTCAGAGAAGTACACAAATAATTGTGTATCAATAACAGTGTTTACTTTCTTTGTTTTTAAGATGTAATGATTTAGGGGATGGGGGGGTTGGGTTGGGTTTGAGCTTTCCTCAAACCACTGGTTTCTGCAGTAAAGTTAAATTTATTATGGTTTCTTATCCTAGGAATTTAACCTTATTTTCCCTGTGGGAAGAAGTGGTGACTTTTTTTTTTTTAATGTGTAAACTCAGTCTCAACAAATAGCTGGTTTACTCTGGAATATCAGACTAGAGGAACTTCTGATTGTTTAACTTATGGCCATTAAAATAAGAAAACAAGGCCCTTTAGATAAGATGATTAAAATGGTCTTTTATTTCTATAAATTCAGTTGAGTAATAAAAGAAAGCATAAGACATATGAAAGGTAGGGCTATAAAACTTGAGGATATAATTTAAAATTCTTTCTCTTAAAAACTTTGACCTAAAAAAAACTGCTCTGTGTAGAAGGGGAAAATAATAGGGCTGGAATGATGTACGTGACTCTGTTCTATTAATGTAAACAGGAAGGATGGAGAACATTTTTATTTTTTCTTTCCCTTTGGCAGGCTCTCAGCCCAGCTTCCTATGGGTGGAAATGGGCAATAAATAGCAGGGTATCCAGTGGCCTCTTTCTAGGCCTCCTGGCTACTAGCATTGGCAAGGACATCATTCCCCTTTTCTTCTTATTTTTAGTGTTGATTTTTTTCTTTCTCAGGGTTGAGGGTAAGGCAGGGGCCTGTCATTATCAGGCAGTGAGGTGAACCACAGAGACTGGTTTCCCAAGAATCTGCACCCAACTGCCAACATGGTGGGTCAGAGCCATCGTCTTTACTACTGCGGGTGGTTTTCCTGTGAAAGGGAGACTTCCTTCAAATTAAACACACACACACACACACACACACACACACACGAGCAGTGTGTACCCTCCCTGCCTCCCATCTGTTAACTTGAGAAAATATACCTCTTGTTCTTATTCTCTTCTGCAAATAATCCCCTATGTGTTGAACCACAAAGTACTAAGTAATTTCTGAAGATAAGTCATGCCATATTTTCTTGTGTTTTATGATAGTTCAGCAAATACTTTCTGTGGCTTTGACAAAAGGACAGGATTTCCTCTATTAATGAGGGGGGAAAGTAATCTATAGTTTTAAAAAGGCTTTGGAATTCCCGAAAGAGAAATTGTTGTAATCCTGGAGGTTTGGGCCGGACTAAGTTATTTGGGAGGCCAAAAGGAGAGAAACAAGGATAACAGTTTCGTAGTTGATGACAACCTACCTTAACACACTGTAGGTATAATCTATGTAGAGGGAGTCGCTATAAAGAAACACCAAAACTGTGGTACAATTACAATTCTTCATGCTCATTAGGAGAAAATAAATTTGGGGGGCCCTTCTGCTTTTGAGGAAGACACTTTTTCCTTGGACAAACTAAACAGAATCCACATCAATTTCTTTTGCACTGAAAATACAATGGTCCTTTTCCAGTGACCTTAGATTCTATAACTAAGTTCACCCGGACAGGGCCCGAGCACTTGAATGTCTCATTCCGGTCTCCTGGCTGAAGGGCCATTGCTTCCTCACTTATGTAACCTAGCTACTGTTTCTGTCTTGTGAGGTTTTTGAACATCATTTGAGAAGCTGTAAGAGAAAGCTGTGAAATAATGAAATATTTAACATTCCAACTAGCCTGGGAGCAATAAATATGTTTTCCTGTTCAGGTATAAACAAGATTATTTTATATATAGGGGACAGCGTATGGTGCCTCTGCCTTCTAGTGGCTGAGAGGATGTAGTTTAGTGGGTGTTTGATGTTGTGTTTTCATTTTTATTTATTTATTTTTTTAAAGTTTATTTATTTATTTTGAGAGAGAGAAATATAGAGAGAGAGATAGCAGGGGAGGGGCAGAGAGAGGCAGAGAGAGAGAGAATCCCAAGCAGGCTCCTTGCTGTCAGTGCAGAACCTGATGTGGGGCTCAAACTCACAGACAATGAGATCATGATCTGAACTGAAACAGAAGTTGGATGTTTAACCAACTGAACCACTCAGGCATCCTTGGTGTTATGTTTTAAAATACCATTGTCATTTGAGTCCCTCATGCTTTAAAAATGTATGCTTTCTCATAAGAGATACTGTAAAGTTGCATCACTGAATCCATATGGTTGTTTGGGAGGAGGGTGCTCACACTTGCTATGAGAATACCCTGTTTTATTTCATTTGTGACTGTCTCACTCCTGAGACTATGCTAAGAGTGACATTATATTGTATCTTATCTGGCTACATCCATTGTACGTTGCTAGTTAAGACAAATGAGAAAAAAAAAGTTTTAGAGTTTTTGCTTTATTGTCTGTTGGTACCATAAATAGTTGCCGGAGATTGAAAGCAAATTCCAAGACCAGCAACTAACTTTCCAAAGCCTCAGTTTTTTACAAACTGCTTTCAGTTTTACAAATGCTGTGATTATCAGTCCTTTCGGGCACTGGCCAACTAAAATGATGCAAGAATTCTAACCGCCTTTAATTCCATTATTAAGAATAAGGCTAAAGTTGTCAAAATTCAGACCTGGAAGGTACTCTACATCTTGTCGAGTTTCTTACTACGCAGATAAAGAAATAGAAAGCTGGAGTGCCTGGTGGCCACATGGTTGTTAAGTATGCCAGGTGCAGACTAGCTGTTGTATTGAGACCCATGCTGTACTGTAGTGTCTATTTCTGTGTGCAGTTTCACGGAAGCCTGGCATTTGGCTAGGCATTTTAATTTTTTTTTAAAAAGTGTTTATTTATTTTGAGAAAGAGAGAGAAAAACCATGAGTGGGGGAAGGGCAGAGAGAGAGAGGGAGCCAGAGGATCTAAAGCTGGCTCTGTGCTGACAGCAGAGAGCCTGATTTGGGGCTGGAACTCTCAAACCGTGAGATCATGACCAGAGCTGAAGTTGGAGGCTTAACCAACTAAGCCACTCAGGCACCCCTGGCCAGGCATTTTATATACATAATGGTTTTGAGAAAGTATCAAGCTTAAATTCTGCTGCTATCATGTACCTCTGGAAGCCTCATTTCTCCCATCTGTAAAATGGCAATACTCTACCTTTTAGGATTATTATGGAGATTAAATAAAATAATCTGTGTAAAAATATAGCCTATAGTAAGTACTCTATAAATGTTAGTTATTATTATTATCCTCATTTTCATAAATCATTAAGAATATCTTTAAACTGTTAGGTTAAAAATCCTGGCTATCAAAGATAGTAACCTATTATAAATTGATCCCATTCATCTAATATGTTTATTAAATGTCTACCATGTGCAAAACACCATGCCAGATCTTTTGAGGATTAGAAGTATGAATAAGAAATAATCCCTGCCCTTTCAAGGTGTGTGTATGTGTGTGTGTGTGTGTGTGTGTGTGTGTGTGTGTGTGTGAGACAGAAAGTAAGTAACATGAGGTGGGGATAAGAAATGGTAGAAATAAACTTCGGTGATACGATATATTATCTTGCTCAGTGTTCTGTCTTTCTGGGTACTGGCTTATCATTTACTGTTTGTCCTTTATGAGTTTCTCCTGAAGCAACTTCACTGAATTTTTACAACTTCCAATGGTTTTTGAAACTCTTGGTCTTCTCCTAACAAAGGCTGATCTCACTACATTCAGGAAGACTGTTGAGATTCTCAACTACTCCCCCTGGCCTCCATCTGAACAGTCTGCAGTTGTTTACATGCACACAGGAGCAAGATTTCCTAGTGGACATTAGCGTTTATAATATTTCTGAGAACAAGATTGCCTGAGGATAAGGGCAGATTTTTCTTAATGAGAACTTCTATCAGAATTTTTCCTTAAAGTTTCTGTACCACGAAGTTACAAAAAACACAAATAGTCCTTCTCTGAAGGCGGAACCTTCGGTCATCTGCCAGTATTTCCACCCATCTGTGGCTGTGGTTTCTCATCTGGTGAGGGTTATCCTGTTTCAAGTAAATAGATCCTGGTTTCTCACCCTTTGCTGTTGGATACTATCTGCTGCACTGTTATCTATTTCTTTTTCTTGCTGGTAAAAATACCTGGGTCTCTTTTGTTTTCAGGAAAGTACCAAGGGGTCTCCACTCCTTTTTGATTATGATGTCATCTCATTAAGAAAGAAAAAAAAAAACACCTTTCTCTTTCTCTTTCAAGAGTAAGCTCATGGAATGTGTATATACATTTTATAGCCATATTTTTTGCCATCCATCCTACAATATCCCCTGTCCCTACAATCTTCCATTCAACAGAAATCATTTATACTATGGTCATCTTTTGTCTGTCCCCAAAGGTTTTGCTTCTGATTTTGACTCTAAAAATATCAATTCTTTCTGGCTTAACATTAGTCATGGTTGAGTTTCTTATTTATTCTTACATGTTGCTGACTTCTTCTCTTTTAACTATGAGTCTCCCTGGAAAACCTCTACTTTTCTACTCTTGGAAATGTAACCTCTGACGTGGCTTCAGATTATCAGCCATGTCTAGATGATGCATGTATCCATATCTGCATCTTCTACTTAACAGACACATGTCCAATGTTATCAGAATACTGTTATCAGAAGCCTCTCTACCTGAATATCTCAAAACCTTCAGATGCACAATTCCCAAGTTAGTAGATCCTCTTTCATGCATTCCTCCATTTCTCCCCCATCTCCCTTGCAAGTGGGAAGGCTTATAGCTGTTCTCTGATTTTTTCTTCTTCCTGACTGTGTTATCCCTGGAGTACTATACTGAAGTTTGCATGCCCTTTTCTATAATCTGATTTATGCCCAGGAGCAGGGATTCTTAGGTGTTATGGGCTTGTTTATTGCCCTTTCTCTGGAGAGTCCTTTGTATCTCTTGTTTGAAGTTAAAAATACTTGTAATTAGAAACAAGATTCTTTCTCGCTCATTTGGTCAGCATATATCTATACTCTCCCCTGGGTCTATTATTTGAGTTTAATAAACTACAGTTTAATTTCAGTAAGCTTTGGTTTTCTAATCTGTAAATTGGGACTAATAGTATTAGCTGTCTCATAAGGTTGTGGTTGGAATTAATGTAATACGTACAAATCACTTAGAACAGTGCCTGGGACATAGTAAACCCTTGTTATGTTAATTATGTGAAAAAGTCAGAAGATTCATTATCATGTTGTGATGAGGTCAAATTTCTTTTGTTGTTTTCTCTATTTTTGCAAAAACAAAAACAAAACCACACTCGAAATCCACAACTTTTAAAGGATTCATCTTTAATTCTGGATCTGAAAGAGCTTTTGGTTAATTCTTACTTGTCTTGATTCAATTTCATCCTCCTTAATTATAGTGCTCTTTAATGATGATTAAAAAAAACCCTAAAAACATGTAATCTTTAGGAGGTATTTAATATCAAGTCTTCTAATAAAGGGTTGCTATGAAGAAAATCTTTTGGTAAAGGTGGTTCTCAAACTTGAGTTTGTTGAAATGGCCCAAGAAATATAGTAAGGGATTTGCACTGCGGTAATGTCTTTGAAGTCTGGTCGCCTGCCTTTAATTTTGCAGTAAGCGCCTAATCTCATTAGATTTCATACACTCAGTGTTTGCACTTGCACAAAAGCTGTCCAAACAAAGCCAAAATGTTGACACCACCGTCCTCTGATGGCATTTAGAATGAATATATTAAACACACTTGCACTAGCATTGCATTAAGCTAAGAAATAAATTTTGAACTTTGAACTCAGCAGGATAAAAAAGCTTTACTTGATAGCTGAGCGATTGTATTGCGGTATGGTAGAGGGAATTCATTGTGTTGTTCAGAGAATCCAAACTTGCAAACATTCTCTACATACAGTAGGCATTGCACAACTAAAGAATTAAAGTGAAGAACGGTCCTCAAATCCCGTTGTTAGGGACCTAAATGGAAGGTAAAGTGAGCTGGTGGATTTGCTTTGAAATTCACTGAATAAACTTTGATTAAATTCACTTCAGAGGAGGGCTCATAATGAAAGAATATCTCCAAGTTAGTGTGTGAATTAGAGTATGTCTTTATTCAATTCACTTTGCTAATTTACAGATTTAGAAATTTCCTTTAAAAATCTGGCAGTCTCATCTTTGTATTGAAGGTCTGGAACTGAAAATTATAAAGAGTGTGCAAATGATTAAGACTTCTTTGGCACTTCTCATAAAATAACGATAGCAATGAAGCTGGAATTGAGAATGAACTAAATCTAAAAGGCAGCAGTAGATAGTGAACTAAATCTAAAAGGCAGCAGTAGATAGTGGTTTCTAAAGAGATAGTCCTTAACAGAAATAGATTTCCCCATAAAATATGTGTAAATGTTTATAAACCTACATATCTGGAACATGGCCATCAATTAGGAAGTATGTGCTGGGAAACTTCGGTTAAGGAAAATCGTCATCTCGAAGTTCATATATTAAAGTTTGTGATGTGGCTTCCTGAGAGTCTTATAGTTCCTCAGCCCAATTGCTTTCACTCTTACTTTACATATTTATTTTACCTGGATGTTTGGTTTTGGCTTATATTAAAGGATTTTTAAAGAAACAATATTTAAAATGTACGACACTACCCATTGTCAGGATGCCATTGAAGATGCTATCTATTCTTTTATCATCTTTTTCATGAACATCCTTTTATGAAAACCAAAAAAAATTCATGTTGGGAGTGGTAGTGATTTTTCTGAATATCTGGCTTGTTTTTGCTTTCTGAGCATTGGGAACTGGTAATTCATTGATCACCTTTTCATCTTTGCTATGACTTCCAGGGGAGCTCTATTTGTTTCCTCATGCCAGCAATTATAGAAGGCTACAGGGAATATAGCCTGTATGTGTTACTTACTCTTGGCTTTGTTATTTACCTATCCTTATTTTCCTCTTGTTTAAATTCCCTGAAAAATCATTATCTTTTAAACTGCATAATTTAAAAAGGCTGTCACAAATCCTTTGTGGAAAGGGATATGTATATATACATTCGTAAATTCATGCATTCATAGATTTCTGTATCATAGATTCATTGCAGCATAGATGGTCACATGGTTTCCAAAACCACAGCAAGTTTGAAGCTGGAAATCAGAAGGAGATGAATGATCGCTAGAGAAAGGACAGTAAGAATAGCAACTGATATGACAACTGATAACCTCCGTCAAAGACACCAGAAAACTATCCTAAGGCACAGCTCCCAAAAGCATGCAGTGTAGGACTGAAAACCCTCCTGTCTCTATAACCTAAGGAGTGATAATGTGCTGCAATCTGTACATGCTGTTATAAAATGACCTTAACAGTGAGATAAGATTATATTCTATTCCACATACTTTGTCTAACAAGGCAGTGTCCTCTTTGTTATTGACTAGAAAGGTGTACCTAAAAAAAAGAACAGCTTTTTAAAAGACTAGCCTTTAGTTATTGGGAAAATTAACAGAAAGAAAACTCTTACTTTTCAGTGAGGCTGAATTAAGGCACCACATATAAAAAACATCCATTGCATGACCTGGTGTAAAATTGGTATTTTGCTTCTGAAATTGGTAAACTTTTACCTGGTGCAAAGTTGGTATTTTGCTTCTGAACAAACCATTGCAATTAGCCTTTCCAGGAAGATGCTACCTGTTGTACCACGTGAACTCACCTGCCACCAATGACAACGTAGGCTCATTGAGGTTGAGGACATGAGGATGATTCATTGCCCATGAAGGGGAAGTTTAGTTACCAAGGGCTGAGTGGGAATTTGGTTCAGATGAAAGTTAGATAATAGCAAGCTAATGTCCCTTTCTTTGACTCAATTTACTTTTTCTTTTCATGAGGTCCTGGAAGGTCCTTTGCTCCTTGGGCTGCAGGATGAGGGGTGCATTTTGCAGAGAGAGACAAAGATATTTGATTCTCACTTGTCAATGAACAAAGGCAATAGAGTTTATTACCTAAGCTAGCTAGCATGGCATAGTGCTTAGAAGGATGGACTCTGGAGCAGAATTCTTAAATCTTGGCTCTACTACTTACTGGCTGTGTGGTCTTAGACAAATTACTTAACTTCTCTGTGTATTAATTTCATCAGCTTCAAAATATCCCATACCACAAAAGGTTATTGTGAGTTCCTATAAGGAGACTGCTTAAAACAGTGTCTTATTATATTCAGTATATGTTACATAAATGACAAATATTCAGTATTAACTATTAGCATTAGTTAATTTTTAAATAGTATTAACCATTGCCAGTGAAATAAGAAGGAAAGAGAAATTTATTCAGCTTCTTAGGTAATATAAATTACCACCCCTTTTTACATATTACATTAAAATTTTTCCTCACATTTGCAAATATGCTTATTTTTTCTGTTCACATGCATCTGAAAACATTTAAAAGGCAGTAGTATGTGGAGAAATAGATTTGTGTCTTGGCAGTAACAATTGTTGGGATCTATTAAGAATAATTCTTTTTTTCTAAGTTTATTTATTTTGAAAGAGAGAACAGCGGGGGAGGGACAGACAGACAGAGAGAGAGAGAGAGAGAGAGAGAGAGAGAATCCCAGGCAGGCTCTGCACTGTCAGCATACAGCCTGACTTGAGGCTCAAACCCATGAACCAGGAGATCATGAACTGAGTCAAAACCAAGAGTCAGACGCTCAACTGACTGAGCCACCCAAGCGCCCATAAAAAGTTTATTTTAAATGTGATTTTAATATCAATTTAAAAATAACAGAACCAAATTAGAAAACATTTTCTATTCTTTATTTAGTTCAGCCACATGATCAAAACCACCATTGTGGAAAAAAATTATGGAATAAAATATGGTGTGCTTCCATCCAATCTCTTTGATATATGGACATGTATGGGTATAGAGAGGTGTTAGTAACAGGGATTCTCAAACTACTTGTTTTGCTGCCATACTTAATGGATGTTTATTTAAACATGCTCAAAATATTCCTGTAAGCATTTCCTAGCACAGTGACTGTATTCTGTCCTGTCACTGAAATGTAAGTAAAATCATTTGCAAATGTGAACATCTTATAGATTGCTTGTAACTCAGTATTAATACTCTAGCTCATTACTAGTTAAATGGGTGTCATAATGCTGAAGGGGCAAGTTGGTATTCTGCCTTTTCCCTTAATATTATTTATAAGTATTTTTGATGTAATTATGAATTTAGAAATTGTTATTATGAAAGTCTTTCAAGCGGAGCGCACACACACACACATGCATACACACACAAAAGAGGAAAATCTAATGAACCTTACATACCCCTTACCCAGATTAAGCAATTATCCACATGTTGTCACACTTGTTTTGTCTCTGTTTTCTTTCTTTGCTGGAAGCATTTTAAGCAAATCCTACATTGTGACATTTGCTATTTCACCCCTAGACATTTCTGTATGGGTCTCTAAAATAAGTAATTTTTCATATGACCACAATACCTTTATCACAATGAACAAAATTAACGTCTAACACATGACATATTCAGATTTCCCCCAAAGACTCAGGTCATCCTAAATTGGTTTGTTTGTTTCAGGATCCAACAAGATCCACACATTGCATGTGATTTGGTGTCTCTGCAATCTTTTAAATCTAAAACTGTGCCATCCAATATGGTAGCCACTAGCCACAAGAGACTTTAAAACTTTAAGTTAATTAAAATTAAGTGAGACTAAGAAATTCAGATCATAAGTGACACTAGCCACATTTCCAAGTGCTCAACAGTTCCACATGTCTAATGATGACCATGTTGGGCAGTGGAGATACAGAACATTTCCATCATTGCAGAAACTTCTTTAGATAGCAGGCTCCAGAAGGTTAACATCTCCCCTGCTTGGTCCCAAATCACTGAATTACTGAAGAAACTAGGTCAATTGTCCATAATTCTGTATTGCTTACTTATGAACAGTTTAACTTGTTCTTTTCAACCTGATAATTTCCTATATAGGATGTTTTATCTACAAGCTTGAATAGATTCCAGTTCAATTATATATATATATATATATATATATATATATATATATATATATTTTATATATATAACTATAAATATAATATAAATAAATATAAATAAAAATAAAAATATGATTTTTATTCATTGAGTATATAGACAATATTATATTTAAATTGTCTTTTATTCTTGGACATTGTTTTGTTTTTACTTTCTATATAGTACTATGCTGAATATTTCTGTGGATAGAGATTTTTTTCTGTATTGTCTGTATTTAATTTCTATATTTCTGTATCCTAAGTTAGTTCTTTAGGATAAATGACCTAAAAAGAAAATTCTATATTAAAGCTTGTAGCAGTTTTATGGCTCTTGATACATATTATTTACTTACTTTTCTAAGGGACTATATCAAATGATGCTGCCCCCAGTAATATTTGGGTACTAGTTTTACCACATCTTCACCAGCATTGAGTATTATCATGGAAATGATCGCAATTTTTAAAAATTTAATAGTGCCCTGCAATTTGAATATGTTTTTCTGTAGTTCTTTTTTATTCCTTCATGTCTTGGGCAGGCTCACACCAGTGAGGCCCTTCTTCCAACAGGGTACAGTTTTCAACATCTTAGACTTGAAGGCAGGATGCACCAGGAGGCTTTGCCCTGGGCCTTTCCTGCCTAGATTCTTTGGGCTAATAATCCCTTTTCTCTCTTTATGATTCATTCTGAGCAGGCTTAGTGGTTAATCTTCTATTTCCAGTTTTATGCTGTGTTCCTCCCCCTTGCCTAGATCTGAAACATCCTTTCCTTCAACAATTCAAATGTCTTGGCTATTCATTTTCCCCTTTGGTTCAGAAAGCTTTAGTTGTCAATTCTGTTCCCTTGTCAGCAACAATTTTTATTCTTACTGGCTTAGTCAGGCTGTCTGCCCTGGCTTTCTTTATAAGTGTTTTTGTGTAGAATTTTTGCCTCCTAGGAAGCCCACTGTAGCATAACATAATTAAGTGACAATATATGAGGTGCCAGGGCTTTACAAGCAGTTAATGACTGGTCGGAAGATTTATAAGCAAGAGGTGAAATCAAAGAAAACCAAACGCTCCAGTTCTATGTAAATAAAAAAAAATAAAAAATTAATGTGATTCAAATTGTTGTTTCATGGATATTTGAAAAGAAGTACATGAAAACTTGCATATTAAGAAATTCTGAAATGCAATTGCGCATTCACTAACAGAACTCCATGTGAGCCTTGTATTCTCCATATTTGCGTGCATCCCATAACCCTTGCCTTCAGCATTTGCTTTCCAGCCTACTGACCTCTGGCCCTACTTTGATTCTTCATTGCTCCCTCTTACATTTTCAGTAAAAATAAAATGAGTGTGACTGAGGTCAGAATCTGGCTCTTCATACAAAGCTACACATGCAAGATGTAACTAGTACAGAAAATGTGTATCATGGGAAAGTTAAAATTACAACAAGAAACTTAACTTTGGAATTTCCTGTCTGATCTGTCTCTTCAGTTAATGTTTTAATTTGATGTCCTTATTTGGCTTTAAATGAAGAGTTAGAACTGAGGTAGAGAAGAACAAATCAACAAACAAACAAAAATACCTACATGCAACTTATTACAGCTGTGATGAAGTAAGACCACACAACAGCACATAACTCTCAGATGGTTGTGCTGAGTGTTTACAGAATCTTATAACATCGACCAGAGTATATGACTGAATACTTACAAGGATTGTGCTACATACGCACAAAGTACTTTTTGGATTCCTGATAGCTGTATCATAGCTTCACATCTTATTTTCTATTTTTTTCAGGAGCTCAGAAATAGGCACATGGAAACTTATGTATTTATTTTTAATGTTCAGTCCAATTGGTACCCTGTATACAGAACTCTCTGAAGAAAATATCAGTCTAAGAAAATGTGTACACCCCCCCCCCACTCCAAATAAGCTTACAGTGGTTGAACATCTCATACTATGTTGAAAAAGAGTTTAGTGATTGTATATAAAATATTTCCTTTAAGGCATCATCTGGCACAAAATTGTTAATTGGAAATATGTGGTGAGTGAAAATGCAATCAGGGTTATCAGATGATGGGCAACTCTTGTATACTATTCTCATGTTCATCCTTTTTCTATTTTTGGTGATGAGACTTTAGAGTAATCAACTCAGAAATGAAACTAAAATTTTGAGAACTTTTCCTGTTTTCTTTCAGAAGGTTACGAGAGCCAAGTCTTTGATTGTTGGGTGAAGGAATTAGGGTCTGTGGCTTTCAAACTTGTAATTGTGTTTAGTCTTTAGCCCTGCTATTGGCATAACTTTCAGGGCTTTTATTGCTATAAAGTTATTTTCAAGATGGTGTTCCAGCAGGCCCCATTTACCTTTCCTTTCCAAAAACTTCTAAAGAAAAAAGATCTATTGTGAAGTACCAGTAAGCCTAACTGTTGAGACAGATGTGGGTCATTCTAGTGTTCATCTTTGCAGATGTTTCTGGCTCTGGGGGATTTGTTAATAGTCATTAACTTTATTAGGGATTTATTGAAAAATCAAAATCCCACTCTTCTCTTGTATAAGTGGAGACACATCTGACCTTGGGGTAAGGTCTTGCCTCATACTAGGTTGGGATTGAGCCAGAGCCAACACAGACATTTGGGTGTCTTTAGGGGAAATTTCTATTAACCTATAATAGCCTAAAGACTATCCTTTTCACCATGGACATTCTATGTAAAGAAGTAAGGAAAATCCTTCAGAAGCACAAGTACCTTTTTAGTTAGTGTTGAGGATATTGACACTTTCTTACTATGGATCAATCTATTTTCTTTTCAGATGTTGAATCATGAAGACTTTCTCCTATCAAAACATTGCCTCATTAATAGCACATGTACAGTTGAGCACTGACACTGCCCTATTGAGAGTAGATTTGATGGGTCAAGGGCAAGGAGTCAGTGGGACACTATGATGAGGGCAGCAGCCAATGCTCAGGGCTGTGAGCCACCAATGCCATAGTGCCACGTTCTTAGGAAAGTCTAAAGACTCAGATAGGTGTGGGTTCAAATTTTCCCACTTGGAAATACAACTATTGATCCAGAAGAGTTAGTATGTTATTTATTTATTATTTTGCTTCCCCATCAGCTTTATTGGTGTGTAGATGACAAATAAAGTTGTAAGATATTTAAAGTGTACAATGTGATGATCTGATATTCTTACACTTTGTGAAAAGATTTACCTCCCACTGAGTTAATTAACATATCTATCACCTCACATATTTATCTCCCTCTACTATTTTTGTGAAAATATTTAAGTTCTACTATCTTAGCAAATTTCAATTATACTATACAAAATTATCAATTAAAATCACCATGTTCTATATTAGATCCTTAGAACTTTTTGGTTTTTTTTTTGAGAGAGAGGGAAAGAGAGAGCACATGCATGCACAAGCTGGGAGAGGGGCAAAGAGAGAGAGAGAGAGAGAGAGAGAGAGAGAGAGAGAGAGAGAGAATCTTAAGCAGGCTCAATCCCATGACCCTGGGATCATGGCCAGAGCTGAAATCAAGTGTTGGTTGTTTAACCGACTGAGCCACCCAGGCGCGGCTTTGGCAACCAGTTTTCTATTCTCTGTTTCTATGAGGTGTTTTGTTTTGTTTTGTTTCTTTAAGATTCTACATAATAAATGATATCATGCAGTATTTGTCTTTTTCTGCCTGCCTTATTTCACTTATAATCCCCTTCAGGTTCATCCATGTTGTTTCCTTCTTTTTAAAGACTGAATAATATTCCAGTGTGTGTGTGTGTGTGTGTGTGTGTGTGTGTGTGTGTGTGTGTGTGTAAATTTATATTACATTTTCTTGGTCCAATTCATATCTTTATGGACATTTAGGTTGTTTCCATACCTTGGCTATTGTAAATAATGCTACAATAAACCCAGGAGTACAGATATTTCTTTGAGATAATTTCCTTTGTATTTATTTCCTTTCCTTTGTATATATACTCAGAAGTGGGATTGCTGAATCATGTGATAGTTCTATTTTTAATTTCTTGAGGAGCCTTCATCATGTTTTCTATAGAGGTTTTATTAGTTTACATTCCCAGCAATAGTGCACAAGTGTTCTCCTTTCTCCACATCCTCGTCAATATTTGTTAACTTTTATTGTTAGTGATGTGTCTTATTCCCTCATTTCAGTTCTTGAGCTTGGCCAAGGAAGAATTCAGAGCCAGACTCTTAAGCAAGCAAGCAAGCAAGCAAGCGTCTGATTGCTATTATAGTGGCCGAAGTGAGAGTACACTCTCAGGATGGGAGAGCGGGCAGGCCCAGGGGTGACAACTGCACCAGGGGTCAAGGGTGTCTTTTGTTTTTATGTTTGTGTAGGTTATGGGTCATGACTAAGGCAGTCTCTGACTGAAGTTGACTGAAGTTGCTTCCAGTCATCTAAGTAGGTGGAGTTTGGGGCTCTATGTTGTCCTTGTTGGAACTGTCATGGCAGCCTTCCTCCACAGTGGGGGCGGCTCAAAACCACAGTGTAAACGTGTTATAATGAAGCTACAGGTTACTCTAGGACAGTGGTTATAAGGAAGGATGCATGTGTATCCCCTGGGGGTCTTTCCTAGCTTTTTAAAACTTGGTTTCTGCCCTTTTTGTCCATGGGAAAGCACCTGTTCCCTGCTCATATCTAGCTAAGTACTTACTCTATTATTATATTAGGGGCTAATTGTTCAACAGGTCCCTTTTGGGATCCACAAGCTCGAGCACCTAGAGGATATTTGGATTCTATATCTTGGCTATGGATTTATCAGCCCCAAACTCAGGCATGTAAAAAAGAAAAAAAGAAAAAGAAAGGAAAGAAGGAAGGAAAGGAAGAAGGAAAAGGAGTAATATTAATTTTCTATAACTCAACCTAGACTCTTAGGGCTTTTATTCTGAATGTAGATCCGGTTTATTCTGATAAACTGTCAAGTCAGTAATATTCATGCATTACAGAAGTAAACACAATTCTGGTTTCTTCTTCTCTGTCTTTATTCTTGTGTAATATTCTGGGGAGTTAGGCTGTGACTCTAGTGGGGAGCAGACTTCCAGTCTATGCTCTTCCTTGTTGGCCCCTGCTGACGTCTACTGTGCTCCTTTCCAGTTTTGTTCATGAGTGTCCTGCCATGGTACCCAGTCATCAGGCCCTCATAAGTTACTATGCATCCTTCTTGTATACACCACCAGATTCCTTTGGGTCCCCCACTCCTCCTTAGGTACTTATCTCTGGTGGCACTTGGACTTTAGCATGCTGTTGGAGACACTTCTAACCCCATCCCTCCCCCCCCCCCCCCCCACACACACACACTAGACAGGCCCCACTGCCTTTCTCTGTGGTTACTGCTCTGTGCTGGCAGGGTTCCTTATTAAACTTTTTCCTTCTGGCTCTCCTGGAGTGTTAGGCACTATTTCCTCTTTCTTTAGGCCCCCTTAAACTTGTCTGGGTTTTTCATTGCCTTCTCCTAGGGACACAGCATTGGGTGAGATGAAGAGATATTTTCTAACTTAGACACTCACTAGTGCTACTCACTCAGTTGCTCAGGCCAAGATGATTTGATTCATGCTTGAATCCACTCCTACATTTCATATCAATTGTATCAACTGCTCCTGTTTTCTTTATAAATTATGTAGATTTATTTATTTATTTATTTATTTGAGAGAGCATGTGGTGAGGGAAAGAGGTAGAGGGGGACAGAGAGAGAGAGGGACAGAGAGAGAGAGAGCCTCAAGCAGACTCCACACTCAGTGTGGAGCCTGATGTGGGGCTTGAACCCATGACTCTGGGGTCATGACCTGAACTGAAATCAAGAGTCGGATGCTCAACCAACTGAGCCATCCAGGTGACCCATAAATTAGGTAGTTTTTATTTGTTTGTTTCCTCCACTTGAATGTAAGCTATATCCCTGTAAGAATGGTATGTGTGCAAATAAATATCAAATGAATGCCTGAATAAATCTATTACTGAACATATAAGTTGCTTCCTTTTTGTTTGTTTTTTTGTTTTAAGTAAGCTCTATGCCCAATGTGGAGCTTGGACTAAAGACTCTGAGATCAAGAGTCACATGCTCTACTCTACAGCCAGGTGCCCCATAGGTTGTTTTTTTTTTATTATTGCAAACTACTTTGTAGGACATCTTTGCAGCTATTTCTTAACACTACCCAATTTTGCTAAGTGTAGTTTCCTACAAATAGAATTTTTAGATTAAACTGTGCTGGGCATATTGGAAACAATTTGATGTATATTGACCAATTTCCTCCAAAACATTTACAACAAATCACATTTCTTTCTGTTAGTAGTACATGGGACACTTGGGTGGCTCAGTCAGTTAAGCTTCCAACTCTTTGCCCCTCTCCTGCTCCTTCTCTGTCATGCATATGTGTATGCGTTCTCTCTCTCTCTCTCTCTCTCTCTCTCTCAATATTTAACAAAAATAGTACATGGGTGTGCTAATCTTTATGGTTCTTCAGCAATACCAAGCATGATACTTCAAAATCTTTACCAGCTTATTAGTTGAAAAAAAGAAAAAGAATCTGATTTTTAAAAAAAATTTACATTTAGATATTTTTTTTTGAGTAAACTCGACCCCCAGGGTAGTTCGAACTCACAGCCCCAAGATTAAGAGTTGCCTGGTCTTCCGACTGAGCTAGCCAAGTGCCCCAGGTTTACACATTTTTGATACTCTATTTTTTTTCTTGTGATGAGGACTTTCAGGATTTAGTCTTTTGGCAACTTTCAAGTATGTACTACAGTATTACTAATTATAGTCACTGTGCTATGTTGATATTTTTAATTTAGAGTAAAATGTCCTCATTCTGTTGTTAGATTCTGGGTGGATAGGGATCATGCATCTTACTACAGAATATAAAGAAGGTCTCATTATTGCATCATACTGAAAAACAAAATAAAAAATAAAACAATTACTCCTCCCCAAATACAGCTGCATCACATTTTTTTCTGGAGACTGCCTCCAAATGGCTCCACACTTTTGTACATTGATTAATTTTGGAAAAGCTTTTGTAGAGGTGACTAAGCTTTACTCACTTAATCCCTCATGCTTTTCTAAAAATGCCAATAAATAATAAAGATGTATATATTTTACTGTAAGAAAGCTCCATATGTGAGCATCTAAGTGGTTAAATTTTTGGGAAAGGGAATAATTATGTTATGTAGAGTTCCTGCACATAGTAACATACCTCTTAAGGGAAAAAAAAAAAGTTTACAAACATTGTTTTAGTTGTCAAGGGTAGTTGTAATGAGGTGAACCTAGCTTTCATGCTATATGTAGGAGCTTTGCTTCCAGGTTACTAAAAATAATTCCATTTGTAATGGGACAGAAGGATTCCAAGCCACCCTCTTGTGTCTTGCTCAGTAGATTTATACATTTTTGGTTAACAAATATGTCCTTGTAAACCAATAGACCCTTTCCATTGTCTGCTCCTGTTACTCCTGAAGAGATGATCTCTGTCTCTGGCTCTGTGAGTCCTATAACCTTTGAAGCAAATGATTATATACCACTTTCCTCTGAGTGCTTTACTGCTCCCTCTCAAAGTGTGAAAGGTGGCACTACAGCTGGAAAGCATGTGTATATATATGCATGTGTTTGTAAGCTTTAGGTTAGAAAGGCTGAAGATTTCAAGCCAAAAAAAAATACATCTCATTTCAATCACATTATTTGGATTATAAGACTTCTTTCATTTAGAATACTGGAAATATCTAATAATTGTCATCTTCATTGCTTAGATTTGCACATTTTCCTGGTTATATTTGAGCCTAGAATATTTCAGCATTAAACTAAGTAGCACCAGCACCTGTTCATATATTGTCAAATTAATGGTTCTTGAAATAAAGAACAGGTCATATAGCTCCCGTTTACCTTTTTTGGCTGTACATGGATTTTCATAGACTGCAATGGAAATACTGTGAACAAGGATTATCTCTCCAGGCTTAGGTGTAAACACTAGAGCTTACTATAATAACTTGGATCATGCACCATCCTAGGAGCTGGGGTTATTTCCTTGAGACACTTGAGTGGATGGATCAGTTGCCAAGCAACTTGCATTCTTATGGGGCCAGGCTGGGGAACAAAAGGGCGCCAGGTGGTAAAACATAGAAGGAAAATGACAAAGACACATGGAAAAATAAAGCCTCCATCTGGGAACTGTAGTGCATAACTTTTTAGAAATTTGGAATATGTTCTTCCTTAATAATTCATTTCAACAGCTATCAATCAACGGTTATAACTCCAATAGCTGAGTATCTCTGCATTCATCTACCACCTATCCATTCATCTACCCTGGCAGACTTATTTTGAGATTAGAAATTATGAGTAGTAAGCTAGAACTATATATCTTATATTAACTACTTTGCCAATAGTTATTGTTCACTAATTTCTTATCAATTCACGTAATTCCTCTGTTCTATCACATCTGCCACTCCCCACCCCTGCCCTTTATGTCTTCCACATTTTTCCTTTTCTTTTCCTCATCACACGCTTTCTCTCTTTTTTCTCTCAGGACTAATTTTATAGATGGGATCTTTGCTTCGATGATATTTGATGCTTAGCTATTCAACTTATGTGGACATATAGATTCCCATAGAAGATTGTCAGAGTGAGCATCATGTCTCCACACTATAGGAGACCTTTCTCTTGGACACTGATGTGCTGAAAATTAGATTATTAATCTCCATCTGGAAAACAATGGTGACAGCCTAAAATGTCAGATGCTATAATACACAATCACGAATTAAATCAGCTCCATATATATATATATATATATATATATATATATATGAAACATTAAAACAAGTCAATTCTATTGGTTCAAATACACTATAAAAATAAACTTTTTTCTCACTATAGAGACTAAAACTAAAGAAAAGCTATGAGTTCCTTCTTTTTGAGAGATCTTCCAGAATTACATCAGATTGCACTCCTCAGGCTTCAGGTTTTTTAATAGGCTGCCCTAGGACCATTCATGTAACGACACGAATCCAGTTGGGTCTCAAGAATTTCAGGAAAAAAAAGAAACTCTCCAATCTGAACAATTTGCCTCCAATCTGAAGAATTCACTCTTAGTTTTAATTTTACACTTGAAAGCTCATCTGCTAGATTGCTCCAAAGCTAGGGTTTTGCCTGAAATTACACACTTTCCCCACTTCTTCCTCTTCTCTCTTCAACTCCTTCCAGTTCCTTTGCAGTTCTGCTGAGGACACTTTCTTAACAGATCATTTGCTCATGAATTTTTGCCTCAGATTCTGGGGAATACTCAGATTTTAAAGGACTGATAGAAGACCTGAGGTGACACTGTTATTTGGGAGCCCAAAGCACTCTCATGGCTCCTCTGTTAGAATGAGGGAGAATGGAGATTGGATGAAAAATGAAGCTCTGGCCCAGGACCATCTCAAATTGGGTCCAACTGGCCTCTGGACCCATCTGGTAGTCATTTTCCAATTTCCTGACTGAATAATCAGGGTGAACATATTTAGCATCTGGCAGAATACTCACATTTGTTCCCTAACCTATGGAGTAAAAGCTATTGTAGTAGGAAAGACCAAGTGGAAGTCACCCAGGCCAAGGTGGTAAATCAAAAATAATTCTGTCCCCTAGCCTCTGTGTGGATGCTGCCACACAGGATGGAGTGGAGATTACCGCCATTCTCAAAGACTCAAAACCGAATAGAAGATTGACCCCATTTTATCCCCATTTGATACATCATTCTACTTCCTGCAGAAATCAGATGAATTCTGACAGGTGACAGTGGACTACCAGAAGCTTAACCAAGTGGTGGCCCTAATGCAGCTGTTGTGCTGCATATAGTGTCTTTATGAGAACAGATTAACATTACTTCTCATTTGTGGTATGTGGCTATTGAGTTGGCAAATGTGTTCTTTTCAATATTTATTATTAATGAAGATCAGGAGCAGTTCACCAGGATGAATAGCAATATACATTCATAAACTTTCCCTAGGCCTAAGTTAAATCTCCTGCTCTCTGTCACAATATAGTTTGGAGGAATCTTGATCATCTGGGCATTCTGTAAAACATCACTTTGGTCCACTGTTTTGGTGATAGCATGCTAATCACACGTGAACAGGAAATGGCAAGCACTTCGGATGCCCTGGTAAGATGCATGTCCTCTGGACATCGAGGGAAACTCTATAAAGAGTTAGGATCCTACTATATCAGTAAAGCTCTTAGGGCTCCACTAGTCTTGGGCAATGCTAGGACTTCACAGCAAAAGAAATGCAGCAATGGGCCCACATTCATGGAATTCACTGTCTTACTATGTACCCCATCCTCCTATAGCAGTTGGTTTGATAGAGTGGTGAAATGGCCTTTTGAAGGCTATGTTAGAACACCAGCTACGTGGTAATACCTTTCAGGGCTGGGGCAAGGTTCTCCAGAAGTCTCTATATGCTCTGAACAGGTGCCCAATATATGATGCTGTTTCTCTAATAGCCAGAATCCCTGGGTCCAGGAATCAAGGGATGGAAACAGGAGTGGTACCACTTACTATTACACCTTGTGACCCAAGAGCAAAATTTTTGCTTCCTGTTATGCTCTGCTGGCTCAGAGTTCTTAGTTCCAGAGGGATGGATGCTTCTACTAGGAAACACAACAGTGATTCCACTGAATTGTCAGACTGCTGCCCAGGTACTTTGGGTTTTTGATGCCTTTGAATTAACAGGAAAGGAAGGGAGTTACTATGAATGATCCTGATTATGAAGGGGGGAATTGGACTGCTACTCCATAATAGAGGTAAGGAAGAGTATGTCTGGGGTACAGGAGATCCCTAAGAGCATCTCTTAGTAGTATCATGCCTTGTGATTAAGGTTAATGAAAAACTACAACAGCCTAATCCATGCAGGACTACTAATAGTCCAATTCCCTTCAGGAATGAAGGTTTGGTTTACTTACCCCACCAGGTAAAGAACCATGACCAGCTGAGGTGCTTGCTGAACGCAAAGGAAATACAGAATGGGTAATGAAAGAAGGTAGTTATAAATATCAGCTACAACCTTTGTTTTCTTTCTGCTCTTATTTACTTACTATGTAATATAAGATTATTGATTTTATATTATTGCATTTAAGTATTATTAATTTTACATCATGGTATTTAAGTTACAAGACATCAAGGGGAGAGGAAACATCACTCAAAGAATTACTTCCTCTTCTAGAGAAAAGGTTAGTGTGTTTTTCTTTGCATGTAGGACAGTTTATAACCTTGTTATTGTCCTTATTTGGAGATTAAGTATGGTTTAAGGAGATGTATGGGTACCAAGCTGACGAGGGATAGAGTTGTGATGATTAATTTTATGTGTTAACTTGATTGACCATGAGGTGCCCAGATTAAACATTATCTCTGAGTGTCTTTGTGAAAATGTTTCCAGATGAGATTAGCATTGGAATCAGTGGACTCACTAAAGTAGATTGTCCTCCCCACTGTAGGTTGGTATCCTCTAATCCTTTGAGGGCCTGAATAGGACAAAAGGTGTGAGAAAGTTGTCTCTTTTTTCCCCTGCCTCATTTATTTGAGCTGGGCCATCTCACCTCCTCTCTGGCCCTTGGACTGGGATTTGTACCACCAGCTCTCCTGGTTCTCAGGCCTTCAGACTAAGAGTGAATTATACCAACAGCTCTCCTGGATTTCCATCTTGTAGGCAGTGGAACACAGGACTTCCCAGCCTCCATAATCATGCGAGCCAATTCTTCATAATAAGTATCCTTTCTGCAATAAGTATACTTTTTTATAAGTGTACTTTAAATAACTATATATATCCTACTGGCTCCATTTCTCTGGAGAACCCTGACTAATAGACCCTCTAAATTAAAGAACATGTTTTGGCACCTTTGAGTTCTTACCACTTAAAAAATAAGCACAACATTTGTTAAACCTCTTTGTATTTTAGTAGCAGCATATACTGCACTTAGAAATACTGCTCTGATCCATTTATTGGATAACGTGGAAGACTTCCAATTTTGAGTGGGGCACAGAAAAAGAAAGGGCTATAGAGTAGGTCTATGGTATAGTACAAGCAGCCCTGCTTCTTGGGTCTTTTGACCAAGTAGATCCCATAGTTCTAGAGGAATCGGTGGTAATATACTACATGGAGTCTCTGGCAAGATCTAATAGCAGAATCATAGTGTAGAACCCAAGTTTCTGGAGCAGCCGTCTACACCTGAGTACTATACATCATTTTCAAAACAGCTCCTGATCTACTACTGGTCCTGACAGATACTGGTCATATGAACATGGAACATCAAATGATTACATGACCAAAACTGCCCAACATGAGTTGAATGTTTTCAGACCCACTAGGTGATAAGTTTGGGTAGGCCCAACAGCAATCCGTTATACAGTGGAAGTGGTATATGCAGAATCAGGTACCAGCAGATCCTGAGGGCATATATAATTTTGACAAATATATAGTTCAAATCCCCATGTCACCACTCCCTATGGCATTAGTTCTTCTTCCTCAGTTTATACCTATAGCTTTATGACTAGCTGATGGAGGAGAAGAGAATACCAAGTTTGGTTTAGATAGGTCTGCTTAGCAGGTTGGTTCATTAAAGATCATTCATGGGTGGCTCAGAAAAACAATGGTAGAAAGAAATTCTTCCACAAGGCAGGGCTTTGGGCAGTGTAGCTGGTTATCCACTTTGTGTGGAGAGAAAAGTGGTCCAATGTAAAGGCATATACAAACTCTGGGGTGGTGGAGATTATCTGTTTAGTCATGGATCTGAAAGCAGCAAGATTGGAAGATTGAAGACAGGAAGATGGCTTAGAGGCAGTTGGATAGACGTGTAGAAGTGGGTAAAAAGTATGGGAATTTTTCTATTGCTTGTTAATGCCCACCAGACACCAGCCAGTGGCAGATCAGGTGAACAGGATGACTCATCCAGTAGATGCAGCCGTCCTTTGTTTTTGTCTACCCTAGTATGTTGTCTTTGGCTACCAAAATATACCCATGAACCGGGAAGACATGGTTGCAGAGACAAAAGGCATATGTTCTTCTAGTTATTGTTGCTGAATGTGCAGAGACCCTTGCTGTAATATGATGGTGAACCCCTAATGTACTACTATCCCTCAAAGAGATCAACAAACCACTTAGTGGCAAGTTATTTACATTGGACACTTTCTGGCATGGAGAGGGCAATGATTTGTCATGACTAGGATTTACATATATTTCCAGGTATGGATTTTTTTTCCTGCCTGGAGTTCCCCAGGTTCCCTGCTATCCAGCATCTCACAGAATATCTGATTTATATACATGAGATCTGGCCAAATATTTCTTTGACCAAGGGACCGACCTTACTGCAAAGGAGATGTAGCAGTGGATAAATGACCAGGGGGTCCTATCATAACACACATTCCATCATCTAGGAGCTGTGGGCTGATAAAGCTTTGTAATATTCTTTTGGAGGCATAGTTTAGGCATCAGCTTGGAAGTGGTATCCTCTGAGTCTGGGCCACTGTCCTTCAGGATGCAGCATATACTTTGTGATGGTTAATTTTATGTGTCAATTTGTCTAGGCCATGGTGTCCAGATATTTGGTCAAATGTTATTCTGGGATGTTTCTGTGAGGGTGTTTTTGGATGAGATTAAAATTTAAATTGGTGAATTTTGAGTAAAACAGACTGCCTTCCATAATGTAGGTGAGCCTCATCCAATCAGTTGAAGGCCTGAGTACAAGTCAGCTCTCTGAAAGATTCTAGAGCAATAAACCACATTAGACCATTTCTGTCTGAGTGGCTATATCCTTTTTTGAATCACAGAGCCCTTTAAAAATCTGATGAAAGTGTTAGATGTTCTCACTAGTAAATTGTATATATGAATCATACACAGTTTATTTTGCATATGAATTCAGGATGGATATTAAGAGAAATCCCTTATTAATCTTACAGGTTAAAAACTCTTTTCTGTATCTTCCTTCAGTAAAGGAAGGTACTGGTTTTGTTGTGGAAGCCGAAATAGCCACAAGAAGTCAACAGATGGAATTAGTTAACACTGTAGTATCAAGGTTTGGACTAAGACAAGCCTCCTCCCTAATCATTC
This sequence comes from Felis catus, assembly GCF_018350175.1. Taxonomy (NCBI): domain Eukaryota; kingdom Metazoa; phylum Chordata; class Mammalia; order Carnivora; family Felidae; genus Felis; species Felis catus. Next base: position 100,603,514 of record NC_058371.1, on the reverse strand, counting down.
TATTTATCTTCCAGAAGATGTGGAAGATATATAAGATATCAAATGTGCCAGAAATATTTTATTTTATTTGACTTTACAAGTAGTCACTAAGAAGCCTAAACGGCATCAGGTTTACCATCAATGGAATGCTTCTAGTTTGTTTAGTTCCAGAACAATTTTCTTGTCCAACAAGTCCAATCCTAAATGTCATTCAGGGAAGAAGTTCTTTTTTTTTTTATTAAAAAAAATTTTTTTTAACGTTTATTCATTGTTTGAGAGATAGAGTGTGAGCGGGGGAGGGGCAGAGACAGAGGGAGACGCAGAATCCGAAGCAAGCTCCAGGCTCTGAACCGAGAGCACAAAGCCCGACGCAGGGCTCGAACTTGGGGCTCAAACTCATAAACCGTGAGATCATGACCTGAGCCGAAGTCAGACACTTCACCGACTGAGCCGCTCAGGCGCCCCTCAAGGAAGAAGTTCTTAAGCATCCAATATCTGAAAATATTCCGTATTGGCTATCATTAATATTCTCTTACTTTCCTTTTTCCATATTTGACACTAGCAATTGTATTACTGGTTGATTCACCAGTACAATTTAAGTTCAATCAGGGGGAAGACCATGCTTACCCTACATATTGCTGCATCCCTAGTATCTTGTACAGTGCCGTACATAAGTTAGGAGCTAAAAAAATATGTGTTAAATGAATGAATAACACATTTACAGAGTTCATGGTAAGACTCAAGCTTATATAATTTTCTTGAATGAGTACTTAGGAAAGATATCTGGGCCATTAATTGTGTTTGTAATAAATTCTTTTCTTGAGGATGATGAAGATGTTAATGTCAGCTGCCTTTGCAGCTGCTGGGTGGTAAGCTGAAGTGAGTTGACCAGAAGAAATAAAAGGACACGCTAAAGCATAGCCTCAAACAATATCCTTTAATCTCCGACTGTTGGGAAGACCAGCCATGGATAAACTTGTCTGTGTGCCAGGATCCCAAGGGAGCTGGCAAACTGTGAGCAACCCAGCTTTTGAAGAAAGAAAGGCAAAGTCATGGATAGCAACAGATATTGCAAACCGTGGTCACAGTTGCTAATGAGAGGATGGGCCTGATGTGGTGATAGAGCACAAAGCTCTGTTCTTCTCTCACAGGTTTCCAACTAAGTTTTCCAGCTAGTCTTTCCAACTAGTTTTGGGAAACAGGCCTGTCAACACTATTAACTTCCAGAAGGAAAGACCACAATGTCATAGGTACTCATTTCTATTTTCTTATACAGCTCTAGTTTATCCAGAAAGACATAGAGACATTTATTGCAATTATTATTAATAGCTTTCTCCCCAATACTTTAACATTTATTTTATATAAGTGGAAAGTCCATACCATGTAAACAAAACTTTTTTTTTCACATGTCTTATGTTACATGGTAAGTCACAGTTTATTATTTGTCGGAATGTTCATCTTAAGCATTAGGACACATGCATATTTCTTGCTATTTAAATTTTAAACAGAACAAAGCCTCAAATTAAAAAAAAAAATTTAAACACATGCTTGTAAAGCCCATCCTACACTTTTTTAACCAAGTAAGTACCAATAATCTTATGAACACACATACACAAAGAAAAGAAAAAGAGAAAGAGAGAGACTTGGCCTAGCATTTCTTGTTCCATTTTACTCTGACTTGATCGTTTCCCTGGCCCACATACAGGGCTGAAAACTGGTGGTTTATTCTATCTGAGGTTAAGCTGATGGCTTTTATTTCCTGCTTTAACCACAACCAAGGTATCCAAGGAGTATGTTTTGAAGGACTTTTTTTTTTTTTTTTTTTTAAACTCTGTGTCTTGTTTGTAGCTCTGTGTCTCAGTCACATGGGGTATGGAGGAGGCTGGGCAAAATCTGGGCACCTTCAATGCAGAGAACCCCCTTCCATGAAGCCACATTTACAGGAAAGAGGTGTTATTTTCAGGAAAGAGGTGGTGAATTCTCAAGATAATCTTGTTTGTGAGATACAAGTATTTCTAGGACATTGTCACAGCCAGCTTCATACCGTAATCAGCTGCAGAGTTGGAGTATACTGGAAACTACTAAGCTATGGGCAAAGATTGAATTAGGTGTGAAGGTAAGCTGGGCTGCTCTCTATTGTGTAGTTAAAAACAAAAAGTGGGCACAGAGAGAGTACTTGTTCTGCCCTTTCTTCACCCACTGCATTTTCATTTCCCCTTCCACTACCCCAGAGGTCTAATAATGGGCTCTAACATCTCGTATTCAACAGAGTTTTAAAAATCCACGTGGAGTTCAAAATTGTAGTAGGAATTTGGGATTTGCTTTTCTTTCGGGTTTAATGGGACTTACTAGGTTCAGCATCCTTTGTAATATGTTCCTTAAACCACAGGTTCATGAAGGCAAATTCTCTTGCGGGGGAGAGTGGCTCTGCAAGTTGATTAGCACCACTGCCTGCTTCCTACCTCTCTTCTGCTCAGGTATTAGTTGTTCAGACAGCTGTGCTCCTGCTCTGCTCCCCAAGTCCCTCGCTCCATTTTCATGTGAGCCAGTGATGCAAAGTCCCCAGATTGGCCTGTCAGAACTTGATAGCTCTGTAAACATTGAAATCTTTGTTGCCATAACACCAGGAAAAATAATATGGGATCCTGCATATAAATATAGTGGAGGCCTTGGGAAATGGGAGCATTTCTAAATGCTCTTGAAGCTCTGTCATGGCATAATCTCTTGTAAATAAATGTCAACGTAGTCGCTGAATGCAGACTGGATTTTTGCCTGCCTATGGTGCTCAGCCTTCTAGACAATAGTTATGCTAAGGGATTATCTTTTAACATAGTGCAGTTATCTCCTTTGTTTGTTTTCCTTTTTCATTATTCACATAAGCCAAGGGAAATGAAAAGCATCTTATTTCAGGCAAAAGGGCCTGTGAATGATTAACTCTGGTTCCATGCATTGGGACTTTGCATAGCAACCCCTTGGCTTGCAACTAGAGAAAGACTCAAGGCAGCAACAGCAGCCCAGGGACCTGAGACTAACATTCTTAAATGGAGGTGGTGAGGAACGGATTAAGTCTAAGCATTGTGTTTATGAGTAGAATGCTCTGTAGCTGGCTCATTTAATTTTGAACTGGTTTTATTGCACTTTTCTTGGTGAAGGTGTGTTTTGCTGACCTTTACTTTCACGTTTACTCTTCCTTTTGGAGTACACTTGAAGAGCTAAATGAAACTTGGCCGTGATTAGGGCTTAATCTGGTTTATGCTACCATATTGTATGTTTTCTCCCTAACACTATCCAAACCTGGACTGACATTGGATAAATTTTACATTAAAAGAAGGAATTAATGTAATGGCCTTAAGTTTTAACTTTAGCTCAACAAAATTTTTGTTGGTAAATTTTGGCACTCTCATGATTGTATACAGTACAAAGCATTATATGAACGGAAGAGAAGCAAATGGTATGATTATATGGTTCCTATTAAAAGGATATGAGTATGTAAAGGACCCAGATTATGCAATATGAGGGATGAAATCAAGAACAATTCCATATCTTTTATGGACATTTGGTGCTTAAGCATTTATATAACAAGGTCTATTTTCATGGCAAACAAGACCTGAATTAAAAGACTCAGAAGAAATTGAACTGTAGGCTAAGGACAGAAGAAACATTGGAGAATTTTGGAAAATGCATATAGTTATAACGGAGCCAAAATATTTAGGACACTTAAATTTAGACTGCAAGTCGATCCAGATGTTTATTTATTAACGTTAATAATGTTTCCAGTCTTGTTATAGAATACCAAATCCCGGGGGGTTCCACTTCTGAGTTTAAAAACAAATGCATGGTCTTTATTCTTTTCCAGTTCTGTTTTAATTTTAGGGGTTTTCTATAGCCATGATTTTCCCGTAAAATGTTTGCAAAATCTTGAGTAGCTCCTGATGCTTAGCAGAAAGTCTGAGTGAAACATTGGGTCTAGCTAAGCTTTCTCCTTTCTGCATTTCTCTTCTTGCTTCCATGGCAATAAAGAAAGAAACTTGGCATGAGAATATAATCTGTTCCTGCCTGTTTCTCATCTGAAGTCGTAAACCTCTGCCATCCCACCCAAGACTAGAATTTCAGCTGGCATGAAACAGCTGTCTGCTTACAGGTTTATTCCGGTAGTAACCAAAGACAAAACTATTTTAATTGAAGGCCCTAGGCTGTTCTCCAAACCCTCATAATCTTTGGGTCACTCCCAAGAGGAAACCATTGAGGAAAAGGCACATGTTACATCCTTTCTTATAGTTTTGACACACTGTATGTTTATGAAGTTGAGAGCGTTTTACCTTCTAATTTTTCTAGGTAGGATGCCGTAGAGAAAAGGAAAAGGTCACAAATTCAAAGGTCCTAGGGCTCAGGCACACCAGCTATGTCAGTGGAGGGTAGGCAGTGGTGTGTGGGAAGAGTGTCCTGTCCAAAGGGGCGTCTGCCGCTTAGCTGTCCTCCTAGTTGTCATGTGGGAATGTGAAAGCCTGGTGTGACCAGATATTCTGGTTTGCTAGTCGAAGTTCCCAGTCCTGATTTTATGTGAATTTTGTATAGTTTTAAATTTTGGCAAGTCATTTGAAGTAAAGCCAAATGTTGTGAAGTTCAGTTGAAACATGGCCGATTCTTGAATGTTCGGGACTGACAGTATCCAACCCCCAGGCTTTGCTCCTGATCCACTGCAGGTAGACTTTGCATTTCTCAGCTTCTTAGGTTCTAAAACTGTCAGGTGACTAATTTATTTACTCATTTCACTTTTTATTCTAGGTAGTACTGCATAAAGGAAAGAACACAAGTTTTGGAGGCAGGGAGATGTGGGTTTTACTAGTTCCAGATTTTTACCAAATTGTTACCTGCACCACTTTAATCTCTTGAAGCCTCTCTTACAACATGTGGAAATGAAAACCTAGTTTACAGGGTGTTTGGAGGATTAAATAAACTGCTATACACATATAAAATGCTATGCCTGGCCCATAGGTGCTCTTTGCATGGCTGTTACTTTTCTGATCATTACCAGCAGGCGATCCACTTTCGAAGACACAGGCCTTCATCCAAATGAGTTTCTCTCAGAACAGGGAGAAGGTAGTCTCTGAAGGTCTAACATGGTATGCAATACAAATAAATCATATCAAGAGTCATCTCTAAGGCCTTAAAGACTTTGAGAATTTTAGAAGCAGAAAAGACCTTGAGGAACAGTAATTTCAACAGTTAGAAGTGAATGGAATCATCAGTTTTATGGTCAACATTAATATTTGGAACCATGGCAAATGAATACTTTCACTGAAATGCAGTATAACATGTTAAGAACATGACTTGTAATGAGAATAAAACCAAAGACTATATCTGGAACAATGCTGTGAAGTAAAAGAATGTACATTAACTTTTTTCTTCCTAATTTCTGTGGGATTATTTACTTGGAAATGAATGGATGAATGTCACTGGATATTCCCTTATTTTGCATCCAGGCAGGTTTGCTATTATGGAGATTTCTTCTCTTTTAGCTGTCAGTCCATTATCTATGTGTGATGATGGCAAGAGGCTACCCAACCAATTGGGGTGTATAAAAATTGAGTTTGAAAAGAAAACTGGTATTTTCTCCTTGCTTTCTGTTCAAAATTAGGTGCAAGTTAAAGCTTCAGCATTCAAAGGAAGAAGCTTCCTTCATTTTTTTTCCTGGAACAGCTGTAAGTAATAATAAAACAAAACAAAACAAAACATTCAGTCTTACATAGTTCAGTGGTAAAAACAAAACAGAGTGGTCATGTAATATGGTTCAATGTATCTGGTGTCTTTCACATGACATATCCTCTTGTTTGATAAGGGCTCTGTAGCAGCATGATAGGGAGTGGTGTCGTTGTGTGATGGATTATTTGAAGTGTTTATCTATGAGCCCATGATATATTTACTGACAAAACTCTCTTATTCCCAAAACTTAATGGCATATGGTCCTGGTCATATGGGAATCTCAAAGACTCTTGCTGACATTTAAGAGTTGTAAAGAATAATAATGACATTGGACATCTACCATGAGAGAGGAATTATGTGAGATGCTTAATGGACTTTGTTTATAATCCTCATCACCCTTTATGTAGATCTCTATCTCAATTTTATAGAGGGGTAAATTGAGTCTCAGGCATAAAGGACGTTCCTCTGGCCACATAGATGGTTAGATGAGGCTACAATTAAACCAGGTTTGCTGCTCTATGCTGTCTACCCCCTACTTCCTCAAGTATTTTATGGAGTAACTGGTCCCACTTTTGGAAAATCTGTCATCTAGAAACCATCAGCAATGTCAGAACCCCCAGCGATCTAATAGCCACCCCAGAAATAGAAAAAATTCACTTGGCATGTGTTACAGGGACAATTACTGAAGGTCCCTTGCTGTTTCTTAGAAAAGAAAGCAGTTCTCTCTCTTTTACCTACTGAATTAACAACAAAGAAAGAAATTGAAAAAAAAATGGGGGTGAAAAGGTGTAGACTAATGAAATATTGGGCCTGATAAAAGCATAAAGAAACTAGCCCTTCCTCTCTTTTTCTTTTACTATCATAGACTCGGTCTCCTAAAATGAATGAAGGGCTACTAAGGTGGACTGTAGAAACTGTCAAGGACTAACCATGACTGACATTCTATGGGCAACAGTGGTTGTTTAGTAAATGTGCATGAGCAAGTGAGGTCCTTGGTAATTTTCTTTGCTTTCATTCTTTCTGGAGACCCTTTCCTCCAAATATTGTTTTCAATCCTGGTTCAGCCATCCCCACCTTCAGGAGACTGTTAGATGTTCAATAAGTCAAAGGGCCATTCTGGATGTTGAAAGAAATCCTCATACATCCCAGGAGATAAATTAGCATGACAAGCCACAGTGTGAAAATTGAGCCTGATGACACCTTTTTTTCCTTTGGCAAAGGGTATTATATTGTTTATTTACGTGCCCAGCAAATTAGAACATCAGGATGGGAGTCCACAGGAGTGGGGAAAAACATGCGAAGGGCAGTTCTTTGAAGAGAGGCAACATGAAGGCAAAGCAAAATCACAGAAGGCCAATCTTATCACTTACATTTGTTCACAGAGATGAAATTCTAGGCTCCTTACCTTCATTGTGGCTATTGATATCACTATCTCAAGAATCATTTAGATTAGTGGTTCTGAGTTCCCTAAGGAGTTTCTGAATCTGAGGCCCTGGAGAGAAGGACAGGCAGAGGTAGAGCTTTTTCATATGGAAATGTTCTGTGGATAGCTCTGATGTGCAACCCAGGTTAGACAGCAAACTGAGACTCTCACTCCACTCTCACTCCAGAGTTCCAGAATTGGTCTACTTGTTATTTATTCCAAGTGAAGATGCATGACTACACTATGTTTACATAAGGTACCCAGTTCACAAGAATGAAAGTACAGCAAAGAGATTCTCAAAAAAAAAAAAGTATCAAAGTATACTTCCTTTCAGCACACTGTGATTTATGAATTAGATACGATAAAATGGAAATAGAAGCTTTAAAGAACACATGTAATTAAGGTCGAAAGAATATTAGTATAGTCAGATCCCTGATCTGAATTCAGGGGTGGCAGTTGGTTGAAAGTTCACTATGCTAATGTGCCTGGTTTGACCCTGATGATTTTTCACCCAAGAGATGTTGGCTCAGTTGTGAAGAAGCCTGAAGCTTTTTGAGAAAATACAAATTTGAGAGCGAGGGAGGGAGAGAGAAGAGAAGAAGGAGCTCTAGTATGATCTGATGGAAAGCGAATGTATCTCTACTGAAAAGATGAGGAGAGAAGGTCACAAGGAACTAGCAATGAACCAGTAAATGTGGGATACTCCTGAAGTGCTGAGGGCATCTGATCAGAGGACAATTAAGACCAAAGGCTGAGCAGTGACCTTAAGGTCAAGGTAGAAGAGGACCCAACAATTTCAGGGAGGTATGACCTGTAGCAGGAAGTGAAAATAGAAGAAGCCAGTGAAAATACTGACTCCCAGAATCAGGGCTAGGATGGTTGCCTGTGACAAGAAATGGTGTAAACACAGAGAGGGCTTAGCCAAGATTAAGGCTGCAAACCTCTGCCAGCCAAAGAACATGGAACTATATACTTGTAACCTCACTCTTCTGGATATCATTTGTATCTGAACAGTCTTTTTTATTGTAGTAAAAGCAGTTGTACCCTTGAAAGGACTGTGTGTGCTAGATCCCATAGACATACTGGGTACGGTGAATGGCCAGAGTTGAAGGAGAGGGCAACGTTCAGAGAGGCATGGTTTTTGTAAGAGAAAAACCAGCTCCCTTAAAGAGTTGTTTGGTGACTACTGGAAATTATGTAAGAGGAGTACCCGGAAGCCTGACTAAGAGAACCATGTATTGGGAGCAGGCAACCTGCATACTAGACCAGCAGATTCAAGAGCTTAGAGGACAGAAATAAGAGGGCACGTTAGTGAAATTTTGAGGAAGAAACTTGAGAGAACTTGATGGAGAGAATTCCTAATAGAAGGCTTAAGTAACTCAAGAGCAAGGGCAGATTACCAACAAAAATCAGGAAGAGGAGCATGAAGAATAGAAACAGAATTCAGAAAGCACTTTGGAGAAGGGAAAGCTGGGTGTGGGGCTTAATGCCCAGAAACACACAAAAGACTAATCAGAGACCCCATTGAAAGGAAAACTCAGGGACATGCTGGCTGAGGTGGTGATCCTGAGCTGCTCAGACCTGAAGTGAAATGGAAGGGTTGGGGCCAAATGGGTAAAGATCCCATACTACTCCCTCTGGGATCTCAAAGTGAAATGCCGGCTTGAATCTAGAGAAGAAGGGAGGTGAGACCAGATGGAAAGCTACAAAGAGGAGCCTTTTGGGGACATAAAATATAAGTAGTGCGAGAGAGCCTCTTGTGGAACTTTCTGAATGCTCAAGACCATTGCCAATTAGGGACTATTTTGCAACTCAGATTTCCTCACGAAATAGAAGGGTTATGTCCATGTTTGGTTATCTGCTTGTGATGGACTGTAGAGAAGGGGTAATACTTAAGGATATCAGAAAGTAGTAAACGGCTATCACTCAAAGGATCTAATTCCTGGAAAAGAAACCTGATCCTTACTGGCCATGAGATGATCATGTTAATTAACTGAAGTTTAGTGTAGAGGGAGAACCATAATAGAGAAGTCTTTTCTATGGAGTTATGGTCTTGACAATAAGACTATTTTAAGTGAATTGGTTAAAGAGTATAAGAAATTGCATAATCATTAAAGAAAGAGAATCTGTTTAATTTCATTTAAGGATATAACATAAAATGCTTTTTAAAAACTAGTGTAAAAAATACCCAGAAGTAATATTTGAATTGCTGGGGTTTTCCAGTGGAAAGAGGAATTTATATTGAAAATGTGAACTTCATAAAGTGAAGAAAAATTGCTTGGAACCATTTATTGTTACAGCAGGCACACTTTGTCAAAGATGGTATATCCTGAGCAAGAAGAATTTATGGTAATTTTTTAAATGTTTATTTATTTTTGAGAGAGAGAGAGAGAAAGAGAGAGAGCATGAGTGGGGGGGGGGGAAGGGCAGAGAGAGAGAGAGGGAGACAGAGAATCCAAAATAGGCTCCAGGCTCTGAGCTGTCAGCACAGCTCCCAACGTGGGGCTCTGGCTCATGAACCGTGAGATTATGACCTGAGCTGAAGCCAGACGCTTAATTGACTGAGCCACACAGGCACCCCAACTTTATGGTAATTTGAATCAGGAGGACACTGTATCTTGTTCATAAGAGGTGCTCAAAATGTATTGGTTGAATGGATAAAATAAAAACATGTTAAGGAACTAAACAAATTGATGAGTAAATGAAAGACATAGTTGTATATTCCAATATCCCATTTGGGAAGTCTTTTTCCAAGATGGGTTATTGGCCCTTCCACAGGCTCCCATACTACAGGCACATCCCCTATCTTATCCAAAGGTATGCTGTGCTCTTCTACTAAACATTAAGCTATTTAAGGGCAGGACTAATTCTTATTCTTCATGATAACTGCAGCACTGAACATAGGAGACATTCAAGAACCAGTTGTATAAATGAATATTACTCGAAAGAGTGCTAGCTTAACACAAATGTTAACTTAGCATTATACATGGAAGAGTAAAAGAAGTACTTTTAAAGAAATACTTGAATAATATCTAGGAAGTCCATTATGGAGATATAAGACAGGAGCAGCTGGACAACTTGGACAGTATTATTGCTATAATTTGAACATATATTTAGATTGGAAAATAGATTGTCATGATGCAGAGGGAAGGATTCCTCCCCTGGAAATGAAAGCTAAAGAATTGAGGATGGAGACATGCTTTTTACTGAAAACCCAGTAGGAGAATGTCCTCCCCATCTCCCTACCCCCCAAATTATCCAGATTCTCAGATTAAACATAGATTATTTCTTGAAAAAATTTTCCCAGAGGAAAACCAGCATCTATCTCCCCCTACTGGTGTCATGTTAAGAGTGATTTCTGACTGTTTTTTTTTTTTTTCTTTTAACTAAGAAGTGTTTTAGTTAAGATGAATATTTTCATTTGTTATTTGGGAAAACAAAACAACTGTCATACTTAATATGAAGTTTAAGCATCCTGCCATGGAGGCTTGTGTTGCAATGAGCTTTACTAAGATCTAGAGTATAAATTGTTTTATCACAGATGAGGGATGGTTAAATAGTGTTGCTAGTTCATCTGCAATTAACAGATTTATACGACAGGATTATCATTAGCTGGCACAATAAAATTTTTAAAAACTTTTTATTATAGGAAAGTTCAAACATACACAAGAAGAGAGAGAGAAATGCAATGAGTTCCCATGTGCCCATTATCGAGTTTCAGCAAACAAGTCAGAGCCAAGCTTATTTCATTTATTACTTCTCTGAGGTCCCACATCCAGATCATTTTAAAGTACAGTACAAGCAATCACTTCATCTGTAAATATTTCAGTAAGTACCTAAAAGGTAAAGATGCTTCAAATATCCCCATAACGCCATTTTTATGCCTATCCAAAATTAGTGATAGTTCTACCAGCAAATATCCAGTCAGTGTTCAAATTTCCACAATTGTTTTAAAATTGTAATTATTTATTTCACAATTTTAAACAGGCATTTTATAAGGGCTATTGATTATAATTATTTCATATGTTCCTTAAATCTCATGGAATTTATGAGATTTAAGATTCTTCCCTCATTTTTTGGGGGGGTAACAAAACAGCAACATTTGTTCTGAATAGTGTTCCACAATCTGGAATTTGCTGACTGGATCCCCATGGTGTTGTGTAACACATTCCTCTGTCCCCTGTATTTCCTGTAAATTGGTAGTTAGATCCAGAGGCTTAATTTTATTCAGGTTTGATTTATTTTTTTGGCGAGGTGCTGTTGTGTACTTCTATCACACAATGTCTGGCAGCAATCAAAGTTCACTGTATGGAGTAGACTTTCTACAGCAGCACTTTCCAATAGAAATTTCTATGGTGATGGCCATGTTCTATATTAGTACTATGTATGTTCTCTAACTGTACTTATTGTTTTATATCTATTCTGTATCTTCATACGGTAGTCACTAGTCATGTGTGGCTCTTAAATGTGGTAGGGTGCTTGAGAAACTACATTTTTAATTTTTAAAATTCTAATTACTTTAAATTTAAATGTGAATAGCCACGTGTGACTAGTGACTACCCTATAGGGTAGTATAACTATAGACTCATTAATTCATTAAAGGCTGCTGAAAGATAATACGATTATTCTATTTTTAAAAATTTGTTGGAATATTTTTGTAAAGAGAATAAGATCAAGTGTGTTGCTACATGAGGTTCAGACCTTACAGAAAAGGTTGAAAAATTGTTTAATTCTTCTCCTGTATTTATCAGTTGTCAAAATGATGAGTTGCAAAATAAATACTAATTTGAACTACTCTCTATAACCTTGAACTGTACATCAGGGGAGTTATACCTATGATAGAGCTTTCAATTGGGCCTTGCTTACAGACAGGGGGACTAAGAGAGTGTTCTCAAAAGTTCTAAATCTCAAATGCCGTCCAACCCACACATTTCTCCCACCTGCTGAACCTCCCTATACTAGGCCTCAGTGCTCATGCTTACTGACTTCTGTGTGGACCAGCTGCACAGCAATGGCCTGTGACACAGTGCCTCTGCAGGGCAAGGAGAGCCGGCCCTGGACAGAAGCAAAACCAGGGAATCAGCCATTTCTAAGGCGTCAAGAAAGGACTTACCTTCTAAGAGAGGCTAGAAATTCACCTTAACATGTACTTGAAACTAGTTTCACCTTTCTGAGCAGGCTACTGTTAGAGTACTAAGTAGTAGTACTTAGTGGAAACTGAGGTGCCCCAGGCTGCACTGCCTAACACTCAAAGGCTTGGCTACGAAAAGGAATGGCCAGACTAAGCACAGTGCAGTCATACCAAGAGGGCAAGGAAACCAAGAACTAGCTGCTGATTTGTCAGTCTTTCTTAATAATTTTTTTTCCATCTATTACCAGCCTGCCTATGGAGACGTCTTTCTTGGTTTTTTTTATAGTATTAGGTTGCTTGTGAAATTTGTATGTTTAAAATAAGATGTAATATCTATTAGATATTAAAACCGCTTGGTGGCTAATAATTGCAATAGCTTATTATGTGTCCATTACATATTTTCCTAATGTTTTATTTTTAGTTTTTCTTAGAGTCTTGAAGGGTTGGGTTTCAGGTAAGCTGAGTGAGGCACTCATCTCAGGGACAAAATTTAAGGGGGTTTCAAAAACCTCAGTAATGATGATAAATGCTATTTTAAAGCAATAGTTAAAATAATCAAGATTAATGCAAAAAACCCCTACATGATAAACACTGTATGAAAATTTTAAGTAAAGGCAGATCTGATCCTGCCCTTGAACAACTCTGCCTCACTTGTCTCACCCTAGTCCTGGCCCTCCAATAAAACTTTATTTAAAAATCAGGCAGTAGGGTCGCCTGGGTGCCTCAGTTGGTTAAGCGTCTGACTCTTGGTTTTGGCTCAGGTCATGGTCTCATGGTTTGTGAGTTTGAGCCCTTCATCAGGCCCTGGACTGGCAGCATGGAGCCTGCTTGGGATTCTCTCTCTCCTTCTCTCTCTGCCCCTTCCTTGCTTGCTCTCTTTCTCTCTCAATAAATAAAATAAAAAAATAAAAATAAAAACAATCAGGCAGCTACTCTGCGGGGTATAGTTTGTTCATTTTTAAAAATATTATACTGAACTATTACTTATCTTTATTATTGCATTTTTTGGCACCCTCTTATATTTTGCATCCTATTTTTGACCCTGTTTTTGAGCTAAACTTAAGAGTTGACTAAGTCCCATTTCATCACTTTTACAGGTAAGGCTTACATGAATGTCTATGAGCAGCCCAAGGTTGAACAGATAAGAGATAATGGGGTTGAGATTTATAATGGTTTTGTGTTCTCTATTTCCCCATTTACATTTTTGAGGATATGATTCTTGACTCATATTAATTTCTTTTTTGTGATATAGTGCTGTGTGTCGAGTAGCCTCCATCACCCTTAAACTTGCTGTTGTTCTGTTTGCTGAATTCCATCAATTATCTATGTGACCTTAAAGAATATACTTTTTATTATCTTAATCTGTGTCTACAAAACACCCAATTTGGGGTCAGTTCAATTAAAAAAAAAAGAATTGAAATGAAGAGAAAAGACAATGAAGAGAAAATGAAGCCAAAGACCAGATGTGTGCCACTACATGGACAAAATAATTGATTAAGTGTTTGGATTTTTATTTTTATTTATTCTTTTATTAACTGGTTTTTGGTGGTGTATAGATATGGGCAGAGTTTACTAATGTTCAAGAAAAAGTAATCTGCCTAGTGGGAGTTGTAGAATTAAATAAAAATTGAATGATGTCTGCAAAGGATATTATCCTTTGGGTGTGGTAATTATTAGGCCAGGTGGTTAATGTTTCCTTATTTTCTCAAGAGGTAGGAAAAGGTAAGACTTTTCAGTCTAGTAACAACCACATAAAATTACAAAGGGTACTGGCAGAGGTAGTGGGGGGCAGGGGAGGGAGGAGCTGGAGGAGAGGAAAACACAGTCATCTTATATGGTTTTTTGGTTAAAACTGGGAGAGATTTGTGGGTTTCACATCAGTCAACTTTCATTATTCTTGTTCTCATCTTCTTTGATTCACATGGTTTCAGTTTCTTTCCAAACGTCTTTGGTTCAAAACTTTATGGTCTTGAAACAGAGCAGTTGAAAAATGTTGACAAAAAGTTTTGGAAGCAACCACTGAATTTTGCACAACTTTACTAGCACTTATTTCTAGTGTGAAAGATGGTGCTACTCTATAATAAATGTGGGTTAGGAATATTTATGTCATTATTATGTAGCCAGTTAAACAGAGAAGTAAGACCATGATGTTATAGATGTTGCAGAAAATGAACTTATTGGAGAGCTAAAAAGTAGAGATTTTCTATGTATTTCTTAAGGGACAGGGGCATATTTTATTGTGTGGAAAATACGATTTTCCTGAACTGAGGGAGAGGTACTATATTGCATACCATTGACTCGTATTTGATATTGGATTTAAAAAATATTAACTTTAAAAGCTTAAGATACCATTTGAAGCCATAGTGAGATGAATCAGGAAAATTACTGAGAGATGGCATTGGTTTTTAAAAATAAATAGAAAGTTGGGGCACCTGGGTGGTTCAGTTGGGCATCCAACTCTTGATTTCATCTCAGGTCATGATCTTACAAGATTGAGCTCCAGGTTGGGCTTTGCACTGGCAGCACAGAGCCTGCTTGGGATTCTCCCTCTCCCGCTCTCTCTGCCCCTCCCTGCCTCGCACCGTCTCTGTCTCTCTCAAAATAAATAAATAAACCAAAAAAAATAAACAAAAAGTGTATTTTCTTGTGGAATCGTAATTATATGGACAGCATAAGGGTAACCCTTTGGCTTATGTGTCTGCTAACCCTATCATAGATAATAAATTCATAATTCAATTAATCTCATGCATTATATATACTAACTCATTTAAGGAAAATGAACTATCATCATCATCCAGAGGTCTTTATGGGATGACTAAGGTGCTGGCTTTACAGTGTCAGTAAGCAGACTTTCTGCTTCTAGGAACTTTGAACTAAAATGAAAAAAAAAAAAAGGCTTCTGAAAAAGAATAAGCAGACAAAAAGTAATCATGCAAGGCAAATACAGGATACAGTGGAAACTAGATCATCACTCAAAGTTCATTAATAAATCCCCCCTGAAGGGAGAAAAATGAAAGAAAATGTATTCCTCACCAGACACCTTAATAAATAGTTTATATTCCCTCAATTAGAGTCAGATGAGGGGCATTAAGCAGAGACATCCAGAAGCAATAGGTACAGATGAAGGAGGAGATTGGCTCTCATCTAGGAGGGAATGGCACAGGAAATAGGGAGTAGGTCAGCTGGACAGACTGGAAGGTTTTCAGAAGGTAATTTTGGAAAGTTGGCTAAGCTGGGACTGTATTGTGGAGGACACGTTAGGACAAGCTAAGGCATGCTCACTTTTTAATATAGGTAAAGGAAACCTGAAATGATTTTGAGCAGAGGGTGACCCATCCAAGAGCTGTGAATGGCAGAGCAGACTGAGTGTGGAAAACACTGGGGCCACTTTGCCACATGGTGACAGGCAGGGCAAACTCAGCTTTGAAGGTGGCACTCTTTGAAGGCTCTGTATAAGTAAATTTTCCTCGAATAGTCTTGGCTGGTAGTGATTTTATTGATTTAATCATCAATACTTCAGGATCACAAATATTTTCTCTGGTTTGCTGCCCATCTCAAAGCATCCGACTGTGTGAAATAAATGTTGAATAAATAAGACGTTAAGTGTTTAGAATTATGCTGACATTTAGTGACAGTTTGTGGTGACTTTTGAGGAAAAGCAAACAAGAGTATTCTGCTCTTCTTCCTGTTAAAAACAATTTTTTGAAAGGAATAGGATTCCAGGAAGTCCTTGAAGTGAGGAAGGGTGACCATGTGTGATACTTTTGAAAGAGCAAAGATATTTATTTGCTCCCTCCATTTCTAGTCCACATGAGCCCTGCTCCTTCTTCCTGTCACACCACCTCCATTCCATTCAAACCACTTTCTTGAATATTCCTAATAAACTCATCTTTCCCCTTTCCTTGTTCTTCTTAAGCCTCTCAAAGCATTTTGTACCACTGTTCACTTCCTCTTTTCTCTCTTAGCCACATGTCTCTGGATCATATTCCTCTTCTTACTTCCTGACAGGAGCCTCAGTCATCAGCCCTCAGTGATCCTCCTATCATTAACATTGTCAAGTGATAAACAGTTTTAGAACTTTTAGAATCCTCAAATTTGCAATAACTGCTATAAGATATCATTTTCTTCATAAAAAGTAATTTTTGGACTGACTGAGGCATTTGCTAAAACAAGTTAATGACTGGCTCGTACTTCCACATAAAATACAGGTGTTAGCTTCAATGCCACCCATTCAGGTAGGTATTCTCTGTAGGACGACGACAGGCTCCTTGTTCCTCAGGTACCTCAGACTCCTCTTTTATAGCAGATATCTTGTTTGAAATTCATTACTTGTAACCCACTGAGGACATGAAGTGTGTCAAAGGTATTCACAACTGTCCCCCTAGGACGTAGCTCAGGCGTGTATTAGGAATTCAAAGAGTATTTTTTGTTGGTTAATTGACTAAATGATTGTTTTCAACAGTATGTATTTTACTTAATATTTCAACTAAGAGACATAATTTTCATAGATATCTTTGCTTTTATGTTATTTCCTCATTCACACATCTAGTTGACTTTCTCCTCCAGGCCATTTTTCTTTATAAAGAAATTTTTAAAAAATCGTTTTATGGGAATTACTTTGTGCAGAGGAGAAACCTAGAACAAATGCTCTTCTGAGGTGTGCATGTGAGGCTTCAGACCAGGCTCACAGACCACTTAATCTTCCATTTTTAGCAAAATTTCAAATCACCATGTGTCTCGGGCCTTCATCTTTATTAGCAAATGGCCAAAACCACAAATTTTAAGTAAGTCTACTTTTTTTCGTATTAAATGTCCCTTAGTCACATTTTCTCTCTAGGGAAAGTCAGTGGCTGCAACCCTCCCTCATTTGTGTGTCTCTAATTCAATCCTTTCATGTGAATCCAGACCTATATCTAATTACAACAGGATGTCTACTTTGACTTGTGAAGTTTAGCACCTAGGGATTGTAGCTTACTGTTGACATGGTATAGGGTGGTGTGAGAACTGCCTTCTATACCTGGCACTGCTGTTAACCCTCTAATGAATTTGAATGGTCATTTGACTTCTCTAGGCTTTCCTGAGAAACCCTGAAGACTCCTAAAACATAGTTTCTCTAACTAACCTGCTGAAAGAATTCTGATCTCTGCTTAATATTTTCACTTGCTTTGTGGTTCTATCTCTACCAATCCAACATGGTAATAAATAAACCAAAGTGTGGAGGGAACTTTGGCCCTGGCAGAACCAAGCAAAACGGAGATAATTCTCAGATTTATGAAAGCTGGTGCTACTGCTGGAAGCCTTCATAATTTGCTTCTCTTCCGCTCAGGTCTCTTAAGAGATCAGCCTCGTTAAAGCTGATTGAACTAACTGAACATGAGTAAAGGAAAAATGAAATCCAACTGCTTTCCTCTCTAAGCCCACAAAAGAAACAGTAGTAACTGGGTCTCTTTGGAGAAGGGCAAGGTCAATCTCCAATGTGCTCAGAGGTTGGGTGAAGTTTAGGGGCAGCGAGGGGCTTCAATGGTCACTTGAGGATTTTCTTTCAAAATGTGGCGTGAGCTTCCTTAAGCATCCTTTATAGGAACAGAACACCCAAGAGACTTGAGAACACAAAGGTGATGATAGTACCACACTGGGCAGCAGAATATCTATTTTCTTGGTGAGGTACACAGAACGGGGAGATTTATGCTCTAGTCAAGTTTCTTCCTTTCATGCTTGGAGGGAAACTCAATATTCCATATTCATGGTCTTTGACATAACATTTTGCTAGGGTGGTCAAAAGGGATTTATACTATTTGTTGCAAAATATCACAGTGTTATTTTTATAAGAATCAAGCAGAGTGGGGATGGGAAGGAGAATCTTAGGTGCCACCTGGTTTTCACACTTTTGGTGAAGTAAAATTTAATTGAGTTTTCAAAGGCAGGAAAATATTCTGTTGCTGGGAAATATAGCATAAAGAATTTCTGCAAGCTTCCTCTGGGTTTTTCTTGCAAGTTTTAAATGAGAATTTTCTGCCAATTTTCTAGCAGAAGCGGAGGAGACATAGCAGTTCTGCTGGTGGTTTTGATTATGGATTGTCTATATGGCATCAATAAAAATAACTAGACCTAGGTCTGATGGGCACTGAACTTGCTTAAAATGCTAATAAAAATTATAAGGGAAGGGAATCAATCTTAAATTTTAAATATTTTTTCTTATGATACATATGGAAAGACTATTTCTCAGTACTTTAGTGTTAAAAGTACAATAACTGGAGAAGAATATGTTCTCTTCAAAGTGCCAATAAAAATGCAAAATGTCATTTTCCAGTGCAATTCGGCCTGAAATCAACCTGTTTTATGGTAATTATGGGCTCTGGCACCAGAACATAGCAGAGCTTTAGGAAGATTGAATGAGTGATTGAGTCCAACCTATTTAAATATGAAACATATGAAATGATTTGTGTAAAGCAAAAACCAGAGAGCACTGTCACCCTCCC
Source organism: Felis catus (assembly GCF_018350175.1). Lineage (NCBI taxonomy): Eukaryota > Metazoa > Chordata > Mammalia > Carnivora > Felidae > Felis > Felis catus. The sequence goes on along the minus strand of NC_058371.1, from coordinate 100,584,799 downwards.
CACCCCAACCTATGCATCAAGCTTCATTAGTGCTGTGTGGTAGTCATATCAGCATGAAGGAGTGGGTGAGAAAAACATTTTCAGGATAATAGAAATAGCGCAGGAAAATCCTCTCGAGGTGGAAGGGAAGTTTCTTATAAAGGCAGAAACTGTGAGAAAGAGATAATGATGCTCAAAGTGGGTGAAAAGTGCCTTTCGTTGGCAAGATTCTGCTATATCACTATGAAAGGAAAACCATATATATTTCTCATAACCACTGTGGTGTCAGCTGTAGCTACCCAATAATGCATCGCCATAAGTCATATGGCAGCGTATCACGAGGTGGCTACTCAAGACAAGAGAAATGTGGCAGCACTTCTCACTTTGCTCCCTTTTTCTGGCATAAACTGAGCTCCTCGTCATACAGGTATCCTGACATAGGTATTACCTTAGATTGGTTTTCATCGGGAAAATGGGAGGAAAATAAAAATATTTAAATTATATGGTGTTCAGGTACCCACACTATAGACCCAAATAAAGTCGTGGCTGAATCTTCTTAGTTTTTTTTTTAATCAGAAGTATAATATATATGTTTAAAGAATCCATTTTTTTCTGTGAATTTGGTCACTGGAAACCATCAACCCCCTCCACTCTTCTCTGATTTTTTTTTTTCCCTTCTCAGAGGCTATTGTTTTCAACAAAGTGAGCCTATCCTTTGTACTAATTCCAACGTCTTCAAATGCTAGGTTCCTACTTCTGGTTGTTAATATTTCTGGTTTTGGCATTGATTATTACTTTTCTCTGAGAGGAAGGAGACTTTAGCTCTCACAGACCCCTATCCCATGCACACAGCCCTGAGATCCTACATTTTGAGGATATAAAATTTTTGCTTACATAAGTATTGGAAGTTTATGATTTTATGATCAGATAAATACTATTTCCAACTAAGCCATGCAGTTTTTTTTAAAATGATTACTCTTTCCTTCTTGCATAACGTATTATTTTCCTTGGCGTTAATAATTGTCTTGGTTTCCTGGTTGTGTATTTGATTGGTATTCTGTAGTCTTATCAATTGCAAACTCTAGGTCATTTTTAAAATTCTCCTTTCGGGGCGCCTGGGTGACGCAGTCGGTTAAGCGTCCGACTTCAGCCAGGTCACGATCTCGCGGTCCGGGAGTTCGAGCCCCGTGTCGGGCTCTGGGCTGATGGCTCGGAGCCTGGAGCCTGTTTCCGAATCTGTGTCTCCCTCTCTCTCTGCCCATCCCCCGTTCATGCTCTGTCTCTCTCTGTCCCAAAAATAAATAAACGTTGAAAAAATAAAATAAAATAAAATAAAATTCTCCTTTCAGTACCTTGTAACATATAAAATACTCGGTAGAATTTGTCTTATTGGAGAAGCTCTCTGGGCCTGTGACACTGCACTTTTCTTTTGATCACTCATCATTATAAAAGTGAATTCTCTTTGATTGTTTAGGATGTTAGACCTCTTGTTTCCTGGAACCACATCTCCCTCTTTCTTAGTTTGCTCTCTTTTTTTGGTTACCACAATTTCTGGTACTTGTTTCACAAAGGGTGCATGAATTGTACATCTGTTGAGACTTTGTATGTTTGAAAAAAATTTTTTTCACACATTAATCTCAGATGTACAACATAATGATTTGATAATTGTATATATTGAGAAGTGAGTCAATAAGTCTAGTTAACATCTGTCACCATACATAGTTAACAAGAATTTTTTTCTTGTGATGAAAACATTCAAGATTTGCTTTCTTAGCAACTTTCAAATATGCAGTATAGTATTATCAACTATAGTTGCAATGGTGTACATTACATCCTCATGACGTATGTATTCTATAACTGGAAGTCTGTACTTTTTGACTCCCTCTTCACACATTTTACCCATCCCCCAATCCCTGCTTCTGGTAACCACAAATCTGTTCTCTGTATCTATACTCATTTTTTTTTTTTTTTTTTTTGATTCACATGTAAGTGAGATCATAAGGTATTTGTCTTTCTCTGTCTGACTTACTTGATCTAGCACAATGCCTTCAGGGTCCATCCATGTTGTTGCCAATGGCAAGATTTCATTCATTTTTTTTTTTTTTTTTATGGCTGAATAATATTGTAGTGTGTATACCACATTTTGTTTGTCCATTCATCCATCAGGCCACACGGGTTGTTTTCATAGCTTGACTGTGGTAAATAATGGTGCAGTGAACATGGGGGTGCATGTAACTTTTCAAGTTAGTGTTTTTATTTTCTTTGGATAAATATCCACAAGTAGAATTGCTGAGTCATATGGTAGTTCTATTTTTAATTCTTTGAGGAATGTCCATACTGTTTTCCATAGTGGCTGAACAAGTATACATTCATAAGTGTTCCTTTTTCTCTACATTTTTGCCAACACTTGTTATTTTTTGTCTTTTTAATAATAGCTGCTGTAACAAGTGTGAGGTAATATCTCATTGTGGTTTTAATCTGCATTTCCTTGATGATTAGTGATATTGTATCTTTCACGTACTGTTAGCCATCTGTATGTCTTAAAATAATTTTATTTTATCCTCATTCTTTCTTGGGAGTTTGGCATAGAACTCTAGTTTGAAAATAATCATCTTTCAGAAATTGTATGTCCTTGTTCCATTTCCTTTTTTGCTTCTAATGTTTATAATAGAGAATTCTGATGCTATTATAACTCCTGATTCTTTATTTTTGACATGTTCCTTTCCCCTCATTGCTCTGAATTGTTGTCCTTAGTATGCTAAAGATTTACGACAATATGTCTGTATGTTTGTTGGGCATGCAGAAGAGTATTTTAATCTGAAAAATCGCGCCTTTTATTTTTGGCACATTTTCTTTGTTCTTTACTTCTAAAACTACTATTAGTTGGACAGTAGTTCTCTTGGACTGCTTCTTTGATTTTCTTATTTTTTCTCTTATTCTCTCAGAGTCTCTCTATCTCTTATATTTATTTAAAAATTTATTTTTCTGGGGGCGCCTGGGTGGCTCAGTCGGTTAAGTGGCCGACTTCGGCTCAGGTCATAATTTTGCGGTCCGGAAATTCAAGCCCCGCGTCGGGCTTTGTGCTGACAGCTCAGAGCCTGTAGCCTGTTTCGGATTCTGTGTCTCTGTGTCTCTGTGTCCCTCTCTCTGACCCTCCCCTGTTCATGCTCTGTCTCTGTCTCAAAAACAAGTAAACGTTAAAAAAAATTTTTTAAATTGATTTTTCTGGGATATTTTCTCAACTTTATACCCTAACACATCCATTGCTTTTCATTTCTACTAACAGATTTTAAAAAATTACCAGAGTTCTTTTGGGTTCTATTGGCATCTCTGTTTAAACTGTTTTTGTTTCATAGATAAAACATCTTTTCTTGTGTTTCTGAAGGTATCAATGGTTTTGCAGTTTTCTTTTGCTACCTGTATGGTTACTATTTTTCCAAGCTTCTTCCTCCACTCCCCCACCCCATTTGTATGTGTCTGCATCTTTCATGATAGAGATTTTCCTCAAAAGTCTGATGATCTTTGGTTGTTCATATTAATAGTGGGGCACTAAAGCTGACTGGAAATTTTGGTTTCTCTAACATGATATTCTAGGGACCAGAACAAACCCTTCCTCTGAAAACAACTTAAAAGGCTGGATTAAAATGTTCTGGAATGCATTCATATGCTAACACCATAAGAGGGTATTCTGAGTGGTACTGAGTGAAAGCAGGAACTCACAGGTAAGCACAGCAGTAAAGATAGCTTTCACCTTGATGATACTTACTAAACCTGAGTTCAGAGGATAGAGGTCAAAGCCCAGGGCCTACCCAAGTTGCCTGCAAGGAGGGGTATCCATAAAGTTGAGATGCTAAGGGCTGCACCATCTGAATAAGGATGAAAACAAGCTTCCTTTTTTCCTCCATTTTTAAATGAGAACCCCAGGAAAATTGGTCTCAAACGCTGATGCTGGGTAGGGGAAAAAATAATCTCTGAGAATTTGTAACCACAGTCAACTCTTGTGCAAATATGTAGCCTGAATATACACTAGCTAGGGGAAATTATATCTTCTGAGAAAATAACTGTCAACCTAGAATTCTGTATCCAGTAAAAACTATCATTCAAAAGTGAAGATAAAATAAAAACATTTTTAAAGAAAGCTGATAAGAGTCTCTTTACAATACAGTTAAATAAAAACAGAACATTTATAAAAACTGCCACACATCGGGCTTTAAAACAAGTTTCAATAAGTTTTAAAGCTGGATGCTGTCCAGATCACATTCTCTGACAACCAAACAATTGTTAGAAACTGATAGCAAAAATGTAACAAGAAAACTCCATATTTTTAAAAATAAAGAAAAGATACTTCTGAATACTTTATGAGTCAAATAAAAAGTCATGATGGATTTTAGAAATTATCAAGGACTAAACATTGTAAAAATACAACATATAAAATATTGTGACATTCTTGCTACTTAGAAAGATGTTTACAGTCTTAAATGCTTTTATTATAAAAGAAGGGATAAAATTAATGAATACAGTTCCATCTCAAGAAGTTAGAGAAATAATAGCAAAATAGCCCCAAAGAAAACAGGAGACAGGAAGTAATACCACAAAAATATACATGGAACGGTAAATAAAATTCAATAGGGAACATTAATAAAGTAAATGTCTCATTTTTTTTTCAGAGACTAAATTGTCAAATATCTGGTTGGGTTAATTAAGGCAAAAAGGAGAGAAGGCACAAATATCCAATGATAAGTATAAAAAGGGCAATGAGTTTCTGATATAAATAACAATAATAAAAAGCTATTCTCAAGAATTTTATGCCAAAAATTTTGAAAACTTAGGTAAAGTGGCTAAATGCACTAAAAACTGAGTCAAGAAGAGATAGAAAACTGGAATAATATCATAACCATTAAAGGTATCAAAAGATATCATTAAAGATATCAAACAAATATCTAAAAAATCTTCCTACAAAGGAATCACAAGGACCTTTTTATTTAAAAAAAAATTAATGTTTATTTATTCTTGAGAGAGAGAGAGAAAGAGAGAGTGTGTGAGCGGGAGAGGGACAGATTGAGAGAAGGAGATACAGAATCTGAAGCAGGCTCCAGGCGTTGAGCTGTCAGCACAGAGCCCGACGAGGGGCTCCAACTCATGAACTACAAGATCATGACCTGAGCTGAAGTCAGCCACTTAACTGACTGAGCCACCCAGGTGCCCCCTCACAAGGATCTTTTTAAATTGAAGAATTCTGGCAAATGGAGCACTAGTAATTCCAATATTGTGCAAATTATTCCAAGGCATATAAAAAGTAGGAAATCAGTTACTTGTTTTATGACTGTAGCATAACCCTGGCAACAAAAACTTAACAAAGAGAGAATAAAGAATAAAAATGACTCATCAGACTCATTCATGAAATATATACTAGATTTAAATTTTTTTTTTAAATTTTTATTTATTTTTGATAGAGAGAGAGAGAGGGAGAAAGTGAGCTAGCAAGGGAGGGGCAGAGAGAGAGAGAGAGAGAGACAGACAGACAGAGGATCTGAAGTGGGCTCTTGTGCTGACAGCAGAAAGCACAATGCAGGGCTCAAACTCCTAAACCATGAGCTTAAGACCTGATCCAAAGTTGGACACTTAACTGACTAAGTGACACAGTGTCCTACATACTAAATTATTAAGCCAAACATTAGTAAGCAAACTCCAATGATGTGTTAGAAAAAAACTTCATGACCAAGTTGGGATTTTTCCATGAGTATAAATTTGGTTTAGCATTAGAAAATCAATTAGTGTCTAACAGATTGAAGAAAAAAAATCATATAATCATTTCAATGAGAATGAAAATGTATTTGATAAAATTCAACATCCAATTATGGCCAAAAAAACCTCTTAGCAAATTGGGAATTGAAGGCATATTCCTGAGAAAGGGTGTCTGAAAAAAGACTGTACTAAATATAATGGTAAATGGTGAAATATTGAAACCATCTTCAATACTTTAGGAATAAAATGAGAATGTTTTAACATTGTACTGGTAACCTTAGTTTATTAAGGCAAGAAAAAGAAATAAATTTTATAAAGATAGGAAGGAGGAAAGAAAACTGCTATTATTTGAAGATGATCTAATTGTATACCTAGTCAACTATCAAGAATCCAACAGCTAAATTGTCAGTTTCAGGGGCGTCTGGGTGGCTCAGTCGGTTAAGCGTCTACCTTCCACTCAGGTCATGATCTCAAAGTATGTGAATTCAAGCCCCACCTCGGGTTCTGTGCTGATGGCTCAGAGCCTGGAGCCTGTTCCGGATTCTGTGTCTCCCTCTTTCTCTGCCCCTCTCCCACTCGGGCTGTCTGTATCTCAAAAATAAATAAACATAAAAAAATTTAATTGTCAGTTTTATAAGAAAGCATCTCAAAATTGTTTTTCTATAAATGAACAACAAGCATTTAACAAGTGGAATTTTAAAATGTCATTTACAGGAGTGTGAAAGTATCAAGTACCTAGCAATGAATCTTAAAAACTTTATGTGAGATCTTTATGAAAAAAATAAATTGAAATACAAAATATCTCAATAACATGAGACAGTTATGCTCAAGGATTGGAAGCATCAAACTTCCAATAGGCTTCTTTCTTTCTTTTTTTTTTTTTTTTTTTGAAATCTGACAAGCTGATTTTATTTTATTTATTTATTTATTTATTTATTTATTTATTTATTTATTTATTTTTAAATGTTTATTTATTTTTGGAAGAGAAAGAGACAGAGCACGAGCAGGGGAGGGGCAGAGAGAAAGGGAAACAGAATCCAAAGGAGGTTCCAGGTTCTGAGCTGACAGCACAGAGCCCAATGCAGGGCTCAAACTCATGCACTGTGAGATCATGACCTGAGCCTGATTTTAATATTTGTGTACAAGTGCTAGGGTCCATAAAAGCCCAGATATTTTTGATAAAGAATAATGTACGGTGATTTGCTTTACTACATACCAAATGTACTGTAGTAGAAAAATTAGTTTGTTATCACCATAAAAACAAGCAGATCGGTGGAATAATACAAAAGAGCTCATAAGTAGACCCATCTATACATGGATACTTGATTCATGATGACCTTTCCTTAGTAGGAAGAGGTTATAGTTTTTGTAATTCGGCTGACATGATTGGTTATCAAAGTGAAAATTATGGAATTGGAATATTACCTCACACTATTCATAAAAATCACTTCCAGATAGATAAAATATCTCAATATTTAAAACTTTTAGAAGAAATATAGGAAATTCTCTCCTTTTTGCTCTTTTTTTTCTCATCATCTTTCTGAAAGGATATTTTCTATGAGTGTAGAATTCTGGGCTGGTGGTCTTTTTTGTCATAATTTTGAATCTATTCCATTGTTTCTGTTGACACTTTAGTTTTCATTCCAATTGTTATTTGAAGGTATTGTGTTTTATTTCTTTGTTTGCTTTAAACTTTTCTAGGATGATGTTATCTTTCTCCTAAAAGTACTTACAGTTTCTTCTTCTAGGCATCTGTAGCCACTAGCATTCCAGTATCATCTCAATTCAGTTTTAGAAATTGGAATTGTGTGCAAGTTAACTTTAGTTCCTATGATACCCTGTTTACTTCTGACCACCTTACTTCTTAAGATAAACTTCAGCAATCCAGTCACCAAGAGGGAGATTCACTAGAATCCATGCCCCTTTGATCACTAAGAATTTGGATATTTGTCTTCTTAGCCCTTCCATATTGTCAGAAATAGTCCCATCTCCATATTCTGATCACTTATTTTGAGTATCTTAGTAAAGCTTTTGTGCTTATTGCTGTATACCTCACATGTTAGCCTTTTTCTCTTCAAGTTTTTATATTTATTTAATTTAATTTATTTATTTAGCACAAGTTGGGGAGGGGCAGAGAGAGAGAGAGAGAGAGAGAGAAAGAGAGAGAGACAGAGAGAGAGAGAGAGAGAGAGAGAAGGATTGAGAACACCAAGCAGACTCCATCCCCAGTGCAGAGCCCAATGCAGGGCTCGATCCTATGACCATGGGATCGTGACCTGAGCTGAAATTAAGAGTTGGAGGCTTACCCAACTGAGCCACTCAGGCACCTCTTCAAGTTTTTATTTAAATCCCAGTTAATTAACGTCACACATTAGTCTTTAAAACATTTCTTTCTCAATTTTGACACTCAGACATATTACTGTGTGATTTTTTTTGGGCTACATATTACATTATTTAGTGTCTTGTTAACTATTCCGTGCTAGTCAAACATTTGCAGTTTTAGTTTCTTCATTTTTACTAAAATAAATAATACTACATTAAACCTTAAAATTAAAAAAAATCCTCTCTCTTCACTCTTTTTCTTGGATAGACTTTTAGAAGTATATTAATGAATATTGTAGAGATCATGACACACATTGTCAGTTTGCTTTGCAGGAACGTTTTATTAATTTGTAGCCCAGACCAGCAGAACATGGGAGTGTCAGTCCCACCATACATATACCAGCATTTGAAATGTTTTGGCAAATCTAACAGGCTAATATAAGAGACACAAAAGCCTCTTGTTTCACTGTAATTTTCTTTTCTCTGATTATTAATGAGTTTGAATACTTTTTCATAAGTTTATGAACTATTTGAGTTTTCCCTTACGTGGAAACCCTCTTTATGTCCATCACTCTCTTTGTTTTTTGTTTTGTTTCTATTATGATGTTTGCATTTCTCATGTTCTGATTTTCTAATGGGGAATATAGCTACCAGATGGTTTCTTAATAGCACAGTCTCCTTCCCCTACTGGATAAACATATTTCTCTAAGACAGCATACCAGTTATAGGGGGAAACAAGTGACTATTTTTACTTCCACTGCAATTAATGGTAGGACAGTTTTTTTGTGTCACAATATTTTCTAATTATGCTGTGCTACCTAGGTCAGAGTCAGGAGTTTGGGTTTCCAGTTTGAGGAGAGTTACAGAAAGTACCTTTCAATCATACCAACTTTTCCCATCATTAAAAACTTTCAATTGTTAATCCACATTCTTTGAATATCCTCTTAACTACTTAGAACAAACCTGCATGGTCTGACCCCAGCTCACCCTCTCCAACCCTACCCGGAGTCACCCTCTTTGCTTACATGACAAACCTTTGCTTAATAGCATAGGTTTTCATTCGGTTCCTAACACACTTCTTTTCAGGCTCAAGGCCTTTGCACATGCAATTCCTGATGCCTGCAGTGTCCTTTCTTCTTACTTACCCTTTGCTGAGCAAACTCCTATCAAATCTCAAATTAAGCATCACTTCCCTCCTGCTTCCGTTTTCTCCTTCTTGGCTATTTCTTAATGATCATATATTTATTCGTGATACTTTTCATTTAATGAGCGCCTCTTCCCCTGAAACTGGGTCTAGGCTCCATCAGGGAGGGGCAGCTTTTGTTTTGTTCTCTACATAGTTTTTTGTTATTTCGAACATTTGAATAGTTTACTTTGAACATGTTAGACGTCCAATAAATGGATAACTGCATTACTGACCAGCTGATTGAGTTAAAAGATAGAACCTTTAGGACACAACTACTTAATTTTGGGTCTGGAAGCCAGTCAGAGCCCCAATTATATCCCAACCATTATTCTTTCCACCAAGAAATTAGTACTTATTTATACACAAAGTAAAATATTCAGAAATATTTTAAAGTTTTCTCTTTAACTTGTACTTCTGTTAGTAACATGTATTAGAGGTGTACATTTTGCTATGTGTAATTTTCTCTTGAGGATTAGATTCAAGTCTCTCTCTTCTACATTAATAAATTCCTTTCTTACATGGACCAGAATCCAGTCACTTTTCTGCCTTTTTTGTGGTTTCTGGAATGGATTGTATTATATTTGCTATTTCTTGTTTGACTAAATATCTGGTTTCTCAGGAGTTCATTGAGATTGATATGCCAGTCTACAGACTCTTCTGAATAGACACAGAGGGGCACCTGGCTGGCTCAGTCAGCAGAGCATCTGATTCTTGATCTCAGGGTCATGGAAAAAAAAAAAAAGAAATAGACTCAGGGATTGAATTTACCTTTAAGAAAACCATTTTGCTAAGGGCCATCACTAACAAATGTTTACTTTCTCTTGCTCTTTCTCTTTGTTACTAGTGAAGAAATAGCCTATGTGGCCAGTTACACATCATTCTTAGATGAAACCTCTTGAACTGACTAGAAATTGTGTCACTGGATATTTTTCCTTTTCTCTCGGACCAAATCAAGGAGCTATGGCTCTTTCTGTGCTATTGTGATTTGCCTATAGGCAGCAATACAGCAGCTTAACTGTTGATTTCATTTAAATCCAAAGATCATTTCTAGTCAGTTTTCCTTTTTTGACAATTCAGTTTTTCTAAGAAGCAGGAACTCACATACATTGGTTAGTATGTAAGATACGCAAAAATCAATAATTCAAATTTTGGTTTTCTATTCAATCACTGGGGATAACCTAGGCCTATTTTATGAATACACACAAATGCAGCAAGGTCCCCCAGTTTTTCATGCATAATCATTCAGAACATTTGCCATTGGAGAATAAGTTTTGTTGGCTAAATCTGGTCCTAAGATCTCTGAATTTTGGGAAAAATAGGGAGAAAAACTAATAAAACCAGGCATCCTTTAATAAATAGGAGAGGGGCAGGAAAAAGTTTCAGTGCCTCTTTTTGATGGTTGTTGATAGTAAGCAATTAGGCATGATTGCCAAGTATGTATGAAATATTGATGAAGGCAGTAAGGGGGCAGATCATTTCTTTTTGGACAATTTCTACATAAAAAGAATATAGTTTTCCTTTTGCTATTTCTTGAAGAGGCTGAATAAATAAATAAAGCATTTTAAAATTTTGGTTGCTGGACTGTTTTCACCAAAATGATACTATATTGAGATGTTATAAGGTACCCTAGGTTTATTTGGGTAACATATGTTTAATATGATGGTTATAATCCTGTCTTTTTCTAAAGTCCTGTGGTGGTATACAGATCTTTAGATATATAGCTTGGAGCTTAGAACCTACTTACTCAAGTGTGAGAATTCATGCTATGTTAACATCACTAATGACCTCTTATTTTTATGTCTGAGATAAATGTGCCATTAGCTCACAGACACAGCATCTATTACAGCTTCTTCCAGTATCCAATAATGGCTTCATATTTTCAGGATCCTAAACCAGACCTTAGTTAGGTTTATGCCAAAATTTGTCGGTTGTGGCTGGCTTTGGTTGCATCTTTGATCACCATTATATTGGCATAATTTGGACTGAACTAATGGAGTGAGTGATTGAATAGTGTGCTAGATATGCCTCTCCCTATAAGAGGCTGAAGTAAGAAATTAAAAGGCCAAATGGTGGTCAGAAGTGGGTGTGAATTAGGTAAATGCTGGTGGTGGTAGTGGTGGTGTGGGTGGTGGTAAGGTGCCAGAGACTGCAGAAGGCAGTGGGGTTTGCATTTGGCCTGTCCATCATACAGGGTGAGAAATCCTCAGGATGCCCTGTGGCTTACCATGACCCAGGGTCTATGTTTTAGCACACCTTTGACATGTGATCTCCAGGGAGTCTGCTCTGTCTCTGGAATTTTGCTCAGTAGGATTCTGGATGCCAACCAGATTTTGCCAACTAGATGCACTTTTGTGATGTTTGGAAGAGAGGAAGTGAGGCAGAAGTCATTTTGCTACTCTAATGGCAATCAAGGTTATGGAAACATGAATGCCAGGAGGAACTTTAAGTTGCTGGAATCAGTTTTCCTGGGTCTACTGGTTTGTGAGATTGAAATAAATAGGCAGTCTACTGAGCCCCTACTTGACCTGTACAACTTAAAGGTTGATGTTGCAGTGGTTGTACAGATGCACTCAGTGTCTTAGTGTTTGGTCACCAATTTCATGAGTTATTGAGAGGCAGTTGCTGAGGCTCTCTGGTTTCTAGAGTATAGCCATGGTGATATGTTTTTAGATTCTATGTTTCCAGAGGCAGACTCCTAACTCTTGATGTTCTAGGCATTCCAATGATTTTGAAAGCAGATTATTTCTTGAATTAAATGTCTCATTGTTTATAATAGCTAGAACATTTTTTGTTTCTTGGGTTGAACCTCCATGGATACAATATTTAACACTAGGAGTGGGGTTATGGAAATTGGCCTTTACTGGCAGGAAATTGGTATTTGTTACCTGATCTGGTTGGATATGAATGCAGTTATTATCTGGGTACCATTGGAAAATGAAATACTATTAGTTCATGGCATGTAGTAGCAAAAACAAAAAACAAAAAACAAAAAAAAACCCCAAAAAACAAAAAACCCACAACAAAGCAAAACAAAAAACAAACAAACAAAAAGTACGTAAAATATCATTGTGATATCCTTGAACCAGGTGTTCTATTAAATGTGTGTTTTGTCAGACCAAGTATTTATTGTTATGTTAGACCATTAGAGTACTAATTAAGAATTCAAGATGGCTATGCTGGAGAATGTTGAGGAAAACAGTGGCAAGATGAAGGTTCTAAATTCTTGGCTCGAGAACCTGGGTCCAGGGATCTTCTTTGACTGTTCTAAATAAATCTCTGATTTTGTAGTTGAAAGGCTAACATAGCTGAGAAAAGGAGTCTGAGCCTGTGGGTTCCACTATGAGATGAATCCATATTCTTGCCAGATCTCTTATATAAGAACATACAATATTGATAGGGAAAAAGTGAGTCTGAGACTTGAAATATTGCCTTTTGTGTAGATTTGGATGAATCTTAATACATTGAACCACCAAAATCAGTCTGTGCTGCCCTAAATAGCAGTGACCTTCCTCCTTAGCTGTCTGGAAAGGCTGGTGGTACCTCACTCAAGGCAGTTAGCTCAAAAAAAGGGTTGTCCGTTCCCCACGTACGTTACTTCTATCACCCCTTGGTCTCTTTATACCTGCAAATCCTGACATGCCTTAGAGAGATAAGTGCAGATGTGACCAGAGAGTGATATTTACATAACAAAGTCTGTCTAAGGTTTAGGTAATATGCATCAGAGGATATCTGGAGAAAAGTCATGTGACAGAATATAATGACGCTAGAGCAGAAAGGAAAGCACATAGTTTTCAGGGCTACTTCACTGATAGGGGTTCACTGACTAGAAATTCTGAATACAACACAAGCTTGAGAATTTGAGGGCTGGTTCTGTCTCAGTTAGTTGGCTTGAAACCTGAGTGTCCTTTTAAACTAAATGAAATCAGGATGCCAGAAATTCCTTGGTAAAAATTGATGAAGGAATCCAAAGATTTAGGATTTATCATATATGACCCACTCACTCACTTCTTAACTATATATCCTCAAAGGGTCCAGAGTATACTCTCTCTACCAAGCAATTGGCAAACAGTGTGGTGAGAGCCCATCATGGGAGCAAGTGGCAGCAACAGGTTTGTCATGGTTCCTGTCCAGGAAGGAAGGTGTGAGATGATGCTATTGAAAGGAGGAATGCATGTGGGCATCAGAGTGATAGAGGCCATCAGACAGTGTAGTTACCAAATGTGGCAGCAAGGTTGGAATAGTTAATGGGATGGTTTGATCTGCAGGGATCTTTGGCAGTGGTTGGTTGATCCTGGGCCCTACAGTTTTGGAATAGATGAACAGAATACTCAAGTCCAATTTGGTTTATATAACCGCATGTATCTTAGGTCTGGTAAACAGTGACTGGTTCACCATACCTCACCATAATCCAAAGTCATGGCTCCTTATTCATTTCTATACCTGAAACAATCTGCCCTGAACCACTGTGTCCAGGGTCTCCTCAAATGAAAAGGGGGCTAGATGTTGTTGAGGAATATTTCCTGATTTTTTGCGTGTGTGGAATTGTCTGTTGTCTTTATACTTGATTGGTAGCTTGAATGAAAAATCATAGGCTCACTTTCTTTCCTTGATTTTCCGTATGTAGCTACTCTGTCTTCTAGATGTGGTATACTTCTATCTACACTATCTTCTATAAATGGGTTTCACTATTGTTTAATCATATCTTGCTTTTGCAAAGTATGCCAGATTGACTTTTTCTGGCAAAAAGTATTGATATTTTTGCCTGAATTCCCAATGACTATTTTTGTTTTTCATTAAATTTTGTTAGTTGCTATCTATTTGTTGATGTTATGGGCCAATTTTTCTCGGGACACATTGTACTCCTTAGCGTATAGTTTCAAATTCTCTTTTATTTCAAGAAGATTTCTTGATTATATTTAAGAGTATGTGTGTTTCCATTATTTTAGTTTTCTTCCTTGGAATATGAAAATTTCTTTTTGCTACCGTCCCTATATATCATTTTCTTTTCTAATCCTTTTCAGCTCTTCATTTCCGTTATTTGGGGGGTTGATTTCTGGTTTTTATTTTCTATGTCCTTTACTGTACAGCAGTATCCATTTACCTTTGCACACATTCTAATTTCACCTTCGTGTCTGTGATAATCTCATTTTTCCCTCTATTCCTTCCTTGAGCTGTAAGTTCATGTTTCATTTCTTCCAGTAGTTTCACTGTTCCTTGAGTTCTTGCATTTTGTATCTACAGCTTTGTGCTCTGGCATAAAAGAAGCTGTTATCCTTCTTTAGGTTTTCAAATTAATGATGAAAATGTCTAGTCGTGCTATTCATCTCCTCAGTGACAAAATTTTTCTGGAAAATAGTCTGTGTTTGTAATTTGTATTTCCTGCTCCAGTACTCCTTTTCTGTCAAGTATCTTTTTTTAATGTTCTTATTTATTTTTGAGAGAGAGAGAGAGAGAGAGACAGACAGACAGAGCACCAGCAGGGGAGGAGCAGAGAAAGAGGGAGACACAGAATCTGAAGCAGGCTCCAGGCTCTGAACTGTCAGCACAGAGCGTGATGTGGGGCTCGAACCCACAAACGGTGAGATCATGACCTGAGCCAAAGCTGACAGGGTGCCCCACTGTCAAGTGTCTTTGAGTTGATGTTGTGAATGTTCTTTTTTGGTAACCTGCCTTTGGATGTGGTGAGTTGTTCTGGGGCCAGCTCTCTGTGGGAGGCTTGCATAAGGCAGTGATCAGGGTTGGTTTCAGGCTAACTGGAATTTGTATTAAAACTCGGGCTTTTGCATAACTTTGGTTAGCCTTTACTTTGCTTATGGAGATGGGCAGCTGTCTGGGGTGGGCCTTTGTGTATGCGGATGTTTGTCCCTTTCCGGTGCAGTTTTCCTTCTTCCTGCCTCGCTCTCTGCAAAGATGGCCTGTTTGTATAGCTTCTCATTGGTCTCCTTCTCCTTTGCTTTTTGAAAGTGGGCACGAGGAAATTCCTGAGACCAAACAGAACATCCGCTTCCAAATCTTGCAAAAATGGGATTTAGGTTTTGCACTTCAGTGTGCTCCTTGCCTCTGAGATGACTACTTGGCTGGCTTTTTCTGCACCCATGGCAGGTTCTTCTCAGTTTTCTTTTGCTGCGCCCTCACTGCTTTTGGAAATTCTTTCACAAATTTTGTGATTCAGGCTTTAGAGAGCTGCCAGTGGATTTTGCATTTTGAATCTCGTTCTCTAAAAGTCAGCTTTGTGTCTTAATTTAACTAGTGGCCACCAAGCATTTGCTATGTGCTAGGTATTGGACATTTGGGAACTCTAAAGAAAAAGTACCTTGTTTTGGAGGGCTTTTTAATAAAATGGGACATGAAAAATAACAAACAGACAAACAAAAAACCCAAACACCAAAAAAGACAGAATGTATTAAGTATCAAAGCAGAAGTTTGAAGTGGTGGTTTAGAGCAAATGTGAAGATCAGGAAAGGGTGGCAGTTAACAATACTTTAACAACACGGTTGGGAGCACAGTACTCAGAATATGGTAGGAACCCAAGAAATAATTAATGGATCCAGAAGATTCATTTTCAAGCGAGACAACAGAGATGGACAATAATTCTGCTCATGGTGCAATTTTAGGAGGAAGCTAACAATTTCACTCTTTATCTAGATTTCTTTCTGGATCAGGTTATCTGTCTCAAAACTTACACTCTTTTCATTTGCTCTGCTGCCTTTGAGGTAGACTTTGGAGAATGGGTCTACTGTTGACAGATGAATAGAGACGGGAGATCATTTTACATAAAACAAAGGACAGGAACACAAGCACACGGATGCAAAACCATAGGAAATAAGTCTGGAAATTTTGTGTAAGGGTACATTATTGAGGGTCTAGGATGCCAACCCAAAATACCACTTACTTTTTGGATAGAGGAATTTTGGTTCAAATTGAATTTAAAAAAACCACGAATTTTTCATAAAATTCACCATTTTCCGCCTTTATTTTGGAAGATAACAAGACGCTAATTGTATCAATGTATTTCTCAAAAAACTGACGATACAGGTTTAGTTTTATAAAGTGATAACTTTCTAATTGATAGAGGCAGAATATTTAGTCATTATTTGTTGGTAATCAGTGTCTTTTATCTTTTTATTCTCTTTTCATGATTATCTATCATTTATTGAAAATGTTATTTGATTTATGTTATGATATGCTTCAATAGATGCTTCCCCTTCATTCCTTTCCCTGCTTCACCCCTCCTGTCCCCTCTTCCCTACACCTCTTCCCTCATCTTTTCTTCTCTCCACTCAGTTAATTATCAAGCAATCATGGGGGTATATACTAGATGAAACATAGTTCTTTTTTTTAATGAGGTGCCTGGATCTTTACCATTTTAGACACAATGCAGTATTTTTCATACCATATGGTCTTTGAAATGTTTACAATGCTTCCTTTTGGTAAAAAGGATTTGTTTATACATGTCACACAATCAAACATTACTCTTGACTCACATAATCATAATCACCACCAATACCACCACAATAACAGTAACCTTTGGGTTGAATAGACCGATCAATTTTATAATCTGTTGTAGTTGTCTTCTGATCTTCACTATCGCGGGTTTTATGTATTCATGAAAAAAAGTAGAGAATAAAAGCTTAGTAGTTTACATGCTGTAAAAATTAAAAGGACATGATTTAGGATTAAAGGAGGTAATGATTTAATTTTGGAGTTGCTGAGCTGAGCTCTGGTGGTCTGGGAAGCTCGGGGGAAAATCCAGATATTGCAGTGACATATTTGGGTTGGAATATTTTGTGCATGCAATAGCAGATGCACTTATGGAAAGCTTTTCAAATCAAGATGTTGCCTCACATGACCTTAGGATATGGTGACTCTCCCAAGGCTCTGGATTTACCGAGAAGTTTTCTGTTTAGCCAAAAGTTGAAAATCATTTCCCTTCACGCATAAAGTTATCTTTACATATCTTTAAATTACATGGTTTGCAGAAACTACTAATAGGGTATATATATAATATATATATAATATATAATTATATATATATATATCTTTCTCTCCCATTCTGTCTCATCTTTCTCTTTCTGTGTGTGTGTGTGTGTGTGTGTGTGTGTGTGTGTACTTTGCAAGTAAAATCTATGGTCTTTAGACAGCTTAAATTAAGGTAAATATCCTTTATGGCAATTTTTCTGTCCTATAAATATGGCTTATGTGTCTCTATGTCTTTGCTTCCACTGATGAACTTGGAGTAGCAGTAATTGGGTCTTCTGGAGAGTCTCTGGGACTTTAGTGTCTCCTACCATGTTGTTAAAAGTATATACCTTGGACGTTTTCAAGGATCTACCCAGGCATTAATAGTCAGAGTTAATATTAAAAGTCTGAAAATTTGTACTTGTGGTCTTTGATCTCTTGAATTCTTGATACTGAGACACCATTGATTATCTTTACACACTATATTTGCTTGTAAATTTTTTCACTGTTAATAAATAATATACTGCATATTCATGACCATGTGTTAGTACAATTCAGAATTAACCTATAGGAACTCTGCTGTATGAGAATTATAATCAAATACCACAAAATATCCTCTATAATCTTTAAAAGTATGCAATAAATTGTTTCACTTGTAAAGATTTTTATATCTTGTCCTATGATATTGCTTAAATCTCTATTTAAAGACAGATTTAAAAACACGACAATTCTTAAAGTTATAAACCTAAGTAGAAATTTTGATTATTTGTTGAACAACGGAAGCTGCACATTGACAATAACTATTCATACTTTGTACCAAGATCTTAATTTGACATGATCGTATGTTTTAGCTTTGTTTGGATTTGCTGTCAAACCCTAAAAACATTAGCAAATGGTACCCACACTTTTAAATCATAAAAAGAAACCTAGATTTGTTTGCAGTTTTTTTAATCTGTTGTTAATAAACTTGAAAGAACACAGCCCTGTCTAATAAACACATCAAACTAATGGGTACCAGTGCAGTTCAGAAGAGTGTTTGTTGTTTGGTGTTTAGATTTCAGTCAGAATTAATCAACAATGGATGGGGCCTGCTGTATTTATTAGCAGCTCAAATCCCTGTGATTTAATGCCAGGTCCCTTTGACTCATTCCAGTGAACGCTGGCAAGGTTACAGCACTGATACATACTTACATCCTCGGGTCTTAAAAAGAAAGAGAAAAATAGAGCCTAAAATCAGACCACAGGATTGGCAAGAATTTCCCGAGAGCCATTTTGAATTTAGCCCTATACAGCGAGCCTGTGAATAGGAAGCAATTGATTCAGGAACAGTGGAGCCTTTTTTGCTGGAAGAAGCCTTCAGCTGTGCAGATGGCTCGCTGGCATAATCCAGTCTGCCTTTGTCTTTCATTTTATATATTAGGCTACTTTCTTCTCACACTCTATATTGCTTTTATTTCCTCTTTTTACTCCAAGCCTCCCAATTTCGGGGGCAAGGAGAGGTTGCAGGGGTTTAGTGAAGGTGGCTGCGTTATAGATGCCCTATCTTTCACAGATTTATGAGTCGCCAAGACATTGCTGGCAGGGCTGCTTGCTTGTCACAGTCGGCGCTAGGCTGTTCTTTGTACCAAAGTGTCAACTTTTGAATGAAGCCTCTGGAAACAGATGTAAAGATTAATCTTGAGAATGCATTTTTCTGAGGCTCCAAAAACGTGCCTTACTTGTGCAATAGCCCCGGTTCTAGACATTTATTTTTTTCAAAGTGATCTCATTTCTCAATTACAAAGACTGACATTCTTTACTGTTCATGTGCAGAAAATTCCGCAGCCCTTAGCCATTCCTTCTGCTTCCCATGTCTGGGGGCTGCCTTTCGAGAGCAAAGTATTTGTGGAAAGACGTTATTTATCTGGAAACTCTTCAGTGAAAACTTGATGGAGTCATTGTTACTCTAGGGACCATCTATCTCCCTTCGAAGATAAGATTTGCCAGGGCTCCCCTCCTACACCTTCCTATGGGAAGATAGCCGACTTTTGGCCTGATAACTAACTTCACACTGAATGCCTTGTTACTGTCTCATGGATCCTTTCACGTCCTTCCCAGAAACAAATTTTTCTATCTTGCTCTAGGTGATAGTTTTTTTTTTTTTTTTTTTTTCTCACTTGGAGGCATATTTTGAAGAACAAATATACACCCAAATGGGCATTTGTTCAAATATTTCCATGTTAAATATTAGGATATATCTCAAAATGTTCTGAGACAAATCGGTATTTTAACAAGAAAGAAACACCGAGAATGTTAATCACATGCCTCTGTTTTTCTTCTGGTGCTCTTCGGTCCAATGACATGTTTCCTTTCAGCAAATAGACTTTGTGGGAATGATGTGGGCTATCTTTTTTATTTTTTATTTTTTTCATTGTAAATGTTCCACACACAGAGAATAAATACCACAGACTCCACCACTTTGGAATGACTTGATTGTGAGTCAATGTCCTTGTTTTCCCTGCTCAAAAATTGTCTCTTCCACTTATATGGGAAACACGTGTAGATAGTTCCTCCTTTCTTATCATTAAACAATGTGTGTAATGCATTTCAGCTGGGGATTAGAAAGATCTGGTTCTTTAAACATTTGTATACGATCGGCAAGTGTCCTAACATATAGATGTTTTTTTCGCTGTTGTAATCATTCTCTCTACACTCAGCACTTTCTTTTGTGAGGTACATTTGTTTTGGTACTGACATGCTTAATTTTCTTATGGTACCTCTTTTAGATTATGTATCTCAAGGGCATGATAAAGGGGAACCTGACTCTCAAGTGAACATGTTTAAATTTAAAGACCAAGTGCAGATTTTTGGCTAAAGATGGCAGAGGAAATGTGTTTGCATCCCAGTTTATTCCTTGAGATAATAAAAAATAACAATGATGTAAAAGCAAATAAGAAAGGCCGTCTTCAATGAAACCAGGCACATGCAAGCCATGACAACAAAGTGTAGGTGCCAAAAATAATGAAATTAGGACCAACCTGAGATAGCCTTAGTCTGCTGGCATATACATCTCTGATCCCCGGTAATGAGTAGAGCGCTCATTGGGTGTCCTGTCCTGAAAGGCTGACTGAGGATCACTTTCTGGAATGACAGGGTCTGGGGGTTTGGATTGGCTGTAGGAAGGTCATTGAATTCAGGTTTACGTGGCCGAAGAGAAGCAGAGTCAGAATTACGCAGACATCCCTTTTGATCATAAGCAGGCTGACCACTAGGAAGAGGGAAGATGTTAGAAGGCAAACAGATTTGTTAGGGACTCACAGGCAGCTGAAGACTTACGTGGTATATTGAGCCAGCTCTTTAGAGCCGATTCATAAATGTTTGAAATTTTGCAAGTTGATTGTTAAATACAATCATTAAAAATTAAATTATAAACTTACAATAATGTTAAAAACAAAGGTAATAGGTACTCAAAACTCCTCACTCCTTAATTACCATGTTTTATTTTTACCTATGTTCTTGAGGAATTTACATCGATTGCACCTAATTGGTGAAAATGTTATATGAAAGTGCCCTTCCGTGCATTTCCTCCCAACCCTGTGATTAGTGATGTCACTTTAGTAGTTTGAGATTAGCCATGGTGGGAGTATTATTCCATGAAAATCTGCAAATGCCAGAAGATCAGCACTTGGTTTGTTGTTTGTTTATTATTTGGACTTAAAGTGATAGAGAAAATGTTAATCATGCCGATTAAAATGACCAGTGTCATGTCTGCAGCACAAAATGTGGAGGAAATATCCTGTTAGTGTTTGAATCTATTATCTGGTTCAGTGAGTAAGCTGCTCTAGTCACCAATGAGAGAGTGAAGTTTGCAGATGTGTGTCTTTGCTGTTTCGCTTTCGTCTTACTTATTAACTAACAAAGTATCATCCAACGGTTGTGTCAGAATCACATTTCCTTGTCAGTCATGACCACAGGTTGTGTGTGAATTTGGTAAAACTCAGTAAAAGCATTCTGAGAAAATCAACTGGCTATAGAGACTTTACAAGGATCTTTCTGTGATTATTTTGTAAATTGTATGCTGTGCATTCTTTATATCGGTAAAACTTACAGTACACTTATTATGTGTATGTAAAATGAGGAAATGTAAAAGTGTATGTGCATGTAAAAATGCGTATGTTATTTTTTAAGATAGTCTGTTAAGGAGTTATCAATACCCACAGATGTTTGCAATGCCGCAGCAAGATAGTGTCCTCACTCTGTTCTGGGCATGGGGACAGAAAAATAGAGGTTTAGCAACTTGAATGCAGGAGACATACTTATGCCATAAAATCAGTGAGAAGGTACTTTGAGACAATATATTTGAATTCAAGATACTCACAGTCCCAGTTTTTTTTCCCAGGCTCCTCCCACACCAGTCTTGACTGGTCCTGAAAGAACTATCCCCATTCAGAGATATCATTTTCTGAAAAGAATGAGCGTGGGATCTATATACAGGTATTGAAGACAAAAAAATAGCATGTAGAAAGTGATCAAGTTATTATTATTATTTTTATTGTATAAGACAGATGACTAATTCACATCAGAATAACAATTAGAAAAAAATTTCAAACACACAGTTCTCCACATTATCAAATAGACTAAAGACAATATTACTTTTGTGAAATGAGTACCACAGAAGGGAAACAACAAATCAAAGAAGTGAAAGTTGAGGCGCCTGGGTGGTTCAGTCCGTTGTGTCTGACTTCTGATTTCAGTTCTGGTCATGACCTCATGGTTTGTGAGACAGAGCCCTGCATCAGACTCGGCTTGACAGCGTGGAGCCTGCTTAGGATTCTCTTTTTCCTTCTCTCTCTCTCTCTCTGCTCCTGCCCCACTTGTGTGGGCACACATGCACACACGTGCTCTCTCTCCCAAAATAAACATTTAAGAAAAATAAAGAAGGGAAAGTCGTGAAGTAAGGGAAGTGTTGCCAGACAATCTGAGAAGTTTGGGCCCAGCTGAGCTGTTTGAGTATACAGGACACAGATCATCATAGACATGAAAGAAGGGAGGAACAGGATACTCATGTGTCTTTCTTTATAAAGGTACATGGTGATGAAACCTAAACTATATATACATAAAGATATATATGTATATGTAAATTCCTTGACTTGAAATCAGAGAACATGGTCTCACTTCTAATGCTCTTGGAATATTAAAAACAAACAGACAAACTTACGTCTGGGCACAAAGAAAACCTCAGAATGTACTAAATTGGACAAACTAGAAAAAGAGGACATAATGTAGTAGCAGGTCATACACTGAAACTAATTTATTACAGAAATAAAATACAAAATCCCAATCATCTAGAATTAAAAGTAACAAGAAGAACAAATTCTCAAACAACTTTTAGGTTAAAGAGAAAATTCAGCACTGAAGTTATAGAGCATGTAGAAAATAACAATAAAACACTATTACAAAAACCTAGACTCTAAAGCTGAAGCCATGCTCAGGAGAAGAGTCATGGCCTTAAGGACGAATGAAATTATCTTGTAACAGAGTAAGTTAGAAAAAAAAACAGCAAAACTAATTTTAAAAAGGTTTTTAAGAAAGAGGAAATAAGGTTTTAATAAAAGTAATGCCAAAAATTAATAAATTAGAATATAGAAAAACAATAGTGCTAATACATAAATCAATCTCCCAGTAACACAGATAAATCACTAACTAACGTAATTAAAGAGAAAAAGGAGATGACGCAAACAACACAAAATTAGAAAACAAAGGAAAAATAACCAGATACAGAGGAAATTATAAGATATGTTTAAGTTTTTTTCACAAATATTTAAAAACCTGTGTACATGGATGATTTTCTAGGAAAGTACATGTGACTAAAATTGATATCACATAATAGGGAAAACTCAAATGGTGTTGAAAGATATTAAAGTGTTGTCCCTTTGAAAAATGTCAAAGCTGGGGCACCTGGGTGGCTCAGTCGGTTGAGCGTCCGACTTCAGCTCAGGTCACGATCTCACGGTTCGTGAGTTCGAGCCCCGTGTCGGGCTCTGGGCTGATGGCTCAGAGCCTGGAGCCTGCTTCCGATTCTGTGTCTCCCTCTCTCTCTGCCCCTCCCCCATTCATGCTCTGTCTCTCTCTGTCTCAAAAATAAAATAATAATAAAAAAAAAGAAAAATGTCAAAGCTCATGGTATTTTAAATGTGAATCTTTCAAAGCTCCTTATACACTTCTCTGAAACTGAATAGAAAAAGCCTTCCACTTTATTTTTACAAAACTACCACAGCATTAAAGCCAGATTCTGAAAAAATGGAAATTTCATACCTAGCTTACTAAACTAGAATTTACCCAAAGCAAAGTTAAATGATAATGAAATAATATGTAGCAATAAAAAAGAAAATGTAGATCTATCCTGATTTGGATATGGAAATATCTTGAAATATACTATTTAAATAAAAAAAGAAGGTGCAGAACAATGTATATGTGTCCATTTGAGTAAAAATGCATAGATTTATGAATGAACATTTTTTATTGAGGTATAATTGACCAGTTATCCTATTAGTTTCAACTGTGCATCATAGTGATTTGATATTTTATATCATACAAAATGATCCCCATGATAAGTCTCATTACCATCTGTCACCATACAAAGTTATTACAATATTATTGACTATATGTTCTCTATGCATATATTACTTTCTCGTGACTTATTTCGAATGGAGCATTAGATGAAGAAACTGTTGATGTAGTAATTGACATTAGGGCTGGGACAAACTATCAGTTTTCCTTGTGTCTCTCTTTTGTATTTTTATTCCTTTCTTTATTATATTTGTATTATTTTCATTAAATCACTCATCAGATTCTTAGCCACAAAATAGAATTTACATACTCAGTAAATTGCCCCAGCTACTACTCTTAGATTACACAACTGGCCTAGAATTGCAGACAGGATATTTATTTGATGAATGTGTTTAAAAGATAGCATATCAAATAAGATTTTTTTTCTCTCACTCTTTGTTAGTTGGAATTCTCAAGTAGAATCACAGCTCAATACTCTATGGAAATCTTAACCTTTCAATCGGATCATGAGATTTGAAGTGCACTGACCCACTGTTATCAGTAATGTCCATTAATTTAAAGGGATAATAGTTGTTTCATTTTCATCATATATTTCCAGTTTTCTTTTTAGCTACTTATAGAGAGTAAGTGCTATACTATACTTTTGAACAACGCACCAAGAGGTGGCACTCTTTTTACCCCTTAATAATAGAATTGTTGATCTTTCTTTAACATTCAAATAACACAAAGTTTCTGAAAATCTCAGTTACCTGGCAACTGTTCGGTTTATGTTAGGTTGGAGTGTTTGGCTCTTCAGTCTGATGGGCACTATGTGAAATGCATCTGGGAAAATTTATAGAGGGGGTCCAGTTCTCTTACGGGATGCTGTGGAAGCAGATTCCATGTGCTAATAATAGAATCTTCAGGGAGATGATTTTGCTTTTTGTGGGGAAAGAATGTTTTGAACTGCTGTATGGGAATTTCAGTGTCCGCAACATCCCAGATGTCGTACTGTGAATTGTTGGGTTTAATGGTCTACAGGCAGCAGGAATTGTAGTATACAGAAAACAGAAAAGATCAAGAAATTATTGTAAAAATCTGGAGTTGAGGGCAAATTTCATTATTAGTTAAGGATTTTGGAGACACATGTTTGCCGAAGTACCCCTGGACATGATGCTTATTTTTTGGTGTATTTTTAAAGGAAGATTTGAATATGTGATACCTCATATTAAAATTTGCCCTACCTTGTTATACATGTCTAGCTGACACCAACTCTAGAACTCAGATATGTATTATTTGGGGGGGTGGATGACTATTGGAGCATTTACAAAAAAGGTAAGAAAAATGGAGGAATCTCTTAGTTTCAGTGTAGGGATGCTTCCTAGGTCCAGAACTCTTTTCCAGCATTCTTGAGCCTAGGCTAATGAGGTGCTAATGGGGTGTTAGTACTGGCTACTAGACCACGGCATCCAAGAGACAGGAGGGTAAACACTCTTTGAAGTATGTGCCTAATCCTTTGGAGTGTGCTTCTAATGGGAAGATAAGCACTTTTCCTGTCTTACAGATCCCTGGTTGGATTTCCTCATATAGGAAACCTTTAATTCTTAACTGGCTTAGGTGATTTTCTTATACTTCACCCCCAGAAGAAATATAAAATATAAAGAAGGCCAAACCAGGGGTATATAAGCCCAAATCCCACTGTAAACTTTTCTCGTCTTTGACTTTTCCTCACTCTCCTTTTCCCTCTTCAATACCCTAATTAAATATGATCAGAACTGTCCCTTATTGGTCTTCTTATCCTCAGTTTCCAGCACAATGGTTTGTATACCTTGAGTACTCAATCCATTTAATTAATTCACATGAATGAATTGCTTCATTACATGGACTAAAACCCTGAAGATGTTCTACTACATGATTCTTAAAACTAAAAAGTTCTCAACTTAGCAGAAAGCCATAAATAGGACAATACTTTCTAACCTTTAAGTGTTTAGATCTTGTACATCTTTTGTTAGGTTTATAACTAAGTATAGTATTTTATTTCCTTTGGGTAAATGGTATTTTTTTTTTAATTTTCAAATTCCATTGTTTGTGCTAGTATATAAGAAAACAATTGACTTTACTACATTAACTTTGTATTCTGCAACCTTGTTATCCTGGCTTAATAGTTTCAGGTGTTCTTTTTTTTTTTTTCGTTTTTTGTTTTTGTTTTTGTTATTATTTTTGCTTTGTTTTTGTTTTGTCAGTTCCTTTAGACTTTCTACATAAACAGTCATGTCATCTGAGAACAAAGACAGTTTGCTCTTTGTTTCCTAATCAGTATACCTTTAAGCCTCTTCTTGTCTTATTGCATTAGTTACACTTCTGGTATGATGATGAAAAGGAGTGGCAAAAGGGGATATCTTTGCCTTGTTCATGATCATAGTGGGAAAGCTTTTAGCTTCTCACCATTGAAAAATTGTGTTAGCTGGAGATTTTTTGTAGATGTTCTTTATATCAAGTTGAGGATATTCCCTTCTGTTCCTAGTTCACTAAGAGTTTTTATCATGAATGGGTGTTGGATTTTGTCAAATGCTTTTTCTGCTTCTATTGATATTATTATGTGATTTCTTTCATTTTTTTGCCTGCTGATGTGATAGATTGCATTAATTGATTTTTGAATGTTGAATCAGCCTTGGATGCCTGGGATGAATCCCACTTAATCATAGTATATAATTCTTTTTCTACAGTCTTGGATTCAATTTGCTACATTTTGTTGGAGGATTTTTGTATCTATGTTCATAAGACATATGGTGTGTGGTTTTTGTAATGTCTTTGTTTTTGGTATTAGGGCAGTATTATTCTCATTGAATGACTTAGGAAATTATCCCTTTGCTTCTACTTTTTAGAAGGGATTGTAGATAATTGGTAAAACTTATTCTTTAACTATTTGGTAGAATTCACCAGTGAAACCATCTGGGCTAGGTACTTTCTCTTTTGAAAGTTATTCATTATTGATTCAATTTCTTTAATAGATATAGACATATTTTGATGGTATATTTCTTATGTGAGTTTTGGCAGATTGTGTTTTTTAAGTTTGGTCAATTTTATATAGGTTTTCAAATTTCTGGGTATAGAGTTGCTCATAATATTCCTTTATTATTCTTTTAATAATCATG
The DNA here is from genome assembly GCF_018350175.1 of Felis catus. Classification (NCBI taxonomy): domain Eukaryota; kingdom Metazoa; phylum Chordata; class Mammalia; order Carnivora; family Felidae; genus Felis; species Felis catus. Next base: position 100,557,925 of record NC_058371.1, on the reverse strand, counting down.
AGATCTGTAGTGATGTCCCCTTTTTCATTTTTGTTATCAGTAGTTTTGGTTTTCTCTCTTTTTTTCTTGGTTATATTGACTAGAGGCTTATCAATTTTACTGATCGTTTCAAAGAACCAACTTTTGGTCTCACTGATTTTCTCTATTTCCTGTTTTCAATTTCATTGATTTCTGTTCTAATTGTTATTACTTCTTCTCTTCTACTCTGGATTAAGTTTTATTTTCTTTTCCTAGTTTCCTGAAGTTGAAATTTGGTTTGATTTTTAGATCTTTTTACTTTTCCTCACTTTCCCTCTACACTATTTTCACTGCATCCCACAATTTTGCTAAGTTGTATTTTTCAATTTCTCTTGAGATTTCTTTTTTGACTCATGTGTTGTTTAAAAGTGTGTTGTTTAATCTCCAAATACCTTTTAATTTTCCAACTACCTTTATGCTGAATGTTTATTTTTAGTCCAAGAATCAATCTGCATTTCTTTCTCCACTTCCTCTATGTACCTTTGTATAGGTAGAAGGGTGTTGTCACAAATTTTTCCAGTATCTTCTGGAGTTATCCTTTTAAATCATCCATGAATACCTCATAGTTAACAAGCTTCCACCACAGACAGTTCTACTTTTATTATGCTTGATATATTTTACTGGTAATTCTGTACCTAACCCTTCTCCAAGTCAGAAACCTGCAAATCTTCCAAGATTTTTAGTTTCTCAGCCTCACACGTGTAACTGAAAATCAAGATTTATCAATTATACATTTGAAGCATTTTTCTGTCCCTTTCTCTCATTTTCAATTTTCACTAAGTTCAAATCCTCCTCATCTCTTATTTGAACTATTAGAGTAGTTTCTTAATTCATCTTCCTGCTTTTAGCTTTATTTCTCCCATTTATCTTGTACCAATTTGCCTGAGTAATTACATACATATGTAATTAATATATTAATTATAACAATATAACAGTATAACATTAGATTATAGATAACAAATATGCATTTGTTATATATTTTGTTTTGTTTAAAATTATTTTTATTTAAAACTCTTCAGTAACTTGAAATTCTTCCTAATGCCTAGAGGATAAAGTATAAATCTCTTCATAGAGCATATTTAACTCTTTTAATTTGACCCTTCCCCCTTTAAACTTTGGTTCTTGACTTCATTCCTAGAAATTTGGTTACTGCTCTGTAAGCAAAAGGCAAGCATACTTGTTGTTGCTCCTCAGAGATCACCTTCTTGTGAGCTCTCTCTGGAATATTTCTTTTTCTCCCTCCTCCATTTAAATGCTCCTCCTGTGTTTGTCCAAAGTTCCTTTCCTTACTTACTCTTTCAATGCCTCTCCCGTTTGGTTTCAGATAACTGTTTACAGGTGGGCTTTCCCCACTGTGAGCTCCTTAAAGATAAGGACTGTATTTTGTTCATATTTATTTATTTATTTATTTAGCCCGGATACTTGCCTGTAGTGGGTGCTCAGCAAATGTTTGTTGAAAGTGGCAGAGCTTCGTAAGAATATGGTGAAGGCCTCATTCTGGCTTCATTAAACCTGAGCCATTCAGACCACCAAAGGAGCTTTGTCTGAAAGGAGGGTGGCACCAATTAGTGTAGATTGTTGCAATTAGACTATAAATAAGCTAGAGAGAAACTCCAGGCTCATCTAGGTCCCTGGAGAACGTACTTGATGTCTTTCAATGATGATGATTTAAAACTTGATTCATATGAATTTTTATTGCCTTTCTCAGGGATCTCCCCCAGAACTATAAACACAGATATTGTTAGACTGATACTTATTCCAAAAAAGAATGCCAATTTGTATTATAGTTGTTTGGAATTGTGGTCTCTATTAACTTTATTTCAGTATTTTTTTGTGCTTTTTGATTTTTCAGTTAGCTGGATCTCAAAATATCGGTGAAATCTTTCTTTGGCAATGTCAACAACTCCTACTCTCCTACTCTCTTCCTGACCCTCCCATTTCCTCTGCCTTCCCCCACTCCCAAGCCCTAGCCTCTGTTCTAGTACTTCAGTAGTGTTTCTGTAGTAGATCAATGAGGCTTACATTGACCTCCTCTAGACCATGAGTTCCCAGAGGACAGTCATGGTGTCCTTGCATTAAATTTTTCCTGCAAGGCCTAGCAAAGTGACTTGCATAATATAGATGTTCAGTAAGTATTGAGTGAATATATAACTTAATAATGGCAATGGCCTAATAAAGGCTGCAGAGATGGACAAATAATGACTTCAGAAGCAATTTGGAGATATTCTTCTTTGAGAAGATTTGAGTAGGTGATATTGTTTGGACATTATATCATGTGTAGACTCAATTTCTTATGACAACTAATGTGGGGTTAAGAGGACATTCTGTGCAGTTCAGCAGTTTGAGGGAAGCCACAGCTGGAAAGGGGAAAGAAATGAGTTCTTGAAGGGGGCAGGGGAACAAGACAGGAAATCCTCAAAGGCAGCTGTCCACTGGTGCTCCTGGAAAGAGTGGGGGAATTGAGGGAGGGGAAGTCTACTGTTGTAAATAACTCAACTTGCCAACCACTCATTGAGCTAGCCACAGTGTCTGTGTGGGGAGAGTAATTTCTGATAAAAATAGAGGAGAACTTTCTTTTCTTTCTTTCTTTTTCTTTCTTTCTTTTTCTTTTTTTAAGTTCAAGTACTTTGAAAGCAACTGTGGGAAGTTGTAATCATAGGGTGGTTCTTTTTTTTTGTGTGTGAAAGAAAGAAAAGGCATTTCAATTTTAAATTCAGGGGGTTGAAATGGTTGTGTCATTTCAGCTAGAGTAGAACATGTCAACAAGTAGACATGTTTTCATTGTGGAAAGTATGACTTGAGGATGTAACATTTTAAATTAAAAAAAGCAAGTGATTTCTGTTGTGGGTTTTCTTTCCTCCACAGGAACACTTAGAACTTAGCTGAATTTAGAAATATAAAGTAAAAATATCAAGCATTCACTACTGTCTTAGAAATAGAAATCTTATTATGTGGGCTGGGTTTCTTAATATGGTTAAGATATACCGAAAACAGAACAGAGGTTGTCCCTTAGGACACAAACTTTGCTTAGAGATATTCTGAAAGATTAGCTTTCTGGTTTATTTAGATATTTACATTTTAATTATAGGGGTTAGTAGATAAAAAGAGGTGTTGACTACATTGTAAGGTTCTTGATTTCCAGCTCAGTGCTTTATTTATCACTAAAACATCCTTTCAGTTCAAATAAACATTTGATAAAGATGTGCTGAATGAATGAATTTTAAGATGTTTGGAGTGTAAGTGTGCATTAATTATTTAATGATACTATCAGCTACCAATAAGCACTAATAATGATAACAAAGGCATTATTCATTAATTGGATTAGTATAGACATTGGAAGTATAAAAACGATGACTTATAGACTGGTCTTTTTATTTATTTATTTTTTTAAGTTTATTTATTTATTTTGAGAGAGGGAGAGGGAGAACTAACTGAGAGCAACACAGAGAGGGGGAGAGAATCCTAAGCAGGTTCTGTACTATCACTGCAGACCCAAGGCAGGGCATGAACTCACCAACCAGTGAGATCATGACCTGAGCTGAAATCAAGAGTCAGATGCTTAACCGACTGAGCCACCCAGGTGTCTCCTAGGCTGGTCATTTAAATTTTTTCTTTTTTTTTTTTTTTACATTTATTTATTTTTGAGAAACAGAGTGAGACAAAGCGTGAATGGGGGAGGGGCAGAGAGAGTAGGAGACACAGAATCTGAAGCAGGCTCCAGGCTCTGAGCAAACAGTCAGCACAGAGCCTGATGCAGGGCTCGAACCCACCAACTGTGAGATCATGACCTGAGCCCAAGTCGGACACTCAACCGACTGAGCCACCCAGGCGCCCCAAGGCTGGTCATTTAAAAAAATTTTTTTTTTCAACATTTATTTATTTTTGGGACAGAGAGAGACAGAGCATGAACAGGGGAGGGGCAGAGAGAGAGGGAGACACAGAATTGGAAACAGGCTGCAGGCTCTGAGCCATCAGCCCATAGCCCGACGCGGGGCTCGAACCTACGGACCGCGAGATCGTGACCTGGCTGAAGTGGGACGCTTAACCGACTGCGCCACCCAGGCGCCCCGAGGCTGGTCATTTTAAAGCCAACATTATTCTATGGTTTAGTTAAAGTATAGTTTGTTGGGGCACCTCGGTGGCTTAGTCCGTTAAGCGTCCAACTCTTGGTTTTGGCTCAGGTCATGATCTCATGGTTTCATGAGTTCAAGCCTCGCATGGGGCTCTGTGCTGATGGTGTGGAGCCTGCTTGGGATTCTCTCTCTCCCCTTGTCTCTGCTATTCCCCCCCTCACGCTATCTCTCTCTCTCTCTCTCTCTCAAAATAAATAAATAAGCTTTAAAAAAAATTTAAAAAGTAACAAAATTAAACTGTAGTTTGTGTAATGTAACAATATTCAGAACAGTGTCCTTTTATAGAGAAATCAGACCAATAGCCCAGATTAACTGCCCAAATATGAATAAACATTCAGAACCATGAAGCTGTAGAGGTTATTAGCTCTGAATAAAAAGTGTTGACTAAACTTCCGGTCGGAGCAATTGGTTGCTCTCTTTATTTAACTAATTAAAAGATACAGCGAGGTTGAATTTTTTTTACTGACAAGAGGCCTTTTCTAAAGTGATTTTTCCACTTGCTCCGTCATAACTTTAGGAAAATTCTTTTCCTTTGTAGCCAAGCCCTATGTGCATATCAGTTATTATTTTTTTTTTGATGGGAGGATATACGTCTGCACATAAAGTAATCTATGTTGATTATAGCTTCCTTCTAGATTTGCAAAATTACTTTTTCCCTATAGAATTTTCATTTACAAACCAAGATGCTTTGTTGTTAGTAACAAGTTACTTATGCTTCATAGCCGATGGTACTGCCCTTTGGAACATGGTGGAAAATAGCAGATGTCAATGTTTTTAACATACACCTTCTAAAAGAATTAAAATGATTTTTTTTTCTTTTGTCATGACATTTGTGTTCAGGGAAGCCTTTTGGGGCTCTTTTTTTTGGGGGGGGTTGGACTGCTTCATTTAATGCATGCTTTCAACCCAGATTTGTTCTCTTTAGTAGAGCAACATTTTCTCACTCAGAGGGACTGGTTCTGACCCCCTGGATTCCAGCTCCTGTTGTTCCATTTATTACCTGCGTGCTTCAGTTTAGCAGCTCTGCTATTCAACCTCACTAAGCCTCAGTTTTCTTACTTGTAAAATGGGAAAAATAATAGTAGGGCTGTTGGAGGATTGAATGAGATAGAGTTAAGGCCCTTAGCATGGTACTTAGAATAGAACATTGTAAGCATTCACTAGGTTGTTGATTATTACAGCAGGAGTTCGTATTTCTTCTCATTTGTTTAGTTTCTTTCTTCTTATGTTTTTCTTCTTCTCAGATCAACTCTTTCACTCAATTTTCCCCAATATATTTGTTTTCTGTCTTTTGGTTAATTTATTTTATATACATGGATATACTGCAGAGCTTATAAAATAATGGGATTGTGGCGGGGGGCATCTGGGTGGCTTAGTCAATTAAGCATTGAACTTTGGCTCAGGTCATGATCTTTTGGTTTGTGAATTTGAACCCCACATCGGACTTTGTGCTGACAGCTTGGAGGAGTCTAGAGCTTGCTTCAGAACCTGTGCTCCCTCTCTCTCTGCCCCTCCTTCCCAGAAAGAAATAAACATTTAAAAAAAAATTTTAAAAATAATGGAATTGGTTCCCATGAGAAATTTTTGGAATAGAACTCAGTATTATTATACCTCCTACAGTATGCATAGAACTCACTTTTTAAAGCATCCAAACAACATTTTTTCATGTGAATGGACCTACTCTTACAATGATCCCTCTTAACAATGATTTCTATGTTCTTCTATGTGTTCCTGGATATTCATTACCTCATATTTGTGAATTTTATGTATACCACATGTATGTATACTACACATGTCTGCTCCTTTATTCCTGCATAGTCTTCTTCCTCTGGTTTCTAGCTATTGATATATTCCCCCCTGCCCTGTATTAGAATGAATATTTCTTCTAATATTGCTTCTAGGTGATACTCATTAGCCTTCTATTCTGTATTGCAGATATCCTATATTCAATCCAATGAGGTTGACAAAGGAGCAGAGTTAACAGTTATTCGGGGATAGCAGCAGGAAGGGAAAGAGCAGGCTGATATTTTCCTCACCCCTCCAGTTCCCCACTGGTTTCTGAAGTGATGGGCTCATGACTATCTTGTGTGCTGGTGACAAGAGAAGGACAGCAAAAGGATTGGAGAAGTTTTGCTTTTCAGGTACTTCCCAGTACTCACTGGATAATATCTAAGCTCCTCAACACGGTGGATGTGTTTTCCAAGGCCTGGGTCCTTGTAGCCTCTTCAGCCTTAGCTTTTAAAATCTATACCCTGGTATAATTTAAAATTTATACCATGGTAATACTACATGGCTTGCAACTGCTGGTACATCCCACCCTGCTTTGAACATATGTGTCTTTGCTCACACCTGTTGTAATTTGGAATGTTCCTCTGCCCATCTTCACCTTGCTGAATACAAGACCCCACCCATCTTTCTACTGGACCAAATGCCCTTCTTTCCCTAGGATGCCACTGTATGCTGTGACTAGCTTTGTCATGATGTCTTTTCTTAATTTGGAATGATCTGTTTATGGGTATGTTTTTTTCTGCTGAACTAAATTCTATGACAGCAAGGACCAGATAGTATTCAATTCTGTACCCCCAGCATGGAGCATGGTGTGTGATGCAGTGTATACAAGTTGGGGTCATTTACAGAACTCTTAAACTGACCTCACTGGGATCTGTGGGGATGGAGACAGTGATGAAGTAATTCTTACTTCCTTTCATGGGGCTTGTCTAATAGTGGCCTCAGCATTGAAATTCCTTCCAGACAACTTAACCAGCCGGATAATCTAACCCTTCTCCGATTTGTGGTCTTATTCCAGAAGTGACTATGCTTTCTAACTTGGATTCATATCTTTACATTATTTGTATACTTTTTTCTCATGTTGTAATATAGCTTGTTTGCCAACAGCATGTATTTACTGTTTAGTCATTTGTTCTACATAACTTATTAAGATGATGGGCTTTCTAAACACGGGAGGCAAATGCCTATGTAATGCCTGAAATAAAATGGGCCATGCAGCAGATTTCCTCATAGAAGAAACCCGTAGGCACATAATAGAATGCTCTTAGTACAAAACAAACAAGTAATTACCTGAGTCCGCTTCCTATGGGAAATTCAGCATCCTACCACCCATGGTGATGACTCCTGTGAGTTTTTTGGAGGGGTTGCATCATTCTAAGGAAATTCATTCATGTGTTTCTCAACAAATGCACATTTTATTTTCTTGGACAGAAAACAAGCTATATGTCTTTGTTCAAGTTTATTTTCCTCTTTCTACTTTGCCTCTTTTGTTTTTTAGACATGAATATTAAATATGCGATTCTGAAAGGCAGTAAAAAAGATTGAATGGTGGCTGTTGTAGGCTGGTGAGTGCGGAGCAAACTGGGCTCAAGAAACATCTGGAATGTTTGTGATGTGGTAGTTGTCTACATTGTCTTCTTCTGGGCTTCAACATTAATCAGTGATTTCTAGAATTTAATTGAAGATATATTTAAATCACAGATGTTTATTGGTATAAGTCCAGTTGAATCATATTTGATGAATCTGCTCTTGGTTTTTGTCTCTGCCTTACAATTACCTCTCCCTTTCTCATATTAATTTAAAGTTTTCAAAAATACTGTGAGAATGGAATTTTGGAATAAATAATTTTTGGAAATATTACTGAGAATATATTTTACAATCTATTTTAAAATATTTTTCATCAAGTGAAACAATAGATATATTTAGTCCCAATGGATAAAAATCTACTGTGTGAATTGATAATTCAATATAATTTTTAGAGTAACAAGAGTTCTAATTTTGCATTTTTCTTTACTTCATATTAGACAAAATACTAGTCATTTTATACTTTGTATCCCCTGGAACTTCAGACTCAAATTTTTGGCATTAGCTTCTTCACGTAGAATTATCAATTCATGTTGAGCTTTTTGTAGAAAACTATTTATTTGAATTAAAAATCTTTAAGTTTTCACTGAAAACTGATGTGTTTGTTGTTTTAGCAATGGTAGTTTAACCTAAAAAGTTTCATGAAACTTGAAGTTTGAAGAGAAATTAACAGCTTTGACAAGTATATTTTAGGTGTATGTATTAGAGACAAATTGTGAGGTATTATGCATTTTCCGTCTGGAAATTACTATAAGATTTAGATAGAAAGTGTTTAAAGTTTCATTTCCTAAGTAATAGTTTTTTAGGCAGCTATAGGAACTGCCCTATTCATGTTATGAAGAAAACACTTTAAGGGGTCTGTGATTATTAATTATTCTTCCCTATTACATGGTTTGTTTCTCATACCCTCCGGATGTTCTGTGGCAGAAAAAAAAATGAAATCCTTTAATTATGAGGTTAGATACCAACAAAGACTCATTTTCTGCCCACTTCTCATAGAAATTAAGAGGCAAAACTTTACTTAGAGACCTGTGATCTGATGGAGATGGGGTGTTCAGAAGTTGCAAGTTTGAATTTGAAGTTGGATCGTTGGGTTGGCATTTCTGTCCAGTTTGGTTAAGTATCTGAAAGCACATTTCTTTATCAGGAAGTCAGGCTGACTTGTGATGAAAGATGATGAAGACAAATCCTAAACAGGGCTTCCTGTTTGCTTAAACCTCCAACCCAAGAGAAAATCGCTTCCAGTTTCCCTGTACAATCATGGTAATATATTTTCTTTTCAGATGGTTAACAGACTGTTCAGCTTGTACTTGGCATTTTAATCATAGTGTAAAAGGTGAAGCCCAAAAGACTGAATTCTCATTAGGAATCTGAAATTGGTTGACCTTTGAAATTAACCTCTGCTTCTCGTCCTCTTCTCTTTGGTAAACACATTATTCATTAATTCATATTAATTGATTTTCTGCTCCATGGACAGGTTTGAAATGGTTATTGTGATGGATATAAAAGTAATAAATATAGCTTCTGTCCTCAGAGCTCACTGTTACTAAAAATATCAGGTTAAAATATAGATGTAAATTTCAACTTAAAGATGGTAACTTCTCTGAAAGAATGATTAAGTTGTTCCCTTTTAAGATAAACACTTGTGTACAATGAGATTTTGTGAATGATTTTTAGGATACTAAAAGTAGGAAGGAGAAGAAGAAGAGTCGGGGAGGGGTATAAACTTTGTGGAAAGATTTAGAATTTTCCTAGAATTCTGGGACATTCAAACCATGTTTGGACAGGGGATTAAAAAAATAAGAAACTGATCTCAGCTTTATTTATATAAGAACAATTTGATTTAAAGATTTTGGTTACAGATCACTAACTATTATACTTTATGAACTGGTTTGACTGTTACTAATCTTTTCTAGTATTCCTTATATTAAAATATTTTCCTTATGACCAATATGAAACATAAACCTTATGACCAGACTTAAAAATTTTTTTAAAAGGAAGAATCACAAGATTTGGCACTTTGAGTAATTGATTTTTAGAAGATGAAAGATGAAATAATGTTAAAATAGTAAGATAAGTTCTATAAATAATATGTTATTATAATACTGCCAGTTACACTAACTCATGCTAATAGCTAACATGTATTGAACATTTACTTCATTGACTACCTTGCTAAGTGCTGTACCTGCATTTCCTCATTTACGCCTGGGAATAGGGTTAAATGTGAGATACATTTTATGGACGAAGAAATTGGGACGAAGGTAAAGCAGCTTTTCCATAATCAACCTTAGTGTCCATGCTTTAAACTTCCACTCAAGTCTTCTGAAGAACATTTTTACTTCTTTCTTGCTTTCCATACTTTTACCTACTTTCATTTCTTTTTTCTCTTCTCATTCCCATTGCCTAATTTTCTCTCTTGATTTCTTAATCCCTTTTTCACTTTCTCATAGCACATCCGTGGTCTGCCATGGATTTTCTTGTTTAACAGAGAGTTCGCTGAATACTTCTGTTGCTGTTGTATTCTTAATCAAATGCATGGATGACAGATAACACTTTTACGGTCTGATATAGATATGAATGTGCTAAATACATATATTTTGTTTGATTAGAAATTGAGGTACATATCAACAGAGACCTGACATCATTCTTTTTCGTAAAAGGGGCAGAAAGGTTATGAAAGAATAAGAGATTTATTGTTTAGCACTACATGCATATGCACACACATTGTTTTTCCTGGAAAACAAATGATAGAGCTTCTGCCCATAAAAGGTGGGCAGCAAGTTTGGTCGCACTGGATTTGAAGCCTAGAAAATTCTTCCCACCACAAGTCAAATGTCTATTAGAACACAAACATTTCATGTTCTTTTCCACCTACTTGCGTGAATCCCTGATATCTACTATGGCAGAAATCTTCTGAATTCTTAGCCTGCTGAAATGATAGTCTTTCAGAAAATTCTCTTTCAGAACATGGCACTGTCTATACAATTTGGAGTGCTGGTGAAACTTGGTTATAATCAATTGCATAGACTTTTTAACTAAGATGTTCTATAGGGAAACCATGGTCCTTTAAGATGCTCATTATTTTCGAATGGAACAGTGATCAGGATAAAGGCCAGGGTGCCATTGGAGATAACATGCTGAGAAACAGTTTCACTGGGAAATTATGCTTTGAGTGGCCATATAGGTAATTCAAAGATGGATTGCCCTGATCAGACAAAAACAAAATAATCTCAAATTGCTTTATTTATCTTCTCAGTGCTTCCAAACTTTGTTATTTCAATGATTACATAACAATTTGGCATACATGAACTCTCTGACAAGGTTCAGAATCTCAAATTGTAAGAATAAGTGTTTGTACACTGTGCCTGCCCATTGCTAGTTGGTCATTAATGATTTTGCCTAATATGAAATTCTCAGCTTAACGATTTCCCTTCTGGCCATCTAAATAATTACCCAACGAGGCTAAAAAATGTATAAGAACGTATTTTGATAGAATAGTAAGCAATATATAATGCCATATGTTCATAAGGAATGATGCAGCAGAAGTGGCTCTTTTTGGACTTATGTTCTATTGTCTCCCCTGGGCAATTTATGAGTTAAGAGGAAGGGGTGGGACCCATGGGTAGGTTATAGGCCATCCCTATAATGTTATATTCATATAGCTTAACTGTTATCTTTTTAAAACATTTTTTAATGTTTATTTATTTTTGAGAGACAGAGAGAGACACAGCATGAGCAGGGGAGGGGCAGAGAGAGAGGGAGACACAGAATCTGAAGCAGGCTCCAGGCTCCCAGCTGTCAGCACAGAGCCTGATGCAGGGCTCAAACTCAGGAGATCATGACCTGACCCGAAGTTGGATGCTTAACCACTGAGCCACCCAGGCACCCCAGGTTTTATCTATTTTTTTAAGAGATTTTTTTAATGTTTATTTATTTGAAAGAGAGAGAGAGAAGGGGGGGGGAGGGGCAGACAGCAAGGGAGACAGAGGATCTGAAGCCTGCTCCACACTGTCAGCCAGAGCCTGATGTGGGGCTGGAACTCACAAAGCATGAGATCATGACCTGGCTGAAGTCGGATGCTTAACCAACTGAGCCACCCGGTACCTCTTATTTATTTTTTATATATTGACCTCCACATGCAATTTTATTGAAAAATAACCCTGCAGTAAAATTGTTTAAACATTCACGATAGTAAATTAATATTCGATAACATGAAAAATGTTCACTTACTATAACCTGAAAAAAAAAAGCTGATTAGAAAACTAGAAGATAAAATCCGTTCTTTAAAAAAAGGTGGGGAGAGGGGAGCAAAACAAAGCAAAGAAAAACCAAAACCCCAAAAGGCTGAATATATTTACCAGATCGTTTTGTGTAATCTAAAAACTGAAAAAAAAAAAAAATAGACACACAAAAATGTGAATCATATGTTTGTACTGCTTCGTTTGGCCAAGTTATTAAGGATTACAGGAAGAGAGTGTGCTATTGCTTAAGATGATGAGAAATTTATATTAAAAAATAAATACTGCATGTAGCAGGAAGGGGCAATTGCCTCATTAATTACCTGGTTATCTTATCGGGGCTCTAATTTTTGGGTTTTCTGGAATGCAGAGCAGGCTTCATGAACAGTGCTCAGAGTTGCTGGCGCAGCACTTATCCAAGTGGAGTGATGTGCAACATTCATGCTCACTCTGCATTTGGGTTTCAGAAAATGAGCGTCTGCCTGGGCGCGTTTGGTGCCGCGCAGCGTGAGAGGGCGCTTTGCGCAGCACAGATCCCAGGAAGGGTCACACTTGTGCGTCTGTGCTTTCAGTCAGTGCAGTGGGTCTTGTTTCCACCCTCTGGGTTAGCGCAGTGTCAGACTCAACACCCCTTCCACAGGGCAGGCTGTCAAATCCAGAATAACCCAAAGGGAACAAGGAAGCACAGAATCCTGGCTGAAGCCATTTTCCTCAAAGGCACTTTTGAGTGCTGCTTGCTCTGAGTGTTCAAGAGCCTTTTCTTTTTTTCTTTTTTTAATTTTTTTAACGTTTATTTATTTTTGAGACAGAGAGAGACAGAGCATGAATGGGGGAGGGTCAGAGAGAGAGAGGGAGACACAGAATCGGAAACAGGCTCCAGGCTCTGAGCTGTCAGCACAGAGCCTGACGCGGGCTCGTACTCACTGACGGCGAGATCATGACCTGAGCCGAAGTCGGAGGCTTAACCGACTGAGCCACCCAGGTGCCCCAAGAGCCTTTTCTTCACTCCATGTAGTTGTACTGTGATTACCTCTCAGGGATAGATTTTATTCTCTTTATCTCTCTTTTATAGAAATAAGCATGTAGAAATTTTATAATCCCAGTAAAAATTCCACATAGTCTATATTTAAAAAGAAAAGCAAAAAAATTGCTAAAATGTAACATGATGTATATAATTCAACATATTTATGTTCCTTTGGACCTCCAGAAAGTAAATTGTTAGGTGGAGAGTGCTTATTTTCCTAATTTGGCTGTAGGTTTGAGCCTTAATCCCATTATTCTTTTCTCTGAAATCCCTGTGTTCAAAATCTAATTTCTATTTCTTTATTTTCCAAAGCTATGATATTTGTGGGCTTAATTTATACAACTTCGAAATGATGCAACTGGTAGCCCAAATTAATATAATTAATTACAACAATTTTTAATATCTCATAAGTCTTCTTTTGATCTCAGAGGATGAGGCTTTAGAGTATCTAGGCTAATGGCCAGAAAGGCAAATAAACTGTTTATCACAATAATAATGACAAGCATGATAAAAAAAATTGGTACCAATACCATAATAACAATAATAATAATGACAAGCATGATAAAAAAAATTGGTACCAATACCATAATAATAATAATAATAATGCTATAAATTTTATGTTCTTTGAAAATAAAATATAGGGGGGAATACTATGTTCCTTCTCCATCCCCTCATATGCGTTTCACAAGAAATATATATGAAGTATGATGCTGACACAGCCTCCCGGTGCCAATATTTCAACACAAAAGACAGTTGCAATCAAATTTTACCCACAGCCATTATACAGGATCACCTGCCTTTTCTTACATATTCATGTTTTAGAAAACTGACACAAAGCAATGCTGGTCAGCAGGATCTGTGACCCGTTCAACAAAATCTACACTGGATGAACTGTTTACACTGAATGGCTCCTTGATATTGTTGGCCAGTGAAGTGGGAGTGCCTGCCAGCTGATAGTAAATGTTATACATTTTACATAACGTTTTATTTGATTTCACACACATCACCTCATTTCAGTCACATTTAACCCTGTGAGATAGATGGGACAGAAATTAGAGATTTTTATACACATGAATAAAATGAGATCTAAACAGAGTAGGTAACTTGACTAAAATCGACACCTCTGCGAGGGCTGTAGAATTAAGAGTAGGGCAGGGCTCTCTGACTCCAGTCAGGCGCACTGCCATTCCTGGCTTCCTTTTGCTGAGCAACTGTGCTCTCCTGTTCTTGCTCTCTCAGTAGCTGTGCTGTCACCTGCAGCCCGTGGCCAGCATTGCATCCTTCTCCAGTGGTCTCAAGTTTGGTGGGGAATAATAAGAAATCTTTATAAACAAAGTTAAGAATCCATTCTTTTCTGGGGGCTCCTGGGTGGTTCAGTCAGTTGAGCGTCTGACTTCGACTGGGTCATGATTTCACTGTTCGTTCGGTTTGTGGGTTCGAGCCCCACATCGGGCTTGCTGCTGTCAGCACGGAGAGGAGCCTGCTTTGGATCCTCTGTCCCCTTCTTTCTCTCTGCCCCTCCCCCCCTTGTGCTCTCTCTCTCTCTCTCTCTCTCTCTTTTTCAAAAATAAAGAAAACATTTAGAAAAAATAATAATCCATTCTCTTCTGAGCCCCTTCTTCTTCAGACAGGGAAACTAAGATCCAGGTGCAAAAGCAGAACTGGACTGCAGCCCAAATGTTCTCTCTGCTCTACCACAGTAGTTGACATCAGTGTGACGAAGGGGAAAAACTGCTATTTAAAAACACAACTGATTACGGCTACATCTGCCCCAATAGGAGGGGAGCACTTGCTGACTGGAGGTGATGGCTTTTTGCTTAGAAAACTTCTTGCTGGGCCCTTTGAATGAGAAGGCCAGCCCCTCATTCCCCTCCCCTGACTGTGGTGGTCTGAGAAGTTCTGAGCAGCAAGATGGCTGGTCTCTTCAGAATGCTATGTGGGGTAAAGTAGCAGAGTACTTCTAAGAAGTGCTTATGTCACCATGGGTATTAATGTGAAGTGCTGTGATGCCACCTCCTTTGTTGAACTCTGCTGGATAGATAGATCCTCCAGTGACTGTCCTTCTGTGAGTGGTGTCTGTAGGGAAAGGAATTGCAGAGAGGGGTCAGTGGCTTACATCTGAATCTCCATTGGAAAAAAATGGAAATAACAGCTGCTAGAGGTCACAGTGTATTCTAGATTGAGTGGGGATGGGAAAATTGATGTAGACCATGAGGTGTAAACCCCACAGACCTGCAGAGATCTTGGAAAGGGTAACAGCCTGCCCGCTTGGTGTGAATCTGCCAACTTGATGGAAATCTCAAAGGTTATGCTGACTTTAGTTGACCTCTTGCTTACACAAAAAAAGTGAACAGTCATTACTGGTTGTTCTAGAAAAACTTGAGATGGGGCCACGGCCAGTGAAGTATCCTGAGAAGGTTCTTAGATTTATTGAACTGTGGACACAAAGAAATTGTAAACATCAAGCGGGCCAATCTTCCTTTATCTCTTTCTCCTTCTCCCCCTTTTTGCAGTAAAGGAATCTTAACCTAGATCATTGTCCAATGTACCCAGGGCCAAATGGCTTGTGAGTGGACACGGATGTATGACCAGAATCCGACAGTGAATTCAGGATCAGAAGCCCTGGTTCTGGTTGCTACCCCATTTTCTAATCTTTCTTGCCCTCTTGAACATCAGTTCCCTGTCTGGTAAAAGGAGGAAAGTAAAATTCTATCTCAGAGGGTGTTTGGAGGGCCAGATAAGTTAATGTAGGATTTGATAACTGTCAAGGAATGTTAACACATTTTATTGGTTTATTTAAGAGGTTATTTATGATGTCAACAATTATATGGAGAGGATTATTTTGACTTTTCTGAAAAGCTGCAACAGGAGTATAATTCATGTGACCTCACTGTCCCTTGTGGATACACAGGCACAGATTGAGGCAAGGGGACAGGTAATGAAGTTTATAGAGTGACTTCTGGAATAGTCATCTTTTGTGTTCTTGATAGGCCTTCTAAATGAAACGGTTTTTCTTTTATTATTTTTTTTTCCTGAAAGAATTAGAATGAAATAAAAAAAAATTCTCATTTTCCCTTAAGGAAGTCAGGGATATCTCTTAGTAAATCAAGAAGTTCAAACACACCATCCATAGCAGCTTGAAGTAAACTCCTGTTATGTTTAACTGTGCCTTTTGAAAGTCAAAACTGCAGAGGACTCTTGGTAGATGAGTCATGAGGAATAGTAGGGGCTCAGCATTCTCCTAGGCTGTTAGGGCTGTTACAGCCACTTACTGCCTAACCTCCCCTTGCCTCCCTGAACAATACTTGGGGAAGAAAATTCTGAGGGCTGGGGGAAGGAGGAAGAGATTAGGTCATTCTAATTAGCTTCACTTTTATCTTCCTGAAGCACTTTTGTATGTGGTGGGAAAAAAATGAGAAAGTTTAAGACATCACTTATATGATCAATCTTCAAATTTATCTTCACTTAGATTTTCAGTGTCCAATACTCTCTTAAAGCTTCTAACCATTTTAGCCTGAGTTTTTAGTAGAAGGAAATTTTGTTCTGTGACAAGGATACTCCCTGGACATGTTTGCCTCTAAGGCCTGGAAAGAAAGGAGTCCATTTTACACTCTGAAGCAGAGCTCCTCTGGCTCCCTTCTGGTCAGCCAGTTGTAGGGAAGGATATACCCCCTTAATCACAGAGACAAAAAAATACCAAAACAGATGACTTCGGCTGGTTTGCTAGGGGCTGGCGGCAGGTTGGCCAGGCCAACGATCAGTGGCTTCCAAAGTTCAGCATGACAGGAAGTTGGGGGCTGCCACTCAGTCTGGTCATTAGTTAGGAACTACTGAGATTGATGATTAGTCCTTGCAGCACTGGAGAATGTATGCATATTTGGCTCAGGGGACAGAGAGGTCCCAGAACATCCCAGACATTTGGTCGTCAGCCCTTTCATTCCCCCATCACTCAGGAAGTGAGAAAGAAAATGAAAACAAATTAAAAAAATAAAAAAAGCATCCGAGTTGTTTCTTTCATTTTCCATTTCCTTATACAACATGATTTTTCAACATTCTAATGAAAGGCTAAGTCATAGACCTAAGGATGTCAAGAAGTATAATTTCACACAAAACTTATCCTCCTCTGAGTATGAGAAAACTGGGAAATAAATTACATTTTGATTCAACTTTCTTAATAAAATGAATACTATTTTAAAAATATCAGTGAATTTGTGAACTTCTCCAAAAGGCGAAGAACAGTTATGACAGCATTATCTTGAGGCGATAGGGAGAAAGGCTGGTGGGAGGGCTATAAGCCATTGGAACTAGAGGAGTAACAATAGCACACCAACACAGAAATAAAGGTTGGAAACTGGCCTCGTGCAGTAGTGGCCACTTCCTTCTTCTGTCTGCTTAGCTGTACTCTGCAGACACACAATAATCACCCCAGTGGGTCTAGGGATCAAATGACGGCACTGCTGAAGGATTAAGAGCAATTCTATCCTCTTGGCTTGGACTTTGGAATTTTCATTAAAATGACCTTGGGTGTGGTGAGAAAGGAATTCAGGCAACAGGGATCAAGTCTTAAACATCTTACCTGGGAAAACAACCAAAGGGCCCCTTTTAGAAAGCCTTCTTTCTGGGCCTCAAGCAGAGCTGTCACACTTGTTTTTCTAAGTGTTTCTTACATGGGATTAGCCTCCAGATATGTGAAAAGTGAGGAGTTTAAGGGTCTTAGGTAGGCAGAAAGGGGGAAAAAATAAACTACAGTAAGCTAGTGGCAGACCAGACTTCATAAATTTTCCAGGCTCTGTAATGGTTGACTTGTCTGGAAACTGACCTCTTTCTTCCTGTCCTGATCCTTTTGACCTCAACAGAAGAGCTGGTGCTCCATCCGCCCTTCATGACTGGTTATTGTGAGGCATACTGTTTACATGCACAGGTCATGTTGGTCTTGCAGAGGCAGGGGTTTGAAGTCTAGCAGATGTGGACAGATATGCAGATGTAGGCCTGGAGACTTGGAATGATAAACTGGAGAAAAGGTGGAGGCCTCAGGAATTTAATGATTCCCCAAATGGGAGGACTCAGGAGACAAAGCAATTTGGTGATGACTAACAAAAGTTTATGAAAAGAATGGGTTTTCAGAGTGGTTCAATGTCTGTGGTCTCAAGGAGTGGGCTAAGAGGAGGGAGGCTAAGCCACAGCAAGCCCTTCTTATAGGGTCACTATGAAATCAGCAGACTCAGACTAGGAAGAGGCAATGAATAGAAACCGGAACAGGGTTAGACTATATGGTTGGACAGATTTGCAAGGAAGGTTTGTTGGTCTTTGTCTATGTCCACTGTGTTAGTCAGTTCAGGCTATAACATTACCACATACCAGGTGACTTACACAACAGAAATTAAATTTTTTACAGTTCTGGAGAAGTTTAAGTTCAAGGTTCCAGTCAAATTGGTTTTTGGTGAGAGCTCTTCTCCTGGATCATGGATGGCTGCTTTCTCATTATGTCCTCATATGGACTTTCCTTGGCATGTGTACATGGAGAGAAAGTGAGAGAGATCTCTCTCTCTCCTCCTTTTCTTCGAAAGCCACTAATCCTATCAGATTTGGGCCACACCCTACGACCTTATTTCAAAAACAGTCACATTGGAAGTTAGGGCTTTAACATATGAATTTGGTGGTAGTTGAGGGGATACTTCAGTACCTAGCATGCACCAAGGTGTAGATCTAGACATCTACCATGTCTAGGATCAACCAGGCTTAGCTCTTAAACCAATGGAGCTCACCTTGATCACGTGAAAGATCTTCTTTTTCCATCAATGATTAGGATGATGAAGAGGTGGGACCTGGTCCTATACTGATGATCAGAGTGCAAGCAATTGAATTTGGCCTTTGAGATTCATGAATAACTATGGGCTGTAGCCTCGTATTCTAACCACTTTGGTTATCATCATCATTATCATCACCATCATCATCATCATTATCATCATCATCATGGCTACCTATAAGATAAAGTCTGTGCTAGATAAAGATATATATTGTTTGTAATCTTTTCTGATTTGGGAGACCAAGGAAGTGAATATCCCTTTGATGACTTAAGATGTAAAATACTACAACTCAAGTTTTGGGGGCCAGGTTTTTAGCTATGTGCATCAGAGAGCTAGAGAGAACATTTTGTGGAGTGCGAGAGGGAAGAAAGCAAATTACAGAGACAGATTAAGAAGCTGGCCAGAGAGGTATGAGGGCTTCCTGAACCACAGCTTCAATTTTATTCATAGGTTTTGTGGGACACCATTTTCCTTATAATAATATTTCCTTTTTGCTTAAGCTACATACACTTATGACACTTGCAAAAGGAATCTGAATTAATATATATTAAGCCAACACTTTTTGTAAAGAAAAAGAGACACAGAAAGGATAAAGTGATTATATAAGAGGAGACTAATAAGAGGATATAGGAAAAATGGCTCATCATTCCATTCTTGCCTAGAGCAGAGCTTCTCAACCTGTTCTGGGATGAGATAATTTTGTCACTAATCGCAAACCAAATTAGAAAACCATACACCCCTACCTATAGGATTGTCCCCCCAAATGTTTCTGATTGGGAATACCAGATGGGTGTGTATACCTGTATTATAATATATATCATACTGTACTATACTATACCATTATATTATACTATATTCTTATACTATTATCCTATATTGTAACAGGCCTGCTTGTTTTTCTGAAACTTGTGAATGTCTATACCTCTCTTTCTTCTCCATTTTTGTAAATTAAAAAAAAAATTAATGTTTATTTATTTTTGAGACAGAGAGAGACAGAGCATGAATGGGGGAGGGTCAGAGAGAGGGAGACGCAGAATATGAAGCAGGCTCCAGGCTCCAAGCTGTCAGCACAGAGCGTGATGCGAGCCCTGAACTCACGGACCGTGAGATCATGACCTGAGCCGAAGGCAGACACTTAACCAACTGAGCCACCTAGGCACCCCTCCATTTTTGTAAGTTTAAAAGAAGTAAGATTTGGCTCTTTTTTGTGTTATATTTCACACTGTATTTATGTATAGAAAATTATAACTCAATGAAATCACCATATTATTGTCTATCCTAGGGGAAGGAGTTCAATATTTCTATTAAGAAAGTCAATAGATATATGATTCTGTAATGAGAAAATGTGGAAGAATTTACACATACTTTATTATAAGTGAATTTAACAATGTCATTGGATATAATGCCAATATGTAAAAATCAACTATATTCCTATATACCAGCCAAAACCAAACAATAAATAAAATTCTAAAAGATATGTGCAGAAAAGATTTAACAAGTTTGGTCTTTAGCTATTGCCAGGGAACTTGGATTTCAGGAGGGTTCCAATGACCATAATAAGAATTATTCACTATGCCTAAACTGTGCAAATAATGTGGTTTAGTCTGAATATCTGCTTTCCTTCTGGGAGTCTGGGATTTTGATATAGTGGACACTAGGTCTCTAATAAGCTTTCCTGGTAGACAGCGTTTTGCTTGAATGGTCAAACTTATTGCTGGGAACAAGTATGATAAAATATATGTAATATCTCTACATCGAAAACTTAAAAATATTGGGAACAAAAAGGTCTAAATAAATGACATGTTCATAGGTTAGAAGATTCAATACTGTTAATACTTTAATTCTTCCCAAATTAATCTATAAAGTCAATGTACTATCAAAAAAATGCCAGTAGATTCTTTTTGGGAGGTTAAATCTCATAAGCTAATTCTAAAATTCACATGAAAAGACAAAAACCTAAGAATGGCTAGGGTAAACTTCAATGGAATAAAGCTAAAGCATTTATATTGTCTGATGTAAGGTTTATTATAAAGACATAATAAGTAATTGAGATAGTATGATATTAGTATAAGAATAGACAGACTGACCATTAGAATGGATAGAGTCCAGAACAGACCTACACATTTATATACCAGATGATCTATGACAAAGGTAACACTGGAATGTAGTGTTTTCTTTGATAATAGGTGCTGCATTAATTGGATATCCACGTGAAAAAAATGCATCACACACCATATATATATATGGTGTGTGATGCATTTTATATATATATATATATATATAATTGGATATATAATATATCCAAATGGATATATATATAATATATATATAATATATATATTATATATTATTTGGATATAATATATCCAAATATATATATATGGTGTGTGATGCATTTTATATATATATATATATAATTGGATATATAATATATATATTATATATATATATTATATATATATATAATTGGATATATAATATATAATTGGATATCCACGTGAAAAAAATGCATCACACACCATATATATATATATATACATATATATATATGGTGTGTGATGCATTATATATATATATATATATATATATATATATATATAAATTCTAGGTAGACTGCAGGTCTAAATGTAAAAGATAAAATAAAATATTTAGAGAAAAATATAGCTGAATATCTCTCTGACTTTGGAGTAAGTAAACCAGTTGAAACAGCAATCAAATACCATAACATGGAAGAAAATGGTGATGCAATAGTATAATAAAAGTGAGAACTGTTTATCCAAAGACATGATTAGACACTGAAAAATCATGTGTAGTACATGTATCTAACAAAGGACTTATATTTTAATGTATAAAGAAATAACACAAATTAGCAAGAAAACTATAACAACCCAATGACAGAGTGGGCAAAAACTTTACAAAAGAGAATATTTAAACATGCAGTAAGCAAAAGAAAAGTGCTCGATTGTAGAAAATAAGCAACTATCTCTTTGACTGTGGCCACACAAATTTTTACTAGACACATCTCCAGAGGCAAAAGAAACAAGAAAAAATGAACTATTAGGACATTATCAAGATAAAAAACAAAACAAAACAAAACAAAACAAAACAAAAAACTTCTGCACAGCGAAGGAAACAATCCACAGAACTAAAAGGCAACTGACAGGATGGGAGAAGATATTTGCAAATGACATATCAGATAAAGGGTTAGTATCCAAAATCTATAAAGAACTTCCCAAGCTCAACACCCCAAAACAAAAAATCCAGTGAAGAAATGGGCAGAAGACATGAACAGACACTTTTCCAAAGAAGATGTACAGAAGGCTAACAGATGAAAAGATGCTCAACATCACTCATCATCAGGGAAATACAAATCAAAACCACAATGATATACCACCTCATTCCTGTCAGAATGGCTAAAAGTAACAACTCAGGAAACAACAGATGTTGGCAAGGATGCAGAGAAAGTGGAACCCTTTTGCACTGTTGGTGGGAATGCAAACTGTTGCAGCCACTCTGGAAAACAGTATGGAGGTTCCTCAAGAAATTAAAAATAGAGGTATCCTACAACCCAGGAAATGCATTACTAGGTATTTATCCAAAGGATGCAAAAATGCTGATTTGCACATGCACCCCAATATTCATAGCAGCACTACTAACAATAATAGCCAAATTATGGAAAGAGCCCAATGTCCATTGACTGCTGAATGGATAAAGAAGATGTGAGATACACACACACACACACACACACACACACACACACTGGAATATTACTTGGTGATCAAAAAGAATGAAATCTTGCCATTTGCAATAATGTGGATGGAACTAGAATGTATTATGCTAATGAAATGTAGGTCAGAGAAAGACAAATACTGTATGATTTCATTCAATGTGCAATTCAAGAAACAAAACAGATGAACATAGTGGAAGGGAAGGGAAAATAAGATAAAAGGAAGGAAACCATAAAAGATTCTTAAATATAGAGAACAAACTGAAGGTTGCTGGAGGGGTGTTGGGTAGGGGAGATGGGCTAAATGGGTGATGGGCACTTGTTGGAGTGAGCATTGGGTGTTATATGTAAGTGATGAATCACTAAAGTTTACTACTGAAACCATTATTACACTATATGTTAACTAACTTGGATTTAAATAAAATAAAAAAATAAAAATAAAACAATATAATGTAAACAACTCACAAGAGATACCATCAAGATGGCTAAATGAAAAATTATGGAAAATGTCAAGTGTTGATGAGGGTATTGGATCTCTCATATACTGCAATTTGAAGAATAAATTTGGTACAAACTGCTTAACAGTATCTATTAAAGGTAAGCACATGTGTATCCCATGATCTGGTCATTCTAATCCTAGGTGTATACCCTGAAAATATGCATTCATATGATCACCAAAAGATATGTGCTAGAATAGCATTGTAGTCTATTCACATAGGCAACAGTTAGAAAATAATCAATGTCTGGAGCTACTGGGTGGTGTGGTTAAGCATCTGACTCTTGATTTCAGCCAGGTCATCATCTCATGGTTCATGAGATTGAGCCCCACGTTGAGCCTTGTGCTGACAGAGTGAAGCCTGCTTGGGATTCTCTCTCTTTCTTTCTCTCTGCCTCTCCTCTGGTGGCACACACATACACACACACACTCAAACTAAATAAATAGACTTAAAAAAAAAACAACAATTAATGTCCATCAACAGAAGGAATAAGTAACTTTTATTGTTACTCAAATAATGTGTTACTATATAGCAATAATGATGAATGGTCTACATGATATTCAGCAATAAAGATGAGTGTCACATGCTGAATGTAAAAGAATACATAGAAGAATCATACTTGATGGTTCCTTTTATAAAGTAGGCAAACAGGTAAAACCAATCTGTGGTGTTAGGAGTCAGGATAGTGGTGCTTTGGGGATGAATGGGCATTGGAGTAGGCACTGGAAAGGAAGCAAGGGGGCGGGGGAGATTTTATGATGTTGGTAATGATTTGAAGACACTTGTATGGTCGTGTTTAATTTGTGAGAGTGCGGAAAGCTGTACACATATGATACGTGAACTTTTTCTCCTATATGTTTTTTCTTCAGTGAAAAGTTAAAAACAGGCTTACGGCTCCTTCTTTTGTTTATCACTTATATATTCATTTATTCTTCATTAACATAATTCTTTCCATATGTAAGAAATGGTACTAGTCGGTGGAAATTAAAAAATTAATACATGTGGTCTCTGACATAATGGAGTTTTTAATTCCTTGTCACTGAAGTATATGTACATATAAATCATTGCAAACTGCAAAGAGATATGTTACAAGGGCTTTGGGGGTATCGAAAGTGGGATAACTGCACAGAGGTGGGAGCACGGAGTTAGGAACCACTTCATGGAGGATACAATGTTTGAGGAGAGCTTTGAGGGATAAGAATTTCTTAGAACCTGGTACCTTTTCTACTTTGCCCGTTGATATCATTAACTTTTAACCTATGCTGCACATTAAGATTATCTGGGCAACTTAACAAAAATCAATGATAGAAATCTGTCCCCAGGAATTCTGATTCTAATTGATATGGAGTTGTAACCTGGGCATCGGTATTTCTTCAGTTTTCAAATTATTTTAACGTGCAACCTAGGCTGAGAATTTCTGACATAGACAGACAATGTGAGAAAGATAGTACAGAAGAAAAGAGAGGAATGAGATACAGTGGCAGGGAACTAAATGATTTAGCAAGGCTGTATCACTGGATCCAAGGGGGGAGGTAGCAGAGATGGTTAAGAAGGGTCCAAATAAAGGACTTAGAAACCAGCTTATGGAAGTTGGATATTTTTCAGTAAACAAAGGGGACATATTGGAGTTTTATAAGCTGATGGGTAAAATGATCAGACTCACAGTGAGCTCATTGGAAAGATCACACTGACCGCAGTCTAGAGAAAACCAGAAGACGCAAAACAGCTTGCAGGTAGATAAGACTTTAATTAGCCTTCCTAGCACTATTTTGCAAGTTTTTGCATCCTTATGTATGTCCTTACTTATGAGTCCCTTTTCTTTTCCTTTTGTGACTTTGAAAATGCATTTCCCTCAACTTGGAATGCTTCCAGCATGCTCTTTTGTATAACAAATTACTATTTGTCATCTAATCACAGTTTAAACATTACCTTCTTTGGGAAACTTTTCTTACCCCCTCTAAGAAAATTATCCAAAACATAGAAATAAGGCAAAAGAGGGCAACATCCATCAATGGCATTGTTTAGCTGTTCACCAAAGGATGATTTAATTCTCTAGAACAATACACTTGTGTCAATTTTATTATTATTTGGTTAAAGCTCAGACACTGTTAAAGTAAATATTAATTTGTATATTTCTGTGTATAGATCTTTCTCAATTTATGACAGGATTCCATCCAGATAAACCCATCATAAGTTTAAAATAGAGTAGGTTAAAAATGCATTTAATATACCTAACCTACCAAACATCATAGCTTAGCCTACCTAGCCTACCTTAAACATGCTCAGAACACTGGCATTAGCCTACAGTTGGCGAAAATCATCTAACACAAAGCTCTAAGAAAGTGTTCAATAGCTCATGTAATTATCAAATACTACACTGAAAGTAAAAACCAGAATGGTGCTATGGGTACAGAAAGGTTGAAAGTCTATCAGTTGTTTACTTTCATGGTGGCGTGGCTGACTGGGAGCCGTGGCTCCCTGCCACTGCCCAGCATCATGACAGAGTTTTTGGTATCTCATGTGGCTAGGAAAAGATCAAAATTCAAAATCTGAATGAAGTACAATTTCTTCTGAATGCATATGATTTTCATACCATTATAGAGTCAAAAAATCATAAAATTGAACCATCATAAGATGGAGGTGTCTGTAATAGAAATGATAACCCGAAGACTATGGTCTTATTGCCCTCTAGACATTAACCAGTTTTTTTTTTCTTTACCTAACTAGCAATCCTATTCTAAATCCTTCCTTCCTACTTTCCTTCCCTCCATCCCCCCTTTCCTTCCTTCCTTCCTTCCTTCCTTCCTTCCTTCCTTCCTTCCTTCCTTCCTTCCTTCCTTTCCAGTATAGTTAACATACAGTGTTATTCTACTTTCAGGTGTACAATATAGTGATTCAACAATTCTATACATTACTCAGTGCTCATCATGATAAGTATACTCTTAATCCCCTTCCCCTATTTCACCCATCTTCCTACCCACCTCCCATCTGGTAACCATCGGTTTGTTCTCTATAGTTAAGAGTTTATTTTCTAGTTTGTCTTTTTTTTTTCTTTGCTAATATGTTTTGTTTCTTAAATTCCACAAATGAGTGGACGAATATGGTATTTGTCTCTCTCTAACTTATTTCAGTTAGCATTATGATATTCTCTAGGTCCATTCATGTTGCAAGTGGCAAGATTTCATTATCTATATATCTTCTTTATCCATTCATCTATCAATGGACACTTAAGTTGCTTCCATAATTTGGCTATTATAAATAATGCTGCAATGAGTATAAGGGTGCATATATCTTTTCAAATTAGTGTTTTCATATTCTTTAGATAAATATCCAGTAGTGGCATTATTGGATCATATGGTATATCTATTTTTAATTTTTTGAGGAGCCTCTACACTGGTTTTTACAGTGGCTGTACCAGTTTGTATTCCCACCAATAGTGCACAAATGTGCCTTTTTCTCTACATCCTTGTCAACATTTATTGTTTCTTATATTTTTGATTTTAGTCATTCGACAGGTCTAAAGTTCTTTTACAAAATGTTTGTGAGCATCTAATTCTTCACATGCTCTTTCAACCAGCTTTTCTTCTTACTGGTCCCCTCACTAATGCATTGAATAAGACATTGACACCTATTTATTCTATAACTATATGAGAATCCTGTTTTTTTTTTTTTTTTGAAAATTTTATTTTGACAGTCTTTAAGATTGAGTTATATCTTGCATCCTACCCAGTGTTTAATCTCATCATGGCCTGGACTCTGCTTCTAGTTACCAGAATTATTTTGACCATTCTTAATCCACTTGATTTGCCTTCATATTTCAGAATGTGATGTTGTGGAATCATGTATATTTTTAAGTTTTAATTTTTAAGAAACTTTAAAACATCTGCTTTTTTGAAGTCTAGTCACCTGCATATGTCTTATGTTTCTTTCCTTGACTTTCATGAACTCTGACAGTGACAAGTTTCCACTTTAACTTTGTCTAAAATTTTCCATTGTTGATAAGAGTTTTTTCTAGAATAGTGATTGTTCTAGTTGATGCTTAACTCTATAAATTTAACATAAGAACTGACTTTGTAACATTCTTGATGACTGACAAATGAGTTGTTAGATTCTCTGTTGATCAAATCTCATTTTGAATAAACCCTGGATGTGATTCATCTTGATAATACATAAGGATTTCACTAAAAAAAGACACACATGGTTATTAAAAAGGGGACATGAAAGAACAAAAATGAATTAACTGTAGTCTGCTGCTCAGAGAAAACCATTGGTTAAAATTTAAATGTTATTTTAGCTATTTTTTCTATGCTAAATTTTCCAAAAATAGTTGTAATCATATTGCAGATACAATTTTTATATCATATGTATTTTTCACTTAATATTACATATGACTCTTTCCCATACTATACTGTTATAAATATAAATAATATAAATATAATTTTTAAATAGCAAAACTCATAACCTCAAGGGAATTAAACAAGGTTCTTTCTTATTGTCTTTTCTTGAATTTGTTGATTTTGATTAAATTGCTTGATTTCAATTACTTATAAAACTAGCAAATTTTCATTCAGAATAACAGTGAAAAACTTCTTCAATCTATGTAAAATATTTAATGGCTTAATTATAAATATGTGCTACTAAAAAAAAAGAGGTAAAGAAAAGAAAAGAAATACTGGGCACTTTTTGCAAAACTCCACTATGATGTTCTTACTATTCTGAGTGACCAGACTAACTCCTCCTTCCTTTCATGTGGTCCCAGGAACTGCAGGGGTTAAGAAAGAGTTATAACCATTATAATTCTGAATAGATGAAAGTCATGTCACATTTCCAGTAATCTTCCTTCTCCTGTTTGGTATTTTTTTCTTTTTGAAATCTCAATACCCTAATTCATTATGATTCTTGTCTTAACTGTCACCCAGGGTCAGGACTAGAGATGGGCCAGACAGAGGTGCCTAAGGTGCACAATTTAAGGAAGTATTCACTCTCAGAGTTGTGCAAGTGCAGGGTCAACACCTGAGACTGAGTGCTTCCTTAAAATTTGTACTTTAGGTACCTCTCTTCCTATGATTTCCCCTATTTAGATAAATGAAATTCTTTGGAAGCGGGGCATGGTGTTAGCCTGACCATGAGTGATTGACTGTTAGTGTTGCTGCTATGCGTGTAGATTGTGGACTAGTATTACCATCTGAGAGCTTGTTAGAAACACAAAATCTGGAGCCCCATTGCAAACTTACAGAATAAATACCTGCATTCTAGAAAGATCTGTAGTCATTCTTAAAAATTTTTTTTTAATGTTTATTTATTTTTAAGACAGAGAGAGATAGAACATGAACGGGGGAAGGGCAGAGAGAGAGGGAGACACAGAATCTGAAGCAGGCTCCAGGCTCTGAGCTGTCAGCACAGACTCTGATGTGGGGCTCAAACCCATGAACCGTGAGACCATGACCTGAGCCAAAGTCAGATGCTTAACCGACTGAGCCACCCAGGCACCCCAGATCTGTGGTCATTCTTATACATGTTATATTCTGAGAAGTACAGCTCTAGACAATTGTCATTGTGATAGATGTTGCTGCCTCAGGGAATATTTTGGGTGTATGGACACCATTGATCTTTTTGGGGAAGTAGCAATTGTGATGGAAGGGAGGTCCAAAGAGTTTAGAATGTTTGCATATTTTACTATGGATTCATATATGATCATCATCAAAACAAAAACTTCAAATGATAGACTACTCTTCAGAATGAAATACTTCTAGCTTTGGAAATCTCCATTTACCAGTTTTTGTTTTTTTGTTTTCCTTTTCCCTGACTTTACTATTGGTTTTAGTAGCTGCAGTATTAGTTTTCAAATACATTTTAGTTTTCTGCTTCCATTTGGTTGACAGTGATACGTAAAAAACTTTTTTTTTTCACTTAGGATTGTCAGCCAAATTGAAGATGGTTAAAGTTCCTTCCATCACCAGATTTGACTATGTATTCTGTTTGCACGTATGTATGAGAATATACACACACATGCACACATACAAAACAGAATTTTGGCTTTATTGTGCCTATAAGAAAAGATTCTCAGCACCAAGGTAGGCAGGATTAAATAATGTTCTTGATTTGCAATGAGATTTAACTAGCCCCAGTGTCAATGATTTTATCTTCCCCTTTTTCTTGTTCTCTGGAAAATTTCTAATAAAATACGTATTATAGCTCTAGTTATAATATTAATCTCATCTCTTGCAATGTTGATTATATTGTGTTGGCTGCTTCACCTATTTTATAGAGGGCAGATGAGAAAATTTTCTCTTCCTTGGATCACCTTTTATTTTGATTTATTTATGATACAGATTCTTTACTATTTGGTGTTGTAAATACTAGTGGAATTGAGTTTCAATCCAGTGGTGGTAGAGTAGCTTGTATCAGATTTACTCTCCCACAGATAATAATAATAAATTCTGCAAAAAAAATATAGAAGAAAAAACAACCCTCTTATTATTTGCAAATACTGGAGAGAAAGCAGGGACTGAAGGGAATTTATCCACTAAAAGCAGACAATTCTCTGGGTAAGATACACATTTTTGTGTCTTTTATTGTTTTTCCTAAGTACACCACCCAGACTACAGACTATTGTCTGGGCAACTAGCACTAGCACAAAGCTGCAGTCTTATTGGTTTGAAGTATTAGGAGGATAGAACTTGGGACTATAAAAGCAACTGGAAATTTAGGGGGTAAATCTTGTAAAGGTGGGAGCACTAAACTCTATGTATAAAGTGTCTCATCAAATCCTTGTCTGATCCTTGATCTTAATGTGTGTGGACTTCAAGAAGTCTAGTAAAAAGCAACAGTTGAAAGGCTGTAAGTCTGGACAGATATTTCAAAAGATGCCCACCAGAGGGGAGACAGAATTTGGGGTTTGAGCCCTGCTTATTTAGAAAGGATTGGTAAATACCTTGGGCTTTTGATTAAAACCCATAAAGGGCCACACTTTAGCAGCAAAGACTAAGTTCTTTAACCAATTTGTCTTGGTACAAAGGGCTGACTTTAAAAAGGCATGCCCCAACAAAGTCTCCACATTTATGGAAGTTCCATAAAAGAAGCCTCCTCAAATTTAAATTGGTCAACCAGTAATTTAACTGCAAGCTAGAACAAAAATCAATACTCTTTAGAGGAATATAATAGAATCCAGTGTCTCTTGAATGTATCATTCACAATGTATCATATGCAATAAATATTTTTTATACATGTGAACAAACAAGAAAATATGACCTTTAGTCATGGGAAAAGGCAGCTAATACAAATGGATTGAGTTAACATAAATTTTGGAATTAGTAGACAAAGACTTTGAAGCAGCCATATATGTTTAAGGATCTAATGGAAATTATGTTCATAATGAGGGAACAAATGGAAAGTCTCAGCAGAGAAATGGAACCTATAAAAAAGAATCAAATGGAGAAATATAATAACTGAAAAGGAATGTTTAGTGATTGGACTGAACAGTAGATTGAAGACGGGAGAAAAAAGCGTTGCGCCAATGGGTTGGACACAGATCAATCGAAACAATTCATTTTGAAGAACACAGGAAAAAGTGCTGAAAAATAAATGGAAGGGTCTTATGACTTATGGGATAAGGATCAGGTAGGTTTCCTGCTATTTGTAAAAGATTCAAATTCCCTAAGTTTGGGGTTTCTCTCCCATGTCACAACCTGCTGCATGTGTAGGTATCACCTCACTCTCTTTATATTACTCTATGGGAATAAAGGCTCAGGTAACTAGTGTAATGAACTCTGAGCTCTGGCTACTGTTATTGTTGTGACTAATGAAGTCCTTCTTCCCTGACTTAGGAGTCTTGGGTGTTTTACCAACATCCATAAATTTGTGGTAGGTTAACTTGTTTGCTTTCAAGTGGGGTGAATTCTCAGACTCTTTACAGTCCTTGACAGTTCTCTCACCACAATAGAATTAAACTACAATCAATAACAATAATATACCAGAAAAATTTCTGAATACTCAACACTTAAAAATAAACAAAACACTTCTAAATAACTCATGGGTTATATAAGAAGTCATAAGGTAAACTAGAGAGTGTGTTCAGCTAATGAATATATGTCAAAATATTTGGGGATAGAGATAAATATTGTATAGAGGGAATGTGATAGTTCTTATGCTTACATTAGAAAGGGAAAAAAGGTTAAAATCAATGATCTATGTTTCCACTTTAAGCTAAAAAAAAGATCAAATTAGAGCCAAAGTACTTAGAAGAAAGGAAACAATGAGGATAAGCCTAGGGACCAGTAAAAATATAGAACACAATAATAGCAAAGAAATTTGGCAGATGTGCTTAAATTAAGGGTTTTGGGATGGGGGAGACTATCCTGGATTATCTGGATGGATTCTGAATGTAATCACAAATGCCTTCATAAGAAGGAAGCAGAAGGTGTTTGACTACAGAAGAAGAGGAGAATGTGACAGCAAAGCAGGAACTGTAGTGATGTGACCATAAACTGAAGAATGCCAGTACCTGGTGGAAACTGGAAGAGGCAAAGAATGGATACCCCTCTGGAGCTTCCAGAAACAGCTATCCCACTGACACACTGATTTTAGGCTTGTAGGACTCAAATATCATGGTTTCCAGACATTAGAGAATAACTTTCTGTTGTCTTAAACCATTGCATTTGTGGCAATTTGTTACGGCAGCAATGGGAACTAACACAACCCCCTAGCAAGACTGATTAAGACAGAAAGAAAAAAAAGAAAGAACACTTAAATTACCAGTAAAAAAATTAAAAAGGGTATATAACTGCAGATTCTATGGACATTGACAGAAGAATAGAGGGGTGTTTTAAATAATTTAAGTAAGATGAAATGACAAATTTCTTGAAAATTACAAATTTCAAAACTGATTTTAGAAAGAGAAATGGAAAAGCTGAGTAGCCCTATATTTATTGTAGGAATTGAAATATTCATTTAAAATCTTACCAATAAAAATAAGATCAAAACTTCTTCACTGATAAATTCACTCAAACATGTAAGGAAAAAAAAACATAGTACCAATTTTATGAAAACTTTCAGAAAAGAGAAAGATTCTCCAACTCATTTTATGAGGCCAATATTAACCTGATAAAGAAAATAGAAAAAGATTAACAACAAAACTACAGGCCAATATATCTCTTGACCATAAATAAAAATATTCTCAATAAAATATTAGCAAATTAATTCCAGCAGTAGATAAAAAGTTTAAGGCATCATGATCAGTTGGGGTTTATCCTAGTAATAGAAGTTTGGTTTAACATTTGAAAAAAAATCGATGTAAGTCACTAAATGGACAAAACAAAGGAGAAAAAAATGACCACCTCAATAAATATAGCAAAAGGATTTGTAACAGTTCAACCTCCATTTATGATAAAATCTTTTAAGAACTAGCAATAGAAGGGAAATTCCACAATTTGATAATGAACATCTATAAAAAGCCTATAGGCAGTATCTTACTTAACATCATATGCTCATTTGGAATGCTTCTTTCCTTAGAGTGAGAATAGGGCAAAGAAATCACTGTTCACATTTCTATTTAATATTTCTCTAGAAGTCTAGGTTGCAAAAATGCAAGAAAAAAATTGGCAAACTGATGGCAAAGGAAGAAATACAACTGTGCTTATTTGCAGGTAACAAGTCATTTACACAGGAAATTCAAAGACATCTGCAAAATCACTACCAGAAGTAAAAAGGAAATTTGTCAAGATTGCTATTTATTTATTTATTTGAGTTAATTTATTTATTTTGAGAGAGAGAGAGAGCAACTGGAGAAAAGGCAGAGAGAGAGGGAGAAAGAGAGAGAATCCCAAGCAAGCTCTGCACCACCAGTGCAAAGCCCCATGTGGGGCTTGAACTCATGAACTCCAAGATCATGGCTTGAGCCGAAGTCAGATGCTTAACCGACTGAGCCACCCAGGCACCCTAAGGTTGTTATACATTTTTAAAAAAATCAATGACATTTCTTTGTAGTTATAGCAGGCAAGTGGAGCATGATTCTTTAAAAATTAGAATAACATTAAATACATATAAAAAAAACCCCTTGATCCCTAACTTACACCCAACATATATATTTATGCTATATGGATCATGGACTTATATGTACATGTTAAAACTGTAAAACCTATAGAGAAGAAAATACTGGAGAGTATCTTCAGGAACTATACATGCACAAAATTTGTAGAGTTCCACAATATACTAAACAGCACACTTTGCCAAAAGTAAAAGCTTCTGTTGATTAAAAAAATCCTAAGAAAATGAAAAGTCAAGTGACAGACTGACCCTCAATACATATATCTTACGAAGGATTTACAACCAGTATTTATGAAATCATCACAAAAATAATATAGTAAATAGTAATAGTAAATAGACAGTTCCATTAAAAATGGCTACAAGACTTGAAGAGAAACTTCGCAAAAGATATATGTATGTCCAAAATGGTGCTCAACATCAATAATCAGTAGGAAAATCCAAATAAAATCATAATGAAATTACAAAATGACATGGCATTTTACTCTCTGTAGAATAAAATTTAAAACAAAACCAACTTATTTACAAGGATGTGACTGGAACTCTTCCATACTACTGGAAGGTGTGTAAAATTGTACAATAACTTTGTAAAACTGCCTTGCAATTTCTTATGAATTTAAACATACATAAACATAACCAAAAGTTAAACATCTGCCTAAGACATAGCAAAAAGGTATTGGTTAAGTGTGTGCATGAGAAATGAAAATATTTTGTTCACAAAGTATGTCAACAAGAATGTTTATAGCAGCTTTCTTTATAATATACAAATTGTGGCATAGTCACACAATGGAGTATCATTCAGTAATATAAAATAATAAACTATGGATACATACAGCATATAGATTTATTTATATGTTTAGATTCCAGTGATATGAAGTTCCTGACCAGGCAAGTCTAACCTATGGTGATCAAATCAGAGTAGGATTTGGGATCTACATCTATGGGATATAGACTGATTGGAAGAGAGTATGAGAACATTTCCTGGGCTTAGGGAAATATCTAATATCTTGATTTGGGTGGTCTATTTGGTGTAATATTTCTATACGTTCTTTGAATTGTACAGTCAAAGTATGTGCATTTCATTCCATGTAAATTTTATCTCAATTTAAAAAATAAATGAAGAAAATGAAGTATTTTTTAAAGACAAAATATTTCTTTTTTTAAGTTTAAATTATGTTACTATTATCAGTCAAAAATATATTAAGCCCTATATCAGCTTTTTTTTTATGCCACACTCTCAAAGCAAGAAAGTATATTGTTTTTATTTTAAAAATATGCTCCACTTTACACTTGAGTATACACACGTAAGTCAATTTTGACCTTGAATTTCAAGCACTTTTATAAAACACTAGAAACTAGAAGCAGAAAATAAATCTATTAAGATGCTCATTTGCATTTAATCTTGTAAATCTTATATATTTATATATCTTATAAAAATTATTGATAGGTACTCGACTCTAGATAATTCTGTCTCAGGTTATATGTTATTTTTTCTTTGCTTGCTGTACATTCCTTGATATTTCCAATATCATGTTTGCTTTTGTATTAGCTTTTATTTCATTTCTTACAGTCAGAGTGTTTTGTACACTGGCTGATTCACTAGTTGGAAAACATCATAGGTTCCCAGGCTAATTGTGGAATGTTAGTTCATTGAGTACAGTTCAAGTTCAGAGTAAAAGAGGGTGGGATGTGAAGTTCAGAAGAATGCAAGATTATAAACACTCAAGTTCAACTCTAGGAAAGATTCTTATTTTTCTAATTGGTATTAAGAAATAAATAATCTTTGTTTTCTTTTTGCCTAACTTTGTAAGTTTTTTTTCTTGTCTCAAAGTGGCCAGATAATGTCGAACAAGTTTGATAATGTTGAACAAGTTTCTAAGTCTTTTTCAGCTGTACTCTTATCTCTAAATCAGTAAAAAATCTCTACATATTTAAAAGGTACAGTATGATGATGTTGACAAAATAAAACCAAATGTTTGTAAAATTATGGAGTTAATTTTAAAAGGTTGCAAATTGGGATAAGAGGTGATTCTTTACTTTTTTTTTTTTTTTGGAAGAATTTGGGTAGTTAACCCAGCTGAGATTTCTACATCCATCAGGAAAAGGACTGATTTGTAAAGCTGTCTTGGTAATTTCAGGATTTACAACTCCTAAAAAAATTAATTGTCTCAGTCTCTAAAATTATCAACTTTAGGACACAGTGGGAATCTTTGGAAAGGTCTGTGATCATATGGTTTCATGCAGAGAACAGAGGGGATTACTTGTAGTATATAGTACTCACAATTTATTCAAGCAGTCTTGGTTTTATAATGATTGATTTTAGTATCAGTTTTGTTCACACTGTCAACTTGCATGTAAAAAGGTAGTAATATGTTTGTAGAATTAACAAAAATATTCTGCAAGTATTATTGATTCTAATTCTCTAATATCACACATGGCTCAGAGGTGAAGTTATGGCTGACGTGTAGTAATGCTATGTTGCTCTGCAAGGGTAGTGGGAGGTCACATTGACAAATACAATGAGGAAAGAGGTATTGAAATAAAGAGAAAGAGTGTGTTAAGGGATCACATGAGGTGGTCCAACTCAGCGAAGAGTCTGGGAAATTATCAGAGACCTTTATATATGTAATGAGTCTTGAAGTTAACCAGGTGAAGGGAAGGGCAGAGAGGAAGGAGAGCGCTTTAGTTAAAGGAAACAACGTGGCCTTGGGCGGGAAAAGTAGACTGTCTCTCAGATTTACTGTCCTTCTGCTCTTCATTATTATTGCTTTTTAAATATATTTTGTTGTGGTAGGAACACGTAACATGAGGTCTATTTTCTCAATAAAATTTTAAGTGTACAATACAGTATTGTTAATTATAAGGACATGCTGTGCTTCAGATTTTCAGAACTTGTTCGTTATGCATAATTGAGTCTGCTTTCTATTTTTAACCTAATTTCTTCATTCCCCAATATCCCCTAAGTTCCATGCATAGGCACCCATAACCACCTCATCCATCTTTTGTTTTGAGGTGGGGATCTCTGACCCTTAACACCTGTTATCCTTGGCAGTGTTTTACTACTTGCCCTCTGGCGCCATGTGTCTGCTAACCATCTCAGCATGGAGGTCCTGATTCAAAGAGCGACCTGCCTAGGGAGGGCCAGGGGATGAGAGAGGCTGAAGCAGCAATGACCACGTGGTTCATAAAGTCCCTTAAATACGGTGATAAGGTGTTTGAAGTTTACCTACAAGGTTCTGGGAGCGACTGAAGTATTTCAGTTCCAAGAGAGACATTTTTATATTTATGCTACATAAAGATCATTGTAGGAGGGATGGATTGCAGGGGTCCAGTCTGATGGCAGGAAGGATAAGTACAAGGCCATTGTAATTATCCAGACAAGAAGTATTGAGGGCTTGAACTAAGGCTGCACCACTTGGGAATAGAGGGAAGAGGATAGATATTACATTATTTAGGCAGAATAGAGGAGCTCTAGTGACTGATTATTATTAACAAAGGAATTTTTCCATTTGTTTGATGAGTTCAGAGTGGCCATTTTGTTTCTGCTTTCATTCTTGGTTACATAACATAAGATTCAGGTTCTCAGTCACTAACAGCAATGTAGTTAAAAGAGCCTCGCGCATATCTTGGTATACTGTTTTGTGAATGTTAGCTCTAAAGCTGAAGGGGTAGAAGATTCCAATATTCTTATCACATGGTTGACTTTCTTTGGGAATAATACCATTCCCAGTCAACTGCAGCAGGAGATTGTCTGGTTTTAAGAACTTCAGAGAATCCAGATTCTGTTTTATGAAACTCTTTATATGAGTAAATGCAAGAACAGAATTTGTCTTTGAGAAGCACTGAACCTGCTTCTCAGCCTTTCTGGATGGTGAAGAGGTAGGCTGCTTGATTAGTACAAGGGGAATTTATTCACTTGACCCAGGCTCTTACTGCTTAGCTCAATACCTCTACTTTGTTCTGTTTTATCTGTATTAAAAATGTTTTTGAGGCTCTATTCAGAAAAGTTTAGTATGAATTTTATAGGAAGCATTTTTATCAGGGAGAGTAGTATTTACTTTTAAAAAATAATTTTTTAATGTTTATTCATTTTTGAGAGAGAGTGTGAGTGGGGAAGAATCTGAAGCAGGCTCCAGGCTCTGAACTGTCTGTCAGCACAGAGTCTGAAGATGGGCTCAAACCCATGAGCTGTGAGATTGCGACTTGCGCCAAAGTCAGATGCTTAATCGCCTAAGCCATCCAGGCACCCCAGGGAGAGTAGTATTTAAAATAAAATACTGGGCTCCTGTAGATGTCCTGATGTAATTTTTACTATGTTGTAAATGGTAAAGAGAGAGAGAGAGCGAGAGAGAGAGAGAAAGACTAACCCAAATCTTTCTACTAAGAAAATTCTCCTTTATAGACAAAATTTTAAAAGAGAAGTAGTATATATTATAAAAGATAGATTTTAGTTTTATGGTCAGGCACACTGCTGAAAGCAAAGCTAAAAAAAAATCCACAGGCATAAAGCCAGTTTCAAAAGTGGGAACCTACTGAGTTTCAACCTAACCCACTGACAATGCACTGCAGGTGGACACCACATGGGAGGATGAAAAAAATGTGATTGTGAGGGTCATGTTGACAGTTCCATGTCCATAATCTATTCCTCTTAAATTTGATCTGTGCATCTGGTACATATTTATGCATGTATTTTTGCTACAGGAGCTTAGAGTTCTTTAAGTAGGTCAAGAGTGTCTATGCTACAAAACCTCCTGTTGAGGAGAGCTGATGAGGCAGTGTGAGTGGCCTGGCAAATATTAGTGGCCTTGGATGCTGCAGGGCTCTATTAGAGTATTTGAGGTTGCTTGAGGGTACCCCCCTCTGAGAATGGGATTATTAGGGACTATACTTCAAAAAGGAGGCATATCCCACTTCCTATAAGTTGGAAAAGCCAAGGAAAGTTTCACTGATGCAGATTCCTTTGGGGATGGGAGTTGAAAACCACACTTTTAGTACCCAGCCAATGGTCCTCTGCCACTGCCGCCATAACAAGCCAAGAATAAATAATTTGATAATGCAGGATCCAGAGACACATAAACTGGGTAACTATTGTTGCTTGCAGTGTAGAATCAACTCTACTCAAGGGCATATTTCAGGGTTAGCCTCTTAGCCTGTTTAAATCACTTCTCAATAAGCATCTCATCCTAGGACCTTCTCAAAGCACGATTAACTGTCCATGTTTTCATCTGTGTGAATGGATGAAGAAGGCCCTTCAGGAGAGCTGCTACATTTCTTCTATTTCCTAGTGGAAGGTATGGTTTAGAATCTTAGGTCAGGAGATGTGGCTTGGGTTTAGAAAGTGTGACCCAGAGCAAGAGGAGTTTAGAGTGGTTCTTCAGCTCAGATGTGAGCACCATCTGAATTTCAGGGAGCAGCTGACCAGTCCAGTGTGCCTGACCATAAAACTAAAATCTATCTTTTATAATATATACTACTTCTCTTTTAAAATTTTGTCTATAAAGGAGAATTTTCTTAGTAGAAAGATTTGGGTTAGTCTCTCTCTCTCTCTCTCGCTCTCTCTCTCTCTTTACCATTTACAACATAGTAAAAATTACATCAGGACATCTATAGGAGCCCAGTATTTTATTTTAAACACTACTCTCCCTGGGGCGCCTGGATGGCTTAGTTGGTTAAGCATCTGACTTTGGCGCAAGTCGCAATCTCACAGCTCATGGGTTTGAGCCCATCTTCAGGCTCTGTGCTGACAGACAGTTCAGAGCCTGGAGCCTGCTTCAGATTCTTCCCCACTCACACTCTCTCTCAAAAATGAATAAACATTAAAAAATTATTTTTAATAGGCTTTTATTAATCATCTGTTATCTGTTGTAGAATTATGAAATACTGAGGGCTAGCTCAAAATAAAATTTACATCTATGCACCCAGTAGTCCCAGGTGGGCATATGAAGATGAATGTGTGGTGTAGCTGAGTCTCCGGGTTACTGGAACTTGAAAGATGCCTGGCAGAAGTGACTGGTGATTTCTGTCCTGCCTTAAGGAGTGTGAGCCCCATTCACACCTCAGGATGTATCAGTGACCTGTGAGCATCACCACAGCCAAGCTGTGGGGTAGGTGAAGTTGGGACTGGAGAGTATGTACCTGACATCATAAGATAGACCCACAGTCCTAGTGTCACCCCAGAGGCCATGAGCAAGCACCTCTAAAATGTCAGATGGTCCCTGAGATGCCACTAGAGGGCGCAGTATGGACATAACTATGAATTGCACTTAGGAGATGAGACTGATTCTTAGGTAATCAAAGGCTGAATTTGGAAGCTTTCTGAGGAAGTGAGAGAACTACTGAAAAACAGGATGACTGGGGAACCTAAAATGGAAAGTTCTTTGAGAGAAATAATAGTGATAACAGCTACCATTTATTGAGCACATACTAAGAGGCAGGTATGATTTAAGTGCATTTATGTCCTTGAATTCTTACACTCCACTTAATGAAGAGCTTTATTATTATCTTCAACAGATGAGGAAATGGAGACTTAGAGGAACTTGCCCACGGTCCTACAGCCTCTGCCTCTGTGTGGAGGAGCTGGTTTTTTTTTTTTTTAATTTTTTTAACGTTTATTTATTTTTGAGACAGAGAGATACAGAGCATGAACGGGGGAGGGTCAGAGAGAGAGGGAGACACAGAATCTGAAACAGGCTCCAGGCTCTGAGCGGTCAGCACAGAGCCCGTCGCTGGGCTCAAACTCACAGACTGCGAGATCATGACCTGAGCTGAAGTCAGATGCTTAGCCCACTGAGCCACCCAGGCGCCCCGAGGAGCTGGTTTTTAATCCAGGACTATCTGAATCTAAAGACCTCTTCACTTCTGTTCTTAAAACTTAACCCTGGTATGCTCTGTGAGGGAGGACTAAGGTTATCCCTGAAGGAGAGCAACAAAAAACAGCAGCCTAGATGCTGGGAAAGGTTTCAAAATTCATACAACTCTGAAATGTTTTTTAGCCCCTCCTCTTTCCGGTGATTTGAGCAAAAGGTTTAGGCTATGGAACTTTCGTGCTGAATCTGTGGTTACAGAATGGGTTTCAGTGGAACATTATCCATCCAGAAAAGGGGTCTTTGCTGGGAGAAAGACTCAGAACAACAACCTAAGAGATTTTGACTCTGATTTTCTTATCACTGGGTTCTCATAGATTCTGGCAGCATGCAGGCTATATATGTTAGTGAGTAAATTCTAGACTTGAGACATTAGAAGGTGTACTACCACATTCACCTGAGGGCCATTGCTGGAGGGCAGCATCTCAGGTCGAGATCTTAGAGGGCTTCCCTTGTGGTTGTGAGAATTCTGTGGTTGGGAACAGCAGAACCGTCCCACCGTGTTTCCTACTGTGAAGTGTCTGAAAGGGTTTGGTGGCTGGAATAGGGCATCAGTCAGAGATAAGGATTTTCTGGTTCAATTTCTGACACAGATAACATTGTCATACTGCACAGACTTGTTTTCTCCTTTGGTCAAGTTTTTACCAAGATACTTTTCCTTTTTGACTAAAAGAATTTGGCTCAGTTAAGACTACTAGCAACTTCTCTCAGTTATCCTGCGCCCCCCATGCCTCCAGCACACACTGATTCGGTGATAATAGAATGCTAAAATAACTTACGGTATAAGTAAAGCTCTACAAAGGAGATGGATAGGCACTTTACAACGCTGAAATGAAGGTTTTCTTTTTTATCAGTAATAACACTCAATGCTGATAGAAGTGTGGGGCATGGGAATGTATATATTAATAGTGGGGGTTATAATAGCAAGACCTTTGGGAGGATTACTTAGTACTATTTTTTTTTATTTATTTTTGAGAGAGAAAGCATGAACAGGGGAGGGGCAGAGACAGAGAGAGAGAGAATCCCAAGCAGGCTCTGCACTACCAGATCAGAGCCCAATGCAGGGCTTGAACTCACTAACTGTGAAATCATGACCTGAGCCAAAACCAAGAGTTGGACACTTAACCAGCTGAGCCACCCAGACACCCCAGTAGTATCTATTAAAATTAAAAATATTCATTCCCTAGGGCTCAGTTATTCCTCTTTTAGGAAATAACCTTTCATTTTTTTTTCCTTTTTACTTGTTCCTGATTTGAATGGGAATACTTCTAATGTTTCATTATTAAATAATAATTTTTGCTGAAATTTTCTTTTCCTTTTCTATCTGTCTGTCTAGTAATCACCAACTTTTTAAGGAATATCCTTCCATTCTTAGTTTCTATTATGAATCAAATTTGCATTTTATTCAATGCTTTTCCTGTATCTATTGTGATTGTCACACTTTCCCCACCTTGAATCTATTAAAGTAATGAGTTTTCATGATAGAATTTCTAATGACAAATCATTCCAGCACTTCTGGGGTAAACCAAATTGGTATAACACATCATTTTCATTAATTACTGAATTTAGCTTGCTAATAGTTGTTTCAGCATTTTGCATCAATATTCAGACATCAGATTAGCCTCTACTGTTCCTTCTTTATGTCTTTCTTTAGTTTTGGAATCAAGAGTGTAACTGTCATAAAAGGAGTTGAAAACTTCTGTTTTTTTATTTTTTCTGAAAAAGTTTGTATAATACTGGCATTTTCTGTTTCTTTTTTAAAAATGTTTATTCATTTTTGAGAGAAAGAGAGGGAGAAAGAGCACTCAAGCAAACAGGGGAGAGGCAGAGAGAGAGGGAGACACAGAATCCAAAGCAGGCTCCAGGCTCTGAGCTGTCAGTACAGAGCTCGATGCAGGGCTCTAACTCACGAACCGAGAGATCATGACCTGCGCCAAAGTCGGCCGCTTAACCGACTGAGCCACCCAGGGTGTCCTGGCATTATCTGTTTCTTGAATGTTTTAGTAGAACTTAATTACAAAACTATTTGATCCCAGTTGTTTTATTTTTCCCTTATGGTAAATTTTTATTTACTCTTTTAAGTTTTTGCTCAATTTATTTAATGATACGGGACTATTCAGACTTCTTTTTAAATATAAGACAGTCTTAAGAGACTCTTAAAAACTGAGAACAATCTGAGGGTTGATGGGGGGTGGGAGGGAGGGGAGGGTGGGTGATGGGTATAGAGGAGAGCACCTGTTGGAATGAGCACTGGGTGTTGTATGGAAACCAATTTGACAATAAATTTCATATTTAAAAAAATAAATAGATATAAGACAGTCTTGATAAAGTATAATTTTCTGTGAAGTTGCTTATTTTGTCTAAATTATAGGCTTGATTTTTAGTATTCTCTTTACTTTCGTTTCTATGTAGTAGTGTTGTCCACTTTCATTCTTAACGTTGTTTAGTTGTGATTCTTTCTCCCAATTAGCTCTAGAGAGGCAAGACCATGTAGCATTGGAAACAGATTATTCACAAAATAGTTTCTTTGTGGCAAAAGAATGAAAAGAGGAAAACACCCTAAGGCACTCATGAAAAATGCCCACCAATCCAAGGTACAATCTCTTGTACAAACTTGTATAAGAATAGCAAAATCCTTGTCCATTGATTAATTTTCTTTCCTTTTTATTTTATAATATTTAATTTTGCTTCCAATTTCCAAAAATGGTCTTTAAACACATACTATGTACCAGGAGTGTTGCTATGTGCTTCCACATGTCGATAAATACATGGTCCTGCCTATAGGGAATTCATCTAGGCAGGTCACAGAAAATAAGCAGGAACACTAGTGATGTAAGCACTGTAGATGTGTATTCAGGCCACATGGAAGCACTACTGTAGAGAGTCTACACCATGACTGGAGACAGGGATGAATCCCTACACAGTTCTGGGTGTGCACTATTCACCCTGAATTCTCTGCCGATGGCACCTCATGTAGCCTGTGTGAATATTGCTCTCTAGAGGTGGGTAATTAGATGACCTGGACTGAAATTAATCTTAGAATGAGCACAAAATGAGTACTAAAAAATGGATGGAAAAAAATCAGATGAAGGGATTAGATAGAGTAGAAAGACAAGCCACTTGAGGGATTTTGCAAACACAAAGCTTTCCACAGATGAGGAAAACCCTGGTCAGATCATGAAGGTCCTTATGTGCCATATTGAGTGAGTTTTGATTATAACCTCATGGTGAAGGGAAGATACTCAGGGACATTTAGTGTGGGGCTGACAGGGATCAGATTTACATATTAGGAGAATGGGTGTTGTGATTGGTGAGAAAGAAATATTTATGTTATTGCTTAGCCCAGAAGCAATTGTGATGATATAAATGAATACCCATGTGTCATAGAGAAGATGAAGGAGATGGGCAGAACCAGGAGGACTTACACTGCTCATCCTTAGACTTAGTTGAAGGTGACATCCTCAAAGCCTACAGTAGATGCTTGTGCTTGCCCTCTTATGGCATACTATACTTATACTTCATCAAATTGATAATAGTCTGTAGCACTAATCCATTTATATGGTAGTTTATTTAACCTCTGTTCTGCCAATAATCTGTAACTCTACAAAGGTAGAGTTATTTGATTTGCTCACTATTGTATCCCAAATGTGTTGTTCAGTACTGAAATAGAAGAGATGCAAAAGGAGAAAGGGTTGTTGAGTGAATAATGAATGAATTCAAAAGAGGCAAGATTGACAATTAGATTTCTAGCTTGAGAATCTGTGCCATTCACTTCATAGATAGTAGAGGACGACTTACAGGCTTATGAGAAGTGGAAGTTTGAACACGGTGAGCTTGAAGTATTTGTGGGTGAGTTTCTAGCAGACATTGTGTAGAAGGAACTGAAAACTTATGAAGGAGAGCTAAGCTGAAGACATTGACCTAACACCCACTGGTATGTAAGCATTGCTGAAGTTGTGGGAATAAACAGAGCTGGCTCAGAGAGAGCAGGTATGGTGAAAAGAAGATGGGGTGCCTGGACCAGAACCATGAGGATAATTGAAATTTAAAAGGAAGACAAGAGGCACCCTGAAGGAAACTTAGG
Source organism: Felis catus (assembly GCF_018350175.1). Lineage (NCBI taxonomy): Eukaryota > Metazoa > Chordata > Mammalia > Carnivora > Felidae > Felis > Felis catus. The sequence continues at coordinate 100,514,121 of NC_058371.1, read as the reverse complement.
TGCTCATTAAGAAGTAGAACAAAAAGTGATGTTACCATGGCAGAAGGAAGCATGTAGTCACATACTGCCAAGAAGTCTAAGATATGAACCAAAAAGTCTTCATTAGATTTGTGAACTAAGATCTTGGGAAGAACAATTTTAATTTTGTGAGCAAGGCCAGATTATCCTGGGTTGAGATGTAAGGGAGGGAGAGGAAATGGTGAGCATGTATGGCTTTTTTCTGGGCACACCTTTGTGCTCTAATAGGAATTGTGAATGCGTAGTGTCAGGAGATATATATATATATATATATATATATATATATATATATATATTGAGGACAAAAGACTCTTCAGAGTTTTCACAGCTAAATTGTGACTCACGTAACCTTGGTTAAGGATATTATGAAGTGCTTCTGTTGACTATTACATCCCGATTAGGACTTCACAATTTATGAATAAGAATTTGAAAATGGTTTTGAGGAGAATCACCAGATGGTTATTTGATCAGAAAGTAAGCCTTTGAAGATATTAAGTGGGAGAACTATCTCAAGCATGAGGAGTGCTGCTACTCAGAAGAGGTTGACTATTTGTGCTTTATCTCCCCTGGAAAGAGAAAGTGAAAAAGGACTTTGGTTGAAACATGAGGGATTTAATCTAGAAATCAAAATTTCCTGACACTGTGATTGTTCAAGCAGGTTGCAGAAGTTGCTATAAAATCTCTTCTTCGAGGTCTCAGAAAGTTAACATTAATAGTTTTGAAATAAGGCCTTGAAGAGTAAACATTGGTGAATTTGATTAATCCTTTCTGAGAGAGAATAGTTGGCCAATGGCTACAGTAGCTAAGGGACTGTCCGTGTACCTCCCTACAGCTGCGTGGTGAGTCTCCTGCCAACTAAATCAAGCTGATTTGACACAAAGTGGTTGTTTGTAAGCCCCTGAGAGCTCTTTCGGCATCTCAAACCCCAGAGCTGCTCACAGTATTTCCTGTGGGCTTCGAGTTTAGACCTCAGTAAACTTGAAAAATCCATCTGGCGTTGGCTGAGTCTAGAATTCAGGAATGTACGACAAAAGCAGAAGCAAAGTGAAAATCTCAGAGCACTATATGTCCGTGTGAAGTTTGGAGGCCTAAAACCCTCTTTATTTTTCTCTCACATTAAACTGAATGGATGAACAGCTCATTGTGGGTGGTTTGTGTGGTTTATATATTATTAGTCATCTTGCAGCATTGTGAGACCCAGGCCACTCCTACCACCAATTATGCGTGTGTGTGTGTGTGTGTGTGTGTGTGTGTGTGTGTGTGTAAAGAATATAAGCCAACCATACTATCTTCATTCAAACTCCGTTTTATTCTCTTAAAAATTTTTCTTTGTGTAGGAAACATTCTGTTGCTTTTGAAAGGAATGATTTCTTGAAATGTCTTTACAAAGGCATTTGAATTATATTTTAAAGTTTTCATTGGTATTATAATTATTGTGACTATAAAGAGCTCTGTGAAAATGTATTGACATAGATATTAAAGTCAGAACAGGAAAAAAGAGGGAGAAATTTTTACTTAATATATGCTTCATATGATGATGGTTCCTAAGTTTAAAATTGTGGTAAGCTTAGAAAGGATGTTGATTTTTTTTCTTGTACCTAATATAAATTGTTATTTAACCAGTAGTAAACAAGATAAGTAGTTATTTCCATGGCTAATTATGTTTATGTATTTATCTTTGTATATTTTCTACTCCATCTTCCTTTTTAGATTATGTGTTTAAATTAATTACCTTAGAACCTAAAACAGAGACAATACAGAAGTTATGCCCAGAGTAAAAATATAGGTTGCTTTTGAATAGAGTAATTAGCTACTAGATTCATTAATTCAGGGTATACTCATATAACTCATTCATTCTTTCACTTATTCATTTGGTGGCTACTCTGTACCATGAGTCATGCTTAGCACTGGGATGAATAACACATGTTGCATGCCTTCCAGAAGTTTGCAATCTGTTGAAGGGAAACAGGCATATGAAAAAAAAAAAAGAAAGGCAAATGTATAGTTAAACTGTTTGGGTTGAATGTGACAGAGACCCAACTTAAACTAGTTTAAGAAAAGTGGGAATTTATTCAGAATCCAGTGAAGTTAACAGCAAAGCATGAAAAGATAGGGATGCAGCCAAGCCTTGAGGACAACTGGCAGCAATAATTTATCCTAAGAGTGAGTTTGTCTCCTTCACCTCTGTGGTTTCTTTAGAGTAACACCTTCATCATCCCTCGTCACAGATCAGGTTTATTCTCTGTAGTGGTGAACTCACTATTGAAACTCTTAGCTACCAAGTCTATGATTTCTGCAAAGGAGAGGGATTCATTAACTTTCAAAGCTTCCATTTAAAAATATCTTGAGATGTTCTCCAGTCATCTTGGCCTAGACCAGGAGTCCAATTCTAGATCGGTCAAGTGTGGCTGTTGGAAGAGGGTCATGTAAGAATTTGGCTCCTCTTGAAACAGCTACATGGGTAGAGATTGGAAGAGCAATTCTGAAGAGTTCTGGACTGCCAAACTATATATATTCTGCTATGATACGTACCATGATAAAAGTCTGAACATATATCAGTGAGGGCATAAAATGGGGCTTACTCCACTTGGGAGAATCAGTTGACTCTTAGAGGGAAAAGGTGATACCTAAGCTTGGCTTTAGAACATATATAGTTAGTCCTCAGGCAGATTTTGGGATTGGGGTTGGGAGAATGGGGAAAGGGTGTAGGATTGCTGAAAAAGGAAGTCTGGAGAGGCAGGTTGGGCCAAAAGAGTGAAGATCTTCTATTTCATGTGCTTTCCTGTAGACAAATTCTGAAAAGGTATTTTTTGAAAGAAGTACCTAAAAGTTCCTTTAGTGTGTTTTCCAGCTAAGACAAGGAAACCATACACCTTGTTGTTTTTCTTCTCTAAGTGTAAAATATGTAACTTTCTTAAAAGTCTAGCATTTTGAAAGGTTTATACATTTATATTTAAAAGAAATATATGTAGGGGCACCTGGATGGCTCAGTTGGTTGAGCATCCAACTTCGGAACTTGTGTGTTCCCATGTCACATCAGGCTCTGTGCTGGCAGCTTAGAGCCTGGAGCCTGCTTAGGATTCTTTGTCTCTGTCTTTCTCTGTCCTTCCCCCACTAGCACTCTGTGTGTGTGTCTCTCTCAAAAATAAATAAACGTTCAAAAAATTAGAAAAAAAAGAAGTTTATATAAATTTGCATAGATTTTATAGAATATATTTGCATAGAAACTTTGTAATGTTGGTGTCTACTGCTAATGTTAGAAATGTGGCCTTGATACAAGTGTCTGACCTTTGGTGGAGAGAGGAGGAAGGATTCAAAATGGGCTAGAAGTTTGGGAAAGTGGGAAGCACAAGAGTTGGACCAAGATAGGGGCTAAAAAAGTGAGCTGAAGATAAAGATTCAGCTTTAAATTGTAAATGGAAGCCACTTCCTGGAAGAAGTGGTTCTAGGAACAGAAAAAAAATTGTTCTACATGTAGAGAGAAATTTTGAGTGGTGACAATTAATATGGGAGTATTTGTAAGCATATAAATTAATTTTAGAATTATATTATTTGAATCAATTGAAGTTGAGACCTGAAATTGACAGTCAATGATATTCAATTATTGCATTCATCCTAAGTTTTTTGACTTGGGTTTTGCAAATATTAATAACCGCTCAATTAGGCAGCAGTCATGAGGACAGAAGCCTTGTGTTTTTATGTTTTCAATATGGCTGCCTCACTGTTGAGTATGTAAAAAGATTGACTCACTGATTGATTTCTACTAATTTGACAAATACATCTTATAGGATATTGTAGATATGTACTTTAGTAAGATACAAAACTAAGTTTAACTCATCAAGATATTCTCTTAATAGTGGACTGATTCTTTACAATCAGTGCAGTGAATAACATAGTGTTTGATTAGATATTTGTTTCGGTTTGGGAAGATTTGCTTAAAGTGGAGCAGATTTCAGAATGACAAAACAAGTTTCCCTGGCAAGTTTGGTATCAAATGTTTTGTTTTGTTATACTTGATTATGTACTTTGGCTGCATAAACCAAACATATGTTCCAATCCAATTTAGTCTCTGTTCAGAATGATTTTCCTTATTTGTCCAAAAGTTTCAGAACTAATTTTTTTGCCCTTACTCTGAGCATTCAGCCTTCATGTATTTCAGGGACAACAGGCACCCCAGGGATTTGGGTTTGACTCATGGCTTTTATAGTTAAGAAGCAAGCCATGCTATTTTAGGTGGTTTTAGTGGTGGCAAGTTGGAACCATATACAGTGTAATTTGTTTTCTGACACAGGTGATAGAAAAGTCACTTAAGTTTCTATATGTCATAGTTTAACCAAGATGTTTCCTGTTCACTGTCTATGCTCTTGTTCTATTAGAACAAAATATGCTCCTTGTAATTTAGGAAATTACAAGGGTTTTAGTAGCTCTGAAGACATAATCTCATGTCTTTAATGTAAAAGTCTTTAGCGTATTCTATGCTTTGCTCAAGAACATAATGCTTTTAGAATCTCAGGCTATATATTTATTGAAATCAAAAAACAACCCAACCCAGTTCTTCCCCACTGTGATTCTCTTCCCTATGTGTTTCCTTTATTACTCATACAGAAAACTTCACTTCTGATCCTTCTGGTCACCGAATGGGAAAATTTTTTCCCCCACACCAATGAGCAGTTTTCTGTGACACCACCTGGGTGTCCTACAATTTGACACAATTCTAACACTATCTATGTGGACATAGTGTGAGATTTCATAGGTCAGGGGCTCAGTCCCACAAGGCTGCCCCTACCCCCTCACTTTCAGATGTTAGTTACAAGCCTAGGTTATCACCTGTGCTTCTGACCAACCAGCTATAAATCAAAGATTCCAGTGATCCCCTCTGTGGGCTTGATTAATTTGCTAGAGTAGCTTACAGAACTCAGGGAAAGACTTACATTTAACAGTCTATTAAAGGATATGACAACAGGTATAAATGAATAGTCAGACGAAGAGATACATAGGGTGGAGTCTGGAAGGGACCCAAGTGCAGGGAGCTTCTGTCCCTGTGGAGTGGGGATGTGACACTTTCTTGGTGTGGATGTGTCTGCCAACCTGGAAGCTCTCTGAACCTGGTACTTCTGGGTTTTATAGAGCCTTCATCACGTAATTAACTCCATTTTCAGTTCTTCTCCCTTCTCAAGAGAATGCGGGGTGGGGCTGAAAGTTCTAAACTTCTTATCATGGCTTGGTCTTTCCTGTAACCAGGAGCCCGCCCAGAGATGTCTCATTAGAGCAACAGATATTTCTATCTCCCAGGAAATTACTTGGGTTTCAGGATCAGGAACAAGGGTTAAAGACCAAATATTAGAACAAAATATGCTCCTTGTCATTTAGGAAATTACAAGGGTTTTAGTAGCTCTGTGCCATGAATGGGGGACAAAGATGAACATATATATTTTCTATTATCTCACACTTACTTCATACAGCCCCCTGGATTCAATTGTGTGAGATAGACAGTGAACAATCTTAGGTCAAAAATAATTTTCACAAGAGAATTATATTACAGGTTAAATTTATAAAACTATTTCAGGGAATAATATAATTTTGACAATAAGCTCAATGTTTTTTGCATGAATTCCATCTGCATTTGTTAAATTGTTTTCTCAATACCCCTGTTGGCTATGTGAATCATAGGATTCCCAATTATTTGATAAATGTAGAGTATGAAGTTTAATATATTTAGACTTGACAAAAGTTATCCAACAAGTGAGTCACAGTGAGAAATATCCAATACAAATATGCTATTCCCTTAAATTCAGATTAAGAAAAAAGAAATATGGGTTTAATATTTTCTCAATTATTTTAACATAGAGTCATAGTAGCATACTAATCACATATTAGAGTTAGACAGTTCCTAGAAAATTACCTGGTCCAAGTTTTTCTGTTTCAGATGAAGGAGGAAGACCTGATATGTGCCTATTCATTCATCCACCTAGTGACATCAGCCAGGCATATCGCAGAGAAGCCCTGTAATAGCTACCACAAGGACTCATAACCACAACTACCATCATCATTGCTATGTTGGTGTGTGTGCTACACAGTGTCCTAGTGTTTTATTTAATCCTTGCAATAATTTAATGAGTTACTTTTGCATCCCTGTTGAACGGGAAAAAAAGAGGGGGAATTCGAGGGGGAATTCACTTTTCAGCTAAGTGATAAAAGAACTCTGACCTCACATCTCCCTGACTTCAAAACCCAAAGTCTCTTTTCAGCTGTTTTACCATTAAACACTGGTGCCATGGTAAACCAGTTGTCAAATATGGAAGGTTTAAAGCAAGTCTGTGACAAGATCAATGCAGAAGTTTTGGTGGGATAATAAAACCAGGTGTGTGATTCTAGTAGGTAAGAGACTATTTCATATCTGGTGGAGTTCCTTTGAATGGAGAATGTAGATCTCATACTTTACTAAGTGGACCTCTCTAATTATCCCAATGCTTGTCCAAAGAATCTTTCTCCTTTTCTTTCCTGCCATTAACCCAGATTTAGAAGGAAGTTGGAAGAGATATGTAAATGAATAAAAATAACCCAGGAAGCTTTGTGCTGATTAAAAAAATATTTTTGTCCCGATTTGGAAATAGTTATTGGGTAAATTATTTCTGACTTCATAAAGCTCATGTTCTTGTGTGTGTGTGTGTGTGTGTGTGTGTGTGCACGTGCATGTGTGCAGTAGGATGTGTATTAACAAAGAGCTTTATTTGACCATAAATAACTTTCCACAGCAGTAGCTTCTTACATGAATGAACACATTTGGAGAATACGGATTACTATTTAGATGTTTTTTTTTAATTCAATAAGTTCCTACTAAATTCAGAGACTGAGAATTTGATCCCAGAAGATTGATCAAAGGCCTTGTATTACTAAAATGGCTGTTTTCATAAAGGTGTTTTCAAAGATCTCTAAAGCTCTATAAACACTTCATTTTTGTACATGTTATAACTGTCTGCTGAAGAATTCATCCTGTAGAAGGCTTAAAATCTCCAGACTGGGTGAGAAAAGTGAAATAGGATATGGTATGAGAGTAGATGGTCAAATAAGGGAGAGGAAAATACTCCCTATTTTTCTTCTTCTTGGAAATAAATATACAGGAAACTCTTACAATGGCAGCCTTTTTCTTTTCTTTTTTTCTCTTCTCTTCTCTTCTCTTCTCTTCTCTTCTCTTCTCTTCTCTTCTTCTCTTCCCTGCCCTTCTCCTCTCCTCTCCTCTCCTCTCCTCTCCTCTCCTCTCCTCTCCTCTCCTCTCTTCTCTTCTCTTCTTCTCTTCTCTCCCCTTCTCTCCCCTCCCTCTCCCCTCCCCTCCCTTTCCTCTCCTCTCCCCTCCCTTTCCCTCCCTTCTTTCCCCTTTCCCTCTCTTCCTTTCCCTTCCCTCTCTTCCCCTCTCTCCTCCCCTCCCCTCCCTCTCCTCTCCTCTCTTCTCCTCTCCTCTCCTCTCCTCTCCCCTTTCCTTTCCTTTCCTTTCCTTTCCTTTCCTTTCCTTTTTCCTTTTTTAAAGCTATGGATGCATTAAAAAACAAACAAAAATAAACACAAACTGCATCTGGAAGCATTTTGAGCTAGGGCATTGTAAAAATGTGTCAGATGATATATTGGGAAAAGAGTTGGTTTAAAGTAACACTAAAATTCAAAATGAGATTGTTTATGTCTCTGTTGTATGTCTGGAGAAAAAATTTCACTGCCATTAACAAGGTTGTTTTCCACAAAGCCCTCAGGGATCTAGTGCCTCTTAGCTTGGTGTTTTGCCACATATGACATCTTTTTTTAAGGTCACCCTATGATCCAAGAAGGCTGCTTCAGCTCCAGCCATCATATTCCTTTTCAAGTAGCAGGAAGAAGGAGAAAGAAGAAGATATATCTATCCTCTCCCTTTAAGATTATTTACCATAATTTGCTCACACGTATCACTTCTATTTATACCCCTCGGGTCAGAATTTAGAAAATGGCTATACCTAAATGAAAAGACACTGGGAAAAAAGTCTTTATTTCAGGTGGTCAAATACCTAACTAGCTTAGGAATTCTATGACCATAGGAAGCAAAATAAAATAAAATAAAATATAAGTAAAAAAGATAGTGAGGGACAACTATAGCAGTTTCTGCCACAGATGACTCTCACTCTGTTCTCTGCCCCAAGTCCCACATGTAAATGATTTTAAATCCAGAATGAGCATGCCTTCCGTGAAATCTGTTCTTTCCAACTTGTTTCTGAGATGCAAAAACACCTTTTAATGCCCTGAGATATATGGTGGGCAGAAGCTGGTATTAAAAAAAGATGAATGCCGAATGGGTTTGCCGTTTGCTCTGGGTCCCACTAAAATTTCACAGAAACAGTAGCATCATCTCTGCATGACCTGTTCGCTTCATAAGGATGCCTTTAAAGTTGCAAAACAATTCAGGCTCCTTCAGGCACCTGGAATGTTCTTGCGCCATTGCCTGACTCACTTTAAATTGAGAAACAGTTGGGACCTGGGACTGCAAATCCTGCTGCCTGACCTCCGGAGGATTTTCCTTTCTGGAGTTTTAATAGGTGTCATCAGCCTAGTAGGGGAGTCTCTTGGCAAACCTGAGGCTTTCTCCCTCCAGAAGCTCACTGATCCTGCCTCTGTGAAAGGGCCAAATTTGTCAGTGGGAAAAGAATTTTAAGAAGTATCATGAAGTAAACTGTTTTGCCACGGACTGAATATTGACCCTCAGTAATAAAAACTTCTTACATTTTCAACCATGGCATTAAACCATCTCTTTAAATAATTAGCAAGTGGAGAGACAAGAGGTAGGAATTCACTTAGCTCTTTGAAAAGGAAAACTTTATTAGACTTGGGCACACTGGGAAAGAGTGAATCAAATCAAGGCACATTTAACTTTTCATGCTTGAATACTGAGAGTAGTTTTCAAAGGTCTTATATGTGAACACAATAGCAGTGTTGCAGTTGTGTGTCTGTCCGTGTAGCTGAGATTTATTGTTAGGCACTTTTCAAGTCAAATATTTATTCCTACTAGAGAGTAACACTGTTCTTCAATTATTTCTTTTTCTCAGTCTCTTCCCTCACCCGCTTTAGAAATGATCCAAATGTTCCACTCACTGAGTGTGGGAAGACACAGAGCAGCAGGAGGGAAAGAACAACAGAAACTCAGTGAAGGCCATTGGGAACCTCTGCCAAGAAGCATTTTGAAGAGGTTAATAATGCTCAAATAATAGTGCTTTTAAGTTGCCTTTACCTTGAAAACATCCAGCTACTGTGTGGAGTTTAAATTATCTACCTAATAGCAGCAATTCAAATTTTAATTGCCTACTCTTATATATAGAAATATTTGGTTGGACCAAGTTCTCAAACGTTGGTCAGTTTTCTGGGTTTTAAAAGGTGTCACTCATTACACCACGTGGAGCCTCCGTTCTTTGTCCTTTCCGGCCATAGTTATATCGGCTTCCAAATTCAGCACTGTGACAACATTCCAGTAGAGTATCCAAAGTTGTTTTTACAGTCTGACGGAGAAGAAAAGAAAACGTATTGGGTAAAGTATGAGAGAGTTTCTCTTTCTCCTAAACTTCCTCCCACCAGAAAGAAACAAAATTAAAAACAAAGCAACCAGAAAATAAATGTGTGTCTGGGAATCCAGGGATTAATTTCCTCATAATATACCTGTTTCAGCAAATACTTGCAGAAGTGTTTGCCTGTTCCTCAGATGTCATAGCTTTCCTTTGGTCTCTCTTGGTGGATCCAGTTTCTCAGCAGTATGATGTATTCCTTGTTGTTTCTAGTATTTTCAGTGGACAAGAATCATCTGGTACATAATCCATGACTGGGCTGGAGGCTGAGTGCAGCTGGCCACAGCTGTGCTAGAGTAGCCTGAGAACTGAACTGTTCATATAAGGTGGTTTAAGAAGGTATTTGCAAGTGGAGCAGAAAATGGGCTCTGTGCCAAGCTCAACTGCTGACGGGGGTTAGTCTCTCAAGGAATCACACTGGTCGTTGGTGGTCACAAAGATGGAGCTGAACATAAAGCGGAGAATTCACTACCCCTGAGCTTGTTGCATGGCTAATTTCAACCTCTCTGTGGTCACGTGGATGTTCCTAATGTAGTGAAAGGCCATGCCCTTTTCTTTCCTGCCTTCTAAGGCTTTTCACCACAAATTCCTCTTTGGAGAAATTTTAGCAGTGACGCCATATTTTCATTAATAATGGAGTGCATATATAGGGACTTGTAAAGGATGCAAACTCATGCCAAATTGTCACTCTGGGGCAGCAGAAGATCAGGAATAATGAAAGTGAACAGGACAAAGAATATGAATTGGCAGGAGGGGGCTGGTTTGCTTTAGTTTCAGACAGACTAAGGGAAGGATTTTGATTTCATACAGTAAGGTAGTCCTGGATGTCATGGGTTAGCATGCAAAATGATGAAGTCTAGACAATAAGCATCAAGAGCAAGAAGTTTTCATTCCTGAGACATCAAAAGATGTGGGGCTCTAGAAGACATGGATGTGGGGCTTCTAGGCTCTGGAAGACATGGTGGAGCCCACACAGAGGAGACACTGAGACAGGCTTTTGGCAAAACAGAGGATGTTTTTATGTTTTCCATATATGTACTTCTGACTACCTATGGGTGCTCATTGCCAAAGGGAGACTCATGGGCTGTCCCCTCCTGACTTAGCAATGCCAGAGGTAGTCAACCTTCTGGGAACAACACACATATCTACCTAAAATTGGTCATGGCTCTATGATCATCACTTATTTTGAAAATGCACTGCCAAATGAAGTTACTTTAGAACTTTATTTAAATTTTTCTCCCAGTATAAGCAGGAGATAATTTTAAATCATTTTCAAAATTCAAAGAAGTCATTAAATTAAACATTGTTACCTTACCCACTGCTTCTTTTGTGATTGAATAAGAAAGCTTAATATTGAAAATGAAGGGCCAAAATATTAGAGGACTTTCTATTAAGTTTAATGTCTTCTGTGGTATTGTTACATAGCATTTTCATGAGACAGCTAAGTAGATCATGCACAATTGGCAGGTAAAACAAAATAGTAACAAGACATAGTGAAGGAACGAGTCATGAAGATAAAGGGTACCTAAGGCTGACATTTCTTGATGGCATTAATGAGGACAGTGTAGCTTCAGGTAGATCTTTTAAACCAAATTGGTAGATCTGGGCTATGTTGTATGTGTGTTGGCAGATGGGGTGCAGTCCCTACTCTCTATCTCTCTGTCTCTATGTCTCTGTCTCTCTTTCTATCTCATCTTTTCCTTACTCCCACTTTCTTTATCCAAAATTTTCAGGGTTGTTGACAAATGAATATAATGGATATGAGAGGAAGCTTGTCCTGTGGTTCTGGGGGGCCCAAGGAAAGGATTAGCAATCCAGGCCTGACTTTTAGCATCTCTTCTGAGTAAGTGAAAGCCAACAGGAGTAAGGGCTGAGGCCACCCCCTCGCAATGGCTGTCAGTAGGGGTCAGGGCTTTGAAAGCTTAGGCCAAGGATTTCCTCTCAGTATGTCTCACGGACATGCATATATTCACATTGTATGGACTGAGCATGCTGTTCATTGAGCAGCAGTATTTTTATTGCTTCACTATACTTAACCCTCTGCTTCCACCAAAGAGCCATTTAACTTTCCTTTTTTGCTTCAAAAATTATGAGTTTCATTTATTTTTAAAAAACAAGTACTCATTGATTGCTTCTGTGTGCATTGTACCAAACACTGAACTGTGGCAGTAGGAAGAATTTAAGACACGATCCTTGTCCAGTGAATGTCCTTACACATACAATCACATCAAGGTCTGTATAGTAGTTTAAGAGCTGTGGAAGAAGTAATTACAGTAGAGCTAGAGTTAGGGAAGTTAGAAAGACAAGTTTTCATGAGAACGAAACATTATACAGACTAAGTTTTCATGGACTCTGGTGCCTGATTTTTTTTTTAAATGCGCCTTTCCTGATATTATTGCAAGTCTTAGGGACATAGGCATGGCTTAGTGTATGCTCTTGTGGTTGATATACATACTTATTTCTTCACCACTGTTGTTTTCTCTTCATTTCACAAGGACACCAAAACTAGTGAGAAAAGGCCAATGAGGAAATTCTTGGGGGAAAAATCCCACATCTAATATTTTCATTTCTAATGAGAAAACCCAAAGGGAAAAAAGGTACTCGATACACAGAAGATGCTGGCAAAATATTTTACTAGGATGTGGTTTTGATCAGGTTACCATTTCTTCTGGGATAGAATGTGTTTTGTTATACTTTTTAAATCATTTTTTGATCTCCCTTGCACGTTCTCCATTATGGGCTCTTTCCTACTCATTGAAAAATTATGCAGAAATACATAGTACATGCTATTCTATATTCACATTAGGCTAGCTTGGAGAGTTTTAGGGAGAACACATGCAATTCTTCCACTAGGCTTAGCTGTGTTAAATCAGAGAAAGTATTTTTCCTTGTCCCCAAATGTGGGTCTAGAGGCTAGAGCCCTGACTGTTGGCATGTCACCAGCTTTCATGGCTTGCATAGTTCTTAGAAATGAAAGAAATACATTTTTGCAGTCACATGAGTCAAACATGAGACTTAGTTTTATTCCTTATTTGGGGACCACTTGACAGTTTTTTTCATTCTAGGTGATGTGGCTGGCTCAGATACATTGCCAATACATTCATTTTACGAGTGAGCTCTCATCCTCACTTCTCTCCCAAAATATAAAATGAACATGACAAAATTATGTGACAGTTGCTATAGGCAACAATATTCTATTTATCTTTGCAATTGAAAGGCTCATCAAAGAATTTTGTCCAGGTATTTTTGTCACTTGGAGCAGTTATGTTGAATGTCCCTTAGCTTTGGTTTTGGTTTTGTAACGTAACACATAGCCAAGGTGTCAATACAGTGCCTATGTGGAGTCCAGATATCATTCTGCCATAATGACTATAACATGGTGTGAATGTTGAAACCAGAAAGTTCATTTTTGAAGTCTGAAAGCAGCTGAGAACAGATGAGGGTAACAGAGCAAAGCTTGCTTCCAGCCTTGGCTATTTCTACTGCCAGGACATTCTTCTCCCATTACTTCATATGGACCAGATAGGAACTAAGGTGCTCTGCAGATATCCCCATGATTCCTGCTAATAAAAAGAGTAGGGGATCAGCTTACACAGTGCAACCATGGATCACCTGCTAAAAACTTGCTGGTGATGTTCAGCTCTCTAGATTATAGCAGCTTCCCAAACTTTACTGTGTCTGCAAATCCTTGGAGATTTAGTGTATCCAAGGTGGAGGGAGCCCAGATAATCTACACGTTTAACAAGCTCCCGGGAGATGGTGATATTGCCGGTTTGTGGACCACACCTGGGTACCATGAAATAGGGCATGATGCTGAAGTGGCCTAGCTGTCAGGTCTAATGGCAATATCAGCAAGCTTATTTCTGATCTGTGGGATTGACTGCATTCTGAATCTTAGTTTACCTCCTTTTAAGTATTTGTTGTTGGTCAAGAGAAGGATCTGGTGTTGATAGAGGGTATAGAGGGCTAGAGGGTATATGGAAAGGTCTCAGAGTATGGGATAGCCTTCAGACTCCCATAATTCTGTAGGCCCTACTGGTTAGAGAGCTATTTGTATTAACAAACGGTCCCTTTCGTATGCTAGATCTTAGTTTAAATTAGTTTCATTAGCTGGTCTATTCCTAACTGGGAGTTGGGTTACTAAGGGAAGCCTGAGATAAAAATAAGAGTTTTGGGACTTCTATAGGAAAAACAATCTTGTGTGTTTCCTTTACTGTCACGCTACTACCACATTTGACTTCTGACACTTCCAGTTACCAAATGTGTGTTTCCCCCCGACACCAGCAATTCTCTTAGACCAGCTGAGAGTCCTACAATTCAGCTCAATTCTGACATCATTTACCCGGAGATGGTGTCAGATCCCGCAGGTTCAGAGCTGGTCCCATAAGACTGACTACCCCCCCCCCCCTTTCAGGTGCTAATCCCAAGTCCCAAGTTATCACTTGTACTTCTGATTGACCAGCTATAAGTCACGGTTCCCTGATTTTTTTCTCTTTGCGTTTGATAATTTGTGAGAATGACTCACAGAACTCAGGGAAACACACTTACTGGTTTATTATAAAAGGTTATGATAAAGGACACAGATGAACAACCAGATGGAAGAGATGCTTAGGGCAAGGCACAGAGAAAGGATGAGGTTTTGTATCCTCAACAGGCAAACCACCATCCCAGTCCTCCGTGTGTTCAGCAACCTGGAAGCTCTCTGAACCCAATACTTTGGGGATTTTTATAAAGGCTTCATCATATAAATGATAAATCATGATCATTCATCATGGTCAATCTGCAAATTAATCTCTAGTCCCTTACCCTCTCCTGGAGGATGGGAAGTGGATGAAATTTCTAGGTTTCTAATAATAATGGCTTGGTCTTTCTGGTGACTAGTCCCTGACTTGAAGATATTCAGGAGCCCACCAAGAGTCACCTCATTAGCACAAAAGACATGCCCATCACCCAGAAAATTACAAGAGATTTAGGAGCTCTGGGTCAGGAACCAGGGCCAAAGACAAACAGACTAACGACAACAACAAAATGCTCTTAGTGCTCTTGTCACTTAGGAAATCATAAAAATTTTAGGAGCTCTGTGCCAGTAACTAGGGATATAAACATTTTTTCCTATTATTTCACAGAACTGGAAACAATGAAGAAAGGTAATTTTGGGGTATGTGGCATTTCAGAGAATAGTTGATCTGCAAGAGGCAATGGACAGTCCAGGAGACAATAGGAGTCTGTGCTGATTGGCCTGATGGAGACTGAGATGACATCACTAATGACCAACTCAAAATGCATATTTCATTGATCATGAACTAACTGTATCATCTTCTTTTATAAGAAACAATGTAATAAAAAAAACACACTCTGATAAGACATTCTTCCCCTTTCTTTTCAGGTGGATTCCTCCTGGTTTGGCAGCCAAGAAAAGATTTATTTCAGTGTTTACACCTGCTGGAAAATTGGGAATTCCAGAAATCTCACAGTGTCCAGACCAGTTTTCTTTACCAATCTGGGATGCAGCACCCTCTTTTGAAAAACAGAGATCAGTTCTTAGACTTTGTACATTTATACTAGTTTTACTTCATTGGTACCAGGGTGACTTGAATTCTTGAAAAGGATGCAGTTTCCTAGAAACTTTTAGAAGAAAAGCATTAAAATAAAAGTTGACCATTGAATGGCTGGGATTTTCTGCATCAATGGATCTAGTGCACTTAATGGCCATTGAACTGTTCCAACTGAACCATATTCTTTCATTTCAAATAAGTTGATTTTTTAAACAGTAAATTGTGAGAATGAGAAATTTTGAAGGGGCAGTGGCAAAATTGTAGGTGAGATGTGCTTATTTATCATAACTTATTATGTTTAATCAAAATTACATTAGTACCCAACTTTCTTAGGATTAAAGACCAAGTAATATAATGAAATAAGAATTGGGAAATCAGGACCCTGATCACTATTTGAATTTCTACCATTTTATTACATCAGATATATCACAAACTTTATCTAATGTTTGGTGAATGTGGTCCATGATCCCTAGTAACTGTGCTTTAATAATAATGATTTAATAGTAACACTTACCATTTATTGAAGATAAACTATATGCTTAATTACAATCTTAACTCATTAATGACTTTCTAAATAGACTTTCCCCTATAAACCGATTATAATAATGGTCACTTGTTATAGCCCATATGTCTATAGTCCTTTATATTTACAAGGCATATTCTATATATTTTTTCATTAACCTATTCAGTTCTTTATTAAAAAAAATTTTTTTTTACATATATTTATTTTTGAGAGACAGAACATGAGTGGGGGAGGGGTAGAGAGAAGGAGACACAGAATCCGAAGCAGGCTTCAGGCTCCAAGCTCTCAGCACAGAGCCTGACGTGGGGCTTGAACTCACAAACTGTGAGATCATTACCTGGCCGAAGTCAGACGCTCAACTGACTGAGCCACCCAGGCGCCCCAGTTCTTTATTAATTCTAATTTCTTTTGTTTTTTTTTAATTTTTTTCAATGTTTTTTATTTATTTTTGGGACAGAGAGAGACAGAGCATGAACGGGGGAGGGGCAGAGAGAGAGGGAGACACAGAATCGGAAACAGGCTCCAGGCTCCGAGCCATCAGCCCAGAGCCTGATGCGGGGCTCGAACTCACGGACCGCAAGATTGTGACCTGGCTGAAATCGGACGCTTAACCGACTGCGCCACCCAGGCGCCCCAATTCTAATTTCTTGAAACAAGATTTTGCTGGGATGTCATGGAGTATTGTGACTATGAATGAAATCTTCCTTATTTGTGGGGTGGAGAGAATGTGAAGAGAGCATTGTCTTTCTTTTCTCTCAAATTCCAACTGTAAAGAGTGAGACAGAGGTGTCAGTGTGGGGCTACTGACCTGAAGATTCTCATCAACAGCATTGGCTGTACAAACCTGGTGCTACAGTTTCCATGAACATTTTTCCCATTTCTATTTTGCTTATAGACTTAAGTCTTTCCCTTCCACATTGTACTTTCATTTTGTCTTTTTAAATTTGATTAAGTCATGTTGGTTTAGACATTCTGGTGGTTTACTTACTCTTAACAGTGACTTTGGCCAGTCTTTAAAAACTCTTCTAATGCTGAAGACAAATGCAGTTACAACTGAGATGATTAATGGTAGAATGTTTCACTTAAGTAGGCCTGGTAGATATCTGTTATTGAGAATTTAATAAAATTATCTGTAATCATGTTGGCAAAGTTGTTTCCTAGGGCCATCTGCTTAGTCATTAAAATTATTTTTAAAGATATATCAAACCAGATGGTTTTCAAGTAGGATTTGACTTGTCCTATTTTTTTCAACTCTAAGGTGTATTTTTTTATTACCTGTGTACCCCATCATCCTAGGATAGGATCCCTCAGAATAAAGGTATCTCCTTTACTAAACCATTCTGCCTATTTTTCTATTTGTAACAAGAAAATATAACCATTTTTATTAGAATATTAAATGAGTAATCAATTTATACTGCCTGCATAGACAATGTTTAGGTATGGGCAGGAATCAAAGAAGAGAAATGCTCCTGCGTTCATGGTGATTAATATCATTCATGATGTTATATTTTCTTAAACTTTATTTTCTCCGATACAAAACAAGGTGGATACTATTATGGTGATGTGAAGAGGAAAGTAACAACATTGGTATTCCCCCCCCGCCCCTTGGCCCATTGGAGGTTTCCAGAGAGCCACAAAGGCAAGGAAGACAACTCAAGATGCACACAATGGTGTTCTTATTTCTTCTTTAACAGGCCAACTTGAACAGGGCACTGGGTAAGCGTGTACCAGCATTCCTGGTCCATAGTTTCTTTAATGCCAACCACTTATTACAGTGGACAAGGCAATTTGGATAGGCAGCTGCATGATATATTGCCATGCTGACTCAGTCAGGGACTGCAGGAAAAACAAGAGTTCTGAGGTGTCCCAGAAGTTCTCAGACATGCATGGATTTTGATGGTTTAATTTACATATTTGTGCATAACCATAAAACATTCCTTCCTGTGTTCTTACTCAAGATTCCACCCAAATTCCTGTCTGTTACCTCCCTTGGGGCTATCTTAGGGAGTGACCTTTCCAGGAACCTCAGTGGGATCACACTGTGGGATCCTTTCATTATCATGTGATTATAAAATGGGAAGCCAAGTGGTCCCTTTACACCTGTGATGACATTTGGTCTTCAGTTCAACTCTGTGCTTCTCACTGCCCTTGTACCTTTGATTCTCGTTTTTTAGAGAGGTGCATCTTTCTTAGAAGAGTTTTTAGTTTTATTTTTTGTTTCTTTTTAAAATTTTTGTTTAATGTTTATTTATTTTTGAGACAGAGAGAGACAGAGCATGAATGGGGGAGGGGCAGAGAGAGAGGAAGACACAGAATCGGAAGCAGGCTCCAGGCTCTGAGCCATCAGCCCAGAGCCTGATGCGGGGCTCGAACTCACCAACCGTGAGATCGTGACCTGAGCTGAAGTCGGACGCTCAACCGACTGGGCCACCCAGGCACCCCTATTTTTTGTTTCTAAAGTATTATGACATCTACTTTTTATTATATTTTATTCTCCATCAATGTCACTTAACAACAAATCTGAAAAATTAATGTATGCTTATATATTTAATTTCAGTGTCTTTTATTCCTTTTATGTATATTAATAGAAAAGATAGGTGAACTAAGAATGGAGCTAGGGAATAAAGATAGGACATAAGGAATTTTTTAAAATATTTTTTTAATGTTTATTTATTTTTGAGAGAGAGAGCATATGCGGGGGAGGGGCAGAGAGAGTGGGAGACACAGAATCTGAAGCAGACTTCAGGCTCAAAGCTGTCAGCACAGAACCCGATGCTGGGCTCAAACTCATGAACTGTGAGATCATGACCTGAACTTCGCGAAGTTGGATGCTCAATTGACTGAGCCACCCAGGTGCCTTGGACATAGGGAATTTTTAATATGAGAAGGATTTTATAGAAAAGAAACTTGAAAGAAGAATACCAGAATAAAGGTGGGGAGTGGAATTTGTGATCAACCAACAATGTATGTGTATGTGTCTGTGTGTCTGTATCTGGCAGTGGTTGAGGGTCACTGGACATACAGAAAAATGGTAGAGCATCTCTTGGACCCATGGTTAGCTTGCTTAAGGGAATTTCTTTTTTATTTTCCTCTTCAGATGGATAACTTTATCCTAATGCCTTTTCTGGAACAAAACAATAGGAAGGACCTGAATAAAAAAAGTGAAAAAAGATCCCAAAGAAAGAGCCTATATGTTGGAGGGACATTGTTTGTTTGATAGTAATGGAGAGCTAAGGCTCAGAGAATACATTCTTTAGAAAATTGTTTCTGTTCTCACCTAGTCCATGCTCAGGACCACCACAAAAATGGGGTAGTAATTTACATATCTAGTGAAAGTTTTTTTAAAAAAGCAGACCAAAGATTGGTGAAAGTGTAGATGTGTAGATCAGTGGGACAGAATAGAGGGTCCACGAACAGACACACATGTAAGTGATCAATTGAGTTTTGACAAAGGTGTAAAAGCAGTTCCATGTAGAGCAAGTGGATATAGTAGGTAAATAAATAGGTATATGTATATCTGTATGTGCTGGAACAATTGTGCTTTCATATGTAGAAATTAATCTTGATCCATGCTTTGTACCATATAAAAAATTCAATAAAAATGGATCATAGAACATAAAGTGAAATAAAAAACTACAAAAATGTTGAAGAAGGTAGAAGAAAATCTTTGTGACCTTGAGTTACACAAAGATTTCTTAGATGCAACATCAAAAGCATAATACTTGAAAAAATATTGATAACCAGCTTCATTAAAATTAAATACTTCTGATCTTCAAAAAAAGCTTTTAAAATAATGAAAATAAATAATAAGAAAAATATTTACAAAACGCATATCTGATAAAGAACTTTTATCCAGAAGATACAAAGAATTCATACATAAAGAATTCTCTAACTCAATAATAAGAAAATAAACAATCCAACTAAATAAAGTGGGCAAAATATTTATTTATTTCTTCATATTTTATTTTAATTTCAGTGTAGTTAACATACAGTGTTACATTAGTTTCAGGTGTACATTGTAGTGATTCAACAATTATACGTATTACTCAGTGTTCAACATGGTAAGTGTATTCTTAATCCATTTCACCTATTTCACCCATCTTCCCATACACCTTTCCTCTGGTGCCATCTGTTCTCTATAGTTAAGAGTCTGTTTTCTGGTTTGTCTTTTTTTCCCCTTTGTTCATTTGTTTTGGTTCTTAAATTTTACATGTGGGTGAAATCATACGGTATTTACCTTTCTGAATTAATTTCATTTAGCATTACTCTAAATCCATCCATGCTGTTGCAAATGGCAATATTTCATTCTTTTTTATGGCTGAATAATATTCCAGTGTGTGTGTGTGTGTGTGTGTGTGTGTGTGTGTGTGTGCATGTGTGTATACCACATCTTCTTTATCCATTCATCTCTCAGTGGACACTTAGACTGCTTCCATAATTTGGCTATTGTAAATAATGATGCAACGGACATAAGGGTGCATATATCTTTTCAAATTAGTGTTCTCATATTCTTTGGGCAAATACCCACTAGTGCAACTACTGGATCAGAGGGTGGTTCCATTTTTAATTTTTTGAGGAACCTCCAAACTGTTTTCCACAGTGGCTGCAGAGTTTGCATTCCCACTAACAGCATACGAGGATTCTTTTTCCTCCATATCCTCGTCAATACCTGTTGTTTCTTGTGTTTTTAATTTTAGCCATTCTGACAGGTGTGAGGTAACATCTTATTGAAGTTTTGATTTGCATTTATCTGATGATGAATTGAGCACCTTTTCATGTGTCTGTTGACCTTCTGTATGTCTTCTTTGGAGAAATATCTGCTCACGTCTTCTAAAATGGGTAAAATACTTAAACAGAAAAGATACTTAAACACCAAAGAAGATATAGATGGCAAGTAAGCACATTAAAAGGTATTTAATAACATTAGTCATGAGAAAAATGCAAAAAACAATATCAAGTGTTAGGGTATGAAACCACAATCATACTTATATATTGCTGGTAAGAATGCAAAAGTGGAGGCGACTGGATGGCTCAGTCGGTTAAGTGACTCTCGATTTTGTTATAGGTCATGATTCACGGTCCGTGAGTTCAAGCCCTTCATCAGGCTCTGCGTTGACAGTGTGGCGCTTGCTTGGGACTCTCTCTCTCTCCCGCTCTCTCTCTGCCCCTCCCCTGCTCGTATGTGCTTGCTCTCTCTCTCTCAAAATAAATAAACTTAATGCTATGACCACTTCGGAAACCAGTTTGTCAGTTTCTTATGAGGTTAAATGCACACTTGACACATAACCCTGTAATTATACTTCTAGGTATTTTAAGTGAAACAAAAACTATTTTCACAGAAAAAATTTTACTGGAATGTTTATGGTAGCATTATGTATAAATGCCAAAAACCTGGAACTAGCCCAAATGTCTTTTAACTAGCTAAAGGATAAACTGTGGTATATCCAGGCAGTGGAATACTACCCAAAAGTAAAAAGGAGAAAATATATCAACATGGATGAATCTCAGATGTATTATTTTAAGGGAAAGAAACCAGACTGAAAAGGCTGTATACTGTATGATACCATTTATATGACATTTCTGAATAGGCAAAACCAGAGACAGAACAACAATCAGTGGTTTTCAGATCACAAGGGAGAGGCATTTACCAAAAGGTGCAACAAAGGGAGGTTTTGGATGATGAAAATATTCCATGTGTTATGTAAACTGCTGCTACCATGACTATCTACATTTGTCAAAACTCATAGAACCATCAATTAAGTATGAAATTTATTATATTTAAATTATATCTTAAGCAGAAACAGAACAAGATATAAGAAGTGATATGCTATATTAATGGACTGGGAAATCCAATATTATAAATATCATTTTTTTTCTGCAGTGGCATCTTGATAGAGTTTAATCCTAATTAAAATCCCACAATGGTGACGGTGATGGAGGATAGTATAAATTGGCAAGATAACTCTAAAATTTAAATAGAAATACAAATATCCAAGAATAGCCAAAATCATATTTAAAAAAAAGAACAAAAATGAAGGACTTATATTATTAGGTGTCAAGGTTTGTTATAAAGCTAGAATAATTAAAAGAATATAGTATTGGCTCAAGGATTGACACATAGAACAGGAGAAGAGTAAGCACTCAGAACAGACTCCCATGTATATGATCACATGATTTATTACAAAGAACACTGCAGTTCAATGGGCAAAAGAATGGTCTTTTCAACAAATGATATCGATCGATTTGATACTGTATTTTTAAAAGGGGGAGGAAAATTTAAGCCCTACTTCACAAGGATAGACTCAGATGGATTGTAGATCTAAGAATGAAAGATAAGACAGGAAAGTTTTATTTACTTATTTTTTCCTTTTCAAATTTTTATTTAAGTTCTAGTTAGTTAACATACAGTGTCGTATTGGTTTCAGGAGTAGAATTTAGTGATTCATCATTTAACTACAACACCCAGTGCTCAACACAAGTGCCCTTCGTAATACCTATCGCCCATCTAGCCCATCTCCCACCCACCTCCCTTCATCAAACCTCAGTTTGTTCTCTAAGAGTCTCTTTAAATGTCTATTTTTGAGAGGGAGAGAGAGCGTGAGCGGGGGAGGGGCAGTGAGAGAGGGAGACACAGAATCTGAAGCAGGCTCCAGGCTCTGAGCTGTCAGCACAGAGCCCAACACAGGGCTCGAACTCACAGACCTTGAGATCGTGACCCGAGCTGAAGTCAGATGCTTAACCAACTGAGCCATCCAGGCGCCCCTTTTTGTTTCCCTCTCTCTTTTTTCTTCATATGTCTCACATATGTCTATGTCTCCATCCCATATGTCTATCTGTTGTGTTTCTTAAATTCCACATACAAGTGAAATTACATGGTATTTGTCTTTCTCTTAATGACTTATTTCGCTTAGTGTAATACACTCGAGCTCCATCCACATCATTGCAAATGACAAGATTTCATTCTTTTTGATGGCTAAGTAATATTCTATTGTATAAATATACCACAGCTTCTTTATTCATCCATCAGTTGTTGGACATTTGGGCTCTTTCCATAGTTTGGCTATTGTTGATAATGCTGCTATAAACATTGGAGTGCATGTACCTCTTAAAATCTGTATTTTTATATCCTTTGGGTAAATACTTAGTAGTGGAATTGCTAGATTGTAGGGTAATTCTATTTTTAACTTTTTGAGGAACCTCCATGTTTTTCCAGAGTGACTGCACCAGTTTGCATTCCTACCAACAGTCCAAGGTAGTTCTCCTTTCTCCACATCCTCACCAACACCTGTTTCTTGTTTTGTTCATTTTAGCCATTCTGACAGGTGTGAGGTGGTAGCTCATCATGATTTTAATTTGTATTTACCTAATGATGAGTGATGTTGAGTATCTTTTCCTGTGTCTGTTGTCCATCTGGATGTCTTCTTTTGAAAAATGTCTATTCGTGTCCTCTGCCCATTTCTTAACTGGATTATTATTATTATTATTATTTTTAGGTATTGAGCTTCATAAGTTCTTTATAGATTTTGGGTGCTAACCCTTTATCAGATATCTCATTTGCTAATATCTTTTCCCATTCTGTCGGCTGCCTTTTAGTTTTGTTGATTATTTCCTTTGCTGTGCAGAAGCTTTTTTATCTTGATGAAGTCCCAATGGTTTATTTTTGCTTTTGTTTCCCTTGCCTCTGGCGACATGTCTAGTAAGAAGTTGCGGTTGAGGTCAAAGAGGTTACTGCCTATGTTCTCCTGTAGGATTTTGATGGTTTCCTGTATCACACTCAGATCTTTCATCCATTTTGAATTTATTTCTGTGTATGGTATAATGAAGTCCAGTTTCATTCTTCTGCATGTTGCTGTACAGTTTCCCCAACATCATCTGTTGAAGAGACTTTTTTCCACTGGATATAATTTTCCTGCTTTGTTGAAGATTAGTTGACTGTATAGTTGTGGGTCCATTTCTGAGTTTTCTATTCTGTCATTGATCTATGTGTCTGTTTTTGTGCCAATAAAAGACAATAAAGACAATAAGACAATAATGCTTTAGAATAAAGCAGGATAATATCTTTTTGACTTTAGGCTAGGTAAATCTATTAAGCCAGATTTAAAGGAAAAAATTAGTTAATTAGATCCCACTAAAATTACAACCCATTCTTTCAAAAACACTATTATGAAAATGAAGACAAGCTACAGACTAGGAGAAAATCTTTGCCATGCATCTTTCTGACAAAGGACCTTATTCCAGAATGTGTAGAGATCTGCTAAAAATTTAAATGGATCCGTCCAACATGCAAAAGACTTGAACAGATAATTAATAAAAGCGAGTATCTATATAACTAATAGATCATATAAGTGTACTCAACATCATTGTTCTTTAAGGAATTTATATTATAACCACAGTGCTGTGCTACTACATGTCCATTAGAATGACTAAAATTAAAAGACAATGTCAAATATTGGTTAAATACGGAACAGGTGGAACTCTCATGTATTATTAGTGAGAATGTGAGTTGGTATAATCCTTTGAAAAAAATATTTTGTCAGATCTCTTGAAGTTTTATATATGAAACTTATTTTCATATATAAATAATTTATATACCAGCATTAACTTATGAACCAGCAATTCCACTCACAGGTATATTTTAAATGGAAATATGTACTCACTAAAAGACATGTGTAAGAGTTCATACCAGTGCTACTTATAATAGATCAAAACTGGAAACAACTCAAATATTCATAGAAGATAATGAGTTATTAGACAATTCACAAGCCAGCATGGAAAATCAGAATAGATCGAACAGGAAGGCAGCTGGATGACAATTCTGTGTGAAGCTGGTCACGATGTTGGTGCTAGAAGCCTGGGTCCCACCTGAGAGTATAACTGGAGGCTAAGTGCTGTGAGTTCCACTTTTCCACATAAAAGTGGGGTTAGCACTGCTTATGTGCTCTCTCTGTCTTTGTGAAAGGTCTGAAGCTCCTCTTTCAATTTTTTTCCTATAGGTTTTTCCTCATGAGGACAAGACCAAGAACCACACACATCCTGGCAGGCTAATAATCTGGTGCCAGTTAAACCAATTATCAGTCCACCATGTATTTCATGGGTTGAAAAGAACCAGATTCTGCTTTAATAAAAATTGTACTAAATTGTAGATGGTATCCTGGAGATCTTGGAATACTAAAAGGGCATTAGTGGAAAAACTGGTGATTCAAATAGTCTGTAGTTTAATTAATAGCACTGTACCAGTGTCTTGTTTCTTAGTTTTGACAAATATAACACAGTTCTGTCAATACTAACATAAAGGGAAACTGGGTGAAGGCTATAATGGAATTTTCTGTAGTCTCTTTGCTACTTTCCTGGAAGTCTAGAATTATTCCAAAATAAAATAAAATAAAATAAAATAAAATAAAATAAAATATTTTTTAAAAACCCAGCCAAAAAATCATATGTCTTTTATCTTCAAAATAAAAAATAAAAATGTTATTAGGTGTTTTGAACACAATATAAACATCTTTAGAATATTATTATTTCACAGTTTTCACAGTTATTTCACAATGAATTATTTCACAGTTTTTCTGTCATTCATTACTAAAGACTATTTACCAATCACACTAATTAAATATAGGAGTAGCTTGGGGCGCCTGGGTGGCTCAGTCGGTTAAG
Organism: Felis catus; assembly: GCF_018350175.1. Classification (NCBI taxonomy): domain Eukaryota; kingdom Metazoa; phylum Chordata; class Mammalia; order Carnivora; family Felidae; genus Felis; species Felis catus. The sequence goes on along the minus strand of NC_058371.1, from coordinate 100,488,799 downwards.
CGTCCGACTTCAGCCAGGTCACGATTTCACGGTCCGTGAGTTTGAGCCCCGCGTCAGGCTCTGGGCTGATGGCTCAGAGCCTGGAGCCTGTTTCCGGTTCTGTGTCTCCCTCTCTCTCTGCCCCTCCCCCATTCATGCTCTGTCTCTCTCTGTCCCAAAAATAAATAAACGTTGAAAAAAAAATTTAAATATAGGAGTAGCTTATAAGGATGTAATGACAAAGTCTTGTAGAAATACCGATTAAGGTTTTTACCTCAAACCTTGATTATGCCAGCTAAACATTTGGGTTTCTTTACTCTAGTTTTCTTCTGCGTGACATTCCAAACTCCTCCAAAAATATGGTAAAGAACTTAATACCAAGAATGGGTAAAAAGTTTAAGATATGAGTTATATATGGAGGAAATTTTAGACAATATTTAAAATGTGTAAAAACATAGTTTCTAGAGGAAGAACATTAGTAAATGGGGTTCCTAGTGATTGACAGTATTGCTAAGTTTAGGGATGTCCTTTTAGCATCCACATCACTGGTACACACTGAGAGGTTAGGAAGTTTTGGAACCATGTAAATTGGAATTCATAATTTTATTGTGTTCTCTTACAAACAATTTGTTTCTCGGTTGGCTCAAGATGCTAATTATGGAACTTTAGATTTTAACTATCAGGTGAGTCGGATACGCATTTTGGTGAAGGAAATTTTGAGGGCCTTAGAGCAGAGCCCTAAGGCAGCGTCTGCTCTGCTTCCCTCTCTCCAGCCTCTGACGGAAACACTGCGTGACAGGTACAGAGAGACTGAGCTCTGGTTTTTGTCCACAAGAGAGAAATCTCTTCCCACCATGTGAAGAGTTGTGACTAGACACAAAAAGGTAGGAAAACCCCTAATAACCTCAGACATAACCAACCATAACATAGCCAATATCTAAGAGAAGGGGTATTCTACAACAAGACTATCCTGGGTGCAACTGTCATTGTGTTAGGAATTTGACTCAATACAGCTACATGTGTCTAATCTTTACTGCCACATGTTCTATTTCATGACTAAGAATATAAACTAGAATGAACTGACAAGAGAAATTATAAAATCTATATAATTAGCATTAGTCATTCTTCATTATGAGCAAAGATTTTTGAGTCAAAAAGAACTGGATTTTTATCTTATCTCTGCCATTTGCAGTCTCGATGACCTTGGCAAGTTACTTATCTGAGCCCTGGTTTCCTTGCTTGTAAATTGGAGATAACAACAATGCCTATTTCATCGGATTGTTTTGTGGGCTGAGAATAAAGTGCCAAGTCCAGCACATGGCACATAATGAGAACCCAGGAGAGCCCATTACATATTCATTCTCTCCACCCTCTTCTAGCTCTCTATTATATACGGAATCCAGAAGATTTCATGTGTATACAAACACAGGTGTGGGCACATGTAGCCAATTCCAAGTCTTTGGCCATGTATGGAGTTTCCATTCTACTTCTGATTTTCTCTGAGACCATTTTCCCTCTTCTCTTCCTCCTACTTCCTTCCTCCTCCCTTTGCCAATACCTTCTTTCTCTCCTCCTACCTTTCTCTTCCTCTCCCCTGTTTCTCCTCCCTGACACTTTCCTTCTCCTTCCTACCCTCCTCTTCCCTTCTTCCCCCCATTCCTCTTCCCAGGACAGGATGGGGAATGTTCACACACACAAAGGCAACCAGGATTAAAAATTAATGCTTTAACTGCATTATTGAAAATTCTAGATCTTTCTTTCACAATAAAAGCTGTCTAGTGCCTCATTAGAAGCACACATAGTCCTAAAGCAGACCACTGACTATAAGTAACTCAAAAGCAAATAGAACTCTCCTCCCTTACAACCAAAGTAGCCATTCAGAGGAGGATAATGTCATGTCATTACTACCTGTGGAAAGGCCCCAAACCACCTCTTGTTCGGCCATATGCTGGACTATTTTCAGAAATAGTATGGTAGTTGATTACTTTGATCCGGTTTTAATTTTTATTTTCCCACATAAATAAGGGTGTCATAATCTCAATTGTAGGGGAATGGGGCAAGTTTTCTGAAATATTCTTATCCTCTGATTATTCTGAAGGCTTCAATGGTCTTCATTTCATCCCTCCTTTTCAACCCCCAAAACTAAAATGTAAGGGGGATTACAGACTTAGTGTAAGGCCATAAGAGGAGAAAGCCCCATGGATAGAAGGGGAGAGGACTATTGTACAGGGTTGTCATTTATGAGGTGACCAGCTGACCCATGTCTGAAACTGCAGTAGATCCCAAGCACCTTAGGACTATGCAACCTTAACTTCTGTGGGACTCTTAAAATCCCTGATATATTCTGAACTCAAAAACTCAAATATTCAGTTATTAGAAAAATGTGTAGTTCAGAAGAGCTCAATTTATATTCCTTTTTCTGAAATTGATTGCAGCGTGAATTCTGGTTGGAAGTTGTTGGCTCAGGTATGGACTTCTCTTAGGTCTTCAAGGAGTGTGTACCAGATGTTTGATGAGGGCTGGAGTAGTAGTACCAGCCTCTTGATGCATATGCTAAGATTTTTAAATGTTACCCCGTATTAGAGAAAATATTGCCCTTTAAGATCCTCTTGGGCAATACAAATAGAGAAATGAAGATCATTCAGAGGAGCAAAAATATAAATATGTTTGTAAATATGTTTGTAAAACAATTGACATTACATCTGAGAAAATATATAAGTGCTTTCAGTAAGGTGTTCAGTGGAGAGGGAGAAAGTGCATGTTTTTAGCTGAGATAGGGAAAGTAGTAAATGTTCAGGGAGGGGATGCTTCCAATGCTAAAAAACTGAGAAGTAGATAAATTTCTCTGAGAGTGGAGGGCACAGAGGCATGGAATGTGACTTGGGAGAAGGCTCAGAAGAATAGGTACTTTGTCTAGATTGAGGGGGGGATTGATGACTAGAGGGAAGTGAAAGAAAGAGAACTACCTTTGGTTTTTCTGTTACCATTTGGCAAGCCCACTGGGATGAATATGGACTTGGGTGCTTAGATCCTCTGCAGATGAAAGTCTGTTGCCCAGCCTGTGGGAAAGCTGTCCACAGGCAGCCTCCTGCTGTCAGTCCCTTCAAGTTTGGCTGCACAGAGCCACCTTGCTCACAGACACACCCTTCCAGGGAGACCCACACTCAATGACTGATCAAGGGGCAGGTATAAAAATCTAGCCATTTTGGCCTTAACTGGAGAAATTCTGATGTCCTGTTTCAACTCTAAAGCTCTCTATAGGGTCAGCTAAAGCTGTCATCAGGCCCACATCAAAGCTCAATTTTCCCTGTGCCCAATCCTGCTGTTTTTCCTACCCTTCCATAGGTGCTGATCTAAGAGCATTCTGATAAATGTTCTACATTCTAACTCCATCTCAGGGTCAGCTTCTTGGAAAACCCACCTTCTCAGTACATTAATTTTCATAATAACTCCCTTAAGTTGGTATTATTAGCTCTATAGAGGTGAGAGATTAAGACTTAGGTTAAATAACTAGCCAGAAGTCACACACTTGGCATCCACGTTCAACTACAATATCTGTGCTCTTTTTAGTGTATCATGTTGCCTGCTAAAAGGACCAGCTGTTGGGGCGCCTGGGTGGCGCAGTCGGTTAAGCGTCCGACTTCAGCCAGGTCACGATCTCGCGGTCCGTGAGTTCGAGCCCCGCATCCGGCTCTGGGCTGATGGCTCAGAGCCTGGATCCTGTTTCCGATTCTGTGTCTCCCTCTGTCTCTGCCCCTCCCCCGTTCATGCTCTGTCTCTCTCTGTCCCAAAAATAAAAAAAAAAAAAAAATTAAAAAAATAAAAATAAAAAAAATAAAAGGACCAGCTGTAGACACATTAGTTTCATGCATGTGCAGTAACTAATACTTGTGTGTCTTTATTAGGTCAGTAGTTATTTACTAAATACCAGTGTTCTGGAAATTTTATAGTTATGGAAGGAAGAAGCATGAAATGCGAGATAGGGTTGCTCCCTACATAAAAGCTTTGTAGACACGTGAAAGGATCTTGTTTCTGCTTTATAATGACATTCTACATGTCTAATGCCAGCTTTGATAGTGTCTTTGAAGATCAACCTTTCTCAGTTATATTTTCTTTTGTAATTTAATTAGAGATTAAATAAATTAATGGGATATGAATGTAAAACAAAGAAAAAAGTTTTGCTTTGAAAGATACAATGAAGACAGATACTAAAAAATTGCTGCCAAACTAGTTGTAACCAAGACAACTGTAAAATATTGGAAGATGTTGTAAACATCTAGGGAAGATATATACTTATACTGCTTCTCAAATATTTTTAAGTTTTCATTTTAAAAAGCACAAATGGAAATCTTGGATGATGCATTTTGAGTGTGGTTCACGCAGGAAAGAAAAAGGATGGATTTAAAGTAAAAAAAAAAAAAAAAGAAAAGAAAAAAGAAATTGGCCCAACATGAAAAGATTGGCAAATGAATATACATTTATATGATATGTTTTGAGTTAGAACAAAATATTTAAGGTACGTATGCATCATTTTTTATGATTCCCTGCTTTAACTAGCTTTTTCTGTTGGCCACAGTTGCTGCTAAATTGAGGTTCTCTACCATACTTTCTAAGACCATGTAACCCCAAAACAATAGCTCTCATAAAGAATATATTCAGTAAAAGTTGATTATATAAATGAATCACTCCCAAACATATGAGAGGAAAGTTATTTTAAGTAATGTGTCGTGTAGATTATATCCAAGTACCACGTGTAGGGTAAGGTAAGGTAATATTCAGCCTTTATTTGTTGTTCAGTCTTTCTTTGTTAGTGTACTACTGAACTGATTTTGCTTTTTCAATTTTGTGTACCAATCTGTAGTGAAACATTTAAACTAGTTATATGATGAGGCAACACATTTAGAAGGGCAAATTTAGCTAAAAAAAAACCCAGCAGAAATTTCCTGCTTATAAGCTAACGGTGAGAATTAAAACAAAAACAAATTCTTAATCCCACAAAAACTGCAACTATTTAACTTTTCCTACAAATATATTAACCATTAATTTATAGTTAACTGCTACTTCACCTTTTTTTTATCTTTGACTTTTCTCCCAAATCTCTGAATGGTAATAACCTTCATTTCCATTGTGGACTCATCATACTTTCCCACACACATAATATCTACTTTTTTTTTTTAAATTTGTAAACGTTTATTTATTTTTGGGAGATCGAGAGACAGAGTGAGGGAGGGGCAGAGAGAGAGGGAGATACAGCATCCAAAGCAGGCACCAGGCTCTGAGCCGGTCAGCACAGAGCCCGACGCGAGGCTCAAACCCAGGAAGCGTGGGATCATGACCTCGGCCGAAGTCAGACGCTCAACCGACTGAGCCACCCAGGCGCCCCCATAATATCTATTTTTATAACTGCTCCATATTTAACATGCAACTACATAAAGACAATATGCTATCTTGACTTTTCCTAGGTTTATGTTGATTTTCCACACATAGTGGAGTGAGAAGCCACTCCATAGATCATGGAGCCACAGATCTGCGTTTGTCTTGGTGACCAAATAGCTTACATTAAAATCATTGGTTGGAATTCCTGGCTAGATCTAAAATTCTGGAATTTTGCCATGTTTGGGGAGAAAAGCAAGAATGACACTGATAGTCAGTAGTATTTCTATTCTACAGAGGCAGAGTTTTAAAATTTACAGTATAAATGAAAGTATAAATTTTAAGTATAGTACTTCATTTTATAACCTAAATCAAGTTAAAAATTAATCGAATTTTAGGAAATAAAATCATTTAGGAATATATTGTTACCACTCTCACTACCATCAATATTTGGTATTATTATTTATCATTGTAAAGTTAAATAAAAAACCACCTTCATTTATCCTGAATCTTTTCTTTCAGTCAAAATTTTTCATAGCTTACTATTGATAATGAAGCATCATTAGTTGCTCTTAGTTGATAATGAAAGAACCTAAACCTTCAGAATAATTCAATATCTTCTCAAAGCTTTCCAACCCAGCTTTTGAATCTTCCTGTTGTCTTACTATAGCTACCACAGAGTGCTAAAAATATGTGATTTCACGCAGTAGCAAATGCTCTTACACACCTGTTTGCATTATAAGAGAGAAGACAATTTCCTTAAAGCAGATGAGCAGATAATTTTTAAGTTAATATTGTGTATTAGGTACAGTGTCAGATACTGTAAGGTATACAAAAGATGAAGATGTGATCAAGGAGTTAATAATTTGGGTAAAGAGATAGACTATGTCAAATTGCTCATATTGTAAATAACAAAGGATTAATTACTCAAGAGTCAAATGTTCTACAAGCATAGAAGGAGAAGATCCTTCAGACTCTAGTGTTTGAGGGAAGTCAGGTTTAGCAGACCCTCAGGGACTGGGCAGGATTTGAATGGGTGGGGAGAGGAGTGTTGGCTTTCCAGGATTGGGTGGGGAGGGGCTGAGGGTTTTGTAGAATGAGTTGCAAAGGCTGTAGGATATGTAGAGTCTATTCAGAAAAAATAAGTTTGGTAGAGATTTTATGGAGGAAAGTAGATAAGATGATGCTCTAAAGGATAGTTTGGTCAGACTAGAGGGTCAAGGTAAAGGATACTGGGTTACAGCTTAGGTACTTTTGGCTTCAATAAGTACAACTGTTTTGTTTTGTTTTTTGTTTTTTTTTCCCCCCAAATTGTGTCCCGGGAACATAAATTTTGAAAGCTTTGAGGAGATGTATCATTGGAGATAAAAAAATATTTCCAGAGGCAATTTCATTTGGCGAATATTGAGCTAAATGAAGTTTTTTCCTTTAGGAAGTATTAATCTTTAATATATTCATATGCATTGTAAATTTCCAAGAAAGTGACGAATGTAGTATATAGTGTTTTATAAACCTGTGGAAGTGGAAAAGAAGGCTCATAGAATACATATCTTGAAGGATAAATTGATGCAACTCTGTGACTGATTAAATATGTGAAGTAAGAAAGAGTGCAAACAAAGATAAAAGATGTTAAAGTTGAGGGATCGTAAAAAAATCATTTTATAATCATTGCTATTATTTGTCAAGCTGCTATTACATGCCAGGTAGTGCAGATGGAAGACTGGGACTCTGAAGTTTAAGTAATTTGTCTAGGGTCATATAGATAATATGTGGTTGTCACAATAGTGCAATCACACTATATTGAAATGATTGATGGAGAAACACCAAAGACGTAAGTGAAAGGATATGAAGTTCCTTTAATCACAAAGGATGTAGAAGCTTATGGTACCAATTTACACAAAGCAGGAGGTAACACAGTGCACACCCAGATGGAGGTACAGGTGCAGGCAATACATGCTACACAGTGTGATGATTCTGCCAGATGAGTTTCTTTTCTCTCCCTTTCTTTCTTTCTTCTTTCTTTCTTTCTTTCTTTCTTTCTTTCTTTCTTTCTTTCTTTCTTTAAAAACCCTATGTGATAATCTGGAAATCACTGTTACTAAATAACCTCAGCAGATTTTTGAGTGCTTATTGTGGAACCAGGTGAATCAAAGGTTACTCTTCCAAGAATAATATCTTATAGACAGTTCAGGCTGTAAGCCTACTGAACTGAAGTCCATTATTTTTTTAAAGTTTATTTATTTTGAGATAGAATGAGAGAGAGAGAGAGAGAGAGAGAGAGAGATAAAGGGAGGGGCAGAGAGAGGGGAGAGAGAGAATCCCAAGCAGGCTCTGCACAGGTAGTGAAGAGCCTGATGAGGGGCTTGACCCCAAGACTGTGAGATCATGACCTGAGCTAGTCGCTTAACCCACTAAGCCACCCAGGCATCCCTCAAAGTCCATTATTAAACACAGTAACTGGTAGACCCGGTGTTTAAATCCAGGTCTACTTTGTTTCAAAGCCCAAATTTTCCCTCTATACCTGACTGTTGATTTTGTGTACCGATGGAAGAATGGTAAAGCTATTAGAACACCATTGCCTGCTAATATTTCCTATCCAGGTCTACTGAAGAACTTGACTTTTTTTGCTTCATAACTTGGGCATCAAAGTGCCCCTGTGACTTAACTTACTTTTTCTAAGTCCTCCATACAAAAGAAAATCAGCACATGTTTTAAGGGATTCACTGGGTATCAAATCCCTGGTTGGTTTGTTTAAAGCAGAGGTTACTCTATGGATGTGCATCTTTGTCTTATATTCCTAAGACTATGGTGTTATAACACGTGCAATCTATACTTTCGTGGGACAAGCCTTCCTAAAGGAAGATGATCTGAATAACTTTTGACGGGCACTGTTCTAAGTCCTGACATATATATACATCCTCATTTATCCTCACAGCAATGGGATGAGGGTTAATGGGATAATACTATCAGTTACCCTCACTGTAAAAATCTAAGTAATTTTCCTAAGTTCACACATTTAACAAATGATAGAACTCAAGTCAGACTTTAGAGTCCATATTTTTATTTTTACTTATTTTTGTTTTTTTAATGTTTATTTATTTTTGAGAGAGAGAGAGAGAGAGAGAGAGAGAGAGAGAGAGAGAGAGCATGAGAGGGAAAGGGGCAGAGAGAGAGGGAGACACAAAATCCAAAACAGGTTCCAGGCTCTGAGCTGTCAGCACAGAGTCCAATGTGGGACTTGTACCCATGAACCTTGAGATTATGACCTAGCCAAAGTCGGAGGCTTAACTGACTGAGCCACACAGATTCCCCTTATTTTTTATTTTTTTTAAGTTTATTTATTTATTTTGAGAGAGAGAGAGATAGGGGCAGAGAGAGAGACTACCAAGCAGCCTTTGCAGTGTCAGTGCAGAACCCTATGTGGTGCTCGACCTCACTCACTGTGAGATCATGACCTGGGCTGAAGTCAAAAGTTGCATGCTCAACCAACTGAGCCACCCAGGTGCCCCATCCACACTTAAAAAATGTTTATTTATTTTGAGAGAGAGAGAGAGAGAGAGAGAGAGAGAGAGAAAGGGAGGAGTGGAGAGAGAGAATCTGAATCCATGCTGAGTGTGGAGTCTGACAAGAGGCTTGATCTCATGACCTGAGCCAAAATCATGAGTCTGACACTTAACTGACTGAGTCACTAAGGTGCCTTTAGACTCCGTGTTTTTAACTCAAACCTTGTAAGGTGATGGCCATGAAAATCACACTGCAATACTGGATCTGTTTTGCTTCAGTCTCCTTGCCACTGTCTGTTGCTGTTGCTCTTACTTTCTCTGTCTTCTTGGAAGTCTTATGAGGCTATTTCTGCTGTCACGCCTATCGTCATCTTGACACTCATCTTTTTAAAATGATGTTTAACTTGGATTTCCTTCATTCAGTGGCACCGCCTATCTTCAGGACTCCTTTCTTTGGTCAACACTCTTACAGGTATGAGGGAGTGTCCTCCCTTATAGTGTTATGATGCTTTTGCTTTTTTCCCCCCTTGACAAATTTTTAACCACAGCCGCACTATTATGTTTTAAAAGTTTTTCTGTTGAGAAACGTAGACATGTTCTATTGGGAAGTAGAGGGATTTGACAAACATTTAAAATTGCCTAAAATCCTCTCTCCATGTAAATTTTTATTATGAATATTTTCCCAATTCTCTATATTTTATCCCATCTTCTCCTCATCATACCAACATCCATTGAGCTCCTACTAATATGGTGGGCACCATGCTAGTAACATAAGGATAAGTAAGAAAACATCCTGATCTTTGGGTGTTCAGTGTCTCAGAAGACAGATGCACACAACTGGATAACAGGTACAATATGGAAAGTGCAATGCTAAAAGAATGTTAAAAGTACCTGGGGAAAAAGGAAGAGGTAGAGAAAGGACATGGTACTTGATCTGAGGCTTTGGGAGATGAGCAGGAATTCATTGGTTGGAAAAAGAAGCAAAGGGCAAACCAGGCAGAGTGGATTATATTAAAAAAATGCATGGAGTTGTGAATGTACATGGTGCATTGGAGGAAAAATGAGTTTCTGATAGATTTAAAGACCAGAATATATGCAGAAGAAGGGAAGGAAGTGATTATTTACTAGGTTTATATGCCATGCTAAAGGGTTTGGGTTTAAGTCTGTAGACAGTAGGGACCCCCTTTTTCCAGGTTCAGTCTTTGTACTAATACCTTCACCTCTCCCAGATCCTTCTTTAACTCCTGCTCAGGAATAAAATCGGGAGTTGAAGGTGGACAGGCTCAGCAGCCAAGGCAGCTTCTGATTTTAAGAGAAAATTTGATTCCCTTTTGACATTAGAAAAATCCTCAGCCTTTGCCAAATAAACCAGTATTGGTTTTGGCAACATTTGTCAGGCAGGATGAGTTTTTCTACCAATTTTACTGCATAATTTTAGAATCAGTATGACTCTCATTCATGGAGTACTGGTTCGGTGAAGATGAGTGCTTATTAACTAAAGACTTTTTCTAAGTGAGGGCCTCTCTAGGAGACATATAAATACAGTCCACTTTGTGTGTGTTTGAACTGTTGGGATAATCCAAATCATCAAATGTCTGTCTGGGTATTAAGCTGCTCCTACTAAGAAGCTTTGTACATTTCCTGCAAAGGTTGGTCATTTTCTTTCCAAACTTACGAGCAAACATTTCTGCCATTTTTTTTTCAAACTTGATCTTGATAATGTTTTTGTAAATCCATTTCACTGCCTGCCCTGCTCACATCTTTTTTGGGAAAGCTTGTCATACCACAGTCCTGGGAAAGCCACATGACCCCATGACCCCTCCCAACTTCCCAGTCACGGGATGCACATCTGACCCTAGGACAACCAATCCCTTTGCCGATCAGTGATAAAGCAAAATCTCTTTTTCCAGATTGTTTTTAAAATTAGGAGAGCTACAGTCTGTAGACAGTAATTTAAACATTGATTCTTCCTATCCTTACACTGGAATAATCTTTTTTTTTTTTAATTTTTTTAACGTTTATTTATTTTTGAGACAGAGGGAGACGGAGCATGAACAGGAGAGGGTCAGACAGAGGGAGACACAGAATCTGAAACAGGCTCCAGGCTCTGAGCTGTCAGCACAGAGCCCAATGCGGGGCTCGAACTCACAGACCCGTGAAATCATGACCTGAGCCGAAGTCGGCTGCTTAACCGACTGAGCCACCCAGGCGCCCCTGGAATAATCTTTTTAAAACGTCTTCCATCCTAGCTCTTTTAGACTCAGGTGAGTGAGAATACACACACACACACACACACACACACACACACACACACACCGTTGTGTCTCTCTGATGTCTATTTATTAATTTAACAGTTATTTTATATTTCCAGTGTGCCTAGTGCTAACTTTATTGTCATAAACCCTAATCCTCTATGGCACGGTGTGAGTAATTTCTTTTTTTTTTTAATGTTTATTTATTTTTGAGCAAGCAATAGAGAGAAAGAGCAATCAGGGGAGGGGCAGAGAGAGAGAGGGGGGACAAAGAGGGTGGGCTCTGCTTCAGCCAGATGTGGGGGCTCAAACTCGTGAAACACATGAGATCATTACCCGAGTCAAAGTGGAAGCTTAACCTACTGAGCCACCCAGGCACCCCTGGTGTAAGCAATTTCTAAACCACCTTTATAAAATATCTCCCATTCTTCCAGGGTGGTGGCATGGGAACAGGCTAAATACTTCCCATATCAACTTTTATTTGCCATTTATTAATATGTTGATTCCTTATTGTCTATCTTAAACCAAGCATGATTTGTTAGCTTTGTATCATGACCGAATAAATGATGAGGTGGGCTTCCTGCCAGGTAGAAGGCCTGTATACAACACACCATGAGGGCTGATGGGGGCTGGGAGGGAGGGGAGAGTGGGTGATGGGCATTGAGGAGGGCACCTGTTGGGATGAGCACTGGGTGTTGTATGGAAACCAATTTGACAATAAATCTCATATATTAAAAAAAACACAAAAAAACAAAAACACAGTCACACACGCGTGCACTCACCATCTGATCTTTTCAAAGGACAAAATAGTAATGATTGAAGGCAGTTGAAATGAGCATAGCCTGGAGGTATTGTTTAATATATTTTCCCCACATCATATGTATATTTATGTAATTCCAAGAAACTAAGTGAAGACACAAAGTTGTTAATGCCTTGAGGCCTTGTGTGTAAACAAAGGACCACATGGTAGGGAGCCAGTTTAAGCGTTTTCTCAGCAAAAGCACTGATCGCTGCAGCTAAAATGATTATTCAACAATTGACACCAGTCGTGCTGGTGATTAAAGTCTGCTCATTCCTTATCTATGGACAGCTGAAGCCTGTTCTTTGTACAGTTTGAAGGAGAAGCATAGGATACCATGTTATATACATGAGTGCTTTTTATTTTTATTTTTGTTAAATGGAAGCAAAACCCGGAGTGCTGCACTGAGCAACAGCTTAAATTTAGTTGTTTCTGTTTTTCCTGAGAATGCATTTTTAACTTCAACTTTCCAAACCCGTTTTTTTCCCTTTGGATTTATGAGGTCTTTTCTTATACTTCAGAGATTTGTCTACCAGAGAGATGCCAGGCCTTCAAGGTCCCATCGGGTTACGTTGTGAGGCCTGGAGACAGCCACGTCACCCACCCCCGACTCAATGCAAGCCTGCAGTGTAGACTGCACCAATTGCGTGAGACGGCATACAAGACCACATAATAGAGGGGATTAGATGAGAACAAAAATTTCTTTGCTTTATTTATAGTATCATTGTAGAAGGATGAAAAGCTACAACTCAGCTCTGCCTGGGTGAGGACTTGCAATAATCCACTCAAAACTTTGTTCCCTTGACTTTGCCTTGTAAAAGCTTCTGTGGCTCCTGTGGATTATTACTTCATAATGCTTGGACAAACATCAATTAACATACATCAAAACGTTTCCATTTGTGTCCTTCTATGAATGGAGGAGAAGCAAAAGATACAATGGAGTTGGAAACACTCACATGGAGAATACAGGAGGCCAGGCTGTGCAGAGGACAGTGGTGTGCTATTTGATGTGTCTTGGAAACATTGCATTTCTTTTTCTTTTTCTTTTTTTTTTTTAATGTATTACTTTGAGGGGAGGAAGGGCAGAGACAGAGGGAGAGGGAGAATCCCAAGCAGGCCCCACTCTGTCAGCCAGGAGCCCCACGTGGGGCTTGATTCCACAAACGGAGATAACATGACCTGAGCTGAAACCAAGTGTCCTACGTTCCACTGGCTGAGCCACCCAGGCGCCCCAGAAATAACGCACTTATGGAGCTTGGGGTAATTATCAAACCAGACCTCTAAAGACTGGCTTATTGGAAACTTTTGCTACAATAAGGACTATTTCTTTTGAAACCTAGGAAATCCGTTGTTAAAAATCAGATGAGGTTTGTGAATCTGGCTGTTAAAATTGGAGACAGCAGAAGTTACGTTAATTTTCATAGTCACTTAGGAACTTTTTAATCTTTTTCAAAATTTTGCAGAGGTTAATATAGGACTCCTTTCAAGTAATGTAGATAATAGAAATATACTTGACATAAACGTTTGAAAATATTTACATAAAAATCAATGTCCAAGAAAAGTATTCCCATAGCATTTCGTATTATGGAGTTTTAAATATACTCCATATCTTGCTGTCTGGCTTACTTTTGTACAGATATTTTCTACCCATGATATCAATACTATATGTAGCTGGAACACATTTAATGGTCAAATAAATTGTTGTCTTTATTGTCGCTTATAAAAAAAATTGACAATTGGGGCGCCTGGGTGGCTCAGTCAGTTCTGCGGCTGACTTCGGCTCAGGTCATGATCTCGCGGTTCGTGAGTTCCAGCCCCGCGTCGGGCTCTGTGCTGACAGCTCAGAGCCTGGAGCCTGTTTCAGATTCTGTGTCTCCCTCTCTCTGACCCTCCCCCGTTCATGCTCTGTCTCTCTCTGTCTCAAAAATAAATAAACGTTAAAGAAAATTTGAAAAATTGACAATAGATTCTTGTTCAGTGTGAGAAGATTACACTAATATTAGCTCTCAGTGTGTGTTTATATGATAATAATGAGTGTATTTACATGGCAAATCGTCACAACATATTAATGTTGCTATTAAATACAGTGAATGCTATTTAAAAAAACACAGTGGAATAAATTACGAAAAACCTCATATGCAGGGTTATTCTATGTATTATATAGTACCAAGGCTCAGTTCCTGGGGAATTTCATTAATAAACCTCAATAATTATACTGGGCCAATTTACTATAATCTGCAAATTCACATGGTTAGAGTGGTATTAAAGCATACTCGTTTTCGTAGATTGTCTTATAAATCAAACTGAAAGGTTGCCTTTTGCATTAATTTCTTTTGCAAATATTTGTCTTAAAAAATTATAATAATATTCTAGTGTTCAGAAAATTAATAAGAATATCCAGATTCTGCTCAATAAGAAATAAGAAAACTCCTCTTGTATAGGAGCAGAAGTGTTTGGAATGCAAGAATCACTTGTTTGGTCTGTTAAGATGGGTCAATTGTCAGATGCTGCATCTGGAGGACAGGGAGAAATCTTGGTGCCCTGGAGGGACAGAGCTGTAGACAGAAGTGCCTGTAATTTATCTTAATGTAGGGTCGGTCTAACTGTGAAGACACCTGATTGGGAGGTGGGCCACTTGAGATACAAGATTCAGCAAAGGCCTCACGTGGGGGATACCTGTGTATCCTCTTTGCCCTTTCCACACTGAAGCATCCTGAGACTAGAGTTCTGCTTTTCCGTTGTGTATATAGCTGCAACCATGGTGATGTCTTGCCATGTGACCCTTTACATCAACTAGCTTCTATTATCTGTGTGGAAGGGATCTTATTCTGGAAAGTCATTGTATCTGATTTGTGTTGAGTACAACTGAGCTTGAAGAGAAATGCTTCCAAATAGGCAAGAGATTGTCTCCCACTTTTGGCTCCGTTGACTGTGCACAACTGTTTTGCTCACTCCTTTAATTCAGTTGGAACATTAGAAACCTGGGCCTTTTTTGGAGCTCCAGCACAGGTCTCACAGACGGAAATTTGGCAGGGAGGGACAAAAACATGGGCTTTGAAGACGGGAGGACCCGGTTTCTGCTGCTGTCTTTGCTATGTACATCACAAGGTTGTTAGTGGCAAGGAGAATTAGTGACAACGTGTGATATGTCCAGCACTTTTTCTTGACATTTGGTGGGAGCCTGACAGAAGCTATTATGAAAAATAGTCCCATTTCTCCCACATGTGGCAATTTTAGCTCTGTTTATTTAGAAGTACTAGGTGGCTTGATCATCTCCCATTTATCTTATTTGACTGTGGATGTAGAAGAAGAGTGGGAAGAGAATAACAAGGGTGGGAAAAACTGTGGAGAACAATGGGATATTAGCAGATTCTTAGCTATTTATTTGCCAGTAAGATTCTCTGAAGACTTCTCACATAGGGAAGTGCATTTAATCCAGCCCAGCAGGCAGTCGTGTTCCTTGTACATTTATAACTCTTATATGAGCTTGGATGAAACTTCCTTATGCTGCTTTGAGGAAAGAGCCTTGGCCTGGTTAAATTTAATCTATTTTGATAAATAAAAACCTTTATTATAAGAGATACTATACTTCCAAGGCCCTTTTCCATCAGCTTGCTTCTTTTGGTTGTCTATCACATGACTATATCATTTTTAGACACTAAATGAAAAGCATGTGTAACAGAGCACAGAACTGCACTTTTAGTCCATGTTACCATGGGTAACGTCCGATATGAAAAATGGGCTTTCTTGAAGTAGAACACACTAATTATTACATGCAGTATGGAAACATGAATATTTATACAATTAGAAACTTGGAAGCATTGTGCAAAATCTTTCTAGTTGGACTCTGACATAGGCATTTTCCCCGCAATCTGCTCTATAAACGCAGACCAAAAGATGAAATATTGTGACAGCCCTAAAGTCACTGGTTCTAGGAAAAAATGCTATAAAACTGGTCATGTGAAATAAATTGCTAGCACTGAGCCCCAAATGTGCTTGGAGTATTTATTTGTTTATTTATTTAATTTTTTGGTGTCTATTTTCACTTGAGCAATGGTGGGGTGCTCTTGTTATTCATAACTTTTGTTCTATTCAGTTCTGTGTGATGAAATTAAATCACACAAAGGAAGTATGTGGCTTATTAGAATATTTGAACTGTGCACTTAAGGTTGTAAATCAGGTCTTACTATAACGCCCTCTTAATTGATTTTTCCCCCATATTTTCCCCTTTGGATTCTAATTTTTGGGTGCAAAGATAGATCTTATGTATTTTCAAAACTTAATTTGACTCATGTGGGAACACATAAAACCTATTCTCTTTACTTAAAACCCACGTGCATATACATACATAAGTACTCATGCAATTAAAATTCAAGACATTAATCTTTCTTAAAATGTTAAGCTTGTCCTCATAAAGAACTGTGACTCTGCTAAGGATTTAATTTTTAAATTTCTTAGACAAAAGTAGCTAAGAGTTTTATTTCTCTGCTAGTTTTATATGTTATTTATTTATTGATGTTAAATTTATTTGAGTTCTTGTCATGTATGTTGCTGGACTTTATATAAATTGTTGCACTAGGCATAAGATTTATAATGAATTTAAATTAGTAGTAATTAATTAGATTAAATTAATAGTAATTCTATATCTAATTGAGTATGAGATTGGTAGTATTATTTAATAGGAAAAACAACTCATACAAGACCATGAATTGAATGCAGTTTATTAATAACTCTTTTGTACACTGTATGAATAAAACCCCAAATTACAGATTTTTAAAAAATGTGTATTTATTTATTTTGAAAGAGAAAGAGCGTGCGAGTGTGCAAGTGGGGAGGGGCAGAGAGAGAGGGAAAGAGAATCCCAAGCAGGCTCCATGCTGTCAGTGCCAAGTTCAATGTGGGGCTCGATGCCATGACCTTGGGATCATGACCTGAGATGAAATCAAGAGTCGGATGCTCAACCGACTGAGCCACACAGGTGCCCCCGATTACTGATTTTTGATGATAGTTTGGGATGTTGAATAAGCAAAGGAAAATAATCATTTTGCTTGAAAATATCCTTCAGGTCTATCAGTGGCTACAAACACTGAAGCCAGATAAAGCTTTTGAATACCATTCATCATTTGCTTTGAGCTTCTCTGTAGTCATTTTGGTACTTGCCAGTATCAGCAAGGGGAAAAGAAGCCCAGGTTTGGGGAGAAATTTAATGCAGTAAGTTGGTTATCAGATGCAGCTCAGCAAACTCTGATGACCCTATGCTATTTCAAGGACATACTGTTCTGAGTCTGTAAGGATGGTATAACCTCATCCTCTCCATCTTCAGTCACCTGTCTCTACTCAGGACTGCAACTGATGGAGAACTTCAAAAGATGGAAAAATGGATTTAGATATGAGCCAATAGGCAACAACATGACCTGGCATCTGTCCCCTTAAAAATCTTGTCTTGCCAAGTCTGTACCCAATATTATGGAAAATATATGTTTCATCTATGCCAATCCATTTTTGGTTTTGACCTAAGACATTAAAGAAATCTGAGACCTTTGAGGCTTCTCGTCTTAAGCAAATGTTTTGAAAAGGTTTCAGAGACAATAGATTCAAATAATTGCTGCAGAGTATGAGAGTGGCATGAGAGTTTTCACCAACTTTTGTAGTCAGAAGAAGTTTTTAACAAGAAGGACTTTTAAGGAGACCCATGAGTAAAGAGTTAGAAGAGATTTAGCACTGAGAAGTGGAGGCCACCTGAGACATATGGCGGTGGGCTGCGGGTTATGTTGGGCCGGAACAGGAGGGAGAGGATGAGTCCTTCCTTATGCTGAGCTGGAATCCTTCCTCCCTTACCTATGCTCCTTGGGAATGAAGAACAGCTGCTCACCATCCATACGGTTCCATTATTTAATCTGCCAGCTTTTTCTGGGAATGAAATAATCCTGATTCCTTCAGGTTTTCATCATGGTGTCTGTTTCCTGGCTCTTGACTCATTTCCACTGATTTTTCTCCAACTCTCCTCATCACAAAAATTATTGGGAGCTCAGAAGGGTCACCACTGCTGCATGTAATGGGAACATGACTAAAACCACCTTTAAAAGCATCCTCTACTGGCACAACTAATTACTGTACTGTCTCACCCTGTTTCCTGCGTGCTTTGGTTTCAGTAACTGGGTTTACAGGAAGCATTGCTTGAAGAGAGGGAAGCCACCAATCTTAATAGATCTTTTTTTCTCCTGAAAGTGGAAATTTCAGTAATAGTCTATATTTGACTCTTTTTCATTTCCCTCTGATTTTTTTTCTGTGCTGTTTTTTATACTTGTACAATCTTTTTAGACAAATGGATTGTATTCTACTTGTTTTTGTTGGATTTAAAAGTATAGTAGTGGCTTCCGTTGGTGATGACATTGATTCATTCATGCACTCAGGAAATATTTTTCAATTCCTGGTATGTGAAAAGCTGTATTCTAGGTGGTAGAGTTAAAATGCTGAACAAAGATAGACATAGTGTCTACAGTCTTGTGGGGGAGAAAGACATTAATAAATAGTTATACAGAGGATTATATAGTTAAAAGTGGAAACACGTGATACAAAGGATATAAGGTTGTGTGAGAGTACAGAAACAGGACGTTTACTTAAAATAAGATAAAGCTTCCCTGGGGAAAAGAAAGGTGCTTGAGCTGAAATTTGAAGGCAAGTAAGAAGAATTACTTGAACAGAGAAGCAAGTGTGTCAAGAACTGCATTCTATGTAGAGGAAACACCATGTTCAAAGTGTTGTATATTTGCCACATGGTCAGTGGAATTGAATTTCCTTAAATTTGTGCTATCAACTTAAACTCTTTAAGTCTGACTTGCCCATTTCCTTTCACCTTATTATAAGGAGTCCCTCAGTTAAGAGTTCCTGTTCTGTGCTGGTCCCATTAAGGGATTTGAATCTTTCCTGATTAAATAACAAAATTTTGTATCATGTTATGTCATCTTTATTTTCTGAGCTGAGTGAATTGATTTGTCAAATGAGATGGAGGATTCAAGATGAGCTTATATAACAACCTGTCTAGCTCAGGCGAGTGTATGTGTAGCTCAAACGAGATCTGGAATATTCGTGTGTGTATCTTTTAATGGATATTCATTGGACTTTGACATATGTAGCTAATCAAAAGAATCACTTTTTGGGGCGCCTGGGTGGCGCAGTCGGTTGAGCGTCCGACTTCAGCCAGGTCACGATCTCGCGGTCCGGGAGTTCGAGCCCCGCGTCAGGCTCTGGGCTGATGGCTCGGAGCCTGGAGCCTGTTTCCGATTCTGTGTCTCCCTCTCTCTCTGCCCCTCCCCCGTTCATGCTCTGTCTCTCTCTGTCCCAAAAATAAATAAACGTTGAAAAAAAAAAATTTAAAAAAAAAAAAAAAAAAAAAAGAATCACTTTTTAAAATTCATTCAGATTCCTTAGAGCTCTGCTTTGGTATTCTTGAATCAGAATTAGCACTTAGCTTTCACCTTCAATCCTAGACTTCATTTAGTGTTTCATGTTGTGGACCCTCTCTATCTGTGTACGCATACATTGCCACAGATATACCCCCATTCTTTTCCCTGCTTGTGGATAATCGATGCTAAGATTCCCCAAGTTCCCCAAATTCTAAGAAAATTTCATCACATAGCAAAGCCTCCTTAGGAAACGGCAATAACCATATATATTTCTCCGGCCAGATTTCCCGATTCTGACCCTCCTGCATATTCCAGGGGATTTCTCTAGTTCTACTTTGATCTCTAATATCTACTTGGTTAATCAAGAATTCCCCAGATCCCTTACCTTTCCTTGAATAATATGATCCCTAAGGTTTGACTTAGTCATGTTGACTGTTGGCTGTTGCTTAAACATCTTCATCTTGAGCCCTAATTCTCCATTCTTGCACAGCTGTTCTTTAAGTACAGAGTGCATATTGCAGTTTCATGTGCCTTGGAACCATGATGATTGTTTGATGAACATGAAATCATCAGTAGGGGGGATATGCAAAAGACACAACAGAAAAAAAGCAGTAGAGTGTCCTTGAACATGTTTTTTAAGTGCTTTTAATTCAAAATAATTAACATTCCAAAGAGGCGTATTTTGGGGTAACATATTCTTGTTTTCACAAATCTCTCCCCACTCTTCCCCTTTCTTCCTCTCTCCCTCACACACATCAATTTTAATGCTTTGATGTTCAAATTATAAATTCTTTTTTTTAGGTTTACTTATTTATTTTTTTTGGCGGGGGAAGGGGCAGAGAGAGAAGGAGAGAGAGAGAATCCCAAGCAGGCTCCGCACTGTCAGCGGAGATACCAGTTTGGGGCTCAAACTCACAAACTGTGAGATCCTGACCTGAGTTGAAACCAAGAGCTGGCCCCTTAACCAACTAAGCCACCAGGTGTCACTTAAATTATAAATTCTTAATGATATTTTCTTCTGAGGAAACTTTTGTATAGTCATGGGACAAAGTGAGGTAAATCACCTTTGGAGGTATAATTATATATATAGTGTTGGCAAAGTTAACTTCATTTTGTGGCATATGTCCCCAAATCTTTAATTTATTTGTGAATATATTCCTTTATAACTTAACATTTATTAATTATGAATCTAGGGTGGGTCATGCACTGTGCTATGAATTTTGTGTTTCTGTCTCTGACACTAACACTGCATTGTGGGAGACTGTAAGGAAAAATATAATATAATACAATAAATGTTAAAATAGTTGTGAGGCAGGCACTGTGGGAACTAAATTTAAGCACTCTCATTGGATTCATGGGTCAGAAGCAGCATCCTGGAAACAAGTTTCTCATGTTTATCACATCATATGTATAGTTCTGGACAGATTCCAATGTTAAAAATCAAAATTTAATTATATGAGTTGACATAAAGTTCTCTTTTGTGTAGCCACTAAAATAGAAGTTGCTAGTGCATTTTCAGCTCCTTTTAAAATTGTTGAACTGTTTTATGTAACAAAAAATTATGATCATATTTTTTCATCAGCTGCCAACAAAGACCTCTGCTTGTATCATATTTCCAAGGAAGTTCATGTTGTTACTAAGTCTGTTTTGAAGACAAATTATGTGAATGGAATTCATCAAGCCCTAATTTTGTTTTTCCTATGCTCTACTCAAGCAAAATCAGGATTCTCCTTCCTGGTCAACTATGACATCTAGTATCTTGTTAGCTTTTGCAATCTTGTCTCATAAGCTTCTTCTAGTACATGAAAAGTCTCCAAGAAATATTTAAGACCTAGGTAAGAAGGGAATCATATATTTTTACACTTGATAAAATTAAATTAACATTTACTATATTATATTTTATTATTGTGTTATTTTGTGTGTTAAACCTTGAACACTTTCAGACCTTAGCAATATGATAAAAGCCTTGAAGGAAAGTATCATGTAATTTCATACACAGTAGTTACTCAGATATTATTCGATTCTGGAATATAGATGTATTTTATTAAAATATACCTCCTAGAAGTTTTCACATACAAATTATATCAACATAATCTAATACAATGGGAGAATATTTGAGGTGCTTCTCCAAGGGTTTTGCATTTATTAATTATTTAATTCTCCTTAATGATGAGGTAAGGATTAGTCTTATAAATTCTTCCTTTGTACAGTCTCTAAAATGCCGACATTTAAACTCTCTATTCCTGACTCAACTTGAATCTCAAATATTAAGGAAAAATTATTTGAAAGTTGAAAATAAGGCAAAAAGGTAACTGTATGACTTTTGTTGTTAAGCTATGGCATTTTCTAATAAGCTCACCTAAAGGTTATCCGTCTGAAGAATGTTTAACTTTTCTTGATGTTTACTGGTATCCATGAGAACATTTTACAACTTGGTAACCACAGATATTAACTTATAGAGTACTGAGAAGGTGTACATACTTCTTTTTCTTTTTTCTTTATCTTTTAGAGAGTGGAGCAAGAACATGAGTGGGGGAGAGGAGAGACAGAGAGAGAGAGAGAGAGAGAGAGAGAGAATCTCAAGCAGGCTCCCTGCTCAGTGTGGAGCCTGATGTGGGGCTTAATCTCATGACCCTGGGATCATGACCCAAGGTGAAATCCAGAGTTGGACACTCAACTGATGGAGCCAACCAGGCGCCCTTTTATTTTTCTGGTTGCAATGCAAATAGTTTGGGCCCAGTAAAGAAGATAATCCAAATTCATCGTTTCTGGCCCTTCAGGGAAATAATCTGTTCTTTTTGTTGTTGTTGCTCTAATTTAACAATCTCATTTCAGATTTCTTATTGTTGTTTCACTGACTGTATATACATTGGGCAGTCTATCTCAGTATAATGAGCCAACAAGATAAACCGGCTTTGCTTCCTGCTTATTTCTTTGTCAATAGTTCAGTAAAACTTTAGTATGTATCTGTATGAGAATTCTGTTTTAAGGTTTTTGAAAATTATCCGTTTGATGACAATCTTATGACCTTTTTCTTGAATTATTACAATAACTTACCAACAGTTTTCCTTCCCTACAATCACTGCCCTAATTCGCTATCAATCTTGTATTCTACTTTCAAACCACCACTCCAACAAAATAAAATAATTGCCCATCATAGCAAGACTAGATTTGATGTGGAACACCAGGCCCTCCGTATTAGTTTCCTGGGGATATCATAACAAACTGCCACAAATTGGGCTGCTTAAAACAGAATTCTATTCTTTTGAAGCTCTGGAGGACAGAATTCCAAAGTCAAGGTGTCAGTAAGGTCATTCTTTGTCTGGAGATTTTAGTAGAGAGAGAATCCATTCTTTCCCTCTCCCAGCTTCTGGTAGCTGTTGCCATTTCTTGACTCATGGCTGCAAAATCGCAATTTCTGCATCAATCTTCATAGCCCTCTCCTCTTCTCTGGGCTTTCTTTTCTGTGTCAAATACCCTTCTGCCTAACTCTTATAAGGAAACTTGTCCTTAGGTTTAGGGTCCACCCAGATAATCCATATAAGATAATCCAGATAAGATATCTTATCTCAAGATCCTTAATTATATTTGCAAAGACCATTTTCCCAAATGTCTGGAATTCAGGTCCTGGGGATTCAGATACGAACACATCTGTAAAGAACTACCACTCAACCCACTATGCTATCCATATCCGGCCCCAGCTCAACTATCCATCTTTACCTCCCAGTGCTTCTCAACAGTATTTCTGTTTATTTCTTGATGACTACCCTACTCCTAGCCAGGAAATCTGCTCATTGCAACCCATTGTTTCTGGTGTTCATATGCTTTCTCCCCTTAACACAGCTTCCCTTTCCTTTCTATGTGTCTGGTGTCCAAGCTTCCTTCAAGTGGACCTGGCACCCATCCCCATGCTGGTACGTTCCTTCTGTCCCGTCATTGCTCCATGAACATGCTACTACTGCTTACTGAATTCTATTGTCTTTTCTCCTTCTGTATATGCTTGTGCCCCCCATTGATCTTTTATGTACAAGGCTTGGACTCCAAAATCTTTGACTTTATACAACCTCACACAGTGCCAGTAAATAATAGTCATTCACTAAGGTGGGATATGAGTCAATGAGTCTCTAACTCAAGACCTATTTGTTACTAAAATATAGCTAACATTTTTTTTTACATTATTTAAAACTCAATTCTATTCTGTTAAATCTAGTGCTTGGATTATAGAATATTTTGTGTTCTGGTAGTTCTTTATCTATTTTGCTTGGGCTTTCTTGGCTAACCTAAATTATACACCTTGAAGGACAAAATTCATGTCACCTATGGTATATATGTTGGGAATATGGAAATAGCTTTCTGAAGATTTGTTAACTTAATCTCCAGTGAAAATATCTAGAATATAAGTATATCTTGGGAGGAAGATGGCCTGGCTTAAATTTATTTACTTTCCCCCTTTTAGGGAATAAAACTCTATTTCTCAGCAATTTAGTAACATTTTAAAACTAAGATAAATTATGTTCCTATTGGAATATCTAGTTTCTGGGCTTAAAAAAACTGTTAACCTTCATGAAGTCAGTTTATAGAATTCCATTTTACTTCCCTACCTTATGTCTTAATCACAGCCACAGTATAAATAATCTGTTGCTTCAAAACCTCCATTCACTCATACATTTTATTCTTATTGACCTTGGCTTATGAAATTTGGATGGAAGAAATCACTAACTAGGAAAGGAATATTTGAACTTTGATTCTATGTTTCAAAGCCTTAACAGAGACCTCGGCCACATGGAAGCATGTAATTATTATATGCCTGCTTTGGGGAAACAACCAGTCTCAAGAACAAAGGTATTGTGCTGTATGATAGTTTACTCTAAGAAACTTCATTTTCTGTCCTTTGGTATCGTCAAGTGAATACTTGGGCAATGGACAATTTTTATTTTCTACAGCCTTATGAAATTTTAGCATCAAAATCATTTAAAAAATTCACCTGGTCTTAGGTGTCATTAAAAACTCTATATTTATGCCAGATTAACTGAAAAATTTGGCTCCAGATATAGTGGGGAATTATGGCCAAGCTTTAGGCAAACTTGGGTATTTCTTAATTTTAGGTGAAAAGTACATAAAATTCAATGGATTCTTGCCCTCTGACCTAAAACCAACTAAAACTCAACAATTTGGCTATGATTTCCTTTGAGGTTTTATATATTTTTTCAGCTATAAAATGTGAACCCAGGTCAAGAGGCATATACTGAAGCCTCAATTTTAGCAAGAATAATATTTATGAACTAAAAGAAAAATATTTATGAGAATTCTACAGAAACTTGGTGGCTGAACAGAAAACTTTAAAACTTAAACAACCAACTTAGAATATTTGGGAGGAGTGAACATTTCACGAAGTTTGCTCTTTTTCTCTGCCTTCCATAGTTCTAACTACTGGATTGCACACAGATTCTTCTTCTATGCTGTGTTACAATTCTTTGATAGACTCTATAGAGGAACTTCTCAATATTTTCCTTCACCTTCAATGTCATAACTCTTTAATTTGAATCACTCTCATTTTTTTTTTTTTCTCCAAAGCTCTTCTTCCCTGGGGAACTAAGCAGAGTTCCTCTGAGGACTGAATCAGAGGGCTCAGTGAATGGATTCAGCAATACTGCGCTCCAACGTACTCTTCCTGTAAACACTGTTTTTTTTGATCACGGTGCAAGGTCACAGCTTGGTGACATGCCCCTGCTGCAAGATGAATTTCTTGTGTTCTGTGGAAACACATCCCAGGAGGTGAAGAGGCGGCCTCTATCCCTCTCCCTTCTTTAGATGTCCCAATGTTGGAGCTCACAGTCATTGCCAAAGCATCTTCTCACTGTTTCTTACTGTTAAGCAGAGAAGCATGTTGAGGTCTTGTACAAATAAAACCTTTGGAGGTCTGTCTAGACTTACCCCAAAGTCTCCTGAAGATCCCTCATATGTGGTTTTTCTTTCTTTTCATCTCTTCTCTTTTTTTCTCTTTTTCCCAATAATCTCTTTACTCCATTCAATGAAAACTTCAACGTCCTAGAACAGTTTCCTCATCTTGCAGAGAGGATAGAGGGGAAAGGACATCTGTCAATCACTATTATAAAACAATCCCTGTTTTCTGATGCATTAAATAAAACACCATTTGAACTATTTTCAAACTCCCACCATCTCTTCCGGTAAGCCTATTTCCCACTATTCTATTTTATATACCTCATGCTTTAGTAAAATTAGACTCTTATCATTCATTCATTCCTTCATTCAATGAATATTCATAAATGTCTTCTATGTGCTTGGTGCTGTTCAAGTCTCCAAAGATACATCAGTAAACAGAACAGACACATTATGTGTTCTATAAGCTTTGTATTCTAGCACATCCTTGGCTTTGCATGTTTGTTTGTCTTTGGTGCTGTTCCCTCATATGTTTGCCCCATTCCAGTTTTGTCTGGCATTTCCTCAACTGGTACCTACATTTCAAAGCTAAGTTCAGATTGCCCTTGACCCATTAAGTACCTGCGAAAGCAGACTTGCTGTTAGCATTTGCAAGGCCTAGGGCGGAAATATGAATGAGATTCACAAACCATTTGTCTAAATATTTAAAAGATATAAATCTAGCTAAAGCCTTGAAAGCTAAGTAATGTCAAAATTGAAAAATGTGTAAGGCTATGGTGTTGATATATCTGAAAGTTGGCATACTATCAACAATGCTAAATTTACTATTATTATTATTGTGCATATCTAGGTATTCTGTGTTGATCATCTGGCATTGTTTGGAGGATTAATAAAATAAAAACATAATAAATTATTACATAATTACTTATTTTTCTTGTCTTCATTTCAGCAAAATCAGTAATGTTATAATCAAGTTTATGTTGTTGTTTTTGTTGTTTTTTAAATAATTGTGTTATATTGGTGGGTGATGCTAATTTAGACAGCCTTTCTTGGACAGTACAGTGCTTAGACTTTTGTTTTTTTTAAATTACAATTGAAGCATCCTATTGAGGCTATCATAATGGGACCTACTGATAAAACTCCTAAAGCAGTGTTTGATTCTAAATTACCAAAAATTTTACACAATATGTTCAATTATTTTAATAGGGAGATTTATGAGAAATATCATCATCACAGAAAATATTGTTTAAGTATTTTAACTTCCTTGAATAAAATAGTATCAATAGTATATTGATTTTATTATATTTTAAAGCAATATCTAAATCCATATGGAAATATAAATAATCAGTGTCACAAGCCATGCATATTATTTCTAGACCTACATATATTTAAATTAAAAAAATTGAAATGCTTAATATTGCAAACTGTTCCTCAGCTTCCATGTCCACTTATTGCAAACATGCTAATTTGCTGTAGTAGAAAAATGTCCACATGCCATACCTGGAACATACGGAAAAGAAAATGATGACTCAGCAGCAGCTGAAGAAAGATATTTTATTATGCAAGAATCTTTCACATCCATGCTGAGAAAAAGGACATGGGAAGATAATTAATTTGTATTTTCTCTTAGATCTTTCCCGCGTAATGAAGCAGTATGATTTCTAAAGTCAGCAGTAACTGAATTCATGCCGGTCAATGGCATGCAGACGCGGTCATCTTTTGTTTGGGGGGCAAACAGCAAGAGATTTGAAGAAATGATTACTTGGGAACCGAGAGGTTTGACCTGAGAGCCAGATTTTAAAATTAAAGGTTCCGCTGGATCAGTTCTGTCAGATTCCAGGTCAGGGCATTCATGTATCCTTTTTAAATTTAGTTTCTATATTTATAATGTGCAGGGCTTTCTAAAGTGTGGGGTCCAAAGGAAGGTATCCTTCTTACCCAAATGTAATACTCTCTGAAAGAAAGTGTGTGATAGGATAGGAGTGATCTATAATTCTGAAATCCTTAAACACTTTGCATTTCTATTCCCTAATGCCTGGAAAAATATAATAAATACAACAATACTTTGCTCTCATGGAGAAAACAACTTCTTTATGACCAGTGTCACATCTCCTTATAGAGAAAACAAGTTCTTTATGACCAACGGAAGATACCTTGTTTGTTTTTTAAACCACCACCTGTGCCTCACACAATAGATTCAAGATTGTAAAGTCTCAAATTTACTTAAAAAAATATCGAACAGCTAGCTAACTAAATAAAAGAAAAATATAATTAACTGCAATTCATGATCCTTGGGTTTTTTATTTGTTTTAGTTTTAGTTAGGAATAAATTGTATATACCTGTGACAGGGTAATTAACAAAACCAATACCGGACTGAGGTCCGAGTCTGGGTGACCAAGAGAATAATAATAGTGTTACAAATTGAATTGTGAATGTTAATGGCAGTGTGGGTGGGACAGCAGTTTTGGAAAGAAGAGCAGGAAACAGTTTAGCTTAAGGTGAAGGTGGTGAACATTAATGAGAAAGCTCAAAAGGAAATAAGAGATGTAGGATTAGAATGCGAGGTATAGATTGAGGTTTATGAAAGATATTTGCTTGGTGGTTCAGAAATTATAGTGATAATATTTGCCTGTGTGATGATAATATATTTCATAAGTGTTTACCACATGTCAAACATTCTGTCGAAAGCTCTATACATACCAGTTTATTTATTCCTTTGAACCACACGAGACTGATATTACCATGGGCCTTCTTTTTGAAATAATATAAATGAGATTTTGAGATGGTTACTTGCCAATATTTCATGGCTGGCATGTAACAAACAGAACCAGAAAGTAAGCCCAGGTATGTCTGACTGCACAGCTTGCCCTTAATCACCAAGGGCATTGGAAGCCATAGATTGGATTTCAGCTCCTTGGCGGACAGTAAAGAGAAATAAGAGAAGAAAATGACACAGGGTATGGTAACATCTGGGAGAAGGGAAGGAAGCTTTATTAATTAGTCTGTTTAAATTATTAGTGAAAGAAATCCTACTTGAATTGGTTTAAACAAAAAGGAGGACTTAAATGGAAGGATAAACTATGAAATAACTGGACAATCATAATTACAGAAAGGCTATGATCTCTCATGACATCAGGAATCAGGGCCTAGAGGATCAGGCTTCCTTCTCTGACCTTTAGCTATGCTTCTCTCCACGTATCAAGTTCTCTCCTTCTATAGTGTGGTTTTATCCATGTGATGAGAATCTAGGTGGCCAAACATTCCAGAATTTTATGGCTCATGACTTCAGCCTACAGAGGAACACTGATAAGACTCTCTGGGTCTTAAGTCCAAAAATTCGGGGCAAGGCTCTAATTGGCCCAGGCTAGGTCAAATGCTGTATCTGTATACTTTTTGCTGTATGACAGAGAAAATCTAAATAACCTCTTATTGGATATTTTTCTCAAATAATAAGATATGTGGAGAGAGATGGCTCCAGAGCTGGTTCAGTGCTAAATTATGTCAAGGGGCAGAATATCTAGGATTTTTTTCAGCCTTTAACACATGATAGAAAGATGGTTGCTGTTACTATAATAATCACATCCTTATGGCAACATCTGAAGAAAGAACAAAAAGAGACAGAAAAGAAAATTCTCTGTGTGACATGTCCTTTTGGTCAAGATGGAAACTACTGCATTTGAGGTTTACTGGAGCCTGAACAACTTTGGGGATTCTTTAAAAAAATTTTTTTTAATGTTTATTTATTTTTGAGAGACAGAGACAGAGTGTGAGCAGGTGAGGGGCAGAGAGAGAGGGAGACACAGAATCTGAAGCAGGCCCCAGGCTCTGAGCTGTCAGCACAAAGTCCAATGTGGGGCTTGAACTCATGAACCATGAGATCATGACCTGAGCTGAAGTTGGACGCTTAACTGACTGAGCCACCTGGGCGCCCCTTGGGGATTCTTTTTAAGAAAGAAAAAAGAATATTAAAAATACATGATTAAGCCCAGGACATTGGCTTGGGTCATTGTGAGTATGGGGCCATAAGCTTAATAAGCTTTATCAGCTCCCTTATAAATCAAGTCCGTATTGTATTTCCTCTTTTGTCTCAGTGGCTGAATGGAATCATGTGGTCATTCCTGGCTACAAGGTGCTTGGACATGCAAGTATCTAGATCTTTAGGTGGCTAGCTTTGGAGATAGGTATCTAAGACTAGAGAAAAAGAGGAGAAGAGTGGAGGTTGAATGAGGACCAGCTTGTTTCCACAGATATCTATCACTGGAATGTTTATGCACAGCCAGTGGTACTGGAATCATACTATTAAATGGGGCTGATTTGGAAGTAACTATGTGAATGGGTGTAATGGATGAATAGTGTGCCCTCTGAATTTTGTCCACCTAGAATCTCAGAATGTGGCTTTACTTGGAAATAGGGTCTTTGCAATGTCATTAGTTAAGGATCTTGAGATGAATCATACTGGATTTAGGGCTCTAGAGTCAATGACTGATGTCCTTTATAAGAAGAGGAGAGACACACAGATGCACAGAGAAGGCCATGAGAAAGTGGAGGCAGAGATTGGAGTTATTCTACTGCAAGCCAGAGTAACTCCTGGCACCTGGGGTCACCATAAACTGAAAGAGGCAAGGGAGGATTCTCTCCTAAAGCCCTTCAGAGAGAGCATCACCTGCGGACACCTTGACTTCTGACCTCTAGTTCCAGAACTGTAAGAGAATACATTTCTGTTGTATTAACCACAGGTTGTGGTTGTTTGTAAGGGCAGCACTAGAAAAGTAATACAATGGGATGAAGGATAGTTATCAGAAGAAGAGGGTGTAGTGCTGGTGCCCATTGTAGAATTAATGAAAGGAATTTACAGGCAGGTAGCATTGTAGATACAGGATGAGAGTCAGGTTGATGTATTGCCTTGATGGTGGTAACGAGGCATGGGAATTTCAATGTCAGGCAGTTACCAGTGCGAAATCCAGACAAGAGAGTAAGTAGAGATAATGAAACAGGAGGACAAACAAATTACTAGGCATTTCTACTTCTTGCCTGACTCTGCCCTAGATGCTCCATATTTGAAATTTCCCTGTCCCCTCACTCTTGTCTAGTTCTCTGCCCTTCTCTCTGTGAAACTGACATGGAAGACACACTCCTTTCAGTCCTTCGTGTTGGTGGTGGTAGTGGTGGTGGTGATGGTGGTGTGTGTGTGTGTGTGTGTGTGTGTGTGTGTGTGTAGGTGTGTATAGAATAATTTCACATTTTTCTATTTTTAGATATTAAGTGATAGCATAATCTCTGTCTCTTTAATTTTCATGGTAGAAAATTCTTGAAGTAATTTAGAAAATGCTTAAATGAAGTAGATGGCATATAATTTACATTTTGTGGAGTATGAGCATAAGAAGAACAAGAGACACTGATATTAAATTCTTACTTATAAGTCTTCTATATTTAAATACAGTCATTTTTTGTTAAAATTTTTAAAGTTTATTTTGAGAGAGAAAGAGAGAGAGAGGGAGAGAGGGAGAGAGAGAGAGAATCCCAAGCAGGTTCCACTATGTTAGTGTAGAGTCAGATGCTCAATTGACTGAGTCTCTCAGACGTCCCTTCCATTAATTCTTATATAGACTATCTTTTCCTTAATATTCAGGATCAATATTATGTACATCCCTTACCGATATTATGATGTTCTGAGACCTCTTTACTAAATGCCCTGGACAGTCATAGTGCCGAACCAGTGTTCTTTTCTCGTGCTACGTGCTGGCCAGCTGTGCTTCTGGTCGTTGCCAGCACACTCTCCTCCACCAGAACCCTGTCTTTCTTTAATGCACTGTTTCTAATCCATTGTGGTCTGGGGATCCAAATAATACAGCTTGTTAGGACTGATCTTACTGTAAGAGTGAATGCCCCTCAAGTGAGCGTCTGCATCCCCCAAGAGAGTGTCCTTGAGAATTTATTCTTTGGTTAGGTGTTACAAGTTTTAGTGCATGGAGGGCCAGAGTAATTTTTTCTTTGCTTCTGAACACTTGAATAGTTCCAGCTGGCTGATGAGGTGCTTGTCAGCATCCAGCGAATTCTCAGTAGGAATTGTTTTTTCCCCCCTTTACATTGTTTTCCATGCCCCAAGTTATTTTTAAATATTATATATATGTTTTTGTTTCATTTTGCGGCATCGATGGGATAATATTAGCTTTGCTTTTAAAACTTTCGTCTTGAGAAGTTACCCTAGCCAAGCTTTGGAGAATGATAATGTGACGCTTATTTTAGGCTAGTTAAGAGTGTGTGTTGTTAATGACTGACACACAGCCATCATGTGTGTCAAAGCCAGGGTTAACTAGAAGGGCAAAACTCTGCTAGGACAACTTGATTGTGCCCAGAGGTAACATTTTAAATATCCACAGCAGTAGCAGAAGTCACAGGAGAAGAGCCAGTGTTTTCCAGGATATCCTCTTATTTCTGAATCAGGTTGTCAGAAATGTCTTTGAAATCTTGAGCTGGCATTTAGTCCAAATGTTAAGGCTCAGAATTCTGAGGTCAGAATCAATCAAGTATTTGGATATTAGCCATTTGGTTTAAGAAAACATAGTGTTCGAGTGGACCCATTTCTCTCAGCTCCTTTTCTCACTCAGCCTGTTGTTCTTCAAAGCATTACTCACAAAAGAGGCTAGGAGAGAGTAAATGGTGAGGGGCAGAGAATACATATAAAAGTTGCAAGAGCTAAGTGTAAATAGTCACAGCCTTTAAAAGTAACACAGGTTTAAGAAAATGAGCGCCTCTATAAATCACTAGAAGCCTCGATGAGGATTCCAAGTGCAGATGGGATTTTAAACAAGGGTGTGCTGTTGCCGCTGCTCCTCAACTCCCAGTTGGATACTAAAAAAAAAAGGCTCTTTCTCAATTTCCTGTTCTTGTGCCTTATTAAAATCATTCTGTTGCTCTGACCCCCGCCCCTGCTTCTTTCTTCCCCTCACATCTGTGTTTGTGTGCGGAGGATGTTATCCCCGGTTCCCGGCCATGAAGAATGCATGAAAGTCCTGAGGATGAGATTGTGACCCTGCTACGGTGTGTGCGAAATGAGTGATGGGAAGAGAGAGGGCGAGCGAGCCGTGGTGCAGGGCTATGAGTTGTATAGTTATTTCTAGCTTTGAATTGTTTCCAAATCTCATACATTCACAGACGGCCTCGCCAAAGCCCACAGCTGTCATGCATTTTCAACAGATTCCACAGGGGCCTAGATGAGGTTTGAAGGCATTCCTTTGCTCTTACACATTAGCTAAAAGGAATTACCGTAACATCTGATATTGTGGAAGTGGGATATTTGCCATCCTGACCTTGCCCAAAGCAGTCCGGAAATGGGGTCCAAGAATGTATTATCTCATGTGGCCTCTAAAGGTCACCGGGGGCCCCTTGGTGGCATTCCAGTAAAACCCAAGCACCCAACATGCTCTGCATTTGGAGAAACCGTGGTGCTTTGTATGGACACAGTGGGTAGACACGTGTTCCCCTTGCTCTTTGGATGTTTGTCATAGGAAAGGCATGTTCCACTGGAGAAATTCCCAGCTGTCAGTAATGTGCTGATACACCACAGCCAATCATCAGAGGACGAGCCAAATAAACAGGATGTTCCCAATGTGTGTGATTGCATGAGTGTGTAACAAAACTTCTGCCCATTTCACAGCCTCATAATGGGATTGACATGCATTGCTTAATCTGCATCTGTCTGTTTAGGGTAGAAACACATAAACACCATGGAAACAATGTGTAAGAAAGCCCTTCCTTTGGCTATATGGACTGTTGATATGATGGGATGAAATCTGGTATAAATTGGGAATGAACACTGCTTTAATGTTCTGCGTTTACTTGCTGGGAAGTGCCTTCCAGGCCTCCAAACAAAGACGAGAGGAAATGATCAGATCATCAGTGGCTATTGTGAGTTGACAATGAGGGCTGAGTCTATATGAATATTTTTACATACCAGTAGAGTCATCCTCATTCTTTCTTCTTGTGAGGCATTTCTTGGCTGAGTTATTTATAAAAATGTACAGAAACAAGATAAGTAATGTCATTGCTTTTTTTTTTTTTTTTCCTTTGGAAACGCTGCTACTGATAACCATTAGCGTCTAAGCATATTCCTGAAGCAGCAATTTGGGAAAGAAAGGAGAGAGGGTGGTTCTTTCAATATTCACGTGTAGAGTGGGTTCTTTGAAAAATAACATTAAGTCCTGCTAAGTGTCAGACCTCTTACGGCTCTGAATATGTAAATCCCTTTTGCTTAAGTTGGTACATTTATCCATAATAATAACAGCAGATCTCATTTCTTGTACACTTCCTATATGCCAGTACCGTGTTGTCTTTAACACACATGAACTCTTTTAACTCTCACACAACATATAATGTTGACATTATTATTATCCCTCTTTTAAAGATAAAGAAACTAAGGTTCAGAGAAGTGAGTAGGCTTGCTTAAGAAGATGGAGCTAGTGAGAGAGCAAATGTGAAGTCATGTCTCTATGAATACAAAACCCATGCACTTAACCACTCCTTTACAATATGGCCCTTGTGTGTCTCTGCTTTATGTGAAATCTGATTCTGTTCCAGGCTCTTATGTTATGTTCCATAGAAATGTGACTCATTGTATCTTCTTGAACAGGCTTAATGTACCAAGGTAATTTCGGTGTTCTAAGGTCTGTTTAGAACACCAGCCTAGCAGGGTTGAAGGTTGAAGACCATGACATGGAACCCTAGTAATAACTTCTCTCTGTTATTCAAGTTTGATCTTCTAATTATGATTGTCACATGCTGCCTTTGAAGCATAATGCCCAAGATGCACGGATTTAAGCCAAAATCATGTGTCAGGATGGTAATTTCTAAAAATTTTGACATTCTTTCTATGGTTTTTATTTGGTAAACAT
Organism: Felis catus; assembly: GCF_018350175.1. Classification (NCBI taxonomy): domain Eukaryota; kingdom Metazoa; phylum Chordata; class Mammalia; order Carnivora; family Felidae; genus Felis; species Felis catus. The sequence goes on along the minus strand of NC_058371.1, from coordinate 100,454,694 downwards.
TGTGGGAAAAAGGAAAAGCTGTAAATGCACAGGATATGTGTGCTTATTTTCACTTATGAAATCATTAAACACTTGCACTGTGATATCATCTGGCAGAAAACAGTATTTCCTAGTGGTTAGGGCACAGGCTTTGGAATTTCATTGCTTATTATTTCTGTGATCTTGGGAAATTTAACTGCTGTCTCTGTGCTCATTTTTCCCCCATCTGTACAATAGGCATAATTATAGGATTGTTGCTAGGATGGAATAAGAGAATACATGTAAAATGTGTGCCCCCTAATAAGAATTCAACAGTATACACTGAAATGTCTTTGGCACTTTCCATTACCAATCTTTGTGTTATTTTTCTCCAAGGTTCTCAAGGAAATCAGACATGCTGGATTCTATTTATTAAATGTCGTCTCCCTAAACTTAGAATGTAAGCTCCCTGAAACCAGATATCTATTTTTTTCTGACGTGTTTTCATTCCCTGGAACAGCACCTGACACACTGTGCTCACAAATATCTGTTAAATAAATGAATGTTAGCTATTATTATCACTATTATTATCATCTGCTTCCCACTCAGATACCATGCTTAAAAAAATCTTCAAAATATGGTTTAACTTTGAATAGTCACCAAGTCTTAAGATATATTTGATTTCCAATAAATTAATAGCTTGTTAGAGCATCAGAGCATATTGAGTGTAACCGCTTCAATTTATAAAATAAGAGGACTTAAAACACTCTGAGGCCCAGTACTATTAAGTGATGTTCTCTTAGTCAAGTACCAAGTAAGATCTGGCATTGAGGCCTCTGAACCCCAAATCCAGGGCTCTTTCTGCTATGCCCCACTGACTTCTAATCAGGATACCAACATGGCTCTCCATCCCTCAGTGGACCAGCCCTCAATCCAGGGAGAAACGGGATCTATTTCACTATTGTGCCTTATGCCAAACTTCTCATCACCTGTGGGTGATTGGTCATTGCCATCTTCCACATTTTTCACAGTGATGGAATTTCTTTTTTGGATGATAAAGTGAGTTCTCATCACAAGTCATATACAGAAATGGCTAGGAACTGCAAGGGACCAGGGAGAGCCGTTCCTATCCAGATCCCTCAGGGGAAAATTGTGGACCTTTTATCATTGCTTTTTGGAGTCCTTATCTGGACCTTGAGATCTCAGGACCTTCCACCTGGGGAGAAAATCAGAACAAATAAAAGTTCTACAGGTTATTGCTTCTCTGACTCTAGAGCTGTCCAGAGGAAAAGAAGGTAACAATTCACCCAATGAACGTTTATTAAGTGATTATAACATGGTAAGCAAAGTGTATATGTGCGTGTACGGTTGACAAGTATTTTCCAGTCACATTCTTTTCCTTCAAGGAATTTACGGTATTGCTGAAAAACAAATTATGCAAAAGTAAATCCTGCAATGCATAACACAATAGTTAGAAATGAAGAGTGGAGATGAAAATAAACTTTTGAGGGCTCTTAGTGGAGGAAAAAATTCACTTACAGGGGATGAATTGGGATGTTCATGGAAGAGGTGACATCTTAACTAGACTTTCATGGGTCAACTGTAGTCTTCAAATTCCATGCATCCAGGATGAAATATATTTTAAAGTTGATTACTTAGAGTCTGTTTTGCTTCATGGCATTTAATGTTCTCATGTATGCCACATAACAGACACATGTGTATGCAACTTGATACAATCACCAATGTTTATTTCTCAAAAGAGGCTTTTATTAGAGGCGTTATTATATATTTTTGCATAATCATAATTATGAACACTTATTTGAGTTTATAAATGATAATATACTCCTGAAAGGCAAAAATTTGTATCTTGCACATATGCATGGATAGTATTTGGAGTCTCTACAAACAGTTAAGAATTAAATAGCAGATGATTTTTGGACATTGCTAATTCGACTCACATAGCTGATTATGGTTAAAACACAAAAGTTTGCCAAACAAAAGTCCATCATGAGGTAGTATGGAGTATTAAAGGGACACATGAGCTGAACCCATGATTTTTATATGAAAAGTCCCCACAAATATTTACAATTACTTTCACAAAATTTTTCCCCTCCATGCAAGGATATCTTTCAACTTAAAATAATTTGCTACACCTATTTTAACAGTTGATCTTTTTCCTTATCCTTATTTTCAAGAGTAAATATAATGATGGTCAAATAAGTATTTTTAGTTTTACTAAATATTTAACAATGCATTAAGTACTACACAGTAACTAGAAATTTAAAAATTCTCTTTTTCATTGAGGTATAATTGACATATAACATTATATTAGTTTCCAGCATATGCCATAATAATTTGATATTAGTATACATTGCAAAATGATCACCACACTAAGTCTTGAAGGTTTTGATAAATTCCACCGAACTGGATAATTATATTTTCCATTTACCAAACCAAAATTAAAGCAATGCATACAAGTTATAGAGGAGCAACAAGGAATGTGATTTGCACCAGTTTGGAGCAGTGATATGTCTTCATTTTCCAGTCTATTCCCCTAATTTTATTTTGCTCTGTCCCTTGTCAGCTGAGGAGTAGTCTGCTGTAGGGCTTTCTCTCCTTAGCGTTTATGCAGTTCACTTGCTGGTTTTCTGACTTTGCGTTGTTCTAGCTACTCGTTCTGCTTGCTGGCTCCTAAGGCTATGATTGCAGCTGTAGTCTTTTGTTTCTCATGTGGAACATGCTGACAGATGTGTGCACTGAACATTTTAACCAGCACACTTACTTGGGCTTCTGAAGCTGATGGAATGACCAAAACAATTCTCTTGCTCTTCTGAAGAACAAAAGGAAGGCAAAACCAGAAAGATGGATCAAACAGAGCCGCTATGTCTCTAAGATGTCTTAGAGCTATTACAGAGCATGAGAATAACGATGTTGAGTAACTTTTGCGGGCCACCTTCTCTCACATTGAGAATTTAATGGGAACAGCTTACTCAAAACCTGTGTACTGTGTCTTGCTATAATTAGTTTATAGATCAGTACTGGATCTTGGACCAACTTATGCAGACAAGTCAATTGAATTTTTGGAAAAATATGGGACAAGTATCCTAACTAAGGTCATGAAAATATAAATGTAGAAAGAAGAATGACTTATTTTCAAATATTTATTGAGCTGTTATTTGTAAAGGAGACTTATTTAAAGGGTATGTATTTGTGCAAGACATAGTCCCTGCCCAGAGGACCATGCACACGATTGCTGAAACTGGTTATGGGGCCTCAGCTATAACTGAAAGAAGTCAAGTGTATAATCCAAATTAAGAGGATTTTCCAGAAGTTGATAGAATATTACACCTGAAAGTGCTTCAAGAAATCATCTACTCCTCCCATCTTATTCTATGAATATAACCATAATTGTGACTTACTCAAGATCACCCAGAAATTTAGCAGAAAGTCAGATATGAACATACTTATCTTTCCTTTAAATCTGGTGTTTTTTAAAAAATGATACGACATATATATTTTTACTGATTTGAGTAGGTCCAATGCAAATTTAACTTTACTTGTATTAGTTTAGTGCTTATTGTTGATTCTGTTAATTCTAAATGGGCTTAATCTGGTTTTCTCTGCATTATATATTTTATTTATTTAAGTAATTTATTTAAGGTACAGGAGAAAAGGCAAGAGGAAGACTTCTCTATTTTGAACTTTAATTTTTTCACATTCTATTAGTCCTATTTAGAACTTTTTATTATATAAGTAATATGTTAATAGAATAAAACTAGAAAATATAGATAAGGAAAAAAAATAAAATTAAATTCAATTATAATCCAATCCCTTAGAGAGAAACACTCTTTTATATATAGTGTATATTTTTAAAGTTATTATGTTATATATTAACACTTATATTTTATATAAATATTTTAAAATATTTTATAATATATTTGTAAATTAATATTTAATTTAAATAATATAAAATATATTATAAAATTATTATTGCATATATAAAATATGTTTCTATTATGTACATATTCTTTGCAATAAAAATGGGATCACATTTAAAACTATTTATACTTCATTTTTGTTTAACTTTTTTAAAAGTATATTTATTTATTTTGAGAGAGAGAGAGAGAGATAGCAAGTGAAGTTAGGAAGGGGCAGAGAGAGAGAGGGAGAGAGATAGCAAGTGAAGTTAGGAAGGGGCAGAGAGGGAGAGGGAGCGAGAAAAAATCCCAAGGAGGGTCCACACTTTCAGGGTGGAGTCTGATGCGGCACTTCAACTCCGATGCAGGGTCCAAACTCACAAACCATGAGATCATGACCCAAGCTGAAACCAAGTGTCAGACGCTTAACTGACTGAGCCACCCAGGAGCTCCTCATATAACTATTAAATGGGCATTTCCCATGTGAACAAATATGTTTACAATACTTTTTGGGGGGGTTGCAAAATAGTCTGTTTTATTTATCTCATATATTTGGACATTTTATTCATCATTAATTTTTGGACATGTTGAAAACAAATTTTCTTTGTTGTAAATATTCTGCATAAAGATCCATGTAATTTAATCACATGCTTATATTTAATTATTTTCTTTATATTTTCAGAAGTGGAGTTCCTGGATCAAAGAATGTACATCTCTGCAAGACATTTTGATACACAGTGGGCCTACCACCAACACTTACTTTTTGTCCCAGGTTTCATAATTTGTAGTTTATATTCAGTGCTGCAGGACTTTAAAATTGTCAAGGGTTGGGGTGCCTGGGTGGCACAGTCGGTTAAGCGTCCGACTTCAGCCAGGTCACGATCTCGCGGTCCGTGAGTTTGAGCCCTGCGTCGGGCTCTGGGCTGATGGCTCAGAGCCTGGAGCCTATTTCCGATTCTGTGTCTCCTTCTCTCTCTGCCCCTCCCCCATTCATGCTCTGTCTCTCTCTGTCCCAAAAATAAATAAAAACGTTGAAAAAAAAAATTAAAATTGTCAAGGGTAAATAAGTATATAAACAAACAAAAACACAAAAAGCCAAATCTGCAAGATACAGAGTCACAGTGGCTTAGCATCTACACAGAATGCCTATTATTTCCTGAAATATATTAAATAGTGTTGTATTAAATAAGCGTTTGAGTTGGATGTTGCCTCATTTTTATCCCTCAGGGGCAAAAAGCTGATGATCCTAAATTTAGCAGTGGCATCAGCGGGTGGATTTTGTCACATCTTTAAATCTCCTTCCAGAGATCTCTGACTCACATTTGCTAAATCCGGCATAGATATAAAATGGATTTATGGTTCTACAAGAACTTAGAAGTCTTCAGATGTTAGAGAACAAATATTGTTGCTTGCTAGAGGACATTGTGATTTTTCTACTTCATGTTTGAGTTTTCTTTCTGTGTGTGATTACTTATTAATATGTGAATAAGTAATAGTTACTGTTTTTAAACTTGGCTTACTAACAGCTACTAGATATGTATAATGAAAATACTAAATTCAATGAGCCTTGCGTCTTTTAAAAGTAAGAATATATACTCTAACATAAACATATTTTTAAAGAGAAAAATGCATATATGTTTATTTTCTGCAACTATAGCCTTTCACATTTTGGTGCCTTGTAGAGTATGTATTCTTTGGTTTTCTTGGATACAAAATAGTTGTAGCTAGTTCCAAGCATGTTGTTTTGAGATAATGGTACTCTATGATAATAGTTGTAGATAGTTTCAAGCATGATGTTTCAGTATAGACATTGAGAAATAGAACTTAATTCCTTCCTCTGTTTCTGAAGCAGTCTAAAAATTCAAGGGAAAATACCATTGAATTTGATTATTTAATACCGCCTGTGATTTGAATTGCTTGTGTCATAAATTATTATAAACTGTCTCCAAAGGTGAGATTTTTTACAGTTAAGATTTTGTTATCTAAGTAAATGGTTGTATAATTTTAGATCATAATACAACTCAATTAATATTTATTTATTTATTGAAATTTTATTTTATTTATTTATTTTTAAAGTTTATTTATTTTTGAGAGAGAGAGACAGAGCACAGGCAGGGGAGGGAGACACAGAATCTGAAGTAGTTTCCAGGCTCTGAGTTCTGAGCTGTCAGCACAGAGCCTGATGTGGGTCTCGAACCCATGAACTGTGAGATCATGACTTAAGAAGAAGTCGGACACTTAACCGATTGAGCCACCCAGGCACTCCTAAGATTGTATTTTTAAGTAATCTCTACATCTGATGTGGGTTTCAAACTCACAACCCTGAGATCAAGAGTTGCATGCTTTACAAACTGAGCAGGGTAGGTGCCCCAATAATGTTTTAAATAAGTATACGTGCAATTATTTTGTCATCGTTATCATATAACTCAAGTGTATGTTTGTTTGTTATTTGGAATGGAAAATGTTAGTTTTTAATTTTTGATTTTTGTTTATATTGTGTTTATTCTGCTTAGTGGATTCTGAGATAGCTGTAGGAAAACGTGTTGAAACTTTTAGTGCTCCTTTTTTTGGATGATGTGGATTTTGCACTTCATCATTCACTAACCTTATATTAGTAAATATTATGATGTTAGAGGAGCTGACAAGTTGTGCTTTGCACATCCTGTACTTGAACACAAGACAGGCACAACTTGATGGAATGGAGAGAAGGGAAATGACAAAGTCTGTAGCAATGATAACTTCTGGCTCAAGATGGGCTCCAGTGTTGACGATTGAGAGTTCTAGATAATCGTAAGGTAGAATGAGACTCTAGGGCACATGCAGCTGAGACCACGTGTAGTCCTGACTGTGTTCCCTGAAACACTAATCAAAATACGTATGTATCTGAGCATTAAAAAAAATTTTTTTTTTTTCAACGTTTATTTATTTTTGGGACAGAGAGAGACAGAGCATGAACGGGGGAGGGGCAGAGAGAGAGGGAGACACAGAATCGGAAACAGGCTCCAGGCTCTGAGCCATCAGCTCAGAGCCTGACGCGGGGCTCGAACTCACGGACCGCGAGATCGTGACCTGGCTGAAGTCGGACGCTTAACCGACTGCGCCACCCAGGCGCCCCAGTATCTGAGCATTTTTAAATAGATGCAGCCCCAAGCGGAACTTTATACTAATATCTTAACTAGTACATTGAAAATAATTTTTATTAGTTGTATTAAAAGGAAGGGGAAAAAAAGCGATTCAGTCTGAGCATTGAGATAGCTGTTGAAGGTTTGCTTCATGCCAAACACTATACTGAACTTTTTTTTACACATTACCTCATATAAGTCTCATCACCACCCACGTGGGAGATACGGTTAAAACTCTTTTCAGAGATGAGGACATGGAGACGTCTCCTCCACTGAGGCTCAGAGAGTTCAGAGACTTCGTCTAGGACATGTAATTAGTAAATGGAAACCCTGGGACAAGAAACAAAAAATGTATGACAGGAAACATTTGTGCCCTCAGCCAATTCCAACATCTTCATATCTATTTTCTATTGGGCGGATTTTAGTGAAGTAAAATAATGCTTTGCAACTGATTTTTTATTTTAAACTTTCCAAGCCCTGGCACTTAAGGTTGATCTTTTTCATAATTGATCCTACTGTGTGGATTGAAAATTTTAGAGTGCATCATTCTCACCTGATCTATAAATACAGGGTCATTGCCCTTTTAATCCACAAAGGAGTCAATTTGAAGGGATCAGTTTATTCTGTAAGGCAATTATAATGCTTCTCACAAAATTATCCGATTAAAAATGGTTACAAAAATAAGAGCAGACAAAGGTCTTTCACCCCAGTGTAGGGCTAGCCGAAAATATCACTTTATTAATATTAATATTATATTGTCTTTATAGGCATGCTTGCTAATACAGTTACTTGATCATTTTATCTTGCATGAGGTAACAGGGATTATTAAGTGATATTCTTTTTCTTTTACTATGTGCCAGATTTGTTTTCAAATGAAATATAACCCAGCCAGTTCTAGTCAAGTAATGCCTACACTGTTTATGATATTAAACATAACTTTATACTAGCATGGTATAGAATGTAATATCAAATAATTTTGAAATGTAACCCGTGGAGAAACATGTTGATGTTGCAGAAAGATGTCATCAGAGACCAGGCCAAATTAACCAACACGGTAATTTCCTACCAAATGTCACCATCCTTAGCTTGAAAGAAAGATCTGCTTCATAACGTTACAAACATATCCTTCCCTGGAGCAGTATTGATAATTAATGCCACATATTCATGGTGAGAAATATATATGAGTTTGGTCATAAATGTTCTCATGCATTTTAAATGTCAATAAAATGAATAGCCTTTATTATTCCAGAATGATAACTTGTTCCCAGACACCGCTACTTTGCAGGGGATGATGACGGCCTTGGCACGTAATGAAGAATTACAGGAACATGCCTTAAGCATTTGTAAGCCACACCCTTAGCTCTGAATCAATGTGGCAAGGGCAACATATAAAGGCACAAGGAATATGCTTGAGGAAATCCAATCCCTGCTCTTGTTTCCACTTACACTCTCATAAATCAGTCTAGGTGAATATCTCAAACTCAGTTAGGAAAAAAGTTTTTAAAAAGACAACACTTCTCTTTCTTGGGCTCACAGGGCCATGTGCTTTGTTCTTGGTCACCTCTGCTTTCTAGACACAGCTTTTTGTTTGTGTTTTAGAAAATCTCCACAGGCTTGACCAATGCGGGGAATTTTGTTCCACATTAAGAGATGTTTTCTTAATGTATGTATTCTTACTCTGTGACACATTAGAAACATGTGAGGCTGGCACAGAGGTGATAGATGAGAGTAGTTAGTTCCTGGGATGGGAAGAATTATCAACTGAATAGAAATTAAAACTAGGAATTGTGATTTCCATTCTAACATACAAAGAGCTTGGAAATTGTCACCCCTGTCTTTACAACAAGGAAGCTAAACACACTTAAGATTGATGAATTTTCTTGGACCCAGCAGAGAACAAAGGTTGCAGGTCAAACTCCCACCACAAATTTTGGGGAGATGGGCAAAGCCAGAGTCACAACACTTACCCAGAGAAGCAGCTGCTGGTGCCATAATCTGGCATGGATACTTGAATGGTAATTTTGAGGAAATGCTGCAGGTTGAGTATGGACTAGCAGGAGACTGAGACACTTGTGGAGGTTTCAGTTTTATGGGTCTCCCATGAGATTTAAACTCCAGGAATCCCACCAGATTCTCACAGGGAAGAGCCAAGAAAGATGCTCTTGTGGCTTTGGCATAGACAGGCAAAGAATAATCATTGTGAAATATTCCCAGAGAGTTCTCCATAACAAAGACACATGCTTGAGGACAAAAGACTTTACCAGAGCCTCACCCCAACTGAAGGAAGGGCATTCTCACTCCAGCTAGCCTTTTGGGATCACCTAAGGGGGAAAAAATTTTACCATTGAGAAGCATTTGTGAAGGTCACAGCCCAGGAACTTAGACTTACTAAGAACTGAGATGTAATCATAAGATGATAGAATGCTTCCCTTTTCCCACACTTCATCACCACACCAACAGGGCTCCAATGTCATGATAGTGGATTAGAATGGAAAGAGCTGTAAAATGCAGACTATCTCTGAAGAAGAGTACTTAGGGTAGCCCAAAGTCAACAGGGAAGATAAAAACAAGAGTACTGGAAGAAATTGAATACTTGGTACCTACATTTATAGCAAATATTAGCATAATATATCTGGCTTTTAAAATAATTACAAAGCCAAGTGGGTGATGGGTATTAAGGAGGGCAATTTTGGGATGGACACTGGGTGTTGTATGTAAGTGATGAATAACTAAATCCTACTCCTGAAACTAATATTACACTATATGTTAACTAACTAGAATTTAAATAAAAACTTGAAACCAACAAACCAAAAAAATTACAAAGCATGCCAAAAAGCAAGAAAACACAGTCTGAAGAGACAAGGCAAGAAACAGAATCAGACTTGGATATGGTACAGATGTTACAATTACCAGAATTGAAAATACATATTATTAACAAATTAAAGACCCTAAAGAAAAAAAGTAGAGAACGTGTAAAAACAAATGAGCAATGTAAGCAGAGAGATGGACCCTGTAAGAAAGAATCAAAAGGAAATGCTAGAAATCAAAGATAGAAATGAGAAGTGTCTTAAAGTGCTCATCAATAGATCGGGCATGCCTAAGGATAGAGCTAATGAGAATGAAGATAGGTCATTACTGAATTAAAGGTAAAGGAGGAACTTTACCTTTAGAATAAAGAATAAAAAAATCCCTACAATATCTGAGAAGTAAGATAACTGCATAAAAAAAAGTAACATATACATGACTGGAAAACCAGAAGGAGAAGAAAGAGGAAACAGAGCAGAAGTTATAACAGTTGAGGACTTACCAAAATTAATCAGACACTAAACCACAGATCTAGGAAGCTCAGAAAACACCAAGAAAGATAAATTACACCCCCATAAACAATAACAATAACCAAAGCTGTAGAAAATCAAAGAAAAAGAGCAGATCTTGAAAGAAGACAGAGAAAAAAAATATACCTTACTTACAGTTGAACAGGATAAGAATTACAATGGTCTTCTGATTAGAAACTATGCAAATAAAGAGAATGGAGGGCAATATTTAAAGTTTTGGAAGGAAAACCCACTGATCTATAATTCTATTGCCAGTAAAATTATTCTTCAAAATAAAGAAGAAATGAAGACTTTCTTAGACAAACAAAGGTTTGAACGACTTTATCATCAGCAAACATGACCTGAAAGAAATGTTAAAAGAAGCATTTCAGGGTGAAAGAAAAATGATACAGGTCAGAAACTCAGACCTACATGAAGAAAGGAAGTGTTTTGGGGAAATAATAAATCAAGGTAAAATGATGTCTCTAATCGTTTTTCCATTTTTAATATAATAGCAATAATAGTTATAATATATTGGGTTATTATAGCACATGGATAAGTAAAATAAATGAGACTGGAGAGAGGAATAGGGAATACTCTATAATAAGGTAACTGCATCATATACACATGAAGCATTGTAGTTATTTGAAGGTGGACTTAAACTGGTTAAAAGGACATGTTTGAAATTTCAAGTCAACTACTAAAAATATTTTTTAAAGAAGTATAATTGATATGGTGTGAGAGGACATAAAATGGAATCACATAAAATGCTCACTTGAAACTGGAGAACGCGGAAGAGGGAAATAAAATGAAACAAAGAACAAATATAATAATTAGAACATTAAACATAGTGGGTTTTTAATTCAACCGTATTAATAATCACTCTAAGTGTTTATATATGTCAATTTAAAGACAAATTGTCCATGAATTTAAAAATAAATATGGAATTGTATCAGTGAGATCATGGTAGCTGCTGTAATAAATAGGCCTTCACAATTTTAATGGCTTAACATAATACAAAGTTTTCTTCTTGCTCACATAAAAGTTGATGAGGTAGTCCCATGTAGCTTCAAGATCCAAAGTCTTCCACACTTGTGTCAGGGCCCAAGGTCTTTCTACTGGATGACTTCATCTTCCTTAGTACTTCATCAATTCTTCATCCAGATGGTACAAAGGGGAAAGAGAAAGCAAAGGATAAGAATTTAAGTTGCATAATTCATAAATTTTTCTCAGAAACATTTTTTAGAATGACAACTTAAATAAGACATTATACATGTTAAAGAAAAGGTATAAACCGCTAGAGTTTAGAGAAAGGTATCTTTATGAACATCGATTCAGGGTACTTTGTTACATAAATATTAAGAATAAGCTCCAAAGTGAAAATGTAGTATTTTAGATAAATTTGCCAAGGAAAGCATGAAATTTTTAAAAAAATGTGGAAAAAAACTTGAATTATGTTTTTAAAAATTACACGGACAATTTTTGGAAACCAGTTTTAGTAATTGTTTTTTTTTTAATTTTGGCACAAAATTTTATTTTAAATGCTAAAAAACTGGTCCAATCTGGTGAATGTCCAAACCTAAACTGGTTTAAATAAAAAATACTGGTCTAAAATACTTACCTCCCTCTTAAGTTTATGGCCCTTGTCTCTATTCACTTACCACGTACTTCCATGTGAATGGTCAGGCAAATAATTAAATTTATATGTCCAGAATTTAAAAGCAAAATAAAACATAAAAGTCTCCACTGAAGGAACTTCCAATATTGGGGAGAGAGAATAAAGATAATTCAATCAATTCATCAGATGTCAGGAAAATGACACAAGACTAAATGGTAGAAAGGATTTCAAATATACAAAATACTCAGTAGATGTGAACTAATTAGACATAGGACTAGTTAAAAGCACAGAGATTTTTTACTGTTTATTTTTTTAAAACATGTGCTTATCTGTGAGCCAGAGAGCAAAACGATGACACAGAAAAGTTGAAAGTAAACAAATAGAAAAATATATTAGACAAATACTATATAACCTTTGCACCAAATAGACTTGAAGCTAAAAGTCCTTTCCTGAAGTTAAAGAGGAGCATTTTGTAATGATAAAGCTACTATTTCCCAAGAATATGTGGCAGTTTGAACCTGTGTGCAACTAACAACATATCCTCTAACACGTAAGGAAAATTGAAATAATTTTGAGAAGAAATTAACAAATCCACATAGAATATTTCAACACAATTCTATGAAGTATAGGTACCAAACATATAAATTGTATTGCACATATAGACAAGTTAAATAACACAGTTAGCATATTTTGTCTAATTCACGTATCAAGAATCCTGCACTCAACAATTACAGAATTAAGAGATTATTTTTCAAACACTCATGAAATTATACAAAAATTGGCCATATGCTAGGTCACAAAGCCAATCACAACAAATATCAATGAATAAAGATGATATTGTCTGATCATAGGCAATGAAGTTACATAACAATATATTTTGAATATATCAATATAACTCATATATTTTGAATTTTAAAGCAGCCCTCTCCGACATAATTTCATTAATTTAATAATGATGTTGTTTAGCTGATAATGATGGTGGCAGCCAGTTTCGATAGAATGCTTCGCACAGATGATGTATTGTGCCATATGAGGTATATACACTTTATAAAACCCTTGAGGCAGATTCTACTGTTATTATTTTGCTGATGAGGAAACTCAAGTCCAGATTTTATGAATGATGGAGCTAAGGCTGAAAGCCCAGACAATCTGACCTCAGATCCTGTGCTTTCAGCTATGACAACGGAAGAATTAAAAATCAAAGGTGGAATTAAGCAGCGATGAGACACTATATACCAAAACTTGTGGAAGGCAGTTGAAGGGGATTGTAGAGTTTTATCTGCAATTCATATAATAGTGCAGAAGATACAGTAAAAATTAATGTTCTGTGAGTTCACCAAAAACTCAGAGAAAGTTGGAGAATCTTTCTGACAAAGTAAACTGAGCAGAGTAAACGCAGGCAACAAAGAAAGAACAAAATTAATTAAATACAAAACAAAGAAACAAAGACCTAAAATCTGTTTCTTCAGAAGGAAGTTTCTCTGACAAATCCATTTTTAAGAAGGGCAACAAAAATATTATGAATAAAAAAAGAACATGACCATATGTAGACTAGAAATATTACAAACGAGTGGGAAGTTCTGTAAGGAACTTTTATACTAAAACTTGGGTGAACTGGCCAGTTTTCTGGAAAACTGTATATTACCAAAATTAACAAGAAATTAAAAAAACCTAATTAATCTAAAGCCATTATAGTCATTTAATCGGTAGTCAAGAACCTACCCACAAAATTGGCACAAAAACAGACATTTTTAAGTACAGGTTTTACTAAATCTTCAAAGCAGAGATAACATTGACTTGGGGCACACTTTCAAAAATTGAGGAATAGGGAAAAGTACCAACTCACCAAAGGCAGGTAGAAAGGCCGATCTCTTTTATAAGCAGAGATGCAAATATCCTAAATAAGGCATTAACACAAATGAACAAATATTATATATTTTTATAAAGTATATAATATTTAATTTTCAAAGTATGCAGATGGGTGTTTTATAATTGACACACTTAAATTGTTTTCAGTAACAAAGTTGCATAATGTTGAAAACATTGCCAAACATCTGTTTTCAAAATTCTGTCTTGATAGCAAGAATTATTTTCCAAACTGATCATTTTCTCACTTCTTATTAAAAATGCCTCTTTTACATTGGGACATATTACGGGTGTGTGTGTGTATTTAAATACTGCTTAACAGACACTTTTAATCATAGAAAGTTCAGAAATTTGGGACAGTTGTTTTTTTTGCAAGAGAAAAACATGCACTCATCTTCAAATTCTCCAACTTTTTAAAGGACTTCTCTGTGAGAAAAACCAGTCTCTCTTTATGGTACTTAGGATTTTCATGTTGTCTCCTCATTTTAGTACACATTTTTGGAAATAGTTTTCTACTCAATGTAATACAACCCTGATAATATAATCCCTAAACTCTTCCAGCCTATAATCATAACGACGTAACCAGTTTCAATCTGGATATTAAATATTAGTAGATTTAGTTGCTATCTTATTTTCTAAACTAAAAATTAATATAAAAGAACTATCTTGTATATCCTCTGGAACTCAAGAAGTCCACTTTAGAAACTGCTGCTCTTGTGAAATAGGGTCATCAGAAAGCTTCCCACACTGGGTATGGCTCAGAGTAGCTGCCTACCAAATGAGGATTTAGGATGACACCCCAAAGGTGAGAGTGAGATATTCTGTCTCTATTTTGAGGAGTAACGATTTCAGTGAGAAAGGTCAGCACGGCAATTTTCTATCCAAGTAGGCTGGGAGGCAACACTACTTCAAGCGTTCTGGCTTAATGATAAATTCTTGAAATATATTTCAAGTGTTAGATTCTGAGGCTTGAAAAGTTTCTAGACACAGAAATGTATTATGTTAATTCCAACTAATTTGAATACCAGCCATACTTTCATTATGAAAGTTATGATCTTCAGCGTTAAGAGACCCTATTTTAAATAGCAAGGCTGAAACATGACTTAAGGAAATTGCTGTATTCAAGTTCCAGAGATCTGGGTCACTAATAGAAATTTCAACTGCTCTGTCATCAAACCCCCGGAAAGGACCTTTAAGAAAACACATTTTTTGTTTGTTTGTTTGTTTGTTTGTTTTAACAGTGGAGCTATATTCCCTGAAAGCGAATTATACGTTAGAATGTCAATTACTTGTATTTGCATTTGTCGGTGCTGGTATTGCAAACAATTTGTCCAAGTACAAGAAAAGTAGAGACTGGAGTCCTTCAGTAACCCCTCTCATTAATTCTTTGTGCAAACAAACTCTAGTTTGGTAGAAAGCAAGATAACCTAATGGATGTTTTGTAGAGGATGTACAGCTACATTGTTTACCAGTTAAGTTTTATCAAATGAAATGGACCAAGAAAAGCCAAGAAAAGTTTGCAGCTCTATAAATCCCAAGCTATATTTTGAACATTCCTGAAACACCCAATCTCCAGACTTGGGCTTTGAATAGATTTATAAGAGCCAAAGGTCACAGTTCTTGCAAACACAGGAAACAGCACATAGAGTTTTTGTTTATTTTCTGTCTCTTAAAAAAATCAAATATGGCCATCAAGGATATAAAATACCAATACTCAACTACTGGTAGCAGAAGTAGGGCCTGGAGTGTTTTTGTCTCCTTGGTTATCATGTGTAACAAAAACAGATGCAGAATAATTTCAAGTTTATTCTATCTTGCTTTCACCAAGGTTTGAATACATGTGTTTGAAATGATAGAAGGATTCCGTGAAAGCACTGCCAGGAGAAGGCCAATCAACTCAGTTACTCATGAAATGAAGAATATGAACAAGATGGCATGTGGTTGGGGAGAGCAGAAAGATTTCTTTGACTTCAGGTCGAAGGACGTCAGTATCAGTCCTAAGATTTCTAGTTATTACATTTTGGAGCTCTGGACAAGTTGTGTAAATTTGTGAGCTTTGTCTCCTTGCTCTGTAAAATAACTCGTATCCTCTTTGTCTCATAGTGCTACTTTCTTAATAATCTGAGAAATTAAGGAATCTTCCTTCTTCATTTTATTTTTGTTTTTTGAAGTTAAAGAGCAATACAAATTTGAGGTCTCATAATGATGTTTTGTAGTGGTGAGTTCTTCCATCCCCAGTAGATGTCTGCTCTGTGATCCCTTACCTGCTTTGGCTGGGTGGTATGGGGAAAGCCCGGGACAGTGGCATCACGATGAGCTACTATAGTTCTATTAGCAATATTTAACAGAATTAATTTTCTAAACTCTTTAAATTTCTTTTTAGAAGACCCTATGCCAGTGGTGGCAATGGCTTTCGATAGCCTTATTTAATGAATGTATTTATAAGCATTAGACTTTTCAAATGAATCAAAAGTAGGAAATGAAAATATCATCTCTTTCCCCACCCATAATGAAAAGAAATTCTTCAACTTCTCTGGATTCTTAAAAGTAATCATTTTGCTTTCATCTTGAAATTCTAAGCCCAATGGGCAAATATCCTCTCTAATTCTTTGTAGTAAATTATTGATTCTCAAATGTTGCTCGTTAATAATATTTATATACAATTAAATTTTTCATGTGTTTTAGGATATTAATTTATTTTAAGCTCAAGTAACTAATTTTTTTTTTAAGTTACATGTTAGTATTTGTCAAGTCTTCTGTCTAGAGTTAATACGTCTTTTGGTTACAGATAACCCTTTGGGAAATGTCCTACTTTATCTTTAGTCTCCAATTGCTCTTCCCTCTTTTTAAGCTATGCATATAAAAACCTTCTGTTACTAGTAGCCTTAATTAGCCTTTAGTCTATTTCCTTTGGATCCTAGCTGATTGCCAACCAGCCTGGGAGATAGAGGTTTGAAAAAAGACTGGCCTCTGATTTCAGGACTGTTTCAGGCTGCAAAAATATGGCTTACTCTATTTAGATACATGAACTGCTCTAGGACTTAGGTCCTAGAGCAGATTTCTAAGACTGCAGACAAATGCTTAAAACAATGAGTGAATCCTAGAATGACTTCAATCTTTCTGAACCAAGAGTTTCCCAGGGTTAGGCATGCTCTTATCCTAAAGTGTATAGCAGAAGGTCCATTGATGATAAATTTCTCTAGGATTATCTCCTATACTGTTTTAATTAGATAACTTTCCAAGGTAAATTACATCCTGATTATAGGCCACCTTAGTTGGTATCGTCTCTTGCCCATCATCACAATAACATCCTAACGTCTTAACATTTTAATATCAATGCCTCTTGATTTCTGTAGCTTGAGTAATAAAAATTGATATGTTTATATAACATTGGATTCATCACTTATCTGAACTTAAATAATTTAGTGGCATAAGCCATCAGCACGTTAAAGTGACAGCATTAAGAAAACGGATGTTAATAACTGGGAAAAGTGCTAAATTTCTCAAAGTTACTAAGTTTTATAGAAAGTGAGGGACCAGTAGAGGTGAGGACTATTTTATTCATAAAAAAGCCACTGATTGTTGGGATACCTTGATCCCAGGGGGGAAAAGTCTTCCTAAAATAAGAGTTTGTTCCCCAAAGGCCAGAGGTAGTTTTTTTGTTTGTTTTTGTTTTTATTATTTATTTATTTTTTATTTTTGAGACAGAGAGAGACAGAGTGAGCAGGGGAAGGGCAGAGAAAGAGAGGGAGACACAGAATCTAAAGCAGGCTCCAGGCTCTGGGCTGTCAGTACAGAGCCTGACATGGGGCTTGAACTCATGAACCACAAGATTGTGACCTGGGCCGAAGTCCGATGCTTACCTCACTGAGCCACCCAGGTGCCCTTCAGAGATAGTTCTGACTGGTGAAGATTAACTTCTGGATTTAGAGGTCATGCCGTAAAACTAGAGGACTTCTAATTTCTGACCAAGAGACCAGCTTTTTAAGTGGTCTACAATTTTTGTTTTATGTACCAAGAATACAAAGCTGAATAAAAAACGATCCCGCTCTAAGCAGTTTTTAATCTATATGGAGGCAGCAAAGCATTAATCTTTCTTTCGGAAATTCTTTCTGGATACTCAAATAATCATGACAATGGTGGAATGTATGGGAGAGGTTTTCCCTGTCACTTGGGTAATTTGTTGTTGTGGCCCAGTCAGCCATTTATTTGATTATATTTTTAGAATCTGCATTCAAAAGTCTGCATACAAATTCTCATTCAGGGAATGAAAAAAATATTTTTTTCTTCTGGCCCAAGTCATCTTTCTAAGTCCAGGGAATATTTCCCTCTACCATTAATTCCTCTTCATCCCTTGGACTCTCTCCTCTAGAAGCTTCAAAACATCTTTGCTATAACCTTCAGCTATCATCATTACTATTATTAATGCAAGTGCTTTTTCTCCCATTAGACTCTGAACCCAGCCATACTGACCATGTATCATTTGTCTTTGTTTTATTTTGATGCTGTTATTATAGTCTCAAAAATACATACCGAATTGAATATCTATAATAAATTTTAAAGGCTTGACTTTATTTCCATGTAGAAAAAAAATATAAGGGGAAACTATAATTTGTTACTATATACCTAGTTTCTTCATACATCTAGTTATTGATAGTTCATTAGGTAAATCAGCATTCTTTTAGTGGGGGCAGGAATGGCTTTTGTCTTTTAAGACTCTTTAATATTTGTATCATGGAAGCACATGCTCTTCTAATCTTCCTCAATCGAGTAACTTATTCTTGAATTCTTAGTTTGGATAGTAAAAGGTTAACGTACAACTTCGGCTTTGCATTTTGCATTGCAATCTTGATTTCCTTGATAGGTTTTAGTGGGCATTCAATGCATGAGCATGGTTATTGGGTACCAGTCATTGCTTTGCATAGGTTATTTTATTGACTTTATGAGCTAGATACAGTTTTAATCCTAATTTTATGAGTGAGCAAACTCTGAGAGGTTAAATAATTAGCTGGTAATGTAGCTGGTAAGTGATCCAGCTGGATGCAACATAGCCCATTCTTTTTAAACAATTAGCTTCACTTCCCTTAGCTACTATCCCTGTGTGCTTCCCTCGTTGCTCCCTGCACCCCCTCAAAGTATTGACCTCAAATGTTATTCTACCTTGCTGCAGAGTGGAGCATCGGTCTTAGCAGATCTTGGTGCACATGGAGTGCACCAGGGGTTATCACTACAGATCGTGTTTATTGCTTCACCCAGCCAGGAGTTTTTGGCAGTTTTTAGGACCGTGGAGGCTTCCTCTCAACACAGAAGCCAGTGTAAATACACAACAAAGGGACCACACCTGACGAGGGTTTGCTGTCTGTTTAAGTGACCTTGTTCATGGCTCTGGGCCACTGGTGATCCTTCTCATCAGTCAAATATTAAATTTCCCTTTCTGATATTTCCTGTAGACATGTTTGAAGTCCACCCCATTCCTCCCCTCCCTCCCCCAATGCCTTGTGTTTTAAGGAGTGATAAAAATTTCAAGCTCTTCAAAGACAAAACTGATATGTACTTTTTAGATGACACTGTCATTATAATTATATTGGTCTTACAAGAATTGTCTTTTAAAGATAACTACTTATCACTGCTGTTTCTACCCTACCTGCCAATTGTCAGAGGACAAGATAAATTCAGTGTTTGGCTTTGACATTCACAACTATTCAACAAGAAGCCGATCAGGAATTAGATTTCTGGTACGTGATGAAAACTATATGGTAGGGCTGGGCTATGTCAGATTGAGCAAAGATATTTCCTTCCTCATTCTACTATTGCATGAATGTCAATCAGTAAGTATTTCTGGGTGCCCAAAAATGAAATGAATGAAAGAGATGAATCACAGGGGTGCCTGGGCGCTGGGTTAAGCATCCGACTTTTGCCAGCTCAGGTCATCATCTCACAGTTCTCTGATTTCAACCCGGTATTGGGCTCTGCACCGGCAGCACAGAGCCTGCCTGAGGTCTTCTCTCTCTCCTTCTCTGCCCCTCCCTGACTGGCGCTGTGTCTGTCTCCCTCAAAATAAATAAACTTAAAAAAAAAAAAGAAAGAAAGGAATGACCTAAGCCATGTACACAGGAATTTGTTATGAAGAAATGATTCTGACAAACTCTGGCCATCAACAGTCTGGCGACACATTTTTGCTTTTGTAAACTGAATATGAAAAGATGACAGGAAATAATAGTTGAAATTTGTGATGAGTGGTGGTGTTTGAAAGATGAAAACTCGGAACACATTTGCTTTGGTAGACGTACAAAATGCTGAAGGACCAAGCAGAACTGCAAAAGCCAAATCTGCAATTTGGTTCTCAGTGAACACACTGCAGGGGCTTGAGGATCCCAGATCATTAATATAATTTAATCAACTTGTTGGGGCGCCTGGGTGGCGCAGTCGGTTAAGCGTCCGACTTCAGCCAGGTCACGATCTCGCGGTCCGGGAGTTCGAGCCCCGCGTCAGGCTCTGGGCTGATGGCTCAGAGCCTGGAGCCTGTTTCCCTCTCTCTTTGCCCCTCCCCCGTTCATGCTCTGTCTCTCTCTGTCCCCCAAAAAATAAATAAACGTTGAAAAAAAAATTAAAAAAAAAATTTAATCAACTTGCCTACAAGGAGTTTCCAAGGAGGTTACTGACATTTCTTGGTGCTGTAGAAGATACAGTTGATAAGTAATAAAACTAAAGTTAACCTTGCCTGCCAAAGATTAGAAAAGGATGCTTATCAAATAGCAATAATTACTGAAGTATGTATGTAAAAATACCTAAATGGAGTTTTACCAAGAATAGCAAACTAAACCATGGAAATTTCCTAAGTGCCTATTTAAACAGAGTGCTGAGATATAGATGAAACTGTTTTGCATGCTTTTCTCTTTTAAGTATTTAATTTGGAGATTTATCTACCCTATTGTGTAACTCGATTTTATACCTGACATGGAGTCAGATGTATTTCAACATTCTTTTTTGTTAAATTTTCAACAAGCAATTTCAGTTTAGCTAATTTATAATTACAGTTTTACTACTTTACTGTAGTGTTTTATTTCTAATATAATATGCTTCTATATTAAAGGGTGATATGGTGCACAAAAGGTGTTAAGCATATTAACTGATGACATTATTTGCTCTTGACCTTGGATCTTGGTAGTTGCTGGAAGACTGAAGAGAAAGCTTTTTTTTTTTTTTTTTGCCACTTGGGAGACTACCAAAGACATTAATTTTAAAACTATACCAGAGTAATTACCATTACATTTATGTTAGAGGTTAACATTTGTGTTTTCCTCTTATTGCCTGGCTTTACAGAATGTTATGCCTCACTGCTTTTATTAAATCCAGGTAATAGAGGAAATAACAGTATTGTTAACCTTTAACACTGATGAAAAATTAGTTTTAAGTAAAACATGGTTTAAAATCAGAGCAATTGTGTTAGTTGTCTAGCTAGTTTCCTGATGAAAAACAGTAAGTCCTTGTGTACTCATTGTGTCCATATTTATAATTATAAAAGTAAAAACAAAGTATAATATGAAATAAATCTCCAGGGAAAAGGGATTACATTTTTAATACACACTATTCTTACTGATCAATGTTATAGATTTGCATGACATTACACGAAAAAGTACTGATTTTAAAAAGTACCACTTTTCTATGACTGAAAAACAAATTAGTTTTGATAACTAATTGTTACTACTTTCACAGAAAAGCATGTAGAAATTGAATATGTAATAATTGAACCTATGCGAAGTCTCCAATGGGGTGCTTCTAAACATAAATATTTATATAGTTGGTATGGCTGTAGAAAAATTCTCTTTTCCATGATTGTTGATTTTAAAACATTAACTTTTAAAGTGATTTTTGATATTTAGGCAGAGTGATATCTTGCCTCCTTGGTTATACAATATACATACATGGTTTTGTGGGGATGTTTATTCTAAGGGAGAACAAGAAGAAACTGTATCAATTTTATTATTTTTAGACAAATGTGGAAATAGAGACTTAATAAATAAAGTTAAGGAAATAATTTACTATTGGAAAATATTCTTTGTAGAAGAGTTTGGTTTCATAGCCTATTGATTAGTTATAACCTAAATGTAATTTATATTTTTTGAGTCATAAATATTTTACTTAAATTTAATATTAAAGCAAAACATCCACTCTATCAAATATAGCATATGTGTATCCATCTAAGTAACTTTAAATGGTTTTTTTGATCATTTGATTTTAAATAAATCTTTCAGCCTAAATTTTATCAGTAAGTTGCCAAATTATTTGAAGATAAATTTTTTCTTGTGGCATAAACAGATCTTTTAATTATAAACCTAGTGTTTTCTAAACTACTCTATTTGCTACTATGACTTTGTAAATAATCAAGTATTAAGAAATTTATTTATAATCTATTATTTTTAGTTTAAATATAGAATTAAGATAATTGATTAGAACAGGTATCATTTTGTTTTATGTATTTATTTAAAG
The DNA here is from genome assembly GCF_018350175.1 of Felis catus. NCBI lineage: Eukaryota > Metazoa > Chordata > Mammalia > Carnivora > Felidae > Felis > Felis catus. Next base: position 100,432,409 of record NC_058371.1, on the reverse strand, counting down.
GATTATGTAGGAGAACTTTAATATATTTGAGAATGTTTTCTGTGAATTAAATGAAGCCATATATATGAAAGTGCTTTGTAACTGCAAATATGAAATATATAATAATATTATTCTCATGACTTAGAATGGATAATATTTAAACATCGTAGTATTCATAGCATTTCTATAACATATATTTGCCTAATGGAAAATAATTTTAAAAAGTAAGCGCTGTACTTCTTAATCTTTAGGTAAATATACATTCCAGTTGCATGAGCAATTCTATGTAAGGCTCAACAACCCATTTACCTTTTAAATTAACAACCACTTCAACGGTTAATTGAGTATTTCTAAGCCAATAAATTACCCTTCAACATTACTGACTGGAAGCTTAGTTAGTACCCACAACAAGCCTGCCATTAATGAACTCATTCTCCAACAAAAAAAAGAAGGCATCAAATCTGAACTGTGGATGTGTTCGGTTCCCTCATTCTAAACACATTAGTACACTGTATTTTCCCACTTAGAGAAGCTTTTGTACACTGAGCATGTGGCTGTTTAAATGCCCCAGCGGGGCATCCAGAGGCTGCGAAAAAAGGAAAAATTATTTGGAACAATTTGCATTCGTTCAAGGGCAACGTTACGCATTTTACAGCTGGTTTATTGCTATTCTTGTGCTGTTTAAGCTGTCTTTCATGTCAAAAGTCCTTTCCTGCTTACAGATCATCCGGAAGCATTCTGCTGCGTGCTGTTTGCCCGAGTTCCTCCAGGGCTCTGGGCCTTTGATCACGGATACCATTTGCAGTCTGGTTAAAAATAGGAGGCTGCGGAGATAAGCCTGAGTCCTGACAGTGAGGAAAGGCTCTTTTCTTTCTTTTTTCAACTTTGTTCTCTTGTTTTTTAGGATGGGAAACATATGATCCCAGCACAGAGAAATAGTGTTCAGGAGTTAGAACACACTTAGAGGTATAAGAATTTTAAAGGTGAAGAATTTTAAAGGTGCAGCGAGGCTCACCAGTAAGTTAAAGTTTTACAAGAACTCTGTGTGCCATTTTCTTTGGGTATAACTCAAGCGATACCCGCCTCTCACGTTGAGGATATACGACTAGTTGCACAGATTTCTAGGTTCTGCTCCCGAGTATGGCTTTTAAACTAGGGGAATATCTTTTTAATGGAAAAAAAAATACAATGATGATTGTTGCTAGCAAACTTAATATAAAAGAGCAACAATATAATGAAATTGCAATTCGATAAAGGATAAAGCCAGAAAAAAATGACTCACATTTTTATTTTCTATATTACTGGTCATTTATCAGTACCTCCTTAAGTTTGTCTACTTACTGAAAACAAAAGCAAGAGGATTTATTAAACGTTGTTGTTTTTGTTTGGTTTCTACAAGAATTGTGATTAACATAATTTTATCAATTTTATGATGTAGGGAGATGGTGACTTTCATTATTGTTTGCTTAAGCAACAAATCCAATATGCCACAAGCCATGAAATTAGAGACTTCTTTGGAAATGAAATCTAATCTAATGGTAAAAGTGCAATAACTTTGAATACTAGAATGTCAATATGATACTCGGTGTGGAATATTTAGTATGAAATGAAATGTACTAGAAGGGGTCTTGGGAGTTTAATGAATGTCTTTGCCAGCAGGCAGGACCATTTATTTGTTAATTTACCCAAATAGAGATCTGTGCAAAGCCAAATCCTGTGATATAAAGCAGGATATGAGCATGCCATCAAAGAGGCTAAAAAGATGTTTGTTTTAATGCCACATCCATTCTTGGCAGTTTTGGAGCCTGCGCATATTTTGGAGAGACAAAGAGGAATTAGTCAAAGAAAGAAATATGGGAGTAAATTTGGAGAATGGGAGTCGGGGTGAGATTGAAGGTGGAGAAATCAGTTTATACAAATTTCAGGACAAAAGAGATTTTGGGGCCTTCCTGAGGAGGCTGCAAGTGAGGCAGGTTATGTGTGGCTGATGGGAAGCCTGGTGGGGGTGGGGCGGGGATGGGAGTGCCTGGAATTCACAGAACCAGCCAGGGGTAGGATCATGGGCTATGTATATTAAGCTCTATCCATATTTTTTCTTTTAATCATAGTGCAATAGCTTTTGCTGCTGGGTTTGCTATAGTAATACATATTTTAAAAATTCTTATCGGCTTAACTTTCAAAATAAAGCAGGAGATTTTGTAAGTTGTTCTTATGTTTGTGTTTAAACCTCACCAGGTGTGGTAGGTTAAACCCCAGCAGACAAAATACTGTGGTTTAATGAGACCAAATTTTATGTTCAAACAGTTTTACATGTAACAATCTTTAGAATGGAGACAGTCTTTCTTGAAAGGGGTGCTTTTTTTCCCTGAAAGTCCAATGCAAAGCTGTTTTGAGCTTGCTGGTGTAATTAGTGCTTTGAATATGTCGACCTGCCGTGTTGTAGGTCAACTTTGACGCTCTACAATATCCTAAGATGGGCATTTTGTGTCTCTGTTGAAAAGTGGTATTAAACTTATGCATACCAAGGACAAGGATCAGGATTTCACTGAAGAGATGGAATATGCATTTGTCCTCATGTCTGGAAAATCAACTTGCTCCTAAGTTTTTAAAGGACTAGGAAGAATCAGTGAAATTTTTGCAATCCTCCTTTACAATATATTCTGGTAAAGTCATTTTGTCCCCTAAGTTCTGAAAGGTTAATTGGATCTCTTGTAATGAGTGACTGCACCCAGTCACATGTGGTTTGGGAATTTATTTATTAATTTAAAAATTGTTATTGTTCAGACAATAACAGTGGGGTACTAAATTCAACTTTCTTTTATTGAGTGGGATTGTTCTAAATTTGCTAGTTTTATGGCTCTTGTAATGAAAATTATTAAAAATGAGCACTAAGGGCCAACTTATTTTAAAAAACTAACCCATGTCGCTCCAATATGTTTTTCATCTACATGTCTAATAAATTGCTCTTAGGTAAATTTGAACCTGCTTTGAGCTTTTTGGAACAAAAAGGTATTTGCCATGTACCAGAGGTGGTCACTGAGAGTAATTTTGTTGGACTAAGGAGTCACTCTTAATAACAAGGAAACTATAAGAAAAGCAGGAGGAGGGGTGGGGGAAGGTGTGGCTTGATACCATGTGATTAAGGAAAGGAGAAAAATATTTTGCAAATACAGTTGTATATTTCATTTGCCTCTCTTCCATTTCAGTTTTTGTCCTTCAGTTTTTTCCTTTTTTTTCAAATTCTCTTGATTTAAAAATATATTTATTGTTTATTTTAAAGCTTAATAGGTATCATATATATGTATATCTAATTTAATGGAATAGCATATTACTTCTCAAATCACTCATCTATGAAGGAAAAGGTATTTCAAAGAGGCCCACTACATAGATGTGCCTGTAATTCATGATATCTTAAGTGGTCTCTTCCCAAGGAAGTGAGAGGAAGATGTTAATTATCAGTACTACAGCATATCCATGTACCAAAACAGGTTCTGATAAGGAATTAAATCTTCAGCAAAAAGACATCAAAGAAATCCTAAAAGTGGGTTGGACTTCATAGTTGTAGAAGAACAATCTAAAAGGATATCTTTGGTTTAATCATCTTGTCTCTTACATTTTCTCTTATTTTAGGATATTCTCTTTCTTAATGGTCTTTGAATTCACAGATTTTAGCATAGCATATTTTGCGGGAATGTAGAAGTATGGAGAAACTCAAATACTTCTAATAAGAGGCACTAAAACATTGTTATGGGAGAGACTGAAGAAGGTGATCTTATCTGGAAGATCAAGAACTTTCATGTGTCTCAGATATTTGGGACCATATATGAAGATCATCCCAGAGATCTAGCCCATCAGGACTTGAAATTCTATCAAGCATAGGAAAACTTCATGTACATTTCTAGATGTAGATCCTGTATGACTTTGAGGGGAAGGGTTTAGGACTTAAAATACCAAAATTTACAAGTACACAGCCTGTAAGAGTGGTAGGCATTCAGGCATATCTCTAAAGAAGAAGTCCATTGTGCCATTTGCAAGGAATCAGACCCCTTAAAAATATATACCAAACCAAAAAAACTCAAATGAATCTCAATCATGAGGGAAGAATAACATGTACACAGAATTTCCCAAGGGAAACAAAGTAGAAAGAAGCTCTGGTGCGTGAGCAATTCCCTTTGAAATAGCTATGTGAGAGATACTAAGAAACAGAAACCTCTTGGTCCTGGAAACTTTTAATTATAAAGCACAAGATGTCATTGGAAATATCCCATGGGTGAAACTGCTGTAGATATTCAATGTATAAAATTCCTAGGCTTTAGGTATCCACAGATATCAGAGAACTTATATATGAGAGAAAACTTTTAAATGTGGAAAGTAAAAGCCTACAGTAAAGCTCAGATACTGGAAACCAGTCCAGTTGGCCTAGAGAAGAAACCCCATATCTGTGATGGATTGTATTAAGAACTTCAAAATTCAGTGATTCTTGCTTGCTAGTTAAAACTTTAGTTGCTTTATGAATTAGCCTTTATGAAAGGCTCTGAGGTGTTAATCTGTCTGAAGAGAGGATATGTCTAATCATGGGTGATCGGTGGACACGGAGGAGTTGTAGATTGCCAGTATCTACCAGAGACAGCACAGAGCATGAGGGGATGCTCCCTCCCAGGGAATACCATACTTATGAAAAGAGATGTTTGTTCCTAATAACATGAAAATCATTTACAGTAAAATCTTGGATTACGAGTAACTCGTTCTGCGAGTGCCCTGCAAGAAAAGCAAACATTTCTAACAAATTTTGACTTGATAAATGAGTGATGTCTTGCAATATGACTAGTACGAGACGCTGAATGTCATATAATCACAACCGGTTCTTCTCTCTCTCTCTCTGGGATTGTGGTGATCATCTCCCCATGCTCAGATGCTCAGTCTCAGGCCGTGGTGTTTGGTAGAAATCAGTGATTTTTCAGAACATTGGAAGGTGCGCCCACAAGTGGCGCTAGTGTATTATTTGTCACTGCAAAGCACCTGTGGACAGTCCTTTGCTTTTTCATACAAGAAGAAGCCTGGGAATGCTTTGCTTCATTCTAGGTCAGGCTGACTGCATATATAGACCTTTTCCTCTGCTGCCCTATTGCCAGTTACATTAAGTACAGTATATGACAAGAGTTTACTAATACTGTACTATAGGCAACATCTGTGTGAGCATATACAATGACCCCCATGCAGAAAAAGGTTGAAAAGAAAAGTGGTGAAGGGAAGGAGATGATTATGGTGGAAATTAAGAAGGAAATCATCAAGAAATATAAACGAGGTATGCGAGTGGCTGAAATTGCAAGATTTTATAAGAAGTCTACATCTGCATCTCATTTGCAGAGGAGGAGGAGGAGAAAAAGGCGGAGGAATCCCTCACTTCAGATGAGATTAAGGAGTTGTATAAAATATGGGAAACAGTGCAAAATTTTGTACAAAACACCACCCGAATAAGGCCGTAGCAGTGCAAGGGATGAATCTGTTTAACAACAACGCAATGTCACATTTCTGCAAAATCCTCTCAAAGGAGGCAAAAGCAAGTGTCATTGGATATGTTTCTTGTTAAAGTTGCACGAAAAGAAAAAGATTCCGTTGAGCCAATAGACAGCAGTGATTCCATTAGTGATAGTGAAAGTCGCCCTACACAATAACCCTCCTCTCTCTTGTCTCCCTCACACCAGCCACAAAGGTTTTCAAAGGTACCTGTTGGGATGAGAGCACTGGGTGTTGTATGGAAACCAATTTGACAATAAATTTCATATTTAAAAAAACCGAATAAACATTTAAAAATAAAATTAAAGGTAATACAGGTTAGTTTATTTTTCTTTATATTTTGTCTTTATTATTTTGTATTATGTTACAGTATTGTAATCATTTTTTTTTAACGTTTATTTATTTTTGAGACAGAGAGAGACACAGCACGAATGGGGGAGGGGCAGAGAGAGAGGGAAACACAGAATCGGAAGCAGGCTCCAGGCTCTGAGCCATCAGCCCAGAGCTCGACGCGGGGCTCGAACTCGCGGACCGCGAGATCATGACCTGGCTGAAGTCGGACGCTTAACCGATTGCGCCACCCAGGCGCCCCTGTAATCATTTTTATATGAATATTTTTGGGTTGTGGAATGAATCATCTGAGTTTCCATGATTTCTTATGGAGAAATTCACTTAGATATACAAGTGCTTTGTTACAAGCATGCTTCCAGAACAGATTCTGCTCACAAACCAAGGTTTTATTGTAATTAATTTTACTTAATGTCATTCTTTGATCATCTTCAGATTATAATTTGACTTCTATGCACTTGCTAATTAAAGAAGAAAAACTACAGAGGAAATGAGTATATAGTCTTTTTACAGCTTTATTTTTTACTGTATGTTACTACAGTAAGAAGTATAGACTCTACAGTTTCTTGAATTGTATTAGTCTGAAGTTTAATCTGTAGTTCAGATAACTTTTGACAGTGGCATGATAACCACACATGGTATTATGAGCTGGCCCCATAGATTACTCTATGAAACGTCATCTAGGGCTAAATGACACATTTGTGCAAGTTGAAAAATGTTGCGCTTTTCTCTGACTAAACATAGCCTTTCACCAGGGACGATGGCTTGGGGAGTGAAGGAGGGACTGGCTCTTGCCTCCTACTTTCTCTTGATTGGTGCCCTTGCTCAGTGAACAGCCGGCACAACCACATCGGTGGCCCTGATGGCACCAAGTTTCCTAACAGCAGGCCTGATGGCATCTTGTCTGGTTTTGCTCATCTTTCTTCAAAGCATACTGTATATATCGCTCAGATTTGTACTCAACATACTAAATTGATAAACAAGGGATGGTTATTTTCATTTTGGAAGTTTATGTGCTTCAAAGTAAGGCATAAAATTATGTATTTAAGTGATCTCTCCTATTATTTAGTTTACAAAACAGTTTAAGAATGCATGTAATAGTTAAAATATGTTTGGCTTTAAAAAAGTTTGGTTTGTTAAGTTCCACAAAAAGTAATAATAGATGATGTCTCTTTGCCACATTGCTATCTCCCCTTACCAGAATGACTGCAAATGCAATGTCTACTCTTTTTTTTCCCCTTAGGTTTAGAAAGTTTTCAACACAGGTACGCACAAGTATTTATGGCAGATTGTTCGATTGCTCCTAATTATTCATTTACTTCTTACCCCTAAGAGGATAATGCATGTTTGTGCCATTGATTTGAGGCTTGGCCATGTGACTTGCCTAAGCCAAAGTATATGCCAACTGTGAGAAATTCTTTCACTTCTGGTCCTTGCCATGAGAAAAATATGGATAAGTTGGGCTCTGCTCCTTCAACCTGGTTTCTAGAGTGAGAAGACAAATGGAGCAGACCCCATCCACCCACAGCCTGCAACAGAGCCACAGCCAGCCAATCATCCTCCTTTGATGTGAAAAATAGCTGCTTGTCATTGTTAGCTCTGAGATGTGGGGTTATTTGTTATCGCAACAAAAAGTATTCTAATACATATTTTAAATATTGCTACCATAACAACTATTTTTCCAATGTTTGCAGCAGTCATTGCCACTTTACATTTTGACAACACTGGAGATCGTAAACTGCTATCAACTGGATGACCTCATTTGTGACTCACAGCTACATTAAGAGTAGATGAGTAGGTTGAAACTAAGAGGGGTTCATGAATTCTCCCAAGGTCAAAGTGCTAGTAAGTGGAAGGATAGGATTTGAACTCAGGTCTTCTTATTTCAAGTTGTCATTTTTCTGGACCTTCCTTTACTAATCTCTAACCCACTTTGCAAACTTCTTGAGGGTTGTGCACCATCCCAATTATCCATCACTCCATGATTCCATGGGAACATGGTGACTCCCTCTGTACAGGTGTTTCCTATATATTACTACTCCACCTAGCTCAGGGGAAAGCTTAAAATCCTCAACATGTTCCATGCAATCTGAATTGTCTTTGTGTTACACATCTTCCTTGCCTCAAATTTTTAGTCATTTTTTGTATTGCTCCCTGGCCTCCAGCCACATTGGCTTTATTTCATTGTCCAGGGAGAAGTCATGCTTCCTTCAACCATGGGGTTTTGTGCTTCTTATTATTTCTGGCCAAACGTCACCTTCTCACCCTAAAATCTTACCATGTACATCTCCTTTCCCCTCAAAACCTAGGTCACTCTTATTCTTTCTTTAGATCTGTGCTCAATAGCAAGGAGACCTCCTTGGACTTTCTAGATCACATTGATCTGCATACTCTGAAAGGACATTTACCTCTGCTTCAGTGATGAGTGTAGCTCAATTTGTATAATGTCTCTAAGTTCTATTCCTTTTCTTTTATTATTAGTTTATAAGTGTTTATGTATGTTACTCACCATAGCACTTAACACACTGTCTGGTAGATGCTAAGTGGTCAACAAGCAGTCCTTAAATCACTGAATACCTGACCCTAAATCTCAACTCAGCAGCGGTTGATACAACTGAGCTGACAGAAATGGTGTAGGAGTCTTAAGCCTTGATAAAGGGTGGGATCTGTTGTATGGAGCTGGAGATAGTGATGAGAGGAGAATTTGGTAGGAAGAAGCCAACAGGTCATTTGTGGCCATGGAAACATCACCAGGTAATAATCAGAGAGACAACGGAAAACATTTTCACTGGATGTGACTATACAAGGGTCACTGCTTTGAGAATGTGTATACCAAGAGCTGACCTACTTCCCTTTAGTGGCTCAAGTCTTTAAACTTTCCTTCCAGATTTCACAAAGGTTTTGTTTTCAGACTTGACTATCAGTGAGGCTTAGAGGTTTTCATGTGTTTCTCTAACCCTATGATTTTTGTAGGCTTTTATTTCCTGAAGTCTGTCTTCCTCTGTAGGTTTCATTCTTTCTTTCTTTTTTCCTTTGCTTGAATAAACAGTAAAATTTGAGGCCAAATAGAACAGAAAATGAAGTGTATCCTATAATCTATTAATGGCATAAAAGCAGGTCCCCTTTTGCAGCACATACTCCCTTCTGGTATTATTGTTACTTATGAGGACAACATAGCTTACTCATGCCTATTTAGTCATGCATCTTTAAAATTTTATTTTAAACATTTTTATTCGTTTTTGAGAGACAGAGAGAGACAGAATGCGAGCAGGGGAGAGGTAGAGAGAGAGAGGGAGACACAGAATCTGAAGCAGGCTCCAGGCTCTGAGCTGTCAGCACAGAGCCCGGCGCAGGGCTCGAACCCACAGACCGTGAGATCATGACCTGAGCCGAAGACGGATGCTCAACTGACTGAGCCACCCAGGCACTCCTATAATGTACCTTTGCTTTTTTATCTTTTTATTTTTAATACAGATCTTTTAAGGATTTTCACTCTTTCACTGGGACTGCCTCCCAGTCCATTTCTTTGACAGCCATATACAATTTCGACTTAAAACCAAAAACAAACAGAAATTTTTTTCAGGTTTTCTGAAAAACATAGGTGTGGCAGGGGTATTGGTATTACACCTTTAAAAATAATATGTTGGTTTATAATGATAAAGAAGGGAGAAGTTGGATGTGAATAGAAAATAAAGGAGCGATAGTTTGCCTGTAAGACTCAGATTAGGTGCAAGAGTTCAGTTTGAGAAGGGTGAGGGGGGCATGGGTATCGATGTGGGTAGAGAGCAGCTCACTCTGGGCAAGACCATCCAGTGAGAGAAGTCAGGGAAGACATCTCAATGGAAGATACAGGGAAAGCTGAGATCTCCTTACAAAGCCGCATTGGAAGGCTCTTGAATCCCTGTATATAAGTATGAATCTACCCAGTTCTCGCATTTTACTCAAGAGTACAGTCAAGTGATTCCCAGTGCAGAGATACCTCTGCATGCCCCAGAATCCCATAAGCTTCTTAATTTCTAAAGGTCTCCTCCACTCTTTTGGGATCCCAGGAATTGGTTAAGAAGGCTTAGCATTTTTCTATGAAAAATGACACACATATGTCCTCTTCCATGGCATCTACAAAGGATTACATCTAGTTAGCTGAGTGTAATTTAGAGGTGATCCTACTACTGCCACAGTGAGTGATGGCACATGTATAGAAACATAAAGTAGTAAGATTAGCTAGTGTTTGCTATCACATGCCATTAATTCAGTAAAAAAAATCCTTGTTCTAAGTTTGAACCCAGATGCCAACAATATGACATTCTGTGACACATTCTGTCACTGGGAGATGTCCCTTATCTGTCCTTCCTTCCTTTGCCTGACCCTATCTTAGGATCTCCTGACAAACATCCAACACATACCTTCTAAAACCTTATGTTTTTGATCTGATATCTTTAGTTCACTCTGCCACTATTTCTTCTTGTCTGATCTTTTCATAATTCCTTTATAGTTTTCTCCTCCAGTCTCTTCATACATCCAAGTATAATCTCCCCATCTTCACTGTCAGTTTCCTGACAGACCAACAGATAACCAAAATCTGGTATAGAAATTCAATGGAATACTGTGCAGCCTTGAAAAGGAAGAAAATCTTGACACATGCTAAAATAAGGATGAATTTTGAGGACACCATCCTGATTGAAATAAACCAATCACAACAGGGAAAATGCTCTATGAGTCCACTCATATGAGGTACTTAAAGTAGTCAAACACCTTGCGATAGAAAATAGAATGGTAGTTTCCAGGAGCTGCTGGGAGGGCAAATGAGGAGTTATTGTTTACTAAGTACAAAGTTTCAGTTTCACAAGACGAAAAGGGTTCTGGGAAAGGGGCGCCTGGGTGGCTCAGTCAGTTAAGCATCTGACTTCGGCTCAGGTCATGATCTCACGGTTTGTGAGCTGAATTCCTCGTTGGGCTCTGTGCTGACAGTTTGGAGCCTGGAGCCTGCTTTGTATTCTGTGTCTCCCTCTCTCTCTCTCTCTCCCCCTCCCCTGCTTGCATTTTCTCTCTCTTTCTCTCTCTCTCTCTCTTCCTCTCCCTCTCTCTCTCTCTCTCAAAAATAAACTTAGAGAGTTCTGGGATGGATGGTGAAGATGATAACACAGCGATGTGAGTGCACTTAATGCCATCAAACTGTGCACTTAAAAGTGGTTAAGATGGTAAATTTTATGTGATGCGTATTTACGACGATTAAAATATTTTAGGTAAAAAAAATCTCACTTCTACTATGTGAAACTCATTATAGATTGCCTACTATGCGCCATATGTTGAAGTAGGTACTTCACATACATTATTCCTGATAAATATTCTTATTCTTATTTTATGAGTGGGAAACAGAAGTTCATAAGAGTTAAAATAATTTCATAAGGTTATATATGCAATTAAGCAGCAGAAATGAAATATGAATCCAGGTCTGTGTAATGCCTCCATCACCCCATACTTCTTCTACCCACGTGGAGCTAAAGTCCTTGTGTAGATACACACACACACATACACACACACACACACACACTTCTGTGTTTCATCTTGGTATATAATATGTATTATTCCTTAGCTTAAATTAATTGTGTTTCTATAAATACAAATGTTGAGGCTAACCACTTAATTAATATCACAGAGTTAATCCATATAATCACCTTATAGTTCGTGGCACAGACTGCTTCTTATTGCTTCTGAGAGGAAGAGATGCCTGAACACAAACAGCTTTATTGGTTGCCTCAGGAAACAGGGAATTAGATTGATTGCTTAGGCTTCAGGCTTTGTAATTACAACCTGACATTTTAGTAATGGTAATTTAAAATTTAAGCTCCCCAAAGGCTGAAGACCAAGTCTATCATCTGAACGTTTTTTTTTGCCACATTTTTGGGAAAAGAGTGAGCTATTTAAAAATGTATCTTGTGGAACTGCCAGAGATTTTTGTAAGCATTTTCTGTCTCTAACTGGACTTAATATGTATTTATCATGTAACAAGAACAGTCTGTCTGGTATAGGCAGAAGCTGGGTCCCCGGTAAACAAAACGGCCTCAGCCTTGCTTGAGCATGTATTTCCTAAGTAGTGGGCACAGAGGCAGGGTAATTGGCTACCTCCTGGTTGTAAGTATAGGTATGTTAACTGTGGGCCTGAGGGGAACCTCCATTTTGGTTTGTAGCTTATTATTAGGTGAGGAAATTACTGGACACCTCCAGCTGCCATTAATCAGCCGCAGAGTCAGACTGGAGCCAAGTGAGAAGCCTGTGGGTGGATTCTGCCCAGTGCTGTGGAAATACAAGAAGACAGAGACAAATGTTTTCCAGCCTAGCAGCACTAAACTCTGCCCTTTCACAGTCCTTAACATGCGTGTTCAAATTGATTTAGTCCATTTACCCCCTCAACCTAACCATCTATTTTCCCTGAAGACTGACAGTTTTATGTGTTGCTACCATGTTATTATGTGTTGCTGCTCCGCCAGTAGCTATAGTATTTCAGAAACATTTACTTCCAGACGTAAAGGATGAGTGAGGAGGGGGTGCAGAGAAAGGGAGGTGAGCTTGCGTCACTTTAATTCCCTTTTTATGGGGTGCAAAACATGCCCGTCGTGGCACCGACTTTCTTTCTCCCTCTCTTTTCTTTATTCCTTTTCTGTATCAATGATTTCCATGAAAAAGGCTTGAATAAAATTTCCCACTTGAGAAACACATCTGTCAGGTGATGTCAACGCCTGGCTTACTCCTCTTCCTGTTGGGTTGCAAACATGGCATTCTCTCATGGTCCTGGAATGCTGACATGGTCCGGTGGCAAAAGCCAAACACAGGTAGGGTCAAGCTGAAAAAATCAACGGGGGGCCTTCTGTCCTCAGCTTACTTTTGGAGGGAAGGGGAAGAATCTAGAAGCAATTAATTATCTCTGTTGCTATGTAAATTCAGAAAAGGGGGGTGGGTGAGGGTAAAAAACAAGACAGCAAACAGCCCCCTGTCAGCTGCAAGGATGTCAGTCAAGACATTCCAAGTGTTTGTCCAGTTGGAGATGTTTGCCTCAGGATAAGCAGGAATTCAGATCTGACCCTCACCCTCAACATTTTTGGAACTGGATGAAAGTGCCTTATCTGAACATGTAAGAATATTTCTGGCACTGAAGGCCAAAAACTAAAATTCAGAGTTAAAATAAATACTCAGAGAAGGAAAGGAAACAGTGAGGTTAAGGGTTTGATCAGATATGAACCTCTAAGTTAAGTGAATTTTACCATACCCTTGTTTTATTCTATCCGGTTTTCATGTACTAATCTATGCAACAGCAAGCAGAGAGACTCTCTTTTTACTCTTCCTGCTTTTGTGTTTAAGGGTACAAGACAACAATTCCATTGATTTATGGAGACAAATATAAAGCAAATAAGCAAAATAAAATTAAATAAGCCAGTTTAAAGTGTACAACTAGATAATGAATATTTCCCACTATTTCCTATGCATCAGTACTTGGTTATATATACAGTGTCTGATTCTATTGAATAGTTAGAATCATTGCCCAGTTGATAGAAAAATGTTTTCAAATAGTATTCTTAGAATGACTTTGCCACTTGATGATGAAATAGAAGCTGGGGGAAGGACATTGAGTGAAACAAACATATGCTCACACACACACACACACACACACTCACACACACTTTTTTTTTTTTTTTTTTTTTAGGGAAAAAACATGATTACTTAGCATGGATTAAACTTGAAGATTAGGGTTTTAGTCACCTAGGGACTTCCTAGGTGGGTCCCGTCTGGGCTGCTGAAGGTCACAGGGAGGACTGCCTGAGTAGGTGTTGAGATGGTGTTTGTGGTAATCCTTACGTCATAAGCATTTAGATGACAATCCCTTATTTTCTCTGCAGTTCTCAGGGTTTGCATGGCTGACTGTTCCTAATCCGAGGTCCCCTCAGTGACACACCGAGTTCTTCTGAAGCAGGGTAACTGTAGGCCCTTAGGGAAATGAAACGTGGTTACTTTAAGCAGACATCCAGTCTCCATTTGATGACTATGGAGTGACTGAGACGGCCTTACTGACATCCACTGGCTTTTCCTTGTGCTCAAGTATTGTTGTGGCTTTAGTGCTTGGAGCACTGGCCTTGTGAGGTCGGGGCGGCCAGATGAATTACCCAGACCGCTTTCTGCAAGAACAGTCTTTTCTTTGATGGGATGCCATGCAAATACCACTGACTAACACAAATCTTCCCAGTGTGAAATTCTGATAGATCACAAAACTACTATGGGAAATTTTTTCTCCTGACAGTGATCTTTAAAAGCTATTTAAAATCTCTCTCTCTCCCTTTTGAATATTTATTCTTGAAAGAAAAAGAGAGAGCACGAGACAGGGAGGGGCAGAGAGAGAGGGAGACACAGAATCTGAAGCAGGCTCCAGGCTCTGAACTGTCAGCACAGAGCCCAACATGGGGCTTGAACTCACGAACTATGAGATCATGACCTGAGCCAAAGTCAGATGCTTAACCTATCAAGCCACCCAGGTGCCCGTAAAATCTCTTTTTAAAGGGCATAAGGACATATATACACAAACTACTTAGTCATTGAAAAAGTTACCTTTATCATTTTGGAAATGTGATATAGAAGTTTTTTTTTTTAATTTTTTTTAACGTTTATTTATTTTTGAGACAGAGAGAGACAGAGCATGAACGTGGGAGGGTCAGAGAGAGGAGACACAGAATCTGAAACAGGCTCCAGGCTCTGAGCTGTCAGCACAGAGCCTGACGCGGGGCTCGAACTCATGGATCGCGAGATCATGACCTGAGCTGAAGTCGGCTGATTAACCGACTGAGCCACCCAGGCGCCCCAATGCAGAAGTTTTTTAACACTATCAGGAAGTGGGGGATAGTATGACTGTTCAGAATCAAAAATTGGGATATACATTGCAAAACATTACAACTACCTCTATGGGAACTATAGAATCAAGAGTGTTCCAGAAAATTGGTACAAGTGATTGCCACAGTAATAGTTTAAATAGTTAATATTTTGGTGCCTCTATTCATATTTTATCTGTTTTAATCTTTCCCTACCAAAGTAAAGTAAAAATGAACCAGTAAAAACATTTCTACTTGAGTTAACCAAGGAAGTCTCTCAGTAGTCAGTGGAGAATTTAGACAGAGAACGATAAAACTGCTACTTTCTTCATCCTGTCAGAAAGTTGGCAATCTGGTGTGGCCTTCTGGTGCAGAAACGAAGCTTGAGAATGGTCAGCAACATTATGGAAAGACTGTGATTGAAGACTCGGAAGTTTTCTTCACTGGTTTTATCTTTTAAACGGACACACCTCTTTAACCGTAAACAAACCTCTTGTGGTTATTTTTATTTGAATAAAGTTCAGTGTTTAAAATTGTTAAAAAATGCAAGTTTTTGTATTCATTGAATCATGTGTGGTGTGTGTGTGTGTGTGTGTGTGTGGCCGTGTCATAAAGTATTCCTTCAGAAGATTTGGATCCATTATAAATGTTTGTGGGATGGTAGTAAGTGGCTCTGTGCTACCAAAGAAAGATTCGTGTGCCATTTAAGGCAGACAGAGAGTATATTGAAAAAGCAAATTAAATTTTATTCCAGGTATAAATTACCATAGCACAAAAGGCTTATCTCTTGTATGTTTTCTACCATATAGTATTGACTGAAATGGCCAGTGTTTTGCCTTTTCTTGTTTTCTAGTTTCCCACAGGACACTTAGATAGAGACGGGAGCTGCTACTTTTGACTAAAGGAAAATGGCCCTGACCTTCCTTTAGGTTCAGTGACTCCAGAGAGCTAAATGTTACTGGCAGTGAGCAGTGTGCTGTACTCCAAAGCCCTGAGGGGAAAGCCTTTCTGTTGTAAAGCAGTATGCTTTATCTTGGTTATATGGTGGTACAGTGTATAAAGAAAAGAAATAGGATCAAGATAAAATACCATCGAGAAAAAAAATACAAAATCACCTGTGTAATTAATTCTTTCTAGTTAAATGCTTACGGCTGAGTTATATTTACACTACAAGAAGGAAGTGACTTTGGAAAACTTTTGGTGCAGACACTCACAATCAGTTATATCAAACAGCATCTTACATAGCATCAATACACTGAAGAATACAGATTACTCTCCAGAGTTCTAGCAAATACAACTCAGTCATACTTCCCTTTAGCTAGTTTGCAATCTTAAATCATACCATGTCTCCTTCGCAATTGAGCCAGGGTTAGTACATGAGCTGACCGTCCATCTCACATTCTATTCAAACTGTGGTTCATTTGACTCTGTAATTCAGCTTTTATTTTTACTTTATTTATTTATTTTTAAATGTTTATGTATTTTTTTCACGAAAGACAGAGAGTGTGAGCAGGGGAAGGGTGGCGGGGGGAGGGGGGGGATCTGAAAGAGGCTTCATGCTGACAACAGCAAGCCCAACGCGGGGCTCGAACTCACAAACCGCAAGATCACAACCTGAGCCAAAGTCGGATGCTCAACCTCCTGACCCACCCAGGCATCCAAGTCTTTATTTTCTTATTTATTTATTTATTTATTTATTTATTTATTTATTTTTTAACTTCATTTATTTTTGAGAGAGAGAGAGAGAGCATGAACAGGGGAGGAGCAGAGAGGGTGTGGGGGAGATACAGAATCTGAAGCCGGCTCCAGGCTCTGAGCTGTCAGCACAGAGCCCAAGGCGGGGCTTGAACTCACGAACCACGAGATCACGACATGAGCTGAAGTCGGACGCTCAACCACCTGAGGAACCCTGGCATCCAAGTTTTTATTTTTATTTATTTATTTTTTTTAACGTTTATTCATTTTTGAGACAGAGAGAGACAGAGCACGAATGGGGGAGGGTCAGAGAGAGAGGGAGACACAGAATCTGAAACAGGCTCCAGGCTCTAAACTGTCAGCACAGAGCCCGACGCGGGGCTCGAACTCACGGACCGCGAGATCATGACCTGAGCCGAAGTCGGCCGCTTAACCGACTGAGCCACCCAGGCGCCCCCCAAGTTTTTATTTTTAATGAGAGCTTATATGCTTACCTTTTTTCATTGTTATTCGACCCTCCATCATTGCAAAAAGTATAGCTGTAGCTCCTTCCCAAGCGGTTCTTGAGTGCCTTGGGGACCTCCGCATACACTGCCAGAAGAAGGTTGCTGGGAAGGCAGAGTTAGTAGGGAGGAGCCTTTTGAAATATTTTTTGATTTGGGGTCTGGGATTTAAATCATGAACTTTTATGTCTGATCTCGTGTGCAATGCCAAAATATTTATCAATAATTTGGCATAATCTCTTTATAATAAGGCACTATTTAAGAATGAAACCTTGAGAGTTTAATGACAGAGCAGTTTAATAGACACATATATAATTTATGGATAATGATATGTATGCAGTTATATATTATTATATATAATGAATATATTATATATATGTATATATGTAAATTTATACACACGCGCACACATTTTCCCTTGGTGTATAAATGTATAATGCAAGAAACAAAGTGAAACAGATTTCCCTTGTGCTTAAAGATATCATGCTGGATTTAGTATAATTCAAAAACTATTTATAGAACAACAACTGTACCCTAGATGTTAGCAACAGAGAGGAAATAAGGTATATACGTTTTTGTCCCTAAGATATTTATGGTGTCATTTAGGCGACCCGAAAAGAAACAGAAAATGTTACTGTGTGACAAGTCACACAGCAGAAGTTCTGTGTCCAGGTCGTGGCGCACTGCAGGTGCATACAGTGCCCTAAAGGGTGTGAAAATGTGCAGAGAATTATTGAGAGAAAATCTGACCTACAAGTCTGTGTTTTGATTTTAATTTCTCCTTGTGGACGATCATCAGATTTATACAATAACCTCCAAACCCTACATTGTTATTGTTGTGTTTTTAGCTATGTCCCTGACCAGATATAATTCTTTCCCCTTTCAATCCTGATATTTTGTTACTCTGTGATTTAAAATAATCAGTCTAGGGGCGCCTGGGTGGCTCAGCTGGTTAAGCGTCCAACTCTTGACCTCGCCTCAGATAGTGAGTTCGAGCCCTGCATCAGGCTCTGCGCTTACAGTTCAGAGCCTGCTTGGGATTCTCTCTGTCTTCCTCTCTCTGCCCCTTTCCCACTCACACTCTCCTTCTCTCTCTTGAAATAAATAAACTTAAAAAAATTGGTCTAGCTGCTTCTTTTGTAAAAAACACAAGGCTTAAAGAATAAACAACACTCCCCTTCTTCCCATCCCTATTTGTTATTGCTGTTGTTGACTTTGGTTGAATTTGGTTGAATTTCATAGAACTTAGCCCCACATATGTCAGAGATGGTTTGGGAAATTTTGTGACTCATTTAATAAGTTATTACCTTGGTATTTAACTTCAATGTAATGATCATTACATAAATTAATGCTTCCAAAATTGCTGAGTTTTGGTTAAGTTTAGGTTACGGTAATGTGAATTATGGGAATTAGACATGTTTTATCTTTTATTTTGGTTATCAAAACCATATTGGATTAGCCTGCAGGAAATCTGGTCAATTTTCATGATAAATGTACTTGGCTATATAATTCATAATTCAGTTGCACAGTCTGGTGTGTTCTCTGAGGCATGTAGCTTTATCTGTAGGTTTGCATCAAGAAAATCTACTGCACTAAGTTTGATTTATATCTCAGAAACACATAAATATGTGCATATTAATTTTGATCATAAAACCAAATTATACACTTCATTTTAAACATTGCATAAATTTTTCCTGAAGTTCATATTCCAGATTTTGAAAGACCACACAAACTTTTGTGGAGGTTTTTTTTTTTCACAATATTATTGTAAGGAGTCCCTCGTTTAGAGAAATCTCACTTTTTTTTCTGGTCATAGTTCTAATAAAAATGCTCCTTAGTGGGTATTTAAAGTAGGTGTTGAATTTTTTATGGTGAAGAGGCTGGATGGCATAGTGGCTAAGACTATGAGTATTGAAATCACAGGCTATTAAGTATCCCTTTTCTGTTTTCCTAATCGCTGAATGCCACAACATGAACAAAACCAATATATACAAATGCATGTTTTCTTTCGGCCCCATCTGAGATTGAGATAAGGGCAACAGGGGTATGTAGCAATCATTCTAACATGGATCCAATCCCCAATGAATTTACTATCCTGGCTTAACTTAGAAACAGAATACATTATATTAATAAGGACACAAGATGAATGCGGGTCTTGAAAGTACTGAGGCCACCTGAGTTCAGCGACAATGGATAGATAAAATGACTCTGAAGCTGTGTGGAAGCTGATGGCAGAATTGATTCCGAGAGCTAAGGTAAGTGTGCTAAGGGGGGTTTCCATGAGCCTTATTAAAATATACCTCTTAGCCATGAAAAGCCCAGGGCATTCTATGAACTGGAAAAGCCCTGTTCCAACGTGGAGAATATCTATTCCACAGTCACTGAAATACAATTTCTTCATCAAGCTTCAGCAATGTGTAATTCTTAAGGTTTTAGAAGAGAGGCAAAAGAGTGTTTCCAGATGTTTGAAAAATATCATTTTAGGCAGAACATTCAGCAAATGAGTTTTTACTTTGGTTGTGCTTACCTTTGAGGAAGTTCAGAGATTTCAACTTAAATAGTGGATGTGAAGTCCATCTTGAATTCAATTTCACGTGAGTATTAGGTTCTTTTTAATTTCCTCTTTTCTGCGTGGTCTAGAAATACGCTCCTTAACCAGCTGGTATATGTCAGGGACAGTGCTGGACCCGATGAGGAAGCCAGTTGCTAAATATTCCCAATTTCTTGCTTTCTGCTTTATTGTTATTATTCAGGCAATTGTCAACGTTCAGAATCATCAAAAATATTTAATGGAGAGGAAGGTGAAATTTATGCTATATTTTTATTCCTTATTAGAATATTAGAATGATTATTTGACAGAGAGGCATTATGTCAATTAAATGTCAAATATGTTTTTAAGATTTTATATAGATGTTTACTGTTATATAATCATTTTTGTGAATGGGAACAAGTTAAGGTTACTGGGTAAATACAGAGTAAAATTTATATGAAATGCTTATTTTATGCATATATGCAATTATATAGACAATTGAAACCCAAATTTTGGTGTGCTAAATATCCCTTAAGGGTTATGACACCATTAGAACACTGTCTGTGAACTTATATTACTAAGTTTCACCCACACCTGAGAATTTTCAGAAGTTTTTATTTTATAAATTCATGATTGTTACATTTATCTAGTATAATTTGAAAAGGTAGAGAAAATACAAAAATTTAATTAATAATTTTCAGTAACTTCTTTTGTTATATGCTGTCTCCATTTCTCTCAATATTCTAAGATTGAAGAAACAGTAGATTACTACCTATTCATGCAGAAAACCTTTGCTGGTAAATCAATAGCACAGCTGGCAAAGCTAATGAATGTAGCATTTAAAAATGCTCGTAGAAGTTCAAAATCTATCCCTGGGTCCCAGAGGTGGCTATTTTTGATATAATCAACCCAAACGTGAAACTTCAGAACCACTTAAATATCCACTGGTGAAATACATTTGTCTGTACTACAACTTTCACGATTTTTTCTCACGATTGTCTTTCATCACTCATTATTTGCTTCTGACAATGTTCATTTCTTATACTCTCTTTAAAAAGACAAGTTGCTAATTGACCGGCAAGGTAGCTGGCCCTGGTTAAAGCTCTGTTATTGAATTCCTATAGTGGGAGTGAAAACAAAAATAGTGATGGATACCCATGTTATGCCTACAATTAACAGAGTAAACATCTTAATAGGCATAGAAGACACAAACAGATGTTCTAATTGCATGTCTGTGAGAAACTGATGTTTACTGGTTCCACTCTGGCTTGGCCTTTGAGACCTCAGGAAGTTTCCCTCCCAGTGGGGATTTCAGTGATTTATTGATTTCAGTACAATGAATATTTCAGAAACTAGCAGGATTTTTAAGAGGTTAAATACATCCTTACAAAGGTTAGCATTAATTCATGCTTGAAGGGAATGCTTAACTCTGCCTTAACCAGGGTAAGGATGGTCACATTTGCCACATTCCTGCCTAAGTGGGAAGGAACACGGACAGGGTAACAAAAGGATTTCCTAATAGAGAATGTAGAAATAAAACATTAGCACAGATCTTTTTCCCCCTAAGCTAAACAAAAATGAGAGACGTATGAATAATAACAAACTCCTAAAAATTCCTGGTTGAGTAGTCTTGATCAAAATAGTAAAGATATATTTTAGACTTGTATTTGAGACACTCAGACCTGAATAATGTAATACGTTTCAGAAACTTGAAAGGTTTTAAAAGCTTTAAGAAGTGCTTAATTTACCACTCACTTTCTACATTGAATTTACAAATTTATTCTGATGTAATTATTTGGCCAGTGTCTACCAGAAAGAGTCTTAAAAGTAATCAATGGGTACTTTGTATTCTTCTGCTTTTTTTCTTCTTCATCACATTCATGGATATTGATAAGCTGGTATATCCCCATTAGTATTAATAATGATGCTCATTGTTTATCCAGAATACTTATCCAGAATTTACTTCATGCCAGGTACTGTGTAAGTGCTTGAAACAAATTATCTCATTAAAAGAATGCCATTACATCAGATGAATAAGAATGAAACATTGACAGACTGTTATTTTGTAATAAATGCAAACTATTTTATCTTCTTAGCTTCTCTTTTAAGTTGTGCTCAATTATTGGCTACCTGACATAGGATCTGGCTACAGGTTTTCTTCTTTTAGAGTAAAAAAATTAACAGATAAGAGTTTTGTGGTGGAACGGGCCTCCTGCTTGAAAATTTCATGGCTGTAGACCAGCAATGGTCATATGTGGCCGTTTGGCACCTGAAGTGTGGCTGGTAGAAAGTGAAGACTTGGGATGTGGAAAATAATTTAAAATATTACCTTAAGATTTTTATATTGATTACATGTGAAAAGAGTAATAATTTAGACATATTGGGTTGAATAAGATATATCATTAAAATAAATTTCACCTGCTTCTTTCTGCTTATGGCTACTCGAGACTTCAAATTTTAATAACCAGAATTACTTACCTCATGAGCACTGTACAGCTTCTCAAATCTTAGAATCAGATTGGATACTGCCAACTTCATTTCCTGTTCCACACTAACTTTTGCATGGTACTTGCTTTTCATCACAGCCACCACAGATAACCCAGCCTTTCACTAAGGCCATTATTAAAAAAATGTAGCGTGATCTAACATTGAAACTGTGAAACACCTTGATGTAACAATTCTCATGGTGTCTAATTAATGCCTGTTGAGTATTGCCATAATTTCCTCAAACATTTAAAATACCCAGGATCACCTCTCTGTGTTAAGGGAGGGTCCCTGCTATGCTTTGGCACACTGTTTGGGAGCCATGAACATATGCTATTAGAGACGACAATTTTTAGTTTTGTACATATCTCATAAATAAGTAGAATTATAAGTTCTACCATCTATTCATTAATTTAGTCATTCAAATTTTATCTAAAGTGTGCAAAACACCGAGGGCTACATACTGGTGATGCAGCAGTGACAACACAGGCAAAATCCCAGCGTGAAGTTCACATTTTTTTCTTTTTTTTTTTTTAATTTATGTTTATTTCTATTTTTGAGAGAAAGTGAGAGACAGAGTGTGAGCGGGAGGAGGGGCAGAAAGAGAGGGAGACAGAATCCGCAGCAGGTTCCAGGCTCTGAGCTGTCAGCACAGAGCCCCATGCAGGGCTTGAACTCACGAACCATGGGATCATGACTTGAGCCGAAGTTGGATGCTTAACCGACTGAGCCACCCAGGCGCCCCAAGTTCACATTTTAGTAAACAGAAACAAAGAAACAGATTTTAAAACTCCAAGCAAACAACAAGGTGATTGCAAATCATGATAGGTGCTAACGAAAAAGACATAGCACAGAGCATTGCTGGGGTGAGGGTGGGGGATGGTAACCAGGTGAGGTGGCCATAGAAGACCCCTCTGAGGAGGTAGTTGAACAGACCCCTAACACAGGGAATGGCTAACTAGGAAATAATCTGAATAGAGTGTTGTGGAGGAAGCAACAGCAAAGACCCTGAGGGAGGAAATCACTTGGGGTGTTTGAACTGCAGACAGGAGACATTGTGGTTGAGGAAGGGGAAGGAAGGCTGATGTGAGAACCTGGAGGGGCTGGATCCCACAAGACTCGAGATGATACAGTCATTAGCTTAAGCCTCACTTAGGCAATCTAGCACCTAACAAGTGCCAAGGAAACGTTTGTTGAACTAATGTAGATAGGCAAATGATGGGTGCCCAAAATAGGTACGGGGCCCAGCTTAAAAAAAATAAGAATAGAAACCTGAGCACAAAGAACTTTATCTTATCATTCAGGCCCAGAATATGCCTCAATCAGGCTTTTTTGGCCTGCACGCCTAAAATGTCAGAATTATCTTCTAGTTCCAAACTATTCCTACTTTGCGGCTGGCCTGTCTTGTCTACCACAAACTACTTCCCCCTTTGAACTTCAATTTCTACTCCAGGCATAGATTAAAGTTATCATTCCTAGCAACCCAAGCAGTATGCTGCTTCTGGTTTCTAGTTTCTAGTGAACTAACCATTTCCCCCTTTATAACTACCTCTTACTGCTCAGCTTTCTGTTTCTTTTTGATTGATTCAGTCTTGTATTCTTTTAGAAGTACCCTTGATTTATTCCAGGAAAGATAAATGACCAATGATTTATTTTCTCATTTGCGATTAGTCCCAGGTATGATACATATATGGAGTTGTGGGGTTTGGGAGGTTTCATATGGGGACCAGCCAAGACTAAAATCCTGTTGCTTGGGGAATTACCTTGATTCAGTACCTTCAGGTACACTCCCAGACAGATCATTTCAGAGCTCATGAAACACAAACTAAATGAAGATGTTTGAATGACAAGGTGTATTAAATAGATTTCAAATTTACAGCAGTAGCAAAGGAAAGGGGACTGAATAGATTAACACGCTTATGATAGGGAGCAAGCAGGTAGAAAGCCCGTATCACCCAAGTCCTGGGTTATGTCACATTCACATGCTCTGGGCTTCCCTGCTAAGAGTGCAGTTACAAGAACAAGGTGAGTTAGAGCCAGAATAGTGCCCCCCTCCCCCCACCCCCCCTGCCAACCAAGATGTTCATGTTCTAATCCCCTGAACCTGTGACTATGTTGTCTTACTTGGAAAAAGAGATTTTGCCGATGTGATTGTGTTAAGGACCGTGAGGTGGGGAGGTTATTCTGGATTATCTAGATGAACCTAATCTAATCACATGTATACTTAAATATTAGAGAACATTTCCTGGCTACAGAGAGAGACGTGAGGAGGAAGTTAGGGTCAGATAGATGTGATGTTTCTTGCTGACTCTGAAGATGAAAATGGAAACCACTAGCTAGGGAAGGCTAGTGGACTCAAGAAGCTAGAAAAGGCACAGGAATGGATTTTCCTCCGGGCCTTTGGAAAAGAATGCCACCCAATGAACACCATGAGTTTTCCCCTGTGAAATTCATGCCAGACTTCTAACCTACAGTACTGTCAGGTGATAAATTTGTGTTGTTTTAAGCCACTACATGTGTGGCAGTGTTTTATGGCTATAGGAAACTAATACAGGAAGGAGAGCCAAGGGGCTGGGCAGGTGAAAGTTGCCTTAAGCCAAAGCACACTTTTCTACCAGAGACATGCCAGACCAAGGGTGCTGGCTAGAATCTGGCCACAGTTGCACCTCACGATACAGCTAGAGCTTTTCTTTCCGTTCTGCAAGCAGAGTACAACTGGGGAACGGATTGGTGGCTGTACCTGAGATACCATATCTGTTAGTTTAAAGTGGCATGAACTGTAGCTTATGAATATTTAAGGTTTCTTGGTTTGCCTATTCATTTCCATCTAAAAATAAAAGTCATCTGCCTCATTGATTTTGCTTATATTAAACACCATATATTCCATTTATTTAATCCAACTTCATTTTTTGTTAAGCTTATTTATTTATCTTGAGAGAGAGAGAGAGAGCAGGGGAAAGGCAGAGAGAGAGAGAGAGAAAGAGAGAGAGAATTCCAAGCAGACTCCACGCTGTCATCATGAGGGTGGACATGGGGCTCCAACTCATGGACTGTGAGATCATGACTTGAGCTGAAATCAAGAGTCAGATGTTTGACATACTGAGCCACCCAGGCAAACCATTTAATCCACCTTTAATATGCTTTACTGACTGACTTACCTTTGACATTGTTTGTGAGTCTTATCCATTCTATTCTTTCCTGACTTCTATAGTTGTAATGACTACTCCCAAAGAATGCAGTAAATGCATATTAAGAATCCCACAAAAGGCAGTCCTCCAGGAGCATCTGGGTGGCTCAGTCAGTTTAAGCGTCCGACTTCAGCTCAGGTCATGATCTCGCACTCCGTGAGTTGGAGCCTTGCGTCAGGCTCTGTGCTGACAGCTTGGAGCCTAGGCTCTGCTTCGGATTCTGTCTCCCTCTGTCTCTGTCCCTCCCCCACTCATGCTCTGTCTCTCTCTGTCTCTCAAAAATAAATGTTAAAAAAAATAAAAAGGCAGTTCTCCACAGGTGTGAATGAGTTGAATGTGTTTAGTTGTGTCCCTGCTGTTGAATATAGTCAAGGATGACTCACTACCTTGATGAACCTCACCTTTGCCTCATATTTCCAGTGAACCTGAGGTGATCGTCCTAGAGAATTTTCTAGCACCTCAAGTTAAGCAGACTTGAAATAGATGTGCAGGTTTTTCCAGTAGAGAATTTGTAAGTTCTCTGTTTACAGTCTAACGGTGAACTAAAATATTTAGTTATCCCGATACATTGGTGAAGGCTTTGTGTACAAGGACAGATTATATCTGTAAACATTTGGTATATTTCTAATGTGGGCTTAAGAGATCACATACTATGATTATTGTAAAAGAAGTAAAAGCAGTTTAAAACTATATCTGGCTTTTGTTTCAAGTTTTAAATATTAAAAATAAACAACAGATCATTATGGTCTCAAAGTAATTACAGATCAAAGAGGCTATTATCTATTTAACTAGTTTAGAATAATGTGGTTTCTGATAAAATTTTGAATTCATAATTAGAGAGCAGATTACTTTGATTACGTAATCCCAAACATTGCTATTAAGTGATTGGGTTTGTCTTGACTTTTCTTCTTTTTCAAGTCGTTTATGGCAGTTGGAGATGGTCTGAAAAATGAAGTTTCTCCTGACACACAAAAAATCAGTTATACGAGGAACTTCAGTGTTCATTGATAGATGGTTGGATAAAGAAAATGTGGTATATATATACAATGGAATATTACTCAGCAAGAATGAGATCTTGTCATTTGCTACAACATGGATGGATCTAGAGACCATTATGCTAAGTGAGATAACTCAGACAGAGAAAGACAAATACTGTAGGACTTCACTTGTATGTGGAATCTGAAAAACAAAGTGGTGGTTGCCAGAGGGGTGGGGAGGGAGGGGAGTGGTCACAATGGGTGAGAGGGTAGTTATGGAATGAATAAGTCGTGGGGATGACAGGTACAACATAGGGAATATAGTCAGCGGTAGTATAATTGCATGGATGGTGACAAATGTAGCCACACTTGTGGTAAGCGCAGAATAACACATAGAGTTATTGAATCACTATGTTGTACACTGATGCAGCACTGTGTGTCAAGGATACTTCAATTTAAGAAAAAGGAAAATTAATGTTCTCTTGAATCAAAATATTTGTGGGAAGGCAGGTGAAACTAGGCTTCTTATTTCAGTAATACTTGGTTAGTGGGAAGTATGACCCATTTCTGAAGGGTAGGAATCACTTTGCATTAGAAAAATTTAGTTTATTAAGTCCATATTTTCATTTAGAAGTTCTTCCTTTCTCAGTTTGTATGTGAAGAATGAGAAGGCATTATTAATATTTATTTATCTTTGCTAGGTTTTGTATCCTGATCCAGAAGTCGATGGCATATTAGGCTTTCTTCGGTTATATAGGAACTATTAAATATGCCAGTTTTTTCCCTAAAAGTCAGCCTCTACCAAGTAGTTTTCTTAAGAAATTGATCAGTGACTAATATAATAAAAGTGTTTTCTTTGGGTTGGAAACATTCAGTTAAACTATTCAATTTCACAGGAAGAAAAAAGTTTTTAAACAAAGGCTATAATAATTGAACCGGATAAGTATTAATTTGATTCAGATTTATTAAGATCAGCCAAGCGAACACTATTTGCTAGTCTGTCACATGAGGCTTAGCATTGAGCTTTCGGTTCATGTTGTCACCAGGTTGTAATTTTCTCAGAGATCAGTTCTTAGAGAATTAAATAAAAGCCATTTTAGTAATTAGCCCATGAAGGTGTTAAAATTGTCTTATGGCCCATTAGTTACACTTCGATGTTGCCGGCGTCTATGAAATAAACCAAGATTTAAGCAGCAGAGGGGAAAGATTTTGTAATGGAGACTCTAGCTACTGAGAATTAGAAGAGATGACGAAAAGTCATTATGAGCTTATTTAATAAGTTTATAACATAAAATCTGAAAATTATTTTAAAATGTCATTTTGGCATTTTTTATTAAGAAATGGTATGGGAGGGGCACCTGGGTGGTTCAGTCGGTTGAGCGTTTGACTTTGGCTCAGGTCATGGTCTCCCGGCGCGTTCGGCCGTGTCTGGCTAGCTGCTGCCAGCACAGAGCCCGCTTCAGATCCTGTGTTCCCCTGTCTGCCCCTCCCCCATTTGAGCTCTCTCTCTTTCTCAAAAATAAATAAACATTTTAAAAAATGCGGTGGGAAATAAGAAGAATAGATTGAACTTTAACCAATGCACAAGCAGATGCAGTGTGCACGTGTGCACACCCCCACTCCAAATAAACAACACACATAACCAAATTCAGTGCAAGTATCTATCTCTCCATTATTATTAAGCTCGGGATCATTTACAATTTTTTTTTTGGAGTATGAGCTTTAGTTTAAGGTTCAGATTTAGGATTCTAAAATCTAGAATTTACAGTTAGCTCTTTCATTAGAAAAAGTCAGAATTCTCCATCTTGCCTAGAGCAATTGTTGCTCAAACGGGATTGAGTTCAACTCCACATAAGGGGCTGCAGATGTGGCTCTTGGGAATAGTGAGCACCGTCGTCGCCAGCAGCTTGCACGGCTTCCTCCTCTCACCTTAGTTTGGAACAATGGGGGGATAGGTGGGAGCCATTTGGGACTCTGGAGTCTTACGTAGAGAGTGGAAAAAGAGAAGAACCAAGTCCCAGAGCTTCTATATACTCTGCTGTCCCTTGCATCTGTTTCATGGACCAATGCAGTAGGATCTCAGATCATCTCCTGACTCCTACTCTTCCTAATACACACAACAACCGAAGTCTTCTGACTGAAGCTCCAAGATTATTTTTCTCCTGTTCCAAAAATATCTTCAATACTCTTTATGTTCTGAATGGACTTAAATTGATATCTGACTTTTAAGGCATCTATAGTAAGAATTTTCCCCCTATTCCCAGTCATCATGCCCTTGATGTGTGCTCTCTGGTCTTTCAGGTATGTGAAGAGAGTGAATTGGTAGAAAATTCCTCAACTAACATAAATACATTGGGATTACCACTGATGTGACACAAGTGTGGAGTTATATGGAAATGAATTTCCATCAAATGAATTTCCACCCAATGTTTTAGTGAATTTGTGTATGGTGTTATTATTATCAATTCTCTAATGTGCTATCTGAATTTACCTGTTGTGTTTACATTACACATATAATGCGAGATCCTCTATTTTACTGTCCGTTATGGAGCAGCATCGTGGGAAAACTCTCAGGAGATTCATTGTAATTACAGAGCAGATAACTCTTGACTCCTGTTTCTTACTCATTTATTGAGTGTTCTTATGGTGTCTTTAAAAATCTAAAGGTCTGATAGTGTCTTGACTCTGTAGGACATCTATTGTCTACTGTCGGAATCTACTGTCTGCTGAGAAAAGAGGTGGTCGCCCAGAACTACATCTGCAACAGTTACTTCTGAAAGAACTACCAAGTATCTAAATGGGATCTTATCGGGCCTGATAAAAAGGCAACTTTCAGAATTTAAGATCTTTATGTCCTAATATTGCCACCCTAGGCTGTGTGGTCTTGAGCAATCCCTGAATCTCAGTTTCCATCTTTGAAAGAGTAAACTGAAAACCAGGGTTAAAGAGATATTTAAGTAAACATGTTTGAATAAAAAAAGAACTTTGCCAGTATCTTTTTTTTTTTTTGAGAACTAGAATAAGTCACATGCATGGAATGAGAAGTAGCATGCGGTGAAGGAATTTGTATTTTGGCATACATGGGGACAGATGTTGATGATTGAGCTCCCACTTGAAAAAAAAAAGAAAACAAACTCTAAAAAAAGATTCTTTATGTAGATTCACAAATTCCTTGTAATCATTTAATTCTAGTTCAACACTTTCACAGTTGGGGAGAAGTGGCATGGAAAATTTAGTAACAGCCAAGGGTTAAGAATGGAGATCATAAAAATAGATGTTACTGTTCTGAAATTACAAATATTATTTCTCTCATTCTGAAAATAGGTCAAAGATACTTTTAAATGTAACCTATTTTATGGGGACTGCCTGATAAGTCATGCTATAATGCAAATGTTTAGACTTTTTATCAAAATAAATGATAAAAGACAAGCTTCTGTTTTGAAGTGTCCATTAGATATTTAGATATATTGCTTTCAATTTTTTTTCAAATCTAGTTGATCTTCCAGCGAAAGATGTAAGTATGTAAGTATTTAGCACCTGCTAGGTATTTTGTATGATACCAGGTGGGATGAAGGATAATGACTCTTTATCCTTACACAATTATATCTAGATATAATTTAGTAAAAATTGCACCTAAGTGCCACTTCTCCAGAAAACACAGCCTGTGGTGAAGCTTCTCTGCTAATGTTTTCTTGGAGGGATATAATCCCAAGGGAAGCAAAGAGAGAGGGAAAAATGGATGTGAGTCAGAGAACGAGGGAAAGTATATACAAATATTCCATTACTATGCTGGTCAGAGCTTAACAAGAAAAGACTGCATAAACAGCGTGGCTTTGGAGAAGGGGCGTTGTGCACTGGAAAAGTCATGAGGGAAGGTAGAACTGAAAAAATTTATTTCAGTGCTGGCCCTTCTCCTTTCCTACCTGCCCCCCCTCCCCCTTTGCCTTGAATTCCTTGCACTTCCAAGTCCTGTTCCCTTGCCTGTGTGTGCAGCTCCCAGATCAGCTGGGGTCTCCATGAGCCCCACTGTGTAGGACTTAGGTGCTAGGGATTGTTTGACTCCATCTGTCCAGGTGTGCAGGCGGCCATGTTGCTGGAAGATGAGGCGATGTTAAGCCAAGGTGTCCAGGCTTTCAACTGTGGGGAAGCAGGGTGAGTGGCAGAGGCGAGAGTGGCAAGGGGTGCAGATGAGAATGGTCTGATCCGGGGAGATGCGTAAACTGGGACTAATACAAGTAATAGTTACTGTTGGAGGATTGTTCAACAAAGTGCCATAAGTGTTCAGAGAATCAAGAGATCACTGGCTCTTTTGGAATTGTTTTTGAACCTTTATTTTAAGAAAGAGGAGGAAATAAACATTGAAAGTGTGCCTGTGCTATGCCAAGACTAATTTTTTTTTTTTTTGAGAAAGTGGGAATAAAGACCGGATACACAAACTTTGTAGCAGAGAATAAGACATAGTCAAAAAGAAACTAAGAAGACTTGGGAGAGTGAAGGGTCATGTATTCAGAATACTAAAATGGACTTAATCACACTTAAATAAAAGTTTGTACAAATGGCCTTATAATTCATGGTTCTGGTGTCAAGAAGGAAAAAGAAAGCCTTTTATTACTTTGATGGTCCTTCTTATGACCTTCCAGAGAAAAAATATAAAATCAACCAAAAATAAATTCCTCATTTTCAAGCATGATGCTGAACAGAAATAGCTAGCTTTCTCTGATTTATTTACATGCTTATCTAGCTCACAGAAAACATTTTGGTTACTTTCTTACTGTTCTAAAAGGATAGAAAAGCATTAGTAGATTTTTTTTTTTAATCGTGAGTTCAAAGAACTGCATAAGGGGCCTTTGGAGAGAAAGATCCAGAGACCCAGGCAATGTTATAAGTAGATAATTAATAAAACTGATCCTATAGTATAAAACTAAGAGAAATCGTAAGTTTTGTCTTTTTGTTTTAGGCTCTCTTTTTTATTCCCAGAGATTTCTATATGCTACCCTCTAAGAGACAGTATGCTTCTCTAAGGGCAATGTGTTGCTTGCTGTTGAAACACACAGCAAAATCTGTATAAAAATCATTTTATGTAGAGAAGTAGAAAATTCACCCTTTAAAGAAAACTGGTAAAACCAGTTGCGAATGCCAACAGGAGTAGAAACCTGAGATTTCCGTGAGTTTCGTGTCTAGCGAAGTGGCCTTACAGGTTGAGGCAGGGCTGGCATGGGCATGGAGCATGCCCGGCAGGCAGCCCAAAGTTGCCCGTCTTGGCCAATAGCATGATTCTCTTTCTATAGTGAGTTTTGGGTAACAATTATTGATCTGATTATCTGTGGTTGCTGTCTCTCAGGGAATTCTGCTTCTTTTACACGTCTATTTATTTTTGAAAGACACACAGAGTGCAGGTGGGGGAGGGGCAGAGAGAGAGAGAGAGAGAGAGAGAGACAGAATCCAAAATAGGCTCTAGGCTCTGAGCTGTCAGTGAAGAGCCCAACACAGGGCTTGAACTCACAAACCTCGAGATCATGACCTAAGCTGAGATCAAGAGTTGGACCCTTAACCAACTGAGCCACCCAAGGGCCCCAAAGGAATTCCGCTTTTCTTGAACTTCTTATAAATCCTCTGTAAGATTATCTTTACTAAACTGAAAACCAAAGTTCAGTAGTTATTCATCCTTTTCTGTCTCCATAACATTCACATGAGCAACACACACTGGGGTGAAGAGGAGGGTGACATGGGCCCCTTAGAGTAGCAGCTTAGAGTTTTGGGGCTTCATGCTTTATGTGACAAACCTTCCTAACTATTGTGGTCATTCTTTTCAACCCTTCCTAATAGAGCATTTGTGTTGTAAAAAAATCAAAGAAACTCTTCAAGATTGTGTAGCATAACCTTTGCCAGTTCTGAATATAGTAAAGCTAAATGCCTCTGAAGCTTTCAAACACATAAAACAAAGTCTGTACGTAACCTCCATACTGCTGAGGCAGGCTGTTTGTTGAATACTTTTTCATAGGATTTGTCTCATTCTGTAATGTGACTATAGCCATTCTAAAGCAATCATCTTGTTGCCTCTGTTGGGTTCTTCTAGCATTTTTGAAGCTCAAGTTCTCAGTCAGTAGCACGAGTAGCTCTACTGTCAGTAGAACTCAACAAATATTAATGTGGCAAGTTTTACCCCAGTTTGGATGAGCAAGATATTTTGCAATCTCTAAAAACTCATTAGCATTCTTGATACAGTAAACCTTGGTTTGTGAGCATAATTCATTCCAGAAACACGCTTCAATCCAAAGCACTTGTATATCAAAGTAAATTTCAAGAACCATTGGCTCAGTTGTGATCATGTGACATTCAGTGCCACAAACTACTTGTATGGCAAGGCATGGCTCATTTATCAAGTTAAAATTTATTAGAAAATTTGTTTGTCTTGTGGAACACTCACAGAGCAAGTTACTAACAATCCAAGGTTTTACTGTATTGGTTTTCTTAGGACAAAAATACTCAACATCGTTGACTTTCACTACACATGTAATTCCCACAAGCATGTATGTCCAATATCCAATTCATTACTATAAACATTTGTTGAACATCTTATTTGACCTGACATTAGGTCCAGGCACATGAAGATAACGAAGTTAAAAACAAAAAGGAGACAGAAAATCTACAAGAGACAAAAAGAACCAAAATAAGATAAAGCACAACCTTTTTTTAATGTAAGGGCAAAGATTCTAGAGACATCATTAGACCTTGAAGGCATTATAATATTTTAACACAATCGTTTCTGAGCCTCAGATAGCAAGGAAACTTAATCTCTTTTAGGCATGCTTAAGAGGGCATGGAACACAAATATATACACATGGAAAAATTCACCAAGTTGTGTACAAAAGCTCTATGTACTTTTTTGTATGTAAATTGTAATTCAATTAGAAGAAGGAAATATAGAAGTGCGTATTACACTACATTCAACATCATTTAAAAAAATGTGGGATTCCTTGGATAATCCGTCACCTGCTCACCCACCTACTGAGAATATTTGTCAACTCTGGGTTCTATATAGCTCAGGCTTTCTGTGTTATAATGCATAGTCTGCATCGGTATAATATTCTTTGGTTAATTCATCGTTGCTTTTGGTGAATACTTTAGCTTCTTAAGCATTATCATTGAATACCTCCTCATTTGCCTAATGTTTTTAAATGTGTACGACATAATTCTCGTACCATATTAGTATCACATTCTTTAGTCTCATGCAAGAGACTAAGTGCTACAATTATAAAAAGACATTAAATTCTATTGTGCTTTGGGAATTTTCTAGAACAGTGGACTAGGCCAGAGCAATTGTCCACAGTGGCCACAAATCTAGAACAAATATTCTGGTTAACTCTGGGGTTGCTTATTTCTATTTTGAACATTATGAAACGTCTTCCTAAACAATAGGTAGACAAATTGCTTTTGTGGTCAGAAAGCCTGTAGTTAGATATAAGGCAGGCTAAGAATGTGAATTTATTCAGTTTGGAGAAGGCATAGAGATAATGTCAACTTTAATTCCTGTTTTTTTCCAAACACAGAGAATAGGCCAAAGGTCATGAGTGGAAATTAAAGAAAAATGGAAAACAGATGTTAGGAAGCTCACTACAGGAATGGAAACACAAGCAGCACTGAATATTATTAAAGAAAAAAAAAAGACCACTGTTTTAAAAAAAAAATAAAAACCTCAGAAAGTGAGATCTTATGAAAATTCTATTTTCATAATGATATGTTTAAAAGAGTTTGACTTCTTAATGTTTCACTAAAGTGTTTTGATTATATAGTCTCTTATATCTAGAGGTACACTTTGGGAACAAAAAAAGATCTTAAAATCCCCCATTACGAACTCCACCTAAAAAGATGATGCCTGGAAAGCAGTTTCTTCTCAAAAACTGAAAATACAGGTGCTCCCCCCATCCTTCCCCGTGCCCTCTGTATCAGACTTTAACAAAGAAAGTTTTTCTTTTTTTCAATTGACAGTGGTTGTTCTTTCTCAACATACATCTATTCTTAAATTATCTATTAGGACACTTGAATATGTTTCCTTGGCATTAATAAGAGCTGTGCAGATTTACTATGGTGAGAAATTGGTAATTAGGTAGAAATTCAGTTTAGATTATAAAACACATGAAAATGATTCTTGAATAGATGGCTTATGTTTTTTTTTTATTTGAAGAGGATCTATGTGTTTTGACATGTTTTGACTTTTATATTTATATTCAGCTAAAATAAAGGAAGATATTGCAAGATCAACAAAAATACATAAATGTATATATGATGTCTTATAAACACACACAATGGACGTCAAGAGCCTGTCCTCAAACTTTTTCCCTTGTAATCTTTTCGACATTCAGAAAAGATATGTAAAAATGAAAAAGAGGTACTGTAACATGATTAAAAAGCAATTCCTAACACTTAAAAGACCGCAAAAAAAAATTAAGAGAAATTATTTTAAATACATATTCCTCAGCATATCTTTTGACCCGAAAGCCCCCCACTGATGATTTTCTTATGTGCCTATGTATTTGTTTAATTTAGTATTAACCAGTTGACTAAACATTGACAAAGAGGAGTTGGCATGCATATGCAGTAGGTATGTAATTAAGAGGATGTAATTAAGGATCGTTGCTGGATGCACTTACATTAGAGATGTAATTATGAAGAAAGAAGAGTCAGTGCGGTAGCCAAGGCATGAATGCCAAAGTGAACTTGGAAACCCAGAAACTAAAATGAGTTTCTTTGCAGGGGTCGTGTCCACAGTCATCCTGGCCCAGTGCTGTAAGGGCAATGGTAACAGTGGAATAAGGAAGAGGCTGCAAGCCACCGTGTCCAGACCCACTGGCCTGTAGCAAATTATTCCCTCGTCCTTTTTTGTTCTCATCCTACTCTGCCAAACGAAATCCATGGCATACCATTTTTATGTGCAGTTTTATTTTCTTATAAGTAGACACATTAACATGATGGGTTTAACCATAGTTCATCTTATTTATGAGCCTCTGGTTAAATGTTAATAGCCTGAAGTCAAGTATCAAACACAAGAATTTAGAGCTAAAGACCTTGCAAGCTGTACTTACTGACTACACAACAGGATCTCTATCCAGTCAGTCTTGTTTCTTCAGCTGTTTTAATATTATCAACAATGAACACTTAGCATGCTTATTAAATGCCTGGCATGGTTGTAAGTGCTTTAGATCTGTTAACTCATTTAATTCTCATGGTAATCACATAAGGCAGCTATTAATATTATCATTTCCATTTTAAATTTGAGAGAATGCTTAGGCACAGAGAGGTTAAGTAATTTGCCCAAGGCCACACAGCTAATGATGGCAGAGCTGGATATGACTGTGGGTCCTGTGCTCTTAACCACCCTATCACCATCTGTGCCTTTCCACAATTTCTGGATAAACAATTTTATGACCATCTTTTATTGTTGGAAGTAGTCAACATTATTGAATTGGAAGAGTGCTGAGTTGTTCATGCTGTATAGATGATGATGGGGAGTTTTCTCCAACTCTATAAGCCTGTTTTAAGTGTTGAATGTACAGCTTGTACCATGCCACCTATCATTAGACATACTAATCTAATCTAATATCACCATGTAAATTCATCGTCATCCTGTCTGGAGTGTGAATAACTCACAGTCTCAGCCTTAGCAAGATAAACTGATTCTCAATAAAAGAAGACAAGATTAAGTTGGAAGACTAATTAAAAAGAAGGAAGCTGATCTCATGCCCAATAAATTTCTAGTTTTGTCTGTTTGGAAAATATCCAAAGGGTTAATCTATGTGGTTCACTGAAGAGAAATGAAAATTCGGACCGGTGGGAAATGAGATAACGTGAAAAGAAAGGAGACACAAAATACAAAATAGAAAAGACTTTACGGAAGTAACTCCTCTTCCCTCACATTATACAGTCTTCATATATAGGAAAAGGTTAACTTCAGAGCCATCCTGTCCTGCATATCAGTTATCTTTATTATTAAGACACAACAACTTTATTTCATAATCATTTTCTTCCGGCCAACCAGCTGTGGTTACTCAAGGCAGATTAACTAGAACCTGATGGATTTCAGCCCCTGTTCAGCAGTGCCAGCCAAATACTATAATTACACAGGATGCAGGCTGAGATAATGTGGACCTTGTACTTAGAGATAGTCCTAGATAAGTTGAATTGTCAGTTTTGCAGGTTAGGCTTTTCAATTACTGGTGCTGTATCTGTGAAGAGAAAGGAAGAAAGAAAGAAAGAAAGAAAGAAAGAAAGAAAGAAAGAAAGAAAGAAAGAAAGAAAAGAAAAGAAAGAAGGAAGGAAAGAGCGAGGAGGGAGGGAGGAAGGAGAAAGAACAAACTCTCATCATTTTAGCTGTTCTGAAAGAAGGTATCTAATAGACTGACTTCAAGAGATAGGAATAGATTCACCATGGTAGATCTTAAAGAGCTGTATGGAGGATGTGCCTGTGCTGAAGTGAATGTAATTTCTGTCTTTTCTGAGCCTGTATATTCTGTGGGTATGGTGTGAGAGCCTCTCCATTCGGCAGTTTGCGGTATACTGCTGATGTTATGAAATTTACATTAAATTGGAAAAACAGTCCTTGTCATACTTTATCCTTTTGGAGGAAATGGATTTCCTTAATAAGAGCACTGCTTTATTTCCCCTAAGAATTCAGATAGGGAACACATTCCTGAATGGCATTCTACCAAATAGAGAGACTGCGAGGGAATGGCTTATTATTCTAAAAATTTTAATGACCCAGAAGCAAAATATTTTTGGTCTTTATATTATAGACATAAATTCTTAAATTCGGACATCAAGTGCCAAGACCTCTGAGATATGACTGTTGGAAATCAACCAAAGATGAGGGATCCAGAGTGCACTTATTAATGGTTAATGGATAAATCCCTAAATCATTTGGTTATTATTAACTAGTTCAAAATGTCTCACTTCTAGGTCCTTGTAATCATATCAAACTATCCCAAAGTTCCTTGCTTTAATAAACATAAGTTAAATGTGAAAATATTTTATGTATTTTATTATTTTTTGTTTATTTATTTTGAGAGAGATTGTATGCACGTGCAAGTGGGGGAGGGACAGAGAGAGAGAGAGAGAGAGAGAGAGAGAGAGAATTCCAAGCAAATCCCATGCTGTCAGGGCAGAGCTTGAGGCAAGGCTCCAACTCACGAACTGTGAGATCATGACCTGAGCCAAAATCAAGAGTTGGACCCTCAACTGACTGAGCCATTCAGGTGCCCATGTGTATTTTATATATATCAAATATATTTATTTTATATATCAAAAGTTGTGCCATACTTTCATTTCAGTTTAATGCTTTACGAAGCTCTGTATAGGCAAATGTCTGTACCTTTGCCCATGGGCATTCTTTTTTCAGGGATATCTTTGTTCCTACCCACTTTCTCCTAGTAAGTGCCTATTAATCATCCAAAGCCTGCATCAGGACTCCACTTCATCCTGGGTATTTTCAATCACCATATCCCTTTTCCTTTTTTCCAGTAATTAATTTCTCCTTCACTTTTGGGTTCACAATATAATATTCCTCTGAATTATCTTGTGTATCACTTCTCTTCCTTCTCAGTTAATAGGCCATTTCTCCAGCTAGAGCTCTTCAATGACATAGAGGCTTATTTGTCTTTTTTTTTTTTTTAATTCTTTTAACATTTATTTACTTTTGAGAGATGGAGAGAGAGAGAGAGAGACAGAGCATGAGAGGGAGAGGGCAGAGAGAGAGGGAGACACAGAATCTGAAGCAGGCTCCGGGCTATGAGGTGTGAGCACAGAGCCCAATGCTGGGCTCGAACTCACGAACCATTCATGACCTGAACCGAAGTTGGATGGTTAACAGACTGAGCCATCCAGGCGCCCCTATTTGTCTTTGATCACTGACACAAAAGAACCAGGAGCATGGTTGGCATTTAACAAATGTTTGTTGAATGCATGGGTGCATGAGTAAACAGTAAAACAAGTCATTCTGAAGAAAGAGGTTAGTCTTCAGGATTGAGCAAGATTGTGTTTTCTGACATGTAAAGTCAATTGTAGCATAAAAGGCAACTGAAAAATGACATTCCTCTTGAGAGTATAATAAAACCATCCTATTCTTCATTCTTCTTCATGAAGAAGAAGAAAACTCCTCTAATCTTTCCTGAGGAATCTATAAAAGAAGCATTTCTAGCTTCTTTTCACCTCCTCATTCACTGCCCTCCATTGATTACTGAAAATAGAGAAGAAACAAAGCCAAGTTGGCTCCGTGTTTTCTGGGTCTTCCCAATATTTCTGCTGCTCTGCTTTCCACTCTCTGGCAGCCCAACAGGAAAAGCCTGCACTTTTGTTGGGGGGGGGGAATATTTTTAATGCAGGAGTTATTTATTACACCTGCAGAAGAATGTGACTTATCATTTAACAAAGTTTATCTTTATTGGTAACAAAGGTGCTTTTTGACCTTCCATTTATCTGACTCATATGTCCATCTTTTCTAAGTACCCTAAATCAGTTAAATATTTGTTGCTTTCCTCCCAAATAACTCCAGTACAATGTCTCTAAGTTATGCATTCCCAGAATATTGTGGAATTATAATATTTCAGTGAACTCTTATTATCAATGCTGAACTTACTTTAAAATTAGCATTTGAAGCACAAAGTTAAAGCAGAGATACCAAGTAATCTTATTTCCTCCAGAGATTATTTCAAAATCATTCAAACCATATCTCATTTTTCTCACAGAGTTAACATCAGACTTGTGAAGGTCTAAACCCTCATCCAATACAAGTATTGAATATAACCCATCTTCTGTTTGATTAGGCCATATTGTTTCAGCCTGAATCCAGTAACAGGAAACTCAGTAACTCTTGGGACTTCCTGTTTGTTTGTTGGATAACTCCAAGAATAAGTGAATACATTATTTTATTAAACAAAAATTTGCTTCTTTGGAAATTTTATTTGTTTTACTCTCTGGTGGAATAAAAGAAAATCCATAAATATTTTTTCCATGATAAATCTTTAGATTTTTAACGTATTCCCTTGAAATCAAAGACCATATGTCTTTTATCCATATACTCCCTTTAATGCCTAATACGAATAAAACAAACATCTTTTGAGCACCAGGCACTGTGCCTGGTGTTGGTCAAAAAAAAAAAAAAAAAAAAAAAAAAAAAAGAATAAGACATGGTTCCTTTCCCTTGAAAGGCAAACATGTACATGTAAAGAAATTCTTACAAGCCATTGTGTAATTTGCTGTAATGAAAACATACACAAAATGCAGAGGATTTCAAGAAAGAGGATATCAAATACTGCACAGGACAAGGCCTCAGGAGAAAGGATATTTGTGTGAATCTTAAAAGATAACTTTTCCAAGCAGGAAAAGAAGGAAGGAATTTTCCAGTTAGCAAAATCAGCATGAACAAAGCCACAGAGGTAAGAAAGTTCAAAGCACATGGAGTGAATGTAAGTGTTTGAAGAGGCTGAAGCTTGGGTGAATGTGTGGAAAGTGGCAGATGAGCTCAAAAGTGAAGGTGTGTAGAGTATGATGGTTTCTCATACCTGCTAAAGATATGGATGTTGATCTTATAGGTGAAGGAATGCCATTTTGCATAGAAAAGTGGCTATATTAAATATTTTAGTAGAATCACATAAGCTGTTGTAAAATGCAAATGGGATGAAATTAAAAGCAATAAATCTATTCAGATGGTTTCTTCTTGTTTCTCTTTTGATGTTTGCAGTGGTCCAGCTGACCGCTCAGTAAGAATTAGTGGAAATGGAGATTAAGAGAAAATTGTAAATATGAAGGATATTTAGCCTGTAGAAAAAATAAGATTTTTTGGCCGGATGAAGATGAGGTGAGAGAGGGGAGATATTTAGGAAATAAGTACCTTGGGACAGATTTTTTTCTTTGGAGTATTCTAGTGAAAGAAAATCCAGAATACGACGTATATTATAGCAATGAATCATGGGAGTGTTCTGAGATTCATAATATTATAGAATCGGGATCCTTTAACAGTTGAATAGTACATGAGCCACGGGAATGTGTTGTGTAAGGAAATACCATGACCAAGGTCCTAGGGAACATTAACACTTCAGGGACTGGCAGCCAAGTAGACTTAGAAGGATTGCTCAGAGAGGTGAGAGATAAAACAAGAGCAAATAGTGCTACAGAAGCCAAGAGCGCAGAGAATTTTCTGGAGGTGGGAAGTATTCATCATTGTCAGAGGTTACAGAAAGGTCATGTTAAACAAGGGCTGATAAATCTCTGGTGTATTTCTTAATTAACTCATCATTGATGATCCTCACTCAAGACTGACTTGAGTGAGTTGAGATGTAAAAAAGCAGGGATGTTGTATTACAGATAGTGGTGTGGCTAGTGTCATACAAATAGATATATAAATAATATGTAGGTATTCGAACTTTTTAGGGTCTTCTAGTTGTCTATCTAGTTTATTATTTTGCCTCGTCACCCTTTGAAACAAACATTTGGCTGAACAGATTTTATTTTTAATAATTTTTTAATGTTTATTCATTTTTTGAGAATCAGAGCGTGAGTGGGGGAGGAGCAGAAAGAGAGAGAGAGGCACAGAATCTGAAGCAGGCTCCAGGCTCTGAACTGAGAGCACAGAGCCCGACGCAGGGCTTGAACTCACAAACTGCGAGATCATGACCTGAGCCGAAGTCAGACACTTAACTGACTGAGCCACCCAGGCGCCCCGGCCAACAGATTTTAATAAGAGACTTCATATCAAGATTGGAATATTTGAATCATATACCTACAGCAGGGTTTATTTTGTGGATCTGTTTTCAACATCTTTTATCGCTTCTGTGGAACTAAGTGAGAGTGGCCACTGTCCTGGTCATAATGGAGTTGGTGTGGCTTACCTTGCTCACTGAGCATGGGAAGCATGAAGACCATTATCAACTCCACTCTGTCATATGGTTTGCCGAAACTGGCCTCTCTTGTGGAAGGTCTCCAAAAGGTGAGCCACAGAAATGTCTACCTTTCCTGAATATGAAAGTTATAACATAAAGTATGTTATTAGAAGTTCACAACTGCCTTTGAAATTCTTTGTGGAAAGATATAGGTAGAACTTAAAGAAAAAAAAAATTATACTATCTAAGAAGTTTAAAACACCAGTCTAATACATTAATGCAACTTTAAAAGCAAGAAATCAGGGGCACCTGGGTGGCGCAGTCGGTTAAGCGCGACCTGACTTCAGCCAGGTCACGGTCTCGTGGTCCGTGAGTTCGAGCCCCGCGTCAGGCTCTGGGCTGATGGCTCAGATCCTGGAAACTGTTTCTGATTCTGTGTGTCCCTCTCTCTCTGCCCCTCCCCTGTTCATGCTCTGTCTCTCTCTGTCCCAAAAATAAAAATAAACGTTGAAAAAAAAATTAAAAAAAAAATAAATAAAAGCAAGAAATCAAAAAGAATAAAAAGATTAAGTAAGGAATATCTATTCTATGCTTTATAGAATTATTTGGAGGATTCTATTAATGGCTTGGAAATGGTAATAGAAATTTCTTTCGATCAATTGTGTTTGAAATAAATATTTCAAACTGCTAAGTAATGCTCAATTTTCTATGTTTATTCTGTGCTTGGTTATTTGCGGGGGGGGGGGTGTGGGGTGGTGAAGCCAAGTTAAAATTTTAAGAAATTAGGTTTTGTTAAAAATACTCTAAGTTAGTTAGTTATTTTATCCTTGTTCAGATTGATATTCCAGAAAATGGGCACCATGTGAGATGTTTTGCTGACTATTCTACAAATCAATAGCAGCGATCTTTAAGAGCTAAGAGAGACTGGCCAGAAATTATATTTAATTTCACAGCAACTTCAACTTGCACTTATTTTCAGCCCAATTTGGTAGGGACTGGCTAGAGCTATTTCAATGCAAATGATCCTTATTTTTCTTTTTTGACCCTATGATCTCTTCTTGAAAATAAATCTCTTCAACGACAGGCTCATTTAGAGTTGGTCTCAAATATTTTCCTCATTGCCTTGGTCTTCAATTGGAAACCTGCCTGAATGGCCCTGGGGGATAACAAGCTTCTAATAGCATTACAAGATCACTCCTTTTTGGAAATATATTCTGGTATCCATAGTTTTGATTTCCTATTAAGCAGTTGATTTTGCCATTAAGTTAGGTATCCGTTATGAGTAGTTACTATTTTATTTTGTAGAATATCGCCACAGTGGGGCTTCAACAGGAGACATGTTCAGTCATGAAAATGAAATCTGTAGGTAAGTTCTTAGGGTGAGCACTGTGGCACTGTGTGGTGTCCCAGACGAGGCTCCTTTGATAGGTCTTGCTTCTCCACCACCTTCAGCATTGTACCTCACGTTTCCAGAGGGCTATTCTTGCTGCCGCCCTTGTCAGCATTCCAACCAGCAAGGAAAGGCTGAAGAAAGGCAGCCCTGCTCTCCTCCTTAAGGACGTTTTCAGGAAATTGCACACAAGTTTTCATTTACATTCTATTGGCTAAACACTTAACGACAAGCCCACAAGCTAGCTGCAATGGAGTCTGGGTAATGTAGTCCGTATTCCAGGTGACCGCCACACTCTAAGGATTCTTTTTTATTTTTATCTTTTTAATTAAAAAAATTTTTTTTTAATTTTTTTTATTAGAGAGAGAGAGAGAGAGAGAGAGAGAGAGAGAGAGAGAGAGAGAAAATCTTAAGCAGGCTCAGCACGGAGCCTGACACAGGCTCAGTCCCACAACTCTGGGATCATGACCTGAGTGGAAATCAAGAGTGGGATGATTAACTGCCTGAGCCACCCAGGTGCCCCAAGAAGATTCTAAACTAAGGTATAAAAAAAAAAAAAAAAAAAGGGATACTGGATCCTGTAGAACAACCAGTAGACTCTGCCACAGTTTTCTTCTTTCTGCTCAGTCT
The DNA here is from genome assembly GCF_018350175.1 of Felis catus. Taxonomy (NCBI): domain Eukaryota; kingdom Metazoa; phylum Chordata; class Mammalia; order Carnivora; family Felidae; genus Felis; species Felis catus. Next base: position 100,389,446 of record NC_058371.1, on the reverse strand, counting down.
GTCCCACGATCCCCTCCATTAAACTCAGTTCATGATTCCCTTATTTCACTAAAGCTTTTTGGATAATAGCCCTCTCTTTTCTTCAGCTGTTAGAAAAATGACTTCCATGCTTTTATTTTTATATATTTATATTTCTGTTTTTCTCATGTACTAAATAGTATTCCTTAAGGATAAGGGTCTCATGTATCCCAAGCCCAGTGCACAGTTATGCACCCTGAAGGAATTCAGTAAAACTATGACTAGAGGTCAGAGGTACAGAAATCAGAGATAAAAATAAATATTAGATAGTACTATTCTTGCCAGATTAAGATTCTTTAGAAATATTATAAAATCTATCATGTATTCCCGGAAAGCTGTTGTGCTCCACTGAGCGTCTCCTGTGTGACCTGCTGAGGAACTTTCTTCTGGTCGGTCACTGCAGTTTTCCACTGGTGGAGAGATCAGAACAGGTCCTGGAAGATGAAAGCTGAGGGACAGTGGAACTATCTATCCACCATTGCGATACTGTAATGACTAGATGGATAGTTCTTCATTCTCTCAGTGCGCTGGGGACAGACGTGAGAAGGAAAATGAATGTAAATCGGTTGGTAAATCTGACTTGTACATTTAGTCAACTGATGAATGGAGGAATCATGCATCTAAAGATAACAAAATAGCTAAATAAAAATCGCTTTTCTGGTCTTGCCACTTTACGGATAAGCTGTTAGTATTTGTGAAGAGCTCTAAACCCCTACACTTTAAAATGTTTCTTCATACATATATTTTTAGCAACATTTATTGGCCAAGATTTCTGAAGTTAAGCTATGACTGTTTTATATAAATTAAAAGTCCATGTTTGTGGTCAACATTTTAATAATGACAATTAATTAGTGCTGCAAGATAAAATACAGGACACCTGGTCAAATTTGGAAGAGATAAACAATGAATTTTTTTAGTGCATGTGTATCCTATGCAATACTTGGGACCTGCTTATACTAAGTCAAAATTGTTTCTAAAATTCAAATTCAACTAGAGTTCCTGTATTTTTATTTGATAATTCTGGCAACTCTCCACTTAACGATCCATGTCTCTGTCTGCCCATATCACTTTGTCCTATGGCGTTGCTGCTCCTCTCTCAAAAGCTGCAGCCTATTTCTTCACTGTGTTGAACTGGGTTGGCCTTGTGACTTGCTTTGATCAATAAAAGGTGGCAGAAGAAACACGGGACAAGTTGTAGAACTTAGGTCTAGGACATTGTGTGGCTCTTTCTGTGGAAATAAGCAACTGTCCTAGGACCATTTATTGAAACTTTTCATACTCGATTTTTATTATTTCTCTGTCAAACATCATATTTTTTTTTTATAAATGCCTTGGTCTGTTTCTGGGTTTGGGGCAGAGTTCCATTATTTTAGCAATACTATATTGTCTTAAATGGTATGTATTTGTTATAAGATTTAATACCTAATAGGTTTAATACTTCCCTGAGCCCCACGTAAGAAGGATTCTGCCCCATGTCCCACACTTTAGAGGACCCGCAACTCAAACCCAAGGGCAATTTATTTTGTTTTCATCTTGATATTCATAAATTTGGGGTGTGTGTGTGTGTGTGTGTGTGTGTATGTGAGAGAGAGGTAGACTGATCAGTTAAGCAAATGAGAATTGTGAGAGGGATTTGTGAGCCAAAACAAGCCTCCAAGATACGGAAGGGACTGAAATCTATGTGTATCTGTGTGGAAAAGAGAAAATCTGCTTTGCTTTGAAAACCACAGAAAACGTGTCTCTTTTTGGTTAAAGTTGACCTGCTCCAAATCACTCAAAGCAGTGCCCAACCAGACAGCATTCCCCAATCAACTGTTCTTATTCCTTCTCTTTTGCTTGGGAAGTAGTTTTCAGAGGCACTAGAACTGCCTGGAAAGGGTCAGGTGGGACTTGAAAAGGGAATCTGCCACCTTGGGAGACAGAGTAAAGACTCTATGATCAGGTCCCAAGTTTGACCTCTGGAACCTTGTTCTCAGATGTACTCAGGATTTATTTCAATCAGGTATGGTAAGACACAGAGATGTGAAATGATAGTTATGAAGGAAAATTGTATACTCACAGATCCCTAGAAACAGGAGGCATGTGGGATGCCACATGGGGAAAGTCAGTCAGGAGGCAGAGGAGCGAGGGGAAAGCACGGGCAAAAGTCTTAATTGTTGTTTTCATGGAAAGAAATGGGCAAGGCAGGGTACACAAGCTAAACAGATTTGGGCGTGGCTTTTTGGAATAATTTCATCAGGCTCTGGGGTGTAGGGATTGCCCCTAGTTGCCTGGAACTTGGCCCAGAGGTGATATTAGGGCAGAGGCAATGTGGTTCAACCTGTAAGAGGCTGATAAAGAAGGTGTAGTTGGGTGTGAACTCGGCATTGGTCTGCTTGCACATAAAAGCCACAACTCAGGGGAGTCACTTGCTATCTCTAGGAATGAGGTAACCCTGGGAGACACAGTCTTGTCAGGATCAGCAAGGACCCAAATGTCAAAGCATCATAAATCTGCATACCATTTTTTCCTGTCAACACAACCTGACTCTTACAGATGAAAGGTATATCTTTCACAATTTTTGTACTTAAAATGAACTTCAAAAGATTAAACTGAACAAATACTTGGTCTTGTCTTGGCTGCATTTTGTGCTTTCCATGAACCATGTCTCAACCTGAGTGGGTGAAAACCTTTAAGAATAATGATTAATGGGGCGCCTGGGTGGCTCAGTCGGTTAAGAGTCTAGCTTCGGCTCAGGTCACAATCTCACGGTTTGTGAGTTCGAGCCCTACGTCAGGCTCTGTGATGACAGCTCAGAGCTTGGAGCCTGCTTCAGATTCTGTGTTTCCTTGTCTCTCTGTCCCTCCTATGCTTATGCTCTGTTTCTCTCTGTCTCTCAATAATAAATAAACGTTAAAAAAATAATGATGAATAAAAAATACAATGGTTAATTAAAAAAACATCATTCCATAATAACTTTAAACCATTATTACAATAGCAGCTAATGACAAATTATTCATTGCTTATTTATCCCTTTATTTGTTGCTACTAAAGTGCAAGTTAATATACATGAAGATAGAATCCATGCAAAAAACTCACCTGAAAATTGAATGTGATTCTGACTGCATGTTTACTGTAGTGCAGATAACTTTGCATTTGTCATGTTTACAATCCCATATGACTGCCAGGAACTTATCGTTGGGAAATATTCCTGTAGGTAAGATAAACTCAACAGAAAATATTAAGGGCTATTATTAGATTCAGTTTTTAGGACAAACTCCTACTGCAGGAGTCTGCAAACTACACCTATTGAGCCAAATCTGTCATGTCATCTGTATTTGTAAATAAAGTCTTATTGGAACATTGTCATGCCCATTAATTTGTATATTGTGTATCTCCATTTTCGTACTCCATCAGCAGAATTGAGTAGTTGAGGGAGAGACCTATGGCCTGCAAAACCTAACATACTCTAGCCCCTTATGGAAAAGTCTATGACTGCTGCCCTTGAGAATGGACTGAGCTCAAAGAGAATATATTTGCATGAAAAAGAACAAAAAAATTATTGTAATAGTAAGATGGCAGTTTTCTGAACTAATACAGTAGTGATAGAACAATCAGATGATGTGGAATATTCAGAATTTGATGACCAATTGGATAGATGATGAAGTCAAGGAAAGAACCCCAAATGAGTCTGATGTTACTACTCTGAGTGACAGAGTGGAACTTGATGCCATTAACTGAAATTGGAAGCATATAATAAGCAGGAAGCAAATGAATCTGCATGCATATGTGGGTGTATTATAAAATGAGGGGTGGTAAGGATACAATAAAAAAAATGAAGATTGAGGGCAGTTTGGGTTTGGAATAACTATAAAGTAAGAAGCACAGACATACCTTGGAGATAATGTGGGTTTGTTGTGGCCTACTGCAATAAAGTAAACATTACAATAAAGTAAGTCAAATAACTTTTTTGGTTTCCTAGTGAATATGAAAGTTATGTTTACACTATAGTCCATTTTAAGTGTGTAATGACATTATGTCTAAAAAATAGGCATAACTTCATTAAAACATATTTTGTGACTAAAAAATGCTAACCATCATCTGAGCTTTCAGTGAATCATAATGCTTTTGCTAATGGAGGATCCTACCTTGATGTTGACGGCTCTTGACTGATCAGGGGGGGTGGTGGCTGAAAGCTGGGGTGTCTGTGGCAATTTCTTAAAAGAAAGCAACAGTGAAGTTTCCCACAATGCTTAGCTCTTCCCTTCTGGATTTATTTTTCCATACAATGTGATCCTGTTTAATAGCATTTTACCCACAATAGAACTGTTTTCAAATTTGAAGTCAGTCTTCTCAAACCCTGCTGCTGCTTTGTCAACTAAGTTCATGTAATAATCCAAATCCTTTTTTGTTATGTCGATAATTTTCACAGTATCTTCAGGAGGTGTAGACTCCATCACAGAAACCACTTTCTTTGTTCATCTCTAAGCAGCAAATCTCATCTGTTCAAGTTTTATCATGAGATTTCAGCAAGTCAGTCACATCTTCAGGCTCCATTTTGAATTCTAGTTCTCTTGCTGTTTCCACCACATCTGCAGTCACTTCCTCCACTGAGGTCTTGAATGCCTCAAAGTCACCCAGGAGGTCTGGAATCAGCTCCTTCTAAATTTCTGTAATGTTGACATTTTGACCTATTCCCATAAATCATGAATGTTCTTAATGATATCTAGAATCCTGAGTCCTCTCCAGAAGTTTTTCCTTTTCCTTTGCCCAGATCCATCAGAAGATTCACCATCTATGCCAGCTATTGAATTATGAAATTTACGATTTTAGAGTCAAAATGACTCCTGATCCATGGGGTGTAGAATGGATATTGTGTTAGCAGGCATGAAAACAATATGAACCTTGTACATTTCCATCAGAGCTCTTGGGTGACCAGGTGCCTTGTCAATGAGCAGTGATATTTTGAAAGAATTTTTTTTTTCTGAGAAGTAGAGCTCAGCAGTAGGCTTAAAATATTCAGTAAAATGTATTGTAAACAGATGTGCTGTCATCCAGGCTTTGTTATTCCATTAATAGAACATAGGCAGAGTAGATTTACCATAATTCTTCAGGGCCCTAGGATTTTCAAGAGAGAAATGAGCACTTGCTTCAATTTTTAAAGTCCCAGCTGCCTTAGCCTCTAACAAAAGAGTTAGCCTGTCCTTTGAAGCTTTGAAGCCAGGCATTGACTTCTCTTTAGCTATGAAAGTTATAGATGCATCTTTCAATGGAAAGAAGGCTGTCTTGTCTGCATTGAAAATCTGTTTAGCATGGCCACTTTCATTAACCCTCTTAGCCAGATCTTCTAAATAACTCACGGCAACTCCCATATCGGCATTTGCTGCTTCATCTTGCACTTTTATGTTGTAGAGATGGGCTCCTTCCTTAAACCTCATGAACTAACTTCTTCTAGCTTCAAACTGTTCTTGTGTATCTTCTTCACCTCTCTCAGCCTTCATAGAATCGAAGAGATTGGGGCCTTGCTCTGGATTAAGCTTTGCCTTAAGGGAGCATGATGGCTAATCTACCCAGACCACTAAAATTTCTCCATATCAGCAGTGAGGCTGTATTTTGTTTTCTTATTATTCATATATTCCCTAGAATAGCACTTTTGATTTCCCTCAAGATCTTTTCCTTTGCCGTCACAACTTTGCTAACTGCACAAGAGGCTTAGCTTTAGGCCTGCCATGCCCTCTTCGCTGAGGTTAATCATTTCTACCTTTTGATTTAAAGTGAGAGATGTACAACTCTTCCTTTTGCTTGACACTTAGAGGCCATTGTAGGCTTATTACCTGGCCTAATTTCAATATTGTTGTATCTCAGGGAATAAGGAGGCCCGAGGAGAGAGACAAGATTGGGAAAAAGCTGGTTGGTGGAGCAGTCAGAACACATGTAATATTGTTGATTAAGTTTTCCATCTTATATGGGCAAGGTTTGTGGCATTGCAAAATAGTTACAATAGTCACATCAAAGATCACTGATCACAGATCACAGTAACAGATATAACAATAATGAAAAAGTTTGAGTATTGTGAGAATTACTAAAATGTGACACAGAGACACAAAGTGAGCAAATGGTTGGGAGTCTATAGACTTATTCCAAACAGGGTTGCCACACACCTTCAATTTGTAAAAAAAAAAAAAAAAAAGAAAAGAAAAGAAAAGGAAAAAAAATGCAGTATCTGTGAAGAATGTTAAGGTGAAGCACAAATAAAACAAGGTATGCCTGCAGAGAGTCTTAGAAAGGAAGACGAATCTTGGAGGTCTAGAGTTCAGGGAAATTAGAATATAGATTTTCATTTTGAGAACACAGGAAAAGGTGAATCTGTCCAAGCAGAAGTGAGTAGAGCAGAGAGAAAGGAGTGGTAAAGGTAGAAGGCCTGGAAACGATACATTTACATTTTTGGCCTCTACATTGGGTACAGAACGAAGCAGTGAAGAAGCTCTCAGAGAGGGGACACGCTTCCCTGGGACTGGCTTGCCTTCCATTTCTTCTATAGCAAATCAAAACACTGTGTACTGCAACCTTACCTCAGTGCTTGGTTTTAGCAAGTGGCTGTTCAATCGTTGTCAACAAATGAATGAAAGTTCAGTTTAAAACCCTTTTCCTTCATAAATAATTAATACTCAGCCCCAGAAAGAATTTCCCTTTCTACTTACTTCCCTCTGGTTACGTCGTAGCCACCTTTCTAACATCATGAGGAAGGACAATTTTTAATTTTGTAATTCATACGATGCCTTGTGTAGTGCCATGTACATAACTGATGCTTAGTAAAGGATGAATAAAATGCTAATCCAGATATTTTTTTTCGCCTCAATAGTTATCCCAGCACACCAATGCCTTAAAAATGGACGGTGGCTTTGAGCAAACAGCATGTCTTGCTGGACTCGGGAATGGTGCCACTTGGCAAGTTTGCAGTCATGGTGGATTTTGAAAATGAAAGCACAAGGGTCTTTTCTGAAAATGCCAGAATTGTTTATTTTTGTCTATCTTTCCTGTGGCTATTAATCATTGTCTTATTTTTGAAGATGTAACTTAGAAAAACATGTTTTATCTCAGTTATATATAGAACCATGTATTCAAAGTTCAAGTGATGGTCAAAAACTCTGCATAAATACAGTATAGATGAGCTCATAATTGTATCATGTTACTGACTTCAGTTTTTCTTTTGTTATTTTATAGATTTTTTTTCTCTTAAAAATTAAAAAAAATGACAAGGGAAAAGCAATTCAAGTATTTCTTTTTAAAAAATTATTTATTATTTATTTAGAGAGAGCAGGGAGGGGCAGGAGAGACAGAGAGAGGGAGAGAGAGAGTCTGAACCAGGTTCCACACTGTCAGTACAAAGCCCGACTCAAGACTCCATCTCATGAACCCCGAGATCATGACCGGAGCCGAGATCAAGAGTCGGTCACTTAACTGCTTGTGCCACTGTGGCACCTCCAATTCAAGTAATTCTAATTGAAGCAGAAGCACTTCTTCCCAGTGACCTAAGCTTCCAAAAAAAGGATCTGGAAAAAGAAGAGAAAATTAAACAGAGTGAGTAGAAGAAAGGATATATGAAATATAAAACAGAAATCAATTACATAGGAAAGAAATTTAAAAAAATAGAGTAATAAAGGAAACCAAAAGCTGGTTTTTGAAAATTTGTAAAAATCCAGCCAAGCTATTCTAAAAGGGATGGGATTAGACACGAAGACAAAGAGATACACACGGAGACAGACAACAGAGACAGACACAGAGACAGCGATGGACACACAGGGAGAGATAGACTCAGAGACAGAGATATAAACACAGAGACAGAGACAGAAACAGAGACAGAGACAGAGACGGAGATAATAAGACCTGAAGTTCTGATCCTAGTTCTGCATCTCCAGAGCTTCCTGGCAAACTGCTCAGAGAGTTCTTACAGAATAGAAGCAAACCTGAACGCTAAACCTTCCCTTTGTCAGAGCCCGCTCCTCAGCAACTGGCTGGCGGTTCAGAATCGCTCTGACTTGATTAGTTCAGCGGTCCCTCTCTCCTAATTGGAACATTGCCTGAACACGACTACTAATTCCTGTGTCCTTCTTCCCTTCAGCCTTGGAGTTTGCAGTTTTGCCTAGTTGGATTACTTGCCCTATTTATCGATCCACCTATGAATATAAAACAGCCATCTTGTCCCTTTACTAGCAGTGGGTTTGCTTGTGGTATCTAGACCTGTTTGTTCGTGAATGAAACAATTAGACTATATGTCATGGCTTTTCTTTCTGACAATTCCTAATTTAGCAATATAAGACAGCAAACATTTTATTATGCTCTTGGATTCTGTGAGTGAGGAATTTGGAAAAGGGACAACATTGCAGGCTTGACTTTGCCCCATGATGTCTGGGACCTCAGCTGGGAAGACTGAAAGGCTGGAGCTGCCTGGAGGAATAGAGGCTGGAATCATTTATTGGGATTATCTATTGGAATCATCTCTTGTTTATTTGAATATCTGCTCCCTGTACAAGAGAACTTGAAACTGGGGCTGCCAACCAGAGAGACTACCCTTGGTCTCTCCAAGTGGTTTGGCTTTTCAATAACATGGCAGCCACAGTGGGCATTCTGGATCAAGACTCAAAGTGCAAGAGTTCCAGCTAACAAGGTACAAATAAGGACAATCTTTTCTGACTGAGCCTCAGAAGTTATGCAGCTTATATCCCATGCCTCAGTATGAAGTCTACGTGTATTCAAGGTGATTCATAGACCCCACCTTTTGGTTAAAATAAAGGTCATGCTGTAGATAAAGATGAGAGATAGGAGAAATATTTGGAAACTCCACTTTGCTATACTATATGAACAAAACTGGAAATAGAATTTTAGCATTTATTTTCCTCACTCTATTCTCATTTTCAACCCTATGGTGGCCTCCTTCATATTAGGTAAGAGGGCTAAGATTCAAGTGGAATGTCAACTTTTATAATTACATAGTTGTGGTGTGTGCGTGTGTGTGTGTGTTTATTTTCTATAACTTTCCAGGGATGAAGAAGGAAATGCATTATTATAATTTTAAAAATTTACTGCTGGATTCCCAGATGCTTGAGAAAGTAAGCTGAATATAGAAAGAGCATCACTAATCAAATCAACTCGTAAAATTTAAAGTTTGACAATCAAGGAATATTTTCTCCTCTTAATTGTAGAGTAAAAATCCTGACTCATATTTCAATGAAAACAGGAGTCATAATAAGCCACTGTAAGAAAAGTATTATGTATTTTTATTACTATGTTTCAGGATGTGAATTTCAGCTGTAAAATAATTAGGCATACTTAACCACTGTGTCCCCTCTTTTCTTCAGACACAACATGAGTAATGGGTCTGCAGTGGTGAAACAGATGTAGATTGATGTCTTTTCTAATGGAACTTTTAGTCTAGCTGGGTAGGAGATACCAGAACGGGTGATGAGAGTCGTCGTATAAGTAAACATATTAATGAATATGCAAATTGTAATAAGCAAAGGGAAGAAGAAAGATTGGGTACCACAAGAGAGAATGAAAAGGAAAGCCCATTTAGATTCAATGAGTCAGGAAAGAAATAATTGAGAAACTGACAGTTCGCTGGTACCTGAATGATACTAACTAGCGTGGCGAATTTAGTTTTTAGGAAGTGGGAAGAACCTTTTCAGCAGATCTGAGTCAGATAAAACTTTGTTAGATTTTATTTTGTTTATTTCAGGAACTTTGAAAAAGGAAAACATCGATAAGTTTCAAACAGAGAAGAGAGATGTTTGTACTTGCATTTACAAAAGATGTCTGACTGCTGCTATACAGAAAATAGATTGGAGCAGGGCAGGAATGGAATTGGTCCTGGATGATATATTTGTGAGGATGAGGAGAAAAATTCACTGAGAAAATAATTTTCAAAGAAGAAGAAATGAAGGACCTTCCCAAATTTCCTAACTGCATAGAAATCGCTCAACCCAGAATCACACCTGAAGGGTATAAATGATAGTACGAGCCTAGACACAATACTACAAGAGAATTCCCTATGTATTTCCTGAATTCTTACCTTCTGTCTTTGCACATACTGTTAATTATAACTCCCAGAGAAAGCCTTCCTCTCTCTAATTATCTGTTGAAATCTTAACCATCTTTCATGTTTTGATTTCAATGTTCCCTCCTCCAGGAAAGGCTGATGCCTCTAACCAGATATTTCCTCTTTCCTGACTCCAACTCTCTTGCACTTAGTTAAAAAAAAATTATTAAAGTATAGTTGACATTCAACGTTATATTAGTTTCAGATGTACAACATAGTGATTTGACGTTACTCAGGACTCACCACAATAAGTGTAGTCACTGTCTATGTTTCTTAGGTCATTTTTCTACTGACTGTAGACATAAATTTACTTTCGTAGTCCACTGGGCTTGAATCACTGTTGCAGACTCAGGGCTTAGCTGTAGTGTCTGAAGGAGAGGTGATATTCAGTAAATACTGAATGAATCGATTAATTTATAACTGAAATTTACATCCTGAAGCATTATCACAAAATGTTATCACATTATAATATCACATTATGATTTTCTGCTGTTTTTAGAAGTGGATTATTATGACTTTTTTTTCATAAGCCATCTACAATCAATTCCCCAACATGTATCTTCAACAGTGTCTCTATATTATACAAATTGAGTTTAAATTTAAATATGACTCATATTTGATTTTAAAAATGATTAGCTAGGATTTATTCATTTACTTGGAGTGGTATGCACTCCTTTCTTGCTGCCATTCTAGACGAAAATTTGTACCAATAAAAACTACATTAAAAATGACACGTAGTTTTGTGCAGTGGTGGTATGGTAGCCAATGACGTTTATGTGAAGCATGATTACTACTAATTGAAAAATGACAAAAACTCACAACACAAAAGTAAGGTCAATCTTATATATTATTTTTCATCCCTAGACATCACCTAGCTGAGTAAATTGGTTAAATCGGTGATGAATTTATCTATCAATTTCTTAATGCCTTTCAGTCTATTTTTATTATCCAAGTCTCCAGTTCAACTGAATCATTAGAAGGATTACTTGCAAGCCTAGAGTTCTGCAGTATTATGTAATATTCCTTGGTGTTTAGGATTAAATCAATACGTGTGTAAGAGATTAAAAAATAAAGAATGAGAAATCAAGTAGTACTTGTACAATAGAAACAACACAAAATATTTTGTATTGAAAATAAAACAGGATGTTTAATTTAGAAAGATGTAAAATTCATGTACTGCAAGCACCTCATGAGGAGCTTTGACTAAGTGACACATCCATACAGGACCTGATTGATGTCTTTTTTCAAGGCTTATTCACTACATATAACCCAAGCATCGCAAAGCCTCTCATAGTACTGCCTTGAAATCTACTAAATGTAACTTATAGTATATTTCCAGTATTTACTTTTGCATACAAGATTATTAAATTTAAAAAAGAAAAGAGATAACACTCATATTTCTTCATTAATAAGTAAGCAAATAAATAGCAGGCTTAATTGGATCTCTTTAGAATTTCTTCCTTTTGCATTACTACTATTTGTAATAAATAGATACCCAGCTTAGAATTTCTTATTATGGCAGTTTTCATAGCTCAACTCAGTGATTTTATAATGGCTTAAACATAGCGGTGTTCAGTGTGGTATAAAAAACCCAGCTATTTATTGGGATGAGGGTTGAAAAAAAGCGATGTAATAAGTCACATGATTCAAATGTCTTCCTGGTTCTCTCACTCCCAACTATGTAAGCTTGAACTATTCTTTTTTTTTTTTTTATAACAAAGAAAGAACACAACATAAAAAAGAGCTGCTTTCTTCTTTTGTCAGTAATCATATTGCTGGATCAGCTAATCTTATTGTTTTGTTCCCTCCTCTCTTTCCGTAGATTGCTTCCAAGTGTAAGAAATGACACTACCAACATTCCACTTGGTCACTAGCAATGCCTCAAGACTTGCTGGTGAACTTATGTGGTGATTTGCTTTAAAATTATGGCCATTATTCAGCTTTATTTTTATCTAGGCTGATTGTGGATTAGTGTACTTGGAGGAAGGATTAAGTACTTTACCTTCTTGCATCAGAAGTATGTAAAGAGCACTCCTGGATAATATCAGGTAATAGATAATTAGTTTGGCACCTGACCAGAGTGAGGTCCGGGCTTGAGTATTTTATTACTTACTAACACAAGTGAGCATTCAGCTTTTGGGTCAACTCAGATACCTGAAAAACAGCTACTCTGGCACGTTTACAACCTGGTGAACAAATTTATGCAATTTTACGTCCCTCTGCTGATTTACCTGGAAAGACCATTATGTAAGATAATGAATTTAACAGAGGAAAATCAGTAAATGCTTTTGCACACTGTCACTTTATATCGTAAGGGAATATTTGGCATTTTCTCATTTAAACATGTCCATCCTCATGTGAGCTACATATTACAGATACGTGGCCCTTCTTTGAATTGAAAATTTTCCTTGGTTAATTTTCCCTTGAATATTGTATACATTAAACCAGAGTGTTTTTAACCTGAGTCAAGTGCATGCATTAGTGACACATCTTCAAATATTCGGGCTAAAATGGCAATACAAAACCAGAAATTATTTCTTTTTTCCTGTATTTGTACTTAAAAGATAGGTGAAGCTCTGGTTAGTGTATTCCATGAGGTGGGGTTAGGACTGGGGTAAGAGTAGAGCTTGGGGTTGGAGTGAATAAGGAAATTAGCAAAGAAAGGGTATTTTCTTCTGTTAGTATCTTGTATTTCTTGAGGGATGATGACCCGGGTTATTCATTTAGGTGTTCTAAGATTCACCAGTAAATCTAAGCTAATTAAATAAATGCTCGATGAAAGGGGGATGATTGGAACAAAGTGAAGGAAGGACAATGAAACAGACTAAGAATAGAGTGAAATAAAATTTTATTATTTTCTATTACTCCAGAAAAAAATAACACAACCAATACATCAATAGCAATTGCAAACCAGCAAACACAAGAAGACAAGTCAGAGTAGGAACACAGAAGAAATTGGAAACAGACACTTGAAGACTCTTTTGAAAGGATAGGGAAGAATAGAGTGAAGACAAGGGAAGGAATAAAATAAAAAGCGGAAATTTTAAGATAAGCTCAAGTTACTTTATTAAGGAGTGGTTTTGTTGTAACAACTATTAGTGGGACTGATAATGCTGTGAATTTCTAGCTATCTTGTCAATATACAAAAAGTAAAATGAGCTTATAATCACTTAGGTATCTTTTGTATTAAAATAATCTTTGACCGTCAATCTTGACTTTTATAGTTTTTAAACCATTATAAAGATGAGAGCATTAAGAGTGAGGCGTCAAGGAATCGAACAGTTAGATTTGAGCCTTGGCTTTACCACTTACCATCTTAAGACATTTAACTTCCTATGCTTTGGTTTTCTTATCTGAAAAAGGGGTATAAGAAGATCATTCATTTGGCAGAATTACTGTGTGCTTTAAATGAGTTATACACGTTAAACTCTTGGAAAATAGTGCTTACAGCATAGTAAGTATTATTTAAGTCTTATTATTTTTGGATGAATTCTTATAATAGTGTATATTATTGCCCCTATCTCCAGAATCAAATTATTTTTCTTCATAAGGAATCTCAATAAATGTTCAAGTTGTAAGATATCTCCTTGATCTTTTGTCATGTTTATATTTTGAATTGAGGGGCAGGTGGTTTTTTAAAAGGCATTTAAATTATCAAGATGATGAGGCTATCATTTTGAGGAGCTCTGTTGTGGATAACTAGAAACAAAAGGAGATGGTTTGGGATTGTCAGCACAAAATCTTCATCTGTTCATTCTCTGAATTCAATTTTCTTTACTCTAAATCTCTTTGCCCAAGAGTGGTCGGGGAAAACGCTGGGAATGAGTTTGATTAGAAATTGAAATAAATCTGCTGAAAACCTAAAATTCGTGTTGGTTTATCGCATTCTTTCTATAATCTAATGTGCCTCGAGGAGTGATACTGGATGATTAGAATTGCTGGTTTATGAAAGCAGCTGGTGTGGGTTTAACAGTTTAAAACTGCACAGAGAGCAGAAACCAACATCACACATGTTTTAGCTTAATCACATATGAGTTAGCTTAATCTCTTGATATGAGCTGAACTTATTTGGAAAGAGTTAATCAGAAGTCACAATGCATTCATGTGTGCAGCAGTGACTGGCCATAGCATTAACTGACAAAGAGAAGTACATTATTGAGAAAGAATGTTATATGCAGGTTTTGTTTCTGGAATTCTCTATGTGATTAGCAACAAAAAAGTTTTGCTTTTTTTTCCCCCACAACAATAATAAAAAAGGCATGACTGTTAATACTTCTATCTCTGCTACCATTACTTCCACCCAACCAACACTACAACAATAGTAGCCTTGGTTGGTTAAGTGACTGCTGACAGACTCGTGGTAAAAGCATTTGACATATAATTTCACCTGATCCTTAAAAGGACTTTCTAAATAGTCACTAACGACCCCATTTTGGGGTGATAAAATTAGGGATCGGAGTTGTTAAATTATTAACCCAAAGTCATCCAAATCATGGGTAATAGAGTTGAGATTTGAATCCAGTCTTACATGACAACCAAACCACTTGCCCTTTCTATGATACCAATGATTCCCATAACTTTGTATTTCACAAGTCTTGAGAACTTCAAAGTAATTTGAAGTCCTTCATAGAACTAAGTCAGGGTATTTTTTAAAATCATCAATCATAACCTCAGAATACACTGAATATATTTAGTTGTTACCGATATGTTGCTCCAACTGAATATACTTAGCCTTGTGATAACTCAGTACATTCATTGTCCACATTTCTTATTTGTATGCATACTGATGAGAAGTCTTTTCCGAATTGGCACTGGCTTAATGAGTTGACATTCAGGAACCACTGTATGACACCACAGTGACTTGATTGCTTCCAGCTATATGTTAACTCCATGTTTTATATTAGAGGGATTATTGGAAAACTTGTGTGTAAAATTACTCTGCCTGTATTAGACTACATTCTTTCATTTATTTCCGTTATGAATTGAGAAATGTGTTCCTATAAAAGGAAATTTGGCTCTAACTCATAATACGCATGATGCTTAAAGATCCTAGAATCCTTGTGATTTGCATGACGTGAGGTTGATATGCATTTTTTAAATCACTGCAACATGTTAAATAAATAGTCAATCAACATGATTTCTCATGTTCTTTCTAAAGTGAAATATTTTAAATGTCAACATTTTAAATGTTTAAATATTTTCATTTTTTAAAAGGTTTTTTTTGACTTCATGTAATTTGAATTTGTAAGTGACTTGGAAGAGCAGTATTTAGCTAAGTTCATTAAATTCCTTTATAACTTTTCAAAGGGCATATATAGATAGCACTTGCAGTTTTTAACTCTAAAATTGAACACATAAGTGTATGTTATTGTACACATACATGAAATATTTTCCAAAATAATCTCTGTAAAGATAGACCCTAGTACATTTTTAGGATTTGCTTTCCTGATCTGTTTAGATTTTTAATATAGGATTTCTATGTTCCTTTCTATCAAATATTACTACATAGAGTCAGATAATTACACAATCTTTCTTAGAATAGTGACATAAAAGGACTAAGCTGTGTCTACCACAGTAGACATACATAAGGTCAGTATCATACATAATTTCAATACTCCTAATCTCTGCTCGATTTATCCCTGTAGGGACTGAATGTGTTCACCACCCCAGACTCATAGGGTTAGATGAAGTCATGAGATTAGTGCCTTTATAAAAAGAGACACTAACACCAGATTGTTTGCAAGGACACATGCCATCTAGAGAGAACCCTCAGCAGAACCTGACCATGCTGGCACCCTGGTCTCCAATTTCCAGCCTCCAAAACTGTGAGAAAATAAATTGGTGTTGTTTAAGACACCCAATCTGTGGTATTTGTTATGGAACCCCAGCTAAGACCACTGCTAAAATCTGGCTCCTTCTTCTGGCGTTTGAATGAATGTTAGGGAATGAAAAACATTAAACACTGTCATGAAAAGGTCTTGAGAAAACATAGGGACCTCTTCAAACACCCATGGCAACTAAGATCTGGAGTATTAGAGATTTATTTCAGGCTGCGCTACCAGCCAAGGTCCCCACGTAGCCAAAGTTAAGCAGCTGGTCAGTAAACCTGCTTAAAACTTGTATTTTCACCTTTTAAAATCTATTCATTAGGAAAGGAAAGGATAGTATTTGTTTAAAGGGAATCTTAAAAATAGTGAAAAAACTTTGTTTTATTTATTTTATTATTTTGGAGAAGGGTAAAATTTCATGGCTAATCGTAAACCTTTAGGAAATTTCAGGCAAAAACCAACTTAAGATTCCTATATTATTTAGTATTTGAAGACGGTCTCAATATATCTTTACAAACTTTTTATATGAAGATATGGTTACATTTAAAAACTGTGAGATGATTTAAATAACAGGTAACATGTAGCACTTACTCTGTTCTAGATGTTGTTATAGAAATTTATACGTATTTACCTTTCATAGAAACCTTACGAGGTAGGTATTTTAATGGTTCCCATTTTATGAATGAGAAAACAGAGGCCCGCAGAAGTTAAGGAACTTGCACAAGATCGTGTTGGCAGTGAGTCCTAGAGTAATTTGATCCTGGGTAGTCTGGCTTTCCACTCCAGCTTTTAACTTTGCCACAGCTGTGTCTTTTCTCTGTTGTCTCCCATGCCCTTCCATTCCAGGAATGCTTAGTAGTAATTCCTTGTCTCTTTTCTGAACATGTTCTGCTTGGCATCAGTGTCTTGATACTGTCTTTTCCTATCACGTGACTTCCATTTCTTTAAACATGCTTTTGTTATTAAAAAATTTTAAATATTAAATAGATTCCTTCAACCTTTTTCTGTTACTCACTCACTTCTCATAAATTACTAACTGATAATAAGTATTGAATGGCAAAGCCATTCCACTGTAGGAACCAACAGTGGTGCATAGAAATAGGCTGAATATTCCACTCTTTTTGGTAATAAGACTTTCTCTCATGTTGCTTATGTATCAGGGCTTCTCTTCCTGTTGTCGTTAACCATTAGATTTTAGATATGTCTTTCTTCTATTTCATATGTGTCACTTGTCAGCTTTTGGCTTTCTGTTTAGGGCCATCCTGTCAGGTCATCCTACTCTCCTCCTAGGGAAGGATGCCACCCTGATATCCGGGTACTACAGTTTATGTTGAAATTACTTATCATTAGAAATTAATTTTAAAATTGCCTGATTATCACACAAATTTCCAAATGTGACTAATAACAAAAATTTAACAGTGACCACCTCATGAGTTGCTCCAAGGACTGAATGAGCTCACTTATATGAAGTGCTAAACAGTGGGCAGCATCATGAGCACTTACCAAGTAGTACATGTCACTATTATTGCTGTTTTGGGGAAAGGGGCTGGTCAAGTGACTTTGAGTACGTTGGTGTCAATGACAGCTTTTATTTATTTTTAACAATGAAATATATACATTGATATTCCAGATTAAAAAAAAAACTTTAAAAAATGGCATTTCATTCTTATAATAACAAATAAGCTTATGTTCAACATAGGTCAGTAAGACCTGTTACGACCCAGATATCACCGTCACAGACCTTCCGATAACCCTGGGGGAAGAAGTAACAAACTCATATAAACAGTAAACACTATGAAAAAGTACATAATTAAGTCCTCTAGTGAGGTCTAAGGATTGTATGCTGCTCAGGAGAAAAAAAAGCAATCCAATTGGGGCTGAAAATTTTATAACGATCTTGTCATGATAGTGCTGGAATATGAAGTTTTCTTTGAAGAAAAAGGGCTGTCTGTTAAAGAAGGAAAAATATAGGCATAACTATACAGAAATAATGTGGTATATTTTTGTGGAATATTTGTAATATTAATGGGAAAATCATCATTGATTCTTATGTCTTTTCCTTTGCTTATAGCAGGCCCTAGGCAAAACTTTTTCCCATGAAGGAGAATATAATTTTCAAACAAATCCCAGATCATTGTTTCTGTCAGAATCGATGTTACTTTCTAAGTAAATGCTGAAACTAATGGCCTTATAATGCTATTTTTGCAGACTGTATTTATTTAAATAATCTCATAGCTATTAAATTACTACATTGGATCTGGCACATGAAAGTATCTGTGCTTTGCTTTACAAATTTGTTTATATCAAAGGCTGCCTCTTCAAAAAATAACAATGACCTTGGGGTGGAGTGATCATGTCATCCTATTCTAAATAGGTCTATGTTTCTCACTTATAAATCAGAAGGGCAGGGTTGTGGAATTAAATGCACAAAGAGTCATAATTCATCTTGAAATATCTAGGCTGGCATTCATTTGGGAAAAAATATACAGGGAAAAAAATATCCACACAGAAACATTTAGAAATGAGAACAGGGCTTATACAGAGGGGTGGAATTGGTAAGTAGGGATGGTTTTACACCTGCCTCTCTCTCTTCCTTCCCCTCTTTCTCCTCCACTTCTTCTTCCTCTTCCTCAATTTCCTCCTGGCTCCCTTTTCCTTCTCTAGTCTTTATTCTTTGTGTCTAACCGAAATTAGTATTATCTAAACATCTTCCAGTTTTATTTTCAGAGCTTAACCCCTACAAAATGTCTCTCAGCTGGAATTCCTCAGGCTGTGGCTTTATCTGTGTGCAAAAACAGACTACTGACTTGCTGTGTTCCTGCCATCTTGCCTTACTATTTTTCCAGGTAGTCAACTAGCTCCTCTTGTGGGTCTGATATTTTCCTGGAAAAACTGCCTTCCATCATTAATCACCACAGTGACCATCCCCTTGGTCTTGGAGAAACAAACACTGCTATTCCTTGGGATAATCCCCTTTTCTGTAATTTTCCACATACTGAGGCCAGATCTAATTTTTAACAGGGTTTATAGAAGGTTAAGGAATAATGGCGAGAAGCTACATTAAGATAGGAACTTATGACTACTGCCAGGCCTAGAGCTGTCTTGCTACAAAGCTGTCTCCATGTGAGAAGGGCTGTTAATTTCCCATGCTTGGGGCCATTTCAAGAAAACAGGTGGCAAACAATTGGGCCCAGCCTAGCCCATGCCAATCTCTGTCCAGTCTCTCTCTCATACTTCCTAACCAAAGATTAAAACAACCTTGGTGTCTTGACTCATGTGGAGTTACTTAATACATATATTTACATAACTCTTGATCCCATACAAATTTTGAAGCCATTTAGAAACATGGACAGTCTAATGCAAAATAAGAAATCAAGGAAGAGGAAACAAGGATAGAAAGAAGAAATGGGTGAGAGTGATAGGGAACATAGTACACAGATATACATGCTATAACCTCCAAGTTTGAACCAGTAATTTGGCTATGAGTTTTCTGTTAGGCAAGGAAAAAGTGGAAACATGGTGTCCAGTTAATGAGGTCATATTTTCTTTTTTAATGTTTGCTTATTTTTGAGAGAGAGAGAGAGAGAGGGAACACAGTGGGGGGAGGGGCAGAGACAGAGGGAGACACAGAATCTGAAGCAGGCTCCAGGCTCTGAACTGTCAGCACAGAGCCTGATGCAGGGCTCAAACTCACGAGCCATGAGATCATGACCTGAGCCGAAGTCGGAAGCCTAATTGACTGAGCCCTTCAGGTACCCCCAGTTAATGAGGTCTTGAAGAGTTTACTTGTGTGGACATTCCTAATGAGAACATTGAGTAATAGAGAAACAACAGAAAGAATGCAGGAAATTATATCTTCAACTCCCCTAAAATAAAGTTCCCATTTGATATCTCTTCCTCCTTGGAGTCCAAGACTCCATCATCTTGTACTTGTATTACATAAAACTGCCTTCTAGTTAGTCTCCGTTTGTCTACTTATAACGAATTATTTATATGGAGGGTCTTTAATAGTGTCTTTTTCAAAACTTCAGTTAGATCACATCAGTTCTCTGTTCACTGGGAAACTTTTCTGATGGCTTTCCATTAAGAGAAGAATAGAATCCAAACTCCACATTGACTCAAATTCCTTGTATGATCTGGCCCTTGCTTACCTCTCCAGCACCATCTCCAATCCCATCTCCCTACCACCCCCCTCTGCCGTGACCACACTGGGCTTTCTTTAGTTTCTGGAACACACTAAATTTGCTTCTCCTGAAACACTAAGCTCCAGTATTCATATAGCATGCCCCAAAGCCAAGGACACATATTTTGGGTTTTATGATGGCACCTATGTTCTTGTACCCAAACCGTCCAATTATCTATGACTGCATAATTAACTGCTCCCAACTTAATAGCTGAAAACAATTATTTATGTAGCTCATGAATAGGTTGAATAGATTTTAGCAAGGAAATTTTGTCACTGTTCCATTCAGTATGAGCAGAAAAAAGCTTTGACAAAATTCAATAACAATTTTACAGTAAAAAAATTGTTTTATAATAAAAACAATTTAGTCAACAAGGGAAGGAGGTAAAGGAGCTTCCCCAACCTTATAAAGGGCACTTGTGAGAACAAACAAATAACAAAAACCATACCACATATAACATATACTTAATGTTGAAATAGTAAAACCTTTTCCCCAAGAATCAGGAAGAGGTCAAGGGTCCATTCTCACCACTTCCATTCAACATTGCAGTAAATGTTCTAAAAAGTACAGTAGGGCAAGAAAAGAAAGAAAAGCCATAACAATAGGAAAAGAAGTAAAATTATTATTATTCTCAGATGACATGATTGCTTACAAAGAAACTATTATGAAATCTACAAAAAAAGTACTAGAACTAATAAGTGAATATAGTAATTTCACATAATACAAGTTCTATACACACACAAAGAAATTATGGTATTTTTCTAAATTTGTAACAAGAAAATAATGTAAAAAGTATCATTTTCTGTAGCTTCAGAAATCATGCAATGTTCAAGAATGAATTTAATGTAAGATGTTGTGGTAGACATAACACAAGTTGATCCCAATGCTATGCTCTGTATCATACCCTCCCCTTGAGTGTGGACAGAACCTGTGGCTTGCTTCTCACAAATATAAGATGGCAAAGGCGATGTCATCTCCTGATTAGATCACTCTGTCTTGCCAACACATGCTAGAAAGATTCTTCTGCTGGTCTTGGAGAAGCAAACAGCTTCATACTGTTGCCTACTGTCGCATCCCTACCAACAGTGTAAGAGGGCTTTCCTTTCTCTGCATCCTCACCAATGCTTATTGTTTCTTGAGTTGTTAATTTTAGCCATTCTGACTGGTGTGAGGTGATATTTCATTGCGGTTTTGATTTGTATTTCCCTGATGATGAGTGATGTTGAGTATCTTTTCCTGTGTCTGTTAGCCATCTAGATGTCTTCTTTGGAAAAATGTCTGTTAATCTCGTCTGCTCATTTCTTAACTGAGTTATTTGGTTTTTTTTGGTGTTGAGTTTGATAAGTTCTCTATAGATTTTGGATACTAACCCTTTATTAGATATGTCATTTGCAAATATCTTCTCCCATTCTGTAGGCTGCCTCACAGTTTTGTTCATTGCTTCCTTTGCTGTGCACAAGCTTTTTATCTTGATGAGGTCCCAATAGTTCAGGTTTGCTTTTGTTTCCCTTGCCCTAAGGAAGACTTTCATTAAGTCAAATTCACAATTCTGATTAATACTTTGGAGTAAAACTTTATCTTCTGAAATGACACTGTGTGACTGTTCATTATCCAAGAAAATGGTGAAAAGCCATGGACCCAGTAGAATTTTTATCTAAGACCAAGGAAAGTGATCTCATTGAATAAATTGTGAAGAAATAGTGACAGATTTTTAAAAGTTGCAGCTATACCTGTATCAGTTGTTATAGCTATATCACAACCACCCTGTGATAGTCATTTAAAATGGCAAAAACTTAATAAATTTCTCATAATTCTATAATTGGCTGAGTCTTGATTAATCTCACCTATCTGGTTGCATTTAGCTGAGGGATGACTAGGGGTAGGCTGAATGCTTGAACTTTTCTATGTAATTTTTCATCCCTAAGAAAGCTAGAAAAGACATTCTCACATGATGACAGCAGCTTTTAGGAGTGCAAATCCTAATATGCAATTGCTTATCATGCTTCTATGTATGTTACATTTGGTGATATCCATTGGCCAAAACAATTCATGTATCTCAGAACAATATAGGAGAGAAATATACAAGAATGTGGAAACTGGGAAGTGTGGCGCTTGGGGACCATTCCTGTAGCAATCTACCCCACTCTACCTTCTGGTCCCAGTGAACCTCACGCCTCCCATGTGCAAAATACACCTACCTCAAGTCCCCAAAGTCTCATCAAACTTGAAGTTTATGATTTTGTGAATTGCATCAGGTCCAGAACCTGGCAAATCTTAGATGTAGCTCCTCTTGATCTTGAGATCTATAAATTAAAGTCTGTTATCTTCTTACCTGTTCACCTAATATGAAGTGGTGGGTGAAACAGTAACAAGACAATCAATAGACACTCCTGTTTCAGATAGGGAGAAATAGGCACCTAGCAGTCACAGGGCCATAGAACCTCTGAAGTCTGGCTGAGCACGTGTTGTCAGGGCTTTGTACTCTGGATGCAAAGAATGCTTCTTACTAAAGCTTAGTTTTGTTCCCTGGGATCCATATGTCTTCTGGGTTCTTGACTTTACCATCCAAGGTAACTTTCTTTTTCCACAAGAAAGTCCCTTGTTTACCACTGAGTAGTTTTCTAAGCCTGTCTCTTGCTTACTGAAAAGTTGGGAGCCCAGATGTCTCTTTTCATTTTGAATGGTCTCAGTGTCTAAACTGGTAATGTTTTTGTAACTGAACCCATGTGTTTGCCCAACATGCAGCAAAGCCAACCACTGAGACATTAAGTATGCAGCAAGGAAAGGGTTTATTCAAGAAGCAGCCAAATGAGGAGACAGGAAGCTGGCTCAAATCTGTCTCACCCAAGTGAGATGAGAACAAGTTTTTATAATCACAGGGACTGGGATTACATACATATGGATGAAAAGGGTGGGAAAAGTTGACTATTGATGAGGAAAGAGAGCATATACATTTAACAAACGTATAGGTAGCATATATCCTGTGTTTATCTTGAGGTGGAGACTTAGCAGTATAATGAGGTAAAATTCTGCCTCTGACATCAGAAGGTCATCTGTAGGACAAGGAGAGGGGCTACGCACATACTCTGAGAGCTGGTGTAAACTGGATGGTCTCTGTGGCTCATTGTCTCAGGGAAGTAATGTAGGACCTTGTTGCTCATAGGCTGGAACCATACCAGCAACCTTTATTTGTGTCAGTCCAGGCCTCTGTGGAGACAGCTTCGTGGATTTGTTAGTCAAGTCTGAAAAGGGACAATAGTGGGGCACCTAAGTGGCTCAGTCGGTTAAGGGTCTGACTTCAGCTCATGTCATGATCTCACAGTTCATGAGTTCGAGCCCTGCATTGGGTTCTGTACTGACAGCTCAGAGCCTGGAGCCTGCTTTTGATTCTGTGTCTCCCCCTCTCTCTCTGCTCCTCCCCTGCTCACGCTCTTTGTCTTTCTGTCTCTCAATAATAAATAAATATTAAAAAAAATTTTTTTGAAAAGGGACAATAGTTGATTAGGGGGATATGGGCTCCTGAAAAACAATCTTTAAATTTTCTGTTGCTCTTCACGTCATTAACCCTATGGGACACGGTTTCACTTTCATTAATTCTATTCTCTTGACAGCACTGAAGGTTTTCTATGAGTCTTATTGAAGTTCACATGCTACTGCTGTATCCATAATTCTTTCAGGAATTTTCCACAGTTAGCAGAATAATGTCCTAAATTTGTTCAGGTGATCATCCCAGACTTGTGGATATGTTATGTTGCAAGTCAAAGGGGAATTAAGGTAGCAGATTAGGTTGTTAATCAGATAACCTTAAAATAGGGAGATTATCCTGGATTATTCTGGTGGGCCCAATATAATCACAGGGTCTTAACTACAGAAGAGAGAGGCAGGAGAATGAGTGTCAGAGTGATTTGATGTGAGAAAGACTCAACTGGCCATTGCAGGCTTTGAAAAAGGAAGCAAGCCATCAACCAAGAAATGTGGGCAGCCTCTAGAAGCTGGAAACGGCAAAAAATGGATCCCTCACTATATTCTTTACAAAGGAACACACTTCTGCTAACACCTTGATTTTAGGTTACTGAGATCAATTTTGAACTTATGACTTGCAAAAATACAAGATAATAAATCATATTGTTTGAAGCCACTAAGTGCTAATTTGTTATAGCAGTAATAGGAAACTAAGGCGTTAGTTTGCATTTAGACAATACCTATAAGCTACCTAGAAGCCCTTTTGTTCAAATGCCACCTACTATGGGTCAGTCTTAGATACTTAGTTACCACACTGTGCGATCAAATGATTTCATGGCAGCATTTTTCATGGTAGCAAAATTCTGAAAAGCACCTCTAAACCCATTGTTAGTAGAATGGATAAGTAAATTTTGGAATATTGATAAGATGAACGTCTTATTAACATTGGGTAAATTAACCTTAACATTGGGTTTAAGTTAAATTAACATCGGGTAAATATCTATGGTATGATATTATGGGAAAAAAGTAATTTTCTTGAAAATGTAAATATGAATCCTTTTATATAAAATTAAAAAATACTAGGCTGTATGAGGATACTTACATGTGTCCTAAATCTGTAAAGAGCAGGGGAAGGATTGATACAGACTTCAATGTTGGTGGCAATTGGGGACAATGTTATCATGGAGGATAGCACAGGGCTCTCTAAGGTATTGGTGACATTACACTCCTCAGACTGATGAATTTATAAGTGACTTTTTCATTATTTAAGTTATATATTTTATTTGTATTTTCTAAGCCTCTTTGTATATATAATTCACCAAAAAAGTCAAGAATTAAAAAAAAAGCAGTAAAAAGTGAGAAAACATACAAAATATTTCCCCAGGAAAGCTGATATAGTAATATCACTATTGGGCAAATAAAAAGCATGTTGGTCAAAAAAAAAAAAAAAGTCCATTCAGCATAACAAAAATAGTAACTCCCGTTGAAGATATAATATTCCATAGCCTAAATTTTGTTTTATTAATTCCACTAATTCTCCAGTGAGTAACAGTTGTTGAAAAATATATGAGGTTTATAGTAGGTTTTAGAAAACCAAGTAGTAATTACTTGTTCTTGTTATACTACTTCGGGGGCAGTGGTCATGTGTGTTGGGGAAGGCTCATAAGAGATAATAGAGAAATATTTCAGTAGAATATTGTAATGCTAATTAACACAGTTTCATAATTTTAAGTAATTTATTCTCTAAAGACTTTTTGGAATGGATAAATTAACAATTATTATAGCTGAATACAATTTATATTTCCCTTTTATTTACAAAATAAGAATGAACAGTCAAAACACAAGATCATCTCATAACATGTCCTAAATTTAAAAAGCCAAAGAAGGATGCTCTTCTGCACTTTTGAAGGCTTGGTTAGTAAAGGAAAAAGAATTCAGGAGGATGACTTTAGAATTTTTTGATGATCTGACCTGGATAGCAAAAAATTTGATATTATTAATAAATAACCAATTTCATACTAAAGATACATGTTAAGATTTAGTGTAGACTTTACTTGCTTAAGAAAACAGAAATTTAAAAATGGGTATCGAATAAATCAAACAATCAGATTTGGGGAATCTTTAAGATTAAGATTAAGATTAAAGTCAATTTGTCATGCACGTTTTAGTGTTAATCCTTAAATGTTAAGCCAGACAATAGACTATGGCCAGTGCCCAGTCTCCTAGAACCTCTCTGCTTATTTTCCATTTGCTGCACCAAAGAACTGTGGGCACCAGTGTCTGTGACTTACACTACGATGTGAGAGAATGTTCAGGAGAACCCGCTGTGTTTGACATGGTGCCCCATTACTTACCTCTGAGAGCTCTGAACTCACTCATCACTGCAGACTCAATGTACAAGCTAGAACCGGGCACGTATTAGGCACTGAAATACTTGTTGAGAAACTAGTTGAAAAAGTGAATATTAAAAAAATAATAAAAAAGTAGTAACTTTTGAAAATAAGTTGTAATTACATTCCCATTAAAATAATTATTTAAATATTAATTACTGTTAATAATACAAGGACTTTATTGCAGTTCTGCCATTGGCTTGCAGTTTTATCTCAGACAAGACCCCATAGTCGTTTTTAAAAAATGAGGTATAGTGTTTTTTTATAACTGTCTTTATTTTTCCTTGCAGTTCTTTTACAACACATTTGTCTCATTTGGCCTCCTTTTGCGAATTTCAATATATAAAACTTTTCAGTTATTTTTTTTTAATGTTTATTTATATTTGAGAGAGAGAGCACGAGCAGGGGAAGGGCAGAGAGAGAGGGAGACATGGAATCTGAATCTGAAGCAGGCTTCAGGCTCCGAGCTGTCAGCACAGAGCCCAACATTGCGCTCGAACCCACAAACCATGAGATTATGACCTGAGTCAAAGTCCGACGCTCAACCAACTGAGCCACCCAGGTGCCTCTCAATATGTAAAACTTTTTTTTTTATTTTTTTTTAACGTTTATTTATTTTTGAGACAGAGAGAGACAGAACATGAATGGGGGAGGGTCAGAGAGAGAGGGAGACACAGAATCCGAAACAGGCTCCAGGCTCTGAGCAGTCAGCACAGAGCCCGACGCGGGGCTCGAACTCAGGGACCGTGAGATCGTGACCTGAGCTGAAGTCGGACGCTTAACTGACTGAGCCACCCAGGCGCCCCACAATATGTAAAACTTTAAAGACAGTATTATTTATTCTGTTCTTAGAAACTAATGTAATGATCTTGTCATTTTACATTTATAAAAACAGAGAAGTTAAATGACTTGACCAGTTAAGTATGGTAAGAAGGGAAAGACCAGACTTCACAATGGATATCAATCTGGCAAACACCTGATGTTGTTCTGTGGTTTTCCTCACTTTCTGCTCTTTCTTTAGGAAAAGAGCATTTTAGGGGTACCTGGGTGGCTCAGTCAGTGAAGCGTCCGACTCTTGATTTCAGCTCAGGTCATGATCTCACGGTTCATGGCTTCGAACCCCGAATCAGGTTCTGTGTTGACATTGTGCAGTCTGCTTGGGATTCTGTCTCTCTCTGTCTTTCTCTGCCCTTCCCCCACTGGCTTGCTATCTCTCTCTCAAAATAAAAATAAAACAATAATAAATTAAAAAAAAAGAAAAAAAGCATTTTATAATTTTCTCCTTAATACAGGAATACAAGTTCACTTCAGAAAATAGTAAAAAAAAAAAAAACACAAATAAAACTGTCCTCATACTTCCACCACCACACAAATAACTACTTTTAAGGATTTTACTATATTATGGCGTTCCCTCTATCTTTCTATTTTTGCATGTATTTACAAAATATATACTTTCATATCTAGAATTTGTTAATTTTGTTTATTGAGTAGCATGTCAGCAATGTTTTCATGTCGTTAAATTCTTAAGTTTAGTAAATAATGCTGACTTTATTTTATTTGTTATTTCTTTTTGAAGTTTTTTTTTTTTTTATTTGGAGAGAGTGAGACAGACTGCATGTGCACGAGCAAGTGGGAGTGAGGCAGGGAGAGAGGGAGAAAGAGAATCCCAAGGAAGCTTCATGCTGTCAGTGCAGAATCCAATGTGGGGTTGGATCTCACAACCACGAGATTGTGACACGAGCCAAAATCAAGAGTCGGATGCTTAACCGACTGAGCCACCCAGGTGCCCCAATAATGTTGATTGTAAAATAATTTAATTAATAATGTTGATTACAGTATTATAAAGATTACAACAGTTCACTAAACTAAATCCCCTATTTTTGAACCTTTAGGTTGCCTTTAAGTTTTTACCATTATAAATTGTAATTGTACTTGGAAACAGATTTCCTTCACATATGAGATTAGTTTTAAAATCTTGATAATGATTTGTAGACATCGATATTGAGGTTGTCCAAAAGTTCCCCCCTTCAACTTCTATATTTTGCCAGAATCTGATTTTTATTTTTGGAAGGCCAGATTTCCAAATGCTTATCTCAATATCCAGTTTCTGGTTCATCTGAACTTGGGCAACAGAAGTGATCATGTGATCTCACCAGTTAGAACTACATCTTACATTCTTTCCTTCTCACTTGGAAAATTATTTACTGGGGAGTGGGGCTAGGCACTGCAAAACAGGAAAATAATCACAAATATAATTCTTGTGCTGGGTTCCAGTCACACACAACCATAGATTGGTTATTTCCATCCATTTCAATGAATTTGAGAATAATTTTGTCTTACTTCCTGAAAAAGGCTATTTGAAATCTTTATTAAAATAATATTCCAATGAGAGTGAAGTATACAATGTGGTAACTCTGGTTAATAATACTGTATTATATATTTTGAAGTTAAGAGAGTAAATTTTAAAAGATTTTATCAAAAAAAAAAAGAACGTATAGTTACGTATGGTAATGCATATTAACTAGACTTACTGGGGTGATCACTTCATAATATATATTTGAATAAATGGAATCATGTTGTATTCCTGTAACTTAGTGTTATATGTCATTGATACCTCAGTCAAATAATAGACTCAAGGGGCGCCTGGGTGGCGCAGTCGGTTAAGCGTCCGACTTCAGCCAGGTCACGATCTCGCGGTCCGTGAGTTCGAGCCCCGCGTCGGGCTCTGGGCTGATGGCTCAGAGCCTGGAGCCTGTTTACGATTCTGTGTCTCCCTCTCTCTCTGCCCCTCCCCCGTTCATGCTCTGTCTCTCTCTGTCCCAAAAATAAATAAACGTTGAAAAAAAAATTAAAAAAAAAAATAAAAAAAAATAATAGACTCAATGTGTTATTTAATAATAGGAAATATTAGCATCTGTAAAATTCCAAGGCTTCCTTTACATTCCTCAATTTTTTATAAACATTAAATATCATCTATAAACATCTATCTGTATATTATCTAATGTAATTTCTGAACATATTTAAGTCATTTAAGTTCTTTAGTAATATGTTGCCATGTTCTGCTTATAGGATCTGTAAATAAAAGGTTAATAATTCTCAATTATACCATCAATTATTCAAGGTTCACTAGATGTCAAACATTGTGCTGAGCATTTTACATAAATGATCTTATTTACTCCCCACAACAACCATATGAAGAGGGAGCAATTATTATCCCAGAGATGGGGAAACTGAGGCTTGAAGAGGTTAAATATCCTGCCCAGGGCAACACATGAAGTAAGTGGTGGAAGATTTTGAAACCAAGTCATTCGTAAATGTTTTAAGTAATTTTTTTTTATTGAAGTCTAACATATGTGGAGAAATGTGTAAAATAATAAATGTACAGCTCAATGAATTTCTACCAAAAATATGCATCGTCACGTAACGTCCGTCCAGATAAGGATAGAGAACATGCCTCTCCCAGGCTCCCTTCGTCGTTCCCTGTAGGTGAATACTAGTCCAGTTTTTATTACTATAAACTAGATTGCCTAATTTTGAACGTCATATAGCTGGAATCATAGAGCATGCTTCTGTGTCTGGCTTCTTTTATTAAGCATTATATTTCTAATTTCTTGTTGGGTTTAGCTATAGTTTGTTCTTTTAAATTGTTGTATAGAATTTCATTTTATGTATAAACCAGCATTTATTCATTCTATAGTAGGTGGCATTTGGATTGTTTTCAGTTTTGGACTACCACAAACAATGTTGCTATTAACATACTTTATCTGTATTTTGGTATATAGATTTTTGTTAGCTCTGTACTTAGGACTGGAGTTGCTCGGAATGTATATGTTCAGCTTTAACACATATCCCAGATTTCCAAAGTGATTATACCATTTTCCACATTTCGCTGTAGTTTATAAGAGTTCCTGTTGCACTAGAACTTTTGCTGTTGTGTTTTTTAAATGATAATTGCAAGTAGAGTAATAGGAAACGATTTTTTTCTGTATTTTTTCATTATATGTATTTTGCTACATACTTCTCATACTTTAAAAATGCTCTACAGCCCAGTTATATCTCCATTTTTATTTCTAATTTTGTGTATTAGTATATTTTTATTACACTAATAGTTTTATCTATTATTGGTTTGATTTCTAGCAAAAATATCTATGAGGATTATTTATCAATTCTATTGTTTTGAAGTTTTAAAAAATCAGTATTTTCTTCTTCCATTTTATTAATTCTAGTCTCGTTTTCTTCAGTTCATTTTGTTTCATTTTCCTAACTCCATTAGTAGAATAATTTATTTTCATTGTATAATAGTACAATTATGTCTGCTCATGGAGTGATCAAGTTGAAGAGAAATCTGCTGTTGGTATTTTGATTATTAAAGATTATTGTAGTCAAAAGACAGAGAGAGAGAGAGAGAGAGAGGTGAATAAGGAATTAATTATCCCTTTCCTTCCCCAGGACATTGCCATGTCTGCATGTGTGGATGAAAAGTATGATTTTAATCTTGCAGCCAGGAGGGCAGTTAGCCACAGGGAAAACTCCAGAGTAGAAGATTAAAGATACCTTGGTCTCTTCTGACATCAGAGCCACTGCATTTCTTTCAAACTTCCTCTTTCGAAAGACCAAGAAAAAAAAAAAAAGAAATGTTTTCCCTGATTTTTATGCTGTTTGGAGTTCTGCTTTCTGTTATTGTCCAAAGCATCCCGATTCTCTGTCCATATCTTTATTCATTTTTGCTTTGCTTGATTTAACAAGGACTGAGAGGTATGATGGAGTGTCCTGCTACTGATATTATTTTCCCTTTTTTAAAACCAGTTTTTGATTTATATAATTCTGTATTTTATTATTCAGCTTGAAGTTTTATGAGTTATAATTTCATGTTATAGACATACTGTTCTCTCCTGCCACATCCTTTTCATAATATAATCTATGATTTTGTATTCAGCTTCTTATTTAAGGTATGTGATGGCTCAATTACATTTCTTTCAAATATTATTAAAAAGTGCATTCTCATTTAATACTGTTAGAACAATTATTTACACTTAATGCTATCTTTTAGTGTTTTCTAATACTCACTCTGTCTTTACACCATCCTTTTCCCTTTCTTAAGTACTCCAATACCCTGACATGATACTTTCCCAAGTAGCGTTTTGGTTATTCATTTTTAGGAAAAATATATGGGCGCTATCCTTTGAGTCACTTTTATACTATCCTTGCCATTAAGATCAAATTAAGAGAGTTCTAGAGGTTCATTGATTGTAGCAGTATGTATCACTTATCCTAATACAACCAGCTGTACACTAGGTCTTTCAACATAATCATCCTCGATTTAGCCAAGCTACTTCCATTTTCTGCTGACTGCTGCATCAAGGTAGTGTCCTGCCACTTTTGTGTGATGCCTCTCCCACTTATGCACCCACCGTACCCCATTTAGTTCAGGTTCCATGTGTGGATTAAAGGAAGGTAGGAGACATAGAATTGGGCAGAGGAAGAAGCGTAACAGTGATATGCTGTTACATACGGGGAGGGCAGGGGGCCCCTGGGTCAAAATTGCCATCCGGCCAGTGTCCCCTTTTGGGTCAAAATGGTTGGGCCTTTGTCCCTGTTGGGTTGAAAATCAGGCCTTTATATTTCGTCCTCACTCAGACATCACAGCAGCTGCTCCCAAATAGGAGTGATGGTGGCTAAGGCAGGTCTCTGCAGCTGAAGAAGACTGTCAGGTGTCAGCAGCTAGAAGCTGTCCTCTGCCTTCACTCCCTGGGGGCCGGGCAGTGACTTCTACCAGATTCATCTCCTTAAGCTGGCATTTCCCTTCACACATCCTTTTTTTACTCAATCTTTCTTACCTTCTAAAATGCCATTCCCCCCGTCCCCCCCCCCCCAATATGTGGCATGACTCCTAATAGTTCTCTGGTTTCCTTTTTCCTTCATTAAGAGAGACTGGTGGTGGTCAAAGTCTGCAAAGAGTAGAAGAGGTGCCTTGGAACAAATGGCTTTTGATCCTCAAATAATTACTTGTGTTTGCCGAATTTACCTAACATATTTGGCATCTAAAGTGAAGCATTTTTTCACACCCCTTTCTCTATTTAATAATATTACTTTTAGTGAATTTCATAAAATGAACTAAATGGTAATGGACAGATTTTTAAATTGAACCACATATATATAACCACAACAGCTTAAAATATTTTTAAAAATTAAAACAAAGTAATTAAAACAAAGATAAAATTTAAAAAAAAAAGAAGAAAGAAAAATAGAAGGAAAAAACCCCCAAAACTAAAGTAATCATAAAGTATAAAAAAGGACAGGGGCACCTGGGTGGCCCAGTCAGTTAAGCGTCCAACTCTTGGTTTTGACTCAGGTCATGATCTCATGGTTCATGAGTTTGAGCCCCACATTGGCCTCCACTCTGACAGCGTGGAGCCTGTTTGGGATTCCCTCTTTCTCCCACTCTTTCTGCCCCTCCCCTGTTCGTGCTCTCTCTCTCTCAAAATAAATAAATAAACTTTTTTTTAAAGTATAAAAGAGGACAAAAGCACAATTAATTTAATAGTTTCATAGTTACAGAGCAATTTCAACCTTGAACTTTTAATTATAGTCTTATAAAATAATTCTGTAAACAATGGTTTGGTA
The DNA here is from genome assembly GCF_018350175.1 of Felis catus. Lineage (NCBI taxonomy): Eukaryota > Metazoa > Chordata > Mammalia > Carnivora > Felidae > Felis > Felis catus. The sequence goes on along the minus strand of NC_058371.1, from coordinate 100,356,865 downwards.
ACTAATAGATGAATTATAGTGAAAACAAAACATCTGTAAAAGCTAAAATTTAAGCAACTACTAAGTCATATCCTGATTTTATTTTTATGATTTATTCATATTTTGAAAACAAACAACACAGTTCCTTAAAAAGTGAAACATAAATTTACCATATGATTTGGAAACCCCACTCCCAGGTGTATCTACAAGAGAAATGAAAAGACTTGTACATCCAAAGACTTGTACACAAATGCATAACAGCCACATGATGGAAACAATTTAATGTTCATCACCTGGTGAGTGGATTAACAAAATGTGGAATATTATTTGGAATCCTTACATGGAATATTATTTGACATTAAGAAAGAGCCATGTGCTGATAACATGTTACAACATGGATGAACCTCAAAAACATTATGCTAAATGAAAGAAGCCAGATGCAAACTAATACATAGTGTATAATTCCCTTGAATGAAAAGTCCGGAAATGGCAAATCTATATAGTTGAAAAACAGAACAATGGTAACCTGGGATTGAGGGTGAGAAAGAGAATTTATTGCAGATGGGCACAAGAGATCTTTTAGGGGTGATGGAAATGTTCTGAAACTCAATTGTGGTGATGGTTACATAACTCTTTTATTTTTTTTAATATTTTTTCTATTTTATCTACCTATCTATTTATTTATTTTTGTAACACAATGTTACATTAGTTTCAGGTGTGCAACTTAGTGATTTGACAAGTTTACACATTATGTTACGTTCACCATAAGAGTACCTTACCATCTGTCCTGTTACATCACTATTACAGTATCATTAACAACTCTTTAAATTCCTTTAAAAACATTGTTTGCTTAAAACGGGTGATTTTTTTTAATGTTTATTTTTGAGAGAAAAAGAGAGTGAGTGAGCAGAGGGTCAGAGAGAGAGAGGGAAACAGGATCTGAGGCCGGCTCTGTGTTGAAAGCAGAGAACCCAATGAGAGGCTCAAACTCACGAACTGTGAGATCAAGACCCGAGCTGAAGTCAAATGCTTAAAGTCACGCTAAAATGGGTGATTTTTATGTTGTGGAAATTATACCTCAGTAAAGCTATTAAAAGCAAAAAACAAAACAAAACAAAACAAAACAAAACAAAAAAAAAAAACCACACCCCACTAGTTAAAAATAAAGGAATGAACAGTTTAAAGATATTTAAACTCAGAAGAGTATTTCATATATTTGTACTAATAAATATTACACTTTGCAGTTCATACTGTTTCATTGTTTTAAATTTTAAACACAAAAATGCTAAGTGTTTACATAGAATGACATAATTTAAGCAATTATGCTTCATTTTTATAATTTTTATAATTATAAAACTCATTTTTATAATTCATTTTTATAATTACTGTGCTGTCATTATTTATTTTGAATCTACTATTAAAACATGCAAATATGCAGTTAAAGAACTGGGGACACAAACAGCACCTGAAGTGAGCATGGATGGTTCTGGAGCACTTGAACTTACATTCTCAATGAATGCATGATGCTGAACCTGCCTGTGAGGGCCAACTCTATAACTGACATTTCTCTAAGTTAACGTTCTTGTAGGACACAATGTTCATTAAATGACTAATAATTAAAATGTGCTCATCTAAAACTGATGTTATCAAACAAAGCTGTTTTCACAGCAATTGTTTATAACAGTGCATTATATTAATGAAGAAAAAGAGAAAAATGTGTCAGTAGATGTCAAAAAGTATTATTTTATTGAATCAGATATACTGATTTAAAAATATAATGGGCATAGTTTTAATATACAAAAAATAGCTTTGCCTCAAAAGGAAAGCTAATAATTAATGCTCATTCACTAAAAGAACTACCATTTTAACTTGCTTGATAGATTAGATATAGATATAGGTATATAGTAAAATATCATTATTTCCAGATTACAAGACTGGATTAACCAAGAAAATCTATGAGAATCGGTTAAATAATCAGTCACTAGGAAATTTCAGAGAGGCAGGAATTTTTGAAATAGTAAATTAAGAAAATAGATTTTATATTCAAACAAGAGCATAGTAGACAAAGTAGAGGAATTTTCCCTTTACATTTCAACCTCAAACAGAAAATATCTAGAATATGCTAAATATGAGATGTGTAATACCTACATGAAATAAAGGTAAAAACTTTTCAAAGAGACATAATGGGTAATTGAAATTAATATAAAGATACTCTCTATTCTTGAGTAGGAAGAATCAATATTATGAAGATATCAGTATACCTCAAGTTATTTATAAATTCAATATAATCCCAATTATTAACATAACACCTATATGATATTGTTACTGATAATCTAATGTAAAACTCACCTGGAGAAATTGACAAGCAAGTATATTCAAGAGAATTCTGAAGAAAAGAATTAATACTGATGAACCAGCTTTACTGTTTCTAAAGCATATATAATAAAGCAACAAAAATTAAAATTTTTAGTCCTTTTGAATAAATAGACAGCAACAGAACACTATCCAGGAGCAGTACCAAACACCTATGGAGATTTAATTTATAATAAAGTGACTAAATATTCAGAAAAAAATAAGTAGATCTGGATCTTTATTTTTCTCCTATACCAAATATTTAAACATCTAAAATAAAAACACAAAAAGTCTAGAAGAAAACAATAACCTTGTTTATTATTTTAAAGCAAGAAAGGACTTCTTAACTGTCCCTGAACCCAGAATTTTTAAAGTGTTCATGAGAATCCAAACTAAGCCATTCATCAAACAAAATAAATTTCTGACTAGTGCAAAAAATTGTCAACCTAGTAAGTACAACTTATATTTTTTAGGGAGACAATTACAATACATATGGCAGAAAAAAGTCTAGTTTCCTTGATTTATAATGAACAAATATCACTGCAGTCAAAGTTGGATCATTTAAATGAGTGAAGAATTAGGGGTAAACATGCAACAAAATATTCATGAGCTACAAAAAAGCAAGGTCTCTAAAAATGTTAATGTTTATTTTCACTGTTTTCCCTTTTGTGTTCTTGATTATGCACCAAAGATTTTTCTTTGCATTTCAAATTGCTTTCTTTAAAATATCCCTCTTTCATTGATTTTCTGAGCTGCTACTTTCTCATTTTTGTAGCTGATTACAAAACAACACAAAGATAAGAAACACATGTTTTCTCTGTAACTGTTTTTAATTAAACTTTTGGTAAAACAGAGATGATTGTAATTACTCTTTCATTATCTTGAAGAATCTTCTCAAGCTTCCTCAGTTTCTCAGATCATTCCCTGGAGGCAAAGCAGCCAGAAAAAGGAAACTTTATTAGCTGGTGGCAGTTCTTTAAGAACATAGACTCTAAATCCTTCATTTTCAAAGAAACTTCCCCCATCTTTTTTTTTGCCATTCCTTACTTTCTTCTTATTCTGTCCCTGAAAACTCCACCTTTAGGGTAAGGAGCATGAGCTCATAAAAACTCACAGATGTCCTTTAAAAGACCCAAAATCATATGTAAAAATTTGATGTTCTTTTATGTGTTCATTTTTTTGTTCCCCTAGAGCAAGGGCTCTAGTGCTTTTATCAGTTTCTTAAAGTTGTCTTGAATACTTCCCCGTTCTACTCCTCCCTCCCCTCAAAAAATAGAAGAATCTTGCTTAAAAATTAGGATTAGAACTTTTGCTTCAGTAGTAAAGACTGTGTTAATGTCTTAAAGGCCACTGGGTCTTACCTAGGGAGATAAAGTCTCCAAAGTGGGAAGCTGGAAAGTTTTAGTGATTGGTGGGTTACCATAGGCAGCTAGTGGGTGCGGTCCGGGAGTACTAGACATCCTGCGGAGAGAGGGATTATCTATCTGTGGAAGAATTCTCATATGGTCCAATTGACATTTAAATTCCCATTGGATATAACTCAAGGTGAAAACACTGTAATGATCTGAATGTAAACCTGTTTTAGCAGATATACATAAATAATTTTCACATGTTTTTACTTTACATTGAATATATGAAAAATATAACTGCATTCATTTTTTATTGCTGCATAACAAATTGCTATACGCTTAGTAGCTTCAAACATGTATTTATTATCTCAGTTTCTGTGGGTCATGGGTCAGTAGTCTGGGCACACTTAGCAAAATCCTCTGCTCAGGGTCTCACAAGGCTGCAATTAAGATGTCAACCTGGGATACAGTCTCCACTAGGGATTTCATCCTCCTCCAAGTGCACATGGCTGGTGGCAGAATTCATATCCCTGAAGCTGCAGAAGTCACAGTAGCTTCCTGATTCGAGGCTAGCAACAAAGAGGATATCCGCCTGAGTCTTTCCCATATCTATATTCTCATGTAAAGGGCTCCCAGATGAGGTCGGACTGGCTCAATTCCTCTTTTGATGAACTAAAAATCAACTGATTAAAGATTTTTTTTAAGTAATTGCTACACCCAACATGGGGCTCTAACCCATGACCCCAAGATAAGAGTCCAGTGCTCTTCTGACTGAGCCAGCCAGGCACCCCTGATTATATCTAGGAAATCCCTTCATGGTTGCCACCTGGTGTGACGTAATCACGATGTTGGTATCTTGTTGCCTCTGTTGAATCTATTGGTAAGAAGCAGATCACTCACAGATTCCTTCCTCATTCAAGGGGAAGCAGTTACAGAAGGACATGACTAACTGGAAGTCTCTCTTGGGTGTGTCTGCAACAGCAACAATTGTGTAAATCAAAGACTGAACTCTGTTTTATTTGAAACTTTACTAAAGTTGTTCACCATATTGAAGAATGTCATTAGCAGCAAACCATCTGTGGCCAGTAGTTACAGATGCCCCAGTCATCGTGATCCCACGCAGACGGCAAACAGCTGACTGCCTCAGTGTGTCTTCTAGAGTACACAGTTTTGCATAGAGAAAAGTTCTGTTTTTAGATAAATGACTCTCTTTTATTTTCTTTATATTATACTTAATGGAGTGTATACTCTTTTATGTGTAGGTAGTTTTGTTGCCTATGAGTTTAATTTTTTTTTTAATTTTTTTTTAATGTTTATTTATTTTTGAGAGAGAGAGAGACAGAGTGTGAGCCGGGGAGGGGCAGAGAGAGAGGGAGACACAGAATCTGAAGCAGGATCCAGGCTCTGAGCTGTCAGCACAGCACAGATGCGGGGCTTGAACCCACGAACCGTGAGATCATGACCTGAGCTGAAGTCGGATGCTTAACTGACTGATCCACCCAGGCTCCCCTATGAGTTTAATTTTTGAACAGTAAAGCAGCATTACAAAATGTTTATTTAAAAAGGTAAGGATACATCTAGTTGGATTGACATTCATTGTGATAAGTAGTTACAGTTAAAATCTACTTTTTTATATGTAAATGAACTGAGACTCTCCTAGCCATAACTTTAACCCATTAGCACAGAATCATCTATCATTAATTTGAAGGTGTGGGAGGTTTGCTCTTGAATGGATAACATCAACAGCTAAATTCTGAAACTAGGAGAAGAGAGTATGCAGAACTAGATGAGGATGGCAAGAGAGCTCACGGGCTATCTGACAGTATGGGCTTCTCGCCGAGGCAAGGTGGAGAAGTCTGGGAAGAAGACATCGAAGGTGGGAGTTGTAGGTAGATATGGAGCCCTTGCAAAAGACCCACAATAATGAGCATGGTTGTTTGGCTTAGGGTGGCCCTGATTAAAACAAGATAATTTTTACATGAAATGTTGGACTTACTGAATTTTTTTGATAACCAACTTATTCTCAATACTTATATACTATCATTGAAGTAATAATACTTGTATAATGATACACAAGTAACAGTCCTTGGCTTACTAAAAGGATATTTTCCCCCAAATAACAAAAAAACTCTTGCTTTCTCTTTCTCTGTCCCTCTCCCTTCCTCTTTCTCTTGCACTTCCCCTTCCATCTTTGGAAGATCAACAGAGGGTAGCTAACAAGTTGACATTCAGGCCACATTAGCTACCACATACTACTTGCATAATTAGACTGTCACTGATTTGCCCTGCAGGCAGACAGAGTAATGAGGGGTGTCTCATTGAAAGAAGCAGTCACTCATTATTGCATTGCTTTGGTGCTCATCTTCACCTGCCCAAAGTTCCAGGGAGCCTGAGGTAGTGGCACCTTGTTACTCTGTTGAGGAAGCCATGTTCCTGGCCAGTGGTATTGTCTGCTTCACTGGTTGAAGACACCTGATTTTTGTGAGGAAAAATCTTGGGAACTCTTACGTAGAGAAAGGGGTATAACACTTGAAGAAGAAATAGTTTCTTTCTTTCCTTCTTTCTTTTTTAAAATATATTTAGTTTTGAGAGACAGAGTGCAGGGGAGGGTCAGACAGAGAGGGACGGAGAATCTGAAACGGGCCCTGTGCTGACAGCAGAGAGCCTGATGCGAGGCTCGAACTCACGAACGGCAAGATCATGACCTGAGCCCAAGTCGGACGCTCAGCTGACTGAGCCACCCAGGTGCGTCAATTCTTTAAATGTAAGATTAGGGGCACCTGGATAGCTTGGTTGATTGAGTGTCTGACTTCAGCGCAGGTCATGATCTCGCGGTTCCTGAGTTCGAGCCCCTCATCAGGCTCACTGCTGCCGGCACAGAGCCCACTTCAGATGTTCTGTCCCCCTCTTTCTCTGCCACCTCCCCACTTGCATGCACTCTCTCTTTCTCTCAAGAACAAATAATAAAATAAATAATAAATAAATAAAATAAATAATAAATCTTTAAAAAAATAAATATAGGATGAAATCAAGGGTTGGGTAGGGTCCAAGGGTAAGAGAGAACATTGGGAATTTTCTGTCACAAATTCTCATTTTTAAATTGAATATAACCTCAGAAAGGGTGGTACTTGAGACTTCAGTAGCTCATCACTACGTAATTCTATGGTAACAGAGAGTAGCTCAATCTGGCCATGACACTTGACCTATTGGGTAGAAGATTTTGCCCTGGAAGGGACTTCTTAATGGCATTTATACATAAGCTTAAAAGGCTAAAAATTTCCTATAAAACCAGACATTCTAGTCACTTTCCAAAGATAAGCTTAGGTTCTGAATATGAATTTATAAATGCTGTAAACCTAGGAAGGAAAGGGCAAACACTGCATTTGACATAGTAATTTTATATGCAATTTCATACTAGAAAAATGCATTGCAGCCAGACATAACTGTCATTCTAGCCCCCGGCGTTTTCTAACAGCATTCCTGGATGCTTTTCTTTTTTCTCTGCCCCTTATCTTCCTACAGTGGATAATTTGAAAGGTAAAGAAGACATACATATATAGTGCAGGGGCGTGGCCATCCTGCAATAATGATGGTGGGTTTTGACCTGGCTTTTGATTCTTGGCATGTGGTACTGAGCTTGGTTGCAGTTTGTGTACAACCAAAGGAACTTTTTAGATCTGCTAAGCATCTTTGGCAAGGATCAACTATTAAAAGGACAGTCTATGTGATGAGAGATTCAAACATTGAAAAACTGGTCATATACATTGAGTCAGCAGAAGTACTAGAAGAAACCAAAGGCAATTAGGATACGCAGCATGTGTGGGGGTGGGGGTGGGGGTGGGGGGGGGTATTTGCTGTGCTCATATATCATCCCTAAAACTTATGTACTTTTCAGAGGTCACACACTTTTTGAAGTTCCTCAAAATAAGGAAGTTGATGTAATGTCTGTGGAGGGAACCATGACCCTCAAGGGTGAAATAGACTTGTAACAGCACCCAATCTAGTTTGGGAATTCTGCTGCTAGATTAACTCACCAGAAGCTTGTTCACAAAATGGTCAATCTCCAATTCATTGACATTTCTGAAATTTAAGGTTTTCCTCAGGTCTGCCTCAGCACCTGTAGGCGAACTGGTAACTTTTTACTTTTTAAATGAAGTTACCTTGGCGTGCCTCGGTGGCTCAGTCGGGTGAGCATCTGACTTCAGCTCAGGTCATGATCTCCCAGTTCTTGGGTTCGAGTCCTGCATCAGGCTCTGGGCTGACAGCTCAGAGCCTGGAGCCTGCTTTGGATTCTTTGTCTCCCTCTCTGTCTACCCCTCCCTCACTCTCTGTCTCTCTCAAAAATAAATGAACATTAAAAAAAAATAAAGAACATATTCCAATGGATAATCTAATCACCACACTCAGTAGACTCTCAAGTAGTAGATGATTTTTGTCAACACCTTTCATACCACTGGGCCCGGAGGAGGGATAAATGTCTTTCTCCCTGTTCCTCATTATTTACAGACTCCATAACTCCTACCTCTCATGCCCCTCCCCAGATTTATCTCTTATGCTATTAGTATATACCACTCCTTTGACATAGTTATTCACTGCTTCCAAACTCCCTCTCACTCATTCCTTAATCACTGGCCCACTGTCACTCTCACTGATGCCATTCCTATCATAATTGTTGGGGTTTGAAAACACACATAGAGGATCCTTCCAAATGCCTCTTAGATTCCTGACCTCCAATGGTACCGTCTCTAGTCTATATCAGCTACTTTCTCCCAAGACATACCCCAGATCTTGTTCCTAATAATGCAAACACCTCCATCATCTCATTATCATGCATCCCACTCTCTGACCACCTCTTTCTATCTTTTCGGTTTTACTGCCTTTCAGAATGTGACTCAAAAAATAGTCTTCAGGCTCCACTGGGAAATAAAAATCCATTGACCTTACCACTTTCTTATTATACAATATCCTTCACCAAATCCCAGTTTTCTCTTTACTCAGGTAAAATTCCATAGCCCATGATTGTAAACATTCTCTTGCCTAAAGCCTCAACCTTCTTCCCATCTAAGTATTTGCTTTGTAAAGCCACCGTTCTATTTACAACTGAATCCAAGTTTAAACTATTCCTACATGGCTGAAAGCGGCTGGAGAAAATTTCAGCCATGATAACTTGTCTCACCTAATTTGTGGCTACCCTCCTCAGCTCTTAGAGTTGCCCAGCAATCTTGATATATTTCCCCAACCCTTTTTACTTTCCCATTTTGCTAGATGATGATTTCATGCTTTCTTCTCTCTTTCTACCACCCCTTCCTTTCCCCTGCCTCATGCTCTGCTGATGACTTTGCTTCCCTCCTTCCATTCCCTTTACAACTGAAATAATCAGGAGAGGTCTATGGCCCCCATCACGGTTCTTCCTTTCTACCTGGCTCTGCCTTCCGTACACTGGCTTTCTCTCTGTCACTCTGAATGAGCTGTCATATCGCAGAGAAATCAGCAATCCTACTTCTACAACAGATCTCACCACCTTTAAGCTACTAAGACTCAGAAAATTTCAGAAAACGATCTCCTTTCTATTAAACATCATCATTGCTTTCTCTTTCTACTAGATCTTTACCAATAAGCATATATATTCCCTTATTTCTCTCATCTTGTAAAAACACAAAGATATTATCAAAATGCCCTTCCCTTCAGCTATTGCAATATTTCCGTCTTTCTTTTTATAGCAAAATGACTCATTTGTCTATTTTCACTGTCTTCCATTTCCCTCCTCTTATTTTCTTTTGAAATCATTCTATTTATGCTTTTATCCCTAACCCTTCATCATAACTGCTTTTGTTAAGGTCTCAAATGACCTCCATTTGGCTAAAATTCAACTCCAATTTCTCTATCCTCATTTTATGCGGCTGGCTCCTTTTTGGTTTCCAGAACATCACATTCTCTTGGTTTCTTCCCACCTCACTGGCCATTCCTCCTTGGACTCGTTTCCTTTCTCTCCCATCTCTTCAGCCTCTTAATGTTAGAGTGCCCCACAGTACCATCTAGGCCCATCTATTCTTCATCTCTTGGAAATATCATTTATTCTCATGGCTTTTAAGACCATGTGTACATGATTAATCCCAATGTTTCATATCTTCCATCTGAACCTCTTCTCTAAATGGCAATCTTGTGTATATCTAACAATCTACTTGGGGTTTTGCACTTAGATATAGAATTTATATCTCAAAATTAGCAAGTCTAAAACTGACTATTCCTTCACCCAGATCTGCTTCTCTTATGTTTCTCATCTAAGTTAAAACAATTCCATCTTCCAATTGTTCTAAACAAAAACCCTAGAATTTTAATGGTATTCTTTTTTTTCCACTTAGTTCTTGTTCAGTTTATTAGCAAATCATTGGAACTTTAACTTCAAAATAGGTCCACAACCTGACCACATCCCACCATATACAATGCTTCCCAACTGGTCTAAACTACCATCAAGTTTCACTAGTATCATTCAATAGATTTCTAGTTGGCCTCTTTAGTTCTGTCCTTGGTTTGCTTTAGTTTATTCTCAACACAGCATATAGAACAACTCCTAAAAATTTAATGTGGACTTTGTCACTCCTCTACCCCAAACCCTCCATGGCTTTGCATCCCAAAGTGCTCCTAAGTGATCTAGCCCCTCATTACCCCTCTGACCCCTTTGCTCTGCTGTAGCGGTTTCAGCCTTCTCATGACTCCTGACACACACACCAGGCACATTCTGTCTTGGGAACCTTTACAGTTCTGCTTTCCCTGCTTGAAAGTCTCTTCCTCATATACCTTCATCCTGTCTCCCTCACCCCCTGCATCTTTTTTCTAAAATGTAATTTTCTCAGAGAGATCTTTCCTAAATAAACTTGTTTATGTTTGCCAAACTTGACCCTATATTATCCTATCCTCTGGGCTTAAATGTAACTCTTAGCATTTTTTTTATATCTAATGTCACTATAACCTATCTGCCATTTATGTTGTCTGTCTGTATCTATCTACATCTATTTGTTTAGTTTATTGTCTGAATTCCTCAAAAGAGTGAAAGCTCCTTGAGGAGGGTGTTTATTTAGTTGCTCATTACTAAATAACCAAACTTAGAATAGTCCTGGCTCATGTTAAAATGTTCAAGAACCCTTCGTTAAAGAGATAAAAGATGTTACTAGATTGGCAGCCCTGTGTTGGGTTTCACTGGTTCCTCAGCTCAGCTCACTGTTGTTTTCTATTATACAAGCTCCTCAACTTCCATTTATCATTTCTCTCATGAACATGAGCATGAACGGGGGAGAGGCAGAGAGAGAGGGAGACACAGAATCGGAAACAGGCTCCAGGTTCTGAGCCATCAGCCCAGAGCCTGACGCGGGGCTCGAACTCACGGACCGCGAGATCGTGACCTGGCTGAAGTCGGACGCTTAACCGACTGCGCCACCCAGGCGCCCCTCTTTATTCGGTTTAAACAAAGCAGCCCAGAAATCATTTTGCTACCTGAGGATTCCCTGGAATTCTTACCCTCAATTCCAAGTGGGGTTTTCAAGTACTTTTTCAAAGCAAATATTGTGATCTCCCAAGGAAGATAAAAATTCTCCACTTTCTTTCATAACATGAAATATTAACTATAATTAGCTTGTTAAGTAAATTTAAGTCAAACGATAGTGAGAAGTAAGGATTATATTAGTTTTTAGGTTCCAGATTAGTTCTCTGAGTTTCTCTTTCCTAAAGTCTTTCTGCATACGCATTTTAGAAAAGTATGGGATAGCTCCTTGCAACATTCCTTTTGTATTATACGTTCGAACTTTTCTGGAAATAGCATATAAAAATGAGATCGTGTTGATTAATATTAACTAAGGCTCATGATACTTTAAAATAGAATGACTAGTGGAAGCTGTTTCAAGAGAATATGGAGAACTATTTATAGAGACTAGATTATGCAAAATTATTATCAGAATAAGTTGAAGGAAGATAAGGCAGCACATAAATGAATTTAACAAATGATATTAAATTCTGAGGTATTATGAATATCATCCACGTCAGAAACTTTAGGCGAATGGAACCTACCGGACCAGAATACAGACAAGAAATTTATCATTCAACAAGGACACATACAGATGAAATTCGAGGGATAAAAATAATATGAATAGCACATATTTGAAAGTTAGTTCATCAAAATATTAATTCCAGAGAGTTTTAAAAATGATAGTATTACACTAGAAATGAATTTTCAAGGAAACAGTATGGTGGGAAAAAAGGACAACTCCGTTTACCAGGATTTCAGAATTAAATGTCAATTTAATTGGTGTGATGAAAACATTTCTCACAGAGTAGCATTCAGACAAATTAAGAATAACGTAGAAATAACAAGGTCTGTAGCAAAAGAGACTGCGAGTTCATCAACTGCGCAGAGGGCTGCGTCCTCTTGACTGGTCTTTTGCAAATGGCGCCCCCAGGGTCATCCGAGGGTCATATGGGGGTCATCCGGGGTCATCAGTTGTGCCTTCTTGCACCACTGCTCTTCTCTGATCCCTCTACTACTGGCTCCCTGTTCCAATGGCAGCCTCACTCAGTCCTGTCGCACAACTTTGTGCTTGCTTTTTTCTCTTTGCCAGGACTGTCCTTCACTTCTATCCCTGCTTTTCCCTTTGCCTGGAAAGTTCTTTCCATGGATTCTCAACGTGACTTTGTCCGTGACACGTTTCTTGATCACCCCACATTTCTCGACCACCCTAAGTTTCATAGCTTTTATTCCTCTTTCTGGTTTATTTTTCTACTGAGTGCTTATTGCAGCCTAACATACTCTACATTTTACGTATTTATTTTCTTTTATACATTAGAATGAAAGCTTCATGGAGATAGGAATTTTAGTCTGTTTTACTCACTGATAGTAGTGAACTGGCACATAATAGGTGTTGAGTTAATATTTGTTAAGTGAATAATCTCATGAAGGTAAATTTGATGTCTGCTGCTTGCTAGACAATCTAGAAAGAGTTGAATTGACTCTTAGAAATTCTGGGTTTTAGGGGCGCCTGGGTGGTTGAGTTGGTTAAGCGTCTGACTCCAGCTAAGGTCATGATCTCATGGTTTGTGAGTTTGAGCCCCGCATCTGTGCTGTGCTGACAGCTCAGAGCCTGGAGCCTGCTTCGGATTCTGTGTCTCCTTCTCTCTCTGCCCCTCCCCAGCTTGCACTCATCTCTCTCTCTCCCTCCCTCTCTCTCTCTCTCTCTCAAAAATAAACATTTAAAAAAAGAAATTCTTTTAATACCTGTTTTTTCACTTACTGGCTGTGCTAATTTGGCTAAACACTTAATTTTCCACATCCATAAAATGAGGATGATAATACAACCTTGACCACCTCCAAGATATTAGGAGGAACAGCTACATTTGCTAAGGAGTCCCATTACTGGCAAGATTTAACCTACAATTATTTGAATTAAATATCAGATTGTAGCATGGGTTTGTATAGATGATTTCCTACATATTATGCTGCTCAGGATATTTTTATGTATTCCCCACAAAATGATTATTGATGGAGGCTTTCAATTAAGGGGACATGCTTTCTGTTTTGGAGACCATCTTCAAGATCGGTTGGCAAGTGTACTTTGCCCTTTGAGGGAGAGCCCTGGGCCACAGCTGGTCCTTCACCTGGGTAGATTTTGCCTCCCATTTGGCAATATCCGCAGGTGTTTCTGATTGCCAGGATTGGGTGGTGGTGACAGTGCTATGGCATCTAGCAATGCTGCTGATAATCCTACAACACATAGTGTGGTTTTTTGACAACAAATAATTATCCAACTCCAAAATCCTCCAGAGGCCCTTGGAGCTCAAGCATTTGCCACTCTCGGAATCATCTCCATGGACTCTAGCTTAGGAGTCACATAGTGAATTTCTTTGATGGAAAGATCTGGCAGTGGTCGTTTGGGAGGCTTCTGGGAAGTAGGAGTGTGTCAAGGAGCGCATAGGCACTAGCCAGTAAGACAGACAAAAAGAACCTCCGCGTATGCAAGCTAATACAATAGCAAAATCAGTAAATACTGCCTTGGTCACCTATATGTTTTAAAGGCTACAGAAAGAATTTCAAAATGACACAGTGCAAGAAAAACATGGCTTTGACCTCAAGTCTTCGTCAAACTAAAATGTGAAGAGAAAGCAATGGTAATTGTTGGTCTTTCAAATGAGAATTGTGGGGGTTAAGATTTAGGTTCACTTTATTTGAACATGGTTTTTCATCATTAAAATGATGTTTCTAGACTTCTCCAAATACATTTTCTGAGAAGAGAAAAGAGTGATAATTATTCCAGTGGTCTCAACTCTGTTCTTTTACTAGAATAACAATTCTCTAAATGTCCTAATAGCAAATTGGATTTAATTCTGAACCAGAATAAATATGGCAGGAACTACAAATTTAGTTGGAAAATCAGGCAATCAGAATTATAGAAATAAGTATTTGTACATTAATCTGTAAACAATTGTAGCAACAATGTACTTAAACAGAGCTAACCTTATTGCGTAGTGATTCTGGGTAAGAAGGGGCCTTTTCTTTATAGAAACCCAAACCACAAAAATTCCCAGTTCTGAATTCTTTCTTTCTTTTGTGGCTAATACTGATTGAAGAAGCTCAAGGAATGCAGAAAATGCTCTTTCCTGAATAGGCTTTTTTCTTTTTTCTTTTAAAGGAATATTTACATTTTATATAGATATGCGCCCAAAAGATAAGAAAAAGAGTTTTTAAAACGTATTTTTAATAGTGAATGTGACTTTTTGCCTCTGATTTCAAACAAGAGGCAGAGCAATGACACCTAAATAAACTAGTATTAAATTCAAGGACGTGCTCTTTGGATGTCTTTTGAAAGATTGCTCTTTATGTTTCTTCTTATATGGCTTCTCTATATGAAATTTTTTATACTACAGTACACACAGGCTGAATTTGCTTTCCTTTATACTTAACTAGGGATTTATTGTGTTTGGCTATTTAACATAATAACATTAAAAGACATTGTTCTTTCCTCTTCCCATGTTTAGAATGCAGTTAATGAATATTTAATTCATGGCAACACTCAAGGGGTCTTAGGCCCATTTAGAAAAGACTGAATTTATAAGTGTATTAATATTTAGTGAATGTGCCTTATCACAGTGTGTCTCCTTTTTTGCTGTTCGTTCCCTCGTGATAAGGTTCCTGAGCAGCGCAAGTCTTCGGAAGTAAGCCCACAGGGCTCCTGGCAAGTTTATTTTGGGAAGGAAATAATCAATTTAGAGCTATTACTGCAAGAGTCCTTATCGAGCTCATTTCCTCATCTAATGCTTCACAAGCTAATATTACATGTTTAGTAACAACTTCAAAGGAACAGAACTGTGCTTTGTAGGTTTTATTAATGTGAAATTTCTCTGAGGGCACCAAGTGTTTGCCATTAACATGACTATAATCCACAGACTTGCAAACATAGGTCATAAAAGCTGTACTGGAGACCTGTCCTGCTATAGCCCAAGACACTATTAATGTGGCTCTGTTACTGTTGGATTACAAGGGCTGGGGCTGAGGGTAGTATTGTGCTCACACTCTTGGTTTTTATGCACTTCCTCTTCTCCATTACGTTCAGCGTATTGAAAAGAGCGATTCAGCCCAAGAGCAATATAGCCAAAACAATGTACAGAGAGTTCTAGTCCACACTTAGATAAAGGTAGTGTGACAATGGCCTGCATTTCAAAGTATCCGATACATTGCTTCTGTGTTTTGTTTTTTGTTTCTGATACGTTATCATATATGTTTCTCTATGGAACATTATCCACAGAGAGAAACATTTAATATTCCTGAGTAGAATAGCAGAAAAGAATATATTTAGACACTGCACGTAAGACACTTGAAGGAAGGAAAGAGAGTTAGCTTCAAAGCAAGAGCCTACTGAAATTTCTTAATTAGAAACATGAGAGATTATATACATCTGCCAAATCAAGGTAACTTGGTGCCCATTTTAAGACTATAGCATGATTACCTTTTGACTCTAAGAATGAAAATATGATTTCCCCTCATTATGTGTTTGACTAGACTAACAGGGCAGACTATTTCCTTTGTCAGCCAATAATAAACCCAGCTGGACAGAAATAAGGAGATTATTTTGCTATTTTGTCTCATGCAATTGCCCACTTGAATACAATTTCTTTTCCATTTCAAACTACCACCATCCTGTTCTCTTACAACCACCTCAAGAGGACTTCATTTTCATATGTTGGTTAAACCAGTTCCAGAAAAGTCATGGAAGGAGTGCCCGTGCTCAGTGCTGGTTAGGCTGTGTGGACACTCCTGCAAATGAGCCACAGCTGCATGTTTAGGATGGGTTTAGGGGGCCAGAGTGAGAAAACCAAAACATCCCCTGGAATTTGGCTAGTGTTTTAGGAAAAATAGGATAAAAATACGGAAATTATAGGAAAATCATTAGCAGTTGTTTGGTCATTTTTCTGTGTCAATAGACTTTTGTTTAATATTTTAGATATTTGAGCAGTACTGTAAGGGCTTTTGTTTCGTTTCCTTCACATTAAAAATAGCAAGTTGAGCAGCCAGATTTTCAGGGCAGGGTTATAAATTAGAAAAAGAGGAGAGAAGAAAATGATACGGAACCTCTAAGTTAAATAAACCCTTTTATCCAATTTAAGCTTTGTAAAAGGGAAGAGATACATCATAAGGGAGACTTTTATTTTTGTCTTACAGTTAGCTATCAAAAGGTCTCTATGATTTATATTTGTTTAGAACTCAGATCCTTATTAATACAGGACTATTTTCAGAGAGGGATCTTCTTTCTGATTGAAACAAAAATGGCAAAACCCTAGATAAAATCTATGACAGGAAATTAAAGACAGACAAGCATTTTTTAAACAAATTATTATTTTATATTTTCATACAATTCTATGAAGGAAGTGTTTTGGGCATAGTTCTTCTGAAATTCAGATGCCAGAGAACTTTGGTATTTCATACCAGGTCAAGTTATCTTATTGTGAAAGTCAAATAAAGGGCAATTTTTGAAGAGAAAATTAAAAAAAAAAAACTTAAAAAACAGGTTTTTTTTTTTTTACTCTTTGTTTTTGAGAGAGAGAGAGAGAAAGAGAGAGACAAAGTGCGAGCAGGGGAGGGCAGAGAGAGAGGGAGCCACAGAATCTGAAGCAGGTTCAGGCTCTGAGCTGCCAGCACAGAGCCCAATGCGGGGCTCAAACTCACAGACCATGAGATCATGACCCGAGCTGAAGTTAGATGCTCAGTCAACTGAGCCACCAGGAGCCCCCATAAAAAACTTATTTTTAATTTTTTTCTTTTTTTAATAACTTTTTTCATTTCCCTACATTCAAATCTAATGCAACAGTTGATTTAGCACAGACATACATATAGTTCATCTAAGTTTAATAATTACTTGACATAATAATTCCATATTTCCTCGTGTTCCTGTACAATGGGTCACAACATCCAGGTACTCTCCCACCTGAACTGGGGTGCGAGTGCATTCACTTATCCCCAGGCCCGCTATTTCTTGAGCTCTATAATATTTTAATCTCATGAGGCTTGTAAAGAAATAATGACCTTAAATCATAAACCTAAAATCCTTTAGGAACTAGCAGAGAAGTTTAAAAAGAATCACTGTCCAGAAGTCCAGGTTTGATACTGAATGTTCCCCAATTTTTTCAAAGTTTTTGATTTTCCCCCGGAGTTTCCTTTAAATCTTAGTATCACCACTATCTATGAGCTCTTCCCTTCATATGGTTATAAACATAAATATCTATATCTATTGTAAGATGCAGTTATTTTCATAGAAACTCTTTTCTTCTGTTTTTCTTATTCCCTTTCTTCCTTCTATTTGTATCCATGACTCTTTGTCTTAGAATTGGTAAAATGCCTACAACTCTTATCCTGTCTTGTCATAGAATGACAGATTTGTCCCCATCTAGTGCCTCCATGGGTGTTGGGTACAAGAGAGATGATATACAATTTCCACCAAATATGGAAATAAGTCATCTAGTTTTTTCAGAAGTCGGTGCGTATATCATTTTCTAAATTTGTAAATTTCTCTGTAGGATATATTAAGATTCTGTAGAAATTCCCTTTTTTGCAGGTAAAAAGTGGCCAAATACTGCAAATTTCATCAGGTTTATTAATTTTAATGTCACACTTGTGTGTATCAGAGATGCTATACCGATTTCCATTGTTTTTCACTACAGAAAACCCCCAAAACATAAACATCTATTTTTATGTTTATATTTAGAACCCTCCCTATCCCAGCTTCTTGAGAAAACCACACTAAATATAATTAACATCATTTAGATGTTGAATTCCCTGATGCGTCATTTCACAATTGCATATGGTTTTTCTAAAACTTCAATTGCTTTCAGTTGTTACTGTAAATGGACGAAAATTTATAATAAAGTTTGCTGATGTTAGCTAAAGTTTGGTACCACAAATACATGAGAAAAAAATTTATATATTTTACAATGGGAGAGCTGTGAATGTGTTAGCATTGTAGACTGGCCTATCTGATGATGCCACTTTTCAGCAACTTAATGAGCAAAATCTAATTTTCTCCACTGTAGTTCTGATGATTCATAGGTCCCTTCCTGCCTCTGGATCAAGATCATATTTTACCAAGAGTCCTGTTACACCTTCATTTGTTCACTTGAGAATTGCTTCCAGCAATGTTCTTTTTCCTGTTAACACCTGTACCAAGCTGTTGAGGAAATAATTTTCAAAGCATGCCTTGAAAAAGAGATTCTTGTCTCTTTGCTTTAATGGACGGAACATTTCATCCAAACAGAAAAAACAGTGCATATAGAGCCAAACTGACTCATAGTTTCATCTACATATTTAATTTTAGTTATGTTGGTAAGATTACTTCCTATAGTGAAAATTTTCCATGCACATAGCACACTGAAAATAGAACCCATGGCTTAATATATCTTATTTCCATGTCATTTATCACAATATATTCAGGAGACTTTCCCACACTTGAAGGAAAAGAAAATTTAATTTACAATATTTTTTATGTTGGTACTCAATATTTGTAGTTGCTAGATTACATAAATAGCCTCATTTCTGAGAATGGTCAAAAGTAGTTTGAGTGTATACCAAATCTATACATCCACCCACCCATCCATCCATTCATCCATGTATCCTGTCCATCCATCATCCATCCCTCATTGTGTATATTCTTTTTTATTTTGAGAGAGAGGGGCAGGGGAGGGGCAGAGAGAGAGAGAGAGAGAAAGAGAGAGGGAGAGAGAGAGAATCCCAAATAGGCTCCATGCTGTCAGCACAGACCCTGACACAAGGCTCGCTCAATCATGACCTGAACTGAAACCAAGAGTTGGATGCTTAATTGACTGAGCCACCCAGGTATCCCTTACTGTGTATATTCTTTATGTGGAGATATTTGAGACTTCAGGATTTAGTCAAATATTTAGGACTTCTCATTTTCTGCAGAGCTGAAGAAAAGACAAGGGGTTGGCATTAGACAGGGAAATGGAGGCTGGAGCATAATTCTTCCTACATTGGTCTCCTGAAGGATGTGGTTATTAAAACTCAGAAAAGGAGAAACAGAAAGAACCACACCATTTGTTGAAAGAAAGCCCACTCAAAAACAAGAATTATTACAATTTCACTTCTACAAACAGATGTGAAATGCATTACAAAAGAGCTCTATTATCATTTTCCTCCAGAAATAGCCAGTATGCAACACAGAAGCCCTCTGACTTTTGCCTCTGCTTTTCTAATAGGAAATAAATCTTAGTAACAGCTAAGAGATAAAGGAGGGATTATCAGAAGAGGCTAGGTACCCAAATCAGGGTCTACAGAATGAAAAAATGAATACATAAAAAAAAATCTCCATTAGAAAAAAGAGAGAAGACAGATGGCAAGAGAAACATACATTTAAAATGACAATAAATAGGAGATTGATTCAAGAAGGAAAATTATAGTATTTGGGCTTGGAACTGGGTAAGAATCTCTAGCTCTATCTACCTGTGTATACTCAGGCAAATTATTTAAATGCATTGGGGCACCTGGGTGGCTCAGTCGGCTAAGCATCTGACTACAGCTCATGTCATGACCTTAGACTTTGTTGAGTTCGAGCCCCGTGTCCGGCTCTGTGCTGATACTCAGAGCCTGGAGCCTGCTTTAGATTCTGTGTTTCCCTCTCTCTCTTCCCCTCCCCTGCTCACGCTCTCTCTCTCAACAAATAAATAAATATTTTAAAAAACCCAGAAAAACAAAAATGTGTACCACAGTACCATGGTGAAGAACCTTCCTTATATTACTGTCTTCTGGATCTAGGTTTTCCCTCTCAGAAGTAACCATTATCATTTTCTTATGTTTTTTTTTTTTTTTTTTTTTTTTTTTTTTTTTTTTTTTAGGGGAAGAGGTAGAGGGAGAGGAAGAGAGATTCTTAAGCAGGCTTCACACCCAGTGCAGAGTTGAACTTGGGGCTTGATCTCATGACCTAAGTCAAAATCAAGAGTTTGAGGCTTAATTGACTGAGTCATCCAGGTATCTTTTCAGACATAATTTGTGACCATATAAGCAAGTGTATAAAGGCATACATTTTTGTACATATAACACACACACACACACACACACACACACACATACACACACACACAGTGACACATGTACTATTTCTGTGACTTGCCTTTTTTACTTAACAATTAACTTTGTAGATTGTTCCATTTCAGTACTACATAATAAGTTTCTTCATTCTTTTAGATGGCTGCATAGAATTTCATTTTGTATGTAGGTACAATTTATTTCACTATTCCATGGGTGTATACTTAGCTTGTTTTTAATCTTTTGATATTATAATTTTGCAGTGAATAACCTTGTACATACCACCCTTTTTTGCATCACTAATATATCTGTAAAATACTAGAACTGGAATTGCAAGATTAGAGGGCATTTATAATTTCTTTTTGGGGGAATGTAAATTTTTTCAATCTTGAGTATGTAATACACCACACATTACATAATTGAAAAGAAACAACAAAGTAGGCAGAATGACCCCCTTTCAAAAAAAAAAAAAAGAGAAGAGAAAAAAAGAAAAGTTCACATTCTTATCTCTAGAACCTGTGAATACAATACATTACCTTACCAAAAAATAAAATAAAATAAAATAAAATAAAATAAAATAAAATAAAATAAAATAAAAGACTTTGCAGATGTGACTAGGGCTAAGGACCCTGAGATGGGGAGATTATCCTGTATTATTTGGATGAGCCAAATCTAATCACATAAATCCTTAAATTGGAGAGCATTTCCCAGCTACAGATAGAGAGAGACATGAAGACAGATGGAAGATTAGAGAGACATTGTGTTGCTAGATGGAGAAAGGGGACTGCAAGCCAAGGAAGACATGTGGCCTTTGGAAGCTGGAAAAGGCAAGAACATAGATTCTCCCCTAGAGCTTGCAGAAAGGTATGTAGCCTTCTGGTCACCTTGCTCTTAGCTCAGTGAGACCTTTGTCAGACTTCTGACCTACAGAATTGCAAGGTTATAAACCTATTTTGCTTTAAACTTTGAATTTTATGGCAATTTGTGAAAGCATCAGAGAGTACTAATAAAGGGGAAAAGATAAGAATAACGATCTACATTCCCCTTCTCCTAAGTAAACTAACTCATTCCTCTCACCAGATGGAATCATTTTCGCCTTCTTGGGCATGCTTTCCGAGACATTCTGTGCATTTATAAGCATTTACATACATTATGTCATGAATTCTAAGGCACATATTCTTTTCCTTTTTTTTTTTTAAATGTGCAATTAGGATGCATCTTAGAATCAAAGGTTTTCAAAACTGAGTCCTTCTAGAGGATTTATATTTGCTTCTGCCAGTCATCTGAAATCCTACCAACCATAGACTACTCCAAATTAAATTATCTAAGTTAAAACTCTTCTGTTTTGTTGAACTACATCGAAAATGTGAATTGACTCCACAAATTTGTGTGAATATTAGCTTATGGTTCAAATTCCAGGAAGAGATTATTTTTCTCTCTCCGAGTAGTGTCAAGTTTGAGACATGCTAGTTTCCTGCTATCTCCCCATATGATGGGTTTACTTTTCATTTAACCTTTAGTGAGGATGTAGCAATTTGGTGACTCAGCTGTATGTGTGTATTATTAATTAGATTCTCAGTCTTTGTTGTTTGTCCTTCCTGCTAATATAAATTGCAAATTGCAATTGAAAGTTTCTTAAATTTGATGAAATGTGCTATGTAAGAAAATTTAATTCCGTGGAAATATTTGTGTTTTCTTATGTGTTATAATCTTTGGGGATCGAAAGATTCTGCCTGTTGTTTAAAAGAGATAGCGGGAATCATTGCAACCATACACATAAAGACCATTCTTTATTCTCTACCATTTAATCTCAGATATAGACCATCGCTAATATGAATCTCATCAATAACAAAGAGGAATATTGACTTTTACTTGCCTGAATGTTGGCACATGTAAAAAGAGGATAGCTTTCCCATGCAATCTGGACTGGTTGCTCCCTTTATAGTCTTTATCCAGGGCATTCTCTTCCCTCACCTCTCTTCCTGTGTTGGACCATGTTTACTATTGCTCATGCTTTCTCTTTCATGGCCAACTTCATTTTGGTAGAGCATCTTGCCAATGCTTTCTGGGAGCAAGAGGTGAGAGATAACTTTTCAAAGATAATTTATGTCTCAAAATGTCTCTATTGTAATCTTCCTGTATTCGCTTGTTATTTTGGATGAGTATAGGAATCTGGATTGGAAATAATTTTTCTTCAGCATTTTGAAAGCATTGCTGTGTTGTTAGTTCCCAGCGGTGATGTTAGAGGGTGAAGCCATTTTGATTCCTAATTCTTTGTATGCAACCTGATGTTTGTTTGCTTTTGCTTTTGTTTTACCTTTTATTCCAGAAGCTATTAAGTTTTTCTCTTTGTCTGCATTTTTGCACAATGTTACAGTAATGTGCCTTACTGTGGGTCTGCTTTCTTATACTGTGTTGGGTACCAAATAGACCCTTCCATTCAGAAACTCATGTCTTTCAATCCTGTGGTATTACCTTTAATTATTTTATTAATCTCATCATTCCATTTTTCTATATTCCTTTGCCCTCTTTGCAACCCCTATGTTCAGGTGTTGAACCTCCTAGAATGGTCTTCCAATTTTCTTATCTTCCTCTCCTATTTTTCATCTCTGTGTTCTTCTGCTCTATATGCTGGGGCTAATTTCCTTAACTTTATGGTATTTTCTTATTTTTAAATTTATTTTATTTTGTTTATATATTTTATTTCAAAATATTTTTTTCCTATCATGCTTTACATTTTAAGAGCTTGTTCTGTTCTTTAAATATTTTTTTTTGGAGGATGTATATCTTGCTTCATGAATATGCTTTATTGTCTTACTGCTCTGCTGATACCAATGATGATTTCTTTTTAAAGTGCTATCTTTTAGGGGCGCCTGGGTGGTGCAGTTGGTTAAGCGTCCGACTTCAGCCAGGTCACGATCTCGCGGTCCTTGAGTTCGAGCCCCGCATCGGGCTCTGGGCTGATGGCTCAGAGCCAGGAGCCTGTTTCCGATTCTGTGTCTCCCTCTCTCTCTGCCCCTCCCCCGTTCATGCTCTGTCTCTCTCTGTCCCAAAAATAAATAAACGTTGAAAAAAAAATTATAAAAAAAAAAGTGCTATCTTTTAAAAATATGTCAGATTAGTGTCCATTCATTCCAAATTTTTTTTTTTATTCCTTTTGGTTGGTTTAATCTCTGTCTCATATAAGAGAAGCTTTTCTCATATGGAAGTTCTGGGATCTCTGGTCATGATTAAGAAGGAATAAAAAAAAGTGATTGGAAGTATTAGACATATGGATGAGATTGCCAGCCTCAAACTTCAGTATAGGGTGGTCTAGGAGAGCTAATAATGGTTTACATGTCAGATAAATTCCTTATTTTCATTGGGTACTTAAAGTTTAACCATGTGTGGAATCTTCCTTTCCAAGTAATTACTCTTTTATCTTCTCCAGACAATAAAACTTGAATTTCTTCAGAAAGAGTAGCCACCTGAAGTCATATAGTAGGAGAATGTACTTTGGCTTTAGGGATCTAACTGCTCCTTGAATGCCTTTCTTCCATCTTTCACCTTATTTTAACATCACACCCTTCACTTTAATTCTAAAGTTACCCAATTCTGCTGCACCTTGAGACTTATGGAGAGTTTCCAGTTTCAATTGGATTGTCTCTTGGATAAATTGTATGACTCTCCACCAATTTTTGTTTCTTTGTTGATAGCTTGTTATCTTATTTCTTCCAGATGCTTGAGAATTTTTTTCTTTGAATCTTCAAAATTAAAACATTTTTCCTCTGTATATTAGAAGGCTTTTCAATTTTGTCTTCCATGTCATTAATTCAATTTTTTCAAAACAAATTTGTCTCCAATATTCATTTTATTTGAATATTGCATTTTGGGTTTTTTTCCATCCTTATAGAGATACTGTTGACCTACAACATTGTATAAGTTTAAGGTGTACAATGTGTTGATTTGATAAACATATATGACAAAATAATTATTGTCACAGCATTAGCTAACACTGGCATCACTTTACATAATTACTCCTTCATGTTTATGCTGAGAACATTTAAGATGAACTCTCAGCAACTTTCAAGTATATAACACAATATTATTAGAGATAGTCACCATGCTGTACATTAGATCCCCAGAACTCAGTCATCTTAAAACTGGAAGTTTATATTCTCTGACCAACATCTCCCCTCTCCCCACCATCCCCTCTTCATTTTGTTGATGATTTCCTTTGCTGCACAGAAGCTTTTAAGTTTGATGTAATCCCACTTATTTATTTTTGCTTTTGTTGCCTTTGCTTTTGGTACCATATCTAAAAAATCACTTCCAAGACTGATATTATGGAAGTAACCCCTTATGTTTTCTTCTAGAAGTTTTAGTTTCAGGTCTTATGTTTAAGCCTTTAATCCATTTTTTTAATATGAAATTTATTGTCAAATTGGTTTTCAACCTTTAATCCATTTTGAGTTGCTTTTTGTGTATAGTGTAAAAAGTGGTCCAGTTTCATTTTTCTGCATGTGGCTATTCAGTTTTCCCAACACCATTTATTGAAGGGTCTCTCCTTTCCCATTTTTGAATATTGAATTCTTTGTTTCTTTGTGATCTTTTTTCATTTCATTCTCTCTCATTTAATCTCTCTTTCTTTCTGAGAAAGAGAGAGAGAGAGAGAGAGAGAGAGAGAGAGAGAGAGAGAGAGAATGAGCTGGGGTGGAGAAAAGAGAGGGGGAGAGAAAATCAGACTCCACACTGTCAGCACAGAGTCTGACACCGGGCGGGATCCAATCCTACAAACCGTGAAATCATGATCTCAGCCAAAATCAGGAGTTGGACACTTAACACACTGAGCCACCCAGGCGCTCCTCTCTTAATTTCTTTTTAATCTCTTCTTTTTAATAGTATTGTCATTTCCATATGAGTGGACATATTACTATTATTGTTCACTCTAGTTCTATCAAGCTTACAATGAGTAGAAATCGCTCTTATAATCTGGCAAATATTTGATGGTTAGTCCTAGGCTTTGATTAATTCCTTTAATTTCATAGTATACAAAGATAATTTAGTGAGAGGTTGGGAGATGTTCTACCAGGATTGACAAATAAATTCTATATTAATTAGGTGATTAGGCTTTTAATATGTATAAGTTAGTACAATTGAGTACTTTTTCCTTGGTTCCATCACTATGTCATGCTCATAACAGGAACATATGTCTCATGGTAGTAGACACATGGATGTATAGCATCCAAATGAACCTCAATTAGAAGGCTTGTCAACATTCCAGAAATAACTGGCATACAGCATAGTCTCAGACGTTTCCCACTCCTTTATATCAGTGCTATAGAATCACTAAATTGTACAAAAAGTAGACTTTGAGGCACACCCTTGTTTTACTGATATGTATCCAGAGGTTAAAAGACTTTAAAAGAAGGATGAAAGGAAAGTATTTTATCTAGTTTGATATGGAAGAGACAGAAGTTAGAGTTTTTCACGGCCTACTTAATATCCATTTCACGGTGATGCCCGTGGTATTCTGCCTAGATAGAGCGGGAAGCAGGCCTTCCTTGTGGTTTCTTCGATTAAAGCAGAGACTTACTCTGGGCGCTTGGGTGGCTTGGTCGGTTGAGCATCCAACTTCGGCTCGGGTCATGATCTCACGGCTTGTGAGCCCGCGTTGGGCTCTGTGCTGAAGGCTCAGAGCCTGGAGCCTCTTCAGATTCTGTGTCTTTCTCTCTCTCTCTGCCCCTCCCCCACTCATACTCCATCTCTCTCTGTCTCTCAAAAATAAATAAAATAAAAACATTAAAAAAAATTAAAGCAGAGACTTACTCATTAGCTAACTCAGCATGGGATTCGCTTTTCAAGGGGATGACTAGAGGGTGACAGAGTCCAGGGCTTGACACACCTTTACTGAAGCCTTGAAACCTAAGGGCTTTAAATGGTTTTCCAGCGGGGACCACTCTAAGACAACTCAGGGAATGTATGGTGCAGGTCTAGGGAAAAAAAAAAAATTACAGGGCTCAGCTTATGATTCTCCCTGCAGAGAGAAATGTTGAAAGGTGACCTTGTGCTGGCTTTGGCAGCACATATGCTAAAATTGGAACAATACAGAGGTTAGTGTGGTCCCTGTGCAAGGACTACACGCAAATTCGTGGAGTGTTCCATATTTTTTTTTAAAAAGAAAGAAACAAAAGAAAAAAGTTATCTCCTATCTTTCTCCTTTTCCCTGTTAGCCTGCTGTCCAGTTAACATAGAGCACTGTGAATAAAATCCTGCTTCATGAAAAATGGTGTGAGTCTTCCAGTCTGACACCAGTTCCCAATTCTCAGTGGAGCTTCAGCCTATTTTTTGTGAAAGAAAGTCAGGTCTAATTTCTCCTAATTTCCCTTTGAATAAACTTCAAAATCGCCAAAGCGAACCTAAGGATAATTTTGCAACAGATCAGTCTTAGAGATTTGCTGAGGGGAAGGTCTAAAAATCAAATGCAACAGGCTTGATTTGTACCCTGGTTTGTTGTGGTTATCCTGCCCACCTGCCTTCACTTTCATGACTTGGGAATAAGAACTGATTTCTCTTTCAGGAGATGGGGGAGAAAAGGAAGCAATTAGATTGTATAATTTAGGGAAAGGAGCTAGAATAAGTAACTACCAGAGAACAGAACTGAAGGATAAGGATTTTAGGATTTCTGTTGCTGTTACTTATTTGTTTCCTTGAACCTTAAGGCCATTTGACTTGAATGGGGTGTTTACAGCTTTGAACTACCGAAAAATAAATTTGGCAAATACAATTTTTTTAATGTTTATTTATTTATTTTTGAGAGATAGAGGGCAGGGCAGAGACAGAGGGAGACAGAGAATCCTGAGCAGTCTTCGCACTGTCAGCTCAGAGCCTGATGTGGGGCTTGAACTCACGAACCATGAGATCATGACCTGAGCAGAAATCAAGAGTTGGATGCTTCACTGACTGAGCCACGAAGCACCCCAGAAAATACAATTTTTAAGTGAAGTCATTTAACTCATTCTCTTTTTCTCCACATGTTATATTCCAAGGTGCCCAAATTCTTAAGGCTTTGCTTATAAAGCCATTCAGAGGTGTATGGATTACAACAGGGCACATCTTGATTCCATCTCATTCATAGTTTTTTAATTAAAAACATGTATTCTTGTATTCATTTTAACACACATATATCCTGATGGAGTACCTCATCATATGGGCCATGTGCTTTGCTCGGCATACAAATCTAACTAATACACAGTTCCTATCCTCAACAAATTAACAGTCCAGTGGAGGAGACAACAGATGAAAAACATGTTGCAGTATACTATAGTACATACAGAGGTTATCTGTATGTAACAGAATTTAGAGCTTCAATTGTATATCACAGAAAGTGGCGTAAGTGCAAAATGGCTTTTATTGACTCTTAGAGATGAAATGTTCAGGGGGAGGTCTTTCACTGTATGCACAAATACACACCCATGGATCCTCATCTTCAGTCATATCCGAGTAGTCTTGTCTTTGCCAGGCTCACACCATTATCAGCCTGTCTACAGAAAAATAGAGACTGTTAAAGATAGCCAAAACTGGAATCAAATTTCATCATCAAATTGGCCCAATTTGTTTGGTGAATGCCTGCCTTAACCTAGAGCTTCAACTGGTATGCCCAAGCACACTGACTACTATAATAATACTGGCATGCCTTGAATATGTTGTATATGCACTGGGGTATCAAGTCCCTTCTGTCTTGGCGTACAGTCAGGCAGAGACCCAGGCTAGTCAACTCTGGCTTAGATTTGCTCCATTCTTTTATCTCAACATGCACTCTAACAATATTTTTTCTTTGTTTTTGTGGCCCATACCATGAACAAAGACTGGGAAGTGCTGCGCTAACTAATATTGATCAATAGAGAGCTATAGCACTTTGCTCAGCCCCTCCTTGAAACGCAACAGTGTCAATTTTATGTGAATTCTATGGATGGAGAGTGGGGGAAGGGGTGCGATTCCTCTAAGACACATTTGAGAGGTTGTTGGCAGAACTAGGGAATGTAAAACAACAAATGGCCACTTGATACAATGGTAGAGGTCTGATTCTATGTTCCATTGCCAGGAAATTAGAGCTTTTCTTGTTCTCTAGAAATAAAATATAGAGCTTAAGTTTGAAATATTTGTCAATGCATCCACTGGCAAAATATTTTAAGATTGTTGCCTTTTTACATTATAATAATTAAATCTTAGGATAGTCTTCAAGAAAAATACTAATTTTTAACTTGCAAAGTAATAAGCAATTTGCATTAGTTAAGAAACAACAAGGGGAAGATTAGGAGGGGAGGGCTTGCAGTGGAATTTTTCAACGAAAGGTCACCCCTGTGTGCAGTCCTCTGTTCCATGGGCATGTCAAGTACCTGATGACTTCTGCATTGCCATCATTTATAGGCCTGGGACATGCTTTTAACTGTCTGAGGGAAATTCGTTCCTCAGTGTTATTGCAAATAAGAAGATCTGATTAGTCAATTATCCCTTTGTCTGAAAGAGGCCATTAAATTTGATGAAGGAAGCTGTCAGTGCATTAAAAGGTACAACTGAGTGAAAGGTGGGAACAAATGCTGACAAGTATGGTAAACATGAGACACACCTGACAGGACACAGGACAAGCTGAGCAAATGGCTCATAAAGCTGATTTCACAGAGGACAGTAAAATCCTTCCTTTCAAGTGGTTTGACTTTTTACCAAGCATTTATATGGAGACAGGGTCTCCTAAGGAAAGCGGACTGCATGTTTTTACTGGATTTCGCAGACATCAGTCTTATATAATCATCCTTTATTATAGTACTAAATCTATTAAATTCTTATAGTCTTTTTCCTTTACATAAACATTTTCTCTGACTAAAAACAGATATTCACTCTCTCTCTCTCTCTCAAGCACAATCATTGTTTTTGGCAGTTACTCTTCTATATCTCTTTTAAAAGTCATGGAGAATTGGGTTTCTGCTGTAGTGACGGTTGACATAAGGTAATGATTTAGAAATAATTACAAAGAGAAAGTGGCCTGAGGAGGACCCAACAACTTCCCTTTCTACTAAGAAATTTTATAGCTACTGCTTCATAACTCCTCTAGTTATAGATGATTTCATCCCATAACCACTATAGTAATAGTCATTGTTAATATCAAGGCCTCCAAAGGATTAGAGATTTATTTTGTTTTTAAATAAGCACCCAGACATTTAGATATTTACTCAAGGGTTATCTGAACCTCACTGGTCTGGAAAATACTTTAATTCATGAACATTTAGTAGTTTCTTGGAAGATTTGTAGTTTTGGGTCACTTTGGAAGGCTTTGGGTCATTTTGGAAGTCTGACTTCTTGGTAATTTTTCACAGTAGTCTGATACTCTCTCATCGTACTGTCTAATGAGACATCTACATGTTTATTGTTTAAGGCTGTGGTCAGATGTCGAGTTATTCCTGGTGGCTTGGCCATGATTGCTACTGGGCAAGAACTTCTCTCTAATTTATACCCCTTTATTAGCAATGTAATGCTAGCTACTGAAACAAATAAAGCCCAGATTTTTTGTGGCTAAACAGAATAGAAATTTATTTCCCACTCCTATCAGGTCTAAGAGGCAGCATGGGCTCTCCTCCCTACAGCATGTAGGGACCAGGCTTAGGAAACACTTGGTTTTGGTGGCTATTCTCAGCCTCAAATCTAGCCTGCAGAGAGGAGAAGAAAGAATGGAGAATCTAATGGCAGAATTTTTTTTTAAAAAAATATTACTTTGGCTCACTCTTCACTCACTGAAACTGAGTGTCAGGGGTCTACCCAATATAAAAAGTGTTGGAAAATGTAGTTCCTTACTGGAGAGCTGCTTCTCCATGACAACAGCACATGATGGAAGAAAATCACAGATATCTGGTGGACAATAGCAGTCTCTCCACAACCTGAGCATGACACTTAACTCCAAAATGCATTGGAGAGAAATCTTCTCCACCTTTCAGTGGACTTTCAGTTTGGAAAGTCAGAAACAGTCCCCTCTAATTTTTTTAAGTTTTTATTTTGATTCTAGTTAATTAACATACAGTGTAATATTAGTTTTAGGTGCACAATATAGTAATTTAACACTTCCGTACATCACCCAGTGCTCATCATGACAAGTGCACTCCTTAATCCCCATACCTATTTCACCCATCCCCTCATGCCCCTCCCCTCTGGTAACCATCAACTTGTTCTCTATAGTTAAGAGTCTGTTTCTTGATTTGCCTCTCTCTCTTTTTCGCCCCTTTGCTTATTTGTTTTGTTTCTTTAATTTCACATATGAGTGAAATAACGTAGTATTTGTCTTTCTCCTACCGACTTGTTTCACTGAGAATAATACTCTCTGGCTTCATCCATGTCATTGCAAATGACAAGGTTTCATTCTTTTTATGGCTGAGTAATATTCCATTGTGTGTGTGCGTGTGTGTGTGTGTGTGTGTGTGTGTGTGTGTGTGTATCATATATATCACATCTTCTTTGTCCATTCATCAGTCGAAAGTCACTTGAGCTGTTTCCATAGTTTGGCTATTGTAAATAATGCTGCTATAAACATCAAGGTGAATGTATCCCTTTGAATTATTTATATATTCTCTGGATAAATACCTAGCAGTGCAATTGCTGGATTGTAGGGTAGTTCTCTATTCAACTTTTTGAAGAACCTCCATAATATTTTCCAGAGTGGCTGCACCATTTTCCATTCTCCCCACCGCTACATAAGCATTTCCCTTTCTCCATATCCTCTCCAACACCTGTTGTTTCTTGTGTTACTGATTTTAGCCATTCTGACCAGTGTGAAGTGATATTGCATTGTAGGTTTGATTTGCATTTTCTTGATGATGAGTCATATTGAGCATCTTTTCACGTGTCTATTGATTGTCTGTATGTCTTCTATGAAAAAATTTCTATTTGTGTCTTCTGCCCATTTTTTAGTTGGATTATTTGTTTATTTTTCCCATTGGATATTCTTTCTTGCTTTGTTGAAGATTAATTGACTTTATGAATGTGAGTTTCTTTCTGAGTTTTGTATTCTGTTCTACTGATCTACGTGTCTATTTTTGTGCCAGTACCATCCTGTTTTGATTACTAAAGTTTTGTAATATAACTTGAAAGTCCAAAGTTGTGATTCTTCTAGCTTTTTTTTAGGGTTGCTTTGACTATTCGGGGTCCTTTATGGTTCCACACAAGTTTTAGGATTGTTTGTTCTAACTCTGAAAAATGCTGGTAGTATTTTGGCAGGGATTGCATTAAATGTATAGATTGCTTTGGGTAGTATAAACATTTTAACCGTATTTGTTCTTCCAGTCAAGAGCATATAATGTCTTTCCATGTCTTTGTGTCATCTTGAATTTCTTTCGTCAGTGTTTTATTGCTTTAAGAATATAGGTCTGTCACCTCTTCAATTAGGTTTATTCCTAGGTATCTTATTGTTTTTGGTCCAATTGTAAACAGGATTAATTCCTTAATTTCTCTTTCTTCTGCCTAATTATTGGTGTATACAAATGCAACAGATTTCTGTGCATTGATTTTGTATCCTGTGATGTTACCTAATTTGTTTATCAGTTCTAGAAGTTTTTTGGTGGAGTCTTTCAGGTTTTCTATATAATGTATCATGTTCTCTGCAAATAGTGAAAGTTTTACTTCTTCCTTGCCAATTTATTTATCATTGCCTTGCAATTTACTTATGCCTTTGATTTTGTTGTTGTTGTTGTCTGATTGCTATAGCTAGAACTTCCAGTACTATGTTGAATGAAAGTGGTGAGAGTAGACATCCCTGTCTTGCTCCTGCTCCATAGAGGAAAAGCTGAGTTTTTCCTCAAATAAGATGATATTAGCTGTGGAATTTTCATATATAGCCTTTATTATATTGAAGTATGTTCCCTCTCAATCTACATTTTTGAGGGTTTTTATTATGAATGAATGCTATACACTTTGTTAAATGCTTTTTCAGTATCTATTGAAATGATCATATAGTTCTTATCATTTCTTTTATTAATATGATGTGTTACATTGTTTGATTTGCAAATATTGAATGACCCTGGCAACCCAGGAATAAATCCTATTTGATCATGATTAATGATTTTTTTTTAACACATTGTTGGATTCAGTTTGTCAGCATTTTATTTATTTATTTATTTATTTAACCACAGTAATTTTAGTGTTTATTTTTTTATTTTTTATTTAAAAAAAAATTTTTTTTAACGTTTATTTATTTTTGGGACAGAGAGAGACAGAGCATGAATGGGGGAGGGGCAGAGAGAGAGGGAGACACAGAATCGGAAACAGGCTCCAGGCTCCGAGCCATCAGCCCAGAGCCCGACGCGGGGCTCGAACTCACGGACCGCGAGATCGTGACCTGGCCGAAGTCGGACGCTTAACCGACTGCGCCACCCAGGCGCCCCTGTTTTTTTATTTTTTAAAAAATATTTAAGGGGAGCCTGGGTAGCTCAGTCGGTTAAGTGTCCACCTTCGGCCCAGGTCATGATCTCACAGTTTGTGAGTTCGAGCCCCATGTCGGGCTCTGTGCTGACAGCTCAGAGCCTGGAGCCTGCTTCACATTCTGTGTCTCCCTCTCTCTCTGCCCTTTCCCTGCTCATGCTCTGTCTCTCTCTGTCTCAAAAATAAACAAACATTAAAAAAATATAAATAAATAAAAAATATTTAATTACTTTTGGGAAAGCACAAGTTGGGGGGAGTGGGGCACAGAGAGTAGGACAGAGGATCCAGAGCAGGCCCTGCACTGACAATCTGACAGCAGTGAGCCCGATGTGGGGCCTGAACTCACAAACCACCAGATCATGACCTGAGCCAAAGTTAGACACTCAACGGACTGAACCACCTAAGTTCCCTAGTTTGCTGGCATTTTATTGATAATTTTTGCATCTATATTCATCAGAGATATGGGTCTATAGTTCTCTTTTTTAGTAGTGCCTTTATCTGGTTTTGGTAATGCTGGCCTCATAGAATGAATTTGAAAGCTTTCCTTTCTTTTCTATTTTTTGGAAACAGCTTGAGAAGAATCGGTACTAACTCTTCTTTAAATGTTTGGTAGAGTTCTCCTTGGGAGGTCATCTGGTCTTGGACTTTTGTTCCTTGCAAGTTTTTTGATTACACACCCACTGTCATTGCTAGTTATTGGTCTATTCAAGTTGTATGTT
Organism: Felis catus; assembly: GCF_018350175.1. Classification (NCBI taxonomy): domain Eukaryota; kingdom Metazoa; phylum Chordata; class Mammalia; order Carnivora; family Felidae; genus Felis; species Felis catus. The sequence continues at coordinate 100,323,455 of NC_058371.1, read as the reverse complement.
TCTTCCTGTTTCAGTTTTGGTAATTTATACGTTTCTAAGAATTTATCCATTTCTTATAGGTTGTCCAGTTTGCTGCCATATAATTTTTCATAATATTTTCTTATATTTGTTTGTATTTCTATAGTGTTGATTGTTATTTCTCCTTTCTCATTTGTGATTTTATTTGGGCCCTTTCTCTTTGCTTTTTGATAAATCTGGCTAGAGGTTTTAATCAATTTTATTAATTTCTTTCAATGAACCAGCTCCTGTTCTATTATTATTATATATTTGTTTAGTTTCTATATCATTTATTTCTGCTTTAATCTCTATTATATGTTTCCTTCTTCTGGCTTCAGGGTTCATTTGTTGTTATTTTCGTAGCTCCTTTAACTGTAAGGCTAAGTTGTTTATTTGGTATTTTTCTTGCTTCTTGAGGTAGGCCAGTATTGCTATAAACTTTCCTCTTAGAACTGCTTTTGTTGTGTCCCAAAGGTTTGGACTGCTGCTTTTTCATTTTCTTTTGTTTCCATTTATTTTTTTTAAATTTCTTCTTTGATTTCATGGTTGACCCTTCTATTATTTAGTAGCATATTACTTAACCTCCATGTATTTGTGGTCTTTCCAGATTTTTCTCTTGTACTTGACTTCTGGTTTTATAGTGTAGTGACCAGAAAAGTTATATGGTATGACTTCAATCTTTTTCTATTTGTTGAGGTCTGTTTTGTAACTAAGTGATCTTTTCTGGAGAATGTTCCATCTGCACTTGAAAAGGTTGTGTATTCCACTGTTTTGGGAGGAAATGCTTTGAATATATCTGTAAAGTCCATTAAGTGTGTCATTCAAAACCATTGTTTCCCTGTTTATTTTTCTATTCAGACAATCTATCCACTGATGTAAGTGGAGTGTTAAAGTCCCCTAGTATTATTGGGTTATTATCAATTAGTTCTTTTATGTTTGTTAATAATTATTTTATATATTTGGGTACTTCTATGTTGAGTGCATAAATATTTAAAATTGCTATATTTTCTTGTTGGATTGTCTCCTTTATTATGTAGTGCCCTTTTTTTGTCTTTTTACATTCTTTGCTTTAAATTCCAATTTGTCTTATATAAGTATTCTTATTCCAACTTTCTTTTGACCTCCATTTGCATGATAAATGTTTCTCCATCCCCTCACTTTTAATCTGCAAGTGTCTTTAAGTCTAAAATGAATCTCTTGTAGGCAACATATAAATAAGTTTTGGGTTTTTTTTAATCCATTTTGTTACCCTATGTCTTTTGAATGGAGTGTGTAGTTTGTTTATATTCAAAGTTATTATTGATAGATACGTAGTTATTCCCATTTTATTACTTGTTTTGTGGTTTCTTCCGGAGACGTTTTCTGATTGTTTCTTGTCTTTCTCTCTTTCATGTTTTACTGATTTTCTTTAATGATATATTTGTGTTTCTTTCTCTTTATTCTTTGCATGTTTATTACTGGGTTTTGATATATGGTTACCAGTAGATTTGTATATAACCTCTCCTGAAATTAACAGTCTATATTAATTTGATGATCATTCAAGTTTGAACCCATTCTTTTCTCTTCTCCTCCCCACATTAGGTATATATTATTATATTCTATATCCTTCATGCGTGTGTGAACTCCTTGACTGATTTTTACAGAAATATTCCTTTTTAGTACTTTTGTGTTTGCTGCCTTTTTACTGTCATTTTTGGTCTCTCCTTTCCACTCAAAGAGTCCTGTTTAATATTTCTTGCAGAATTGGTTTAGTGGTTTAGTGGTTTAGTTTTTATTTGTCTGGGAAACTTTATCTCTCCTTCTATTCTGAATGATAGCTCTGCTAGATAGAGTATTCTTGCTGGATGGAGTAAAATTGAACAGATTTTTCCCATTCAACACTTTGAATATGCCACTCTCTTCTGTCTTGCCAAGTTTCTGTTGAAAAATCTCCAACTAACCTTATGGGTTTTCCCTTGTAAGTGAATGACTGCTTTTGTCTCGCTGTTTTTAATGTTTTTCCTTACCATTATATTTTGCAGATTTAATTACAATATGTCTTGGTGTGTGCCTGCTTTTATTGATTTTGATGAGAGTTCTCTGTTCCTCCTGGATCTGGGTTTCTGTTTCCTTTCCCAGGTTAGGAAAGTTTTCAGTTATTATTTCTTGGAATAAATTTTATGCCCCCTTTTATCTCTCCTCATCTTCTGGGACTCCTATAATATGAGTGTTATTACATTTGATGGCATCACTGAGCTCCCTAAGTCTATTCTCTTGTTGCATAATTCTTCTTTAATCTCTATTGTTCAGCTTCATTGTTTTCCATTACTTGGTCTTCTAGTCATTAATTCATTCCTCTGCTTGTTACAGCTTGCTGTTTGTTGCATCAAGTGTGTTTCTAATCTCATTTATTCTGGTCTTCATCTTGGATTGATTCTTTTTTAACTCTTTTATCTCTGTGGGAAGGGTCCTCACTGATGTCTTCCATTCTTTTCATAAGCCCAGTGAGTATCCTTATGGTTGTTGCTTTAAATTATCCATCAGGCATGTTACTTATATCTGTCTCAATTAGATTTCTGGCTGTGGCCTTATCTTGTTCTTTCATTTGGGATAAATTCCTCTTTCTTCACATTTTGTCTAACTCTCTGCCTTCTTCTGTGTGTTAGACAAGCCAGTTATGTCTTCTCCTCCTGAAAGTAATGACCTTATGAAGAAGAGGCCATGTAGTGCCTAGGGCCTGGTGCTTTAGAGAATGTCTTCAGTGTGTGCTGCATGTGTTCTGCTGTTGTGTTCTGGCTGATCTATCCTCCAGGCCAGTTGTCAGTAGAGGCTCTCTTTGCCTGTAGGCAGTGTTTGGTCCTTGGCCAGAATGTAGCAAGTTTTAACTAGGTAGGCTCTGGTCTGCTTGTGAAACTAGACCTGACATTACTTCCGAGATATCTGAGGTCCTGCAGAACTCTGGGAGTCTCTTGGGAGACATGGTGAGGGCAGGGTTTGTGCTGGTATTCTGGAGGAGGGGCCTGCTGCACTAGCACTAAAGCAAGCTTAACTGAGAGGGGCAGTCCCACCAAAGCACAGCAAAAGTGGGGATTGGTATAAGCAAGTTAGGCAGCCAGTGTTAGCATTGCACCCCTGCCGGTGGTTCTGTGTTTATGCTGAGGGGAGGGAGAGGGAAATGGCATCTGCCAGAATCTTTGTTCCTGGAGAGGTGTCTCTGTTAACTCTACCTCTTAGGTATGTGCTTGGATAAAAGTGAATAATCTCCCCACTGTGTTCCCAGCCATGCTTCAGATTGCTGTTTCCACACTGTCTGTCTCAGGTTGTTTGCCTGCCTTCTCTTCAGGAACAGATGCAATGCCCTCTGAGCTCTATCTTAGCCAAGCCCACTGACTTTTAAAACTCTAGGCTTTAAACACTGTTGGTAGCAAGAACTCACAAATTCAGTCCCTCTGATTTTCCAAGCCAATGGCTTTGGGGGAACATTCTCCTTGTGCATTTGCCGGTGTACTCCTGTTTCTCTTGCCTTTCTCTGCAACCATGGCTCCCTCTCTTCCACAGCAGCTGTGATCACTTTCTCCCCTAAACTCTGTCTCTGCACTTCTTACCTTTTTCAATGTGGCTTCTTCCTTTCCTTTAGTTGTGGAGTTTGTTCTGTCAGTCTTCAGGTTGATTTCGGAGATATTTAAGAGGATTTGATAGTTATCTAGTTGTGTTTATGGGATGAAGTGAGCCTCTGGTCTTTTTACTCTGCCCCATCCTCCTGCCCCTGTCCTCTATTTTTTTCTTTTTTCCCCAAGGTTTAAGGTACAGTAAAAAGAACATCTTCAAATTCCAAGTGCCTAATGGTCTTAGGAATCCATACAACCTCTGAGAACATTGTACCCTCTACTGACCGGATCTAGATGACAATGACCAAAGTCTCATTCCCCCCGATAAGCCACTAAAAAGCTTTCTGACTTTTTAGTGAGCTGAGGGTCTCCCTGAGTTCTAGCTATTTGTTGCCATATGGTGAGGATTCATGTTAAAGTAATTACTTTTGGCAAACAAAACTAACATCATAAATTCTAAAAACTAAAAATGTTCGTAAGGTATGAGTCTTGTGTTTTTTTGTATAAGTCACATGACTATTTTCTCAGCTTACTCAGTAATAAAACTAATGTTATTAATATTAGTAGTATGACCACTTATATGGGGCTTTGCTCAAAATGCTTTAGAAGTATTAATTAATCTAATCCTCAGAATCATGCTTTGAGGTATCATTATTATCTCCATTTTACAGAAGAAAGCATTGGGGTATAGATTTGCCCAGTGTCAGGCCTCCACGAAGTAAGAGATCCAGTGTTCTGAATCTAAGAAGTCTGGCTCCAGAGTCCAGGTTACAAACCACAACACTGGGCTGCCTTTCCCTCCATTCCTTTTTATGCTGGTTAGATCAAACTCATTGTTTAATGAACATTTGTTTTCTATTTTATGAGTTAAAAAATAAGTGTGGAATTCTGGGACCCATGATTAGTAGAAGGCACTGATATTTTTTACTCTGGGGCTGTGATTATGGTCTAAAGGGTTTGGTGGGAATCTGGGCCTGGAAGTTGCTAATCAGACCTTTAGCTGGAGATAGGCAAAATGAGATCAATATACTATTAGGAGGGGTCAGCTAAAATTGGTATATATGTGCATATACAACATAAACAAAGCAACTTCTGGAAGGATGCTATAATTCCTTTAAGCCTGAGAGTACATGATTCTAATCCCCATGGCACCAGCCCCTTATATCAGTCAGATCCCAGCCTGCCTATCCTTCCTCTGCCACTTTATCCACACCTTACATGGAATATCTTTCTTATTGCTGCCTCCTTTCCAATCTAAATCCTGCCCAAAACAGTCTAGTCCATTTTGTTGTCTCTCTGTTGATTACCTCTAGATTTATTTAGAAACTATTACTCAGATGCTGTCTTTTAAAAAATATGTCCATGTTCTTTCTCTCAAACTAGATTCTAAACATATACTAATGGTACAGAATACATATTTTATTTACTTTTTATCTCCCTATATCACTTAGTGACATATTTCATTTCTAAGTTAATTAAAACTATGATTAACTTTGAGAAACACGTAGAATGAAAAACCCTACCTCTGTTAGAGTCCTACAGAGATGTTGATTGATATGTCAGTTCTTAAAGTTCCTACTGGCTTATGGTTTCCCTCAATTCAATATTATCAGTACCTTTCCCAGATGCTTGAACTAGAAAAGAACATACTTCAGACCAAAAAGTTTTCTAGTTGAATTGCTACACCATTGTTTGCTTTGTTGACTGGGAAATGTTCTGATTCAGCCATTAGGGCATCTCTAATTGTTACAGCTGTTAGAAGCAGAAAAAATGAATAAGATCAAGATGCTTGGACTTTTTGCAGAATCTTAAGACAGGGTACAGCAGAGCAGTGCCTGAGTGGCAGCACATGTGCTGGGAGGACTTAGGCACTCGCTGCCACACTGCAAGTGGTGTGACCAAGTAATCACTGCCAGCTTTGTCCCCACTTCTCCAAACTTGGGATGAGATTCAAACACTTGTTTAAAATTAAAGTAGTTTGTCCCATTTAAATTTATTTTTTATACTTACATTTCAGAATGTAATTTGACATGAATATTATATATATACACACATACATATATATATAACATGAATATTTATATGTGTACGTGTGTGTGTGTGTGTGTGTGTGTGTGTGTGTGTGTGTATTCAAGCAAACAAATAAAACATGTGCAACACCTGGGCAAAAATTTATGAGAACATTTTTCCTATTGGCTGGTTAGAGGACACAAATCTAATATACTTATTATAGCAATTATCTAAAGAATCTTCTAGAAATACCATATAGATGGAGTCAATTACTTATCACCTACTAATTTAGAACTTATCAGATACCATTTATTTTGGGACACTTGGAGCAATCTTTTGAGAATTCAGCACTAGACACATGTATGACATCTTTGGTTGTACACATCCTGAACCACCTTCCTCTGTTGTTGATAGCATGGAATTCTGAAACAGGGCTGCTCATTGATATATGTCACAGTCCCTTAGGTAAAAGTTGTCTTCTTCCATAAGTTTTATTTTTGTATTGGAGTTAAATTAAAGGAATAAAATGTCAGGGTGCCTGGATGGCTCAGTTGGTTAAACATCCAACTCTTGATTTGGCTCAGGTCATGATCTCACGGTTTGTGGGTTCATGCCTTGCATCAGGCTCTCCACTGAGCATAGATCCTGCTTAAGATTCTCTCTCCATCTCTCTCTGTCTCCCTCCTGTTCACTGTCTCTGTCTCTTTCTAAAAATAAATAAATAAACTTAAAAAATAAAAATTAAAGAAAAGACTATAAATGTCAATATTGTTTATTTTTATAAACTATTTTTGTGAATATTTTTGCATGAATATTTCCAAAATTATCTGCAATTCCATAAATCATGAAGTTAAGTCAATTATTATTTGGGCAACAAAAATTGCTCAAAGCTCTTATACTCATGTATTTCCCCAAAAGGTGAACTTTCACACACATTCATTCATTCAGGAAATATTTATTGAGTGCCTACCATGGGCTGGGAACTATTCTAGGTACATGGGATACATCATAGGGAAAGCAAAGGCCTCAGCTCTTACTGTGTTGATTTAGTAGCAAGGAGAGATTGACTATAAACAACCAACATAATAAATTGTAAATCATATAATCTTTTAGAGCCTGATACATTTTATGGGGAAAACTAAGTAGAGAGTAGGTTAGAGGAATTGCTGGGTGGGCAGTGTTCCAACCTTAAGAGGCTGATTTGGGTCAGTGTAACTGAAAAGCAGACATATGAGCAAAGACTTGAAAGAGGTGAGAAGGTTGGTCTTTTGGATATTTTGAGAAGAGTGTTCTAGACAGAGGAAATATACATATCAATAATAATTATGGTCCATTTTTATATTACTGATACTGATTATTTTGTGTCTTCTCTTGTTTTACTTGATTAATCTTTCAAGAAGTTGGCCAATTGTATGTTATTTTTATTGTTATTTTTATGAAAAAATTTCTTTTTCAATGTTTATTTATTTTTGAGAGACAAAGAGAGACAGAGTGTGAGTTGGGGAGGCACAGAGAGTGAGGGAGACATAGAATCCAAAACAGGCTCCAGGCTCTGAGCTGTCAGCACAGATCCTGATGCGTGGCTTGAACCTACACACTGCGAGATTATGACCTGAGCCAAAATTGGATGTTTAACTGACTGAGCCACTCAGGTGCCCCACAAACTTTAAAATTTTTATCCTCTGTATTTCTGTTTTTATATGTACTTTTTATAAAAAGTATTTGCTTTTGTATTTTAATCTAGTTTATCTTTGCCTTTTAATTATAACATATGGCTCATTTATACTTAATATAATTACTGATATATTTTGGGTTAACTTTTGCCACCTTTTTTTGCTATTTGTACAACTTGTATATTGTTTATTAATCTTTTCCCTGCTTTATTTATAATTGTGTTATTTCTGTTACTGCATTTTTTCCCACCCTTTAGTTGGAATTTGTAACTTTCTATTCTTAGTGGCTACCCTACAAAATACATGACACTTCATTTATCAAATGCCAAGATATTTAATATATTTTTTTTCCTGAGGAGGAGCTGGGATTAAAAACCAGCAGTCATCCTCCAGAGGCCATTCTTTTGCCCTATTTTCATATACATTGCAGATTGAGAGATTAAGGTCACATCACATAGCTGAATTTGGACTCTGTTTTTCTGATGTCCTAGGTCAGATACATTTCTCAATAAACTAGGATTTACCTCAGAAGCCTCACAAAATCATGAGAATAAAATCTATTACTTTGGGTTCAAGAGGTTCAAAATCTCTTATTTGATTCATTATAATGAATTGTGAATTACTTCAGAATCCCATATGTTGTTTTTGTTTGAGTAAAATCTGAAATATATTAAAAAATACCTACTGCTGTGTTGCCTATTTGCTTTTCTCTTTTTAAATGTCCTATTGAGAAGTGCTGCAGAAATTTTGTCCTGACATGTGGGGGCCCAACTATTTCCTGCCACACTCAGCTTGGGGGGCATAGCCTCTGGGTTATACTCTTTTGAAATTGTCCTGCTGAAGTGCATGTTTTGATTTTGGGATTTTCCAGATGCTTCATAAGCAGGTCCCATGTGTTAAAATTTTTGGAAATTCAGCATGTTTCTCAATGTGAGGCATCTAAGTAGTCCACAAATTTAGGACAGTTACTCTATTAGCTGCGATGAGGAGATTGCTATTGCTATTTAATTTCATTCTATTGTTTACATATTATATGTTTATTCTTCTGTGTTTTTTTTATTTTCTCTGGGTTTTTCAAAAGTCTCTACGTTTAACATTTTTAGCAATTTGATTTTTATATATAATTAGATCCACTGGCTACTTAAATTGAAGACACATCATGAGTCCAAAGCAAATTCAGATAAATAAATGTATAATACATTCACTTCTGAAAGGAGGTTATCCTTATGCTAAAATTTTCTGCTTATTTCAAGTCTCAGAATCATAGCATCACATAATTAAAGAATTGGAAAGATAGATACTATGTACGCATTCTTTCTCACCTTACTGATGAGGAAACTGAGACCAAGAATATTTAACAGATGGGTAATGGCTGAACTAATCCTAGAACCCAAATTTCATTATTCCTGATATAAAGCCCAGAAAAATATGTCATAGACCCTAAAAATAATGGCTTCAAACATTGGTAAAGTGTCATTCTGAAATATAGTGATTTCATAATAAGTCCAAAATTTAGTCTCTGTTTAGGTATCTGAAAGTTAATCTTGTCTTAACATTTCTAAACCAGTCATTTTGATAGGCACCAAGGACTTAGTTGTGAGAAAAACAGATGTCATCTCAGCTTTTAACAATTAACAAATCATACAAATAAATGTGAGGGGCACCTGGGTGGCTCAGTTGGTTAAGTGTCCAACTTCAGCTTGGGTCATGATCTCACGGTTCATGAGTTTGAGCCTCACATTGGGCTCTGTGCTGACAGCTCAGAGCCTGAAGCCTGCTTCAGATTGTGTGTCTCCCTCTCTTTTTGCCCCTCTCCTGGCTCTCACTCTGTCTCTGTCTCTCTCTCTCTCTCTGTCTCTAAAATAAACAAACACTGAAAAAAATTTTTTTTAATGTGAAATTGCAACTTATATAAATATTCATCCCCTTTTCCCAACTCATTCTAGTCACTTCTTACTCAAACCCAGTCCAAACTTCCTTTATTGATAAAAGCTTTCAGATATGGCCAGGTCAGGCACCCTCCTGTCATTGTACATGTTTTTATTCACTCTCATGGGAGGCCACACAGACTGAAGGTGTGTGAACTATACCATGGAGAACATAATAGGCCTGGTGAAGACTTGAGTTTTAAGTTGATGCAATGAAAAGACTTTCACTGGCTAATTGGATATTCTTATTCAAATACTTTCTAGGTTTTAAAAAAGATTGCTTGACTGCCTTCTTGGAAGGCAGTAAGCATAGTTGAAGGGAGTCACTTAGAAAGCTGCTGCAGTAGTCCAATAAAAGATAATGGTAGCTGACCTTGAGGAATGTTGCTTAAGAGAGAAATGGATGAATTTCAGAGATATTTAGGCACTAAATTGAAAGGACATGTGTTAAGAAATATTATGGATATGATAAATAGCAAAATAGTGACAAATATGTTCAGGTCTTCTCACTAAAAAGTGAAGCCTTTCTTCACTCTATTGAATGTAAACTGGCCTTGTGCCCAGCCTTGGTCAATGGAACAGCAGCAAATAGAGTCTTAAAAAGCATTTGCATATTAGGGATCTCTCGCACTGAGCTTAAAATTGCACCCTGTGCACAATCAGTCTGGCCTGCTAGAGGATAAGAAACCATGCATCAGGAGACTCCAGGCTGTTCCAGCCAAGGTCCTTGAAGAAGCTGAGCTAACAGCTGTCAGTCTGGGCCACACCTAAAGGCCATCAGGCTGAACACAGCTCCAACTGCTGACCAACTGATATTCGAGCTAAATAAATGTTGTTGCCTAAATTGACAAAGTTGTGGGGTGGTTTGTTACACAGTAAATTCTAACTGGTACTGTATGTGAAAGAGAAAGAAGTCCATGAAATGAAAAATACTGATATGTTTAAAGAGATGGATACTATATGAAGATTCCTAAAGTATAAGCTCTATCTCCTCTCATTCCTGTTTGAGTAGTTCAACTGCAACTAAATGCATCTAGTTAACAGCCCATTCTATACACATCAATTCCACTAGCCTAAAAAGTTTTTTCTTTCAAAGCTTTGCCTCCTAATTCATCTTTTACATATTACAATATCCCCCCACCCCCCCATCCCCGCATAGAGGTTTTTGGGTTTGTATTTTCTTTGTTTTGTATTCTTAGTTGGTTCTTAGAAAGGATTTTAAAAAATCAGTTGCACGTGTCAGTGATTGAAAATATGAAAAATGCTTTCAAAATTTAAATCATATATATGTCTAAGTAGCTAGGGAAAGATTTTATTGAAAACCTTTGATGTGAGAATCCTATATGCATATCGTTATTAATTTAAAACATCTATTTATAAATCTGAACACTGTAATACAACTACTTGACATGATGGAAACTTCTAAAAATGTAAGGAATGCTTTATGTATCTGAATGCAGGAAAAATACTGGGTTCATATTAGCTTTCAAATTGGTTTTAAGGTCCCACACAAATAATAGAGAAAATTCTGTCCTCTGAAATATATTCTTTACAGATCTGAGATAATGTTAGTTGTGATGTCTATATGACATGTATGTTTATTTTCATACATAATAAATTTTAACAAGGGAAAATATTAGACACAGAAATAAGTATAATTAAAACTGTGCAGTTACCACTTTTGTGATAATTGAGAATGTTTTCTTCACCACCATGAAAGCCAACCTGATTATTTTGGGACACACCTATCAAATTGCTATTTCTTTTTGTGATGTGCAGATTTTTCACACTTTCATAGAGAACAAAGAACTTTGGAAAGGAACCAAACTTCTTAACTTCTTTTTATTTTTAATTAAAAAAAGTTTTCTTTAATGTTTTTATTTATTTTTGAGAGAGAGAGAGAGAGAGAGAGAGAGAGAGAGAGAGAGAACAACCTGGAGAGGGGCAGAGAGAGAGGGAGACACAGATCCGAAGCAGGCTCCAGGCTCCAAGCTGTCAGCACAGAGCCTGATGCAGGGCTCGAACTCTGACCCCCTAGATCATGACCTGAGCTGAAGCCAGACATTCAACTGACTTAGCCACCTGGGCTCCTCTAAACTTCTTCTTTGTGATTTTTCAAGGTCTCGGATATTGATATGGCTGATAGTTTCAGGCTACCAAACTCTAATTGAAAAATCTATCATAGCTTTTTGATTTTCCTTGGTCCTAAAGGTAGTACCAGTAGTATATAATCTACTTCTTCATTAGAGAAATGGTTAAACTAAACAATGCATTTAATGCAGATTTCAATAACGTGATAATACCTTATCTTGCGGTGACAGAATAACTTCAGAGTGTCACCTTATTAAATTTGGTTTTAAAATTGCAAACTGGCAGAGTTAATTATTTATGAAGTCTGGTTATTCTGAACTAGAGAACACATTCTTGAAGTTCTTAATATCATTCTGTTCAAAAAAATGGTCTGTGAACTTACTCTCACTATATATATATATATATATATATATATATATATATATATACACATATATATATTCATTAAAAAATCATATCATTAAGTTAAATAAGCTTTGAATTTTGGTGACTATATGGTTTTGAAAACAAATGATCATGATCATTTACTGAACACTAACTTTATGGTATGCCCTGTTACATTTTTATTATTTTACTGAATTTTATAACCTATATGGTCGATTCTACTATTATAGATGAGGCACAGATTGGCTAAGTAACCTGTTTCAAGTGACAAAGTCAGTAAATGGTGGAGGTGGAGCCACATGAAAACATGCTGACACTTTGGCATGATTTTCACCTTGAAAGTTCATTACAATTTATAGTATATGGCACTTACCTACATTGACACTTAAACTTAGTGGTATCTGTCCCAATTGGGAGTTGAAGAAGCTAGATATATGATAAGTTTATACTTTGATTTCTGGTTCTACATATTTAAGTAATTTTATAACAAAAATGGTTTAAATAAACATGGGGGGGGAGTGTGAGCTTAAATAACTTTTTCCTTTAAAAGCGCCCATATATTACTCGGCTTTGATACACTGTACTGATTCCATCCAAGTTCAATATTCTATGATTATGTGATTCCTTTGGCTGTGGATTTTGGTCTTATAGGAACCATTTCAAATTACTTCAGTGGCTGTTGTGTAATCCTACTGTACTAGGAAAGAGTTAGGCTCTTTATACACGGGAGACTGTGTTTATTAAACTCATCCACACCCTGTGGTGTGTTTTTATGCACACTCCCTTTGTCTTCTGAAGGAAGTTTCTGCATGTGGGAGAAGGGTGTGAAGGAAAACACAATCCTGGACGCTGCCTGTATGATGAATACAACTGAGACACAAAAGCATCTGCTGGGTTAAAGGCACCAGCTGTTGGCCATACAATGCCGTTGGTCAGGAAATTAAGAAAACTGTGGTGTCAGTGGATCAAGCTGTGAAGAGCTTTATAAAGACTAAATATTGCTATCCACGCTGACATTTGATCAATACAAAGGACTTAAATAAAATATGCTTATTTCAAGACTATTTCCTTTTCATTCCATTTTTATTACTGATTTTAGTCAAATAATTTTGAACCATTCTTGAAAAAGAATGAGCTTAATGGTGTGTAAAAAAACTGGCCTATGATGAAAGAGATTTCTACCTTTAATTAATCTTTTTTTTTTCCCATCCTCTCCAAAAAAACTTTGTTTATATTTCATGTCAGAAAACACTTCTGAAACTGATTTCACTTTTACTTTGTAATTATTGATTATCCTGACTTTCCCTTCATCTGTAGCCCCCCTTAATGAAACACAAGGTCTGAATTTCAAAAAATGTATGCACCTGTTTACTTTTAGGACTTGTCTACAATATTTTTTGTAAAATCAGTGAACTATGTTTGTATTGGCAAAGCACTCATGGTCCTGAAGGGTTGTCTTGTAATGTGCCATCTTGTAATGTGCCATTTGATTGGTAACTAAGAGTAGAACAGTCTTATAATTCCTTGAAAGGTGGAAGGCTTACATTTTGTAAAATAAAGGAAGGATTCTGAATTTATTTAATGCATTATTTGCATTTAAATACAAATAAATACAGCAGAGAAACTATTATAATTGAGCAAATACACTTAGCTTTAAGTTTCTTAGAAGCTCTGCAAAATGTAAAATTAAAATAGATTACAGAATTGATTCTCTGATTATCAGAAGGAAAAAACCACTTTTTTTAATGGGTCTTTGAGTATTTGGGCAGAAATACTTCACTCTTTGGTGCACCTGGGTGGCTCAGTTGGTTAAGTGCCTAACTCTTGATTTCATCTCAAGTCATGATCTTACAGTTGTAGTCGGGCTCTACACTGACAACCTGGAGCCTGCTTAGGATTCAATGTCTCCCTCTCTCTCTATCCCTCCCCTGTTTGTGCTCTCTCTGTCTCTCTCAAAATAAATAAATCTGTTTGAGTTCTCTCTATCTCTAAATGAATGAATGAATGAATAAATAAATAAATAAATAAATAAATAAATAAATAAAAGAAATACTTTATGTTGATGCCTAATGTTCTATCCATATGGAGTGATATCCATTTGTATAACACTCCTAGCTCTCTAGTCCCCCAGTCTGCCATTTTTCTTCCCAGGGTGGTCAAAGGGATTACCTGTATGTTGGGCACTGGCCTTTGAACACTGCTTCTCAGTCAGATGGGGCTGCAAATGGTGGCAGAGGTAGTTTCTTGCTTCTCCTTTCTCTATCAGGTCCAGAGAAACAAAACGACCTGGGAAAGTGTGTTTGCTATTAAAATTCAAAATTTCCTTTGGGTAAGTTTTCCAAGACCAAAGCAGCCAAACTGAAAGCTAGCTCTACCCCATCAAGTAATATCTTCCAACTTACCATTCATAATATGAGAGTTTGGGTCTTCATCTGCTGACACTTTTGTTTTATTTCCAATGGGTACAAACCCTAGAGAGATGAGAAGGCTGCTTTGTATTATGCCACTTTTACACTCATCTTGGCATATTCCTTGGCAAGACTCCTTAGGAAGCTTGTGAAACAGAAGACAAGGCATATAATTTGTAGATAAAAATACATATGGAGAGACCTGGGGTAGAGTCAGGACTTTGAGCCTTGCATTTTACTAGGACACTCTGTGTACCTTCAATGTGAATAATGTGGTATGGCCTATGTTGTGGAGTGTGGCTGGGTTTCCACGTGGAGTTAGGATTCAGGCTTAGGCCTATGAAAATATCACCATTAAAGACCACTGCAGCTTATAGTAAGGAACATTTCCTTTGGCAAGTATTAATTTCCATAGATTTCCATAGAGGTGGTGGGCCTTAAGCAAAGGAGTAGGCCTCAGTAAAGGCAGAGGACTATGCAAACATAGATGTGTCTTGAGAGCTTCAGTTCAGATAACATCGGCCAAGAGGACTGGGATAGCTCAAGAAAACTGCAAGAACAATGTAGCCCTTAGTCAAAATATCAACTTGGTGTCAGGTGTTCTATATGTGACTACCTATGAGCAGGCATAGGATACAAAAATAGTCTTCATTCACAGACTATCAGGAGCTTAGCCACCATTGGCTGTGTTGGCTATGTTTTCCAATTAACTTTGCAGGACATGTGTAGTGCCAGCTCTGGGTAGGAGGCACTATTTGCTATTGCTTTGACCTGCCTTTGGAGCCAAGACAGAGAACAGGAAAAGAATAGTCTGGGATTCATGAGACCTGTACTGACCCAAGAATCACTTCATATTACAAAGTCCCACATTGCTCCGGATTTGTTCATTACATAAGCTCTAACCATGGCATGGAATTTTTCAAGACACAAATAATGACCTCTCTCAAATAAGTGATAGATTTTATTACTAACTCAATAAAAGGAACAAAAACTTTATAATCATTTAGTGATTTGATCCATTTTAGAGGTTTTTTTGGAGTTTTTTTTCTAGCAGCACAATCTTCACTGACCGCCAGTGAAGGACACCCAGGGGATCAGGGCTTAGTATAATGGCAGAGGCTTCATAATGACCTGAGCAGCAATGTCCTGATTTATCTTTAGCATTTCACTTTATTCCACCTAAAGTGACTGATGTTTTGCCAACAAATATGTGAAAGCACCAATTATATTTACACTTAAAAAGACCATCAGAGTTTAGTAAACAAGTTCCATAATAAAATTAATAGTTTATACTTTCCTGTTTTTGTTTTTAATACATTATTCTGGCCCTTTCATTTAGAAAGAAACCCACAATTATGTTACTGTTTTCAGATAGGTCTCGAATCTTGCTTTACAGTTGAGAGGGAAGTATGTATAACATTTGGAACCGAATTTGTTTCTTTTGTGATGTGACTGAATTTATCCCATGTCTGCAAACAATAACTTAATTAAGTCCCCAAAGTGCCTTAGGGTGATAGAGGACAAGACTTAACGAATTTTGAGGCATTGCAGAATAACAAAAGAATTTTAAGTCATTGTTCCTCAGCTACAGGAGGGCCTTTTAGTGTATTCCGCTTTGAGGGGCCCTAACAATAGAGGTGCTGTTCCAGTCCTGAGTTCCCATTCCTGAGTTAGTTAGCAGAGACACCAAAGCCAAAAGGCCCTAATGACTTGTGCCATCTGGCTTGTCAGCAACCAGTTTTAGCGAAGTAGTTAAGAAATGTACTCATTATTTATGTACCCTGGCTCTATTATTCATTTTGATACATTTCCCCAATGTTTCCACTGATTAGTCAAGATCAAGATCCTGCCTGTGTCTTCTTGAGCATGTCCTTTATGAGAAGGGTTTTCAAATTAAGACAATTTTGTCATTCATTGGAGTAGCATATTCTTTTTGTACGAAACAAAAGTCTTTTAGGTAATTTGGTAAGCTATTTAGGAATGAGCTACTTAAAACATCTCATAAAGTCCTGCTGTTGGTAGGTTAATAAGTTTGTATTTAAGACTGAGCATATTTGAAGCTTGAATAACATAGAATGCTTGAGTGGCTTATTTATAATTTCTTCTTCCTAAACTGTACTCAGATTTTGGTGTGATTAGAGTGGATGGCCACTTCCTTTCAGGTATCTAAATGCAGTCTGAGAATGTATCCTTGTTTTCAAAATCATAGTTTCATTCTCACAGTTTTAGAGCTTGGATGAATCTAAATAAAAGGTAGGTAAATTTTTTTAACATCACCCAGTTTTTTGGAAATAGACCGATCTAAAGACTATCTGGCTCCTCCTAGATTTCCTCTGCTGAACCCTTTTTTTACTAAACTGCCTTTTAATGGGAGGTTTCTCAAAGGGATGGTTCACATTTCACATTTCATTATGAAGAGATGAGAGGTGCAGAGAGGATAAGCCTCTTGTCCAAGGTCACACAGCTACTAAGTAGCAGAGGTGAGATTTGAATTGAGACTACATGAGATCCCAGAGTCTTTGATATTATAATTTCCCATGCAGCTTCCCGAGAGTTTCTCACTTAGCAAGTCTGAGTGGACCTGGGGAGTCTGTCCTGTTGTTTGTTTGTTTGTTGTGTGTGTGTGTGTGTGTGTGTGTGTGTATTTAACCGCCCAAATGAGGTGATTTTTTTTCATCAGTAAAAGTTGGGAAACTTACCCAGTGAATAAACGTGTAATGTCCATCCTAGAAAAAGGAGAGATTTTTAACAATAATTTGGGTTTTGCTTAGAAATGAGAATACATCAGTGCAAACTTAAAATTGTATATGTTCTGTTCTGGGTTCCAGCTATCCGGATCCCAGATAGCTTTCTTTCTTATGAGTAAGCTGGGGAAAGTTGTTTTTCATAACTATTCAGGAGAATATCCTGAGCCTAATAAAAATGGCCTAACAGAAATTAGGCAGTAGGTCTGAAAAAACTGACCATGGTTGCTTTGTAAGAAAGTACTGAAAGAGGAGCCAGCCAAGTTATAAGGATGGACATTTTTCCTTTGTTCAGAAGCTTTTGTGACCTGCTGGGTTGAGCCAAGAACAGGAAATGTGAAAGTCTCTGTTTTCTTCCAGGACTCTCTTTGGCCCACTGGATATACAGGAAGCGGTAAAAAGCTGTATGGTGGCTCTGTAGGAATTGAAAGTCCTTGGGCAAATCAATCAGACCTGACTCTCCACATCAGCAAGCCAGGATAATAATATTGGCTAAACTTATTTGAATTCCATCTGGATTTACTTACTGGCAAGTGTAAAGTGTTTTCAAAATACCAAATATTATATAGGGCATCCAAGCAGCTTAAATTTCAGCTGCCCTATCCTTTCCTTTCCTGCACTGCTCAGCATGGTGGGATACAGTGAAGCCCCAAATTGCTGGGCTCCCAGGTGCTGGCCCAATGCTGTCCTCATGTGCTGCTCATGCTGGCCAAGACCTGCCTTCGGGCCACCTACTCTCTATTAACCTCCAACAACAATTTTGGCAGTCCTAAGGAAAATTTTGTTTTTAGACTTAGTGATATCAGAATAAAACCATATGAATTCTCTGAAAATACAAAAACTTATAATTGTTACTGAAAATGTTTAAGTTTCCCAGCATGTAATTGGGAACCTCCCCGCTCCCCTCACCCCCAAAACATAGGCTTGTCAGACCACGCTAACATGCTTGAGAAATACATGTGCCTCTGGATGCATGAAATATTTTAATATTTTAAAACCATCTCTAGTTTTCTTACCATGTATATTTGTTTACTGTACACCATAGAAAGCCTCATTTCTCTATCTTTCCTGAATATGTAGGGTATCCGAGAAATGCAACTTTGTGCCCCTGTAGTAAGTTTCTACATACCATCTCTTTGGGATAGCTAAAAGCTTCTACATGAACTTCCTAATGTTGATGGACTCAAAATCCCCTGGATTTCTATTCTCTGGGAACACTTTTCCAAAGCAGAAGAGCAAAGGTAAAGAAACGCTGGATTGAAAAAAAAAAAAGCAAGTGACAAGTGAATACAGGAAAATTCTACCTTAAGAAGTTTCTCCATCTCATTGCCTCATTCTCAGAGCCTATTCAGTACTTGGAAAAATTCATAACCTGGCAAAATACAAGTATTCATTCTCCTCCAGGCTGTAAGCCAAATCAAACCATTCTTTTTAATTACAGGTGAATAATAACACCCTTAAATTTCTTACAAATAACGTCAGCCTCCTTTTGCTTTTGGACTGATGGAAGGTGATGAATGAAGACCTTTTAATTCAGCACAGCTGGATGTCTTTTGTTGCACTTCCTCTCAAACATTGCTGTGCAGATCTGGCCTATTTTGTCAGATGTGCTGAAAACAACCTGCCTGACTGGAGGTGGAAACAGCCTTCAAACAGAAGACATTTGTGTGATTGAATACCCTGTCGGGAAGGCAGCTGTGGCAGTCAATGTACGAGGTGGAAGATATGCCATTTGTTTGAGAGAGAGACAGTGTGTGTGTGTGTGTGTGTGTGTGTGTGTGTGTGCAAGTGTGTGTGTGTGTGTGCGTGTGTGTGCAAGTGTGTCTTGATTTGATGGTTCTCCCAGGACTAAAGAAGGCCCCTCTGGTCAATTTTTGAAGCTGGTATGAAAGTGACGTTAGTACTGCTGTCAACTTTGAGGCTGTAAAAGAGAAGGCCTACTGTCTGGACTTAAAGCCTTTGTTCCCCTATGGTCTTCAGAAAGTCTGTGAGCTGCAGGCCTCTGTGACATCTGGATAAGGAGTTGACTTGCTACAGGTTGCAGCTTACTCAGCTTCTTCCAAGAATGAATTCATAGCATTTCCCTGGGAAGATGGTGAAAGAGTTCAGTGGCCACCCTTCACCATTTCCCTGCCTTTCCATAGGCTTGCTTGAAATGAGTGATCTGTGATAGGGTGCATCTGGACCTTATCTCAGTAGTGCTGATCAGTGTCCACAGAGACATGAGTGTTGTTGCCCATAATAGATAGCTCAGCTGACTCCAGTTTACCAGGGATGTATTCTCTAGGCACAAGGGCCAAGCTGGTGAGCCAACAAACTAGTTTCCCAAGATGAAACAAAGCCTTGGACACTCGAAATGTTTTTTGCTAGACTAGGTGCAAAGTGTTTCTCAACTGCCTTGAGAGATAGGTATTGTCTCCATTTTACAGATTTAAAAAATGATAATAAATGAGGCTTGGAAGAGGGATAGGTAGTAAATTTAGGAAGTAATAAATCTAGAGATTCACACCTGGGTTTAGCTTGAAATCCTGTGCTCTTAGACAAATTTGACTATTATCATTTTATCAGTGTCCAATAAAACTGAAAGAGATTATTTGAAAAAAGAAACCAGATTACACTTTAAGAAATGTATAATAATCTTATTCAAAAAGGTTTAAACTCAGGATTTATTTAATATGCAAACATAATTTCCTAGATTTTTAAAAATGTCCTCCTCTTATTCTCCTTTTAAATGAAAATAACCCCAACAATGATTACTAGATGTATTTGCAACACCAGGAAGAAAGAGGAAGAAGACAAATGGTGGGTGAGACTCTCCTCTTCAGAACTCTGGTTTCGTTCCAATTGTCTTTAAATTCCTCGTGTGGAACCACACACCACAATTAATTCACTCAACAAACTCGGTGATCGATCATCAGCTAATAAGTACCTACTATAAGATTAGAGAGTTTAACGCTCCAGGTTTGAATATAAATGCTGTATTTGGAGGAATGTTGAATATAGTAAAGAAATGTCCTTAATTAGCTGGAAACCTAAGTTACTGAAGTAAGCTCTATATGTTTAAACTTTATTGCCTTCACATGCTAGATGTTTTGCAATATGTCTTTGGATATGTCTTTGTTTTGAGGGACTGTCCTGTACATTATAAACTTTTTAGCAATATCCTTGGCCTCTATCCATGGGTTGTCAACAGTACTCTTTCACAGTTGTGAAAATAAAAAATGTCTGTAGATATTGTGAAATGTCTCCTGGGAGGCAAATTGCCCTTGGTGGAGTACAACTGCTTTAAAAGATTTGTTACCATATAAAGCAAAAATTAAATCAATTTTGAAGATTATATATGTATGTATGTATGTATGTATGTATATACCCAAAAAACACAAAGAACATGGAGTGATAATTGAATTACATTGTTATAAGTTTCCTATATATTTTTACATGTAATAGTTCACTACTGACTCTACACAGTTTGAAATAACTTGAAGATAGACACTGTACTTCCTAAAGCAACCACTAAAAAAGAAAAAACTGAAAGAGATATACTGAAAAGCCAATAGAGAAATAAAAAGGGAATACTAAAAACAATTGATTAACTCAAAAGAAGGCAGGCAAAAAGAAATGGATGAGCAATAATAACAACCAAACAACAATATGAGAAAAAAAGGAAAAAAAAGTCACAAAATGGCAAATCTAGAACTAATCATATCAATAATTGCATTAAATGTAAATGAGCTAAGTTTTCTAATTAAAGGCAAAGAGTGTCAATCTGTATAAAGCAGCAAGACCCAACTATATACTGTTTCCAAAAGATACATTTTAATGAAAAGGCACACAGAGCTTGAAAAATTATATGCCATGCAAATACTATTCATATTAAAGCTGAATGGCTATATAAGATCCATCACAAGGGTGAGTAGATCAGGAGAATTAATTTAAATGTGTATGTGCCTAAAACAAGAGTTTTGACAAACATGAAGTAATAACTAATAGATAGAAAGGGAGATGAAGACAAATCTAAAATCATATTTGGAGATTTTAACACAACCCTCTTAGTAATAATTAAGCAAAAATAATCACATAAGAAAAGAGAAAATGTGAAACTACTGTATGTATGTATATTTATATATATTATATTATATATTACATATTATATATAAAATAAAGAGAGAGAGAGAGATTATAGGAATTGGCTTATGTGGTTATAGAGACCAAGAAGTCCCACCCAAGAAAGCCAGTGATGTAAGTGTAAGTCCAAAGGCCTAAGATGGATGGGGGTTGGGGAAAGTGGGGAGTGGTGGCAGCTGATGCTGTAAGTTCTGGTCTGAGTCAAAGCCTGAGAACCCAGAGTACAGATGTCTGAATACAGGAGAAGATGGCTATCTCAACTCAAGTAGAGAGAGCAAATTTGCCCTCCCTCTGCCTTTTTGTTTGGACCTGATTCACTTTGCTTGGATAAAAGATTTCCATAGCTAGAGACTTTGTATCAAGGCTTCTGGCTCCGTTTCACGAGTTTTCTACATGGTCTAAACTTGTTCTTAAGTATGGATATTGTGCTTCAGTCACTCAAATGTTGTCTTAGGTTCTGACAGTGTCAATGTCTGAGTCTTCAAAGACAATACATTGGTCTCAGGTAAGTATCAGAACACATGAGAATTTCTGGAACCCTGAGCTCAAACACAGATTTTAGGTTCATCCCTTGGTGCTCTTAATGTTTTTGACTAAAGGGACTCCTTAGTGAGTAGGTAGGCTGGTCTAAGGCCAGACTCAAAGACAGCAGACTGGTAAGATTGCCTTACCAAAATCAAGTAGATTACCCAAATGGCCAGACAGAACTAGTTGCTCACCAGTGAATATTGATCTACCTACCAGATCAGTGTAGCTATTCCTTGACAGAGAAAGGAAAGCACACATAAATTGAAGACCTTCTATTCTGTGCTTCTATGTGGTCACATGGGAACCCTTCCCTCTCCACAACCTCACACCAGAGATTGAAGAACATTAAACTCTTTAAATGTGAAGATTTTGAGATATCATTCATTTGTAAATGGAAGCTTCTCTTATCCTTCCCATCTCCTACTGTTGACTGCCAGTGAGGCTGCATGAGACAGCAAGATGAGGATTAGATTAATTAAAGTGAAATAAGAAAGCTACATTTCCTTTGCAAATAAGAGTAACTATGTGTTACATTTGTGAGTCTAATATAAAACAGTCTCCTTTAGGGTTCATGACATGTCACATTCCTTTAATTTGATCAGTCGAATATAGTCTTCTTTGAGACACATACCCCCTATTTTCCTAACTCAAAACTCAATTTGCATAATCATATGAGAATCTTAAACTTATGTTATTAAGAGCCTAGGAATAGGTCTGAGTCTGTAATAATTGGAGGTTTCCATCATTTCCCTGATTCGTTATGTTACTGAAAGTGCTTCCATTGTTGCTTTTCAGCTATTCCTCAAGCAGTCTGCTCTACTGATATTCATGTAAGTTCCTCTGAGTCATCCATTTACTCCCTTGCCTACAGATTTGCTCATAGCTACTTTCAGTGCTTCTCTACCAGCTATAGTTCTTAATGCCCAATCTCTATAGACACTCTGCCACGGTCTCTTATGCAGTACCTCACACAATTGTGTTGGTCTCTGACCCACCACCACCTTCTCCCACAATGCACCCCTAGTCCCTTTGTTTTTGTGAATCTCTGCTTCACTCAGCTTTGAATCCCTTCCATATGAGGCTCAGTGTTGTCATCTTCGTTACTGGCTTTGATTCATGTAACCCAAAAGTTGTTAACCATTGGCTTTGATGATGCTATTTCATGCACCCCAAGGATTTGGGAGAGGGCTTGGGGATGGTTAGAAGAAAAGCTTGAATTCTATATCAGTTAAGAACTGAGTTTGGCTTAAATAGTTAGGGTTTATTTTTTACTCACCTAGAACAAGGCTAATATGGTAGTGCCACAATGCCTTTTGGGACTCAGGCTCTTTCCATTTCTCTGTCTTCTGGACTTATGAGTCTTGTTCTTATGGTTGCAAAATGGCTGATGTGCCTCTAGTATCATGCCCATGTTCCATGCAGAAATAAGTAACAAGGGTGGAGGGCAAAGGATGTGTGCCAATAATTTATTCAGCAAATCAAAGGCAAATAAGTAGTTTTTAAATCAAGAAATCAATAGCTTTCCTGAAATTCCCACCTAGTATTCTGCTTTCATGTCATTGGCCAGAATTCTGACAAAGGACCATATCAACATGCTAGAGAGTCTGGGTAAGTAATTAGTTTCAACTGGGCACATTGCCAGCCTGAAAAAAAAAATCACCGTTTTACTAGAAAGGAAGAGGGAGAAATAGATACTGGTTGGCATCAAGTAGTGGTATCACAGCCACCTCCTAGGATGAATATAGAGAAACTACTACAATTGTGAGAAGATAAAAATCCCCTGGTTCTATTTTATGAAAAACAAACAAACCAAAAACATTTAAAAAGTGACAATGAAAAATTGTCAACCATTTTTCAAAATACTGTAAAAAAGTAAACTTGAGGCATTTTAAACTTGGAGCTAGGCATGAACTAGTGCATTTTTTCCTTTCTCTCCACCTCTTCCTTCTTTTTCTCTAAAATTATAAATGTTTGGATCTCTTTTCCTTGCCTGGTGCATTGTTTGTGTTCTGAGGCGTCCTCAGCCTTGACCCAGAGAAGCTGGCCTCACAGCCAGTGCTGAGAGGGGGCTCCACTTGAGTCCTAGAAGCTCCACCATCAGAGCATTTCTGTCAGACACTTGGGCTAAAGGAATTGGAAAACAAACAGTTCAAGTCTAACTCTCTAATTGTTCAGAAAAAAAAAACCAAGCAAAAGTTCAGAGAATTGACAAGAGGTCCAAAAGCACATCAGAGGCCTAGCCTTGTTTTGATTTATTTGTCTTAGCATTTCCATCCATCATCTTCCTAATTAATTTCCAACAGGTTGAGAGGAAGTTTTTATGACTGTTTGTTAAAGCGATGGGCCTAGTAAGGGGCTTGGAATAGGAATTCTTTTCCTGAATTTTAGTCCAATTAATTGCTATATGATATATGTTTAGTAAAAAAATATCTTTTCACAACAGACTCGTTATTTTGGATTAAAGTTTCATTTATTCAAAAAACATTAGTATGGCATAACATATACCTACATTGTATCTATTTCTTCAAAAATCCTACACATTCAAATTAGGGTGCATGATTTATCTACGTAATGACATGTATTGCAAAACTATATTATCAGACACTGTGTTAGGCACTTGTGGCCTCTGCTCTGGGGGTTCAGAAACTTCTTTTGTCCCTGGGAAGGTATGGTACCAAATACCTGGTCATATGATCAGAAAACATTTTTTTTTTACCTCAACTAATTTCTCCAGGATTTGGGCTGAAATGTAATGATTTTGATACTAGGCACTATAATAATGATAGCACTAGTAGGGATATTTCCCTCTAAGAAGACACTAATTGCATTTACTATTTTTAATCTGCATTGGCCAAAATGATTTCTGCTTGAACCACAAGGATGAAGCTAGAAAGTATGACATTTTCAACTTCCCCACCAAAATCAGTTTAAAATCTTGTTTTGAATTGATATATCTTATTATGATGAAATTCTTAAAGGTTTTAATTTCTTTGGCTTATGATTTTAATTATACATTCATTTTTATAACAGCTTGCAACTGTTTAGTATTTGGTCAGGATGGCAAGCAAGACTATGTGTATCCCTTAATAACATTTGCTCTGATTTCTTTGTTTATTATTTTTAATAACTTCTTGAAAATCTTAATCAGAAAGGAGTTACAGAACAAAGAACTCCAGCCTTGACCATAACATGAGGAACCGATTTTAGCATTCTGCAAATTTGCTGAAGGATGAGACCAGCAACAATAGGGTGGTGCTTCAACAGACTCCCTTCTGTGAAAACAACAGCTGGATGTGCCTGTTGCCACTAGTGGGGGAGGGTAAGGTTGGAAGAAACATTTTTTTTCTTCTAGAGTTGGAAAGTTTTCAGTTGGAAATCATGATGTCATCAGGATATGTTTTGTCTGTGACTGTAATTTGCATAAGTTCCTTCCCATGGAACTATGTAAAAAACAAAGGAATGTTTCACTGCACATTTTGTGTCTATAATGCCAATACTTTTAAGAGTCCATGAAGGAGACATCATGTACAAAGAATTTCTTTTGTAAATTGTCTTAGAGGAAGAACTTAATGAGAAAGAAACAGGACATGCAAATATTACAACTTCACATTGTACTCATAGGAAGACTGGGATTGTTTTCCATTCCTGTTCATTGACTAATATGTTAACTATGCACTATGTACTTTTAAGAAGAGGATCCTCATTTTCTTTGATATTTATGGCTTAAGATACACATTCATTTTATTAATCTTTCTGTTATAATTACCTCATGCATTTTGTCATATTTCGGTCTTTGAAAGATTTTAATCATGAAGCAAAATATATCTAGGACACATTTGGAGATTTATTTTGATATCCAGTTAAGGAATGTTTTGCTATGGAGCGGAGATATTCAAGTATCAAATATCTGGTAATCAAGAGCCATTGAGTTTTTAACATTCCACATGGGAATTTCAACTCCAAAAACTCTTATTTGAACCTTGTGTACATGGTTCAAGTTGGCTGGTCAGTCCCATGTAAATCAGATGCTATAAGTAAAATAATGGGGAGAGTGGGTGGAGACAGGTGAAGGGGGTGGGTATCAATGTGCCAGATATACCCAGCTCTAAACTCCTTAATGCTTTTGCAAATTTAACATTGAAAATATTTTTTTTACTTTTATTGATGACTTTAATTTGTGGTGATATGGCCTACTAGGCTATTTGAATCAATATTCCCGCCAAAACAAAGAAAAATACTGAGTAAAATATTTTATAAAAATATCAGTGATGGACGCCTGGGTGGCTCAGTCGGTTAAGCGTCTGATTTCGGCTCAGGTCACGATGTCAGGGCTCCTGGGTTCGAGCCCCGCATGGGGCTCTGTGCTGACAGCTCAGAGCCTGGAGCCTGCTTCGGATTCTGTGTCTCCCTCTTTCTCTCTGCCCACCCCTGCCCCCAACTCATGCTCTGTCTCTCTTTCTCTGAAAAATAAATAAACATTAAAAAATTAAAAAATATATCAGTGAAAGTATCAAATAACCAAAACAAAATTTAAAAATTAATTTAAGACTTCTCAAGATAACATCTAACCCAAAGCAGGAGCATGGAGCACTATGGTAATGATGGAAACCACTTCTATCCTGAAGGTCTTTGTTGAATGAGGTGAACTTGACCTTCAGTTTTGAGGTCAGAACTGCCACAAAAAGGACTGAATTGAAGGCTCAGAGTTTGTCTTGCCCGGGGAGTCAGGGAGCAGTCCTGCCCTAGAAACAGACCCAGCTAGGGGCGCCTGGGTGGCGCAGTCGGTTAAGCGTCCGACTTCAGCCAGGTCACGATCTCGCGGTCCGTGAGTTCGAGCCCCGCGAGTTCAAGCCCCGCGTCGGGCTCTGGGCTGATGGCTCGGAGCCTGCAGCCTGCTCCCGATTCTGTGTCTCCCTCTCTCTCTGCCCCTTCCCCGTTCATGCTCTGTCTCTCTCTGTCCCAAAAATAAATAAACGTTGAAAAAAAATTAAAAAAAAAAAAAAAAGAAAGAAACAGACCCAGCTAAAAGCTATAGAGCCTCAGGATAAGGGTGAACAGGGATTAAGCTATCCTCATCCCTCTTTACCCCTGGAAGAATGCAAAAACATTTGCCTCAACCCTGAGCCAAGCTAGAGGGAAGAACACTCCCTGAGAAGTTGTAACCTCGTGCGAGCTCTCTCATGGATTTGTAGCACCAGTTAATACTACCTGTATTATCATACACAATTTAAGCTGTACATTTAATTTTAAATGCTTCTTTAATCACTTAAAGGATTGGTAGTATTCCCAGGTAACTGGCAGAAGCAAGTGTGAATACTTTTTGGAGGAATCTGCCTTCATCTGAGGCTTTAAGAATTATCACAAATAAAAATAAAATGTTGCACACATAAGAAACAACAACAACAACAACAAAAAAAAAACAAGCATACACAGAAAAAGAAATTCACACGAGCAGTACAAGCAGAAAGAACACACAATACAAAGATATCTACAAAAATCTATCCTATTTTTGAAGCAAATAAAGAATCCTCTAAATCTCACTCTCCTTATATCCTCTGACAGACTATAATCAGAGCATTTCTCCTGTCACTTTTCATTGTTCACTCATTTCTTTGTTTACAAAGAAATCCTCCTGTCCTGAAGGAGTAAGATTGACTCATTCAAAGTCCCCTTGAGGAAAACAGTGGCACAAAAACAGGAACCGGGAGACATCTGAATTTATAATACAGAAATTCAACTGATCTCTATAATAGGAATTATTAGATTGAACCATAGAAACTTGTCATTTTTCCCAGTCAACAACTATTGAATGAACATCAGCAATTTCATATGATTCAACCTAATACATTAGCTGAGCTAAGCTGAGGTTTCAAAGGGACCTCAATACAGAGTACAAACACTATGGTTTAACTCTCTCACAGGTGTGATCAGTTTGTGGTTTGTGGTATGTCTCTTCCTCAATATATGTCTTTGAAGTTCGCTCTAATTTCCCTCATTTCCTAGCTGTCAAGCAGAGTGAAAGATGAGGCTCAGGATAAGTATCTTTCTAAAAAGAGATAACACAAGGGCACCTGTGTGGCAGTTGGTTTAGCGATGGACTTCAGCTCAGGGCATGATCTCCTGGTTCGTGAGTTCCAGCCCTGCATCGGGCTCTGGGCTTACAACTTAGAGCCTGGAGCCTGCTTCAGATTCTGTCTCTCTCTCTCTCTCTCTCTCTCTCTCTCTCTCTCTCTGCCCGTCCCCTGCTCACGCTCTTTTTTTCTTTTTTCCCTCTCTCTCTCTCTCTCTCAAAAATAAACATTTAAAAAACGTTTTTGAAGAGATAACACAGA
Source organism: Felis catus (assembly GCF_018350175.1). Taxonomy (NCBI): domain Eukaryota; kingdom Metazoa; phylum Chordata; class Mammalia; order Carnivora; family Felidae; genus Felis; species Felis catus. The sequence goes on along the minus strand of NC_058371.1, from coordinate 100,295,648 downwards.
AGTTGGCACATCTCATTTGTTTATATCCCAAAGGCCTGAAATTAACTAAACATGGCTGTCCCTAATTTCAAAATTTATATTCTAAGTAATTCTGTCATCTTGTCTTCTCCTCTCTTGAGGTTTCTCCTCTGCTAATTTTTTGTTTCATTAGAATCCTTTATCTAGTAATTTCTTCCAGTGAAGTACACCTTTTTAAATATTTTTTTTTGAATCATTGCATATTCACACATATCTTTTTCTTTTCTGCTAAATGATTAATTCCTTTCTCACTTTCTTTGTTGTGGATAAAAAGTTCAGTGCTAAATGTAATTGCTTTTCCTTCGCAAATAACCACTTCTTTGTTTTGTAGCTCATGAAGATGACTCTTCAGAATTCAGGAATTTTATCAGGAAAAAATACAACATTAATATGTGCCTTTTCCGATGAGCCCTTCCTGGAACTCAGTGAGACCTTATAATCTGAAAATTCACATCTTTCCTTTGCTTAGAGAAATTTAAAAATGTTATTGACCTAACAATTTCCTCTCCAACATCTGCTGCTTTTTCTTCTGGAACTCCTGTTTTCCCATTTTAGGATTCCCATTTCTCCTTTCAGAATGGTCTCTATAGTTGGGCTATCCTAGAAACCTTGGGTAACTGCACAGCGTTCAAGAAGGTAATTCGATCAAGCTGTGTTAGGCTGTGGAGGCTGCGAAAATGCATGACAAGCTGTTTCAGACCAGTGCACTGGGGAATGTACTGAGCATTGAGTATCTCAAGATTGATGACGTGTACTTGGCCCAGTTGAGGAGGTCTCCAGAAGTTTTCAGACAAGTCTCCACCCTGGCGTGCCCTAGGCTTATGGGTATGAGACAGGGCTTAGAAGAGAAACAGGTATGCTCTCAGTCTGATGTGAACTTGAGTCACTCAGATGCTATGAACTACAACTATGTAGGTTTTAATAAGACCTTGGAGGCCAGCAGATTTGCATCTTCCTCAGAGAATGTTATTTTTTTAATTTTTATTTATTTTTTTAATTTTTTTTGCATTTATTTATTTTTTTAATTTTTTTTTAATGTTTATTTATTTTTGACAGAGACAGAGACAGAATGTGAGTGGGTTAGGGGCAGAGAGAGAGGGAGACACAGAACCAGAAGCAGGCTCCAGGCTCTGAGCTGTCAGCACAGAGCCCGATGCGGGGCTTGAACTCACGAGCTGTGAGATCATGACCTGAGCCAAAGTCGGACGCTCAACCGACTGAGCCACCCAGGCGCCCCAACATTTATTTATTTTTGAGAGACAGAGAAAGACAGCATGAGCAGGGGAGGGGCAGACAGGGAGACATAGAATCAGAAGCAGTCTCCAGGCTCCAAGCTGTCAGCACAGAGCCCGATGTGGGGCTCGAAACCACGAACTGTGAGATCATGACCTGAGCCCAAGTCAGACGCTTAACCGACTGAGCCACCCAGGCGTCCCTCGGAGAATGTTATTGATCTCTCTGCTGTATATTCAGATTCTGCTGATGTTCTTCTGAATCTTTTAGGTGGGCACAAGTAAGCAGTTTTGGTGTCTGTGCCTGATATTTCTGTCAGTTATACCAGTCATGTATATTTATCAATATGTAGTCGTCATAACATCCAATTGTTGTATATTTTTCTGTATGTTTGTCATGTATTCGTATTTCTTCCTCTGCCTTGTTAGACCTCTCCTCCACCTGATCATTCAGTTTCATTACAATTTTTCTCTCTTCAATTCACCATTTCTTTAAGTTAAAAATCATGTTGTTTTCCTAAGTCTCAGAAAGATTATAATGTGTATGTGTGTGTATGCATGTGCTGTCATTAACTTTTCTTATGTTTTTGTTATTATTTTATGGGTCAGTTGTCTTCTTTTTTCCCCCAAGAGTTCCATTTTGCTCTATACCATCTTTTCTGGGTCTTGTGCTTGTTTTTCCTCTAGCTGGTTCATGTATCCACTTAGGTACATCACAATTGTTCTTTGCCTATTCCTTGGACTTCGTACGGAAACCGTAAGTGTCAGCTATCTGGTGGGTGGTGGTGGATGTAGCAGGCTCTTCTGTTGGGGACATATTGGTCAGGAAGAGGGAAGTATCCTATTGAGGTCCCTTGAGTTTGTCTCTATGTTCCTTGTTCTTCGCAGCTGCAAGTACTTTCCTTGTCTGCCACATTCCTAGTGAAAGTGTGTGCAGAGAGAGATAAGAGTAAATTCGTCAAGAAACTCTCATGAGGGATAGCACCCTACTTCCTCTAATGGACCATAGATGTCCTCAAACAAATCTCTTTCCAGGATGCACTCCATTCCAGGATGGCCACACGTCAGGCCATCTTTGATTGGTACAAAGTGGGAAAAGTAAGGAGCTTGAACACCTTAATAAGATACCATGGATTCTGAAGTTTGTTCATGCTCAGCAGCAGTGTGGTGCTGAACCATATTGGAACCTGAGGCAGGAAGAAGGTTCAGTAATACTGTTCATGACTTTATCAAAAATTTTGAGATTTTGTCCATTATGGATTTTTTTGTATTAATTTTGAAGTTTAAAATATTGTGTTAAAATATTATTTATCTTGGTTACTGAGGTTTTTGGCACCCACTTTACTTTTAGATCTAAGGTGAGTTCTTCACTCGCTTCACCCTTGCCCTGGCCCTCTCCTGACAGGTCCTGCCTGCTTCCAAGCTTTGGAGGCTTACCAAGCTCAGGAGGAGAGCTAGTGTTTGGACTGGAGCAAGAAGAGGAAGGCAGGAGTTTCCAAACACCACAATGGAAGACACTGAAAAGAATTTTTAAATACAAAAAGGAAAAAAAATGTGCATAATTTTTCATCTCATCCTTAATGTTCCAGTTGTGTCGTTTTCAAATTTATATGAAATCAACTTAAAAACAATCCGTCGGTGAAAAAAAAATCAAACCATGCAGAAGGATAACAATAAAAATTGTAATTATTTCCCACACCCAAGCTTCTGCCTTCCTCAGAGGTAAACATCTAACCATTTTAGTGTGAAATTGATTGCTGTCTTCAGTTTTGGAAAATTCCATCTTTATTACTTCTTTGATTAAGCACCCCTCCCCACCTTCTTTTTTCTTTCAGGAACTCTTACCTGTTAGACTCCAGGTCTCCTGAGTTGAATTCTCTTAGGTTTGCTTTTTTATGTTGTTCTTTTGCTTTTTGTTGTAAGGGAGCACCTCAAATGTACCTTCTAGCCCTTGGGTTTACTTTTACATTTTGGCAGTTGTAGTTTTCATTTCCATTACCTTGTTTTACCTTACTTTAAAAAAATTTTTTTTAATGTTTTTATTTATTTTTGAGAGAGAGAGAGATCGAGAGAGAACACAAGCCAGGGAGAGGCAGAGAGAGAGGGAGACAGAATCCAAAGCAGGCTCCAGGCTCTGAGCTGTCAGCACAGAGCCTGGCACAGGGTTCAAACTTAAACTGCCAAGATCATGACCTGAGCTGAAGTCAGAAGCCCAACCAACTGAGCCACCCAGGTGCCCCTATCCTATTCCTTTTTTTTTATAGCGACCTGCTCTTGTCTTATGAATTCATAATCAAAATAAATAAAGTATATTACAAATAATGTTATAAAAGTATATAATACTAAGAACTGATATGGTTTGAAAGGTAGGATTGGGATTCCTTGAGAAAATGACATTTGAGTGGAAATCTAAATGCTAAGAAATTACTTGTATTTCTAGGAAAAATTACCTAGTCAAGGAGAGATGGGTTTAAGAATAGTCCAGAAATAGGACTGTGGATTGAGGACTTTGTCCATTCAGTAAATTCTTTACTAGCCAACATATTTTCAGTTAGGATTTTAGCTCAGCACAAAGCTTTCAGTAACATATAGTGTTGACATGTAGCACCGTCAGCCCTAGTGTCTAAATATTTTTTAGTTGTAATTTTATATACCATGTTGGTACTAGAGTTATTCAGGGACTATTTTTAAGTCTATATATGTTTACCTTTTTTATTTTTACTATTTTATGTATAACTTTAATTTTTTTCTTGTATTATTTAAAAATATATGTATAGATATACTTAGCATTTTGGGATTGAGGTTTTCCTTTTCTCCTATGACAAATAACATTTGTAATGTACCATGGGACCTCAGTAAATATTTATTCAATTTGGAGTATACAAAGACCTATGCATATCTATTACTAATAACCAGATTCAGATTGTATACAGATCTACATTGTAATTGATTTTTGACCTACTTAAATCATAAAAGATTTAAATACATATTAAAGACCCCCACTATTATATTTATGGTTTATTTTACTTCTTTTCTTTAAGTTTTGACTTTGTATATCTCTATAAAATATTACTCTGCTTGTAAATTTTCATGGCTATCTTTTCTTCCTAGTATTAGATAATCTTTTAATGTTTATACATATATATATATATATATATATATATATACATATGTGTAGTAATTGTGTGTGTATATATATATATATATATATAAAATTTTTTTTCACCTTGAAATCCTTTTTGTTTGAATGGATTTTACAACCTTTGACTTCATTTAATAAATCTTTCTCTGACTTGTACTTTTAACTACTCTTTATAACTTTTAAGGAATTTGTGCCATAAAAATTAGGGTTAGATTTGCTTTTTCACATTAAATGAAAATCTTTATTTTTTTAAATCCAGATTAATACATTAAACTATTAAATTTGAAATTATGTATTTTCTCCTTTAAGAACACTTTTTAAAACTGTGCCTTTAATTTTGTAGTTATATTTATAATTATTTAGATTTATCTGTATGGTTAACTCTTTTCAATTATATTATGTCATCTATATTTTTCAGATCTTAATTTGTATTCATTTCTAGGTCCTCATATTTTAAAAGACTACCTGCGTTCTATATTTTATGACTCTTTGCATGTGTATAGCTTACAAATACAAAGGACACGTTGGCTATTCACTTTTTCTCTCAAAACTATGTAGTCATTGCTCCATTTGCTTTTGAGTGTTTTGTGTTTTACAGAGGTAATTTGAGACAGTCTAATATTTTTCTTTTATAATTAATAAACTAGTTCTGCCTGGATGCTTTTCATGCTTTTATGTATCGTCACAGAAAAATGTGACTGAGTTGTATCTGGATACAAATATATTTTCCTGGAGTTCAGGGTAAGCTTTTTCAATATACATGCATAAAAAAGAAAACTATATGTATATATATGTAATCACACACACACACACACACACACACAAACACACACATACACACAAGCACACACACCGATTTTTTCCTTCTCTGCCATATAGTCCTGGAGCAGTTCAGTGAGTACCTACTTAACCATTCTAAGGTTACATTTCCCCCTCTCCAAATTGGATTCATACAAACTAACTCAGAAGATTATTTTAAGAAGTAAATGAGATCATTCAGCTGAAGTATTTAGCAGACTGCCTGGCACATAGTAAGAGCACACATCTTAAATGAGAATATTTTTCAGTTCAGATAAGCTTTAATTACTTCTTATTCTTTCTGTTCAAGTTACGCTCATTTCTCCACTTGAAAATGGCTACAATTCTTAGTCTTCTCTCCATTTTTCTGTGCTTTAGGTATATCATCTATCTCAATATTTTTTCCCTCTTGTCTTATCTTAACCTCCTGGCAAACTATCTCAAATTTGCCTTCATGAATTTGTGGGAAATTAGTATCCCACAGAAGACAGTTTGAGAAACAGAAATCTAGAGCATGCTTGCTCTTTTGAGGTGGAATATGCTTCCTTGCCACTCTTACCTGTCCTCGTTTTCTGATACTCTATATTTTAAAATATCTGAAAAACTACACTGTGTAACATATTCTGTTACCAAGTCAGCTTACCTGAAGTGTTTTATTTGTGGGTCTAAACTGGTCTGAAGGTGTTATTCCGCTTGGGGTCCACCATGAGAACCTGATGTCTGTGCCCGGGGAGCTGTGTTCTCATGAGGCTGTGTCGTTTCTCTTTTGTTGCCGTTGGTGGGCAGAACTGTGAGTGCAATAAACTCCCTTGTATTTGCTGGAGCCATCGATGCATAGAAACCATGCTGTTTTCTATGCAGAAGTGGAGGAAAATGTCTCTTTCTTCACAATTGGAAATGTGTCGTACCTATTCTATACAAGCATCGTGGAATCTCCAAATGTTTCACAAGGATTTTGGAGAAACTGCCATTTATGGTTTTGTCTTTGTTTTTACACATAGTCTATGCTCTTGCTAAGTTTTAGATATAAGTTCACGGGACAGACAGGATATACTCAGACTTGGCCTTTCTGACAACTGAAAGATTTCATGGATTTTTCTCTTCTTTCCAGGGGAATTCTTCCTGTAAAGAGTTTTTGGTCATATATGCAAAAGCATTCGTAGTGGCTTTGCCTCTCCAGATGCTTAGGCACAACCCATCTTCTCGAGCCCACTCACTCCTCCACAGACAGCATACACTTCATTCTTCCAAATAGCATTTATGGACGTTTGCTCCTTTGTAGGAAACACCCATAAAAAGTTTTCACTCTAGATCAACACCACAGTCCTACAAGCTCTTAGGTGAACAAAAAAGAACTTTCAAAGAAGGGAAATGACTTTTCTAGTGTCATATGGTTGGTAGTAGCTGCTTTGGGGCTAGAATCTAAGTATTTTAACTCTAGATTTCACTTTATTTTCTTAATTAAATTTTAATTAATTTAATTACACTGCTTCTTTCCTCCTTGTCTGTTGGCTAATAATCTACCTAATCCAAATGATACTCATACCTTACCCGGACATGACTCTGAAAACTAGAATATTAAAAAAAAGTGATATCCTTTTCTGGGACTAATGAATAAAAGCCATACATTCACAGTGTAGGCTTTAAAAATTAAAGAGAACTTCAAGATAGATGATTAAGCTACAATGACTTATTTCTAAAAGAACGGCTGCAAGCATTAACAGTAACACTGGTGAACAATGATGACTACTCTAATGACAGGAAGGTCTTTTAAAATTCAGCAGAAGTGAAAGGGTTCATGACCACTACAACTCCATTTATTAGAAGATTGCTCGCAGCAATATGTCTGATGAAGAGTTAAGGGTAGATGCAGTTGCATTCAGTAAAAGAATTGTTTCTTTGGCTGACTGTTATTTTTATGATAAATGTCTCATGCTATTCATTCACTGGATATTTTAAACAGTATTTTACTGACCCATACTCCTTTTCCATTCCGCTGTGTTTTAAGATACTTGAAAGGAAGTGACAACACAAATCTCATTCCTACAAGACAGTAGCTGAATATCCTTTTCATTCTTTCCTTTCTGGGCGTAAAATTTCTTGGGTAAATGCATCTCAGAGGAAAGAGGTGCATCAAAGAAGCCAATTCTGCTGGTTTGGTGCCTTTTGCAAAGGAGGGTTGCTCTCTTTGAAAACAGAATGTCTGGAAGACAAGAAGACTTAGACCAGGTCACCTGCAAGGTAGGACACTCAGGAAACAGGCTGATAGTTTCCCATTGCCACTGGCAATCAGAGAAAGCATTTTCTACCCAACTGCCCTCCCTTGGTTACAGCAGTTTAAATGGTGGTACACCCTACTTTCAATAACAACCAAGACTTGAAAACCATACCTATCCTTCCAATCAGAAAGTCTGTACCTAGCATCTATGCTTCAAAAAAATAAAATTATAAGGATGTAATGTACAGCATGATGACTATGGTTAATAATATGGTATTGCCTATTTGAAAGTTGCTAAGAGAGTGAATCGTAAAAGTCTTTATCATAAGAAGAAAAGAAATTTTTTTCTAACTGTGTATGGTGATGGATGTTACCTAGACTGAGGTGATCATTTTGCAGTGTATACAAATACCAAATCATTATGTTGTATGCCTGAAACTAATATAATACTATATATGTCAATTATACCTCAATACATGTTTTAAAAGATGAAAATAAAAAAAGGAGATTTCAAAGGTATAGTAGCCAAGATTTTGAGATATACGACGAATTGGAATGAAATGATAGTTTTTCAATATTGATTATTTAAATTAAACACACACCCAGGTCCCTGACTGCACCATTTTTAGGTCATAGATCATCTATGTGTGAGAAGTGTCAAAGATTTATCCAAGGTAGAGATTAAGTACAAGACAGGAATCTAAATTCCAAAACAGAAAACCAGTTTTTAGATTTACCCTAACAACCAGTTTTCCCTTACTAACTCCAAATGTATTTTTTAAATTTTTTAAATGTTTATTTATTTTTGAGAGAGACAGAGACAAAGACAGAACATGAGTGAGGGAGGGGCACAGAGAGAGGGAGACACAGAACATGAAGCCGGTTCCAGGTTCTGAGCTGTCAGCACAGAGCCTGATGCAGAGCTTGAATTCATGAACCATGAGATCATGACCTGAGCTGAAGTCAGACAACCAATTTTGGTGGGTATATTAATTTACTGGGACTGTCATAATAAAATACCACAGACTGGATGGCTTAGAGAATAGAAACTTGTTTTCCTGCAGTCCCGGAGGCTGGAAGTCCAAGATCAAGGTATCTGCACATTTGTTTTTTCCTGAGGCCTCTTCTCCTTAGCTTCAGATGGCCTTGCCCCTGTGTCCTCACATGGTGTTTCCTTTGTGCATATCTTTTGTTCTCTCCCTCTTCTAATGAGGTAAGGAGCTACCCTTGTAACCTCATCTAACCTTATTTACCTCCTTAAAGTTCCTATCTTCCAATATAGTCACTTTAGGAATTAAGACTTGGGGAACACATAGTTCAGTCCATAACAGTGAATTATGTTACAGATGAATCAGATAAATCTCATGTACGGACAAAATTTATTTAGATATTATTTTTGCTAAGGGATATTTTACTTATTTTTTAGTCAAATGCAAGCCTTAGAGGATCATATCTACTGACTGAGAGATGCAATTGTGCTTTCCCTCCCATCGCTTTCTCCCGTGTACTTAACACTGAAAGGCAGTCGGTGACACTTAGCGTTTCCATTCATGGAGCTTGTGCATGAAAAACACCTTTAATCATTGCCTCACCCCACAGATAATAATTTTGAAACTTTCAGCTTTATTATTGTTGTTAGGAGTAGGTGGCTAAAATGTTATATCGTATACACTGCATTAAAAAAATATGTTTTGGTTTGTGGCGCTCATTCTTGTAAAATGATCCCCAGTGACTTCTACCTCCTTGTTACCATGTCTGTGTGTAATCCTCTTCCATATTGAACTGTTTTCTTTCTTTCTTTCTTTCTTTCTTTCTTTCTTTCTTTCTTCTTCTTTCTTTTTTCCTGCATGACCCATAAACTACAGTAAAAAGTGACGGTACGATTTCTGAATTTTGGTCACAAAATTCACTGCAGCTTCGGCTCTGACCTCTTGGACTGCTCTCTGTTAGAGAAGGCAGTCACAAAGCCACCAGCCACACATATTCAGACAGGTGAAAGAGTGGGGAAATGGGGCTACTGGTAAACAACTAGCACCAAATATCAGCTGTGAGAGTAAGCCACCTGGGAAAGGAGGCCTCCCGCCCCAGACAAGTTTTGAAAAAACTGCTCTTCCAACTGACATCTGACCTCCATAGCATGAGACGTCCAAGCAAGAACTCTCAGCCAAGTTCTTTACAAATTCCTGTCCAGCAGAATCTGTGAGCATAATACATGATTGCTTGTTGCCACTAAGTTTGGAATAATTTTCTGCAGGATGTTAAACAACTGTGGCAGGCGTAATATTATAATTTAACTTCATGATTTTTTAAAGCTATCGTTATTTTACTAATTTAAAGTTCATTAAATGTCAATTCTCTGTTTTAAATGATTGAATTTATTATACCCTGAGTATTTCCCCCTGTATTCTAGTCTTCAAGATGTCTAAAAATATTCTTTTCTTCCCTTTCTCTCCTCCGTCTTGTGGCATTTCCTTCTCTCCTCCCTTTCCTTTTCTCTTTCTCTCCTTTCCTATTTCTTTTCTCTATTCTACAGACATGGATTTAATGCCTATGATAAAGATTGGACACAAATCCTTTCAACTCCTCCCATTCAAGAGGTAGAATCTATTTCCTCCTGTCTTTAAATCTGGACTAGCCTATGGCTTGCTTTGACAGACAGAATGCAGTAGAAGTGATGTGCCACCTGGGTCAATGCTTTGAGACCTTGAATCTTCTCTTCTATTTTTCTTTCTTACTGCTTTTAGATCAAAGTGCTTTGAGATCTCTTGCTGCTTGGGAGGAAGTCTAGGCTAGCCTCTTAGAGGATAGATTTGGGAGACAGACACCTTGCATTTTAGTTATAAATTATCAAACCATAAGAAGCACATTAGGACTAAAGATCTGAGAATTAGAACTAAAAGCAGCAACTGGAGAGACCTGAGCCTTGATTCTTGAGCACAAAGTGGGTGTATCCCGTGAATGAAAAGAATGTGATTGTCTTTTGGGTAGCCAAAGAGGCAGATTAGTTCTGTGCCATTACATCCATTCTTGTCACCATGTTCTTCTCACTTCTTAGCTGGCCCTTGGAACCACCTCTTCTTAGGCTACTAGACCCACCAGCACCCAGGCAACCCATAGAACTGCAGCCTCATCAGTAACCTAATGAGTTAGTCTGGAAAGACTTAAAAAAGAACTACCCACTACCCAGCTGAGCCCACTGCATCATGGGCAAATAGAGCAGTAGAATATTTTAAACCCATTGTATTTTTGGAGGATTTGCTATGCAGTAATGGGAATATAGAAGAGAATATGTAGAATAGAAAATAGAATAGGGGCACCTGGCTGGCTCAGTCAGTAGAGTATGCCAGTCTTGATCTTGGGGTCATGAGTTCAAGCTCCGTGGTGTGGACAGAGATTACTTAAAAAAAAAATTTTTTTAAAGGAAAAGGAAATAGAATAGAATATGGATTATTTCTTCTTCACATTATAGGTTGTATTGAAATTATTTGTGAAGATATATTATCTAGGAAGTTCATTTTAGGATAGAAATGGTATTATAATGTATTGGTTATTAAAAGAGAATTGTTATATAAAACAATGAGTTAATTAGGCCTGACAGAGGTGGTATATATGCTGATTTAAGTAAAGTGACAAACTAAATGCCTGTGGCATTTATCTCCATGATCATCTAAAATAAGATCATCTTTTATTAAAACAAAACAAAACAAAACAAAGGCAGAATTCCTATAAAGCAACAAAAATTGCCACATATTTTAACGTGCACTCTGAGACATGCTGCTTTACACACATTATCTCAAGTAATTCTTCCCCTACCATTCTTATACGTATGTGGCACTGAGCTACCAATCAAAAGACTCAGGTGTAAGTCCTAATATGGTCACTTACTATCTATCATTTGGGGAAGTCACTTTATTCCTAAACCTCAATTTTCTTGTTAACAAAATGGATGAAGACAATAAATGTAATGCACAGGAGGGAAACAATACATGTAGATTGACATGAGGATCATTCATAATAGTAATCAATCCATGAGGATCTAATTTAGGATTCTGCTTGAATAGATTATCACATCGGATACTAAAACATAATTGTAGAAATGATAAATTATTCTGCATAAAGAGCTACATAAAAACAATAGAGAAGAAAATAGTGTGTGTAATATTTAAATTTTTATTATATACATATATTCAAACAAAATTTTATTCTTCCATTCACAGAAGACTAGCAAGAAAATATACATCCTTTGTCAGAATCTTGTCATGTCAGACAATGCACTATAAGGTAAATAATGCAAAATTTTCTATTTATAAGTTTTAAAAGCTTGTGTTAATGACAGAAATGTTGGGTCTGGAAATTGGTAGGAAGTGAAAAATTCATTTATAAGGAGTATTTTTTTAACTTAGAAATACTTGTTTATGGTACAACCCCCCACAAAACTAAAATTTCTTGTAGTTATGTGTGCGTGCATAAACACATATGTACATATATATGCATGCACATAATAATGGAAAGTCACATGACAAAAAATTACAGTAATTATTTTGGATTATGGGATTATAAATGATTTAAATATTTTTGCTTATGCCTTTTAATTTTTCTTCTGCATAGAAGAATTTTGAATTCACAATTTTGAATGTTTTTGAATTTAAAAAGAAAACCATAGTTTATTACAATCAAAGCAAAATGTTTTAAATGCTTTTCTATTTTATTTAACTATAAAAATTGCTTTAAGTATAGAAAACATTGGGGAAAATCTTAGAAATACAATAATTGAGAAATGATTTAATAAATTTTGATATAATTTTGTGAAGTTTTGTGCAACCATTAGCATGATATTAAAATGCGAGTGATTTAATTGGAAGTGAAAAATGGTGACTACACCATTATAAATACGTCATGATTTTAATTCTGTTTGCAAATTCTGTTTGCATTATCTTCAGTTGTGTGCATCATCTAGAATGTGCATGAGTATTTTCTTTAGCGATTTTTAGTATTTTTGAATATCTATTTTAGAAATATGATGTTGTGTTAACCCTAAGTATTTTTATTTTTTCTGAAAAAGAGTCATCTTCTACTTACTTTAGACTGACCAGCAAATATTCAAAATGTGCTGGAATTTTCACCTGTGTACAATTTTCTTTTAATTTTTTTTAAGGTTTATTTATTGTTGAGAGAGAGAGAGAGAGAGAGAGAGAGAGCTAGCAGAAGAGAGGCAGAGAGAAGAAGACACAGAATCTAAAGCAGTTTCCAGGCTCTGAGCTGTCAGCACAGAGCCTGCTGTGAGGCCCAAACTCATGAACCATGAGATAATGACCTGAGCTAAAGTCAGATGCTCAACTGACTGAGCCACCCAGGCACCCCCACCTGTGTTTAATTCTATTAACATAGTGTTCACTTATATTGCCTTATGGTGAATATTAAGATATGACTGAATAGCCTAGATCTTGGGAAATATACTACTCAGTTTTATTTTATTTGACTGTCAGGACTGCTGGACAAAATTGTAACTATTCACTGGTGATTATGTACATAATCTTACTCTGGGGTATGAAGGTCTAAACTTTAAGGCATGGGGTCACTTACATCTCTAGGATTCAGTAACCTCAACTATAAAGGGAAGGAGCCATGTCAAATAATCTGTAACATCTTTATCTCCTCAAACTCTTCCAGATTGTACTACATAGATTGACACCTTCATAGATTGTAGATGACCACAAACCTAGGAGCACATCATTTGTACAATAATTACATATTTTTATTATTAGCTCTGTCCTCATCATTAAGCATGGTTAGTGTGGATCTGACCAAGAAGTTGGTAATAGCATTATTCTATTGAATGGGCCATTAAAATTACATTTTAACACTTTTTCTCTTTTCCCTTTTCTTTTTTTTCCCTAAATATCTTGTCATCTTTATTTTGGACTACCATTTAGCTCATCCATTAGTCCATTTGTTAGGTAGTCCATGATAAGATGACAAATTTTCTGTGCAAAGAATATTGTATAGAATTTAGAAACTATTATTAATAAGTATATGTCTCATATGTTACTTTTTTCAAGACTGACACTTCTCCTACGAATAAAGAATTTTGCAAGGTAAAATTATATATGTATGATTAAAACATTTGTACTCTTGCTTATTGTACAATTTGTACTACTAGATCATTGTAGCCTTTTCTCTGACAAGTTTCTTCCCAAAGGTACCTATTTTCTGTTTAGCATTCTTTGATTTAAGCCATTGGTCTGTCTGTTGAGTGGCCAGATAAAGACTCTATTGCTTTAGTTCTTTAAATATTTGATTGACTGATTGATTGATTGATTGAGAGAGAGGTGGGGGAGAATCTCAAGCAGACTCCATGCCCAGCGCCAACTCCAACACAAGACTTGATCCCATGATCATGAGATCATGACCGGAGCAGAAATCAAGAGTCGGATGCTTAATGGACTGAGCCACCTAGGCACCTCTGCTTTAGTTCTGATTTATGTGTTATAGAGATCTTGGGACTTTTCATTTTTCATTTTATTTATTTTAACTCCCCTGAAGTATTTCAGTCTTAGGTATTAGTTTTATTTTCTAAAAACTAGTTGAATTGTGAAGACTTTAAGAAGTTCTAGGAGAGGGGCTCCTGGGTGGCTCAGTTGGTTAAACGTTTGACTTCAGCTCAGGTCATGGTCTCGCAGTCCGTGAGTTCCAGCCCCGCGTCAGGCTCTGTGCTGACAGCTCAGAGCCTGGCGCCTGTTTCAGATTCTGTGACTCCCTCTGTCTCTGACCCTCCCTTGTTCATGCTTTGTCCCTCTATGTCTCAAAAATAAATAAATGTTAAAAAAAAAAAAAGAAGAAGAATAAGCTCTAGGAGAGAAAATAAAGACCATTAATAGTGAGGCTTTCCTTGTCCCCATCCCTCATATAATCATGCCCTTGCAGCCATAATAAACTAACTTTTCTAAAATTGCTCTTATTAATTAACTGGTAATTGCATATTATTGGTGTTTTCATTAGTTGATTGTCAATTTTCCCACCTGGGGTTTAAGCTATATGAGAGCAGTGATTTTCATGCAGCACTGTATAGCCTGTGTCCAGCTCAGTGCCTGTCACACAAAAAGAAAACAATATTTGTTTTTTTCTTCAATTTTGAGTGTTTATTCATTTTTGAGAGATGCAGAGAGACAAAGCATGAGTGGGGGAGGGGCAGAGAGAGGGAGACACAGAATCTGAAAAAGGCTTTAGGCTCTGAGCTGTCAGCACAGAGCCCGATGCAGGGCTCAAACTCATGGACTACAAGGTCATGACCTGAGCTGAAGTTGGATGCTTAACCAACTGAGCCACCCAGGTGACCCAAAACAATATTTGTTAAATCAATGAAAGAACTGTGAGAATATTAGGGATAATTTTCAAAGAGATGAGAACAAAAGGTTGGTTATATTGACAGGAAGAAAAAGGCTGAAGGAAGTCATGATAATTTCAAAGTAAATTAATGGCAAACATTATTAAATATTTCATATATTTTGGGCTAACTTTTGAGGTGTTACAATTTGCTTTATTTAATTCTCACAAAGGCCACTCAATATTCATATTTATTGTTCCCATTACTAAGGCTAAGGGAGTTAGACAAGTTGTCTCAGAAAAGCAGGAATTTGCATGTTTGGGTACAGTGATGTTAAAGACTAAATTATACCTCCCAAAAAGTGTATGTTGAAGCATAATCTCCAATGTGACTATATTTGGAGATAGAGCCTTAAGGAGGCAATTAAAGTTGAATGAGATCTTAAGAACAGGGCCCTAAGATGTTAAGACTAGTCTTAGGAAAAACACCAGACACACACACACAGAGAAGAGGCCATGTGAGGACACCATGAGAAGGCAGTTACCTACAAGCCAGGAAGAGAGACCTCACCAGAAACCAACACTGACAGCTCCTTGATCTTGGAATTCTAGCACTGAGAAAATAAATTTCTGTTTCTGTTGTTTAAGCCACCAGTCTGTGGTATTTTGTCATGGCAGCCTAAAAAGACTAATACAAGAAGAGAAGGAGAAAAAGAAGAGAGAAAAAGAAAGGGCAGGGGGTGGGAAGAGAGGAACGAAGAAAGGAGAGAAATACAGAATTGAAGTTAATGTCAAGAAATAAGTTCTTTATATGAATTTGGATACAGAAAATTGTGGAATCTTTTCCTTTGAACAATTTTAGGAAAATGCTGGGCTATTATTTATCTTGTATGGTTTAGATTTTATTCTTCTTGGAGGCAGTGGCATGAATTAGATCATCCATTAAATAACTGCTGGTCTATGTTTCCAGGGACTAAAAGAAATAAAAAGATGGTTCTAATGAGAATCAGACTTTAATCTTATAAGGAAGACACTTTTTCTTTCCCTTTCTTCCTCCATGTGTTCTGTTTCTCACCTTTCTAAAACCCTGTCTTGGTAATGAGACTCTACCACAGAAAAATTAGCAAGAAGTTTTACTGAGTGAATGAAGGGGAAGATCACTAACATACTTAAATGTTGAAAGTGTGAAAAGAAAATTATAATGAATTGAATCCATCTTGGACCTTGCAGAAGTGTTCTGAGTTTCCAAATGAAGATTTGGAAAGCACAGTTTTATAGGGGATCCATTGTCTTTGCAGCCCCATCAACTCTTGAGGTTATGTGAACACAAAGACTTTTCAGTGGTTCAATCATTATCTTAGGCCAAGGATTGGCGGTGTTTAGATGATTAAGCTTCCTCTAGCTCCTCTTAGGTCTTTCCTTTCTTTTTTTTTTTAACTTTTTAAATTTTTCAAATGTTCATGTATTTATTTTGAGACATCGATAAAGAGAGAGAGAGAGAGAGAGAGAGAGAGAGAGAGAGAGAGAGAGAGGAGGGACACAGAGAGAGGGAGAGAGAGAATCCCAAGCAGGTTCTGCACTGTCAGCGCAGAGCCTGATGCAGGCTTGATAGCACAGACCATGAGATCATGACCTGAGTTGCAATCCAGAGTCAGATGCTTAACAGACTGAGTTTAATCCAGGTCTTTCCATTCTTAATTAGCAAAGCAACTTGAGGATAGGGGAAGCATGGTTTTAACAATATGGCCTCCTAGGCCATAAGCAGAAAAAGCACATCTTCACCAAGTCATATACATCTAGCAATTGTCTGTCAGGTTAAACATAGGCTAACTTAAACCAAAGTTCATCTGATGTTTAAAATCCCTTGTAGAGGCCACAATAGGTATCATATTTATTCATTTGTTTACTAAATCCTTTATTTACTTGTTTATTTAACAATATACTTTCCAATCTATTATGTATCAGACATGTACTGAACAGTGGGATTAATAAGAAGATAGCATTTCTGTCATCATGCAGTTTACTTTCTTGCAGAAAAAGGAGAGAAAAATAAACACATTCAAATCTAATCAGAGATTAAGAACAAAACTGGAAAGAAGAAAAGGGGGTATTATACTAAAAAATAAGGTCAAGAGTTGTGTTAGGTTAGATAGGGTAGAGTTCTGTAAAGGAGCATCTTAGAGAAGTCAAATACTTCAACATCTAAGATTTTTATGGCAAGTCTGAACATCAGACTTAATGGGTACATTGTACGAATCACTACTAAATATATGTAGTCATTTAAAATTTTTTCAATGTTTATTTATTTTTGAGAGAGAGAGAAAGGCAGAGAGCAGGGAAGGTCAGAAAGAGGGAGACACAGAATCTGAAGCAGGTTCCAGGCTCTGAGCTGTCATCACAGAGCCCAACATGGGGCTTGAACCCACAAACCTCAAGATCATGACCTGAGCCATAGCTGGATGCTGAACCAACTGAGCTACCCAGGCGCCCCTCAAATATAAGTAGTCATTTAAACAATTGCTTCACCACTCATTTTACTAGATAACACCTGGAACATTTTGCGTTGCAAGCCATGACTTTTGACCAGTTTATCTGTGATAATGTTTGTTCATCCAGAAAAAGGAGAGAGGGCTTGATAAACTCTCACTAGCTATGCCAAACATGGGACCTACGTAATCCAAGGATTACAATTGTCTTCCATGTCTGAGGCCCCCTCTCCATCCCACCATGCATCAACTGAACCACTGTCATGTCTTAGGGTCTTTCATCAGCAGTAACACAATTCAGTTGTCATTCTCGGTATTAGGACACTCTGTTAGGATAGGCCAGGATTTGTTAAAATAACAAAAAAATCCCAAATTTCAGTGCCTTGATGTAACAGAGCTTCATGTCTCACTTAGGTCACCTGCAATTCAAGCCACTGGTCCTTATCCTTTAAGTGGTGACTCTGGCATCATGCTCCTTCCTTCTGATAATGTTGCTAGATTCAGAAAAATGTTTGACCAAATACCTAGGCACTGTGGCCCAGCCAAGCTTGCACAAAATATTAAATATTATATTAGATAATAAACCACTCTGTTATTGGGTTGAGAGATGGTCCCTCTCAATGCAGTTATTTATGAATTTAAAAAGTTATTTTGTTCATTTCTTTGTTTCTTTGCCTCAAAACCATCTCTGTCAATTTAAACCCAGCCATTTCAACATATCTGGAAACAAAATAGATGCGGGCAGAGGACCCTTAATCTCATCTTTTCCTTGATTCACTTTATTCAATTGATAAATCTTTTATTGGACAATTGTTGCTTATAGCCTCCTTAAAAATCCGTTTCTCATCTCTTTGAGTTTAAAAGCAGCTAGACTTCCCAAGTTTTTGATATACCTAGCACTTTTTTTCCTAAGATAATCATTTGCAAAATAGACAATTTTTTTCTAAAGTCACCCTTTCCGTGTAATAACTCGCTAAACACAGCCAATAGTAGTCAAAACATACTAATATCGTATTTTCCACACTTTTTCCCTAGAAGTTTTCACTCAGCACGCACATCGTCTGCCTCTCAAGTTATTGCTTGAGACACCTTATCCAAATGTTTTGCCATTGTGTAACATAGATTGTCAAATGTTAAGCTTCTCATATCAGTTCCTTTGCTTATTCCACCTGGGTGCTAAGTCAGTGCTTTGTATTTTAGGTTTGTTACTTCAGCATTCTACTTCAGTTTATTAATTTTTGGAATAGACAGAATAGGTCATGCCACAATAACAAATCTCCAAATCTTGATAGCTTAACACGATGAATGTTTATTGGTTGTTTATTTCACAGTTTGAAGAGGGTTGGGAGGTTCTTTTCTGTGGCTTTCCTCTAAGCAGTGACTCCAGGCTGCTTCTATCTTGAAGTGTTGCCATCTTAAACACAAGCTTCAAGGTTGCCACTGAATGGGAAGACAGAAGGAAATGTGGAGGTTTTAATGGTCATGCTTGGAAATGGCATACATCACTTTTGACCACATATTTTTGTCTAGATCCTACTTCTTGACTCCAACCCAACTGCCAATAGAGTTGGACAATTTAGACTCCTTGTGTGTGTGCCCTGAAAATGAAAATGACATAGGGATTTTCATAGGTATGTTTATAGGTGATATAAATATGGTTTATTTATTTATTTTTCGTGTGTGTGTGTGTGTGTGTGTGTGTGTGTGTGTGTGAAAGAGAGAGAGAGAGAGAAAAACAGAGACAGAACATAGAGAGGTGTGGAGAGACAGAGATGGAGGCAGGAGAGACATTTAAAAGGAGTTTTTTTTTTCTCATTTGAGTCTCTTCTGAAGCTCCAAACTGAGGGCAAATGGTAAGTGCATAAATATTCTACAGAAAGTGATAGACACATCCCCATCAGACCAATGAGTGATCGGGCAGTCTGGATGTTCGGCTATCCATCTCCATGATGCACTGTCAGTCTGAAAGATACTCGGAGATCAAAGACAAGATTATATGAAGAAATTTGTGGGAAGAGAACACTGTCGTAGATTGGAGTGGGCATGCTTCCCTTTCTAGCCTTCAAGCCAAGGGAATAAATCATAGCAGGAGAATTCCTTGGAAAGATGTGGAAGACTGGCATCTTCCTAACTGCCCACTTGCTGAGCAGCAAATCTGTGTAGGCTGTGGGTTGCTGTGGAGAAGGGCCTTGCGGTAGCTGGCTTTTTTCCTGTGAGGCAATGAGACAGATATTGGCCTTTGCCTGGAAAAATTCAAGGCAAAAATGACCGTGGGTCACAATGGAAGAGTGAGGAGAGGGGAGCTTGGGATCTACCTGAAGTTTCATAGTTCTGGGGCCAAGTGGGGGCTGGCAGACATGATTCATTTTGAGAGAGTGACAATTCCTTAGAGTCAAGGTAAGGCATAGTACTGAGGGCCCCATAAGAAGGAAGCATGCAGAAGAATCAACCAAAGCACCCCATGAAAAAGCCAGTGGTTAGAAGTAAGGGAAGACAAAGGGCATCAGCCAGTCACAGGATACTATAAATTCCATTGTTTGAGTAATGAACCATTTCCCCTTTCACATCTCTCCCTTACTTATTTCATCCCTGGCCTTCAGGGGATCCAAAAGTGTCCCAATGAGGTTGGATATAGTGGATCAGGGACTGAGAAATAGCACATATGCTGGTGCTACTATATGTGCTATTATATGCTAATAGCACATATGCACATCTATCTTTCTATCCATCATCTACCTATCTAACATCTATCTATCTGTCTACCTATTTGTCTGTCTTTCTAACTATCTATCTCTTCTATCCTTTTCCCTTGAGTTTGACCATGGCAGACACCCAGCAGGTGTGATGGATGTATGTCCTGTATGTATGAATCCACACTTGATGTCTCCCAACTGCAGAGAGGACATAGGGCCATATGGACAGGTGAACCTGATTTTAGATTTCACAAGCAGGAAACAAGATGACAATATAGAGATCCTTTGAACTGATAAGCAGGCAAAGACCCTAGAGATAAGAAGATTTAGTTAATTTTACTGCTGTGCTGAGCTTCTTTCCTTTTTGATTTCTATTTTCTTTCTCATTACTGGATCTATTACAATAATTTGCAGAATATTTCTGCTTTTTTCTCTGGTCTCATGCTAAGAAACTTTGTGGTGGCTCCCCCACTGTACTTCGAGATCTTTCTCTATTTGAAGTGAACACTGGCTAGATGGTTTGCATATGTTGATGTTGGTAAAGGAAATCATTGTAATATGGCACCAATAGTCCCTTCGCCTGCATGCATTTCCAACCTTTGCATGTTTGCTCTTGGGCTTTTTGCAGAATTTGAGTAGAAAATTTTATGATAGTCTATTCTTTTAAAGCTTTCGTTGATCACAAGAGCTTTATTCCAGTTGTTTTTTGTTTGTTTTGTTTTTAATTTGATCCCATCTGCTTTATATCTTCCATAAATTCCACTAATGGCTCCCTTCCTGTTTTTCAGCACTAATATTAATTTCCTCTTATTTTTCTATTTCCATTTTATATTAAGAGTGAAGTTAGGTAAACATATGGGCTCAGTTCCTTGCCTTGGACTCTTCTATTTTTATTTTTTATTTTCTTGGATATCAAGTGCAGAGCGTTAATTTAAGCACATACCTCAGTTCAAAGCCAACTATCATAATTTTCTGAGATGACGTAGGAAGGCCCCTTTATTTTGTTGTGTTTTATATATATGTGTATGTTATTTTCCCCCTTCGTGCAAATGCCCACTCCCATTTTATACTTCTTATTGCTGGTGCCCTAGAATTTCCTTTCCTTTCCTTTCCTTTCCTTTCCTTTCCTTTCCTTTCCTTTCCTTTCCTTTTTCCTTCCTCACTCCTTTCCTCCATTCCTTCTTTCCTTTCTTCTTTTTTTTGTTGTTTATTTTCACAATTCATTAACTTCTCTCTTGCACATGTGACTTTTCTAGAACTGGGTCTTAGGGAAGAAGCCATGGTATTTTGCCATTTTCTCAGAAACAGAAGGCAGAAAACATTAATATCAGTATAAAACCATAAGTCTTTGATAAAGACTTATTTGATATGCTCTTTTAAAAAAATGTTTACTTACTTTGAGAGAGACAGAGAAAGCGTCAGTGAGGGAGGAGCAGGGAGAGAGAGACTCCCAAGCAGGCTCCCTGCTGTCAGCACAGAGCCCCACAAGGGGCTCTATCTCACAAATTGTGAGATCATGACCTGAGCCAAAACCAAGAATCAGACACTTAACCGACTGAGCCACCCAGGCACCTCTATTTGATATGTTCTGAGGAAAGATCTAGAAAACAAAATCTAATAACTGTGATCTAGCCAAATTACAACTTGATGATTATTAGGGAAAAACATTGTACAAGCCTCTCACCATTCTGGATACATGTATGCAGAAGCTATTTAGAAGTCTTGTTGACTTCTGTGATTTTGAGCTCTGGCTTTTCAAATACTGTGTGAAGTAGACAATTTGACACAAATTTAAACCTCACACATGGTGTTGGCACTTTGTGCTTTATGAGCTCAGAAATATCCAGAGACGATTACTTGAAGGATGTTTACTGTAACTCTATTCTTAATGAGCTAAATGGCCAACTACAGAGTCCTTCACATGAAGTATTACTTTATGAAATGCTACAGCAGCAATTTACTAAATAGTACCTTAGGGACCTAAATTAATGAATCTCTCAAGTGACCAATTTACTAATCCAAAATAAACCAAGTTCTGTCTATACCAGGCAAACCCTGCATGTCTGGAACCCTGAGGTGACTTGTTTGATTCTGCTATCCATAGACCCAAAGAGAATTATTCCTTAGAATTTGTTCATTAGCTTTGGTCAGAAATGTGCATATAAAATTGAAATGCCTATTAAAAAATCTGATTAGGTATTTTAAAATTTCAACTTGAAATAACAACTGTGTATTTCCCTAGTTTATATATGAACTTCATGCTGACAGAATTTCTAGAAACATTGCTTTTGTCTGAATTGGATTGATAAATAAGTTTATTCAAATTTTGCATTGGGAATTCACAATTTTTATAAGTATATAATATTTGATAGCCTTGGATATCAGACAAAAAAAGAAATCTCCAGAATTGGATGGTGGTTTTCTTCTCAGCAATGGGATGACTTTTCTTATTATTTCATGGCACTATCACAATAACAACAACAAAAAAAAGGACAGCCCTTGAACACATTAATCAGCCAAATTTTTGGTTTGAATCATTTCAGTCAATTCATCTGTAAAGTTTTTTTTTATAGTTTATGGAATTCAAAAACCTGCTCTGTATACTTTCTCTTTTTTTTTCCATTTGCCACAATCCTCCTTTTAACTAAACACTATAATAAAAGCGTTTAAAACTTGTGACTGAAAGATATTTTAATATCATCAGACAGTAATAAGCCTGAATTCAAAAAGAACATAGACTCACTTTTCTTTTTTCCCTTTTCTTCCCTAGCCTTCTTCTGTTTTCTCCCCTTTCTTTTTTCTTTTCTTTTCTTTTCTTTTCTTTCCTTTTTTCTTTTCTTTTCTTTTGTTTTCTTTTCTTTTCCTTGTCCCTTTCTCTCCCTCCCTTTTTCCTTCCTTCTTTTTCCTATTACCTCTCTCCTCCCTTGTTTCCTCACCCCCCCTTTCTTCTTTTGCTTTTTTCCTGCTCACCCCCCCCCCCCTTAAAAAGTCCCAAACAAAGCAGTGTCAGCTTTGTCAGTGTGATGGTGGCTATACACAAGCATGCCCACTGCCTCATCAACATTGCTTGGGGAAGAGCCCATGTTCTTCATGATTTGTGTCTGCTACAAGATTCCAGTTACTGGAGGCCATAGCCTCTGGGGCAAAGAGGGACCTTCTGGGAGTTAGACCAATCCAGCCGTTCACTGAATGGCCTGAGCCCGGTGATGACCTCACAGTTTTGGAGAGAAGTGGGGAGGGACTGTGCTGTCAACAACAGGAAGTTGGTGAAAAATGAAAGATGCCCTAGGGGAGTGAAATGAAGAGCAGATGGCTTTAATTGTTAGCCTTACTGTGACCACTGACAAAAGAAATTCTGCTCTCTTGACATTTAAAAGATACCAGAAATACCAGTGACCACATTCCATAGCTTCTTGAAGGTTTCCATGTCAGGGAGTTCAAACTCCTCTCTATTTTCATTACTGAACAGTCCATAAAAACTGCAGGTGATAAGATCCCCAGTGGACTAACCTTCTACTCGTTCGATAAGTCACTGAAGTGCTTACAATGTGGAGGAGTGGGAAGTCATAGGTGAAGGGAGACACCTGTGCAGGGAAGTTCTGAGGCATTTATTTGCTGCTGCAAGGAAAAAAAAAGTCCTCAACTCAGGTGGAAAACGAGATCCATCTTTATAAAGCCTCTGGATCTTTTCATTCCCGTGACCGGTTGTAGAAATCTAGTTTAAATTTTTATTTGTCATATCATGAAATTGTCCTCCGTCCAAAAAAAAAATGTAAAAGATTTTTATGGAACATCTGAAGAAATGAGGTAAAAGAGAAAGGAATGCTAACTCAGATATATGCTGCCTTATTTCCACAGTCAATTCCTATGTAGTAATTAGAATGCCCAAGTATGGATGTGGACAAATACAGCCCCAGGGAGGGGGCATCCCAGGGAACAGAAAAATAAATTAAAAAGTCTTAATGCTGAGAGGCAGAGATGCTGCGTTATGTCAATATATGATTATTGGATAAAATATTCCTGATGCATTCTCAGTATTAACAAATCTCTTTCTTCCCTAGTGACATAGAATAAGAACATTTTGTCATTATCGAAATCTTACTTTAAAGACTGTCAAAATAAGAGTTAAACGTGAAAAGTATTTATGTTTTAGCCTGATGTTATGGCACTTCTAAGGCAACTACAACGCTCAGTTTTCTAGTTTCCATTGGGACTGGAGTATACATTTGCCAGCAACCCCAGTCCTCAGTAGGATAATACTATAGCATCATTTTTGCTCTGGCTTCCAGAAGGCCCCAGCAGCATTGAGATCCACTTACCACACCAAAAACTGGCTCAAAAATGTATGCATTCCTGGCCTACCTCTCTTCCCTATATCAATTCTTCATCCCCCCACTTATGTTTACTGACCTCACATCCTACTTGAGCTGGAGTCTTTGTGTTGGGTCTGAAAGAACCTGGATTCTGGAAGAACCTGGAATAAAATGCCTTCCCTAACCTACACACACATTCTATGCAGTGTGTTTTAACTGTGTTCCACATTCCCAGTGAGATCATTCTCATCACATTCTATTTTAATCTTTGGTTATTTGTTCTCATCTTTTATTGCGCTTCTTGAAATTAAAAGCTGTGATTTAACTCTTCATATTTGGATCCAAGGAAGGGCTGGCATATATATGGTGCCTATAAATGTTGAAAGAGTGAAAAGTTCTTTCACCTCTGTTGTCCTTCTGGGTCTACTCAGTTACAAGTCCTGGTGTTTCTTCTTTTATATTTTCTGTTCAAAGTTTCCACTTCCTTCACCACCACCCTGGCTCAGGTCCTTACGTTTTTTTTTTTTTTTTTTTTTTTTTTTTTTTTTTGCATAAACTATTGCAATAGTTCCTTACCTGCTTTATATTCCAAACTAAAGATGGCAATCCTTCTGAAAATAGCAATTTCGTTTTGTCTCTCCCCTTTTCAAAACATCCAGTAGTTCTCACTAGCATTTTGTCTTAGTCTAATGTTTTGGTAAAGTTCTCATCTATATTGTTTTCCTTCTATCTAGACAAAAGCCACACATTGGAGATTCAGTATATCACAGTGGCTAAAAACAAAGACCTGAGAGGCAGGCTATCTGTTCAATTTCTAGGCCTAATCCTGTGTTGAACTGAATGCTGGCAACCTAAAAGAGATCAGGACCAAATCCTTGGAACCCGTGAATGTTACCTTATATGCTGACTTTTTTATTTTTTGCAGAAATGGTTAAATTAAAGATTTTGAGATGAGGAGATTACATTGGATTGCCTGGATGAGTCCTAAATGCCATCACAAGTACAGTTACAGGAGAGATGCCGAGGGAGATTGCACACACACACACACACACACACACACACACACACAGTAGAGGGTGTTGTGAAAGTGGAGCAAGGAGAGAATTGGAGACACTGGTCTTGAAGACTGGAGTGATGTGCCCACAAGGCAAAGAGATTCTGCTCTAGAAACTCCAGAGGGAGCACAGGCCTACCAGCACTTCGGTATCAGCCCAATGATACTTATTTCAGACTTTTGGCCTCTAGAACTGTGAAGGAACAACCTTTTGTTATTTTAAGCCACCAAGTTTGTGATAATTTGTTCCGGTAGCTATAGGAAGTTACGGTATACCCCTTACTGGACGTGATCTTTGGCAACTTCTTTAAACTCTCCAAGCCTCGGCTTCCTCACCTATAAGAGTGTATCAGTCCTGAATGTCTTAATGCTTGCAAAGTTCTTAGCGGTATGCATGGCACATCTTGAACACTGAATAAATCTCATTTATAGTTTTAGAATGCTTTTAGTGTTTGTTTACTTTCTTTGTTTAAGGAAGATCAAAGACTTCTACACACACTTCAGCATTGTATAACATTTTTTAGTATTATATACACTGTGATTAAACTTCTATTTAACAAATATTTATTGAACATAATCTATTTGTTTTTGTTTTTTTTTAATATATGAAATTTATTGTCAAATTGGTTTCCATACAACACCCAGTGCTCATCCCAAAAGGTGCCCTCCTCAATACACATCACCCACCCTCCCCTCCCTCCCACCCCCCATCAACCCTCAGTTTGTTCTCAGTTTTTAACAGTCTCTTATGCTTTGGCTCTCTCGCACTCTAACCTCTTTTTTTTTTTTTCCTTCCCTTCCCCCATGGGTTTCTGTTAAGTTTCTCAGGATCCACATAAGAGTGAAAACATATGGTATCTGTCTTTCTCTGTATGGCTTATTTCACTTAGCATCACACTCTCCAGTTCCATCCACGTTGCTACAAAAGGCCATATTTCATTTTTTCTCATTGCCACGTAGTATTCCATTGTGTATATAAACCACAATTTTTTTATCCATTCATCAGTTGATGGACATTTAGGCTCTTTCCATAATTTGGCTATTGTTGAGAGTGCTGCTATAAACATTGGGGTACAAGTGCCCCTATGCATCAGTACTCCTGTATCCCTTGGGTAAATTCCTAGCAGTGCTACTGCTGGGTCATAGGGTAGGTCTATTTTTAATTTTTTGAGGAACCTCCATACTGTTTTCCAGAGCGGCTGCACCAATTTGCATTCCCACCAACAGTGCAAGAGGGTTCCCATTTCTCCACATCCTCTCCAGCATCTATAGTCTCCTGATTTTGAACATAATCTATTTGTAAGACTAGGTTCCAAGGATACACTGTAAAGTAAAATATGATGTATGAAATGAATGACTAGAATGCTATGACCATTTTAAGTTGGTTTAAAGTGAGAGAAAAAAACTTACAAACTATTTTTCTAATTTCAGAACTTGAAGACTTAACTAACATATGGTGTGTGTGCTTTGTATTTATATATATTAAAATGTACATGGTTTTAATATCAATATATCAATATATATGTAAAATATATTTTTTCTCCAAGTATCAGTGTATTGACCAAATTTGATATATATTTATCCTCAACCAAAACAAAACAAATATTGTACTTAGGTTTTTTTTTTTTATATTTAGAAATTCTATAGTATAGAGGGATAAAGATGATTAAGTACCTTTATCAACTACTCTGCACTTTCCTGGTCAGTTGTGTCTACCATTGAAGTTGAGTTTCAAGGTTTCACACTGGTCTGAGCTCAATGCATGGTATACTCCAGGTGATGCATTTGATAAATATTGAATGCATGGAGGCACCTGGGTGGCTTAGTTGGTTGAGTGTCCGACTTTTGATTTTGGCTCAGGTCATAATCCCAAGGTTGTGGGATCAAGCCCCACACACTGAGTGTGGAGCCTGCTTAAGATTCTCTCTCTCTCTCTCTCTCTCTCTCTCTTTCTCTCTCAAATAAAAAAAAAATTTAAATCATTAAAAAATATTGAATGTATGAAAAATGCTCTTATGTACCTCTAGGTGGGTGTGCTATAATTTCTCAGACCCTGGCCGAAGAATACCAGTGGCAGATGCAATTGTCCCAGGTGGATTTTAATAAAATTCTTGCTTTCCTATTTATTGCTTAGGGCCTTTGATGCAATGTGTATACTTTAAAAACAATAACTTTGAGGAAAGAAAAGTTGAGGGTCCCAGCTCTGACATAGGAACACTATGCCTTAGCATTCCTAAAGTTTAATGTTGGTGACTCTCAGGAAAGCAAATATTTCATGCAAGGGTAAGCCCTCTAATTGCGTTTGTGTTGAATGCCTGCCAGATCCGCGTGTAGAGGGTCCTATAGGCATATTTCTGATCTCACCCTGCCATCTGAGGCCTTTTCAAAAGTGCCTGTGGGTGGAAGGAAAGAGAAGGAAAGTCAAAAGCACAGGAAGAAAGGCAAGGGGGTAGAGGGAACGGAGGCAAGAGAAGGAACAAGTGAAACCCTCTTGGGAAGGAAAGCTGTGTTTCATTTTAGTTGCTTGGTTTGGAAAGAAGCCTTTAGAAGATTAAATAACATAAGAAAACATACTGCTGCCCTCTCTCTCATTTTCTCTGCATGTAAGTAGAATTATATTAGTTAAACCCAAAATGAAAACTCTTATGAAATTGTATTGTTTAACACCATAATTACTCATAATTTGTGCAGAAAAAAATAAACAGCCATAAAGTTTCACCTCTGGAAAATAAAGTGCTAATTTCTTTTAATCTGTTAGAAAAAAGTCATTTAAATTAGTTGTTCACTATAGTTTTTCTTACTTACTTTTTGTCAGTGCATTAGATTTAGATCAACAAAAATAAATTTTCATAAAAAAATGCAAGGACATTGCCCATGTGTCTTTTCCATTTCCATTACTATGAGTTTGTAACAGTATAAAATAAATACTGAGAAAATGCTTTATCCAAGGGACAGCTTTAAATGAGTTCCCAAGTCTTGCTTGGTAATTGGATTATGTGAATATGGACATCATTATTTACTAAGCTTCATTTTTCTGATTGCCAAACTGAGAAGAGAAATCATATCAATTCTATCAGGGTTTTGTGAGTATTAACTGTACATGACAGAATGCAGTCTCATAGTAAATGCGCAACAAATATTAGCATTATCCATATCATTGAATGGTTTCAATCTAACTAGTAACAAACCATCAAAAGTAAAGACAAACAGAAAATATTATAGATTTAGTTATCCATGAATTATTTACATATCTGATGGACAAGGAACAAGTTTTTGAGATGGATATTCTATTCACTAATTAAATCCACTAATTAAATAAATCCATTCCATATTTAGTGAGTAACTATTATATGTTGAGCATCATTGTGTTTATTGCAGGTCCGGTGAGAAAAAACACGAAAACATCTCCACTTGTATTGAGCGAGCATTTCAGTACTGGAATACAATGATCCAGGAAAAAAAAAAGAATGAACAATGTATTACC
The DNA here is from genome assembly GCF_018350175.1 of Felis catus. NCBI lineage: Eukaryota > Metazoa > Chordata > Mammalia > Carnivora > Felidae > Felis > Felis catus. Next base: position 100,266,887 of record NC_058371.1, on the reverse strand, counting down.
AGATGGTATGATAAGAGCAAAGAAGACAAAAATAGGGTAAAGAAACCACTGCAAGAATACTAGTTATTAGGGGCGCCTGGGTGGCGCAGGCGGTTAAGCGTCCGACTTCAGCCAGGTCACGATCTCGCGGTCTGTGAGTTTGAGCCCCGCGTCCGGCTCTGGGCTGATGGCTCAGAGCCTGGAGCCTGCTTCCGATTCTGTGTCTCCCTCTCTCTCTGCCCCTCCCCCGTTCATGCTCTCTCTCTCTGTCCCAAAAATAAATAAAAGTTGAAAAAAAAATTCAAAAAAAAAAAGAATACTAGTTATTATATGGGACAGCTAGATTTCATATAAAAAAAGACTAAATTAAAATATGATTTTCAACTAAAATATTTTTAGCATAAGTATGGCATATTGTGCTAAAATTTTTTTTATTTATGTGAAATTCAAATTCAACTGGTCATTATTTTATCTGGCACCCTAGAGAGAGGTGAGGATATGAAAATGAAACTTTATTTTTTCCCCAGCTTTAAGTATATCTGACAAATAGAATTGTAATACTTTGAAAGTGTATGATGCGATGATTTGATGCATGTATACCTTGTCAAATGCTATCCTACAATCAAGTTAATTAACATATAGTTAATTCCAATACCTTATATATTTTTTTGTTTGTTTTTGGCAAGCAGATATTTAAGTAGATATTTAAGATCTACTCTGAGCAAATTTCAAGTATATGATACGGTACCATTAACTATAGCCACAATAGATGCATTAGATCCTCAGAATTTATTCATCTTATAAGTACAAGTTTATAGATATTTTAATACAGGTCTGCCTTTTATCCTGTTTTAGTGTGGCAGTTGGGGGGTGCACTTGAGCCCTCATGATTATTCCTCTGATCACATATAAGTAAATCAATAACTGTTCCATGGTCACACAAATCCAATCCGATTTTTTCCCCTTAATAGCATAAAGTGTAAAGAAAATGTCTATTATTGTCAGGCAATGAGCATGGAGGCCATGTCTCCCTCTACTGAAAAGACAGCATGCCACTGAAAGAAACATCTACTAAAAGGTTAGCGTAAAGATTTCCACGAAGATTTCCTTTTTATTGTCTGCAATAACATCAGTTTATGGAAGTAGCTTATTTAGAAGCCACTGTTGGTCATAACACTTAAAGATCTAATCTTTGGTATGTTTGAGTCAGGTATTTCTATGGCTTAAGAATTATACTAACTTGCAGTGAAATAAATGTATATAGCATCAACCTGGGACAGAATTGTGAACTCTCATTCCACCCCCACAATGAGCTCAATTTGTTATTCCAGTGAATGCTGGAGTCCATATGCACCAAATGCCGGTGAAGCCTGGACAGGCGCAATCCACTGACACATGGAATAGGACCAGATTTGTGCGACCATCACCTGAGATCTATGCTTCTAAGTGTGGAGAAAAGGCCAGTTGACGAGGCTGGCAGGGAGGAACTGCAATCAAATTGGCACCAATGTAGTTTGGGAGTCTGAAGGTTTTTTTCCCCTCCTTCCTTACATTTTGAAGAGAAGTACTTCAATATGAATGTCTTTTCTTGAGAGAATTCAGACTGTTATGTATTGCTGGGTTTCTTCTAGGGCAAGGGAGGTGGGGAGAGAGAGAGACAGATAAAAAGAAGATAGGTAGGAAAACGAAGAGAAGAAAAGGGAGGGAAAGAAGGAATGAAAGAAGAGAAATAAAAAAATAGTGAAAACTGGGGCGTTTGAGTGACTCAGGCATTCAACTCTTGATCTCGATAATGATCACTGTGCTGACAGTGTGGAGTCTGTTTCAGATTCTCTCTCCCTTTCTTTCTCTGCCCCTCCCCCACATGCGTGTGGGCTCGCCTCCCCCCTGTCAAAAATACATAAATATTTTAAATAATAGTGGAAAGAAGGAAGGAATTTATTTATTATTGTTTATTAATAAATTACATATGTCCCCTATGTTAAATATTAAAAATGAGACTATTAATAATGTATATTAAATTATAATTTTCTCTCATAATAGGGGACAGGAGGACAAGGGAGGGCAAAATAAGAAGTCAAAAGTGGTATCTAGGGCCAGGTGAAGGGAATTTCCAGGCAAACTTTACTGCTTTATTTTGTTCAATATAAATAATTCCCTATAGGAATTCATGTATTTTCTTTTTACAACAACAGCTTCTAGAGACTACTTCTCTAAGTTACAGTCTTTTTTGTTTTTACTTTATTTTTTAACAGAAGTGGATTCTGATGGAGTTCCTTCTGAAAGGAGTACATTTAATATTTTTGCCAGTATCTAATATCTATCCCATTTATATTCATGTATTCAGATTTTTTGTAGATTATTAATCTTTCCTTCTCCCGCAATAGTCTTCTCACTGTTACTAAATTTCACCACCGTCCCCATTCATAATTGCCACCCTCCTCCTCATCCAGTCTTCCTCTCAAGCCTCCATCTGCCTCACGACACTGTGACAGGAAATAGGCGTTGGACCTCTTTGGCCGAGTGGATGACCTCACTGCCACTTCTCCCAAGATGGGCCTTTATAATATGTTTCTCAGGCTGACCTTTAGGAGACTGAATTGGCCATTTGTTACTGTTAACATATAGAGAACTTTCTTTCTCAGGCTAAAACCTAGGTTGATTTCAGAACTCTTTATAACATCACAACTTAGTGACAGGAGAGCCTGTTTTCCAGCAACCTCTGGCCTTTACTTATTTCTTTCACTCCCACCAATTTATCTTTGCAGTTCTAGGGAATGCTGCCAAGTCCCCTCTAGATGGGGGTAAGCACTGTAAATCCCTAATTCCCAAACTAATCTTATAGCAGGGGACATGTTCTGGGCAGCCTTCCCATTCTGCTAACACCACACGTACTTTTTTCTTCCTGAAGTGTGTTCTATATCCTGCATGCTTCCTTATCCAAAAGTTAATTATCAAATTTACTGCATATTAAAAAAAAAAAAAAACAACACCTGGAACACCTGAACCTGGGACAGAGCCCATTACTTTTATTATACAAACTGAAAAATCAGCTTGAATTTTTTATTTAGCCAGTGGAGTCTAAGTTTCCCTAAACTGGAGACCATTTGAAAGAGTTGGATTTAGTGTATTCAAAGACAATAGAGTCCCTGTACGTCACTCAGCAAATCTTCTGAACACATGCCAACCCTCAGTTATTCAGGAATAGATGACCCAGGATTTTCCCTTTTTAGAATTTTTTTTCTGTGTCTAGGTGTTTTACTTTTAACTCCTTGCTGTTTGTTACAGTCTCCATCAAAAAAAAAAAAAAAAAAAAAGAGGGGCGCCTGGGTGGCTCAGCCGGTTGAGCATCCAACTTCGGCTCAGGTCACGATCTCAGGGTCCGTGAGTTTGAGCCCCGCATCGGGCTCTGGGCTGATGGCTCAGAGCCTGGAGCCTGCTTCCAGTTCTCTGTCTCCCTCTCTCTCTGCCCCTCCCCTGTTCATGCTCTGTCTCTCTCTGTCTCAAAAATAAATAAAAAATGTTAAAAAAAATTAAAAAAAAAAGAGAAAAGTAAGGTAATATTAAAATCCCAATGTGTTGCCATGTGATCCATCAGCCAGTATTTGTAGAAAAAAAGAATCAATTTTTATATAATTTGAACAAGAAGTATAAGCAACTGATAATAAAGTTTAAAAGACTGGGAAGCTTTAATGGGCTCTGAAAAAGTATAGTCTTATCACTATATATATATATATATATATACACACACACACACATATATATATACATATATATCATTTTTATGCAAAAATTTTCTTTTAAGTCTTTGAATATACTTTATTTAAAATAATTTGTACAATTCAGAAAGCATTGATCAAATTTAGCTGATTACACAAAAACGTTTTTAAATATTGCAATTATTGTCACAGTGAATATTATCTGGCATCATACAACAGGAATTTTTATTTTTTTTAATTGCCAGGTTTATATTTTAGAAATTTTAAGTGGTATTTTACAGATAACATGAGGCATACTACAATAACTTGGAAAGACATGATAATCTGAGAATTAAACTTTAATAGATTAGAACAGAGCTATGTAAAGTCATTTAAAAAAGAAGAAGGGGTACCTGGGTGGCTCAGTTGGTTAAGCCTCGACTTCGGCTCAGGTCATGATCTCGCGGTTCGTGGTTTCGAGCCCCACATCGGGTTCTGTGCTGACAGCTCGGAGCCTGGAAGCGGCTTCAGATTCTGTCTTCCTCTCTCTCTCTGCCCCTCCCTCTGTCTCTCTCTCTCTCTCTCTCTCAAAAATAAATAAATATTAAAGGAGGAGGAAGAGGGGGAAGTGGGGGAGGAGGAAGAAGACGGAAAGGAGGAGAAGGAGAATGGTTTCTAGGATAGAGGGGCTACAACCTGTCCTCCCTAAAAAGAGCCTATGTCAACCAGAATAAGCTTGGTGAGCCATAGAAGATTGTACAGTGATGACACTCATTATAGGATAGAATCAAGGAATCACTCCGCCATCTTCTGTTACTTCTGACCACACAGTGATCAAACAACTTTTGGAAAGCGAAGCTTGATGGTGATATTTCTCATCATATGTGAATGAATCAGTCTTCTGGTTTTGTATGTAATTCTCTGTTTCAAATGTTCATTGAGTACTAAATATTGGGCAGTGACAGGTCTTTCAGTTGAAGTTCAGCCAGTGGCTATTGTAATGCAAATGATGCAGATCAGCCTGGGGAAGAAGACTGCACTCTATGGGGAAAAAAGTAAAGGAGTTAAAGCTTTCTAAGTATAAGCTGGGTACCTACTCATAGACTTTTTGCTTGACAGGCTGACCAAGCTCATTCTGGTTGACATCCTTTCTTTTTAGAGATGACAGGTTACTGTCTAGCCTCTCTATGATGAGTGTCATCACTGTGCAATGAATACTAGATGGCTCCTTTATGACAGCATGGCCAGTCTATCCAAACTGGTCCACAGGCGTTATTCTTTTTGGATGATCACAGCCATCTCTGTCTCTATGGCTCTATGGCTGTCTTTCAAATCTTCTATGGCTGTTCATATTCACACACATATATGCATTTATTTCTACATAGTGAATGAAAGTCTAGGAATATTATGTGTGATATATAGAATATATAGAATTTAATAGCAATAATATACAAATAGCTTTAAGAAAATATTAAGAATAGGGGCGACTGGTTGGTTCAGTTGGTTAAGTGTTCGACTCTTGACTTTGGCTGTGGCATGATCTCATGGTTTGTGAGACTGGGCCCATCATCGGGCTCTGCTCTGACAGCATGGAATCTGTTTGGTATTCTCTCTCTCTCTCTCTCTCTCTCTCTCTCTGTGCCTCTCCCATTCTCATGCTTCTCTCTCTTTCAAAGAAATAAAATAAAATTAAAAAAAAGTAAATATTAAGAACAAAAGTAAACAACTCAATGGAATAAAATGTTATAGAACTTGAATACGTAGTTTTCCAAACAAGTAACTACAGTCACTAACAGTTTGAAAATGTTCCAATCTGACTAAAAATCAAAGAATTGCAATTAAATTAAACAATTAAATATCATATTTTACCCATCCAATTAGAAAAAATTAATACCCGGTGATAGCAAAGTGTGATGAAATTGCACGTTTATCATTCAACTATCAAAGTGAATAATGCAGTTCTAGTTTATAGACATACAAAAATATGGAATGAAACAAAAATAGGTAATAAAACAGTCTGTAAAATATAGATGCTTTATCATAAGTTTTCTATCAGGCTTTGTATCTGTCTAGCCATGTGTCTATAACAGATGGATACATGCAAATGTCTAGATCAGAAATAGAAGTACAGATTGATAGGTTTTTTTCCTCAAATTTACTTATATTTGCTTCTTAGAAAAGGGATTTTCAGGTATTTTTTATTTCCTCTTTGAACTTGTCTTTGCCATATAAATTTTTACATAATCATATTTTTAAACTATGATTTAAAAATGTAAATTAAAGGTAAACATACAATAATACATGAGTGGAGGGTGAGAAACGTGCTTATTGCAGAGAAACTGATTCTGTTCTTCACTTTTTGTGAGTCTGAGATTCTTTCTACATGTCATTAGTGTGAAAAGAATGTTCTCCTTTTCCCCAAGGTATGGTTTTACATTTGCTATTTTTACAGCATATAAATGTTTTCTTTTGTGAATCTCTGTCTCCAGGAGGAAGTTTCAAATCACCCTCTTTAGAGGTGGATACTAGGTAAGCTTGAGTCAGTGAAAATTACCTTTAAATGCTTAGAAAACTTTAACTTCTATTTTAAATAAATAAAATGACATACGTTGGGATTGGAACAGGTGTTTTTAGAAAAAATTGAAATATGGCATTTTCTGAATTATTTGTTGACAATAAAAGTAAATATAATGTCTAGCCATGAATTATGAATGCAGTTTAATTTTGGTAGAATGAGTTACGGGTCTACAGACAGTTGTTTGAAGAGAGAATTAAAATTAGCCAAATGGACCTAATAGAATTAAGTCCCACACTGCTTTCCCCAACGTGAATCAGTTTTTTATGTGTCAGGTCAACAACCTTGCAATGAGAGTTGAATATATCTTTTATTCTTCTCATTTTCAGTAAGTATTGACCAAAAACTTAAGCCACTGGAAACTCTCCCTATTGGCAGAACTTCTGTTAAGCATCCTGGTTGCATTATTTAATCCCCACATGCTCTGAAGACTTTTTCAGTGCCTATGTTTTCTTCAGTCAGCACTCCAGACAAGCAGGTGCTAGCCTTTTGCATATTCCATTGGGAATGGGCTAGACAGAGCCAACCAGTGGAAGAGCTCTACTGGGAGATTCATCTGGCCAGCAGCTGTGGAATGGCAATCTGCCGTAATGTGCACTTTCTTTCAGCGTGGTCCTGAAGGGTGTGGTAAGTGGCCACTTTCCCAGATGGTTTGCATTCTGTGATGACACCATAGCTGCATGACACCTCTGCTCTAAAGATGGGACATTGGCCTTTGGAGAAATATCATTCCCAGAACTTTGAACAGACTAAACTACTTTATTGCATGGAATGTTTTTCTTATCTCTAGTTAAGCAAGAATAAAAGAGGCCTGACTGTACTTTCTAAAGTAGCACTCACTTAAACATCACTCTCAGAAAAAAAAAAACTGATTTCAAATTATATAATTTCAAATGTAGCTTTGGCTTGTGTAAGTGTGATGGAGGAGGTGAGGAGAAAAAAAGGAAGCAGGGTAGGAAACAGATAAAGAGAAGATAATGTATTGAAAAGAAAAAAGTTAAGAATTATATTTTGTCATAATGTCATACTGAATGTCTAACATGTTCCCTTTTTTGCTATTTCCTAATCATTCTATGGCATCCTTAAAATGTGTTAAGGATTCAAAGTCAGGACATTGATGGTGGAAACATTTTTTTGGGGCTTCTGTAATCCTATGCTTATGCTCATTGTTTTTTCAGATTTTTTTAAATGTTTATTTATTCATTTTGAAAGAGAGAGAGAGAGACAGAGACAGAGAGACAGAGAGAAAGAGAGAGGGAGAGAGAGAGAGAGAGAGAATGGGGGAGTGGGGAAGGGAAGAAAGAATCCCAAGCAGGCTTTTTACTGTGGGTGTGGAGCCTGATGAGGGGCTTGATCCCACGAAATGTGAGATCATGACCTGAGCCAAAATCAAGAGTTGATGCTCAACTAACTGAGCCACCTGGGTGCTCCCAGCTTTTTCAGATTATTGACCATGATTCCTCATCAGCAGTGCCCCAGAGTTGTCTCTGCTATTGGCTGGAATTCTCTCCTCCATATCAGAACTGGGCAATTGCTATATAGGAAAACTTCTCATCAAGTTGATATAAATATTATACTCAAGGTCTAGTTTATATGATATAGACTACCCAGTCCTCAAATACCTTTACTTATTCAATGAAATTTTTTGAATGCCTAATCGTGTCAGATGGGGGACATTTGTGGGGATATAATGATGATGCACATAGTAAGGTTATGCCCTGTTATCTTGTTACCATCTCATAAAATCTTTTTTTTTAATTCCTGTACATTCTGACTAGATTATGTGTATTTTATATTATTTTATGGTAATTTATATAAAATATGTAACTTTTTTGTCCCAACCTAGTTTTTAATATCTCCGTAATGCCTAACATCTTATTAGACACACAGGAAATATTTGGCAAAAATATATTAAACAGAGAAAAATTCTTAATTAGGTACCATCATTGCAGATAGGTTTTTAGGAAAAGTTTAAACAAGGAAAAGAAGATAAAAACAATTGTCATATCATATTTGTCTAGTGTTGAGCCAAAATCTCTTTTAGCAATATTTTGGGTATTATCTTAAAAATGAACACATATAAAGATTTATGTCAGTGCAAGTCAGACATAGGTAACCAGTAAATTTGTCTGATAACCTGTTTCTCATTCATTCCATTAATAGAAATTGGCCAAGGACTTACCTTGGGGAGTTATGTCACTTATTCTAAAATTACGCCTGTGTGTTTTTATGGTACCAAACATTTGGATTAAAAAGTGAGAAACTGCATAGTTCTCTTGATTAAAAAGTTGGGTAATTGGTACCCTCAGGTCATGGACTAGACTTTTTTTTCCTTCAGATGATGGGCCTCAGGCTGGAGCAAACCTAGGGACTATAGGAGCTTATAGGGAGATACCTTGGGACTATAGGGATATACCTTGGGACTAGTAGGAATTGGAGGGACTTCCATGAAAACACATTCTTGGAGTGGTTCTTCTTAAACTCTCACAAGAGGAAAGAAGACCTATTTTTGGTTAGAAAACAGCGCATGAATGTATCATCTAGTTTCTTACTATATATCCCTTCAGGCAATAGAACAGAGCGAAACTTCACCTGGGTCACTTTAATAAGACTTCTTAGCTATATATTTTGTTTCTAAACATTCTGCTTTTTTGTAAAGCATGCTTTAAAATTTTTATGCAATGGAAATTTCACTGTGATAGTATGCTTGCCAAATTTCTAGAAAGGAACATATACATAAAACTCTTTATGGCTGCCAAATTCTTCTGCAGAACTAGGAAAAAATACAGTATTACAAATAAAACATCTGCTTTATTATGACAATAATGGTCTATATTTACATGGCTATACCTTACTTACACTAGGTAATACGCATTCTCACATACTTGCTATTGACTGTTATTTTGATTTCTAAAGCAATTTCAGAGCCTCAAATAAAAGAGTCCCCCTCCCCCCCACACCTAAACTGTGCACTACCCAGGATGTGAGAAGGTGTCCTTTGGAAATTTATTGGGTGTTATGTGAACTAATTTTTCTTCTAACCAAATCTTTCTACATGGTCCATCAACAGGATTCAATATGATTGCTCTTTCATTGGGTGTTTTTGTTTTTGTTTTGTTTTGTTTGAGTTTGGTTTGATAGATCTTTTGGCGGAAAACTACTTGGCAATGAAATTGTCAAAGACTTAGAAGGAAGGAAAAAAAAAAGAAAGTAAAAAGAAAGAGAAGGCAGGGGCCTGTTTAATTTTCAAATTTAATAATAGTCTAGATAATTGAGAGTTGGCAGATATAATGTTTCCAGTCAAGCCTTGCCATCTAGAGAAAACTATTTCATATCTGCACCATATACAAACCACAGACAAACACTGTCCAGGGATGCTGCATGGAATTCATCTGTTTCCAGGATTTCAAAAGTACATAAATCCATAGTGTTTTGAATGGCTATGTTTGTACTAAATTTTCCCTTCCCCCTTTTCTTTTTCTGGAGGAAAGTCAGTCAACCTTATCCTTATCTTTTACTGCCACTCGTGGCTAGAGTATGAGTCAAAACAAAATACACACTTAAGTAATTATCCGTGATCTCAGAATGTATTTATTTTAAGCTCCAAAGAAGAAAACATTAAAAATTAGAACAAAGATAAAGTTAGAAGTAGAAAATAGAAACACTTCATGATGAATAATAAATGGCGTTTTGCTCACTGGAGATGCTTTAAATTACAACCCTTCTATTAATAATTGTTAATAATCACAGTTAACTGAGTAAATATTACTCTCATAACACTTATTTAGCAAAAAAAAAATTATATATTGAGCACTGTGCACAATGAGTTTGTGTTATTCTTACACAGACTTTAAACATGATAAGCACAACAGTTACACCTAAGTTCAAGCTTGTTTAAAGGAAAAAGTCAATTTTGTAAATTGCTTTGCACAGTTGCCACTTATAATAAAGAGCTCAATATTGTTAGTTTAAAATATGTTATAAAAGCAATAGTATTGATTACTTCATGCTTGTACAATAAAATTATACTTTCAAATAGACTAAAGTTGCTTACTATGATGAGATTGTACGTACTCTGCATGTTATTGTTCTTTTTGGTGTCTTATATGTTGCATGTTTTATATCGCTGAATAAAACAGAAAAATGGCTTTTAATAAAAATTATAGACTTAAAAACATAAAAGAAATTAAAGTGTTATAGTATGAACATTAAATTATAACAATAATCAAATTGAGACATATGCCTATTCATAATATTATAAGGTACAATGTATATTTAGTTAAATGTCCAACGCATGCATTTTTTTTCATGTTTACAATATATGAATTTTGTTTGCTTCATTACAACAAAAACCTGGTGATATTTCATCAAATGGAAAAATACATTGAAAATGTTTCAAGGTGCAGTTATTCTGTGTCTTTCTGTTGTTCTTTTTTAAACATTTTTATTTTTTAGTATTTATCATTGAGAGAGAGACAGAGACAGAGACAGAGGGTGAGTGGGGGAGGGACAAAGGGAGAGGGACACATAGAATCCAAAGCAGGCTCCAGGCTCTGAGCTGTCAGCACAGAGCCCAACTCGGGGCTTGAACCTACAAACAATGAGATCATGAAGTTGGTCGCTTAACCTGCGGAGCCACCCAGGAGCACTGACTGTTTTGTTTTTTTTTTAGAAGAGAGATACTTTGATTCAAAGTCTGGTTGCCTTATCAACTATCTTTGGTTAATAATTAAGTACTCTAATTTTATTTTCTCAATCACTTAAAAGAGAAATATTTAAGGTAAGCCTTTTTTTCTTTAGTTCTGTCTATTCTGAATTTTGAGGGCCGTATTAACCGTTCTCCGCGAAGAGGATTAACTGGTCACGGTTTCTTCTTGGGTGTTTCCGTATTATCAGCTTTAGTAAGGACTTATTATTTTTGGTTTACTAAACCTGCAAATGTTTATCTGAGTTTTCCCTTTCATCTGTGCTCCTGTTTGGCATATTGGATATTATTTTTTATTCCTCCAGTGTAGCATTTACTTACAGACCCTTCAAATTTTTGTTGTGCTATTTTTACAGTGGAAGAATGTAATTTCTTTGTCAAAGAAGAATGTGAGAGCTTCTCTCATTGGCACTGAGAGAAACCACTGGTGTCAGAATCTGATCGGCAGTGGCAGAAGCTATCCTACAATTCTACAGGACACTTACTCCATTGCTGTTCAACATTTCAGTGTATCTGTCCCTTCCAATGGCGTTGTGCTACAAGTGGCTTTTCAAGTAAGTGTCACGGATGCCACAGTGGCTTACCATACAACAGCATGGGAAGCTGTGGGCGTAATGCCAAGCGTAGGCTTTTAGTTAATGCCCCCCCATGATTAATTACAATGCTTAGAGATCATTATCTAACATTTGGTACCTAACATTTGGTACACAGCACAGAGATCAGTACCTAACATTTGGTGCACAGCAATTCGTTCAAAATGTATGAGATTAATTGTATTGCTATCAATAACTGAAAGACTGCATAAAAACATGATAAGAATGTCAGCACCTTAAAGCTGTACTGTTCTCAATTTTGATGAGTTGATTGGTGTACCTTTAGACTTCATTCAACATTATTTAACTTAACATTTAACAGTTTAATAATTTGGAAGAGGACTTTTTTGTTTAATGCTTATTTATTTTTGAGAGAGAGAGAGGACAGGGGAGGGGCATAGAGAGAGGGGAACAGAGGATCTGAAGAGGGCTCTGTGCTAACAGTACAGAGCCAGATGTGGGGCTGGAACACATGAACTGTGGGATCAGACCTGAGCCAAAGTCATAAGCTTAACCAACTAAGCCACCTAGGTGCCCCTGAAAGAGGACTTTTAATAGAATTATCTGTTGTGTTAAAGTGGATAGTGCTATAATCTAGTGATTACATATGAATGTATATAAGCCATAGAACAGTTAAAGCATGTGGAATTTAGATTTCATATGGAAAAAAAAAGTTAGGGGCGCCTGGGTGGCGCAGTCGGTTAAGCGTCCGACTTCAGCCAGGTCACGATCTCGTGGTCTGTGAGTTCGAGTGCCGCGTCGGGCTCTGGGCTGATGGCTCAGAGCCTGGAGCCTGCTTCCGATTCTGTGTCTCCCTCTCTCTCTGCCCCTCCCCCGTTCATGCTCTGTCTCTCTCTGTCCCAAAAATAAATAAAAGTTGAAAAAAAAAATTAAAAAAAAAAAGTTACACTAAGCATTCAGGGGGAAAGAAGATGTGAACAATTGTGAAATCTTACAAAAAGGTTTGAACAAAATCACTTTTTATTTACCTTACTTTGTGTGCTATGCTAAAGTAAATGATATGAATGAATATTAGTTTGTGGACTATTTGGATTCTGATAAGACCATGCTAAAATGTCTACAGTATTGTGAATACGTTATTTTAAAAGGAGCAACCAGTTGATGGGACAATCCAGGAAAAGTGTGAACAATTAAGGCAATTTGAAGGCACTGAAGTATGAAACAAAATTCAAGCAAACAAGTTTCTTCAGGCAATCAAATACGAATTGTCAGGCCTCACAAAAAACAGATCACATTTTCCAGCAAAGAAACCAGGACCAAAATAGCAACAACACTTAGTACATCCTGTACAATTAAGCACATTTGCAAACTAACATTGAAACCGCTGACAAAAAGTGTCTTACTGCGTCTGTGTCTATATCCAGCTTGTTTCCTGAAGAATGACTAGGGGAAGAAATAATTGATAAACTAAATATCTAATATATAAACATATCATTTAAAATGTTTCTGCTTCCTGATTTATCAGCAAGGGTCTCAAGGAGGGGAGGGAAAGGCTAAGCTCCCATTGTTTACAGTGGATTTAAAATTACACAGTAAGAGGAAACAAAGGATATTCTTGGAATACTCTGTTAAAAAAGTTTTCAATGAGAATTCCAGAGTGGCCATGATGTTAAACAGATGTATTATTTCCCAGACTTAAAGAAGGAACAACAATCATTGTACATATACACAGAATACTTTGTCTTAATATTTATTGTTTTCCCCATAGGAAATAGAGATAAAACCCTGTGGTAACTGTGTCTCAAACTGTGTTTGAGATGATAGAGTGAGTGGTCAGCAGTTTATTAAACTTTAGATCTTGCATTCTGATTGAATTTTTCAGTTCAATGTTTGTTTTTTTTTAATGTCATTTTGGGGATAAATTTGGAAATTACAATTTCTCTCTTTTTAAATGTTTATTTATTTATTTTTGAGAGAGAAAGAGAGAAAGGAGAGAGAGAGCGTGCAGGGGAGGGACAGAGAGGGAGAGAGAGAATCCCAAGCAGGCTCTGCACTGTCAGCACAGAGCCTGATGCTGGGCTTCAACCCATGAACTGTAAGATCATGACTTGAGCCAAAATCAAGAGCCACTTAGCTGATTGAGCCACTGAGACACCCCTGGAAATTATAATTTCTAATAAATTTTTCATTATGATGAAAGCAAATTTTCCTTCAAAACACATTTATTTCTCATGGAGATGGACTTTCTTGGTTTCAACATCATCTCTGAATCAGCTAATCTATAGAGCAACCTACAGCATCATAATTTCAAAATGGAGTAAATATAGGAGAACACATATCACTTCAAGATTCTGGTTTTAATTATTTTGGAGACATACGCAGAAGTGGGATTTCTGGATCATATGGTAATTCTTCTTTTAATTTGTTAAGGAATTTGCATACTGTTTTCTTTAGAGGCTACACCATTTTACAACAATGATGGAAATGTATACTAGCCTGATTTTCCCCAAGCTGTTTGTTTTAAAGAATTGTCACAGTGGCCCATTCTTTACTCTGAGATTTACTAAGCACGTAGGATAAGCATACAAGAGCTTTGTTTTGGTGACTTAGCAAATTCCTTTTTCCCTATGTGGCCAGTTTTTTGAGAATTTTCATGTAGTCTGTTACTTCTATGATGTTTGAACAGAGGAATAGCATTGCTGTTGGGAAGGGTGGCCTGGAGCAGAGGACTTTTCCTTCTAGACCTTTGCGATGTATTCTTTCCTAAATGTCTTGTTGCCCATTTACTCTTTATTTACTCTTTATTTTATTTACTCTTTATTTTATTGAATAAAGATTTACTCTTTATTTTATTGAAAACTCAAAAATCACTGCCAAAACCTTGCCAATTTTATCAGGGGGTGAGTTTTCTCCTTCTATTTACCATTTTCCTTCTCTCCCACTATGACGTCTACCTTCCATGATGAACTGCCATTCAGTATTACGTCCGGCAACCTGTGGAAGCCCATCCAGTTTAACCGAACTGTCTACAATGCATGCCTACTGATTTTGTTTACTGTCATTTATCACTAGAGAGGTTTTCCTAAAAGAATTTTTGAATTACGTGTGTGTGTGTGTGTGTGTGTGTGTGTGTGTTCGTTTATTCCTTTTAACAACTTTAGACACAAAAGAGCTGTCGGTGTTTAGTGTTGAAATTGCCAAATAAAATAAGAAAAATCAAATGAAGACGATTACCTTAAAACGTTAAGCAGAGCCTCAGACTTACAGAAAATGTAGTTTGGCAAGGAAGGTGACTTAGGTCACCCTCTGCATGTCTAAACTCAGTTTTGAAACACAACCCAAAATTTCACTCAACGCAGCAACATCACTGGAAGAGATGGTTTAGAAGAACAAATTATTGCCTTTAGTAAGGGCTACAAATTATTTTTTAACACATTTGTTTTAAAGGATTCAGTCACAGTGTAATCCATTTCTCTTCAGAGAAACACACAGTGGCCTTCTCAATGTACTTCTCTTTTTGTTGATTTTGTCATTTATGATCCATATGCTTGGAATAATCACCAAGTATTGCTAGGTGATTAAGTTCCACAGTCAGAAATAAGAATTGCTATTGAAAAATTTCTGATTATACTGGGGTTAAAGTTATCCCCAATGTATATTATATGCAATATAATGCACTATAGCATATAATATACATTGGGGATAAATAGACACATAGGGGTGGTCCTACAATTGCTCACTTTGTAAAACTCAAATCGTTCTGACAATGAAGCCAAATAATACTACAGGAGGCATTAGTCACAAGCCTATATGGTCAATGGTTAAGGAAACAAAAGTAGGGGAGCCTGGGTGACTCAGTCGGTTAAGCAGCTGACTTTTGATTTTGGTTCAGGTCATGATCTCACTGTTTGTGAGTTTGAGCCCCATGTTGGGCTCTGTGCTGACAGCATGGAGCCTGGAACCTGCTTCAGATTCTGTGTCTTCCTCTCTCTCTGCCCCTCCCCTTCTCACGCTCTCTGTCTCCCTCTCTGCCCCTCCCCTGCTCATTCTCTCTCTCTCTCTCTCTCTCTCTCTCTCTCTCTCTCTCTCAAAATAAATAAATAAACATTAAAAAAAAGATATTAAGGTTTCACTTGTCAGTTATTCAACTCCTCATTTTGCTTCCACATTAGCTCTGAAGACCTCCAAGGATGCTGTGCAGTGAACGGAGTATGCCAGATCAGATGCTGTGCTCCTGTCCTATTTGTGTTGGAGACTGCCTTCTACTTTTCATCACTTTCAGTTCTTTATGTTAACCTAGAAGAATAACTGTCCATGTGGCATTCCCTAGTTGGAATAGGCTTTGTTTGGTTTCTATGAAAAAAAAAATCCAAATTCTCATCAGAACGTTTCTTCCCTTAATATACTTCTTGAAGTCTACATCCTGTATATAGCTAGACAGCAACATTGGCATTTATTATTAATCTAACCATCACCAGATTCTCAAATCTTGACCAGGTATGTTTAACAGGACTGTCTTGATCTTGGTTCTGCTCAGAGATCTCATTTCTCTTATTCTCTGGTATCTACCAATCCTCTTTTTGTCTCAGGAATCCCTTGCTGAATCACTCAGAGCTGTTTGCTTCCTTGTATAAATGCCAACAAACGCTATTAGAAATTTCCAGTCTCTCCATCAGTAGTTGCTCAGCTTTCAATCTTGCAGATACAGAGATGAAAACAGTCACACTTTGATTCATATTGCTATTTCCTCCTGACCCACTGAACGCAGCCCGCAGGTTGAGTTGAGGCAGTTCCTCTCAGAATGCATACTCTCCAAGGTTGTCCAATTCAGGTACCAAGGGATGAATCCTTTCCCGATGACAGAAGCCAGAGGAAGGAGAAGAGAAAATCCTTAGCTTGTGATTTCAAAAAGTTTAAAAAAGTAAACATCTTACTCAGAAAACCTCATTTTGTGATGACTTCTTCAGCCACACCATCTAATTTCACACTCAACTTGTGGGGTCTGAAATCTTGCTCTCTGACACGGGGCCCACAATAATACGTGTCAACGGTAGCATTGAATACAGGCCTAGGCAGCTAATAATCCTTTATATTACTTAGAGCCAAATTAGTTTCGCAAATTAATTTGCAAATTTTAGATTTTACTTGTCATATTGGGACAAAAAAGTCCTTCAACTGAACACATAACAAAGGAAAAACTAAAGCTTTTCTTCTATATTTTAATAATAACTGAATATCCAAGCAACTTCTCTATTAGAGTTAGAATTGGCTTCTCCTTATTCATTCATTAAATAAATACAAGCTATTGAATGCATTTTATACGATGTCATGCTGGATTTTAGGGATACAAACTAGCAGAACAAGGTCTTTTTCTTCAGAGACCTAACTGGTGGGGAAGAAAGACTTAAAAAGCAACAGCTATTATTTATAAATATTATAATAGAGCTTTTTAATTCTTACCCAGGGATGTACAACAAAAACATATGGGAGTTTCTTTTAACTTTTTTTTTTAAGTTTAGCAAATCATTTAATTTTCATTTTATTTTTCTTAATTTACAGCCAAATTAGTTAGCATATAGTGCAACAATGATTTCAGGAGTAGATTCCTTAATTCCCCTTACCCATTTAGCCCATCCCCCCTCCCACAACCCCTCCAGTAACCCTCTCTTTGTTCTCCACATTTATGAGTCTCATTTGTTTTGTCCCCCTCCTTGTTTTTATATTATTTTTGTTTCCCTTCCCTTATGTTTATCTGTTCTGTCTCTTAAAGTCCTCATAGGAGTGAAGTCATATGATTTTTGTCTTTTTCTGACTGACTAATTTCACGTAGCAAAATACCCTCCAGTTCCATCCATGTAGATGCAAATGGCAAGATTTCTTTCTTTTTGATTGCAAGGTAATACTCCATTTTATATATATACCACATCTTCTTTATCCATTCATCCATCGATGGACATTTGGGCTCTTTCCATACTTTGGCTATTGTTGATAGTGTTGCTATAAACATGGGAGTGCATGTGTCCCTTCAAAACAGCACACTTTATCCCTTGGATAAATGCCTAGTAGTGCAATATGCTAGGTCATACGGTAGTTCTATTTTTAGTTTTTTGAGGAACCTCCATACTGTTTTCCAGAGTGGCTGCACCGGCTTGCGTTCCCACCAACAATGCAAAAGAGGTCCTCTTTCTCTGCATGCTTGCCAACATCTGTTGTTGCCTGAGTTGTTAATGTTAGCCATTCTGACAGGTGTGAGGTGGTATCTCACTGTGGTTTTGATTTGTATTTCCCTGATGATGAATGATGTGGAGCATTTTTTCATGTGTCAGTTGGCCATCTGGAGGTCTTCTTTGGAGAAGTGTCAATTCATGTCTTTTGCCCATTTCTTCACTGGATTATTTGGTTTTGGGATGTTGAGTTTGATAAGTTCTTTATAGATTTTGGATACTAACCCTTTATCCGATACATCATTTTCAAATATCTTCTCCCCTTCTGTCGGTTGCCCTTTAATTTTGCTGATTGTTTCCTTCACTGTGCAGAAGCTTTTATTCTGATGAGGTCCCAGTAGTTCATTTTTGCTTTTGTTTCCCTTGCCTCTGGAGATGTGCTGAGTAAGAAGCTGCTGCGACCAAGATAAAAGAGGTTTTTGCCTGCTTTCTCCTCTAGGATTTTGATGGCTTCTTGTCTTACATTGAGGTCTTTCATCCATTTTGAGTTTATTTTTGTGTATGGTGGAAGAAAGTGGTCCAGGTTCATTCTTCTGCTTGTTGCTGTCCAGTTTTCCCAGCACCACTTGCTGAAGAGACTGCCCTTATTCCATTGCATATTCTTTTCTGCTTTGTCAAAGATCAGCTGGCCATACGTTTGTGGGTCCACTTCTGGGTTCTGTATTGTGTTCCATTGACCTGAGTGTCTGTTCTTGTGCCAGTACCATACTGTCTTGGTTATTACAGCTTTGTAGTATAGCTTGAAGTCTGGGATTGTGATGCCTCGTGCTTTGGTTTTCTTTTTCAAGATTGCTTTGGCTATTCGGGGTCTTTTCTGGTTCCATAGAAATTTTATGATTAGTTGTTTCTGGCTCTGTGAAGAATGCTGGTGTTATTTTGATAGGGATTGCATTGAATATGTAGATTACTTTGGGTGGTATCAATATTTTAACAATATTTGTTCTTCCTATCCAGGAGCATGGAAACTTTTTCCATTTTTTTGTGTCTTCAATTTCTTTTATCGGCTTTCTATAGTTTTCAGTGTATAGATTTTTCACCTCTTTGGTTAGATTTATTCCTAGGCATTTTATGGTTTTTGGTGCAATTGTAAATGGGATCGATTCCTTGATTTCTCTTTTTGTTGCTTCATTGTTGGTGTATAGGAATGCAACAGATTTCTGTGCATTGATTTTATATCCTGCAACTTTGCTGAATTCATGAATCAGTTCTAGCAGTTTTGAGTGAAATATTTTGAGTTTTCCATATAGAGTATCATGTCATCTGTGAAGAGTGAAAGTTTGACCTCCTCCTGGCCGATTTGGATGCCTTTTATTTCTTTGTGTTGTCTGATTGTGGAGGCTAAGACTTCCAATACTATGTTTAATAACAGTGGTGAGAGTGATATCCATGTCTTGTTCTTGACCTTAGGGGGAGAGCTCTCAGTTTTTTCCCATTGAGGATGATATTAGCATTGGGTCATTCATATATGGCTTTTATGATCTCGAGGTATTATCTTTCTATCCCTACTTTCTTGAGGGCTTTTATCAAGAAAGGATGCTGTATTTTGTCAAATGCTTTCTCTGCATCTATTGAAAAGATCATATGGCTCTTGTCCTTTCTTTTATTGATGTGATGAATCATGTTAATTGTTTGAGGATATTGAACCAGTCCTGCATCCCAGGTATAAATCCCACTTGGTAGTGGTGAATAATTTTTTTAATGTATTGTTGGATTCGGTTGGCTGATATCTTGTTGAGGATTTTTGCATCCATGATCATCAGGGAGATTGGTCTATAGTTCTGCTTTGTAGTGGGGTCTCTGTCTGGTTTTGGAATCAAGGTAATGCTGGCTTTATAGAAAGAGTTTGGAAGTTTTCCTTCCATTTTTATTTTTTGGAACACCTTGAAGAGAATAGGTGTTCACTCTTCCTTAAATGTTTGGTAGAATTCCCCTGGAAAGCCATCTGGACCTGGACTCTTGTTTTTTGGCAGATTTTTTATTACTAATTTGATTTCCTTACTGGTTATGGGTCTGTTCAAATTTTCTATTTCTTCCTGTTTCAGTTTTGGTTTCCAGATTGCCCATTTTATTGGCATACAATTGCTCATAAGATTCTCTTACTATTGTTTTTATCTCTGCTGTGTTGATTGTGATCTCTCCTCTTTCATTCTTGATTTTATTTATTTCGGTCCTTTCCTTTTTCTTTTTGATCCAACTGGCTAGTGGTTTATCAATTTTATTAATTCTTTCAAAGAACCAGCTTCTGGTTTTATTGATCTGTTCTACTATTTTTTGTTTTTGTTTTTTGGTTTCGATAACATTAATTTCTGCCCTAATCTTTATTATTTCCTATATTCTGCTGGTTTGGGGTTTTATTTGCTGCTCTTTTTCCAGCTCTTTAAGGCATAAGGTTAGGTTGTGTATCTGAGATCTTTCTTCCTTCTTTAGGAAGGCCTGAATTGCTCTGTACTTCCCTCTTATGACTGCCTTTGCTGCATCCCAGAGGTTTTAGGTTGTGGTGTTATCATTTTCATTGGCTTCCATATACTTTTTAATTTCCTCTTTAACTCCTTGGTTGGCGCATTCATTCTTTAGTAGGATGTTCTTTAGTCTCCAAGTATTTGTTACCTTTCCAAATTTTTTCTTGTGGTTGATTTTGAGTTTCATAGCATTGTGGTCTGAAAATATGAATGGTATGATCTCGATCTTTTTGTACTTGCTGAGGGGCTGCTTTGTGTCCCACTATGTTGTCTATTCTGGAGAATGTTCCATGTGCACTGGAGAAGAATGTATATTCTGCTGCTTCAGGATAAAATGTTCTGAATGTATCTGTGAAGTCCATCTGGTCCAGTGTGTCATTCAAAGCCATTGTTTCCTTGTTGATTTTTTGATTAGATGATTTGTCCATTGCTGTAAGTGGGGTGTTGAAGTCTCCTATTATTATGGTATTACTATTGATGAGTTTCTTGATGTTTGTGATTAATTGATTTATATATTTGGGTGCTCTCACATTTGGCACATAAATGTTTATAATTGTTAGGTCTTCTTGGTCTATAGACCCCTTGATTATGATACAATGCCCTTCTGCATCTCTTGATACAGTCTTTATTTTAAATCTAGATTGTCTGATATAAGTATGTCTACTCAGCTTTCCTTTGTTGACTATTAGCATGATAGATGGTTCTCCATCCCCTCACTTTCAATCTGAAGGTGTCTTTCAGTCTAAAGTGGGTCTCTTGTAAACAGCATACAGATGGATCTTGTTTTCTTATCCATTCTGTTACCCTATGTCTTTTTATTGCAGAATTGGTCCCATTGACATTTAGAGTGAGTAGTGAAAGATATGAATTTATTGCCATTATGATGCTTGTACAGTTGGAGTTTCTGGTGGTGTTCTCTGGTCCTTTCTAATCTTTGTTGCTTTGTTGCATATATATATATATATATATATATATATATATATATATATATTTTTTTTTTTTTCCATCTTTTCTCCCCTCAGAGGGTCCCCTTTAAAATTTCTTGCAGGGCTGGTTTAGTGGTCACAAACTCCTTTAAGTTTTGTGTGTCTGGGAAACTTTTTATCTCTCCTTCTATTTTGAATGACAGCCTTGCTGGATAAAAAATTCTTGGCTGTATATTTTTCTGATTCAACACACTGAATATATCCCACCACTCCTTTCTTGCCTGCCAAGTTTCGATGGATAGGTCTGCTGAAAACCTGATCTGTCTTCCTTTGTAGGTTAGGGACTTTTTTTTCCCCTTGCTGCTTTCATGATTCTGCCCTTGCCTATTTTGTGAATTTGACTATGATATGCCTTGTTGATGGTCGGTTTTTGTTTAATCTAATGGGACTCCTCTGCTTCCTGGATTTTGGTGTCTGTCTTTCTCCAGGTTAGGAAAGTTTTCCACTATGATTTTCTCACATAGTCCTTCTACCCTTATTTTTCTCTCTTCCTTTTCTGGAACTCCTATGATTCTGATATTATTCCTTTTTAATGAGTTACTGATTTCTCTAATTCCTAAATCCTGCTTTTTACCTTAATCTCCCTCTATTTTTCTGCTTCCATAAATTTGTCCTCTACATCACTGATTCTCTGTTCTGCCTCATCCATCCTTGCTTCCTCAGCATGCATTCGAGGTTGCAGCTCAGTTATAGCATCTTTTATTTCATCCTTACTAGTTTTTTTTTTTTTATTTCTGCAGAAAGGGATTCTAATCTATTCTCGACTCTAGCTAGTATTCTTATTATCGTGATTCTAAAGTCTGGCTCAGACATCTTGCTTGTATCTGTGTTGGTTAAGTCCCTGGCTGTCGTTTCTTCTTGCTGTTTCTTTTGGAGTGAATTCCTTCATTTCATCATTTTGAAGGGAGAAAAGGAATAATAATATAGAAAAAATTAAAATTAAAAAAATAAAATTAAAAAATATTAAAATTAAAAACTTAAAAACAAACACACACACACAAGATGGAATAAATGATGGTAGATCCTAGGTGTGTTTTGGTCTGGGTGTTGAAAGTGGCTTGATAGATTAGAGAAAAAAGTGGAAAAGAAAAAAAACAAACAAAAACCAAAAAAAAAGCAAAAACAAAAACAAAAAAAGGAAATCGTTTGAAAATTTGAAAAAATGAATACACTGAAGTAGACTAAAATGAAATGATGGAAGTAAAATAGAATTTGAAAAAAATTATACAAAGGTAAAAAATATAGTAGAAAAAAATTAAAGAAAAATATTTTTAATAAAAATTGAAAATAAAAAATGAATTTTTACTCTTTCTGTTTTCAAGAAAAAGAAAGGAAACAAAAAAGAGAAAAAAGAAAAAGAAAGAAAGAAAATTGAATAGAATGGACTGGCTAAAAGACTGAAATACGACTAAAATTACTTTGTTTTCCCCTAGAAGTCAAACTATGAAGCACTTTATAGTCCATAAACTAAGCAGGCAGTGAAACTTGTGTTCTTAAAGAGTGAGGTTGGCTCATTGGGTGGGACTTAGTGTAACGGCTCCGTTCTCCACTAGATGGCGCTGCTAGCCTACTGGGGTGGATTGTTGTGGCTCTTGTAGGTGCACATGCACATGAGTGGGAGCGGTGAAAATGGCATCACCCAGCTACCCAGTCTTTAATATGGGAACTGTATTCTCCCTAATCAGCAATCACACACCCGTCCTTCCTCTTTGGCTTCTGTCTACTCCCTGCTTCCACACTGTCCGTGACCAAGCCCCAGGCAGCACCTCCCTCCCAAGTTTTGTCTCAGGTGCAGCTGCATTCCCTGGCCTCCCACTCTTGAGGGACTGTGGCTTAGACCCACTCTGCGCCTCTGTGGAAGGTCTCACGGAGCAATGGTCAGGTGCCAGCCACACCCAGGAATGCTTGTGGGACTGTGCTGCAGAGACTGCAGCTGGGTGCCAGCCCGGCCCAGAAAAAGTTTGTGAGACAGTGTAGCATCAGTTCCTCAGGGGTCATGGAAAATCACAACACACATTTGACACCAGGCTTCACCCCCAATGACCTTGTTCCAGCAACAGTGAATGTGGCCATACTCTGGGGTCTGCTGGGCCCAGGTGGCTTCACAGCCTCTACCAAATGTATATCCAGCAGTGGAACCGCTTCTCCCCGTGTGGCCTGAGAAACTCCCGGACCCTGCTGTGCTCCTGGGGATTCACCCTTCCCATCAGAGCACTGTCAGGTATCGAGCTGTGGAGTTTCAGACTCTGTGCTCCCCCTGTTTACAGTCTTTAATGGAATTTAAACCCTCTCCTTTCTCCTTTCTTCTTTCTCCTTTCTCCCTTTTTAGCTCAGTCCCTGCAGCTGTTTCCAATTTTCCAATTTCTCTAGCTGCTTTTAGGGAGCAGTGCTTTTCCCCTATCACCCCCCTCCCCCATCTCCATCCTCTCACTGCCCTCAAAAGCAGCTCCCTGCCCTCCACAGCTTCTCTCTCCCCAAGTTCACCTTTCCATGCTAAATACCTGCTGAATTCTATGGTTCAGGTTGTGCAGATTGTTGGATTAATCCTCCAATCAGTTTTCTAGGTGTGAAGGATGGTTTAGTGTTGGTCTGGCTGTATTTCATGGACATGAGACACACAGAAAACTTCCATGCTGTTCTGCCATCTTGGCTCCTCCTAAAGTTTTGTTTGTTTGTTTTTTGAACATACATGTTTGACAGTGTCCTTCAGGTATATGAGTTTTAAAAAGTTTTAATTTAATTCTGATATGCATGACTGTTAGAGTCATATACAGATGATACTAGCATTCAGCAGTGGGAATGATTAACTCAGGATGAGAGGCAACTTTTGTTTGGTCTAGGGCACTCTTAATCTGGATCTTGCACATTATGTGGGAATTCACTATGTAGGGAAAAAGGAAAAAGACTTGAAGTCATAAAAACAGTAGATTAAAAGGTGTATTGGAGTGTCTATGAGTAGAAGAAAGATTATCATGTTTAAGGATAGCAAGTCACAGAAATGACTTCTAGAAACTCATGGTAAGGAAAAGCCTAGACCTGTGTTGACCAATCACAAAATAAAATGCCCTCAGAGGTCAACATAGCAATAAGAATTTGACTCAAAGCTAACAACTGTGTCTGTGTAACAGAAAATTTTATTTTCTAGCAAGGAAGAAACCAGTGTATATGATTATGAGCAAGGATGACAGTGTACAAACTATTTCTACCCTTTAAAAAAATTTTGTTTCAAAACATTTGTTCTCTAGGGAATATCCTCTTGAAGGCATGTCTTAGATGAAACTCTGCCTTCTCTTGATTAGCATTCTTTCTAGTTTTGAATAAATCAGAAATCAGGTAGAAATAGGTATGTTAAGTCTAGTCTATAAGGTAGCTATATTTATGTGCCACACATTTTACTAAACATTTTTAAAACATTGCTTTATTTAAACCTCACTACTGTATGGTTTATTAACCCCATTTTACTGATGAGAAAGTCAAAGACTTTGATTAGTTGAATAGGTTGTCTAAGATAACTTGGTATTCAAACCCACACAGACTCAAAACCCTCACAGTCTGGCTTCTAATGATTCTGCTATACAACCTTCTTTTATTATTTGGAAACACTTTTTTTTTTTTATAAATACTCAACTTATAAGGAGGAGAAAACACTTAATTCCAGAGAACAAAGTAAAGTGTACCGTATGTAGGACAGAGAAAAAGCTGCCAAAGAATGTCTTCACCTACACGCATATATTTCTTTCAAGTGTTATCTTGAGAATGTAAAGGAGAATTGGTAACTTCCATGACTCATTCAACTTTTTTTTCCTGCAAATTAAAGTTTAAGATGGAAAGTTATACAGAGGAATACCAGGAAGAAATTCTGAAATGGAGCTTAAGAGGAGGGGTAAGATAGCTGTTAAGTGTTTACTCCTCCTTTTTCCCAGCTTGGGAAATTGGACTGATGTCCTCTTTCCTCCAATTTACTGAGTCAGACCATTTTCTTTCATGGATACATAAATCCTCCAGTTCTACATTGCCTCAAACATCAGCTGTATTATGCTCATCTTTTTGGGATCTATGATTTATTGATCCCTTGTCAGTCTTCCCATTCCCTGAGGGATTTGACACGATTTTTTTCTTTTTTTTTTTTTCTTTCTTTTTTTTTTTTTTCAACGTTTATTTTTGGGACAGAGAGAGACAGAGCATGAATGGGGGAGGGGCAGAGAGAGAGGGAGACACAGAATCGGAAACAGGCTCCAGGCTCTGAGCCATCAGCCCAGAGCCTGACGCGGGGCTCGAACTCCTGGACCGCGAGATCGTGACCTGGCTGAAGTCGGATGCTTAACTGACTGCACCACCCAGGCGCCCCGAGAAAATTGATGATTTTAGAAAAGGCAATGGAAAGGGAACATTTGGGAGACTTTTACAGTAATCTTTGTGAGAAGTTTTGGGAGTCTGAAATGAAAGAGCATAAATGAAGAGAAATGGTCAATAAATGTTGACTAAAATAAATTACCTTACAGTCAGTAAGTACTAGATCTTAAGTTGATGTGGAATGAATTCCTTTCACACTGAGATAAATTTAGTGAGTACCTGAAAATCATATATGTGGGAATATGACCAGGAAAATATGTTAAGTATATATTTTAAGTATATATATATATATACACTTTTAATATACATAAATATACATATTTTAAGTATATATATATATATACACTTTTCAGGTATATATATATATATATATATACACACACACACATATATACATATATATGTGTATAGATATATATATATACACTTATATACATATATATATGGTTGAAATTTATCAAAAATAAAATGAAATATGTCAAACTGATTATTTTGGAGGCTTTACATTTGATTGTTACATAAAGAAATTTGAAAAGCAAGCAAGCAAGTAAAATAAAAAGAGCAAAACCAACAACAAAAAAACGGATTAACTGTCTGTACTCTGCAAAAAGAAAAAAGAAAGATCGTTTCTACTGAATGAATCAGTTGAAGTTAAGTTTAAATCTGTTGGCTTAATTTTTAAAAATGAGTTTATATAGTATTTTTAATTATCTCAGTGTTAACTAAACTAGTTGTTCACTAGGAAACATTTTCATTTATTTAACAAGATATGGAAAATTAATCAGTCAACTTTGCTATATTTTAATTTTGTACACACAACTCATATGTGCTACTAGGCAAAGTGTTTCAGAGGGCTTTTTGACCATATACATTATCATATTTTATTTGCAGTTTTACATTTTATTTACATTAAATTTTTGTTGTTGTTATTTGTTTAGGTTATTTGGCAGGAAAATATATTTTTTAATGTTTACTTGTTTTTGAGAGAGAAAGAGAGACAGAGAAAGGGGGACAGAGGATCTGAAGCAGGCTCTGTGCTGAACGTGGGATCATGACCTGAACCAAAGTCAGATGCTTAACCGAATGAGCCACCCAGGGGCCCCAAAAAAGATTTTTTTTTAAAAAAACATTTTGACATATAATGTTATTATCATTTTTTAGATTAAGATATTGTAAACATAATAATAATTTATATTAAATAGCTGCAATATAAATTTTCTTATTCTTAAATATTCTATGATATGAACAGGGACAATACTTCTCAGTTTACAATGGTGAAAATCAGACTGCTTGAGTGATTTATGGAACTGTCAGGATGCTTATTCTAGATCTTTAGATCACAGGTATATATAGCATATTAGTTTCCTATGATTGCTGTAACAAATTACTACAACCAGAGTAGCTTAAACCTGAGCAGAATAAGCGCAAATTTATTCTCTTATGGTCTGGAAGTCAGAAGTCCTAAATGGGTTTCAGTGAGCTGAGGTCAAGGTGTCAGAGGAGTCAGGCTACCTCCAGAGGCTCTGGGAGAAAAGCCATTTACTTGCTTTTTCCAGCTTCTCCAGGACTCTGTATTCCTTGGATTGTGGCCTCTTCTTCGATCTTCAAAGCCAGTGGCATAGGTTTCCTTTCTCTGACTCAGCTGACCTTGGCTTCCAACATATAGCCTTCTCTTCTGTCTGCAGTCAAATTGCCCTCTGTCCTCTTCTTACAAGAATAGTTAAAATTACAAAATACAAGGGAAGAATACTTAATTCAGAAAGCCTCCCCATTAGGGACACCTGGGTGGCTCAGTCGGTTAAGCATCCGACTTCAGCTCAGGTCATGATCTAGCAGTTTGTGGGTTCGAGCCCTGCCTCTGGCTCTGTGCTGACAGCTCAAAGCCTGGAGCCTGCTTCGGATTCTGTGTCTCCTTCTCTCTCTGTTCCTCCCCTACTCACACTTTGTCTCTCTCTCTCTCAAAAATAAAGATTAAAAAAAAATTAAAAAAAAAAAAAGAAAGCCTCCCCATTTCAAGATCCTTAACTCAATCATCTGCAAAGTGTCATTAACCAATATAAACTAACATTTACAGTTTCCAGGGATCAAGATCTGGTTATCTTGATGGGCCATTATTAAGCCTACAACATATAGTAATACCACCATATGGGTATTAATTTTTTCCCCTGGATATTTCACTACCAGCTTTCTCAGTGCTAGAGGCAGAGTAAGAGCTGAGTTCTGTTTCAATTCCTGTTGTTTTTGTTTGATTGCACTGTCTAGATCCCTTGCAGTCTATGTATTTTTGGAGTTGTGGCCCTGGAGAGAAGAAGCAGGCAATAAAGTTGCATTAGGAAAATGGTTCTCCAGCAGGAGTCTTTTCTGTGTTGTTATTCTGACTTCTCTATATCTTTCCCCTACCAATATGTACAACATGGTGGGCTCATTTCTCTCAGCTAAGCAGACGAGGTAGAAAAATGGCAACTATGGTAGCTGGATTATATGTCCCCTAATGGTGAACAAAGAGGATTCTCTTCTCTCTTTTCCTAAGAAGACATGTTCTCCTCTCTTTTATGGCTTTAACTAAGAGAATGGAGCTCTGTAAGGCACAGAGAATCAATATTTATGGTGGAGACGCCTGGAGGGAGGATGCTCTGATCATCCTATTATCCGTGCCAATGTTTGTGATCTTTGAAAAATCTAAGGCACTTTGCTCAGGAGGCATATTTTTAACCCTGGTGGCCTAAACCACAAATTCCAACTACTTAATTATATTCCGCCTAGAGTGTCCTTCCATGTGTTCCAGAACTCATGGTGGTTTTCATTTCCTATCCTAAGCTGCTCGGTTGTTGTGCTATTGTTATTATTTAACATTCCTGAGAGCAGACAGATGCACTGTTTGAAACAAAAATATATATTTCCTATTGAATGAGCTAATAATCTAAAATCTGGTTGCCATATTCCGTCTCCAAAGTTGAATAAAAGAAATGCATTAAAGGAAACATAATAAAAGGAAACAGTGAAAGAAAATACAAGACAAGGCATCAGTCCTGGTTAAAACCCAAACCAGCTGATGTGGAGAATAGACCACTTTGTGACTTTGGGTCTGGCTAATGTTCTCATCTGAGCAAAAACAATAAGACACTTGTGCTAGCGTTGTAAATGGACAGGGTTATTATTTTTCTAATAAAATGACTTAAATTTGCTTGAAGGGAGGATCACAGGACGATTGGAAATTTTCTCACAGTGACAGCATTCCATTTAAAATAACTATTGTACATTATAGACTCAGCAGAGGAGCAGTATAACAGTGATTGATTATTACACGCTTCTAGCCCTTCTCTTCTATTTCAGTGGAAGGGCTCCTTTTAAGACAAATCCCTTTAATTGTGCTTTGATACCCTACCTCTGCCTTGGGCAATTTAATCTACCAGTTGGCTCTCTCTCTCTGGTCTGACTTTGCCTCCTCCTATCTACCCGCCTTTTACTCTTGGTATATAAACATGCAAATGCCTTTCATGCAGAATGGTAGTAATATCTTTAAAAGAGTGGACTATTCTTTTCTCTTTTGCATTTCCCGAGTAGAACTTTCCCCTGATTTTGCTGGAGTCATCTGTTTGCCTTGGGGAGAACTGGAATTGTGAAAGCTGGGCTGCATTGAGTCAGAGGCAGTTGTGTGCAGCTTTTGAAATCCGGAATAAAATATTTGACTTGACTGCAAGACCAAAGATTTGAAAGCCAGGTTTGGTTGGAAGAAAAAAAAAATTTTCTTTTAAGCCCTCTAGCTTCCACTAATGTATCGAGTATTTGGCTGGTCACTGTGGATCATAGCTCCCATTTACCAAGGTAAAGAAATCAGAATATATCATGAAGAGAGTCTGCCATAAAGACAAGTGGGGAAGCCTTCCCATCCCTACTGCTAAGTCAGAGGTGGGTGAAATGTATGATGAAACCCATATATATATCCTGATTGTTCTTTTTAGGCTATGGTTTCAAGTGTGACACATGTTACTAAGTCCGAAGAAAAGCCAAAAGTGGAGCAAAATGGATATCACAAAGTTCCTGTTTAGAACCTTGGGAGGAAGCACTCATGCAGATTCCTTCCAAATCAAACACCATCCCAGGGTCCTTCCATCGGAAATCAATAAGGAGCTGGGCAGGAGTCTTGCACGTTGGCCCAAATCCATGAAGAATATGTTTTGTTCCAGCCCAAATACCATCTTGGAAAGGGATAAGGGAATGTGAAGAATAGTTCTGATATCAAACTGTACCTTTAATTGGTTCTTTAGCCACAAGATTGTTTCATATAAAAAGAAACTATTTAAAACCACATAAAGGTGAAGTGCATTTTTCTAGCAAGTTTAAGTAAATTTTTGCCTCCAGGAACCAGAGGGGTGAAGTAGTAGATATTTATCAGAAATCTTTAAGTGCCAAATATTTGGGAAACACCCTTCTTGTGTTTGGACTTTGCTTGAGTATGCTTTTCCCAAGGAGAAGCCAGGATTTATTCCCTCACTTGTCCTTGTTACTGATGTGCAAAATCTTACAAGATGTGCTCGGATAAGACATTGATTCAAAAGGGAACAAACTACCACAACCAGAAACAACAAAAGTATCTGGCTTCTGACATCAGGCCCTGCTTTTATTAGCATGAGCTGAGTCTCCAACAAAGTCAGTGCTAATTGCATTATCATCATCAATGCTTAGTAAAAATGGCAGTGTTTTCACTGGAGTAACCCCCTTTTGTAGCTGGTTATTATTGTTGGGTGCATGGTTTACATGCTCTACCTCAGAGATTCTAGGAGCTACCTAGCATAGCATCATTTATTAAATTCATTTTCTGCTCAAACTCGTCTCTGATCACGAGGAACCATAACCAATAAGAGTTAAATTTATTCAGTGTTTACTATGGGCTATACACTAATTTAAGCACTTTGCATGTTTTATTTACCTCATGTAATTCCTCTCAGTAATATTATTATTAATAAAATGGATACTATTTTCTACATTTTATAGATAAGACAACTTAGGGGGAGGGAGATGCCCAAGGTTGGTTAACGAGTAAGTGGTATATCTAGGATTCAAACTCAGAATATCTAGTTTCATAGCCCATATTTTTACCACTATGCTTTAGACTCTCTCTCTCTATGTATATTATATATATTACATTTGTATAATGTATATTATATATTTTTATTTTAACTTATATATATATTTTATATTATAAATATTTATATGTATCTGTCTCTTTCTCTTTCCCTCCCCCCACACCCTTTTTTCTGGCATATTTATATACAGCATGAATAAATCACTAACTATGCACATATCTTGGGAAATCTGCCACCTATGTCATTTCTGCTTCTAAACACTGCTCTATTTGCTATCTTTGTCATTACCAGGTGTGTTGACACAAGGATTACTCTTGCTTTTCCTCCCTCATCTCCTATTTTCTGCTCCTCAATCCACTGAAATACAGTTCCCCCTCCTATTGCTTCCTGAAACTGCTCTTGTCAAGGGCACCAAGGCAGTTACCAATCATCTCTTTTTTTTATCTTTCTCCTTACTCTAGGTCTCCGTAGCATTTGGTACGCGATTGTTTACTTCTTTTTCAATTCTCTGACCACTCAATTTCTGTGATACTTTTGTGGCCTGGTTTTTATTCTAGAGCTTAGGCCAATGTTTCTCAGTGCACTTCATGGGCTCTATCTGCTCTGACACACTTTAAATATAATTTTAAATTTTCAATCTTATTTCATTTTTTTCTGGATGAACTTATATTCTACGTATAGAAACACTGATGAATCTCTAATGTACACGTTAGCAAATATATTTATCCTAAGATCTGTAATTACATATTATATTGTCTTCTGGAAATCTCCTCTAGCATGTTCCAAAGACACCTTAAGTTCAAACTTACTATTCCCCAACTAAACTCATCTTCTTTATCCTCCCCACATTTCTCCTTCCTCTCCATTCTCTTTATCAGATGAGAGAACAACCATCAAGTCTATCAAAAAGCCCACAAGTCATCTACTCCTTTTTAATCTTCAGACCAGGATCTCTAATTAGCCCTGGTGTACTGGGCTCACTGTCTTCTTAATAGCTCACATCCCTCCCATCCTTATCCTCTCTCCCAGCCCTGTTTTTATCTTTTTGTCTTACTGCACGGCCTCTTAAATCCATCTGATGGGATTTCCTTTTTGTACTTTCCACCTCCAGCAGAATAAGCTTTAAAAAGCAGAAAGGTAATTTTTTTAACTTCTCATTTAACATCTTTCAGTTGCTCCCCATTACTCAGGATACAGTCTGAGCTTCTAAGCCAGTACTTATTTGATCTGGCCTGTGCTTATCCAGAACTTTATTATCACACAACTCTCTGTCTACATACCACATTCCATCTAACTGATTTATTTGCAGTTCCCCCAATACACATGCTCTCTCATGCACCTGTTTGCATTTGCTATTAAATTCATCTGACACAGTTGGCTTACTCCCACTCATCCATCAAAACTCTGTTCAGCTTTTACACCTCACATGTCTTCCTGTGTGCTCCTCTTAATGATAACAGTGTTAACCCTGCGATGTTTGACTCATTAGACTAAACTTTCAGGAAGCGTTCACTATGTCTTTTGTCTCAGAATATTGAGGCCTTCCTTAAAGACTGGATTCTTGTAGAACTAAATATTATTTTGTTAAATTAAATAGGAACAAAATTATACATATTTATTTTAAAGTTGAGTAAGCTAAGGCTCAAAGAGTTTAAATGATTTGTCCAATGTCATTTACTGCTAGTAATTGACAAAGGTGTAACTCGTTGTTTAACTTACATTCTTAAAACATAACAAAAAGCTTGTAGTACAGAAGAGACTCAATATGTATTTGTTGAATGAATGAGTAAACATGAAAGGAAAAGGAAAAATTCTTATTTTCTATAACAAAGATATTCAAAAGAAGTGAATTTCAAAACAGTGCAGAGGAGGGAAACTAAAATATATCACTCTTGTATTAAAAATGTTCTATGTGGTAATCTTTGAAACAAATATTTTCAGTGTGGTTTCTTGATTCTGTAGGGACCCAAATTATATCTGTAACTTTTATTCTCTAACTATGCAATGCACGTAGTTGGTTACATTGAATATTATCAAATTAAAATTGGGGATAGTAATAAATTTCACGTGAAAGAGCAAGTAAACATCGCTAGGATTTTTTTAGTAATATTTTGAATGCCTAAAATAGTTTCTAATAGGAGTGTCCTTCCAAATTAGTAAAACAATGCAAATTAATGCACATGGGAGACAGAATTTAAAGACTGCACAGAGGATCTCCAGCCTCCTGTGTTAAACCCTATATAATCCTCTCCCCTTAAGTGTGGGCGGGATCTGTTTGCTTACAGTCAATAGGATATGGAAAAAGTGATGGATGTCACTCTCTTGATTGCACTATGTTTATGTTGCATAAGACTTACTTTTAACACACTAGAGTGGATTTCCTTTGCTGTTGGCTTTGAAGAAAAAGAATACCACATTGTGAGAGGGTCACGTGACAGGGGATCATGGTGACTTCTGGGAGCTGACAGCAACCCCAGTTGATAACCACCAAGAAACCATGGAACTCAGTTCTACAACCACAGGGATTTGAATACGAGCTGGGATAGGCCCTGATCTTCAAAAAGGAACATAGCCCAGCCACCACACCTTGACTTTTTTAATCTTTGTGAGAGGTCCCAGTTAAGGTATGTCTGAACTCCTGACCCAAGATAACTATGAGATAATAAATGTGCTGTTTTAGGTGGCTAAGTTTGTGGTAATTTGTTACATATCAGTTTAAAACTAATCGACTCCAGGTTACTCCTCAACATATATCATATAACAAAATTTGCTACATCACCTTCAAATTTTCAAGAACAAATAAATGTGTTAATGAAAAGCAAAGTTTCAAAGCACTGAGGGAAACGAAAAAGTAATGATGCCTTAATTAAATAGTTCAGGTTTCAAAACATGGCAGACAAGCTGTTATGAGAAAAGTACATGATAAATAAATTGAGAATGAACAGTAATGTCACGCACCCATTTTATGGAAATAGAAGAGAAAGGGAAACCCAATCATGTGCTTCTCTTAGGTTTAAATCAATATTTATCTACCACTTTCTGTTCCAAAGTATTCTGTGGCTATTATTATTTTGCAAACTATGGCAGTTCAATCTGTTGTATTTAGGAAAGCAAAACTATGTCACAAATACATAAAAATTATACAAAATAAGTAGTATTCAGTGAAAACGATGCAAATTGCAAGAAGTTCTAAGGTTATTTCTCAGTAAATATTAGCAATCTGCTTCTCTGAAATAATTGTGCCTCATAAGCTGGACTTTCCCAAACTCATTCCCTTCCTTCACAGGGTATAAAAACATGTGATTTGGTCACTATCAAAAATAACTCTCTAAGTATTTTCATCTTACATTTTAAGAATATAGAAGATAAAGTTTAAAGAAAATAAACTTTTAAACAACCAAACATTTAGTAGTTTTAATTCCTGGTCTCCAAAACTAATGTGGAGCAAAATTACAAATGACCTATACATATTTTAGACAGTTATATTTATTTAAAAATACAGTAAGTGAAGGAAACTTAATTTGGAAATCTGATAGCTAGCATCTGCCAGGTTTTTTACAACCTGGACGGGAGACCCAGACATTGTTAATAGGCTTTGGACTTTGAGTGTTCTATTTATTTAAAAAAAAAAAAAAGTGAAGAATTTAAATGCTTAAAATTTGCTATTTTAAAATACGTGATACTCAGACACTGACTTTTATGGCCTCCTAGCCACCTCATTTTTAATTTAAAATATTAAAATTAAGAATCTAAGAAATAATTAAATGATACTCTCAACATTTCCTTCCAACCATGTGAAAAACATAATAGTTTTATGTTATTGCAACTTGTCCTATTTTCTTACGTCTTAGCATAGGCTCTCTTATTTTCAAATTTTCAAATTTTCTGAGTTTTAATGGCATTATCATTGTGTATTTGTGATAGGATGGCTAGCCTTAGGTAGCTCATAGAAATTGTTATTGGTTTCTTGCTTCATAACGTCCTGGGTACAATATGTACCAACAATTTTTTTTTTCTCTATGTTCCTTCCTGCAGCTGATCTGATATTAAAGTGCTGGCTCTAATAAGTTTCCACTTCAGTCTAAAATAGATAATTTAAGAAATCCAGAAAGTAGAGGCTGCCAAAGCTCACTGTTGCCTAAAATCAGACTGCTATTTTACTCCGTCCATTGTGAGAAAGCCCAGACTTCCAGAGCCTACCCCACCTCTTCCTCACAGTAAATGGCTCTGTCTGTGATCCAGTAACTTTACTGAGGAAGTGCTCTGTGTTAAAGGCTATCATCCAATTTCACTTCTTGTTTTATTGTTTGTTTCTTTGTTTAAATGTTATTTCTTTTACATCTGGATGGTGCAGCTTTCATGTGGTATTAAAACTATGTGTCCAAAAATGTGTCCCAGATGAACATCCTGTTTGCCTTTTGATTTAAATTTCTGTTTAGTAAACCTTTGTGGTTTGGATATAGTGAGGAGTATTTTCAGCAGAACTCCCTAACCACTTCCTCAAAAATAATAACTCCCTATCCGTCTCTCCCTTTCTCACCTCTCCTTTGCTAAATTAAAATTGTCCATCAGACACAGTCTTCGAGACATTTAAGAACGCTACCTCCTTTCTCACAACGATACAATCTATGTCTTTAGCGTGTTGTTCTGGAAGCTCTTTCCACAAAAAGGCTGGTCTGCATGCCATGCCATTAACAAATATGAAAATGCTTCCATCAGGCCCTGGTAGAAAAATAACCAATTTTTGAATTATGAGATACTTGCTTTGGAGAAACATAAATAACTCCTTTTTCAAAAATAGTTTAGCAACTGTATTTTTTTGGTCAAAACCAGAAAAAAAATACGGTTAAAATATTTTTAAGGTCTTCCCTTCAAATTGGCCATAGAAATCCAATCACTGATGAATAGACTTACTTGACATATTACATAAAATTATTTTTTAAAATAACTATTGTTTAAGCCAATTTTTTTGAAGCAAAGAAATTTGGTTGTTCTTGGCATTTCTTAATTTGCTTACTTGGGGGTATGTTCTCCCCAAATCCACACATATAATTTCCATTGCCTTTAAAAGGGGTTATGAACACACATCTGAAGGAGAATTGACCACTTGGTTTTTGATGTTCTAAAGCCAACTAAAGCATGAACCTCTTGCTTCCTTTCTGATCCCAGCCCTTTTCAATGAGAACAATGCTTATGCAAGATTTCCTAGGGGGATTTTGCGGCTTGAGGTTTTAATAATCTAGGCTAAAATTCAAATAGGAACCACAGCTGCTTGGATAAGACTCTTAGACCTCTTTATTTGAACTGCAGTGAACTTACCAGAATTTTAAAATATTCTGAGCAATATTTGATATGTCAGAGTGACATGTGGTATCTTTATTTTAGGTATAAGAATATCTATATACCTGCAAATTGTATGAACATAAAATAAAATGACATGTATCTTCCTTCAACATTTGCAAGTATACTTAAAAACAGATTTGACTTCTTTAAAAAGTAATGGACATTGTTGTTCTGATTCAATAAGGGAAATTTACTGAAAATACTTTATATTTTCTCTTTGTTGGAATTCTCACTTTGTTCCTGTATTGCTCTTCAGACCTCAGCATCTGTATGATTATTAGTTTGAACTCTCTATCAGGTTAATCACTATCTCCATTTCATTAAGATCTATATCTGGAGATTTATCTCATTCTTTTGTTTGGAACATATTCCTTTGTTTCTTCATTTGCCTTGACTCACTGTGTCGGTTGCTGCACATTAGACAAAACAGCCACCTCTCCCAGTTTTGACAGTGGTCTCCTATAGGAGATGTATCTTATCAATCAGGCTGGCCTGAGCTCCTAGTTGTCTAACTCTCATGATTGCCCAAGCCTCCTTCTTTGTTCTTAGTGACTTGAGGGAGCGCCAATAGCCAGCAGTCTCCTATTGCAGTCAGCACCTCGTTGCAGGCTGATTAGAAGCTGGACCCTGAGTTAGCAGCTGGGAAAGTATGTAGTTAAACCCCTTCCAAGAGGAAACTGGGAGATGGGTGTTTTTACCTGCTTACTCCATGCTGGCTCTGGGTATTTAGCTATTGCAAAGGCTGCTCTTGTGCTCATTAAGAACTATTTTTGTGTGTGTGAACTAAGGAAAAAAAAAAAAAAACAACAACATGAAATAAACCAAAAAACAGACTCTTAACTATGGAGAACAAACTGATGATTACCAGAGGGGAGCGGGGTGGAAATGCGTGAACTAGATGAAGGTAATTAAGAGTATACTTATCAATCACAATAAGTACTGAATAATGTATAGAATTGTTGCATCACTATATTGTACACCTGAAACTACTATAACACAGTTTGTTAATTATACTGGATTTAATTTTTTTTTTTATTTTTCAAAAGAACCATCTCTTTGTTTCCTATAGTATTTGGGAATGTAAGTGCCTTTGTCTATTAAAGCACAATAATCTGGGGACTTGTTCCTCATGTGGCTACTGCAAAAGCTGGGGGCCAGATATATATACCACTCCTTCCAGGGAGGTACTGGCAACTTGCAGTGGGCTGAAAGGGGAAGCCCGGAATGTTGTGCTCGGCTTCCCTTGTCTGAGGCAAATGCAGCCAACCCCTAGTGCTTGCTAAATGAGCAGTTCAGCCTTTAGGCAGCTGCTTTCAAAGTATACATATAGACCTCTTTTAGAGAAAAACTGGGAGATAGGCAATTTTGCCTGCTTCCACTGCACTCAGCCCTGGGGGATGGCTGTGGCAAGCGCTCTTATCATATTAGGAATCACTTCTTCCTCTTCCTTTTCTTCCTCTTCTTCCTCTTTTGCTTCTTCTTCTTCTTCCTCCTCCCTCTCCCTCTCCTCCTCCTCCTCCTCCTCTTCTCTTTCCTCTTCTTCTTCTTCTTCTTCTTCTCCTCCTCCTCCTCCTCCTCCTCCTCCTTTTCTTCTTCTTCCCCTTCCCCTTCCCCATCTCCTTCTTCTCCACCTTCTACTCCTCCTTTTTCTTTTTCTTTTTCTTTAATTGAAGTATAGTTGGCATACAATATCCTATTCATTTCAGGTGTACAACACCGTGATCCAATATTTTTGCACATTATAAAATAATTTTCATGATAAGTATAGCTATCACCTGTCACCATACAAAGTTGTTATAATATTACTGTCTCTATTCCTTATGCCATGCATTACATCCCCATGACTTAGGTAAAGGGTATTAAGAGGTACAAACCTCCAGTTACAAAAAAGAATCACTTCTTTGTTTACTATAGTCTTGTAGCTTAGTGGTCACAAGACCCATTGGCTTTCACAGCTAGGTGTTTGGGGAACCTTTCCCTTCAGTAGAAGTCTTAAAAGTTGGGGCACTGGATGTAGAGGTCTAAACTCATTGACCCCCAGGGCAGACCTGGGAGGTGGGGGTTCTCTCTCATTTGTATGTCTCTTGGCTGGTAATGGGGTTTATGGTGAGAGTGTATCTGTCTTAAACCTGTTCCAGTGTGGGTATCGTTTCATCAATCTAGTGTATAGGCGTCACTCAGATGGTTTCAGAACCTCTCTCAGTGAGAGTCGCTCTGTGTGTAGCTGTACTTTCAGCGCATCTGTGGGAGGAGGGGAACTCAGGAACCTTTATGTCATCATCTTTGTTTCATCCACCGCTCGACTTCTTTCCTCTGTTTGTGCTCTGCCAGGATGGGAAGTAAGTTTCAGTCTCCTGAAACTACTTTAAAAATTAGATGTTGGGGACCATTGAAGCAGAATCTGTTTATTTTCTGAAATACTAAGCTATGTCTTCACTATATAACCCTTTGGTGCTACTTCAAAAAAATAATTTTTATATATTTCTAAAATAGGATTGTGTTTAAAATGCAAACTCTTTTGAAGGGTCTGTTCATAAAGTTCCTGAAGCCTGAAATATGTTAAATAGCAAGGCTTTAGGGGTATTAAAATGAGGCCTCAATATTCATATAAAAGGCAGAAATTCAGAGTCTGTCACAAGGTTATATTGTTATTTAAATGTTCATTTAACATTTCTGTTAAATGATTACATATTCAAGGATATGCAAGGACAGAATATAATGGAGCCGAACATCTGTAAATGATCCAACACTAAATTTAGGCATAGTACCTATTCTAGGGAAAGGAAACTTTTCAACCTAAAAGATGTTAGGTAGCTTCGAGACTTGCCCGGGAAGGATACCTGCCTGGAAGACCTCCACTCTTGTTAGGTATCAGGCCGTGGGCCCTCGTGTGCAATCACACTTGGTGGCTCTCATCTAATCACATTGTTTCCAAAGTTCTCTACAGAATCCTGTGAATGTGCAGAGTTGAATAGTAGACTTCCAGAGGGAGAAGGGTGCTTCCTGTTGAGGGCTAGTGGACTCTGAACACTCATCGAATTCTACCAGATCTATTCCACATTTTATCTGCTTTCTATTACTATTCTAATTAACATTTAGTTTAAACCAATCTGTGAAAGGAAGGGGGGAAAAAAGAAAACAATCTTTTCCATTGTGTAGGATATTTAAGGGGTCTCAGTATATGACACTTCTCCTGTGACCTCTAACTCTTCTGAATGAACAGATAGAGGATTGCCATTGCCTTGCCTATGCCAAGGTAAAATCCATGATGCTGACACGACAACATATTCTAATATTTCAGACTTGGGTATTGATGCTAAGCTGATGGCAAGTAGACACTAAAGGAAAATTTGGTTGATAGCAGCTACAAATGATAAATGGTTCTCAAAAATAAATTCACCAAGACAGGAGATTTATGATCCTGGTGACTACAGATAAAATCAAAGCATACCTTTTGTGCATTTGGTCATATATAGAGAGGCTGTCCGCTTCCTTCTCTCTGCTGTTTGGTTTTCTAGGCTTACTCACCATTTAAAGCCTTGGTAGAACACTTAGTGAGAATTCAGTATGACACTTTTTATAAAAGGATGTGAAATCAGTCGTTTCATAATCTGGGCATAATTTCTGAAGATGTGCAGAAGTCTCTGTTGCCCCTGAAATGTACTTCTTAGAATGACATAAATTGATGATATCATTCTCACCTTTCTCCAGTCTGTGAATCTAGAGACAAATGAAGAATAGCACCTTCCAGAAACTGATCATCTCTGAGGGATAGTTTTGAGAACTGGAAAAAATCTCAGCGAGAACATTCCATTCCAATTCCTCTATTAAGGGACTTGACCAAACTTTAATAAGGCTAAGGCCCAGCTCCTAAGAAGACTCGGCCTCCTTGAGTTCCTATCTAGCTCCTGAGAAAGGTATGAAGAACAGTCTATGAGGAAACTAGAGCTTAGCATTGAGGGGACCTTGTTCTTAGCATCTTGCTAGCAGAACTGGGGAGTAGTTCAGCAAGTAGCAGTGGGGGCGATGGGGCCATATATGATAATGGATACATGAAGTATGAGTAATATTTCTTTGATGGATAAGGACTGCCAATGGGATTTTACTGGACTGGTACTGAACGTATCTAATTTTATAGTTATAATGGTTTAGGAAAGGAGGATGGGATGCAGCCACAAATTTTGTAGCAAAAGCTAAACTTTTCGAAGAAGCAAACTTTTGTGGCTAAGTATCAGAATAACTTAATAAGACTCCATAAGTAGGTAAAATAATATGATAACCAGATACCTAAAGTAAAAGATTACATTTCATATACATACATATTATTCAAATTATATTGTTATATTATATATTCCATCTTAATATATATTTTACAAATATATAAGATATTTTTAAGTAATTCACATATCTATATATATATATGTGAGTGTGTGTGTGTGTGTGTGTGTGTGTGTGGTAATCATAATTGAATTTGCAAAGTGGAAAGAATTAGTCTTATTTTGCCAAATCTATGATGTGAAAAGGGACATTACTAAGTACAAATAAACATCTTGAGCCCAAGTAGGGAAAAGAGTTCACATCCAGGACCCCAAAACTTAGAAGGATGCTCAAGACAGAAGGTGGAGATGACCAACACTGTAATTTGGGAAAGTCCAAGATTAAGTCATTAATGATCTTTGTTGCATTTTCCTCAATTTTCTTGCAGCTTTCAATATTTCCTCTTTCCTGAAGCTCTCCTTTTTCTTGTTTTCTATGGATGGTGTTTGTGTGGTTGTCTTTTCCTTTCTAATCCTTAGCCCTCATTGTTTTGGGACTCTCCCTTTTTCCCACTCCTCAAAGTGGTTGTTCCCTTTTTTAGCTCTCTTCTTCCACTACAGGCTTTCTTTTGAGAATTTTATATATTTGTTACTTTCAATTCATTAAATTCATCCAAAGTTCTTGCACTGTCCCCTGCAACTAGTGTTATTAATTGGATGGTAGCTGTATTCTCCTGCTGACATTTCTTCTACTAGTATCACAACCACAACAGCTGCTGCCCCTATCCACTACCACCCTGTCTCGGTACCTGTGGAGCAGGTATAACACCTATTTCACAGGATTGGCTTGAAAATTAGATGAGTTAATGCATAAGAAGTGGCATATCAGTTTGCTTAGAATAGAGCAGGTTTCCAAAAAATTGATTCCCTCTTTACATTTGTTTCTTTCTTTAACCTATAACATTAAGATAATTCTTAGGTTTATCCCCCATTCTAAATTTTTCTCTTTCCTTTCCTTCTTTCCTTTCTTTCTTCATTCCTTTCTCTCTTTTCCTCCCTCCCTCTTTCCCTCTTTCCCTCTTTCTTTCTTTTTTTCTTTCTTTCTTTCTGAAGAAACCATTAAGGTCTAAATTACTGTTGGAATTATCTATTTTTAAAAAACTAAGACTTTCTCACAGGTAGTCATTTGACGAAATTATTTCTATATGTTAAAAATATTCCACAAGAGAAAGGGAAATAGAAAGCAAAAATAAGAATGCATTAGCTTTCCACTTACATCAGTATCTTCTCTTAACTCCTCTTTTTCTTTTGGGAGTCCTACCATCTTCTGTGCTGGCAAGGATTGATATTTCAGATTCATAGCTTTTAAATGACATTAATTTTTCTTGTTCTAAAACAATATATATTTTAAGATTTTCAATGTCAAATTCTTATGGCTACCAACCTATTTGGCTGAGGCATGGACACTGAGTGGGTGAACATTGCCTTCAACACCACACACCTGAGGATTCCGATACCTATGAGCATCAGGTGACCTTAGCGGGCCTGTTTGGCCTCAAGGGTGTGGCCATCACATTTGTGTCAGATGAAAATGATGCCAAGATATTCAGTGATGTGCAAGATCGCTTTGAGGTGCATAGGCATAGTGGAGGACTCACCCATTCATTTTGGAATGTAACACTGTTCAGGAGACGACGGAAAGCATAGGGGTGAAGGCACACTACTGCCACCTATCCCTGGCAGTCCTCAACCCCCACCCCACGGCTTCCCCCTTTTGCATCACCATCACTCCTAAACCCCCATTTCCTGATTTGTCAGAATTTTTTAAACAACATTAAAATGAAATGTGCATGCAAAAAACCACACCAATTTGCATTTCATTATAGAACCTAAAATTTATAAAATATGGCTAATGGAAAAGTCTATAAAAAATCTCCTAAAAGTTCACTAGCCTGAGATATTTTCATGTAAATCCTGTAGATTCATGTAGTGTATCTATATATTGAATATATTGTTTTAGAAATGTCTTTGTTTCACTTAAAACACATAGAAATATTGCCTACATCATTTTTTTTTTTTACCTATGTCATGGAGTTGGCTTCTAAAATGGTTTGTGTAATTAATTATAATTCTATTTTAACTTCTCCTATATTACAATGAACTATCATAGCAAAGTTTATCAGTGTCTTTCTGACCTTTATAAACCTTTATCCACTGTATCTTAGTTTTTTAATTCTTTTTGCAATATTTCTCACACCTATATTTTCTTTCCTATTCCCACTACTATCTTCTAATTCGTCCCTTTTACTTATTATGTCAGGCTACTAAAATACAGTAGTGAAACTGAGTTCATTTATTGAGAACTTACTCTAGGCTGCATATTATAAAAAGAAAAATGTAAAGAAAAAAGAAAATGAAAAGAATATTTTTTTATGTGCTGGTAAAAAAGACAAAAATGGCACTTTTAATGAAGTGTGATGCATGCACTATGAAGGTCTTTCACAAAGCAATTATTATGGGAAGATGAATAGGAATTCTAATCAGAAAAATCATTTATATATTATATAAAGACATATATAAAATTATAAGAATTTTGATTTGCTATTAGTTGGCTTATTTTGAGCCACCATAATTAGATAGTAAATATTATTATTAAAATTTTTCACTGTTAAAGATCTTAGTAAATTAAATTTGAATACTTATTGTTAATATTAATGAAGCACATCTACAGTCATAAAAGGAAGTGCTCCAGAGGCACCTGTGTGGCTCAGGCACTTGAGCTTCTGATTCTTGATTTTGGCTCAGGTCATTATCCTAGGGTTGTGGCTTTGAGCCCCAACATCAGGCTCTGCACTGACAGTGCAGAGCCTGCTTGGGATTTTCTCTCTCCCTCTCTCTCTCTACCCCTACCACACACGTGTGTGTGCGCTCTCTCTCTCTTTCAAAAATAAACTTTAAAAAAAGACACATTATCTAATGTGCTTCTCAAAACAACCCTACGAAGTATTTTAATTACTTTTTTTGTAAATAAGAAAACGAAGGCCCAGAAAGATAAGTAATCTGTAGAAGATCTCATAGTTTTTAATTTTTGAACCCAGGATTACAGCTCATGCTTCTCAAAAATCCATATAAAAACCATATTCTTTCTACTATACTGTATTTTAGGGGCCAACCCTTATCTGCCCCCAAATTTGGTATAAAGAGACTTTAGTGAGGATGGGAAAGGACATATTATGTCTTCATATTCATTTCCAAATCAATGATAAACCCGATGTCCCAGATGTTAAAGTTGGGGCAAACATCTTTTAGGAAAATATATAACTTTAGAGAGGATATTTAACCAGTACCATTACTAGAAAATTAATTTTTTAAAGAGTCTATTAAGTTTTAGAATAAATTCTCATTGCTTTAGATGTTATTTTATTTTATGCCAGATTTCAGGTCTGCCTGAAAGTCTGAATGGCAAGAGTGAGGGAGTATGGAAAATAATGTGGTTGATTCTCAGAAACCCCTTTCTACCTTCCCTCTAGTGGGTCTGTGATTCCCATTCCTTGCTCTTCCAATGATATTGTGAATATCCAGTTTCCTCTAGTAAGTCCTTTGTTTTTTGAAATGCCTATAATATTTTCTCTTTCATACAACTCGGTTTGATTAATAAGTAAAGGAAGGCATCATACTTTATCAGTAAAAAGTAAGTAAAGATGAAACCAAATCACTAACTCTAACCTTTGGTAAATAGTGAGATTGACCTGTGATAAATATGCCGTCGTAACTTTTAATCTGTTTTCCCTAAAATTTCTCAGCCTAGGTAGACTTGCTCATTTGATTTATAGGTTCTAGGTATTAGATATCCAAGAGCAAAGAATTTTCTTGAAATACAGAATAAATGGGTACTATCCTCAAATACTGATGTTTTTGAGAAAATGAGGAGGGAAAATGGAAGGAGTAGAAGATCCTTTACACACACAAACAATAACTTTCTCAATCCAAAATTTCCAATTTGCAGTATTTGTGAATAAATTTCATTGATGACAAACATAAATTAGGAGAGAACTAACCAAAACAGTTTATGACCTCTGCTTCTCAATTTCCTGAAGATGCTGGCTTATATTTTGTGACAGTCAACAAAACTATCAGAAACTCAATATGATGTTTTTTGTTTGTATAAAATTCAAGTCTCATTTTACTTGGAATATTTGGGGTATAATTTTAACCATTGCATATCAAGAGAACCATGATAATGATATAAATTTCTATAAGGGTAAATAGA
Organism: Felis catus; assembly: GCF_018350175.1. Taxonomy (NCBI): domain Eukaryota; kingdom Metazoa; phylum Chordata; class Mammalia; order Carnivora; family Felidae; genus Felis; species Felis catus. Next base: position 100,222,398 of record NC_058371.1, on the reverse strand, counting down.
TTGATGGATGAAGTTTTATGCAAACAGGTTAAAACACTAAAACTTCTGGAAAAAATTAAGAGTTAACCAGATACAATTGAACACCACAAATTAACATGGTGCCTGCACTCAATAAATGTAGCTGCTATTATTTTTTAAAAAGTAATAAGGAGCTAATATTAAATTTTCCTCATGAATGAATCACTGGAGAATAACGTGAAGGTTTAACTGTGAAAAAAAATAAACATTACATAACTTAGTAAGTTAATAATCTCAATCAATACATATTTATTTATAGATCTATATACATAGACATATATATGTATATGTTGCCAGTGTTTCTCCAAATGAACCTTATATTTTTATACAAGTTTGTGAACAAAAAAATAATCTCTACTAAAAGTAAATGTGCATGTGATTTTTAGAAGAATAGATATTTATATGTCCCACATAATTGAAGCAATTTTCAACATTCCGATTTAAAAAAAAAATTAAGTTTATTTATTTGGGAGAGGCAGAGATAGTGTGAGTAGGGGAGGGGCAGAGAGAGTAGGAGAGAGAGAATCCCAAGCAGGCTCCACACTGTCAGCACAGAGCTTGACGCGGGGCTTAAACTCACCAAATCGTGAGTTCGTGACCTGAACTGAAACTGAGAGTCAGAGGCTTAAGTGACTGAGCCACCCAGATGCCCCTAAAGTTCTAACTTTTTAAGTGCTTTTGGAGTAGAACACATCCTGAGGATACCCTATTAGTCCAGTTTCTTACTGCATCTCTACTAATGGCATTCACACATAGCAACAACTCACCTTCTTAAAAGTAGCTGGCTTTAAGATCGAAAAAATGACCTTGAGTGGTCAAAATACAACCTGGTGAATGATTCAATTATTATCTAATTTTCAATCTTTCAAAGTCAAGTGATAGGAAATAGTTGAAGAACCAAGGAGGATGGCTGAGATTTTACAGTTTGCTCAACTTCAAATTTTCTATTGAGTGGAAAATAGAGACACATACTTTTATTGCTTTAAAAAAAAAGACTAAAAAGTGACACTTAATGACATTCTTTAGTAAGATTTGTAAGTACACAGAATGCGTTGGAAAATAAACTTTAATTGCTTTCATTGCAATGTCCTTTTTGCAATTCAGTGTGAATTCAAACTTTTAAAATCCAGATGGGCAGCACATGACAAGTACGGGTAACCTCAGCCTATGAAACAAAGAATTTGTTTCCACTCTATTTAATGTGTTACTTCCTCCAAGTAACAATAGAAAGTTAATAGTTTCTTTAAAAGAAATAAAATACAGAAAAAAATGATGATTATGTTCATCAGTATTATAGAACCATCGTGTTAAATGGCATTCCGAAACTGGATAGATTTAAATGTTCTAATGGAAATTATTGTCAAGTATTAATTAATCTTTCGGATTCCAGAAAAACATGAATAGATATATCTCACAGAAAATTCTTAAGTTTATTTAACTTTATTTTTGTCACTCTGCTCCAAGATTTAACAAGAGCTGGTAAATATATCACTGATGTGGAAGAGGTGAATTCAGATGCCAGCAGGAATACAGAAGATAATGGATTCAGAGAATCTATGAGTTTCAAAAAATAATTTAAAAAAATACAAATAAAAAGAAGATATGTAACCAAATCCATTTGATATTATGGTTTTGCTTTAGTGCCATAATGTAGTCACCTCTCTGCACTTCTTTATTTTTTCTTGCATACATGGTATTTTATTATGGACAAAAATCTAATTTACACATCTTTATACATTTTAAGGCAAATATTCAAGCATCATAAATATAAACATTTAAATATGCAAAATTCATATTTACAGCAAGAAAATAAAGTCAAAAATTTATTTTTAGTCAATGTGGTTATTGCTATACTATCTTTGTAATTCTTTATCCAGAGTTCAAAAATGTAGGCAAGCCCTAAAGATGCAGCAGAAATATTTTTGGCACACTGGTATCCATAATCTAGTTTGTGCAGAAATGTTTTTGCAAGATTCATAGAGTATTCTTTGGAAGAAAGAGGCAAGGACTGGTTATTTGGTCACCCTTAGGAAATAAGCTTTTTAGGAGTCCAGAAATAGCCACAATACAAGCAGAGTATAATGAGACACAGCTCTGGCTGGGAAAAATGTGCCTTTCATCAGAAATGGATCTCAAATTCCTGGGGAATATCCAACTTCCATCTTCTAAGAGTATGTCATTTCCAGCAATCACACTTTGGATTTCCAAGAGTTCTTTGTTGAACTCTTGAGTGTTTTCTATTCAACTCACCTGTCATAGACAAAATAGCTTTCCTTGTGTAGCTTTATATAGCTATGATGATATTAATCATAAATTTTTAAGTATTTTTCCTACTTCAATTTTCTCTTTTTCTCTCTTGTCCATTTGGTTATTTTTGTCTCTCTTTTATATTACAGGCTTTTCTCAAATGGTATTTTGTTAGTCATTGATATTACACAGGGAATTTTAGAAATAGATGGAAGTATCTAGGTGGGCTTCTAAATGGGGATCTTTTTTTAAAAATAGAATGATCAGGCAGTAAACCGACTTTTCTTAGGAGATTTTCAAATGTCAATATCTAGACATTTTTCTGAAACCGTGATATTTCTCCAGAGAAGGATCAACTCTTCTTCTTCATAAGGTGGTTTCTTTAACTGTTCACATCTGAGAGAAGGGTTGAGGAAGATGGCTGGAGGTCCTGGTGTTAATTTAAAATTTACTTTCTCATAATTTCCCATTTGTCATGGTACAAAACCACCATTTTTCTCTATGTCTTTTACTTCTAAGTTTGGAAATTCCTGTTGCAATTTTTCCACATAACAGACCTATGATCTCCTGAGGTCATGGCCAGAGGGAGGTGAAGTGTGTGTGTGTGTGTGTGTGTGTGTGTGTGTGTGTGTGCACATGTGCCTCAAGGAAAATGGGTGCTAAGAGAGGATGGCCATGTAGCTCCATACATTGGGAAAGGTGATGGATGTGTGTGGGGAAGGGTGGCAGATTTTTCAAAGCAGTCTCCATTTTCAAGTTTTCCCCTTATTTTGTGTTCATTGACAATTTATTAAGTCTAAGCCATAATTCCTTAGGTTAAAATAATCTCCTTTCTTTGTGATATTCCTCTCTGCAAGCACTTAGTTTGTAACTTCTCCTTTAAGATAAATGCCCTTGCACATGCTTTCCATCTTTCAAAAAGTACTTAAGTAGTTGATACTGCTGGCCTATGTTTGACTCTACTGCTGCTTTCTCCTCTCTCTCTCTCTCACTCCTTTTCCATTCTCTCTTCCTCATTCTTTCCTCTTCCTGTCACCCCTTTCTTTTCATTCTCCTTCTCTGTCTCTGCAAACTTCATAGGATTTGAGAAGGGAATAGTGACAAAAGCACATGGCTACTTTGATATTTAACCAGACAGGCAGACTGAAGATCCCAAAACCCTCCCTGTTCTGTGCAAAAGAATTGGCTTCAGAATAGGCAGCCTTGAGGCTGGAGGTTAAAGGCCTGAATGATTACAGCTGAGCAGCATGAGTGCAGTAGGGGCTGACATTTCCACTCAATTGCTTGATTAAATACTGCCCTTTTATTAAAAAAATCATAATTTTTTTGTTTGTTTGAGTCATGCCGTTGATGTAACTGTGGGTTTTCCATTTCTTTGGCAGTACATTTTCTGGTCTCTATGAATTAGTTGATTTCAGCTTCTATTTTAAATCTATTGGTATTTATCATGTTAAAGAAACATAGAGGTGGACATATCCTTCCTGCAAATCCTTTCCAGACTTTTCTCTGGTTTACATCGTAGACTTAGTCTGCTGTGTCCTTCTGTTTCAAGTACAAATACCTCTACGTTTCTTCTATAGGCTTTTCAAGACTTCATTTTGCAGTGCCAACTAATCAACATCATTTTCTGTCAGTCCCTAGACCTCTTGGTCTGGCCAGGTGAATCTTCTGTATGCCCACCAAAATCAAAGTTCTTCTATCCTACACCATGGAATTCTGACCCATCTCCTCCAGAACTTATGTTCCAAGAGTCAACTGGTGCCCCTACCTGGCATCACACTCCTGACTACCTTTGCCTTACCTGAAATGTTTGCTTTACTATTGTCCATCTTCTAAAAGGCTGTCTTATCCTCAACCTTCAACTCAAATTCCTACTTTCTTGCACAACTCAAGCATTTCCTGTTTTTTGCTTTGTTTAGTTCATTGTTTCCTCCAAGATCACTTTGTCTCCCAGAAACAGATTTTAAACTCTCAGAACAGGGGTCATATTTAATTTCACTTCAAGCTTTACAGTACAAATCTTCTTTCTGAGCCCCTATCAGTTGATTGGCCAATCTCAAAAGGTTGTCTTTTTTAGTCTATTACTTTTCAGTTAGTGATTTTACAGGCCAGTTTTATTTCCTGATGATCCATTGGGAAGATCCATCTGAGAACTGGGAAATTTAAGTCTTTAGTCAGATCAACTGGATGGGGGAGGACAGCTTATGGTGTATTGCAGTGGTACATATCAGAGTATAAAAACCAAGTGGACTTACTATTGCTTATTTCCATTTTTTAAGTTTGTTTATAGGAAGATAAATCATCTACCCCATTTGTGAATCCTCATTTACACAACATTTCTCAATTTCTCCTTTCATTTCTTTCCCCAGTGTTCCCAAGTTTTAAAAATTATTTTTGGTATCTCCGTAGAACTTTTATTTTTTATTTTTGTTTTGTGTTGTTTTATATTTCCATCTGCTGAATTTCATAAAAGATCATAAAGTAATTTTCTTAAAGTTTGTTCTTAATTTGGCCCATGTTTAGTTAGACTAAGTGCCAAGCTGTGTTTGGCAAACTTGAGAAGGTAACTGCTAATTAAGCAAAGTTTATTTAATGATAAAAAGAAAGCAAGAGCACTCCTTTAAACTAGGTGTGAGAAACTGATTTGAGCATGTTGAGTACTGCCAAAGTGTTGCAGAATCTCAGTTAATGATTTAATTAGCAGCAAACTGTCATCAGCCTAAGTAAATGTCTTAACACCTGTTTCTTCTAGTCAGTCCCTAGTGACTTGGACCTATAACTTCTAAGTCATTAATGTTTTGCTGTTATTAGAGTATGTTAACATAAGACTTCATTTGGTTGGTTTTAGAGTATCTATAAAAGTAAACTCTTTTCCCCTCTTCACTTCTCATTACCTAAACATCACATTTTTATACGAGTTTCCTTGCCACTGGTGGGAAACTATACTGCTTCACTTATAAAGATAAATATTACTATAATGTATTTTAATATTTTCGCCACCCAATACCACAATTTAATTTGCAGATGTGCCTCTCTTCACTGAAAGTCATCTTAGTGGAACATGAAATTCATGTGCCTTCCCTCATATTCAAAAGCTGCCTTCAGATCACTGGAAATTCCTTCTACATTACCCAACACTGGTAAGACCAAAGACTTTGAGGTTTGGTCATAATGGAAGCAAGGTTGAAAGAGTGAGTTGGACTTCATATGCTCCCCAGGAAGATTGTCAAGTAAGCCTTGCTACCAAGACTAGTTCAACTAGGACAGTTCAGACGCTGTTCATCTTCAGCCTTCTCTCTAATCTTGTGAACACACTCACGTCCTTCAAATGGAATCATTCTTTGTAAAGTCAACCTAGAGTCATTTTGTTGTTGCTTGCAAACCAAATAACTGCTGTGGATGCCTGATTGGCTCAGTCGGTTGAGCATCTGACTCTTGATGTCAGCTAAGTTCATGATCCCAGGGTCAGTGGGATCAAGCCCCATGTAGAACCCTGCATTGGGCTCTGTGCTGAGTGTGGAGCTGGCTTGGGACTCTCTCTCTCTCCCTCTGCCCTTCTCCTCTGCTCATGTGCTCTTTCTCTCTCTCTCTCTTTCTCTCAAAAAAACTAAAATATAAATCAAAATAACTGCTCTAATACATTCACCATTATTGTTATTGTCTCTTTTGTGTCTAATATATAGCTCCAGAAAAAAAAAAGCTACATAATGGCTTTTATTACTAATTAGTTTTTTTGTGTTATTATTTAACATTAATTAAGTACTAAAAAAACCCACCAAAAAATTCTCTAATATTATGCCATGTATCCTGGTATCTGGAAAGCCTGACTCAGAAAAATGCTAACTGCTCAGAATGATGGAATATCTAGGAGCAAAAGAAAAAAAAAAAAAGATGAGTGATCATGAAAATAGTCTCCCACACACTGAGCATGACAAAGTTATGAAACAGTGAAAAAGGGAAAGAATATGCAGTACTTTACTTTTGAATTAAGTGCATACTGCTTTGATAGGAATAAATTCTGATTATCGATTCTATATTTGGAGTAGTGAATAGAAATGTAAACAAAAATGCCATTTAACTAACCCACTTTAAAAATGGACAGAAGAAAAAACTAAAATTTTGTTTGTCTTGAGAAAAAAAATGGTATATGGGGCACCTGGGTGGCTCAGTCGGCTGAACATCTGACGTCCGCTCAGGTCATGATCTCACAGTCTGTGAGTTCAAGCCCCATGTCAGGCTCTGTGCTGACAGCATGGAGCCTGGAACCTGCTTCGGATTCTGTGTCTCCCTCTCTCTTTCTGGACCCTCCTGCCCCCCCCCCCACTTGCACTCTATCTTTCAAAAAATAAATATTAAAAAAAATTTTTAAATGGTATATACTTGATGGAGTTATAAAATGTCTTTGATGAATAAAATATAGTCTGAGACAAGTCATATGATGCAAAGGGGTCTTAGAGATCATTTAGTAGATAGTCCCCACATCACTAATCATGTTTAACAGTACAGTACTTTAAGTCTAATAGAGTTGATGGCTAGGTCAAAAAAACAGTGTCACTACCAATCCCAGTGGTTTGGATTATCTGTTTCTTCTAAGCCTAACCCTAAGTCTTGACCGCTCCCTACCTCCTCAGTGACCAAAAACATGTCATCACTTATTACCCAGATAATGTCTACTTCCACAATTCTTCAACTCTACTCCCACAAAACAATAAAGATTTTGAGAAGTTTAACATAGCTCCTCTTCTGGAGGAAGTGGGAGAATTCTCATCTAATTTGATCTCATGTCACAGGTGAAATTCAGGATTTAAAGGAAACGACGTTAGTATCTATACAATATTGAAATGACATTAAAAATAATCTATATAATATGCCTTAGAAACCAGGTTATTTGTGTACAGCATAATTTCATTGAAATTGAACTATATGAGATGTCTAAGTCCTAGAACTAATTTAGAAATGTTAATACATTTTTGAGACAATTATAGTGGCTTAAATGGAGAAGTTCATTTGAATTTATCTCATAATTAAACTTTTCTACTCAATGACTTCTTTCCACTCCTACCCTCTGTCTCTGGGAGAAACATAATACATACTACAAGTTTGATTAAATTGCTATTCATTGTGTTAAGTGAACTTGGGGTGTTTTAGCTTCAAATTTTGGTTTGTTTTCATCAGCATTTTGGAAAGGAAATTTCCCTCAGAAAAGTATGTAACCCATGTACTCATAAAATTGTTTCTATACTTGGTACTTCATTGTTTTCCCTGTTTTATAGCCAAACCAAGTGAAAAAATTCCTAATACATTTCACTTAGTTTTCAATGAAAACAGGATATTATTAATTTCTTTAGATTTTATTTCTTGGAAATATATTTTCCATGTGCAGTCTGTCATTAGGAAAAATAAAACACCATCTAAAAGTATTAGGACTGAAAAGTAAAGGATGACAGATTGATCTTCAACATAAATTAGTCAAGTTATTGCAGAAGCTCTGTGTTTCAATCATTACTAGTCACAGGACTATTGCAAACATGTTGCTTCTTTTAAAACAACACACAAGAGATATAAAAGGCACATCAGCTAAGGTGAAATAAAAAGTGAGAAATTCAGCTCACATTGTGTTAGATTTTCATACTGATCTTTGTGGTTATGGCAATTAAAGATTTATGAGTAGGCATTCCATTGGGAAAATGTATTTGTAAAGTTAAATATCCTGCTATTTCAACAAGAAATTATGCATCATAGAGCTACTTCCTTGCCAAAGATGTTACAAACACACATAGCCACACACACACAAAATGCACTAATTTAGAACATCTAAATACAGGGTGTCGGGTATAACTCAGATGAGCTGGAAGATAGCAGTTAACACAGAATGGAAACCCTCAAACCCAAATGAGTGTTTTTAGAAGGAAGCAAAATCAAAAGAGTGAAGTGAACATCAGAGAAAAAAAAAAACCCAAAAACCAAAAAACAAAAAAACTATCAGCTAGTGAGAAAATCTTTCCTACACAGTCAATTCGCATTTTTTCCTCTGTCTTTTATTTGCTTGCTAATAAGTCCAAGAGACAAAAGTTGTAGGCCATTATTTGACTCAATAAAGGGTCAAATTCAGAACAAAATTTTAGATAATTATAATATCTTAATTTACTTCAAAGTTCTGCATGAAATGGATTCTAGAGGCTTCTCTCGTATAATAAACACACCCATATGGATATTAGTTGTTGCTTTCAAATGCCTTGGGTTTTGGATGATTCTTAGTTATATATTTGGGGACCTGTGTGGCTCAGTCAGTCAAGCGTCTGACTCTCAATTTTGGCTCAGATCATGATCCCAGGGTCATGGGATCGAGCACTGCGCTGGGTTCTGCGTTGAGCATGGAGTCTGCTTAAAATTCCTTATCTCTCTCCCTCTGCCCCTTTACCTGCTTGCATGCTCTCTAAAATAAAATCAAATAAATAAATAAATAAATAAATAAATAAATAAATAAATAAAATTATATACTAATAGTTTTCCTTTTCCAACTGTTTGAAAGGATGCTTTACATTTTCAGTCAAGATAGATATTTTTCTTATAATATTTGGATGAAAACTAAGAAATACTTTGGATAGTTCAAATGTAATGCATAGCATAACATATAGAGATGTTGAATCACTATGTTGTACAATTAAAAACTCAGGTAACATTGTGTATTAACTATATTCACATTTTTTAAAAAATTAATGCAATGCAAAGATTGAGAGCAAAGAAAAAGTTTGAATCTTGTTACCAGGTGGAGACTTGACTTCGGAAATAAGGAAGTAGAACACAGAGATAGACTTCTGCGTCTATGGTTGGATTTTTTTTTTTTTTAATTTATTCGTTGCTTTAAAAAAAAATGAAGGAAAAAAAAACGTAGCTGAATAACTTCTGGTTGGCTGGATGCCGGTATTATTTTTATTGGCAAGAGCCTCTGAGTGGCTGAAAGGTGGCCATTAACACTCTGACAGAAAGTGCTGACAGGGTGATTATAAGATTAACACCCTATGTTATATTAAGAGTGTCAAAACCTCACTCTTACCTGTCAGTGGAAAATAACAGCATGAGCAGAAACATTACAGAAACAGAACTATTTCTAATGTTAAAGTACCATGCTTTGGTGTCTCTATACTTTTTTAAATGCCCATGTTAGCTACTGAATTTAGCTGATGGTTGAAAGCATTCTTTTTTACTCAACAAGTTGATTTCAGGAGCAAAAGATTTATAAGAACCGTACATTATAGTCATCCTCCTTTGGAATGAAAAGTTTCACATATGATTTAATCAGAATAAATTAATTATGAATATGATTTCTTTTATAAAACCAAATTGTTTTTTTAAGCAATTCTTTAATTATGAAGAAACATTTAACTAAGAAGGTATTTTATAAAGTGCCTCTATAATGCTTGGTAGTCCAAAGCTGATAAATCCCCAATATTCTAGCCCAGCAATCACATAACGAGGATGTTTTTCTTCAACAAGATACTTATTTGTTTGTTCATTCTTAATCAGAAGGGATCAGGGAATTCCTCCTCTGCATCACTGCAAGACTCTGCTAAATATACATAAATGTAAAATATCGGCATCAATTAAACCATAAAATCTGCTACTATTACCTTGTCGAGGAATGGCCGTTCAACATATCAAATTGATTATTCTCCAGACAGGGTTCTGCTTGGGTAAAATGTAAAAGTTAAGAATTGTAGAACAAGGGGCAGTTTGCGGAGATGCTTAACTTGGAGGGGCTGTATCAGAGAAGTAACAGGTTGAGGAGAGAAAATCACCTTTCCGAGATGTCTGGGGAACCTAATCAGCTCAGTCTCATTTGGGGTTCTGTTAGATCTAGACACCATCCAGTAGTGATGGGTTGAGCCTCAGTTTCCACCTACCTTGTCTCAGAAGATCCATCCATAGAATCAAGTTACATCCAGGACATAGCCCAGGACTCCTGAAGCCTCAGGGAGGTAAGAGCAATCGATCCGATCCTCGATCCTCGGGGTTGAGATAGGAGGGCAGTGAGAGCGTTGGGGGATGGGGGTGGGATGGGGAGGCGGAGGCGGGAAGACAGGAACTAGGCTATGGGCCTAGTTTGACTTACAACCTTAAAATATTTAGATATATGACATATCAACCTCCATATATAGTCTCGACCTGTGATTGTGTCCCACAAAGTTAGACATGTGCCTGGCAGGAGACTATTGCTATACAAATATTTCTTTTCTTCTTTTTTTTTAATGTTTATTTACTTTTGAGAGAGAGAGAGAGACAGCGCACCAGCAGGGGAGAAGCAGCGAGAGAGGGAGATACAGAATCTGGAGCAGGTTCCAGGCTCTGAGCTGTCAGCACAGAGCCTGACGTGGGGCTTGAACTCACTGCCAGATCATGACCTGAGCTGAAGTCGGATGCTTAACCAACTGAGCCACCCAGGCACCCCCAAATATTTCTTTTTTTATCACTCATGTAAATAATTCTCAAGTAGCTTTATAGTATAAATTCAATCTATTAGTCACATATTTAGTAGGTAGGATATTTATTCCTGATATTTTTTCCCATAAATGCTAGTAACTTCTATTTCAATAATTGGGTTAGCTAAAACAATTACTAGGCCCAAGAAAGCTCCTGAATTTGTCACTGGCTTGGTAATCAAGGAAAGTCTAAGCCGTTTTGTATAAACATCATAGAACTCCACTGGAAGCAACAGAGTTATTCGCATGATTTATTCTAAAACTCATCACGGAATCATTCAGTGTGGATGGATGGTTTCCCAAAGAAACAATAAAAAAGTGGTTTTGAAGACAATTATGGAAGAAGCCCTAAACTCAGAATCAGGACACTGAATTCTAGTGGCAGCAACGCCTTCAACTGTACTTGCAAAAAACTTATACTCTATGAGCTTCAGTTTTCTCAGCTGTAAATTGAGAAAAGTAGAATATTCTAGTGCAGTCCTGATGGCTCCGAGCAACCTCTCAGGACCTGTATATATATTGTGTATGAAATATATAGTATAATGTATGAATATAGATTAAATATATATAATGGTATATATACACACACATATACATGTATATATATAGTGTAAGATATGTCTTTAATAATAATTCTGCTGTGAAAACAGCAACAGTTTTAAAACTAGACTAGGTAATACCAAAAGTTCGTTCCAGCTAAAACTAAACCAAACCAAAAATCTCTATGGTTTTATTTATAAGAAAAAACAAAGGAAAGCTTTAGGTAATCAGACCTAGGTGAAACTTGTCTTCTCTGACATTAAAATAAAAAGAATGGAAAAAATCTAATGTTTTGCTATTTACTTATTTTCCCACTTGGTAGAATCCCAATCTGGTGGAGACACTTGATTTTTAGCCCTTGCAGCTCAGAAGGGCTGACTTTCCTCCATGCATACTCTCCTTGGATTTATAAGTATTCCCACTTGAATAGACAATTTTGGTGAGGATGAGCAAACAGCAGATTTTGGTCATTGAGGAACGAAAGGCCAAAAATGAGCGAGTGACTTTTATGGAAATAAGGATGAGAAACTGCTGGGAGATTTTTAAAAAGAAGTACAACATGGGCTGAAATGATAAGGAATGAAGATAATATGAGCAGGGAAGTATTAGGTAGAGTGGAGAGGAGAAATGCAGCAGGCAGGGATTGTAGGAAGGAAAGGTAACAGTAGTCCAGCTGTGAATTGACCAGGGCCCCCATTTGGCTCAGGGGAGAGGGGGGAGGGAGGACCTGCATAGAACTTGCCAAAGAAGACAAGTCAAGTAAGTGTCAGAATGGGAAAGGAGCCAGTATCCCTAGGCATCCCATCTACAATCTCCGTTCACTCAAACACAATTTCTCTTTTGGGAAAGTAACCTTTGTCCTCTATCCTAAGTACTTTCTAATCATCCACATCCTACTATAAGGTTACATTTTAATGGAAGTCAACTTGGAGACTTCTCCAGTGACATGAAACTGTTTTCTTTCACTCTGTGGTTTAACAGTTTCTCCACAGTAACAGGGCAGTCTTTTTATTACCAGAAACATGGACCTTATTTGTGGTCTTTAGCCATGGCAAAACTCCCGTTAAAGCCAATGGGAGTTGTGGCTGAGTAAACCTTAGTGAATAATATTCATTTTTTTTACAAGGTTTGGAATATGAAGCAATGAGAATTGTTATTTGCTTATTATGTGTTGCCTTTGGTTCCCATGAAAGCATTGCCACAAATAGGATGTAGGAGTATGTCTTTCTTAAGGTACACAATACAAATCTTGAAATCTTGAACAGAAACCATATATTCTTCTGGAAGGAAATACATGTAAGTTTAACTAGCTCTTGATTATTGATTTATAAATTCTCTTTGTCCAGTTCAATTTAACACTTGAAAGTATTTTTATAGTCTATTGCTTCTAGAAAAAGAATCGTTTTTCATTCTCTTACTATGCCTAATAAGTCTCTGAGTTCTATTTCACCAAAAAATAAGTGGGGCGTGCTTGGGTGGCTCAGTCAGTTAAGCATCTGACTCTTGATTTTGGCTTAGGTCATGACCTCATGGTTCATGGGATTGAGCCTTGTGTTGGGCTCTGTACTGGTAGTGCAGTGCCTGTTGGGATTCTCTCTTCTCTCTCTCTGTCCCTCCCCCAACTCATGTGTGTGCTCTCTCTCTCTCTCCTCTCTCTCAAAATAAATAAATAAACATTTAAAAATACTAAGTGAGGAGATCATAGTTTCAGGAAAAAAAAAGCGGTATCATTTAGGAAATGTTTCAGAAAAGTATATTTCCTAAATAATTTTCTAAGAGTTTGTGTAAAATAATCAATAGTGCTCTCTGTATTGGAAATTTTCTTACTGCAAATATTCATATTTTCTTATTTCTGTGATCTGATGTGGAAAAGAACACAAAATTGGCACAAGCCCAGTGACACTCACTGTATCGATATTTGATGGCTCTATAGTGACCTCCACAGCAACATCCCGTCAGGCGAAGCATTTGCATGCTACCCCTTCACTTCATCCCCCAATTTTGTTATTGTGTGATAAGCACTGGAGGGAAATCACTATTGTAATCCATTAATTGAACACAACCAGGAATACTACTTTAAATTTTTTTCTATTTTGGATTTTGTTGGAAAATATGACATCAGTTTGACTGGACTGACTGAATCATTCACTCCCTGATGGAGCTTCTTTGGCTGTCTTAAAACACGCGGTACTAGTGACCACTTCTTTCTCTTGCAGATGCTATCTTTTCCTTTTCTAGGACCCCACTCTTGGCTAGTTAATTTCCTACATGTCTGACTGCTCTTTCCCAATGCCTTTAATTATCACCTCTTTCGCAGCCTTCTATAAAAAAACAAAGCAAAACAAAACAAAACAAAAAACAAAACAACTCATGTTTCCCTCCTCAGTTGTGGTTGTTTTCTAGTCAAACTTTGCCTTATCCACATCTTCCAAGTATCACCTCAACTACAGGTCCCTGAGCTGGCCCCCATTTTTGGCAAATAAAGTTTTATTGGAATACAGCCACACTCACTCATTGTTATGGCTGCTTTCTCACTGTAATGGCAGATCTGAGCAGTCATAACAGAGTGTGTGGCCCACCAAACCTAAAACATTTAGCATGTGGTCCTTTAACAAACCGTTTGCCCACACCTCATGTGGCTGACTCTCCATAAAGTTACAGCAGGAGGTTGAAAATTCAACACACTCAAAACAAAATTTATTTAATGCCATTGTTACCTACTTATTTTGTTTCATTGAATAAAAGTGCCTGTATCTATCTTTCTCCACCTTCCTTCTTATGGTTTCCGTGGTCACAACATTACACTGATCTCTCTCAAGGCTGAGGTTTTATCACCTGTTTTACTCATAGATCTTATCCATCTCTTACCTGAATTTTTGAGTATGTAATCTCACTTTTAGCAACTGTTACTCTAAATATATCATACACTGTTGCTGGTCATCTTAAATGCCATCTGTTCATGCATTTATTGTTTAAATTCCTTCGGTATCTCCCATTACATCATGATAAAGTCCAAATCTTTAGTATGTCACTCAATTCTGTTTACTGTACATTCTCATCTCCTACTGCTACCAGTGCTATTTTCAAGATACTATTTTGCAAGCACTTGATATCCTTTCTGTCTCATGCATGTCTTTGTTTATTATTGTCTCTCTGCTTGAAATGCTTTCCTAATTTTTCTTCTCTGATTCTACTCATTTTTTTTCAGGCTCAACTCAAATATCAAATTCTCAGTAAAGACTTTCTCAGCAGGCAAAATTAAATGTTACTTCATTCTGCTCTTACTTGGCTTAGGATGTATTCAGCCTCCTTCTATCTTTAGCAAACTCTCAAGCATGATGATTTTTCCTGTTGAATCTACATATGATCTTAGAGTCCTTTTCAGGGCAGATACTATGAGACATTTAAAGGTGTTCTGAGGTATAAGATCTATGTCATAGCATGTGGCAAACTGTATTTTTTATAAGCAGGGACAGTAACTTCTTCATATACTTATTTCAAGAATTCAGAACAGGAATAGGCCTTTAAAGTAATTTAATCTGCTGAGCTGATGTGAAATGATTTAAACTGAGATGGAAATGCTATTGTAGTGTTCCAAATTAGCTGTTGAGGAACCAATATAATTTCAGCTATGACTTAAGATTACTTAGGGACAAATACCTAATTTCTTTTTTTTAATGTGCAAATACTTCACCTTGTAATTTTAATGTTTATTTATTTTTGAGAGAGAGAGAGACAGAATATGAACATGGGAGGGGTAGAGAGAGAGGGAGACACAGAATTTGAAGCAGGCTCTAGGCTCTGAGCTGTCAGTACAGAGCCTGCTGCGGGACTTGAACTCAAGAACTGTACAATCATGACCTGAGCCTAAGTCAGGTGCTTAACCAACTGAGTCACCCAGGTGCCCCACAAATACCTAATTTCTGATTTGAATAGTTAATGTATGTCTGTCCACTGACAGGAAGAACTTTTTGTCAGCATAATAATAAAATGAAGAGTGATAATAATTATCATTTATGGAATATTTTCTAGTTATCAGTACCTTTATATTTTCTCTCATTTAATTCTAAACAATCTTCTCTTTCTCCACCTTCTTCTCCTTCTTCTTCTGTTATTATTATTATTATTATTATTATCACCATCCTCCTTATCATCTTTTTGTCAATATCCCACATTATAGATAAAGAAACCAAATGTAGAGAATTTAATTCATTTCCATTACGTCAAATGAGGATTAAGTGGCAAAGTTAGTTCTGCCTAACTCTGAAGATTTTGTTTTAAACAAATAGAAGATATTGGTCCTTTACTTTGATCTAGTCCTACTATTTTTATGAGGGAATAAATGAGTGAATCATTCTTTCAAATAATACACGGAGAACGATTACAAGGTGGAAACCTTCCAGAAGTATTTTAGAGGTGGGTAGATTTAGAATGTCTTCTAGTCATTGTTGGATGGGCATTTCAGCTGAGTCTTTGTCAGTCTTCTGACACAAGATGATGTGCTAGGTGGCATCAGGCTCCCAAATGACTATCTTTAATGGGTTTTATTGGAAACATCCACCAAAACTTGAGAATTAGGACAATGATGACACATTTCAAAAAGATACTTTCTTTGCCTTCTCTTTCAACTTGCTTCATGCAGAAACCATTTCTTCATGTTGTCAATTATATTCATTGTCTTAAGTCCCTGTTTGAGGCTATACCATCTAGCTCTAAGACATTGTCCTCTTTTTATTCCCTGCTGTTTATCTGCTTTACATCCTATACATATAAATGCACTATGTGTGATACATTAGTATACATTATAGCTTATTCTTTTTGAAGACTAATTCCTATTTTCAACTCAAACCTTTTCCATCATCCCAGGAAATTTCAATATTCTAAGGAGCAACATATCCAACTGTTGCTTTATTTACATGCTTAGCCACGGACTCTCAAAACCAAAGCCAGGAAATTGCTATCACCTGAAATTATTTCTCTTACAAACACAAAACCCACAAAGCAGAAGTATATAATCAGAAAATAAGCCTCTGTTGTTGTCCCACATTTTTGCTTCATAGATAGAAATAGAGTCTCTCTTTAAGGGGCATGTTTGCTTACAGCCTTGAGGGATAGATGGCATCTCCTAGAGCAAAGGATGGTTATGTTTATGTAATATCCCATGTAATAAATACAATATCTTCTACAGAGCAAAAGGCAGGCATGGTCACTGACCATTATACAACATTTGGGTTCCCTAAACTCAAGTTTCCTTTCCTGGAATCAATCCTTTGCATGTTTAAGGCATCTGGCCCTTCGTGTTTCCCTGTGGAAATTGGGGCCTGGAGAACTGGTACAAAACTGATTCTATTCTGGCTAATTATTATTATTTCTGTGAATAATCAACCATCATTCACCTATGAATTAAGGGTCTGTGTGTTCTACCTGCATCCATAAAATGTGGCAAGCCAATTGATTACCTTGCATGTAGGGTAAAACCTCAAGCCTTCACAGTTCTTGACATCCATGCACTACATACAATCTCTTGAATATTCTTCCATTTTGCCTGTTTGCTTACCTGCCTCCTTATACTTTTCTTGGCCATTCAAATCACCTCAACTACAAAAGCCCTTTCTTTATTAATTTCTGGTCAATACTCTGAACAAACATCGCCAGTATATCCTTTCATTAACTTCACCTGGAAAAATCCTAATTTTGGTGATTCCAACAATCTACGTTTTCTCTTCCTAAATGCAGCCTGCTGAGCACCTCCGGGGGAACACATAACAGACAAAAGTTTAGTATCAGTGTAATTTAATGATCATCAATGTCATCTAGTTTCTCACTGTTTTTCTAGTCATGTCTCTCTTAATTTTGGAGAGTACCTTTTAAACTTATCTCATTCTCTTCAACTTTAGCACTATGTGTTAAATTATTTTGATTAATTTTCTTAGCAAATTATCTTGCTTCCCACTTCAGAAGGAAAAGAATAACCATAGTGGTATCCACCTAAACTTCCCATCACCAAACGTATAAATCTACACTCTTTTTACATAAAATATGATTTATGAATATTTCTGCTTGGTAAGAACATATAAGTCACATGTTTGATTTAAAATATATTAAAATTAATAAATGAATCCTAAACATATCTAACACAATGGTTTATTAATGCTGTATATTAAGCTTTGTCTCCTTAAGCAAGATAAACCTGTTGATCCAATAATGGCGTTCCTCTGTTTCCTTGAGTGGGAAATGAGTCAATAACCGAGGTTTTGCTTCTGATCTAACACTCTTGGGTGAGATGGAGCTTGTGGAAAGCATAACCTGTCTGAGCTGGCAGGAGAAAGGCAGAACAGGAACTTTACAAAAGTACTACACTAGTCCATCCATATCCATGCTTTCACTTTTCATGGTTTCAGTTACCTGCGGTTAACACGATCTGGAGGCAGAAGATCTTCCTTCTGACATAAATTAGAAGGTCAATAATAGCCTAACGCTATATCACAATGCCTACATTATTCACCTCACTTTGTCTCATCAAATAGGCATTTTATCATCTCACATCATCACAAGAAATGTGAGACAGTACAATAAAATATTTTGAGAGAGACACTACATTCACATAACTTTTATTACCATATACTGCTCTAAGTGTTCTTTTTTATTATTAGTTATTGTTGTTAATCTCTTACAGTGTTAATTTATACATTAAATTTAATCATAGGTATGTATGTATAGAAGAAAACCCTGTAGTGTATATACAGTTCGATACTATGTACAGTTTCAGGCACCCACTGGGGGTCTTGGAACATATCCTTCATGGATAAAAGGAACTATTGTACAATGGAATGAGACTATTGTAGTTAGCACTTTCTTCTTGTTTGAACAATACCCTCCGATCCAACCTGACCCTTGTGAATTTCTCTGAACAGAAGCTTGGCCGAAAAAAAAAAAACAACTAATAACAAAAAACAAAAACAGAGTGGTGAAGTAAAGGTTCAAGCTAATTACTAACATAGCATCTCACTTTAGGCAAAATAACCAGAGAAAGAATTCCTGAACTATTAAAACATCCTGCACTGGAACTAGGGTGGGAAAATAGGAGGCACGGAGAGTGGTACCACCTCATTTTTGTCTCAAAAATTAGTTGGTTCCTCCTTTGTTGAAAAATATGTTTCAATGTTAAGAGTGCTCTTGATTATATCAATACATGTGAGTGGACTAGAGAGTGGTTCAAGAAAGCTGTTTTTAATCCTTCTAGAAGCAATTTTGCCAAAACTCTCCTATCTAAGGCTGATCTTGTTTTGTGTGCTTTGGATCACATCCTGTTGTGACATTAAGCAATCTTGCACATGGCAGTATCCTTTCTGAATCTCCACACTTCCCTCTGAAAACTTAGCATCACAATGTAAATATACTTAAGATGATTGCACACTATTAGATCCAGCAGCCTCCTTCTGGTCTGTCTTACTTAATCTCATTGCATTTTTAACATAGTGGACCACTCATCTTTTTCAAGTAACTTTTCCCTGGCTTTTATAAATTACATTTTCATATTTTCTTCTCCTAACTTCTTTCTCCTTACTTCTTGTCTTTTCTCTGGTTTTTCCTCCTCAAATAATAATTAAATACTGGAGCTCCTCAGGACTAGTTTCTAAGTAGTTTTCTTCTTCCTTAATAGACTGTGTCTAATTAGGTGATTTCATCTACTTTGAGAACTCCAAAATGAGAATGTATGCCAACAACTCCAAAATATCTATTTCTAGCATGGGACTTCTCTTCCCGGTTTTAGGACCTCATAGCCTAGAGCCTACTGATTTTATCTATAAGCATCACAAATACAAATGTACCAATGAATCTCATAATCCTCCCCTTAATCTCTGCAACCCACTCAAACACTTGTTCATTAAGTTTGTATCTGAAATGTTTCATCAGAAATTAAATATTTGCAAAGGATGTAGTTTTTAGAATGTTATAAAGAGTGACATGTAAAAACATAACTCTTAATTTGTTTGCAGCCAGAAGGGAGTGACACATATCAGCTTACCCTTGAGCAAATAACTATAAATTTGGACAAAATATATGAAGCAACTGTTTTTAAGCACTGGACCCCAAATAACACAGGGCTATGATCCTTGAAAGAAAAGAAACATATGAAGTGACCTCCAAGTTCACTCTGGCTTTCTGCCTGGGGCACTTTCCAAGTCACAGCAGAGGTAATTGGAGCATAGACAGTGATGGTCCCTTTGGGCAAAGAAAAGAGTGAATGGCATTTGTGTTTACTGAAGTGGTTGGAGTTATCATTTGACTTATTATTATAAATATAGTAACATATAAGTATATGAAACAACACTAATATATTATAAGATTTGATATATATTAAACATAAGCAAAATTTTATTAGAAATGTATTTCTAAATGAAATGAAAATTTTTTTCAATGATTTATAAGTAGAACCATTCCTCTGCCTACTTTTAAGTTTTATGAGCTGTAAGTTAAAAAAATAAAAATCTAATTTAAACAATAAAAATCTAGAATTCGAAGACTTTTTAAAAATTTCAATGCCATTCATTTTAACCTACATTCTAGACATTACATAGTGATCCATCACAAAAATATTTATTAATGATCTCAGCTGATGAGTGGTATGTGGAAAACAAGTGATTTTTATATATTAATCTTATATCCATCCACTTTCTAAACTTTCCTATTATTTCTAATAATTTATCTATAGTTTATTTGGATTTTCTATGTAAAGTGTTATATCATCAGCCAATTATGACAATTTTATTTTCACCTTTTCAATCCTTAAATATTAATGCTCTTGTCTTCTCCATTTTGAGCTCAAATACAATATTGAACAAAATTGATAATAGGAGTACTTTGTTCTAACTTTATTTTTTTTTCAACGTTTTTTATATATAAAAGGTGTTTGATATTTTATTCAAAGTTTTTTTTTTTAATTTTTTTTCAACGTTTATTTATTTTTTGGGACAGAGAGAGACAGAGCATGAACGGGGGAGGGGCAGAGAGAGAGGGAGACACAGAATCGGAAACAGGCTCCAGGCTCTGAGCCATCAGCCCAGAGCCTGACGCGGGGCTCAAACTCACGGACCGCGAGATCGTGACCTGGCTGAAGTCGGACGCCCAACTGACTGCGCCACCCAGGTGCCCTTGTTTGTTCTAACTTTAAATGGAGTGCTTCTTAAATTTCCCTATTTGGAATCATATTTGCTGTAAGTTTTTCATAACTTATTTTTATTAAGTTGAAGAAGTTGCCTCTTATTCCTAATTTATAAAAAAAAATTATTTTACATTTTAAGTGTACTTTTACGTATCAAATGCCTTTTGTATTTGTTGTTATGATTTAAACTATTAATGTTAATATGGAGCAATGTTTACATACCTGAGACAAACTGAAATTACCCATAATGTATTTTTTTACTATCCTGCTACATAAATAGAAAAAAAACTTACTAGATTAGCGAATATTTTCTTTAGGAGCTCTGCATCTATAATCACTAGATAAATAGATCTGTGAAGTTCCTTTTTTGTATTATCTCCTGATTGTTTTAAAGATTATACTGACCTCTTAGAATAAGGTGAGTAGTGTTCCTTCTTTCACCATTAATGAAAGAGTTTACATATATGTTAGAACATCAGACCATCACTCAATGCCTCTAACAAAAAAGCTTACTTTACGCCTTATTGAAGTAACAGAGAAATATGTGACTACTACAGTGGTCAGGTATCACATTAAAAAAAACCAAATGGCTGATTACATATGGCCTTTGGAGGAAGATCTGCTTTGGGTTATGATGGATATAGGGACAGGACAGGGGTGATATCAACATTACAGAAGCATGTTTTGTGTTGGTTACAGATGTGAGAGTGGGATAATAATGGTCTTAAAAGCATAGTTTGGAGTGCACTGAAAATTAGCTGACTTTCACAAGGTGAGGCTGTCATTGGTTAGCTTTCAAAGGTATGGTCACAGAAATTGTCATTGATTAATTAAGCAGGTTTAAAAACCACTTCTTGTATCAATTCTCTGACACCAACTGGGTGGCCAACAATTCAATTCAATTCTAACACTACTCAGAGGTGGCACAGATCACGCAGGTGAAAGGGTTCAATCCCATAAGACTGCTTCCACTTCAGACACCAGTTCAAAGCCCTAATTCCTTAAGCTACCTGCACTCCTGTCTGACTTGCTACAAATTTGGGAGATCCCACGACCCTCCTACCTTCAGATTTGATAATTTTCTAGAAAAACTCACAGAACTCAGGAAAGCTCTATACTTAAGATTGCAGTTTTATTACAAAGGATACAGTTCAGGAGTTTCCAAATGGAAGTGAATCATAAGACAAGGTTGGGTAGGGGAAGGAAGATGAATTTTCATGCTCTCTGTTCCTGGAATACAGACACACCACCCTCCCCAAATATCAATGTGTTCACCAACCTAGAAGCCCCATGAACCTCTTTATTCAAGAGTTTTTATTGAGGCCTCATTACATGGGTATGGACTAAATTATTGGCCATGTCATTACATTCAATCTCCAGTTCCTCTTCTCTCCTCGGAGGTTGGGAGGTGGGACTGAAAGTTCCAACCCTCTTATTATATGTTTGGCCAGAACCTCTGTTGAAACTTTCTATGTGCCCAACATGAGTCACCTTGCTGGGATAAACTCATTGTTAAGATGGGCTTGCTAAGAGTTAGAAAAGATACTTCCATCACTCAGGAAATTCCAAAGGTTTTTGAAGCTCTGTACCAGCTCTGTACAGGGCAAAACCCAAATATACATATTTTATTCCACACATGGCTATAGAACAATCATCCATTTCTTAGTAGAGTGGGAGCTTATAAAATTCTCAGAGTCCCTCCCCCGCTTTTTTTTCATCAACCAAAGCTGCCTATGAGACTATCGAAGACTCCAGCTTTCTACCACTTTTGTTGATTTCTCTTGAAAAATGCTCTTTTGTTTGGAGAAGTCTGATTTTCCATTGAGTTTCAGTCAGCATGATTTTGTTCTGTTTTTGGCTTTGAGTCATTTGTTGTATCATCTACTGGGACAAAGGTTATGTAGAATCATTTAATATGCTGGACAATAGTTTTCAGATAACATTAGACGACTATGAGGAAACAGGTATGTATAATTAAAATAATATTAAAAGGGATAGGGAGGCTCTCTGGAATATTTCCCAGGCCTGGTCATGGAAATAAAGTTACAGATGAGACATTAATTGGTCATATCCTTTGCTATCCTAGAAAAGATGTCTTTTTAGTGCTTGTTTACTAAAAAGGCCAATGTGTCCTGAATATGATGGGTTGCTTCATGGAAGAGTTTGTCAAGTGCCAATTTGGAACTATTTAGTGTTATCTTAATCTCATGCATTTTACAACTTGGTTGTTTCCACAGTCTTTTCAGAATTTGGGGCCAAATCCTGAATATCTCCGTGGATTTTTTTTTTTCCTCTATGAGGAGACCTTTCTTGAAGACTTCAGTCACTACGGCCTATTAAGATTAATGATCTGCTAGCATGTTTTTCCTAGCTCCCCTATGAAGCACTCTCTTATATGTTCAACACAAGACAATCCAGGGCAAAATAAAAACACATGAGACTAGACTTTGCACAAAGAGTCAAACAAAAGGGAAGAAAAGGACAATCAGATTAACTGAAAAAAAAATTATCGGATGTTACAACAGAAAAATCTAATGACTTTGTACAAAGGCTTATATCTAATTTTCTTTACTATATGATGTCCCTCCAAACCAAAAAGCCTGTCATATACTATGACTCGGACCTTTGCCTGACATAAAAATCCATTGCTTATAAATGCTACTTTAAAAAAAATGTTAGGAACAACAATGCTACAAAAAAAGGGAATGTTCATTTTTCATCAGGCTCACCTGGCAGCACATTTGAAGGACAAATGGTATTTGATCACAGTGTATCTGGTCAATATGCTTATTGGTTTGAGGGTCCCACAGAATGTTGCAAACTGAAGGGCTGTGGGAGTCACACATTGTCTAGTTGAGAAGAATAAACTGCTGCCTACATAAGGTTCTGGCAAAGAGTTTGTTTTGTATTGTGTTGGGCGTGGGGGCAGAAGTGGATTGTTGTCGTTCTTAGAGCATGGTTTGTATTGGTTACAGAGACAGGAATGTGTTGCTATCAATCGTAGAAGTGTGTTTTCTATTAGTTACCTAAGTGTGCATTTTGTTGTTGCTGATCATTCAGGTAGAAGCAGATTAATGTGAGTTTTGGACGCATGACTTGTAGTGAGTTTGTTGCCAACTGACTGATATTCAAAGTGTAAGGCAGTCACTTACTGGTTAGCTTTCTGACAGATTGACTGGAGATGTCATTGATCAACTAAATCCGGTTAAAGCCACTTTTGATGTTTACTTGTTATCATGGCTATACAACAGGCACTTTTATTCTAGGAGTATGGTCTTATAATTTTTACAAATTAGTGATTATCCAGGTTTTGAAAGTTTAATAAAATAGCCAATGAGATTAGTTATGCCTGAAGTTTTACTGGGGAGACATTTTTGTTTAACTACTACTTTTATTCTTTAGTAGTTCCAAGGTGATTCAAATTTTTAATTTCTTCTTAAATCTGATCTGGTAAGACATAGTTTGCAAAGTATTTGTACACTTTAAATAAATTTTCAAAATTGATATCCCATATTTGTTGAGGAATTGGTCTATGTATGGTGAAATTGCTTTCTCTGTGGGATGAAGGAAGGTCTGGGGCTTCCTACTCTGCCGTCTTGCTCACATGACCCCTACCCAGTTGTAGTTTTTATCCTTTGTTGTATCTTTGCTTTAGATTTTATAATTTATGCTGTTTTCACTTTCTTTTTCTTTATACTATACTTATGCATATTTTGTTACTCATTTTCTAAGTTCATAAGTGAGATACTTAGCTCATTCATTTACAGCCTTTCTTATTTTTGAATATATACATTTGAAAGAATAATGTTCCCTTAAATCATGGCTTATGCAGCCCTTTACATTTTGGGATGTGGTGTTTTATTATCATATACTTCCAGCTCTTTTAAATTTTCCATTTTTATTTCTTTCTAACTTCTGAGTTATTTGGCAATTTAAAAAAATTTCCAAGTACAAGTTAATTTTATTTATATTTTTTTATTATTAACTTCTAAATTTATTGCTTTGTGGTCAGAGCATATGTTCTCTATCATATCTGGAAAATAGAATAGAAAAAAGTAGAAAAGAGGTTTCAGTTCCAATTTCTACCGAAATGCTGAGCCAGCAGGGACTCCAGGATCCACTTCCCTTCCCCCTTATGCATTTCCAGATAGATTATCCAATAACCCCAGGGGAATATGATCTCACAGGCACACACAAAGAAGGAGAGAAGGATAAAAAGATTTGCAGATCACAACCATTTCAAAACTACAAGTAAATTGGGACTCATATTCCAGTGGAAGCAGAGAAAATAGAATAAATGACCAAAAAAAGTAGCTTAGCATAATAACTAGAAGAGATAAGGAAAGTTATTTAAAATATGCAACATGGATAAGAAATCATAAGGAGAACCAAGAAGAAATGTGTGTGAAAGGTGTAATACATTAAATTAAGAATGTAATAATTGGTATAAATAAATAATGTATAAAGTACAGAAGTGGTAGTTTAGTTTTAGGAACATTCCAGAAGGAGTCAGAAAAGGATAAATAAATAGAAACTAAAAGAAGAGTTGAGTGATATGTGGGAGAAAAACATCAACGAAGCATTCTAAATAATATGTTTGGAAAGAAAGACAAAAATTGAGAAGAGAAAATACTTGAAGAATAATGAAGAAACATTTCTTAGAATTAATACAAGAATAAAATACCAGAATTAATACAAGAATACAAGGGAAATGGGTGGCTCAGTTGGTTGAGCGTCCGACTCTCAGTTTCAGCTCAGGTCGTGATCTCACATTTTGTGAGTTTGAGCCTCACGTGAGGCTCTAAACTGGCAGCATGGAGCCTGCTTGGGTTTCTTTCTCCCTCTCTCTCTGGCCCTCCCCTGCTTGTACTGTCTCTGTCTCTCTCAAAATAAGTAAATAAACTTAACAAAATTAAAAAAAAATAGAAAAATAAAAACCTTAGATTGGAAGTGTCTATAATATGCCAAAGAGGAAAGATAAGGAAGAAAACCCATGTCTGGATACTATATAGTGAAATTTAAGAATATCAAAGTAAAAAAGAAAATTCTAAAAGCTTAGAAGAGAATATAGCACTTACGAAGGAGTTAGAATATAGTTCACACTAACTCCAGGAACTCCACAGAGCTAGCAGAAGCCCTCCAGGTGAGTCTTCAAAATATTTAGAACTTCATTAAGAGTAGAAGTAAGAAGGGATAATAACTTTTCAGGGAGCTCGGAAAAGAGAGGTTTGTATCTGTATCTGTAACTAAACAACTTAGATAAAGTTAAACCCTTGAAATTGTTTTCATTTTAATAAATGTATTTCAACTACTGATAGGATTTGTTTGTGATTTGGCCCTAACCTTTCCAATTTGCCAGAGATTCTCACAACACCCTACCTTAGACCTCAGACTTTGTCAGTGCGACTGACACTCCTGTTATTAGCTGCCTAACCCCTCTAGGCCTTTCCATTTAAACCCCTACAATGATTATGATCACGGATGCTGAAGTCAGGCGCTTCGATTCTAACCCATGTTCTGTCACTCACTGATTGTGTAATTTAAGACAAATAACTTAACTCCCCTTATGTTTTGGTCTTCATAGCCATAAAATGAGACAACTACAGTACCTGCCCCCTAGTGTTGTTAGAAGGTGATGCTGAGTGTATGTGAAGCACATTGAACAGTGTCTGGCATAGAGTAAGCCACAGATATTGGCTACTATTACTATTATTATTGCTATCAGACAATCCAAGGAAGACTAAATTGCAGTGTTCTACTACTGAAAGAAGACACCCGCAAGAACCAAAGAGTCAAAGCATTCTTCCTGAGGTCAGAGACACATCAGATCTTGAATGGCATTCGAAACCGGCAGAAGTGATATCCTGATGAAATCTCCTCAGAAGTTGTGCCACACTCCCTCACGTGGTGCTGCGCCTGCCCCATAGCACAGCTTTCTGAGGTTCCATCAGAGACTGATGTGTGATTCTTGTTCCGCTTGGCTCCCTCTCCTCTCATCTTGTCCCAGAGTAAAGAGCTTCCGCAGACTACTGCTTCGAGTTCTTTCTCTGATGTGCTCTCCCATGAGTTTTATTCATCTCAGCCTCCCTGTACTGCTGAAAACCAAGCAGAGCAGACATCTGAGCAACCTCTTTGAACATAATAAATTCACTTCCAAGTGAGTGGTAAAAGATTTAGCATGGTAAAAACAATATGGCACAAATTGAACTTTGAAATGTCTGTTTGAAATGTTTGAAACTTTGGCTTCTTACCATCTTCTCTTGTTTTTCATTATAGGACTATCAAGAGAGGGCCTGAGGGAAAAACAAATTCTGCTGAATTGCTGAATCCTTAAGTTTGGATTGTTACTTCAAAAAATTTCCTATTGATAAATAGATAAGCAAGGTAGTGAATATGGGAGGAGTTCTTAAGGATATCCAGAAATGGATTAAATGTGTATGTGAGAGAAAAGAATCATGACTGACTACTAGATATTTTTTTTAAATGTTTATTTATTTATTTTGAGAGAGAGAGAGAGAGAGAGAGAGAAAGAGAGAGAGATGTGGGGGAGGGGCAGAGAGAGAGAGGGAGAGAGAGAATCCCAAGCAGGCTCCGCACTGTCACACTGTCAGCACAAAGCATGACCCCAGGTTCAAACTCAGGAACTGTGAGATCATGACCTGAGTGGAAATCAAGAGTCTGATGCTTAACTGACTGAGTCACCCAAGCACCCTGACTACTACATTTTTAATTTAGCAACCAGAAGAAATGAATGATAGTGTTACTTAATAAGATGGCATAAACTTGTGAGGGGAACTAGCCAGGCCCGTATAATGATTATTCTAAACTAGTAGACAAATGCTTGAGTTTTTAATTTACTGAATAACATTAAAAAGTACTCGTTCTCTGTACTAGTATCAGTGAAATTCATATCAAGAAATATTGATGTTTACTACAGCATTATTTACAATAACCAAGATATGGAAGCAACCCAAGTGTCCCAAGATGAATGGATAAAGAGGATGTGTGTGAATTTAAGAAACAAATCACATGAACAAACAAAGAAAAAAAGAAAGAAATGAAAAAAACCCTGCCTCTTAAATACAGAAAATAAACTAGTGGTTACCAGAGGGGAGGTGGGTGGGGGATGGGTGAAATATGGGAAGGGGATTAAGAGTGCATTTATCTTGATGAGCACTGAGTCATGTATAGAATTGTTGAATCATCATATTGTACACCTGAAACTAACAAAACACTGTATACTAATTGCACTTCAATTAAAAAAATTAAAAGTACAAAAAATATTGGAAATCGAACTGGACCTGCATCTATAGTCGTCTACACTTGGGGCGCCTGGGTGGCTCAGTCGGTTAAGCATCCGACTTCAGCTCAGGTCATGATCTCACGGTTCACAAGTTCACCCCGCGTCGGGCTCTGTGCTGACAGCTCAGAGCCTGGAGCCTGCTTCAGATTCTGTGTCTCCCTCTCTCTGCCCCTCCCCCCACTCACACTCTGTCTTTCTCTGTCTCTCCAAAATAAATAAATGTTAAAAAACAATTTATAGTTGTCTACCCTTAAATCTAATAACTGCAAATTAATTTATGTAAAACATCTCACTTGTCAAGTTAAATTAATGATGTCCATTTATATAATGATGGTTTTATAGTTATATAGCACTAGAGTTCTTTTCACTTTTAGTTTTATAAAAGTGAAGTATATAAAAAGAAATATCTATTTTAATTTGCAATTTGTAAGTAATTTTTTTTAGAGTTAACATTTTTAGTATCCTATTAAACAAATAGTAGCCTACACGTTGACTTATAAGGTCACTAAGATGTTATCCTCTGTTTCATCTAAAAGAGCACTATGCAATAGAACTTTCTGTGATGATTAAAATGTCCTATTTCTGCACTGACCAATATAATAGTTACTACGCACATATACTTATGCCAAGCTCTTGAACCGTTACTTGTGTGACTAAGGAATTGATTTTGAAAATTGTTTTTCAAAAATTGATGGCTCATAGTTATTATGGGACAGCAACACTCTAAAAAGTAAGTAAGTTTTCCTTTTCACATTTACATCTTTTGTCCACCTGGCACTGGCTTTTTTGTGTGTGACATGAAGTAAATGTCAAGATCCTTTTTCTGTTTGTAAATATTCAATTGGTGAAGCACATATTTTATAAGATCTTATGTTTCCCTACCCACTTACTACAGAGTTGTTGTTGTTATAAAGCAGAGGACTTTCATACGTGGGCTTTTATAGATTCTCTATTTTGTTTCTGCTAACACTCAGCTCTTTTTATAGTCGGTAAGGAGATAAATCTCCTGGTAGTTCTTACTGTAAATAGCCAGTTTTCACCAGTGCATGTTCCATTTTGTCATATTTTTGATTGCCTCAAACACTTTATTACATTATGTTTTCAATGTTTTCTTGATCACTAAGGATAGAAATAATTAAAAGCCTGAAATACAAGCAATATCATTAATAAAATGACATCATTGATGGCATTAAGAAAGAATATCATTAACAAAAAAGACATATTTTGCTCAGGATTATAGAATTGTTTTGGTATGGGGAAAGGAGATAGCAGACTTGGTAGAGAAATTCCCTAGTAAAAAGAAGAGATTGGAAGTTTTTGGAAGTTATGGTAATCCAAGAAATCTTCTTCGATTTGACCTGGGTATGTAGGTACCAGTGATTATGAAATGGGAACATTTATTTCTTTAAATATTCAATTAAATTCTTTGAAAATATTTAGCTATGATAGCACCTGTTACAACAAGTCCTTTTTTAAATTTTAAAATGAAACCTCTGTGTAAGGGAGAGTTTGAAACAATAATCTCTATTAAGCTGAACCGCATAGAGAAGGCAAGTAAAATCCTAGGTTATTGGCAAAAGTACAAATTACTGATGTTCTGGACCATGGCAAAATTTTTGCCATTTTTGTTGTTTTGTTGTTGGCTATTTTCTTTTGGAGAGAAGTGTGAGGAATTAGATTTTTTCTTTATTTTTTAAAATATTTATTTATTTATTTTGAGAAAGAGAGGGAGTGGGTGATGGGCAGAGAAAGAGGGTGACAGAGAATCCCAAGCAGTCTCCACACTGTCAGCACAGAACCTGTTGCAGGGCTCAAACCTACAAACTGTGAGATCTGACCTGAGCTGAAATCAAGACTCAGACGCTTAACCGACTGAGCCCCTCAGGCGCCCCATATTGTT
Organism: Felis catus; assembly: GCF_018350175.1. NCBI lineage: Eukaryota > Metazoa > Chordata > Mammalia > Carnivora > Felidae > Felis > Felis catus. Next base: position 100,192,744 of record NC_058371.1, on the reverse strand, counting down.
TCTTTAAATAAAAGTCACTTTGGAAAAGAGAGCTCTCTCTTATTTTCAGCAGATTGATTTCCTTTTGGGGACAGACATTATGCATATGTAAGAAAGTTTTATCAACAAGATCCTATACTTGATGAATAGTGACTAGAAATGCCAACAATGCACATTCCAGAATGAAGCTGATAGGTAATTATGGATATATTCATCAATATTTTCCTTTTGTAATTAACATCATTACTGTTTTGACGGGTGCTATTTGAGTAAACCTACTAAAAAGATGACTGTATTTTCTTTATAAATTAATTTCTGCTTTAACATGCTTATTCATATCCAAAGTGGAGGTTTCGTAATGTTTCTTAGCAAATAAGCCATGCACAGCAGTGAGTCTTCCATCCAGTTGTTTATGTTCTCATTTTTGGAAGGTATCAAGTAATTAAAAAACATAAATATAACCTTTTAAAATTATTTTTACCTAATGAGTTCTCATCATGTTTCTGGCTTCATTGCAAAAGAGGTAAAGTGCTTACACCATAGACTAAAAATAACCCACACTGTATTCATTTCCATAAAATGCCATGAAGGATGTGTATGCCTGTTTTCTTGGGTGTTTAAACACGCTGTAGTGGGAAAATACAGGACAAGGAGGCAGTAGACCTGGGTTTATCTCTGTGGAGCCAGTATAAGTTTGACACCAAAACACTTGAGTAAACAAATGCCACCTTCGTTTACTTCTCTAAATCAAATTAATGGTGCCAAAAGGTTTTCTACCCATCCGGCTATTAGGTGGTCTGATTTTAGTCATTAACAGGGCCCACACAGAGCCAAAACCCAGGGACAGACCGGGTCCCTGTGTCCTCAGGGCCACTGTGCAACTTGCCCAGTTAATTCCTCCCAAACAACTGTACTCCCTGTATCTTGGGTACCAGGATAACAGCAGCATTTTTTTTTCCAAAAAAAAAAAAAAATTAACCTGTGGTACGCTTGATAAGGTCTAGAAAACTAACTTCTATTGGTTTGTTTTTCTTTTGTAAACATAGGTGTAAGGGCATGTCAGAATACGACCCTTCCTTTTCAATTGCACTGAGGTCCCATGTATCACCTATCAATGTGTGAGATAAATCTGCATATGAAAATTTTCATAAGAAATAACCAGGAAACTGACTCTCTTTACCTACTAGAAAATATTAGAAAGTCCAGAGTGTGAGTGAGACAGACAGAGACTCTGAACTAGATCCATCTCTTGTCCAGGAAATCTTGAGAACAATTGAAAGGCTGACAAACTGTGTGGAAAGACCTACGTGCAGGGGAAGGCTATATTCCCAGAATTTAATCCAGTTTCACTGGGCAAGCAATTCACAAGTATCTTCTCTATTCAGAAGTGAGCTATGCAAGGTGGAGGGGTAATTTGGGGTCCTGTTCAATAGGGCTGGAAGAGGGAAGAAATCTCAGCAGAAAGAGACTGGTTACTTCTAGATACCCAGGGATAACAAAGGAGTCCCAGTAGACCAGTTAGGGGGGAAATAGACAAGTCTGTCAGGATGAGTAGGATCCTTCTAGATTCAGAAAAGAGTCTGTGGAAGCTCCACCAGAGAGAATCCATTGTAATACCTTCCAGGCTTAGAGAGTAGAAAGTCCCTCGGTGAGGAGTAAGACGTGTCCTACTACCCTTAACCTCTTTCTCTTCCCGACAACTTCAGATCCTGATATAAATGGAACAGTACAGTGGTGTGACAGAACAGGTGAAGAAGGAGAAATTAGAAGCAGAAGGCTCATTCTTCTTTGTTGGCTGCTGGCAGAAGGCTGGCTTCAGCTGCAAAAGAGATTAAATGCTAGGTTAAATGTGGAGTGGCACTATTTACTAAACTGAGGCTGTACTTGCCACTTGTGGCCATGAGGCATCTTATTAAGTAGAAATGACCGGAAAAGCCTTGCAACTAACTCAAGTTTTCATTCTGGGATAGAGGAGCATTATTATCCACTGAATAAAATGTAAGGATCAAAGTGAGACAAAAGTATAATGCAGTTAAGCACATTGAGTATTCCAGTCATACAAATGATAACTTTCCGCCTATTTTGCATGGTTATTTTCATTTAAATAAGTTATTTGTGAAGGCTTTTTAAAAAATAGCAAGCTCACTGTAAATTTGCTACCATTTGGAATGATTATTTGGGCTCACTGAAGATATTACTTCGTTGAATACCTATAACATGCAAGGGATTGACCAGTTTGTTTGTGTAGCTCACAGATTGCATGAGAGAAGGAAAAGGAAAATAAGACTGCAGTAGCAAGCTGAACAAGAATGGAGAGGAACTTTTAGTAGGATATCCAATGTAGGGAATAAGATAGGTGCTGAAATCAGAAAGAGCATGGTTAGAACTGTGTTTTAGGAAGATTATTCTGACAACAATTTGTAGAAATAATTGGAGCAAAGGAGATCGCAGAAATTTATATTCTTTTCAAGCTTACATTTTTTAAAATTTATTTTGAGAGTGCGCGCGCACACACACACACACGCGCGCGAGCAAGTGGAGGAGGGGCAGAGAGAGAGGGAGAGAGAGAATCCCAAACAGGCTCTGTGTTGCTGGTGCAGAGCCGGACTCGGAGCTCAGTCTCACAAACCGTGAAATCATGACCTGAGCCGAAATCAAGAGTCAAATGCTTACCCAACAAGCCACGTAGGCACCCCTCAAGTTCACATTTAATTAAATTTTTCTTTGAAACTTTTTCTGATTTTACCCCCATGGAGTGATTATTGATTTTTTTTTTCCTTCATCGTTTTAGATTAGTGGTTTAATGCATGTATATCTTTGCATTGTATTGCAAGTGGGTGTTTTCCAGTTTTATAGAACTCTCTTTCTGTGAGTTTTGCCTTCAAAGAGGTTTGAAATAATATACACTAGATCCATCTGTTGAAGAATCCCCATACATAATAAATTTCTCAATGTTCTCAGAAGTGCAGTTAAGAAAACCATTGAACTCGTTTTGATTCAAAGTTATCCAAATTTATTTATTTTTTATAGATTCATCTATTTTTTCCTCAGATTAGGAGACTTATGAAGACCGAGGCAACATTTTATTTAATCTATATACCAGTTAAATATGAGAAGATAAAACTGTAACTTAATTCACAATTACATTCCAGAATGAATAGATAATATTAAAGGATAAGATGGCATTGTTCATCAGAGAATTCTGGAAGTTGGGATAAGCAAAGGTGAATGTCAAGCTGAGTTTGGAACAAGATTTTGGAAAGAGTTGAATCGCTCTAATAGAGTGATGGGTAATAGTGCTTCCTAGTGACAACTCATAAAGGGTGGTTCGAAGGAGGGGTGAATAATAGGCGGAGAAGTGAGAACTTGTGTGGGCAGAAGTAAAAACGGAAATGTTTAAGAGAAGAGATATGTAATACATTCTTTAAACATAATTATAGCCACTGTGATGTCAACCCCTCTACCTTTCTAAATTACCAAAACACATATAAAGTTCTGTGTGACTGTGGGACTGTTGTGTGAGCAAAAAGGGAAAAGGACAAGTCTATTGCCTTTGCAGCTCCAAATTTGTTGATATATTAATGATATATGATGTGTTATTATAGTATAATGGGCTTATGCTACATATCCCAAGAAGATGTGAGTCAAAGGTTCACATGGGAAGTCAGCCCTATAAATTTGCATGCTAGGGCTTAGAGAGAGGGTTAGCTGTTCTGCAGAATTCAGAGTAGGACCTTAAGCTACCATTATCCAACATATTATATTGAGGGGCAGATTGACTTCAGCTGACATCTACTAAAAGCAAAACCTAATATTTTGCTGGCATGATTATATATAATTTATAAAATATATACAAATAAACGTAAGTGAAGATTTAAAATATTAAAAGTTGGGGGGAGGGAAATTACATAATTAATAACTTCTGTTTTCACAATAAATGAATGCACTCTCATTGGAAAAAAAATTAATTACCTAAAATTTCTTTCATATCAACATTTCTAACTGGGTACTTGTGGAAAAACCTTTTTATTTCTTATTTCTTTATACAGTTTGAGCCGTATGAAATTGCCTTCTTTGTCAATTAAAAGCAGATGAATATGGCTCAAACTACCATATTAATTTTGAGATTGTTTTATACTATTTATTCTACTAAACTTATCTAAGGGAAATTGAGTTTTTCATCACTCAAATGTCTTTAAAAAACCTTTCTGTTATAGCTCATAAAAGATGTTTTGAAAGTAATGACTGAAATTCTGTAGTACAGAATTATTTCACCAGTCTCTCAATAATGACCTTTTAGGTCATGCTACTTTTATTGCTGTAGCTTTTTGTACATAATTCTTAGAACAAATGAGTGTTTCTAGGTAAATCCTAGAAGTAAATTGCTGGGTCTAAAAGAATGAGCATATTTTTACTAGATACTGCCAAATGTCAGTATTTGCTGACAATCCCAGAAAAACACGATTTCTCGAAATCTTAACACTTGATATTTTCACATTAACTTTTTTGTCATTTTTGAAACCAAAGAACTCTTTAATCGTTGTAATTTATGTTGCCCTTCTTACTAGTGAGAATAGGCATCTATACCGGCTATTTGAAATGAGTCTCCTGTAAATTGTTCAGGCTTTTCATATACATCAGAAATCTAATACTTTTAAATATGAGCATTTCCTAAATATCCAAAACACTTATGTGTAAGAAGGAAATGACTCTTATATGTAACGCCTTTACTTTTACAGATGATTTGAACTGCTGAATTTTTGGCAAGGGCTATTTCTAACCTTCCCTTCCCCCTTCTTCAAATCAGATCAGTTATAATTTATTAACTCAATAAGCAGTTGAGGTCTTAAATGTGTTTCCTAAAAATGAATGATTTCTCTTTTAAATCAGATATTTTCATCCTCATTCAGAATTTAATCATTGAATTTCACATCTGCCCAGCATTCATTTTAAAATAAGCCTTTTATGAATTTTGATAACTTCCTTAGAAATACGTTAATGTGGGAATGTAACACAAACCGTCTGTTTTGAAACCTCTGACTTTCACAGGCAGGTTTTCTTCTTCCTGAACTGGATGGGTGTGCTAACTAGTACCTCTTGGCTTCCCCAAAACTCTATCCTAAATGCATCTTTTTCTTGTGCAAAAATGGGTGTTTCATAGATTTTAATACCTGGGCTAAGGTTTCAAAATTAGACTAAGAAAATGGAGTAAGAGTGACCTTTAGTGGCCACTCAGAGTAATCACAAAGGGATGAAATTCCTGTCTCAAGAGGATAGATGGACAATCTGTTTGCAGGACTATTTAAAGCAGTAACATAGTAAGTTAGAAGCGGCTAACCATGACACTTCTTACATTATTACATTTTAACAGATCAAAACCCCATGAGTCACTGTTCAGACAGCTGAAAAGGTGCATTTTTATTGTAAATGGAAATCCAGTCACACCTATTAGTGTCAGGCAGGAACTTCAATGCCTAAATCCCCCATACAAATAAATTGGAAAAGTACCATTTAATTGAGGCAAAAATCCTTTGCTTTCCATACATTGGTAAAAGCCATCTGGTAATCTTTTGAACCTCAGAACTAAGCAGCAGGAGGAAGAGTTACTCATTAGCACCACCTTTGATCTTGGAAAACAGAGCCCTCTCCCACTTAGAATTAAAGTTACTACTTGATGACAATTAAATGCTCAAAATATACATGTTGTTGCTGTTGCTGCTGTTGTTATTGTTGAGGGACATAGTGTCTACTTCTATAATTCCACCATTAAATAGAATGTCTCCGCAATTAAGACGTTTTACTCATTTTCTACTTAGGTATGCTTTCTTAATAACTTGGTGTTTTGTTTTTTTTTTCCAATAGAAGTCTTCTTCTTCTTTTTTTTTTTTTTTTTGTCATAGATACACTTAAAAAAATTTGGTATACTTCTATTAAGATAATGTTGTAGTCTTTTTTTTCAAATGAGGACTTTCAGCATTATAAATAATATGCATAGGGGCACCTGGGTGGCTCAGTCTGTTAAGCATGTGACTCTTGATTTTGGCTCAGATCATGATCTCACAGTCATGAGATCGAGCCCATGTTAGGCTCTGCACTGAGTGTGGAGCTTGCTTGGGGTTCTCTCTCTCTGTCTCTCTCTCTCTTTCTGTCCCTCCCTGTGTGCACGCAGCAACATGCACACACTCTCAAAATAAAGAAATAAACATTTAAAAAAATTTTTAGAAAAATTTTAGAAAAAATTTTATATATCCATATAAATGCTTTGCCAAACACTAATTTATTTAAATGAATTGTAATACTGCTCATGTTACTAAAATTAGTTTTTTCAAAAAATTTTTTTCTGATAAAACGTCGTTTATGATGATAGTTTTTTTTTTTTAATAAGAAAGGGAAACCAAAAATGGTTAGTACTTTAAGACAGAATCAAGGTTTCTGAATCAGTGTCTTAGACTGGCCCATTCTAAAATGCGTGACATTTATAAAACACAAAAGATGGGTAAAGCAATGAAGTTCAATAGAAAGGTCATCATATGAAGCATTGGGAGGCCCAATTTTTTCTTTAATCTTAGTTGGCATACCGGTTTGATTCCAGGTATTTGCCAAATGAGAATACTGAGTAATTAAATATATAGCATGAGAGTGTCAGACTGCTTATATTGGTAGCTCAGGGTTCCAAGATGGAATGTTCCAAAAGATACATCTGTCATCGGGGCACCTGGGTGGCTCAGTCGGTTAAGAGGCGACTTCAGCTCAGGTCATGATCTCGAGGTCCGTGAGTTCGAGCCCCGCGTCAGGCTCTGTGCTGACAGCTCAGAGCCTGGAGCCTGTTTCAGATTCTGTGTCTCCCTCTCTCTCTGCCCCTCCCCCGCTCATGCTCTGTCTCTCTCTCTGTCAAAAATAAATAAACATTAAAAAAAATTAAAAAAAAAAAGATACATCTGTCATCAAAAAATTCTAGATTTGTAGTGAAGAGCAATGTGTTAAAAATATCTTTGGTTATCTTTAACCTACTACAAAGAGAAAACATTTATCTTTGACAAATTTTAGCTTTCCACAAAGCTGGAATGCCAAGAGCCTACTTCTACCTTTCTGTCAGAATTTACGAACTGGATAATGAACCAATTGACTATTTCCATTACTGCCAGAGACATTAAGGCAGTGTGATGATAGAATGCAGTAAGATAAACCCATAGATAGTTGAAAAGTATAATTGGTCTTCAGGTATCTTTCTCATTATCTTTCCCCTGGATTCCAGATCTTCCAGGACCAAGCATCATTATATTACCCCTCCCTTTTATGAGCTTCAAAAACCAAAGGCCAAACACCAACCATGCACTTTTGCTGCCATTTTTATGGCCATCATTAAATTCTTGCAGCCAGTTAATTGAGCAATAGCATTGGAAATGTAACAATAGTAATACATGTTCCTTTATTGCCATAAGAGGAATTTTTGGGATTTGAGGAGCCAAAGAAATAATAACAATACTTTTTTTTCCTCACCAATTGTGAAATGACTTATGATACAAATGTAAGAGTGGTCCTGAGAAGATAAAAATTTTAGTTTTACTACTAATAAACCTAAGTTTAAAATGTGCCTAAGTTAAGCAAACAAATCAGGTTTCTCTCCTACATCCTACTGAGTTGAGCTAATCTCTGGAACTTCAGGTCTTCTTGCTAAACTTGTTGCCTGCCAGAACCAACAGCAGCATGACCAAAGGACAGATATCAAAACTGGAGAAGGGCTGAGCCATGCAGTCCCCTTCTCATTCATCAAGCGGGAAAATCATTCTGAGGAAAAATGAATGAGGTCCTAAAAATAAGTCACAAGTGTCAGTTTAGGGAATGGGTTTTCCTTCTAAGTTATTACTGGCAACTAAAATCTAAAACAACAGACACAGTTTACAAGTATCCAGTTTTAAGTTTCTCTCTTCATAGCACGCTAAGGATTAGCATGATTTCGATTCTACAGCTAAGCAAGCAAGAACAGAAAAAGAGATAAGGACAGGTACTGAATCATTTATCTTAGAAATGTGAAGGAGAATATCCTAAACAAGATATTAACTAAGCAAACCAGTCAATATATCACAAAATAAACCCTAACGAAGTGTCATTTTTCATTCAAGTGAAAAGATGGTGAATAGCAAAAACCCTTTCAGTGCAAATATCTTAATAAACTGAGAGAAAATTCATATAAGTATCTTGAAAGATGGAAAAATAACTTGAAAAACTGATAAAGTTTAACACATGTTTATAAAATATAATTGAAAAATCTAGGGAAAAAGTAAATCTTTCTTACTTTTGAAAAGTTCTCATATACTAAAGCATCGGTAACTATTATCCTTGGTGGGAAGACTTACGATGTATATCTTTTGACATTAGGGCTACGTATAAAACAAAGATGTCCTCTACCATTGGAGTGCTGAATGATTAATCTCATTGGAGTGCTTAACATTGGAGTGTTTACCATAGGCAGAGGTTTCGGTCCATATTCAAACAACAACAAAAGAAATGAAAATAAAATCAGAGGTGTAAGTCTTGGAAGAAAAATAATTGTATCATGTTCATACATATGATCATCTATAATAAAGAAAAGCCAAAAAGAATCATTAGAAATAACGTAAAATAAGAGAAATCAATAAAGTTTCTAGGCCCAAGATAGACATAGGAAAAAACAAACAATAGCACTTACCTATTCCAGAAATAGGCAACTTAGAGATATAAAGTATTCTGGAATTTACCTAATAAAGAACATAAAAACTTTCTATGAACAATTTTTTTTTTAGTTTTAATATAATGGCAATTGGTTTAAGAGACAATTTACAGATGAAGATTACAAAAGGTTAAAAAACTTGTGAAATATATCTTCAAACTCATCAGTAATAAGTTATAGATATAAAATCATATTTATAGAAATTATGTATCATTTTATAGATGCAATATGTAAATATATATATACAGATTATATTTGATTTGTACCATCAGTTCAGCAAAATCTTAAATATTTTTAATGTTTATTTATTTTTTGAGAGACAGAGAGAGAGAGACAGAGCGGAGAGGAGGAAGGCAGAGAGAGAGAGGGAGACACAGACAGAATCTGAAGCAGGCTCCAGGCTCTGAGCTGTCAGCACAGAGCCCAATGCAGGGCTCGAACTCACGAACCATAAAATCATGACCAGAGTCCAAGTCGGACGTTTAACCAACTGAGCCACCCACATGCCCCATTTCAGCAAAATCTTGAAAGCTAAAAATATCAGTAGCTATGTAGGATTATAGGTACAGTCCACGCATTGCTGCTAGGAGTTTAGACTCCCACCTCTTACACAGCCATCCTGGAGAATAATCTACCATAGTTAGTTAAATGCAGAAAATGCATATTCTATGACACATCAATGTTACTTCCAGATTTATATTCAAGAGAACATGAAGGTAATATGTACAAATGGTCATATGTGCAAAAATTTCCAGAATTGTCAGAAATAATTTAGATATCCTTTACTGATAGAATGGTTAAGTAAAATATGGTGGGTATACACTTTTGAATACTATAGCAGCACTTAGAGGCCTCAGGTTGCATATACAATTAGAATTTTAAAAAAAGTTGGGGGAGCCTGCATGCAACTAGAAGCAAACATGTATAAATCTTAAAAGCACAGTGATGGGTGAAATAGGTAGAAAACATACATATATATATATATATATATATACACACATATACATATATATATACACACATATATATGTATGTATTTATATAAATTAAAATATATGAACACAAAATAGTAATATATATTTTATGAGCACTTAAAAAACATGCTACATTAATAGGGTTAGAATTGCTGTTTATGATAGATAATAGGGCATAGAGATAAAAAGGTAAATAAATAATGTAAAATAGGGGACATCTTTCGACCAATGACAATTGTATCACAGAAGAGTGTGATTAACTCAAAGCTATGCAATGGAGGTCTAAGAGGGAAAAAAAAACTTTAGATAAGCAGTGAACCTCAATATGGTTAAAGAACTACAATACTCTGAAAACAATGAATGGAGACCGCCTATCTACCTCTGTAGGGTATGGATCCCCCGTTTTCCCTCGGGTGTGACATGTAACTATCTGGCACTCTGATAGAGTGAGGGCACCTGCATCAACCACATATTAAATATTACAACACTTTAGTACTTTATTATAATTCTGACACTCCAGTAGATCATCTTATTCACTCCTCACTTTGAAGACTACAGTTCTGAATAAATATCAGATAATATGAAGAAGTAATTTCCAAGATTTTGTTAAATGATTTTATATGTGGCTGTCTTAGGTGAATGTGTGTAAAACAATCATCTGCTGAATAATTTCATATTATAAATTTTAAAAGAAATATTTAAAAAGTAATTCATAATTTTTTTGCAAATATTATCTTAAAATATACAGTTATTGAGAAGTGTTTCAGAGATTCATAATGTGAAGGGGTATGTGAGAGACAGACCCTGGATCAGTGAATCCAAGTTGTGATGGCCAGAACATTCTGATGCTTTGTTTTGAAAGACAGACTTTCAGCTTGGACCATGCTATGAGGATAATTAAATTAGCACATTTATTTGGGAGGTTTTTGTATTATGGTGCTTTCCTTTTTGCTTAATGTCTTTTCTTTTTACTTTCAGAATTTTATAATAAGTTCAGGTTATCAACGAGATTAAAAAAAGATTCAGAAAGGCATACAGGCACATGTATGCATGTGAACACACACACACGTATGAGATAATGTCTTGAAATATTTACCTTCGCATTATTTTTTTTTTATTTTTGCATCTTGCCAATCAGAACAAACACACTGCTTTGAATAGAATTAGGATTGTCATAGTAGAAATGGAAACCAAAAACAGTTAAAACACATTTTTTCTCCCAAAGCAGGCTCTTGAATTTCCAAAAGGTTGAACCTGAGCAGGGCAGGGCATGCAAAGAGGTTTTGCTTTAGCAAAAGATTTAAAAATGTATAGTGGGAGAGACAATCAATATTTGCATGAGACTTCGCCGAGCTGTATCTAAACTGCTCCAAATGACATTCACATTTAGAGAATGAAGACAATTATAAGCCAACCCCGCTGAAAACCAGATGGGTGGGTGGTAGTGGTATAGGGACATGATTTTCTTCGTACCTGTACTTGCATGGGACTTCACGGTTGTAAAAATCTGCCCTAGTGATATACTTAATTCATACTGATATGTGGACGAATATGTGTGTGTGTGTGTGGGTCTGTGTGGTGCACAAGTAGCCCAACCTCCTTAAGGGGAGACCCCTTGTTGGAACATTGTTCGGAGGAGACTTCAAGTAGATGCAGAGACTACATGGACTGCTCTCTCTTTCCCATCCTGATATGTCCTCCTGGGCTCCAGACTGATAATTAGGATCAGCATTAACCAACAGGGGAAGTACTGACCTGTCAAGTGAGAAGAGAGACCATACACCATGGACCTGAGTGTCATATATGCTTAGAAGCTCATCCTGAGGGTACTGAATTGAGGAAAGAAGAGTATAAAACTAGAAAGTGAAAGTTTGGCCAATATATGGGCGGTTTCATAATTCAGAATTAACACTCTGGCAAAGGCCACAAAGGACAACAACTCATGTTGCCATAAGCACCCAATACATACTAGGAGGCTTTGGGAAGCTTGGGAAAAGTAATGACCCACGTTCAACAGAGGAGAGATGCCAGAATTATTGTGCTAAACTATGGAAGAAAGGACCCAAAGGCTCACAGGAGTGGGCATGCTAGAAAGTACCTACTATAACACACCAGAATATCCACTAGCTGATTATGTTCTTTAGATGCCATGAAGATTACTGTATTTATCAAGTTAATAATTGAATGGGTTAGTGAGGAGGGCATTAGTTCAGAATCGGTTCTCCAGAATGGACAGTGGGAGACACTGTTAACAAAACTGTGCTCCTGAATAGTGATAGGGGATGAGATCAAAGTACAGAAGAATCCATGCAGCAGCAGTTTTCAGAAGAAACAGGGTGGAATTAAGTCACTATCTCACAGTTCCTGGGATCCAGCCCTATGGCAGGCTTTGCACTGAATGTGGAGCCTGCTTGAGATTCTCTCTCTCTCCCTCTGCCCCTCTCCCCTGCCATTGTACTCTCTCTTTCTCTGTCTCTGTCTCTCTCTCTCCCTCTCAAATTAAAAAAAAAAAATGGGTAGCCAGAGGACTGAGGTCATCGATCCCAGGGGAAAAATCATAGTCGTTAGCCCAGTTTCCAGACTGTAGGTAGTTCTCAGACAAATAAACTATCAACTATGAGAAAAGCCAGATATCCTTGAGGAAGGACCCTGTAGCATCATACTATGTCCACATAATAGTGATTATGACAGCCTTTTATGAAAGAATCTCTGGTCATTTTCTCAAGTAAATGCATAATAAAGCAAGGAGAGCCTAAATCTTTTGAGAACTGGTGGATTTCTGGGTTCGAGCTGCTGATGATACTCGGCACTCCAATGTACTGTAGTGACATCTCTGTTAGAGGAGAGATATATGAGGGCCAGGTAATAAATGAAATTGTTATGCAGGTGCATCTTACACTGGAACTGTTGGGTTCACAGACCCACCTGCTGTACCTTCCCTGCTTTCTGAATGCATAATTGGAATGAATGTGCAAGGCCGATAGCAGAACCCTTACATTGCTCCCTTGACCTATATGGGAAGAGCCATTGTAATGGAAGAGGCCAAGTAGAAGCCCCTGAAGCAGTTCGTCTTCTCTCACCAAGATAATAAATTAAAACCAGTAGCTCATTCCAGGAGAGAATGCCCAAACCAGTACCTCCTTCAAAAATTTAAAGGACTCAAAAGTTCCAGATCTTAAAGCATTTTGATTGGAGTGATTACTCAAGCAAAATACATTTGTCAAATCTCATTGACTTGAGGTGTGTACATTTTATTGTATGTCAAATTTACGTTAGTAAAGTTGATTTTAAATAAAACAAAAACTCGGGTGCCTGGGTGACTCAGTTAAGCATCCCACCTCAGCTCAGGTCATGATCTTGTGGTTCACGAGTTCGAGCCCTGCCTCGGGCTCTGTACTGACAGCTCAGAGCCTGGAGCCTGCTTTGGATTCAGTGTCTCTCTCTCGCTCTCTGCCCCTGCCCCACTCACGCTCTGTCTCTCTCTGTTTCTGAGAAATGAATAAATATTAAAAAAATAAAAAATAAATAAAACAAAAACTAACTCTATCCACTTGGTCAGCCTCTGTGAAATAAATCTCCCCTTCCAACACCCACTTTACATTGAACTGTTCTGTTCTGTTGCAATATTTTGTGTTTGTTCAATGTGCTTCGATAACTGTCACATTTTACAGAATTAAGCTATGTGTGGAAGCTGGCAGTATAAAGGAGGAGCTATGAAGGCATTCCCTGGGTTTAAAAAAAAATCAAATGATCCAAAAATCTACCTCTCAGATCAGATTTTTAGTTTTTAGTAATACTGGCCTCAAGAAATGTCTTCCAGTAGCCACATCTACAAGGAAAAATCACAAATTCAGAGTTTAAGAATGCAAAAATCAACTGTGGACTTGGTTCTGGTTGCAAATATTTGTGGAGACTTATCTGTTCTGGTGTAATTACTGAGATTGTCATTGTTGTTCAGTAATCATTTTGCAACCTTATAGAGATTTGAGTGGTTTGCTTCCAACTTTAGTGCACATTAACTCTGTTAATTTTAGTGCAGTGTTTTGTTCAATGCAAATTTGTTTTGTTTTTTTTTTAGGGATGTACATAGAGTTTGTAGCAGAAAGATCTGCTCTAAGATCTTTCAACACTTTTTTTTTCTCCTCTTTCAGCACTAATCAATAGATCTTTAGTAGTGCTTAGTTTTAGTTTTGGTTGAGCAATTTATTAGTAGGTAAGTATTTTATAAAGTCATAGACATGCACTAATAAATATTTTAGTTGAATAAGCAAACTGAGAAAATCCGAGTCTCTATCAGTATCTGATCATCAGATGTCCTTCCGTAATAGTCAAAGAAAGATATTCATCCTGTGCTGATCACATGAGACTTTACATTTCTTTGCTCAGGGTCAGTATGGACTATAGCCATTTTATAATGCAGTGAAATTACACATGTGTTTTTCTGCACTTTGTTTTTTTTTTTTAATTAGGTTACTGCCTTCATAGTGATAGTATAATCTTTGAAAATTTTAAAGAGAAAAAAACTATATTAAAATATATGTTATTAAATATGCATTAAATGTGTATTAAAATATACAATGAATAAAGAACATGGTATATTTGCATCCTTATTTTATTTATCAGTGGTGTCTTTCAAGCAAGCAGGACTAAAATTAAAGAGCCACAATTAGGTTTTGTGTATAATCTTTTCACTATGGACTACCTTACTTTATTTCGTAGGCCTAATTTTTTCCTAGTTGTAAGACCGCGTTGTGTACTGAGAATGAAAGGCAGCCTTGTGCTAGTAAGTTTTGTTCTCATGTCCTTTCACAATATGATGGATTTACACTGAATAGAAATGGAGCCAGGTGCTTCCCCCCACACCCCACCATGCTTTCTTCCTCACAGTATAACCTGTTTTAACACAAGTCACAATTTGGGCCTACTGTGCGTCACAGTATTCCTTGATGTCAGCTCTTCACCACCAATAAAATGGTAGATCTTCTTTATATCAGTAATTTCATTCTTTTTCTTCCATGAATTTTTGAAGTTTTGTCGAAAGAGCTGAGACATCCAATTTGCCACTGTTACACTGGTAGCATCTGGTCAAAAAAGTTCTCCCAAAAGAAGAATACTTTTTAAAATATTTTTTGAAAGTTTATTTATTTATTTTGAGAGAGACAGAGACAGCGTGAGTGGGGGAGGGGCAGATAGAGAGGGAGAGAGAGAGAATCCCAAGCAGGTCCCATGCTGTCAGCGCAGAGCCCGATATGGGGCATGAACCCACAAAACTGTGAGATCATTACCTGAGCCAAAAACAAGAGTCAGACGCAACCAAATGAGCCACTGAGCCACCCAGGTGCCCTATTATAAGAAAAATATTGATGAAACCCAGCCTTTACCCCAAGACACAGCTCTAGTCTAGGACTTTTTTTTTCACAGACACACCCAACTTTACCACTTCTTTTCTTTCTTTAAATTTTTTTTAACATTTTTTATTTATTTTTGAGAGACAGAGACGGAGCGTGTGTGGGAGAGGAACAGAAAGACAGACAGAGACCCAGAATCTAAAGTAAGCTCCAGTCTCTGAGCTGTCAGCACAGAGTCTGACAAGGAGCTCGAACCCACGAACTGTGAGATCGTGACCTGAGCCAATGTCGATGCTCAACCAGCTGAGCAACCCAGGCACCGCCCCCCCCAACTTTACCATTTCTTATTTGATATTTACATGCATTTTCTGGACACACTTTTGATGGAATATCCATTTGAGTATTCGAGAAAAGTAAAGACTTAAAGTGATTCTGGTAGCTCCATCATTCCATCATCATTTTTGCTCATCAGAGCTAATGCCCATTTTGAATTCAATAAATGCTGGTTTTGCAAAGACGTTTAATAAAGAGAACAAGTTTCAACTTTATTTCCTCCTTTAATGCAACCAGAGGTTATGTTTGTTTAGAGAACTAACATCCTATCCAGATTATGCACTCTCACCAGTGCCAGGCCAAAACACACAGGCCCCAAACCACTCATTCCCGAACTCCCTCATTTTCTGACCTATGGCTGTTATTGTAGGAACAGGATCTATTAAGAAATTGCCTCTGGTGCAGTCAGAGACTATCATGGCACCTTGTGCAATAATTTGCAAACAGTGGCTTGAGAGAAGTGGTATGCAAAAAAATACATCCCAAACCTTGACCTTTCTACATTGTCACAGCGAATGTTTGGCTGGGCTTGCTTCCAAAAAAATACAAAAAGTATATCTGAGACCTAGGTGAGGTTGGAAAAACATGCTCAGCAGCTAAAGATGGCATCATGGGAGGCCGTGAGGGGCTTTACCTTTGGTCTCAGGCATCAAGAACACTTGAGGTTGGGGCACCTGGGTCGCTCAGTCAGGTGAGCGTCCGACTTTGGCTCAGGTTATAGTCTCACAGTTCGTGGGTTTGAGCCCCATGTTGGGCTCTGTGTTGACAGCTCAGAGCCTGGAGCCTGGTTAGGATTCTATGTTTCCCTCTCTCTCTCTGCCCCTCCCCCACTTGTGCTCTGTCTCTTTCTCTCTCTCAAATATAAATAAGCGTTAAAAATTTTTAAAGAAAAAAAAAAAACACTTGAGGTTAAGGCCTACTTCATATTTAGCATGTGACCTTATGTAAAATATTATACTCTAAAACTCAGTGTCTCCATCCATACGAGAAAAACAATAGTAATTGTCTCATTACGTCCTCAGTAAGTGTTTGTTTTCTTGCTGAATAATGTTTTAATAATGAAAGTGTTTATATAGTGTACATATACGAACTAGCAAAGTGCTTGACACATGCTTAATTTTTTTTTATTGTTTTTATTGTTATTGATTTTCGTGAAGTTTTACGTGGTCTCAGGGCAAAACGACCAAGAAGTGGAGATCTTATTTCAGCGACAGTCAGTTCTTCACAGTAGAAGTAGCCATTGTTACTTAAACTAAAAATCAGGATGTAAGAAAATATCTTCTTAGATCATTCAGAAGATTCTCTCAAAGTTCAAATGGCTGGGGAAACTCACCCTAGTTTTGATCTTCCTCCTGGAACAGTCAACTAGAAGATGAGGATTGGTTCACATGAGTTGATTTGAACTTGAGGTCCTCTGAAGGACATTTAAGAAAACGAGACATAAACTTCCATAGAGTGTCCATGTTAGCCTGCTCAGCAAAGATTTTAATATGACCAAGCACTTGCATGGTAGATGTCCTGATGGTCCCTGAAGGACTGTATATATGTGGGACTTATGGTTGCTAATAAAATATTCAACATATTCAACTATATTTAATATTTTCATAAAATATGTGACATTGTTTTCAAAAAGGGCATCCAAAAGTCTAAGCAAAAGTTTTAGATATTATAGGTCATAAAAATAGATTAACTTTGTAAATTTTGAAGACATAGCCCTTTGAGATTATTGCATACGTATATATATATGTGTGTGTATATATACATATATATATATACATATATATATATATATCAGAGTCTTTAAATGACAAGACATTGTAATAAAATGAAAATAAGAATAAAAATGAAAGCAATAATAATTATAATGGACTGAATTTTTATTATAAGACATTTGATTAACCCAATTCAAATACTCAAATTCATCTTTAAAATTTTTTTAATAAGACATGCAAAATAAAGCATTTTTATTACAGATAGCCTAATGAGATAGAGGATGAGTTTCTTATCTTCTTTGATAAAATACCTTCTTGATTTGTTTCTGTTACATTTCAAAGATATATTTATGTAAAGTTTTTTCCTGACTTAGTTCTATGGATTTCATCAACATTATTTGCTCAGGGTGGAAGAGGCAAAAGCTGAGGCAGTGTCACTTGGTAAACTCACTTTCCGAGTTCATTGGCAAGTCAAATGGGAATTCAGCCCGAGGACATTGACTCCTGTTCTTCTGTGTAACCACTAGATCATTCTTTTCTCTTTAAAACATTTAAAAAATATATACTCATGCCCACAACACTTGACTACCTTAATATTGTTTTATTGCTTCGTTTCTCTTCCCACGCTCTCCTCTCTCTTAACAATCATTCATGATATTTGGAAAATGATTCAAAGAGAACACTTCAAAGTTTTGTTTTGTGGCTCAGCAGAACAATGTCTCCCTGTCTTTTCTTCCTTGGCTATCTTTGACATAAGTGCCGACAATGTAGAGATTCACATACACATAATTACCTTTACGATAATCTTTAAGACCTCATTTATTCTTCCTTTCCATAAAAACATTTAAATTTACCTAAACATGACAGAAGTATTTTTTTTTCTGTCTTTAGCCTTCATCTTTAATGAAAAGGAAAGAAACATTAAAGATTTTAAATATTGTGATGGTAAGAAACAGATGACATTTCATTTTCATAAAAACTTGACTTCAGCCAAGCTTTTTAGAAATAAGACAGAGGAGTACCTCAGTATTACTACTTATGAGATATTTTGAAGGCAATCCACACACACACACACTAAATGTATGCACAGGTAGTTTTCAGACTTTTACTTTTGAACTGCATCTTGTATGAAACAAAGTTGATAGATACCAAATAGAAGTTAAGTATACATGACATATAAATAGGCTATTACAACAGCAGAAGAAAGAATATGCTAGAATCATTTGAGAGTGCTATGGGATTTGAGTATTCAGAATGGATTTATGGATGTCAAAACTTGTCAAGATTAGAGGTAAAATATCTTGGGTCTGGTAAAATTTTTTTTACTTAATGACAACATAGATGAATTGGATGTGGAGGATAGAAGAAGAGATACAAGGACTCACTAAATTCAAGCAAAGAGTAACAGCTACCAGATCTTTTATGCCAGAAATAACCTGGTGGGTTTTTTTTTTTTTTTTTGAGGGGAGGTTGACTTTTTAGTAAAGTTGTACTCTTATGTTTATATGAAATCCATGTGGATATACTCAAAACACAGAATTCCTAAAATGATCTGCTTCGGTTTTCCTTCCATTCTGTATAAAAATTTCCATTCTTCATATAATTCATAGAGCATTATCTTCTCTTCTGTACTGATTTTCTGCAGAAGAGTACGTTTAGAAATTGCATCATCATCATCTGATGATTCCTGCACTGATTCAAAGGTTTCAGTCAAATTAGCATATTTAAATCATGAAAAAAATAAGAGAAGCAAATGTAATGGGAATATGAGTTATAGAATGCACTTTGAGAGAGGAAAACATTCAGATTAGGTAAATTTGCTTTCTTTTTTATACTTAAGGCATGTATATTGGGAAAGTAAAGGGTTTGTAAGTATAAAAATATAATTTCTTTTACATTATTTAAAAATGATATAGGGTCAACCAAACTTGATTTGGAGACATGGTCTCATTTGAGAAGTTTACTTCAGTGTCATTTATTTATTTCTTCAACAAATATTATTTGAGTCCTTTCTATGCTTTTGGTAATGTTCTGGATCTTTGGAGTCAAAGAAGAATTGATTCTCTCTCATAAAGATTATATTCCAGTGGAAGAGACAGATAATAAACAAATACATAAAATATAAACAAATCTAATCTAATCTAATCTAATATAATGTAATGTAATATAATATAAACGATGATAATATAATATAATATCCTGTAATGATGAATGAATGCTAATAAAACAGTGAGAAGGCTCTGAGTAGAGAGTGAGGCTGGAAGAAGATATATACTTTTTAAAGTTTATTTTATTTAGTTTGAGACAGAGAGAGAGAGAGAGAGAGAGTTAGAGAGTGTGAAAGTGCTTGAAGGGCAGAGAAAGAGGAAGAGAATCCCAAGCAGGCTCTGTGCTGTCAAAACAGAGCCTGATGCAGGGCTCTATCTGACAAACTGTGAGATCATGACCTGAGCCGAAATCAAGAGCCGGCCACTCAACCAACTGAGCCACCCAGGCACCCTGGAGGAGGATGGTTTTGATAGGATAGTCAGGCAAAGCCCATCTGGGAAAAGAATATTTCAGGAGAAGTGCACATGAAATGAGGAAGGGAGCCATGAGCCTGTTAAATGGAAGAGTAATCTAAATACAGGAAAGAGAATTTCAAAAGCACTAAATTGGAAACAAACTGGCACCTCTGAGAAACAAGGAGCTCAGTGTGGTTCGTGCTGACTGAGGAAAAGGAGTGGAAGAAAACAAAATTGAGGAGTGGCCCTGTTGAAAGGCCGAGGGGGAATCTTAGAAGCCATGGAAAGCTTACTTTTTTATTTGGAGTAGGATAGAAAGCCTTAAGATGTGTTGAGAAAAGTGTGTAACAAGACCTAATGTATAATTTTAAATTATTACTTCGTCTACCACATGGAAGATTTATTGAAGGATGGAAGGTAGGAGAAAGGAGGCTTGTGAGAGGCTATTTTAATAGTCTAGTGAGAAATGAAGGATGGCTTGGATTAGAGTATGTGATTATGGAGATAATTCACTGATAACTCCCACAATTTTAGTTGGTTGTGTACACTAAGATAGGGAAGTCTAGGGACAGGAGTTTGTCTGAGGGGAGTTTAAGATTTTGAATTAAAACAGGTTTTATACTGGTACATGTATTATGATTAAAACATGCTTAGTCCCGGTAATACAGGTGTATTACAGAGAATATAGATTTAGTAGACAAGAATATATGGAAACTATCCTTTGTGAAGGATTCATCTAAATTATTAGGGAAAAGATACATTACTTAATTGGTTTCAGAAGAGCTTACTAGTTAAAGTGTTATCTCTAACACATCCATTATGACACAAGAAATCACAGATCAAACATACAGATACAATAAAACCATAAAAGTACTTGAGAAAACATAGGTGATTTTTTTTAACCTGTGGTAGAGTGTCAGCAAAAATGGCTGCTAATTATTCTTACCATCCCTGTATTTTTCATACCCCCTTGCCATCCAGAGGTGGAATATCCTTCCTCTCCCTTTAATTCTGGACTGGTCTTGTGGCTTTCTTTGATCAATATGATGGGCGTGAGTGAAGCTATGCCAGTTCTGACTTAGTCCTCAAGAGTCTGGGAGCTTAAGCTTTCTATCCTCTCGATGTTCTGGGAATCCCATAAGAAGTCGGGTCACTTTGCAAGGGAGAATGGGCTCTGCCAATATTTAGACATTATGACCATCCCAAATGAAGCAGCAGAAATAAGAACGAGGATTGGATATTCCCGCCCTCAGTGAGCTCCTAGTGGCATTTAACCAAGTAAGTCCATGGAGGCAATGCAGGGAGGTCATTATGGATGCTACACGCACAGTGGGTTTATAAAATCTCAAAATCTCAATCTTAGAGAATTCAAGTCTTTTATATTTAGCTGCAAGGAAAATCTTACCTTTCCTATGGAAGGAGATGTTACCTTTATCACCTGGACTGTAATTGAATCTTCCCTCTGCCTGGTAAAAATTCACAATTTCTAATTCCAAAGCTATTTACTATGCAAACACCCTTGAAACGACAGTCTGGGACCAAAGCAGCCAATGCGTCTGTTCACAAACTACCCAGCAACACAAGACAACTATGGAGAATTGCTTTTCATCAAATTCAGGACCTGGAACTAAATAATTCCACCTATGCTACCTCTGCTATCTTGTATCTTGTGTAAGTTAATGAATCCCTTTGCCTCTCAGTTTTCTCATATATAAAATGATTTTAATAATAGTACTATTAAGGATTGAATTGGGGTGCTGGCTGGCTCACTTGCTAGAGAATGTGACTATTGATTTCAGGGTTGTGAATTCAAGCCCCACTCTGAATGTAGAGGTTACTTCAAAATAAAATATTAAAAAAAAAGAGTTGGTTAAAACATTAGATCAATGCCAATGCCAGAGTCAAACTAAGTGGTAAAAAGTATTGGCTACTATTATAATTGTGATATATTTATAAAACTGACTGCTCTTTATCCATTATAAGTGAATGAAACAATGAAACACTTCTGTGGAATGATAGCCAAGATATGTTTTAAGATATATATATATATATATATATATATATATATATATATATACACACACATATATATACATATATATGTGTATATGTATATATATGTATGTGTATATATATATATACATACATATATATACATATATATACAGAACCACATACATAAATACTTGTTGGATATTCCAGGCTATCCTTAAACTATTCAAGTACTGGTAATTGGGATTGTTTCCAATGAGAAGAGCCATGACTAGGCAAGAGGGTGGAAGGAAAACATACTTTTCTCTTTATACTGTTTGGTAACTTTAGAACATTGTATTATGTGACTGTATTAACTATTTCCAAAGAATTAACAAAATAATTTAACTGAGTTGAATATGTGCTTGTTTATGAAGAAAACTCATAATGAGTCTCTCTCTCTCTCTCTCTCTCTCTCTCTATATATATATATATATATATATTAACACAGATATACGTTATTAAAACACTAAGTTATCGTTTTAACTTTTTTAATGTTTATTTTTGAAGAGAGAGAGAGAGAGAAAGCATGGGTGAGAAGGGGCAGAGAGAGAGGGAGACACAGAACCCCAGGTAGTCTCCAGGCTCTGAGCTGTCAGCACAGAACCCGACGCAGGGCTTGAACTCACGAACAGTGAGATCATGATCTGAGCAGAAGTTGGACACTTAACCAACTGAGCCACGCAGGTATCCCAATGCTAAGTTATTTTAATAATGTAGCATTTTTAATTGGCTATATAATGGTTAAATAAAGATCTTTAACATCAGGGGAATGCAAATCAAAACTACAATGAGCTATCACCTGTTAGAATAGCTCTTTTCAAAAAGATAAGACATAAAAATTTTGGTGAGAATGTGTACAAAAGGGAACCCGTATGCACTGTTGGTGCGATTACATTTGGTGGAGGCACTGTGGAAAACAGTGTGGAGATTCCTCAAAAAATTACAAATAGAACTGCCATATGATCCAGCAATCCCACTTGGTTATGTATCCAGAGGAAATTAAATCACTACCTAAAAGAGATAGATGTTTATTGCAGCATTATTTATAATAAAGACATGGAACCAACCTGTGTCCATCAACAGGTGAATGGATAAAGAAAATATAGTCTGTATATAAAGTGGAATATTATTCAAGCGCAAAGAAGGAAATCCTGTCATTTGTGACAACATGGATGAACGTTGAGGGCGTTATGCTAAGTGAAATGAGTCAGACAGAGAAAGACAAATACCGTATGATGTTACTTACATATGGAATCTAAAAGAACTGAACTCATAGAAATGGAGTGCAGATTGGTGGTTTCCAGACCTGGGGGTGGCAGGGGGAGATGTTGGTCAAAGGTGACAAACTTTCAGTTAAGAGGAATAAATTCTAGGGATGTAATAAACAGCATGGTGGCTATAGTTAACAATAATGTATTGTACACCTGAAAGTTGCTAAGAGAATAAATCTTAAATGTTCTCACAACAACAGAAAGCAATTATGTGAGGTGATGGATATGTTAACTAACCTTATCATGGTGGTCATTTTTCAATATATATGTGCATCAAATCATCACATTGCACATCTTAAACTTACACAATGTTATGTGTCAATTATATCTCAATAAAGCTAAAAATAAAAGATGATCTTCAATATCAATACCAGTGAAAAGTAGAATCATGATTATGTTTGGTAATTTCAAGTTGGATGAATGTGGTTGAATTGATTCAGTAATTTTGCCTTCTTGTGGATTTAACTCATTAAGCTTCCTTTGAAATTTCAGTGTTGCACTACTCCAGACTGCAAAATCTATATGCCAAAAAAAAAAAAAAAAAAAAAAAAAAAAAAAGAACCAGAACCTTTTTTTAAAGCTCTATTGAATTTTTCTGTGCACTTCTGAAGGTCTGTGGTTTTTATCATCAAACCACAAAAAAAGCAGGATTAAGACATGTGGTGTGGGCCTTACAGTGATGGTGAAAACTTCACATTAATTATGGATGAAAGTTTCAGCAGAGCCAAACAAGTTCAGATTAAGTTTGGCAAATTTATTGTTATTTTCCAGAAAACTAGCCAAGTATTACAGGGGGGAATACCCATCCTCTCTCCCTCCACCACCACATGTTCCCTTTTGTATCAATTGTGACATTGAGATTTTGGCAATTTTGCTCTGGATTTATGAGAATTGGAAAGAAGTCTAACAAGCAGCAAACTCTCGGGCTTTCTTTGTGGACATCCATCCCAAAGAAGTTCACATTTGGAAATCTGCTATTGCTGATATCTGCCTCTTGTACTAAATCTCACCCTTAAAATGTCCCAGATCTTCTTGTGATATGGCTAGCTCTCAGAAAAATATTGCTGTTGCCAGACAGCTGAGAACCCTTAATACTGATATAATACTTTCTTAACAATCATTGCTTATTCTCAAATATTGTAAAAATACATTTTGTTATATGTAGGTTTTCAATATCAAGTATCCACTCTAGGTCAGTCTTTCTCTACCGACTTACATGGTGGCATCTATGGATATTGGCATTTGAAAACTTGGGTTCAGATCTGAATTTTACCCTCCCTTACATGCTGTGCAAGCTTGAAAAATGACTTCACCTCTGAACATCCCTTTCTCTAGAAGAAATAGGGCTTTTAATCCAGTATAATGCATTTCCCATGCACATAATGGACCTGGAAGGAAAAAAGTTGGCACATTCAATGGGGTTGATGGAAGAGAGTTTAATGAAGGGACTATAGACTTGTGGGTGGGGTTAATGGGAAACCAGCAAGGGGGTGAAAAAGCACCAGCTGGAAACTATTACTATCTTTACACTTGAAGGGGTGAGGAGAGGGAGTGGTTACCAGAAGCCCCAAGAACTGCAGCTATAGGTCAAGGCTACCCAGTAGGAGCTGGAGATGTAAAGTGTCTAGGGGAAAAAGAAAAAAAAAAAAACTAGCATAGGACCATCTAATATTTACTTTAAAAATAAATAAAATAGTTATAGATGGAAAGAGTGAGTTTTGTGAACATATCAACAGTTGGAAACTGGTGATAATACTCACAGCTTTTTTCCTTACTAAGAAGAAATAACAAAAGACACATTCCCTGGGATTTATTAAAATATAAATTTCAAATTTACAAAAAGTGTGATATGACAAACCAATGGAAAAGAATTGATAATTCTGAAACAAAGCTAAATGCATAAAAGGAGTTCCAATATGATAAAAAACTATTAGGGGGAAGATGGTTTCTCAGTAAATATTGATTGGAAATTGGTCAATAGCTTTGAAAAAAATTGGATGCTTGTCCAACTTTTTTTTTTTTTTGGAGGGGTTTCTTATAAACACTGATGGGATTGTGTTAAAAATCTCTGAGTAAGATGAGAAATCAGTTAGTTTCTTCTTGAAAGTCTGCCTTCAAGATATATATTTATTCAGCTTTAATAGTCAAGATGTGTATCAACAAATTTTGTTGTCCTTCCAGTGTATCCGAGGTAAGAGGTTTCCCCTTTATAGTTGATTGGAAAGAAGAGGATGTGGAACACAGCCATACACAACCCATGAAAGGTATAAGTGAGAGAGAGAATTAATCATTTGTTGTTGTAACTTGTTATTGCTGTGTATTTTAGTGTAAACTATCTGATCTAGTTTATAAATTTTAACAAATACTTTTAGAAAACCTAAAGCTGCTCAACATCTTTACCATCCTACAAATAATACAAAAATTTAGAATGATCTATATGCCACTTTTTACTTTTACTTTAGTTTTTTTAATCCTCAAAGGAAAAAAAGATTATTTTACACCATTAGTATTTTTTAAATCCATAATAATTTTTTATTGAAGTAGAAATATAATTAACATGCCGTGTTATATTAGTTTCAAGGGTACAATACAATGATTCAATAGTTCCAGACATTGCAGTTTCCATCAAGATAAGTGTACTCTTAATCCCCTTTATCTATTTCACCCATCCCCGCAACTACCTCCCCTCTGGCAACCACCACTTTGTTCTCTGTATTTAAGAGTCTGTTTTTTGTTGTTGTTGTTTGTTTCTTTGTCTCTTTTTTGTTTGTTTGTTTGCTTTGTTTCTCAAATTCCATATAGCTGAAATCATTTGCTATTCATCTTTCTCAGTCTGTCTTATTTTACTTAGGTAATCCATCTATATTGTTACATGAAAAGATCTCATTCTTTTTTTATGGCTGTATATACTACATCTTCTTCATTAATGTTTGTTTAAATTTACTCACATATGTAATCTTTTATCTACTCACCATTGCTTTTTTTTCATCTTAGTCTTCCGGGATTGTTCTCCTACTACCTCAAGTGCATTATTTAAATTCTAGAGTCTAGAGGTTCCTTTAGAGAAGTGTGTGCTGATAAACTTGCACAGCTTTAACTTCTTTGAATATGTCTTTATATAACTTTCATGTTAATAAATAGTTCCACTGTCCACACCATTTCAGTTTCACAGTCTTTCTATATTGTACATTGAAAATGTACACAGGGAGTTTTATTGTTTTTTGCTGAAGAATCAGCAGTTAGTCCAATAGATGTTCTTTCACAGTTGATCTCTTTTTTGCCCTAGCTGCTTTTAAGTTCCAGTCTTTGTTTTTCTTCTATTATTTAATTATGATATGCTTGGGTGCATCTTATTTATTATGTTGGAAGTCATTGTGCTTCCTGACTTTGAGGTCGTAATTCTTTCATAATTTTTGGAAAATTATCAACCGTTAGGTCTGAATACTTTGTTTCCCTAATCTCTGTAGCATCTCCTTCGGGTAGTCCAATAATCATTTATTAGAACTTTTCAGTCTTCCTTCCATGTGTCTTCATAGATATTTTTTTTTAATAACTCTCATTACAGAGGGAAAACAATGGTAATTTTTCCTACTTATGTCCTGCTTCTAATTATACTGAGTCATAGATGATAAACCTGTTAGATGACAGCCATCTAGTTTAGGGACTAGAAAATCCTTTTTACATTCAGAATTAACTTATAAAATTCCTTCTCTTAAACTATTTATAAAAATTAATTTTTATTCAATTAACCTATTCAAGAGAGAGTAAGCTCACTGCAAAAATTTTCAGAAACTACAAGGAAAACTATCAACAAAATGAAAAGGCAAACTACTGAATGAGAGAAAATACTTGCAAATATTTACAAATCATATATCTGACTATTATATATTTACATATATACACACACATATATGAAAATCCATACAACTCAATAGCAAAAAAATTATGTGATTTAGAAATGTGCAGAGAATCTAAATGGACATTTTCCCAGAGAAGACAAACAGGTGGCTAATAGGTACATGAAAAGATGCTCAACATCACTAATCATCAGGGATTGCAAATCAAAACCACAAGAGATATCACTTCACACCTGTTAGAATAGCTATTTTCAAAAAAAGGTGTGTGATAACAAGTGTTGGTGAGGATGTGCAGAAAAGTGAACCCTTGTGAACTGTTGGTGGGAATGTAAATTGGTGTGGCCACTGTGGAAAACAGTATTGGGATTCCTCAAAAAATTAAAAATTGAACTATCATATGACTCAGCAATTATCAAGTTCTGGAAATTTACCCAAAGAAAATGAAAACAGGTGGAATGTTATTCATACATTAAAAAAAAGAATGAAATATTATCATTTGTGACAGCATAGATGAATCTTGAGGTGTTATGTTAAATTAAACAAATCAGACAGAGAAGGACAAATACCATATAATTTCACTTCTACGTGAAATCTAAAAAGCAAAACCAACCTCACAGATATAGAGAATAGACTGGTGATCAGCAGGGGCTGGGAGTAAGGGTTGAGTTAAATAAATGAAGAGTCAAAAGGTGTAAGTTTTCATTTATAAAATAAATAAGTCATGGAGATATAATGTAGAGCATGGTGACTATAGTTAATAATGCTGTATTGCATATTTGAAAAATTTTTAATATTTATTTTTGAGAGAGAGACACAGAGACAGAGACAGAGCATGAGTGGAGAAGAGGCAGAGAGAAAGGGAGACACAGAATCCGAAGCAGGCTGTAGGCTCTGAGGTGTCAGCACAGAGCCCATCGTGGGGCTCGAACTCATGAACCTGGAGATCATGACTTGAGCCCAAGTTGGCCGCTTAACAGATTGAGCCACCCAGGTGCCCCTATATTGCATATTTGCAAGTTGATAAGAGAATAGATCTTAGAAGTTCTCATCACAAGAAAAAAAAAAGATCTGTGACTCTGTATGATGACAGATGTTGACTAGAATCATTGTGGTGATCATTTACAAGATATACAAATATGAAACATGTACAGCTGAAACTAACATAATGTTGTATGTCAATTATACTTCAAAGATAATTCATAGGAATTATATTTGCCTTCAAATGTTTTAATGAACCTCAGGATTTGACATGATTTATTTACTATCTTGAACTACGTCTTTCACAATTGCTGTTCTGTATTTGGATTCATGTAAATTTTTTTTTTATTCTAGATAATTTAACTTATTAGAAAGGAGTTTGGGCACCTGGGTGGCTCAGTCGTTTAAGTGTCTGACTTCGGCTCAGGTCATGATCTCGTGGTTTATGGGTTCAAGCCTGTGTCAGGCTCCGTGCTGACAGCTCAGAGACTGGAGCCTGCTTCAGATACTGTGTCTCCCTCTCTCTCTCTGCTTCTCCTTGACTCATGCTCTGTCTCTGTCTCTCTCAAAAATACATGAATATAAAAAAAATTATAAAAAAACAAATGAGTTAATGATTAAAACCCCTACTGTAAATATATTTAAGGTTTGATTTCTTAATTTTAGTATTATCAATATTTGATCAGAAAACACACAACACAGGATGGGGAGAGTACTGAGACTGGCATATAGTTCTTTCCAAAAGTATATTGTCTTTTAAAAGCCCTGGAATAATATTTTTAATGTATCAGGTTATTCCTTTTAATAGAATAAATGAAATTTCCAAGTCATTTTTACTAACATATGCAAAATCCAGAAATAGACTAAAATTCAAACCTCAAAAGATAATTATGGGATAAGTATCTGGAGAACTTTCTGACCATAAATACAGTAATGAATAATTTCAAGACTGTATATTATACAGGTGTTGGAGAATTAGGGAAGTAATGATACAGAGATTTAAAGAATTTAAAGATAACTGATATTTTAGTGTGTTAGTTCGGAGGAGAATGAATCAATAATTTTGAGAAGAGTCATAGTAACACACAAAATTCAAAAGACTAACATATTTATTTCAAAATAATATTTTGAGAAGCTGAGAGTAAATAAATTTTCAAATGTATGAATTACTTGCTCTTTGAAGTTAAAGGCTTGACAAGGTTTATATGGGATTTGACCAATTAAAAATCATAGAAAACCAGTATTTGAGATGAGAGACATAAAAATGTGACCTACTTTAGTCAGGGGACATTGTATAGTTGAAGATAAGTTGCAAATATTTATAAAATAATTTAGGAAAAGAAAAACAGTAAAGAAACTATATAAAACTAAAATAGTGTAATACTTAATATAAGCTTTAAAATAAGATTTCCTGGATTCAAATTTCTGGTTCCACCACAGCTAATACTGTTCGACTTTGACTTTGGGAAACTTATGCTCTCTTTGTTTCATTTTCCTAAAAATTGGAGATAATGGGATCTACCTTATAAGATTTTTTTTTTAAAAAAACAAATAGATTATTCCAAAATGCTTAGTACAGTGACTAGCACATAAAGTGCTGAATGCATGTGAGATATTATTGGCATATAATATTGCTATTATAATAATGGTTAGGAAACACTTCCATGACATTACCTTATTATCTTGCCCTTCCCTAAAGCTGATTATATACATATACATATGTATATGTATATGCATATATATATATATGCAAATAAGCATCATGTGTGTGTCTGTGGGTGTTAATTTTCACTAACGTGTGATTCAATGAAGTCAATAAGCAAATTTGCATTTTGAGGTCCAGTTATAAATCAATACTAAGAAGTCAATATAGCCGAATGGTTAAGAAGACAGGTGCCTCTTGAAAGTAGACTGCCATTGGGGTGCCTAGGTGGCTCAGCAGCATGGAGCCTGCTTGGGATTCTCTCTCTCCCTCTCTCTCAACTCCTCCCCTGCTTATGCTCTCTCTCTCTCTCTCAAAGTAAATAAATAAACATAAAAAAAGTAAACTGCCATTTACTAGCTGTATGACCCATGGAAAGTTACTTTATCTCTCCTGGTTTTAGCTTTGTCATCTATAAAATGGTAATAATAATAGTATTTTCTTCCTGGGTTTCTTCTGAGTATTGAGTTAATATGTGTAAAATACTTAGAATAGTGTTGACACAGTAATCATTTAGTTATATTGCTATGTATTATTTAATGATTGTTTATTTTAATTACATTCATGCCCTCTTTAATATTTTATTGTACAAACAAAATGATAATGTAGTCACATGTACTCATGGGTATATTTAAAATGTCAGAAAACTAAACTCTACTTTATGTATTAGGACTTATGTATAATTAGGACTCAGTTAAGCTCAATTGATTAGCTTTTGAAATAGATGAAGAAAACACATGGGTAGATTTTCTATGTTCTTACCCACTGCAAATGCCTCCCAGTTATATAACATTTAGTCATTTATCTTTTTCCTTTCCTTCTTCTGCCTTCTTCTAAATCCAAGTGAAATATATATACTGTTCTTTTTAAAACAATGGTCATTCAACCCTAAATAAATTATGTACTTAATATAGTTTTGAAATGTTACCCATTAAATCTTTTTCAACTACATTCCCACATCAATTTTTAACTTTGAGATTTGGAAGACATATATATAAATAAAAGAGAGCAAAATTGAATTATTTCTTTAAAAATGTTTCCTTAAAGTATGCCAAAGTTATAAATGGCAACTTGTCAGATTATGTTTTGCTTCACAAAATATAAAAAAATTTCAGCTATGAGTTTCGAGACTGCCTGTGGGTAATGAACATACCATTAAAATATGATTTGTCCATAGCAAACTGTTAATTAGTAACAAGGTTTTAAAACTTTGTATGCAATGACTAAAATTAGCTATATTCTTAGATAGAAGACTCATAGCAAAATAATAGAATTCGATAAACAAAGTAAGGAATAGTTTTGTGTATGCATTGCTACAACTGAAGTACCTATCTGTATAATCAACTGACCAAAAATCAAAGAAAATTTTAATGTGATATTTAGAGTTAAAAATATTTTATAATGTCTTCAGGTGAAAAATGCTTTTTCCAAAAAAAAAGCCTCTTTGCTCATAGAGTAAATATAATAGCAAACTTAACTGTTTAAAACATGTTTTTACACATACTATTTCTTCTGATGGAGAACAATCCTGTAATGCTTATTTTCATTGACAGGTGACAGATGAGGGATATGAGCTTAAGATTAAGCATTTCAATGTACAATTTCTGACTTTAAGTCTGGGGTCTTTTTTGTTGTTGTTGTTTATTTATTTTGAGAGAGCAATAGAGCACAAGCAGGGGAGGGGCTGAGAGAGGAGGAGAGAGAATCCCAAGTAGGCTCTACTCTGTCAGCCCAGAGCCCGATGTGAGGCTTGATCCCATGACCTGTGAGATCATGACCTGAGTTGAAACCAAGAGTCAGATGCTTAACCAACTGTGCCACCCAGATGCCTCTAAGTCTTGGGTCTTTTGACTTCACTCCTCTGAATATTGAGAAGAAGTCAATGCTTTGAAATGTGGAAATTATAAACCATTCTTTCAAATCAACTTAAGCACATCCTTTTTTGTTGTTGTTGTTGTCTGTAGTGCATGAAAAAACTTTTAGAATTTTGTTATGCTACAGTATATAGCAATGACAAATATTTGGTGGGTACTTTAAGAGATGATGACTATAAAGTTACTACATTTCCTCAAGTATTCATAGTCACAGGAATCTTTGCCATGGTGAAAAGGGAAGAAGGGAAGATTGACTTGAAGACAACCTCTCTGACCAAGGCAATAGTGAGGCTCAAAAGGCAAATGCCCCCAAATTTCACAAGCAAGCAAAAGCGAGAAAACCATTTAAGTAAGTCCTGTCTTCAGTTCACAAGTGGTTGGTTACATGGGAACTTGGTTGGGCCCATTACTGAGCATTTAGTGAAGTGCTGCATTGAAAGGATACAGCCTCAGTTTTGCCATCAAGATTTTTTTTTTCTGATTTTGATCAGTTTTCCCAGAGGCAGTAGCTCAGGTTCCTTTTTAGAAGGCTCTATTTTTTTTTTATGTTTATTTATTTTTGAGAGAGAGAGAGAGACAGAGTACAAGTGGGGGAGGGGCAGAGAGAGAGAGGGAGACATAGATTCTGAAACAGGCTCTAGGCTCTGAGCTGTCAGCACAGAGCCTGATGCGGGCTCCAACTCAGGAACAGGGAACTCAGGAACACGGAGATCATGACCTAGGCCGAAGTCGGATGCTCAACCAACTGAGCCACCCAGGCACCCCAGAGGGCTCTGACTATTTGATTTCTACACTCTCTAGGCTAAAAGCCATTTCAAGCTCAAATACGCTGTCTCAAGTCTCAGTAGAAATGTTATTTACCAAAGAGAGTAAGATTGCCTGATTGTTTTATCCATCCTCTATCAAATAATGCATGTGATCAGATGATGACCTACTGGTGGTAAGAGCTGGGTTGATCTTAATGATTCATAAAGTAAATCACAAATGTAGAGACAAAGGGACGCTGTCAGCTTTACTCTAGTGACAGTTGGTAATGCCAGAAAGAAAGAGGGCAAAACTTAAAAATTATTTACATTTGTTTCAGGGAAGAAGATGGGGGAATGACAAATCTGTATTATTACATCATTGGAAAAAAATGCAAATAAGGATTGAATGACAGTGAAATCATCTCTTTTCTTGTGCTTTTTGCCAAATTGCCACCAGAAGATTGTTTTCATATTAAAAAGAAAAAACTAAAGTATGGGGAGTTAGTTAAAGATCTTGCTGCTCTGGTACAAATGACAAGAGAGAATACATAATTGGATAAAACTTAAACGGCTGTATACAAAATGCCTTGTAACTATTAACAAAATAATGTTAATTCTGAGTGCATTCAAGAGATGTGCGATTGTGTTTTGTCAGTCCCTATGAATACTTGCCCTCATTCAGTAAAATGAAGTTATATAAATAAATTTCACTCATTGCTGGCTGTGGAAAAAGAAAGCAAAATAAATAAATAAATAAACACATACATACATACATAGTTTTAAGCTATTCTTCCCCAAATACACATCTTGCTGAATGATTTGAGAGATAATAATGTTTAAGGAAACAGTCTCATTTTTGCCTTTGGGAAATGTCAGGGGTATAGAAAGTTTTCCAAGAAAGAATGGGGAGGGTCTATTTGCCTCAGGCCAATAGAGCGTATTTGATTAGAGGTAAAAGAAACCAACAACAAAAACAGACTTTAGATAGCTTTCCTGGAGTGTTGACTACCCTTACTAATCATCAACACCTCACTGCACACCATTGCTGGGAGAGGAGAAAACATCCCTCTCTTTCATTTTTTTTTTTCCTTTAAAAGGCCAAACATGCTGTCTTTGGATAGGTTTCAATCCTGCTTTAATTCATTAAAAAGTGAAACAAAATCACCATTTACATCCCTGACAGCTGGCAGGTGTTGTGTGTTCTTGCTACTCCTGCCAAGTTGCAAAGGTTTCATTCAACTCAGTCACGGGTCCTTGGAGAGCCGCAAATGTGGAGCCCATCAAAACACCCTGGTAACAATGGGGCTGGGACCTGCAGGCATGGGGGTATTGTACCAATGCACCGGTGTGTAGGAAGTCATAACTTCTCAAAACTTCAAAAAGAAGCCTGCAACAAAAGCTTTGAGAGGGTTCAGATCATGGGGCGTTTCAGTGCCACTTGGGGTAGAAATGTATCAAAATGTTGTCCATTATCTTTAATATTCTTTCTAGATATCTGCAGTAAGAAATGTATTTTTAAGAGAACATAAATAGTAAAAAAAAATTGGGAATTTAACTAACTTCCATTAAAAAAAATATAGAACAGTGGAACTTGTCGTGGGTGAATGCAAATACAACTAAATTTGGGAACATAGCAGCATTCTTGGAAATTAAAACACACATTTTCTTTGATTAAAAAAATACAAATTTCCTATGAGGATGGGGTGTGTTATGAGTAGGGTGGTGATAAAATAATGAATTATGAGCTTCTTTATGTGATTTACTTGTAGAAACAAAAAAAAAATACTGAATTAAAACATGGCCATAAGAAATGGCTAGTTGTAAATTAATTAATTATGGTAAAGTTTAGATTTCTCTAATTGTAATTTTCTGTCGGCTTGGTTGATTATAATTATCACTAGCCTGGCAGTGAGAGAGAATGCAGGAATAAAGTAACTAAGTGTTAATTGCATTTCTTGACCAAGATTAATTTATAAAGATACCACAAGATACCACAGGAGTCCATGTAGACTAGTGTTTTCAAATCTACTTTTGAAGTCTGAGTCCCTGAATTCCTACCATTTTTGCCATAGATGTGTGACTTTGGGCAAGTTACTTAATCTTTCTAATCTTCAATACCTTTACTTATAAGGAATAAAATAACAGTATCTACTTTAGAGAATATAGAAAAAATAAGAGATTAAGATGAAATGTTTAATCAAGTTACATTATAATCACATTATAAGCATTCAAAATGTTAATTCTAGTTATTACTATAATTTAAGATATATATTTAATTTGATAGTTTCCAGAAGTACCAGCATAAATAATGTATTCAAGCACTATACTAATGAAGTAGGACTGTCACCTTGGACATGAAAGTCAAATGATTTGCAGAATTGGACATGGATGTGACTGCTCAGTTTTGTTCTTAGCGCTTTAAAGTAGAATCAGAATTTTAATATAGATCCCTAATTTTGATTTATAATCAAGACTTTCTGACCAGGTGAAGTGGGGGGGGGGGGAATAAACCTAGAATAAAATGGAGAGAGCATGTATTTTGCTTATATTGTGACTCATGCATTTATATTTTAACACTGTAAATAAATGTTTTCTTTAATCAATTAACATGAACGTGTGTGTGTGTGTGTGTCTGTGTGTGTGTCTGTGTGTAAGTATTCAACCTTTGAGGACATCATCACATTACCACGGGCACCTGGAAAAGATCCAGAGCCACTTTCATAACTGAGTCTCAATACAGCCCAGGAGTATGGACAAATAAATATGACTGGATTTATTAAATTAAACAACAGCTTTAGGCATAAGAAACTATTTATCAATCTTCAATGTATTATAAAAAATAGCTGTTTTGTCAGTCATAGATTGTTTCTATAACTTGGCTGGGTCAGTTTCATGTTGTTTCAGTTAGTTATATTTATATGCCTGTTATTTTCTGATCTCTACTCCTTATCTCTGGTAGGAAGAATGACTCAGAGCTGCAACTACAGACCAGAAAGAGGATTACTTTTGGCTCTAAAACAAAAAACCCAGAGGCACTGACTTTTCCGGCAAAATGTAATCATTATGGCATGTGTTCAGCCTTAGGTTGTTTCATTTATTAAGCCAAAAAATTCTTAAAACAAGGACTTGCTTTTAGAAAACCATCTTGTTGCTTTTTGCCTGTGCAAGATTTTTTTGGTTTTTTTTTTTTTGCAGATTTAAAAAAATCTAATCCCTAGGCTAATGCCTGACACTGAAATTAATTTGCAGAATAACATGAAGTAACTTCCGGTCATTATTATTTTCTTTCTTTCAGTGTGGGAAGCTGAGAGACATGTTTGTTCCAACCAGTCCTTATAGTGAGAAGTGTACTTGGTAATGAGCTTTGGAATACATTTTTAGATAGCAGGCAAGACCAAGAACTTTTTATCTAGAGGTCTATAGGGCTTCTACTATATAAGTACTGAAGTTTCTGGACTAGTATAGAATTACAAACTTCAACATATGTGGAAGATATTGGAAAGACAGAGTTACAAATATGTCATAGCAATTCTTTTTTGGTGAACTGTTAAATTTCTCTAATAAATTTAGCTACAATTTTAAAGTCCATTAATTTGAGGGCAAGCATGCTTCAAGCAAAAGAGAAGAGTTATGATGAAGACTTTTGTTCCAAAAGAAAAATATTTTCTTTCTTTAATGTTTATTTATTTATTTTGAGAGAGAGAGAGAGAGGGAGCGCTAACAGGGGAGGAGCAGAAACTGATAGAGAATCCCAGGCAGGCTCCGCGATGTCAGCACTCAGCTGGATGCAGGGCTTGGACTCACGGACCGTGAGATCATAACCTGAACCAAAACCAAGGGTGGAATGCTTAACCAACTGAACCACCCAGGTGCCCCAAGAAAATTATTTTCGACATCTCAAAGGCACAATATTTAAAGGTGAAATTTTACTGCATGAAATACTCCTTCTTTGTAATGACACCATTTTTTATAAGTTATTACAGTATAATTTCTAAAATGTAAAATAAGACTCTTATACAAACATAAAATGAGCACATATCAACAACTGTATTCAATTCATTAATTAACAGTAGAACCAGTCAGATGCTAAGACTAGTTCAAAGAGCTTCTTAGAAGCTGAGTATCTAAAAAAATTTAATAAGGACAGTTTGAATAAGATTGCAAGGTTAGATGCAATGCTAGTGAATCTCCTAAAAGGCAAAGAAACATAATCTTTGGGGTTATCTCTTATTTGGACACAAATTATTTGCATACCTACCAGACAAATCTACAGGTGAACATGTAACTTCCGCAAGTCTGAGACTTTAATCAGTTATAAACAGGGAGTTGGAGAAAAGCGTATATTCTCGAAAGTACTTAAGTCATTTTTGGATGGATATGTGCTACTCTCATCTGTCATTGACAAGACATACCACTTCCTTTTTTTTTTTTTTAATCTTTTAGATAATTTTCAACTTTTAATTTTTCTTAACAAAATAAAAAAACATGACTTTCCATGGCTAAGAATATTGTACTTCTCTACTCTCACTCAGGTTGTTTACTGAATCCTGTTGATACTTTTTTCACAGTATCTCCAACATTATATTCCTAAAGCACATTCCATGAGACATGTGGGATCCATGGGCAAACACATTTAGAGATATTGACATATTCTTTTTCCCATTACCAATGGAGTTACAACTGGATATTGGATAAAATTAGAATTAGTATGGAATAGTGGAAAGTCACCTGTTCCATGTACAGTCTTAGAAAAAGCTATGATACAAGTAAAGAACAAGAAGAGCCACCATGTTGGAATGGAATTTCACTTATAGACAGCTGAGAGAGTAAAGTTCCCTTCTTTTGCAAAAGGTGTTATGTATGTATGTATGTAATGTCTTTTTTTTAAGTTTATTTATTTATTTTGAGAGACATATAATGAACACATAAGCAGGGGAGTGGCAGAGACAGAAGAGGAGAGAAAGAATCCCAAGCAGGCTCTGCATTGCCAGTGCAGAGCCCAACGTGGGGCTCAAACCCATGAGCAGTGATATCATGACCCACGCTGAAGTCAAGAGCAGGGCGCTTAATGGACTGAGCCACCCAGGCACCTCTTTAATGTCTTTCTTTCTTTGACATTAGAGAGCAATAAAATGGATAGATTCAATCATACTTGGAAGTAGGAGATACTTTTTAACTTCAGTCTCTTACAAGGTGGAGCTGAAATCAGGAGAAAGCCTGAGGATAAAGAAAACAACTGTAAAGATATCTCAGCTTATGTTAATTTATGGATCAAAATACAAATCTAGGTCTTCCAAATTTACCCAAAAGTCTTTTCATGTAACATTAGAGAAGAAATTCTGGTGACCAAAAACCAAACAACTAGGACAACCTCAGCATTTCCTTGAATGTGTGGGAGTAATTCTTTGATGTATCTGGACCAGAATAAGCTATTAATCAACTTCAGAGTAGCTTTGTTATTAAATACAAATAATAACGAGCACCTGGTATGTGTGAGGATTTCTATCCACTCATTCATTATAACTATTTTTCTGTATCTCAGCTTAGGTTCATAAACCTGTCATATGTAGCTGTTTGATTTTTCTTAGGAAAAAAGTTCTCATAAAAAATTGGATTCATTTTCCCACAGATTGCATGTAAGTGTTGATGATTTTGCAATTGTTTGAGTTGGCTATTAATAAAGCTTTTGAAAATCAGTTATGTCTCAAGAGTTCCATCCTTGGGAATATAAACCAATAAAAGCTGAAATTGCATGAAGAAAGTATAACATTGAAACACTAAGAAAATTTATTTCTAAGTTCTGAAATGTATTTCAAACGGGAGAAGTGCTGGAAAACTCACTTTTAGTAATACTTTATGTGATATATGCTTAATCACCAAGGTAATATGTTCCTGTCCTTTTAGATGATTTGGTCTTGTCAAAATCACAAATCGACCATGTCTTTAGATTCTTGTGATATCGATCCTGTATCAGTTTTCTAGGGCTATCCTCACAAAATACCACTGACTGAGTGACATAAACAATAGTAATTTATTTTCTCACAATTTTGGGGGCTAGAAATCTGAGCTCAAGATGGCAGCAACGTTAGTTTCTTCTGAGGCCTCGCTCTTTGGCTTGTAGCTTTGGCCTTCTCCCTGTGTCTTCATATGGTCTTCTTTCTGTACATGTCTGTGTCCTAATTTTCTTTTATTATAAGGGTACCAGTCAGATCAAATTAGGACCCACTCTAATGACCTCATTATACCTAGTTACCTTTGTTTTTTTCTTGTTTATTTACTTATTTTGAGAGAGAGAGAGAGAGCGCAAGCGGGGGAGGAACAGAGATGGAGGGAGACAGAAAGAATCACAAGCAGGCCCCCAAGCTATCAGTGCAGAGCCTGATGTGGGGCTCAAACTCACAATTGATGAGATCAAGACCTGAGCTGAAATCTAGAGTCTGATGCTAGACCTACTGACACACCCAGTTGTCCCTAACTTAGTTAGCTTTTTTTTAAATATGAAATTTATTGTCAAATTGGTTTCAATGCAACACCCAGTGCTCATCCCAAAAGGTTCCCTCCTCAATACCCATCACCCACCCTCCCCTCCCTCCCACCCCCCATCAACCCTCAGTTTGTTCTCAGTTTTTAAGAGTCTCTTATGGTTTGGCTCCCTCCCTCTCTAAACTTTTTTTTTTCCTTCCCCTCCCCCATGGTCTTCTGTTAAGTTTCTCAGGATCCACATAAGAGTGAAAACATATGGTATATGTCTTTCTATGACTTATTTCACTTAGCATAACACTCTCCAGTTCCATCCACGTTGCTACAAAAGGCCATATTTCATTCTTTCTCATTGCCACGTAGTATTCCATTGTGTATATAAACCACAATTTCTTTATCCATTCATCAGTTGATGGACATTTAGGCTCTTTCCATAATTTGGCTATTGTTGAAAGTGCTGCTATAAACATTGGGGTACAAGTGCCCCTATTGTACCCCAATATTTAATTACCTTTTTAAAGACGTGATCTGGGGGCGCCTGGCGGGCTCCGTTGGTTGAGCGTCTAACTTCGGTTCAGGTCATGATCTCACGGTGTGTGGGTTCGAGCCTCATGTCGGGCTCTGTGCTGACAGCTTTATTTATTACAAGTGGGGTGCCTGGGTAGCTCAGTAGGTTAAGCATCCAACTTCAGCTCAGGTCATGATCTCACAGTCTGTGAGTTTGAGCCCCGCATCGGGCTCTCTGCTGACAGCTCAGAGCCTGGAGCCTGCTTCTGATTCTGTGTCTCCCTCTCTCTCTGCCCCTCCCCTGCTCATGCTCGCTCTCTCTCTCTCTCTCTCTCTCTCTGTCAAAAATAAATAAACATTAAAAAAAATTTAAAGACATGTGATCTAATAGAAAAAGTATATATGTTGGTCCCTTCCCTGTCCTCCCCCTTGTAATTTCCTGGGTGATAGGAGTGTGTTTTGTTCTAATGAGGTGACTCTGGGTGGGCTTCTGGATGGTTCTGGTCATCTCTGGTCCCCAGAGAGAGGAAGCCATAATTGGAAGCTTGGGATTTTCAGCCCGCCTCTCAATTGTCTTGAGAAGGAAGAAGGGCTGGAAATGGAGTTTATGATAAATTATGCTTACATGATGAAGACTCCATAAAAATCCCAAAAGTGCAGGGTTCAGCGAGCTTTTAGGTGGGTGAAAACAACATCTCCAGGTAGGTAGAGTCAGCACTGAGTTAAGTTGTAGAACACTCAGCAAGTGTCTGAGAATTGCTTGATGGGGGAATCCTCACACACCTGGAGTCAGAAGTGTTGTGAGTGCGAGGTAGTGGTGTGAGATCAGAGGAGACACGCAGGAAGAAGGACTGGGTTTTCCCTATTCACAAACAAAAAAATTGTTTTGTCTTTGTTTTTTGTTTTTTTTTTTTTCTACTTAAGACACTGTCTTCAAATGTAGTCACAATCTGAAATCTTGGGAATCAGGACTTCAACATATGGTAAGCTATATAATTCAGCCTATAGCTGACCTCAACCCTGCCCAGTAACAAATTTCATTCTTAAATAGTTGCGACTGAACCAGATTTGGCAAGAAAGAACCCAATTCATATTTTCCAGGCACCTAAGTGTTTAAATATGTCTTGCATATGTGTTCCTCATCACCTGTTCTCTTTCCCTGGTATGCATTAGTTTTAGATGTCCCTTTTTTGATTTCCAAAAATTCTCTACACAGTTCCGACATTAACTCTAATGAAGAAGTTAAAAAAAATCATCCTTGTTAATGCCTCTCTGTTTAGAATTTAACCACTGAATTTGCACAAGATTATTTGAATATTTTTTTATCTAAATATACTGAAACACATAGAAATCAGTGAGTATTAACAAAAATGTCAATTTTTCTGTTTACTGTTGATTTTCCTGGTGAAAGAAGACACAGGGTAATGAATTTTCAGGAACAGAGGCCTCAGTGTGATAAATACAGGATACAGAATTTGACCCTTTAAGAAAGTGTATGAAACCCTAAGTAGAGCAAACAAAAAGTCAGAAGCCAAAAGTTCTAAGTATCTCATAATCTAAAGTTAGTTGTTGATAAACTGATGACATTCTTTTCCCTCCCCTATTACTGGCCAGTTCTAAAGCAGGAAGAGAGCCCGGCTGGTTCTTTTACTTCCCTTTCCTGCCCTTTACCTTAGAGCATGGGTGTATGTGTGCAGAGCACAACTTAGTTACATGGTGCTTGGCTCCCTGTACCTTGTGCGAAATTTGTTTCCTGTTGTCTAGGGTCAGGGAGAAAGAGTTCAAGAAAAGGGCATGTGATTCATGTCTATTCTGTGGCTGTGCTGAAATTCTGGATTCCTCTTGGGGAGGATGTGTGAGTTCAGAGAACCCAGTAAGAAATTCCGTCTTCCAGACACACACACACACGCACACGCACACACACAGCACAATTCCCAGACAAGGGAAATCAGCCTTCAGCTTAGATGCCTTTCAGCTCCTATAAGCACATGATCCTGCTGGTAGATTCATCTGTTCTTTCTTCTTAATTTCTTTTGCCCTCGCAAAGAATACCCTAGCATCCTTCTTAGAGTTCAGGTAAGATGGCTAAAATCCATCCACCTTCTACAGTATTTGCCTATCCCACTGAAAATGCATGCATTTTTGCCATGGCAAATGGTGGGGGTGCATAGCATTCTGCTTCTGCCTGCTTTCTCCACCATAAATCAGTCTAATTTATAAGATTTTAAGAAAATTTTGGAGTAACCCCTCAGTTTCGTTTAGTGATCTCTCTACAGGCTGAATCATTCTTCCAACGCTTCCTACAGGTGATGGTCATATAAACAAAGAAAAGGGGAGTGGAGTTTGATCTGCTGACTTGTGGCCAGGGAGGAGGGAAGTTTCGTGTGGCTTTCTTTATTTTGTGGGGTACTTAGAAAATTTTGTCTCCAGTTCATGGCTGTAGTTTCTAACTCAGGTACTCAATACATTATTATCTCAGCACAAGATTCATTCACCTAGAAAGCAACAATAGTGAAAATGATCAAGCTGCAAGACATTGAATTCTGACCAACTGCTTGGGATTTCCTTGGGAATCTAATTTTTTAAAAAATAGGAAAGAGGGGCGCCTGGGTGGCACAGTCGGTTAAGCGTCCGACTTCAGCCAGGTCACGATCTCGCGGTCCGGGAGTTCGAGCCCCGCGTCGGGCTCTGGGCTGATGGCTCAGAGCCTGGAGCCTGTTTCCGATTCTGTGTCTCCCTCTCTCTCTGCCCCTCCCCCGTTCATGCTCTGTCTCTCTCTGTCCCAAAAATAAATAAACGTTGAAAAAAAAATTTTAAAAAAAATAGGAAAGAAAGATGAAGAGTGATCATTCAAAACATATTTTCTCAATTCTTGGAAGTTCTAAACATAAGCTTATTTGTATGGCAGATCCACATAGATTTTTATGACACACAGTACGCTAGGCTTATATCCCTGTTCTTAAACATAATTTGTGTACTATAATTATTTTCTATTTATACCATAGTATTTTTAAATTAAAAAAGGCAAAATGGGTGTATAATTGTTTAATAAACTGAAAAATGCTAAAAAAATATGGAGTAGTATTTTGGCAGGGTGGTCCTACTTATTTTGAAACTCATTTGGGTATAAAACTGACTCTGCAAGGGAGAAGAGAGACTTTGGGAGGAATAAAAACAAATCACCCAACCCCACTCTTTTTTCTCTTAGAACTGTTTGCTGAAACAATAATGACCATCACTTAGACCCTAAATGGGAGGGGAGCAGACTCCTTTGTTGTGGCCTCAAGCCACCTGATGTAAACGGGAGGAGCTACTAGCTTCTGAGCTGGAACTGAGATCTGATCTGCAGGTCAATTTCCTGCAGGAGGTAGTGGTTCAGAATAATAAATCTATATTTGGATAGTACTCAGTTGCCTTTTCACTCACATACAGTGTGATCTCGGTCAAGTTGCTTACATCTAAGTGAGAATAATGATATTACTACGTTGGGTAGATGAAAAAACTTGTAGTATGTTGGCCAACAATATTGTCCACACTATTACACATTATTAGCTCTTGCTGTGCATCAGCATTACCTGAAGTGCTTTACATACATCCTGTCTGTGGTTCTAAGTGCTTTAAAAATGTAATGTGTTGGGGCGCCTGGGTGGCGCAGTCGGTTAAGCGCCGACTTCAGCCAGGTCACGATCTCGCGGTCCGTGAGTTCGAGCCCCGCGTCGGGCTCTGGGCTGATGGCTCAGAGCCTGGAGCCTGTTTCCGATTCTGTGTCTCCCTCTCTCTCTGCCCCTCCCCCGTTCATGCTCTGTCTCTCTCTGTCCCAAAAATAAATAAAAAACGTTGAAAAAAATTTAAAAATGTAATGTGAATTACGTGTACTGTATACTTTTTTAGCTATAAATAGTTGTTAGGTGCAAGACAGGCTAGCAAAAGCAACATTTTTCTAGTTCTCCAGAAAACTTCTGTGCTTCCAACCATGCAGTTGGAAAGCCTGGCAGTATTGGGGCAGTAAGCAGAGAGCGGGAAGGGCTGTAGACCACAGAATCAGGGTTTTCCCTCTGGCCACGTAATTACTGGTATCTAGAGGCACAGTCTTTTGTGTGGGTTCCTTGGATGCATGCTGCATTACTATTTCAACTGATCCCTTTTCAATATTATTCTACTGGACATGAAGTGTGCTCATTTCACTCTCAATATCTAATTTCAAGATGGAAGAACCACAATCTCGTGGACAGAATGGAAGATATACTTGCTGTCTCTGAACAGA
Source organism: Felis catus (assembly GCF_018350175.1). Classification (NCBI taxonomy): domain Eukaryota; kingdom Metazoa; phylum Chordata; class Mammalia; order Carnivora; family Felidae; genus Felis; species Felis catus. The sequence goes on along the minus strand of NC_058371.1, from coordinate 100,149,471 downwards.
TTATGTAAGAATGTCTCTTGATGAACTTCTTTAAACCTCATATTTTTAACATGCTAGACCTTGAAAAGATACTAGGCGTAACTGAGACTTGTATTTTTCAGAGTGTTCTGCGGAATCTAAATACATATGTTCTGAGCAAACAAAGGTTCTGTGGTCAGAATAATTTGTAATATATCGGTATACATAAATCAAACATGTTTCTTTACCCAAAAAACTTTTTAGGATCTGTACTACTCTAATGTGCTTTCTAAATCTGCAAGAAGGGAACAGTCCTGGGTTTCCTTCGTACCGTGGTCTTGCTTACGTGTGTGTTAGCATAATGGTACTGGTACATTGGGTGGATGAAGAAACGTGCAGTATGTTGGTGCACAATATTATCCACGGTATATATCCATATCATAGAGAATGTAATGTGTGCCTACTTGCTGAAGAACAGTTTTTCATAAAGACTCGCTTAGGAATAATATTCCCTGGAACATACTCTGGAAGGTGATTATCTAAACCCACCATCCTCATTTTTCAGATGAGACAACTGAGGCCTGGAAAGATGACCCTGAAAGCAACTGGAGGCTCAATTTGAGCCTGCCTGAAAATTGCTCCCCTCCCCTCACCACATCAAAGCAAACCTCGAAGTGTCCCATTTGAAACATAACTGGCAGTTCCAATTTGAGTAGGTGGGCCAGTTCGTGAGACGTCCTTTCAGAGTAAACCACCGTCTCTCATGCCCTCAGTTTTTCCTTATTTTTTCACTGTGGTGAGAAAATCACATTTCGATGTTTTTGTCTGATGTTGTATTTCTAAACTTAATATAGATGTTATCTGCTCTGTAGATAGAAGCCTTTTATTCCTAAATTCGTCCATCTGGCACCCAGCCGCAAAATTCATTTTAAAAGCCATCTATGAATCTAAGAAATAGAATCTCTTTTGAATGTCATTTGGTTTAGTTTAGCCAAATCAAAGATTAATGGCTGGGGGTGGGAGGTGGGGTAGAGCATTTCTAATAATTAGATCTCAACCAAGGGGTGCAGTTCTGCTCAAAGGGAGTATTTGGTCTGAATTAGCAGTGTCTGTTACAAATAGCTTGCCACAGCTCCCTATCACTTTTGAAGTCTGATAGTCTAGTTTGCTTCTTTCTCTGAGTATAACTCCTTTTGGGCACTTGTCTCCCTTTGTGTATGTTTCTTCCTCACACTCTTGACTTTGAGGGAATGTGACTAACAGGGAGACTAAGAAACAAATTTTACATACTATTTATTTATCCCCTAACACTCTTTCTCAAAATACCATCCAAGTTATTCTGGTATTGAAATGATATCAAGGATTCATCATCTATGGAGGGTTCTCTCGAAAGGACAAAGATCCTTAAACCCCAGAGACTTCCTGGAAGTTTGCATGTTAGGCCACATGTAGAAGCACCATATCCTCTTGCAGAAGCTCTTGTGACTTTTTGGGGTTTTTTTGTATCACTTTATTCATCACAATACAGTGACAGAAATGTGTCATCTGTGACTTGGACAGTATTTCTAAATGGTGTTACATCAGCTTTACGTCTCCAAGAAAAAGCTTCCCATAATGCTCTCTGATTACCATCAACTCGGCTGATTTAATAGTTCTAGCATTCTTTCCTCACTCACCTTTGCATTCCATTTTATTTTTAATTTCTTTTTTGGTTTCCTCTTCCTTTTTCATTATCTTGACAATCATTTGGAGACTTCGTGAGCCCACACAATCTGAATTTAAGGACTAGAGACCGCATGTACAGTTCTGTTTGTTCAGTGCACATAAGCTCCTTTATTTAATTGCATGAACCACATAAGACATGTTACTTGACACTAACTTGTTCTTAGTGCAATATAAATTACTTTAAATAAGCTAGAAAGTCTTAAAAAATCATGGAAGAGTTATAATTGGACATGTATACTTGTTGTATAGAGATACATGGCAACATTTTTATTGTATAGCTTCTTGATTTAGGTCAGTGGTTCCCAGAGAAGGGTGAATTTACCCCAAGAGGATATTTGACAATTTCTAGAGACATTTTGGGTTGTCTAAGTGGGAGATGCTACTGGCATCTAGAGGCCAGGGATGCTGCTAAATATCCTGCAGTGAACAGGAATAGTGTCCTACAACAAAAAAATTATCCATCCCCAAATGTCAATAATGCCTCTGCTGAGAAACTCTGAGTTACATAATGAAAGCACATTGCAAGTTTTCTAGCTATAGGGAACACTCGTTATCATATTACCTTTGTAAAATATATTCCACAGCTGAATGGAAAGCCGTGGGAGACTAGTTTGATACAAATAAAGTAATCTTTCTTTTACTTTTTATTCATATTTTCATATGCAATCTTTGTTTTTTTGACATTTCCTACTTTCTTCAGAATGAAATGGTTTGGCCTTTTGTCTATGACTCATTTGTTCTTAGACACCATTTTTTTTTAATTTAAAAACCATCTCCAACTTTCCAATCTCAAGCCAATTGTATTGGCAGGTCTTTCCAATGCCTTTAGATAATCCATGGTACAGACAGCATATTTTCTTTTAAAGCCTTAAATCCTGGGTTATAAAGTATAAATGAATGTTTTCCTTGTGGTGGAAAAAATGTCTTATTTAAAAATTGTTTAATAGTCTGCCACTGTCAGAGGATAACATTTAGACACTCAGCCAAGATATTGGTGTTGATGCTAATTCCCTTCTGCTTTTTATAGCTCATGCATGACTCTCACACACTCAATATTTTAGTTGTGTGCTACAGACTTTCAAGTGAAGCAATTCTTGGAAACAACATGATATCATGAGTCTGTTACAGCTATTAAGTTATGGCAGCTAGAGTGGAAATGAATACAACAAAAACAATTTATATAGGAATATGTTTCTCAGTGGATCAGTTTCAATACTGCTCCCTGTGGTTGAAGCAAGTTTATCCTAAAGGGCAGTCTTGCAGTCATAGTCCACACAGACATAAATAACGCAGTGATGACAGAAATTTTATTTCCTTCAGTCTTAGGTTTGATATAAGTGCATATCTGAAACTTACTTGACAATAAATAATACTATAAGAGAAGTTGGGAAGGTTAATGTTATGTACCATTATCTCCCAGAAGGTCATTCTCATTTCTTGTTCTTTTCTTCTGGTGATTTCTATCCTTGAGGAACCTCTTGTCATTCTGAAATACATGTTTGAACATAAACTTTAAAGTTTGATTCTCTAATGCCTATACAGCCATGCTGTCCTGCTCTTCAGATGACTTTGCACGGCTCTGACACCCCATCTGGAGTGCTCAAAACTTTAGGAATCTGCAGAGAGCTATTGAAGGTATTGATGTCTCATACAGACAACTGTTTTTTCTACTTCCTGTCCAAGTAGTTGCCCAAGTATCTACTAAATCCTCATTTTTCCTTCCACTGTGCAAACTTCAGTGTTTATGAGGCATTAACAACCTCTTGCATGTAGAAGACAAAAGGTTCTGTACACTTGAACTTTTTTTTTTTTTTTTTACTTGGGTGGAATTCAGTTGACTCTGTCACAGAAATATAATTTTACAACACATATCTGCATTGATTATAGTGTGTCTTGGAGTGTCAGCAGGGTAAAAAGGGATTGGGGAGTGATGATAATAAGGAACTTGTAACTTTTCAACAAGAGCTGTCGGAGGCAGTGTCCAGAAACAGAAAGGCAGCGTGTGTTTGCTTTGTGATATTTTTTTACATGAAGGAAAAGAGAAAAATATGACAGAAAAAAATAAGTAGAAAGCTCTAACCTTACTTTCAAAAGTGCATTTTGAAGTCACATTCCATCTGCTTAATAAAGTATCATGCTAACAATGAAACTTCTTTATCAGATGAGATTAGGTTTCCTAATTGGTTGATTCATAGGAAAATTCAACCCACTGTAGTAATCACTAAAATAAAAAAGACTTAGTTGTCTTAAAAGTTTAATTTTTGCCGTAGGCATAAAATGTATTATAATTTATCAATTTTTTGATGAGAAGAGTTCTTTTTTCCTGAGCAAAGACCTCTTCTTTGTCATTCTTTTTGAATCATCATCAACATCATCATTTCCACAACTTGAAAGTAATTGTTAGATCTTGTCCTTCAGCAAAACTAAAATACATCCAAAATCCAACCGCTCCTCAACCCTTAATATTTACCATTTTATTCCCCAAAGCATGAGCCTCTTAACTAGCTTTGCCCCTTCTTTTCTACCCAGCAGCCAGATGATTCTTTAAAAGGAAGTCAGATCTGGCCACTCTGTTCAAACTTTCCGATGGCTTTCCCTCACGCAGAAAAATACTGAATTCCTCATCACATTCTGCCAAGTTAGGCCTGATCTGGACCTCTGTCTGGCTCTCTGACTTTACCTGCTCAGGCTCTCACCTCTCCCCCTGCTCCCTAGTCACATGGCCTCCCTGGGTTCCCAAACTGGCCCTTTGTGTTTGCTACCCCTTCCCTGTGGGAGGCTCTGTTGTCACAGAGCCACATGGCTGTTCCCTCTTCCTTTAGGTGTTTGCTCACGTGCCCTCTTAACAGGTCATCACTGAGCGCCCCTTGTAAACAGCACTTCCTCACAGTCACTCTGTTGCTGCACATTGATTCATACACAATCCTTAAATATATATTTAAGGGTTCGTGGTCAATCTTTGCCACTCAAGCTTTATGAGGACAAGAATGTGTACTGTTTTGTTTGTTGTTGATTCCCGACTTACTCCCTGACACAATCACAATGGTCATAAATGTTTGCTGAATGAACAAAACTGTGAACGAATGAACAAATTCATCAACAAATATTACAAATGTTAGTTTTGTTAACTGTATCAGGAACATGAAAACGGTAGAAAAGCAATCTGAAAGAGCATTCTTTCCAGATTTTGATTATCCCCCACCTCAATTTTTTATAGTTATCTTGGTTGTATGTATTGTGTCAGCTTTTTAATTATAGTTCTCATTAACACTTTGGGGCACAGAGATCATTTGACTCCTGGTAAGCATGTGTCTTACCAAACGCAAGTTGTAACATAGAGGCATGACACAGAGAGGCCAAGAGCAAGCATTCAGTGAATGCTGATAGTGAAATACATGCTACATTTCCTCATATATGATTCTGTGTGCACCCACAGGGAAAGGACTAGGATCATTTATATTAACATTCAAAGTTTATTTTTTTAAGTAATCCCTATATCCAACACGGGGCTCAAACTCACAACCCTAAGATCGAAAGTCATATGCTCTTCTTCCTGAGCCAGCCAGGCACCCCCATAGTAACATTTAAATGCTCATTTTATTAAGTGATCATATTATAGGAGATTTTTTGGTTTGTTTTTCCTTTGTGCTTTCAACATTTTTTCCCATTCTGAATACAGTTGGAAAAAATAAAAATAACATTTTTTGTGCAGTCTATGAATTTTCAAAAAGACATTTACCTGCCCTAACAGAGATACTTTTGTTAACGTGACTATTTCATCAATTTTTGTTCCATTTTCTTTTGAAAACAATGAATACTGGCAAAGCATAAGAAGTTAGAGGAAGGTGCTTATATTACACTCATGTTTGGCTTTTAAATTTTCATTTAAAAATTAGAATTATGTTTGAGAACCTATTGATTTTTCACTATACATTATTTTGAATTAGCTACTTTTATATGACAGCTTACTCACCTATATTCATTACGTTTTTATTTATTATTAACATCCAAAAATTAGTGGGTCTAGGTACGAAACTTACCAGGTGTCTTCATGTGTGTGTGTTGAATAGGAACCATGAAGGGAAAAATACAATCTTTATTATTCACAAATATGAGGGACACAAGTAGGGGAAAATATAAGGGAGTAAAAAGCAAGTAAAGAAAACACAACTGTGTGTCTGTCTATGAAAATGAAAGTTGACCCTGAATAAACATGAAAGCTTGATTTCTGAGGACGCTGAGAAAGAATCTAGCATGAATGAGGGGCACTGGCAGGTGACAGTGATTGGGTGTAACTACGGCAGTGAGCAGGGCTTCAGGCTGGAAGTGTATCTATTGCTGGAATTCCCCCTGAATAAGCCCCCTGGTGGCACATTGATATTGGCACGACAATGTTTCTGTGTCAGTTCCGTAGGGCACAGTGAAAATGTAAGTCTTCTCTCAGCTGTTGTTGGGTGCAAGCACCACACGGAGAGTCTCCTGCCAGAACAGTGTCTGTCATCCAGTGCTAATGGATGAAACTGAGGTTCACTAAAGACTGTGAGGACAGGGCCTGACATTGGCACTCAATGAAAACAGTCAAGCTCGCTAAACTGGTTAGTGAATGTCCTATGAACCAGGATAGACAGATTTGCAATTGGAAACAGTACCACAAGTACCACACTGCTCACCTTAGGAACAAAACTCTGTTTTCAGTTAATCAATCTCTTCTTACACGGAACATGCAACTTCTCTTTTACAAAGATTCAATACAGTGGTACTACTAACACTACTATTAACATTTTTAGGTACTTAGTATGAACCAGGTATATTATCTTATACATAATTTAGCAACCTAGTGAGTTAATTACCATTATTATTCCCATTTTTCAGACAAAGAAACTGAAGCTCAGAGCTTTGGAGTAACTAGTGCCAAGACCCAAAGCAAGTAAATAGTGGAGCAGAAATTTAAACCCAGGGAGCCTTGATCCAGAGCTCATGCCCTTAAGGTATATGGCCCTGCAGTGTCATTTTATTGGAAAGAGTGGGGTCTGGAATCAAGCTGCTGGGGCTCAAATGTTAGCTAAAGTTTTCATCCTGTAACCTAGACAATTTACTTAACCCCCTGGAACTTTGTTTCCTTGAACATAAAATCAGCTTAAAAATAAACATAAAATCAGATTAAAATAATACTAAAAGTATCATAAGTTGTATAATGATTAAATAAAATAACAAATTTAAAGTGCTTGGAAGAGTCCTTGACATAAAATTAGCATTCACTAAACATTAGCTTTCTCTGTCTCTCTGTCTCTCTCTGTCTCTCTGTCTCTGTCTCACACACACACACACACACACACACACACACACACACACTGTTTGTCTTTTAGCTTTTAAGTATGACCATGAGTAGGTGTCTCCATTAGGGCACTTTTATAATCCCTTGTAACCTTGAGATGATATGACAGTATGTTTCCTGTTTTTAGACATCATTGCCTTTTCTTCTTAATGGCATCTATTTCATTTTCTTTTCTTTTTCATATTTCAGCTCTCTTGAGATAGTGTTTATCCAAAGCTGTGGAATTTACTCCTCTTTTTGTTTTTTGTTTTGTCTATATTTTGAAATCTATTTTTACCACTATTCTTGACATTTTTACTTTTTATCATAAAACGTTTTCGTGTAACTAGGCTTATATTCTCAAATAAATTTTAAACTCCTCTAGTTGGGACCGTTTCACTGAGAACTATTCTGGTTCCGGACACACAGTTGCCACTCACAAGATATTCATTAAAATTGGTGATTTGATGAAAAATGACTGTTGTTTCTTTTCTAGAACAGAGTCTCACATTTTACAGCTCTTAGAGATAAAGTGAAAGTATATACTTATAGAAAACACCATAATCACAGCTAAATAATTTTTTTTAGTTACTCATAAAAGGAATATTGTAATTTTTATTTTTCTTTAAGTTTGAAAAAAGAAATTAAAAAATTTTGAAAAAAGAAATTTAAAAACGTTGAAGATGGTTAAATCATTGGCTTTTGTTTGAATGGTTCCATTGAAAATCACGTTGAAAAGGCAATTATTCCATACCCATGAAAATAATTTCCTATGAGTTACCTTGCTAAATGTTAGTATAAAATACGTAGAGAGTCCTGTGACATCTAACGTGTTAACTAAGAAATAATTGTAAATTTATGACTTCTCCCTTTTTGAGTTAATTAGATGGTAAACCACTTTCTAATCAGTGATTCTGAGCCTATAATAGCTACATGATTAAATTAAAACTTCAATTGGGGGGCGCCTGGGTGGCTCAGTCGGTTAAGCGTCTGACTTCGGCTCAGGTCATGATCTCACAGTTCGTGAGTTTGAGCTCCGCGTCGGGCTCTGTGCTGACAGCTCAGAGCCTGGAGCCTGCTTCGGATTCTGTGTCTCCCTCTCTCTGATCCTCCCCCGTTCATGCTCTGTCTCTGTCTCAAAATTAAATAAAATGTTAAAAAAAAATTCTTTAAAAAAAAACTTCAATTGGTACACCAATTTTAATTTAAAAAAATTTTAAAAATATTTATTTAGTTTTGAGAGAGATGCAGGACATGAGCAGGGAAGGGCAGAGAGAGAGGGAGACACAGAATCCAAAGCAGGCTCCAGGCTCTGAGCTGTCAGCACAGAGTTCGAAGCAGGGCTCGAACTCACAAATAGGAGATCATGACCTGAGCTGAAGTCTGACACTTAACTGACAGAGCCACCCAGGCACCCACACACCAATTTTAATTTAAATTAACATGTCTGATGGGAGCCACCTGTGATAATCTTTTTTTGACATCCTTTATGACTGCCTTCCTCCATGTGGATGTTAGTCTATTACAAATTGAAGTGTTTGTCTCTTTGTCTTTAAAGTGTTTCACTTAGTCAGTGACATGAAAAATACCCTTGCAGCTTGAAATAGAATTTTCAGTACCACATGATTTAGTAGTAAGAAGTTATGCAGAAAAAAAAAAAAAAGAATGACTTTTGGGTTCATCAACTTTTGACTCAGGATTTTAAAATTATGTTTGCTATATCTAGACCATTGAACGAAAATGCAATATAATAGAGGCATTTTTCATTATATGAAAAATATAATGTTCCTGAATAACTTATTAGCTTCATGTTATATTTTGTATCTATCCTGTTAATTATTTTCTTGTAATGAGTCTTCTCCATAATTATACTTATAGTCCTGTGAGTTTTGCTTAAAGGGCAATAAAACATCATTTCTTCTTTCTTCTTTCCACCATTTGTCTTTTAAGAACTATTCTAAATCATTCTCTTTTTCAGCTTCTCATTTTCACTTTTGGACCGTCGCTCCTTATTAAAGGTTTAAATTTTCCTTTAATTTACTTAATTTCAGATAATAAATCCTAACCTTTTAATAAAATCATAGCCAGTTTTTAAAGTTTATTTATTTATTTTAGGAGAGAGAGAGAGAGACAGAGAGAGAGTGTGAGCAGGGGAGGGGCAAAGAGAGCGAGCGAGCGAGAGAGAGAGAGAGAGAGAGAATCCCAAGCAGGCTGTATGTTGTAAGCATGGAGCCCGATGCGGGGCTAAGTCTCAAGAACTGTGAGATCATGACCTGAGCCAAAATCAAGTGTCCGTTTCTTAACTGACTGAGCCAACCAGGCGCCTCAACAGCCATTTATTTTTAAAAGCAAGAAACCAAAGCATATTTAGAAGTGTAAAAGTAAAGCTTTATTTGAAAATGTGTTCAATAATCTAATTCCCCTTTAATATACAAAAAGAAAACTAATACATTAGATAGAAATATATTATAATTTATTTTTAAAATCAGCATCTGAGCTTTAATGAAGTATAAAAAGTTTAACTGTGTATGAAAACTTGTGAAACCATTTTCTTTTTTCTGAGTTTATAAATGGGAAGTCAATCTATTAGATAGTGTGGTCATAAGTTCTAAGGTTTAATTGACCCACTGCATGCTACCTCTTCTACTAAAATGCAATGAAGAAGTCTTGGGATTTAATGATGGAAGAAATGATGCATATGAAATGATAAATACTGAAATAAAACCATCAGCAAAATAAAAAGGCAGCCTTCTAAATAGGGGAAATATTTGCAAAACATATATCTGATAAGAGGTTAATATCCAAAATATTTAAAGAACTCATACAAGTCAACAATAAAAAAAATCCAATTTAAAAATGTGCAGAGGATCTGAATAGACATTTTTGCGAAGAGGAGATACAGATGGCCAACGGGTACATGAAAAGATGCTCAACAACACTAATCATTAGGGAAATGAAAATCAAAACCAAAATGAGATACTACCTCACATCTGTTAGAATGGCTAGAATAAAAAAGACAAGAAATAACAAGTTTTGGAGAGGATGTAGAAAAAAAGTAACCCTTGTGTACCATGAATGGGAATGTAAATTGGTATAGCCACTATGAAAAATGGTATAGAGGTTCCTCAAATAATTAAAAATAGAACTACTATACAATCTAACAATTCCATTTCTGGGTATTTATTCTAAGAAAATGAAGATACTAACTTGAAAAGATATATATACCCCCATGTTCATTACAACATTATTTACAATAGCCAAACATGGAAACAGGTGTCTATCAATGGATGAATGGATAAAAAAATGTGATCTACCTACCTACCTACCTACCTACCTATCTCCATATATTGGAAAATTAGGTATCTATTAAAAAAGAATGCAATCTTGGCACTTGCAACAACATAGATAGACCTTGAAGGCATTATGCTAAGTAAAATAAGTCAGAGACATACCGTATAATCTTACTTATATGTACAGCCTAAAAAAATAACAAACAAACAAAAAACAACAACCCCATGGACACACAGGGGGGTGTGTGGGGGAATGGGCAAAATGGCTAAAGAGAACCAGAGGTGCAAGTTTCTATAAAATAAGTAAGTCATGGTGATGTAACGTACAACATGGCAACTATAGTTAATACTACTGTGTTGCATATAGGAGAGTTGCTAAGAGAGCAAATTTTAAAAGTTCTTATCACAGGGGTGCCTGGGTGGCGCAGTCGGTTAAGCGTCCGACTTCAGCCAGGTCACGATCTCACAGTCTGTGAGTTCGAGCCCCGCGTCAGGCTCTGGGCTGATGGCTCGGAGCCTAAAGCCTGCTTCCGATTCCGTGTCTCCCTCTCTCTCTGCCCCTCCCCCGTTCATGCTCTGTCTTTCTCTGTCCCAAAAATAAATAAACGTTGAAAAAAAAAAATTTTAAAAGTTCTCATCACAAGGAAAACATCTGTAACTATATACAGTGATGGATGTTAACTAGATTTATTATGGTGATCATTTTGCAATGTATACAAATATCAAATTATTATATTACACACCTAAAACTATTTTAATGTTGTGTGTCAATTATAGCTCAATCAAAAAAGACTACAAAATATTCTGAGAAATTTCAAGAACAAGTCACACTTTAATGTTACAAAATTACCTTTATCTTTCATACTGAAAGGCAACATCGCCTTCCTGTTTGGGTGCATCCATGTCTTTGCTTACACGCTAAAAATGCTTTCCCTCTTTTCCTCCTGCCCCCAGTTCTCCCCCTTTTGCTGCCAATTTTCTTTGCAGTTTGGTAGGGAACCGATACTTGAGGAAGAAACAATAATGTCTTTTGACTTTCTTTCAGGAAGACATTTCTCACTCCATGCTCAACGAGAACACTAGCTAGACAGGGCAATCTAAACACAGACTGCCTTTATATGAGCCTTCTCCATTTCTTTTTTTCAGACCAAGCTCTATTCAAAAGGCACTTTGAAATGATGAGCATAGCAGTTGGCCAAAAGAAGTATAGTTCTTATGTCATGAATATCCACTCAACCACTTCACTCTACCATAGTGTCACTGAAAAAAGGAAAATGGCTATTTTTGTACCTCCTATGGAGAATGAATCCTGGGAAAATAGCAGCATCTGACTAGCCACTCTTCAGTGCTTAGACAGCGCTCAATCATGCTGTTTTTAGAGTTCAGACAAGCTTCCAAAATGCAACAATGCACACCTTGAACAATCTTTTTGAGAATGGCAGGACCTCAGGAAGGCAGAGAAACAGGGATCTCAAAGAAGAGTCTCCCTGTGGAAAAGAATGGCATGATTTATCTTCACTTACACACCTTTTTCCTTTTATGTGAAAGCTGCTGAAGGGGAATGTGGTCTTATTTCCAGACATTTATCCATGCTAACTCTCTTATTCAACATCTTATTCCCTTATCCATATCCAATCAATCTTCTCTTTCAATGATTCTGTCAGCTTGCTCTACATCCTTTCCCAACGTTGTTATAGGTCAAGCGTCAGTACCCTTTTTGAACTTTATAATTCCCAATCATCTGGATGGTTTCCTAGCAATAGCTAGGATTTGTTTGATCCCTCTCCCTCAGCTCTTATCTCTGACTGCTAAATTGTCTGTTCTTTCACTAGGACCCTATGCAATGAGGATCACACTTGCTTGGTCTGTTTATCTTCCCCCCCAATAACATCAATAATAATTTATGCTGAAAAGAAGCAAAATGGCTTGCCACTTTTAGATTCAGCCCCTTTGATTCTGTACATGAACAGACCTACAACATTATTTTGAGAAATCTTGCTGTCGAGAGATTTAGTTTGACTGCTATTTATTATGTTGCATTTTTTCTATTGTTTACCTATGCCATGGACATTTGGAGATGGAAATGGGAATGATCTGACATAGTTTCACTTGAACTTAGGAAGTGAAAATCACTCAAAATCCTACTCTGTTGCAGAGTAACAGCAAACTGTCTGAAGGAGTATCAGAGAAGGGTAGGGATTCCTGGACACTGAAGAAGGCATTTAAACTTAAGAGGAAGAAAAATCATGTTCTGTACCCTCCTACTCTGTGAGAAGACCTCCGGAGCCTGGAGGTGGCTTAGGGATACAATAGGTTGTTCAGAAACTTTCCTACTGTTGTCGTTACTCCATGAGCATGGGCCAGGGCAGGGATTTCCATTTTCAATCCAGCCTCACAAAGACAGAATAAACATGTCATGTTAACAGCACAAATAGTCGTTTCGTTGGTTGAAGGATTTGTGGATTACCTTGAGTTTATCAACCTGAGTTTCTATATAATAGAAACATAAAAGCTAATTTGATATTGTTTTTGTTTAATTTTCATATTCAAATAAAGCTCAAATTGAAATAATATTTGATAGAGAGTATAAGTAAGGTAAATTACACTTTTACTTGTAAGTAAGGTAAATTCATTTATTATATGGAAGGCCCTGGTGTGTGTGTGTGTGTGTGTGTGTGTGTGTGTGTGTGTGTGTTTTCAGGATATAAAAAAGAAAGGCAATATAATGTATTGGTTGCTCTAAGAGGCAGACTTTATGTTTGTGTGAAAGCAAACTGAAGGAAATTATGAAATTCCTTTCCCAGGAGATCTTTAACAGTATCATGGGTTGCATCTGCTGGGATCTGACAAATTCTGCCTGCAGGCAGGGTAATGGATTTTGAAGACATTTCATGGAATTTTATACCCCCAAGAGAATGTGAAATTGAGTTCAGAAGTTGAGAGGCACAGGATTCAAAAAGTCTATTCCCTTCAAGTAATTTAGTTTTCTGACCTTGGATTTCAGTTTCTTCATCTGTAAAGTTATTAGTGTTAGAATAGATCAGTGATTCTTAACATTTTTTGTTGTGTAATACAATCGTGTGGCAGGGAGGGGGGTCATGGATTTTCTGAAGCCTGTTCATTAACTCTCTGGGATCCACGGGCCTTATGTTAAATACTAGAATTAATGATTTCTAGGGTAGCATACAGTTTGATTCCTATGTTTTGAGAGTATTAAACAAATGGAGGCATCTGTAACCTAGGAAAGAGACTATCTCATGTGGAAAACAGAGTGTGCAACACAACAGGAAAGACATAGGGATGCTTCCATGTGGTGGGTGTATCACCAGCTTGAAGGCACTTTGCTCATAGGAAAACCCTGAGAACAGACACATGGAGTCAGAAAGAGTTAAGCAATACATGTAGATGAAAGTCATGGAGAAACTTTATTTCAGGTAGAGGCAAGGAAGAATAGGGAAGTGAACAGTCAAAAATTCAGAAATACTGTAAGAAACGTCAGGCACTTTTTCTTTCTTTTTATTACTTAAGGGAAACTGTATTTAGTTTTCTCTTTAAAACAATCTGGTCTAAAAACGAGTTGAAGTTAAGAGAGAAGAGCACGAATCTTCTAACAAAGTCAGACATAGACCGTAAGGCAGAATGGGCACTTGTCAGGAACTTCCATGTCGGATCTTGTCCATCTTGGAAACGAGGTCATCGCAGATTCTGGTCAGTTCATTGTTTCTTTAAGTCTTCTGCTCAGTGGCCTTCTCCAGCAAGGGGATGTGCACCTACCTGCTTCTTCCTTAGGCTCGTCTGGAAGGCCACTAACCTTACTCCGTATGTGGTTGATCTTCCCATCTATCGGCTTGCATTTCTTTTCTGCATGGGCCTTCAGTGCTTGCTATCTTTGGCCTTCCTTTCCAACTGTTACTATGCAATCAACGTGCTTCTTCAGCGATCCTTCATTGGTTAGGAAGCATTCATTAGTAGCCTTTGATCAACTTTTTTAGTGGCTCAGCTTTGAGAGGTCAGAGAAAATGGAAAAATCTTCCATGGAGTTCAGGTCTGTTGCAAATTGGTCTTTTTCTTTCCGAACCTTCTGGATCTCAGCTTTGGCAGGTTGCTTCTGTCTCTGGGCCTCCTTCCTCGCCCCGTACACAATCCCCTCAAACCCATCCACGATCTTTCCCATCTGCAGGCGCTTTATGCAGAGCGCATCGTGCTCTTCAGCACCAGGCTCTCCTTTTGTGTCACTTCCGGGCTGCGTCCTGGTTCCTGGGGTGTACGGCAGCACGTCCACGATGGGCGGCAAGGGCAGCGGCACAGAAATCCACCGGTGGTCCCAGAAAACCAGCTTCCTCCCCACCAGCCTCAGGCGGACTTCCCAGGAAGGTGCAGCCCGAAACTCGTGCACTTCTCGTCTCAGGGGAGCACACGCGAGTCTCTGAGGGCTGCCCTTTGGGAGCAGGTGAACTTGAGGGAAGTGGGCTGTTTCTGCAGGCCGACTTTCCAAACAGGAAATCCTAAACCGCTCCACCCCGGCGGTGTACCTAGAACCTCAGCTTGTCCCGGAAGTACTCCCGCCCTCTGGTCCCAGGCAGCCGCGGGCAGGCTGAGCGGAAGCGGCGCGGAGGCAGGGGACCAGGCGGTGGGCCCCCTGATCCGCCTGCGGGTGGGAGCCCAAGTGCGCCAAGAAGCCGCGGTTCCCTCCTCGCCCGTCGCCCCTTCGGCCCCTGCGGGGGCTGTACCCCAGGCGTGCCATCCGCCGAGGCTGAAAGCACCTGCCTGCTCGGAGGTGAGTTGTTTGTGGCTGCCCAGTACCTAGGAGCTGAGCGAAGGCCAGGCCGGCCGGCTCTGGGGGCCTTACGGGACCCGGCCTCCCTGCCCCCTGCCCTAGCCGAGGCTGGAAGACCCTGGGGAGGGGGAATGGGACCCTCGCCCGCCTTCTGGGGTGGGTTGGGGCTTTCCTTCTCATCTGAGGTCTCCTTGACGGAGGTCTGAGGCCGGGTGTCTTCCCCAGTTTCCTTGTGCTGGCGGCTTCGTCCCAGTCAAATCCTAGCCTGGTGGGCCACTCCTCACAGAGTTGACCATTGAAGAGGTCACTGGCCTCTTTCTTCTGGGGACTTAGGGACAAGGCCTGTCCAGCCTTCTGAGGGCTGGTCGGGTGGTGGATTTAGGACGACAAGTGTCCTCTTGGCAGGCTGGGGCTTTGCTGGACAGGTCAACAGGGGTACTTCTCTGTGTTTTCTTAAAGCAAGAAGCCATATTAAAGAAGAAAGAGAACACGTTTTTGAAATTCCTTAAAGATTGGCAGAGCGGTGTAATTTAATTGCCTGGCAGTGAAGTACACTATTAATTTCAGCCTTGCAAGGACGTGATGTTGGGAAATACTTTTGGAAAAGATAATTCTGAATATATATGAAATGAATGAGGACAACATACTATGTAAAAATCTTCTTGGGCACCTGGGTGGCTCAGTTGGTTAAGCCTCCTCTTGATTTCAGCTCAGGTCATGATCTCACAGTTGGTGAGGTTGAACCAATTTTAGGGCTCTGTGCTGACAAAGGGGAGGGTTTAGGATCAGGGTCTTTTCTCTCTCTCTCTCTCTCTCTCTCTCTCTCTCTCTCTCTTCCCCTCCCCCATTTGTGCATGGGTGTGTGCTCTCTCTCTCTCTCAAATAAATAAACATTTTAAAAAATCTCCTTTAATCATCAAGGGGAAGGTGAAATAATGCCATACTGAACAGTGATTATGCCTACAGAACTAGCAAAAACTGATCTAAAAATATTATTGAAAATAATGGAAGAAATGTAGTGATGCATTAGAGAAAGTGAAAAGGTAAAAACCAACATAAACCTGATATGCCTGTAATTCAAAATTATGGGAGGAGCCTTGAAGATGATGAGGATGTTAGATTCAGGTGACCCACGTGTGACTTGGGAATCTGGCCTCAGCTTTTGAAGTGGTGACCTCTGGAGTATTGATGTTTTAATTGGGCATTCCACTAGTGCACTCTTGAAGCAAATGGCATAGAAGTGAGAAGCCTGAGATGATTCAACACAGAGTCAAGAAACTTTTATCTGCCAGAAACTGATACTATGGCTCTGACATAATTATTTAGAATTTATTTTAGTGTTTAAATATTTGCCCTGTAAAACAGATACTGTTTTTCTAGAAATGAAGATTGGTTCTTCAGTCAGTTATTACCTTCTTCTAAAGTCTTAAAAAAATAGGTAGACATACTCGTAATGGGCATCCCTTCAATTTATACTATTTTGCAAAATAAAAATAAATAAGCTTTTTTCTTCTAGTGAAAGTGTTAAGGTACATAAAATATTATTAGGAGAAACTTTACCAATCCTTAAAGCAAGAGAGTTCATTTTCCATATTGATTTTTTTTTCACATCAATTATAAACTGGGGCAAATCCTGCCCTATGATATTAATATCTAGTTTCTGATATAAATTGGATATAACTTTGAGAGCAAGGACATTCTTCAGGCACTAGTAATTCTGCTTAAGCATGTGTTGAAAATATCCACATTTATATATATTATATATAATATATATATACACATACACACATAGTATATATAATAAAATAATATGTTTCTCAAAAACTTAATTCTCAATGTCTTGACAGTAGTCTTCAGAGCCTTCTTGAAGGGAAAGGTTGGATAAATTACATGTGATAAATACACTCCCATGGGTATAGTTCCCTAAGTGTGTAGATTCTTTCTTCACACCATTCCAAGGAATTTTTGACGTCTCCGGTTTTTTTGTAGTGCAGATCACTGCTGAGTCCAGGTTTCCATTAAAACCACCAGGCAAACAAGTTAGAACCACTTCCCTTTGCTTGAACGTGTGTACTGAATTCAGACACTCTGGTAAATGCACATGTGTATTGATAAACTCAGCTCAGTCTAAAATTATCTTTTTCCCTCTTTTGTATAGTTTCGTGATAATGTATTTCCATATGCATCTTTCAGATTTTTCTGTTTATAAAAATATGTATATAATACATATTAATACAATGTAATAATATAATAAGGTAATGATATATAAAAGCATATACATATATAATTACAAAATCTGACAGTTTTAGAGGTATAAGCCCATATACCCTCCTTTCTGAGTTGACTTTGTAATTGGCCCTCAGGGAATTCTGGATACTGTTAAAGGCCTAGGTGAACTTGGGTGTTTCATATTGGCCAGAGATGCTTGGGCATGTTAATGTATTAAATTTGGTACCAGATTTCAGTGGGGAGACCAGAATCCCCAAGTGTCAGAGGCTAAGTAATGGGGCGGAGACCTTAGTTACTGAGGTAAGGAGGGAAAGCTTATCTTAATAGGCACATGACTGGATGATAAGCCAAAGGTGTGCTCTTGTGAGATATTTGGCAATGGTCACTTGATAACCGCATCCTTAAGTCCATGTCAATGAGTACCCTTTAAAATTCAAACTGATATGTGTAAACACAAATCTAGGTGTCTATTCCTTACTTCATGTCTTTCCTCAAATGTCACCCACTGTCTGAGACCGTCCCTGCTATCCTATTTCGTATGTGCATATCCCTACCCAGAACTTTATATTCTCTAGGCTACATGTTATATTAGTCTCCCTTAATATAATAGTTGCTCCTGGAAACAGGCAGTTGAATATCCCTGAGAATGGACTTAAAGCAGAACCAGCATTAGTGAGGCATTCTTCAAGGGCACACAGTAGGGGGACTCAGTAATTAAGATAGAAAATATTTTAATGCAGTAATCAGAAAAACATCCTTAATGTCAAACAATCCATGATGAATAAAATCAATATTTTAAATTAAGACAGCATTCATAACAATACCCTGCTGAGCCATATATTGGAAACTGAGGCAAGAGGAAAAATCAGTAACACTGATCTAGTAGTCTGGGATTTTCACAGTAAAGGGTGAATTGGCTGTACCTTATTCTCATATCACTAAGAAAGAAGCACAATGTTTTCATTACATCTTTAGATTTTGGAGGGGACATATACCTCATTTGGGTGAACATCTCTGATCCATTTATTGGATTGCTATCAAAGCTACCAACTTTCAGTCAGGCTCAGAGAAAGAGAAGTTTTCCTACCTGGTTCTGGCTGTTGATGCTCCTTATGTCTTGAGGAATTGTTACTAATGGGTTTGTGGCAAATTAAGATCTCCCGGGAGTTTGCCTCAAACCCTGATAAAAGAATAGCAATAGAGGCTCTGAAATTTTGCTCATTTTTTGTCAAATAATTATTCTCTCACTCTCTCTGAATTTTGGCAATGTTCATCTCCTGCTTTAGTAACAGAACTCTGTATACAGTCTCTTCCAGCCTTATGCAGAATTAGGATGTGTGCACATGAATTAGGATCTGTCGGTCAGATACTCTGGCCCCAAACTTTGATTTAGGATCTACTCTGGCCCCAAACTTTGATTTCGGATCTAATGACTGAAAGAAGTAGGTGCCATGAAAAACTCATTTTGCTATGGGAAGAGGAAAGTCTTTATTTCCAGGGCCAATAGTAGCTGAAGTTCTAAAGGCAATGCAAGGGTTTGTTCGGTGACAGCAATGATGGCTTCGCTAGATGGTTCTGTATTATGATGTCAATTCCAATTACATACATAGCCTCCAGACCTAGTTCTCTGGCCTTCCTAGAAATTGTGTGAGTTTGTTAGTCACAAAAAGCCTTGACTTATATACCTATGTCTGGATCCTCCCACCCCATGAGGAATAAATGTCAGTTTTAACCTTCTGTAAAGTCGTTTGGCCTATAAGACTGTAATATATTTATTCCCTTAAATACTGCCTGGAAACTTACTCATGCATTTCTTAACCTCTTTCTTACTATGCATGGTGAGTGACTTGCACATGTAGTATGAGTGACATAAGTATGTTGGTTGAATTAACAATATGGTTCTGACTCATGCCATTAAATGAATCATCTGTTTTAATGTATCTCAGATCCTTAATTTATCACCCATTCAATACAAACAAAAAAGGAGTAGTGAGTATTTGAGCAAAGTTAGAATGGTAGTTATAGCACTGAGTAGTAACCTGAGACAGGTGAGCATGTATAAAACAAAAGAAACTTACTTCCTTGAAAGAGCAGACCATATTTTCAATTGTGGTCTAGAATCCAGTGGACCTTTTGAAGCAATAACCAAGCCCTCAAGAGTTGGACTTCTCTGAGAAATTGACAGTTGTTCCACAGTTCCCTGTGGTTCACTAGGTATGAAGAAGCTTTGCAAGCACCTGGGATGAAATTGAGGTCATGAGTCCCTATTTAGCCACAGATGCCCTTTTCTTCTACCTACCTCTAGCAGATCCCTGTGGGCTTCCTCAATGACCGAATCTGCCTGGCCTGGCATTCCAAGGATGGTGTGATTAAAAGGGATAGATGCCAAGAAGAATAAAGGATACCGCATGGGTGTTGAAGACAAAGGCAACTTCCTCAGTCTCATTTGAGTGAATCCGTGTGCCTTCTGCCTCAGCGGTATATGCGTTTTGTAATGAGCGAGAAAGTTGTTTGGGGAATATCCTAAAAATCTTAGTCAAGACAGTATATTGATTTCTGTTTGCTCCTTTATGTTTAGCTATGGGTTTTGGTAGCAACAAAACTTCAGAGGTTGTAGAAACTGATTAGTTAAGTTGCTGCTCCAGTATGCCAAGGAAAATAAAAGCACACAGATCGTCAATAGAGATGTTCATGGAGCTTATAATGTGTCTCTCCTTCAGCATTCTGTTTCTTTCCAGGGGATAAAACACTTGGTGCCATGTAACTAGGACCAGAGGAGAGTGTCTTTCTTTCCCCTCTGGGCAAGAAGAAACTAAAGTTCTGTTAATGCCGCAAACACTTCAGTAGGCTCTGAACTTTAGATAAGTAGGATCTATCCCCTAATGGGAAGGGCTTTTAGCCAGCAGTTTTAAGAGCAGAGTTATACACTGTGAGGATGATAACATAAGTGGTACATTCACAGGTGTGACAAGCATGATAAAAGCATCTTTTCTGAAATTTGCCCCCAAAAATAATAGGCCTGAGGGTGGCTCTGGCCTGCTTCTGACAGAAAAAACTTTTCCTTTACACATGCAAGTGGCCAGCTTTAATCATCAATGGTGTCTTTTGGTGGTGTTTCTGCGATTGCCAACCCAAGCCACCTCTATCTCATCATTGACATCAGGTCAACAGTGTACAGGATAATCATTGGAATTCAAAACTGGCATCCGAGCTGGGAGATCTCCTTATGTATTCCCTTTTCTTTGCCAAAGCAATCAAATTAGTTCTGTTAACAGCTTGCCAAATCAGCCAGCCTAGTAAACTCTTCCCTCTTAGAAAGGAAATATAGACATTCATTTTGGTTCATATTGTTTTTCTCCCTTAGTGTGATCTTGGGAACCTTGCCAAGGGGTCTGATGGCTGTCGTCTGATGATGCCATGAGAAGTCTTTAATAAGCTGACATTTCCTGTTGCTAAGCTGCCATGTCTGAAAGCCAAACCAAATAGTGTTTGGACTCTCTGGATCCCAGACTCTGTTTTTGTCTCTTTCTCTTCCTTCTCCTGACTCAGTTCTCAGCTCTGCCCACCTTGTTTCTCCATCCAGCCTGTGTAGATGTGCAGTACAAAGGTCAGATGGCAGGCAGTCCCTCCCAGCCAGACTGAACCTACTGAAAAACCCTTGACAGCAGAGCTGCCTAGGCTGGGACACTGGCTTTGTTAGGAGACAAGGAGGGAATGTTGGCTGAAAGTGTTTCCAGTGAGAGGGAGAAACCGTTTTCTGAGAAGGCAAATGGGAGCTTGTCAGTTGGGTTAGAGGAGGAGGCAATAAGCTTTTCTGTTTCAAAGCTCTTGTGACTGTTAGTTGAAACAGATGAGTAAAGAATAAAAATGCTGAAGCTAAGGAAGTAAAAATTGGGAGTAGGAAATTAGAAAGGAGCATTGCCAGCTCAACTGGTCTAAACTCTTATCTGCAGTGTCTCTTACTGTATTGCACAGTGACAGATTATATCCTGAGATCTAAAAATGAAAGTCCTATAGAAGAATTTCAGTTTGATTTTGTTTCTTAAGAGTATGGGTTAATTCACACTGGCAAGGCAGATTGATGATTGCTTACTTTTAGGGCAGCCAATGGGACATGTAGAGTTGGGCAGGCATGACCTGCACAGTTGTCTGTGGCATTCTAGTACTTGGGCACTTGAGGGTCAAGCTGGGTGGTATCTTACGTGATGTTGACATCCGGGAAAATGCTTTGCTCTGTGTGTGGTTGAGGGGTAAAATGAGGTGAAATGTGAAATACAGGGAGAATCTAGGGTCTGATTTCCTTCCAAGATTTGATGGTAACACTTACTATGTCAACTCTTAGCCAAGGTATCATAACCCTAAACTGCAAGCAACTATTTATCATTTCCCTCAACACTTTTTACTAAAGTACCCCTAAAAAGTGGATATTTAGATTCTTCCAATTCCCTTGTTTTGTTTCCACTTTTATAGTGCTTTCTCAAGTGTCAGGAGGTACATTTATTTTTATTGCAGTGAGTAATTAGCATTTCTTTGAGGATAACTATTTTTCCAGAACTAATTGAATCGGATTCCTCCATCTGTGTGGCTTCATTGAGAAATCAGATTTTGCTCAATGCAGCAGCATCAACTGAGTTACTGAATAACTCAAATACTAATAAAGCTGGATAGTTTTCTCTAAATTTATAGTCTTGTCTGCAGTGGTTCTTTTTTTTTTTTTTTTTTTTTTTTTGGTAAGCATTTGTTTTGTTGGAGTAGCAAACCAAAATCCAAAATGCCTACAGGATCCAAGCAAGTAAGTTAGTGAAATAAGTTACACAAAAAAGACAATGAACATTCAACATTGGGGTTTGTAAACAGGAGGGACTAGATTTGATGATAGTTTAATTTAAGCTATATTGGCTTTGAAGTGTCTGCGGGATGTGTATGAAACACAGATCTGGGTAACTGTTTTTTCTTCTTTCTGTTCCTCCTCATTTTCTTTTTTTTAAATAATTAAATGTTCGGGGTGCCTGGGTGGCTCAGTCGGTTAAGCGTCCGACTTCAGCTCAGGTCACGATCTCGCGGTCTGTGAGTTCGAGCCCCGGGTCCGGCTCTGGGCTGATGGCTCAGAGCCTGGAGCCTGCTTCCGATTCTGTGTCTCCCTCTCTCTCTGCCCCTCCCTCGTTCATGCTCTGTCTCTCTCTGTCTCAAAAATAAATAAAACATTAAAAAAAATTAAAAAAAATAATTAAATGTTCTCCTAAAATTCAGTTTTAAAATAAGACAGCCAATCTAATAAATAAAACAAGTCACAGTCATTACAAACAAACATATGAAAGAGGGCTTCAATTAAAAGCAGTAAGCTACCACTAGGCACTTATCGGAGTAGCTAAGATGAAAATTGCAAAGATGAAAAAAGAGAACACGGAGCAATATGTATGTTTATACACTGTTGGTGGGAATGTAGATTGGTAAAAACCACTTTACCAATCCATTGCATGGCAGTGTTCTCTAAGCTGAATGTATATATGCATGCCTTAGGACCTAGAAGTTCTACTCTAGATACACACACGAGAAATTCACAAAAATATGTATTAAAGACAGCTAAAATGTCCACCAACAATAGAATGGGTAAATAAATAAATTGTGGAATAATTTGTGGAATAAATTGTGGAATATTATACAGCAATGAGAGTAAGAAAATTACTGTTATATTTCATATATCAATGAACCTCAAAAACATAACAGTAAGTGAAAGAAATTCAGATGCAAAAAGAGTCTATCCTGTATGATTTTACTTATGTACATTTCAAAACCAGATAAAACGATTCTGTTGTGTTAGATCAGTAATTACTCTTCAAACATGGGTTGGGTAGTGATTAGAAGGGGGCTCAAGGGGACTTTCTAAGATACTGATAGCATTCTGTTTGTATCTCACTGCTTGTTAATGGGAATGTTTACCTTGTGAAAGTTCATTGAGCTTCATACTTTTAATTATTATTCTATCTTTATTCCTTCAGTAAAAAGCTGTAGGAAGTATCATTTAAAAGACAAATAAATGAATACAGGCATACATTTTAATAAAACAGAACTTCTTCAAGGAACCTAGTAAAAAACAGTTTCTTGCTTTTAGACTATATTTTCTTAGTATTTAATTCGATTTATGTTATACAGTTTTGTCCTCACTGATTTATTTTCTTACATGTATGTTACACCACAGGCCTTTCAAGAGCCTGAATGTGATCTTTTGTATTTTTCACCATGCATTTTAGAATGGGAGAAGCACCTATTGAATAGCTGACAAATTACTTAAAGCATCCACTCTTCTCTATACCATATTACCTAGAAAGGGGGAATTTTATAACCCATTAACATTTTGGTACCCATCTAATATAATTATGAAATCTGCATTCACAAGGATCTTGTCACTGAGATGTTTTCACTGATATAAAAAGGTGAATTATTGTAAAAATAAAGAAATGTTTTAGCTTGGGTTACTTTTATCACAATATTGTATTAATATTACTGAACAAATTGGTGACATTACTGAACAAATTAGAATATATATCATGTCATTTTTGTCACTATTTTTCCCTATGTATTAAAATAAGAAATGACATGTCAATAAATAATCAGTGTGGTATGTATCAAGAAATGAAGAATGTGGATCATTAAAGTCATTGTGTATAGAACACACTTAAGAAGTAACTACTCTGAACTGGAGCTGATCAATTTGAAGTTAATACATGTGCAATTCTAAGTACAAAAATGGAAAAAAAATAAAGAAAAACTACTTGCATCTAAGTTGGAGAGGAAGAAATCCTATGCAATTGTACCCTTCTTAGGGAAAGAGTGAATTTCTGGGAGTTGTCAATGAAAACCTTACTATGAAAAGATATTTTTCTTATTAAATAAGAATATATTTATCCCTGTTCCTAACAATAAACTTTAAAAATATATGAGGAGAACTTAGCCTGAAAATTACTGTATAAAGCATAAAAAGTCAGATATAAGTACTGAGAAATTTTGAAGACTTTAGCAACAGATAGGGATCAAATCCTACTTGTTGCATAAATCATGTTTTATTTGTAGAACTTTGTAAAACGTTCATAACAAAATCTGAGACTCACCTGGTTCCAGTTTCAAATAAACCTGAAACTCAGGGAGGTTCAACAAAAGTTTTGCCAAGGTTCATGAACTTTCATCAAATGCGTGTGTGTGTGTGTGTGTGTGTGTGTGTGTGTGTGTGTCTGTGTGTGTGTGTGTTTTGGAAGTTGGACCAGTTGATAATTTTCACCACGTTTAGACTAGATTTCCTTAAAAAATGAAAACTTTCAGATTAACGTCAAAGGAAACTAAAATTAAAATGCAAACAATCTTATTCTTACTTTGTATCAACATGATGCAAGTTTTTTCTCAATTTTTTTAAGTTGCTAAGTTAATTTTGGCAGGGCAAAAAATTCCTTAGTTTGCTCTTCTATTTTTTCTGCATACAAAACTCACAAGAGTTAATATTACCTGTGATCCCACTTTCTATGAAAAACCACTAGAAGTGAACATAAGTACATTTGTCCAGTAATAATGATACCAATATTTATTACTCAGTTACTGTTTTAAATGCCTTACAAGTATTATATACTTTAATTCCTATTGCAGTTCCCTAAGGAGACAGAGAAAAGACAGACAAAAGATTCAGAGAGAGGTTAAATAATTTATCCAATGTCATGCCACTAATAAGTTGCAGAACAAAAAATTTAACTCAGAGGAAATAATTACAGAAATGGAACTCTTAACTGCTATACTATCATGATGATTACTGTTAGCTACCTACCCCAAATCTATTTTCCTCCTTTTTTTTTTTTAAGATGTCAGCAGCAATGATGGCTGAGCTGATTACTTTGTTGATCCCTACTACTAGTTCTTCCTACTTATAGACTTCTTATTAATTGAGAAAAATAAATGCCTTTACTTATTTGAGTTTTGTATTTATTTCTACAGGGGATAATGCTACTGCTTTTCACACTGACCTATCATAATTATAGGTGTAAAGAAGATAATCATTCAATATCCAACACAAAAGGATCTAAAGGAACTGCTTGCTGAATCAGGCAGAGTTGTACTCTTCATGCACGGTCTTTCTGAGAAAGCAGAGAGCTTATTTTACATAGGGGCTTGGAAAGCTTGGTGTTCAAGGATTGATGGGCTTTCAGAAGCAAGAGTAGAATTTAGGGACTGGTTTATTATTATTATTACTATTATTATTATTATTACAAAACTGATTATTTGAACAAGACTATCGCTGACTACTTGACTTGTATAAATGTATGCACTTCAGTGAGGCTGCTGCTAATTCTGACTTCAGAAACAGCTGCTTGTCACTGATTGGCTGGGTTTTAGAGGCTTGGTAACAGAACGAGTGTTTTATTTATTTCATGGAGTATTTGAGAACTTGGTTCTGGTGGTCACTTGTTGCTATGAAAAAGGGCAATCAGCCCTTTCCTAAGAGGATGTGATTGTTCCTCAATGAGATTGGTACGAATAGGAGGAATCCCACTTAGAAGTTACAGTCATCCAGGGGTTAGTAGACTAGATTTTGAGTATCTTTATTCTTATATTTCGAACTCATGATAAAGGTTAAGGGGCATCCATATTGTTTGGTTTGGTTTTTAGAATGGAATGTGCTTATTATTCTCATTTTATCCTGATATAAATGATCTTGTTATGTAAATAGAAAACAAAGTGCAGGGACCCTGGGGAGAAAACATGTTCAAAAGTTTTTGTAAAAAATTGAGTTTCAACCAACTGAATTACTTTCATTTCAAAAAAAAAAATCTCAGATATTTCTTAACCCCCTACTCTATTTTTTCAAATCTTCAAAAGAATGAAATTTTTGTTAATTACTTTAAGGCTAGAATAAATAGGAACTCTGATATGTAATCTAAATGGAATTTGGAGATATTTAAGATGATTCAAAAGACAAAATAAGTAACTCATCAAAATTTAGCTCTGATATTCAGTTGTTTATAAAGTAGGCATGCATACGTATTTTCACTTAAATCTGTCAACATATGTGCAATAAATATGTAATCTGCCTTTTTAGAATAACTAAATTTCATGTACAAAATAAGCCTAGAAGAAATAATTTTCCACAATAGACTATAGTATAACATTTCAGTTTATGGCATATTTTGTCCCTGGAGGTTACTTTGATATGTATATTTGCTTTCAGAAAAAAGAATTTTGAATTGAGTAAAAGAATTTTGTTTGAATTTTCAATAAAAGCAAACACTTGGGGCGCCTGGGTGGCGCAGTCGGTTAAGCGTCCGACTTCAGCTGGGTCACGATCTCGCGGTCCGTGAGTTTGAGCCCCGCGTCGGGCTCTGGGCTGATGGCTCAGAGCCTGGAGCCTGTTTCCGATTCTGTGTCTCCCTCTCTCTCTGGCCCTCCCCCGTTCATGCTCTGTCTCTCTCTGTCCCAAAAATAAATAAACGTTGAAAAAATAAATAAATAAAAGCAAACACTTTATATAACGTACGCATTTTCCCAGAGTACTAAAGGAAGTAAAAACTTGGGTAAAAAACTTAAGAGGTATATATTCTCTAATAAAATAATACTTCTACATTATAATACTACTTCTACAATCTTTTGAAATATTAAATTGATTCTGAGTTAAACATTAGTAGTCTACATACAACACATTACTTTGAGTCTTCACTACGATATCCCACACTATTTCTGAAGTTAAGTTGACTTAATGAGTAGCTCAGGCAATATGAGGCCATCTGCCGATTTTGGTCCTTTGAAAGGGATATGTATTTCTAGGTCAGATGTTCCATTTTCAACTAACTTTTCTTCTATTTCAGATTGTAGAGAAAGATAATTGTTCATTATTCTCATGACCTGCGAGAATGACTAAAATACAACATGGAGAAAATCATAGTACTAGTCCATCACTGGACTCTTCCTGAGTAAATCTTTGAATAAGTCTGAATAAATCCTGAATAAATCTTTGAATTGATGGAAATTTGTATGAAGAGAAACTTGAGCTATTAACACACATAATTTGTTAATTGAAGGCACAAATTATTTCTTGAAATGCTCTCGTATTTATGATAAAGAGGCTCTAGGCTTGAGTACTATCTGCATGATACATGAAATTTGTCATAATTACAAAAATATTTAATAAGCCCTTAATAATTTTGTTCAAATTCAGTTTTCTAATTAAGGTGCAAGCAAACACCTGAGATAACACATACATGAGTATCTGCATACACGTTTTCTACATGAAAAAAATTACAAGTTAGAAAAAAAAGATATACTGTTTTGATTCAGACTCACTCCTCTCTTTTGGGCAGTGTCCATCAGTAGGAGGTATATAAAGACATATGTGCCATTTTAAAATCCTATCCTGTTGTCATTGACCTTTCAATTCCACATTACTGATGGGAATATTCAAGAATACTATATGCAAAGTTGAATGACCTTAAATTTTATTTTTCAGAAAAATTATTGGATATTTAAAGATGATTCAAAATCAAGCTAAGGACAAGTGTTCACAATCTTAGAACAGCAGACTCTTGTGACTGCCTTCAGATTTGAGTTTTGAAGCTTGAACATTATGTTAATAGTTGTGTTGCTGGAACTTTTTCTATGGCCATGAAAATTTAGGATAGAAAGCATATTAGGGGCGCCTGGGTGGCTCAGTCGGTTGAGCATCCGACTTCAGCTCAGGTCATGATCTCACGGTCCGTGGGTTCGCGCCCCGCGTCGGGCTCTGTGCTGACAGCTCAGAGCCTGGAGCCCATTTCAGATTCTGTGTCTCCCTCTCTCTCTGCCCCTCCCCTGTTCATGCTCTGTCTCTCTCTGTCTCAAAAATAAATAAACGTTAAAAAATTAAAAAAAAAAAAGAAAGCATATTAAATGGTTAATAAGCCATCCCTCAGTGGAGCAACTACAGAAATTCACAGCTGCCTGGACATGAGTTCAATAAGGTTTATAATAAGAAAATTATAGTTATTTACTCAGGAAATGAAACTAGCCAAGTGGCAGGATAGATCTCTAAAACAGATGCATCATTTTAGTCTGCTATTTATTGCATGCATATTCCCATTTATCATGGTTTCCTAGCTGCTTTGTAGTTCAACCCTGACAGCTGTAAATCAACAGAAAAGATGAGACATAATGATAAATCAAAGTGAAGAACAATTACTTAAATAAGTGGAAAACACGCCTGGTATTGTGGTTACAATAACAGGAAAGTAGTATAGCTTCTGATTGTGACAAGAGTATAACCAATAGCGTTTTCAAAATTATAATACTATTTTGTTATTTGGCATAACTACATAGAAGGATAATTAATGTATGGAAACTATCAATTGCATTGTGCCTATTAGTGAGAAGGCTTTTTAAATGAAACTCCTTAATCTTTGAAGTTATTTCTCATTCATTCACTTAAATAATTCCTGGTTTTGGTAGAGAATTCATTTTTTTTTTTTTTTTTTTACTGGTCAGTCCTATCGCAGTATCTTGGGTTTCATTTGGAATCCTAAACTTGGGTAGAACGCTCATCAAAACGAAAAACATTCTGTTCTTGATACTGATCCAATTGCTTAGCTTCAACCCTAGAGGATTTGTATTAAATATGACACTGTTGTGCACCATGAAATTTCTCTTGGTTTAAATGACACTTGAAGCATATTCTGTTTGTAATATACCAAAGGTAAATGGAGGTCAGTCACATGTTCTTGAAGACTGCAGGTCTGTCAGTTTTCAATTTGATCATAGTTCGTATCTGTACTTGCTTTGTTTTACACAAAAGAAGTGTTCTGAGAATACTGCTGACTCCGTAAAGCTACAGGATGTACTATGTGGCTTATATCTCAAATATGTTGCATCATTAATATTCATCAAAACAAGGAAAAAGTAGTTTTAAATCCTATTATAAAATGTGTTCCCTTTAGGTCCTGAATTTTATAACACTTGGTTTGAGACCAAGCCAAACTGTTGTTTTGACCTGTCATGAGTATCCAGCACATGTTGTCCTTCCAGGATTTTCCATGTTATTTGACAGCCTTTTTTTATACTTTGTTTGAAAAATATAAGCTTTTCAATAATACATGTGAAATGAAATCAGTGCAAATACCATCTATATAAACTTTACAAATTCAGTTTATGCAAAAGGCTGAAATGTCAACAAGGTGTTGGTCAGAAGGTTACAACACTTTCCTGCTATAATAATAATAATTATTATTTTATCTCTCGTAGCAACAGATTATGGCTTGTATAAGCTAAGTAATTCTTTAGGAGGCTGACATTGAGATTATTTAATGCATAATAGGGCTTGTTCTTGTTAAACTATAAGGAATTAATCCCACTAGATTTCACAAATAGCACCTGTTCAAGCTTGCTAGAGTTGTCTGTCTACATGAATGCATGAAGCAAACATTGGCAGAACCAAAAGACTGAATTATCAAAAACTTGAATGTTTGCTCTAAAATAAACTTGCTTTCTTTTTGCCTCTGAGTATTTGTTTAGAAATTAACCCTGAATTATCCAATTTCAAATAACTAAGTAATTACAACATGATTTTAAAACTGTGAGACATACAATAAGTAGTACTAAGTGCTGTAATAAGAATTTCCTAAAATATCTGTTAAGAGTGATTCAGAGTCTTCTAGAGTAACCATGATACAGTAACAAGTGCATCAGGTATAGATGCACTTGTAACGAAATCTTAGTCAAATTGTTATAAGGAATTTTACAGGTTTAGTAAGAAGCTTTTTTCAGTCCATGTGGTAGATTGAGCTTTCTTTGATGCAAAGTCTCTCAGGTCTCTTCTTATAAGGGCACTAATCCCATCGTGATGGCTCCGGCCTTATAACGTCATCTAATTCTAATTACTTCCCCATGCGCCATTTCTAAATACCATTGCAATGGGCATTAGATTTTCTACATAAGACCTTGGGGGGTGTGGAGACGCAAACATTCAGTTCATAGTAATGCGTGTGTGTAAATATTTGATGGGAATATAAGGATTAGCTATAACAATTTATCAAGGAGAATAGGCTTTCAAAAATGCTAATCTTCAGGGTGTTTAATAAGAGTCTTGATGTTAGAGCATTTTTCTTATTTTTTTCATATTTCTTATTATATAAGTGGCATTATTTTTCTTTGAAGTAAATATTGTTCCTTTTTCCCCTAAATCTTTGTACAAATACTTATAGTGGTATTTGTTAGTAGTATTTTCAGGGCAAATGATCTAGTTCCTGTAATGCTAGAATCAAAGATTTCTCTCTAAAAAGTATTATTTTTCTGTAGTTTATTCCTTGTTTCCTTTCTAGACTCAGAAAAAAATTCATGTGTTGTTATTCAAGAATGGCTAATATCTTCATTTTCATTTTATTTAATTCTTCTTATGAAAGAGGTTAGAAAAGGTGTTGAATCTTTGCTAGACACTCTGTAAAGTCTGCACTGTCTTTGGCATGAAGTGTAATTAGCATGTGACAAGATATTGGGACTGGGCACTTCTAAAAAAAATTTTTTTTAATGTTTATTCATTTTTGAGAGACAGAGACAGAGTGCAAGCGGGGGAGGGGCAGAGAGAGAGGGAGACAGAATCTGAAGCAGGCTCCAGGCTCTGAGCTGTCAGCATAGAGCCTGATGCAGGGTTTGAACCCACAGACCACGAGATCATGACCTGAGCTGAAGTCGCCGCTTAACTGACTGAGCCACCCAGGCACCCCCGGGACTGAGCACTTATAATAGGTTGAACTGCTTTCTGGTAATTTAGTGAACCATATGGTAAATAGTTTCATGTTATGTGAGAGGGAAAGTTTGCAATGATTTTAGTGTTAAACATAAAGATGATTTGTTAATGTGTGGTATAAAAAAAATCCGGTGTCTAAATATATTATGGCAAGTAAAAATTTGAAGAAAAAAAAACTGTATTATGACAAGTCTGTTAATAAATGAAATTTCTTAAAAGTATGGAAATATAAAGTTATTATCATAGAAACAGCTTCTTTGGCTTATTCTATATAAACATTGATGATTAGTTATTAGATTCAGTTTTTTTGTATCTGTAATTTATCTAATTCCATATATTTAAGCTTTGGCATATATTTTAGGATATTATCAACTTGGGCATGAGAGAAATTGTGGGTTCCTGAAAAAGAAAACAAAATAAAATGTACAAGAACTAGCCTCACCATGAAAGCACATCCTTGGAATATATTCCTCATAAGTAAGTAGTATCAATCAGGAAACACCGTGGGATATGCTATCTCCATCCCACTTATGCTATCCAAGAGCACTATAATATATCTAGGAGAAGAATAATTTAGGTAAGATGCTACTAATTTAAAAGAAAAAAAGTAATGGATATATAATTCATACATCATAAAATTCAGTGTGTTAAAGTATATATTTCAGAGATTTTTAGTATATTCACAAACTTGTACAAACATTGCTATTACCTATTTCCAGAACATTTCCTCTCCCGTAAATGGAACTCCATACATACTAGCAGTCATTCCTCATACCTCCTTCCTCAAAAACCCTGGTACCCACTAATCTACTTTGTGTGTCTATGGGTTTGCTTACTCTGGACATTTCCTATGAATAGAATAATACAAAATGTGTCCTTTTTTGTCTGGTTTCTTTCATTTAGCATGTTTTCAGAGTTCACTTATGCTTTACCATGTATCAGTACTTCATTCCTTTTTATGGCTGAATAGTATTTATTGTGCAGATATACCACATTTTGCTTATCCATTTCATTAGTTGATGGCCATTTGGATTGTTTCCATTTGAGGAAACATGAATAATGCTGCTGTGAACATTTATGTACAAGTTTTTGTCTGGCCCTATGCTTTCAATTGGCTCAGATATATGCCTAGAATTGGAATTACTGTGTCGTAAAGTAACATGTTAAGCTTTCTGAGGAGACTCAAACTGTTTTCAAGTGACTACACTAATATGATGACATCACTGATGAGGCAAATTAAAGAATTCCAGAATGTTATACCTCCACAAAAGCACCTAATAAGCTAGCATAAATGTTCATAATCAACTTTTTTAAAACTCTGGAAACTTCTCAAAAAGTTATCATAACCAGGGGAAACTTAATGAAGAAAGAAGTTGCTACATTGCAGTAAGAGAGTGCTCTGGCATTTTAAGTTCCTGCTCATTGCCCCCACTCCTAGATCAGTAGTGCTATGAAGATAGCAGCCTGAAATGCTGGCTCAGGTTTCTAGGGCCCAAGGGAGCAATATGGACCTTATTCTCCAATAATCGTGGCTGTGGGTTTCAACCTGTTTGGCAGGTCCTTTGAAGGACCAGTGCAAGGGCTTGCCATTGTTTTGCCTGATTTGGAATATTCCCAGGGATAGGGTAGCCTCCTGGGTGGTGTTTGCAGAAAGTACCCAAAATCAAAAGTACTGGCCACAGCAGCCTGGGGCAAGGGTTTATAGTCAAGACAAACAATGGACAGATCAAAAAGGCTAGGAAGCCAGAGGCTGGGAAAGAAGATAGGTGGAGGAATAAGAGCTTTTAAAAGTTCCTGTATGTATCAGATTATCAAAGAGGCCCCATACATGCCCAGAGCTCGACACAGGCTCAGAAAAGGCCTAAGAGAACCATAAACTGTTATCTTTGGCTCATCTTCAAGCTTCACACAAGCACAAGTGAAGGTCAAGGCAGAGTTGTAAATAGTCTGGTTAATTGAAGGAGTGCCCCCAAACAGAGACAATGTGTAAAAACAGAGGAAGTCTTTTCCCTTTTTCTTCTCTGTCTCTCTTTTTTAAAATTTATTTTCATTTATTTATTTATTTTTTTAATTTTTGCTCCAAGGGTTTAAGGGAACTCTGTTAAAACACTAGCTGACCACAAAGCTGGCAGAACACCGATTTCAGTGGTCACACATAACAAAGAATATAGACTTTACAAAACAGTTTAGAAAAGTCACTAAATAAACAATAAATAACCCACGACAAACAGCAACAACCCTGGGGAGTGAGAATAATCTGATTTCCAGAGCTGTTACATTATAATATTCAGAATGTCCAGTTTTCAACAACAACAAAAAAAATTGGAAGACATGCAAAGAAAAAAAAAATGTGGCCTATTCCCGGGGTGGGGGGTGGGGGAGACATTAGTAGAAAGTGTCCCTGGAGTATCCTGGGCATTGGACTTACTAGATAAAAATTTTAACTCACTATTTTAAATATGCTCAAAGAGCTAAATGAAGCAGCAGACACAGAATGAAAGGAAACCAGGAGAATAATGTCTTACAAAATACAAAATGTTAATAAAGAGGTAGAAAATTTTTTTAAAACAAAGCCAAATAAACATTAGGGGCCTAAATGTATAATAACTAAAATGAAAGGTTCACTAGAGGATTTCAGCAGATTTGAGCAGAAAAAAGAAAGAATCAGTGAAATTGAAGGTAGATCAATTTAAGTTATCCAGTCTGAGAAGCCAAAAGAGAGGAGAGTGAAGAAAAATGAGCAGAATCGAAGAGATCTATGGGATACCATCAAATGGACCGACATGGGCATATGAGAGTCCCAGTGTTGGAGGCGAGAAAGGAGCAGAGAGAATGTTTGAAAAAATAATGGTCAAAACATTTACTCATTTGATGAAATATGTACATCTACACATACAAGAAGCTCAAAGAACTCCAAGCGGGATAAATTTAAAGAGATCCACACAAAGACATGTTATATAGTCAAATTATCAAAACCCAAAATGACCGCATCATTTCACCTTCCCACCAGTGATTTATGAGTGTTCTCATTTTTGTACATTTTCGTTGACAGTTGTTAATTGTCCCTGTCTTCTATTATAGCACAATACTGAATGTAGAGTGATATCTCATTTTTAAAATGGCATTCCTCAATTGACATTGAGCATTTATTCATGTGCTTATTAAGATAGCTTCTCAACCTGCTAGTTGAAACGACCTATCAGCCTTTGATCAAGCTGATGTGAGATGATTCAAGTCACATTTGATAGGACAGATTCATTTAGACCAAGTACAGTCAAGGATAATTCTCACTTCTATCCTGCTGGCAAAAGTGGACCTAAGAAATTCTGTTTTTATGTGAGTACCAGTTGATGAAAAACAAACAAACAAATCTGTGAAGAGAACCTATGAAGAAATTCTACAGAAGAAAGGAAACATCATCCAAAGATCCAAGGGAAAGCATATTTCTGGGGGGGGGGAGGGGGAGATATACTACAAAATCAGTGTAACATTTTGGAAGCTGTTCTGCATTTTCAATATGATATGAGAGGGCCTGGACTCTATAAAGTAAGAATCAAAGACTATAATTTGATAACCGGTTGAAAATGTGGAGAAAATGAAGATGATCTCTATTTGAATAATAAAAAGGCTCAAGTGGCGTGATGGGAAATTGGCAAGGTGGAGTACAAACCTGAGAAACTCTCCTTGAATTAACTGAAAAGTGACAAAGATATGAAATGATAAGATAGTTTGTGGAGATTAAAAAAAGAGACAGGAACCAACAGAAAAATTATAGGTATAACTAAAGAAGAAACTTAACCTCTTAGAAGACACAGTTCAGATAATACTAACATCTCTAAGTCACAACACCCCCAGTTCTTGAGAATTTTAGTTTCTGGGTTATCATCATTCTCTTTGATACTACTTCTCTCATGATTCTTGATTCTTTGTCAGTAATTCCTCAACTACTTTGCCTCTAAACAATGGAGTGATTCAGAACTCAAGCTTTGAACTTATTTGCACTGATTTCAATCCACTAGTATGCCCTAAAAATTATCTTCATGTTGCCCATCCCTAAACTCCAAGCTCAATGGTAACTCAAATTTTGGAAACTGACATGCTTATTTAGTTTCACTCAAAATCCACCTCTACTGCAGTCTTCCTCTTATACCATGAGTTGCTCAGACAATGTAGTAATATAATCAAATTTGGATTTAAAAAAAACACACTATTAACATCATGGATTAAAGGAGAATGAGGGCATATTTGAGGATATCATTAACAAAGCTAAGGAAGACATGTGAAACCAATGAGAAATAATATATTATTCAAAAGAAAATGTTTGGAAACATTTTTTTTTTTTAAAGATCAAGTTAGATCCTTACATCACTACACAACAAAACACATGTCAAATATATTTAACAATAAAATGGAAAAAATAGAATTAAAAACACTTTTGTTAAAAGTCTGCTGCATTTGGGGCACCTAAGTGGCTCAGTCAGTGAAGGAAGCATCTGACTCTTGATTTTGGCTGAGGTCATGATCTCAAGTTTGTGAATTCGAGTGCTGCATTGGACTCTGTGCTGACAGCGTGGAACCTGCTTGGGATTCTCTCTGTTTCCCTCTCTCTCTTCCTCTTTATCTGCCCCTCCGCTGCTTGCACACTATCTCTCTCTTTCAAAATAAATAAATAAACATTGAAAAAAAGTACAGCATCCAAGAAATGTTTTTTATGTTCATTTAAAATTATATTTTCTAAGAATATTTAACAACATAGAAATAGCATGATAACTAAAAATGCAAAATGCAAAATTGTATATTGCACATGTATCAATCCAATATTTTCATTTTTTTCTTAAAAATGCATCAAAATATAAATTAAAATTTTGCCTCCAGGTGGGGTGCTTTGGTTTAAACACTTTTTTTTTCTCCACTATTCTTTGCCAGATTTTCTATTTTGAATTTGTATTAATTTTAAGATAGAAAGTTTGCATTATTTCTTATAAGGGAAACAATTTTTAGAGAAGGATTTTTTAAAAGGCAGATTAAATAGAAATATAATGAGCGTTATTGGCAGAATATTCCATAATAATGATCAAATTCCCAGCATTCCTGTAGTTAGGCCAATGTGATAAGCAGGCTGTTTTGTTTTAACTGGCACCAAAGGAACTGAGGGATGCACAGGGAAGATTTATAATCAGTGAATTAAGGTTATTGGAAGTCCCTGAATAGGATGCCTATTAATTTTAGAATTAACTTTTTGTAGAAGATAATGAATTTCCTCAATGAGTCTATGAATGAGAGGTATGAACAAATGAATATAGTAAGGAAAACAAAAATTTTCCCTGCCTGTAGGAGGGCTAAATAAAACCAAAAGCAGCAATTTAAATTCATGTTCCATTTGGAACAAAGATCAGTAGTCATTATATTTTGGATTCATGGAAATTAAAGATAGGTTATTTTTGAGAATAAGGTGATAAGGAAAATTCTGAAGATTAGGAGACTGAACATAGCTCTCTATGGGTCAGGATGGAGAGAAATTCAATGGGTTTACTTCAGGTAATTCATTTCTGAAACAGTATTTTGTCTTTACAGTGCAAACTTCAAGGTACACTATCTCCTATATGTCTAAGACATTATGAAGAAAGTAGACAGATATAATTTAGCAACCAATTATGACTAGCAGAAAATAGCAGATCAATTTTATTTTCTTCCTCCTGAAGAAAAAAGACAATAGTCTGTGATTATTTATTCAAATACAACTTTTGATTCTGTCCACCATAAAATTTCATTGGTAAACCACTAACACAGAGCTCTTTAAGGTAGGGGTTATGTATTATTACTCTCGAATCCATATTGTTTGATACAGATTTTATAACATACCCTAGATTTCTACTTAACAATGTGGAAATAGCTTATTTTCCTAAAAATAGAAATAAATCTACTGTGTTATAATCTATTGAAATTTACTCATTCTGTGCATTCCAGTTTACCTAGTTCTGTCATAAGTGAGCAGTTGAACATCAAGTAGGTTATCTGCCCCAATAGCAATAAACTTTATTAAGTGCACCTAGGAGAATTCCCCTGTCCATCCATATGTGTTCTGATTACATCTCTCTCTCACTGCCCAGGCCCAACCCCTTCCAAAGAAACAGAACCAGATTGTTTAGGGAAAACATACCCTCATGGTACTGCCAGGGCCTGAGGAAATCACACTTTCTAAATCTATGACATAGTCTCCTTTCTTTCCTTCCCTCCCCCTGCCTCCCTATAGCAAGAGTATAAATAATTTAGTACATTACGTACTGATTTTAAGTTAATGTCTGTTTATAGATCTCATCATCATGGTGATAGGTGTCTTGGAAATGAAGAGACTGTTGCCAGATGCACTCTTTACCCCTCCTCCTTTACCCGCCCCCACAGATCATTTGTAGTGCCAACAACGTATCTTAGCACTAGTCTCTAAGCATAATACATGTCCTGACAATTACCATGAATGCTCCTTGCGCATTGACTGATCAGTTGGATGAATTAAAAAAGCTTCCTGATCCCAGGAATTCCAGTTTTCAAAGTAAGATTTCAAACGGGATCTCCAGAAATATGTTACTTGAAACTGCTGAATATGTTTTATTCCATGAAATATGCCGTGGCCACAATTAGTTAAATGTGCTTTCATTGGGAATATTTTTTTATTGTGAACTTCAGATCAGGATAACTTTAGATCAGGACTTTTGATCAGGAAAGACTTTTCAATATTATCCATCCACATAGAATAGAATGCCCTAAAATTATTTAAAAGTAACTGCAGTAATACCAACAACAACAAAAAACCTGTGAGTTTGTTTTTTTTTAAAGCTAGCCCCATTTCTAAGGAACATGAAGAACTTTAGGCGACAACATAAAATCAACACTTTAAAAAATGAAAGTAAACAAATGGGAAAAAAAGAAGAAAAATTCTCAAACTTCCACAATTTGAGAAATTATTGACTTAGTCTTCCTTAAGTGCTG
This sequence comes from Felis catus, assembly GCF_018350175.1. NCBI lineage: Eukaryota > Metazoa > Chordata > Mammalia > Carnivora > Felidae > Felis > Felis catus. The sequence goes on along the minus strand of NC_058371.1, from coordinate 100,111,447 downwards.
TCTTGACCTAAAGTACATCCTGTGACTCATATTCCAATTACTGTTACGGTCTTTCTGGTCCAAATTGCTGGGAGGAAGGGAAGTACTGCATAGACAAAGTGGTTAAATAACCTAGTGTACAGAACCTTATAAAAGCTGCACCCTAAGAAAGATGCAGTGTTTCTCATTTCTTTGTTCCTGTTTCACTTTTATGATCCCTTCTTGGAAGAAAGGTACATTCTGTCTCTATTTAAAAAAGATCTAAGTAACAATAACATTACCAGTGTTGAAAATGTGTTACAGTTGTTTTTCCATACACTCACCATGAGTCTGGCTTATTTTTAATTGTCCTGGGTCCTTATTCAATATACTGTACATTAACATTTCTTTGCAAGCAGGTGGGAATAACCCTCTTGAATGTCCATTCCAGTATGAGAAGTCTGTCATCAAGCATGCTGAGTAAATAAAGGCTGGTTCATCTGCTGTAACAGCAGGAAATTTCCTATCACCCTGGCCTTAACAAGGGTGAAATCTCTGAATGTATTCAGTGTGCACAGACCTGGAAATACTCTCCTCTTAGGAATGAGCTGGAGATAGGCGAGTGTATGTTGGGGGTTGGGGACAGTGTAATAGAATTTAGAAAGTTTAGAAAGAACAGGAGAGTTGGATGGAGGGGAGGGGACTCCCTTATTTGTGGGAGATTCAACAAACATTTAGTGGATTCAGCAGTCATTTTCTTAGGCCCTTCCATTAGGTCTACCATTAGGAAGAAAGCAATTTGAGGACTATCAGGTGGAAGTTGGAGCTGCCCATAGATAGCAAAACCACATCAACTTGAAAATGTCATCTGTGAAATAAGATGGAGAATTCTATGAGATAAAAGTCCAAAGAGATTTTTTCCAGCCATTTTCAATTTTAGATAGCCCTATTCTAATCACTTCATTGATGGGTTACAGTTGTCACAACATGGGTTTTACCCCATTTTTCTTATACAACTTGTAAGTGTGTTTTGCTTTAAAAAATTCTGTCAGAAAATTATCACAGGAAATGACAAAGTAATGGCAACAAGAAAGCTTTTTATTTGAATAAGAGTTCAATATAGTTCTTTAAATAGGTATAGAATTTAAATATTCAAATTTTGAAAGTTCATTTTATATGCAGCTGTTTAGCAAGATAATTTTTGCATGGCTTAATGTACACCTTAGTCCTTTAAACTGTATCTCTTCCATAAGAGTAACTTGAATTTAGCATTTTAAAGGAACATTTTGAAAATAATATGTTCCATCTCTTTTTCAAAGCAACTATTCTATTACTGAGAAACACTGTTCTCTTTTAAACATCATCTTGAATATTTTTTCCTCACATCTACTAGGTTATTTCTAACTGATTTCATTAAGTCACCCAGTAGCTGTCTGGAGTAGATTATTTTTATCAAGCAGCAATATGTGGGTTACCACTACTAAAATGATTTTGGGATTAGAGAGAAATATTTAGCCAGCAGTAAAGAGTTACAATGTTTTTATTTTTTGTTTTTGTTGGTGGTTTAAGTTGGGAGTTTGTAGAAATTGAAGAATCAGGAAAGTGTGTGTGTGTGTGTGTGTGTGTGTATCCATCTATAATCTATATCTATATCTATATCTATATCTATATCTATATCTATATCTATATCTATATCTATTTATATCTATAATCTATATCTATATCTATATCTGTATCTATATATCATCTATATCTATATCTATATCTATCATTTTACCATTTTTGTGTTAAGACAACTTTCTTAAACTGGAGGCCAATTCTATAACTGCTGTTCTGTTTTCATCCAAGGAGTCACAATCCAAGGAAAGAAAACCAGATCAAGGATTAGTTGCTGTTGCGCTCATGGATTTTTATAGGCTTATCCTAGACATAAGGAGATATGTAATTTCCATTTTGTCTGAATCAAAACCAGTTTGGTCATAACCTTTGTTGACTGTGTAGCAATAATGAGGACTTGATTACCTTATTTATTTTTTAATAAGTGTAAATGCAGCAAAAATATAAACCAGTTTTAGGTCATCATTTTAAAAAATCCTGAAGACACATATTTACATGATTTGTTCAAGTAGAATTTCCTTGCCAATATCTCTGGGATACTCCTAACTATTGGCAACGCTTTTAATAAACAGTTTTTAAGGGGAAACCGCACACAATTTTGCAGGCTTTGTGCTGCCCCACAGAAATTATTCTGCCTTAGATTCTGAGCCAGGCCACCCCCCAAATGTCCATTCCAGTATGAGAAGTCTGTCATCAAGCATGCTGAGTAAATAAAGGCTGGTTCATCTGCTGTAACAGTGGGAAATTTCCTATCATCCTGGCCTTAAAAAGGTTGAAGTCTTCTCTGAATATATTCAGGGTGCCCAGGCCTGGAAATACTATCTCTGTTTAGGAATGAGCTGGAGATAGGTCAGTGTATGTTGGTGGTTGGGGACAGTATAATAGAATTTAGAAAGTTTAGACAAGAAGAGGAGAGTTGGGTGGATGGGACTATAAACAAAGCCATTGGTTTTACACACATCAATGTAGGAAGTGATGATTCTCTAACCTCCAAAGCTTTACATGAAAATAACTCCATTTGTGAGAAGAAAGGGGGGTTTTGTTACATCTTGCCAGTATGTAATCAAAATGATCTCCAAACATATTTGAGGTTCATTATAGAAGATTCACGTAAGTTATGATAAAATGTTATATTGGTAGGCATTGGATTTTCTAACTTCCTTGGGACCTAGGGTTAACTTTAAACAAGACTCAGCAACTTCAAGTGTAGTTCTTAATTTTAAGTAGGCCATTGGCCAGGTTGTGAAACTCAGCAAAGTAACATGTACTTTTTCCTTCTGCTCCTTATTTGTTTTTGTTTTCCTTGTTACTACTTCAAATCATCCCATGTCATGTCACAGCTTGTTAAGGGTTTAAAGCTAGTTGGTAGGTGCTATATAAATTCAAAAGATTGATGTCTAACCACAGGAGCTTGTCCAACAAACTCCAAAAAGATCATACTATTCATTAGCTGTCAGCTGGTGTGTGTATATATAATATTATTTTATATATATATTTATAAATGTAATATTTCTGTATATATGTAACATGCATAATAATTTTGTAATACATAATAATATTTCTATATTCTGTCCAGTGTAGACCTGACAGTGTTTGTTTTTAATTGATTACTTCTTACTAATAACTATGTTCATCTTAGAGGAAGCATATTAACTAATTTAATCTTCACAGTAGTCCTATGGGGTAAGTTCCACTAATATCTCTGTTTATTTATTAATTTTTAAAGTTTTTAAAATTTTTTTTAATTTTTAAAATTTTTTTAACTTGTTTTTTTATTTTTTATTTTTTTTGAAATTTACATCCATATTAGTTAGCATATAGTACAACAGTGATTTCAGGAGTAGATTCCTTAGTGCCCCTTACCCATTTAGCCCATCCCCCCTCTGACACCCCCTCCAGTAACCCTCAGTTTGTTCTCCATATTTATGAGTCTCTTCTGTTTTGTCCCCCTCCCTGTTTTTATCTTATTTTTGTTTCCCTTCCCTTATGTCCACCTGTCTTGTCTCTTAAAGTCCTCATATGAGTGAAATCATAGGATATTTGTCTTTTCTCTGACTGACTAGTTTCACTTAGCATAATGCCTGCCAGTTCCATCCACGTAGTTGCAAATGGCAAGATTTCATTTTTTTGTTTTTTGATTGCCGAATAACACTCCATTGTATATATATAGCACCTCTTCTTTATCCATTCATCCATCGATGGACATTTGGGCTCTTTCCACACTTTGGCTATTGTTGATAGTGCTGCTATAAACATGGGGGTGCATGTGTCCCTTCAAAACAGCACACCTGTATCCCTTGGATGAATGCCTAGTAGAGCAATTGCTGGGTCATAGAGTAGTTCTATTTTTAGTGTTCTGAGGAACCTCCATACTGTTTTCCAGAGTGGCTGCACCAGCTTGCATTCCCATAATATCTCTGTTTTAAAATGGAGAAATGAGGTACATAGAAATTCAATAACTTTTCAAAGTCACACAGCTAATAAGAAGCAGAGTTGGAGTGTAATCAGGAATTTGTCTTGAGTCTATTGTTTTAACCACTATACTGTATGTTGATCAAAAGCCATAGCAGTTATATCCTCAGCTCAAATTAAGATCTTCCCTAAAATCTCCTGTGTTTACTTCCATTAACATTTTTTTTCTAATGTTAGTGGCTGTGTCTTTATTTCTGTATTTCCAGTTCTAATAAAGTTCTTATCCATTAAACAATCCATAAATATCTATGAAAACTATATACATGATATATGTGATATGATTGTCAAAATAATATTTATTCATTGAGAAAAATAACCTTTAAAATGGTGCTGCAGTGAATTATCTAGAATTCTTATGGAGGAAAATTACTGAATTGTTACAGTGAAATTTTTTTTAATGACCCGTTTTCCAGTCAGTGGTTCTCTTCTTGCTTGTTGTACCTGGATTCTGTATCCCTTTGGGCAGGAAGTGTTCAGGAATTCCATTGCCATTGTGAAATTTGGCTCAATCATGGATTCAGAAAATTAGCAGCATCCACCACAGGATGCTGAGACCAAATAGCAAGTTCAGAAGGAATCCCTTCTCTAGCAGGTTGTTTTGCTTTCCTAATAAATACTTCTTCACTTCCTGTTGAGGGATAACTTTAAAAGCAAAAATTTAAAAATTTCACAAGACTCACAGGATAAACTCTCTTCTAAATAAATCACTTCAGACAATAAGCAGTGAGAAAGCTTTAGCAAGGCCAGTTTTAAAGACCTAAGACTTTAAGATAGTTTAGATAAAGTTTGAATAAGCAGCCAAATGTTCTGAACCAAAATTCCAAGCCTGTTAGTAATGATAATATTATTTAGCACTTAGATAATTCTTTGCAGGCAGTAACCATTAATCATTGGTATCCCACTGTGTACTATGCAAGTTTTAAGATTATCAGTTTATAGAGGCAAATACTGAAGTTGAGAGGTGAAGAGTGTGTTTAAGGTCATAACCAGGGTTATTGCTTGAGCCAGAATTTTACATGTACATTTTCTGACACTTTTTTTTTCCTGTCGTATTCCACGAGCTATTACCTTATTTTGTGCCCAATTTTTTTTTTAATGCAACTACCTGAATGTACAAAGTCAAGGTATGCTTGCAATACCCAGGTTGTTTATAGGAGACAATGGAAAGGAATTACAAGACATAGATTAGACTTCTTAATCAAACATGTACTGACTATGGAATCTCGAGAAAAATTTCCAATTTTTTTTGAGCTTTGTTTTTCTTATCTGCCAAATAGGAGTAATATTTTTTATCTTATGGGGATTTCTGACAGATAAATATAATAATATATATAAATAATTATTGATAAGTGTTATGTTTTGAGTGTCCACTGTAAGTTATTTTAGTTCAACTTCTCAGAAGCCAATTTATTTTTAATCTGATTATATGGATTTGTTCATTTATCTATTCAACAGATATTTTATTGGATGCCTACCAGTGTTTTATTTTATTGGATGCCTAGACAGTGTACATACACTGTCTCATAAACTAATAATCAGAACTAATAATCAGAACAACCTTCCAGGTCTCACAGAACTCACAATCTTTGGAAGAGGTGGTTTACAATAAACTAAAAAATACATATAAATATGAGGTGTAAATTCCATATAGATAAATTATGTGATAAATTCTATGAAGGAACATAAATAAGAGTAAAGGAGAGTGATTTGAATGGGGTGTTATTTTATAGAGAGTGGCTAGAGAAGTTTACTTGTAAACGTATCTGGGGAAAGATGTGAAGGAACTGTAAGAGATGGCCTTCTGATATTGGGTGGAGAGTGCTTTCCAGATAGAACTGCAAATGCATGTTCCCTGGGCTTTTACAGCTTTTTTAGGACCAGCAGGGAAACCAGCCGGAAAGAAGCTAGCAAGGAAGAGCATAGGAAGGGTAGAAGGATAGTAGATTTCAGATCATTAGTAGATTTCAGATCATTTAGGACTTTGTAAGTCATGAGAAAAATTTGGGGTTTTACTCTTAAGACTTTTAGAGAGCTCGGGCAAAAGTGTGACATGATTTGGTTTATATTTTTGAAGATTTGGGTAAAGGCAAGAACACGGTGTAGACAGATGGTGGTCTGAAACAGGTGTCAGTAATGGAGGTCAGATTGAAGATATATTTTGGCATGATTGACAGATAATAAAAATCCAATAGATAAGGTTAGAAGTGAAGGTATAGGTTTACAAGTTGTCAGCATGCAGATATATTTAAAGTCATGGGATTGGATGTGATCACCCAGGGAGGATCCATAAAGAGAGTAGTCCATGGAAAAAGCTGTTGAGTACTGCAGCTTGTTAGGGGGGATAGGAAGAACCAGTCAAGGAGACTGGGAAGGAGAAAAATGAAGCACGGGTGGAAGAATATTTTAAAAAGAAAAGGAGTGATCAATTGTGTCAAATGCTGTTGAACAGTTAGATAAAATGAGTAATATTTGACCATGTGATTAGTCAATGTAGGGGTCACCGATTACCTTAAAAAGAGTTCTGACGGAGATGTAGAGACTAAAGCCCTAGTGGGCTCTCCTCTGCACTAGTGCATTAGCCTTCACTTTATCTCTATTCCATTCTCCATTTTGCAGTCAGTCTTACTTTTTCAAAACACAATTCTAATAATGTCTCTACTGGTTTTTTAAATGTTTTTAATTTTTATTTATTTTTGAGAGAGACAGAGAGACAGCGTGTGAGTGGGGGCGGGGCAGAGAGAGAGAGAGAGAGCGCGAGAGACAGAATCCGAAGCAGGCTCCAGGCTCTGAACTATCAGCATGGAGCCTGACATGGGGCTGGAACCCACCAACCGTGAGATCATGACTTGAGCTGAAGTCGGATGCTTAACCGACTGAGCCACCCAGGCACCCCATGTTTTTGCTGTTTTAAAAATCCTAGTGGCTTTAGAACGCCTGGGTGGCTCAGTTGGTTGAGTGGCCAGCTTTGGCTCAGGTCATGATCTCATAGCTCGAAGGCTCATGAGTTCGAGCCTCATGTCGGGTTCTGTGCTGACAGCTCAGAGCCTGGACCCTGCTTTGGATTCTGTGTCTCCTTCTCTTTCTGCCCTCCCCTGCTGATGCTCTGTCTCTCAAAAAAAGTAAAATAAACATTAAAAGAAAATTTAAAAATCCCAATGGCTTTCTGTCTCTTTCAGGTTAATTATGCAAATCTTCCACCTATTTTCTAAAGCTCTGCTCTCTGGGATTCAGTCACAGTGTGTTTATTTTAGTTCCTTATACTTCTGTCTCCTCAAGGTCTTTGGGCAAGAGGGTCCTAATTTCCCTTCCTTCTTTTTCTAGTTACTTCAGACATTAGCCCAGTGTTAAGTTTTTCAAAGAATCCTTTTCTGACCACACTATGTTAAAAGCCCTTTGTTACAGACTCATATAGGACTGCATAACCTAGCACTCCCTCAGAGTATTTCACAGAGTTGCGATTTTATATTTCTGTATGATCATGTAATTAATGAGTACTTCCTTAATTGATCAAAAGCTCCATAAGGACAAGAACTCAGCATGATTACTTTGCTTAACATGCATTTCCAGCACTAAAGTCATAGTGCAATGTAGGTTGGTACTCCATAAATATTTGTTGAGTAAGTGAATGAACTCAACCCAAGTTTCATGATTCTTTTTTATCTAGGGATTATATACCTTCTTTTAGGATCCTGAGGATAATGGCTATTGGATGGGACTATAGACCATGTACTGTAATTGTCTACTAAATGTCCATATTCTAATTATATTGGCATAATTTAAAAGTATCTTAGGGAATAACAGAAACATCTGATTTTTCTTTTAATTGTAGAGTAAAACATTAGAAAGTGATCCAAGAAAAGTGAGCCCTCATGAATACTAACTTTAGACATGATCATTGATAATGCTCACAACATAATGACTTCCATATAGCAGAACTGGTTGGTAGCAGAAAATTTAGCTAAGAAAATGCCTTTCTTTCCTTACAGCTTTCTCAGGATAGCTTACCAAATCCCCAGGCCAGCCTCACAGTAGGGTTCTCCTCTATTAGATTTTTTTCAATAATTAAACTTTCTATTTAGCTGAAAGAAAATGTGAAGCATTTAAACAGACATATTTGTTAAGTATATTGTAGTAGATTAATATAGCCCCTTTCTCATGAAGCTTTTTAAATACTCTTCAATTGCATAAATGTTGATAATATCATAGTCTCCATTTTAAAGAACAAGTGTCTTATTAAAAAGGTAGCAACAAAACTAAATTATAAAAAGAAGCTATAAGTGCCTATCTAGTATTGTATATTTCTCTAGACCAGTTTCTTTAGAAAATAGTTATCTATGATGTTTACCCACTTTAACCCCTCCACTTAAGGTTCTTTGTGCAGAATTGGGTGGGAAGTCATAGAATATTAAACTGCTGCAGAAATGGGATCAAAGTATTAGACAGTTTTTCCAGAATTAAACATTCATATAAAAAGACAAAGTTTGTTTAGTCTTTTCAGCAAATCTCTGAGGATATCTAATTTATTTATTTTTTTACTCATAAATATCATATCCCATATGGGGTTTGGGGAGAAGGGAGAAAGAATTCAGATGCTTGAAGACAAACGTCTTAGATAATGTTCCAAAAGAAACCACATACCTCAGTCTACTCAGAAACAGAAGTATTTTGCAGTGAATATGCTACAAAAGAATTTGTTAAAGTAATCACCTTTACTATTCAGTGATTTCCATAGCAACCACACACTGACTCATATACAGAATCAAGCTTTAATGAAAGGAACAGCCAGCTTTCTGTGCCAGATTATTATATATCCCTGTCTTCTTTCCATGTAGAATTAAAGCCAGATACTGTATATAACTATGTTCTATAGACTGTTTAATAAGCATTTCATGGTTATTTCATTTAGTCTTCCCGTCAGCCATTATTACCTCCATTATATGAATCAGGAAAGATTAAAAGAATTTGAATAATTTGCCCAGTGACACCACCCATATATATTAAAACATGGATTCCAGATCTGCTTAGATCTCCAGGTTTTTTTTTTTTTTTCTCACTATTTCATGCTGAGGAAAGCCTATCCAAGAAGAGGTTGTTTCTGATTATTCTAGTTTAAATATCACATTTTTAAAGTCACAGTAGAACTAGATCTTATTTTAGAAAACAGCGTCCAAGTAATAAGGGAACTGGAGGCCTTTGGCGGGCATTTCCTTATTGTCTATCATCATATGGACTGGTAACCCAGGCAATGACATGCACAGTCCAGCGCCACTGAATATGGTTGTTTCTCCTGTGTCCTGCCCAGGGGCATTTAGCCAGGCGAGCGTGATGTGCTAAAACCCAGGGAGCACACTGCTTGCCATCTATCCAGTCTGGGAAACTGCCTTAGGTCAGAAGAAAGGAAAGTATACTTTTTCTAATTGATCTGCTCAGAGGGGGCAACTTTTACAATGTTTTCCATCTGTGCCACAGAAAAGAGCCCCTTTCTAGTTTGCACAATGCCCTTCCATTTTTAGCAGCAACGACAGTATAACCTGATACTTTTTGCATGTTAGCATTCTTAAGAGCATGGAATATTGCACTAATATGAGTCCCTTGCTTATACGGATGCCATGAGATTAGAAAAAGCTTACTGACAAACAGCAGAAAGATGATAATAAAGTGCAGCAAAGGATAAAGAAAAATTCTTAATATCTGAAAACCATTGACATGACTTCATCATATATTAGGAAGATAAAACTAAAGGTCTTGATACTGCTATGTTTTATAATGAGAATTACTCAAAATTACATTAAACCTTGTTTTATGCACCTCAGTTGCTTTCAAAGGACAATTAAATTAAAAACTTGACTTTTGTTGGAAACATATTTTATATCAAATCATACTGTTTGGAGAAATTTTAATTTGAAAACTAAGCATATGCACTCTAGATAAATATACTACATAGCTTAATATATTGGGTATGTTTCTTATTATTAGATGTATATCAATTTTTCAAAAAATAAACATAAAGCAATACAAAAGACAAAGTTTGATTTGCAATTAACCTAGAATTATATATTTTTAGAAGTATCAGAAATGCTTATTGTCTAAATTAGGCCTTTTGTTTTGAGTTTTTACTATTATTATTGTCTTTAGTTTGTTATAAGGCAGGAGAAATTAAAGGCTTGAGGAGATAAAATCTAAGAATATAGAGATAAGTTGGTTGCTTCTTCAAAATATATGTATTTTTTCTCATCAGATGACCAAATTTGATTTCCTTGAAGTGGGCATTTAAAACCCTTTTGAGGAGGGAATTATTCCTTTGAGAGACTCATGCCTTTGATGCTCTTACCAGGCTTGGCCTACCATATTGGAAAAAATTAGGACCACAGCCTTGGTGAAGTTTGCTACAAGTAACTGATCTTTTCCCTAGTGGTATTCTGTGACCTGTGCTGATTTCTGTTAAGCTAAAAAAATATGCCATTGAAAGTTTCAGATGATTTCTGCTGATTCAAGGTCATGGTAATATAAATCATATGTCATAAAGCAAACACATAAATAGAATTCATAGAGAAAATCAAAGTGATTCAGATGCCCATGATAGGCATATTTCCACCAGTCTCCAAAGCTCTCACTGTTTGACAGGCATCATGAATATTTGCAGCTACACTTTTCCAGATCAACTGACTTTGAATGATTTTCAGAACTCTGAGCCATTACTAAATGCCAAGGAAAGAAATTAAGCAAAGAAAAATTGGACAGACTTTCAGGAAAAGTTTCCTAATTGTGAAATCTATTAAAATGTGGAATAAATATTCTCTCAGGGAAAGGATGGGTGCCCATCTCTGAGGCTTTAAAAATAGGGCTAGACTAACTCTTAGAAAAGAATTGAGGGCAGAATTCATTACTGGCAAGGAAGTGAGCTGGATGACATAATAGGTCTTTTCCCTCTGTCATACAAATGTTCCTTTGATGTTTTCATTTAAGTGGTAATTTAGTTTCAAAAGCAGATTTTTGAAAGCCAAGAGTAGACTAAGGTTTTGGGGAACATTTCACCAGAGAAAGTCAGGGATCCACACTACCACTGAGCATGTATTGGATTTACTTTTATATTTGACCATGGAAGACCACTGGTCAACCACCTAGTGCATTTCTTGGCACAGTCCTGTTGGGGTTAGTCTTCTGTATCTGTATGACTATCCTGTTCAGGGTAGGTTTCTGCTTGTCAGAAAAATAGAAATATCTTTCTGTGCTTGTTAAAGCTAACCACAGTGTATGCAAGTGTACCCTTTGCATTTATCCAGACTGCCAGTCTTTTCTTTTTCCTGCCTGCCCTGTGTGATTACTAATAAATCCGATGTAGCTGGTTTGAAGGAACATACAAGCAATTCTTTAGCATTAAGAATGTGATCAGAGAGATCGAGGTAGATTTGAACTGTCACCATCAATCAAAGCCAGTGAAAGGCAGCTTTCCAGGTTGTACAGTGACCTCTTTTTGCTGATACTGTTTTCCTCCTTTCATCAGGTATCTAGTGAGAGAAAGTGTGAAGGATTTACAGGAGACATTCCCACCTGAATCTTGAGTGAATAAAAATGTTGTAAGTGGATTTTATTGAATGTAAAGACCTATCCTCTTTAAAAAAGTTGTATTTATTTATTTTAATCTCAGCAGTCTTGAACTTATAGACCACTTCATGTGATTTCTTGTCTTCAGTCAGCTGTAGGTAATGTTCTCGAACATTCAGTTACCTGTCACTTATTCTTTTCTGAATAAATATAGGAATAAAGAAGTGTGAAGACATGAACCTCAGTATATACTGTCTTAAATATTCAATAATTAAAATTAGGATTTTAGCAAAAACACTTTGGATATTCCTGGCTAGTTGATATAAAATTAACACAAAGGCCTTTATAATTGAATCACATAAAGGTATGGTTTTTTTGCTTATTTTTATATCTGGGAGAATCATAACACTTGTTTGTTTCTATTGTCACTTGTGCCTTAACAGAACCCTGTACTGTACATACATTTTTTTCTGGAATTTATGAAACGAGCAACTGCTTATCTCATATTCCCTTTCTTAAAGTTCCAGGATCAGAAAAGCATCTATCACAGAGCAATACAAATAACTGTTAGCACATAACATATACATTTATGCAAAGAAATTAACTATTTTATATGGTAACAGTCTAAATATACAATGTGGCTCTCTAATTTGGAGTAAGGTGAAATATATAAAATCTATATATTCTTCCAGATCTTTCCATAAAACCACCAAGATTTTCATATCCCTAATACTAAGAAAATACATTTTTTCCCCTAGAGATTAGTGTTACTTCAGAGTACATCTTTAAGTGCAGATTACTTCAGACCCCTATAGATCTGATCTGCCCTTGGGACAAGAACCAGCCAAAACACTTTATCTTGACAACTTCAGGGTTGAAGTTCATGATAGAAATGTAAATCTGTTCGGACATACCAAGGAACAAATAAATCACAGTGAAAAGATAGAGAATGGAGCTGCCAGGAGGACCAAATGAAAAGGCAGATGCTAAGCAAAGGCGCAGAAAGAAAGAAAAAAAAAAAACAAAAACAAAGCCAGATTAACTGGGGCAGTGTGTACTATTTAGGCATGGAGGAACTCTTAGGTTATAAATTTCTTGGAAAATTATTGTAGTATCCTGACATAATAGAAAAAAGTAACATATCTGAGTTCAAGTCCTGACCCTATCTTTCACTAGTTGTAGGATGTTGGGTAAGTTACTTCTCTGCTCCAGCCCTCCAGTTCTGCATCTGTGAATTAAAAAATTTGAAGTGGACACTCAAGTCCACTTTAGCTTTCAGTTTTAATCTGCATTACCAAACTGATGGGTTGTAATTATAAGAGTCAACAGGGAGTAATACAGTAAGACCATTTGTGTTAAAGTGTAGTCATTGGTATGGGTCTTATTTTTAACAATTTCATGAGAACATAGAATATGAATGGCACAATTGTGGACTGTGAGGACGAGACTCAGTGTGTGAGGCAAGATCTTGATTTTCAAATAGGAACCTGAATGTTGCTTTTTGATTAAACTCCTGGTGTACAGAGATCATTAGTTTTAGCGTCATGAGCTTTAGCATACAGGTGAAGCACTGAATTGGAAAGAAATAGACTTTGGACTGAGTGAGGGAAATACTAAAATGGTAGCCTAATAATGCTTTCCAGGACTATTTAATTTGACTAACCCAATGGAAATATTGGCAGTTATGAGTATCATAGGAGTTAAAAACAGCTAAGTTTTCTCTTTAACATATTATTTATTATGTTTTGTTTTAGTTGATCTTCCAAACCAAGAAATGTTTCCAATATAATTAATTATTGCAAAAGGCAGAAATAGGATTGGTTATCCTCACTCATTTTTCAAGCAAGAGATTTTGCAACTATATACACCTGTGTAGATAGATGCACCAAAATTAGCAAATTAAAATTTTTCTGCAAAGAAGTCCAGGTGTCCTAGCTTGCTGTCAGTAATTTTTAGAAGTTTTCCCAGCGGTTACCTGAGCGGGTTAGAACCTGGTATATTAGAGCCCAAATTTGTGTTCAGTTCCTCTGAATTTCCCAGTTGAAGTACTTCATATACTACTATCCTACCAGGGTGATGACAAAATGTTATGAATGATTGTTCCCCTACGGGGAGGTGGGGACAGTGGTCTAAGTTAGCTGTTTTGAGAAGTTTAGTCATATGAACATAAGCTTTAATAGATATGTTTTGATTCTAGCTGTGGTTCTTCAGCATCTTCTTTTAGAACTTGGCTCAGATGCACACTTCAAAAAGAGTTAAGGTGAATACAGGGCTTTTTTGAGATAAAACTTGACATCTATTGTGGTGACATTGAGCTAGGATTTGTTATATTCCTTTTACAATTCATAGTCTCAACAATTCTTTTGAAAATTCTCTGGCCTCCTTTCTTTAGTTAGAAACATTTTCCAGCTGGAATATATATACACACACACACATATATATATATATATATATATATATATATATATATATATACGTATATATACACACACACACACACACACACACACACACACACACACATATATAGTGACTTTTGCATGTCACCCTGCTGTTTCCAAATGTAAAGGTCTGGCTGATGTCTGTGATATCGTTTATTTATTAGTCTTTTTCTTTGAATTCATATCTTGTTTTGTGCCTGTCTTGCTTCCTAGCTCAGTCGAAGAAAAAATGTTCTGGCAAGCTGCCATCTAGTGAAACAGCTGCTTTTGGCTCTGGGAACCTGTGAGTGGGACTGGGCACTAAACATGGCACGTACCACCTCTAGGACTTGAACACTGCTTTTACTATCAGTAGGTCAAATGGGTTTTAATTGAGGCAAACTAAGTTAAATGTCTTTGTTTGTTTGTTTGTTTTTACATGCCTTATCTTTGTAAGGAATCATTGCTCCATTTGACACTGTTGACCCAGCTCTCCTTAAAATTATTTTTCTTTGGCTTTTTATAGCTTTACTCCTGCCCGACTTACTGATGTTTATTTTTGTGGGTTCTCCTAACCAGTTCTCCTTAAAATGTGCTGTTCTTTGTATTTTTATCCTTCTTCTTTGGTCGTTTATATAGCTTCATCCTCTATACTTTAATCCAGTGGTTCTCAAACTTAAAGCTAGTGGCTTTCAAATTTGGCTGCATATCAGAATCATTTTTGAGACTTTCTTGATACTAAGATGTCTGTGCTACTGCTCTGAAAATTCTGAGTCAATTTTTTTAAAGGTAGGGACCAACATCTATTTTTTTTTAATTGGTTCACAGATGCTTCTTAATGAACTTTAGGTTTGAAAATCCCTACCTTCATGAATTACCTATACTCCCAGCCAAATAGGCTAATGATTTCTCAGTCTTTATTTTGATCCCCGGCTGCATATGGAGCTTCATACTTCAAATCTCCTAAGAAACATTTTCACATTAATTATACACAGATATTTCAAGTTCTGTATACTTAATCAAACCAATTACTCAACCCCATCTCTTCCTTCACAGTCTACCTCTTCTTTTTCTCTTACTTCTGATAATGCCAACTTTTGGAACAGGGGCAAACCTTATTTATCCTCAGCGTCTTGCTTTCCTCATTCTTACCCTTTCCATCAATCTTCATTACATACCTGTGGTGGTTAATTTTACGTGAGTCATGGTGCCCAGGTATGTGGTCAAACATTATTCTGTATGTTTCTGTGACAGTGCTTTGGAAGAGATTAACGTTTAAATTGGTGGACTTTGACTAAAGAAGATTACCTTCTGTAATACGGATGAGCCTTATCCAGTTAGTTCAGGGCCTGAATAGAACAAAATATGTGACATTGCAAACAAAGGATAATTTGATCAGCAGATAGCTTTTGGACTTAAACTGCAGTATAGGGTTTTTATTGCATTTCCAGCTTGTTGGTCTATCCTGCAGAATTTAGACTTTTCAGCCTCCATAATTACATGAAAATACTTAAAATAATTAAAATAACAGTATTTCTATGTATCTACACATCCTATTGGTTCTGTTTTCTCTGGAGAGCCCTCACCTTTCCACCTAGATTTTTCTCTAAATCTCTAAATCTGTATCTCTTCCTTTCATTTTCATTTTCATCTTAGTTTTGTTTTTTTTATCAGCTTTGGCCTGGGATGATAAAAAACTGGTGTCTTGCTGTTACCATTCTCATTTCATCCATTGATTCTCCACACTGCCTTGAACATGATCTTTTTATATCAGTAAGTCTGGTTATATTTTTATCTTACTACTTAGAAACCTTGGGTGTTTTACGGAAGGACTAAACTCCAAATCCTGTGCACACAACCCATCTCATAGTATTTCACATCTGTGTTTGAGCACTAGTTCTACTCAATTCCCAACCTCTCTTTTCTTATACCAGCATACATGCGTGCTTGTGCATGTATGTGCATGTGTATGTGAATGCAGACACACATGCACACAAACACACACTCACACACTTCTCCAGTTAGGAGTATTCAGTATTCTCCAGACTTCAGTATTCACAATGAACTCTATTTCTTTCAAACCTAGTGCAAATATCACATTTCCTTTGACCTCCACTTCCTGGAGTTAACCAGACATGAATTAACCTTTTTATATCTGAGCTCCTGTAGCACGTATATGAGCATGATTGAGCTCAATGGCTGTTATTTATTGAACCTTTACTATGAGTGAGACAATGCAATATCTCAGTTAATCTTCATTATTATCTTTCTTTAGGGAAAAAGATGTTTGGAGATATATAGCAACTTGATCAAAATCACAGTTAGTAGATGGCAGACACAGGGATTGAGGGAATACAAAATCTGTGTTCTTAATCACTATACTAAACTGCCTCCACTGTATCACTCTATACTGTAAGTACTCTGTACTGCTTATAGTTTTTTATAGCATGTCTTCTGATTGAATGACAGGATTCCTCCTATATCACCATGTGTCTTGCAGAATAAATAATTGGATTGATGGTGATCTGTGGTGGAATTGACATGTTTGTATAATCTCTATGAAAAATTTAATGTATTTAACTTGCTTTATAAATTGCTCAAATTTTAAGAGTTCTGTCAAATAGCGAATGTAAATACATTGTTAGATGGCCAAAATCAAACTTGTTATTCAGTTTAAGATGTGGTATTGTCCCTTTAAAGTGAAAGACCCTTCAGGGTGCCTGGATGGCTCAGTCGGTTAAGCATCTGACTTTGACTCAGGTCCTGATCTCACAGCTCCTGGGTTTGAGCCCCGAGGCGGGCCCTGTGCTGACAGCTCAGAGCCTGGAGCCTGCTTTGGATTATGTCTCTCTCTCCGCCCTTCCCCTGCTCATGCTCTGTCTGAAAAATAAACATTAAAACAAATTTTTTTAAAAATAAAATGAGAGACTTTTCTAATTTCAGCATATTTGCTAAATGGATACCTGCTAGGAAAACAATTCCCACTTCCACTCAAGGGATCAGCCACCTACTGTTAAAAACCCTCCAACTTGCCACAGTGACAGAAAACAAAGCCTCATGTCATACTTCAGTCCATGATGCTCCAACTAAAGTAACTCCAGTTCCTTCTTTAAGCTTTAAACTTCAGTCTACCTTCCAATGAAAATCCATAAAATCTTTTCCTTCCAAAAATACCAATCACACCTATCAAATCGTTCTGATCATTCCAGCTGTGGAATTCTGTCAATTTCCTATAGCATTGACATTTACTCTACAGAAAGTAGAGGGAAGAGATGGTAATTGCTTGATGAAGAAACCCAAACATTGGAAAGTTTACCAATTTGTATACTGACTACAGCGATCTCTAAGCTTCAGGTATTTATAAGGGATGGATAGACCTGTCAAACTGGAGGCTGAAAAAGCACATTTCTCTCTCACTTTTTCTTTTGATTTAAAAACTTCAAGACATACAGAGGATTTTCCTGGGCTCAAAGCAAAACCCAAGGGAGAATGTTGATATTTAAAATACTCCTTTTTGTTTTTTTTCACCACACCATACACTATTTTATACAATATTTTCATCATCCATCTTGCAACTTATCAAAAAACATTACATATCTCTTTAATTCCAAGCCAACCATTTTGCTCTTCTGGGACACCAAACAAATGAAAGGTCTAGTTGTGTTTATTTATGCATTCATTTTGTTAAAAGAAAAACTGAGAAGGAACCTCTGAGTTATCCTTTCCCAGCTGTGATTAGAGAAAAATGAAAATCAAATGAAATTTACAGAATTGTAAATTAAGTTCCATTTTTAGAGTCTGAAAAATTATGGATATTAAGAAGTTGGATGAAGAAATGTTTATGACTCTTTCACATGGACATTCATTTAGTTGTTCTACTTATGTTATTGCAAAACTTCTGGGGGTGCCCTAATGGGTCACTCAGATGACTTTGTGCTCACACATCACTTTGAGAGAGCAAAGATTAACAACAACAGGTGTTACTGGTGTGAGATATTGTGTAAGCTGAAAATGAGGTCCTATTTTAGGGGGAAATCTTTGACTGCTCAAAAAATATATGAAAAGCAGCCCCCACATGGTTCTGCATTCCAATTTGATTTGATTTTTGAATTGTTTATGTTATTAGGATTTATGAATACTGCTCCCCTGAACGAATGATATATTTTTTATTTTTCAGTGTGGACTTTAATAGAAATAGGGTGCTTTTTATGAAATAAAACCTCTCTGAAGTCCTGCCTAAGGCTGTTTCAAACCAGAATCTCTACATTGTGTCTGGAAAATCACTAACAGAGAAACAGAAAGGAAGCAAATCTGTTTTTTAAATTTTCTTTCTGAAACTTCCTGTGCAGCTTTCTTGCTAGGATTTTTATTCCATGGTAGTTGTAGGATAGCAGTGATTTGCATTTTGGAAAGTTATTCTGGGTGTTATTTATATACCATATCTCTGTTTCTGTTATGTATTCAACAGCTGCCTTCCACATGACTATTAAAGGAACTGTCAAAAGCAAGACCTTTTATAGATAAAGACTTATAAAACTGAAGACAAACCTTAATTACCCAATGAAAGTCATGAAGTGGCTGATGTTTTTAAACAATGGATATTTATAAATATTTGACATTCATAAGCTACTATGATTTCACAGAAGATGTACCTTTAAAATTAACTTTAAATTAGGTAATTAAATGTAGCTAATATTCCCTGTATACAGCCGTGGAAATGTAGGGTAGAAGGGTTTTATTGGATGGAATAACCTACAACATGCTACACCTGCAGGAAACAGAGATATTAGTGTTCCATAAAGATTTTCTTCATTTTCCTTTGGTTTAAAATAATTCATTTCAAATGCATATTATTATTAGGGCAAGGCAAATTCTGCTTACTCTATACATTTACATGTATTTACTGAGAGTCATAAATCCTTTTTTTTTTTAAGCTTATCTATTTATTTATTTTGAGAGAGAGAGAGAGAGAGAGCGAGCGAGCATACACACAAGGGAGGGGCAGAGACAGAGAAAATCCCAAACAGTGGAAGGTTAAATTTATGGTATATAGGCCTAAAGAATATTTATTCTCAACCTTAGTTAAAAATAAATGCTAATGATAGTTGAATTAGGTATAGCTCTTATTTTTTACGTTATAGTGGTCTGTATTTTTTACACTTTATATAACATCATGTACAACTTAAAATATTAGATAAGTCTCATAAAGTAATTTATACAAAATTATAGAATTATTATTTCAAAATATAGTTGTCCTTTTTTCCCCTTTTACCCTCATATAAATGATTACTATACTGTTTTATAATAGTATATACCACATGAAGGGCAATTTGAAGCAAAGCATACCATGTCAGTATTCTGTTTTGTGAATCACTTGTCTCCAGTTTGCTTATAAAATGAGAAGTTTGGTTTAGAATCTTATTATTTTCTTAATTTCATCTTGCCCTCACCAAACAAATTGGGAATTTTGCTTTAAAAACTCTTTCCTCCCTCTACTTTCCCTAGTCTTAACACCAAATTACCTTTCTTTATTTTGCTTTACTTTAGTGAATTCAAGGTTTTTCTTTCTCAGCTAAAAATAACAATCATCATTAGTTGAATGTACTTGTGTATTAATTTCTGTTATGTACCAGGAATCTAAGATATCTAGGTTTAGCAAGCCAGAAGTTTTCCCAAATCAATGCCTAACAAATCAGAGAATGCACTTGAGTGAGACAAAGGAAATACACACATATTGCATTCTACATCCAACTTAGAACCATGGCCTTTCCTTTTTAACTCTCTTAGGTTGAAGTCATTAAAATTGAAATGAAGATATATAATTAAATGGCAGAATATTTTAAAACTTAAAATGTACATTTTCATGATTTTTCATTTATTTACATGTATAATATATCTAAGGGGAAACAGTTATATAATTATTTACTTTCTACAAATTATGAGACACAGGAAAAGTATACATATCCTGGTGAAAAGGAATTTCAATGGAAAGCTTTGCTTGAAGTATAAGTGGACTTTTTTTATTTAAAAAAAAAATTTTTTTTTTCAACGTTTATTTATTTTTGGGACAGAGAGAGACAGAGCATGAACGGGGGAGGGGCAGAGAGAGAGGGAGACACAGAATCGGAAACAGGCTTCACGCTCTGAGTCATCAGCCCAGAGCCCGACGCGGGGCTCGAACTCACGGACCGCGAGATCGTGACCTGGCTGAAGTTGGACGCTTAACCGACTGCGCCACCCAGGCGCCCCAAAGTGGACTTTTTTTAAAGTTTATTTTGAGAGAGAGAGAGAGAGAGCAGGGGAGGGACAGGGAGAGAGGAGGAGGAGGAGGAGGAGGAGGAGGAGGAGGAGGAGGGAGAGGAGGAGGAGGGAGAGGGAGAGGGAGAGAGAGAGAGAGAGAGAGAGAGTCCCAAGCAGGCTCTGCACTGTCAGTGCAGAACCTGATGCGGGACTCAAACTCAAGAACTGTAAGATCAGGACGTGAGCTAAAACCAACAGTCGAACACTTAACCGACTGAGCCACCCAGGTGCCCTGAAGTATAAATGAACTTTTAGTGTAATTGTTTTTTCACATGTAGCGGGGTTTCATATGTGTAGTTCCCCAAAAGGTATGACCACATCTTAATCCCTGGAACCTCTGAATGTTCCAGGAAAAAGTGTCATTGCAGTGTAATTAAGTTAAGGAACTCAAGCTGAGATTATCTTGGTGGCCCTAAATTTAATCACAAGTGTCCTCATAAGAGAAAAGCAGAAGGAGACTTATGACAGACAGAAAAGGAAAAGGCACAGACATGGGAAAATGATGTGAAGCTGAGGCAGAAAAAAGGGACGTGGCCACAAGCCAAGGAACGGCAACTGCCAGCAGAAGCTGAAAAAGGCAAAGAACAGATTTTCCCCTCGAGTCTCCAAATGGGGTGTGGTCCTGCTGACACCTTGATTTTGGACTTCTGGCATCCAGAGTGTGAGAAAGTAAAGGTTTATTGTTTTAAGCCACCAATTTGTGATAACTTCTTATAGCAGTCACTGAAAGCTCATACATCATGCGTTCAATAATACCAATGCGTGTTCCAACTTACTAACTACAAATTCTAAGACTGTGTTGATTGCTGTGTTTTGCACAACTAGCCTAGTGAAGCGGAGTGCTTGGGAGGCAGAATATCTCTGCACATGCCTGATAAGAAAATGACCGTTTCCCACTCTCCCTTGCAACTGGATGTGGCCTAGCAACTATTTGTGTCAAAGGGGTAAATGCACAGTAAACGGTAACTACAAGGATGTGCCCTTAGTGGAAGGGAGCATCATAATGGATGAGAAGGAACTACCAATTTGCCAATTTATAAAAAGAGATATATGTTTTGGTGCCAGATGAAGTGAAATTAAGAATAGAGGCAGTGCCTAGAGGAACTACACCACAAAAGTGCTGTACAACTCCTGAATGCCTACACAGACTTTTCTCTAAAGAAAGGTAAAAGAGTAGTCCTGCTCTTTTTAATATATGCTAGGGGTAGGGTGGCATTCTGTGACAACAAAACTTAAGCCTAACTAATACAGTAGATAATTGGCCCATAATATTTGTTGAATGGGTGAATGGGTTTATATAATTACGCAACATAAGTATTTTTTATCAGGTGACAATTTCTTGGAGAAAATGAATTTACTTAAAATATTCATCAACTGAAATATAATTGTATTCTTATCTCCCACTCACTGCATTTCAAAATGTGAGAAATGATCCATTTTGAAGAACTTAATGGAGGGACACCTGAGTGGCCCAGTCGGTTAAGCATCAACTCTTGATTTTGGCTCAAGTCATGATCTCATGGTTTGTGGGATTGAGCCTTGGGTTGGGCTCTGTGCTGACAAGCCCTTCCTCCTTCTCTGATCACATGGGTGTTCACATGCACTCTCTCTCAAAATAAATAAACATTTAAAACAATTTTTAATAGAAATATATACATTGTATGTACATTTCTCTACCTCCTACATGCAAGCCATGAAATATTTTTATTGATTGCTTTTAATTGTTGATTTCAAATTCATAAGAGCCAAGTACAATTTTAATTCCTCATTAGTTATACTACTAGATTGTAGATTTTTGCTACAAAGAACTGTAATTACATCAGTGCTTATCATTTCAACTCTAGAACTAAACTTTTCCTACACTAGTTATCCATAAACCTACTTATTAAAGCATATTTGAAAAAAAAAATTAAAGATGTCTTGTTGAAGCATCCAGAATAGGTATCTACTACCTCCATAAAAAGGTTGACTCTTTAGAATTAAATTTTTGATTCTTTACTCCTAGCTTTATGATGCTCAGTTAATATGTGCTACTTTGATTTTTATATCTCAACTCCTACAGAGAACTTTCTCCCTGCAATACCGGGTGATTGTATACTTTCTGGAATTTAAATAAATTCTATGACTTGCAGTTCATCTTGTTGCTTTTTTGAAATGCCAGATTAATGCATTTCTGGTAGATGGGGTTTTATCCTGCATTTTCGTAGATCTATGGAAGACCTTCCTTTCAGTAGTCTATTCTTCAGGTGATTTTGTCCAGATAAATGCCAGAAGACAGTTAATTGAGATCGGTTAGTGAAGGTTTTGTGGGAAGTTCTGGTACATAAATAATCAAGAAAGTTTTTTCCCTCTCTCTCACCTTTTCTTTCTCTCCATGTAAGACTCATGATAATATTCTTATCTTTAAGATTCGGATCAGTTTTCTCTCACTGAAGAATTTCCTGACCTATACAAGCCGAATTAATCATTTCTCTTTTGTTTCACCACAAAATTTAGTAGTAGCACCATTTGTATAAGTTTTATTTTTGTTTGGGAAATTGAAAAAGAACATTTACGAGTGTTCTGATGCATGGTAATTTCTAGAAACTACTGATATTTTAGAATAACTTCCTTTAACAGGATTCTTTGGTGCCAGATGAGGTAAATAGAGCCAAAGAAAGATTGCTGAGTGCTGAGGGAAAAGAGATGCTTGAAGAGTGAGGATGAGGTTTGGAGCAATAGCCCCAGACTGCCCTGACAGGGAGAACTGGCACAATGTCCAACACATGTGCTGAGATGGCCAGTCTCTGATTAGACCTAGTGAATATTCTTACAAATATTCAGTTACACAAGAAAAAAAACTGAGAGCTCAAAATAACTGAAAATCATAGAAAAATCACCCTTGATGGACTCACTTATTGCGAGTAAGTTCAGGAAAGACGGAATATCAACTTCTCCATCCGAGGATGTTCAAAGCAGATAAAAATAGTAAAGAAGTTTCAACACGTGCAGAACATTAGAGCCCTTTACATCAGACTAGAGAGCACTACAGTGAGGCATGCACTGTTTTGCTCTCCATATTGGTTACAGTTACAAGGTCGATATTAAGAATGGCAGTGCTTAAAGTATGGCCTTGAATTCTGTGATTTATTCCTTTTTTAGATCTTTTTTTCAGGAGTTTTCATGTGTGCAATCAGTGTACTTGCCACTTTATGAAATATATTAAGACAGTGTCCTTGTCTGATTTCAGCAATCTGTCTGACACAATTAGCAGTCATTTTCATTTCCCATTATAGAGCCATGGATTATTTTTCCACATCAGTCTCTAACTGAACCAGACCTTAAAAACTGATTCTTGTCGAGCCACACAAAGCAATATTGGGAGTTATTCTGCAGCAAAGCACTGGTGATGTTAACCTTATTTATTGCTCAGTCACCTTAATGTAAAATTCCGTATGGTCAGTTTCATAAAAATCAGAGCAAGAGCTGTAGACAGACTACTTGATTCACTCCTGACCATGAGAAATGGACGTGAGTTTTCAATTCCAACTAAGCATTTAACATCTGCATGTTATGGCCTTTCCAAAAACCTGACAGAAATGTCATCAATGAAATTGAGAAGAAAATATTTCTGACAGACTTTTTTCTTTGGCTTTGCTGATATTCCATTTGCCAAATTTATAAATAAAATTTTTTGCTCTCCTGTACTTTCCAGATATTTACTTTAAAATAAAATGGGGAAATCTTGGATCAGTGGCAGAAGATGGGGTTGCAAAATGAGCTGCTGTAACGATAAAACTAAAGAGTAAGTTATATTCTTGGCCACTAAAATCACCTAGGGTACTGACTTGGCTCTGAAATAATGAGAAGTGAGGTGGAGGGTCGTTAATAACATCTAAAATTCTCTAAACTACCTGACAGTTTAAAATGTCAAGCCTTTATCTTTCAGAATAAAAGTTTAAGTAATGTATATGTGCGTGTGTGTATTTGTGTGTGTGTGTGTGTATATATATATATATATATATTTGTATATATTTGTATATATATAATGTATATGTATATATATATATATATATATATATATATATTTAAATACAGGATATAGCATTTAAAAATTATTCATCTTAATGAGATGGACCTGGTTCTTTTTAAAAGGGAAATTCTGGTTTCCTGTTATATACTGTGTCTAGGCCCTTAGGGTAAAAGTTATTTATTGGTTTAACCACATAACCACATAACTGCATTACCCTCCAGTTTCTGCCATGAGGCAGCTGCCACACAGCTATTAAGTTTCAAAGCTAGGATGTGAACCCAAGTCTTATTTAACTCCAGAATCCTTCTGTATGATGGCTGCATTATCCTGATCTATAGGAAAAAGTGAAATGCTTGTGCTGAGGTGTAATGTGAGCAGGGGATTATGTGTATTGATTAATTAATAGTCTATCAACTAAGTCTCCCACATCTTCTCTGCCACCCTTCCCATTTACCTAGGCTCTTTCCAATCCATTTTTTTACACTAGAGCAAAGAATGGGCTTGTAAATGGGCACAAAAAATTATGTCATCCTTCTGTTTATTTTGTAATCATTTACTATGAAAATTTCAACCATATTCAAAATAAAAAATTATGTAATGAATTCCCAGTTACATAGCTTTCATAACTACCAAGTCATGGCCAATTTTTCCTCCATATTATTTTGAAATGAATCTCAAGCAACAAATTATTTTATCCATAAATATTTCAAATTCTATCACTAAAGACTTAAGAAAACACAACCACAATAATATTAATATTAAGCTAAATAAATGAATGAATTAATGCTTAACTGATGAGCTATTCAGGCACCTCAAGTAAAATATCTTGTATAGTCTTCTCCTAACTAGTTTCCCAACTTTAATGCTACCATGATCCTGCTTATTCTCTACTCCAACCATACTGTCCTCTTTAGCTCCTCAAAATGGCATGTTGTCTCTCTACACTGTTCATGTTAGACAGCTCTCCATCTCCTCTACCTGTGTCTGATACTAATCATTCAGAGCTTAGCTTAAAGGTTACTACTTTAAGGCAGTATACTTGACCCTAGGGTGAACCAGATTCATTTTTAATTCACTCCTATGAAACCATGTTCTTTTTCTTCATATAACTCAGTTCAGTTTCTAATTATATACCCAATTTGTGATTACCTACCTCCCACTCATAAATTGCATGAAGAACAGTAATCTTATATGATTTTGTATAGTTTTATATCCCTAGGATCTTTTCAGTCTAGAACATACTTAATAAGTATTTCCCACATGAATTAATAAATGGGTATAGCATAAAAATGATTGCACTTTGACTCTGGTAACCTCTTGTCATCAAAAGTACTTTCTCATTACCTTGATGCTAAAGTGTCTGTAATAACAGATTCGGGTTTTTTTACTAATGTTTTCATGGTATTTATTCTTTGAACTAATACTTATTGAGTAACTACTATATATAATGGATCTGGAATTGCAGTGGCTAGACCCACTTTTTATTGTCAAGAAATTTATAACGTGTATAATACACAGAGTGTACTGCAAAGAATTATGCAGACATTTAAAATGATTTGAAATAAATGCTAGGCACATGCAGAATACTCTGAAAGTACTACCCTGGGTGAGACATGAAGGATAGGTGAGTGCTGCTGAATAAGATCTCAAGAATATGAGCTTGTTTGGAGGTTCTAGCAGGGGAGCACAGCTATTCATGTACCCTTCACTGAAGAACGGTTCTCCTCTATCTGGGAAGGTTTTCCTCTTTGACCGAGCGTGTAGCTTCAGGAGGGATGCACATGGAGTGGTGAGGGAAGAAGGGGACACCCACCTAGCCAGATGGATCAGCTGAATCAACCCTGGCGATCAATGGGGTGACAGATGTCGCAGCCAGATCACCCTCACATCTGGGTCTCAAGAATATGAAGGAATTAGCTGCATAAGAGGAAGAAAGGTATTACAAACATGAGGTAGTAAAAAAAAAGGCACATTGTACTTTTAGAAAAGACTTAGAAGTACACCATTTATTATATGAGATAAGAAATTTGAATGAAAATTAATCAGGGGCTTTCTTAATCACAGAGGGACTTTGAAATTTTAATCTGTGCTAGCTAATGAGCTTGGTGTGAAAGCTTACATTAAACCCTTCTAGAATATGTATATGTTTTGGGTCCAAAAATCTTACACTATGACACAACCAAACTTATAAAACTTCAGCTGTCCATGTGTCTTATTCCCACATTACTTTCACCACCCCCTTACTGATACAACAGAGGGAAAAGTTAAATAAAAGATTGATTTAATGGTTGTGTTGTTTCAGGTCTAGACAAACTGCTTTCAGGACCATGTCCTCCTTGGAGAAGAAACCATAACAGATCTCAGCTTTAGAACAGAACAGATATGGTGTGAGGTAGCATTCTATGAGTCTTTTACTGTAGAGCATCCAGCTTTAACCTGTTAGAAGACTCCATGGCCCATTTTTATCACCTTTACTTAACTCTGGTGGCAATAGTATTGGCAAGATAGGGAAAAATTTTTGATTGTGACCACATAATACTGTTGATAAGACTATGAGAAAACAACACATACATTTTAGGTAAGAATACAAAAAAAGGTAAAACATCTGGAAATATAAAATTACGTATGCCTTTACCCTTTAATACAGAAATCCTACTTTTAAGAGTAAGCAACAGTGGAGACATCCTATTAATCCTAGAACAACCCGATCAATCATTATCCTGAAATAGAAGACTTCTAACACTTTGAAAGATATAGAGAGAACTCCCCTAATTTTAAATGGGAGGAGTATAATCAACTTATATACTTTTTAGGAAAGATGTTTTAACAGCAGCATGGAAGAGAGGTTGAAGAGAGTCAATTTAGACCAGAGTCATCAAAATTTTTCTGTAGAGGGCCTGATAGTAAATCTTTTTGTTTTTGTGTGACATACTGTCCTTAACACAGTTGCTCAACTCTGTTGGTATAGTGTGAAAGCCGACATGTACAGTAAGTAAATGAAGGGTGTAGTTGTGTTCCAATAAAACTTTGCTTACACAAATGCACAGTAAACTGAATTTTGCCCATAAACTGTAGTTTGGTAACTCCTGGTTTAAAGGTAGGGACAACAGTTAGGACATTCCTGAATTTACCTAAGTGAGAGATTCTGGTGGCATGAACAGTAATGGTAGCCATGGGAGTGGAAAGAAATGACACATATAAGTGGCTGGATCAAAATGAGTTGGTAGTTTATTGACGTGGGATATAAGGGAGAGATAGGAGGCAAGTATAACCACTAGGTTTTATATTTGGCAAATTTTGAAGGTCATTTATGCCACTAATCAAAGTAAGGAATGAAAAAGGAATAGTTCATTTTGACTGGTCGTATATTGAAGTCCATTTAGTACATGTTGAATTTGAAGTGTCTGTGGCATGTAAAACTGGCTGTCTAGTGGGCAAATGGACACATAGGTGTGTACTCCAGAGATAGTTCTGAGCTGAAGAAAAATACTGAAAATAATTATTCTTTGAAAGTGAAAGCTAAGGGGGATGTATATGGCCACCAGGAAAAGCCTGAATTCGGAGCATCTCTTTGTGTTCCCATGATACCTGGTACTTCATTCAATTTAACACTCAAATATAATTGTTTTGGCTCCATATAATTGTCTTTTCTGTATTTACCATTAGACTGAAATCACCATGAGGGAAGAAACTTTCTGTGTCTCATTTATTGTCATTTAATATTGAGCTCATAAGTATTTTTGAATGAATAAATAGTAAGATAACTGGTAGGAAATTCAGAGGGTACTACTAACGTCAGACTCAAAGAAGGGAGAGTTAAATGAAAACATCAAATGTTGTAGATGAGAAGAGGAGGACAAATCCTTCCCTTGATGTTAGCAGTAGTGAGGTCATTGGTGACCTTAGTGAGAGTACTTTTAGCTGGTAATTAAGATTATAGCATTGGTAGGAATGAATGGATGAAAAACAAACTGAATTACATATATTTTTTAATAAAGGAGAAGACAACTAAAAAAATAAAAGAAGGCAATAATTAAAAGTGTATATGAGCACAAAGGATTTTATTATTCCTATTGTCTATTTTTATTGGTTTAGGTTTTTCTTTTGTTAGTTTTTAATGACAGGAGAGACATGAAGAGAAAGAGCCAATAGGGTGGAGGCAAGTACAAGCCTTCAAGGGTCCAGAGAATAGCAGATGATTTGGTCAGAGTGACAAGGCAAAGGGAAATGTTATCCAAGGAGACAATCAGGAAGGAGGCATGGGCAGACTTAGATGTGGATCACTTTATGGGTGGGAGAATAAAGTTTTTCAACTTAGGGACCTCTCTCTTTCTCTTCCCAAAGAGAAGGCAAAGCCTGTTTCAAAAGGAAAGCAAAGTTCAGGGGAATAACCACTGGAAAGTATCCAAGCATGCTATTGAATTTATTTTGGATAATACCCAAGACACTGCAGTAGTGAACTCTGTTTAATATTTGGAAAACAGATAGTAGAAGCTTAGCAGTTTGCAGAACTAGGAGTTATTTTTATTGTGCATTAGGATTCAGTTCCTCCATTAACTACCTTTGTGATAATGCATGGGTTATTAGCTTTCTGAGCCTCAGTATCTTTTGTTGTAGTCTATCTCCCTCATTGGTTTGTTGGAGGAATTAAATAAAAATAAGTACAGCACTTTTGTCTGCACTTTTGGTATATAGCAGGTGCTGTGTAATACAAGTATTTTTACCTTGAAATACCTCTAGAAGGAAATTCTGGAAAGGAAGGTGTAGTCATGAGTGCCATGATTGTTTTGGTTCAATTTTAATTTGAATATCATACCTTAGTCAAGAGTTTTAGAAAATGAACGGTAATGGAGAAAGATTCCAAAAGCCCAGTAAGGTTAACACCTGATTTTTAAAAAGCTCAGAATCATTTGAATCTAGGATTGCAAGACCAAGTAAGCTATAAGGTCTTGTGATTCACTTAAGGCAACACGGAAATACTGAAACATCTAGAATGTAAAAATTCCGTTTTGTAATTCTTGGAGCATTTCATTGTGTCACTGAGTTCCTACTGAAAGGAAATATGCATGTGAAGAAGAAATGTTAGCAGTAGGTCGCATTCATAAAAAAAAAAAAAAATCTGGCCCACAGAGAAATATCCTGTTATTACTAGACCATTGCACAAGTTCTCCAAATGTAAGTTTGCATCTGTTAGAGGGAATGAGGCAGGTTTTCCACTGACCTTGACCCTGTGGTCTTCAGTCAGCTATGCAGGATGCACAGCTGTAGGCTCATACTCCAAGTTTTTAATTTTCTGCTGATTTTTTTGCCAAAATAAGATGTAATCTTGATAATTTATCAGCTTGTAACAACAGCCAGAAAACACTATGACAATAAGAAAAAAAATCTCACTTTTAACAAATTTCATCCACCCATTCAAAATAACTTGGATTTCTTGTGACCAGTGGCATAGCTATATTAGTTAAATTACAACCATGACTTATAATTTATCTTAGGCAAGAAAATACAAAATGTGATTTCACCAAACTATAGTATTTTTAATTGGAAGACACAAAAGACATTCCACTCTACTTTAAAGAGTGTGGGCTTTGGAGACAGAAGACCTGCATTAGGGATTTGACTTGGTACTTTGCTAGCATTATGATCGTGGGCAAGAAGCTTGACCTTTCCAAGCTCTTTATGTCCTCATGGACAAAACTGGGAAGATAGTAAACACATTTCAAGGCTTTATGACATTCACAAAAAAAGTCAAAGTACTTTGAAAAGAGTAAATGCTCCCATATGCAATCTAACCATTTAATTATTTACTACTATTAGGAATGTGGTAGGGAATGATAAACTTAGAACTAATATATTGAGGAATAAAATGTATTCTTTTTTTTAGACATTATGTAACTATGAATGTATTAGTAACACCTGATTAAAAGTGGACATTTTATTATATTTTAACAGAATTAAGAATAAATTTATATTTACTAAATATAAGCTTGTATCACTTTTAGGAACAAATAAATATTTATTTCCAGAAACTGATAGAAACTTTTAAAAAATTATAATAACAATAAACGGGAACTTTTATTGGCACTTTTTAATAGGCACTTTCAGTGCCCCCCAAATCACAAAAAATTAAATGTAGAAAAGTATTTTGTTTTATCACTTAAAAATATGTCATGGGGCTACATCGCTTAAGTGTCCGACTCAGGTCATGATCCTACGGTTGTGAGATCGAGCCCCCTTTTGAGCTCTGTGTTGGACGTGGAGCCTGCTTAGGATTCTTGCTCTCCCTCTCCCTCTGCCCCTCCCCTGCTCATGCTCTCTCTCTCTCTCTCTCTCAAAAAAACAAAAAAAACCAAAGAAACAAAAAAACAAAAAAACCAAAAAAACTGTGTCATGTAACATGATCCAGCAGATTGTGACATGATGAGGGAAATCTGCCCTACTATATTCAACATACAGAAATGTCAGATAAAACATATCCAAATTTTAAGAAAATACCCACTTAAACTGGAAGTTAAGGACATAAAAGTCCTAGATTACAGAGAGAAAAGGGAGAATAAAAATCAAACAATGAAAAATATTTAAAGATATTGAAATCAGGTATTCAAAGTTACAGTCTTGAGCAGTGCCACAAATGCAAGTTCTGGCTCTTGAACTGTGGAAGGTAATAGTTTTGATTTGAGAGTGAATGTATATATTTAGCCTAGTGATAATGCTTTTACCCAATCTCTAAACAGGAGCTAAATCTGAGTACCCTACATAAAGGTAGGAGTCTTTTTTCCATGAAACAGCAGTCAGAAAATCTTCACCTGGTAGTATAAAGATGCTGCAAGAAATAGGAAGGGAGTTAGTTTACTTTGTATTCAGGGCATAGCTGGAAAGAATCACTCCTCCAGAGAGAAATTGGACTCATAGCCCAGACTATTCATGTAATACAGTAATCTAAAATGAGTAATTAACATCAATAACCATTAAAATCCCACTTTTCCCAAAATAAAATATGTTCAGTCTTGAAAAGGGCGATTGTAAAACCACATCATAGGAGTTCCTTCCTATTCTAGAGAACCTATAAATCCCACTGTAAACTCTCTGAAGATGAGCTCAGTAAAAATTTATGAATAGCCAAGATAATAAAAGTAGATACAAAAATGATAGAATTCATGCACTGAGAATACAGATAGTAGAGACATTCTGAAAGAAATACTTTAAGTAAATATCTACAGATTTTTCATTAGGCAAAAGATGGACATTATGGAAAAAGAACAGGTGGGTCTGTACAAGGATAAAAATAAATGTACAATAATGTAAGATATGGTCATTAAAGCAAATTAGATATTAAAATAGAGCACAAGAGAGAATTGGAAAATAGATGTCTGAAGAGATGAATCCAACACATCATACAGAGATGGAAAATAAGAAAGACAAATTAAGATACACAGAGGATAAAAGTGGGTTGACCAATACATAGTTAATTGAAGTTCCAATGTAGAGACAAGAGAAAAAGAAAAGGCAGTAGTTGAAGAAATAATGACCAGTAATACATATCTTTTTTCCTTTCTTTTCCCCCTACCCCCTTCCTTCTGCCCGCCCTCCCTCCTTTTCTTTCTCCCTTCCTTCCTAAAAATTTCTTTGACTTTCCTTGCCAATTTTTCTACTAAATCTTTTATTTCAGATATCATATTTTTAATTTTTACTATTTTTTGACTCTCTGAAAAGTATTTTATCAAAAGTCTGTCTCTTTTATGTATTCAGTATCATTCTGCATCTAAATAGAATTATAAAATATTTTTGTGTTTTCTGAAATATCATTTTGCCTTGGGATCAGTTTTTTTTCCCAACCCTTATCCTTCTGTGTGTGTGTGTGTGTGTGTGTGTGTGTGTGTGTGTGTGTGTGGTGTTGGTTTCCTTAAATGTCTAGAATCCTCATGAGTAGGCTGATTAATTCATAGGTTTCTCACACCGAAATCCTTTCTCTGACTTGAGAGGTCTTACTGTATGATTTGGGCATATTTGTACAGGATACTTATACTGATAGTCATCACTTGGGTGTGTTTTCACAGTATGTAGGCATCCTAGGTCACCCCATATCACAAATGCCAAAATAAATCTCTCCTTCATCTAGACAGGAATAATGCATAAAGTCACCC
The DNA here is from genome assembly GCF_018350175.1 of Felis catus. NCBI lineage: Eukaryota > Metazoa > Chordata > Mammalia > Carnivora > Felidae > Felis > Felis catus. The sequence continues at coordinate 100,078,979 of NC_058371.1, read as the reverse complement.
TGGCTTCTTTGAGACAGTTTATTCCAATTCTCTAGAGAGTGATTTTCTAGTAGGATCCTAGGAACATAGTTTTATGTGTTAACTTGGTGGTCTTGTAGTTCAATTCCCAGCCCCCAAAATCCATTGAAAAGACAAAGACAAAGACAATATGAGAAATACACCTAGGGGCTTAAATATGTGATTTGAAACCCATAGAAATTGTTTTTTGCATTTTTTTTTGTCTGTAGAGTGAACATTTATCTTTCTGTTTTTTAACCTGAATTAAATTTGTACTGTATATTATGGTATCCTCCATTTGAAAAATAATGGGTATAGGTGGCATATAGTTAGAATCAAATATGTTACTCCTTCATTTGAGACGAATACACTTTATAATCTTACTTCAGATGATGAGCATTGATGATATATATGAACATTGGTGATCAGTAAACAACTATTTGTTAACATTATGGTTAAAAATGGCCTTGAAGTGTGTATAAATTGTGTAACATTTTGGCATCTCTGACTCTATTAGTAATATGATTTATCACCTCAGCCAAGTATCCTCATGTTCAATAGATATTTACTAGAGATCCACAAGTTGTAGGATCCTTTTTCTAAGTCCTAAGTATGCATTAAACAAGATAATCTCTTTACCTATGGGTCTTTTATGGCTTAGTATTGGTAGGACATGATTACATGTCCTATACACTTATCAGAAAAAGAGAAGTGAGCTAAAATTTATTTTCAGAGGCTTTTTTTTCGTGGGGAAGAGATAAAGTGTTTTTTCCAGACACTGTATGTTCTGATACTAAGGATTTTTTTATACTCAGCTTTTTTTTATTAAGCCATCTCGATTTAAAATTTGAAATTCTTAAATTTTTAAACAGTTGTGAAATTATAATTCTGGGAATATATAGCGTTGCTTAACAGATCCCCTCTGAGAATACAAAACATATTATTATCAGCTTTTCTTAAAAAATGTTAATAATGTCCACATGGTACTGATATGATGGCTTTCATTGCTACAAACCTTATATTACTACTACTTATTCTACAAGTTGAACCTGTTTGGAAAACAATATGAAATCAATTCTAACTATAAATATATATTTTAAAAAATTCTTCAGTTCTTTGGATTCATCATAATACGCTGCTGGTTTATATTAATAAATAAAAGATTACATTCTTTAAATGTCTGTCACAGATACTGTTGAATTAAGAGTCAGGATGATTTGCCTGCAATGTGTTTGTGTGTTTATGTATATGGTAGAAGGACTTGCCCTTTACCAAAATGTCCTCATCCTCTTATACTTTCTACTTAAAAAAAAAAAAAGAAAAAGAAAAAAGATTTCTTGAACATTGTCGCATTTTGAAAACTTTGATTTCTGTTGTTTACTAACAGGGATTATCTATTATATAAACTCAGTCAGTTGTTAATGGCTGTCTTATAAAGACAACTGATGCAGTGTCAAAGTTTATTGGAAAAAAATGTCCCTAGATTCATTGGGATGTTTCTTCATGCCCATAAGGAGGGAATTGTCTTTGTTATAATTGATTGACCATGTTTAATATTCTCAGGTACTGGCACCAAAATTATCATGCTTAAAAGCAAAGGGAATAATTAGAGAAAGGGAAGTAGAAACATTACTTTTCCATCAAGGGTTATCATTCTGGAATCTGCTTAGCCCTTTCACTAGTTGAATATGGTGAACAATGACTGGACACTGCATGAAAGAGAGAAGATCATTAACTTTCTTCCACAGAACTAGAAGAAAAATGATGCCACATGGACAGTATGAATCATAACCCTTCCCTCTTTAAAAAAGAAAAAAACAACTAATAATCACAAAATGAAGATCTCTTTTGATTTATAACTTTTAGTATGCCATTATTACTACATGACATTTGTTTATTGGGAAAAAAAGTAGAACTAAACAGTCATGGCTAGTTCTCAGTCCCCTCTTAATCATGTTATTAACGTTTGATTTCAGTGTTAATATTTGTTGAATACTTGCTGTGTGTCAAGCAGCATGCTAGATGCTTTGCTTGTGTTATTTAATTGTCACGGTAAGTGTAGATGACAGATACTACTGTTTGTCAGTTTTATAAATCAAGAATCTAAAGGCTAGACAATTTAAGTAAATTACCCAAGGCCACATAGCTAGTAAAATAACGAAATGCAACTTTACCTCATACTATTAATCATTGTTTATAGTGATCTTTCATCATATTTTTAAAGTATGAGATTAAATGTATTGATTTAGAAATGAAAAATTTATCAATCTAGAAATATTATATGCAGGATTTTTATTTTTTATTTTTTTATTTTTTCAATGTTTGTTTATTTTTGAGAGAGTGAGAGACAGAGCACAAGCGGGGGAGGAGCAAAGAGAGAGGGAGACACAGAATGTGAAACAGGCTCCAGGCTCTGAGCTTAACTGACCCAGAGGCCCCATATGCAGGAATTTAGATTGTTAGATTACATTGTATCCATTAAACAAATGTTTGTATCACAAGATTCTCGTATTAATATGTACCATGGGAAACAGGGTTACACAACTGACTTAACCTGAATGAGAATTATAGCTCAAATTGGGACAAGATGAGAAAGTGGTCCAAGGGATCAAAAGTGACTCTGGAGAGCCAAGGAAATATGGAAGAAAAATGTATATGCCAATTAGCGAAGGGAAATAGAATCCCTTTCTTTCATTCTAAATTCACCAGGTGTTTTATAAATACTATTTCCAAACTTTACAGTTGATTACATTTTATATTTTATGATAAAAATGTCTGTAGCATTTAAGTAATTTGTGCAAGTTTGCAAAGCAAATGAGTAGCAAAACAGAGATTTAAATCTAGCTGATGAGCCCAAGGCTTGTGCTCCTCAGCTGTGCCACGTTGCCATATTGGGACTACCAATCCTCTCTGTCCATCTAGAGGAAAGAACTAAGGGGTGGCCTTTATGTGAACCTTAGGTCTCTGGCAACCTCAGAAATCTAGGTGCTGCATGGAGTTAAGTATAGAATATCAGAGTATAAGAACTCAAACAGAATCAGTGAAGGCAGGCAGCTGGGGCTCATCTGGAGTTTCCTGACCAGCATCAGATCTTAGATCCTGAGAAGACAAATTTAACATTGAGGCAATTCCCATTTTTCATTCCAAGTAGATGCTCCCTCAGTCCCCTTAATTTCCCTCTCACCCCTATAACACAGTTTTCATTTCCACTTTGCTTTTTAAAGCTATTTGTGGTTTATTGGTGAGTAATCTTCACAGTCTATAAAAAGTCATCTCTCAGTGGTATTTGATATTAACTACTCATTGCTTCTTATGATATCTTCTGGGTTTCTACAAATCACATTTTACTGCTCTCTTCTAGGGGACTGTTCTTTAATCACCTCCTTTACTGTTATATTTTTCTCCATTTAGTCATCAAAATGGGGCATCCTGTAAAATTTGACTCTATCACCTCAAATCTGATATTTCCCACCTCATATCCCATGTTCCTTCTTATTTGCCACTATCCAGAGGGGATTGTGGATTTCCTCCATAGAAATTTACATACTTAAGTCTCCAATATATTCCTTTCCCTCTTGTCTTGAGATCCTGTGAATACAAAGAGTCCAAAGGTTCAGAGTCTTGAGTTTTTATTTTCTACAGCATTTATTATATTACTAAATTATATTAGGCTGCTCAGCTGATAAAATATCACAGACTGGGTGGCTTAAACAACAAAACTCTTTTCTCCCAGTTCTGGAGGTTAGAAGTCCATGATCAAGGTGCTGGCAAATTCGATTGTTAGTGAGAGCTCTCTTCCTGACTTGTAAACTGTCACCTTCTCACTGTGCCCTCACAAAATCTTTCCTTGGTACATGAGTGCAGAGAAAGACAGAGTGATCTCTCTAGTGTCTTCTTAAAATGACACTAATGCTATTTGATCAAGGCCCACCCTCATTGCCTTATTTGACCTTAATTGTCTCCTCAAAGGCTTTCTCTCCAAATAGAGCTACACTGGGGGTTAAGGCTTCAGTCAAATTGGGAGGAGGGTGGACACAAACATTTGGTCTATAACACTAATTTATCTCATTGCTCATACTAATTAGAATTTTTTTTATATGCTCTTGTCCTATCTTCTCAACTAGACTAGGAGGTCCTCATGGCCTAAAATAGTATCTTTTCCTTATAAATAGGAACATATTTCAGATGAAAGAAAACATTTCCATGAAAACAAAAGTAAAATTCTCAATTCTTATTCAATTTTATTTCCTTCTTACTCTTATGTGGCACATACACACTGAGGAGGAGAGAATTACAAAATAAATTCAGAGAATGAGAAGAAGCATGATTACACTCAGGAATAAAGTAAATATAAAGGTTTATAAAGAGGTAGAATTTGGAGAAAGACGAGAACTGGGCATGGCAAAGGGGAAAAAAAGGCTAGATGGGAATCTGGATTTATATATGTTAATATATTAAAAACAAAGTTGTTGTTTTCTTTAGTAACATATTAAGTAAACCCTGGAACATGACAATGGGGTATTTCTGTATTATTCATGTTTTCCATTTTCAGAAAAATGCAATTAAAGAATAGTACATTAAGTAATATAGTATTCTACCACATGTCTGAGTTTAATATAAGAAAAAAAGAATGATTTTTTTTTCTACCTACCCAAATATGGCAGACTTGGGCAAGTCTGTCATTTGAATGGGCATTGGAGGGTAGGACAGAGCAACCAGATGTCAGACTGAGTCTTGGATATGAAGAAGTAATAATGTGATGACTCAAAAAAAAAAAAAACAACTTAACAATTTTACCTAGAGCAGAAATTCAGTAATCATATAATTATTGGAATTTTCAGTATAATTTCTAGATATATATTATCTTCAATATACTTTTGAAGCAAAAAGAAGATATAATGCAAAACCAAAAAATAAGTAAGTAAATAAATGAAAAATAGGCTAAATGACAATAACCACCTACTTTGAAAACTAAGCAGAACTGAGTTTAGTGTGCCTAAAACTTGCAGAAATATTTCTTTTGGGAAAAAAAAGTCATTAGATAAATAATTCAGAGAGATGACAAACCTTAAAATAGTTCATGTTTAGAGTATTAGACAACCAATAAATACAATGTAAAGAAAAGGTAAATTTGCAAAAATGAACTATTGGGACCTTATGAAGATAAAAAGCTTCTGCACTGCAAAGGAAACAATCAACAAAACTAAAAGGCAACCAATGGAATGGGAAAAGATATTTGCAAATGACATATCGGACACAGGGCTAGTGTCCAAAGTCTATAAAGAACTCACCAAACTCCACACCCGAAAAAGCAAATAATCCAGTGAAAAAATGGGCAGAATACATGAATAGACACTTCTCTAAAGAAGACTTCCAGATAGCCAACAGGCACTTGAAAAGATGCTCAACATCGCTCCTCATCAGGGAAATACAAATCAAAACCACACTCAGATAGATACCAGCTCACGCCAGTCGGACTGGCTAAAATGAACAAATCAGGAGACTATAGATGCTGGAGAGGATGTGGAGAAACGGGAACCCTCTTGCACTGTTGGTGGGGCTGCAAACTGGTGCAGCCACTCTGGAAAACAGTGTGGAGGTTCCTCAAAAAATTAAAAATACACCTACCCTATGACCCAGCAATAGCACTGCTAGGAATTTACCCAAGGGATACAGGAGAGCTGATGCATGGGGGCACTTGTACCCCATTGTTTACAGCAGCACTCTCAACAATAGCCAAATTATGGACAGAGCCTAAATGTCCATCAACTGATGAATGGATAAAGACATTGTGGTTTATATACACAATGGAATAATACTATGTGGCAATGAGAAAGAATGAAATATGGCCTTTTGTAGCAACGTGGATGGAACTGGAGAGTGTTATGCTAAGTGAAATAAGTCATAGAGAGAAAGACAGATACCATATGGTTTCACTCTTATGTGGATCCTGAGAAACTTAACAGAAACCCATGGCGGAGGGGAAGGAAAAAAAAAAAGAGGTTAGAGTGGAAGAGAGCCAAAGCATAAGAGACTCTTAAAAACTGAGAACAAACTGAGGGTTGATGGGGGGTGGGAGGGAGGGGAGGGTGGGACATGGGTATTGAGGAGGGCATCTTTTGGGATGAGCACTGGGTGTTGTATGGAAACCAATTTGACAATAAATTTCATATTAAAATAATTTCAATAAGTAAGTAAATAAAAGGTAAATTTTAAAGATTGTTGTTGGAATACAGAGAGTGCTGGTTATGAAGATCATCAACATAAGCGTTAGGAAGTAGAATACCAGAATGACAGAGGGAGGAACATGCCACATGTGCCCCAGAGAACAAGCGAACCTTAGTAAAAGATGCTCCTAAGAATGGAAGTAACAATACTTTTAGGGCACAGCTGGAGGGGATGAATGCAATGCTCATTTTCATAATTTCTTGAGTACTTATTTATTAATTGTCTTTGTGAGAGCACCCAGGAAAACCATTTAGCCAATTTGAAGGATTATAGCTAAATTGGAATAAGATTTAAACAGGGCAGATAAAGTATGAAAAGCATTCCAGGTAAGGGCAGGTATTGTTTTTTGTGTTTTGTGTTTTGTGTTTTGTGTGTGTGTGTGTGTGCATGTGCGTGTGCATGTGTGTGTGTGTGCACATGTGTTTGCATGGTTGACCTACATACAAATACCAATAAAATACTTTTCATTAATGCTACAGTTTATGATTCCTATGATATAATTAGAAATTCATTCTTTTCCTTAAATATTTCTGATTCTCAACAGGGGATAGCTACTCTAAAATATTTACTAATCAGTTCCTATTTGTCTAAAATTCAGAGGGGTAGAGCTTAAGACATATCCCCTGAAACCAGCCTCACAGCCTTAGTACTGTTGGCGGCCTTGCTTGCTTGTGTGCAGCTTTCCAAGTACAAGAACTCACTGATGGTGGTGGAGCCAGCAACGTTCTTTGGCTGCTAGGTAGTTCTTTGTTCTTTCTTCTGGTCCACTGCAGGCCACCTTGGTTTTCACAAGGTAAAAATGGTTCTGAAGTAGGGAGGGACAGAACAAGCTTCATTCTCAGTTCCTCTTACTCCCACAGTCTCAGGGTTTCAGCTTTACTGGCCTAATGCCCAGCATTTTCCCTAAGCTGCACTGATGTCACTTTGGTGGGGTGCTATGTTTGGATGGGGATCTACCCTCAGACCCACCTCTGGATGAGAGTTGGCATTGCCCACAGAACTGTGGTGAAGAAAGAGGCTCTCTGATGTAGTCTATTTTGCTTGTGAAGAGTTTCTTTTCAGAGCTTTTCAAGCCTGTGCAAATGAACAGAAGTCAGTCTGTGGAAGGAAATGCACCACTCAGCTAAACTTTGCAATAGTAAGTTTCAAAATCCAACGTACATAGGATTTTGAATCCAAGCCACATAGTCTATACTATTGCAAAAGAAAATGGACACCCTTGGAAAGGCAGAGAATGCTGAAATACAATGGTATATAAGCAAAACTAGAGGCAGTGTGGTTTTATTACATAGTGAAGTATAGGGCAGGGAATAGTAGAAGATGAAACTGGAGAACTAGGTAGAGATCAGATGATAAAAGCTTTCGTATGCTATGTAAAGCCACCTGAATTTTATGCTCTAAATAATGCAGAGTCATTAAAGCAGAATATACATAGTCAGATTAATATTTTATCAGGTCTCTCCATTTATAATGTAGATTATGGATATAAGGAAGGGATTGATAGCACATTCTAGGCGGGAGATTCTTTATAGCACAAAGCCATATTCATGACCTGAATTAGTGCCATAAGAGTTGAGGTAATTTTTATGGAAATGAAATTACAGGACTGATAAATAGTTAGTATGTAAAACTTTCAGGATTTAACAATTGATCGGATGTGGGGGTGGTGAAAGAAAAGAAATTTTGAATGACCCCCATGTTTCTGGCTTGAGTATCTGGTTGCCTGTGGATCATCTAAGAATAGCAGGATTTAAATATGACAGTTTGAAGTCAAAGAAGAATAACTTCTTTGGATACATATTCAGTAATCATTATTTCAAGACTAGATAAGATCATCCAAGAACATGAAAAAAATATGAAAAGTAGAGGATCAAGGATAGAACTCTTATTCCCAAATCTGCTAACCCAATAGCAACTCAGCTGACCCCCGATGTTCCCTAATTATTTCTAGAATCCCCAATGAATGTTTCCCTGCTTCCACACATTATCTCAATGTCCTGAGGCCATGGGTCATCTTTCAACAAGTTATCCATACTCTAGGCTTCAGGGTCACTTGAGCTGTTTTATTACTCAGCTGCCTCTGGAAGCTGTCTTTCTGGCCCAATTTGCTCCTGCCAACACTCAGCTCCAGGTTAGATGTCCCTGAGTGGTCTTCCACACTGGAAAGAAAGGGTTGGTCAACTTTCACAAATGAAAAAAGAAAAAATAAAACTCAGTTTTACCAACACATATCCCAACACACAATTATATCCTAAGACTACTTAATAGTATTTGGACTGAGTATTTGGTCTGTTTTTAAAGTCTGATATCTCCCCAAGACAATGAGTACATTTTTTTACTGTGTTTTTCTGTAACTTCTATGTATCCAAAGAAGGCCTTTATGTCATATTTTTTGAAACAAAGAATTTTTCCATTGAGCTGACTTCCTGCCTTTCAAAGTTTTACTACATTTGAATGAAGATATATCTTAAAATATGAAACTAAGGAAAATAAAATTTTGGCACAGTTAGCACCTGATGAGAGAGCTACTAGGAACAACAACTTATAAGAGGCAGTTTGAGGGAAATCTCACAAGGAGGGAAAGAGAGAAAGAAACAGTAAGACACAGGAAAGAGGAAGAATGAGGAAAAAGCACTGTCAAGGAATTCTGTATAGAGGATGATTTTCAGAAAGTAAAGAGAAAATACTTTGTAGTATGTGTGTATATGTGTGTTGTAGATGGTGGGGGGAGGGCAGGAGTAACAAAAATGAAAGGGAATAATTAACTTAATTGTGGTGCAAGATGAGTATAAGAACAATAGATCCAAGACAATTCCATTTGTTATGAAGTATCTTCTGTGAGAAACCTTATTCTCATCCCAGTGGATAGTTTTCTCACATCTGAAGGCCTGAAAAAATATCAGAGGAACATTAAAATAACTAAACACTAGTAATGAAATGGAACACTGGAAAGGAGAATATCTCTAGATTTTTATTACAAGTTAATTTAGATTTAGGAAAAAAAAATACTTAGAAATCATCTTTGATTTTAAAATATAAAGCACAATATGTAGTTCAGAACCCAAGATTTTTGAACCATAGCATTGGTACCATTCGAATCTCTGCAGTAAAAGTTGGAATACCCATAATAAAATATTATCATGTCAGTAATTTGTGAATCTAATCATAATTATTGCCCAATGCAATATATTTACATATTGAATAAAAGCAAGATATATTTACAAGCTAACTTTAGTGTCATATCAAATCTGGACTACTTTTTTTAAATTCAAAAACTTTACTTCTTAGAGAAGTTTTAGGTTCACAGCAAAAATGAGAGGAAAGTACATAAAATGTTCCTATACCTTCCCCCGCCTCCAAACACACACATTATGACCTCTGGCACTGGAGTGGTACATTTGTTACAATCAATGAACATACATCGACACATTATTATCACTCAAAGTCTATAGTCTACTTTAGGGTTTACTCGATGTTATAGATTCTATGGGTTTTGTCAAATGTATAATGACATGTATCCATCATGGTAGTATCATACAGAATAGTTTCATTGCCCTAAAAGTCTTCTGTGCTCTGTACCCAGTATTCTTTTTACTAACTCCATTGTTTTGCCTTTTCCATAATGTCATATGGTCTGAATCATACAATATGTAGACTTTTTAAGTTGGCTTCTTTCACTTAGTAATACACATTTAAGTTTTTTTAAGGTCTTTTCATTGCTTGGTACCTCATATCTTTTTTAGTGCTGAATACTATTCCATTGTCTGGATGTACCATAGGTTATTTATGCATTCATCACTGAAGGACATTTCTGTTGCCCCCAAATTTTGTCAGTCATGAATAAAGCTGCTGTAAACATCCATGTTTGTACACATACAGGTTTTTGTGTAGATGTAAATTTCCAATTCATTTGGGTAAATACTGAAGTCTGTGATTGCTGGATCATATGGTAAGAATTTTTGTAGAAAACTGCTACACTGTCTTCCAGAGTGGTTGTACCATTTTTTATTCCCACAAGCAAAGAATAAGAGCTCCTGTCGCTCCATATCCTCAGCAGCATTTGTGGTGTTTTCAGTATTTTGGATATTGGTCATTCTAATAGTGTACTAGGATCTCATGTTTTAATTTGTAATTCCCTAGTGACATACAATGTTGAACATCTTTTCATATACTTATTTCTCATCTGTGTATCTTCTTTGGTTCTTGATCAATTTTGAAATGTCAATTAATAAATCAATTTATTAGAACTGGATTGTGGGGGTATTCATGTAAGATTGTCAGACACATTTTACTAAAACTGCAATCACTATAATAACAATTAATTGTTGCTATGTTAGTCTCAAGTATACTCAAAATAGAGAATATTTAACATCCTCTAAAATATAAAGGGTAATATGAATAATTTATATTCTCCCTATTATTTCTGTCTACTCCAGAAGACTAATGGCAATCCCTTCTTTTTGATTTAAAGAAAAGTTAACATAGAGGAAATTTTAAAATACTGTCAGATCTTATCTTCTGTCATTCTCCTCAGCAAAACTGTGGAGGTGATGAGCAAGAATATTTTGGTTAAATGGCTAACTAGGTTAGTTATTCATTTTCACAGGGGATTTATTAAGTACATTTATGAGGGGGGATTTATGTTCACAAAGAAAGGGCCTGTAGAATACTCATTCCATATTTTTCTGAAAAGGATTATTAAATCTGGCAAATATTTGCTATTTTTTTCTTTTAGATATTAAAATGTATTCATATATCAGTTGAAAACAGGGAATGGTTAGACATTCCACTTGATACCTGTATTTATGTGTTTCAAACTATGTTTCTAGTTTGTGTTTTAAATTAAATTAGGAATACAATGGGTAAAGTTTATTTCTCATTTCTAATTTGATTTAACTGTTTATGGTGATAATAATGATAATATTCACCATGGCATTAATTTCAAAGAAAATAACTCCTCAGGTTCTTACCATGTTTATCTAAAAGAAAATGCCATAGATCTACATTAGAGATTCAGTATAAAGTTCATCCTCAGCTCTGTCATTCATTAAAATACACATCTCATTTTCAAAGTTACATTTCATGGACAAATTTAACTTGTTTAACAACATGCCCAATTATATCACTGTATAGTCATTGTATAGTATAGTTGATTTAAATTTAAACATAAATCAGTTTTAAGAGGATAACTAAAACTTCACTGTCATGAGAGGCAGATGGATACTGAGGCAATTGAATCAAGAAGAAAGGAGACATTGGTCTTGTGGCTACACCATCCTTTGTCTCCAGTAACCCTTCTAATTCTGTTCTAATGGTTTGAATGATCAGGTTTCAGGAGCACAAGATTATCTTGGTTGAAATGGAGCCAGTTAAATTGAATGATGGCAGTATTTGCTTCGTGCCTATTAAGAATACTAAGAGTGAGTGGGTATGGATTTGTTTATTCCAGCAAAAAATATTTATTGGGCATGCAGGAAACTGCAAGTTCCTACAAGTTCACCAGTGTAAGATCACTGGAAGATCACCAAGATTAAAATGGGAAAGGATCCATGTCTTGAATAGGCATATCATATCTCCATCAGAGAAGCAGAACCACTATGACACATATAGAACAAGGAACTAATTTTAGGGATTAGACCTTGCATGGACCTCTTAACAAACTCCCATACTTGTGTGTTTCTTATGCTTCTAAATTGGGTTACATGGTGACCTGAAGGGGATGCTGGTTCATTGGTCATGAAGATACACATGGACCTGGCTCAAGACTTGAGAAATTGAAGGAGCTGAAGAACTGACTACTACCGCCTGTCAACAAGATGAGCCAACAAATCAGCAACGGTATGGGTGAGCTATGGTCATGCTTGGCCCTTCACCAATTTTCAGAGGAAAAATGACTTCTGCACAATTTTAATCTGGACACATTCAGAGAAGGGGATTTTGGGAAATGTGGTTCCAGCTTAGTTAATGTCCCACAGTACAAAACCACTACAATGATTACATAGTTCTCAGTGATACTAATCAAGCACTTAAATATGAAGTATAACTGGTTCAAGTCTGATGGAAAAGAGGTATAAAATGCCTTGAGATAAAAGGAGTTGAAAATTCAGAGAAGTTAAAAGAAAAAAAAGCTTGAACTCTCATCTGAAGGATAAGAAAACTTTACCAAGCAAACTTAGAAATGAAGTCACTTTTTAAAAAGTAGAATGAGTACACGCAAATGCCTGATGAGAGGTCCACAGTACCTGGCTCAATCCATAGATGGAAGTTAATCTGGACTTTGAAATAGTCTCTGAAATAAAGTTCTTTATCTAACTTTAGCTATGTAACTACATGTAAATATAGTTACAGACATCCATGTATGATATATAATTATAGATAAATATTTATAGAAATACTGAAATCATTCAATTTATAGACAAATTGAAAGGTGTTCAAAGAGAGGAATAAATATATATCCCTCTATTAGGAGTTCCTATCTTCAGAGTCTGTATGTGAAGTGGATAATTAGAAGCAGCTCTGGATTCAGACCCTTTAAGGTCTACCCTGCCACTTACTAGCTATGTGAACTTATTCAAAGTACTTCACTTTTCTTTCCCAGTTTATAATATATAGAAAAAATGACAATGTCTGTCTCTTAGCGATGTTGAAAGAATTAAATTCTATAACACATATGAAGTGTTTAGAGTAGTACCTCAAATACATCAAATATTCTGTCCTCTTATTACTTGTCTCCTGGGGTTTGGGTCCTACCTTGTTTTTATCATTTATCACATGGGACCTGGAGAAATACAAAAACAGGATGAACCACTGATACAGAGTGTTGTAAAACATTAAAAAAGAAAAAATAGAGAAAAAACAAAGAAACAAAACACAAAAGTGCCTTTCTAGAAAAAAAAAAAGCAGATTGTTTTATTGTCATAGGGAAAGAAATGAATTCCCAGAACTGCTTTTCTATCGGTCCAATAAACCAATAATCATTCTATAGCCATGGTAACAAGTAAAACTCAGAACTGGATTTAAACCTATATAATTGAGCAATGAAAACTTGCTTCAGTGAACATACTTCTGAAAGCCAATCACTTACTAATAGCTTTATGTCTTGAAAGTCATGCAGTTGACAGTCAAGTCACTCCAGTGATCATGCTTCTAAGACTGACATTTAATCACTGAGTCTGCAATCAACACAAATCAAGCTTCTGTAACACAAAATATGGTTCTATGGCTGATGTCAATTCATTCTTGTTCCCATAAAAATGTGACTTGAAACACTCTCCTCCCCAAAGACCTATATAAAATTAGTAATTTACATTAATCTGATCAGTATAGCCCTCTTAAGTCAGCACTAAACCAAATCAAACTCTTTGGTTTAAGAGTTTGAGTTGAAGTTTCATTCTTTTACAATTATGTAGATTTCTCCAAAATAGTTTTGAAGAACTTTACTTGACAAGGTGACCTAGGATCTTTAGACCAACAAATATACCCAGGGTTTTGTACCCAAATTTCATTTGTCCTCTGGATTTGCTGCCAGGTACAACTATTTCAACAATGATCTGAGCTTTTGTTTCACTCATCTCTCATTGCTAAATTTATGTTTTTATCCTAGAATTTGTTTCTAAGTAGTTTTATTTTATAAAACTACTAAATGTTTTGGTTTGATGGTGCACTGTTTTTTAAATACTTGTGCCACTAATATACTCAGCAATTGCTTTTAATTTTTTTCTTTCTCTTCATAAAAAAAGACCTATCTCATGGTTTTTATTTTTTATGGATTGTCTTATGTAAATTGAATCAATGGGTGCTTCATAGGGAATGGTTAGAGATACCAGCTGGGTAAACCTCCAGTATAATCTAAATCAGCCTCGAAGAATAACAATTAGAGGTCCATTAGACTATAGGGTTAAATTGGGCTAAGATGACTGGTCAAATCCTGCCTTCCCTGCCCTCAAACTCGTGAGTTCACTTGCTATTTTGTTGATTTGTGGAAAAATGTCACTTTAATTCATATTCCCTGGTCAGTGATTATTGCATCATTATTTGCAGGCCTCTTCCTACCCTTTGCTTGGGGTTGGGTAACATAGAATAGCATTTATAAACAAACACATATAACAGATTTTAGAGGTTCTGTCTTGTATATATGGGTTTGTGTACATCAAAGCTGCCACAACTTCCTGGCATTATTCATGCATCTTTCTTAAACTCCCACTATATTCCCAGATACTGTATTTTCCTTGGTAAAAGGTTTAGATATTAGAAACAAATAATTTTGAGGAATTTTAATGTTTCACAATTATTATACTTTTGAAGAAAGCCAGAAAATTAAAAGTAATGCCAAATATTTAGAGGTCACCTCTTTAATTGATATCCGAAGCCTCAAAACCACTCAATAGACTGTTTTAAAACTTTCCAAATCTTCTGAAACTTCTCTTGCATCTTTCTCTACTTTACCTTCATAATCCACTTACATCTTTTCTCCTGCCTCTAACCTCTTAAATGGGCTGCCTTTTCCTTCCCACTTTTCTCATAAAAAGAGCAGCCATATTGTACCGTATCCCCTTAAAACTCCTGGAAGGAAAGAAGGCTTATTTACAGACGCAGATAACTCTGATCTAGACTCAATTTGAGGTCCATCAATACATTTTCTCTTTTTTTAACCTCATGGATTTAGGCAGAAGTTTTCTGAAAAATTGAGAATTGTCTTAGGTACTTATCATCCTGAACTACCAGATATGTACCAGCAAGTACTTAATTGTCAGCCTTTCATATGAGGAAACATAGGTAGAGGTAGGAAGATGGGAAAGACTAGGAGGAAACCCTACTAACCCAGTTGTGCATGTTTTAAAAATATCCATGAAAGACCAAGGGAATAATATGAAATTCACTTCATAAAGCCATTTCAGAATTCTTTCTCTTACAGTACATGGAACAAAAAATTCAAAGTTGCAAGCAAAATAGAGGTGAATCAATAAGAGATTTTAAAATTAGACTAGTTTTCAAAAGAGATTCTGTAGTAGATACATGAGGAAAAATAAATGGAAACCTTTTCTGTCCTTTGTAACTAAGCTTACACCTAAAATTATAATAGGACAATCAAAATTGCACCAACATTCTTCTCAAAACTAGAACAAGCAATCCTAAAATTTGTATGGCACCACAAAGACCCGAATAACCGAAGTAATTTTGAAGAAGACCAAAGTGGGAGGCATCACAATCCCAGACTTTAGCCTCTACTACAAAGCTGTCATCATCAAGACAGCATGGTATTGGCACAAAAACAGACACATAGACCAATGGAATAGAATAGAAACCCCAGAACTAGATCCACAAACGTATGGCCAACTCATCTTTGACAAAGCAGGAAAGAATATCCAATGGAAAAAAGACAGTCCCTTTAACAAATGGTGCTGGGAGAACTGGACAGCAACATGCAGAAGGATGAAACTAGACCACTTTCTCACACCATTCACAAAAAGAAACTCAAAATGGATAAAGGACCTGAATGTGAGACAGGAAACCATCAAAACCCTAGGGAGAAAACAGGAAAAAACCTCTCTGACCTTAGCTGCAGCAATTTCTTACTTGACACATCCCCAAAGGCAAGGGAATTAAAAGCAAAAATGAACTGTTGGAACCTCATGAAGATAAAAAGCTTCTGCACAGCAAAGGAAACAACAAAACTAAAAGGCAACCAACGGAATGGGAAAAGATATTTGCAAATGACATACCGGACAAAGGACTAGTATCCAAAATCTATAAAGAGCTCACCAAATTCCACACCCGAGAAAGCAAATAATCCAATGAAGAAATGGGCAGAATACATGAATAGACACTTCTGTAAAGAAGACATCCGGATGGCTAACAGGCACATGAAAAGATGCTCATCGTCACTCCTCATCAGGGAAATACAAATCAAAACCACACTCAGATACCAGCTCACGCCAGTCAGAGTGGCCAAAATGAACAAATCAGGAGACTATAGATGCTGGAGAGGATGTGGAGAAACGGGAACCTTCTTGGCACTGTTGGTGGGACTGCAAACTGGTGCAGCCACTCTGGAAAACAGTGTGGAGGTTCCTCAAAAAATTAAAAATAGATCTACCCCATGACCCAGCAATAGCACTGCTAAGAATTTACCCAAGGGATACAGGAGTGCTGATGCATGGGGGCACTTGTACCCCAATGTTTATAGCAGCACTCTCAACAATAGCCAAATTATGGAAAGAGCCTAAATGTCCATCAACTGATGAATGGATAAAGAAATTGTGGTTTATATACACAATGGAATACTATGTGGCAATGAGAAAGAATGAAATATGGCCTTTTGTAGCAATGTGGATGGAACTAGAGAGTGTTATGCTAAGTGAAATAAGTCATAGAGAGAAAGACAGATACCATATGTTTTCACTCCTATGTGGATCCTGAGAAACTTAACAGAAGACCCTGGGGGAGGGGAAGGAAAAAAAAAAAAGGTTAGAGAGGGAGAGAGCCAAACCATAAGAGACTCTTAAAAACTGAAAACAAACTAAGGGTTAATGGGGGGTGGGAGGCAGGGGAGAGTGGGTGATGAGTATTAGGGAGGGCACCTGTTGGGATGAGCACTAAGTGTTGTATGGAAAGCAATTTGACAGTAAATTTCATATTAAAAAAACAAAATTATAATAGGAAATTGCTAGATGCTCTCTAACATTTGGCTATAACATTTTTTTCAATAGCCTCAGAAAGTAAATTAGCCAAAATCAAAAACACTTAAGGTCCTCCAGATAAACTGTCAACCTTCAAAATAAAAACAAGACCAAAAGGTCCTCTGATTTCTTAGAATTGAGAGCCTATGGAGAGACATAGATTTTACAAACAGAAGGGTCATTGGAAGAAACAACCTCCCACACTTGGTAAGAAGCAGAAGGGTGGATATCCAAACTGTGTCTGTGATTTCACTCATAAGAGAGACTGGTTTTCAACAATTCTGTTTCCTCTGTAGGCTCCCAAGAATTACCTATAAATGTAAATGGCCATTAATATCTTCTTGAAAATATGTGTGTCATTATATATTTTATGAATTTCACCGCCATAGAACATCAGTTCCTACAGAGCAAAGTTTCATATTATCTACAAATGATGAAATAAAGGAAATTGAATGGTAGTAAGTATGAAAGAGAGGAGAAGGTATTTTTGCTTATAGTAAAAATGTCTGGTGGAGCCAGAAGATAATAAAAGATAGCGCTGAATGTATACATTCTGTAGTACAAGTCTTCAGGAGAAGTGAACATATTTTGCCTTTATTTACTAAAGCCATTTAAGTAGTGGACATTTCTACAGTCCTAAATCTTTTAGTGCCAACCTGTAGTTGTACTTTGAGATTATTATTATAAGCACACCACTTGATTCTCTGTTACATGACTCCTGACTATTTAATAAATAAATAGGAATCCACTTTCTAATAGGGCTACCAGATAAAATTTACCACAGAAGGATTATTTTTAGAAGGTCCGTAATATAGCTGAAATGGACATCAATATGCATAATTCAAGAAGTAACCTATAATCCCAAGGCAAAAGGCAGTGAGAGGAAAGGAGTCTGCAGGAATTCAGATGAGTCTTTCCTGATTATCTTAAACTTTTCTTTCTGCATGTACATGAACATGTGAGGCATGATTTAGGACTATCAAGTAAAAAACTTAGCACAAACTAAAGACATATGCTTATTATAGACCATATCTTGATCCAGTAACCATTGTTTATTTTCATTTGCCTCAGAGAATCTGCAGCCTCAACTAAACCATCAAAACATTATCAGATTTTATTTTTTTTTTAATTTTTTTTTCAACGTTTATTTATTTTTGGGACAGAGAGAGACAGAGCATGAACGGGGGAGGGGCAGAGAGAGAGGGAGACACAGAATCGGAAACAGGCTCCAGGCTCCGAGCCATCAGCCCAGAGCCCGACGCGGGGCTCGAACTCACGGACCGCGAGATCGTGACCTGGCTGAAGTCGGATGCTTAACCGACTGCGCCACCCAGGCGCCCCCATTATCAGATTTTAAATGAAGACTACCTTTAAATATGAGAGTTCTACATACAGTACACTCTGTGTTGCTAAATGAAAACACCAAACTAGTTTATTACCTATTATGAAGTCTAGTTTTCTCATCTTACCATCAAATTAACATTTTCGATACACTAAGTCTCTTAGTCCTCACTAGTAAAGGAGAAGCCCAGATTGTTTTTCTCAAGTTTAAGGAAATATCCATAAACAGAATGGATATTTTGGATAATCCCCTGACAAATCCTGGTTTAATAGTGTTCATTGATGGGTCTTATTTTTAAAATGAAAAGGGACAATAGTAGGCAGAATATTCAGTAACTACTTCAGACTCTCTTGTACCATCCAGTCTCCTATCAAAAATCAAATAGTCTCAAGTGTCCAACTTTGTGGTCTTCTCTAGAGCATAACTTGTTCTTGTAAAAGGTGGACAATACCAGTAATAAAATGATCACTGTTCTAGACAGCTTTCTTTAATAAAACAAAAAGATAAGTCCATGGAGAGATTCAAGAATTCCAATCATAGGATAATAAATTTGGCCCTCAATTCTGAAAAGGAAAAATGGTAACAATCTGGGTATAAAATACATAAGAAAAAATATCCGGTAATGTTAAAATGCCTGCCATTAAATAACTTCAAAAAGACAATCTGCAAAAATTCTCTTTGAGACAGTCCATCAGAGTATCTCTTAAATTTGAACGACTTAGTTTTTTTATAGTAGCATGATGACTGAGTTAACTAAAACAAGCTCCACTTGGGAAGTATGAAGCATAAAAACGAATTTTTTTTAGATTTATTAAAAATTAATGCAACAAAAGAAAATTAATGCAATGAGAGGACTTCTACTTCTTTTTTGTAATGGAGTAAAAGGTAGTGTGCTTGCCATCCTGCCATAAATAACTAGAAAGTAAACAAAATATATGAAATAACTGCATTATGATAATTACTTGTATTAGAAAAAAGAAAACAGCAGCTCCTGGGTGGCTCAGTCATTAAAGCGTTCTACTTTGGCTCAGGTCATGATCTCATGGTTTGGCTCGTGAGTTCGAGCCTGGAGTCGAGCTCTGTGCTGACAGCTCAGAGCCTGGAGCCTGCTTTGGATTCTGTGTCTTCATCTCTCTTTGCCCCTCCCTCCCTCTCAAAAATAAACATTTAAGGGGCGCCTGGGTGGCGCAGTCGGTTAAGCATCCGACTTCAGCCAGGTCACGATCTCGCGGTCCGTGAGTTCGAGCCCCGCGTCAGGCTCTGGGCTGATGGCTCAGAGCCTGGAGCCTGTTTCTGATTCTGTGTCTCCCTCTCTCTCTGCCCCTCGCCCGTTCATGCTCTGTCTCTCTCTGTCCCAAAAATAAATAAACGTTGAAAAAAAAAAAATTTAAAAAAAAAAAAAATAAACATTTAAAAAAAAGAAAAAAAAGAACAACATAAACATAAGATTACAGGTTAAATAATGAGAAAAAAAGAAGTATAAAGTAATCTCAGAATATGTACAGAAAGTAATAAAGAGCAGCAATTAACTAAAACATGGAGAAGGAATAGAGAAACTAAACCCAAAAGTAGTTCTTTACAAAGATGGACAAAATTGATCAATCTTTATGTAGACCAATTTTGAGGAGTGAAATCATGACAACAATACAGATTTCAGAAACTTTAAAAAAATAGTAAGCAGATATCTTATAATCACTCTTCAGAAGAAGTATGGATTACTATACAAAATTTGGTTCAGATGTCAAGACTGATGATGCCATATGCATGCCAAGAAGATATGAAAATGTTTATTACTTGCGTGATGAAGCTTTTTGGGAGAGCCGAGAAGGAACCCAAGCTATTTGAAAATGGTTTGAGAGAGCACGAAAAGGAGACTGACTTGATTTTTGTTTTTAATTGTGGTGATGGGATGGGGTTGGGATGAGGGTCCCCTGTGTAGGTAAGGGCTTGCATGGTTTGAAATTCCCGTTGCTATCAAAGGAAGGAGCATACAGGCTCATTATGAGGCAAGCGGGAAACGCAACGGGATGAGGTTTAAAAGCTGTCAGGACTCATACGTCAACAAATAGAGTCAGTCTTTTTATTATAGAACATTATGAGCAAATTTATGGCAATTTTATAACTTGAAATAGATAAATGATAGATTCAAATAATCAAAACTTGAAAAAGAAGCAATAGAAACTCAGTAATAGTGTATATGTGTGGATGCGCATGTATTTGTATGGAATCAACTTCACAGTTAGTATCTTCTTAGAAAGAACGTAGCTTCACTGTTGAATTCTTTTAGGAAAAATTAGTGGCAATCTTATGCAAACGTGATTAAAAACAAAACAGAAAACAATATTTACCAACTAATTTTGGGGGGCAAACACTGTCATAATTCCAGAAACAGACCAAGACATGACAGGAAAGCAAAAAACTTTGAAAATCTTAGGAATATCGACACACAGTCCTTAACAACATTTTAACAAATTAAATTAAATGCTATGTAAAAAGCATAATACATCATGACCAAGTAGGAATATTCCAAGGATGCATATTTGGCTTAACATTCAAAATCAGTCAGTATAATTCATAATATGAACAGAAAAAAAGGAGAAAACTGAGACCATCTCAGTAGATGGCAAAAAGGCATTTGCCAACATTCAGTACCTATTCATTATTAAACAAAACAAAACAAAAGAAAAACAAAAACTCTCAGCAAGCTTGAAATGAAGGAGGCTTCCTAAATCTGATAAAGGTCACCTACAAAAAAAACCTACACCAGACATCATGTTTTATGAAGTATTAAATGTTTTCTCCTAAGCAAAAGGAGAGTTATGTTCACTGGGATCATATCTATTCGTTATTGAACTAAAGGGCCTCGCCAATGTAGTGTACAAGAATAAGAAACAATAGGATTCAATAAGAATCTGTAAGAAACAAAGAAACAGTAAGAAACAAAAAGAGATTGAAAAGGAAAAATAACCTGTCATGATATCTAGACATTAAAAATCCTAAGAAATAGGGGCACCTGGGTGGCTCAGTTGGTTAAGTGTCCAATTTCAGCTCAGCTAATGATCTCGTGGCTTGTGAGTTCAAGCCCTGTGTCGCGCTTGTGCTGACAGCTCAGAGCCTGGAGCCTGCCCTGGTTCTGTGTCTTCCTCTCTCTCTGCCCCTCCTCCACTCATGCTCTGTCTCTCAAAAATAAACATTAAAAAAAAAATTGTAAGAAAAGAAAATCTTAAGAAATATATTAAAAACCTTTTAGAAATAAGTAAATTTAAAACAAAGGTACCAGATCAACACAGAAGCAATTATATTAAGTATGAATATTCTATTCATGAATGAAATGTAAAAATAAATATGCCCTTTTTTAAACAAATTTTATTCTTTTTTTTTTTTTTGATGTTTATTTTTGAGAGAGAGAGAGTGTGTGTGAGCAGGGTAGGGCAGAGAGAGAGAGAGAGACGGAGATACAGAATCCAAAGCAGTCTCCAAGCTGTTAGTACAGAGCCTGATGTGGGGCTTGAACTCATGAGGCATGAGATCATGACCTGAGCTGAAGTCAGATGCTTAACTAACTAAGCCACCCAGGCAGTCCTAAATATGCCCTCATAAAAGCATGAAAGAAAATGAAATATTTAGTCTAATTTAATAAAAATATGTGCAAGACATGTACATTGCAACCTAAAATACATTGGTTGAAATCAATTAAAGAATTCTATATATATGGAGAGATAAGTCATGTTCATTAATTAGGAGACTCAGGGCTATTAAGATTTCAGTTTCCCTGAAAGTGAATCTACAAAATCTCAATTTAAATCCTTCTAGATTTTTCATTTTTAAACTTACAAGCTGATTTTAAAATTATAAGGAACTATAATAAACTTAACAAAGCCAGAATAATTTTGAAAATCAACAGTGTTGGGGGATTTACATTAACTGCTTTTAAAAATTACTATAAAGAAGCTTTCTTAACCTGGACACAGTTGATATTTTGGGTTAAATAATTCTTGCCTGGAACTTTCTTGTGCACTATGGGATGCTTATCAGTGTCTTTGGCCTCTAGTAGCATCTTCTACTTCCTGTAGTTGTTGTGTGTGTGTGTGTGTGTGTGTGTGTGTGTGTGTGTGTGTGTGTGTGTATGTGTTTTAAGTTTATTTATTTTGAGAGATAATCTCAGGGGAAGGGCAGAGAGAGAGAGAGAGAGAGAGAGAATCAAGCAGGTTCCTCACTGCCAGCGCAGAGCCTGATATGGGGCTTGAACCCATGGACCTGGAGATCGTGACCTGAGCCGAAATCCAGAGTCAGACACTCACAGAAGTAAGCCACCCAGGCACTCGTCCTACCCTCTGTATTTGTGACAACAAAAAATGTTTCCAGACATTGCCAAATGTCCCCTGCAGTCCAGATCATTCCCAGTTGAGAACTACTGCTATAAAGTTGTGTAAGTAAGACAGTGTTGGTATTGGCCATGGGATCAAAATAAAGTTCGTTGGAACAAAATAGATATTGTAGAAATAGACCAACATATAGTCTATTGATGTTTTTTACAAGGTGCCAAAATAATTGAAAGAGAAGAGGTAGTCTTCTCAACAAATGGTTTCAGAACAACTGGATATCCAGAAGGAGAGCAATACATGTCAACTCTTACTTCACAACCTACATAAAAATTAATTCAAAATAGATCACATTCCTAAATGTAACACCTAGAACTCTAAACCTGCAGGAAGAAAACAGTATTTATGACAATGGAGTAAGTGAATATTTTTTAGATCAGATCACTGATCTGATCATAAACCCAAGTGCATAAATTAAATAAGAAAAACTCCATAAACTGTACTTTATCAGAATTAATAATTTCTGTTCTTTTAAAGACAGTTAAGAAAATGAGAAACCCTGTTACCAGACTGGGAGAAAATACTTCTGATATTTGCAAATGACAAAGAATGTCAAATCATTCTGCTTTCTGCTTGATACAAATTTTTATAAAAATGTATAAAAAAGCATAATACTTACCTACGAATATGTAAAAGAATCTATAAAGAACTCCTATAGTTGAACACAAAAACAAGTAGTCACTTTCCCAAAAAGAGGCAAATGATTTGAACACTTCATAAAAGAAGCTGAACAAATGGTCAAAATAAAAAGATATTTTTTAGATGTTTAATATCATTGATCAAGGAATAATATTATAAATGCAAAGAAATGTCACTACACACATCATAGAAAGGCTGAAATTAAAACGACTGACAATATCCACTGTTTGTGAGACTGTAGGCCAACTGGAGTTCTAATGCATTGCTGGTGGTAATGAGAACTAGTACAAGTATTTTAAAAAAACAATTGCTCAGTTTCTAATAAAGTTAATGAGCACCTTCCATAGTACCCAGTGATTGTACTTGCAGGTATTTACCCAAAAGATATAAAAATTTATATCCAGCCAAAGAGTTGTACATAAATGTTCTTGGAAGCTTCGTTTATAATATTCCAAAACCGAAATGACCCAAATGTTCAACAGGTAGAAAGATAAGCAAATTGTATATCCATTTAAAGGAATATTCCTCAGCCATAAGTAGGAGCATGATATCTATCTTATGCATGTCTTAAAAACACTGTGCTTAGAGAAAGAAACCAATCACACACACACACAAAAAGTGTATATTGCATGGTCCCATTTATATAAATTGCATTACCATGAATCTATTAAAGAGGCATGTAAGAAACTTTTGGGGTGATAGAAATGTTCTACAAGGTTATTTGTGTATTCTTTAGTTGGGTGAATCTTTTATGGGACCACATCCTTTTAAAATGCGTATTTTTATGTATGTAAATTATACATCAATAAAGCTATGATACAAAGAATTAAATTGAAATAAAAATAATTTTTTCCCCAAAATTTACATGTAACACCTTTAAGAGTAAGTTGTCTAGGATGTAGCCCCAAAATGGGGATTTTCTTTCTTCTTTTTCTTGTTCCCTCGTTTCTGATCCTTCACAGATGATACAAAATGAAAGAGGAACTTAAAACGATAATTCCTAGGGGCACCTGAGTGGCTCAGTCATTTAAGCTTCCGACTCTTGATCTCGGCTCAGGTCATGATCTCATGGTTCTCATTGGGCTCTGCACTGACAGAGATTCTGCTTGGGATTCTCTCTGTCTCTCCTCTCTCTTCCTGTCTCTGCCCCTCCCCTGCTTGTGCACTCTTTCCCTCCAAATAAATAAACTTAAAAGAATTCCTAAAGGGAGGCATGCTTATTTTGAATTTTAAACTTTATGTAACTACTTATATATCTATTTTACTAATATGAACATTCTTATCTACTTACTTTATGAAAACAACCACTTTCATTATTCTTATTGTAATTGAAATAATTTGGCTTCTTTAGACAGGAACTCAATTCTTACTGAGTTTTACAACCTCAAGCTGGATATATATTAAATTTTTTGTTTAGGTAACTGTTTTGAAAAATGCTATACCAAAATATTTATTATAATAATAGCTATAATAGCAATAGCTAATTTCTAATTACTCACTGAAGGTACACATGCACATGAGTTTTTATATAAACTAGACAAGTTAAGAAATCTATGCAATAATAATTATGCAGAAACAAACTGTGCAGAGCTTATACTGGGATACTATTTTCATTCCTAGAGTTCTACTGCCCTCTGCTGATTACTATAGCCTATATTAATGGGGAATTAGAATCCATAGGAACTGTGTAGCTCCTGGCAAATACATGAAGACTGAACATAAAAGTAATAACCTCAGAATTATCTCCATCGGTTGATCTCAATTCTATGGTGTATTATATCCACTAAAGAAGAAACATGAACCTATATAGAGTTAGAATTGCATGGAGTGTAGCCCTTTAAAAGGTGAGGTGACCTTGGAAAGGAGATACCTTCTCATTTTATTGAAGTCAAATTTGAGGCTCTCAAAATTGAAGTGACTTTATCCAATTTAATTCAATGATTCAGTGGTGAATCCAGGAATAAAATATAGAGCTTGTCTCTATTCAAACGCATCCTAGCCAAAATACACCTCTGCTGAACACATAATCACATAGATTTCAAATTATTTATAAAAACCAGATAGCAGAGAGTATTATGAAAAATAATTGAATGTAGCAACTTTTTTTTCCCCAGGTACCCTTAAACACTATATACAAAGAGCTTCCTTCCTTCCTTTCTCCCTTCCTTCTTTTCTCCCTCCCTCGCTGCCCCGCCTCTCTGCTCAATCTTTCTGTGTCTTTTTCTTTTCCTCTCTGTCCCTCTCTTTTCCTTCCTCTTCATTTTTCCCTTTGAGTGTCAGAACACTAATTACTGAAGACACTGACAATGACTGATAAGAACAGGATGAGGCCAAGATAAAGAGCCACATAATTGTTCATTTCCAGTATACATTCATATCAGTATCAGTAAATCTAGTATTGTTAACCCTTTATCCCCAAAAGAAAAATTTATCAAATGGAGTGTAGTGTTATGTCCAAATTATTGCCTTAAGCCTTTCAGACTTTGTTCATATCCAAAGTTACTTAGCAACTTTTCTTCCCATTCCCTTCAGTGAGATTGTTTATAATACAATTGTTTTTATATTGTATATATAATCATTTATAATACCGTTATATTCTCCTTTCACAGTCTGGATTCCATCCCAGGCTCCCCAAACCTATTAAATGATTTTTTTTTTAATTTTCATACATTAAGGTTTACTCTTCGTACTATAAAGATCCATGGGTTTTGATTAATGCTTAATGTCATGTATCCAACTATTATGGTATTATGCAGAATAGTTTTGCCATCCTAAATATCTTCTTTGTTTTACCCACTCAGCCCTCTCCCCGAACTCCTGACAACCCCCATCTTTTTCTTTAAATTTTATTTACTTAGACATACAATGCAATATTGATTTCAGGAGTGGAGTTCATTGATTCATCACTTACCTACAACACCCAGTGCTCAAAAACAAGTGCCCTCCTTAATACACATCATCCATCTAGCATGTCTCCCACCCACCACCCTCCGTCAACCCTCAGTTTTTTCTCTGTCTTTAAGAGTCTCTGGTATTGTTTTCCTCTCTCCTCTTTTCTAACCCTCCTTCCCTCTCCTCTTTCCCTTCTCCTTCCCTTATATTCATGTTTTTTTTCTTAAATTTCACATTTTAGTGAAATGATATGGTATTTGTCTTTCTCAGATTGACTTATTTTGCTTAGCATTATACATTTTAGCTCCATCCACATCATTGCAAATGGCAAGATTTCATTCTTTGTGATGGCTAAGTAATATTTCATTATATATCTTTTCGTATCTTCTTTATCCATTCATCGGTCGATGGACATTTGTGGTCTCTTTAGAGTTGATATTGCTATTGTTGATAATGCTGCTATAAACATTGAGGTGCATGTACCCCATTTGGATCTGTATTTTTGTATC
Organism: Felis catus; assembly: GCF_018350175.1. Classification (NCBI taxonomy): domain Eukaryota; kingdom Metazoa; phylum Chordata; class Mammalia; order Carnivora; family Felidae; genus Felis; species Felis catus. Next base: position 100,052,311 of record NC_058371.1, on the reverse strand, counting down.
CTTTGGGTAAATACCTAATAGTGTAATTGTTGGATCGTAGGGTAGTTTTATTTTCAGTTTTTTGAGGAACGTTTATACTTCTCTAGAGTGGTTGTACCAGTTACCACTATCTGTTTACTGTCTCTATTGTTTTGCCTTTTCCAGAATGTCATATAATTGAATATGCAGTATATAGCCTTTCTAGACTTGTTTCTTTCACTTAGCAATATACATTTAAGGTTCCTTTATATCTTTTTTATGGCCTGATAGCTCATTTCTTTTTTATCACTGAATGATATTCCGTTATAGGTTGTATCACAGTTTTTTTTAACCATTTATCTACTGAAGGTCATCTTGGTTACTCACACTGTTTAGTGATTATGAATAAAGCTGCTATAAACATTCACCAGCAATGAATGAAAGTTAATGATGCTTCACATACTAATAAGTATCTGGTTTTATCATTTTTTTAATATTAGACATTCTAACATGTGTATAGTGGTTTTAATTTGTAATTTCCTAATGACTAATGATGTTGCATATTTTTTCATGTACTTGTCATCTGTGTATCTGTGTATCTTTAGTGAGTTATCTGTTGGGATTCATTGTCCATTTTTAAATTAGGTTGCTTTGTTTACTTATTGAATTTTAAGTATTTTTTTCTATATTTTGGATACAAGTCCTTTGTCAAATATGTGGTTTGCAAATATTTCCCAGCTAGTGGTTTGTTTTATCTCTCTATTGTCTCGTTCTGTCTTGCAGAGCAGATATTTTTTATCTTAATAAAATCCAAATTAATTTTTTCTTTTGTGGATCATGCTTTTGAAGTCGTATCAAAAAACTCATTACCAAACCAAGGCCATATAGATTTTCTCCTTTGTTTTTTTCTGTAAATTTAGAGTTTTGGATTTTACTTGTAGGTCTGTAGTTCATTTTGAGTTAATTTTTGTGAAAGGTCTGTAATTTTTTTTTATTTTTGCATTTTTGTTTTTTATTATTTATTTATTTATTTATTTATTTGAATAGTGATTATTATTATTCCAATACTATTTGTTGAAAAGACTATCATTTCTCCACTGAATTTCCTCTGCTTCTTTGTCAAAGAGCAGTTGGCTATATTCGTGTGTGTGTTTTTCTGAACTCCGTTCTGTTCCATTTATTTATGTGTCTATTCATTTGCCAATACCAGAAACCATCTGGGTTATAGTAAGTACAGTATACTATACATGGCCATCTTACATATAGTAAGTCTTGAAATCAGGTAGCATGAGTCTTTCAAACTTGTTCTTTTTTTTCATTATTGTGTTGACTATTTTGGTCTTTTGCCTTTCCATATAAAGAATAGTTTGCTGATATTTTAATTGAGATTGTGTTGAATCTATATATCAAGTTGGTAAAAAGAGAACTGACATCTTAATAAGTCTTCCAGTTACAAACATGGCATGTTTCTCCATTTAGTTTGATTTTGGTTTCTTTTATCAGAGATTTTATAATTTTTCACATATAGATCATGTATACCTATAGTTAGATTTATGTTTTAAATAGTTTCTTTATAAATTTCAAATTTTGTCCTGTGACCTATAACCACTTATTAGTTTCAGAATTTATTTATTTATTTATTTTTGGTAAATTCTTTGGAATTTTTTACATAGATTATCATGTCATCTGTAGCATTGTTTATTTTTCTTCATTACTTTTTTTTCTTGTCATCAAACTGGGTAATTTCAATTGACTTGTCTTCAAGTTTGGTAATTTTTCTACAAGTTCAAATCTGCTATTGAGGCACTCCAGTAATTTTTTTTTTTTAATTTCTTTTGTTATAATTTTTAACTCCAAGATTTTTGTTGTGTTCTTTTTTTTTTTTTTTTTGTAAGCTTAGATCTTTGTTGATATCCTTTATTTGGTGAAACATAATTGTCATACTTTAATTTTTAAGTTCTTTGAGAATATTTTTTAAGAGCCAAATTGTTTTTTCTACCAAGTCCAACATCTGGGTTCCCTGAGTGATATTTTGTGTTGGCTGTTTTTATTCTGTATATGCATTATAGTTTCATCTTTCTTTGCATGTCTCATAATTCTTGTTGAAAACTGGGCATTTATATAAGATATTGTAACAACTTTATATCAGAGTTTGTTGTTTTTGTTGCTATTTGTTGTTACTGTTGTTCTCATTGCTACATATTTGTTCAGTGCCTTTATTGTTCTAATTCTTTAGATTGTTTTATTCACTGAGGTATACTACCATGACTCCTGTGAAATGTAACATAAAATAGAGTCACTTACATCAAGGATTTTTAAAATGGAGCTGGGAGGCCATTAAGAAGGTGGGACTTATGCACGCTCTCAGCTACTGGAACCATGGACTCTTGATCTGGGCCAAATGACGAGTATTCCAAGGAGTATATAAGAACAACATCTGCAACTTGTTATGGTAATGGACTTTTGCTTAGTCATAGACTTAGAAACCATTACATTCAGCCAAGATTAGTTTTTTGCCATCAACATCAATCAAACTTCTTTTTAAACAGTGTATGCAAGCATTCCCCTTTTTCTTTAAAAAACCCTGACTTCTTGTTCCTCAGGAGGACACAATTCAAGTTGCTACCTCAATCTGTTCTCCCTGACTTACAATCTGAGACTCCACATAAGTGTTTTTGTCTTATTTCAGTTCTTCCTCTTTTGTCATTCAACATCCCTCTTCTAGCTTTCTTCTGTGTTTAAATTCTAGGTTTTATGTTTAAATGTGGTTTCTAGAAGTCATCTCTGGGTCAGTATAATTTGCTGATCATCAGTGATCAATGAGAAGTTTCCTAAATGCCTGAGCCACTCGTTTCAAGGAGAACTGTGGATGAAGTCACCTTTAAACTTCAGGCAGCTTACAAGTCAGCTTTAGCTTTTACTTCCTGCCTGAAGAGGGTCTCCTGTCAGCTAGAGAGAGTAACAGGGCCTTGCCATCTCCTGGACCTCTCTCTCTTGGGTGTATACAGACCTTCACCTATATGCAGACTTTTAAATCCCCCAAATATGTGATGGCTTTTCAGAGTTGCCTGTGGTTGTCCCTTTCTTCAGGTTTTCCTTTTAAGTGTTTTGTCAGGTTCTTGTTTGTCTCAACTAAAATTACAGCCTGAGCAGCTGCAGTGTTACCAGCAAACTGTTATTATTTTTAGTTTTTCAGTAATGTGCTGAAGGTGGCGGTTTCGTTGTTTTGTTTTTTGCTTTATTTTTGCAGAGTTGAGCTCAGAGTCCAATAAAATAATGACAAAACTGTGGGCACGAAAAATTTTCAGGAAGTTGCTAGTTTGTTCAAACTATTGACTGCTCTAGGGATACAGCTATGAATAGAGTCCAAAAAGGGGTCTCAAGGTTGGCTGTGAGACTAACAGCATTTCTTAATCACCATGCCATCTCATCTAGCTGAAGAGGAAAGGGGGATAGGTACAGACCCAATTAAAACACCACAGACTCCACTATTCTTACTGAGGTTCTGGAGTTTTTTGTAAATAAACACTTCAGTTTGTTCCGTTCCTTTCGTGAATTTCTAGATTTCTAGAATGGTTAAGTTTAATTGCTTAGTCAGTATTTTCATTGGTGTTTGTCATAGTGGGTTCCTTGAGTGCTTTACCATTCCAGAAGTCAGTATTTCTGAAATGTATCTAAACTGTATCATATTATACACAGTTTTTTGAGTCTTATCTCTGGCTCGTCGTTAAGGCTGTGAAAGTTATCCGTGTTCTCTATAGCAATTGCTTGTTCTTTATTTTAGTGTGCTGGTCCATTTTATGAATATACCATCACTTATTTATTCTATTGTTTATGGACATTTGTGATAGTTCCAATGGGTGGTTATATTATGAAAATTCTTATGGTTTTGGCAGATTGTTAAGTATATACCCAGAAGCAGAAATCCTGTGTCATAAAGTAGGGATAGATTTAGCAGTGGATATTGCCAAACACCTTTTTGAGTTATTGTAAGAATTTGTCTCCCACCAATAACTTATGATTATATTTATACTATTTTAATAATTATCATTAATTTTGAACATAAACATTTCAGTATAAGTTTACTAAACAAAGCTTATAGCAATTCAGTATATTTATCCTTTTCTTGAAAATGACAAGACCTTATAATGCTTTCTCAGTTAAGCTGTTCCCCATTTTGTTAATGTTGTAGATTTGCCTTTTTATTTTTTTGACAGTCACACACACAAATACTATTTTTGATAGTCAATGGTAAATTAATTTGCTAATAGATTTTTCACTTTTTTGTTGTAATCGTTTATATCCTACTCTGCGCTTTTGGTTTCCCTATTCTTTGCCGAAGTACATCTTTTAGGAGATATTTTAATTAAAGTCTGTGGGTCACAAATTGTCACCATCTTTATTACCCTAAAATGTCTTAATTTTGCTTTCACTTTTTAATGGTAATTTGACCTACTTTATTATTCTTGAACAAAAATTATATTCCCTCAGCATTTTAAATACATTTCTTCATTTTCTGATGGCATCTATTATTACCACTTATAGTAATAGTGCTTGCTGTTAGCCTAAGTACTTAAAAAAAGGTTTTTTTACTATTCTTTTATTTTTGAGAGAGAGAGAGAGAGAGAGAGAGAGAGAGCAAGCCAGGGAGGGGCAGCGAGTGATGGAGACATAGACTCTGAAGCAGGCTCCAGGCTCTGAGCTGTCAGCACAGAGCCCGATGCGAGGCTCGAACCCACGAACCATGAGATCATGACTGGAGCAGAAGTCAGACGATGCTTTACCGACTGAGCCACCCAGGCGCCCCTAACCAATTACTTTTTAAGTGGTCTCTCTTTTCTTTCTGTTAGCTTTTAAAACATTTCCTTTTGTTTTCAACGATTTTCAGATTTACTATGATGTGTCTGTATTTTTCATTCCACTTAATAATCAGAATACGCTTCTTTTTTATTTTTTAAAGAAGCAGGCACCTTGGGGAAAGGTGTCTGCAACTCTTTTTTTAAAGCATATTTATTTATTTTGAGAGAGAGAGAGAGAGAGAGAGAGAGAGAGCATGTGCAAGTGGGGAAGGGGCAGAGAGGGAAGGAGAGAGAGAGAATTCCAAGCAGGCTTCACACTGTCAACACTGAGCCTCATGCAGGGCTCAGTCCCACAAACCATGAGATCATGACCTGTGCCAAAATCAAAGTCAGATGCTCAACCTACTGAGCAACCCAGCATCATTTTTAATAGTCATACTTTTCCTTAATTCTAGATACTTTTAAAATATTATCCTTTCCCTGCTTTCTTTTTTCTTGAAATGCCAATTAATTCAAGCTTTTCAGTCTACCTCCTATGTATCACGACCAATTATTTTTATATCTTTACACATCTTTATGTTTTTTTTGAGTGGTTTCCTCATTGTCATCATTCGCAAATTTTCTCTTCTGTTGTGAGCTGTCTAGAGTATGTTCTTTATTATGCGTGTATACATTTATTTCAGTAATTGTGTTCACTATCAGGATTTTACATTGATATATTTTTGCTTCATTTCTACCTTAATTTTTCATAATGCTTTATTTTTTATAAGATATTAAAGGTGGAATGAATTCCTTTATTTGTCCCTTTGAGGACCTAAATATGCTTCTTAAAAATTTAGTCTATTTCATATAATTATTTTATATGAATTTAATTAATATTCTGATTGTAGAATTTTGCCAGCTGTATTTATTAGAATTCTATGTTTTTTTACATCTTGAAATTTTGGTTTGCAGCTTCATTTTGACAGAGAAATATTTTTTGTTTGGTCATATTCTTTCTTCACCCTTCTGTATAGCAATTAGACCCCCAAATGAGAACCAGGACTTATAGTTAATAATATTTGAGTGTTTCTGTTTGTAATTATGTCAAAGATGACATCAAATGAGTGGGTGGTTTAATTCAGTTCTGTATAGGAGGCTGTGTCTGCTTCTCCCTGCCCCCATAGGCTTATAACTTGCTAAAACTATGACTTCAGGTTGTGGTCAGCAGCGGTTTCTTTGATTATTTCCATGAGAGGGATTGAGGATGCTCCTTCTACAGCTAGATTCTCTCTGAGCTTGGATTCAGAAACTCTGTCATGAGGAACACTGAGTTCTCAGTACCTGCAAGAGCTGAGTTGCCTGTATTGACTTGTAGTTGGGCACCACGCTTGGCTTTGCATATTAATTCTATTTCTTGTGAAAGGAATGATTTGCCTTATTTTTTGACACTATGTTTTATTTTGTTTTAATTATGCTATATAGTGTTTCTGTAGAGTAGATGTTGCCATGTATTGTCCTATTGTATTAGTTGCTCTAATACCTTGCACCTAGTAAGCTTGATTCTACCTTTGAGTCAATTTCCAAATTTCAAGTCATTTTTCGTCCTTGTCTGCTTGCTTTAGTTTTTCATTAAACAAACATTTCTCCTAATTATTAACAAATTAGTTGTCATACAGACTGTGTGTTGCAAGATATGAAAACTACAGTGGCTTATTACATAAGACACAGTTTAGGTGTCTCCCAAGTAATAGTCCTACAGTAGGCAAGAGGATGGAGCATGGTGGGTAGCTTTGCTATCCTCAACATTTGACTTGACAACATTAGATTATCTTCTAGCCAGCCAAAAGTGGCTATGTTTTCTGTATCTGAAAATGATATAGATCATTTTTGCTCAAATCCATAGGCCAGAAGCTTCTCACATGGCCACATTTAGGTCGAAATGTAAATGGGAAATGTAGGATTTGGTTGTGTAGATCTGCATCGTGTTAAAAATATATTATTATAGGAAGAGAAAAGGATACTGGGAGACTATTAGTAATGTGCCATAGTCAACCTCTCTAATCATGGAAATACACATATTTATCCTTCTCTTCATTCATTCACCGTTTGCTAAGGAAGATTCACAAAATCCCTAGCCAGTCATTATTCAGCTCATTTCACATTGTTTGGGTTATACTCAGAATTCTTCACCAGGTCTGGATATGGATCTAATAATGTATAAAATAATAGATAATTACCAATAATCCTTGCCTTCCATATTCAGTAGTAGATAAGAAATAAGATAGCTACAAATTCCTATTTTGAAAAGGAAAAATATAGAGAAAAGCATAGCTATAACAATAACGAGCCCTTGAGAAGCAACAATTGTGAAGATTCTCTGTCAAGCCATAGAATAAACTTTTTTGGTTAGCACCTGTTTCTGCTCTCCAGGAAGAACTCCTTTGTTCATTGTTCTCCATAAGAGCTAGGGACTCTTCCTTTTTCATTATCGCCTCTGGCCACATCCAAAGATTGCAGTGGGAGTATGCATGCTTGGGGGCTGCACAATCTCTTTTTGTAGGTTAGAGGAATTTCTTTAGGAATAGAGCAACTATAAACTTTTATAATACAGGCTTGCACTATCTTTGTCAATACACATACCTCAAAGCTTGTCCCTTTACTTGTAGTCAGTTTCATGTGAAGTAGCTACAGTCATGGATCTTATCTAGTCATAGTGTTTTTAAACCTGCCCAAATCCTTTTTAGTTACTGGCCTCTGGAGCTGGCCCATCTCTCTCCCTCCATTTAATAGCAACTACCTTGAGGCTATCTGAAACAATAGGGATTCGAAAGCAGCACCTTCAGTCTAATCTGATCTAGGTCAGGTTCCATCTTCTGGCCAAGATCGCTTGGGTCAGAGCCCTCTAAAAAGGCTGAGGCCTCAGTCTTCATTTTGTTTAGGTTTGGCAAACTTGGCTTTCCCACACTAATGGGGTCAAAATTATTTGCCTCCCCTCATAGTTTGTTTAGATTGCAGGCTGCAGGCAGAGTCTCCATTATAAAAACATGTTTTCTGTCATTTCTGCTTGAAACTACTCTTCATCAGAGTTTCTCTATTTCTCCTGTTACTTGTCGAAAAGCTTCAAACCATGAGTTAACATACACCAATATTTTGAATTTTTCTGATGCATTAACGGAAGTACGACTCTAATGGAATTTGATTTTCTTTCTAAATTATCTGACAAAACACTTTCAACAAATTTGGACAATAGCCATAATGTAATAAGAATAAGTGGATTTCTAGTCAGCTGTTTTTATATTCTCAGTACCTGTGCTTGCCTGCTAAACCAATTGTACTCATTTACCTTTACGTTGCTTCGGCACCCTCCTTGTTGCATAAATCTTTAATTAAACATCCATAACATACAATGATATTTTAAAAAGAGAGAGAGAGAGAGAGAGAGAGAGAGAGAGAGAGAGATTAAGATTTACTTCCCTCTTACACAGTGGCTTAGATGTAGGCAGTTGATTCAGGGTGGGTAGTCATCTCTCCCATCCTCAACAAAGAGCTTTTATTGATGGAGTTAAGGCAGCTGCACTGGTTCTCACTGACTTCCAGCCAGTAGGAAAGCAGGAAAAAACAACAAAGTGCACATACAGTTGTTTCAAGGGCAAGATTCAAAAGTAGCACAAATTTCTTTTGACCACATCCTATTGGCCAGAGTGTAGTCACATTACTACAACTAACCACAAGGAAGACTGAGGAATTTCTTCTTTAGCAATGTGGCCGTGTGCAAATTTATAACTCTATTACCATGAAGAAAGGGGAAAACAAATACTCAGGGTTAATCAAGAGCATTACACAGGGAGGCACCATTGCGTATATAAAAAACACAAAAAGTTTGGCACTAGGAAGCTCTGGTTTGATGTCAGGCATTTCACTTAGATAAAAGGAAACTATAAGAATTCCTTTCCACTAAATGCTCCTTCTAAGAATAAAATTTGTATCATAGCTCCAAAAATATCATCTGATCCTCGCCTCTTACAACCTTTTTTTGGATCAGGCTTACCTAGTTGGACAAATAGGATTACTTTTTTCAGAACTAGAAAATTGAAACAAGCCCAAAAAAGTGAACCAAGCAAATTTTTTCTTCCAGAATAGGAAACAGAAAATGTGCAAAAATATGATTATGCAGAGAAATCATGGCTGCTGATAGAACTGAATTGATTAAAGGGACAAAGACAAGAGCCCATGCATACCATAGAGGAGACGGTGAAGAAGAGAATGATTGATGACTAATCTCCAATTTTTCTGAGTCCCGACTCTGTAATCTGGGCTTTGTTTTTGTGATATTCTTCTATATCATGCAATGAACAATTTTTTCCCTTGAGCAATTTGATTTTTCCCCTTATCAGCAAATATTCTCTTATTTAATATTTCAATTCAGTATCACTGTAATTTCAAGATCTCTCCTTCTAACTCAGAGAAATACACAAACAAATATTGTAGTTTAGCCACTTAACACAGTGCCACCAGAGAGGGAGAGATTTGTCTCAGAAGATCAGAGAAACTTGGTGTTGAAGGTGAGTGAGATTTTATCACTCAGAATAGGAAAGGCAAGAGGGCCCAGGGTAGGGCAGAATTTTTTAGGTGAGAGCATATTTATAGAGAAGAGAGTAATTACATGTGTTCAGAGTTTTATCTGTTCTGTAAATGTCAGTAAACACTGAGAAGTACTCTTTAAATTTTTTTTTAATGTTCATTCATTTTGAGAGAGAGACAGAGCATGGCGGGAGGGAGGGGCAGAGAGAGAGGGAGGCACAGTATCTGAAGCAGGCTCCAGGCTCTTAGCTGTCAGTACGGAGCCCTATGCGGGGCTTGAACTCACGAGCTGTGAGATCATGACCTGAGCTGAAGTAGGACACTTAACCCGCTGAGCCACCCAGGTGCCTGGAGAAGTACTCTTTTTAAGCTCAGAATTTGACATAGTATGGGTTTCAGATTTCTGTCCCAAGATATTTAGTTACTGGAAGTATTAGAAATGCCTTTATTAATATACAATATAGTGCTGTATAATTATATTAATCTACAATACGATATAGGATGATGATTAAGGGAGTGTTACATGATTTATGTAAAGTTCTACAAGTCTCTAGTCCTCTTTGTTTTATTTTGCTTTGTGTAATATTAACCGAGGTATTAAATATGAAGAAAGAAAAAAGTATCCTTGTTTTTCCCTAAAAAAAAAAAAATTCCTCTCTTAGTTTATTCTACATCTTTGACCATGTTACTATTTGTAAAACTGTGTGGCAAATAATGTACATGTTAAAAAAAATGTTTTGTGATATCAGTAGTTTTGTTTCCCTTAATTAGGAAGACTAGAGGTTCATTTTGGAAGTCAGAATGACTTCTGCTTCAAACAGACAAATCTCATCACTAATTGGCAGGCTGTAGTCAATTAATATCCTATATGACAGACCAGGTGGCCAGATCCTGGGATAAATTTCAAAAGAAAGTACACAAAAGAAAGTAAATATGTACCTTCCCATCTGGCAGACTGAAGGATTTGGAAGAAGTGCCACACTGGTTATTGGCTTATTGTTAGATAGAAGATCATGGCTGTTTAATGTACTATATTAACTACACTTGTGTTCAGTTTGATTGTCTTCAAAGATGAAACTTGGAACATTCATATGATAATTAAATCTCAGTTTCTGATAACTACTAGGGAAATAGAGTCTGTTACCTAAATACCAAAGAAAATGTAAACATGTTTCAACTTCTTCAAAGTTTGCTTTCAAAAAGATACTTGTTCTTAAGCTGGAAAGACACTGGAATACCTTTCTTCTGAGCTTGCTGCTGATATATGCAATAGCCTACTTGGTATCTCCATTTGTCTCTCTCACTTAACATGTTCAAGACTGTGCTTTCAATCTTACTACCTAAGTGCACTTTTGATCTTACTTACCTACAGCTGATCCAATATTTTCCTTATTTCAGTGAATGGTTCCTCTATGTGCCTAGGTGCATAAACCAAAAGCCTACAAATAATCCTTGATACTGGTCCCTCTCTTATATACACATCCATTTCATCTCCAAAACCTAGACAGTCTATTCTACTTACAAAGAATTTTTCACAAATCTGCACTTTTTTCCTTGCTCATTGTCACCATTTTATTGTAAGCTTTACCTCTTTCCTGGATGATTGAAATAACTTCTCAATTCTCCCTGCTTCCATTATTTCTAATATCAATCTGATCTATACATGGTTGTCAGAGTGTCTCTGAAATATTTTTAGATTAGTTTTATCTTTTAATCAATCTCTTAGGTTGTCATCTTATTACACTAGGAAAGAAGACAGAATTCTTCGTCCTGTGTGTTCTGTTCCTTGCTGGCTCCTCTAAACTCTTCTCATTACACTGTTCTCCTTCCACTCAAGGGTAGACTTAGGGTGGAGGAGAGTGATGGGGTTTTAAAAGCATTTATTGAACAAATCATTTATAACTGCAATTTATACGAGCAACCCCCTTATCGCCTTAACACCTCCCCATTATGGATATTTATAGATTTCCAGATAATTTTGCTATGTTAACTGAAAATTTTGGCACTAGCTGAAATATTTATTTTTCTGCTTATTTATTAGGAAATATCACTATTCTTGTGGATTTTCCATATACTATTTGTTTTTATATTTCTTGACTTTAAGAACTTCAATAAGTACTATAGATCTTCTTGTACCCATAGCTATTTGATAAAATTTTATCATGTGGAAATTTCTCACACATTAATTCTTAAATTTAAATATCCCCATAATTCCTTCTAAGGTGGTATTTTAATACCACCCTTTCTTTTATTACTGTTTTATAGATCTAATTAAGTTCTCCAATTTATAATGCCTTCGTTTTCTCCTGTTTGTAAGCTCTGTTTCACCATCCTCTTTCTTCACTAACACTGAATTTCGTTTACAAAGTTTAAAAATCTTTTTCACAAGACCTTCAGTATTCAGGGAAACAAAATTATGGACACATCTCTTCTCTGTTAAGCTCTATGATTTTGACAAGTTATTTGATACTTATTTCGTAGTTTAGCTTTGAATCTCTGCTTGGAATGCTTGTTACAAGTGGGAGAAAATCACTACTAAAAATGCTTAGTCTAAAACCTAAGCTAAACCATCCAATACCTAACCTAGCCTTGTCCAGTTAGTCTTTTCAGGAACCGTTCTACATATTCACTATTTTCTCCAATTTTCTCACTGTCTTTCATCTCTCTATACTCTCATAAGGTAATATTACCATTTTTTGTTTTTTTGTTTTTCACTTCTAGAGCCTTGCCCCACCCCCCAAGTGGTATCTAGTAGAAAATCAAAAAAATTGTTTAATTCAGGAATTCTCAATGCTGTGGGTGCATTAGAATCATCTGGGAGTTTTTAAAAATACTGATGTTAGTACTCTATCACAGACAAAATTAACTCTGAAGATGGTGTTCTAACATGGGTATTTTGATGAAACTCCCGAGTTCTAATGCGTAACAGGAATTAAAAACCTTTGGTCACTGAATACCTAGTTAAAATTAGGTCTTCTGATTATGTGAAATATCAGAATAAGTCAATAACAGTGGCAAACAGGTGTTTAAATATCCATCTTATCCATCCAGCTCATAAGTCCTTGTGAACTACCAAATACTCTAAGTGAATTAAGATGTTCTCCATAGAGAATTGGTGTTGCATACACACATAAAGAGTTGATCATCAAAGCGATATCTGTAAAACTACTGAGAAATGCCTTTTCTATATCTTCCCTGAGGCTTCAGGAAGCTGCACTTACATCTTCCTTGAATAAACCTGTTGAAGGTGAGCAGATTGGCAAGGAGCTTCTTTTAAATGTTGGTATTTGAACTTGGCCTAGGCAAGCACCTCTTGTAATTTACTTTCAAGTTGGCTGAAAGAAGGTGATTTTATACCTGGGCTAGGGATGAAGGGAGCTTCTGTTTCCCTCTGGGTACCTATGAAGGAGGAGAACATTTTCTGGGCATGCTTTTTTCTCTCCTTCCCTTTTAAACAAACAAAGCCACATTGTGCTGTTGCTCCACTCAGTTCAGGTGCCCAGTGCCAAGTAAGCTGTATTTACTCCATTTATCCTGTTGCTTGATGCTTGGAATAAAAACGTATTATAAAAAGCTTGATTTGTTTCTGATAACCCAATGATGGCATGTAGTAACAACGGATTTTACTCTAATAGTCCTAAATTCAAGAATATCATATTTATCTCACATTACCTACATACCTTCAATGGAGAATTGAATCTTAGTTTACTGGGACTTCAGATAAAATAATATAGGCATTGTATCTAAATTATGTGTTGTTTAAAAAATCCCTAGTGCAGGGGCGCTAAGTGTCTAACCTCAGCTCAGGTCATGATCTCCTGGTCAGTGAGTTCCAGCCCCGCGTCGGGTTCTGTGCTGACAGCTCGGAGCCTGGAGCCTGCTTTGGATTCTGTGTCTCCCTCTCTCTCTGCCCATCTCCTGGTCTTGCTCTGTTTCTCTCTCTCTCTCAAAAATAAATAAACATTAATTTTTTTTTTAAATCCCTAGTGCTTAGTAAATCTGTGTACCAAATACCACAAAGAAATGTAGAAAAAAATGTGAGGAGAGGGCCAGTATTGTAACCATCAATAGAGAATGCATTTTAAGGAATAGCCTAAGGAAAAAAAGTCAACTTGTGTACCTAAGGAAACTCATCAACTTTTATTTTAACTTGCTGAATAGTTTGAATAGCTAAATAGAGTTGTTTAAGGAAGTAAGAAAATAGCATTTTGGCTTTTTTGTCGTTATTGTTGTTTAACATATCAGGTTACATTTTGGAAAAATGTTATAACCAATTTGAAAATGTCCAAGAACAGTGATATATAAGTACAACCACAGACATAATGTAATTATATTGCTGAGAAAGGTACATTAATATATAAATCCCTTCAAACATTTTATTTTTATCAGACAATTTTAATAGTTTCTGTTTTATTAAATGGTACTTTATAAGATAATATTCAAATACTTTTGATATAAATAATATCATATAATATTTTTATTTTATTTGAGATCTTTTGTGATATATATACTTAGATAAATATTAAAATATTTTATGATTGATATTTGAAATGAATTTAATTATTTGAAAGTAATTCAATTAATATTTGAAAATGAACCAGTTTGGGCTCTATACACTTCTCTGTTATTTTGTTGGCTGGATTGTGTGCACAGTATGCTAAGTATGATGCTAGCCTGTAGTAGACAACAAGAAAATACTTTAGATTGATTGTTTAATATCATTAATATAACCTATGTTTTAACTCATAATATTCTCAATAGTGATTTTTACTTTGGCTATGTCTTTATATCTTAATTATTATCTACAATAAAATAAGATAGAAAAATGGCAAGTAAAATGTATAAGTTCATTATTAGCAATTAATTTCTGAATTTATACTTTCCATACCTTTTACGTTTCATTCCTAACTGACAGAACTTTTACGAGTATAAATTTTAAAGCGGTAAAGGAGGAATATAAATAAAAAGAGAAAATTTAAGTAACGAGGAAGTAAATTAAAGGAAAAAGAAGAAAATATTTAAGAAGGACCTGGAATGGTAACTTCTAACTAATGGATATATTTTATCTTATGGCATTTTGATTTGTTTCCTTAGTTACACACTCTGAATTAAATGGAAGTTTTGTCCTATGGTTTTCAGTGAGTGGTAATTATACACTGAGGTAACACTAAAAATGTCATAAGGTATCAAACATTTTGGAAACTGAAAGAAGACAAGGTCTGAGCTCATCGTCCAGAGTGTCACTGCATGCGGCAGCTTATCTGAGTTTTGGGTAGAGTTTGTGTGTGACACATGTGAATGAGGTGTATGTGCTGGGCTCTGCTTCATGCCTGAGGCTGCCTTTCTTCTAGAGTATGAGGCTATGCTCCATAGGCCTTAGTGGGGTTTTCTTTGTTGGTTTGTTCATTTGTTATAAGAAATTATTTTACTTTTACCAAATAAATAAAATCTAATTGATTTCTCCCCCTTTGGAGGAATCAAGACAGAGCAAACTTAATCCACCATCCCGAAGCCTAAAAATACTTGCTTCAGCACAATATATTTGAAATGTGAACTCAATTCAGTATTCTGAAATGTGAATTTCTTTTTTTCTTGGATTGTGTAGAGGAAATTCAATGAAAACCACATGTTGATTTTGTAAGGGAGGAAAACATTTCCCTTCTTACCTTCTAGGTTCTTTGGCTGGCCTCATAATTAAATTGACATAAGACAGATTAACAGAAGAGAAACAAATTTAATTTCATATGTATGGGAGCTAATGAAAATATGAGACTCAAGTGACCAAAGCAGGCAGCTTTGTACCTTTTAAACAAAGAAACAATACATTTGTGAAGAATTGACAAGCTAAAGAAGTTTGGGCGTGGGTGGTAAATTAGCAAAGAAGGTAACAGGGTTTGTTCATATAGCCTTCTCAGCCCTGAATTTCCTATCTCTGGTGATGACGATGTCTCATTGAATATTTATGAACATGGGAGATTTATTTCCTACTTTCAGGGAGACAAAGGAGGGTCAGAGTGTTCTTGCATTGGCTGTTTCTTAAGTAACTTTAATTCAAGGTCATCATTATGCAAAAGTGGCATATTCTGGAGCATCCTGCCCTGAATTCTGCCAATTTCAATATGAATTTCATGGCATAGAAATGAATCCAGAAGTAACAAGAGAAACTTTAGATTGAAATCAGAAGACCTCCCTTGTGGACCTGCCTGCTGGTCCTGTCCAAAAGGTCCTAGAATTTATACGGAGTGAGGGAAAGTCTAAATTGAAAGGAATCAAGTTTCTGACATCTCAGAATGACATTTTTTCATAATGAAGGTAAATGTGGACTTCAATTTACTTGAGTAATTAAAAAAAACAAAGCTACATTTCTTTCACATCTAAATGTGCAGGCTGAAATTTTGTTTATGACAAATTTTTTCTTTCCTTCCTCCCCGCTCCCTTCCTTTTCCTCTTCCATCCTCTCCCCTCCCCTCCCCTCCCTTCTTTCTCTTCCCCTCTCCTCCCCTCCTCTCCCCTGTCTCTTCTCCTCTCTCTTCTCTCCTCTCCTCTTCTTTCCACTAGAGAGATTTTGGCAAGTATGTTGGGTCGTTTCTCAAGGACCTCTCCCTAAATAATTACATTTTGTGGATTTTTGCTTTAATGTTTATAAAATTATCAATACAATTTTAAAAAATAAGTTTATAAATCTTTATCTTTCTCACTTTTAATATCAAGGAGATTAATGGCATCACAGATAGTACATATATCAACAAGTTGAGAAATTAACTGAAGAATTTCAAAGAAATGTGTGTATTCCTCTTCCCTTCAGGTGATCCATAGAGAAGTACAATTTTCTTTTAACCTTTCCTTCCAATATGTTTGCTTCTGGTGCTCTTGCCTAAGTGCAGTGAGTTTCAGAGAGTTCATGCTATTTAATGAATAGGGTTTAGAATCATAATTTTGTCCTTGAAAATACCTATAATTAAACATAAATTAGGGGCACCTGGGTGGCTCAGGCGGTTAGGTGTCTGACACTTGATTTCAGCTCAGGTCATGAACTCATGGTTCCTGAGTTTGAACCTTGCATTGGACTCTGCTCTGACAGCGAGGAGCCTGCTTGAGATTTTCTCTCTCCCCACCCCCACTCTCTATTCCCCTCCCCTGCTTGTGCTCTCTCTCTTTCTCTCTCAAAATAAATAAAACATTAAAAAATAAACAGAAATTATTAGTATTATCTTGTGTTTGAGAAGAAAATAGAACAAAGTTTTGAAGAACTGTTTTTAACTGTATTTCTCATCTGACATTCTCTCATGATTGGCTGTGGAGACTTTCACAATTTATTGCACGTGTTTTGCCTTTGGGTTCATTACCTATCAAATAAATAATGGATTAGAGGCTTATTTAAGATCTGTGAAGGTACTACATGATTTTACCAAATTTGGTGGATCCTTTTCTTTTTTAATTCTCTAATCACAAGAAATATAATTTGTAAATAAAATGTGATAGGTCATTATTTCCTTGTGCACAGAGAATAAGGATAATAAGGAGATTTATCAAAGTTTAAAACTCAAATAGTGTTTAATTAAAAATTTTGTATATCATCTATAAATGACATAGAGGATAAAGTCTTACTACTTGAAACTTAAACAATTCCATTTTTAAATAAATCCATTCTAACTAATGTCAATGGGATTTAAAGCCTATGAGAGTATGAGTACTATTCCTACAATTAAAAATAAAATTAAAGTATCTGCTTCAAACAATCATTATTGTTATTCCTGTGATTAAGTTACAAGGATAGAAGTTGTCTTGAAAATTCCCAGGAATGCAGCAACACCTGAATAAGTTATTTAAATTTAATACCAGTGTTTTAAAAATAAGTCCCAGTTGACACTTTAAAGCTGTTTAGCTCAGTTCTCCTTTTCATCTACAGTTCACCCTAAATCAAAGAAAGGAAAGTCTGAAGCCACAGCCTGGAAATTCCTGGTGGACTTTGAACATTTGTTTCCATACATTTTCATTGTTATGTATACCTCTGAGACAAAATCCACTAAGAGCATCTTCAGGTTTAAGCTCATGTAAGAATAATATAATCAGCTCCCTTCTCTTTATGCAACCCTGTCCCCCAAACCACCAGTCTCTAGAATACAGTTCATACTCATGCCTTTTCTTCTAATATTGTCTCCATAAAATCTTACTAGAGAAATCTCACTTATTCATCCTGTAAATCACTTATAATCACTCTCACTGAGGGAATGGTCTATGTACAATTCTTGCTTCCATCTCTTCATATCTTATTCACATAAGCTGCTACAATTTTATTTCTGCCTCCTCCACTTCATGGAAATGCCTCCCTACAATAGACAGAGCCTAGTTACCAAATATGGTGGTCAGTTCTTCATTTTTGTTTAAGATCGTCAACATTACAGTGCTGCTCAAGATATGATTTCTTCTTTCTTTGATATCATTACATCATCTTCTCAGGCTTTTTTCTCTAAGTTTGCTGAAAACCTCCTTCAAGTTATCATCAGCTATTCAACTGTTGAAATAAGTACCTAGGGTCTACCATTTTTAAAATTCAACTTTTTTTTTTCCTTTCCTTCACTCTGCATAAGATATTGCCTTCCTATTCCTTAGTTCTGTGTCTAATTCTTAAAGTCAGAATACAGGATGCCAAATGTCATTCTTTACTACAGTAAATACCTTACTATGTCTTTTTATTTCTAAATATTTCTTGATAACTAGCCAATTCAAAAAATTATTACTTATTATTGGACTATTGAGATTACCATATGTTTTTTTTTTCTCAATCTCATATTCTATTATCCATTTTGCAAATTTATCCATTAAAAACTTGAGTTATCTTGGGTCACCTGGGTGGCTCTCGGTTAAGCACCAGACTTTGGCTCAGGTCATGATCTCACGGTTTGTGAGTTCGAGCCCCGTGTCGGGCTCTGTGCTGACAGCTCAGAGACTGGAGCCTGCTTCAGATTCTGTGTCTCCCTCTCTCTCTGCCCATCCCAACTCGTGCTTTCTCAATCTGTCTCAAAAATAAATTTAAAAAAAGATTTGTATTTTTATTATTGTGTTGCAATCATTATCTAAATATTCCTTTATCAGATATATGTGTTGTGAGCATTATCTTCCAACTAGTGGCTTACATTTCATTTTCTTAATGGTGTCATTGAGAGATTTTGTTTAATTTGCAAAAGTTTAATTTTTCATATTTTTGTAATTAGTGCTTTTCGTAGTCTAAGAGATTATCTCCTCCAGTCTCAAAGATTTCCTTTATATTTTCTTCTAGAAGGTTTAGAGTTACATTTAGATCTGTGATCGGTTTTGAGTTAATTTTAGTAAGTAATATGAAGTAAGGGTGTGGGTCTATTTATGGACTTTCTGCTCTTTTCCATGGATCTGTATAGGTATCATTTCACTGATATCAAACTTTCCTAATGACTGCAGCTGTATAGTAAGCCTTGAAATCAGGTGTAGAAACTTCTTTAACTTTGTTCTTTTAAAACATTGCTTTGTTTTTATAGTTTATTTGTATTTCCATAAAAATTTACAATTTACTAGCAATGTCTACAAAAACATAAGGACAGTTGGGATTTTTATTAGGATTGCATTAAATCTGTAGGCCAATTAAAGGGAGAATTGCCTTTTTAATTAGTATTCAGTGTTTCAGTCCATAAATATGATATATCTCTCCATTTATTTAGGACTAATTTATTTTTCTCAGAAATGCTTTATAGTTTTTAGTAGAGAATTCCTATAATTTCTTTAAAAGAATATGCAGTAGTACACAGTTCGATAACCAAGCACATGGGGAGACAAGAAAAATGAAGCAAGAGCCAGAAGAATGAGAAGAACCATAGAATTTTGCAGAGACAATACTGGGAAGAAAACTAGGGACTCCTTTTTTGGGTACAAACCCCTAGAGACTATACGTAATGGCATTACCAGATAAACAGTATATAAGAACTGTATTTTGTGTCTTCAAAGTAGTAACATTCAAGCTTGAAAATTTCAACAGATATTGTTCGACAACTATAAAAGGTGATATGATAGATTGAAATTGAACCAAATATAAATTCTAAAACTAAAATGTACAGTACCATATTTAAAATGTAAGGAGAGGTTTAGCAACAGATCAGATGTTCCTTTTTGGGTGAAGATGAATTAATGACCTAGAAATTAGATCAAAAGAAAATACCTCGCATTAAGAAAAGGTGGGAAATAACAACAACAACCAAAAAAGTGTGAAATATAGAGCTAATACATTAAAGGTCTAAAATAGACATGTATTTTTTTTTCTGAAAGGAGAAGAGGAAAGAAAGGACAAAAGCAATGTTGAAAAATACTGTGGATAAGGAGTGCTTGGGTGGCTGAGTTGGTTAAGCAGCTGACTTCGGCTCAGGTCATGATCTCATGGTCCATGAGTTCGAGCCCTGCGTCGGGCTCTGTGCTGACAGCTCAGAGTGTGGAGCCTGCTTTGGATTCTGTGTCTCCCTCTCTCTCTGCTCCTCCCCTGCTTATGCTCTCCCTCTGTCTCTCAAAAATAAATAAATGTTAAATTTTTTTTAAATAAAAATAGAAAAAAAATACTGTGGATGAGAAGTTTTGAAAAACTATGAAAAACATTAAGCCACAGATCCAATAAGTCCTATGGCCCCAAGCAGAAAGAATAAAAAATACTTGAGAAAACAAAAAATAAAACAAAAATTCCCTCACTGAGACAAAAATGATAAAAATCTTAAAAAGTGAAAGAAAAAAAGATACTTTCTTTCAAAGTTCAAAATTTATATAAACAGATGTTGTCTTCATTGCAATAATCCCAATATATGTCCCAGAAAACTCTGGGAGAGAATTTTCAATATACCACAAGGATGAATTACCACTGTAGAGTCTGTACTCAACAAAAATATCCTTCAGGAATGTGGATGAAATAAATGTATTTTAGACAAACAAAAATTGAGCAACTTTCAAGCAACAGATGTTCTTCAAATGATATTTTTTAAATAAGAGAAATGTACAAAATAAAAATACGGTGCTGCAGAAAGAATTAAGAACACGATAGAGTAAAATATATGGGTAAATATAAATGCATATTAATGTATAGAACAACAACAACATTGGAAGATTTAAAAATCTATTTCTATATGTAGTTAAAATATGTAATAATAGCATGTGTGTTTGGAATTACTGTTACAAAACTTTTCAAGTTTCAAAAAGAAAAAGATAAAAATTTCAGTTAATATCTATAGTCATTTCTAGGGTAACCACTCTAACAATAGATGTATAGTATAAAACTTTTGTGGAAATGGAAAGATATGAATACTATATGAATTCAAGAAGAGTGAAACCAGATAACATAGAAGGTACATAGTAAAAAGGTAGCCATAATCCCAAAATACATTGCCAAATGTATTAACGTGGAATAAACTATGTTATGACAAACTAAATTATGACAGGTAAAAACAAAAAGTACCTGATCAGATTAAAAAGTCCTAACTAGCTGTAGATAGGTGGTAGTGGCCTTACGTTCTGGTGCAGGAATGTAAAATATGTACAACGAGTGAAACATGGAACACAGAAAAGTTGAAAAAGAAGCTAAAATTTTTATGCAAAAACTAAAAAGGAAAAAAAATCATAGTAGTTATATTGATATCAGACAAAATAGATTTTAAGGTGTAAGGCATTATTATAAGAAAAGAGTGCCACTGTATGGTGCTAATAAATTGAGTTTAGTGCTTAGGTGTAACTATTCTAATGCACGACTTCAACATATAAAGATAGATAGATCTAGAAGGAAGATTAGATTATCCCAAGTCAGAATGGATTATTTTCATAAAATTCTCTTACTAACTGATGGAACAATCAAGGTATAATGGAGGATATAGAAGACGTGTGCAATACAATTAACAAATGTGATAAATATATCCCCTTGACTAAAGAATATAAATTTTTTTCTTGTGGATAGGAAACATTGAAAATCGACCATATATGGGGTAATAAAGTACATTTTAGTACATTTTTAAAGTTGAAGTCATGGAAATAACATTCTCTGATCACATATATTCCAGAAAACTATAACAGGAAGGTAAATAAAAATCTCAACTTTTTAAAATTAAGAAATGCTTTATTTATTTATTTTTTTAATTGTACTGTTTTATATTAGAATTTTTTTATAATTGACTTCAGTGTTACTAGTTACAAGTGCACAGTATAGTGATTCAACAATTCTATCCATTACTCAGTTCTCATCACAATAAGAAAGAAAGACATTTTGAAATAACCCATGTATCTAAAAAGAGATCACAAAGGAAATTAGAAAATAATTTGACTAAATGATGTTTAGACATTCTAGTTCAGTACTTGTGGGATAAAGCCAAAGCCGTTTTTAGTGGAAGTATATATTCTTAAATGTATGTAATAGAAAAGGCTAATAATTAATGATGTACACATTTATCTCAAGGACTTAGAAAAATAATAGTAACTTAAACCAAGAAGAGAATGTTGTAAAGAAGAAAATAATGAAGATAAAATTGAGAAAAAAAATACATTGGACAATACAGACACACAGACACAATAAAGATAAGTAAAACCAACTATTTTCTTTGAATAAACTATAAAATTGGCAAATTCCTGGTGATACTGATGAAGAAGTAAGAGTTGAGACAAATTACCAATATCATGAATTTTTACCTATGAATCCTTATGATGCAAAATGTTATAAAATGATATTATAAACAATTTATAGCAATGAGTTAAAAAACTTAGATGAAATGGCAAAGTTCCTAGAAAAGCACTTCTTATTACCACTTAGTTTTCTAGCATAAGTAGAAGTAAAAAGTCTAAATAGTCTCATAACTAAGATGCTAAATGTGTAATTGAAACTTTCCCATAAGAAACTTTCAAGTGTGGGTAGTTTTCCAAGGGAGCCTTACTAAATATTTAAGAAAGAAAAGTTGCCAATTTCACACATTGTTTTTCCAGAAAATTATATATGACCTAGATACCAAACCTGACATGTTATAATTAATTTAAACATTGTCACATAGCTAGTACATAGTTAAGGAAGGATTCATTATCAAGGTTTTCTGATTTCAAAGCTCTTAATCTCTTTGCTGTAGTCTCCCTTAGACTATAATTTGGATCCATGGAGACATATAGATGCCCTGTTTTTAAATGTAATCTTATTTCCAATTTAGTTTTATTTGAAAAAAGTAGAAGGCCAGTGGACTTCCAACTTCACTAAATGTAATGGCTCCTCAAGATGGGCTGTAGAATATCTCGGAAATAAGCACAGAGGCTTGTCTCATAGAAACTACATGTGTTTAATCCATCATCTGTCACTGTCTAAAGTCACGAGTGGCTAAGGGACTTAGCCTTTAAGTAGCAGCTTCAATGTTTCTTACTAACTAGGTCCTAAAGTATTCTTTCAACACTAAAATCCACATCATAATGAAACCACACACCTGGGAAATCTTGAAATCTAGGGGAGAGTCATGGGAAGAAAACTATTTCCATGGGCTTTTGCTCAAAAAAAAAAATCTTATCTCAGGTACATTAACAGTTAGAATCATTTATGATGAAAACTGTTCTTTCTACATATGTCCAGCTCCCTTTCATATGTAGCCATCACTCAACAATTAGTCTCTTTAGGGAAGTAAGTAGCTCCTCTGGTCTGACTGGAATGAGGCAGAGTAATGCTGAACTCTGTTGTTACATGTTCCAAATTCTGGAGTGCTGACGTTGTTCAGATTTGATGATTTGGGCTGACATAAGCACTTTCAACTACTTATAAACTTTTAAGCAGAAATAATGGGTTTGAAGTGTTTTATAAAGGCTGTTGCAAGTCTCTGTGAAGTGGGGGAAAAGAAGGAGAGGAAAGAAAGTTAAAAGTGGATTAGAAGTTATTTTTGTCCCACCAGGAGAATGGGGAGTGAAAGAACTAATACGATTAATAAAGGTACGTGGCTCTCTGAAAACATTTTACAGGTTTTCAGAAAACAAAGGAAAAAAATATATTCACCAAAATCAGAAAATGTAGAGCCTCTGTTCATAATAGCTCAGAATATTTCTCATGATCACATAATGCTTCTCTTTGCAGCCTCATGTCCTACAGCTGCATAAGTCCTGGAAACAGGCTATTCCTAACCATCATGCCATTGCTGTAGCACTCTGTCTCACCAAATGCCTTTTCTCCTGAACTCATCAGTCTATTATTTGCATCTACTTCAGATCCTGTCTCAGACTGCTCAATGTTTCTTGACTGCCTCAAGATGGGTTAGATATCCTCCCTCTATTCTGGAAGTTATTATTGTCTTTCTCTTACCTCAATGAGTATAATGCTCAGTTCAGAGGTCTCTACTTTGGGATATTATCTTATTTATCTTTCCATCTTACCTTCCTGGCACAGGGCCTTACACATACTATCTACTCAATAAATATATGCTAAATCAGTGAATTTTACTTGAGGGGTAAAAAACAATTCATTTTCATTTCTTTAAGCATTTACTTTCTTATCTGTAAAATGAAGAAGTCAGTATCCTTTTTAACTTCCCCTTCACCAATAAATTCCTATATATCCTGGAACGGGTGTGGGCTTCTCAGTTTGATGTTGCAAGGAGGCTCTTAGTATGAAACTTCACATCAGAAAAACAATAAAATAAAATGGGGTGTGCCTTATAGTTGTAGGCCTCACATTCATTGGAGACACCCATAAAAGGAGACTTTAATAAACATGCATGCTTTGAATATGGTAGCCCTTCTGCATCCTGATGTCAATAGTATATTTTTAGTATTTTTTTTCTTTTGTATATATGGCTCTATATCTGTGATCTGGTTTTTCTTTAATGGAAAATGAAGTCAAGGGAGGAGGATTTCCCAGTTTTCCTGTTTTATGTTAGATTTTATGCCTTTACATACAAATTCCATTATAAAACTGGAATTAGAAAATCAAAAGCTCAGAGAGGTGCTGAGGTTTTGTCTGAAAACAAGAGATGCCTGTTGTTACAAGATTTCATTAAATGTAACTACAATTAAAGACAAAAGTTTTTTATTTGTTTTTACAGATTTATGCCTAATGGGTAGATCCCTATTGAGACTGAGAATAGTTTTAACTAGACCCCCTGAAAAGATCATTGCAAAAATTAACTTATGTCTTAATACATTTCTATCCCAAAGGAATTGAATTTCTTATAAACTCATGAGTTATGAAACCAACTTTTCATGAAGCATGAAGAGCTGTGCTTTTAATCTTAATTAAAAAGTGAATGAACATAAGAAAAACAGGTTACTTTACTATGGTTACTTCACTATGGTTACCTCAACAATACCTTCAGGGGTTGGTACCAGTAAAATCATGCATTGGATGTTTGGTATCTGACATTAGCAGCCAAAGTGCCCTGCCTAGGGCTATATTTAATAACTGGGCTATATTTAATAACTCACTTTTGTGGCAGAGGGTATGAAGATTCTGAATGCTCCAATATGACTGTGTTAATTATTCCCATGTACGTTCAAAGGAAGGAATATATATATAGTAGAGCCGATAGATTTTCAGAAAAAGTGTAAAGGTGGTGAAATGTGATGGAAAAGTGGGCCTTTTTCTCCATTTATAGTGGTGATTAGATGGAACTCTAGGTGACAAATAATGTCACATCTGATATTCAGTGTCGATCACCCATCCAGGAGTAGCTCAGTGAGCGTGCTGCACTGAACTGCAGGCAGAGAGTCGGGACTGGATTCTCCGTTTTCTATTTATACCTGTAGTTCAGCTCTGTGCCTTAAGTACCAGAAGCTCAATGAACCAGGAAAATTTTTCAAATGATGAAGAAATGGGCAGAGCAGGGAAATACCAATGAGTTATAAGTGGGATATTCCAGTGTAATTTCTCAGGCTAAAATCCCATGTAGTTTGCATTTAAATTAGTAACATTTGAAAACTAAAAAGACCTGTTCAATCAGGTGATACAGACACTTCAGTCTTTTTCAGAAGCAGGTGTTTTATCTTCCAGTTTGACTTTTCAAATAGGAAACCTTGTTATTTAAAATATCAAAATGTCCATTAGCAAAATGGTGATTTCCTAAGAAGACAGAGACACTTGATAGCAGATTGTGCACGTGATCAAAGAACTGCTTTTCTCAAACCATTATCTTCTCTCAGAAGTAAACAAAGGTTACCATGAAAAAGATCAAATATGTCAAACACAGTGTTGTCTTGGATTTCTATAACAAATTACCATACAATAGGTAACAAACAACAAACATTTATTTTTCACAGTTTTGGAGTCTGGGAAGTCCAAGATCAAGGTGCAGGCAGATTAGGTTTTTAAGGAGATGTCTTTTTCTATTTGCAGACGACCATCTTCTGATGGTAATTTTCCAGGGCTGACAGAGCTCTAGTCTCTTTCTCTTCTTATAAGGAAAGTAATCCCATCATGGTGCTCCACCTTTGTGACATAGTTGGATCCCAAAGACCCCATCTCCACATACCATCGTACTGGGGTTTAGAGTTTCAACATATAAATTGTGGGGTGACACAAATACAGTATATAACAGATATTAATTTTATTATAAGTACCAAATGTTCTAAAAACATATGCAAATATATTTTTCAAGTGGAGAACATGTTTAATATGTACAAAGAATATATGCCCAAACTTTCTTGAATCCTCAAATTCTCCCATGTCTCAATTGAATCTAATGTATTTTATTAAATACAGTATGACTTAAAATTATAAGTATCTATTCTGATCTTAATTAAAGTTAATGCCTGCCAGGCCCCAGATGATGGGAGAGCATCTAGTTTCATTTACTGAAAAAAATACTGCATATCAATCAGTCATGCAGCCAGTGATTTATATTCACATATCATGGACCTATGAGCTCATCTCCAGTATTCCAGCTGTAAATGTGAAATCTTTAAAATACTAGACTGCACTGTGCTTCTATATTACCAAAGAAGGACATTTACACTCTGGAATAGATATCTGTACTGGGCCTCCCAAACTCAATATTGTTCTCTCACAAAAAGAGATGCCTTCATTGTTCTTGGGTACATCTTTCAACACATATTTCTGATCAGCCTGGCAAGCCTGAAGAAACCTTACAAGAGGGGAGAGACTCACCAGTTCCTGTTTAAATACTTACACCAAGACACTTTCTGCCTGAGAGTTCTACATGAATGGAAATGCAAGTAGTTTGCTCTTAAGTATGGTGGTGATAGGTATGCTATCTCCCTCCCCCTGCCGTCCTTCTTCCCTCCTTCTCTGGTCTCTTGTTCCAACGTCCAGGCTCATTCCGCTGTATTTACAAATCTCAGAAATAAAGAAGCAGTGAATCTAGTTCATAAATCAGCCTCCACAGGGGAGAGGACTTAGCTGCATGCTGACTGGAAACAAACAGACCAGCGGAAACCTTAGTGCCAGAAATTTAAACCCACAAAGAACCCCGGATGTCATGTAGACGAAACCATCATGTTACAAACCATAAAAGTGGAGTTCAAAAAAAGTTGAGTGATGTAAGACCACACAAATTGTAGGAGCAGAGCTAGGTTGAGAACACCCTTTCCTAGACTTATATCATGAGGTTTATCTAGGTTCGTGCCAGAACTAAAGTTTTACTCAGAGATTTGTGCATTGTCACAGCTTTAGAGGAAAGGCAAATAGATCCAGTGTCCAGTGTAAATGCTTTGGTCAGGTGATGATACTTTGGGCAAGTATTTATTGAGTACTTTACAAGCTGTTCCTTTTAGCTGCTACTTGATTGATTTTTAAAGTGTAACACAAGGTTTTGCCAACAGAGCCAAGTGGAGAACCAGGATTGACAGCAGCAATTTATTTAGCAATTTCATTGATATACAAATAAATTAAGAGGAAAGGAGAGATGTGTCAACATTTTGGGGTACAAACATTTATACATAAACATTTTGAGATATGCTTTGTTTATGAAGTACATTTACATGTCAACTAGGATTAAGGGTTATTTTTTTTTCTCTTTTTTTCTTTTAACATATTAACAGTTGATGTCCAGCCAATATATTTATACTTTAAAATGGCAAGAGTGGGGTGCCTGGTTGGCTCAGTCGGTTAAGCATCCGACTATGGCCCAGGTCATGATCTCACTGTTCATGAGTTCGAGGCCCATGTTGGGCTCTGTACTGACAGCTCAGAGCCTTGAGCCTGCTTTGGATTCTGTGTCTCTCTCTGTCTCTGCTCCTCTCCCACTTGCACTCTGTTTCTCTCTTTCTCAAAAATAATAAATAAAACATAAAAAAATACATAAAATGGCAAGAGTTACATGAGTCAGTCAAATTTTAATTAGTTAACATTTATTAGTAAAATGTCAATTTATTGATCTTACTTGTAAACAGAGTGTAAAACAGAGTGAAGGATTGATTCTTCCTTTAATTAAATTTATGGGAGTTAAAAACTAAAACCCCTTTATAAGGAACACATGCATAGAATACATAATGTCTTATTGGGAAATATGTCAGGAAACTCAAATAAGAAAATTGTCTAGCCACAGGAACAGCGAAGAGTGAGAACAGGCTACTGTATTGCCTGTTTGTTTAGTTAAGTGATATATGTGAATATGCTCAATATTTTCAGACAAGGAAAATGGAGAAAAAATAGAAAGAAACACACGTAGTTTGATGACTCTGGCACCACTTTAAAGCACACAAAATAAAGGAAGCATTTGCTCACATCAGAAGAGGAATTCATTGGACACCACTGAGAATGTTCTTACTTAGGAGAGAAACTTTCCCACACTCACATCCTCTGACCTTCAACATGTGGCAAGCAAAACCCCAAATCTGGGAGGGTTGGTTAGCTTAAGCCTTCAATAATTTGGAAACTGAGCCAAAATATCTAAAAGCTTGCCCAGCTGGGCAGGAACATTTGTTAAGCAGACTTCCTTAGAAGATTTCCTGATCTTTGTGGGAATTTTCTTTACTTTTTTAATGTCTGCTCACTGCAGTATCTTTTACCAGATAACTAGAGAGTTGACTCTTGCTTGTCATTTAGGTATTTTCTAAAATGATTGACTTCCTTAGGGGCGCCTAGGTGGCTCAGTCAGTTGACACTTCAGGTCATGGTCTCGTGGTTCCTGAGTTCGAGCCCCTTGTTGCATTCTGTGCTGGCAGCTCAGAGCCTGGAACCTGCTTTGTGTTCTGTATCTCCCTCTCTCTCTGCCCCTCACGTGCTCACGCTCTTCCTCTCTCAAAAATAAATAAACATTAAAGTAACTTTTAAAATAAAATAAAATAAAATAAAATAAAATAAAATAAAATACTTGATTAGTCCTGAAGGATGTTCCTTAATCACTTTATCTAAAATAAGAATGCCCACCCCCACCAGTCACTCTTTATTTCTTGCCCTAGTTTATTTTTATGTAATACTTATTACTGTGCCATTACTATAAACATTTTATTATTTTTCCTTTTATTTGTTTACTTATTACTGTCTGTTTCTTCCTCTTTAGTAAATATTCTATAAAAGTAGCAACTTATTCTGTCCTGCATACTAATGAAAAATTAACATGTAGAAGGTGAGTAATAAAAAAAGAATAAATTACTAAAGAGAGACCTTGATTGGAAAATGAGCTTTAAGCATTTCGCCTCTAAAATCACATTCCATTCTATCCTTTTGTTTTACTTTCTTCATTGCATTCTCATTCTCTAAAATTATTGTGTAAATTTGTTCCTTTATATGTTTCTCCCAGTTAGAATTTAAAATTTACCACTCATGATGGCAGTGACATTTTAGTACTTGGACTAGGTCTTAGCACATAGTAAGTAGTTGATAAGTATTTTTGGAATTAATATTTTAATAATGTTCTACATCACTATCCTTATGTTTAAGTGAATACTATTCAAAGTTAATAAATATAACTAAAAGATACCCATTGATTACTTACTTAAAAAGATTTATAAAGTCTGTATTATAATTCTGATTTTCCATGTTAAGGAAGCTGAGGTTGAATTCTCACCCTACTATATTTACCACATCATGCACAAATTAGTAAACTTTATAGCAGAATGTTGTAGGAAAAGTACAGGGAATTCTAAAGGTCCAAGTGAGAGAGTGAGATCACATCCTACCAAAGGTATTATGTTGCAGGTATTGCTAGAGAGGTGGAGGAACAAGATGAGGCAGGCTAGCATTGCAGAGAACTTTGGGAAGGAAGCATAAACAGTCTAATTGGGTAGAAATAGTATGCATATTGAGAAACAGTTATAGGTGACAATGCAAGAGTAATTTAAATCCATGTTAGAGAGCCTAAGTGTCAACTTGGCAAGAATGTACATAGATATGGAGAAAATAGGAGCCCTGCAAACTTTCAGACAGTGACATGACATAACTTAAACTCTTTAAAAGTATTTAGAACATAAAGGCTATGCTTGGTAGATTAGAAAAGAAAGGTTTGGAACTAATCTAGAAGAGAGGGATTGGAAGGTAAAGGTCTCACATATTTCCCTTAGTAAGCGTGGGATATACTGTGTGAAAGCAAGCCTTAACAATGGTGATTTACATTTAGGCCACCATTTTGGGAAGCATCCTGTTTGGCCTTGGGAAAAGTACGCACTGACCTAATTCACTTAGACACTTCCCCTTACTGTAGCACCACTTTCTTTCCATCTGGTTCCTGTTTCTGAAATGTACTACCTTGTGCCCTTACAGTTAAGCTTTTCAATGGGAACATGTCCACTGGGGTCATCCTTTTAGAACTGACTATTCTTTTTGCATTATAGCATTTTACCTCAGCTGAGTCTTGGTACTCTTTCCTATCCGGAGCTTTTCCACATCATTCCTTGGGGAGGATGCAGATTCACATGCAGTCACTTCTGAGGGAATTGGAGATAGGATCATTTAAAAGACAGAACATAGATCAGCTCATAGAACAAGAGTGTGCCTGATAAGAATTTATCAGCAATTACTAACTTAGTGGTTATCAGAACTTCAGCATGCATCACAATCCCCTGGACGACTTGTTAAAACACAAATTGCTGGGTGCTATCCCCATTGTTTCTGATCTTATTTAGTGGTGGGACTGATCCTGCTTGTTTGGGGACCACATTTTGAGAACCATTGCTTTAACATAGACTGAACTACATCCTCAAAGCTTGTCTTTATTGTCTCTTGGATTTAGTAGTGGAGAGCTCAAAGATACACATTGTTTTTCAATGGCTATAGATGGTATGAATGGACAAATTGTCAGCCAAAAGCTATATTGAATAAGAGTTCATGGTTTTTAGGAAATACATCTTTGAATTCATAATTTCAAGAGGTAATAGGACTAATTGTTACATGTCCTTCTTAAATAAAAATTGAACTGTAGCTAACATTTGGGAATAAGACTACAAATTCACGAGTTAAAACTGTGATTATAATTACATATTCAGAGCTTCCTTAGGTTTAAAGGAATTATATTTTATGAATGTTAACAATGAAAATGTTGGCTGAGGCTTTATTACCACTTTCTTACTACTGTGAATCTAAGATGTCATTAGCATTCAAATAGCTTACTTTTATTCATGAACAATAATGACTTTATTAATATTAGGTCCAGAGTGATTAGCTTTCATAGTATAAACACAACCACAATGAAATGAAATCATCAACTCTTCACTCTTTCCTGCTATGTATGGTGGGAAAATTGACTCTTCAGATTGATTCTGACAACATTGTTTTTTGTATATAAAGAGAAAAAGAGCTATTTATAAAGAGAAGCAATAAGCAGGTCTTAGTTGAAGAAAAAATACATATGAAATTTCCCAGTACTCCTCCACTTACTAGCAAAGGGGGGAAAAAAAAAACTCACTATATGTCATACAATATCTAGAACAGTTTTACATTAGATTATAAGCACTGCATGTATTTTTCACATATTTTAATTAACAACTACATGGGTTACTCTAGATCCTTTTTCCTGTTTTATTTCCTTCTTATAATTAGAAGATACTCAGATACTCAGAATTTTTTTTTATCTTTAACGGGGAGCTCCAGTGAAATAAAACAATAAAATACTTCTTTAAAAGGGTATGGAAATTGGCAGTTCTGTTTTGGTTTTGCCTGGTAGCAAGCTGACAGAAGATCCCTTCCCTTCTGTGGATTAGTCAGAAGGATAAGATATGGTCTAGGGCCAAGAGAAGAACTATTTCTTAATTCATCCTGACTATAATTCTATAATTCTCAGTTCATCCTCGTACAGTCCCCCCAGTTTAAGTGAATTACAGGTGCATTAGCCTAGAGTCTATACAAATGACAGTGTAAAAATATATCCCAAGGGAAGTCAATTATATATCTTTATCTGAAAAAGATGAACTGACTTTTTCTTCACACCATATAGAAAAAATTAAATCAACATGAATCATGAGCTAAATCTAAAAGTTAAATTATAACACTCATAGATGAAAACATTGAAGAAATTTGTCAAGAATTTGTGTTAGGTAAACAATTCTTAGATACAATAAAACCAAGAGCCACAAAGGTCCAAAAAATTGCAATAAATTGGATTTTATTAAAACTATTTGTGCTTTGAAAAAACACAAATAAAATAGAAAGATATGGAATCAATTGGGATAAAATATTTGCAAATAATATATGTGAAAAAGCAACTTATATTCAGAATATATAAAGAATTCTTACAACTCAGTGACAAGAAGACAAATAATAATTTAATAATGGGCAAAACTTTAATAAATATTCACCAGTGAAGATAGGTTGAAAGTTAATAAGCATATGAAAAGTAGTCAATTCATTCGTCACTAAGGAAATACAAAATAAAGTCACCATCAGACTCCTACATACATATTAGAATGGTCCTAATCAAAAAGACAGACAATATCAAGTGTTAGCAAAGATAAAGAAAAACTGGCACTCTCATACACTGTAGGTAAAAATGTAAAATGACACAAACACTTTAGAAAACAGTTTGACAATTTCTTAAATAGTTAAACATAAACTTATCATTTTATCCAGCAATTCCACTCCTAGGAATCTACCCAAAAGAAATGAAATCATATGTCTGTGCAGACTTGCAGGTGAATGTTCATAACAGCATTACTTGTAATAGACCTAACTTGAAAATTATCCACACGCTTGCTAATCAACTGGTGAATGACTAAAAATTGTATATTTCTCTGCTGCTATATTGTTCTGCAAAAAAGTTGGGTAATACTAAAATGTGATGCAACACAATCTTCAAAAATGTTATGATAAGTGGCACCTGGGTCTCACTTAGGCATCCAACTTCGTTCGGGTCAGGTCATAATCTCACTGTTGGTGGGTTCAAGCCCTGCATTGAGCTCTGTGCTGACAGCTCAGAGCCTGGAACCTGCTTTGGATTCTGTGTCTCCCTCTCTCTTTGCCCCTCCCCTGCTCTCTCTCTCTCTGTGTCTCTTTCTCTCAAAAATAAATAAACATTTAGAAAATTGAAAAAAAATATATGGTAAGGGGAAGAAGACAGAGGAAGAAGATTACATGTTGTATGATTTCATTTACATGAAATACTTAGACAAAGTGAACCCATAAAGACAGAAAGCAGACTGATTGCTTGGGGCTGGGAGTGGAAAGTGAGATTGACTTCAAAGATGAGGGGTAAATTTTTTAGCACAAGGAAAAGTTCTAACATTGTTATTTTGTGATGGTTACACAATTCTAAACCTTTACTAAAAATTAATTGAATTTTCAGTAATTCAATGAATTTCACTTATAATGAAAGAATTTATATGTAAATTATACCACAGTAAAACTGTAAAAAGTAAACTGCAAGATCAGTAAAAAATGTATGATTAACCGCAATTTTTGTGAAGTCACAACTCTGTGTTTATGTACTTTATCAAATGTTTAGCATAATCACATTGTTTGACTCCTGATATACACCTTCTTAATTGTGGAGGAAGAAAATTTCTGAATTTATTTTTTTTATATATAATTGGCTGGGAAAATGACCAAGTGAGTGATCCATACATTTTTATAAGTTTTTTTGTTGGTTCATTTGTTTGTTTTTAATATTGTATGTGTGCTTGGGAAGTCTTGGGTATAGTGGCATAACTTCAATTAATATTTACTAAAATATTAGTATTATTTATTAAGACAAATAAAAGGGCATTTCTGTATTAACACACTTTATATTTAACTAATATTTTTTGTTATGCACTTAATCCACTCAGGCTGTGATAACAAAATACCATAGACCGTGTGGCTTATATACAACAGAAATTTATTTCTCACAGTTCTAGATGCTGAAGTCCAAGATCAGGATGTTAGCTTGGTTTGGTGAGGGCCCTTTTCCATGTTGCAGACTTTTCATTGTATCCTCACATAGTAGAAAGGGGCTAGGGAGCTCTGTGGTGGCTCTTTTTTATAAGAGTACTAGTCCCATTCATGAGGGCTCCACGTGACCTAGTCACATCCCAAAAGTCTACACCCAAATAGCATCATAGTGGGGATTAGATTTTCAACATATAAATTTTGGCAGGATGCAAAATTCAGACTACAGCACACACTATATACAAATCACTTTAGAAATTGTGTTCATATAAAAATTTCTCAAATACACTTATCTTGGTCCTTCTTAATTGTAGTTCTTTTGTGTATGTGAGTATGATTAGACTTAACTCAGATTGAAAACATGGTTGCATTCATGATCTAACACACCTAAAATGTCCTGGTCTAATTATACATGATAGGTCATAGGACAAAAGGTTCTCTGCATACCTTCTCCCTCTATTAAATATTAAAAGTGAACTCACAGGCTAAGTGGTTATGGGTGCCTTGAATGCATCACATAAACAGATAAACCACACTTAATTAGCTGCCAGTTTATTAGGGAGATAAATATTTCCAGGATAGTTACTGGCAGCACAACAGTCGCACATTCCATGTTTGAATTTTTTGACCAAGGTGGAAGGGAAAAAATAGAGGAAAAAACAAGTGCCAATTATTTCCTCATCCAATTAGTAAACATTCTTTTTGAGTCCCTGGCTCAACCTCTTCTCATACTTTCAAAATGAAGAGACTGATTTTCTTGGCGCTAATTTCAATAAGTTCAATTATGCTATTTCTTTACTATAGACTATCTAATTAGGATATTAAATATCTTCTACCGGCCAAAATTTTTTTTCTAAATTGGGTCACTTACCTCCAATTATTTCCCCATAGTCAAAGTTATAAAGTAATGAATTATGTCATACTCTGAGTCCATTATCATTTTTTGTAGTTATATATGTTAGGTTAACTCATATTTAAAATTCTTTTAATGTTTATTTTTTGAGAGAGAAAGCATGAGCATGAGCAGAGAGAGGAAGACACAGAATCCAAAGCAGGCTCCAGGCTCTGAGCTGTCAACACAGAGCCGACACGGGGCTTGAACTCACGAGTTGTGAGATCGTGACCTGAGCCGAAGTTGGATGCTTAATCAATGAGCCACCCAGGCACCCCTTAACTCAATAAACCAGCCAACCAGCTAAACCCCCAATGTGTCATTTGCTAGTTCAAAACTAAAAGTATAAAGCATTTGTCATCAGGCACCTGGGTGGTTCAGTCAGTTGAGTGTCCAACTATTGATTTCGGCTTAGGTCATAACCTCACAGTTGGTGATTGAGCCCCACGTAGGGCTCTCTCTATAGGGCTCTCTCTCTCTCTCTGTTCCTTTTCTACTCATGCTTTCTCTCTCAAGATATATAAATAAACTTACAAAAAAGCATTTTTTCAGAATATCATTACAAACATATCTTCATTAATATATATAAATACTGTATATATGAATATATATGCATGCACATATACAAGTTTATGTTTGTGAATATAGATATATATGGATATACATATAAATATAGGTACAGATATATTCATGTCCATGTGTGATCCCTTCCCCTTGAGTATAGATGGACTCATAGCTTGCTTCTGACCAACAAAGTAAAGCAAAGGTGATGGAATATGTGTGATTACAAGCACATGATAATATGATTTTGTTATGTAAGATTGTAGTTCCTGTCAGAATGGAGTCTCTCTCTCTCTGTCTTTCTCTTGCTGGTTTTAAGGGAGGAACATTTCATGTGGCAAGGAACTGCAGGTGGCCTCTAGGAGCTGAGAAGTGTCTCCAGCCAACAACCATCAAGAAATGGGTTTCTTCAGTCTTACCACCAAAAAGAAATGAATTCTTCCAACAATCTGAGTGAACTTGGAATCAAATTCTTTCCCAGTAGAACCTCAGGTAGATCCCAGCCCTGCCAACATGTTGATTGCAGCTAAAGCATTTCCATCAACGCGTCGCATTATAGTTTGGAACCAGCTACGCCATGTCCAGATTTCTGATACATGGACACTGAGATAATAGATGTGTATGATCTTAAGCTGCTAAATTTGAGGATATTGTCATGTAGCAATAAGTAACTCATACAAATTTTAGGAACTGGAAGTGTGATGCTGCTGGGATCAGCTGAAATAAAAAAAAAATGCGGGAGTTGTTTGGAACCAGACAATAGGTGGATGCTGAAAGAATTTTTGAGAACCATGATAGAGAAAGCTTAAATATCCTCCTACAAACTGTTAGTAGAAATCTGGACTTAAAGGGCACTGCTGGTGAGAGCACTTCAAAATTTTCTAATCTGTGATACCAAGATGAATACATTCAGTTACTCTGCCATGAAGTTAAAATCAACCTTTTGAGACTACTTATTATTAAAGTGTTCTTTTTTTTTTCAAGGATAACTAAAATGTTTTCAGTAGTTCAAGAATGACTGAAAAGGATATCTTTCTGCCCTTGGGCAAGGCAAACCGGAATAAACTGTAGTTAGGTTTTCATCTGTAAATTGAAGTAGTGGTTATCTAAAGCAGTCATTTTCAAAAATTTCTGGCAGCTGATTTCTCTTTACAAATGAAAGCTGGTGTATAATGCAGTAAGTGTTGAGGAAGCACTGGGCAGCTCATATCCCTTCCCACGTAGCTCCTTTCTCCCTATCCAGTGGCATCATGGCCCATCTTTAGGGTTTCCAAGGAGACCAGATTAACTGTGTTCCTAACACAGTTAGGAAACCTTTAAACTGCATAATCCAAAGTCAGGTAAATGTCAACTAACTCATTAATATCTTGATGCAGAGGATAAACAACATGTACACACACACACATACCCACCATGTATGGATCAGTTAA
Organism: Felis catus; assembly: GCF_018350175.1. Taxonomy (NCBI): domain Eukaryota; kingdom Metazoa; phylum Chordata; class Mammalia; order Carnivora; family Felidae; genus Felis; species Felis catus. Next base: position 100,015,849 of record NC_058371.1, on the reverse strand, counting down.
TTCCTAAGTCAAATCGTCATGGAAAAATTATATTTTTTATCTGTTTACAAATAGCTAATTTATACACAACCTGGAACAGCTTGAGAAAACACAATTTACAAATGTTTGCAAATGATGTATCATAAGAGATACTCAGATCAAATGACAATTCAGAGTAGTTTTGAACCCATGAAGTCAGTCAAATCCTGAATTCTTACCTTAAAAACTTGATCAACAATTCTGGTGAAAATGCCTTTTTCTAGGTCTAGAATATCAATATTATCATCACATTATGTGTCTTAAAGAAATTCTGACAGGTTTATGTTTGACAGGAAAGTCACCTGTAAAGTGGCAAGTCTATAATTCTATGCTTTGTAGTCAGCTGCTCCCTTCAGGCAATCTGTGCTCAAAATTAATCAAGAAATTCTCCTACAGGGAACCTCTTGCTCTCATAAACTACTAACCCGCTAGATAACGGAATTAAATATTTTGTTGTATTACTACCAACTTTACTTAAAAAAAAAAAAAAAAAAAAGCCCCTTCTACGTCCAGAGGAAAGCCATATGGCTGGGGCCAATATATACTCCTATAAACCTTGCTTAATAGTTGGTGAGTAGGAGAGAAAAAACAATCCTGAAACTCTCCTTTATTTTTTTACCCCTGCCTTGTCATTTATGGTGATGAGCAGGTAGCTAGGTACTTGGCATGGATTCTATTGCTTAGTCCTCATAGTTATACTGCATGAAACCATTATTATAAATAGTTTTGCACAGAGGAAACTGAATCTCAGAGAAACAAAAAAAAAACCTTGGTTAAAGTCACATAGCTAGTATATGACAGAGCTAAGTTTTTAATTACTCAGAGTGAAGAAAACAGCAAATAGAAAAAGGAAAAAGCAGTCTTGAGTGTGTGTGTGTGTGGTATACTGATACCTATGGCTGAGACTGTGGCTGGTTTGATTTATATAACACCTATGGTTGAAAATCTTACTAGGTATCATAGAATATTATATAGCTGCTCTAGCAATTCATTCATTCATTCATTCATTCATTCATTCACTTGATAAGGACTTAATAGAGCTATATGCCTTATTAAATGCTTGGGATTCCTTGGTGAAAAAGATGTGGTTCTTGTCTTCATGTAACTTAGGTTTTGGTTAGAGAGAGGAAAAAAAAGTAAACCAAATTAGTCATGATAAGGTGGTAAAGTTACTGTGATAACTAGTGTATAAGATTCTTCAAGACATAGGCATGGCCACTTGAACTTGTTTCAGCATAATGTGCTTATGATAATTACGTTGTTTCACATGTAAGCACAGGTGCGTACATCCCTAAGTATCTAACAGTTTTCTGTTTTTGATATTTGAAGTGAGAATACATCTCACTGTAGGAAAATCACTCCATTAGATTCCTAATGACTTTAGGTAAGTGCCCTACAAATATGTGTGAGGTGACCAGAGATAGCCACTGTCAGTATTAAAGGATGTTTACCTTGCAGCCATCTACTTGCTTTGTATGTACTTCTGGGATTCCCTTATTTCACTGTGAATGTGAGATCTCACTGAGAGTGACTTAGGAAACTTCAAGGTCACTTTGCATCTGTTCTTAAGCAACCCAAGAATGCCCAAGGCTCAAGGTGATCCTTTTAACTATTTCCCCTGAGAGACATTCTCCCTGACAACAGTTACATGGAGATATTCTGGCCCCAGGACAACTGTCTTCTCTGAAAGGATAATTTCCTCACTTCTGTATTATTTGTTCTCCTAGGTATTCGTGGATTATTAGATTATTATGTTTTCTTCCCACATAAAGCTCTTTATCATCAGCTGACCACTGCTTGTTGTTAACAAAAACATGCTATCCTCTCAACCTTGGATCCTCTCTCTAGACCCACCTCAGGACTCCATAGCCCTTTCTCCTTGGTGGATCCTCTCAGAGGTCTCACATGCCCTTTGCAGTTTTTGTTAACTTTGCACCTTCAAGTCTTCAGACTTCAGATACAGTCTACCTGTGTCTCAGCTCAACTTGGGATGTGGTCCTAGTTCTTTTCCCAAGAGATTATTTTTCAGCTCCCATGTAAAACCAGTATATGTAAGCAAATAGAAATAGGAAAAGGATAGAGGGAAAAAAAAGGCAGAAGGTTGTGTATGTTTGGAGAGAGAGCACAATAGAGAGAGACAGAACATCTTAGGCAAGATACTTTGATAACCTATGGTTATCAGGATACGCCTTGCAAATAAGATTTCTCATTGTGATAGAAATTAATGAGAACCTCAACATCAAAGAGTGATGTTTCTTCATATGGGTATTAAAATCCTTCACATATAATATTGTTAAGTTGCAAAAAGAAGGTGGAAACCCCAAGCTTGGAGAGATGAGGTGCCAGGGTGTTGCGGAGGGTTGTAAACTACTGGCTTGTCAAAGGGTAATTCCTAGAAAACAAGGAGAAGGAAAAGAAAAGAAAAGAAAAGAAAAGAAAAGAAAAGAAAAAAAAGAAAAAAGAAGGAAGGAAGGAAGGAAGGAAGGAAGGAAGGAAGGAAGGGAGGGAAAGAGAAAGGGAAAGAAAAAGAAAGGAGAAAATAAAAGGAAAAGAAAAGAAAGGAAAAGAAAAGAAAGAAAAGAAAAAAAAACCCACAACAACCAGCAGGAGGTCACAGTAGAATCTATGGTCAGAAATAAAGAGGACAGGAAATGTCTATTTTCTCACAGCCCAGAGAGGAGAATTAGAACCTGCCAGGTCCCACATGCTTGAGAACTTCTTATCTCTCTTGACTTCAGGAACCATCTCTCTCTCTCTCTCTCTCTCTCTCTCTCTCTCTCTCTTGCTCACTGTACTCCAGCATGGTGACTTCCTTATTCTTCCTCAGACATGTCAGGAGTGTTTCTTCCTCCGAACTTTTGGATAGAATGCTTTCCCCTTCCATATTTGCATGTCTAACTCTCCTACCTCTTCCAAGGCTCCGTTTAATTGCCTTTAATTGAGAATTGTTTATTCTCAATAAGTCTTGCCAGGACACCTTCAAAAAACTTTGTCTGTTCTCCTAGCACCCCAGTACCCCATACCTTACATTTTCCATGGTGTGTATCACCCTCTAACATGCAAAATAATAGACTATTATTTCTGTTGTTTATATCAGAAGTTCCACAAGTGCAGGGATACTCGTTCCCATTTCCCTTCCCACATCCTGAGTCTAAAACAGAGAACAGACTGCTCATTCAATATCTGGTGAATGAATAATGAATTTCTGGGGAAGAAGTCAGATGCACTTTTATAGGTACAATGAGAAGACTTGGGATGCTAAGATGACAGAGCCAGAGCCAGTTTTCTTGACAGATGACTGCAAAGTAAGATTCCCTAGTTTTGGCTGGTAGGACTTAGAGAGGAAATATGAATATATAATTGTGGGCTCTGGTATTTACTTGTCTCCCAGCAAAGACCCCAGTGGTAAGGTCAACAGGTCAAATTTTCTTGATTTGGGGAATTTGAAAGTGAAGTGGATCTGTTTTGACAGAGACAAATGATACATGGTCATCAGACTAGTTTCTTCTTCTTCCAGGGCACATTTCTAGTTTCTAACTCCCTTTTATGTCGGTGGGGATTATTGATTAGTTCTCACCAATGGAGTGTGAGTAGAAGTGGTGTGTATCATCTTCAGGCCTTCTCCCTGAGTGACTGACACCCAGGGTCCTTCCTGCTTACCTCTTCCTTCACCTCTTAGAAACTTAATTACAAAATTTCCAAAAGAGGCCTCCACTGGATGGAAGGGATCCATATGCCTGAATGACTGTGTGGAATAGAGGCCCTCAATGTACATAGGATTGTGATGTGAGACAGAAACAACATGTTTTTATTGTGTTACTAGCCTGGTTTTGTGGGATTATTATTCAGAGTAGTGCATCTGTTCCATGTAACCTGGAGGAAGTGTCAAGCCTTCAAAACATAACTTGCATTGTGGCACATCAAATTTTATAGGTCCCAAGGCCCGACATTAAGTAAGATAAAAATGTGCTTATAAAATGGAGAGATATTATAGAACAATAAAATGGCATTTCTAAATATTTTGAGTTCCTAGGCTAAGAATATTGCAGTTATTTCATAGTTCTTAGATACTTTGGCTTAGATACGTCTACATCTGTCTCTTCACAACTATGGTTGCCCTTTTTATGCTCATATGTAACAGAAATGGAAATCCATCATTAGAAAACAGTCAGCTTTGCCTAGAGGACCCTTTATTTGGTGAAGTGCAGTCTTTCTTAGACAAATCAGCTTTCAGGCCATATATATAGACCATCCTTAAAGAAAGAGAAAAACATAATTTATTAAGTAATAAGATCATTGATTTACTCTCATCAAAAATTACAATTTAAGAGAAAGAGGGGAGGGGCTTCTGGGTGGTTCAATCAGTTGGATAACTGATTCTTGATTTTAGCTCAGGTCATGATCCCAGGGTCATGGAATTGAGCCCCACTTTAGCCTCTGCACTGAGCATAGAGCCAGCTTAAGATTCTCTCTCCCTCTGCCCTACTCCCCTGCTCATGTGCGCACGCTCTCTCTCTCTCTCTCTCTCTCTCCTATAAATAAATAAATAAATAAATAAATAAATAAATAAAGGAGGGGGAAGTGATGGTGGAGTAGGAGGATCCTAGGCTCCCCTCATCTCACAAATACAACTAGATAACTATCACGTCATCTTAAAATTGAAGAAAGTAGGAAGTGTGGAGACACCATTTGGGAGAGAAACAGATCATGGCCACTGCGGAGGGGAGGGAGCTATGGTCACAGAGAAGGGTGAGAGACAAACTAGCACACGGGAGCACATGAGGAAAATGAATTCCCATAGCAGTTGGCTTGGAAAGCAAGAGGGGCAGAATTTCATGAGTTCTCACAACCAGTAGGGCTTAAAGATTAGAGTTCTAAAGGTCAGCAGGTTTTGCTCAAGGATAGCTTGGAGGCATTGGGGCTGCTCTTGGAGAGAAAGCAGTGCAAAATGCCCAAGGACATAACACGGTGGAAACACTGATCTGAAGAGTGCCTGAGGCACACAGTAGGGAGGTTATTTGCTCACCTTGGAGCATGTCCCAGAGAGGCAGCCCTCATGGAGATACCCCACTAGGAACAAAAGAACTGGCAGGCATGATTTCCTTCAGCATAAGCACAGGGCCACCAGGGTAGTATGGATACTTGCTGCTTAAGTTGCACATACCAAGTGAAACTGCCCTTCACAATCACACTTGCTTCAGTCCCCCTTGCCCCAAAGACAGGCCCTAACACCTGCCAACACTAAATTTCCCATCCCTAGAGTTTTTCAGGGCCTTGGTTTTGGCATTAGTGGCTACAGGTCTTATTTCAGAAACAGAGAAGAGCACACTTAGTGAAAATTTACCTAATTCAGGTGAGGGGCCCAACACTACCCACAACAGACAAAGAGAACCTCTGCAGATGACTGGTCTAAAGGATAAAGCAGACTACATGCAGCACACATTAAAGACACTCCCTTAAATACCAGTCCTTGGGGAACAGGGGCCACTGTATTGAAGGACATTATGAGACCTCTTCTTCATAAGGTCACTACCTTCAAGTATAGGAGATGTAGTTGACTTTCCTGACATACACAGAAGCAAAGAAAATGAGAAAACAGAGGAATTTTTCCCAAATAAAAGAATAGGACAAGTCCTCAGCCAGAGATCTAAATGAAACAGATATAAGTAGCATGTCTGATAGAGATAAAAGGTAATGATCATTCATGAAGGTACTGACTGGACTTAAGAAAAGAGTGGAGGACATCAGTGAGACCATTTACACAGAGATAAGGAATAGCATAGTAGAGATAAAGGGCTCATTAAAATCAGAAACACGCTTGACAGAATGAATAGCAGGCTGGAAAAAGCAGAGGAATTAATTAATGACCTAAAAGATGAGTAATGGAAAGTAATCAAGCTGAACACAAGAGAGAAAAAGAATTCTGCAAAATGAGAATAAACAGAGAATTCAGTGACTCCATCAAATGTAACAACATACATATTATAGGAGTCCCAGAAGAAAAGGAGAGAAAAGTTGGCAGAGAATGTATATGAAGAAATAATAACTAAAAACTTCAATAATCTGGGGCGGTGGGAACAGATATACAGATCCAGGAGGCACAGAGAACCCCACAACAAAATCAACAAAAGCAGATGCACGCCAAAACATATTGTAACTAAAATGGCAAAATATAGTGATAAAGAAAAAAATATTAAAAGCATCAAAAGAATACAGTTACATCCAAGGGAAAACCCATTAGGCTATAGTGGATATTTCAGCAGAAACTTTCCAAGCCAGAAGGGAGTGGCATGATATATTCAATGTGCTGAATAGGAAAAATCTACAGCCAAGAATACTCAAGGTATCATTCAGAATAGAAGGAGTTGGGGCGCCTGGGTGGCACAGTCGGTTAAGCGTCCGACTTCAGCCAGGTCACGATCTCGCGGTCCGGGAGTTCGAGCCCCACGTCAGGCTCTGGGCTGATGGCTCAGAGCCTGGAGCCTGTTTCCGATTCTGTGTCTCCCTCTCTCTCTGCCCCTCCCCCGTTCATGCTCTGTCTCTCTCTGTCCCAAAAATAAATAAACGTTGAAAAAAAAATTAAAAAAAAAAAGAATAGAAGGAGAATAGGAATTTCCCAGACAAACAAAAATTGAAGGAGCTCATGACCACTAACCAGCCCTACAAGAAATATTAAAGGGAGCTCTTTGAGTAGAAAGAAAAGACCAAAAATGACAGTATGAAGGTAGGAAACACAAAACTTTCAGTAAAAATAAATATTTCTGTAAAAAATCAGTCAGGGAACTCACAAAATGAAAGGATGTAGAATATGACACCGTATACCTAATGTGAAGAGGAGAGGAGTAAAGATGGGTTCAAACGTAAACGACCTTTGACTTTAAATAGAGACTGCTATATGCAGAAGATGTGATATGCAAACCTAATGGTAACCACAAATCCAAACCACTAATAAATATGCAAAATATAAAGAGAAATAAATCCAAATATATCACTAAAGAAAACCAGCAAAACATGAAGGAGAAAAAGACAAAAAAAAAAAAAAAAACACCAGAGAAAATCTTCAGAAACAACCACAAAACAAGTAATAATATGGCCAAAATACTTATCTATTTGAATATAAATGGACTAAATGCTCCAATCAAAAGACCTAGGGGACAGAATAAAAAAAAAAAAAAAAAGATACAACTATATGCTGCCTAAAAGAGACTCATTTCAGACCTAAAGACCCTGCGTATTGAAAGTAAGGGGATGGAAAAACATCTATATCATGCAAATGGATTTCAAAAGAAAGCTGATGTAGCAATACTTAGACAAAACAGAATTTAAAACAAAGAATGTTACAAGAGACAAGGGCAACAAGAAGATATAACAATTGTAAATATTTATGAACCCAATGTAGAAGCACTCAAATACATAAAACAGTTCATAACAAACATGAAGTATTTAATTGATAATACCATGATAGTAGGGGACTTTAAACGCCCCACTTATGTCAATGGACAGATTATCTAAACAGAAAATCAACAAGGAAACAGTGGTTTTGAGTAACACCCTAGACCAGATTGATTTAACAGATATATTCAGAACATTCCATCCTAAAACAGCAGAGTTCACATTCTTTTCAAGTGCATATGGAACACTGTCCAGAACAGATCATATATTAGGTCACAAAACAGGCATCAACAATTCAAAATGATCAAAATCATACTATGCATCTTTTCTGATCATAGTGCTATGAAACAAGAAGTCAACCATAAGAAAAAGTCTGGAAAGATCACAAATATACAGAGATTAAATGACATGTTACTGAACAATGAAAATATAAACCAGGAAATCAAAGAAGAAATTTAAAAAACACATCGAAAGAAATAAAAATGAAAATACAACAATTCAAAACATTTTGGACATAGCAAAAGCATTCTAAGAGGGAAGTTTCTAGCAATACAGGCCTGAAACAAGAAGCAAGAAAAATCTCAAATAAACAGCCAAACCTTACACCCAAAGGAGCCAGAAAACAAAAACAAAAACAAAAACAAAAACAAAAACAAAAACAAACAAACAAAACCTAAAACCCACAGAAGGAAGGAAATAATAAAGATTAAAGCAAAAATAAATGATATAAAAACTAAAAAGCAAAATAAACAAAAAACACCCAGTAGAGCAGATCAACGAAACCAGGAGCTGGTTCTTTGAAAAAAAAAAAAAATAAATCAATAAAATTGATAAACCTCTAGCCATATTTATCCAGAAACAAAGAGAAATGGCTCAAATAAAATCACAAATGAGAGCAGAGAAATAACAACTATCACCACAGAAATACAAATAATTTTAAATGAATATTATGAAAACTATATGGCAACAAATTGGACAACCTGGAAAAAATGGATAAATTCTTAGAAACATATAATCTATTGAAACTGAAACAGTAAGAAATAGATAATTAGAACAGAATGATCACCAGCAAAGAAATCAACTCAGAAAAAACAAAACAAAACAAAACAAAACAAAAAACTCCCAACAAACAGAAGTCCAAGACCAGATGGCTTCACAGATGACTTCTACCAAACATTTAAAAAAACAGTTCATACCTATTCTTCTCAAATTATTTCCAAAAAATAGGAAAGGAAGGAAAACTTCCATGTTGATTTTATGAGGCCAACATTACTCTGACACCAAAACCAGATAAAGACACCACAAAAAAGAGAACCACAGGCCAATATCTCTAATGAAAATATGTGCAAAAATTCTTAACAGAATATTAGCAAACAGAATCGAACCATTTTAAAAAATCATTCACCACGATCAAGTGAGATTAATTCCTGGGTTTACGAGGGTGGTCAATATTTGCAAATCAATGTGATACACCACAATAATAAAAGAAAGGGTAAGAACCATATGATCTTTTCAATAGATGCAGAAGAAGCATTTGATAAAGTACAACATCCATTCATGATAAAAACCCTTAACAAAGTAGGGATAGAGGGAACATACTTCAGCATAATAAAGGCTATATATGAAAAACCAACAGCTAACATCATCCTTAATGAGGAAAAACACAACTTTTCCCCAAAGGTCAGGAATAAGACAAGGATGTCCACTCTTATCACTTTTATACAACATAGTATTGGATATTCTAGCCAAAGCAATCAGACAACAGAAAGAAATAAAAGGCATCCAAATTGGTATGGAAGAAGCAAAATTTTCACTATTTGCAGATGACACAATACTATATATAGAAAACCTGAAAGACTTGGCCAAAAAACTCCTAGAACTGATATGTGAATTCAGTAAGTTGCAGGATACAAAATCAACATACAGAAATCTGTTGCATTTCTATACACCCATAATGAAATAGCAGAAAGAGAAATTAAGGAATCAGTTCCATTTACAGCTGCACCAAAAATAAGATACTTAGGAATAAACATAACCAAAGAGGTGAAAGACATGTACTCTGAAAACTATAAAACACTGATGAAAGAAATTGAAGATGATGCAAATAAATTGGAAAACCTTCCATGCTCATGGATTGGAAGAACACTATTGTTAAAATGTGTATACTACCCAAAGCAATCTACACATTCAATGCAATCCCTATCAAAATACCAACAGCATTTTTCACAGAACTAGAACTAACAACCCAAAATTTGTCTGCAACTACAAAAGATCCTGAATAGCCAAGCAATCTTGAAAAATAAAAGCAAAGCTGGAGGCACCACAATTCCAGACCTCAAGTTATATTACAAAGCCATAGTGATCAAAGAGTATGGTACTGGCACAAAAGTAGACATATGTATCAATAAAACAGAATAGAAAATCCCGAAATAAACCCACAACTGTATGGTCAATTAGTGTTGGACAAAGTAGGAAAGAATATACAATGGGAAAAAGTCTCTTCAACAAATAGTGTTAGGAAAACTGCACAGCAACATGCAAAAGAATGAAGCTGGGCCACTTTCTTACATCATACACCCCCCAAAATTCAAAATGGATTAAGTACTTGGGGCGTCTAATGCCTCAGTCAGTTTAGCTTCTGACTCTTGATTTTGGCTCAGGTAATGATCTCAGGATCATGGGAGTGAGCCCTGCGTCAGGCTTCATGTTCAGTTTGGAGCCTGCTTGGGATTCTCTCTCTTTCCCTCTTGCCCCTCTCTCCCATTCATGCTCTCTCTCGCTAAAATTAGGAAAAAAAAAATAGATTAAGTACCTAAATGTGAGACCTGAAACTATAAAAATCCTGGAAAAGAGCATGGATGGTAATTTATCTGACATCAACAGTAGCAACTTTTTTCTAGATAGGTTCCCTGACACGAAGAAAACAAAAGCAAAAACTATTGGAATTACATCAGAATAAAAAGCTTCTGCACATTGAAGGAAACAATCAACAAAACTAAAAGGCAGCCTACTGAATGGGAGAGATATTTGCAAATGACATATCCATTAAAGGGTTAGTATCCAAAATACATAAGGAACCTATAAAACTCAACACCCAAAAAACAAATAATCCAATTAAAAATGGGCAGAAGACATGAATAGGCATTTCTCCAAAGAAGAAATTTGGATGGCCAACAGACACATGAAAAGATGCTCATCATCACTCAACATCAGAGAAATGCATATCAAAACTGCAATGAGATGTCTCCTCACACCTGTCATAATGGCTAAAATTAAAACATAAGAAATAAAAGGTATTGGGGAGGATGTGGAAAGAAAGGAACACTCTTGCACTGTTGGTGGAAATTAAAAATGGTGCAGCCACTCTGGAAAACAGAATGGAGGTTCTTCACAGAGTTAAAAATAGAACTACCCTATGATCCAACAATTACACTACTGGATATATGCCCAAAGAGTACAAAAATACTAATTCAAAGGGATAAATGCACTCTGATGTTTATATCATCATTATTTACAATAGCCAACATATGGAAGCAGCCCAAATGTCCATCAGTTGATAAATTCATAAAGAATATATATATATATATATATATATATATATATATGTATATAAAATGGAATTTTATTCAGCCATAAAAAGAATGGAATTTTTCCATTTTCAGTGGCATGGATGGAGCTAGAAAGTAAACTGCTGTGTGACATAAGACAGAGAAGGACAAATACCATATGGTCTCACTCACATGTGGAACACTCATATGTGGAAATTTAAGAAACAAAACAAATGAGCAAAGGGGGAAAAAAGAGAGAGGCAAACCAAGAAACATACTCTTGAACTATAGAGAACATCCTGATGGTTACCAGAAGAGAGGTGGGGTGGGGTGATGCATTAAATGGGTGATGGGAATTAAGAAGTGCACCTGTCATGATGAGCATGGAGTGAGGTATGGAATGTTGAATCACTGCATTGGACACCTGAAACTAATATAACACCATAAGTTAACTAACTGGAGTTAAAATAAAAATTTAAAGAATGATTATAACTTAAGCCCCAGAATAGGAACATAGAACACAAGACTTAACAATGCTTAATCTAAATGCAAAAAAAAAAAAAAAAAAGGCAAACTTGAAATCTATAGCAAGTCAAGATTAGAAGATTCTAGAGAAGAGAGCTTCTGTTAGTACTCGTCTACTCTTCTTGATGCTATGATAATGTTAGTTGTCTGTGTAAGTGAGTAGAGGACTGCACTGCAACACCGCATCGTGTATTCTACTTGTGCTCCAGCCTTGTCTGGCTTATTAACACTGTCTCCTGCAACTAGGTTTGACATTTTGTTAATTGCCTCTCTAGAGCCCAGTTCAGCAAATACAGCCTGAGGGCTAATTCCAGTGTGTTTTTATAAATAAAGTTATATGGGAACACAGCCACACCCATTTGTTTATATATTGTGTATGGCTGTTTTCACAGTACTGCAGAAATGTCCAACAGTTGCACAAATCCTAAAATATTTGCTGTCTGTTTCTTTATCCAAAAGTTATGCCAACCCATACTGCACTGTATGTTATCTGCACATTTCTTGCTACCCCACTCTATTTAGTGCAATAATAGTGTTTTTATTTGTCTTATCCCTTGGGTTGATTTTAAGCTGTTGATATTTGCAATCTGTCTACTTATATGTGTGTCCTTTTTAATGTCTTTCTCCAGAAGAAAAGCAATAACTATTTGTTGAATAAAGTTAAACTGAAAGTAAATCAAAATAAAATCTTGCAATTTTACTTAAGGAGAGCTATAATAAGGCCCTTATGTATTTTGGACCCAATATGTGTCTAACATTTTTACAGAGTTCATGCAATCACTTTTTCTGGCATTTTGTATTCTTAATCAAATAAATTATTTTATGTTTTAACATTTTTATTACTCTGGCAGCTATAGACAGCTATCCATTACAATGCTCGCTTCAGCTCTCAAGTATAGAGTTGTTGGCAAGGGGCTATTGGGGAGGAAGAACTTCCTCTGATCTTCAAGGTCCTTCTCTCTGGAATAAGAATCAAACTGACATGAGACAGATCAACAGGAGAAAATCAAATTTCATATTGTCTGTATGGGGAATTCACACGGACCTGAAATTCCAAAGACAGTGAGGCAATATGAAGCTTATATGGGCTGAGTGAATAGGGTCTGAGGATACAAAGGGTAGAAAGACTATTAGCAGGAAGGTGAGAGGAGATGTTTGGAAAACAGAGGTCCTATTATGTGGACAAGTAGGTAAAGAGGAATCTCTGATAATAGATAGCTCTTTTCCTGATACTCTTTTTTTTTTTATATGAAATTTATTGACAAATTAGTTTCCATACAACACCCAGTGCTCATCCCAAAAGGTGCCCTCCTCAATACCCATCACCCTCTCCTCCCTCCCACCCCCCATCAACCCTCAGTTTGTTCTCAGTTTTTAAGAGTCTCTTATGCTTTGGCTCTCTCCCACTCTAACCTGTTTTGTTTTTTTTCCTTCCCCTCCCCCATGGGTTCCTGTTAATTTCTCAGGGTCCACATAAGAGTGAAACCATATGGTATCTGTCTTTCTCTGTATGGCTTATTTCACTTAGCATCACACTCTCCAGTTCCATCCACGTTGCTACAAAAGGCCATATTTCATTTTTTCTCATTGCCACGTAATATTCCATTGTGTATATAAACCACAATTTCTTTATCCATTCATCAGTTGATGGACATTTAGGCTCTTTCCATAATTTGGCTATTGTTGAGAGTGCTGCTATGAACATTGGGGTACAAGTGTCCTGATACTCTTAAGAGAAGTAGAGGGAGAGGTAAAGAAATTTTCCTGATCTGCTAGGTTTTGGTTGCTTTTTTTTAGTTTACTTTTTAAAAGTTTTTAGATTTATTTTGAGAGAGAGAGAGAGAGAGAGAGAGAGAGAAAGAGAGAGAGAGAGAGAGGAGGGGAGGAGCAGAGAGAGAGGGAAAGACAGAATCCCAAGAAGACTCCAGGCTCTAAGCTGTCAGCACAGAGCCAGACACAGGACTCAAACCCACAAACCATGAGATCATGACCTAAGCTGGAGTCAGACGCTTAACCAACTTAGCCACCCAGGCGCCCCTTTTAGTTTATATTTTTGTTCATAGTTGCTTCTGACTCAAAATAATGTTTATGCCAAAGTGGTTCATCTTGGGGTGGCCTGCCCTTGACCCCTGCAGGGCCATCCAGGACACTTTGCTGTTTATGTGACCGTGTGACAAGGTCTTGCCACTAAATGCCACGTCCAGAGAAAGCATTTATAAGAAGTTGGTGTACTATCTCCACTCTCTTTTTCCTCCTGCCACCAGAGTTCAGTGGATCCCAAGACCCTAGAGGGATGGCAAAGCCACAAGGTGGAAAGAGCCTAACCAAGATACTTCCACTAGGTGGTTACATGCCTGAGGAATAAGTCACTATTAAGCTCATCCTGTGAAACGTGGAGGTTTATTTGTTTCAGAGGCTAAGCTACATTAATGAATAATGTTACTTTACACGATATTTTCTTCACGTTTTCCCAACAATTGACTATCCTCTGAGATATAACATGCATTACTTCATTAACAGGCCAGATACTATGCCCTTCAAGTAACATCTTATGTCTCTGGATTGATTTAAGATTCATACGAGATCTGCACAAGAGAAGCAGAGCAGAGCACTTCAAGCCCCTGAAATATGGCCTAAAGAATTGTCCACATTAAGACAATGTCCTGTATCCCTCCAACCCCCACTACTCATGTGTTGTCGTTCCCATTACATAGGACAGGTTCTCGCCAACATGTCTCTACATGCATAGGTATTTATGTAAGTCAGTCCTCCCCTGAACCCTCTGAAACAGCCAGGCCCAGTGTCAGGCCTATGAGCACATTGTGTGACTGCTTCTTAAATCTCATCAAGTCACAGGCTATGACAACAGAATTGCTGAAATAACAAATTTAATTAAACAAGTTTACTTTTTTATAGGATAGCTGCAATCCAGTTTTAATGTTTTGACATAAACTTGTGATTTTATGTTTGCCAAATTAATCAGATTAAGTCACTTTTTTGCCATTGTGAAAATAGAATTATTATTTTCACATATACCATATTATTTTTGTTCAGCCTATATTTGATAACAGACATCCAATGTCTTTTTTTAGCAATAAATCTTTATTAAAATGAAAGGGATTGCCCAGCATGAGGAGGGATGAATGTCTATACATTCTGGTTGAAATAAGAGAGTGAATAGAGTCAGACCTTTTTCCTGCTATCTGGGCAAAGGCCTCACACGGGTCTTCATAGAATCCCTAGTACTTTGTAGGGGACAGTTTTAAATCTATTGGAGTTGAGAATTAATTCATATAAGTGAAATTTCTATTGGAGAGTTGCATATATTTCTTTGGTTCAGTGTCTGGTGTTTTACAGTTTTTAAAAAATTGGCAGGGCTTTCTTCAGCTTTGGGAAATTAAAAATTTTTTTAAGTACCATTTACCAGAAAATCCAAACCATTACTCACCTTACCACTGCTTATGGATATAATCAAGATATTTCATTTTATAGTGCTTAACCTTTTAAAAGGCTGTATTTCTAAAAACCCAAGTAATTCCTTTAGTCAATGAGGGAAACAGAAAGTTCGCTGAATGGTAATATGACCCAGAAATAGCATCATCCCCTTCACATATTGGTTTGGCACATGCTTTCACCTTAGAGTAGAAACAGAAACGAAGGTGTTTGTATCCATTTTTGAGCCTTCAGTCACAGTTAAAATTATTTAAGTTTATTAAAGTTTCATTTTCAGTTATATAAAATAGGAATACCTATATGAGAAGTGTTTTTTTTCTCATTGACCTTATCACCATGATTATATCATAAAATATTCATTTTATCATAATTTATTTGTGTTTATGTGCTTACAGTCATAAAACAAATCGTAACAAGGTACATGGCAGGTATTCAGTAGATGATAACTTTTGCTGTTCTTGTTCTTTAAATAACTTAATAGAGCATCAGAAGTCTAGAATTTGAAAAGAAATGGAGCAACACAATATGCTGTACATGAAAGGAACAGCCATTAGGGGCCTTTTTCGTAGAAGTAAAAATGGAGGACTGCTCTGCCATCTAGTGGACACAATAAGAAATGGAAAAGTTTTGTTTTGTTTTTTATTATTTCAAATAGAGTTGTATTAAATTTCACCAAAATGCTGATTTTTTTTTTAACTGAGCAAAGTAGCACCTGCTCTTTTTATTGCTTTTGGCAGATATTGTGAGGATTTCTGCATGGATGGGATAAGATCATTTTTAGAAAGTAGTTTAGAAAAAATGGGATTTGGCGATTCCAGGTTAGAAGCTTAAAAGGCTACAGTGCTGAGTAAATGTTTTCACGTGTGGCATATTACAAAGCGAGAACATGAGAGAGTGAAAGAAAGGAAGGAGAGAGAAAATGATATTTTTATTGAATTGTTTAAAAGGGGGAATGAATGAAAAAGAAGCATTGTTTAGCAAATTTTGAAAGCCTAAAACTGGAGTCCCCAGGGTTCAAGGAATAATTCTTTAGTCTAACATATGGAAAGTTTGGCGGAGAGGGAAAATGTCTTTTGGAAGAAGTTCCAGTGTCTGGGAAGAAACGGGCAGATGAAGAGCAGCCGCGGAAAGAAAGTGCGGCTTGTCAGGAATTCTGCAGCCTTGCAGCCGGTGAGAACGGTGCTTGCTTGGTGGCAGTTTTCCTTTACTTCACCTAAAAGTTCCTGGGTTGTAGTGGGAGAGAAACCGGGAGAGAAGAGTATCGTTAAAGGAGACCTTTCAATAAGCCGGACGCTAACTCTTTGTATTACCTCGTTAAAATGAAGCACTATCATAGAAAAGAAGACTGTCAAATCACACGACGTGGAGAGTCATTCTCCGAGTGTAAGCCCGTACCCTCTGCCAGCCCAGTCGTTGCGAGGCCTGCAACTTGGGAAGCTTTGGATGGACCTGACGGGGCTGTACTATCACGAATAATGAAGAGAGAAGGAAAAACAGGCAGTTGGATATTTTAAAACTTGCGATGGCCAAATCCATCTACTAATGATTCTCAGTGCATTAGAATGGTTTGCAGTGTATCAGATACAAAGGAAGCTCTCCTGTGACCTTAGTTGGGGACAATATTCCTGTCCCTGGCTCTGGCCAGTGCCGAAGACAGGTTGGGTTCTGACCCAATTCATTTGGAATAGTGTGAAAGTCTTAGACAAGGGGATGATAAATAGGGAAGACAATAAAATTGGGACTACTAGCATTGCTTTATGAAATGGAGAGAACATTTTCTGATATCTATTGGAATGATGTCCTACTGGCAGGAAAAAGATAGCCCTCACATCTCCTTCTCCAATTTATAGCCTTTTGAAGGGGGGAAAATTCATGGAGCATGGAGCTGACAGGATGGAAGAACTTACAGTAGCACAGGGATTTGGGGCCCATCCAGAGTATGGTGTGTTCTGTAGATAGTGGTGGGGGCCTAGATATACTGGGCAGGATAGGAGACTTCCAGCTACTGAGCTACCGAGTAGCTACTGAAGCTACTGAGACTTCACTGAGAGGGGTGAGTATAGAGGAAACCCAGAAACTTCTCTGTGACAACCTTGCATTGTGTGACAGTGATGTGGCCCTGAGTGTTGTATTTCTGTATTTTTTGGATACAGCTCACTGGGTCAGATGTGGAGCTAAGCAATATTGAACCCATCAGATTCTTTCTTTCAGAAACTTAGAGTTGGGACCACTTCCAACTTGGACCTGAGGCTGCAAGAAGCTAGACCTTCCACATAGAAACAGGAAAATTGTGCTTCATCCATGGTTTGCTTGTGGAAAAAGGAGCAGAAAAATCTAGTGTACAGAAAGACAAAGGGAAATGAATGCAAAGTGAGAAGCAGAGATGAGAAATATTGAAAGAAATATCTGAAAAGTTTTTAAACTCTTTGTTCTCATCTCTTTCTACAGCCAGCTATATTTCTGCTCTTGGGTTTCAGTTAGATACCTCTCCATTCTGATAATACATACCCATTTTGCTTAAGAAAGCCTAAATATCTGTTATTTGCACAAAGATTCTTAACCATATGGTGATTTTGCACCCCCACTGTCCAAATTCAGCCATTTGAGCCAGAAAGAGGAAATTTGAAAAGTTGGGCTTCCATCTGTCCCTTCAACTCCAGGAAATAGGGACTTTCATCTGAGCATGGCCTAAGAAACTTGACCTTTTTAGTTCTTCAAACATTTTAGATCTGCTTCCATTGTTTGGGACCGGCAGGAACCTGCAGTACAGTTTAGGAGGGGCACCCTGGTCCTGGTCTCTCTTTCTCCCCTTGAAGAACCTACTTTCTAGGACTTTCACTTGCCCCACACACTTTGAGGCAGTCATTTTCCTGGAAGAGCTTCAATATGAATCCTTATGGGGTTCCTTTGGAAGCCCATGGCTGGGTCCCCGTTCCAGGAGGGTGGTCTGGCAACTAGATGTATAACAGTGGTTGGTGGAGGGCGTGCACTCAGGCACCTTAAAGGAAATAAATAATATCTTGCTGGAATTTGAGGCTTCATTGGGACTACCCAAATGATTTGATTTAGTTTCTCCTAGTTAGAGGGTTCAGCCAAGTAAAAAAAGCCAGAGAAAAGAGAGAACTGAGTGCTTTCAAATACATGAAAGATTTTAATATTGACAGGGAGAAAAAAGATAGGAAAAGAATGAATAGGAATAGGGTAAGATACTGCCAGAATTCATAATACGGAGAGTCTAAAAAAATTGGACTCTAGTCAAGTCAATGGGAAGGTATTGAAAACAACTCATAATTCGTGTTGTAAGCAGTTGCTCTGGTCGCAGAGCAAATGCAGGAGAGTAAGTAGACAGCTTTTCAAAGGTCGTAGCCATGAAGATGAGGAGAGATGATTGACTCTGAGGTATGTAAGACATGGAAGTGGTGTCGATTGGATGACAATGTGAGAAAGAGAGAGTTGCCAGTGCCAACCTCCAGGTAGGCTGCACCATTTCCTGGAAGTGGAGGTAGGGATGGCTTAAGGGGAAGAGGAGAAGTTGAGGGCACGTGGAGTGTTGGATGCCCGAGGGGCTTCCCAAGGGGACACGTACAGTAGGAAGTTGGAGGCACGTGATTAGAACACTTATGAGGAAATTGGCCTGTTCTCCTGCTGGCAAAGCCCTGTTGTTGCTTTTTCAAATGGAGAGCAGAGTGTTGAGCCTGGACACATGCTTTCCTCTCTTCAGAAGTGGCTTTCAAATGCAAAAGAGAACACATGCTGAAGTAGCTGATCTAGACCAGAGAAAACGCTCACTTACTTCACACATTGACTTTGCCCCAGGCTGTGTCTCCAAACGTAATTCAGAAACTTCACCCATGCTGAGGCTAGAAGTTTTACACAAGAGTGTTTCCTCTCGCATTGACAGGAAAAATACATAACCTTGCCCTTTGTAAGTCATGGTCTGTCTCCAATGGTTACACATTAGCTTCCCTAACAGGACTAGAAGTGGTTCCTTATCATCATAATAGGCAGCCTGTTTATAGAAAAGAACATGTCTCTTATCCATAATATGAACTTCAAGGTAGCTATTTAGCTATGCAAATAACCACATAGAAGTGCCAGTACAAAATTTATGTATTTTTGAATTTATTGAGATATTTTCCCATTTCCAGATGTCTTCTGTATTTTTGGTTTGACTATCCAAAGTAAGGAAATCAATGTATTTATTCTCCATGCTGAGAAAAACATCGGCCTGAAGAAAATGTGAGAGGGTAGCTTAGAAAGAAGAAACTGCATTACCAACCTGATCAAAAAAAGAGTATTCAAGTTTTAGTTTTCCTTCTGAGATTTTTTTTAAATGATATTTTGCAAATTTAAGTTACTTTAAAACTATAATGGATCAGGGGCGCCTGGGTGGTGCAGTCGGTTAAGCGTCCGACTTCAGCCAGGTCACGATCTCGCGGTCCATGAGTTCGAGCCCCGCGTCAGGCTCTGGGCTGATGGCTCGGAGCCTGGAGCCTGTTTCCGATTCTGTGTCTCCCTCTCTCTCTGCCCCTCCCCCGTTCATGCTCTGTCTCTCTCTGTCCCAAAAATAAATAAAAACACTGAAGAAAAAAAAAAAACAAACTATAATGGATCTTCACAAATGTGAAACAGTGTGGTTGATACAGCAATTTAACTCGCCTGGAAAGCATATGTTCAGATTATCTTTTATGTGACCAGGCATACAAGAGGGAACTTCATTCCCATTTATTTAATGGTCTTCACACTTTGATACTTTGAAGGTATAAAAAAAAATTCTCTTGGCCAAAAACCTAATGCTGAGAATTCTAGTTGTAAATACTATGTTTACAGTGCTTTATCTTGGACTTGGTGTGTCTGTGAAAGAATAAAATGTGAACTGGAATGCTTCTGTATGTCACAATTGTTCCAATTCAAACTCACACTTAAGATAGGAGGGAACTAATATTTATGAAACTCACTGTGTTCCAAGGACTTTTGTATACTTGAGTTTATTATAGTAATACACTGAGTGGGGGATTTCTCATCCCATTTTTTGATAAGGAAACTGACTCTCAGAAGGGATATTTGGGTGATTCACCATGCTAAGTAAAGGATGGAAACAAAAGGCTGATTTTTTTGCCCAACATTCATGCAATTTCCACTCTGCCAGAGGTTTCTAAATTGAGTTCCATTGAGTCCAGGGCCATGAGAGGCACTGTGGGAGCCACCTCGTGGGGAGAGTGTAGGGGGAAGAAGGCTGTCTGACTAGAGTATGGTTCCCTGTGCTCATTTGAAGCAGAGAGGTTCTTTTAGTTGTCTTACTTATTGGGTTCACTTAAAATTATTACTTAGGAAAGTGGCTTCTACTACTTAAAACTTATTAATGAACTATTGCACCATAAAATTAACTCTGATGAAGCTAATCAGTGATAAAACTAGGGAGTTGTAGGTAAAAATAACATCAAATTTGTGGTATAGTAAACTCCACATGCCACTAATTCTATTTAAAATTGTTTTGTGCCTTTTTCTCTAATGTTTCCTGAGAAATGACCAGTCAGGTATTACTTTTCTGTCTGTGTTTTTAGGATGAATACACAGGATTCTGGAATACTGAAGGAGAGGTTTCTAGGTATGCCTAAGAGAGCTAATGGTAAAGACTACTATGGAATACAGAAAACATGGAGCCCTTTTCCAGCAAAAGATTAGAAAATTGTAGGTTGTAACCTTGGTTCAAGGAATGCATTGAAAGAGATCATGATTCTGATTAAGGGCAACTCTCAGGGGCGCCTGGGTGGCTCAGTCGGTTAAGCGGCTGACTTCGGCTCAGGTCATGATCTCACGGTTCGTGAGTTCGAGTCCCGTGTCGGGCTCTGTGCTGACAGCTCAGAGCCTGGAGTCTGTTTCAGATTCTGTGTCTCCCTCTCTCTGACCCTCCCCTATTCATGCTCTGTCTCTCCCTGTCTCAAAAATAAATAAAAACGTTAAAAAAAAATTTAAAAAAAAGAGCAACTCTCAGTGGAAGCCTAGGCCTGGAAAGGAATTATTGGCTTTATTCTAACATTTAATTTTCAATCAGCTTTATTGAGGTATAATTTGCTTGATGCTTTGTTATTCTGACTTCTATGTCCAAAAAAAGAAAAAAAAAAAAAAAAAAAAAAACAACCTGCTTGTTTTATATCCACTGAAGAGGGACACAACCTAAATTATTTCTTTAGTAAAAGATGATCACTATTTGCTTTGGGGCAATTTTTTTTATTGTTTACTTATTTATTTTGAGAGAGAAAGAGAGAGAGAGAATGAGTGGGGAAGGGGCAGAGAGAGAGAGAGAGAGAGAGAGGGAGAGAGAGAATCCCAAGCAGGCTCCACACTGTCAGCACAGAGCCCAACGTAGGGCTTAGGGCTGAATCTCACAAAGATCTCAGGAATGGTGAGATCATGACCTGAGCCAAAATAAAAAATCAGATGCTTAAGCAACTGAGCCACCTAGACACCCCACTTTGGGGCAGGTTTTTAGAAATACAGTCCCTGGAACAACAGCATCAGCATCACCTGGGGACCTTTTATAAACACAAATACTCAGTTCCGCCATCCCTGGCCAAGGTCTACTGACCGGAAACTGTGTGGATGGGGCCCGGTAATCTGTGTTTTTATAAGCCCCCCAGGTGACCCTAATGCACAGTAAAGTTTGAGAACCCCTGCCCTGGCAGGTGCCCTCTGACCAAACAGAGTCAATCTAGAGACTGGCCGGAGGAAGGCAGGATTGCCAAACTTGTCCCAGAAGTAATTCTAATGAGCGAAATAATACCTTCCTGAATCAGAAAGAGAAAACTGGAAGAAATTAACCAGCTGTTAGCAGAAAGAGGTAGAGAAGACACTTAAATAGAAGCAGAGACCGAAAGTTATTAGAATCCTGTCAACGGCAGGCTGCTAAAATTCCTCTTGGTGAAGGGATGAGGTTTGTGTTTCTCACTTCTACATGTATTCTTACAATCATCTTTCATCATGTGAGGTATCTCACAACCAAAATGGCTTCAATCATCTTGTTCCCTGAACTCACAGTCTACATGGAAGGGAAAAATTAACAGAGTAATTGAGCCAAGAAAATGGGGAAGGGGACAAAGAAGCAGTCTTCCTTTAAAAGGAATCAGACGAACACACTCTCTGATAAGACATCTCTTTCAGACAACAAATGCCTTCTGCAGAGCTGGTGACTTAATAACTGTGCAGGCTCAGTTGTGCACTCAGTTGTGCAGGATGCTGTTTTGTACATGTATGTGTGTACATCTATGTATATATTATATATGCAGATTCACTTAAGTCACATGCTAACCAACCATGTTTTTACTATTACTGTATTTGTTTTATAGAGTTATGTATAATAACATTAAGGTAGAGGGAAATTAATTAGTTTGCCCAGAGACATACACATCATCTGTTGTGGAAAGAGGATTTGCATCCCGGCAACCTGGCACCACAGCCTGCGCTATCAACTACGATGCTATATTGCTTGTTGATGGAAGTTATTAAAATTAATCCTCTAGGTTTGTGATTCTGTAAGTTGCTTGTTTGTCTCTACGGCAACCATATTCTAAGCCATGTGCTTCTAGACTCTCATTTGAAATCTCCACTAACCATAAGAACCACATGGCTCCTGTGTGTCCCACCAAACATGTGCATATGATTACACTTTATATATGACTCCTAACATCTTCATCATATAAATGTTCTATATTGTGAACTCTGGTTTTAGTTTATATATGAATTGTTTATGTTTGATTTACTGGTTGTAATCCTGAACAAAAGAGGAAGAGAAGTAGGTACTGTTCTCCCCTTTCTCGATCATGAATATATTCAAAAGATTTGTGGTGGACCAGTTTGAAACCTTAGATGTTTTTGTTTGTTTGTTTCTTTCTTTGCTTGCTTATTTATCTATTTTTTTGAGCTTATTTGTTTATTTTTGAAAGAGAGAGCATGAGCAGGGGAGGGGAGGGGCAGGGAAAGAGGGAGAGAGAGAATTCCAAGCAGGCTCAAACCCACGAACCATGATATCATGACCTGAGCTGAAATCAAGATTGGGATGCTTAACTGACTGAGCTAGCCAGGTACCTTGAAACCCTAGAGTTTTTTCTAAAAGATATGGAGGCCCTCACCTCCATAAAGACAGTCAACATAGTCCTGAGTTGATTCTGAGAAAGGCATGCCCTGCTAAGCTATTGGTCCTCAACACTTTTAAATATTTTTTAACACACACAGGATACTTCAAGGAAAAAAACTGTATATAATATAATATAATATAATATTTACATATATATGATGTAAATATATCCTATATATTAGATATATATAAATGTTAATTTTATGTGTTAAAATGAAAGTGGCACAATGAAAGTAGCAACTCAATGAATGGTAAAGCAGAGCCTAAGGGCTTTGTCTTTCTTTTTTCTTTTTTCTTTTACTGCGGTCTTCACTGATTATCTGAGATATATCAAGGATTACACCCGTCAATACAGGATTTTCAGAGAAACAGTTTCTCCCCACCCTACCCTCATCTGTCACTGTCCGGGCTTTCTCTGATGTTGCACTATCATTGCTGTACTCTGCGGGTCACAGCAGGTGCCCTGCGACTTGCACACCAGCAAGATCACAAGGGCACTGGGAGAGTAGACTGCCTGCATCCTCTGCCTTCCCAGAGCCTTAATGGCAACAGCCTGATAACTCCTGGCACCTGGAAGCCTTTGTCGGGTGAGGACCTCAACCCAGTTCTGGAAATGGATAAGGAATGCTCTCACAAGGTGTAACATCCTCCACCTATCACTAGCCTCCACCCTTGGTTCCCTAGAATGTTCTTTCCATCCATCCATCTCTGGTATGAGTTAAAAGGCTGAGTATATTCTACTTGTAATCACAAAACCTAGGAAAACAGTGTGTATGTGTATATGTGTGTGTGCATGTCCCTATGCATGCATGTGGGTTGGTGAGTGAGTGGAGGGGATATCGGATAGGGAAGTGAAGCAATTTCAAGTACAGATAAAAGGAACTGAGCATGAGTTTCTGGCTTCTGGCTCAAGATATGGTTCTCAGAAGTTTTGTAGTATTTAGAAGCCTTCCCTGACATATCGGGTAACCCACATTTTCCCACTGGTCTGACCTAGTGGAAATGGAATGTGCATTTTCATAATCTGCTCAACCTGAATCCCTAAGTATCTTTTATCTGGTGAGCAAAATATATGATCATTTCAGAAATCCTAATTGACATTTAAGAAGTGCTTTTTTTAAATCTAAATATGACCCAGTGTAATTACAGCTTTTCAAATAAAACATAAGATATTCTGCTGAAATTAGGTGTCTCAAAGAGCAACCATTTGCAAATTAAAAAAAAAACTATAGAAAGCTTATAACCATGATCATTGCTTTGTATAATTTATATATATTATAGAATCATTAGATTCATTTCCTTTGACATATTAGAAATTATACACAGTGGTTAATGGACTCCCTTTTTAGAAAATGCTATCACATACACCTCTCCACTTCTTGCCATTAAAAAAAATGATCCCACTTTCTTTCCATTTAGCATAAATCAAATAAAAATATGATATTAAACACTATAGCATTAAGGTCAAATAATTGGAAAAATGATGGAAACAGTAACTGTTGAATAATACTACTTTAAACAGAACATGGTTATTATTGTATAATTTTATTCAAACTATTTAAATTAAAAAAAAATAATGCCATGAACAGAAAGCTAAATGCTAGCTTTAAAACCATAATACCATCTGGGGGAGATGCCACTAGATGGAGCCCATGGTTTCTAAGATTTAAGGTCAGTCTCCTGCATTCTTGGGATAAGTGTTTTCGAGCTGTTGAACCACAGCATTGTTAGGGATAGTCAGCAGGCTGGTATATTGTACAATCCTTTGGCTACCACAATTAGGAAATAGAGCAATTTGAGAACAGGGTAGTCCATTGTTCTTTCTGTACAAGTACATAAAAGAATTTAAATATAATCTACCTATTTCTGGAAATTAACAGTAATTTACACTGACCACCCGGAAAAGAATTGTCAATAATTTGATAACCTAATAGCAAAGAAAGTCAGCTATGGAATGGATTTATTAAAATGCAGGTTCTTTTCTTATAAGTGGGCATCCAGGGTCCACTTTAAACAGTTCACTACATGAAAAGTATAATAGAAACACACTGTACGGTGTATTAGTTGGTCATATGACAAATAAAAAAACCCATTGGGACACATTATTTAGATTGCTTTCATTAAGCAATTACAATGTGTTAAGTACACTCTGGGAAAAATGTAAATGCAATACAGCTATACTCTAGTAACTGTTCTAAGATAGCAAGTGAACAGCTTTCCATACTGTTGATACATGCTTAAGCCTATTAAAAGGGATTTTAAATTACTGACTTAACAGTCATTCTTTTTGAATTTATTTTTTTAAAAAAATTAAAAGTTTTATTGAAGTATAATTGACTTAAATAGGCTATATGTATATTTATTTTTATTTAAAATTTTTTTTAATATTTATTCATTTTTGAGAGACAGAGTACAAGTGGGGGTGGGGCAGAGAGAGACACACACACAGAATCTGAAGCAGGCTCCGGGCTCTGAGCTGCACAGAGCCCAATGCTGGGCTCAAACTCATGAACCGTGAGATCATGACCTGAGCCATGAGTTAACTGACTGAGCCACCCAGGTGTCCCACATTTTTTAAAATTATATACCTCGATAGATTTTCACATACACACACATACACACAAAATCACCACCACAAAGATTGTGAACATATTCATCTCCCTTGAAAGTTTTTTTTTTGTGTTTTTTTGTCATCCCTTCCTCTCTCCTCTCCTTGTTCTCCCCCTCCCCACCCAGGTCACCACTAATCTGTTTTCCATCATTATAGGTCAGTTTATATTTTCAGTATGGATTTATACACCATGAACACTTTTTTGGGGGGTTGGTAGTCTGGCTTCTTTCACTTAGAATAATTATTTCGAGATTCATCCACATTGTTGCATGTGTTGTATTCATTTATTTTTATTGCTAAGTAATATTCCCAGGTTTGGATATTCCACAATGTGTGGAATGTGTTTATCCATTCATCTGTTGATGGACATTTGGGCTTTGGGTTTTTCCCCCCCCCCACAGTTTAGAGTTATTAGAAATAAAGTTTCTATGATCATTCGTGCACCAATTTTGTACAGACACACATTCCCTTTTCTCTTGGCATGGGCAAACATAGTATCTGCTAGGCTTTTTACGAAACAGTTGAACTCTTTTCCAAAATGGCTGTTACATTTCTTCTTCTTTCATATATAATTAAGCACAAATATCCATTTTATGGATATCAATAAAAGCAATGAATATCATGAGTTACTTAATTTAAATTAGGAGACAAAAGACATTTTGCTTTTCTGTTTAATACTCCACTGTCCTGTACCACAATATTGAATCTGTCTCTGTACTGTGCAGGGACAGAAATAAATCCATCACCACTACCTTTACTTGACTACAATAAATAATTTAAACACCATTGGACAATTTATGGGAAAAATAAAGGCACAAATAGGATTTTTATTTCACCAAAATACAAATGTGATGAAACACCCTAGAATTGTAAGCTGTGTGCAGGGTCTCATAATTCTGTCACTTTAGGTTTATGATGAATATACCTCTTAAAATAAGAGAGCAGTTTCTGTTTCAATGTCCTATCTTAAACCCAGGCCATGTGTTCCTATTCTTTATTGCATAAAATTCAATCACTGTATTTCCAGCAGAAAACTTTCTCATGAAACTTCTCCAACATATTAACTTTTCCAGTAACAAGAGACCCTGGCACACTTGGGGCATGTCCTGGTCTTTATTCAAATAAGTTATGCTGTCCACTGTTTAAGGTGCACTTTATTGGGAAAATAGCTTTGTGTTCTTAAATTAATGAAAGTACATTGTAAGAAAGAAAGTATCAGTTAAATATTTTGAAAATATTCCCTTACTTACCAGTTCTGTGATCTTATATAAACTACTTAGTTGTCTATTTTGCCATCTGTAAAATGGGAATGATACTTTTGTATGCATTTTTGAGCATTAAGAAAGTTAAAACATATAAAGTACTTAGAAAAAGTACTAGTCATACAGTGAGTACTCAACAAGTATTAGTTTATGTTATTTTTAAGGTCTCCAAATATATATGATAGTGGTACATCAACTTGTATTATAAAGAACAAAAATGTATACAAAGAAACATATTTAGAAACCCTCCCTTGCTTTCTTCTTTGTGGACACCTATAAAGACCATTCCTGTACTGCCCTTCAAATACAATTAGATATTGGGGCACCCGGGTGACTCAGTTGGTTAAGCATCCAACTTCGGCTCAGGTCATGATTTCAGTTTGTGAGTTCAAGCCGTGCATCGGGCTCTGTGCTGACAGCTCAGAGCCTAGGGCCAGCTTCAGATTCAGTGTTTTCCTCTCTGTCTGCCCCTCCTCTCTTGTACACACACTCTCCCTCTCTCTCAGCTCTCTTTCAAAATAAATAAGTAAATATTAAAAAAAAAACAAATACAGTTAGATCTTTTATACATCTCTAGATTCCCAATGACTAGAACGTTTTCTTAGTTTCTCTAAGTTCTGTGTTTGGTTTAATGATTTTTGTATCAAATGTGTTTCCTGATCCACTGTGATGAATTTATTAAGCATAGTGTTTGCTAATCTCTAAAATATGAAGATTATGTATATTAAAATTAACATCATTTAAATATGTTTAATTTAGGAGCTATTTTAATGTGCCACAATGTATTACTTTGGTTGGAAAGATGTTAGATACTTTTTTTCAAAGGCAGAAAAGCCCATGCATACTAATTCTTTTTAGTTTCGAACTATTGGATTGCTAGATATTTGTTTAAATACTAATAATTAAATACATGAATAAAAATATCCAAAACAAATGAAGTCTCCTGGCCCAGGAACAGACAGGAATTATAAGCAGTTTTTGTAGCCAGGAAACCTCATGGTGAGGCGGGACTACATGTCTGTGACCACAGAAGGTTAATTCTGGATGAGAGGGAAGGCTGGGACCTCAGACTGACTCCCTGACTGAAGCTCCTGGGCCGTCAGCATCCCAAGCCCTACAGTGTTTCAAATATAAAATAACCCAATATTACTATATTATTTTTGCAACTGCAGATGAAGTCAATTTTATGATGATGTCAGAATAAGGTGAACCACCAAATTAAGAGCATTCTGTATCGTGAGAAAGGCAGCCTAGTGTGGGGTTAAAGAACACAAACTGGAGAGCCAGAGTATTGAGGACTGAATCCCAGTCCTGTTGCTTCTAGTGTGTGACTCCCAGCCTCAGTTTCCTCTTCTGAAAATGAGTAATAACGGTGCCTACAGCACTCTTGTGTGAGGATGAAATGAGGAAGCACTTAGAATTCAGCCCATAGCAAAAACTATGTAAGGTTTGTTATTATGGGTGAGAAAAATGCACTCACCCTGTATATGCAAAGCATCTTATACAGATCAGACGTTTGGGAAATTGATTATTATACGAAATACTTCCTTGGCTACTTTTGCATTCAATATTAAATATCCTCCCCCATAATTTTTTAGACTTCTATTCTTATGTTTGAACACCTATGTGAAGTGATGATGCAGGGCTGAAGTCTCCGCAAAAATGAACATCACCTTTCCATATTCAGAGAGAGAGTTTATGCATAGTTCTTCACCTCTAGAAAATAGATTTCTCTTAGATGGAATTCATTACCTCCAGAACGTTGTGAGAAGTTGAGTTCAAGTTCCTAAGTGCACATTGTTCTCTCTAAAACTCACTCTGCCTACAGTCTATATTCTTTTACAGGAAGGATCATCACTCACCTAGTTTCTCAAGCTGAAGATCCCGGCATTTTCCTTGTAGCTTTCCTCACTGTGTCCCCACCTCATATACAATCACCCATTCTAAACCCTGCCCATCTGATTTCTAAATATTTTTTAACTTTGAGCCCTCTTTTTCAGATTAGCACTATCCTCAAAGAGTTTCTCATCATTCCGCAAATGGTCAGGGTCCCCAGCCACCTAACTGGGCTCTCTGCCAGCTGACCCGACCCATGGATCCATCTGCCTCCCAGCTGCTAGAAAGAGCTCTCCAAAACAAAAGCCTGCCAGTGGCTTTGCATTGCCGCTGTAGGATACAGTTTCATCTCTGTCATAGCTCGCAGACTCCCTTTCCAGCTTCACGTGGGCTGCTCTTACATCTACCAGAAGCCAAAGCTGCCCACTCTCTATGGTTTTCCTCACGTTATGTGCCTTTTCTCATTCTGTCAATCTGCCCGCCATGCCCTCCTCTCATCCGTCACACTTCCGCCGTGGTCACCCTGTCACCACAATGCCTAGCTGATCACTACAGGTCTTACAGGATTTATTTCAGGCAGTACTCTTCATAAAAAAAGCTCTCCCCGAAGCTCCAAAACGACTTTAGGTGCCCTTCCTCTAGGTCCTAGAATTCTTGAGCATTCGTGTTTTGCCTGTCTGAATAATTTTTTTCTGGTAAAGTGGGTTCTAGACTGAACTGTTTTTGATCTTTCTCCATAAATTAGACTTAGTTACTAGAATATAATATGCAGGACTTTGATGTTTAATGATAAAACACAGTGCATTTTAGCATTTAAATAAAAGCCTTTAACACGTATAAACGAGAGTTCAAAATATGTAAGGAATTTACATGTAAACACTGTCATCATATTTTTTTTTAATTTTTTTTAACGTTTATTTATTTTTGAGACAGAGAGGGACAGAGCATGAACAGGGGAGGGTCAGAGAGAGGGAGACACAGAATCTGAAACAGGCTCCAGGCTCTGAGCTGTCAGGACAGAGCCCGACGCGGGGCTCGAACTCACGGACCATGAGATCGTGACCTGAGCCGAAGTCGGCCGCTTAACCGACTGAGCCACCCAGGCGCCCCATTGTCATCATATTTTAAATGAAAAAAAAAATGTATGGCATAAAGAGCAGTATGATAGTATGACACTACTAGTTGTGTTTTGGTTTTTGTTGTTGTTTTGTGGGCACTGGGTAATAAGGAGCTGCACCAAACCGTAGGACTAAGACTGTGGAAATTGTTTTTGGCTCTGTTCTCCTTTCCACCAGTTTCTACCCCCATCAGCAGCTGCGGAGAGGGTTAGGCAGAACTCTTTGGTTCAGCCACCATTATATATATCACATTACAAACTAATAAAAACCAACGTCCCACACCCTGTGCTCTCCCGATCAGCCTTTTTCCTGTGTTATTATCTGTGGAGATGTTCTTATCTGTGGAGTAGAGTGACTTCAAACCGAGGAGATGGTGGGGTTTATGATGTCTTAAGAGGGGCACTGGAAAATTTTCTTCAGTGTGTCAGCTAGCAAAAATATATAAAGTACATGTAATTAAGCATGCTTTGTTATTTAAGATTAATTTGAAGAGAAGTTCTAAAATTGCTCTCTGTTTGCCTCATTCTCCTACACAAATAACACTGACATTTACCATGTGACATTCTGTTTTCACTATTTATCTTTCTTTTATTGACAGCAGAAGCCAGATGACTATTTTGTTTCCTCAGTGCTTTGTGTTGTGCGTGCACATAGGGTGTACTCAGTGTGATTGTTGAGTGAATTAAATTAACAAATTAAATAAATGCAGGAGTGATTGAATAATTCAAATGATTTCTCACTTCTTTAATAAGAACGTAAAGGGCCAAATGCTATATTGGTATTTACACCAGACAGCAAATTAAATGAAGAAATTTCAAAAGTATATTCAAAATTATCCTGTTGGAGTTTCTCTTCATAGTCTAATTTGTTTTTAGTATTCTTTAACTCAAACAACTAATCATTATTTTTATATTTTGAGTAAAATGCATGAGTTTGAAACCTCAGGAGCTTCCCGGGTATAATCTAAAATCAGACCCTATAGGGGCGCCTGGGTGGCTCAGTCGGTTGAGCGTCCGACTTCGGCTCAGGTCACGATCTTGCGGTCCGTGAGTTCGAGCCCCACATCGGGCTCTGGGCTGATGGCTCAGAGCCTGGAGCCTGCTTCCGATTCTGTGTCTCCCTCTCTCTCTGCCCCTCCCCCCATGCTCTATCTCTCTCTGTCTCAAAAATAAATAAACATTAAAAAAAATTAAAAAAAAAAAAAATAAAATCAGACCCTGTATGTGGAGGGCAGGGAGAAACCAAAGAAAGAGGCAGGCCATTCCAGATTGGTAGGTGGCAGATTCGCCTGCCAGAATCTTAAAAGTTTATACAGAGGCCTTAATGGTGTTTAGTCACATATACCGTCTAGATGGTCTCATACCATATTATCGTCTCAAGGCTATGACCTTGGGACAACTTTTGGGAGTAGGGGAGGCAAGGAGAATGCACATTCCAAGATAGGGGGTGGGAGTTGGTGAAGAACTTCGATTGCCTGGCTCCAGCTCATGGGGTCAACTGGTGGTCACATCTTCTTAATGATCTCTCCCAACCAAATGAGAAAGAAAATGACGTTCATTTCTACTGTCAATTACTGATTTTTTTTAGACAGTTACTTTTTTTGCCTAAATAAAAGCTGTTATAAGGAGACACAATAGCCTGGGGGGACTTGAGAGCTTCTAAATTCATAGCGGATTTAAAGTGCACTCAATCAAAACTTACATGGTGAATACAAACTACAAATAGCTCATTTCAACATAAGATAGACTATAATTTCAATAGATCGTTGTCTGGTTTTTAAAAAATAATGGAAAGTTGTTGCACCTATGACACCATTTCTTTGTTTCTGACTAACTGAAACAATTATTAACTGAGGAATTTATGAGAATTTTTAAAAACTGCACACATTTGCAATGTATATTTTTTTCTTATTGACTATTAGATGATTACTTTTGTTCCCCCTCCCCCTACATTATCAACTCACTGATGTGGTTGGAATATAGAAAGATTTAGTAAAAACAGTTGAAGTGCTATGAATGACATGGTATATTTTGAATTATTTTACTTCTCAAGATGTTTACAGAAATTATACACACTCATGGAACTTCCAAAATTTTGGGTTTTTTTTTGTTGTTAAGAAGGAAATTGTGTTATTGGATATATTGAAAAAGTTTTTTGTGTTCTCTTTCTTTGAGAGATTGGAGGGTTTAT
This sequence comes from Felis catus, assembly GCF_018350175.1. NCBI lineage: Eukaryota > Metazoa > Chordata > Mammalia > Carnivora > Felidae > Felis > Felis catus. The sequence continues at coordinate 99,983,762 of NC_058371.1, read as the reverse complement.
TTTAGTCAGTACAACAATTAATAACATATATGTTTCTCTTATACCTAAACATAGTACTATGAATGACTAGAAATTTGCATTTTGTTTATAATTTGAAAGAAAATTTTACAACGTTTTAAGTAATTGAAATAAATGAAGGAAGACCAAAAAAATAGAAAACAAATACAAAAACAAAAAAATCTTTTACTCTTTCAAAATATTTAATTTACCCAAGAATTACATAATTTGTTTCCAAATATATCCTCATATCCTAGATTAGGGCTACAGTAGTGTTAAATGATCATTAATGTCCTGTGAAATCCTTGGATTCTAACAATTTAGAGCACTATGTCTGGAAAATTCTAAGTAAAATAAATTCAGGCAAGACAGACATATATGGAGTTTTTATTCAGCTATTTCATATTTTTTTAAGTGGGAGATAAAGCTATTTTTAAAATTTATTTATTTTAGAGAGAAAGAGAGAGCAGATGGGGTGTTGGGGGAAGAGAGAGAGAGAGAGAGAGAGAGAGAGAGAGAGAGAGAGAGAGAGAATGAATCCCAAACAGGCTTCACCCTCAGCATGGAGCCCAACTTAGGGCTTGATCCCACGACCCTGGGATCATGACCTGAGCTGAAATCAACAGCCAATGCCCAACTGACTGAGCCACCCAGGTGCCCCTCAGTTATTCCATACTTCTAATTAAACACTTTTTCCATGTTTAAATACTATTTTTTTTTATGAACTTGGAATTTCTTGTCTTCTTGCAAGTAACAGGAAATCCTACAAATAGTAGCAGAAATAATCCAGAGGTAGACGTACTAGAACGGCTGTGCTTATTCCATATTTACATTCCTTCTGTCTCTCTAATCTGCTCTCCTGATGTGTTCGTTTGTCCCTTTCCTACAAAACCTCATATCTCCACCCTTTATTACTGTCTACTACTGATCACCTCTAGCTATACTGAATAATTTTGAAATCTTTGGTCAGGATAGGCATACCTCCAATCCTCTGTTCCCCTCACTCCTGTCTGGCAAATTCTAGTAATCTTGCAGATCTCAGCTGAGACAGTGCTTCCTCCAGGAAGTCTTTCCTGATTACCAAATTCTGGATTCAGTGCCCTTCTGAAGTGCTCCTCTTCATCTTTCATAAATGAATTTATGTATTTCTATTGTCTTATCACTTGTCTCTTTCCCATGTTGAGCTGCTTGTTCTATGAAGATAGAGATTGTGCTAATCTTATTCACTGCTATGTTTCCACCCATTAACCAAGTAATAACACATACTTAGATTTTGTTTAAATATATTGTGCTTTGTAAAATTTGGAATAAATTCTAAATAGGGACTCAATAATTCTGAAGTCCAGTGGTTTTGATTCACTCAATCATTCATTCTTCATATAAATATGTATTGTGTCCTGTCATGTAACAAGAAGTGTGTGTTTTCTAATTTTTATTTTCTTAGAGAGTGCACGCATGCACTTGTGGGTGGAGAAAGGGCAGAGAGAGAAAGAGAGAGAGAGGAAGAATCTTAAGCAGTTTCCACACTCAGCACAGAGCCCAACATGGAGCTCAGTCTCAAAACCGTGAGATCATGACCTGAGCTGAAATGAAGAGTCGGACACTCAACCGACTGAGACACCTAGGCACCCCAAGAGGTCTGTTTAATATTGGCATTCATGGGTTGTGCATTATGAATGCACTAATAGAGACAGATACAAAACTAATAGAGACAGATACGAAATGCTGGAAGTGTTCTAAATAAATAGTCAGTAGCTGTACTTGAGGAACTCAAGGATAACTCTCCAGAGTAAGTAGGATTTTTAGGTCATGAGGGCAAAAATTTTCCTATCTTCTTCATCACAGAATCCCCAGTAAATAGAATAATGTTTATCTTATAATCTTTGTTAAATAAAAGAATAATCCATTCAAGAGTAAGAGAGAAAGTGGGATGATTGGCACATTAAAACATAAATTTCTTTATAAATATAAATCTCTGAAAAATTTAGGTTAAAATGTATTTAAGTTAATTATATGGATATTTGAGGCAGAGATATGTCTTCAGATTGAGATACCTGGATAATTCTCTAGCCCACCTATGACACAACCAGCTTTTCTTGCCTGATTCCAGATTATGGACCTGATGTTATAAAAAAATAATGATCATAGTTATGCCTAATAATATTGATGTTGTTTTCCATATTTGATTTGGAATCTCTAAGAAGAAAAACATTTGTAAGGTCCTATTGATCAAAACATTCCTTGTGTTAATTACTGCCATAAAAGAATTATTAGGTTAACATAAATAGTGTTAAGGGTCAAGTTGAGGTATTATAAGCAGTGAGTCTTAGATTATATAATCTAGAAGATTGGTTTGTAACAAGAAAACTAGAGTAAAGAGCATCCAGGGCAACTGAACACATATGTATGCTCACTTTTCTGCACACAAATACATCCAGATTTATGTTTCAGGACATAGAGTTTAATAGGCAATACTTATTTTCAACGGTACAAACTCATACCACTTGGGTGAAGCACAGGGTCTAAATGACTTCTCCATGGTTATGTATTTAGTGAGTGGCAGAGATATTTTACTTTTAGATTTTGAGTTCTACATTATTTTTAATACAATCTGCATTCCCCAGGTTCCTGAGGAACTCACTGTCTATACCTTCCTTGTATATTCAAGGTGGAGAGCGCTCAACTGTATTTCAAGTTGCAATCTGGTGAGTTTTTCTATATCTCTGTATTGAGATCCAACCTCTCTAGTGCTGAAGGAGAGAAAGAGTTCTCAGCTCCAAGGTAAGCTTAAAAAGTTCAGGAATTAGGGTTCTTGGTCAGTGAACAGTAGGATGGAAAGGCAAAACAGTTGGGTATAGGGATTGGCAAAAATTCAAGACCTTTTGCATTTTTTTCCTTCCCTAGTCCCTACTCCAAACTGCCCCACTGTTAATAAGTTTTAAAGCTGTTTAAGCAGTCATTAAATCTTGCTGGGAGATTTCTGGGTACTCTAAATTTACAAATAAAAGTTCAGAACTGGGAGCCATTGAATACTTTCTGGCACAACAATTCATTGCTTTTTGTCCTGAGCATAAGCTTGGCTCAGGAAGAGAAGATGGGAGGCTCTCTTCCCTCCATGCTTGAGAATTCATATTCCCTGATGTGAAGAGAGAAAAGAGTAATATATGAGGGAGAGAGTGTAATAGCACATTCTTTTATTAAATATAAGTTAGAGTTAGGGGATATAATGTGTGGGGTTTGTTTCAGTGTTTTGAAGTGGGCCCTGAATAAGTACAGTTTTATTCTAATGATACACATATGTTTGTACTTGGTATATTGAAAATATTATTTAGAACGTTTGGTTCAAGGGACTGAGGTCCTCAGGAAGACAGCAAGAAGTCCAAATGAACATTGGATAATTACAGTAGGTGCTTTGTTGAATGAGTCTTTATTTACACAAGTTTCATAAGATAGTTGAAAGTACACAAAGCCTTCCCAAGTGCATTTTCTCAAGATTTCTTGAGATCAAATTCCGAACAGCATTTCCTATATTAATGTCCTTTTTCAAGTTAACTTTCCAGGTGTTTCAGCTGTTTTCCAGGAAGTATAATTCATGTGGGGATGTGTGTGAACTCTTCCTTAGCTATTTTATGTTTAATATATGCTAGGGCTTATTTATTTATTATTTCCCCATTGTTTTTATTAATTTTCTAATAGTGTATTTGGGAAAATAGTGTGTCTATTTTTCTTTCTACAAGCAAATCCGGTTTGTGAGTAATTTCCAAGTCATTTTCTCATATTGTTCAATAAATTATGTTTTAACATGAGACACAACACTGGAGGAGACTTCTTTCCAAAAAATAATATAATGGAAAGAAAGAGAATCTTGAGGCTCTAAAGCTTAGATTTTTAATATTTTTATTAAAAAAATTTTAATGTTTTTATTTATTTTGGAGAGAGAGAGAGAGAGGCAGAGCTCAAGCAGAGGAGGAGCAGAGAGAGAGGGAGCCACAGAATCCGAAGCAAGCTCCAGGCTCCATGCTGTCAGCACAGAGCCTGACATGGGGCTCAAACTCATGAACTGTGAGATCATGACCTGAGCCGAAGTTGGACACTCGATTGACTGAGCCACCCAGGCACCCCAAGATTTTTAATTTCTTACTAGTTTATCATATAATAACTACTTTTGTATTTTTAACTACTAGGCCTGTGGGAAGACATGATAATTCCTAAATATTATGAGAATATTTTCAATATTAAACTGAATATGTCAATTACTAAGCATCAAGTAATTTTTGAAAACAGAAATACGCATGCGAATTGAGCTTTTTTGGGGGGTGGGGTATGCTATCTTAGGAACTTATTTTAAGTGCTAGGAATGTTTTTTAACTAACAATAAAAGAGTTTACAACTAAAGATAGAAAGAAACCCTGTCTGCATGCAGTGAATATTTTTGGATTCTAGGTTACAATCTCTTTTCTCAGCTATTTACATAACTGGCAAAATAACTTAATGTAGGATTGAAATAAAAACATCAAAGTGTCGTATGAAAAGCGTACTATTTGCTAGGCACTGTCAATTATACTAGCTCAATTCCTACTTCGAAATCTTTATTATGGCTTTCAAATTATTGTTTCACTGAGTGCTGTTACCATTCTTTCCTTTTTATTAACTTCACATTTTCCAAGCCCACTATCTTCTCTCCAGTGTCTTCAGTGTTATTCAATGACATCATGGTCTTTGCTCCATATTCATAATTCTTTTTATTCCTAACTCACCACTATCTTCTCCTGACCTCATCTTAAATGACTTTTGTGCCACTATTAATAAGATACTTATCATTATAAGTACACATCAACCTGATAGTAAACTGAACTACATTCCCCAAACCACATCCTAATCCTTGTTATCACTTCTGGAAAAAAGAAAATAGGAAGTCTTTACTATCTGATCTTAGCAGTGGCGTGTGCTGGTAAATGTTTAACAATCAGCTCTCTGGGAAAAAAAAAAAAAAGAAAAGAGAGGGCCTGATTTGTACTTGTTGCTGATTATCATGGTGTAAACACTTCCAGTGTGGCTGATTTCGAGTTACCGCCGTGATTCCCTTGAACACACAGTTGGGAAGAAATGCTTACAATCTGCTCTCTGTAGCTGGAACTGACTGCCGCACACCACTGGATCATAGATTCTTATTTCTACACTCTTCATGCCTTTTTCCCCTATTTTTCTAATTTCGAGTGTCTTAGCTATTGCTGTCCTCACTCAGTTGATCATCCTAACTTTCTTTTCTTCCGTGTTAAAGCTTATTGGCAATCCCTTCAAACACAACTCCCGAAGGGGAAGGAAAAACAAAGAAAGAAGTTAGAGTGGGAGAGAGCCAAAGCATAAGAGACTCTTAAAAACTGAGAACAAACTGAGGGCTGATGGGGGGTGGGAGGGAGGGGAGGGTGGGTGATGGGTATTGAAGAGGGCATCTTTTGGGATGAGCACTGGGTGTTGTATGGAAACCAATTTGACAATAAATTTCATATATTAAAAAAAAAAAAAAAACTCCCCAAAGAATCGCATTTTCCAAGCCTTTCCATTGCACTAGACACACCCATCAAAACTAAGCCAGGATCAACCAAAGTCTTTTCCTTTTTCTTTTTTATCCATTTCTCCCACTTCTTTTTCCTGAAAGTGAAAGGGCTGAGAGAAGATTGTGTATCTGTGTGTTAGGATTGTGTTTTAATGCAAATCTATAAATTCTGGGGAGTCTTTTGTGCCTTTATTATGCCTTTTAATTATTTCAACCAGTTCCTCCAATTACGCCTCATAATAGCTCTTACAACCCTTCATCACTCATTTTAGGTCTTGCTTTAGTTCTATTATTTTAGCAAAATCCGCCTCCAAGAACAGAGAGCTCACGAATGATGTTATATATACTCCTCCCACCTTGACCTTTGTTTCTGCTCATCCCTCACTACTTCCACATCCCTCTTTTTTTCTAAAACTTAACCTTTACCTTTGCTTTTTTGAGGGAATCTCATTTTATTTTCTTTATGTGGCTCAATCCATCGTTACTCCAATTTCCCCAGACTGTTTTTCACACTCTCTTTCTATTCTTAGCCTCCACTTTGCTTGAAATCGGATGGAAACATTTCCTGCCTTGAAACTAAAACAAACAAGATCCTTTTCTCAACATCTTCTCATAAAACCACCAAACGCTACTTCTTTCTTTTATTGCTACCCTTACCCTATAAAGAGTTTTTGTACTTTGGGTTTTTATTTTCCATATTACCCATTTTTTCCTTCCTTAATGGGAATATAACTTCTGTATGTTTGTAGGACCATAAACTTCAGAACTCTAACAGTATATCTTGTTCATAGCACTTTGCAATATGTCTAGGCAATCAATAAATATTCAGGGAATAAATACAAGCCATCACCACTCCTAAAACTGTCTCCACTTAGTGACTTCTTGCAATTGTCAAAATGATGATTGATTGATTGATTGATTGATTACCACCTGTAAGACTTTCTGTAGCATGAAGCCCTCCTGGAAATTTTTTCTTCTCATAGCCCTTTCATTTCTTGATTTCCATGTTCATAACTTTCTTTTCATTTTCTTCTTGTCCTTTAGAATACCCTTTATTTTCTTTGGTAACTTGCTCCATAAAGTTTGATGAGCTCCAGTGTCCTTTCTTTTCTCAGTTTTATTTCTTCCCAGAGTGGTTTTCTCTTGGCACATATGAAGAATGTATGTGTATTAACTTATCTATACATCAATGGACAAGTCTACATTTTTAAAAATTATATTAATAAAGATAGTGTGAAATTTATATAAGGATAGACAGCTCAATGGAACAGAACAGAGAGTACACAAATAGATTCACCTATACAAGGCTGAATAACTTTTGACAAAGGAACCAATGCAATAGAGTGGGCAATCCTTTTAAGAAATAATGCTGTATCAACTGGATAATTACATGAAAAAAAAAGCATTAGCTCTAACTTCTTCATTAGAACAGACAAGCTATTAACTTGAGATACATTTTAAATCTAAATGGAAAAGGCAAATGATTATTTATGCAAACCTTCAAAGTTCCTAAACATAAAAGAAAAAGAAATTAATTGGATTTCATAACAGTTAAAAACATCTGCTCATCAGAATATATAACTAAGAAAATGGGAAAGTCTACAGACTGTGAGCAAATTTCTCAATACATATATTCAACAAAGGATTCCTATAAAACAGTAGCTAAAAAAAAATTAAAAATGGCTAAATGACAGATTATTTCAAAAAGTAAGTATATGAATGGCCAATAAGCACCTGAAAAAGTGCTCAACACCATTAGTCATCAGAAATGCAAAGTAAAATCACAACGAGCTATTTCTACACACTCGGTAGAATGGCTAAAATTTCAAAGGTGAACAGTAAGCACTATTATGTTGAAGAGTATGTAAAGCAACAGAACCTCACATCCATGGTTTTTCTGAGGGTAATAGGGTGCAACCCTATTTGGAAAATATGTTGGCAGCCACTTACAAAGTTGAACATGTTCCTACATTATTATGCAGCAATTCCATCTTAGGCATTTACACATAAAGAATGACAAAATTTGTCTCTCCCCCAAAAAAACTTGTGTAAGAATATTCACTGAAGTTTTACTTATAATAGCAAAATATTGGAAAAAACCTGAATATCAATCTGGAGAACTGACAAATAGATTGTAGCATATTCACGCAATGGAATATTACTCAGCAATACATTAATTTAAAGAATGAGCTTCTAATGCACATGGTTAAATGTCAAAAATCTACACATTGAGTGAAAAAATCCAGACCCCAAAAGTTTACATGATCCCATTTATATGAAGTTCAAAACCAGACAAACTAATTAATGGAGATAGAAATTAAAATAGCTATTGACCTAGGAGGAAGGCGGTCTTCTTGAAGAGGTAATTGGACCTTTCAAGGTGGTAACAGTGTTCTGCATCTTGCTTGATTGGGATATTGGTAAGACAGTTGTATAAATTGTCAACACTCTTGAACTCTATTCTTAGAGCTATGTATTTTACTCTATTTAATTATACCTCAAATAAAATTAATTAAAATATCAATATTTTCATCCCTCATCTTGCTCTCGAAATCCAAACCTTTATTACTATTGATTGAATGTCTGCACCTGCAAAGTTCTATTTCAAATGCAATGTATTAAATAGTAGAACCAAGTATTTTTTTTTTCCAAATTCTCAACTTTTCTTCTCTTCCTGGCTTCACTCTTTGGTTGATCGCATCGCCATAACTTCAGTTAGTCACAGCTCAGAATGTTGAGCCATCTGTCTTCTTCTCACCTATTTCTTCTCTTCTCTTTCTATTCTGGGTGTCCTATGGTTTCCACTTCTAAACCATACCTTGTATCTTATCATCTGCATGGTTCTGCTGGCACCTACAATGCTATGCTGCTCTTATCTCAATTATGATCTAATCCTCTTGCTTTGAGTATCAATCTTTCTATCTTTTATACAGTATTGGTCATTTTTCTACCATTCATATAGCCTGTGCAAACACGATATCATGTCAACACCTGTCTGTAGGCCCCAGTGTCTTTATTGTCTACAGTAGACTTTGCAAACTATTGACCCCAAACTGGATTTGGTCAACAAACATGTTTGGCACTTATGAATTGAACCTTAGAATTTGTGGATAACTCTTGACAAACTGTAAGACCTCTCATGAAAATCTGAATTGCCAGCTTTTATGAACAAAATCAGAAGGTCTGACAATGCTGTGCTTCAATTCTTACAGATCACCAATTGTCTCATGCTGAGTTAGTCACTCTCCTCCTTTAGATGGGGGCATGCATTAGCTGTTCTCCATCATCCTCTTTACTCCCCCTGACAGTTTGTCCTTCACTTAGTCACTGTACTTGCCTGGTGTTTGGGCTTTAGTAAGACATGACAAATAATAATCTTCACAAATTGGCCTCAGTTTTCTTTTTCGAATATATTCACATGATCCTTGAAAGTTCACAGGTTTCTGTGATTACTTTCTTCCCTTTCTGGAATTCTCATCTTTTTTTCTTTATATAACTCCATCTTTCTTCCTATATACGGGTTTCTACTCTAGCAAAACTACAACTCCTACATATTCTGCAAAGATTAGTTAAAATTTAAATTTTCTCTTATCCCTCCCTGAACATTTTTACTTTTTATGTTTTATATGTTCCTGAAATAACTTATGTCACGGAATAATTTTGGCCCACATTTCTGGTTTCTCTGCCAAACTCTGAGCACAAGGTGAAGAATCATATAATACTTATTCTTAGATCTCCAGGAACTGGCATCTGGTGTGTGCACTATGAACTAGCCTTCACAATAATCCTTGAAGTTGTGTATTACTGTCCCTATTATAGTTGTGGAAACTGAAGCTCAGGTCATGCATCTGGCCAGTAAAGGGGGCAGTGGTCTCTCTGACTTGAGTTCATGTATTTGTTCCATGAAACCAAACTGTCATTTTGAAGTCTTAATAAAAGACATTAATACAATAATTTTATTCAAGAGAATCTTAGGGACAAATTTTAATATTCATATTTATTTAAGTAAATACATTACTATATAATGAAAATTATTTGAAAGCATGTCAGAAATAAAAACTGAAAATAAATTTGATAGAATGTGGGCCATTTCTTGTAAAGGAATTATGAATTATCAATACATTGAAATGTTTATCAATATCTTAATTACATTATAATTAAATTGCTTTTCTATTTAAAAAAAGTGTGGACAAATTTTAACTTCACCTAAAGATACCATTAATGCAGAATTGAGTGGAAATAAAGATGATAATATTATCTTCAGAATGGTAGAGAAAAAAGAAGTCAATAAAAGGTGTGTCACAAATTTCATGATGATTTGGCCATTCATTGCATTTTGCTGCAGTAGAGCAAAACAAAGCAAAAAAACAAAAACAAAAACAAAACTATCTTATTGTGATGTTAAAAATAATTGAAGAGGATAAAATGTACGATTGTTAAATCAGTAAATACATAGTGACTTTTATTTCAAGTTTTCCCTCAATAGTTGAAAAAGAAACAACAAAATTAGTCACATTAAATTAAAATTCATGTCAAATAAAAAAATTTTCAACAACATTTAACAAAACCTGAGAGTGTAACTTTGGACAGATTTAAAATGGCCTAGATTCTTGTAGACTCAAAGAAGATAAGATTTTTTAGATAGAAAGATGTTTAAAAAAAGCCATAATTTCAGTTAAGGATGTTTTGCAATGGAATTATGAGGTATATTATTAACAACTGTCTTACCAAAATAAATCTTTCTAAAAGTATTAAATATCACTTGATTCAAAGTTCAAAAATTTGCAAGATTTTCTTTTTTAGCCTTAAATTAGCCATGTGGTATAAAAGGTACTGCCCAGCGGATACTTTGGGTGCATTTTGTGTCAGAAGACTTATAAAGAAAGTCAGTCCACAGCCCAAAAGATCAGATGTAGAGTATAGATTTTTAGATTTTCTATTACTGTCAAAGAAGAATTTTAGCATGATATGGAAAAATTGGTTTTTATCATGACAATTTTGCATTTTACATTTAGCTCTATGATCCATTTTTGAGTTAATTTTTGTGAAGGATGTAAAATCTGGGTCTAGATTGATTTTTTTTTTTTTTTGTATATCCAGTGTTTCCAACACCATGTGTTTAAAAGAATCTTTTTATCCATTGCAATACCTTTTGTTCCTTTTCAAAGATAAGTTGAATATATTTATGTGTGTTTATTTCTGGGTGCTCTGTTCAGTTTCATTGATTTATTTTTTTATTTTTACCAATATCATACTATCTTGATTGCTTTAACTTTATTTTTTTTAATGTTTAGTTATTTATTTTGAGAGAGAGAGAGACAGCATGAGTGAGGGTGGGGCAGATAGAAAAGGAGAGAGAGAATCCCAAACAGGCTCTGTACTGTCAGCGCAGAGCCCCATGCGGGGCTCGGTCACATGAACCATGAGATCATGACCTGAGCCAAAATCAAGAGTTGGATGCTTAACTGACTGAGCCAGGCTGCCCCTACTTTAGGTTTATAGTAAGTCTTGAAATCAGATAGTGCCAGTTCGCTGACTTTGTTCTTCTCCTTCAATACTGTAGTGACTATTCTGAGTCTTTTGCCTCTCCATGTAAATTTTAGAATTAGTTTGTTGATATCCACAAAATAACTTGCTGGATTAAAAACTTTGGATCTGGATTGCATTGAATTTATAGATCAAGTTGGAAAGAACTGACTGACATTTGACAATATTGAGTCTTCTTATCCATGAGCATGGACTGTATCTTCATCTTCATTTATTTAATTATTCTTTGATTTCTTTCATCAGTGTTTTGTAGTTATTTTCATGTAGATTTTGTACATACTTTGTTAGATTTATACTTAAGTATTTCACTCTGTGTGTGTGCTAATGTAAATGGCATTGTGATTTTCATATTAAATTCCACTTGTTCACTGTGTATATAGGAAAGTGGTTGACTTTTCCATATTGTATTTTTGCAACCTTGCTGTGATTACTTATTAGTTCCTGAAGTTTTTGCTGGTTCTTTTGGATTTTCTACCCAAGTGATCATGTCATCTCTGAACAAAGACAATTTTATGTCTTCCTTCCTAATCAGTGTATTTTTCATTTCCTTCTCTTGTCTTACTGATTGGCCAGGACTTCCAGTATGATGTTGAAAAGGAGTGTGAGAGAGGCCATCCTTGCCTTGTTCCTAATCTTAGTGGGAAAGTTTTGTTTCTTACCATTAAGTATGATGTTAACTGTAGTTATGTGGAAGGTATTCTTCATCAAGTTGAGAAAATTTCCCTCTATTTCTAGGTTCCTACATGTTTTTATCATAAATGGGTATTGGCTTTTGTCAGATGCTTTTTCTGCATTTATTGTTATCTCCATGTGATTTTTCTTACTCAGCCTGTTGCTATAATAGATTACATTAATTGAGTTCCAAATATTGAACCAGCCTTGCATATCCAGCATAAATCCCATTTGATTATGATGTACAATTATTTTTATATGATTTTGGATTTGACTTCCTAATATTTTTTCTGAGGATTTATGTTCATGAGAGATACTGGTTTGTACTTTTCTTGTGATGACTTTGATGTTGGTATTAGAGGAATGCTGGCCTCAGAAAATAGTTAGGAAGTATTCTATTTCAGTAATCTGGAAGAGATTGTAGAGAATTCATATAATTTCTTCCTCAAATATTTGACAGAATTCACCAGTGAACCTGTCTGGGCCTGGTACTTTCTTTTTTGGAAGATTATTAACTATTAGTTAAATTTAATAGATATAGTCTTATTCAGATTATTTCTTCTCAAGGGAATTTTGACAGATTGTTTCTTTTAAGAAATCCCTTTTGTTTAGGTTATAAAATTTATGGGCATAAAGTTTCTCATAATATTCCTTTATTACCATTTTAATGTCTATGCAAAGTTTAATGATGTCCTCTATTTCATTTTTGGTAATAGTAATTTGTATCTTCTCTCTTTTTCTTAGTAGCTTGTCCAAATACTCATTGTTTGAATCTTTTTAAATGGTTAGCTTTCGGCTTTATTGATTTTCTTTGTTGCTTTCTTTTTTTAAATTCCATTGATTTCTACTCTAATGTTTATTATTTCTTTGCTTCTAATTACTTTGGGCTTAATTTGCTTTATTTTTCTAGTTTCTTAAGGTCAAAGCTTACTCCTCCAGTGCTCTTCCTTTTTGCTATAGATCCAAATTGCTAACCTATATCATTTTCCTTCTTTCTGAAGAACTTCTTTTGATGTTCGTTACAAGGAAAGAAAGTCTTTCTACATGAGAAGTTAGTTATTTCTCCTTCACCCCTGCTCTGAGTCTGATTCTGATGCTTTCTCAGTCTCCTTAAATTGTATTTTGTCTTTTAGCATGCTTTGTAATTTTTTGTTGAAAGCTGTACATAATGTAGTAGTAGGTAAATGGAACTCTAGTAAATAGACTTTTAATGGTGTGCTGCTAAAATGTGAAGTAAGTGGGAGTGTTGTACAGTACTATGATTATGTCAGTCTTTTAGTGAGCCTGGACCCCTGTTCTGTGAATGTTGCAAACATATTCACAGGTTTCAAAGTTTAAGATACAGGCATCTTGGGATGGGGGACATCCTTCTGTCTACACCTTGAAATGCTCTTGTTTTAAAAGTAAATTAAAAAAAAATGACAGGGGCACCTGGGTGGCTCAGTTGGTTAAGCATTCACTTTCAGCTCAGGTCCTGATCTCACAGTGTGTGAGTTCGAGCCCTGCATTGGGCTCTGTGCTGACAGCTCACAGCCTGGAGCCTGCTTCAGATTCTGTGTCTCCCTTTCTCTCTGTCCCTTCCCCACTCTCATTCTATCTGTCTCTCTCTCAAAAACAAAACATTAAAAAAAATTAAAGGCAAATCAATCCATGCAAGAATATGATCCAGCTTTATCAACATGCATGTAAATAATTTGGTTGTGAGAAGAGGCTAGGATCAGTATTTGAAAACATGCAAGTATTTTTGGAACGTCTTGAGTATGTGAATTTATTACTTCAAATATGTGTTTTATGAAATCTAAATACAACTCAATATTTCTACTGAAAATTTAGCACCCAAAAGAGATGTGGTGTAAGCATAAAATATATACTTTATTAGAAAAATTTTGTATGAAAAAAGTAAAATATTTCATTATAATGTTGTATTAATTATATTTTGAAATTATTGGGCAAATTTGGGGCTAAATAAAATATATTATTGAAATTTATTTGTTTTATTTACTTTTTTCTTTTGAAATTTTTTAAAGTTTATTCATTTATTTTGAGAGAAAGGGAGAGAGAGAGAGAGAGAGGGAGAGAGAGAGAGAGAGAGAGAGAGAGAGAGAGAGAGAAAACAGGAGAGGGGCAGAGAGAGGGACTGAGAAAGAATCCCAAGCAGGCTCTGCACTGTCAGCACGGAGTCTGATGCAGGGCTTAAACTCAGGAACCGCGAGATCATGACCTGAGCTGAAACCAGGAGTTGGATGCTCAACCTCCTGAGCCACGCAGGTGTCCCCCCCTTTTCCTTTTTCTAGTGTGGCACTAAGAAAGCACATATACACCTTGCGTTTTAGTTCTACTGGACAAAGCTGACATAAGACCATCATGGTACACACTTTGTTTATATTGTTACTTGACCTTCTCCATACTAATTCCATTTATTATGTAAAAGAACTGGGTGAAGCTCCGGCTGTAGTGTACGAACGTGCAGGGCACAGCTGGCACAAATGCTATTGGCTGCTCTTAAGGAAGGAATGTTAGACACAGGACACAAAACTCATCAAGTCTACCCCATGTGATAGCTATTGCCTGTTGGCTGCCAGAATCTATATCCAGTGTCTTTACTATTTCTTTTATATTCCATAGATTAAAATATTGGAAAGCAAATTTGCCAGTCTCCTTCTCCATCAGAGTGTGATTGAGCTTCTGCCAATGAGACAGCAACTGCATGAGTTTTTGGAAGGCAGGAGGAAGGTAGGAGCCACCCCTTTCCTTTGTCAGTATTTTTGGGGAGGTTGTATTCTACATTGAATTCCCTAGTCACCAGCTTTCTGGGCAGTGGTGGCCATTAAGTTGACAGCAGTTCCCTGCTATTCAATCCCTGATCTCTGGCTGGCGTCTGTGGTCCTGTGACACAGAGTGACAGCCCTCTGATCTTTCAAGCTCTTAAACATGGTACATGCATTTAATGATCTATTAAAGAACTTTTTTAAAATGCAAGCGATTCAGTTGTGATTATCATTTTAGTTTCCTTATCACACAGGTTATTATAAATACTAAGATAACATGTATTAAATTTCTTGAAAAAATATTATAAGAAGTTAATAAATGCTCATGCTTTTTTTATGTTGTGAATATGAGAAATAAATAAATGCAGTACTCATCCTTAGGAATTAAGACAGGTGCCTGGGTAGCTCAGTCAGTTAAACATCTGACTCTTGGTTTTAGCTCAGGTCATGGTCTCATGGTTTGTGGAATCGAACCTCATGTCCGGCTCTGTGCTGAGTGTGGAGCCTGCTTGGGATTCTCTCTCTCCCTCTCTTTCTGCCCCTCCCCATTCATGCTGTCGCTCTCACTCCTAAATAAATAAACTTAAAAAGAAAGAAAAAGAAATTAAGACAACACATGAAATTCATTAGTCACTGGGAAGTATTTGTATGCAATATAGCTCATAGAAATCATATCACATTCAGTGGTAAGAAGACATTGTGATTCCTTTATGTTCAAAGGCAAATTATGTTCAAAAGACAAATTTCATCCTTTAAAAATGGATGATTCACAATTTATTTTAATGTAAAAGTTCCTTAAAAGCCGGGTTACCCTCAATTAGATGTTATTAAATTTTTAAAAATGCAATTTACTTTATGTTGATACAAGTTTTCATAATATTGATTCTGACTGACAGAACTTCAAGGAGTACAAGGAGTAAAAGATCTTATTTACTTACTCAATATGTACCTGGAAGCTTCTAAAGTGTTTTTGAAGAAGAAATGACATTATTAGAAATGCCATCATATGGAGCAACTATTGAAGTGTAGAGATTGGAACATTTAAGAGCAAACAACAGACAATTGCAGAGGTTCAAACAAATTGTCTCAAGTATTTAAACAAATATGGAGAAATGTGAATGAAAAGGAATCACTGGTGAGTGAAATTTGCAATAAAAAAATTAACAGAAATTGGGGCTTACTAAACTTGAACCACTGGGGAAGGACCATGGTGAGTTTGAATTTCCAGGGTTCATATTTGTTCAGATGACATTAGTTAGTAGGAGAAGGAAGAACAAGAATATTTTTACAATTTTAAGAGTGGCAGATGAATTAGGTTTATAAGATTCTTAGAGAATATCCATATAGAGATTCTTGGTAAGAGCTGAGAGAGAACACATAGAACAGAGAAGAATTGATCCTGAGGATCTTAGGTGGTTCTCAAGAGTAAGCTATTTCTCAAGAAAAAAGAAATAAGGGAATATGAGCAAAGACACAATTTTAGTGTCTTATTCACATTTTGGAATACAGATAAAGAAAAGAACTTGAAAAGGAGGTGAAGAGAGAGGCACTATATAAAGACGAGAAAATAAGATCAATTATTAAATCTTAAAAGCAGAGGAGATAAAATAAGTGTTCAATAAAGTGAGATCCTACAGAGAAATGAAGAAACGGGACTCCAGAAACACTAATCAGTTTGGCAATAAAATGGTGAATTTCTTTTGAATTATGAGAGTAGAAACCTAAATCTAAGGATAAAAGCAAACGTCAGTGGTGACTAGAGGCACTACATCCAGACATTTCTTATTTTAGCATTTTCAATAAATTATACATTATAACTTTATGGATACTGACAATATTATGCATTACACATCTGGATATCATAATTACATATGTCTCATTAAGGTATATTTTTTATTTGTCCACAAATTGCCTGCTAACAGTCACAATGTTAAAATTTTTGTGCTTTTTCAAACTTTAACTGTAGTCAGGCCTTCATAAAAAGGAAAAAAAGAAAAATTTGGTTACTTTTTTGAAATGCCATTTGAGTCCATATTTGATTTCTGAATTCTAAGATAATTTATCAACACTAACAATTTTCTTTTTTTTAAGTTTATTTATTTACTTTTAAGAGAGAGAGAGAGAGAGAGAGCACAAGCAAGGAGTGGCAGAGAGAGAGAGAGGGAGACAGAGAATCCGAAGCAGGCTCCAGGCTCTGAGCTGTCAGCACAGAGCCTGATGTGGGGCTTGAACTCACAAACTGTGAGATCATGACCTGAGCTGAAGTCAGATGCTTAATTTATTGAGCCACCCAGGTGCCCCAACACTAACAATTTCTAAGCTGATTTAAATTGTAATATTGTCCTTAAAATAAATAAATAAATAAATAAATAAATAAATAAATAAGGCTATACAGCTCTATAGCATCCAGAAAGTAGTCATAGGAAAAAAAATGTCCAATATATCCTAATGCTTCTACCTGAAGGAGTTATTTGTTTGATGTGGGGTTTTGGAAGGAGGGGATAAAAAATAAAAAGCAATAACATAAGACTAATAGAACTTATTTATTTACTATTGCATTTGCTAGGGACACAGCTTCATAGTTTAAGTCATGCCATCTTGTCATATTATGTTCATTTCTACTTGAGCCTTAGGCAAAGCTACCAAATACAGGAGGCTCATATATCACTATTTAAATATATCTCTTTGAGAAAGGAGCAAGAAACAAAGACTGCAATGATACCTTTCTCAATTTTCAGACAAAATATTGAGATTACTTTTTTTGTTTGAAAATTTTTATTTTGTCTGAAAATATCTGGTCAAGATTATTATTCTTAAAAATGGAAATGATAAGCAAACATTTCCATATATTTTCATTTATATAACTCATCAATATACTTAGTCTTGATATAGTTACATGACATTTCAAAAACATGATTTCATGAGATGTAAATAATTAAAATAAATATTAAATATTATATAAACTGAGCTTATCATATTTCTTAAATTAGGCATCTACATTGTTGTAGTTGAAGGCAGCTACAGAACATTTGAATGATCATTAAGATATAGAATGTACTTTTCAAATATTTAAAGATATTTAAGTGTTCTGACTGAGCCTAACCAGGGATTTTAACTTTTATTATGTTGGATAGGTTAAAGAAACAATTTATATCATTTTTATTTTATTTATTTATGGCTGTTTACTCTTGCTGTATTTTTAGGCTATTTTTCTAAGAACGTGGAACATGTTATGTCATTAGGACTACTTTACGGTGAGAAATATTTATTTTGTAGGAAGTGTGTGAATTTAGAGAATTAAATAAAATTATGAAAGAAATATTGGTTCTGTTTAAATTAATATAAATCCTAAAGGCTGACTCAGCATTTTATTTCACTATATCAGGCAGGATTAGAATGGAAAACTTTAATTTTCTTACACAAATAAGAAAGAGTGTCGACTTTATCCAATAATTGCCGTTCTACACGATGTTATTTAAATTATGGTAAGAAATCACTATTGCAAAATAGAAGTCTATCTATTGTTTAATAATGGTCTCTAAGTGTAAGAAAAACAATTATATGAAATCGTAAATGTGATATTTGGGTACTATGGCAAGATCTGACTCAAAGGAAATTTATTTTTTTATTATTTTTTTTAATGTTTATTTATTTTTGAGAGAGAGAGAGAGAGAGACAGAGCATGAACGGGGGAGGAGCAGAGAGGGAGGGAGACACAGAATCGGAAGCAGGCTCCAGGCTCTGAGCCATCAGCCCAGAGCCCGACGCGGGGCTCGAACTCACGGACCGCGAGATCGTGAGATCGTGACCTGAGCTGAAGTCGGTCGCTTAACCGACTGAGCCACCCAGGCGCCCCTCAAAGGAAATTTAGATGTGAAGTTTGCATCTAATAAATCCAAATGTTAATGAAATATTCCTAACAGAAGATAAAAAACAAGTTTATGTGAAACTACTTTTGTTATTATATTCTTATTGAAAAGCAGATACTAGGAACCTCTAATACTACAAGCCCTCAGAACAAGAATGCATGTTATCATTTTTAGGGTAATCACTAAAAGAACAAAAATTAAATATTAATGGAATAGAAAGTAAGTAATAAATTACTTGATTAATCAAAAATAAAGCAAAAACAGGAGAAAGAGTAACATAAAACAGATAAACTAAATTAGAAACAATAGTAAGAAGATAAATATAAATACATGTATGTCAGTATTTACATTTAAGATAAATTGACTATTCTTAGTATTAGTCTATGCTTGTCAGATTAGAATAAACAAAACAAAGCCTGACTCTATGATTCATCAAAAGTCACTTTTATAATATAAGGACCTAAAGAGGTTGAATATAAAAGGAATAAAAATGTACAACACAGATACTAACAAAAATAAAGGGGATGAAGCTGTAGAAATATTAGACAAAATAGACTTTGGGCAAAATAAAGAGAGTTATAATGAAAAAGGATTAGTACAACTGGATGATAACATAATTTTAGGCCTAAATCACACAAAATAGAACTAAAGCATAGAAAATTGACAAAACTAAAAGAGAAATAGACAAGTCAGCAAACATAGAGAAAGACTTTAGTAAACTCCCCTCAATAGTTAATGGAACAAATAGAAAAAAAATATTCACAAGAATATACAAGATCTAAACAAAAAATTTTGAAAACTTGGTCTAATGGATTTATGAAGAATATTACATACAACAGCAACACAATTCACATATATTTTTTCAGGTGCACATGCAAGTTACCATATTTGCAAGTAAATATATAATAGGCTACACCATGTTTGGGGCAATAGAGAAAACCTTAATCAATGAATGATAACAATGGAATTAATTAGAAAATAATAAAAAAAGTAAGATAATGGAAAGACACTAACTTACTGAAATTTAGAAAATTTGTGACCTCTACGGTCACAAATATATGCTTTAAATAAATATGTTTAAAGGAGGAAATTAAAAATCAGTAATTCAAAATTCTATTTCAAGAAACTAGTAAAAAAAAAAACAATTTACAAGAACATGGATGGAACTTAAGGGCACTATGCTATGTGAAATAAGTCATCAGAAAAAAAACAAATACCATACAATTTCACTTATACATGCAATTAAAAAAAAGAAGTTTATGGATACAGAGAACAGATTGGTGGTTGCCAGAGGTGGTGGTAGTGGGAGCGGACAAAATGAGTGAAGGAGAACAAAATGTACAAACTTCCAGTTATTAAATAACTCATGAGGATGTAATATATGGCTGCTGCATATTTAAAAGTTACTAGAAAACTAGATCTTAAATTTCCTCATCATACACAAAAATGTTATTATGTTTTGACATATGTCAACTAGACACTGGTGATCATTTTGCAATATATAGAAATACTGAATCATGTCGTGTAACTCAAACTAACACAATATTATATGTCAATTAAAAATAAAATTCAAAGATGGGAAAGCAAAGAAATTATAAAGATGATGACAGAAATCAGTAAAATAGAAAATAAATATTCAAAAAAGAAAATCAATAGAGCCAAAAGATGATCCTGGAAAGAACAATAAAATTGATTAAGCTGTAAGTAAGACTGATCAAAGTATAAGCCGAGAACAAAAGGTTACCAATATCAAGAATGCAGATTCTACAGATAACTAAAATATAACAAGAAAAATATTATGAACAACTTTATGTGATTAAATTTAATTTAGATAAAATTGACACTTTTTTTTCAAAAAATACAATTTACCAATGTTGGTTGAACGATAAATAGAAAATATGAATGTTATTCTTTCTGCTAAAGTAATTCAAACCATTTTTATACCTTCCCACAATGAAAAACCCATGGTTTTATATGGTTTTTGCCTATGAAATCTTCCACAATTTTATGGGTGAATATAGACAAATTTTGAAAAATCTCCTCTATATAAGAAAAAGAGACAACCCTCCCTAACTATTTTAAGGGACTAGTTTAGCTCAATTCTAAAACTTGTGAAGAATCTTAAGAGAAAGGAATGACAGATCAGTCTCTGTCGATTAGAAAGGAACTTCCTTAACATCTACCAAAAACTTATAGCAAGCATTCTACTCAATGAGAAATATTGAAAATGTTCACCCTGAGTTTGGAAAAATAAAAAGACAATTCACAATTGACTACTATCACGATTTCCATTCATCATTATTTTGGAGATGCTGGCTATAACCGTAAGACAAGTATAAGAAATGAACCATATAGATTAGAAAGAAAGAAATTGTCATTATCTGAAGGCAATCTTATTATGAACCTAGAAAACCTAGGGGAGGCTAGTAGAATTAACTAATAGAATTAATAAGAAAATTTAACTTTTTGTCTTATGTACAAGTCAAAATATAATATCTAATTGTTTTTTATGTACCATCAAAAATAAAAAAGGAAACAAAAATAAAAAAACATAATTTACATAGAATAAAAATATCAAATAACTTGGGAATAAATATATCTCTAGACGCACAAGACTGCTACACTCAAATCTATGAAACATTATTAAAGGGCATGTTTTAAATGTATATAAATGGAAAGATATATCATATTCATTGATTGGAAGAAAATATGGCAATTCTCCATCAAATCAATGTATATATTTTTCTAAATTCTAGTGATAATTTCAGCTTTTTCTGTGGCAGACAATGAGAAAATAGTTCTAAAATTTATACAGAAACCCAAAGAACAAAGAATAACAAAGCCAGTTTTGAAGAATAAATGTGGAAGATTTACCAATACCAGAGGTGATGATGGTATGGTATTCGGCCAAGGTAGAAAAACAGCAATGGAGTAGAACAGTTAAGAAATAGAATATACAAAAGCAACACTGAAATACTATGAGAAAAATGATAGCTTGATCTTTTTAATAAGTGGTGTTCAGTTAACTATTCATATAATAAAGGTATTTACATCTCTACCTCACATCATTTATGAAAAAAAAAATCAACCCTAGTTGATTTGAAGACTTTTTTTAAAAAAATAATAGGTAAATCATCATATGGGAATGGTAAAGATTTCTTAAAAAGAGCATAATATGTGCTTATCAAAAAGAAATTGTAGATTGAATTTTATTAATTTTAGAAATTCTATTAACCAAAAGACACCCATAAGAAAGTGAAAAGGAAGGCCACAACAGAGGGTAAAATGCAATACATGTATCTAACAAAGAATTTGGGTTTAGAATACTGAATAAACTCTTAAAAGAATGTGAAAAAGATAGACTCTAAAATAGAAATATGGGCCAAAGACATTTCACAAGAGGATGCCCAAATGTTGGTAAACATGAAAAGATGTTCATCATTATTTACCAAGACATGCAAATTTAGATCACACTGAGATAATACTACCTATCAAAATTGCTAGAATAACAAGATCTGAAAATACCAAGTATTTGTGAGCATGTAAGGAACCAAAACTCTACATTGTTAGTAAGAAGGTGATTTTGTATAATCTCTATGGGAAAATTGGCTGTTACAAGTATAAGATGTATATTTCCCGATAATCCAACAATTCTACTCTACTGTATATACCCTGAGGGATGAGAATACTCAGAAATAGACATGTGTTAGGATCCGTCTATTAGGATCTGTACCTAATAGCAAAAAACTACCAAAGTATCCACCAAGAGTAGAATGGATAAATAAATTTTGGTTTATTCACACAATAAAATGCTATACAGTAAAGAAAATGAATGTTCAAAAATGCTACAATAATAAAAATGCATGTAACAGACTATGTTGGTTGAAAAAGAAATAGGGGACGCCTGGGTGGCTCAGCAGGTTAATATCTGACTTCAGCTCAGATCATGATCTCGTAGTTCAGATCATGATCTCATGGTTTGTGGGTTTGAGCCCCGTGTCGGGCTGTGCTGACAGCTCAGAGCCTGGATCCTGCTTTGGATACCGTGTCTCCCTCTCACTCTGCCGCCCCCCGACCTGACCCCTGCTCGTGCCTCTCTCTCTCTCTCTCTCTCTCTCAAGAATAAACATTTAAAATTTTTGAAAATTAAAATTAAAAAAAGGAAAAAGAAATAGAAAACACACATATTATTCTTTCTATTAAGGTAACTCAAATGATGTCATATTATTAAGAAAGTCAGTTCTAAATGGATCGCAAATATAATTGTAACAGAAAAAAATTAAGCCCTTTGGAAAATAACTTATCCTACTCTTAACCTTCGGATAAGAAAGGATTTCTTGGAAAGAAATTATAAATGTGAACAATAAAGAAACTTTTAAATTATTAACTACATGCAGTATAATTAAGATACATTAAATATATATATATATATATACATATGTATATGTATATATATTATCAAACAAGAGCATAAAGAGAGTGAAAAGACAAGTTACACCTGGGAGAATAAATCTGCAATAAATTCAGTTGACAAAATGTTTTATATTCAAAATAAAGAACTCACTATAAATAAGAAATAGAAAAATTAATAATGAAATTCACAGAAGACATCAATGTCTTCCTCAGAACAGGATATGCAAAATGTGTAGGAACATGAAGAGATGCCAAACTATATTAGATATTGGGTAACTACAAAGTAAAACCAAAATAAGGTATCACTTCATGTAGAACTGATTGGGACAAATTTTAAAGTTGGACAAAACCAAGTATCAGCAAGGACATGGATTAACATGAACTACCCATGGGGATCTACATTTTACCACCACTTTGGAAATAGTATCACATCACCTAGTAAAGTTGAATATGTACTTACCATATGGTCCCAGGATTCCATTCCTTTACATATTCTTGAAACACTAACAATAGATCTTTACAGCATTATTGTAACATTATAGACATAGTAGCATGGTTTATGATGACAAAAACCAATCCATTTAACCTTTGAATACTAGTAGGGATAAATACATTTTGGAATACCCGTATACTAGAATTATCATACCTCAATGAAAAAAAATGTAAAACTCTAAGTTATATGGACCAATATGGATGACTGTCAAAAATAGGACTGAGAGAAAAGAGCTGCAAAATAATTCCTAGTATTCTTCTTTTTAAAATTCAAAAATGACAAAACTTAACAATATATTATTTACAGATGCATACATATTTGATAAAATTATTTTTTAAAGTAGGTAAATGACACATATCAAAAAACTGCCTTAACAACTCCGAAAAAAAATAGCTAGATATTTTGACTTAAGTGTATACAATACACAGAGACATATTTCAGATATGTAAGGACCCCAAAATATTGTCCCCATGCACTCCTTTTTAATGAGTGATTAAAAGAAGTAGTAATGTAAACTTAGAGAAAGATAACCCAGGAGAATGGTGAAGAGAAAGAAGCTTTAGGGTGACCAGCAATCAAGTAGATTTCTAAAATATCCAGGGTAGTTTTTAGCTTAGGGACGAAGAACAAGCTCCAAGAAAATAAGAGACTTAGTAAACAGATAATTTGAGAAGTGATTTGTTGATGATTATTGTTGGTGATGTGGCGGTGATTCCATACAGAGACATTAGAAAAAAGAGAAAGGATGGCAGAAGGGAGAAGAAAGGGAGAGAGAGACAAGAGAAAAAGAAGGAACTGTTGACTTAAGGAAAACAAGTTTGTACAATTAAAAGTACAGTTCTTGGTGCTATAGTGAACAGTAGCATACAGTTATGATGATGTAAACACTGTTTAATTCAATAAATCAGTAGTTACATACTTATGTTGAGAGGGTGGGAAGAGACAGGTTGAAGAAAGAGATCTGTCTCCATCTCGCTTCACAGAAATCCATAGATAAAAATGCTAAATTGCTAATCACTAATAACAATGTAAGCATATTTTAGTTAGAAATGTGGAAATAATTACCAAGAAACAAAATTTTTGCCTCTGGAGAAGTTGTCTGAGTGATGAGACGACATATGGTTAGTGACCACACTCTTTAATATAAGCCTTTGATAGATTAGAAAACAACTTTGCGTACCAACTTCTGATACTTAAAAAAAAATAGTTAAAACAATAAATGAAAATTGCCGCAATTATAAATTTTCAAGTTTCTATTTTATTCTGCAAAATTTCACTAATGTTGATTGATCTGTTTGGTAAACAAGTAGTGTCTATCCTTGAGAATTTACACGACACACATACAAGGGAATGATTTTCTTAAGAAACTTACTTTGCAATGGGCAAGAAATTTAGAAAGCACTCTACCATCCAAGGTTAAATACTCCATACAGATGAAGTCAGTGGATGGTAGAACTCCAAAGGTCCTTCTGAATGAGAAATCTAAGCAAACGGTTAGTCTCTGCCGGAAAATAGCTGCTTTCTCTGAGATTCTTCTTCCACCCTGGGTTCCTTTGCTAGAGTACTTCCTTTCCATACAATTTTCCATACAATTTTGGTAGCTTGATGGGCTAAACACCCTAAAGAGTTATATCTACTATTGTTTATGTTTTGTTGACATGGTTACAGAAACAGCAACTATGGCAGGCAATTAAACTGACTTCATGGTGTGCCTTTGCTGCAAGACTAAAGTCCTAATTTTCCAGTTGTACTTGGATCTGAAATTTGGCTCCATACGAGTGCAGTCTGTTCCAGGACAGAGTGAAGCCAAGTTTACATTGTGTATTAAATGCTCCAATGGTTGACACTTTTTTCAAACATGACATATACTTTATGGACTGGAATATAATAGTATGGTAGTAAAACCATAGAATTCATTTAAAAGCTTTTTTTTCTTTTTGTCTTCTTTTATTCCAAAGCCTTTCCTCTAATGTTAGATTTCCCTTAGTGTTTCTACTGCTATCTTTTATTTGATAAAGTAAATATACCTTAAACTTTGGAGAGAAAAGACAAAAAATAAGTGCTAATCAATCTCTAAAAATTCTTTCCATTCATTTTGTTTACTCTCCTTTTAAGTTTTTCACTATGAGTCTCTGCAACTTTCAAATCAGAGTTTCGTTGACCTTGTATAAAGAACTACTGTTCGTTAACCACAGAAGCTTTAGATATAAGGCAGAAAGCTGTGAAGTTGACATAAGGAGCTAGATCTCCTACAGAGATGTGATTGCCATTTCTTATTCCAAGAATTACACACTAATTCCAGTCTTGTCTTAGAGGTAACTGCTTTCCTAACTTCCAAAGGGAAAAGTTGGTGAAACTACTAAGAACTAAAATCTAATCTTGAGGCATATTATGAGATTAGAGTCCAGATAGACAAATTTAGCAAATCTGCTTGTATTCAAATTCAATTTGAATTTATAAATGAAAACAAGGGACCCCAAGTTATTTGAAACAGTTTATAGATATTTATCACTATCATGATTGGTGACCTTGGAACTTCAGTTGAAATTAAATCTGTACCTATGGCTGCTAAGTTATCTGGTGTTTTCAGAAAGAAAATAATACTAAATTCAATTTTTAAGAAAAGAAGAAAACCAAAATGCAAAACAGAAAAAAAAAATTCTCAGTTTGATTGTTTTAGACTTAGGATATCAAGTTTACCAGTATATCAAGTAATATTGTGTTGAGAGGAATGGAGTGATGAGTTTTCTTGTTTTAAATTCTTTTTAACATTTATTTATTTTTGAGAGAGAGAGAGAGAGAGAGAGAGAGAGAGAGAGAGAGAGAGAATATGAGCCATGAGCAGGAAGGGGCAGAGAGAGGGAGACACAGAATCCGAAGCAGGCTCCAGGCTTTGAGCTGTCAGCACAGAGCCCAACGTGGGGCTCAAACCCACGAACTGTGAGATTATGACCTGAGCTGGTCGTAAGCTTAACCAACTTAGCCACCCAGGCACCCCAAGGAGTGATGAGTTTTCTTAAATATTTGCTTAGACACACCAGGTTTTACCTGATACTTTTGGGGGGAATGTCAGCACTCATGAATGACAAGCAGTTGTGTGCTTGTGTATCACACTCAATATTAGAATCCGATTCAGAATTAACAGTGCTTCAAAGATGATCGAAATGGCCACAACAGTCCTAAATTGAACACTCTCTGTAAAATGAGGGGCTGGGGAATAGTGCCACTGGGAAGAGGTGAGGGAGCCCCAGTCACCAGTACACTTTCTCATTAGTTCAATAAGCTCTGGTTAAACATAGGTTAATGTTTAGGTCAACATATTAACCAAACAAACTCATCATCTCAAAGAGGCATATTTCTGTTCCAGTGTTCCTTTTCACTGCAAAAGGGACCACCACCTCCAAGCTAGTCAAACTTGATATCTGGAAGTAATCCTTGATTTTTCATTTTTCCTCATAGTCCATATCTAATCATTCATCAAGTTGTTCTTCATATCTCAGAAATATGTTTGGGATATTAATAATATTCCTTCTTACGCCATCATTAATGAAGTTCAAAGGCTTGCTTACCTCTGTGAAGGTTTTTGATCATTCACTCCGTGTCTATACTTGTCCTCTCTGATTCATTCATTCTTGGCCCAGAAACCAGAGGAATCTTTGTGAAAATACAAATCCAACCTTGTCATTGCCATTCTTAAAATCATGAGGTAGCTTCATTTTGTCTTAAAATATCCAAAATCCCTACACAACTATCCACACTATATTTCTTATACCTCCAAACTTATGTCATTTTATCTTTGATCTTTATGCTATATATCTTCTAACTTTATTTCAGATTTCAAGCATTATTTACAGAATTCATTGGGTTTTTTTGTTTTGTTTTGTTTTTGCAGGGGGATATATTTGTATGGGATCCTATCACTCCTTCATCCTTACCCCATTCTTATTTATCCTCTCATGTAAGACTCAGTTCTTTTTTTTTTTTTTAATTTTTTTTTTCAACGTTTATTTATTTTTGGGACAGAGAGAGACAGAGCATGAACGGGGGAGGGGCAGAGAGAGGGAGACACAGAATCGGACACAGGCTCCAGGCTCTGAGCCATCAGCCCAGAGCCTGACGCGGGGCTCGAACTCACGGACCGCAAGATCGTGACCTGGCTGAAGTCGGACGCTTGACCGACTGCGCCACCCAGGCGCCCCAAGACTCAGTTCTTTAAGGAAGCCTCTCATCACTAGACAAGTTTAATTCCTCATGATTTAATCTAATGATTTTGTACGCCGAACCTCTTCCTTCTTTTTTTTTTTTAATTTTTTAACGTTTATTTCTTTTTCACAGAGACAGAGCATGAGCAGGGGAGGGGCAGAGAGACAGGGAGACACAGAATCTGAAGCAGAACTTCTTCCTTCTTAATGTACTTCACACTTCACTTTCCAGGTCAGTGTCCACACTTGACTCTAAGCCCCATATCTACTGGGATATTATCTATCTTCTCTATGCTTGGCCTCCTTATTTGTGCTATAAATCCTGAAACATAGTAGAAATTTGATAAATATTATTTAATCAAGTAGAATGAAGTATATAAAAATGATTTTTAAAAATGTGTAGCAGCTTCCTTTAAAATGCTCAAGACTAGAGATTTCAAAGCATTCTATCCATACTGTCATAATCCACATTTTACTTCTGTTTTGCATATTAGGATTGTCTGTGAGTATATGCATGTTGGGTGTTTGTGTGTAGGTATGTGGTAGAGGGTGGAAAGTGTGGAGGGTGAAAAGAAACAAGGTATTATTGGCAAAGTCCAATTAATACGTATTTTGGCCAGTAGTATGGAAAGCACTATGGGGGATAATTTGTCTTTCTTTTATCAAAGGCCTTGCCATATTCTGAAGTCTTTTCTAGTCTTCTTGGTATATATACTCTAGAGAATCCTATATACCAAAACAAAAATACTTATAAAATGCAAATAGAAATTCCCTTGAGAATAAATCATAGCATACCCTGATACCTTTGTCTTCCTTCAAAGATGTGAGGATATGAGGAATATATAAAACCTAATCCCTTCCTGTGGTTTTAAGAAAATATTGAGAACAAAATACATGCAACCCTCAGCACATATTTGCAGTCACTCCAAAGTAAATGTTTCTTTATACCTCGTGGAAAAAGCAATTTTGGGACTCCCTGCTTTTGAAAATGAGCTAGATTTTTTTTTCAAAGACCACTTCATTGAGAGGCATATATACTTTAGAGGCAACACCCTTCTAAAATTTTGTATCTTTGAATGACATTTCCTTGAAATGTTTTAAGTTACAGAAGGAAATCCTGCATCTTTTGGGGGTGGGTGGTTCATATCATATTTCATGATACAATTAAAAATTTTGAGAAGTGTTGCCATAAATAAATTTGAGCAACATAGATTACCCTAGATTTTCTAAACATTTTATCATGCAACCAAACTGTGATGGTTATGTTTGTTTGTTTGAACACCTGTTAAAATCTGAGTCACTCAGAAAAAATTGGCAAAATTTAGGTGTAATGGCACAGAAAATTAGTTCCAAACTAGCAACCGCATCAGTCTCTTTTATCCCTCAAATAACCTAGCATCTCACAGCCTATCTTCATTTGTACAATGGCAATAATCACACCTATTACTTAGTGTAATGAGAATTTAATGAGAAATGCCAGATTCCCTATTCAAAAATCTCATTTTCTCTTCTAAGCTCTAAACCAGAGGAGAAAATTGTGACCAGCCATTTTGTATATAAAAAAATACGTAGCAGCATTTAGAAATAAATATTTCCTCTAAAGGGAAATAATCAAACCTGCATTATTATAAATGTAATATTTATGTAAATCTCTCAACTGCAATATTTTTTTGCACTGGGGTAACTTCAAAGATGGAGGCTGTGAACAATTCTGGCTGTTACCATCCTATGTCATGTAGTGGAATGGCAAACAGCATCACGCGTGTGCTTGGGGAGAACCTGACTGGTGCTACAATCAACGTTCAGGGAGACACGCTTTACAGACTCACAAAGCAACTGCAGAAACAATAACCCTGAACCCTCTTTTACATTCAAATCACTCTCAGCATGTCTGCAAATCATAAAAGGACTTTAAAGAATGAAAAGTCAGAAATTCGAGCACAGAGTACATGGGTTTCTGGACAAGTCTAGGTATAGAATTGGAAACGAGTGAATTTGAGTTCTGTATCAAAATTGTGCCTGCACAGAAACCTGACCTTTATTCCTTCACCATTCCCTGCCCTTCACCCGATGTCCTACATACTTGTGTTTGAGTAAAGGGAAATTCAAGCTAAGAAGAAACTTCAAACACCACAAAGTAAACACTCACAGCATCCTCTGCCTAAAGAGTCACACTTCAGAGAGAACAAATGATTTTTTTTCCGAGAGAGAACTGCTGTTAGCAAATACATGACAGTTCACAGGCTTCCGCTCTAGTGAAGTTGACTGGAAATGGAAATCACTGAATCAGACTGGGAATGGAAATTGCCTGCGGGAGGCTCAGTTACTTAAATTTTCAATGATTGCCTCACGTACATTTTTCCTGAATTCATGTTTAAGAAACAAGAATGTTATAATGATTCCTCTTTTTAATTTTTTCTAAATGTTTTTATTTAAATTTAAGAGAGAGAGAGAGAGAGCAAGCTGGGGAGGAGCAGAGACAGGGAGACACAGAATCCCAAGCAGACTCCAGGCTCCAAGCTGTCAGCACAGAGCCTGACGCTGGGCTTGAACTCACAGACCGTGAGATAATGACCTGAGCTGAAGTTGGACCCTTAACCGACTGAGCCACCCAGGCACCCCATCATTTCTCTTTTTAAAAAGCAAGAAAATAATACTAAAGTTTAAAGCTTTGAAATCATACATTGCTTTGTTTGATTAATTTCTGAGAGCCACATATCTGATTATATTGTATGTTTCTTCATTGTTTCTCAGAGGATAAGAACAGCAAGTTAATAAATAGCAAAGATGTGAATAGATCTTTGGAATGGGTGAAAAGCCTTTCATTTGATATTAAGGTGAGAGGAAACATGAGGCATAGGAAACAGACTCCCAGATCGGGTGTAATGGAGGAGCAGTTCATCTGGCAATGGGATATTTCAGCTTCTGAAGCTAACATTTGTCCATAGGAACGATCACAAGTTCATTATCTAAGTTATATTTGACTTTTTGTATTGATTTTTCATATATGACACACTGTCATCATTGGTCCAAGTGTGAGGCCTGATTAGGCCTTTTTATAAGAGTGTATTTTACTCAGTCCAATCTCTCCTCTTCCTTCACTTTCTACACAGAAATCTTCTCAGATTCTGTTTTCCAGAGAACCCAATCTTTGACATTATCCCTGGGCTTTTTTCAACAAATAATGCAGAAGCACTTGTACATCCATAAGCAAACAAATAAAAATAAACTACGACTTAAACCTCACACCTTATACAAAATGACCTCAAAATGGGTAAAAGAAATTAAGTGTAAAATATACAATCATGAAACTTTAGAAAAAAATAGGACAGAATATCTGGCATATGAAGAGGTTTTCAACATCATTAGCCATTAGGAAAATGCAAATAAAACCACAATAAGATCTCTTTACACATCTATCAGAATGGCTAAAACAAGAAATAGTGACAATGACAAATACTGACAAGGATGCAGAGAAACTGATCACTCGTACACTGGTGGTGCAAGTGTGGAATTGTACACTGGCTTTGGAAAACGGTTCGACATCTTCTCATAATATTAAACATGTAATTACATGTAACACAGTTATTGGACACTTTGGCATTTATCCCAGAGAAATGGAAACTTACATTCATTCAAACAAACAAACAAACCCCTGTACATGAAGAATGGCCGCTTTATTCATAACAGCTGAAAACTAAAAACCACCCAGATGGCTTTCAGTGGGTGGGCAGTGGAACAAGCTGTGGTACATCCATACCACGCAATACTACTCAGCAATAAAATGGAAAAATGGCTGATCCAGGTGGTGGCCTGAGTGCATCAGCAGAGTTGTAATGAGAGAAAAAAGCCAGTCCCCAAATGTTACATACTGTAAAATCTCATTTATATAAGATTCTTGAAATAACAGAACTATGGAAATGTGGAACAGGTCAGTAGTTACCAGAGGTTAGGGATTATGTTGGGGAAACTTGGTTATACAAGGGCACCCTGAGGGATCCTTAGGATAGAATGACTCTAGGAGCCCCTGGGTGACTCAGTTGGTTAAGTGGCCGACTTCCACTCAGGTCACGATCTCGCAGTTCATGGGTTCGAGCCCCGCATTGGGCTCTGTGCTGACAGCTTGCAGCCTGGAGCCTGCTTTGGATTCTGTGTCTCTGTCTCTCTCTGCCCCTCCCCCGCTCCTGTAATCGCGCTCTCTCTCTCTCTCTCTCTCTGTGTCTCAAAATTAAATAAACATTAAAAAACAATTTAAAAAAAGATAAAATTACTCTATATAACTGAGCAATCGATTCACAGACCTACACATATGATAGAGTTGCGTAGAACTAAATATGCCCACAAAAATAAATACAAGGTAAACTTGGGAAATCTGAGTAAGTTTGGTGGTTTGAGTCAATGTTAAAATCCTGGTTGTGGTAATATGCTATAGTTTTGCAAGATATTACCATTGGGAGTAACTGCATAAAGGGTGCACAAGATTTCTCTGTATTGTTTCTTGCAATTGTATGTGAATCTACAATTATCTCAAAATAGAAAGTTTAATTTAAAAGTACAATGCTTGTTTTAGAGCTTTATTGTAGAGTACACTACAAATCGTCTTCCGGGACTTCTTTTTTTCTTTTCTTTTGGTTACTCCAGCTCATCCTATGTGACAGGTTAACTACCAGGAGATATACAGTTTCTTGCATGTAGATTTTTTTCATTCATTTTTACTGTTGTTTAATATTCCAATATGACTATAACGTGTGTATTCTCTTTGTTTTTTTTTTTATCTATTTATCTTGAGAGAGAGAGAGAGCAAGCAAGCAGGGAAGGGGCAGAGAGAGAGAGGGAGAGAGAATCCCAAGCAGGCTCTGCACTGTCAGCACAGAGCCCTACATGGGCCTTGATCTCATGAACCATGATATTGTGACCTGAGCTGAAATCAGCATTCAGATGCTTAACTGACTGAGCCACCCAGGCACTTCTATATGTGTATATTCTTCTCCTGATTAGCATTTGTGCTCTTCGCAGCTGTTGTTATTATAGACAGTGCTGTGAACAGTCTTGCCTTGAAACGCATGTTAAATGTGTGCAAGTGTTTCTAGTTCTCTGATCTGCTCCCATCGTTCTTTCTAATTTGGGATTTATTTGGCGTTCCTTTTATAAGTAAGTTCATTCTTTTCCAACTGTTTTTCTTTTCTAGTTTAAGATTTAAGGCTATGTATTTCTTTCTAAACATTGTTTCTGCATTTTGATGTATAGTGTGATTATTTTTTAGTTAGTTCTAAGTTATTTTATTTTTTTTAAGCTTTTTTTTTTTAATGTTTATTTTATTTTTGAGACAGAGAGAGACAAAGCATGAATGGGGGAGGGTCAGAGAGAGGGAGACACAGAATCTGAAACAGGCTCCAGGCTCTGAGCTTTCAGCACAGAGCCCGACGTGGGGCTCAAACTCACGGACCGCGAGATCATGACCTGGGCCGAAGTCGGCCACTTAACTGACTGAGCCACCCAGGCGCCCCAGTTCTAAGTTATTTTAAATTTGCATCATGTCAACTTCTTTCGCTATAAGTGTTTAGATGAGTTTTTTTAAATTTTCAAATATATGAAAATATTTATTCATCTTGTGTTACTGTTGTTTCTTTTACATTTTTAACTGAAGTGTATTATCCTGAAAGAACATGGTCTATATGATATCTACACTTTGATATTTATTGTTACCTTATCCGTAGCTGAGTGAAATGATAAATTTTGTAAATGTGCCTCTATGCACTCAAAAAAATGTGGTTACTCTAATTTGAGAGCACAGAAACCGGTGTATCTCCATCAGAATAAACGTATCATTTTTACTATTCAAATAATACCTTTAATTTTGGAGG
Source organism: Felis catus (assembly GCF_018350175.1). Taxonomy (NCBI): domain Eukaryota; kingdom Metazoa; phylum Chordata; class Mammalia; order Carnivora; family Felidae; genus Felis; species Felis catus. Next base: position 99,950,380 of record NC_058371.1, on the reverse strand, counting down.
GAGTTTCTATTTGCCTCTTCAGTGATTAATAGAAAGATATTGAACTCTCCTTCTATATTAGATTTACCAACTTGTCAGAAATTCTATACATTTTTTGATTTATATAATTCAAGGCTAGCTTATTAGAGGCAAATGCAATCATAATTGTCATATCTTTGGGTGCATTTACACACTGATCTTTTATATAGTGACCCTAAAAATGTATTTTGCCTTAATGTCTATTTTTTTCTGAAATCCTAATAGCTAAATTACATTTATTTTCTCTCCTGGTTTCCTAAAAAACTGAGCTAGTTACTATGAATGTAGAAAATTTTCTTTCATTCCTTCTAAGTGTAGAAAACAATAAACAATGAGTAACTTGGATTATACTGGGATTATCACTTATGATTAAAGATGAACCAAATTTAGTAAAAATTTTAAATTAAACTTTACATTATACTTTATTATTTTTAAATATTTATTTGTAATCATGATGCATTGAAAATGTTGATGTTATCATTTTATTTATTTTTTTTATATGAAATTTATTGACAAATTGGTTTCCATACAACACCCAGTGCTCATCCCAAAAGGTGCCCTCCTCAATACCCATCACCCACCCTCTCCTCCCTCCCACCCCCCATCAACCCTCAGTTTGTTCTCAGTTTTTAACAGTCTCTTATGCTTTGGCTCTCTCCCACTCTAACCTCTTTTTTTTTTTTTTTTTCCTTCCCCTCCCCCATGGGTTCCTGTTAAGTTTCTCAGGATCCACATAAGAGTGAAACCATATGGTATCTGTCTTTCTCTGTATGGCTTATTTCACTTAGCATCACACTCTCCAGTTCCATCCACGTTGCTACAAAAGGCCATATTTCATTTTTTCTCATTGCCACGTAATATTCCATTGTGTATGTCCATCAACTGATGGATGTAATCATTTTAAATCATATATAATACAGCATAAGTCCCATTTTATTTCCTCTAATCAACTTTTTAACATTTTTTAAAATTTTTATTTATTTTTGAGAGAGAGAGAGAGACAGAGGGTGAGTGGGGGAGGGGCAGAGAGAGAGGGAGACACTGAAATGGGCTTCAGGCTCTGAGCTGAGAGCACAGAGCCTGACGTGAGGCTTGAACTCGGGAACAGCAAGATTATGACCTGAGCCGAAGTCTGATGCTTAACCTACTGAGCCTACCCACATGCCCCCTCTAATCAATTTTTAATTACATGTGTGAAATCAAACAATACCCTCTCTTAAAAAAAAAAGTAAGAAAAATGCCCGTATTTACTTTAAATCTTCATATTTAGATTCTTACGAGAATGAAGAATCTCTTGAATAGGGAAAGTTAGGTAGAGTTGTGTACCATGTTACATTCTACATTCTGATAAGTCTGTCCCCATCTTTATAATGTCTCTTAAGTAAGCCTTATGCTGTCCTATATTCCCATGTTCATTTTAGGCAGATAAATATAGACATGGAGATATAACTGAGGTCATTTAGAAGAAAAGACAAGCAACACAATAAAAACTTAAATGGATAAGTACCCTAATGAATTAATAAGTAAAGAAATAAAATGGTCATCTTTTCTATTAAAATAAGTCAGATAGGTTAAAAGCATTCAAAACAGTGTTTTGGCCACTGGAAGCTATTTAGCTGATGTTATTAGAATCTATCCTAGCTGTAAAATACTGACCCTTTTCTGAGTAGCAAATTTTTTGCTTTTGTCAAGTAATGAGAATATTTTGAAGCTTTCCACTTTGGCAAGGTTTGGGGAAAGTCTCTGCAAAAAGTAAGGTCATCGCTCTCCCTATTTGTGGAATTTTAAGGAGTCAATAAAATTTCTGAACTTGTTTTATTTGTGACTTTTTAAATTTGTTTAAATTGTTTAATTTTAGAAACAATTCCTGATGGAAACAGAAGAGACATTGGCCATGGACACGTGTCTAGTTTAACCTGCGCTTCCGGAGCAAGGTTGACAGCAATTACTACTCGCAGCCCTTCAGCTTTGTCTCCAGACACGCAGCTCCCTCATCTATCTTTCAAAAGCACAGGTCTTATCATGTTACACCTCCCACCTCCTGTCTTAAAAAATGTAAGTGGTTATCTATTAATTTCAGATTTATATGGTCAAGTTTTGACAATCTTTCAAAGCCAGGTCATCTCCTAACCAGGTCAGAATTTACATTTACAAATTAATTTTACACTCTTCCCCTGCTTTCATTAACCCTATGCTGCTGTCAAACTCAGGGATGGTATATATTCTTTTAATCATGCAAGTTTCTCTCTTTGGCTGGTTCTTTACCTCACTCTTTACCAAGGATGGCTAACGTCCTTTATCGTTCTGCTCAGATAGGATTTCACCTCTTCAATGAACTTTGGTTCAGACCCTTTGTAAGCTAAAAATATGCTCTCTTTCTTCTGAATTACATTATTATCATATTATGTGTAGAAAGTAGAAAATATGATTTCTGTGATAGTATATATTTATATGTCTTCAATTTCCCAGCAACCTTTTGGCATTTGATGAACTGAGTCACTGTGCTGAGAATGAGAAGAGAATGGTGACCCTAACATAGCATTCCATGTAGACAAACGGCTCTTCAGCCAGGTGTGGGGAGACTAAATCTTGTTTAGACCAATATAGGATAGTTCCAAATTATGAATGATGAAACAATAGGCCGAATTACTAACAACCTGCTAGAGTTGGTATAAACGGAGAAAAAAGTCTGTAATGTGAAACTGTTAACTCCCATTGTCCCTTTGGACTCTCCTCTTCTGGGCTGTTTTGCTGTTTGTGACATGAGACAGACTGTTGCCATGGCTGTCATCAAAGCAGAAGATAAGAAGGCAGCTGGAGCTGGCAAGGTCACCAAGTCTGCCCAGAAAGCTCAGACGGCTAAATGAATATTGTCCCCAATGCCTGCCACCCCAGTCTTAGTCAGTAGTGGGAAAATGGTCTCAGAACTGTTTGTGTCAATTTAGCCATTTAAGTTGAATAGTATAAGACTGGTTAATGATAACAGTGCCATCCGAAAGTCATCAGAAGGGAAGGAGAATGTTTAGTGGACCATTTGTATACGGTCTGTGTGGCAGTTTTAAGTTACTAGTTTTTAAAATCAGTATCTTTTAATGGAAACAACTTGACCAAAAATCTGGCGCAGAATTTGAGACCCTAAACAAAAGTTTTATGAAAACAAAACAAAACAAAACAAAACAAAACAAAACAAAACAAGGTTAAAGAGGTGCATACTCCAAATAAAACCTCTTACAGTTTAGACTTTAGCTGAAGAATATTACAGTGTTGACAAAAGCTTTTTAATGAGGCAGACTTTCCTTCTAAAGCCAAAAAAAAAAGATGATGTATACACATATTTAGCAAATTATCCTCATGTGTTCAAAGGAGTTAAGATTAAAATTTGGGCTTCATTTTGTAGGCTAGTATATATCAAACTAAGTCTGCTGATACATTCTCAGGTGTTCGGATTGTAAAGAGGTTTTTAAAAATTAACTTTTTACATTGGAAAAGTGTCTATTCATGTCTTCTCGTTTCTTTACCAGATTATTATTTTTTTTTTGGGGGGGGGGGGTTGAGTTTGGTAAGTTCTTAATAGATTTTGGACACTAACCGTTTATTTGATGTGTCATTTGCAAAGATCTTTTCCTATTCCATCGTTTGCCTTTTAGTTTTGTTGTTTGTTTTGCTCTGTGAAGCTTTTTATCTTGATGAGGTCCCAGTAGTTCATTTTTGCTTTTATTTCCCTTATCTCTGGAGACATGTCAAGTAAGAAGTTGCTGTGACCAAGGTCAAGGTCAAAGTTGCTGCTGCCTGTTTGCTCCTGTAGGATTTTGATGGGTTTCCGGGCTCACATTTAGGTCTTTCATCCACTTTGAATTTATTTTTGTGTATGGTGTAAAAAAGTGGTGCAGGTTCATTCTTCTGCATGTGGCTATTCAGTTCTCCCAGAACCATTTGCTGAAGAGACTGTTTGTTTGTTTGTTTGTTTTATTAATTGGATACTCTTTCCTGCTATGTCAAAGATTAGTTGGCCATAAATTTGTGAGTCCATTTCTGGGTTCTCTATTCTATTCTATTGTTCTGTGTTTGTTTTTGTGCCAATACCATACAGTCTTGATAATTATAGCTTTGTAATACAGGTTAAAGTCCAGGATTGTGATGCCTCCAGCTTTGGTTTTCTTTTTCAACATTACTTTGGTTATGTGGGGTCTTTTGTGGTTCCATACAAATTTTAGGATTGTTTGTTCTAACTCTGTGAAGAATTCTGGTGCTATAGCAACAATAGCCAAATTATGGCAAGAGCTGAAGTGTCCATCTACTGATGGATGGATTAAGAAGATATGGTAAATACATACAATAGAATACTATTTGGCGATGAAAAAGAATGATATCTTGCCATTTGCATGCAACAACGTGCATGGAACTGGAGGGTACTATGCTAAGCAAAATAAGTCAGTCCAGAGAAAGACATATGATTTCACTCATATGTGGGATTTGAGAAATTTAACAGATTAACAGAGGGGAAGGGAAGGAAAAATAAGATAAAAACAGAGAGGGAGGCAAAACATGAGACTCGTAAATATAGAGAACAAACTGAGGGTTGATGGAGTAGGTTAAATTGGTGATGGGTATTAAGGAGGGCATTTGTTGGGATGAGCACTGGGTGTTATATGTAAGTGATGAATCACTGGATTCTACTCCTGAAGCCAAGACTACACTGTGTGTAAACTGAGGGGAAAAAAGGGAGAGAGAGAGAAATCACCAGCATCCAAAGGAAAAAAAATAACTTTTTACATTTATGTAATTACCTAAAATTAACAAAAAAATATTTTGACTCATTTAATCACCACTTAAAATGCCAACACAATTGCTAGCAGCCTACCTGTTTCTGTCCTATGACTTTTTCCTTCCCTTTCCTTTCCTTTCCTTTCCTTTCCTTTCCTTTCCTTTCCTTTCCTTTCCTTTCCTTCTCTCATCGGCTAAATCCTTTCTGTGTGCCTGGAATATCACCCTGTCTTGCTCCCCAAGGACTCCCTACTGCAAGTAACTTTTTTCCCCAGATTCTACATTCACTGATTTCTTCCTTTTATTTTACTTATTTCCATCTGTACCCAAATATGATGTTTTGTCTCTTATCTTATAAAATCCCACCCATGGCCTTTTATACCCCTCTACATATTGTACTCCCTCTGTTTACATTCTAGAAAAAAAAAATCTCCAATGATAATACCTAGATCCTGTCTCCATTTTATCACTTCTCATTCTATTGTAAATATATTCTAATTGGTCTTCCATACTTCCATATTCATAATTCCATACTCATAATTCTACTATGACTGTTTTGTGAAAATCACCAATTACCTTTACATTACCAAATTAACACTCTGTTCTTCACCTCATACAGACTTCCAACAGCAGACAGGAGAGTTGAAAAGTCACCCCATAGTGAGACACTTTCTTCTCTTTGGAGACTGTATTCTCCAGACTTTCTCTTACAATAAGGGTCTCCTCATCTGCAAGAATTTAAATGTGAGTATTCCCTAGGGCTCACCTTCTCCTCTTCTCTTCTTTACTTTCCTCTCTTCCCTTCTCCTTCCTTATTCTTGTCTGTCTTCTCTGAAGTTCAGTTACTCCAGCCATATGTCTTTAACCATCATCCCTATGCTAATGACTCCCAGTAGTCCTTACATCTTCAATGAACTTTTGTCCAAATGTCAACATGTCATTTTTACTTAAATGTCTAATAGTATTTCAAACTTAACATGTCTAAAACAGAACTCTAAATTTCCTTCCTCTCAAATCTATTCTTCCATACCCTTTTTCTACATCGCTCATCCAGATTTGTGAGGCCTGTTTTTTCCCGTTTCCAAGTTTTTACATCCAGCCCATCAAAAGGTTCTATTAGTTGTACCTCCAAGATTTTTCCAGTTCTTTATACTTCCACTCTTTTTCTCATCTCTGAGAAACCAATTCATTTTCCTATTTCCTTCTTTATGCTTTCATTGAGGAGTTTACACCAATTTTCCACAGAGCAGTCAGAGTTATTTTATTTTTCATAAGGGCATCACCTCATATAACTCTCCATTTAAAACCCACTGATGATGGCCCCTTGTACCAGACTAACGTCTGTACTCTTCCTCGGTGCCTACAAGGCTCTCCAGAATCCCAGGAGAGCCCCAAATATGTTTCTCTTGTAATCTCACACCACTCTCCATCTAGAATGCTATTCTCTCACTTTGCTTGGGTGGCTGCTTCATGTTATCCATTTCTTGTTTAAGAGTCATCTCCTCAAAGAGATTTTGATCACTAATTTGAAATTAGAAGTGTCTGGCACTCTGTTTAAATTCTATCCCATCAGCCTATGCTTTATTTATAGTCTCTATGACCATCTAGAATTATATTACTCATTCTGCCCATGAATATATGAATTTGAGAAGGGTAGAGATTATACCAGTCTTGTTTCTGATATACTAAGACTACCACAGTGTCTGGTACATAGGAAATACCCAATGAATTCAAAATCAAATGATGACATGAATTTGATACATTTCTCAAAATAGGGTCCTTAGACTTCAGGAGCCTATAGAAATATTCCTAGGGTTTGTGAGTTCCCAAGTTTGAAAAGCAGTCTTAGATCATAGGGATCTAACAAGAGCTTATAATTCGAAAGTATATTAATTTTCTAGGACTGTTATAACAAGTTTTCATGAACTTGTGGCTTAACAACAACAAGAATTTTTGGCGCCTGCGTGGCTAAGTCAGTTAAGGGTCTGCCTCTTGGTGTTGGCTTAGGTCATGATCTCACAGTTTGTGAGTTCAAGACCTTCATTAAGCTTTATGCTGATAGCACAGAGCCTGTTTGGGATTCTGTCTCATCCTCTCTCTGCCCCTCCCCCGCTAACTGTCACACACGCTCTCTCTCTCTCTCTCAAAATAAATAAGTAAACTTAAAAATAAATAAATAAGTAAGTAAATAAATAAATAAATAAATAAGCAGGAATTTATTTTTTCACAATTCTACAGGCCAGAAGTCTGAAATCAAGGTGCTGGCAGGGGCACACTCCCTCTGAAGTCTCAGAGAAAATCCTTCCTTGCTTCTTCTAGCTTCTGGTAGCTCCAAGCATTGTTTACTCATGGTTGCATAATTCCAGTATCTGCTTCCATCTTTGCATGGCCTTTTTCTCTTCTCTGTATGTTTCTATGTTTCTCTTATAAAGATTTTTGTCATTGGATTTAGGGACTACCTGGATAATCCAAGATTATGTCATCTCAAGATCCTTAATTACATTTGCAAAGAATCTTTTTTCCTAAATAATGTTACATTCATGGGTTCTGGGATGTAGTCATATCTCTTGGAGAACCTACCGTTCAACACACCATAGGACATATAATAGGCAGTTCAACCTGACCACAATGCGTAGTTGTCCTATCTGGGCGGTAAGTAATGACAGAGGCCACCAGACTATTGCAAAGTGGTAGGCAGTGATGCTCTGAAATAATTCTGTGACATAAAACAAGATGAAGAAAAGAGACTGACCTCAAGACACATTTATTAAGTAAAAAGCAGCATAATTTGAGGATCCATCCACTTCACAAGTTTTATTTCCTTTGGAAATTTTTTTATTTTATAATTGGCACCCACTAATCCTTCACCCTGCTGTGAATGGCAGCAATGAGAGCAAACCTGGACAACTGGACGGAATGTAAAAAGTTTAGAAAAGAGTATCAGACAACCAGCACCACCAAACCCAGTCCATATGTTTAGTCATAGAAAAAACGCTTAAGATTGATGTTTCTTCTCTAGTCTACCTTCAGGCTACACGTCCATTAGTATATATTCCTTGCATAAACCCATTGTTTCATTTGTTTTTACATAGCATCACTTTTTGCTGTTATGAAAGCCCCTCGTTTATATTGAAGAAAATTTCATGAATACCAAAAGGTTAAAAAGAAATAGAAGCATTAATATCACAGTCCCCAGAATGAACCAATATTTTTATTTATAAAAGTTAAAAGGTGGGGTATTTGAGTGGCTCAGTTGGTTAAGTGTCTGACTCTTGATTTTGGTTCAGGTCATGACCTAATGGTTCATGAATTTGAACTCCACTTCAGACTCTGCACTGTCAGTTCAGCTTGGAATTCTCTCTTTCCCTCTCTCTCTGTCCCTCCCTGCTCACACTTTCTCTCTTTCTTTCAAAATAAATAAATTAAAAAAAAAAAGTAAGAAGGTAGTCATTCTCTGTCTGTTATCTCTATTATCACACCATGCAAAAATGGCTGTAGAAATGGCACCAAACTTTAACTATTAGGGCGTGTGTGAGATATATTGTGAGCCCCTCATGGCTAAGCCTCACCCTTCAGAGGCAAAACTCAAATACAATGAGGATGCTACACATTGTCAACCAAGAGAGACACCATTCAGAAGCCATAGAGAGGGGCGCCTGGGTGGCTCAGTTGGTTAAGTGGCCGACTTCAGCTGAGGTCATGATCTCATGGTCCATGAGTTCGAGCCCTGCATCGGGCTCTGTGCTGACAGCTCAGAGCCTGGAGCCTGCTTCAGATTCCGTGTCTCCCTCTCTCTCTGCCCTTCCCTCACTCACGTTCTGTCTCTATCAAAAAATGAATAAACGTTCAAAAATTAAAAAAAGAAGCCATAGAGAAAATAAATATTTTATTTTTTAAATTTTATTGTAGAGAAAGAATGAGCAGGGAAGGAGGAAAAGAAAGAGAGAGAGAGAGAGAGAAAGAGAGAGAGAGAGAAAGAGAGAGAGAAAGAAAGAGAGAGAGAAGAGAGAGAGAGAGAGAGAGAGAGAGAGAGAGAGAGAGAGAGAGAATCTTAAGTAGGCTTCACTCTCAGCACAGACCCCAGTGTGGAGCTCAATCCACGGCCCAGGATCATTACCTGAACCAAAATCAAGAGTCCGACACTCAACTGACTGAGCCACACAGTCACCCCAAGAAAATAGATGTTTTTAAAACATTGCTTTAAAATATATTCTGCATTTAATTCACCTGCCTTTGAATATGGGCTGGACTTAGTTGCTAATTTCTAATGAATAGAGTGCAGAAAAGGAAAAATAATAACTTTATAGTAGAGAAACCTGAATGCATCACCTTAACCATTGCTAGTAGTAAGTCATGTTGACTCCATGTACTCCTTGATATCATGTAGTGAGCAGGGCACTTCTCCTCTGTAGAAGTCTTGCAACAAACAACAAATCTCAAAAACAAATGAAACAAAAAAGTAATACCCTCAGTCTAATTATAAGGAAATATCACACAAACCTAAATTTAGAAACATTACAAAATGCCAGGACAGTGTTCTTCAAAAGTGTCAAGGTCATGAAAACCAGGAAAACATAGTACTGTCAAGACCGGAGTAGACAGAAGAAATACATTAAAAAAAAAAAAAAAATTGCAACTAAGTGCAATATGGTATCCTGGACCAGAAAAAGGACATGGGGGGGGGGGGGGCGGGGACCTAATGAAATCCAAATAAAATATGTAGTTTATTTAAATAGTGTTTTACCAATAATTTCTTCCTTTTGATAAGCATGCCATCATTACATAAGATGTCCATATTAGGGGGATCTAGGTATAGGGTATATAAGAATTATTTGTATCTCATCTAAAATTATATCAAAATAAAAAGTTTAAAAAATTACATGTTTTCCACTTCCGTGTAGAAAAATAGGACCTCAGACTTGTGAGTGTACATTTTCAGTTGAGCTGTTTTTTCTAATTGACTACTTAGTGAAGTTTATGCCAGGGTGACATACTGTAGGAATTTTTAAATTTAAAATGTTTCTTGATTATTTAAGGTAATTCTGGACAGAATAACTTTTTTTAATGTTTTACTTACTTTTGAGAGAGATAGAGAGAGAGAGTGCACAAATGGCGTGAGGGCCAGAGAGAGAGGGAGACACAGAATCCCAAGCAAGCTCCAGGCTCTGAGCTGTCAGCACAGAGCCTGACACAGGGCTTGAATCCATGAACCACAAGATCATGACCTGAGCCAAAGTAAGATGCCTCAGATACCTAACTGACTGGGCCAGCCAGACGCCCTCAGAATATTTATTTTGGATGTATCTCCTTTCATATCTATATTTATGTCTATCGATTTTTATCTTTCCATTGAGCATACTGAAAGTGTTTTCCATGTCATTAAATGTTCATACCATCTTGATAGCAGAAGAACATTCCACTGTTCATTAGATTATGATTATTTAATTCTGTTAACTTTGATGTATATTCATATTATTTCAGTTTGTGCTTGTCCTGGGAATTAGATGAAGTTTGTTTTTCTTTGTTATGATTTATTGGGAAGCAACAATTTACAGAGAGGAGTGATGTTGCTGTCTTGGATGTAGAATCTTCAAGGGTTTATCAGCACTCAGGCTCTGTAAAAGGAAATAACCAACTAAGTCACAGGGGAATAGACATGACATTGTCACAGTTGTTACCATTTACACATTATAGAGCAGAGACGTGATAATTTAGAGAAATAGGTCACAAGGGACTGGTGTATCTGCAGAGTGTCTTTGGCGAAACAGAGTAAAGGGAAAGAATTCACTAATAATGAACCACAGTGTGAAACTCCATAATCTGCAAAGCATCCCTATACCTAATTTTAAAAACAACTATCATTCATATAGCTCTTTAGAATGTCTTCACATATCATTCATTTATTTTAAGTCAATATATATTCTTTAAAGAGAATCTTTAGGTTGAGAGAAAAATTGAATAGAAAGAATAGAAAGGTCCCAAATACCCCCTTCCTCCATTTCAAAGTATTACTGACATCCTGGTCAACTAATGTAGTACATTTGTTGCAATTTGTGAACCAATGTTGATACATTGTTATTAACTGGCATCCATAGTTTACATTAGAATTCACTCTTTGTGTTGCATAGTTCTATGGGTTTTGACAAATGTATTGTTCATTATTTGCCCCATAGAATAGAATAGAATAGAATAGAATAGAATAGAATAGAATAGAAGTCAAATGTGCTATCCACAAAGATAAAGATGCAGGAGTACAAGACTGAAAAACTCCTTGAGCAGTTATGCAGTAGGATACAAGATAGAATTCTCTTAATTACAGAGCTAAAGAAGATTGAGAATCACAATATTACAGACTTTACCTCTAAAGCAGTATTACTATGGCATCCAGGAAGTCTATGGACTTCATTCTTCATGGAATGACTCCAAAATGTAGATAATCTAGACGAATAATAAAGTAGGAATAACAGCAATTTTTAAGTGATGAATCTATGAATTTAATATTATTAAAGAATAACTTTCCAATTCAGTGATTTAAGAACATGATTCCATAAATACTGGTCCAGTTGGTTCCATGTTAGTGTAAACAAAATCTTGGTAAAATGTTAATTTAAAAAAAAAATCAGTTTATTTTGCTACCTCATTCTATACAACCAAATAACTTCTGAATTGGTTAGAGAAGTTAATTATTAGAAGGTAGTTCAATTATAAAATAAGCTAACCAATTCTTTACAAACTCTTCCAAAAATAGAGGAATAGGGAACAGTTAGTTCCCAACTAATTGCATTAGTTGGTCAGTATTACCTTGATACCAAAGCCACATAATGCCATCACAAGAAAATTGAAGACCACTATCTCTTACAAATATTGATATAAAAATCCTCAACAAAATCCAGAAATATTAATACAGGTAGATAGTATAGTACACCATGACCAAATGAGTTTTGCTCTGATAGATTGGTTTAACATCTTGAACATCAATTAATGTGATACACCACATCAATAGAATAAAAGACAAAAATCACATGACTATATCAGGAAACACAAAAAAACACTTGAAAAATTCAGCATCCTTCATGAAAAAAATAAACAAGCTATTAGGCCATAAGGGAACTTTCTCACCTGATAAACTGAATTCACAAAGACCCACAGGAGTTAATTTCAAACGAAATGATGAAAGACTGACTGTTTTTTCTCTAAGTGTCTCTCACAACATCTATACCACAATGTATTAGTAGTTCTAGTCAGGGCAGTTCAGCATAAAAATGAAATAAAAAGCATCCAGATTAGAAAAAAAAAAAACTTTCCTTATTTGCAAGTAATATGATCTTGCATTTTAAAAAGTCCAAAGGAATATATTTAAAAATAATTAGATATAATGAGGTTAGAAAGGTCACTAGAATATATAGTCAACAAAAACAGGAAAGAATTGAGATCCAGAAGGAAACCCACACACTTAATAGTCCGTTGAATTTCTATAGGAGTATCCAGACAAATAAATGGAAAAAGAATGCTTTTTCAACAAATGGTATTGGAAAATAGATATCCACTATTGAAGGAATGATGCTTGAACCTCTACCTCACACCATCTACAAAACAAAACAACAAAAATGGCTTCAAAATGGATCAAAAGCTTAAATGTATAAAACCCTTAGTAGAAAATGTAGGCATAAATTTCCGTAGTCCTAGATTAGACAGTTTCTTAGATAAGACAATAAAAGAACAAGCAACACAAGAAACAATAAAAAAGATATCATCAAAATAATTTTTTAATTTTATTTTTAATATTTTATTTATTTATTTATTTGTTTGTTTATTTATTTATTTTTAAATATGAAATTTATTGTCAAATTGGTTTCCATACAACACCCAGTGCTCATCCCAACAGGTGCCCTCTTCAGTACCCATCACCCATCCTCCTTTCCCTCCCACCCCCCCACCATCAACCCTCAGTTTGTTCTCAGTTTTTAGGAGTCTCTTATGTTGTGGCTCCCTCCCTCTCTAACCTTTTTTTTTTTCCTTCCCCTCCCCCATGGTCTTCTGTTAAGTTTCTCAGGATCCACAGAAGAGTGAAAACATATGGTATCTGTCTTTCTCTGTATGACTTATTTCACTTAGCATAACACTTTCCAGTTCCACCCACATTGCTACAAAAGGCCATATTTCATTCTTTCTCATTGCCAAGTAGTATTCCATTGTGTATATAAACCACAATGTCTTTATCCATTCATCAGTTGATGGACATTTAGACTCTTTCCATAATTTGGCTACTGTTGAAAGTGCTGCTGTAAACATTGGGGTACAAGTGCCCCTATGCATCAGCACTCCTGTATCCCTTGGGTAAATTCCTAGCAGTGCTATTGCTGGGTCATAGGGTAGATCTTTTTTTAATTTTTTGAGGAACCTCCACGCTGTTTTCCAGAGTGGCTGCACCAATTTGCATTCCCACCAACAGTGCAAGAGGGTTCCCGTTTCTCCACATCCTCTCCAGCATCTATAGTCTCCTGATTTGTTCATTTTGGCCACTCTGTCTGGCATGAGGTGGTATCTGAGTGTGGTTTTGATTTGTATTTCCCTGATGAGGAGCGACGTTGAGCATCTTTTCATGTGCCTGTTGGCCATCTGGATGTCTTCTTTAGAGAAGTGTCTAGAGGAGAAAGCAAGAAAAAAACCTCTCTGACCTCAGCTGCAGTAATTTCTTACTTGACACATCCCCAAAGGCAAGGGAATTAAAAGCAAAAATGAGCTATTGGGACCTCATGAAGATAAAAAGCTTCTACACTGCAAAGGAAACAATCAACAAAACTAAAAGGCAACCAACGGAATGGGAAAAGATATTTGCCAATGACATATTGGATAAAGGGCTAGTATCCAAAATCTATAAAGAGCTCACCAAACTCCACACCCAAAAAACAAATAATCCAGTGAAGAAATGGGCAGAAATCATCAAAATAATTTTTAAAAGGCTTTGTTCTTCAGAAGACAACATCAAGAAAGTGAAAAGACAATGCCCAGAATGGAAGAAAATTTTTGGAAAGTATCTATCTGATAAGGGACTTGTGGCTATAAACAAAGCACTTTCACAAGCCAGTAATAAAGGTAAGTAATCTAATAAGAAAGATAAATAAAAAAGGAGCAAGAAGGCATACTATGATTAAAATGTTCATAAAATGAAGTTCAATATTATTAGCTATAAAGAATGCAAATCAGAGTATCACTATGATATACTTTCCGATCCATTAAGGTGGCTATAGTAAAAAATACAGAGAATAAGAAGTGTTGGCAAGAATGTGGAAAAATTGGACCCTTTGCTCACTGGTAGTGGGACTATAAAATGGTGCAGGTGCCTTGGAAAATAGTCTGGATATGGCTTAAATGATTAAACATACAGTTACCATATGACTTAGTAATTCCACTCTGAGGTATGTATCCAAGAGAACTGAAAACAAGCCATGTATATTTATAGAACTATAATTGTACATGGATGTTTATAGAACCGTTATTCATAACAGCTCAAAAAAGAAAACAATTCAGATACTCATCAACTGATGAACGGATAAGTAAAATGTGTGTTATTTATACGCATTGTGAAAAAATGCTCTAAGATTTTAAGCATTGAGGTGGGGTAGGAGGCTGGTTCATTTAGAACTAACTTTCCAAGTATTTTAAATGAAATGGACTTAATGCAGGGAGTTAGGTGCATATATAATGGTTACGAGGACTAGGGAAGCAAGTGTGAGGCACCTATTACTGGCTTTCAGTCACAGATGCAACTGTGATCCAGAAAATAGTGAAGTTACTGCCACTAGAGGTCAGGAAAATGCAAAAAATGACTATTAGTGTCTCAACTGCCCCCACACCCCCAAAGTGGGTGATTGAAATGGATTCAGACTGTCCTTGTAAGAACTCCTATCTGTCAGAGCCTTTGTGGCTTTCACCTCTGGCAAAGAAAAATTGGGCTCTATGTTTTATCTTTCAGGTTACATACAAGACCATATTATTGGTAGAATCTAAACCATATCCAGAAACATGGAAACATGCTATATCCATTAAATAAACACTAGATAGGTAGATAGATAGATAGATACACAGATAGACAGTTAGAGTAAATTAAATAAGGCACTTGTCTAAAGGCCAGGATAGCACAGATGCCAGCAGAACTGTATATGGTAATTTAATTCCAAATTGAACTAAGACTATATTCATTTGAGTTATTCACAGCCTTGTCAGAGGATTACAAGCTAATTTTTCTGGGGCACAAAAGCCCTAGCTGCAATCTGGGAATGTCTTACTCCTGTTTTAGAAGAATGGATTTAAATGTCATTAATTTCCCCTGATGACTCAGAGTTGATTTTATTTAGGTCTCAGTTAGTGCTAAACAAACATCCACACTTTCCTCAAATCTGTTAGTCATGATTTGCATTGCTTTAAGTGGTGTTATCACCTGCAGTAAACTATTCTTTTTACTTCCTTGTGATGCCTGGGGGTGTTTGTGTCCCAGCTGCCATCTGGCAGCCATTGCTAAGCCGGTGGCCCCTTTTACTTTTCTTAGATTAGTCATCATAGGAAAGTGCAGTGTTCATATGAATGTCTGTTCTATAAATGAATGAAGAGGAGCCAGCTATGCTCAAAGTCAAAGATTTGAAAATAAATGAGATTATTTTCAGAAGAATTGAATAGGATTTGAATTGAAGAAGTTCTAGACTTACACATAACTTTCCAAGTTTTACGTAATCACCAGATTCCATGTGTGCTGTTTTATTTTCATTGCCTTTAGGTAATTCACTGGCTCTGAGTCACTTGATTTCTATTTACTTATTTCCTTTAATCACTTACCCCTCCACCCTCTGACCTCCCTTTTTTTATGTATCTCCTTCCTACTTGGGCACGTTTGGCTTGCCTCTGTGGCTCTAATCTTCAGTAAGTGGATGATTTTCTCAATAGGATGCTTTTTAGTATTTCCCTGGCATTGTTTAGCATCCTATCCAGAGTGTCAGCTTGCATCCTCATAGCTCTAATACACAATAGAATATACTCTTGGGTGAAGTGGAAAGGAAACTCTTGTCTGGTAGGCAGAGACATAAATACCAGGGCAGACTTAAGGGTGGTTATGGAAGATAAGTAACTGGTGCGGCTTTTGATCCTACCTGTTTATGTCAGGAGGATCTTAAGACAAAAGAATGAGCAGAAGGAAAGTCAGAGTGAACTTTGTTTGTGAAGAGGTGTTAATTAATGGTTTCCTGAGTAGAGAAGAGGCACGCAAAACTTTTGATCTTGGCAGATCCGAAGAGTGACACTGTGAATTAAAGTTTCAGTTTGTAAGCATCTGAACAACAAGAGCTACATCTGTGCAACTGGCTTTGTACAGCCTTGGTAATGCAGTAAAGGGCTTCTGGTAGACTCTAAGACTGCATCCAATGAGACCAATATCTGTGATGATTAGACAATGTGCTAGGTTTCTCTCTTTCAACCTGGGAGCAGGTGATGCTGTTTATATTTATGTAAAAATTTACTTATAACCTTCAATATACTTAAATAAAAAATAAATTTAAAAATTTTTACTTATGAGATTAACATTAATAAGAATGATTCAAGCTGTTGCCCACATCCCAGTGACCAAAAATATTAATGGTAATAAAGAAAACCAAGAGGGGTGCCTGGGTGGTTCAGTCGGTTAAGTGTCTGACTTCGGCTCAGGTCATGATCTCACGGTTCGTGGGTTCGAGCCCCACATCAGGCTCTGAGCTGACAGCTTAGAGCCTGCAGCCTGCTTCAGATTCTGTGTCTCCCTCTCTGTCTGCCCCTCCCCCACTTGTGCTCTGTCTCCCTCTGTCTCAAAAATAAATAAACATTAAAAAAAAAAAGAAAACCAAGAAATTATTTGGGGATGGAAGTGGACCAAAATATTATGAGAAAAAGATTTTCCACTTGCTTATCCTATTCTTCCAACCCTGATTTATTTGTTCAGTGCCACATACTATTTCTGTTATGTACTTGCCAATCTCCCCTGCAAAACTGGAAACAACTCTACGTTGGAGGAAACTAGATCCAAATGCTACCATAATGACTAGGGCATTTTGACTAGAGTAGACTATTTTAAACATAACCTATGCCTAATACTAGTTGTGGGTCCACAGCAGGGAGCAGAATAGTGACAGGAATTTTGGATAGGACACATAGTTCATGCAGGGATTTGGTAACAGAGAAATCCACAGGAAACAGTCCCCAGTCTCTTTATCTTCATTTTTCTTCTGATTCTTACTTGCTTCAACATTATTTCCAACATGCAGAACTCTTGAAGATAGGTAGATAGGTCGTGAACAGTAGATAGGATTTTAACAGGCAGAAACAAAGCTGGAATGTTTTCAAGGGAACAGCCTGAATAAAATGAGGATTATGATTGGTGAAGTAGACTCAGTGAAGGAAAATATGCCTCTGACACAAAAATCATTTTGAGCTGAAGACAATGAGAAGGAAAAAATGCAGGGAAAGCTCTCTCTACCCTCCCCTTTCCTGCCTAAAAGCAGAATATAGTTTTTCTTTTTACTGGAGACAAACTCTTAGCAGCACAGAGGTACCAGAGGAATATGCAAACAAACTTTACTCCATTACTCCCCTCCCACAATTTGCTGCTCTTGGAAGCATGAAACTTTCTTTTCTGCTTTCTTTTCTTCTTTTCTGCTGTCATTTTCTACAAGTATGTTGTTGTTGTTTTTTTGTTTTGTTTTTTTTTGAAGATGCTATATAAGCTGGAGTTCTGACAACCACTCTGAGTTACTTTTGTCAAGATTTCTCCTGTGATTTGCATAGCATATATTAATAAACTGTTTTTCTCTTGTCAATCTTACTTTTTGTTAAAGAGCCCAGCTAAAAACCTAAGATGGGTAAAGTTTCCCTCCCTTAGAATGGTCGGAGTACAGAATATGTAAGCAAGAAGGGAAAGAGGTATAACCTTGGTAAAAGGTTGTGGGCTATGTTATGGGGAGGAAGTAAGTGATAGATTAAATTATCAGTTGAAGAGTTTAAGCTTAATTCAGTATGCAGTGAGAAATCATTAAAGGTTTTAATTGTAGGGAAGTGACTAGAAAGAGTTGTGCTTTAAGAAGTTTACTCTGGGGGCACCTGGGTGACTCAGTTGGAGTCTTGATTTTAGCTCAGGTCATGATCTCACCATTTGTGGGATCAAGCCCCACATCGGGCTCTGTACTGATGGTGCAGAGCCTGCTTGGGATTCTCTTCCTCTCTCTCTGCTCTTCACCCACTCATTCTCTCTCTCTCTCTCTCCCTCTCTCTCTCTCTCTCTCTCTCAAAATAAATAAACTTAAATTTTTTTTTAAAGTGTACTGTGGTATTGGTGTTCACTCACATATATTTACTAGCCAATTATTTTCATAATAATGAAATATACATCAAATGCCATGAGAAATAAAAAGGATAGCATGATAAACCTTCTACTTCAACAAGCACACAATTTAGAGAACCATTATAAAATGTACATTGGAGCTGTGCTACCTAACACCAGTAATAAATATCTTAAATGTATGGAAGAAATTGAGAGGAGGGACAAACTGCTTCTGGCCATTGGAAAGATCAATAAGGAGGCTAAAACAAGAGGCCAAGCAAGAGGAATTTAAAATTTTAAACCGCCAAACAAATTGCAGTCAGAATAGAGAGTGCATAGAGAAGGAATGCTGTAAAAGTACTCAAGAGACTTGGCCACCATTTTGATTAGTGAGGTAGTGGGAAGAAGAGTTAAAAATGACTGAGTTTCTCAAGCTTAGATAAGCAGGATTCATCCATTCATTTTCTCATTCATTAATTTGGCACATATTTATATACCAAGGACCATGTGCCAGCATTTTTTTAGTTGTTCGGAGAGAGGGATGAACAAACTAGTCCTCATGGAACTTAACTGTTTAGTAGGGGGATGATAACATGAACAGAGAAACAGTGTTGAATGATCAAAACTGGAAACTAGAAGGAGAGGTTGATTTGGAAGGAAATTTCATTTATAATGTTTTGAGTTTGAAGAGCTGATGAGGTATGAGTTTAGAAAAAGGGGAGGGCCGGAGAGATAGATGGTTATTGATTTGTTCAGTGGAAATAGTTCAAACCTTAAGGATAAAAGGACTCATCAAAGCAAATCACAGAAAGCAAAAATAGTGTTTAACGTAGAAACTTAGGAAATACCAATACTTAGGACACTGAACACTTGAATAAGAGTCAATTAAAGAGACGAAAAGAGGGATGGAAATTTTGGCAGTGGCAGCGCATGCCACAAATATCAAAGAAGAAATGAACAAACAAACAAAAACAAGGAGCTCACACTGTTCAGTTGAACAGGGAGTGTGAGAATATAGACTGTCTAACATGGCAATTACAATATAGTAGTCAGGGCAGAGGCCAGATGGTAAGTCAGTCTTCTGTGTGAAAGGAAGCAGAGACTGGATAAGAACTTAAGAGAGGAGTAAATTATGAGAAAGTTGTTTTATGACTATTGGTCATGCATGGTCACAAATAAAGGAATAGGAATTTTTAGAGCCAGAAAGAAGGAGAAAGCAACATGAGGAAACAGGTACCAGTGAAGAAGGAAGTGTGAGAAAGTGAGATTGAGTACGCACACAGAGCCTTGGCAAGGAAGACGGGAACCTCTTCCTTAGAAGTGTGTCAGGCATGCAGAGATGGTAAATCTAAAGTACGGGTGCACTGAGAGGGAACTCTGAGGAAACTGCTGTCAAATAGTCCTGATATTCTTGATAGCTTCGAGAGAGAGAGTGATTTGGAGGGTGTTGGATTAGGCATCTAAACATGAAAAATAGACAGTTTGAAATAACTATAGTAGCAAATGAAATTATGACTCAATGAATGATGGATCAAAGGATTACTCCCTGGCCAAGAGGATCAGTTGAAATTAGAGAGTGTTTGTGTGGAATGGACCAATGTATATGATTTTATGATTTCTTTCAGTAAGCATTGGCTGCCTGGTGGCAGAAAAAAAGGTCTGGGTGATCCTAATTCCCCTTTCTCATATTCTACCAATCTTGCTACTGGCAGGGACTAGGGTGATCCATCTGGTGTCAGATGAGATACAAAGGGTTTTTCTCTTCATGTTCTCCATGGTTTGTTTTACTTCTTTGATGAAAAGACGCTGTATGCCAAAGTGAAGAAAGCAAAGTCACCAAAACATAAGCCCACTCATCTATCACTGACAGTGTTTCAGACTTATTTAGCCCAGTTGTCGTGCTGATGAGTTGGGATAGAATTGCCAGAAACCTGAGGAGAAAAGTTCTCAGAAAGTTAAACCAAGTGGGAGTAATTCATTTTCTCAAACATGGAGTGAAATGTCTCTCCAGTAGCAGTAGGAGATCACACTCCACCTTCAGAAACTCTCTGTATTGCATAGCAGGAACCCCAAGTACTTTCTGTCGCATTTCTAACTCCTCCTGTGGGAGCCTGGAAGACTTGTTGCCAGTCAATGTAGCTGATCCTTATGGACATTTCCACCTCCAGCATTCTGAAAATTTATATAATATAAAGATGTTGAGCTTTAATATGCATAATTGTGACTCACATCTTAAGCTCAACCTCAGAATCCAACTGGGAACAGGGTAAATATAGTTTCTGATCATCACAAGTGAATGAGTCAAAAATATGTAATGCACATAATAATAAAGACAATAAAATAGCCCGGGAAAATAGTTTCGGTTTTTTTTAACTTTAAAGGAGACCATTTTGATAATATAAGCCTGAAGGGAGGCACATATTCATTGTAATCCATCCACTGAAAATTAGGAGAAATCTCTCACCAGAGAATTTTTAAACTACTGTAGTCTCTCTTTTCACAATTAATGTTGCTAATGGTCAAGTTCCTAAGTGAGGCAATATCATACAAGTTCAGCTCTATTCTTTCCCAAGCAAAGGGTCTGTTGAAAGGATGCCGTAATAGAGCAAAGATAGGGCTTCTTTGTGCCTTTTGATGGAGTGAGACAGAATGGCATCAGATTGGGGATAACTTTAAGCACTATCGCTGCTACATGAGGAGATAAAACAGAAAGCAGTCAGTGTCTCTGAGTTGTTTTGAAGCAGAAGCCCTGTACTTGAGCAAGGGATAGTTGTAACTAGAACCGGCTGTAGTCTGAACTAAGAACTGCTGTTGGCTGTGAGTAATGAATTCTGTGCCTGAGGTCTGTGTTATTACTTCTGTTATCCAATATCTTGCTTCCAAGGTATATGCTATGGGACTTGGGCACATTTATAAAAGAACAGCATAGTATAAATTTCTAGAACTGATGGAGACAAGGAAAAAGAAGGACTGCAGTATAAAGCACTCTCAGCGACTTCCTCAGAAGGGAGGAAAGGAAGCAATCTAATATGTATTAATGTCTTTTTATGTGGCTGGCTCTTTTTAATATATTATATCACCATCACTCAGCAACTTAAGTATATTAAGCTCATTTTTAAAATGACACTAAGGCTAAGTATTTAAGAACCTTGCTCAGTCACACAGCTGAACAGAACAAACCCAGTGATTAGACTTGTCAAATTTATCATTGCTTAGTGTGTCTCAAAGTATGGACTTTGGACCAGCAACATTAGCATCACCTGGAAACTTACTGGAAATGAAAATTCTCAGGCCCCCCCCAAAAAAACCCAAAAAAACAAAACAAAACAAAAATTCTCAGGCCTTATGCCAGACCTACTGAATCAGAAACCCTGAGAGTGGGGCTCAGCATCCTGTGGTTTAACAAGCTCTCTAAGTGATTCGGATAAATACTGAAGTTTGAGATCCACCGAACTAGTAAAAAGTCAGAGTTCCCTCCCAGTTTGCCACTCTATCCCCACTATATGAGAATTTTAAGAATTGGGATATTAAACCGGTATGTGTCCATACTATGTGTCCATAGCTCCATCATCCACTTGGATGCATTTACTTATGCACTCATTCATTCATTCCTTCCTTCAACAAGTACTATATAAAGTATTCCATACTGATAACAGATAAAGAAGTTAAGACAAATTATGTGGTGTTAGAGAAATATGGCGGGCACACATGAAACAGTTATGTAACAACAAGAGGTAATATCCAGTAGCTGACAGAATGCAGAATTCAGAGAATTCCTCAAGATTTGGGATGAGAAGGATGTGATGGAACTGTCACAATAGACCTCATGGAGAATATAGGACTGCAGGATGATCTTGGGAGAATGAGAATATTAAAAGATAGTGGTGATGCTAGGGTGGTAGTGGGATATTTCATTGCTTAGAAAAATAATCTCTTTTCCTAGAAAAATATTTTTCATAATTCCCAGAGCAATATCCTGTTCTCCTAGATAAGGATAATTGCCACACTGTTTAAAGCATTCACAAGAGGAAGCTGAAGTATAAAGAGTCTTGGAACCTGAATGAAGAGACCTGGGTTCTATCCTCTCACAGCCAATGGCATTTGGCAAACCTTCCATTTCCTTATGTGTAAAACAGGAGTTTCTGCACAGCACTTGTTGACAGAATTGTTGTAAAGAGTAGAGGAGATAATACCCATCAGGGTTTCCCAGTGTGGCTTTTATGTATGTACTAGGAAAAAAAGTTCAATTTTCAAGTAAGTAATTTTGGAGAACAAGGAGTTAAATTACAAGTTCAAGAGATAATGACTCTCCTAGGGGAGAAATCGGTATGTGCTACACCCCAAACTAAGTGTTCTATAGAATTCCTTTATTTGAGGAGAACCTTTTAGCATCTTCTAGGTCAAATATTTCAGAGAGTATAGTCTGAAAAATGGTCACCCTTATGATAGTATCTGGGCACAGAGTGGTGATCCCTGAATGTTAATTTAACTAGATTTTATGCAGACCAGTTATAGTTCATCTTTGATCTCATCGTACAGTAACGGAAATGACGCAGGAATATGAACACATGGCCAGCCGTTCTAAAGTCCCGTGACTATAGGTCAGCATAGACTCTCTTAAGACTTTTCCCGGCTTAAATTTTATACAGAATATATCGGTGTCTGAAAGTGTTCAGCCTTTTAATATTTTGAAGCCTGAAAGATGCAATGACATTGCCAAAAAGTACTTTTCGTGGTTGATATAATTTATAAATGTAACCTGAAGGTTTTATATGTAATAAGTATTTACATAGAAAAATTATATGCATATGCAATTATACATATATATGTATGCACACATAATATGTTTTATATGGGCAACTATATCCAAATAAGTGTTGTGATTGGTGTACATAAATAGGACAGAAGTTGACATTGTATTTTATAGTCATCACATATTTTCCATTCCCACTCGGTATGTCAGACACTGGGCAGGTAAGTTTGAAAAGTATGACAGAATATTTCCCACAAGATATTTGTGAACTGGTGGATATTCGTGAACACAGCAATGCCCATGTGTACTGTAGTGCTAAGAGAGGGGCAAACATCCCATGGAAGTCAGAAGAGAAAACAATTAATTCTGTTGGGAAGGAGCAACAATGGGAAGTTTCATCAAGAAGGCAATTCTTGACCTGGGCCTCAAAGAATTATTTTAACATGTTTAGGACAGTAAAAGGGGTAGGTTCCAGGGAGAAAAAAAAATGGTAATAATTTGGAGAAAGTACAAGAGTATCAAAGTGCAAGTCCCATTCAGAAATAATAAATAAATTGGTATAATGAGATAATAACATGAGAGTAGCAGCAGGAGGCTTTGGCTGGGCATCCAGGTCAAAGCAAAATTGTGAGGATTGATAGCTACAAGTTCAGGAATTAAGATTTATTCTGAAGAACATAAGGTGGTATCAGAAAGATTTGTAACAAGAAAAATCTTTACTTTTAAAAGATAAGTCAGTTAGTTGAGCATCTGACTCTTGATTTCAGCTCAGGTCCTGATCCCAGGGTTGTGGGATCAAGCCCTGCATCAGGCTTTGCACTGAACGTGGAACCTGCTCAAGATTCTCTCTGTCCTTCGCCCCTCTCCCTCACTCGTGTTCTCTCTCTTTCTCTCTCTCCCTATCTCTCTGTCTCTCTCAAATAAAAAATAAACAAATTAAAAAATAAAAAGGTGTTTCTGACTTCTCAGGGAAATATTCTAGGTGAATCCAATATTTAAATGTAAGGGATAATAATAGTAAAATACCTATCTAGAGAGCACTCGTAATATGCTGGGTGCATCACATTACTCCATGCCAAGTATTTCATAAATTTCTTTGCTTTAATACTCTCATAACAAAAGGTAGAAATTCTCTTCCTCATTTTAGACATAAAGTAATGTGCTTAAATTCACATGGTTTAAAATTAAAGAGCAGAACTGAAATCCAAATTTGTGCAAATCGGTGTCCTTAACAACTCTTCTATGTCTCGTTAAAAAAATAATAAAATAAGTAGAAGGAAATATAGTGAAAGTTTTTTTAACTTCTTGAGTGTAAAAAAGACTTTCTAAACTTATAACAAAGTCATAAAGATAAGTGATTAAGAAAAAAAATAAGAGATGTGATTATATAAACATTGATTCCTTTTACATAGAATAATTATAAAAAGGTAGAAACATAAGCAACAAACTAGGAAAATGCTTGCAACTTTTATGACAGAAAAATAATTTTATAATATATAAATATCAAGTATTTCTAAAACATAAGTAAGAAAAATATGGGCTCTTCTTACAGAAAAACAGGCAAGGACAAAAACATAAAAAAGGAATACTATTGGGAATATTTAGAGATAGAATGTGAGGAAATAAGCACATTCATGCAATATTGGTTGGGGTATAACTTTTTCCTCTTTTTGGAATAAGGTTTGACAATGTGCATCATAATGTAAAATGCATATTCTTTGACCTGATCATTTCATTTCAAGATATTTTTCTTAAATAAAGAAGAAGATACAATTAGATAAATAGAGACAAAATAAACTACTTGGGAGAAAAGAGACTTTGCAGGATTAAATAAAAATCTTATGGACGTGACGTAGCAATCCTGTTCCAATTATGTTTTTTTCTTTTAAATGTACTGAACGGACTCTGTGGACCTCGTTTTTCTTCTGAAATGGAACAAACTTCCAAGGAGAGGTGATGGGTATTATAGAGAACAATGGGCTAATGAGGGACCTTTGTAAAATTTGGCTTGGAGACGGAATTCAAAGTCATGGCCCCCTTTTCATATGGGATATATTCTGCAACCCTCGACTACTCAAAATGTTGAAGACTGCTTGGGACTGTAAAACTGCATGCATTTTTAAAATACCATCCTCGCCTACATTCAGTGTTATTAACCCAAGGTCAGAACTTTGAAATTCAGATTTTTGGATGCGTTTGTTTTCATTTCACAATTTAAGGTTACAAGCATTAAAACTTTCAGTATGAAACTATTCAATAGCAAATACCAGATACGCGGTACCTGGTTTCCTGAATTTCAGCAACCAACTTGCTACATGAGTAGATATCCATCTAGCCATGTTACCTAGCCATCACTGTGAAATTTCAAAACTCTCTGGTCTTTTCTCAAAGACACAACTAAACAAAAAGTGAAGTCAAGAGAGCCAAAGTATTTGAACTTGAAAGGAGTTAGAGTTTACAACCCCTATGGTGCAGGAGGTTGAGGAGCAAAGACATTTAAATAACTGGAAATGTTTCATTCTCTTAAAACGCTATCTCAGTTGTTAAAAAATAAACACAACAAACACTTCTCCATAATTTAACATCCTTTTACTGTATCTCTTAGCATAATGTTCCCACTCTTTTGAATTTCTGCCAGTCACTGTCTTTGGCTCCTCATCTTTTCTATTGAACTGAGAGAAACTTGTAATCTTCGCTTTTCTCCAAGAAATACGAATATTGCACGATGGTTGTGTTTCCTCTGTATGGAGGATAGGGAACAAGGAGTCAGCAGTAAATACTTCTAATTAAAGCTTTACTCTGACATATAGGAAGCAGCCCTTTCCTGACTGTGTATCCAGAGTCATTTTTATCCAGACAAGGTTGTAACCAAAATCTCATCAAGAATCTAATACAGATGTCTACTTCCTACCTGAATCAGAGATGGTATTTTGGGTTTGGACATTTTAGGTCCTGGCACTGTCGGACTGTGTTTAGAAGGCAAAAGCTAAAATGATAAAATATTAATAATATGAATGTACAACATTCTTTTTGTTTCAGTTTTGTGTTTTTAGTTCTAGAATGTCTCTTTCAAACAAAACAGATTAGTCAGGAATTACTTCGTGGAAACATAATTTAACTACTTCTTACTACCGGGAACTAACACAGGACACCAACCCAATTCACAATCTTAACAGTTAATTCTGAGAAGTGTCAGGGGTGGCTCCTATATTCTCACCGACAGGTCTGGTCAGCTGCCATATGGCTTCTACTGTTTCTTTCCTCTTTCTTTTGTCCAAATCACTTTTCCCTGGGAGAAGTTGTCACCACCGAAATGTTGCTACTTTTGCCATCTCTACTGGGCATCCTTATTTTTTTGAACAAGATCTGCCATCCAATATTTATTTTCTTTTACTGTATATCAGCTTGTCTTTGAATCTTTACATCTTCTCTTTGAGCTTTTATTTCAAAGAGGAAACAGTTCCTCTCATTTCACAGAGAATGTACAGTCAAAAATTTAATCTATTTCATGAAGAATTTCCTCTTGTTTTCTCCTATTTCCTATGTCTCTCATCATTGTTGTTTTTCTTTGCTTCTTGTTATATATGTTTTTTTTTTACATGTTTGCTTATAAGTCCAATTATCAATGTTTCTAGTATTCTGACTGTGACATTTAGGGATTTTATTACAGGAACACCTATTGACTGGCAAAGAGCTAGTCCAGTAGAAAGCTTGGATATAGAGCTTTTGTCTCAGAATACTTCCTCATTAACTTTACTTGGCAATGTGGAGTAAAGATTTCTCAATGTAAGCAGATAGATGGATGCATGGCATATAGTAAAGCCAAGAATGCTACAAGTCCTTCTTGGAGAGATTTAGTGTTTACTTCCTTTTAGAAACTTTGGAAATTGTTCTCATGTACAATCACTCCTTTATCCTGCCTCACTAATAGTCTTCTTGTTGCAAAATGCTTCTCTGAATGAATAAATGAACAATGGTCCCTTGAGGATGGCAGTTTGATATATTCTTCACAGATACGGTTCTCTATTGTATTTCTCCTAATCTTTCAGTATTTATCTTGTCATTTTCTAACCTAAAGAGGCACCATATTTGGACCCCACCCAGTGTGGAAACTTTTAAACCTCATGTATTGCAAATTTAAAACAAAACTTAAAAAGAACATGGAGCCACAGCAGCTTAAAGTAAAGGGGAAATGTTATTTGCCAAGATTTTTACCATTTTGACCATATTCTATGGTTTAGGTTTTTCCATTAGCTACATGAGACGTTGCTAGGTCCTGTGTTCACATAGTCCATCAATAAGCATATTGAGTAACCTGAAACAAAACCTGAAACTTTGAATTCTAATTCAAATAAGAATCGCTAACATGTACAGAGTTTGCTGCATGCCAGGCACCCAGCAAGTGCTTTAGGGGAGTTATCTTAATTTAATTCCCACAACAATTTTACAAATGGATATAATATGGAAAACTAAAGTAAATGTCTAAGCCAGTAAGTGGTGAAGAACATGATTCCAGCTCAAGCAGTTTGATTACAGAGAAGTACCACATGAACCATTATAATATGGTACCTTAAGATGTTAAAAATAAGGACATTGGTCTCGTGCTAAGTAACAAATTTTCTAACAATACCTTGCATAGGCCGACAGGTTTTCCATACCTATAGTCAACTTTTCCTGGTTTATTTAGAGGCCTTTGTTTATGCTTACATTCCTTTATTAAATCATTTGTAAAGCATTATTTTGGACACACATCAACTAGCTTAATACCTATATTCAGGAGTAAATGTAACCATTAGATAATCTTTACCCAGTGCACATATTTTTACATCAAGAAAAGCATAGGCAGATAATACCAAAAAAAAAAGTCCTTTCTGTGTCTAACATTTCAGTTTTGCCTCGTTAGTGTAGCCAGGGAATCACATACCTGAGTACATTTGGGCTCAGAATACTGTTTTAGTTAAATACCAGCAGTGTCCAACATTCACTTAAGACTAACTATGTGGAAAACGATGCATGAGGTATTATGAGAGAAGGAACTGTGCTATGACTTGCCTTGTCATGCTTATATTCAGTCAAGCAAGACAGGCACATAGACAGACACAATACGACCTCATGTGATGTAGCCCTGTGACTCTTAAGTGTACTCCATGCCAGGAAGGTTCAGTCATGAAGGAAAAGATTTGTGCTATCTGGGCGTTGGTTCAGGGAAAGATTTTTAGCGGGGGGGGGGGGGGGGGGGGCGGTGGGGGGGTGGATTTTGAGTTAGGCTAGGAGGAAGAATAGGAGTTTTAAAAGCACAGGGGTGCCTGGGTGGCTCAGTCGGTTAAGCATCTGACTTGGGCTCAGGTCATGATCTTGTGGTTCATGAGTTCAAGACCCACATCAGCTCTGTGCTGACGTTTTGGAGCCTGGAGCTTGCTTTGGATTCTGTGTCTCCCTTTCTCTCTGCCCCTCCCCTGATAGTGCATTCTCTCTCTCTCTCTCTCTCTCTCTCTCTCTCTCTCTCTCTCTCTCTCTTTCCCTCTCTCTCTCTCTCTCTCTCTCTCTCTCTCTCTCTCTCTCACACACACACACACACACACACACACACACACACACACACACAAATAAATAAATAAATAAATAAAACATTTAAAAAAAACACAAAAGAAAAGTATTCTGAGTCCCCTTATGAAACACGCTATTATATGAATTAGAATCACCTATTAGAAAATATGCCTTTAAACATAGCTATGTTGAGAAAAAGTTAGGTAAAACACAATTAAAAAATTGATTTATGAATTTTTTAAAACCTCTGTATTATTGTACCTGGTGTGAACATTACTAGGTTTTCTTTTATTTTGATAAAACAATTGTTAAGTAGAAACCAATGTCTAACTGTTCAGAGCACTATTCTAGAATCAGAGGGAGATGGCTTCACTTAAATCTTGGCTCTGTTACTTAAGTAGTAGTTGGGTGAGGTTATATAAATTGATTAATTTCTCTGAGTCTCTGTTTCTTCCATCATAAAAATTGGAGAATAATGCTTGTCCTAGTGCATTGCTTTGTACATGCTTTGACATGATTTTGGTTCTCAAAATATATAAATTAATTATATTATTAATTGTTGATATATTAATGGGGTTATAGTTATATATAGTTATATTATATATTATATATAATATGTGAATATATATTTAATTAGCTTACTAACTACCTAGCAGATTTTTAGAACCCTCAAAATAGGGAAATATCTCACATCTTTCTAACCTCACTATACATAACAAAATTGTCAAAAAGTATTTGGTGTAAGAATAAATGAATGCATAAATGAATAGAAGGCATGAAGGAGGGAGTGAATTTGGCAGTGCTTGAATTCTTCCAGCTATCTCCTTCAAAAAAGGAAAGCTGCCCTTCGAGTATTTCTGTATAGTAAAATCAAAAATTTATTTTGGGGGCATTACATTTTTCTGTGCTGTAGCGGTGTGATATTATTCTGATACTATGAAAACATTTGGCCAAATGATCAGAACTACACAGATCCTGCCCTGTCCTGTCTGTTCTCTTTTGGATCTCCCTGAAATTTTACTATACTTGACTTGAATATACATAGAAATTAGAAGAATATTTTTCTTTAAAACTTTATATGGATTTAAAATGAGAAGGCAGTGAATGAAAATGAAAGGTGACATTTTGGGACAAAATTAGGCAACATTCTAAAGTGGCATATATTGGGGTGCCTGGGTGGCTCAGTCAGTTGAGCATCTGGCTCTTGATTTTGGCTCAGAGCATAATCCCAGGGTTGTGGGATCGAGCCCTGCATTAGGGTCATGTTGAGCACAGAGCCTGCTTGAGATTCTCTCTCTCTCTTTCTTCTTCTGCTCCTCTCCCCCACTAGCAGTGTTCTTTCTGTAAAATAAAAATAAAAATAAAAAATATATAAATAAATAAAGTGGCATATATATATAAAAGAACATAATCTGTATTAGGACATTGAATCTGACAAAAGTCCCCCCCCACACACACACTCAAGGAAAAAGTGGAAAATTGCTTGTAGGGAACATAGCTGATACCTGGAAAGGCTCTTCTATAAATAGTCCTAAAACATAATTTTACAGTGTTTCCCAAGAAGCATTGAAATATTTGGATTAAGGTGTATAACTTTAGTGGAGAGCTTACGTTTATATTGTATGTTTTGCTGTTATATATTATCTCGTTTTTAACCTTAGTGGTTCCCCCAACTCCAGGCACAAGCACGCGTGCGTGTGCGCGCGCACG
The DNA here is from genome assembly GCF_018350175.1 of Felis catus. Classification (NCBI taxonomy): domain Eukaryota; kingdom Metazoa; phylum Chordata; class Mammalia; order Carnivora; family Felidae; genus Felis; species Felis catus. The sequence goes on along the minus strand of NC_058371.1, from coordinate 99,920,249 downwards.
CACGTGTGCACACACACACACACACACACACACACACACACACACACATATCCCTTTCTCATTCCTATTGAAAGGAATGTAAGATAAGACTGATTCTATAAGCACCAGAGAGGAAGATAATGGGGAGAATATTGGCAGGAATGATAGGGCATAAGATTGATACTGAATATAAAGCTGCTTTCAAGAGGAAGATTAGAGCAGCTGTGGATTCCTTTAAGAATAAAGTAACTAAAAGAATTAAAGATGTATGAAAGTTAACGAAGTTAAAAGAGTGCAGAAATTGGTTAAAGACACTATTCACAGAGGGGGTACTGAGTTTAGAATTGAAGGAAATAGGGGCGCCTGGGTGGCGCAGTCGGTTAAGCGTCCGACTTCAGCCAGGTCACGATCTCGCGGTCTGTGAGTTCGAGCCCCGCGTCGGGCTCTGGACTGACGGCTCAGAGCCTGGAGCCTGTTTCTGATTCTGTGTCTCCCTCTCTCTCTGCCCCTCCCCTGTTCATGCTCTGTCTCTCTCTGTCCCAAAAATGAATAAACGTTGAAAAAAAAATTAAAAAAAAAAAAAGAATTGAAGGAAATAGGTGCAGATTTAGGTGACTGTGGAAAAATATTATGTTATAATGGGGGTAAATGTGGAGCCCTGGAAGAAAGGGCCAAGACTTGGAATTTATCTATAAATCAGGCCCGAAAACAAACTTGCCAAAATGAGAGCAGAAAAACAGACCATTAGCATTAAGCTTTGCCTGTGGAATTCAGTGAGTAAACCAGGCCTATAAAATTAACTTATTTGTATGAAGCGTACACTGTAAAATTAAAAGTGCTTTAGCTGAATATATTTTGACACCTAAAGAGTACGTGATGTGCTGATGACACTTCCAAACCTGGATAACGTGTAAGAGTATGTGACTGTGCTGCCTTTGAAGCAACAGTGAATGAGTTCTTACCAAGGGTCAGTATCCTTCTACATGCTTTATATGTATTCTTGCATTTTCTCCCGGTTACAAACCTATGTCTCAGGCGCTATTATTTCCCCATTTTGCAGATAAAAATTGAATAACCAAGTTAAACATCCTAGCTACTTAGCTAAAGAGCTGATCTGATTCCAGGCTTCAGTTACCTTAACCACCAGCACAATGACTTTAAAGGGCTACCTCTCGAAGACAGCACAGCTCTCCTTTCATTTTTGTGGAATAAGAGACTGATCTTTGTACATTAATAAGGGTATCTACTTGTGCATGTGCGCAAATGAATGTGAACTCAAGACTTTTCTCTATGTTTCTTTTTTTTTTTTTTTAATCTAAAAGGAAGGCCATGACCCAATTACCCAGTGCCCAAAGCCAGAGAAGTAGCAGTCTTTGTAGATACCCTCCCTCTCAAATTTTTACATTCGATACATTACCAAATCTGATCAACATCACTTTAGATCTGAATCCACCCACTTCTGTTTCCACAGCCTCAAGAGACATTTTTCTCACTAAGACTTCTGCAATAGCTTTTCTGTTTGTCTTTATTTTTTTCTTACCTAATTCTCACTCAGCCCAATATATTCTCTACTTTGCACACAAAAATCTTTTCAAAATGTTGATTTGATCATATATCTCTCCATGTAAAAATCTTTAAATAACTTCCCATTACTTGTGATATCAGAACCAAATTCCCTAACATTGGTTAGGTTAAGCAACCTTAGCAAAGATCCTTCCAACTTTCAATGACTTAAAGCTGAAGTTTGTCCTTCTTCAATGTGACAATTGAGGATAGGGGCTCCGGGTTGGTAAAGGATCTTCCGCAAGCAATCATTTAGGGTCCTAGACCGAGAGTAGTACAACGGCCTCTATCACAGAGCTTCCAAAGTCACCCTGCTGTTACCATTGGAGCCCAGAGGATGGGAGGTGAGCATGTGGAGGAAGTGCACCCATTGACTTAAAATCCTGTCTGAGATATAGGAACATCACTTCTACTTGCATGCCATCAGAGAGAGATGTATCTTGTGGCTACCGTTAATGGAAAGGATAATGACAAGTGCAGTTTCTGGTTGGGCAGCTCCATGCTCTTAGTCTGGGAAGGAGAACAGATTGCGGCACCCTCTGGCCCACCTTTCCCCCAGTTTCATTCTCTACCATCATCCACGTTGCACTCTCTACTCCAGACACAACTTTGTATTTGCACATGAGCACATTATCTGTCCCTAATTTTCTCCTGCTCATCCTGCAAGTGTCAGTCAGGTCATATATTACTTTCTCAGAGAAATCATTTCTCAACTGGAGATTAGGTTATGTTCCCCCCATACATCACATGGCTCATGATCCTTCCTCTACCAGCACTTATCACCATCTTAAGTTTTTATCATCTTACATGTGGTTGCTTATTTAATGTATTTATATGGCACATGGATAGTAAGAGTGTAGTAAGAAACAGAAAAATGTGGTCCTTGATCTGAAAGGTTTTATTTTGTAGTTTGGGAAAAACACAAAAAGTCTTTGAATATAAGACACCTGAAGAAAAAAAAAAAATGTTGCAGACTAGCATACGATTAAATGCTGAATGAGAATTATTGACACAGTGTTATATAATCTCAGGTCAGCTGATTGAGGCTGCTGTATGGGTGGAAAATTTCCTGGAGGAAGTAAGGAATGGAGCTAGACCTTCACCTGTCATGCAAGAACAGTGCCCAGACATTTTGAATAAATGCGAGTCTTTGAAGATACTAGTTGGAGATACTCTCTGGAGCCTGAGCTAGTCTGCTATTTTCCAATAAGTTCTTAGGGGTCAGTAGAGTCCTTAGGGAACATCCTTTACCCTCCTGTGACCTCTGCTAGGAAGCAGCTCAAAGTTTGGACTAGAGACAGGAAACACCAATTGTTCTGGCCTGTGCCCAAGTAATTGGATGCAGGATGGTTGGCATTCTGTGCTGTGTAGCTCAGAGGCCCACCCTCTTGGCCTTCGTGAGATATAAAATCTCCACAGTTTAGTGGATTTGTTATAACTTGGCCAAAGTCTGCAGCTCAAAGGAGCTTACATCAACATAAAAATGTCTGAAGTTTTTCAGACTCTGGAGGAAGATTTGTGGCAAGTGAAATTGCTGGAGAGTGAGAAAAAATGCAACACACAGATGGTGAAAACACAGATGTGCTCATATGAGTAAGTATACACCCAAAGAATAAAAAAATAAATAAATAAAGCTCTCACTCCATCAAACCAAGATTTAGAAAATAGATCACTAATTTTCCTTTCTCATAAAGGCTAATTGTGATGGAACTTGGTTGCTCACAATAGACCTATCCCCATGACTCCCCTCCATCTCTCCTGGCCGACCCCAACTCCCAGTTTAGAGGCTGAAAATGCCAGGCACAGACCCCGGGAAAGCTTACAGCAATGGTATGCCATGTGACCAATGCTGACCACACAATTAGCCTTTATGAGAAAGGAAAATTAGTTATCTATTTTCTAAATCTTGGTTTGATGGAGTGAGATCTTTATTTCTTAGTAACAAAAACAGAGACCCTGGAAGGGATCATCTCTTTGTCCTTCACTAGAGAGGTCATGTGCCTCATGGAACTATCACCGCTATATTGAAATCATGATGGGGGATGATGCAAACATGCTGACAATGGCAGGGAATTCAGATGAAAAGATGATAATGGCATCAGTGTGCCAGACCTACATCACTATGTTGTCCAGCCCTATCTGGAACTCTGTTAATGTGAGGTCACAAATGCTTATTATGATACGTATCATTTTCACTTGGGGGTCCTCTTACCGGTAGCCCAAAGCATCACGTTTGGTTATCTAGTGCATAAAATTTAGTTGGATAAAGATAAAAGGTAGCATAACAACAAAAGTAAAGCTTATAAACCTGATTTACAGAAACATCTATTTCACATTGTGTTTGCTTGTACACTAAGTTAAATCTATCCAATATCCAATCATCAGAGGCTGACAGATTGCAATTATGGTTTTCTTCAACGATCTGAGCAACTGAAGTAAATATTCAGAAACTGTGTTGAATTTCAGTTTGCAGCATTTCAAGATTGACCAGTTTTCCTTATGAAATGCATTAACATATCCTTTTCAGTTTTCTAGACATTTAGTTGATATGTCATATGCCCTCTTCACATTGAATGTAGAAATTTGGCCTCCGTAGAGCTGGCAAGAAAGTGTTCCACCTACAAAATCTGTCAGTAATGCTGCAGTGACCCAAGTAGTCATCTGCCATCTTTATTAAAAAATTATCATTCATATTCTTTATGCAATTTGAAAAGGAATCAAAATTACAAATGCCAAATCAGGTACAGGGTCTTGTAAGGGCCAAAGTGAGGCAAACTAGTTTCAGCTGTTAATATTAGCTTCAGGGTATGTCTAACTCGGATAAGTTTTGAATGAAAAAAAAATCAAAACTGTCAATCTAGTTCTTTAGATATTGATATCAAAATTCACATATTAGATTCCAGTCCCCCCCAAACAGAATAAACATCATTAACCTCAAAACCTGATCTGCAGGAAAAGGCTATTAGGTGAAACAGACTCAAGGCAATCTTTCTTCTTTTTCTAAAACTCCGTGCCCCATAATTTTTCTTTCTACAATGTCTTCTGTCTGAAGTAGAGTCATAAAATCTGCTCCCAACAGAGGAGAAAAATGAGGCCATAATGGTATGATCTGTGCTTCCTGCCAAGGTCGCCACTTCTGCGATGGAGGCGCTTTGTACCCTGTTGGTTATTGGATTACAGCCTCTGTTCCTGTCCGCATCCACCAGGGAACCCAGTGCCCTGCCTTTATTTCGTGACCTTTCTGTTTACACTATTTCCCCCTCCGTGCTATGTTTTCCTCTGAGCTATCAAATACTTCTAATTCCTATCCGCAGCCTCTGTGCTTCCTGCCAACTCCCAGAGGTAGCCAGGACACTCCTCACTTCTTTGGCTCTGAACGCCATACTTCCTGCTCAGCATTTAACTGTTTATATGTGTGCATAGAGAGAGAGACAGAGATCTCTATATCTCTATATCTTTCTCTCTGTATATTATATGCAATTTCTGTGTAACTACATAGGCTGTCTCTTCTAATATTGAGAAGCTTTGAAACCATGAAACGATTATCCTTTCTCTTAATTACAGAAGCCACCTCATTCTTCTCTCTCTCTCTCTCTCTCTCTCTCTCTCTCTCTCTCTCTTTTTTTTTTTTAATGCAACATCTTTTAATTCATCTAGAGCTAGCCTTGGTATCTGTATTCCTCCAACATGATTCATTTCAGAGTGGAAAGTTTTCAGGAAGCCCGGGTTTTACCTTCATATAGATTTAAACCTTACATTTTATTCATTTGGAATGGACTTTTACAAAATGAGGAGTTACTAATCTATTAGGCTGAAAGTGATTCAAACAACTCTGTTTTTTCTGTTTGCTCCCCTAGAATCCCATGTATTTGTCACACTGTGTGTGAATTGCCGTTTTCTCACCTGTCATCCCACTAGAGTAGGTTCTTAGGACAGGACCAGGATCTGTGTACCTTACTTAGTACATGCTTAGTGCCTGGCCCAGGGGCTATAGCATAGTCAATTCTTGATAATTCCTTGTGTTAGGAATGAAAAAATTACCTAGTTAAAATTGTTTTCTTAATTTTTAGAGCAATTCATATTATAGAGAAATTCTAAAAAATATAGAAAATTTAAATCTGCATAATCAAAACTGGTATTTCTTCCATATATGATATCTGAAGCCATAAATATATTTTTAAACATGAGTTTAAATATTTTCTTTCATTTACTATCTAAAATGTGGGAAATGCCGATGGCTCACTTTTACTAAGTTTTACTATCTTGGTTACTTTGTAAGTAAAATGCCAATTTATTTATTATGTCAGAGAGGTGGCAATTAATTTATGATTTAAATTTTCTTCTTTACATTTCTTTCTACACTTCCCCAATGCCTCTGCTCTTTTCTTTCTTCTCCCTTTAATTTTTATTACTAATATCACAGCATTGAAATAAAAGATAGGCATTTCTTCTTTCCAGCAAGTATCACTTGATGCATATTTAATTATTAAATTCAGTTCTAAGTAAAAAAGAGAATAGAGGCAAATAATGAATCTTTACTGTTCTTACATACACATCCATCATGAATGTCATTAAGGTAATTGATAAGCAGAGTAAGATAGTACGTTCCACACATGCCTTCTAAGACAGAGAGGAAGTGGGAAGTTTAAACACACTTGGCTTCAAATCCAGCTCTGACATTTTTTAGCTGGATGATGTGATGTTCAGCAGTTACTGCTTTGAACTTTAGTTTCCCCATTAGGAAAATGGACTAGGTGAAGACCTCAGTTGGTGGCTGAGAGGGCTAATGGTATTAAAATACATAAAGTGCCTAAGACATAGTCGATGATACTTTGTTATTAATTCCCTACTCTTCATTGCATGGAGTTTCCTTGTTTCTTTTTAAGTCAGACAGACAACTGACTGTAAATACTAGAACTTGATTTTAACATCCAAAAGGAAGCTATATTTAAATAATCTGTTTCAAATGGTTTGTTTGCCTATGAATAACATAGGATACTAAGACTGTTCACAACTTCGTGTTTTTGTGGAAAAGTTTGGTATTTTACAGATAAAAAGTGAAACATACATGTTCTTGTGTGCATTAAGGTATTATTTCTATTTACAAAGGAATTTGTAAAACTGAGGAAAAGACTTAGGGAAAGCCAAAGGGAGAAATGCACTTCTACTTGCATTGGATAGATGGTACAGGAATAACCAAATCTAAGTGTAATCAGAACAGGCAGCGTCCGATCCAGTATCTTTGAAGTTCTAGACAACTCGGATATTTTAGAAGAATTTTGCTCACACTATTGCTTTAAATTTGAGCACGGATAATTGCGTTTTTACTTATGATATTTCAGTTCCATGAGTGTGGCAGGAACTATGGCCTGGCTGTTCCAAAGCCATTTGAAACCTCTTTCTTACGTTCTGTTACTATGGAAGCTCCAAAGCCAGAGTTCAAATAGTCCTGTTCCCACACTCACTTCCAGTTAGGAATGACTGTGTGAACCAGTTCTACACAAAAAGATGAGTTTGAGGGGCGCCTGGGTGGCTCAGCCGGTTAAACCTCTGACTTAGGCTTAGGTCATGATCTCACAGTTCCCAAGTTTGAGCCTCGAGTTGGGCTCTGTGCTGACAGCTCAGAGCCTGGAGCCTGCTTCAGATTCTGTGTCTCCCTCTTTCTCTTCCCCTCCCCCATTCTCTCTCTCTCTCTCTCTCTCTTCAAAAAATAAATAAATATTAAAAAAATTTTTTTTAAGTTAAAAAAAAAAGATTATTTTGAAGTCACTGTGCTTACCTGCCAAGAAACTTTTAAAAAGGGACATTTATAAACTGAGCTATCGTTTGGCTTTTCCTTACCCATATTTCTTCCTGCTTCCACCTGGAAAGCAGATGCAAGCTTGCTGAGGCAGCTGTCACAACTTAGAGACAACATCTGTAAGCACCTACCTGTACATGCTGAGAATAACTGAAGGAAAAAAAAGGTGAAAGTTCCTTGGAGCACTGAACTACTAAGCCCTGACTTCTGGCTGTCTGAAATAAGTAACCCGTATTTGTCTAAGTCCCTGAATAGACTTTTGGTTGCTTAAATCTGAATTCATTCCTAAATAATACAAGCTTCTACTTGAACACAGAAGACAAAAAGTGATTTAAAGACTATTTTTCTCAGTTCTCTCAAGGAAGGTGCATAACTAGCACATTCTAGAGACATTGAAGTGAATACATAATGTATAATTAGGTCATTAGGACATAAATGGATGATTAAGGCATTAGGACAGACTTCTCCTCCAGATCTGGTTGAGAAAGACTGCACAGAACACTTCTTACATGAGATATCATCTGCCGACCAACAGCATAAGCATCATCTGATAACTTATTTGAAATATAGGGTCTCAGAATTCTTCCTCTCCACCAATTCGGAATCTCCATTTTAATCATGATCCCCATGTGATTCATATGTATGTTCAAAATTTAAAACTGTTGTATAAATTGTGACCTCTTTGGAATGAAAAGACCACTCTTTAAAAAAAATTATTTTTATCTTTTATATCTCTAATTCCTAGTATAGTATCTAAATAGAATATAATAAGGTCAGCCAAATATTTGATGAATGACACATAATACTGGCTCAGTGTCAATCGTTAAATTTTATTATAGATTTGGTTATCAGAAATCTAACCATTTTTTGCAAAGCAGGGCTTATGGCTATGAGGAAATGAGTAATGGGACAAACATGATGTAAAACTGGTTGAAAATTTACAAAGCTTAAGATGAAAAAAAAAAAAACAATAGGCTCTAGTTTTGCACTGAAATTAAAAGTTTTAAAGAATACAGGCACCTCTAAGAGAAAAAGTTAAAGGTAGAATATTGAGGAGCAAGTCATGGAGAGATGTCCTTGCCAACATTCATTATTTTTCCTTGAACCATCTTGATTTAGCTAATCTAGTCAGTGGTTCTCCTATTTGGAAGGATGATGAATCACTTCACTCTGAGGAAAGCTAGGAATTCTGTCCCAGGAAAATACATTTATGCACACACACAGACACACACAAACACACTTCATACAGTTTTAAGAAGTGCACAGAATATTCTGAAGTCTATCCATCAAAGGTACAGTGGACTTCAGATACACAGCCCTTCATGGAGTTTGAATTTTCTACATAACCAATTAGGTAGAATGATCTATTAAATCTAAAAAAGGCTTAGAAAAATAGCTTGAGACTACCTCCTCACATATCCTAAATTTTAAATTAGTCCTCAGTTTACCTTTTGACTAAATGGAAGCATGATCCTTCTACTAGATTCTGCCAGCTTTTTTCTGCAGGCCTATTGTCACTAAATGAATAAGCCAAGATTGTGTAATAAATGCTTGTAGATAACACTTACATGTTGGACCAAGGAACACTTAGACTCTGGCACAAATGAAGTGTAATCATCTTAAAAACTTATACAAGGATATGTTAGGGACTTACTTTTATTATTATAAGGATTTTAATGTCTGTGAGTATTATGGGTTGAATTGTGTCCCTCTCAAAATATATTAAAGTCACAAACCCTAGTTAGTACCCAGAATGTAGATGTAGGTGCACTTGAGTGGAGTGGACCCTTAATCTTGTATGACTTATAAGAATTACAGAAGCTATAAGAGGGGAGAACATAACATGACTACAGGGCCGGGAGATTTCAATCAGCTGCAAATAGCTGCAAGCTAAGGAATGCCTGGGGCTACCAGAATTTGGAAGATAAGGAAGGATCCTCTTCCAGAGGTTTAGGAGGGAGCTTGGCCCTTGGTAATACCTTAGTTTCTGACTTCCAGCCTCCAGAACTAGGAGAGAGTGAATTTGTTGTTTCAAGCCATTCGAGTTTTGAAAATTTCTTATAGAAGCGCTAGGATACTATTAGAGTGGGAAAACCAAATGCTAAGTTATAAAAATCTATTTCAAAATGTCTGTCATGGTTATTAAGGAAAGCATTTATGCAGCAAGTATTCATTGATCTTCACTATGTGTAAGACACTTTGCCATTTAGGATATCAAAATAAATAAGCAATAGACTCTATGCATTTTTTTTTTAAATCAATCATAAGCATGCTGGCTATTCCTTTAAAAATCCCTGAAAGTATGTTTCTCTCTGGAGTTTAAATAAGGTCAAAACTACTCTTTCATATATGCACATGTGAGTGCATACTTACCTTCATTGTAGTAAACTTAGATAAATATAGTCTATTTTTATTTAAAAGTTACTTAGCCAATGTGGGTCTCAGTTATTTCATCAATAGAATGGACATTAAATATTAAATGTCAAAATTTTCTCTGAGTTTTTTTTTTTTTTTAAGTTTACCTATTTATTTTGAGAGAGAGTAAGAGAATCCCAAGCAGGGATTCAAACACATGAACCACGAGATCATGACCTGAGCCAAAGTCGAAGGCTTAACCCACTGAGCCACCCAGGCACCCCTCTCTGAGATTTAAATTTCTGTCAGGTTACAGATCATAAATGATTGGTACTTTATTTACTAGGGAATCATCTAAAATGGATTGTAGTATTTAACCTAAAGAAGAGAAAACTCAGGGGGAAAATAGCTCTTTTTAAATACCTGAAAAGCAATAAATTGCAAGTCATTGCTGTGTGTGGCTTCTTATAATAAATGGGGACTGGTAGAGATGGAGTTGGATTTCAATATATGAAAGAACTTGTTAACAGTTTTAGCTTAAATACTATATTCTGATCCTTAAATTAATAAATTCTTTGCCATAGAATCGTTCACCTTAAAATTATACAGTGCTGTGTGTAAATTATATCTCAATGAAACTGGAAAAAAAAATTAAGACCATATTTTAAAAAAATAAATCATTTGCCAAGACAGCTTTAGGCCATTTCAAGCATTGCAAGTTTGTGGGCGGTTTCCTGGATCATTTTCCCCTGATACCAGAGGATCCAGAAGGGTGTATTTGAAAGATCATTTACTCTGGAGGTGGAATGGAATTCAAACTCTGTGTCTCTCCCTTAGTAACTGTGTAAACTTAGTTTTTGAATCTCATCTTCCCTGCCTATAAAATACAGATTATGAATACCCATACTAATGAAATAATTCTGAATTGCAAGTAAAATAATGCATATAAAGTATCTATCTAGTCACTAGTTAGCATTTAGTCCACACTGGTTCCTTTCCTTTGCTCTGTAACTCATTTGCTACTGTTTACTATTTTAGGATACAAAATAAACTCTTAAATAAAATGAGACCAACATTAAAAATATGTTTTTACAAATTATTAAAAAAAACAAATCTTATACACATACACATGCACACATACAATGGAATATTACTCAACCATCAAAAAGAATGAAATTATGCCATTTGCAACAACATGGATGGAGCTAGAGTGTATTATGCTAAGCAAAATAAGCCAGTTACAGGAAGATGGATACCATATGATTTCACTTTTATGTGGAATTTAAGAAATAAAACAGATGAACATATGGGAGGGAAAAAAAAAGGGAGAAAAACCATGAGAAACTCTTAAATATAGAGAACAAACTGAAGGCTGATGGAAGGAGGTGGGTGGGGCATGGGCCAGGTGAGTGATAGGCATTAACGAGGGCACTTGTTATGATGAGCCTTGGGTGTTGTAAGTGATGAATCACTGAATTCTACTCCTAAAATCAATATTGCATTGTATGATAGCCAACTAGAATTGAAATAAAGATTTGAAAAGAAAAAATAAGAAAGACAAGTAATAAAGTATAGTCTGCCACATGTTAATGTTTCTAGTTGTAGAAATATAGAAGTTTGCCACCAGTCATTCAAATTTGCTCTACATTTCATCCTTAAAAGGAACTACAGGATTTACCAAAGCATTTATAATGATAAATCCCAACTAATCATTTGGGAGACAGGGAAAAAGAGCAAAGGCGAAAAAATATTGTGAAGTTCTGCTCCCGTGAGGTACTAAGAAGTTCAGAACAATTTAAGAGTAAAAATAGCCTCTGATTATTCTATCTTTCAAGGAAGTTACTTCTTCATGAAAATTATTCAAATATTAAATTTAAATAAACATTGTCTTCCTAGTGAGAATATCTGGAATGGTATATTGAACCTCTTCAGGTTAACTACTATATGGTATAATTCCATAGCTATTTCATTTTCAGCTATCATGTTCCTGACACGGGTGTTTCTTTAAAATATTTTGCATTTCTTTGTTAGAGTTAGAATGCTTGTCTACACATTCCTGAAAGCAAAGTGCAAAAAATAAATTAAATGAAATTCCAATGAGGCTTCTTTGCAATATTTGCATATTTTCCCATCACTTTCCCTATGTAAAATAATGCCAATAGTAAAATCGTTTAAAAATCATTTTAACTCTTCTGAGAGTTTGTTTTATTTTGGTATAGTTACTAGACCCTTCTAATTAAACATATTTTCAATATTGATTTAATAAGCTTTAATTTTCCTGTTACTATAACATTGACTTGAAAATAAGTTATTCCATAGCGAGTTTGTGAAAAGTGAAAGGAACATTGATTCAAAATCTTAAGATATGTGTTCAAACTTTAGCTCTCTAATGTACTAGTAGTTTGACTCTAGACAAATCACATTAATTCTCTGAACTTTTGTTTTCTTTTTTATAAAAAGGAAATTATATGTACTTTCTGCAAATCTGAGAGTGGTGAAATTCAAATTAAGCAAAAGACATTATTATTTACTGTGTTATTATATCTTGATTACCAACTACCATATTTGTATTTTTCTCCTATGCCTGTCTTTTCCATTTCTTACCTAGCACCTCTTACAGTATTAGACTTGGTCTATTTTATATTTGGCTCATTGCCATTTTGATAGCCTAAAGAAAATAAAGACCCCTTTTCCCCAAAAGAGAGCATCTACTTCATATTCAACAAATGCATTAATGCAACAAATAGCCATTAACTCCTAACTATGTTGCAAGAACTTTTCTACACCTTGGGTCCACAACAGTAGAAAATACAGACCAAATTTTTGCGCTAATTTACCTTATGTTCTACTGGATGAGATATAAAATAAACAATACAAATAAGTAATACATTGTATGTGAGATGATGAAAAAAGTTAAGGTGTAAAAGTAGAGCCTGAGTTTGTGTTTATGGATCTTACGCAGTCTTACATAAGATGACCAGGAAGGTCTCTCCAGCAAGGTCATAGTTGAGTAAAGATCTGAATGATGAAATAAGTGTAGACAACCTACACAGTTACCTGGAGCAGCAGGGTTACAGGCAGAAGGAACGGTGAGTACAGAAGCTCCAGACAGGAATATATTTTCACATTAGAAGAAGAGAGGTGGCAAGTGTAGCTGGATAGAGCGAGTGAGAGAAAAACAGGAGATGAGTTTGGAGAGGTAAATGGGGGAGGCAGATGATCCATAGGATGTGAGCCATCATAAGAATTTTGACTTCCTTGTGAGATGTGAGGTCATTGCATGCTTTGGTGTAAAGGAAAAATATGACCTGACCTTTGTTTTAACATAATCCCATTTGGCCATTGTGTTGGGAACAGATTAAAGAAGATCAAGGTGAGACAAAGGTAAAGGGTAGGAGCCCATTCCAATAATTATTGGCTTGGATGAAGTATGAGATATGGAAGTAGTAAATTGGTCAGATTCTGAATATGTTTTCAAGGTTTGCTGATAGACTAGGCATGCAGTGCAATATAAAGAATCAAGAATAGCTTTAAGAATCCTGACCTGAAAAATCACAAGAATGAGGTTGCCATATTCTAAGAGATAACATGGGAGAAGACTGTTTTAGAGAAAGATCAGTCTTTGTTTTGGAATTAAAACTGATTATTAGACATCAATATCCACCCACCTCCTCCTGAGTTTTCATTATGAACCTAGAAATAAACATTCTGGTGAATTCTAATGAGAAGCCTTGGGTCAACCAGTAGGAGAATTCTCAAAGCAATCCCAAATATTTTGCTGTAAGCCCAGGCTTTCACCTTTTACCATATGAATAATAATGTCAAAAATGATAGTTATTCCCTTCTCAAGCCTTCAACATATATTCTCTGACAACAGGAAGGATATTGCCAAAACCAACTATTCACATCCTTTGAGCCCAATACTTAATACCTCTAAGTCACTGATTTGAGGTAATCTTGGAAAAGTCACAGGATTCTCTGATATCCTACTGTAAAGTAGAAACAATAACACTTACTATGATCACCTGCCTTTCTTACAGAAATATTGCAAGGACAAACTCAGATAAAGTATGCAATATAATATATGTGCAAAGTAACTATGCCTCTGTTTAATAACAAAGCCATAAGTAAGAAACCCTTTTGTTGCAAGTGGATTCTTTTCAACTATAGATGATAGAATTGGAAGAATGTAAGGTGTTTTGTAACATCAGACAATGAAAAACTCCAAATAAGTTATTTTTACATAGTAAAGCCAAAGACAACTAGTAACCTTTTCCCACTGCATAGAAGATATTAATAAGATGAACATCGCTGGGCAGCAGAACAATATGGTATTCAAGGATGTCTGCAGTGCATACATCTAGGCAAGTAGCAAATGGAAATCAAACAGCAAGAGTAAGAAAAGCGTTTGCATGATATCTGTCCACCTGAACTTGGAGGACATGTGAAGGGTTTGAACTAACTGCAAGAGATATCAACCACAAAACAAGGAATAATATAGTCTCCTGTGGAGACTCCTCCTCCTCCCATTGTGTATCAGGGATATGTGAAAGTGTTGATTCATTGGACACATAGAAACTTATGGAAGTGGTGGGAGAGACACAAGATTGAGGTGAGGAAGGAAGAGCTTTTGGCCTTGGGGACTTATCCACAAGGGACTCATGTATTATATCAGCTTCCAAATAGAAGGGAATTTGTGGTAAATGTTAGAAACATAGGCAGAGGTATGTGTGGGTCATGTGTGTGTGTGTATGTATATACTGTATAGCACTGGTTCTTAGCCCCATCTAATATTGCTAGACATGGCATTCCTACAAGTGCCAGGTATTCAACATGTCCCCAGGAATGTTTACTGGAATAGAAATACATCATTCAGCTGATTCATAGCACCAGACGTTCTTTCCTGCTCTCCAGATATGGCCGTGTCACACTGTATCTTCTGGGAGCTGCTTCCACCTGTGCTGGTGTCCCCAGTAATCGTGCCTGGTGTTTCTACCTCTGTCGTGCAGAATAGCCCCTCTTTGTGGATATTACCATGTCCACAGTTTAGCCTCCCCAACCTGCCACTGCCGTTCCTGTTGGGAGGGCTTGAAATAAGCAAGGTAGCAATTTTTCCACTGCATCTAAAGTGTTGTTTTCAAGATGGCAAGACAAGACTTTTCCAGAATCTCCATGTGATAAAATTGTACCACATTCTATGTAAAAGTAGCAGAGATGCCTCTAGGTCTGTCTTCTCATTCAAAGAACAAAATACGGGGCGCCTGGGTGGCGCAGTCAGTTAAGCGTCCGACTTCAGCCAGGTCACGATCTCGCGGTCTGTGAGTTTGAGCCCCGCGTCAGGCTCTGGGCTGATGGCTCAGAGCCTGGAGCCTGTTTCCGATTCTGTGTCTCCGTCTCTCTCTGCCCCTCCCCCGTTCATGCTCTGTCTCTCTCTGTCCCCAAAATAAATAAACGTTGAAAAAAAAATTAAAAAAAAAAAAAAAAAAAGAACAAAATACTACAATTCACAAAATAGCGTTTGATGCAGTTCGCTTCAACTTCAATGATTTGCGCATGTCATAAAGTAAATCAAGGAAGAGATAGCATATAAATTAAGCTCAAACTGGATGTTGATTTTTTTTTAATGCTAGGAATTACCAAGCAATATAATATTACTATCTCCCATATTTATTTCTAACATCATAAAACATGAAAATAAAGTTTATAGTCAAGTCACAAGCTTTTAATAAATTCAGACTACATTTCAGAGTGCCACTGTGAGCGGGCTGCACCAGCTGTTTTACAGCTGCAATGAATTTGACATGCTCTGGAATCACCATGGAATGCTCCAAATCCTTTGGAGATAACCGAGTAAAGCCGAAGGAATAAAAATTGTAGTCTGCTGTGGTGGACAAAATAAAGGAAGACATATTTTAGAGAGTATGTGTGTATAATTATTTTAGAGAATTCCAAATATGAGTAGCCATAGTATTTAGAAGATATAATTTCATGCATATGTATATATATCATACATGCTAATGATACCATTTTACAATGACTTATTACAACATTTTTCAAGTAGAGAAAAATTGAAATAATTTTACAGTGAGTACCTGTATATTTATCACCTACTACTGACATCTTACTATACTTGCTTTATCACATCTTTCTATCAGTGCATCAATTTATCTTATTTTCTATATACTTTTGATACTTTTACACAATATGGAAGCATATGATTTTAGAGTCCAGTGTATATCCCAGAATATAACTGTTAGTTCCCAATCTGAGTTATGGATATTTAATACTGGAAGAGACCTTTAAAAGCCCTTTATTGTAAGCACCTTATTTTTCAGCTATAGAAATTCAGGCATACTGATTTGAAAGAGTTTGAGTAAGAACATCCATCTAATCACCTAATTAGTAACTAAACCAAGCTAGAATCCTTACTTTGTATTTTACATAAGCATGTACTTGGATAGTAAGAGAAAGCTGTGAAGTGTTAGTAAGATGAGGAGGATCATTGAAGCGTGCTCTTTGTTAGAAAATTGAAGCGATTTTAAATTAATAGACCAATGCCCAGTTGAATTAGCAGGGAGATTTCAGGAGGAAATAGAGTTAAGAGCTGAACATCTATGAAAATCCTCCCATTGTGTTTAAAAAAAAAAAAAAAAAAAAAAAGCCCTGCTAAAACAGCTGTATTCTAGCATCAATCTTATGTGTGTGCCCAGTTCTCAAAGTGATGGAATGTCATGGGGATGAAGGATTAAAGGCTAACTGAGTATTGGAAGCACAGAATTTGAGTGGGAGACAGGATCTGCTGCTTCAGTCCAGTTTGGCAAACTCACAGACTGTCACAACAGGAACAGTTTAGAGAGCAAGGAGGAACATGAACTGTAGCTTACACACCCTCTTGAATCCATTGCTGGAAGAGTGTTCAAAATTAACTTCCATATTACCCACAATCAATCTGCATTGTGTTCAGGCACATGCTGGCCTGAGTTGCAACTCTGTTTAGAGAATGAACTGGTCGCAGATTAACCTCTTTGTTGCTTTTATGTTTCTGTGTTTTGACATAAATTTTTTAGTTTTTTATTTTTATTTATTTTTAACATTTATTTATTATTGAGAGACAGAGAGACACAGAGTGTGAGCAGGGGAGGGATGGAGGGAGGGAGAGACACAGAATCTGAAGTAGGCTCCAGGCTCCGAGTTGTCAGCACAGAGCCCGACGCGGGGCTTGAACTCACAAACTGCAAGATCATGATCTGAGCCGAAGTCGGTCGGTTAACCAACTGAGCCACCCAGGCGTCCCATGAAATAAATTTTTTAAAGGAAATTTGAGATCAGTGGGTGAACAAATGTTAGAAAATTGTTAACATTTAGAAAAGGTAAAATTCATTGCATTTCAATTCATACTTCAATGTTAGTAGAGCATCAAATGCCTCTCTCTCTTTTTCCCCCCTTCTTCCTTTTTCATCCTTTCAAACATTTCTTCTCCAGGACTATTTCCTCAGGTTTCGGCTAAGTGACTAACACATTTTCCCCAAGACCACAGTTTTAGTGATTTAGAATGCTTAAGAATTTATTGGGAAACACATAAAATTTAGCTTGAGCTCTATCCTAAAAGATACTAGTGTTCTGTACTTTTTAAAGTTTATTTATTTTGAGAGAGAGAGAGAAAGAACAAGCAGGAGCAGGGGAAGGGCAGACAGAGAGGGAGAGAGAGAATCTCAAGCAGGCTCCACACTGTCCACACAGAGCCCTGTGTGGGGCTCAAACCCACAAACTGTGAGATCATGACCTGAGCTGAAACCAAGAGTCAGATGCTTAACTGACTGAGCTACCCAGGTGCCCCTCCAACCTTCTATAGTTTTAACAAACTTTCTGGGTAATTCCTTAGGTGATCAACAATTAAAAACTACCAGTATGAAGAATTCTGTATTAGAAGTTAAGAGGTCTGACTTCTAGTTCTGGTGCTATAATAATTATTGATTTATTGAGTGGTCTTATGTAAATCACTTACATCTAGAATTTTTTCCCTGGGAAAATATTCCCTGGGAATATAAAACAAAATTGATGGAACTCTTCTTTAGCACTACAAATAATACAATAACGATCTTGTAGGACACTGGAAACATTTAAATCAAGTCATGTATTTAGAAACCTAATATACTATCTAATGCTTAGCAGTGCTTAATAAATGATAGTTATTATCATAATTATAAGAATTCTTTTTCAAGTATTTACTTAACTTCCAGTTAGTTAATATACAGTATAATATTAGCTTCAGGTATAGAATTTAGTAAGAATTTTTTATATTACTAAGAAACAGGCATTAAACTCATCTGCTATTCAAGACTGGCCACCTAAAGTGCTGAATTGATTAAAATATGTATGAAGAGCAGGGTCATCTTCTCTCTAAATGTTCCATTGATCATAGTTTTAGACACAGTTTTGGGTATCATAAAGGAAGGGCATGCGGTCTACATAAGGAGAAAAAAAAGGTAGCAAAGAAAATGTTTGAGTTATAGGCACAGGAAAAAGACCACAGGAAATGAATGCAGTTAGTCTTAAAAAGACAAAGTGAAGAGTATGTCAATCTCTGACTATCAGTTTACTCATCTTGAAAGTTTGACTAACGATTCCTGTTCTCAAGTTCATGAATCAAAAACAATTTCTGCCACATACTAGTTGTATAAATTTGGTCCAACAAATTTACCTCTCTGAACCTAAATACCTTAATCTGTAAAATATAAATAAGGCTGGGAAATAACTCATAGACTGTGAGACTTCTTGGTGTATAATACACGTTTAGCACTGGGTGAATGTTAGCTAGTGCCATGGACTCCTTCCTCTGTTTGTTCCCCGAGGGCTGCCGTAGCAAAGTACCACCATCTGGGTGACTTAAACCAAGAGGAATTTACTGTCTCAGAGTCCTGGAGACTAGAAGTCTGAAATCAAGGTGTGAAGAAGACCATTGTCCATCTGAAACCTGTAAGGGAATCCTTCCTTGCCTCTTCCTAGCTTCTAGTGGTTTGCCAGCAATCTTCATCATTCCTTGACTTGCAGCTACACACCTCCGTCACATGGCATTCTCCGTTTGTGTCTCTGTCTTCACATGTCCATCTTCTTACAAGAACACCAATCATGCTGGATTCAATGCCCATTCTACTTCAGTATTCCTTACTTCAACTGATTATATCTGCAACAGCCCTCATTCCAAATAAGGTCATTCCAAATAAGGTCATTTTCTTGAACACGTAGGAAGTTAGGGCTTCAGTATATCTTTTTTTGAGGGGGACACAATTCAACCCATAACAGTACATCGTTGTCTACTCTACCAGGGTCACAATGGGCATTATGTAAGATGACAAAGATGAGAGAACTTCATCTACAAAACATAAATGTTATATATAGTTTTTTCCATAAAAGCCTTCAGATAGATGGGGCACCTGGGTGGCTCAGTCGGTTGAGCATCCGACTTCGGCTCAGGTCATGATCTTGTGGTTCGTGAGTTCGAGCCCCGCGTCGGGCTCTGTTCTGAGAGCCTGGAGCATGCTTCAGATTCTGTGTCCCCCTCTTTCTCCGCCCCAACCCTGCTTGTGCTCTGTCTCTCTCTTTCAAAAATGAATAAACATAAAAAAAAAGTTTAAATCCTTCAGATAGATGAAGAGGAATTTTTGGACTGAGAAGGAACACCAAATGTAAACATATTTAAACCTAACCCAAAAGAATTTAAATGACACTGGAAAGACATGACAGCAATAATTTTTCTGAAATGACAGGATGAGCTGTTTAGTGGTTGTCTCTTTTGGAAATACATAATAAGATGATGAAGATGAGTTTGAGAGATAATGTTGGTCTAGAAATATTAATGAGACTGTAATGTTTTAAATTGTAAGGTTTGTATCTTATCCTACTACCTACATGTAACAAATAATAAATAAATATTTTATAGGTATACAGCTTATTCTTGAACCATACGGGTTTGAACTGCATGGGTCCACTTATATGCAATTTTTTTTTATCAGTACAGTACTATAAATGTTATTTTCTCTTTCTTACGGTTTTCTTACTAAATTTCTTTCTTCTAGCTTACTTTACTTTAAGAATACAGCATATAATACGTATAACATACAAAAATATGTTTTAATTGACTCTATGTTTATCAGTAAGGCTTCCAGTCAATAGTAGGCTACTGGTAGTTAAGTTGGAGAGTCAAAAGTTATATATGGATTTTTTACTGGATGGGGTGGAGGGAATCAGCAGCCCTAACCCTCTCATTGTTCAAGGATTAACAGTACACCAATTGTTTTCCTTGTTAATGATATTAAAAAAATTCCCTTTATGCCACAAAGAGTAACTATTAGTACCCCATCTTTCTCTTTTCTATAAGAATGGGAAAAAGGATATGAAATATCTTACCCACAAATCTATGGTTAGCAAATAAAAAGGCTGGCATTCAAGCCCATCATTTTGAATGAATATCTTGTCTGTTTTGTTTTTGTTTTTGTTTTTGTTTGCTCATATATGTATATTTTTATTTTTGTTGTTGCTGGTTTGTTCTTTTCATAATACTGGTGTACTAGATGTGAAGTTCCATAATAGCAACAACAGAGGATGTAACCAAGACCTTCACTGTAATTGCCCTTTGAGCAGAACTCCCCATAAGAATATAAGACCACACACACTTTCCTCTCTGAAAACGTTTCCTGTCATTTTTTTTGTTCTTTAGTACATTTTCTAAATTATATCCAATTACCTTATAAGAAATAGAAATGATTCTGTGATAACAATTTTTTTCCTTTGAAATGATTTTATACAACACACACACACACACACACACACACAGGCACTAACCATTTCATTTTTATGCAGTGACCAATTATCTATGACTTTGGATTTACTTGAATCCAAATGTAAACTCAATGAGATATGAGCTAAAATCAATAAATGTCAAGTGCAGGTAGAAGAAACAACATGTCAACTAAATTCTGCTTGTTTTATTGCTTCCCTAGAAAACACTCAACCAGATTTATGCCATAATTTTACTGTAGTGGGTTGGCTTACAAAAGATCTTTTCTATACCAAAACGCAAAAATTATGTTCGTTTTGGGAAAACATAAAGATCTATCTCCAGAAGCTGTTTCCAGCTGGCTTTCCCTAACCAAATTTCAATGTTTAGACCAAAGATGCATGCTTTATATGAAGATCCAGCAAAATCCAAACTTTCAAAGTAACATCTGCAGAGAAGTTGCAAGCCAACATAAAAACATGTTCATTGTTATTGAAATTTTGAAGCTTGCATTCTTTTGAATTTTTCTGCTTCAATGGGTATTCTTTATTCATAACCTCTCCAAGGCATTTTCTTTGGAACACAAAAGGATGGCTCCTATTCTGGGTTTTTTTTGTTGTTGTTGTTCTCATAAATTATTTGTTAGTTGCCAAAGTCTCAAGTTCTAAAATGATACTTTATTTCCCTTTACACCTACTCACCTAAATCTCCAGTTCCAAAAGGAATCAACTGGAAAATTTATACACCACACATTTTCTATGTTTCTAAAGAATTAACAAAACACTGATTGAATTTCTTAAGGGCCATGTGATATATATGACTGTATTTATGTGATTAAGGTAAATATATTTGGCTAAAATGTCAGAGATTAAGGAATGTGACCCAGGGTGTCTTAATTTAGAAGAAACTTCCAGTTCCATAGAACTAGTTGATTGTCCTGTCTTCAGATGAGTTTCACCAAAGTTATTCCATTTGACCCACGTTTATTCATTCAACTGGTGTGGACTTTGTGCTTACTGTATACCAGGAGTTATGGGGAGTGTAAAGGAAATAGAAGTGAAGGTCAATTTAGGAAACTTAAAATCTCTACAATGGATACTTTTTTTTTTCAACAGTTAAAACATGGGAAACATCTTGAAACAAACAAACGAATAAAAAACAATTCATACCCTCAAGAATAGCAAACCCCATGATGAAATGCCAAAATACATGGTACAGAAAATAAATACAAAAGGAAGGTTTATGTTCTTTAGTTCTAATCAAAAACTGTAGTGGTTTAAGTCCATTGTTTATGTTCTAAAACAATAAGTAAAACATGGTCTATATAATTCATTAGTTATCTTTACTAAAAAATGCTTCCTTAGCTAAATATTTAATTAGAAACTTCTTTGGGGAAAATTTTTCAGTGTTGAGTAATTAGACAAAAAACATTTTATCCGACCATTGAGAAACAAAAAGGACTTTTTTCTCTACTTCATAAATGTGTGCAATTTACAAGAGTGAAGGGGGAGAACATAGGCGGGATTAAATTAACTCATCTTGAATCTGTGATATTTATAGTTTTAAGGCTTTCACCAGGTTTTCATTTTTCACAAGAGGACAAGTCTGAAATATAAATCATCTGTTTTTCCTAACCACATCTTAGCATGCCCATAATTTAGTCTCCTGATTTTTGATATTAGGGAATGGCTGAGAGATTGATCTGAGAGGTAGTAGGTAAGCAAATTGGTCTCTGGCTGTGTTTCTCAATAAGTCTTACATTTCCTTTTAAAAATATCCGTAAACTTTAAACATCTGTTTAGTTTTGCCACCTCCAATGTTCTGCTTTATTCATTCTCACTCAAGTCCAAAGTCAGTCTCTTTTATCGTGCTTGGCTTTTGTCAGGTAAGAATGACAAGTAAGGGAGGATAATCTCTAGACTTCAAATCTCCTTTGCCATAAATGCACACATGTACACATCCCTCATATACCAAGAGATGATTTTAGAAATTAATTTTTCAATTTCTCTTCTATACTACTCCTGAAACTTCGTTGAGGAAAAGGGCTGATACATCACTGAAAAATCCAAATTCCTTTACTGTTCAATCATTAGATTTGAATTATGCTACTTTAGAACAGAGATCCTGTCCATTTTACTCACTGCTATATCTTCAGTACCTGGGGCAATGACTAGCATTTAATATATGCTCAATACATGTTTGTTGAATGAATACATGCATGCAAGATAAAGTCTTTAGTCAAACTGAGCAACTGCAGGCATCAGCGAAATTTCCTTTTATTGTCCCTGAAATACTTCTTTCAAGGCTGCTTCTAATTTTATGTAAGACCACACATGTCGTGAGTGTCCTTCTTTGCCAGCTGCTCGTCCCACTTCTCCATCCTCATATTAAAGAGTGTAAATCTTCATCTCTATCCTGAATCTAAACACAGACATGATAAGCCTTTCTGGGAATATTGGACATGCAGTATTTTAGGTGAGTCTTGGCAAAGAATGAATTGCTAATCCTCTGAGCTCCACAACCCCACCAAACCTTACAACTGCTGAAGATTAGGTCCTTCAGCAGCACAGAATAGATTTGTGTGGGGGTGCATTAGATTGATAAAGGAGAAGGGGCACTGTGTTTCTCCTAGGATCACCTATATAGGGTCTTCTAAGTATTAAAATAGCTATATGCAAAGGGGCAACTCTGAGGCAGAAAATGTGGGATATAAGTGATTTAAATGTTTGGTTTTTTGTCATTGGCTCTTTACTTCTGAGTTGGAGAAGCCAATGAGAAGAAAGTATTAAGCAATCTCACAGATTGTATCCTCCCATATCGTAAGAACTTCTACTCTTGCTGCATAAATAGTAGGAAATAGTCACAGGACTGGCCGGTACTCACAAAATAGTCCTTTATTTCCATACTGACTGTTGGGACTGGGTCCACCCTCCTGCACCACTGTGAAGCCTGCCAGAAACAAAGATGCTAACATTAAAGTTCAGTATTTCCTGGCTCAGATTACAGCCACATAAGCCAAATTTTCATAACAAATTCTACTCTTGAATATGTCTACTCCTCATACATATATGTGTATGTATATGTATATGAGCCCAAAGAATTAAGCCTCCTGTGCAACCTAGCTTTTAGTCAGTCACTGACACTCCCTCTCTGTCCTCTGCATTGTCTGAGAAGTGACAGCAGCAGCTCTTGAATGAAACCATTTCACACACACAATGCAAATCCTTGAAGTCCCTGTGTGTCTGTGTCTGCCTTTGTCAAGGGGAGCACAGCATGTATGTAAACATGTGGCATGGAAAGAAGACCCAGGCAATGACAGCAAGCTGATGGCCCACCAATTTCCTGTTTGTCTCTGAAACTATGTTACCCCTGGCAACTAATGGGGGAAATAATCTCCAAGAGAACAGCACTTCTTTTCCTTATTATAAGTTCAGAGTTTGGCAAGTAAAACAAATTAAAACCTTCTAACCGTCTTCTTAATTGCCAAATGCTTTTATGTCCCTGTTCCTTTCTTCATTAACTTTCCTCCTTCCTTCTCTCCCGAAACAGGAGAAAAAGCAATAGAAATAGATTCCAAGATACAGATAGAGA
The DNA here is from genome assembly GCF_018350175.1 of Felis catus. Taxonomy (NCBI): domain Eukaryota; kingdom Metazoa; phylum Chordata; class Mammalia; order Carnivora; family Felidae; genus Felis; species Felis catus. The sequence goes on along the minus strand of NC_058371.1, from coordinate 99,896,184 downwards.
GATGGAGGGACAGAAAGAGGGGATGCGGAGAGGGAGTTCTAGTTCAGTATTTTAATCTGCTGAAAACTATGATGCATTGAGTTTGTGCAGGTGAAATATTTTGTTTAGTTTTTTATTTATTATTTATTTTTTTAAAAAAGACAGAGTGTGAGCAGGGGAGGGGCAGAGAGAGAGGAAGAATCTCAGACAGGCTCCATGCTGTCAGTACAGAGGCTGATGCGGAGCTCGAACTCACAAAACCATGAGATCATAACCTGAGCTGAAATCAAAAGTTGGACATTTAACCGAGTTAACCATGCAGGCGCCCTGAGAAACGTCCAATAAAGTTCATACAATATCTGCAGAGTTGCAATGAATAAACTTTGTTGTCATATCATAAACAGTGACACAGCTGGGGAGATCAATGTATCTTGGGTGACTTTTTCTATCATATAGACAGGCAAAACCAAGTCACATAAATCCATTCATTCATTTAGTTGGTGCTTGCTGCATAGAAAGCACTATGTGCGACGTGTCCATTCTTCCTTTATCCTCTTGTAAGTAGAGTTGAACCCACCAGAAAATGGAACACTGAAAAGGTGAGATAACTTGCCTTTGGTCACATTATGGTGGATTCAGGGCCTGTTCTATTTGATTCAAAGTTGGCATGGTCCCCGCACTATGCATTCTCTCCATACTGTGATGCTTGGTGTGTTAGGTAGTGCAGAGATAAGATCGAGAATTTGAGGGGAACAAGCCAAAATAAGGAAATTATCAGTAAGAAAACTGAGCAATTAAGTACTTAACTATCTTGTTCACTGTTCTTTTAGTGAGCAATGGGAGAAGGAAGGAAGGAAGGAAGGAAGGAAGGAAGGAAGGAAGAAAGGGAGAAAGAAAGAAAGAAAGAAAGAAAGAAAGAAAGAAAGAAAGAAAGAAAGAAAGAAAGAAAGAAAGAAAGAAAGAAAGAAAAGAAGGAAGGGTGGAAGGAAGAAAACTTAGAGACTGATGACTAAAAATTATCTTTCAGAATCTAGCACATAGATTAATGAAAAATGGAAAGAATATTTAGTAAAAATAATTATCCGATCCATTTTTATGTTTATATTCATGTCACACAAAACAAGGAGCAAAATCTTATTTTGGAGTAGTGATTTTCAGGCAACTGTATCATTATAAACTGCATTTTTCACCTCATGGAAGTATTTCTTAATAAATGGTAGCCAAAAAGATTTCACCTACATATCAATTTCATAGGTCATCCCATTGACAGAAGTCCCCAGACAATATTCCCTTAGATATTCAGACTTTTGATAACTATTTGTACTTTTTTTTTTACCATCACGGGAATACCATCATATTCCGAAAAGTGCTCAGATTTCTCATTATACTAGTCAAACACTTAAGCATTGTATTAATCAGCCATTTGTTCCACAACCTCAACTGTAGGTAATGCCTTTTAAATCTTTTACATTATTGAAAATTTGATTTGGCAGACCTAGTCTTACATTAGAATCTGGTTAACATCATAAAAGTGTTTTCTCAGTGTTAAGATTGCCATTCATCCCTCATATTGTTGTGGTGCATATGTTACTAAAACAAACTCATTAATTGTTAATTATTTATGACATGGAAAAAGGATGCCTATCAAGAGATACCTTAATTTCTAAATTTTACATAAATTTTAGTACTCTAAATTTTATATAAATCTTTAGTTTCTTTAATTTGTTAAATTTAGCAGAGACAAATTTACTATGATTTAACACCTTACTTATACAGGCTCCTTGACAGAAGGACCCTAGCAATGTTTACAGGGTCACAATAATTTTTGTGAAATTTATCATTATAAGACACTTTAACTGAAGTTGATTAAGACCACTGTCTTTCCGAGTGCCATAGTGGCTCAGTTGGTTGAACATCCTACTCTTGACTTCAGTGCAGGTCATGATCTCATGGTTTTTTGTGAGATGGAACCTGAGTCAGGCTCTGCGCTGAATCAGTTGGGATTCTCTCTCCCTCTCTCTCTGCCTCTCCCCTGCTCGTGTGCACGCAGATGCACTCTCTCTCTCTCAAAATAAATAAGTAAATATTTTTTTAAAAATTCTGCTATCTTTCCATCCCCACTTCCCCCAATGTCAAGCCATATTGGAGTGGCCACAAACGTGTGGGAATCTGGATAAAGGTAGTTACTTATCCCGAGGATACTTTGAGTTTGGGTTTAGTGGGATACATTTATGTAGCTCACAATAACTTTCCTATACACGTAGAGTAATTGCCCACTGTCTGAATGCAGAGATGGCTATTCCAGGAATCTTAATCCTGACTCAAAAGACAGAGTAGAGGTCCTTTGTCATCAATTCAAAGACCATGTGATTACATTGCATAACAAAACTTAAAATACCCTAAAATCATAAGGTTCTCTGTGAAAGGCATTTGATAAAGATGTTCTCCTATTTAGTAGTCCCCCTTATTTGCAGGGGATATGTTCCAAGCTCTGGTGGATGCCTGAAACTGTGGATAGTAGTGGGCTCCACATATACAGTTGGCTCATAACAAGAGTTTACACTGCACAGGCCCACTTATACAGTACTATACTATAAAAAAATTCATGAAAGTGTATTTTCTCTTTCTTATAATTCGCATTTTTTTTTCTCTAGCTCACTTCATTATAAAATGATAGTATATAACACATATGCAGAATATGTGTTATCGACTATTTGTGTTATCCGTAAGGTTTCTGTTCAACAGTAGGCTATTAGTAGTTAAGCTTTTGGGGAGTCAAAAGTTAAACTCAGTGGGGGTTTGGCACCCCTAATCCCTGCATTATTCAAGGACCAACTGTACTATTTTTTTTCCTGTACATACCTACCTATCCTAAAGTTTAGTTTATAACTTAGGCATAGTAAGAGATTGACGATAATAAGTAATAATAAAATAGGGCACAAAGCAATATACTTTAATGCAAGTTATGTGAATGTGGTCTCTCTCTCTTTCTCTCTCTCAGAATACTTAATGTATTATATTCACCCTTCTTCTTCTTAGAATGAATGATATGAGATGATAAAATGCCCACGTGATGAGATGAAGTGAGGTGAATGGTATAGGCATTATGATGTAGTGTTAGGCTACTGTTGACCTTCTGATGACATGTACAAGGAGGATCATCTGCTTCCAGGCCACAGTTGTCCATGGGTAACTGAAGTCACAGAAAGAAAACCACAGATAAAGGAGAGACTGATGTGTTTGACAGCTGTATAATGTTAATAGTCCTGTATAACATTATTGATGGTGATGGGTAGAGGTAAGGGAGACTTTCTAAACTATTGGGGGAAAAAGTTGTGTTCACCAATACTAAAACAAAGACTAAATTCTCTTCCTATTATTCTCTCAACAGAAAATAGTACAAAATTATTATAATATAAAAGCGTACACCAAAAAATTAGGAAGACAATAAATTAATAAAACTATTATGCTTTTTCTGATATTTTGATGCTTACTATATTTATAACCTCAAAAATTTGGAATTTATTGCAATTCTTTTCTTGTTTTATATATATGTTTGTTATGAATTTTTAAGGGGTCCCCAATTATATAAACTTCTAAACTGACAAAACCTGGATTCAACCCTGTAGGCCGTGAAACCAAAATAATTCACCTTATTTTTATAAGAAGATTAAATGTTTATTTCAAGTTAAATACAGTTATTTTTTAAAAAAATAAAGATTTGTTTAAATTTCTCCCTCTTTATTTTCACTAGATTCTACCAAGGTGAAGGACATATTTAGATAGTTTTTCTTCATGTGGCAATTCTGTTACATCGCTCTGTGGCCTGACAAATTAAATCAAAGAAAGTGGTTTAGAAATTTGCAAGGACTCAGTTTTGCCATCTATTAAGTGACACTATGAATTAGATTGCCCACTTTCCCTTTCTTCTGGTCACTTTGGTTGTACATTTTGCTAAGTGAGAAAAAAAGAGACAGATACTCATCACAAATAGTACACAATAATTATATAGTGTGTATTTTAACTTAGGACAGACTTCCAACTTCTCTGTGGTTTAATTTCAGAAATAACGTGGTACCATTGATACATGCCTCCCAGGGAAACTCAGAGGGTTGGTAATATAATACCAATAAAAGGTCCTGGAAGAAAAATGGCCCTTATGAGTGAGGTGGTATTATACATGATGTGTGCTGAGCAAATGGGATTATTCCAGAATGGCTGCAGTCCCTTGGTTTCATGAATAATCCTTTAAAAGCAAAGAGATAAACCCCTGAGGTTAAGTTACAGCTTGATGAAATACTTGAAATGACCAAAGATGGAATTCAGACATTGTTGTACTTCAGAGATATGGAACTACTACCATTTCTTACACTTGTCCAGAATAATGTTGTATTATTCTGCCCTCTCTCCATAAACTGGAGCTTATTAGGCTAAGCAACTTTCTGTCTAAGTTCTACAGGCATAACACGGTGGCTGCCACCAGATAAAAGGGGTGCTGAATGTGTTTTCATGCACCACTGGCCACAGCCTTAAATTTTTCATCACTTCTATTTCTTTCCTACCTACCCAGTACCTTTTTTTAAAATAACAAAACACAGATGTTAACATTTAAACATTTCCTCGTATTACTTATGTATCATAAAATGACAATACTGAGAACAAATGTTGAAGAAGTCAGAAATTTTAATACACTTGAATTCTTACTAGCCATTGCAAATTCAAATCTTAGTCTAACTCATTCAAGGCATTTTCCTAAATGCAAAGTCATTGGAAGACACACTATGGACTCCCAGTACTTTGGTGTTTTGGAACAACCTTGATAAAAATAGCCCTCACAGAAAGTTGACTCTGAACTTACTTGGGAGGTTTTTAAGCACTGCTCACAGCTGATCAGAGACAAGATATTAAGTTGCCTCCTTAGGACTTCTGATTAGCTATTAGCTCACCTGGCTGGGATTTCCAGATTTTTACAGCTTTTTGCTCCATGTGGCCCAAGGTAGAAAAGAAATATCCACCTCAGTATATAAATATTTTCAGGAGGCATCAGTGCCCAGATTTACCCAAACCTCTCAGAGACTTTCTTCCTGGTAAAGTGTTTATTTCCTGTTTCTTCTAATTTCTCTACTTTTCTAAGAGATTCTGTCCTTTAAAATGACCAACTGGCATAAAAAGCTAATGTACACTAAAAATTTTTTATAAGCTATTCAAGCCTTTTCTTTTTATAAGTATTTCTTCCTAGAAGCTTCTAGCACCAACTTACTTCTTAAAGAGAACTTAGATTTTTATCATAGTTTTTATTTTAAAAAATGAACAGCATACTCAAGTTTTGAATAGTTTATAGAAGTTCCCTCTCTTAACTAAAGAGCCCGTTGTCTAAACAAAAACTCAAATATCAAGATTTTCTTGATAACCAGAAAAACCGTATTGCTGCAAACTGTTTAAGTTCTACTGATAATGGAACTCATTCAAGCAAAATAAAATGAATATTCTTACAGATATCTGTTATGAAAATAGGTTTTCTTTTGTCTTTCCTGGTAAGCATGTATTGTTTTGAACGTTAGTGGTAAGAAAAACTAAGCTACATATATGGATATAATTTTCTTTGATGTAAATTTCTCTTCTGTTACTTTCCTCACTTCCCATTTGCAATTATGTGTTGCTTTATGAAGCACCTGTGACACTGTTAACTTTATGTCTTCAAATAAATACGGTCATTTACTCTAGTTCTGCTCCAATAGCTTGAAAAGTTCCCATTAAACATCCAGGTATCTTCCTAATTAAAGCAAATGCTAAACTCGTAAAGGCCCATTGGAAAATTCCTCTGATGTTTGACACAGTCGGCAAATCAGCAATGAAGGCTTCTGTTTAAGCTTCCTTAAACTACAAAGGCATTTCTTCAACTGTGAGCCAGCTATCTAGCCGGTGTAACTTTTCCAAAGAATTTCAGAAGTAACCCTTAGCTTCTTGGGTTGGAAAAATATCTCTTATTTATACAAAGAATCAAAAGCTTTAAATGAAACCTTATCTTAGGAAACTATCCCTGGAAGCTTACTGCACAACGTTTTGTTATACAAAAACCCAGTTTCAAAGCAAATGCATCCATAGTTGAAAAAAAAAAAATCTTAGTGTGGATAGTGAAAATGGTCTAGCCTGAACTCTTAAAAGGGCGGCATCTCAACTGGTTATTTTTTAATTGACTCAAATAGCTATGACTGGGGTGCCTGGGTGGCTCCGTCGGTTAAGCGTCTGACTTCGGCTCAGGTCATGATCTTGAGGTCTGTGAGTTTAAGCCCTGCATGGGGCTCTGTGCTGACAGCATGGAGCCTGGAGCCTGCTTGAGATTCTGTGTCTCCCTCTCTCTCTGCCCCTCCTCTGCTCATGCTCTGTCTCTCTCTGTCTCTTAAAAATAAATAAAAGTCAAAAAAAAAAAAATAGCTATGACCTTGGCATAATTCTGGTTAACGGAGCCAGGCAATTGCTTTTGAATTACCTCGCCACTTAAGGTAATCACGAATAATGCCAGACATGTGTTTCTTTTCAGGATGTTAACAAAGATTCCAGATTCAAAAATATGTGAAAAGAGGCATGGGATGTATCTGCTTTGGAGCTGTCTTTGCAGGCCAGCCCACAGTTTAATATTTCTGCTCTGGCAGTTAGAGCCAAGGTTCGCGTACCCTCCCTGTCTCACTGTCCTAAGTGGCCTCTCATGCCAATCCAGCCTTTATACACCCATAGAAGTATCTTCTGAACATGTGAACATGGGTAGAAGATCTTCAAATATTCTCAAATTTTTTTTTATAGAAAAAAGTTCAAAATCCCTAGCACGATGTCCAAATCCTGATCTGGTTTGGCTTTTTCTTGACTAGGTCTCTTCTCCGAACGTGCTGTCCTTCTCTTGGTGCCCCAGCACTCCACCCAGCCTTAACACACCCTGAGCTCTCCAGACACTGCCTTGTGACTCAAGCTGATCTCATTGTCTAAATGGCCTTTCAATCCATAGATACCCTTCAGGTATCTGTTCTTATAACACCTTCCCCAAAGACACCTTCTCAAATATTCCTACACGCAAAATATCTTTCCTTCTTCTACTTCATATAGCATGTATAAATGTCATGTGCACTTACAAAATCTATCACATGATGCCTTATGTTGTTTAAGTATGTTTCTGTCTTCTCCACTACATCATAATCTGGAGCACAGAGAGCTCTCTGTATCTCAGCCATATCTATAGAATCTTTTATGACTTCTTCCCGTTGCTTCCCCATCCAATGACTAGAAAGGGGGTTTGCATATAGACTTTTTAAAATATTTGCTATTTAGTTGAAGTATTGCATAGCTGCTTGTGATGGTAGTTTTCTATGTATAAATAAAAAATTAGTTTACTTGAATATGTGAGGCATGTTTTGACTCCTATAAAAGAATGAAAAATATGCTTAACAAACTTTTCTACTTTCATTTGGTTCCCTATAGAGAAGTTTCTTTTCTTTCTTTTCTTTTTTTTTTTTTTTTTAGAAGTTTCTGTCCATATATAGAAGAACTGATTGTTGGGAATGCAACTGTGGCAATGTACTTAAATGCTATTTCTCTTCAATTTCTATCTATTTCAAAATAACAAAGTAATTGTAACAAAAATATGTACACACACAATACCAAAATACAAATATATAAAAAGGAGTTTCTTCATCAGTTCGGGCTTCTATAACAAAGTACTATAGACTGAGTGACATTTATTCCTTACATATCTAGAGTTTGGAACTCTCAGATGAGGGTGCCAGCATGGTCCAGTTCTGGTGAGAACCTTCTCAAGGCTGCAGACTGCTGACTTTTCTTTGTATCCTCACATGGCAGAGAGCAGAAGGGAGAAGCAAGTTTTCTCATGACTCTTGTAAAGGGCACTAACCCCATTCATGAGGGTTTTATTGTGACCTCATCTCATCCTAGTTACCTCCCAAAGGTCCCACAATAGGGTATAGCATTCTACCATGTGAATTTTGGGGGGATACAAACATTCCATCCATAACAGAGGAAAAAGTGAAAATTATGTCTTCTCCCACTTTTGTCCACCATTTCTCCTTCCTAGAGACGACCTTACCAGTTTCTTATATAGATTCCCTCCCCCCACCCCGCCCTGTCTGTCTCTATTGATCATGGTGTTTTGTTTCAAGGTTAGAATGTTTGCTTGATTTGGAAGAAGTGCCGGTTTCCATTAGTTCATGTAACTACCAGTAAATTCCTAAAATCCTTCAAATACTATCTGCAAAACAAGTTCTCAGAGTGATTCTCTACATCTTAGTCTTCGCCATCTATGCTTGCACATGTAAAGTTACAGGATATTTGCGTTTTTGCACAAAAATTATCTTTCGAATATCTACAATTTATCCAACACAGCACTATATCAGGCAATCTCATTTGTTATATCCATTAATCCTCACAACAAAGATATAAATTTTTGCCTCTCATCCACAGGCACAGATGCAGATTGAGGTTTCAGATTCTAGGGCTGGCCGGTAACCAGAATGCAATTCAGCACAGGTTTATCAGACTCCAAATTCAAGTAGACTCTCCAATCATGGGACTGTATGACTCCATTATTTGGCTGTATCGCTTTATAATTACTTTCTTTCTTCCTTCCTTTAGCAGTCAGTATCAAGTTATGTCATTTATATGTGTTTCATGTTGCTACAGGATTATTACAAAAATAACTCTTTTAAATAATAAAATTATAAAATGATCCAAGGAGTGGTTCTAAGTAGTTTGGGGGGGGCGGGAACCCTAAAAGTCATTTTTAATACCCTACTCCTTAATTTCAAAGTTTCTAGAGAGAAATTAAAAAGTCTACTGGAAATTGATCTGCTGCAAATTCATCCTAAGAATTTCAGGGTTGTAGGCTTGTCACAAGAGTAGCATGAAAGCCGATTCCTTGTGAATAACAAAACTTGATGAAGTTAATGAACATGCTCTGAAAATAGACTACAGTGCAATGCAGTCAAGCTTTTTATTTGCCTGAGTAATTGTCCTACAGTCCTTTTGAGCTTGTCTCCATCCCTTCCATTTTTTCTGTTATTATATTGAGATATACTTCACATTTTGTTTCCCTGATTTGAAACATAACAGCCATTAACTGAAGCACACACTTAATATTGATGTCTTTCTTTTGTCTCTCTTTTTAAATATGAGGCTATAATTAAACAATTAAATGTTGATTTAACAAATTATTCAAGAGACTAAAAGCAAGATAGTATACTAGAAAACATACTAAGTTCAGTCTCATTTTGAAACATGGATTAAGGCTTTCTTTTTTTCTTTCTTTAATCTGCTTATTTGTTCGTTGAATAGACTAAATCTACTTAGAATGACAACAGAATAAGTCACTATTGTGTATTATTATTACTGTCATTATTTTGCACCTTGGTCTCTTTGTAGAGAGCATTAAGCCAGCTGAGAAATCTCCAAGGTCATTTCAAGGACTGATATTCCACTCTGTTGCTTTCCTTGAGAACTTGTGACTTTCGACGCTGTACAGCCTGAGACTGCTGGAAAGAGAGGGTTTTGTGACAGGAGCACCTGGAGCTCCCTAGAGGGTAATCTTTTTGGCTTTACTGCTTCCTTGACTTCTTAAATTGTGGTGGTGACTGAGTCCTCCGCGCTGCCTGGGCTTTAATTAAAATAAGACCTTTGATACCAGAGGAAATGAAGTACTGAGAGTTCTGGCATGGAAAGCATTTCACATTTCCTTTGGACATTTGGGAGTTGGAGTGCCATGTTGCTTCTAGGGATTTGATGACACCATCCATTTAAAATTTTTTTTAATATCTGTTTAATTTATTTTTGAGAGAGAGAGAGAGAGAGAGAGAGTGTGTGTGTGCACAAGTGGGGGAGGGGCAGAGAGAGACGGAGACACAGAATCCGAAGCAGGCTCCAGGCTCTGAACTGTCAGCACAGAACCCGACTAGGGGCTCAAACTCACAGACTGTGAGATCATGACCTGAGCCAAAGTTGAACACTTAACCGACTGAGCTATCCATCGGTGCCCCGATGATAGCATCCATTTTAAACCGTATCCTTCTCCCCACTTCATAGCACAGGGTACAGTTGAGGATCTTATTGTCTTACATGCAAGATAACAATGAATACCAATATTAGCTCTGCTTTTTTATAGCACTTATATAAAGTGTTTTAAATATTTAAATTCAGATACAATGGAGGGATTCCTATAATCACCGTATCTGGTTAATAATCAACTCAAAAATACTGATGGCAAAATATATAAAACGAATTACTATTAGTTTATTCTTCTGCATAGTTTGCACAAAAGCTGTTAATTAGGAGAGGAAACAAGACATGAATTTAAAAAACTAAAAAGATATTTGATCTTCATGGTTCTTTAAGCTGGCAAAACAGGTCATCCAGGTATATGCTTATTCAGGAAGAGTTAGAACGTCCATGGGAGAAATCACTTCCTTGAGAATAAGGTTGATTTGCAACACCTTAAATTCTAACCCTGCAACTTTGCTACAGGTATGGGATCATTCTTCATGTATTTTATACGATCTTTTATCCATAGTCTGAATGTTCTGCCAAGCATTGATTCATTATCATTAAACTGATAAATGGTCTTCAGGATTCCCCACAATCATTCTGTAAACCCTGCTGAAATAGCCCTTTCCAGAATGGATAGCTATGAAAGGGATTGGAATGCCAGTCAAATTTTAAGATTTAATCAAAAGGGAGTTACATACATTTATGGCTGTAAATTCTGCTTGCCAAAGACAATTTATTTTTACCTTTTCCTTTGGATTTCGTAGTTGTTTTTGCTGAAAGATACGTATATTAAAGCAGTACAAACATAATGGAAATATGCTTTAAATTTAATAATTTACTGTTCTTCATGGAGTTACCAGGACATACATAAGTTAGAAAGCTGTGTTTGTTTTTTTTTTTTTTCTGTTATGTTTCACTGTGTTTTCTCCAGTGCAGTTTGATTTTTATCAGTAGGGTGTTGACATCATTTCCTTTATAAGTGGCCATTGTTTAACACTGGTCAAGAAGGACAGGAAAGGGGCAATATATTTATTTATATACAAGGCTCTAATCAGGAAAATGTTTTCTTGGGTACTTCATTTCCTCATTGTCAAAAGTGAGGTTCTTATAAAAAAATAGTGATGGTATTTTATATCTAACACAAAAGCATGGTAGTTTGTTTTTGTTCATGAAGCTTTTACTTACCTCTACATCACTTTTGATAGACAGTTTTTATTTTAGATATTACTTTTTATCCTCTCATAAATTCCAGAAAGAGATTTTGACATTAGGATCCCCTGAAATTAAAAAAAAAGAAAAGAAAAGCAAAAATCAAATACATTAATGCTTAGCAAAGATTGAGTTGTCTTCTATAATTTAACAGTCTCTTCTTAGTGGAAATCCAGCTAAAATGGAAAGGATTAAACTCTGAGTTGATCAAAAGATTGGAGGAGGCTTGGGGTTTCAGTTCAACTTAGAGGCTGAATTAGAAAGCAGGGAGAATGGAATAATAATGAGAAAGTATATGATTCCCCGAAGTATGCTTTAATCCCCTTTTCTTCTTCTGGCCATAGTTTCTTTTTCAAAAGTAGAGTTCAGAAAATAAGGGCAAAATATGATCTTTTAGATCAAGCTAAAAATATTTCTTCTCCATATCTTTAATGATAGTGCACTATGAGACACTTCTTTGCACATTAGTGAATCTACAGCTAATTTTTTCACTCAATAATATGTATTTATTGATACTTACTATGTCTTAAGTCACTTAACTGAATGCTTTGCATCAGTCATTTTTTCCTCACAGAAAGAGGTTGGTTCAGTTATCGACTATCAGAGGGTAAGGAACACTGAGGCCTGCCTAAGATCATGGAGCTGGTAAATCACAGAGCAGGGATTTAAACCCAGTTAGCCTGACCAGAGCCTACACTCTTAAAACTGTTATGATGATTGCCTAAGGTGAGATGCTATTCACTACGCATATTGTTCTCAATGGACATTGTTTTAAATATATTTAAAAGAAATTGATATATAAATATATGTATCCTCAAAATATTAGGGGTGCCTGGGTGGCTCAGTTGGTTGAGTGTCCAACTTCAGCTCAGGTCATGATCTCGCGGTTCATGAGTTTGAGCCCTGCGTCGGGTTCTGCGCTGACAGCTCAGATCCTAGAGCCTGCTTAGGATTCTGTCTCCCTCTCCCTCTGCCCCTCCCTCACTCACTCTCTATCTCTCTCAAGAGTAAATAAACATTAAAAATTTTTTTAAAAATAACAAAATATTTATCACCAGGATTTCAGGGCTAAGTCTTAGAGACATAGAGATGAATCATCTAGAGATTTGTCTCTCGTCCATCTTAGAATCTGGTGATGGAGGAAACCACTTTATATACTTACTTAGTGGACAGTATAGTTATAAAAACAATAACTGTGGGCTCATTTAAGATAATAAATTGTAGTAAGTTTAAAAATAATTATTTAGGGTGCCTGGGTGGCTCAGTCAGTTGAGCATCTGACTTCGGCTCAGGTCATGATCTCGCGTTCCGTGAGTTCAAGCCCTGCGTCGGGCTCTGTGTTGACAGCTCGGAGCCCGGAGCCTGCTTCAGATTCTGTGTCTCCCTCTCTCTCTTCCCCTCCCCCCACTCATGCTCTGTCTCTCTCTCTCTGTCAAAAATAAATAAACATTTAAATTTTTTTAATAATTGTTAAATAACTTACATGTGGCTAATATAAAAATCTTATTTTTTATTCAATAACATATATATCTATATGATTGCATAACAATAGATTCTTCATATTGTTCCATAAAGAAAGTGTGCCATTTCGTCAAGCAAACTATAATATTTGACTGACAGGTGCATAATAGTTTTAATCCCCATAGCATCCTAATGAACTTTCCCTTTAGCTCATAGTCTCTATGATACTACAGGTAGGACAAGGTATCTTTATTATGTGAAAAGCATTGTAATGGAATGGGAAAAAACAAAAACACAAACAAACAAACAAATAAACATAAGATTGAAGGTCAGCAGGTAGTCTTCCTATACCACATCTGACTTTATTTTTCATTTTTGTTGTTGTTGTTGTTGTTTTTGTGTGTTTATTTATTTTTTATTTTTTAAAATTTACATCCGAATTAGTTAGCATACAATGAAACAATGATTTCGGGAGTAGATTCCTCAGTGCCCCTTATCCATTTAGCCCATCCCCTCTCCCACAACCCCTCCAGGAACCCTCAGTTTGTTCTCCACATTTATGAGTCTCTTCTGTTTTGTCCCTCTCTCTGTTTTTATATTATTTTTGTTTCCCTTCCCTTATGTTCATCTATTTTGTCTCTTGAAGTCCTCATATGGGTGAAGTCATGTGATTTTTGTTTTTCTCTGACTGACTAATTTCACTTAGCATAATACCCTCCAGTTCCATCCACGTAGTTGCAAATGGCGAGATTTCATTCTTTCTGATTGCCGAGTAATACTCCATGGTATAGATATACCACATCTTCTTTATCCATGCACTACTAGGCATTTATCCACAGGATACAGGTGTGCTGTTTCGAAGGGACACATGCACCCCCATGTTTATAGCAGCACTATCAACAATAGCCGGAGTATGGAAAGAACCCACATCTGACTTTATAAGCACTGGGACTTTAGGCTGTGTCCTCATCTGTCAAAATATAGATACATGTCTCCTATCTCATGGATTGGGTAGTTTTAAGGATTAAATGAAATGTAGGTAAAGCATCTTACAGTTTAAATAGCTAAAACGATGTCTATCATAACATGGGCTCTTAATGAACACGCGTCTCTGTTGCTAAACCTCAGATCTTTCCGTTTCATGACAACATGAAGAGTACAGTTGTTACTGTCATGGTGGAAATGTATCTGGTGGGGAATACAGAGTCAGAGTAAAGCAGACTAGGCTCAAGTCTTTCTCTGGTTTGTGTTCTTTCCATGTGCCTGGAGGAGAGGCTGTCCTCCACCCTCCTGCCTGTCCTGTCTTCCTACTGGAATTTCATGATGGACAAATGGCTATTCGGTGGGCCCTTCCTAGCTTCCAGGGCACATGGGCACAGAATCTATTTGGGCATTTCCTGTGCTGATATGGTGCTTATAGGGAGAGCATTTCTGAAGATTAAAATTAAACACACACACACACACACACACACACACACACACACACGCCAGAGAAGCCCTGAGCTGTGTTCCCCAGCAATCATTCTTTCTCCTTATCTATGACAACTGAAATGTTCTTTAGAGGTTTTAAAGTCCTACTTCTCAAGAGAATACAAACCCAGAATGAGAAAATGGCTTGCTTAGAATTTGGTATGTGACTCACATGTCCACTTCCAAACCATTAAGAAATTAAACTTTGGAGATGGAAGAAATGTCCCCATCTCCAAAGTTTAATTTCTTACCAGCCAAGATTGTACCCAACCTCTGTGCACAATTTCCATGCACACTGTCTTCCATGCCTTTCCATCTACTCCTCACACACAACTGTCCCATCTTGTCTAATGGGAAAGGTCATCCTTCTCTGCCTCTGATTCTTCTTTAGCAAGGCATATCTCCGCTAAAATTAGGGGAGTGATGTCCTCCATCATCTTGTTATGTTGATTTATATTTATGATTATGACACATGTCACCTTTATTTTACAATCTTCTAAATATTAAAATGAAAGATCAAACTTGTCAGATAACTATTTTCTCAGGCAATGGTCAGGAAAATGTATGCTGTTCCAAGGAAACTGCCTAATAACCTGGAGCCACTAACACCTCCCTCTGAATCATTGTTGACAAAGAAATAAAACATAGGGGGACTGTATAGTGAGGGCTTCTAGGGAACATGGCGTTGGGAGTCAATGTGGCTTATTGCATTTTCTCTATTTTTTTATTGTGTTTTTGTATGTGTGTTTTCTTTACTAGATTGGGGGCCAGATTGTTTTGTTCCCCAGGGCTAGTATTTTACCTCAAAAAGACTGGCCACTCAATAAGTGTTCAGGAAAGAATGGATGAATAAATGAAAATATCTATGAAAACTATTTTTTGTTTTTTGGTAGGCACTGAGTACAGGGGAGAGCAAAGGGAGAGAGAATTGCCCAAATCCACAGCTTCTAGCCCAAGATGGTGGCAGAAGTCTGACTTGAGCTGTATTAAAGATATCCCTCCCTCCTGCTTTAAACATCCATGCAAGGCCTGCAGCCCCAGAAGCCATCTTGGTTGCTGTCTGGGAACACAGAGGCGGCTTCCCATGTGGTCTCTTGCTGGAGTCCACGGGGGCCAACAGACCCCATCTGCCTGGAGCAGTGCTCTAATCCCTTCGCTGGGCGCTCCGCTGTGAGGACACCACTCCACAGCGCCAGGTTGAGAGCCTTCAAGCTCTCTGTTCTCAGCTGCTCCTTTCCTGCAGAACCTGCCAGGTTCCCATCGTCTCTCCTCTGAATAGATAGCTAGTCTACCAGGCCAGCGAAATTTTTAGATTTTGCACTTTTAGGTTTTGACCGTTAGAGTCAAGAATAGCATAAATCTGAGTCCCCTACAGCTGACCTCCCCCCTCCTCTACCTCCACTTCCACCATCACCTGACACAGGGCCTTTCTTTACATTGAGAGCCTCCAGTTGTCCAAAGGGAGATAAATTAGCAGCTCTCCCAGACAGCAGTTCAATAAGGTGAGAGCATATTGATGACATGGGCTGTGGCTGCAGCACCGAGCTTAGAAAGCCAGTTTTGAAATTGCGAAGGTGCTTTAATAGCATAAATAAACACTATAAACATTTTAAAAATTCCATCTCCCTTATCTGATTGAGACTGATCCAGGTTATCTCAGCAGCTAAATGGAAGTGCATTTTAAACGAAACAGGAGGCAAACCTAAATACTTTAAGCACAAGAACAGAATTGGGGGGGGGGGAACCTCTAGTGCCTTATCTCATTTACATAGTTCCTATAAAAAATGGTGTTATTCTTAAAGAAAAATTTTCATTGACAGAGTGGACTGTTGATAGTTCTATGGATTTTAATAATTCATGTACCAAATGTTAGCTTTAAAAATTCCATGAGATAAATTTGATTTTAAAGTTAAGTATTATTTGAGTCGAGATAAATTGATAAAAAATTGCAAAATGACTCATTGCTCTCAAAATTGCTTTTCACTGATATAAAAATAAAAGTGAGATTGAACATGGATGAACTAATTTGAATTTATAACATTTTACTCCCAAAGGGGCATTCTCCTTTTTTAGATAAAGGGCTGACAGCTGCACATTTACGTTGTGATATGCACTCATGTGATTTCAAACATTTCTCACCTAGATGTTTAGCAGACATACCTGACCAATGGGAATTCCCAAGAAACAGATTTTCCGTTTCTTATTTTTTTCTTAGTCCAAAGTTAACAATGCTGCATTTTATACAAAGGCAGTGGCTCAATGAATTAGCAATTACCTACATCCAAAGAAAACTGCCATTGAATAATTAAATGCATCACACAGTCATTATTGACGAGATAGAATCCAAAAGCCAATAATTTTTTTAAACATTTTAGAACAGATCTTTATTTTTTTAAGTTATTTATTTATTTGTGTGTCTGAGAGAGAGAGCATAAGCAGGGGAACGGCAGAGAGAGAGAGGGAGGGAGACATAGAATTCAAAGCAGGCTCCAGGCTCCAAGCTGTCCGTACAGAGCCAATGCAAGGCTTGAACTCACGAACCATGAGATCATGCATGACCTAAGTCGAAGCCAGAGGTTCGACTGACTGAGCCACCCATGTGCCCCTAAAAGCCAATAATTTTTAACACTAGCATGTTCATGCCCTAATATGGACTGGTTTATAATCACCTGCTCTGATTCATAATCATTTAGATAGCATCTCGCATTCCTAATAAATCATCAAATGTACAGCATAAGGAATAAGGAAAAAGCCAATTAAAAATAGAATTAATAAAAACCAAAAGTATTTTTAAATGTTAGTTCAAAGAAATTGTGATCATTTTACGTTTTTCTGACCCTTACTGGTCATTTATAGGAGCAACTTGGTGCCATACTCAGTGAACATGAATAAAAAGAAAGACACTTGATGTGCATGCAGTGTTGATCACTGCATAATTTTAGAGAACTGCTAGTCTCTGAAATATAAGTATAATAGGATAATGAGTGTTACAGTCTTGAATAAAATTCACAGAAGTGGTGTCAGGATATTAAATTGTCTACAGATTCTTGCATTGTGGAAAGCACTCCAAAATGCTAAATGACATCCAAGAAATGTGTATATAACTGGAGTTATCCACCCACAAGTCTAAAATTATTTTAATCAGTGTCATAATTCTTTTATTTGATGAGAGATCTCTTTTCACATTCATTCTTATCTCTTCACGTCTTTTCATCTCTATATGTTATGATTTCTTGGAAGACAGTTTTTCCAACCCGTATCCCTGTTGTATTGTGCTAAATCCAATAACTCTATACCATCCTGCTGTGTGACATTGAATGATGTAGTTCCTATCTGGACTAATGTTTCTTTAGGCCACTGCCACCCCCCAAATCATCAACTAGCAGTTCTCTGGCTTTTCAGTAATATTATTATTCATAGCAATATTCTCACAAATGTTTTCATTCCTTCTCCATTAAACATTTGCCAGTTGTCCAATATGTAAAGGCATAATATTGGTATTATCACAGAAGGAGTAAGTTATTTTTAAATTAATGATTAAATACATCTTATATTACGACTTATAGAAAAATGAAGCCGAAAACATGGGAATGCATCTTGAATCCTGATATTAATCAGATACGTGCAAATTTAAAAGATAAGTTACCGCTGTTTAAATATTCCTAGTGATTAAAAAAAATGTTGTGTTGAGGTGCATCTGGGATTATTATAATTGACCCAATTTTCTTAGTGGACCACTTGGTCTTATGCTTTAAAAGCACTAAAATGTGTGCTATCCTAATGAACAAACCCCATCTCTAGGAATATTTTTTTTTCCTTTTTTTTTTCTAGGGATATTTTCTAAAGCAGTATTAACAGGCATGCAAATATTTATTTATAAGATTTTCATTACAGTTTTATTAAAAATGCACAAAAATGGCTGTATATGTAAATTGTTTCATTCAAGTAATAAAGTGATATGATGCGTTTAGAATAACAATCTGAAAATATATCTATTACTGGTAAGGAAGGGTGTTTATGTTTTATTTTGATTTAAGCTACTGGTCAATTATAAACAACTTGTATAACAATTGTTATATGTATTTGGGGGAGGAGTCTAAAACATATACACCAAAAATAGTTTACAATGGTTTTCGCTAAACAATGAATTATAGAAGATCCCATTTTTTTCATTTCTGTTTAACAGTATTTTCTGATTATCTATAGTAACTATGGATGGCACAATTTTTCAAAACTTCCTAAGATAAAAATTCGCTTACAAAGTGAGAATTTATTATCAGAATATTTATTCTACTATGTACTCATCAAAGATAATAAGCAAAAATACATTCCCTAGCTAAGCTTGAAATAAACTCTGTAAATATACAGGATGTTGTGTAACAACCACATCACCTCACTTCTAACAATCATCCTTAAATTCCCCTCTTCCAGGTAGTCTGTGTGAAACTATTTATTGGGATTTCCATTTATAATCAGACAAGGAGGCAACAAAGTAGATCAAGTCCAAGGAATTATGACTGACTAGAAGGGATCAGCACAGGAAAGAGAACACATATTTTGGGGGGCCCCTGAAGAAACCTTTCAAGTCTGCCATCAGTGCTACAGTGACTCTCTGACACAATTCAGTAGGAGAAGAGTCATCGTCACTATGGGATGTGATGAAGAAAAACAGTCCAATCATCTTAGAAATAAGAGTCCCTGGTTGATTAGTCCAAATCCATCATCTTCATTAGTAAAATGAAAGTACTCATTCTGCATGTTGTCAGCAAGACAAGTGCTTTATTCTTTAATTATTGTTCCTACTGTTCCATACTCTGAGTGGAGACCCATGATGGACATTTTCTCATGATAAGACATGTTTTTTCCCAAACAGAATACATGGAAAACTGATATGTAAATGCTGAGTTTCTACGTCATGGTACTCCATGTCCTGTGGATTGTAATCTGTATACTTAGTTTATTCATCTGAAAATAAATAACTTCTACCAGAAGCAGAACGGTTTTATCTACCACTTTATACCTAGCATTAGCTTACAAAGAAGACATTCAGTTAATACTTATTGAATGAATGAATGACTCAAGAATGAAGAATGAATGAGCACATGATTTAAACAATTCCAATTGAATGTGAAGTGTTTATACGTGAATAGTCATGAAGAACTATTGAGTTATAAAGCCCCAAAGAGACTCAATTCTACATAAACATTTAATTCATGATGAATATGACATAAGAAAATGACAAAAAATACTAAAATAATTTTCTAAAAGTTGTTGAGTTAACCCAAAAGCAATTAGATAAAGCAATTAGACCCACATTATACACCATGCAACAAAATTCCATATGATCTAAAGGGCCACAGAAAAAAAGACAATTAAGTATTCATCAACTGAAGGAAGGGCTAATGAAAATGTAAGCTGATAAATACCTAAGTTTCCTAAGCAAAGAAACACTAGAAGAAATGCTAAAGTAAATAATCTTTAGCTATATAGAAATTTTAATCTATTATAAGATTTTTAAATAGTAAAAATATCTAGAAAAATATTTACAAAAAACATGAAAAAAGTTTGCATTTTTAAATATAAGTTTATTGTAAAGTTGGAAAAAAGTACTCCAATGCCTAGGTAAAAAAACAAAAAAACAAAAAAAAACAAAAACATGATTAGTCACTCCCCTCAGGAGAAAATGCATTTAGTAAACCAACATATTGAAAAGCCTGCACTTTCAATAATAATAAATTGAAATAAAAAATTCTATTTATAAGCAATAAATAGAATTAGA
This sequence comes from Felis catus, assembly GCF_018350175.1. Taxonomy (NCBI): domain Eukaryota; kingdom Metazoa; phylum Chordata; class Mammalia; order Carnivora; family Felidae; genus Felis; species Felis catus. Next base: position 99,876,245 of record NC_058371.1, on the reverse strand, counting down.
AAAAAAATGGCGTAGTACCATTTTTCACCTATTAAATTGACCATTAATAGCTGTACTATCTAGGGGAGCCTGAGTAGCTCAGTTGGTTAAGCCTCTGACTGGCTCAGGTCATGATCTTGGGGTTTGTGAGTTTGAGCTCTGCACTGGGCTTTATGCTGACAGCTCAGAATCTGGAGCCTGCTTCGGATTCTGTGTCTCCCTCTCTCTCTCTGCCCTCCCCTGTTCATGCTCTGTTTCTCTCTCTCTCAAAAATAAACAAACATAAAAAAAAAAACACCTGTACCATCTAATGTTCTTCAAAAGCATGATAACAATGATAAAGTAAGTCATACTTAGCTGATAGCAAAGTAAATTAGCACTATCATTTTGACAAATAATTTGTCAATATGTTTTAAGTACGATACTATAATAATGCTTGCATTCTTTGTTCTAATATTCCGATTTTGTAAGATTCATCCATTTGAAAGTAACACGTAAGAAACAACTCTCGGGTGTAGACATTGCATTTTATTTGTAGAAGCAAAAACAGTCAAAAAATGTCCAAAAATAGGGAACAAGTTGAATAATTGGGGACACCCATTCAAAAGAGTATGAAGGGGCAGTGGGAATGGATATGAAAAACATTACAGATAAAATACCATAGCATTACATGCATAATATGATTGCAACTATATAAAATATATGCACCTGGGACAGGTGGCATGAAAATATTTTCATATGAGAAGGGGAGAAGCTATCTTATGTCTTGCTTCTTCCATCCTGTTGTCGGGAATATTTATGAGTTCCAGAGGCTTCCTGAAGGGAAGGGGAGCACTTGAGGGACAGCCGTGCCTGGAGCTTGAATGAGATCTGAGGTCCCAAAGACCTAATGGAGCTGCCACTCTCGCCATGTGCCGCTTATGTTGGACAACATATCTAGGCTTTTATTTATTTAGGTCTCAGCTGCCTGGGTTTTTCTGTTTCTGTTTGTTTGTTTTTCTGTAATCATCTGAACCCAATCCTAACCAATATGTAATAAAAAATAATCTAGGATTGATTCTATATGTAGCATAAATAAGAATTTGAAGTTTTAATTTTTAAACTGAATAGTAATATCTTTATTTAGAACATAGTCCTATGTGCTACATCCTTGAATATCACACACAATTTTTAAAATGCCCTACACATGTTATTTATCAAGATATTTACTAAAATAAAAGTAGTACACTGCAGTATTTTACCATTATTAATAATCATTCAATTCAAAAGTTTTGGGGGAAAATGTTTTGAAAGTAGTTAAACTGGCCCGATTCATATTTTTTTCTTGTGTTTCCAGTTCATTTCCCACTCTCACAATGACAATTGTCCTCTATTTTCAGTTTTCTCCCTTTTGTTTCAGAACCATCATGTTCCTCTCACGGGAACTGGCTAACTCCGTTTAGTTTTGGCAGTCACAAAATATGTTCCCAGGACAAATGGCCCATGTATACTCTGAAGTGTACAGAATTCCCAGCTCAGAATAATGCTACATGCTAACAAGCAGATGCATACAGCTGGAATTTCAGAAGACTTGGCAAAGTTCACTCTTTGTGCAGCTTTCTTATGATTAATCCTTACAGGACTTTTTGGAATATTTTACACCGACCTTATTTGATACAAGAACATTTCAATTGAAAAAACAATTAAATACATATACAAAAACTAAGTTTTGACTTGGCCCACCAAAACCGTAGTATCACTATTTGTAGAATTAAATATTGCACATTCTGCATATAACAAATTAAGTATAATGAGTCATTAAAAATATCAGAAATGTTTATTAAAATAAGTGCTAAGTTGATGGCATAAAAAACAAAAATTAGATTCTATTTTTGGCCAGCAAGCTAAAAAATATGAACATGAGGAAAAGCAAACTTTGCAAAGTTTCCATTTGACTATACACAAAAAGAATAGCATGTAGTTTTAATTATTACTTCGCACCAATTCTGGGCTACATGGTCAAAACAAACTAGCTTCTCCTTAAGGATTTGTGATCTAATTGGTCACAGCTCAAAGAGACAGAAAGGAGAGAAGGAAAGAAGGGACAGAGGGAGGAAAAGAGAAAACAGACACAATGCTATGTTCAAGTTATGTTTTGGTTAATTTCTCTAGCACACATATATAAATGTCCAGCAAATTCTAAAGACAAGAATATTATATATACATATACACACATACATATGTGTATACATATACATATGTTATGTACATATGTGTGTTATGTATATATAATTTTATAAGCTAAAAAAATCACCTTGAAAGAACCATAAATGTATCCCTCACCACTTTTACATTATTTATGAACAATTAAAAAATGAGGTTCAGTATTAAAAATCATCATGAAGTATTTATTTTTTATTGGGTGAATTTTATCAAAATTGTATTTAAGTGCGTGAGGCAATTGATTCTGAATAGTTTTTTTGTGATACAATTCTCAGAAATTATTCACTAAAAAGATTGATTATTCCATAGTTATTATTTATATAAAGCTAGTAGTGTGGCAAATTTTTTTTCAAAACTATGATGAGAAATACAGTTTAAAAAAAGTAATAAATATCATAGTAAATATGAGTTAAAGTTTATAGGTTCAGCTCAAACGGCATTTCCCCTAAAAAGCCTATCTTAATAGCCTGACCTGTTCCCCTGAACAAATATGGCAGTTGGTCTGTGCCTCTGCTGTCACCTGAATCTTCTAGCTCACCTTGTAATTATTTGTGTAATCTTACATAGGTTTTTGCCCCAATCTCTTAAACAGTCTCTTCCTCCAGTCTTATTCTTCTTTAATCTAGTGACTGTCAAGCATGAGGCCTGCAAGTTCAAGTTCAGGTGGAATTGCCTGAAAGGCTTGTGAAACCATGTATTGGTGAGTCCCCATCTCCACAGTTTTTGATTCAGTAGCTTTGGGGTGGAGTCTGAAAATGTGCATTTTTAGCAAGTTTCCAGGGGATACTCATTCTGCTGGTCCTGAGACTATTTGGAGAACCACTGGTCTTTTCTCAACAAGGAGATGGAGAAAGTTTTAAAAACAAACACCCAAGCATGTTTAAAAAACTCTAATATCTTAGCCAGTCTGTACTACAAGGTGCTTCCATTCATTCATACCACACTTCTCTACTGAAGCCTATTTCTTACCAGTCCCCTTCTTCACACTGCTGAGACTGTCTTACTAAACTTCGTTGAGATTCTCAAATGCGATAAGCTTTCTTCTCTTCAGGACCTTTATGTTTCTTCCTCCTAGAATACTCCTTTCTTCCTCTACCTGGCTAACTCATACTCATGTTTCAGGTACCAGATAATTCTTTCGAGAAGCCTGTCTCCCTAGAAGGTGGTGCTTGTATGTATTTGCTGAATACTCTTCCTGTTTCAGTCTAGCAATAATACGATAGCTCCTCACTCATTCAGGAAGTCTATGATGGACAAAGACAGCATTTATTTTGTTCTCTACTATCTCGCACAGGACTTATGTTCCAGCTGCTCATTAAAAAAATTGTGGAATGAGTGAAAAACGTAATAAATGAATGTCCTGACTAACCTATCATACTGTAAGTTTATGGGATAAAGAATTTGGTGACTGAATCTTTATCTTCTTCATAGCATCCACAATAGTGCCTTACACCTGGTAAGCACTAGAGAGTGATTATTTGACTAAAGGAAGAGATAAATGGATATAGGGATGGGTGGAAAAAATGTTAGTGGGTGGAGGGAAAGGAGAAGCATGGGAACAAAACACACAGTCCAACACCAGAAAGTAGGTAGTATTTGAAAAAGCTGAGTAGAAATCCTCTTATATTTACTGAAACAAACAAAGCAAACAAACTCTCTGACATGGATGCACTGAGGCAAGCCTATAAAAGGAAAGCGATGGCAAATATCTGTCATAGAGAATTGAAAAATAATTTTTGTAATGTTTGTTTGTGTTGAGAGAGAGAGGCGCGGAGGGGCAGAGAGAGGGAGACAGAGTTCCAAGCAGGCTTCACACTGTCAGTGCAGAGCGTGACATGGGGTTCTAACCCACGAATCATGAGATCATGACCTAAGCAGAAATCAAGGGTAGGACACTTAACTGATTGAGCCACCCAGGTGCCCCGAAAAGTCGATTTCTGAGGGAGTATTCCATCATCTGAAAGTTCAGGATTACAAAACGTTATATCTTACCAGAAAAGTACTCCTGGAAGATGGATAAAGAGAGATGTTCCCAACAGAAACACATCCATATTAATAGAGGAAATGGCAATATCGCATTACATTTATGTAAGTCAAGAGCCATAACACAAGGATATGCAGACATTGACTTCAGCTGTGGCTGCCATCTGGTAGGTCACAGTGTGGGAAAAACAGAGCTGTGACACAGGGGAATAAATCATGAGCCTGGGAACTGGAAAATCAGAATTCTGTTCTTGATTTTAGCTGCTGAATTGCTATAAGAACTTGAACATGCTGAATGCTTTAGTTTCCTCATCTATGAAGTGGGGCTAATAAAATCTTCAGTAACACAATGCAGGGATGAACGAGTATCTGTGAATACTAAAAGCCCTCTGGACATTTTACTATTTTGAGGCAACCTCAGACACTGCTTTTTTCCCCCGGTCTCAGTTTTTCCTGTATTGAAGTACATCCAAATTTCCTGTAATTTTGCAGTTTTATGGAGCCTGTGTTTTATATAAGACTGCATTTCCCAAGCTGCTGAGTACAGTGATTATTCTTGCCTTCAGTAAGAAATTCTGCAGATAACAGAAATAATTGGAATTGAGCAGCTGCTAGCTTTCCCATTTTTTAAACAATTATGAATGGTTTCATTTTGTGTATTATTTGCTGCTCTTACATTCTCTCTTCTCGCAGCCTAGAGCCAAAGACTTTCTGTTATAAGCCTATAGAGATTAAGAATATAATTAAGAAGCAGCAGAACTGTATTTGGCACAACCTCCAGCAAAGATAGCAAGAAAAAAAAAATACCATTGAGCAACTTAAACCAGCAACCATCCCCAAAAATGCAGAACTAAAGTCGAGGGAAAGGAAACCCAGAGAAAAACATTTGATACACATGAAAGACTTTCCAGCTTTCGGGGGAAACTCAGCAACAGAAACAAGCAAATACAGCCTATAGCAGGGAAGGTACACGTAGGCTTTTCCATACACCTTTAGCAACTATAGGATTGTCTTTGGCTTCGCTGCTATTTACTTTGGGTGAGTCGCGCAGAGCGTTTGCTTTCTACCAGACAGAACTTTTTCAATGGTAGTTTTGCTCACGTGATTCCCTCAGCCTGAGATGCCATTTCTTTCCATTGCCTTTCCCCAGTTTCTTCCGCACCTCACTGGAGATGTCTCAAGCCCTTCCCAGGTAGAAATATCTGTTCTAACTATTCATGTCTATAAGAGAACAAAAATCTCATTATCAAAATTAACTTATTTTATGTCTCTAGATTTACAAGAGCTTCTTTTGAATAGGGATCTTCTCCTTCATGCCTGCACTGTCTGTTCTTTGTCCCATGCCTGTCACATAGCAGATACTTTATAAATGTGGCGTGGCCTCCAGGCTTCTGGATAGGAAGATCGTTTTTAAGAAGTGAAAACTGTATGACTCAGGGTCATCTGACAACATAAGTGCCACCATCTTTACCTGACTTAGACTAAGCACATTTCCATTTTATCAGGAACATCATCTGTGTTTATGGAAGCTTACTTACTGCCTTCTTCAGAATTCATTAGTAGCTGTTCTTTCCTCATATTACTACAAAGTCAAAGCAATAAAAGCATCTTACATCACAGACTTGGCATTAGATTAGCTCAGTGAGAGCATTTTCCATATAAAGATGAATGAAGAAAAATACAGAGCAGTTACTAATTAAATGGAAAGAATTTTTTTTTCTGTTTCAGAGCCAATTGATGATTTTCATTGAGGAGATGTTCCAGCATCTTCTTCCACATAGTGCCCTAATTTTTATGCAACTAAGAATGTAAACTTTTTTTAAAGATCTTATTTTTAAGTAATGTCTGCACCCAACGTGGGGCTTGAACCTACAACTCTGAGATCAAGAGCTACATGCTCTACCAACTGAGCCAACCAGGTGCCCCCAAGAATGTTAAATTTTTAAAAAGACTTAGGTTACCCTCCTCTAGGAAGTGGATTTGGGCAGGTAGATGTCCAGTACTTGAGAAATACAGTACTTTACTTTTTATAGTAGGTACTCAACAGACTCTTAGCAAATAATTGTGAGATTTAGAGGATACAAATGCTAGAAAAAAATCTGCTTGGGCTATACTAAAATAATCTGGGTGATTTCAAAGTGAAGCTACCAGATATATTACATTCTTCAGTGAAGTCACTAATGCAGTGTACCATGCGAAATATTGAGCTGTAGAAATTATGATGCTCATTTATGAAATGATACCCACTAAATGGCACCCTGGTTTTCATGAATGACTGAAAATGTAATAACATTGGAAGCTTTACCAAAATTGTATCTTGTCACAATTTGTTGACATTGAGACAAAAATTTATAGAAGTAAAACAAAGATTTTGTGTTTTGTTTTTACATTTTTCTTACTTTATCACTTTCTCAAACTGCTTTTTGTTCTATGCCTTATGCTATTTGGGCCTCATTACTCTCATTTAAGTAATGATGAGTAATAATTTAAATAGATATCAGTTAGTGTCTAAACTACTTAGCTCATTGTCTCTCCAGGTGATTTCTGGAGAAATTCAGATTTCTCCAGGACATTTTTAAAGACTTAGGTCAAAGCGAGTGCATGGGAATGATGATTAATGATTGATGATTGACGGTCATGCCACGAGATTGGCCCACGTAGCTGCTGGTTTCCTAGAGAGGTGCTTACTTCTTCACCAAGGAGTAGAATGTACAAAGACTGATTAGGTTCTGTGGTTAAAGGAATGCGTGAGAGGTAAATGGGTAAAATACAGCATCTGTACCTTAACAGCCATTTTGACTATAACATCAAGGCCAATGATGAAGGGAGCCATCTGCAAGTGTTATATCTTATACTTGCTGTTTTCCTAATGTAATGAAACCTCTTGCAAAATTGTATCACATCATACATACTGCTTCATACATCTATCATATCATATGCAGATAGACAGACATAGACATACATAGACATACTCATGTAATTAAATATTCTTTGATGATGTGATTATAAATGAATATATACTTTCCATTGTAGACTTTATCATCATTTGTTTAATCCTTCTGTGGAGGGTCATTTAACTAAATTCCATTTTTATCCATTATAAACAATGCTCTGTAATATATCTTGTGAGATAAATATTTGCCTTCGTACTCAATTAGTTCCTTAAGGAAGATTTCAAGGAATGTAATTTTTGGAGGGCAATGGAATGCTTACTGTTAGAGATTTTGGTAAATACTGCTAATTTTCTCTCCAGAAAAAAAAAAAAGAAAAGAAAAGAAAGAAACCATGTGCTTCTGTTCCAGTTCAAGTTAGGCATTTCCTTTCTTTCTTTTTTTTTTCTTTTTTTTTGTCTTCATACTGTATTTTAAAATTGCTTTTATTTGTTATGTTTATTTGTGAGTTTCAAGAAAGGGTAGAGTTAAATTTGCTCATGATATTTAGATACTTAGCAAGCCTATTCTCCACATATATGCAAAGTAATTCAAAATTGATTTTTAAAACTGGTTGTTTATCCTAATATACATAAAATAACAGTTTATTTAATTTTTATCCATTGGATATTAGTGTAGTTAACATGATTTCTATGAGTGTATGATATCTTTGTATTTCTTCTGTTAGAAATCCCTGTCCTGCCCTTTGCCTATTCTTCTGTTAGTACACTTACATTTTTCTTATTGATTGACAAAGCTCCTGTATATTAAAACCATTAATTCTTTGCTGTCATATATTCAATAATTTTTACTACTTTTCCATGATGTATTTTTTATGAAAAAAAAAGAATTGGTGCTAAGTAGTATACAACTTTCCCAATAATTTTAAGCATATTTTTATTATGTACTAATATAAGCATTATTATATACTACCCATACCTGGTTCAATTTTAGGACTTTATGAATGTTTTATTTTATTTTCTGTTTGTTTTGATAGTAGTCCCATAAAATGATATTTTTGTTTGTTTTATAAAATAGGCCCAATCTATTCTACTGATTTTTTAGATGTATCATATATTTTATTATCTATTAGTGCAATTTCCACCTACTACCTTATTACATAATTAAAATTTTTATTTATGCTTGCTCACTTATTATTTCAAATAAATGTTTTAATAATTTTATAAGGACAAAAGTCTTGTTAAAATGTTGATTTGGTTTGTATTATATTGTAAAATAGTTTAAACAGAATTAATATCTATAAAACAGTATTGCTTATTATACATGTTGTTTCTTTATTCAAATAAACTTTTATATCATTAATAAAGTTTACAGTCTAGGATTTTCATAGATTTTGTTTTAATATTCTCATACAATCAAAGTTTATTATATGGTGTTTCTACCATTGTACTAAAATAATCTATACAAATGTTCAAGATTGTTAACAAAGTTGAGTAATTTGATATTGTGAATATATCACTGCTAAACATAATAAGACCTCAAGGGCTATTGGTAAATCTAATCTGATTATCATGTGTAAACATCCACATATACACAATAGCCATAGAAAGTCCTCTATTTCTAAAAATGCTTTTTAGAAATGCCATTGAAAAACTACTTATAGATAACTGTTACATTTTATTTTTAAGTTTATTTATTCATTTTGAGGGATAGAATACAAGTGGGAGAGGGACAGAGAGAGAGGCAGAGAGAATCCCAAGCAGGTTCTGCACTCTCCCAGCGTGGAGCTTGATCCCACGAACCACGAAATCCTGACCTGAACCAAAACCAAGATTTGGACACTTAACTGATTGAGCCACCCAGCCGCCTCTCAATGTTACATTTTCAATGCAAATAATTTATTGTGTGAACATTATTGAACATAATTATTAGGTATTAGGATTAGTGCTGATGATATAGATAGGATAAGAACTTAACTCTTATCCTGGATAAGTTAAAGTAAAGAAGACAGGCAGCTTCTGGGTGGCTCAGTCAGTTAAGTGACTTCAGCTCAGGTCATGATCTCACCATTTGTGGGTTCAAGCCCCGCATGGGACTCTACACTGAAAGCTTGGAGCCTGGAACCTGCTTCAGATTCTGGGTCTCCCGCTCTCTCTGCCTCTCACTCGCTCACACTCGGTCTCTGTCTCTCTCTTTCTCAAAAATAAATAAACATTTATAAATAAATAAATAAATAAATAAATAAATAAATAAATAAAGTAAAGAATACATAAGATGAGCATTCAACTTACAAAAGAGGTGGAGTAAATGCTGTTATTAGAAGTAAGAGCAAAATGCTGAGAGAATAGAGGTTGTTTTCCACGCTAGGTAAGTAAAGCTGATTTAACCCTTCAGATGTTCTAAATATTCCAGGATATTTGGAAATTATTCTATTTTTATAACAAAAAACTGATGAAAATCATCATATTGCAATACCAATAAATTTTGTAAAAAAATATAATTGGAAATCTAATGCATGTGGAAATGCTGTTTTAAGTAGACTCAAATATGGATAAATAGGAAGAAATATATTTGAAGATTCTAAGATTTGAGATCTCCACTGCACCAAAAGTCATATTTTAATTTTATTTTCATTATTAACCCCATGATTAGGTCTATCGGTTACAATTAATATCGAATTTTGACTTACAAATATAATGAAGAGAAATGGAGAAGGAATAGGGCAGGTAGCAGGTATCAATTAAGAAAATTAACTAAACATTAGAGGAAAGGGCAAAACAGAAAAAAGTTTAAAGAGGAATATTTGTGCATTGTTAAAGATTGTGGAAACAGAAAGATGTGCTCATATATATACAATATCCTCAAATTGGTTGTCTATTAATATTAACAATGCTTTTAATATTAGGGCTTACAAAGTGTTTTCACTTGCTGGATCTCACATCCTTATTCCTGTGATTTAGGAAATATTATTGTGGCTATTAAAAAAAAGTCTGAAACTCAGATTCAAAGTAATATGACATTGTACATCCAAAGTCTCCTAGCTAGTAAATGGTGGAATCAGGCCTTAGAGTTGCACCTGCGTTTTTCAGTGTTTCACAGCAGCCCGTGGTTCTGGAGGGTGAATTCTTAGGGTAATAGAATTATATAAACTAAACGCAATCAGTTCATTGACCTCTCTCTTTCACTAATCTTCTTTTACATACTTATGATACCTGCTTATATTCTGCACTTGACACAATAAAAATAAAAGTGCCATCCCATTTACTATTCCACTTTTCTCCCCATCTAGCTCTGTTATAATACCTCATAAAAAACCAAGTTGACTTCAAGGAAGGTATTGCCTAAGTGCTAGAATTGTTGTTTATTATTGCCTGATCAGAAAGATATAATCACTTTGAGAACTGAAATCGTTCGGCTGTTATTTCGATCTTTCGATTAATTCACTAGTGTTATAAAAAAAGACTTTAAGCCTATTGAGGATAAAGGGTGGGTGGGCCATTTTATTCAGATGTCTATCCCTATTATGTAGCTCCATACCTGGCATGGAGTGAACACTCAGTGATTATTGAATGAATGCATATGTTAATTAATAACTGATAGAGGCACATGGGTGGCTCAGTCGTTAAGCATCCAACTTTGGCTCAGGTCATGATCTCACAGTTTATGGGTTCAAGCCCCACATCAGGCTCTGTGCTGACAGCTCAGAGCCTGGAGCCTGCTTCGGATCCTGTGTCTCCCTCTCTCTCTCTCTGCCTCTCAAACTCTGTCTCTCTCTTTCAAAAATGAATAAATGTTATTTTTTTAAATAAAAAATAATAACTGATAAATGTCAATAGACTATAAGATTATTTTGCAATTATAGCTATAATATTACTGATAGTCTTCTTAGAATGACATCACTCTTTCTGTGATTATATTCTCTGAACATTAAAATAAACAAACAAAGAAACAAAAATAACATCCAGGGTAGATGGTGAAATGTGGAGGGAACCCAGGATTTGGGTCTCATTTTCTGACATTTTCACTGGGTAAAACAAGTTTTAAGTTATAGCTCTTCTCTTCCTCCCTTTCTCTTTCATTTGGGTTTTGACTTTCTAACTTATTAATTACTACTTAGGTCATAGAAATCTTCCCACAAATCTACATTCTTATTTCCAAGTCTATGATTATTTTAAAAACTATTTTTGGGGATGTGTCGAGTAAGAGATTGCTACGGCTGAGGTCAGAGAGGTCTTTTCCTGCTTTCTCCTCTAAGGTTTTGATGGTTTCCTGTCTCACATTCAGGTCCTTTATCCATTTTGAGTTTATTTTTGTGAATGGTGTGAGAAAGTGGTCTAGTTTCAACCTTCTGCATGTTGCTGTCCAGTTCTCCCAGCACCATTTGTTAAAGAGACTGTCTTTTTTCCATTGGATGTTCTTTCCTGCTTTGTCAAAGATGAGTTGGCCATACGTTTGTGGGTCTAGTTCTGGGGTTTCTATTCTATTCCATTGGTCTATGTGTCTGTTTTTGTGCCAATACCATGCTGTCTTGATGATGACAGCTTTGTAGTAGAGGCTAAAGTCTGGGATTGTGATGCCTCCTGCTTTGGTCTTCTTCTTCAAAATTACTTTGGCTATTCGGGGCCTTTTGCGGTTCCATATGAATTTTAGGATTGCTTGTTCTAGTTTCGAGAAGAATGCTGGTGCAATTTTGATTGGGATTGCATTGAATGTGTAGATAGCTTTGGGTAGTATTGACATTTTGACTATATTTATTCTTCTAATCCATGAGCAGGGAATGTCTTTCCATTTCTTTAAATCTTCTTCAATTACCTTCATAAGCTTTCTATAGTTTTCAGCATACAGATCCTTTACATCTTTGGTTAGATTTATTCCTAGGTATTTTATGCTTCTTGGTGCAATTGTGAATGGGATCAGTTTCTTTATTTGTCTTTCTGTTGCTTCATTGTTAGTGTATAAGAATGCAACTGATTTCTGTACATTGATTTTGTATCCTGCAACTTTGCTGAATTCCTGTATCAGTTCTAGCAGACTTTTGGTGGAGTCTATCGGATTTTCCATGTATAATATCATGTCGTCTGCAAAAAGCGAAAGCTTGACTTCATCTTTGCCAATTTTGATGCCTTTGATTTCCTTTTGTTGTCTGATTGCTGATGCTAGAACTTCCAGCACTATGTTAAACAACAGCGGTGAGAGTGGGCATCCCTGTCATGTTCCTGATCTCAGGGAAAAAGCTCTCAGTTTTTCCCCGTTGAGGATGATGTTAGCTGTGGGCTTTTCATAAATGGCTTTTATGATCTTTAAGTATGTTCCTTCTATCCCGACTTTCTCAAGGGTTTTTATTAAGAAAGGGTGCTGGATTTTGTCAAAGGCCTTTTCTGCCAACGGAATGGGAAAAGATATTTGCAAATGACATATCGGACAAAGGGCTAGTATCCAAAATCTATAAAGAGCTCACGAAACTCCACACCTGAAAAACAAATAACCCAGTGAAGAAATGGGCAGAAAACATGAATAGACACTTCTCTAAAGAAGACATCCGGATGGCCAACAGGCACATGAAAAGACGTTCAGCGTCACTCCTTATCAGGGAAATACAAATCAAAACCACACTCAGGTATCACCTCACGCCAGTCAGAGTGGCCAAAATGAACAAATCAGGAGACTATAGATGCTGGAGAGGATGTGGAGAAACGGGAACCCTCTTGCACTGTTGGTGGGAATGCAAATTGGTGCAGCCGCTCTGGAAAGCACTGTGGAGGTTCCTCAGAAAATTAAAAATAGACCTACCCTATGACCCAGCAATAGCACTGCTAGGAATTTATCCAAGGGATACAGGAGTACTGATGCATAGGGGCACTTGTACCCCAATGTTCATAGCAGCACTCTCAACAATAGCCAAATTATGGAAAGAGCCTAAATGTCCATCAACTGATGAATGGATAAAGAAAATGTGGTTTATATACACAATGGAATATTACGTGGCAATGAGAAAAAATGAAATATGGCCTTTTGTAGCAACGTGGATGGAACTGGAGAGTGTGATGCTAAGTGAAATAAGCCATACAGAGAAAGACAGATACCATATGGTTTCACTCTTATGTGGATCCTGAGAAACTTAACAGGAACCCATGGGGGAGGGGAAGAAAAAAAAAAGAGGTTAGAGTGGGAGAGAGCCAAAGCATAAGAGACTGTTAAAAACTGAGAACAAACTGAGGGTTGATGGGAGGTGGGAGGGAGGAGAAGGTGGGTGATGGGTATAGAGGAGGGCACCTTTTGGGATGAGCACTGGGTGTTGTATGGAAACCAATTTGACAATAAATTTCATATATATAAAAAAATCAAGTTAAAAAATGTAAAAAAAAACCTATTTTTAATATTTTTATTTATTTTTCAGTGAGAGAGAGAGACAGAGACAGAGCATGAACGGGGGAGGGACAGAGAGAGGGAGACACAGAATCTGAAGCAAGCTCCAGGCTCTGAGCTGTCAGCACAGAGCCTGACGTGAGGCTTGAACTTGTGAAATGTGAGATCATGACCTGAGCTGAAGTCAGACGCTTAATGGCTTAACTGACTGAGACACCCGGTGCCCCAAGTCTATGATTATTTTAATTTTTGAATTGGAATTGATGTTTTCATCAGAGAGGAAGAAAGAAAGAAAGAAAGAAAGAAAGAAAGAAAGAAAGAAAAAGAAAGAAAGAAAGAAAGAAAGAAAGAAAGAAAGAGAAAGAAAGAAAGAAAGAAAGAAAGAAAGAAAGAAAGAAAGAAAGAGAAAGAAAGAAATGAAGGGGGGAAGAAAAGGAAGGAAGGAAGGAAGGAAGGAAGGAAGGAAGGAAGGAAGGAAGGAAAGAAGGAAGGAGGAAGGGAGAGGGGAGAGAGAGAGAACATAACCCTAAACTTTTCATCAAAAGTATAACTCTCTTAAAATAATAGATGATCCCAAACATAAATCCCAAACTACCCATTTTGCCAATTATGGTAAGTGTTTTCTGACTCAGATTTTATAGAGTGCATCTTTCTTTCCATACTCTTGCTGCCAAGCAGTTTCTTGTTCTGGACAAGAAGGGTGAAGAAACCTCCACACATACTTTATATATTTAAGTCACAATCATACAAAAAGAGAGAGAGAGAGAAGGAGAGGAAGGGAGAGAGGGAGGAAGGAAGGAAGGAAGGAAGGAAGGAAGGAAGGAAGGAAGGAACGAAAGGCTGGTTTTTCTCTAAAAGAATAGGGTAAGGGGGGCATGTGGGTGGTTCAGTCAGTTAAGCATCCGACTTTGGCTCAGGTCATTATCTCACAGTTTGTGGGTTCGATCCCCATGTCAGGCTCTGTGCTGACAGCTCAGAGCCTGAAGCCTGCTTCAAGATTCTGTGTCTCCCTGTCTCTGCACCTCCCCTGCTTGTGCTCTCTCTCTCTCTCTCCCCGCTGCCTCTCAAAAATAAATAAACATTTAAAAATTAAAAAAAAAAGGAATAGGGAAGACTTCCATGGCAGTCTATATGTTTTTCCAACCTCTTCCCCAGTTTATACCTTCACTCCACATATGTGTGGTATAGCAGACACTAAAAGACCATGCCATCTAAATTCGCAGCCCACAGTCCTAAAACCCTAGTGAATTTTGACTTAGCTTTCTTTAGGTCTCCCATGGCTAAAAACAACACAGCACAAAACGACAAAAAACTGTCCTGCCATGGATACTCCCTTTATAACTCCTTTCCTTGCCACCGATTCCCATTTTCTTCATCTTTACCAGCACAATAAAAACTTGAGGAAAATTCAAGGGAATACAAGAGAAAAAATAAGCAGTATCTGCTTTCCTTCTCCTTAGACTGCCGAACAGGATACGTTGGGAAATTAATTTAACATCAGTTAACTCATGTGATCATAGCTTTTGGGAAGCTGTAGCCTAGAAACAAATCACTTCCCCTAAATGTAATGTGACAAGATTCCACTGAGAGACAAAATGCCACTATTAGAATGGCAAGGAGCACAAGGGTGTCTGGATGAAACCTGTCCAGAATCCCTAATGTGTCTAAGAAGCCCGAGTGCTATTCAGCAGCCTGAGCGGATGGCTAACCTGGAAGAAAGATTAAAGCTCGCATTCGAAGCTCCCAGAAATCACCTTCTGGATGTGACATTGTTTAAAACATTTTCTTTCCATTCTGCAGTTTCAAAAAGAGCTGGCAAACAACAAGAAGCACGTCATAAATCAAAGCCACAGGCAGGGCACAAGTTAGAGTCAGGCCATTGTGATAAGAATTTCCACCGCAAAAACCCGGTTCATCAGAATTCAAATGGATGAATGTAATCATTAACAGGAACACTTAAAGACAAAATTCTTCTGATTTTTCAATTAGTTCTTTCACTCAGCATTAGACCTATTGTGAGAATAAACATCATACTCCCAGCAACTCCATTCACGTTGTGATGCATGCATAATCCAGCAGGAGTGAGAGGTGGGAACTTTGCAGCTCAGTAAAGAGCACTGAGTTCTTGTCTGTTTGATTTAAACTCTGTTACTCACTGATGGAGATTAGGGAAAGCAGTTTTCTTCATGTTGCCCTTCCTCAAAACATAGGAAAATACAAGAATTTCAAAATTAAAGGATTAAGAGTAGCAAACTCGGCATTGTCTCCCGAATCAATTGAAAAGTTGTTCCATTCTGCCTGCAGGTTTAGTCTTGATCAAGGGCAAGAGAACCCTTGGGGCAGCCAGAGACTGAGCAGCAGGGATTCAGACAACTCTTGGCAACTGTAAGGAGCTGGCTGCAGCATTGAAGGTGAGGCAGGTAAGCTAGAGAAGTCCTTGGGGACCTACCTTTCTGTCCCAGCACTTTAGTCACCTGCTAAAGAGAGACTAACAGAACCTTTCACTACTAGACCTCAGGCATATACATAATGCTATTCTAAACCAGAGATCAGTAAATATTTTCTGTTGAGAGTCAGACAGTAAATTGCAACCCATGTGATCTCTGTCATGACCGTTCACCTCTGCCATAGACAATACATAAATGAATGACTGTGGTTATGTTCCAATAAAGTTTTATTGAGAAAAGCAAGTGGCAGGCCAGGTTTAGCCCATGGGTTATAGTTTGCCAACATTTGATCTAGATTGTTTTGTCCATAGTTCTACTGAAGGGGATTCTATATTCATCTTTTCCATGTAATAAAAAAATAGAAGAGTGGGAGGTTTTACACAACAAATATTAGGAATGAAGAGACCATGGATGCATACAAAAATCAAAAACTAAAGAGACAGAGAGCTACAGTAGCTCAGAGCCATTTCCAAGTTATTGAACAGATAATAAGAACATTCTGTAATAACTAATAAGGTTTTGGAGGCAAAAAGCCACCATCTTAGACCAAATATAACAACAAATTAGAATGCACAGTAGACTGTTTATTCTGTTCCATACATATTCCCTTAAATTCATGGATTGAAGTTTTTCGACAGTTTAGATTCAGAAGAAATTGCAGGCTGATCAGCATGTATTATCCATCATTCATAATTCATTGTGTATGTCATTAAAACATAGAACTTATTAGAAGTTTCTTTTTTGCTATTCTCATTTTGCTATTTAAAAAGAAACTCTGAGGTCAAGATCCCCTTTAGATGTTGTTAAACATACCCCTCTATCAGCCATATCCTACCCATGTAATAGAGGGAAAATTTTGAAGCTCAGATGAGCAAAATTGAAAAGTGTTTTTAAAATGGTTCAGTAATGTTTCACTTTCCTTCTCATTTAGCTCATTTTTCATGACTCTCCACTATAACTACTTCCATAGAAACACCCTTGTTTACTACCCCTCTTTCTGATGGACTCACTTTGGAAAGCTCCATAGTAATTAAATCCAACCATTTTTGCTTACTCTGTAACTGTACATATTAAATCACGGGACCTGGCTGAAGAAAAGTTTGTGTTTTGACTCCCTTCAAATTAAAGAGCGAAATCTCAAATAAGCACTTAAAACTCTGAGAAAGACTACCCACCTAGTAAACTCACTTTTTTGCTGCCTAAACCAACTGTTTTGCCTTCTCTGTGTACCTCCAACATCCCTCCTACCTTCATTCACCTTACTGTATACAAAAAAAAAGATGCAAGCAGCTGACAAAGGATTCATCTTTTCATAACCACCCCCCACCGTCTCTGGCCACAAAATCTCATCTTCTCTCCTGTTATAATCAAAGCACAGCTCCTGCACCTCTCTGTCAACACCTTCACTTGTGACCTACAGCCGTCTTCCTCTTACCTCTTCAAGGAGTTTGATCCTTCGATCACCTCCTTTTTATTGTGCATTATCCGTTGTCTTTCCATCTTCACAAAAATCTAATTTCTGATCACCCAACTTACCCTCCCTAGACCCTGTTAGGATATAATTTCTCTGCCATTTCCCACCACAAAACTCCTCAAAGAGTTGTCTACAATCTGTCTCTACTTCTTCACCTCCTGTCAACAACTAACACAATGTCTAATTCTTATTTGACACATGTTAATTATTTATCGAATAAATAATAAATAATACCCTTTCTCTGGGTTTTATAACATAATAGTATTCAAGACATAGCTTCATTACAGTATGTGTTATCTTTTTCTAGAGACTCCCCTCTGGGGGATAAGCTCTAAAGTAAAGGACCAGATTCTGTTTTCTAACTTTTTTTGCTCTAGAACCTAGCACATATTGGACAGTTGATACATGCAAGAAAAAGGGGGGGGGGAGGAATCAGGGAGAAAGGAAAGGAGGCAGGAACTCATTATGTATTTCAACTGGACAAAATCTGCACAGTGAATTTTCCTTTCACTGTATAAAACATAAGCAAGATGTTACTAAGACTGAATAGGGAGTGACTTTTCTGAAGTGTCTACCTGGTCCAGTGTAGTGATGATGGTATGTGAAAGGATCAGTTAAAAACTTTGGTGATTAGGAAACCATATGACAAACCAATATATAGATCTATATACAAGATTGGATCAAAAGCTTAGGCAATACCTGGAGGAAGATAGACTTGTGGACAAGCATGTACTTAAGAGTGAGCCTTTAATATACAAGCTGCCTTTTTAAAAATCTGTATACATAGATGAATTCTGCTCTGCTCCTGTAAAGTACTTGAATTACCAAAGGAAACAGCTTTAGTTTTATGGGCTATGTCCAGCAGCTAGGCATAATATAAGCATGAAAAATAAACAGCCCTTATGGTCTTCTAATGGAAGCTATTTGAGAGTTTTAATTTTATACATGAGCAATATATTTTGTAAAAATGACCACAGTACCTGAAGAATATTCTTTGTGGGCATTAGATAATTTTGTTTTTTTTATAAGATTGCATTTCTGACTCAGCATTCTCTCCCATCCTGCTTTTCCTCTTGCTCTTGCTCCTCCATTTCTTTAACCCAGTACTTAGGCTGGAGTTAAGCAGAGTTCTGAATTTCCACTTTGCAGTTATACTAAGATCTGTCAGACTCTTATCCAACAAATACCTCCCAGAACTCAGAAGGTTGATGTGGTTTTCAGACTCAGTATTCTCGTGGGATGGCTTCCCTTGAAAGAGACTTTCTGGGTAATGTAAGTAAGATCAGAGAAAGGAGGGAAGGAAAGGGAAAACATTTCCATCTAAACTAATAGAAACTTCACTCAACTTCTTGTGATTATGAACAGGAATTCTAGAGCTAGACTGCTTGTATTTGAATCCTGGTTCTGGCACTTTTGGTAGTCTTGGGTAAGTTATTGAATTTCTTTGGTCTCAGTTTTCTGATCAGTAATATGGAAGTAATAATAGAACCTATTTTGTAGACATGTCACTAGCATTAAATAATCTAGTATCTGTAAAGATTTCCTAGTATTTGTAAAGATTTACTTAGAACAGTACCTACCAAGTAGTATCACTTAAGCGTGTAATATCTTTAAACAGTACAAAATAGTAGCCTACTGTGAATATTATCCTTCTTATACAACAAGCAGTTAAGAAAATAAGGTGCATCCAAGATGCTGCCCAGACTCAGATCAGTTATGAACAATAAACATTGCTATATCCCTGGGTCCTGGAATAATGCCTGATAGATAGTAGGTGATCAATGCATGTTTTGTTGCATGAGTAAATATGATCACAGGGTTGGATTTGAGCCAGGTGTCTACTATATAGTCTAAGGCCAGAATTATAATCATTCAGATAAAATAATTAAAGTACTATTGCATCTAAGATCAAAGATAGATGTCAGGATAGGGTAATTAGAACTTGTGCTGTGTGCCACAAAAGCAGACAGATCCAAGGGTGGGAACAGAGGAAATAAAAGCTGGAAACCAGTCAGCGCAAAACAAAGTCTGGTGTTAGATGAGTGGTGGTCAGTATCAGAATTTGTAGGGACTCAAAATTCATCTAAAGTACAATTCTTCTTGTTCCTCAGACAATGTATATTGATTCCAAAAAGCAGACATAGCTGTCGGTCTTGATTCTTTCCACAAATGGGAATCTACTTTTTATTTTCAGATAATTATCATCGGTAGATTATTCTTTGTCATAATATGCTAAACCTTAACTCTATATATTTCATTAACCCATTTTTCCAAGCTCTCTGAAGCTTGAGAATATAGCAAATCACTCTTCTACATAATTATCTTTCATCTATTTAAAACAAGTATAGCTATCTTGATTTCATTTTCTCTCCTTTAAGCTAATTATTTCCAATGTATTTAACTACTCGTCTTCAACATGGCTTCTTTGCAGGCCCTTTACCTGTCTTCTGGGTAGTTGTTAATGTCCCTAGCAAAACATGGAGCCCAGGACTGAAATTTTTAATAAAGACAAAACTAGGAAATAGCGCAGAAAACACTGGGGGCTATTATCCCCCGTACATGGACACTCTATGTTTATTAACAAAAACTGTCTGCATTAGGTTAGGGGTCAGCACAGTCTTTCCATAAAGGGCCAGGTAGTAAATATGTTAGGTGTTGAGGTACATGAAGTTCTGTTGCAATACTCAATGCTGTTGTGGCATGAAAACAGACACAATATGTAAATGAATGAACATGGCTGGATGAAATACAGTAAATAAAACTTTATTTACAAAAACAGTATTTACAAAATACAGTAAAGTAAAACTTTATTTACAAAAACAGACTGGGTTTTAGTGTGCTAATCCCTGCATTAGCTATTCATATGCTTTTAGTCACCTACAACTCCTAGATTTTCTTCATATGCTTGTAAGCTATAGACCTCCACTATTTAAGACTTTTTTTTTCTCTGTTAAAATTTTAGAGGATTAGGTTTGGCCCATACATCTAATGTGCCATAATCATGTGGATTCTGACTCTGTTAGCTATTACATGTAAGAGCTCCTCTTCTCTATGTCATGCCATCTACATATAAATAAATATGCTTTTCATCATTCTACTGCAAAATATTGACAAAATTGTTGAATGAGACAAGCTCAAGGAAATGCTCTTTCACAATGAAACTCCAAGTTAACAGAAATCCATTAATAAACATTCTTTGGGGGACATTTCTTCACTCAACTATTATAGATTAATTTTACCGCCCCCCCCTTTTTTTAAGTTTACTTATGTTGAGAGAGAGAGAGAAAGCAGGGGGTGGGGCAGAGAGAGGGAGAGAGAGAATCCCAAGCAGGCTCTGCACTGTCAGCACAGATCCCAATGCAGGGCTTGAACTCACCAACCCTAAGATCATGACCTGAGCCGAAATCAAGAGTTGGACGCTTGACTGACTGAGCCACTGAGGCACCCCACCACCCAGTCCTTATTTTCTCATCATCATAATAAAAAACTGTCAAATATCTTAATGGACTATAATAGCAATATCTTTATCAGTCTTCTAATATTATAGTTCATTAACTCAATGAAAGAATCTAAATTGAATTATTTCTTTGTAACCTAGTATGAAATTTCTCAATAGTATGGTATGTAAGTCTTTCAATTTTTCCCTACCTACCTGGGGCAAAACTAAGTGCAGTATTTGAAATCTCAAGTCAAACTGCAGCTTATACAACAAACAAGTTTCTAGAAGGTATTTGGAATTGGAATGGCTTGTGTCATTAGGAAATCGGGATTCCAGTCATTGACTGTATTCTAAAGATGAAGGATAACATTTGAAGATGACTGAGAGAAATTCATGTATCAATTAAATCGTGGACTGGGTGACAAGAAAAACCATGTCTATCTCTGAGAGTCTTTGAAATCTAAAATTTTGTTCAGCCGAATAAGGACCTGGCAAGGAAACAACCTCTGTCTTACTGCTGAGAGTGTCTAGTTGCAAGGGAGGTTAAATACACAGCAAATAGCTGTAGTTCATACCTCACTTTCATTATCAGTTCCTTGTTATCTGTAGCTCCAAAGAGTATACTGGCAATGACCCCAAAACACAAGAGTATACTGGCAATGACCCCAGGATATAGAATAATATTGAATTTCTAACAGTCTTAAAGTTATGAAATATTTATTTCTACACAGGAAAGGACCAGAATAATTATTTTACTATTCCTATTGGATATCCAGACATTTAAGTTATACCCTTAGACTTAAATAGGATCAGCCACAAAGGACATCAAAAATCCCCTTCTCTACTTCATTTGGAATATTTATCCAATCATAACTTGTTTCAAGGATATTGCACTGTTTTAATTGATAGCACTATTGTCTGAATTGTGTATAACATTTTTGAACTAAGAGACTGGACAGAGGGAAATCTTTTATTGAAATGTAAGAGTGGCTTTTGGTTATGTATAAGAGTCTCACTTCGACAATCATTTCTCAAAGCTATTTTTATCAAAATCCATACATTGGGTAAAAAGAGCTTTTTCTAAAAGCAAAATAAACAAAAAATATATGAAAATCTTTAAGCCTTGGCATTATGACAACATTCAACAGCAACATAGTTACTGATTAAAATGCAGTCATGAATATGTTTTATCAGAATTTCTAACCAAAAACAAACAAACCAACATTCTGCTTGCTGGCTTATTTTTGAATTCATGTAATATAGTAGACACTTGGCGGCTTATCTTCTGCCATTATTTTTCTTATCTGTGAAAAATCATAGTATGCAATTTCTGATAAGTAGAATGCTATTTATTTTGTTCTTTAGTATTTCCTCCTCTTCCCAACAGAATCCCTTATATCAAAGCCTTTCACTGTTCCTACAGATCAGGGAAGTCATAGTTCACAGTTGAGGTTCATGCATAGAATTTGAGATTTGAAGTTTATTTTAATAACAAACATGGAGTATGGAACATGGAAGAAACCAAAGCAGAATGACAAGACTATATAGCTTCTCTTCTGATTTTGCCATGTTGTGAATGACCAGGACATCATAGTTTCTCATTTCGCATTCTCATTTCTCATTCTCTATGTTCAGAACAACATCACTTTACTTTGAGGAAACTGTTTCTCCCTGCTCTAATAATGTGGCCCAGGTGGGGCCTGCCAGCACAGTTTCGCTTCGGTTTTCATCTGACAACTCAGCTGGTACAACTGAGGGATGACCAACACTCTCTTGTCTTAGTGACTGTACAGGACATGGAGAGACATCTCAGGTTCTGTGAATCTGACTTTATCCCGAGATTTTATTAATTACGAGCTAGCTCTTCAAAAAGACATCTAAAGTCAGAACTGGAGGCCATAAATTATACTGAGTGGAGAAGGGTATCAGTGGAGATGCTCTTGGTTGTAATCCAGAAGAAAATATAAACTCAAATTCTCACACATTAGGTGGCAGATGGCAGATGACATGAGTGGAAAGAGCAGAGTAGGAACCCCCAAATATTCTCTGCTCAATAAAAGCAACCAGAACATTGGCAAACATTTTCAAAATCAATTTTTAAATTAACAAAAATAAATTAACAGAAATTAGCAGAAATTAAATTAGCAGAAATGAACAAAGAGCTTGGAACAGTCTGGAAAGTATTTATTTAAAAGAAATGCCTGGATCTCAGTAGCATCAGTGAGCCTTGTGGAATTTTAATTTTTCATATTCCTAGACCCCTCTCACAAATTTCATGGTAGCCTTAAAAATTATCAGTCCCACAATCATGGTGATAACTAGCAGACTAGCAGCCATGATAGGGAGCAGAATGGAATGAGAGCTCTTTCAAAGCCCCATGCCCAGATTACTGCCATTACTTAATCCATCCCCAAAGCTTTCCTTTATTTGACTACAGTCAGAGTTCATCCAGTATGAACATCTTTTCCCTGGGAGCATTTTAAAAGTAATCGGCAGCAGTTGTTTAACATTAGAGTCGTCATATGTAGCAATAACAATTGGGGAAAACAACAAGGTAACTGAAAAACTTAAAAGATAAAAACCTGGAGAATGAAATGTCTACAGGGTGCTTTTAAAATCTCCAAGATATTTCTGGGAATCTAGAAGTCTATGTGCATGCATAGGTCTCTGTGCCTGCCCAGGAAAGATGAAGAAAAGCTGTAAGCATTGACCCGTGGCTGTCCTTGAAACTGCACCTGAGCAGGAAATGAAGACTAAGGCAGAGTTGCTAACTGCCTGTATGGATATTGAAGGTTGTCCCCAAACGCATACACAGCCACTCAGCAAGATGGGACATTTATTGATTCAAGGCATTAAGGAAATCTCTCTCCAAGTATTAGCTAACCATCAAGCTTACTATGCAAAGACTTCAGAGGCCGCATACAATAAACAGTACCAATGTTAAAGAGCTAGTTCAGGAAAGTCACTAAACAAATAGCTACAACAATAAGCAGCAACAGCAATAAATCCTATGGATGGGAGAGAATCTAATTTCCAGGGTTGCCACACTGTATTATCTAAACTGTCCAATTTTAGAATGAAGATTATGAAACATGCGGATAAATAACAAAGTATGACCTATACACAAGAAAAATATGTGATAGATCAATAGAAACTATATTGAGGAAATAAGACATCAGTTTTACTAAATAAAGATTTTAAATCATTATTTTAAATTTACCCAATGAACTAAAGAAAACCATGTCTAAAGAGTTAAAGGAAAATATGGGAACAGTATCTCACCAAACTGAGAACATTAATAAATGGATAAAAATTTTAAAGATAGGTCAATTGAGATTATCCAGTCTGAGTGTCTCAGTCCCTTAGGATTGTACCACAGACTAAGTAGCTTATAAACAACAGAAATTTGTTCCTCACAGTTCTGAAGGCTGGAAGTCCAGGATTAAGGTGCCAGGATGGTCAGGTGAGGTCCCTCTTTCAGTTGCAGACATCTCATTGTGTCCTCACAGAGTGGAATCGGCTAAGAAGTTCTGTGGGGTCTGTTTTGTAAAGCACTAATCCCATTCATGAGAGCACTACTGTCATGACCTAGGCTCCTCCCAAAGACCCCACCACCCAATACCATCATATTGGACATTAGAATTTCAACATGTAAATTCTGGAGAGACACAAATATTCAGGCCAATGCACTGAGAAACATAAATAATAATAATAATAATAATAAAGAAAAGTGAACTGGGCCTCAGACCTGTGGGATACCATGAGGTATATCAGCATATGTATAATGGGAGTACTAGAAGGAAAGGAAAGACAGAAAGAGGCAGAAAGTGTATTTGGAGAAATGCCCAACACTTCTCAAATTTCATGAAAAAATATTAATCTGCACTTCTTGTATGTGCCCAACAGCCTCTAAACTGTATATATTCACAGAGATCTGCACTTAATCACATCACATTCAAGCTGTTGAAAGTCAAAGACAAGCTGACAAGAGCAGAAGAGAAGCAATGCATTGAGCACAAGAAATCCTCTGTAAGATTAACAGGTGATTTATCATCAGAAATCATGGATACCAGAATATGACATATTCAAAACGCTGAAAGAAAAAGTTTGTCAACCAAAGAGTCCATATCCAACAAAACTATCCTTAAAATATCAAAAAAAAAAAAAGTTAAGGCATTCCTGGATACATAAAAACAGAAAGAATTTGTTGCTAGAAAACTTATCCTACAAGAAATATGAAGAGAGCCCTTTATGGTGAAATAAGAGGACACTAGACAAAACACTTCAATCAGTGTAAAGAAACAAAGGACACTGGTAAAAGTACTACAGGGGTAATATAAAGGACGGTTTACATTTCATCTTTTATGTGACTTTTTTTTCACTTGTCTCATCTTAAAGACAACTGCATAAAACAATACTTATAAATCTTTGTTGATGGGCATTCAATGTATAAAAATGAAATATATTATAAAAATAACAGCATAAAGAATGGGAGAAAGAGCAATATAGGAGCAAATTTTTTGGAAACTATTTAAATCAAGTGTGTATTGATCCAAATTAGTTTGTTATAACACGTTAATTGTGACCACCTGGGGCAAGCATTAAGAAAATGTCTCAAAAATGTATTTAAAGAAACAACAGAATCAAAATTATACACGAGAAAATACACATTTAATACAACAGAAGGCAGTGATGGGGAACTACAGAATCAAAAAAAGATATATAGAAAATAGCAAAATGACACACATAAATTCTACCTTGTCAGTAATTACATCCAATGTAAATATATTAAAAACTCCAATCAAAAGCAGAGATTGGCAGAATAGATAAAAAAGAAACATTGTTCAACTATATGCTGTCTATAAAAGACACACTTTAAATTCAAAGACACAAATAGATTGAAAATAAAAGGATAGGAAAAGTTTGTCAACCAGAGTCCATACTGTTATGTATACAACACATACATCGATTCATCGAATGAAAAAATGGGCAGTTAAACAATCATTGATGAAATCTTCAATACCATACTTCTGTAACTGAACGGACAACTAGACAGAATAGGAAGGAAATAAGAGAGTTGAACAACACTATAAACCAACTAGAGCTACATAGTCATTTATAGAACAATCCATCCAATGCCAACAGACTACACCTTCTTCTCAAGTGCACGTGGAATTTTTGCAAACCATAAATGTGATAAAGATCTATTCTCTATAGTATGTACAGTTTTTACACAATTCAATAATAAAAAGACAAATAACCCAATAAATGGGCAAAGCATAAGAACAGATATATCTCCAAAGAAGATATACAATGGGCAATAAGCATATGACAAAAGCTCAGCATCATCAGCCACAGGAAGATGCAAATCAAAACCACAACGAGATACCAGTTCATATCTACTAGGATGGCTAGAATAAAAAAATGGACAGTAACCATGTTGAGGAGAATGTGGAGAAATTAGAACCCTCATACATTGCTAATGGGAGTATAAAATAGTACAGTAGATTTAGAAACAGTTTGGCAATTCCTCAAAAGTTGTACACAGAATTACTATGTGATCCAGCAGTTTGACTCTTTGACCTATACCCAAGAGAAATAAAACATGTGTCCACTTAAAAACTTACACACAAATATTTATAGTGGAATTATTCTTAATAGCCAAAAAAATAGAAAAAACTGATAAATCGATAAACAAAAGTAGTCTCTCCATACAGTGGAATGTTATATAGCCACACAAGTGTTGATGCATGCTACAACATGGATGAAAACATTATGCTAAACACAAGGTCAGACACAAAATATCCCATATATTATATAACTCCATTTCATTTCTTTCTTTCTTTGTTTCTTTCTTTGTTTCTTTGTTTCTTTCTTTTTTTTCCCTTCCTTTCTTCCCTTCTTTCCTTCCTTCTTTCTCTTTTTAGAGAGAGTGAGAAAGGGGAGGGGCAGAGAGAGAGGGAGAGAGAGAGTCATAAACAGGCTCCACGATCACTATGGAGCCCATTGTTCAGGGCTCAATCTCATGACCCTGAGATCACGACTTCAGCTGAAATCAAGAGTCAGACACCTAACTGAGTATGCCACCCAGGAGCTCCTGTATAATTCCATTTATACCAAAGGTCCAGAATAGGCAAATCCATAGAGACAGAAAGTAGTTTAGTGATTTCCAGGGGCTGAGGAAAGAAAGGGGGTGGGAATGGGGATTGACTGCTAGTTTATAAAAGATTTCTTTTCAAGACAAGCTAATGTTATCAAATTAGATAGTGGTAATGGTTGTACAACTGAGTGAATATATTAAAAAGCACTGAATTTTATACATTAAAAGATGAATTTTTTTGCTACGCAAATTCTATCTCAATTTAAAAAAGGAAAAACAATCTTATACCTAAAAGGTCAGTGATCCAATAGGCCTGTAGTACAGTCTGGAGCTTTCTATGTTGTGAAGTATGTAACTTTGAAACCAAGGGTACAGTTGGCATCTGCAGAACCACACAAGCAAATCTAGAAGAAGGTGACACAGTCACTAGTGAAAACAAGATACTAAGAGACTGAAGAGGATTTACAGTTAGAAACAGAGGAAGGGATATGGTGAGGAAATCTGACACTGAGACGGGGTTCAGCTATTGCATTCTTTTTCATGGTTTAGTTATCAGAGCCAAAAAGTCTCCTTTTTTTTTCCATTTAAAGCCATGGAGTTAGATTTCTGTCACTGGCTGGCAAAACTCTGGAATAATAGCTGTATTTAAAGAAAAACACTCCTCAAAATGGCTCAGCCCATTTTAACACTAAATAGGAGCATATTGCATGGTGATGAGTGAAAGTGAAGATACAAGAGTGTTGTATTTCAATATCATCAGCCAGAAAGTTGTTAATGGATAATTTAAACTCAAATCCTTAATATGGTGATTCTGAAACTTGACTAAAAAATATTGATGGTATCAAAGCTCAGAATGTTCAGGAAGAATGTGATTGTGAGTTATCAAGCCTAATTGTTAGGAACAACCTGTGCTTGACTAATCTCTATGTTTTAATGCAGTAAGCAAGCTCTTATGTTATTGCTGCTGAATTATTTCCTAGGCTTCAGAAGAAAGTAGGCCAAACAGTAGTTTTTTCCCATATATAAATATGGCTTATATTTTTTGAGAAGTGGAAATTCATCTTCTGTTATTATTTTCTTTACTAAATGATTTAATTTGGCATAATTTAAAAAATTCTTTAGTTTTGCTATTAATCTGTTAATCCAGTGAAATAATGCTAAGAATTTTCATTACGTTTTCTCAAAGAATGTACTTTAGGGGTCATGGTTATCAAATTCATGATTATAGTATGTATTGAAATGTGTCTGAGGAATCAAATTGTCAATTATTTCTCTATAGAATAATTCTTTTAATGCTACATAGGTATAATTAAGGGATAAAATAATTGACTTGAGTTGTATGCCCCTACCTTCCAAAAGGAACCCACAATGTATTAAATTGACTTGATTAATTTTCTAGTGAAAATAGGTATATAATGATTTCCTATCCCTAAACAAGTAGACAACAAATGCAATGTAAGAGACGAGTGAATTGTCTTAGATGACAAAAGAATATGCAGAGCACACGCACTGTTGACCTGATTCTAGGTGGTAGCCAGAAGAAGCAATCACTGATGAGTGAATAGATAAATGCACAGATAAACACACACACACACAAAAACAGGCAGATCTGTTGTTCATAAAATTTTACTGAACTATGGAAGTTCAATTAAAGAGGATTGTCATCCAGCAATATCTGAGTTAACTAGAGATTGAAATCTGATTGACAAAGAAGATATGTATGTAAGTGTTTGAGAAAGAGACAAAGAGGTAAGAGAAGAGAGGTGTTTTTTGAGAAGTAAAGTTTGCACCCTGGGCTCAATAGGAAAAAATCACAGGATTCCTAGTTGGCATCAGGGAGTTCCTGATAATAATAGTCTTACAATAGTATGAATGATCATTTACTTTTTGTAGGCAGGATGTACTATAATGTGAGGTAAATGCATTATTATATTTTTTAAAACATGTATGAACACTTCCTGAAGTAAAGTTGCACAGAAAATAGAATGATTCATCCCATATACATGCTCCAAGTGCTTACTGTGTTCCACATAAGGTAATTTACCAGTATCTTTTTTTAAAGTTTATTTATTTATTATAAGAGACAGAGCACAAGCAGGGGAGGGGCAGAGAGAGAGAGTGAGAGAGAGAATCCCAAGCAGGCTCCGCACTCTCAGCACAGAGCCCAGCATGGGGCTCGAACTCACAAACCATGAGATCATGACCTGAGAGGAAACCAAGAGTCAGCCACTTAACCAACTGAGCCACCCAGGTGCCCCAATTTACTGAACCTTAGGAGTTCTATTCCTATCTAAGTGGTGACTGAATCTATGTATATTGGTTGGTTCATACTGATTATTTAGCATTTGACCAATTTTTCTGAAACTAATGGATCAGTCTTGTGGTCAGTTGGAGTCAGTCTTTAACACACAATTTAGAACATTTTTATATAGTTGGATTTTTTTCAAGAAATAGATTTAGTTTATGAGTTTTGACCCCACGATTAGCCTACTCACCCTAGATCTCCAATAATTAAGCTGATTATGTTTGTGTGCCCATAGTAATAGGCCTAATGCAGCAGTAAGAAATTAAACAGTACCTGTGGCATAGAAAGAATTGTCTTATATACTGGTAAAAGAGGAGCTTAGTGCCAAGGTGGCCCCTGTCCCAATCTAATGGATAAAATACCTTCATTTGTCAGCTATTATCTATCACTGGGCAGAATTCTCGATACCTACAGGCTTCCAACTCCTAAACCATAGGCATGTCTCCTTAAGAAATGCAGGGTGGCTTTGCCAAGCTCTTTGCAGTCAATTATTTGTATCCTCAATTCATGGAACCTTTGTACTGCTTGTTTACTGTTTCAGTGGTAAGCTGAAATGAGACACTACTGAAGCCAGTCAGAATTAACATGTGCCAGTCTTCCAATCCAGCCCAACACTTTGTGGTCTAACTCAGCTCATTTGCCATCCCACAAAGTAAACAGGATTGGTTAAAACCATTTTATAGTCCCACTGCATGTGTCACGATGAAGTTCAAATAAACAATCACAGCCCTTGTTAAGAAAAATAATCACATAAATCTAAATACACTTTAATGGAACAAATGATATAAGAAATTTAGGGGAGGGACACCTGGGTGGCTCAGTCAGTTAAGTGTCCATCTCTTGATTTCGTCTCAGGTCATGATCTCATGGTTTGTAAGATTGAGCCCCGCGTCAGGCTCTGTGCTGGCATCTTGGGATTCTCTCTCCCTCTCTCTCTGCCTATCTCCCCCCTCAAAATAAATTAAAGACATTTTAAAAATTAAAAAAAACATATAGAAGAAAATATATACCCAAGAAGTCTTTAGTCCGCTAAATGTATCTACCAGTGGAAAACAGTTCTGTAGCTCTAACATGATTTAATGACCAAAGAAAGTCAACCTTTTCTCAATTTTGCCCCTGTACTTTAATAAACATAAAAATATTCATAGAAAATCTAGCTCCCTCAGATTATCAACTACCTCACGCATAAAAGGTAGGGATGGCTAATGACTCCTACTTTGCATTTCACAAATGTAGGTATAAATATCCCCAAGTGCCTAAAGTAAGCCACAGACAAATCGTGGGTGGGGTGTTAACAGTAGCCACTGGGCAATGGCCAACTGCTAGGAAAGGATCAGTTCTGAGGTAGGATTCAGGTTCCAGGACTGCCTCTGGGGTCATGCTGAAGCTGCATTCCAGCTGAGATCAAACCCAGGCTTACTTAACTTCCTCCTGCCACCCTGCTTCCCTCACTCCCTTTCTCCTGAGACGATTCTCTCAATAAATCATTTGCACAAAAATTCCGCTCAGGCTGTGCCTCTAAAGAAACAGTCATAGGCATCATATGTCCTATGTCTGTGTCCACACTGCTTCTCCCAATAATAGTGTGAAATGCTTAAAACCCTTGTCATTTGTCCTTTTTGTGCCCAGCCAGTGCTTTCTGAACTTTTGCCTTCCCCTTCGTTGCATTCCTCTGAACTTATCCTCTCCATGTATTCCTGGATCCTTTAGCATTTCCCTGTGTTTAACCTTCCCATTAGCCTTGGATTGGATTAAGAGAGGCATTATCTTCATAGGCCTGGAAAAGAACTTCAGAGATGAGTGTCTAAGCATACTGAAAGTCAACGCAATTAAAATTAGCACAATTTTTCTTTATGTCCAATTAAAATCTGCCCTTTTCTTAAATTTATTATTTATTTTGAGGCAGGAGGAGGGGCAGAGAGAGAGGGAGAGGGAGAGAATCCCAAGCAGGCTCCAAGCTGTCTGCGTGGAACCCAATGCCGAGTCTGACGCTTTAGCCGACTGAGCCACCCAGATACCCCCCCTTCCCAAATCTGCCCTTCTTTATTTCATGCCCATTTCTTGGTTTTGGAGTTGGTCTTTTGTGGGCTAGTAAAGTCTCATAAACAAAGACTGTTCATATAACCTAAGACAGTAAAATTTGACCCACTGGATCTGGGTCTAGGTCATTTTGTTGAAAGTCAGTTCTTCAAAAGTCAATTCACCAAACAGATAATCCTCCAAATGACCAATTTGCTAAAGTTCTTATTTCTCTAACTATTTAGTTTTAATTGGATGGTTCTCATTTGGCTTTTAGAATAGGCCTAGGGGCCCAACCAAATAAAATAATCCTTATACCACTATTATGAGGCAAAATGTAAAACAGTCAACTAAAATTAAATACATAGAAAAAAATAAGTACATTCTACAATATATATGGCTTCTGGGAACTTTTTTTAATTGCCTAATATCTTAAAACTGATTTCCATCCATTCATAATCATTTAAATATCCTTAATGTTGAGAACACTGAGAGTTAATCAGTCCCCAGATGGGTTCATTTCCTGTCATTTTTTCCCCATATACTAATATGTAAATCACTCCCAACTTAAAAGTTAGTAACATCCTGTAACTAACTAGTGGAAGAATGTAAGGTAAAGATTTTATTTTCTCCCTTAGATTTTGTTTTTCTTTGAATTTGGAAGGGTACTCTCACCTCTTAAAAACAACTTGGAAGCATGTATCAGAAGATTTAAAAACAATCTTGCCCTTTGAAACATTAACTCAATTCCTGGAAGAAACCGATATATTAGAAAAAACTCAGTTCAGTCTACCTCTTATGTCTTTCTTTCTTGAGGGTGTCCTTTACTCTCATACCACTACCACAAATGCACAACAATGACACCAGATGTGTGGAGATTTTTCCCACACCAAACAGTTCTCTGTGATACCAGCTGAGTGTCCTACAATTTAGCTCAATTCTAACCCTGTCTACCTGGAGATGGTGTCAGATCCCAGAAGTTAAGGGCTCAGTCCCACAAAACGGCCTCCACCCTTTTTTAGATGTCAATTGCAAGTAGTAGGTCCCCAGGTTACCCACAACTTCTGTCTGACTTGGCTACCGATCTCGATTTCCAAGGTACTCTCACCCTTCGCTAAAGTGACTCACAGAACCCAGGGCAACACGTTTACCAGTTTATTAAAGGATATGATAAAAATACAGATGAGCAGCCAGATGAGGAGATGCATAAGCTGAGGTCTGGGAGGGTCCTGAGCATAGGAGCTTCTTTCCTTATGGAGTTGGGGAGTGTCACCCTCCTGATATGCAAATGTGTTGGTCAACCTGGCAGCTCTCCAAGCCCCATACAATGGGGATTTTTATATAGGGCTTCCTCATGTAGGCATGATCAATCACTAACTCTATTTTCAGTCCCTCTTCCCTTCTCAAGAGAATGGGGGACAGGGGGCCGAAAATTCCAAGCTTCAAATCATGGCTTGGTCTTTCTAGGGATCAGCCCTCATCCAGGAGTCATTCAGAAGCCAACCCAGAGTCACCTCACTGTAGCCCAGGAAATTAAAGGGTTTCAGGAACTCTGTGTCAAGAACTAAGGGCAAGATCAAATATTAGAAAAAAAGATGCTTCTAATATTTTTATCACTTAGGAAATTGCAAAGGTTTTAGGAATTCTGTGCCAGGAACCAGGGGCATAAAATAAATAAATAAATAAATAAATAAATAAATAAATAAATAAATAAATAAAATATTTTATCTCACATCAGACATGAGGACAAAGGTAGATTGCTGAGATATTGGATGTAAAATTTTAAGAAATTTGAAATGAAAAAATCAGAATTAGAGCTAGTTTCAGAAATGGATGGACTCAAAATTCCAACCTTTCTTTGCCTGTAGATTCTATTCTTCTTCTTCTTTTCTTCTTTTCTTTTCTTTCTTTTTTTTTTTTTTTTATAATATAGGGGCCTTCAGGGCAATATTCCCGGTGTCTGCTGCTGATTAACTCAAATTGACTCAGAGTTTAAGCTAAGTAGAATCTACCTCTGGTACTTAGAGCAAAAACAGCTCTACCCAAATCATGAGTTCAAAGCAAAAGAAAATTGATGGTTAAAAAGAAATTTATCCCAACAAGGGAAAGTATTTTTTAGCTGAGAAAAACTAAAGTTATCCCTTCAAAATGATTTAAAATGTGATGTATTTCTATGTTGCTACTACAAATCATTTTGTTAAAAATATTTAATTAAATAAGAAAACGCTTATGATAAAATGTTACATTGAAAAAGCTGGGGGGGGGGAGAAACTTAACAGAAACCCATGGGGGAGGGGAAGAAAAAAAAAGAGGTTAGAGTGGGAGAGAGCCAAAGCATGAGAGACTCTTAAAAACTGAGAACAAACTGAGGGTTGATGGGGGGTGGGAGGGAGGGGAGGGTGGGTGATGGGTATTGAGGAGGGCACCTTTTGGGATGAGCACTGGGTGTTGTATGGAAACCAGTTTGACAATAAATATCATATATTGAAAAAAAAAAGAAAAAAAGCTGGTGGGGTGGGGGTGGGGGGTGGTGGGGAAGAGCAACTGTGAGCCTGAATCAGTTTTGACCTGTGAAGACAGAAGAGTCATACGAGCTCAGGTCTGATGAAGGAAGCTGTGGCGGGGGGGAGACACTTTATAAATAAAACAGGAGAGACGGGCAAGGCTCAGATCATGAGACATTTTATAGAGCATAGTACTCATTTTAGTCTTTTTCCCAAGTTCAGTGGAAGACATCATAGGGTTTTTAGCAAGAAGTTTGAAAGATACAATAAATATTTTTAAAGAACCTTATGTTACCGTGTGTAGAGACCCAGTGGGTAGAGAATGAATTAGAGGGACACAAATATAGAAGTAGGAATTAACAAGATTTCTTTGGGAAAACCAGCACCTTTTTATCTGTGTAGTTCTATATTTAATCCATACCCAATGACCTCAACACCACATATTACCTATGTTATGCCATTTGGCACTCCACTATGTGCACATCAATTTTTCTGAGGGTAGGGACCATAACTCTTCATACTTGGCACCTCTTTCTGTACTAAAGATAGACTAGGCTTGTAAAATGTGTATGAGCTTCAATCAAGACAAAGTTCAAGACTGCAAAGTCTTTGTAAACTTTCCACGTTTTATTAAAACCACATACAATAGATCTAAATTTTTTTCTACTAGCAAATCATAATCCATTAAATAAAAAAGCGATTCCATCTTATTAAACAGACCATTTGGATTGTAAACTATTGACTCTATAGTTTTTGAGAAATTACAGAGCTCAGACTGTATTTGTGAGAAAACCATTATGAATAGCTTAAAAATAATAGCATTCAAGTAAAAATGGCCTTGAGCTACAATGTCATCCATGATGTTTTTCCATGATTTACAAAATTTTCCATCAGATCCTAAATAAAATCACTCAAAAGATAAATAAAACTTTATTTTCCACCCCATTATGTTAACATAATTTCCCTGATACTTAAGCATATATACAGTTGATTTTTATTACCTCCATATACAAATCTGAGAACAAAAATTGAATTTCTTCTAAACCAAACACACTGGACCCTTAATATTTAGTAAAGTACTTTGTAATTGATACTATTATTCCTATTTTAAACACAAAAATGAAGTGAGGAAATTGCTCAAGGACATCTAGCTAATTAGTGAATTTACTCTCCTAACTAGACAGACATTTATTGACAAATCATAATTTAAAATTTTAATGTTCTGGTTATAGTTTCAGATATTTTTAGTGAGCGTTAAGCATCTTTTATCTCTAACACTAGATTAGATGCTTCTGTTCTGAATCCTTGTATAGTATTTTGTTCATACAGTTGTTACCATGCTCATTCTATTGCACTTTAGTTATTTTCTTACATTTATTTTTATTTATTTTGAGAGACAGAGAACAAGCAGGGGAGGGGCAGAGAGAGAGGGGGAGACAGAATTCAAGCAGGCTCCGTGCCATCAGCTCACAGCCTGGTGCGGGGCTCGAGGTCATTAACCATGAGATCATGACCTGAGCCAAAATCAAGAATCAGACACTTAACCGACAGAGCCTCCCAGGTGCCCCTCTATTGCATTTTAATAACCTATTTACTGTCAGTCTCCCAATAAAATATAAAGTCCTCAAGAATAGGGATTGTTTCTTAATTATTAGGCGCATAGTAGAAACTTAATAAATGTTTTATGTCATTTCTTTTCCATAGTAATAGATGGGAACGGCAAATCATCAGTGAATTAGAATAATATAATTTGCTAATACTACTCCACAGAAAGAAGAACGTGGAACATATTTAAATACCAATGGGGAATATCTGACATATTGATTTTGAAACGTGACTATTATGATATTACTTTAAGGAAGCTTTCTTGCGATGGATCTCAGTACATGTTCATGAAGGGGAAAAAAAGTGGGGTTTGGAGGATGAAGTACATATAGGCAAATTGGCATCATTTGTCTTTGGATAGCATTTCAGCCAAAAGAGACTCCAGACTGCACTGACATAGCCAAATATCATTTAATGCCACTTGTGGCATTTCAAAAATTTCATGGAAAATACAGTTCTCAGGTTTCTTATTTAATAACATGGGTAGTTTCCAGTGATGAGAAAATGCCAAACCTATTTCAATTTTGAGGTTTCAAAATTTAATTTACTCAAAATCAGGTTTTATCATAGTCCCTAAAAATAGTTGCTACTAAAGACTTATAGAAGTATGCTACTTTTACACATGCTTATACTTGCAGAAATAGTGCTAAAAGCTTATTTCAACCTCAGGATTGTTTTGTTTATGCAATCTAATTTAATTTCAATGTGTTTTGGTTTCTTGGCAAAAATATATTTAGACAAAAGAAAAGTAGATCCAAGAAAACTCAGCATTTAAGTTAGAAAGCACAAAATTAATTTAATTCATCCAATAAATACTGCAAAGTATTTACTTGACTACCTTGTAAATTGTTGCATTTCTAATTTAGTCAACATATGCCTTTTAAATACTCACCTGGTTGTGTGATTACTCAACTAAAGAAATGCGGTAATTCTAGAACTATGTTGTCATAATTTTTTTATTTATTGGTGATTTTGACTGCTTTTAGTTTTGATCTGTTGGAATACAATTGGATAGATGGTTGTTTAAATGATGTAATATTTTTCTTCATAAAATAGCAATCAGTTACATTTATTGCTCAAACTGCTCTATGCCAGAAAGGAATCTTGTTTAAAGGTTTCCTAGTGGCCTCTGAGGAAATAATTTGTAGCTTTCAACTTCTCCCTAACATCCAAGTTACTGTACTCTCTCTCATTTTTTTGTTTTATTTCCCCTTTCTTATCCCTTTTCTTCTCCTAGCTTTCAAAGGTCTTTTGATTGTTTTCAGTATTTGCCTTTTCTCCTCCATTGTATATTAAAATTTCTGGGGCATCTTGGATTAATGTAATTGAATGCTTCCTATAAGGTATTGTAAACAGCCTGAAAGACAAAAATCGTAGTCATTCAACAGGTGAAGTCTATATCTGGAACACTTCCATTTCCCTGGTGTTACCATGAACTATCAGTCCTAGGGGTAGGGCCCCATAATCCTCATGTGTTTTTTTTTTAGTTTTTTGTCATTTCTGAGAGTTTCGCTGAACTAATCCCATTTAACAAGGCTCACAGACTGAATTTCAGAACAGTCCTCTTCAGAACTGACTACAGGAGAAAAGCCTAGGTAGAAGAAAAGTGCAGAAAATAAAGCTAATGGCACTTCTGTCTCTCTCTGTCTGTCTCTGTCTCTGTATCTCTTTCATGTTTAGTCTTCAATATTCATAGCCCCTTCACTGGTAGAGCTGGCCTCAAATTTCTTCTAACCTCATCCTAAAATGAACACTGGGTGTTTTAACTACATAACTTACTTTTTGTCAAATCAGGCCATTTTTTCTGAATCAAAAGTCTCTCATCAGGACCCAATTTCCACCATTATTTGTTGGATGGCATCTCTTTTTAATAATTTAATACCCTCTGCCCTAATGTTTCCATTCTTAAGGCAACCCACTGCTACGCGCACCCGTAACTAAAGTGTTTTACAATTGTAAGCAGTGGTCTCTGTTCCCTTGAAATGTCAGGGCCACTGGGATCTTCGAGGAAGAGAGATTCTGTGGGTTCTCCCACAGCGCTTTCAAGGCGTGTCTCAACCTCTAGGGATTGCCACACACATCTATTCTCATGTATTTGGCAGTTCGTTCTGTCAGCTTCCATAATGTCAGCTACAATCATGCTTACTACTCTGGATAGTGTAGTTCAATGTACTTTAA
Source organism: Felis catus (assembly GCF_018350175.1). Classification (NCBI taxonomy): domain Eukaryota; kingdom Metazoa; phylum Chordata; class Mammalia; order Carnivora; family Felidae; genus Felis; species Felis catus. Next base: position 99,838,753 of record NC_058371.1, on the reverse strand, counting down.
CTGCTGCCTTCTGGAGATAAAAATCTAACTTTTTACTTTGACACCAAAAGAGAGGTGTTTGTTTGTTTGTTTGTTTGTTTTAAATTTAGTACATTGGAAGAGAATTTAAAGATAAGCAGAGTTCATCTGGATCTTTTTAAATCGTATCACATAGGTAGAATTCAGGTCAACTATAAATTACTAACAGGCATAAAAGTAATAAGCGTATTTATCATTATTTTAAAGTTCTCTAAAAGGTTAAGAAAGAGTAAGATGACAAATATGAATAAAAATACTGAACTGCAAGATGAAAATGGAACATCTCTAAGATGGATGCTATAACAGTAGACTCTTGCCACCTTTTGAAAGGAAGTCACATAACTCTTCAGAGCCTACGTTTGCTTAACTGTAAAATGGCAATAATAGCTCTGAAGTTTAAAAGAAAAACGTTTTATCAAAAACCTCACATTAACATAAAAGTGGTCTGTTGTTATTTAACAAATACGTTTAAATGTCTAGTACACACAATGCTAGGCCTTGCTAGCAAAAAGAGTAAGAGAAAGAAAACCAAGCCTTCCTCTATGTACACATTACATTCACACTAGTGAAAGAGACAGAGTATATAAGATTTCTCACGTATAAGGCAAGACAGATGGTAAAAGGAGCTCTTTCAGAGATACCAGAAGCTGCTATAGGAACTGAGCCTTGGAGAAAGTAATACAGTAGTTAACCCCTTATCTGTAGAGGATACATTCCAAGACTTCCGGTGGATGGATGCCTGAAACTGTGGATAGTACCAAACACTATATATATACTATGTTTTTCCCTAGACATACGTACCTATAAGAAACGTAAACTTAGAAATTAGGCACAGTAAGAGAATAACAAGAATAGCTAATAATAAAATGCAAAAAATGTAACAATATCCTGTAACAAAAATTTTGTGAATGTGGTCTTTTTCTCTGTCTCTCTCTCTCTGTGTCTCTCAAAATACCTTATTGTACTGTACTCACCCTTCTTCTTGTGATGATGTGAGATGGTAGAATGCCTACCGCGATGAGATGAAGTGAGGTGAATGACGTAGGCGTTGTAACATAGCATTAGGCTACTGTGGACCTTCTGACCATGATTCTGAAGAGGATCATCTGTTTCCGGAGGATGACTGGCAGTGGATAACTGCAACCGCGAAAAGTGAAACCGCGGATAAGCGGGGAAGACTGTACTACTTGGGATTCTGGGAAGGTTCGTGAAAGAGCTAATTTTTTATCTGAGCCTTAAAGGGGAAGGAAGCATGGGGTGGAAAATTTACTTACATAATGACAATTACAACCAGCAAGCCAATAAGATCAAACTGATAGCAGTCAGCTAGCTGACTAGCTCAAGGCAGCCAACATGCCATCTTTATTATTTTCAGGATGACCATGGGGTAAAAGACTGAACTGAAAAAGAAAAAAAAAAAAACTGTTCACCCACAGTATAGATCCACACAACATTTTTAGAGGATCAACCAATTTTGATAGAGTTAGTAGAAGTTAGCTTGCAAAATTTAAAAGGAATTCTTAGAGAAATTATTTACCATAGTAAAAATATCATGTCATTAGGTCGTACAGAAGAACAATTAAATAAAAACTAGGTGAATATGTATGTGTACCTGCATGTTGTATAACAGATCTATCTGAATATGTATATGTGTTTACGTGTTGTGTAACAGATCTATCTGTAGCCCCTGCTTGATGTCTACAGACATAATTTAGGTTAGTTACCATGTCTTTATAGCCAATGGAATAAATTTGTTTAAAATTGCTTTGATTATTTAAACTAATTTCCCAATTGCAGTATGCGTACAGATTTCCCTTTCTTCCATGCTGAACTTTTCTCCAAGTGGTTTGCTAAGAATCAGCCTTATTCAGATTCCCTGAAAGTCTTGTCCTGGCTCATATACAATATCTCTCCTAACAGTCCTTGAGTTCAGACAATTTGAATCCCACATGCGGAGAAAACATTTATAAGTGAAAGTTAATCTGCCCCCTAAACAAAGCAAACAACATAGGCAAGGTCCTCAGCGGAAGAAGGAAAGGCCAGGTCCAGAAAATGGAGGTGGGACACTAGGAGGTCATTTCCACCGGCAGCTGCCTGTTGATTCCTGAATGTACATGTGTACATTGATGCTTGCTCTTATCTTAGGTTAGTATATCCTATGTATATATGACATGAATATGTGAAATTTGAAATTTGACACACACACACACACAGAAGTTTCCTGAATCAATTACCACATTTTACTCTGAGAAGAGAGGAAACACTGCAATTTAAAGTTGCACCATCCTCTTTCTTGGCTGAATGGAGTCCGCATGGAGCCAGGTGTCTACGTGAAGGCTGTTTTCCTTCCCTTTGTGATGTTGGTCAAATTATTTAAAATGTTCGGGGCGCCTGGGTGGCGCAGTCGGTTAAGCGTCCGACTTCAGCCAGGTCACGATCTCGCGGTCCGTGAGTTCGAGCCCCGCGTCAGGCTCTGGGCTGATGGCTCAGAGCCTGGAGCCTGTTTCCGATTCTGTGTCTCCCTCTCTCTCTCTGCCCCTCCCCCGTTCATGCTCTGTCTCTCTCTGTCCCAAAAATAAATAAACGTTGAAAAAAAAATTTAAAAAAAATGTTCAAGTCCTCAGTGTTCTTATATTATTATAAGAGTGATACCAATACAATAGAGCTGTTTTGAATATGAAATGGAATAATCTGTGTAAAGCACTTAGCATAGCTTCTGGTAACATAAATATAAGCTAGCATTATAAAATTTAATTATTGAATATAAATGCCATCTTAACAACAGTGCTAAATTCAGGATCCCAAGAGATATAACGTTGGGGAAGGTATATGGGGAATGATATATGGGGAAGATACCCAGTAATGCTACTATCAGGGTAGATATTATACATCAGTAATTTACCAAAAAGGTATTTGTCATGCTCTAATTTTCTCTTTCTCATCACAAAAATTATATACATTTTTGTTGCCAATTAAATAAATTATTTTATTTGCAAAGACTTTTTAAACTAAACTCTAGAGAAATATGAGCTAGGTCCCTAGAAAGGAGTTACAGAAATGAAGCCACTAACTCTCTCTTTGACTTTGAGAAAATAACTGTCTTTAAGTTTCTTAAGTTATGCAGAGAAATAACTAATTCTAATAATTAATAATAATTATGATATTTCAATAAATTTTGTTATTGTTCTGGCTTAAAACTGTATAGTGCCTTCAGTTAGCTATGACTTATTAAAGGCCTTAGACTTCTCGATGAACTTACTCCAAAAAAAATGTGCCCACAATAAAAATGTTAATCCAGCATGATTAACGTCTAAAATTCTTCTTGAGAATTAGGAGAGACAGTATGTTGAAAGTACATTGCCCAGGTACACCTCACTCATTGTTGCTTAGCGGACATCTCAAGGAAAAAAAAATACTGGCAAAAGACCTGGCTGACTGAAACATTGAGAGAAATCATACACAGAGGAAGTGTTCTATTTCCTTTGTTCTTTATGTGTTCTATAAATATTTCATGTATTTATTAAAGCTGTGTTATTGCTGGAAGCCAGCCTTCTCCCTTGTTTAATTCTTCCCCCATCCTTGAATGTTAGAAATGTTTGAAATATAGAGCGTCTGCATTCCATGTGCATGTTTTGTTAATAGACAACACATGAAAATTACGGATGAAGATTTCTTTAAAGGAGGAGAAAGGGAAATATTTAGGATGGCTGGGAAGAAAGAAGTCTCACAATACCCTGGAAGTGACCTTGGAGCAATAGCATTTATCAAAATTCTATGAATTAAAAACTGAGAAATTCCAATAAAAATGAGAGTCAGCTTTTTCTTCTCAAAGCTGTGTTTGTCTTCCTTGGCCCATGTAGCAGGAAAGTCATGGTTTGAGGGGCTTCACTAGAAAATTGCCTGCGGGTGGTTCATCACTAGTTGTATTTATTTCAGTGCTAAAAGGGCAGATTTCCTGTTTAAATAGTGTGCATCTTTGAGGGCAAGAGACCACTATTGGAAACATCAACAAAATCATTCCATTCACTAACATTTTAAACCCAGGAGATAGAATAATGGAAGGAATCAATAAATCAGAAGTCAACATGGAGTTCTCTTCCTTTGGGGACCCCGAAGATCCTGTTGTTTCAGTCTCATCTGGGCTGTAAAATGAACAGAAACAAGTGGAAATATCCCATCTGGTCTTTGGAGGACATAGGCTTCAGCCTTCCTTTTTTACTCATGAACATCACCGTGGGACTATGTGCCATTTTATTTCATCTCAACATAGTATCACGTGTGTTCTAAAACAGAGAATTAATAAATTGAAAGGTGCAATTTGTTGCACATTGAGGGAAAAATAGTACACTATGAAAGTGGATACCAAAACCCATCTGCACAAGTTAAAAAGTGCCAAAATCTACGGGGAATCCCATGCTACGTTGTGTCTTCTGCAGAAAGCATCTATGCTGCTGCAACATGTGCTTATCACAGTGTGATAAGCATTGGACATATGTTATCTCATTTATCTTCAAAGGGTTTAATGACTATCCATTTTACTGAGAAAGAAACCAATGCTCAGAAAGATTGAGTTCTTGTCCAAGTTCACAGAACTGGTATACGTGGAAACCTGAATCTCAACCTATGCTTGCCCAATCGGGTAGCTGAACACTTAGCTACTACAGATCCTCCAGTATGCAGTTATATGGCTATACTCATTTAATGAACAAGGCTGGTTCAATGCTTATTACCAAAGTTCCAAGAAAGGCAGTTATCTCCACTGATTGGCATACCTATATCCTGGATCATAGTATCACAGAAGCTCGGGGGTATTTAATGCTAGCATTATTATACAATGCCCAGTCTTCCAAACTGGGATACTTTTGTGAATTGAAGACTGTGCCAATGATACTTTGCTAGGAAAACGGCTATAAACTAGTATTGGTCAAGTAAACTGGAATGTTTGTTCATTCTGTTTATAGACAATTTTGGTCAATCATCATATGATGTGTGAATTTTCTAGCATTACACTAATATTAAGAACTGCAATTTAATACTTGCGTCTAAGATTTGTTTATAGGTGTTATCTTTATCATCTACACTTAACTCTTCAGGTAGAAATTATTATCTCTACTTTAAAATATGAGAACAGAGTTGCAGAATAAACAGGTGAGTTGAAAAAGGGTATTTAATTATTAACAGGCAAAGCTGGGATTCAGTGCCAGGTTTTTGATATTACCCCTTGTCACTTTTCTTTTGTCTTTCTTATCTCCTATACCCCCAGAAAAAGCTGGTCAACAGATGGCTGTGCAACCTATTTCACAGTTATTTTAGTCATGTAAAATTCATCAGTTTTTAAGGAGGAACTTTAGTAGATAATCCATGTAAGACATCGTAGCAAGATGGCCGAATAAGCAAATATGACTATCTTCCTTCCCACTTCAAATTCTTAGAAATGACCAAATGCGGAATTTTAAAAGAAATATCATTATTATCACTAGAAAACTACAAACGCTGGCAGACTAAAATTCTGGGAGAATTATGAAAGAAGATTAAGTTGATGGGACCAGATTGTCAAAAGATCCATAGTTCAAACCATTTTTGGGAAAGCCTGCTGAAGATGCAGGAGGGAATCTAAGGCACACCATGTTCACAGACAAAGAATGTAAGGTAGAAGAGTTCCTTTTGGCAATTGTCAGGATGAATCAGTGAGGCTCCGATTCAGAAAAGTTGATAGGTGTTTATTAACTTAATAGGTGCTTCCTCTTATGTTTTTGCTGATAAATAGGCATCAGAGATTCTTCTCCAGGCTAAAGCAGTGAAGGTGTGGCCATCTAGGACAAAGGACTGTGGCAGGGCTAATATGCAGCTGGAACAGACTAGCTGAACCAGTTGTTAAAATATTGTAGGACTTCTTTTTGAGAATGGACAAATGGACAAATGGACAAATGGACACTGCTCTTAGGCCCCTATGTGCTGCTCACTGCTTCAGCCCACAAGCATCTCTTCCAGGACCCTTAGATTTCCTCGCAACTCAACAACCAAAGGGTAGTAGTTTGGCATTACCAGGCACTGCAAGATTCCAGTCTGAGGCTCTGGCCAGTATCCATTGTGGCTGTTCGCTACCTGTGACATACAAAGTAGAGCAGATGGTAACAGGCTTCTCAGATGTTTGCTTTCTCCCCCTTTTTAACACATGTTCTTTTATGCTTACGAGTGGCTGTATAACTTGCTTCAAGCCAATAAAATGTGGAAGGAAATTTGAGTATTTTACTAAAGAGGATAGAGGCTTGTATTCTTTGTATGACTTTTATTTATTTATTTATTTATTTATTTATTTATTTATTTTACATGTATTTATTTTTGAAAGACAGTAAGGCAGAGCATGAGCAGGGGAGGGGCAGACAGAGAAGGAGACACAGAATCCAAAGCAGGCTCCAGACTCTGAGCAAGTGTTCAGCACAGAGCCCGACGCAGGGCTCAAACCCATGAACTGTGAGATCATGACCTGAGCTAAAGCTGGGTGCTCAACCAACTGAGCCACCCAGATGGCTGTATAACTGTATAACTATTTTTTAAATACAAAATGACAAACACACAAGCATTTTCTTTTACTAGGTATGAATCAACAGCTTTTTTCACCATCTCATCTATTTCAGTCATACAATCTAATATCAGATCAAAACAATCTAATGTGTTTTGTAAATGGTTTTTCTTCAAATATTAGATAAACACAATTATAATGTCATTCTTATAATGTCACTCCAAAATGGAAACATTCAGAAAATGTATTCTTCACCTTCCATGGTGAACCCTGAAGCTTCATGTTGAAATGTTAGACTCCAAACCGAATAGATTTCCTGTCAGCCTAGGTGCCCTAGGGACTACAATAAATATTTGTTTGGTATCATTAAGATCTGTAGAATGACTATTAAAACACCAAAACAAAGCCTGACCTAATCTACCAGCAGTTAAGTACTTTATAGTTCTCCTTTGGTAGTATCTCCTAGCTGGTAACATCTAAGAAGAACGGGATCCCACTCGCCTGGAAGCTAAGGTCAGTAAATCACCACCCCACTCTGCCTTTCCATAAAATAACTTTCAGAAATGGCATCCACCACTGATCAAGATTTCCCTAATATAAAGATGGCCAATAAATAAACAACAACGAAAATGGAAAGAAGGCTTAATAGACATTGAGGATAAATTTTAAAATTCCAACATCTGCTTAAGAGATCCAGGAAGGTTGGATAAAGGATATAAAGGGGAAAAATATTTCTCAGAGCTTATGACCTGCTAAAAGCCACACAATATAAATTATCAAAGACAAACTCACACATTCTCAAATTTCAAAATAATTATAAAGAGAAAAATTTATTTTTATTTATTTTATTTTATTTTCAATATATGAAATTTATTGTCAAATTGGTTTCCATACAACACCCAGTGCTCATCCCAAAAGGTGCCCTCCTCAATACCCATCACCCACCCTCCCCTCCCTCCCACCCCCCATCAACCCTCAGTTTGTTCTCAGTTTTTAAGTCTCTTATGCTTTGGCTCTCTCCCACTCTAACCTCTTTTTTTTTTTTCTTCCCCTCCCCCATGGGTTTCTGTTAAGTTTCTCAGGATCCACATAAGACTGAAAACATATGGTATCTGTCTTTCTCTGTATGGCTTATTTCACTTAGCATCACACTCTCCAGTTCCATCCACGTTGCTACAAAGGGCCATATTTCGTTCTTTCTCATTGCCACGTAGTACTCCATTGTGTATATAAACCACAATTTCTTTATCCATTCATCAGTTGATGGACATTTAGGCTCTTTCCATAATTTGGCTATTGTTGAGAGTGCTGCTGTAAACATTGGGGTACAAGTGCCCCTATGCATCAGTACTCCTGTATCCCTTGGGTAAATTCCTAGCAGTGCTATTGCTGGGTCATAAGGTAGGTCTATTTTTAATTTTCTGAGGAACCTCCACACTGTTTTCCAGAGCGGCTGCACCAATTTGCATTCCCACCAACAGTACAAGAGGGTTCCCGTTTCTCCACATCCTCTCCAGCATCTATAGTCTCCTGATTTGTTCATTTTGGCTACTCTGACTGGCGTGAGGTGATATCTGAGTGTGGTTTTGATTTGTATTTCCCTGATGAGGAGCGACGTTGAGCATCTTTTCATGTGCCTGTTGGCCATCCGGATGTCTTCTTTACAGAAGTGTCTATTCATGTTTTCTGCCCATTTCTTCACTGGGTTATTTGTTTTTTGGGTGTGGAGTTTGGTGAGCTCTTTATAGATTTTGGATACTAGCCCTTTGTCCGATATGTCATTTGCAAATATCTTTTCCCATTCCGTTGGTTGCCTTTTAGTTTTGTTGATTGTTTCCTTTGCTGTGCAGAAGGTTTTTATCTTCATAAGGTCCCAGTAATTCATTTTTGCTTTTAATTCCCTTGCCTTTGGGGATGTGTCGAGTAAGAGATTGCTACGGCTGAGGTCAGAGAGGTCTTTTCCTGCTTTCTCCTCTAGGGTTTTGATGGTTTCCTATCTCACATTCAGGTCCTGATAAAGAGAAAAAATTAAATGCAATTGAGGAGGCTGAAAAAAGTTACAGAGTCAATAAACAAGAGTAAGTTGTTATTGTTTTAATAAAAACTCTGGATCTAAAAGACAATGGAATATTGGTTTTCAATTTTTGATAAAATTTTTTCCATCCTACAAATCTATCCCCTGTGGTGATTGCTGGAGATAATGAATTCAGCAGAAATATTATTCCACTGGCATAAATGAATTTTTCACTTAATAAGATGTGTCATAGTAAGGAAACAACTATTTGATACCATTTATATCCCATGTTCCTTCAATCTAAAGACCACTGTCTTTTGGATGTAATTTGCCACCTTTATAGGCATCCCAGTTATAAGATGGCTGTTCATTCTTGACTCATATCTATATTACAGAAGAAGAAAGTAAAAAAAAAAAAAAAAGGCTGGGGGGTGGGGGGGGGGGAAGCCTATCCTATATGGGAAATTCTACTCAATATGGTGCCCTTTCCTAGCCATACCCAGAAGATTTAACCTACAATTCTGTGGCCAGATCTGTGCTATATGCTTTGGGGAGGAGGAAAATTTTCTTCTATCCTTCTAAATTATTTGGCTGGTCTAATAATAAAATTAACAGAATAACAGGAGAAAAACACACTTAATAATATATGGAAGGGGCCCATAAAAATATGAGTCAGAGAGTTGAGACTTCTAGGCAGTCCTGAGCTAAGGAGAAAGGGATAGGGGTTTGGGACTTCAAAGGAAAGGAAATCAATTCACAAGGAAAGGGGAAGACAAATGTTTGGTAAACAAGCTATGTGGAAAAGTATTTCTTGTATAAAAAGTTACTTTAGTAATAGTTCTCTTCTTGGTACAGGCTCCATATCTAAATTATTGTAGGCAATTAATGGGGGAAGTAAAAAAAGACTCTTCTTGAGTCTTGTTGGCCTTGATTGTCTTCAGCTCAAAATAATCTTCATGCTAAAGCGCACAGTCTGGGGTAGCCTGTCCTGGACCCCATCATGTGCCACCCCTAATTTCAGTAAAGGCTAGGACATTAAGAAGAGACATTTCTACTTTAAACACAGTTGGGGTTACAATAACAAGGAGAAATGAGAGAATGGATAACGTGAGTAAGAAATTAGCCGGGTCTGCCTGTGATTTTCCTTAGTGTGACTCAACAATTCTGGTCTTCCTCTCCTTCAAGGTCCACACCATTCAATGTGCGTAGAAATGATGACCCGTGCATCTGGAAATAAAGATACATGACAATCTCACAAAATATGTGTAAATAACTCCTTTTGAAACATCGAGCTAAACATACAATTATGAAATTACTATAGTTTTAACAGTAAGGATTTTACTTAAAAGACCCCAACCCCAGAATGCTCAAGTAAAAGGATTGACATTTACAGATATAAATTTCATTCAAAACTCAAAAATCTTAAACTTCAGGATTATATTCTGAATTCTGTCAGTCCCCAAATATTAATGTGTGTTAGGTTTTATTAGACAAGAAGAGTACCTAGCTCCAAATTGAATGGGAACAAACTTTAAGAACTAAATTTGCCCATTTTATGATAATATTCTGCTCCTTTAAACTCTAAAATATTGATTAAAAATGGATCTATATTTTTAATGGAACTTTTCCAGTCATCTGAAGAAAATTGATTAGAACTTTATACTTACCCAAATCAGAAATTTCCTGTCAACTGGTAAAAAATAATCAATATATTAATTTTATTTTTATTTTTTTAACATTTGTTTATTTTTGAGAGAGAGAGACAGACAGAGTGCAAGTGGGGTAGGGGCAGAGAAAGAGACACTGAATCCTAGGCAGGCTCCAGGCTCTGAGCTGACAGCACAGAGCCCAAAGCAGGGCTCGAACTTATGAACCCAAGATCATGACCTGAGCAGAAGTCAGATGCCTAACTCACTGAGACACCCAGGAGTCCCATAATTTTCATTTTATTTTAACTAACCAGTTTTTGGTTTTGTTTCTGTTTTGTTTTTTGTTTTTTTTTTTTTTTGTTTTTTTTTTTTTGTTTTTGCTATTACATAGGCATAGCTAGATTTACTTTATATGTACATTTGGAGTGCTTAATATAATTAGCTACATGCTTTATTTTGTTTAATGCTCACAAAAACATACAATGAAGCAAATAACTCAGTGAGATAAAGTAATTTCTCTAAAGTCACACAACTTGTGAGGGAAAAACTGACGTTTGAACTGAGGTGAGCTGACACCAGAACATAATTAATCACTAAACAATTGGCCTTTTCTAGACATTATTTCTATTAATCTTTAGAACAATTAAAGTGGGATTTTGTTGTTGGTTTCACTTTTCGAACCTTTAAGAGACTTTCTCTGTTGGGAGAATCCCTCGCCCTCTGAGTCCTGCTGGAAACAAGATAGGTTCTTGGCCTAGAGGAGCTAAACAAGCCAGAGCACTCTTTTCCAGCCTTCCTTGTCAACTTGCTCCCCACTTTCCTACTAACATCCAGTCTCACCGGAGCCTGGCTTGCGATGGGGAGCTTTGCCTCTCATACTCTGGGGATGGCAGCAGCAACAGTGGTGGCTGCTGACCACAGGCAGGCCTCAGAGGTGGAAATTGCATAGAAGTTACCCTGGGAGAGCTCATTGGCTCAAAGCTGGGGTGTGATGGCAGCAGGCAATTTCCTCATTAACATGGTTTTGATCATTGCTTTTGACTGCTTGCCTCCAGGCTAATATCTCTGTAAGTCACCCAGTATTATTTTAATAAGCTGAAGACTCAAAGACAAACAAACAAAGAAACAAACAAAAGACTCAGTTTAGAGTACAAGTTATGAGCACAGGCCCAGATCTGCCACATCCTAGCTGTGTGACCCTGGGCAAGTAACTTAATCCCTATGCTCTTCACTTTCCTCATCTGTCACAGAGAATAACAATAATAATGTGGGGGTTAAATGTGTTTGCAGTATTTTGAAGATTCCATGGCACAGAGAAATTTCCATAATGGTCCACTGTATTATTGGACCAGTTTTCTCATTAATTAGGAAAAGCCTGTTTCTTGCAACCAGGAGGTATGACCGCTAATTATTAATAGTTTTGATTTTCATGAGAAACTGAGGCTCAGAGGAGCTACTTAAGGTTATAAATTTAGAGGAAAGTGGATGCAGCAATTTTAGAATAAACCTAGACCTGAACTACAAACTTAGTAGTTCTTTGTATTGTCCTTAATATAGGATGGCTTAAAATATCCTTATGCCAAACAAGTAGAAGTATCCTCATTTAAATGCAGTTGGCTGGGAAAGGGGAAAGAGTTTGACTAGAAAAATTTCCTTTAACTCTATTATTATTACATTTAGGAGACCTTCTACCAGACTGAAATCCCAATCCCCAATTAAGCCACAAGAAAAATGTGCCTGTGTATATAAGATATAGCATGAACCCAATAACTTAATAATTCTGTTTATTAAAACTGTCTTGAAGTTAATCCTATTATAGCTATCTAGTACCCTGAAAGCATACGAGATTACTAAAACAGAATGTGTGTAGTTTTTCTTTAATTTTTTTTTTCCATCTCATTTTCTTGGCTTCAGAATTCAGTAAGCCGCAAATCTCCACTCTCTTTCTGATACTAAATGTAGCAAGGTTAGCAGAAACTCTTGACATAAGGGCTTATCTTTCCCCCTACACTCACCAGCCAGAATTTCATCAATCTTGCTGTGGCTGCGAAATAGAAATGTGTGTTCCAAACAAAACAGTCAAGCATTTCACATTGGAGCTAGGCTTCTTTGCCATAGTAGAAACTCTTTATACCTTCATCAAGGAAATCATCAGAAAAAGGGTTGCTTTCAACTTGATATTTCCTTTTGTACAAAGCCAGACTTAAATAAATGCATTTCTCTTCCTTAAACGATGCTGTAATATCTTTCCTGTCTCCAAAGCTAAATGTGATGATTTGATGGGAAACCCAGGAAATAGTCTTTGATAGTACACATTGTAATTGCATGATTTACATACTTTTATGCAGAGCTAATCATCAAGAATCATATACTGAATATTATTTAAATTGTTTCTTTCATAAATTGGGGCATTGTTTTATTCTTTTCTATTTTAAGTTAACGTTTGAATTTTAACAGAATACCAAAATATAGCATTTCTTTTGTAGGGAACTTTAAATATGTTTTAAATGGGAATGTATGTCATTATTTGCAATTTCTCAGTGTCGTGTCGTATTATTTTTTTATTTATTCTTATGATCACCAGTAAGGCATACATTTGATGAGCAAAACTAATGAATTCTCAGCTTATTAAATCAAGCCAATGTAAGTTATTGAAGATACTAATCTTTAAAATACATTTGTGCAATATTTGATTAAGTGATATTTCTGAAATAGAGGCTATTCTCTTTTATGACCTGGAATAATAACTTTGTTGTTTGCAGTGTATTTAAAACGTATAAAGTGCTTTTACATTGATTTTCTCCTTGAAATCTAACAACCTTATAAGCTTCCTATAGAGGTCTTATTGTTACATTATCAGTGGAGAAGATGAGGCCTAGAGAGGTTAAATTGCATCCACTACAGGAGGGGTCAGGTGGAGGACCGGGGGCGGAAGAAGTCGAGCAATAAATGGCAGAGCTGGAACTTGAATCCATTATTCTAAAATGAGGATTCAGTGTCCTTCCCATTACAGCCATTTCTCTCGTTCTCCCAGTGAGTTCATGTGACAGTTTGAAAGGGAAATAAGTTGCTTTATCTCAGGAAACTTACTCTGGCTGCCAGCCTTGCAGCAGCATATGCAAAGCTTTGTCTCAGCCCCACCTGGAGACAAACAGGATCCCGGGGTCCCTGACAGCTGCCCCCCCTTCTCTGGCCGGGCCTGAGGGCATGGAGTGCCCGGCACCGGCACCGGCACCGGCACCGGCACCGTGCTAGTGCCGAGGACAGGTCTGATATCTGGTTGTTAAAGGAGTGAGTGATGGATGCCTGGATGTGCTTGTGATCTCTTGGAAAGAACGCTCACCTAACATCCAAGACGTTTGCCAGAGATTCAAGGGGGAGCCTTCTGAGTTCTGCATCACAGCGACATTCTTTTTCTTTGAGAGGTTTTTTCATACATAAATGAGGGGTTGACAGAGACAATTAAATATGTCCTAATGTCTATAATTGTTGTGAGGCAACATTTTACCCTGGAGGTGACCTCTCTTTTACCTTTCAGTTTTCAGGTACTTTTTTGTTTGTTTGTTGTTTGTTTCCATGCTTCTCTCCCTCTCACCTAAGCAGTGTGGAGTTTACTTTGTGATCATCCTTTCTCTGTGAGAACTAAAAGCCTCTCATCCATGTAGATCAGCTCTTATTACTTTTATCAAAGGAACACTATACGCTAATTTGCAGGCTGGGTTTACCTGACTCAGTGAAATCATTTCTGTACCAGAAAATTGGTATTTTATTAAAAGGTGGTATTTTAAAAATGTACTTAGTCGAAACAGGAAAACCATAAGAGACTCTTAAAAACTGAGAATAAACTGTGGGTTGATGGGGGGTGGGAGGGAGGGGAGAGTGGGTGATGGGTATTGAGGAGGGCACCTGTTGGGATGAGCACTGGGTGTTGTATGGAAACCAATTTGACAATAAATTTCGTATTTAAAAAAATGTACTTACTGATCTTGGCTCTGTTTTGGGGTTTAAAAACAAGAAAAGAAAAAAAACCACCAAAACACCAACAAACAGAACAAAATAACCCTTTCCCTCAATTTTGGGATGAGTGATACGATTTTTTTCCCATAGTTTAAGAAAAGTCCACATTTTATGCTTGTAGCATAAAGAAGTAAGAGAGGTGCTTTTCCCATTAAGCCTCTGAGGTATGAAGTTGCTTCTGTGTTTTGAGTGGCATCAGCACATAGATTGGGCACAATAGTATCAGAGTTGAGCAGGATTCGAGGTTAACTTTGTAATGTATCTGACACTCTGTTGGCATGGCAGTTACATGTACAGATAATAAGGACAGATTTCTTATTCCTGGAAACAATGGTTTTCATTGCCTGTCTCTTTATCCCTATAAACCAGCTAGGATTTTATTTCCTCAACCTGTTTTCTTTTCATGAGGTGAATCTTCATGTGACATATATGAAATACTGACTTTTAAGTTAGGTTTGCATTGTCCTTACAAAACAGAATCTTCAGAAACAAAACATTTAAACCTTTTTCAGAAGAAAAACATGGAATCAGAAATTATTTTCCTCCTTCAGAAAGAAAATAGCTTATAACCAATAAATTGTCTCAATAGCTAGATTTATGATTACCAAGGATAAAAAGATAAGAAACTTCGAATAACATGTAGAGTTCATATACATCTATTACAAGACACACATTTAAATGACTTATGCTTATTTGAAAATTTGTTTCAAATGATTTACAAAGTCATAGAATGATAGCTAGTTATCTAATATGAAAATCAGTGATGAATTATGTATTGATTCCAGTTTTATCTATAACATAAAACTTTACACTAGATGATCTGATTGTCCCTTTCCAATTCCAAACCACAGTGATTTATCTCTCTTCCAAAGAGGCATATTAATTTTATAAGTAAGTTATTTTCTTCTTTAGTTTCTTAAATGCTTTCATGAAAGTGTCTCCTGTACTCTTGAAAACCTCATAAAGCCTATCATTAATATAATAATCAACAAATATTAATAGTATGTTTATTATGTTCAAGACACCACAACTATAAAAGATCCAAAGAAAAATAAGACATCATTAATAACTTTAAGGAACATACAACATTGAGAGACAATGAATACAGGAAAAATCAAATAAAACCATACAAACATTAGATAAATGATGTCATGAGGGATGGCATGCCTGATTTAATTGTATGTGCCACAAGAGCTGAGTCCATAGGAAGAAGAGCTGTTTGGGTCTGAATGGAACTAGGGATTCTTATGAACAAGCCATTTGATTTGTATCTTGAAAGATGGGGAAAATTTGAAGAAGTAAAGGGAAGATCCATGGCAATCATAGCTACTACACTTAGAGCTTTTAGAGTATGTTAGATGTTTTTATACAGTAACTTGACAAGACATTATGACAGTATTCTTATTCCTATTTTAAGTGAAGAAAATAGAACTCTTAGAACCTACACTCATATTCTGATCTTTTGATTTCCAATCTTGTGTTCTTACCTATGCTTTAACTGGGATTCTAAAAATGTATTATTTCTTAATTCTATTACTTTGTATTGTTTTAGTTTTGTTTGGAAACAGATTAGAGGATTAATTAATATTGCAATTGCTAACTCTTATTCTGAATTATACCTTTCATATAAGTGACTGTGGTTTTGCTATTCTTATTAACAGAAGAGGATGCTGAAGCCAAAAAACTTTCTAAGTGGGGATTAAAATCAAGAATGTAGAAAACTGCACGGCACTAGACTACAAATTTTGTCTTAAATAGTTTATAGAAAGAAAAACTTCCAGAAATGTTGATCATACAGCTTTTCTTTCACAGATGGCCAATTATTATCCTTTTCACCCCAAAAAGTTCATGAACCTTTATAAATCCTTAACATACGTATAGAAACTAATGTACCTAACAAGAAATTCTGATGGCTATTATTATTTAGAAATCAATATGTAATTTTTAAGTGTTAGCCCTGTGCCAGATATCAAGCCCATTGCCCTCACGTTATCAAAAAAAGAAAGAAAGAAAACAAGAAAGAAAAGAAAAGAAAAGAAAAGAGAAAAGAAATCAGTAGTTGAATATTTTTGATAATGATTTATCCATATGTGCTATAATTACTTCACTCTTACATCATTTAGAAATTCTGAAGGTCAAATTGCTAGTTGAGTGTCTGCTTTCCTGGAGGAGGATGTGTTAGGAGCTATTGTATACATTTACAGAAAAATACAGGAAAGGAATTTTATGAAATCAATAGCTGAACTTTTTGAAAGCCTTAATGAGGGACTAATGAAATTTCCAGGCCTCTCCTCACTCAAAAGAAACAAGGGAAGTGTCACTTTGACATCAAAAAGTAGCTTCTACATCCTTGAAGTGGTGTTCTTTAAAAAGAACACAAAGCAGGAAATGGAGGGGAGGCTGGGGAAATGGATAACAAAATTTCTGCAGCAGCATGTGATCCATTTTAACCCTTCCAGGTGTTTATGATGCCAAAATTTCTTAACATGTTATTTCTTTGATACTAAAAATTCAATAAGGTACTTTTATAATCTCACTTTGAAGAATTCTCTCATAGTATACTTTTTCTTTCTCAAATCAACAATTTCTTTCTCTAATAGAAAACACATTTTCTCCTGTCTGTTCTCAGGTCTACGTACCAGTGAAAGTTTTGTTCTTAGGTTTAATCAAATGATATAAAAGAACCAGCACAAAGTAGATAAGCCAATGAGAAAGGCTCTTGAGTACAAGGATCTTTTTAATACCCGTACTTTTGTTTTAGCAGCACAGAATCTGGTACCCAGGACCCAGCTTTCATACTGAACACATAATGGACACAAATAAGAATAGCATCTCCTTTTGTGTGATTGGATTGGCATTATGGGGCTGTGCTCAGACATGCATTTGAACTTGAAAGGAGACTGTTTCATTAAAGACCCTTTTACACCAAGTGTTCCATCTCCCTTTGCCAAACATACATAGGTATGGATAGGAACTTCCAAACACCTAAATTGATTTCTCCTTCCATATGCTTTGGCAATGCTGACTGCACTGTTTGTTTACTACAGCAGTTCTCAAATGTACTGGTCTCAGGACCCTTTTATACTCTTAAAAATTGGTGAGGATTCCCAAAGAGCTTTTGTTTATGTGGTTTACATATGTCATATGTACATATGTACATATGTACATTTTGTTTATGTGGTTTACATATGTGGTTTGTTATGTGGTTTACATATGTCAATACGTACGTATTGATACGTACGTATCAATTTAAAGAGAAAAATTAATTTTTAAGTTTATTTATTTTGAGAAAGAGAGAAGGGGGGGCAGAGAGAGAGGGAGAGAGAGAGAATTTCAAGCAGACTCTGCTGCACTGTCAGCATTGAGCCCAACGTGGGGCTTGAACTCATGAACGGTGAGAGCGTGACCTGAGCTGAAACCAAGAGCCAGATGCTCAACTAATTGATACCCAAAGAGAGGTATCAATTTTAAAATAGCAATAATACCACCACTATATGTGAGTATAAATAACATAGTTTTATGAAAAGTATCTATATTTTCCAAACCAAAAAAGAACATTTGGCAAGAATAGTTACTTTTTACACTGTTAAGTGTTTTTACATGTTTAAAAATCCTTTTAAATGTCTACCTTAGTGAAGGATAACTGGTTTCTTAAATCTGTTCCTGCATTTCATCTATTGAAATATATTATTTTTGTTGAAGTATATGAAGAAAATATGACCTCCTACAGATTTTTAGTTGGAAAAGGAAGGCATATTTTAACAGTTTTTTTAAAATACTTGCATATTTTCTTCTTTGCTACTTCACCAGTATTTGACAGGTGGTAGTTTCTCAAAGGTGAGCTGCACTATGAAATCTGTAATTATATCAATCAACTTTTTGAACTGTGTTATATTAAAACCCATTAGTTTAACTTGTACTTTGAATATTTTACCGTGCATGATTTTATAAAATTATATGCTGGTTATATGGAAAATGTACTGGGGTATGCAGACCTTCCTGGTGTTGACACATTTCAGTATACAATATAAAAAAAATCATTTATTAATATTATCACCAACCTCATCAGGAAAGTCTTTAGGTATTAGAAACTGTGGAGCTCCTAATGATGAACACAAGTTTTCTGAAATTCGAATTTTTACTTGATAGCTTGAGTTCCTTCACTGGCAACAAATGCTGTCAGTTTTTCTTTAAAGTGACAGGCTCACTTCACTCATTTTCGAGAAAATATCTGCCAGATATAGATATACAAGTCTGAATACTCAGAGTGCATCTACCTGTCATTCATTCAAGAAAAAATGGCATTTAACGAAAAAGAAAAGCAGCTAGCTTGACCTGCAAGTCAAGCAATTGCACTAGTCCCTTTCCTTGTCCAACAATTTTTTGTATGTACCCAACAGAAGTGTGCTGAATGCATACTCCAGTTTTATCACACATGTTCTGATGGGTTAAGGTTTAAAAAAAAAATCCTACTTACTGTTTCATCAAGGACATCCTTAAGTGAAGCTAGTATTTTTTTTTTTTTGAATTTTGCTTGCGTGGTGATGAAGAATACAATCACTACAGTACAAATAGGTGCCACCGCGTTGGCTTGCCCTACGGCACATCACTTTCACACATCATTGCTTTTGCACCATCCCTAAAATATCAACACAATGAAATAGGAGAATAATGTCATATTATTATGAAAATAGTTTTGCACTCACTCTTGAAAATGTGTCAGAAGCGTCTAGAGGCCCACAGATCATACTTTCGGACTGCTGATCTATAACATGAAAAGATTATAGCCTCAATTCTTACATTTGCAGTTCATTCAAGGAAGTGTATGAATTATACATGAGTTAGAAGTTTTCTATTTATATTTATACATAGATACACGATAACCACATTACTAATAGCTCACAAAATTGCATAGAGATTGAAATTTTTATGACCCCAAATGCAGCTAGACTTATTTAAATTTGAATATATCTGTTTGTTGTTATCAAGGTATTTTTTGTCTGCAGATAATATTTCCTGAAATTTATCTGCAGATTTGAAAAAAATAAACAGGAAAGATGTGTGTTATAAGACACCCATGGTTGTTCACACTAGAGAGTTAAATAAAATATTATTCACTACTAAGTGAACAGAAGTGCTTCAGATACTAACTGAATACCTGGAAAAGCTAGACCATTCCATATCAATGACATTACATTTATTTTTCAGGTATTAATGAGGAGTAGTTTCATAATCTCATTTTAATTCATTTACTAACAATATTTTGAGATTCTGAACTACTGGAAGGGAATGTGGTAACAGTACAAAGGTAAGGTACAACCTCTGTTCACAGCTCTACACTGTTGGGTATAATTTAAGGTGATAGGTGCTATAATAAAACTAAAATATAAAGAATTGTGGGACTACAGAAGTAAATGGACTAACAATTCCACACGGAGAATCAGAGACAACTATACAGCAAAGGATAAACCTAAAGGTAATTCTTGGAAGACAAGTAATTAAAATAATAATAACTACTGTTCCACTTATTATGTGCTAGGCCCTATTCCAAGCAGTCTATACTCATTTACTCACTTAGTCCTCATAAATCACCTAAGGAGTAGGAACGATTATTATCCCAATTTTACAGATAATGAATCTGAGTTGCAAGTGGTTAAAAAAAATCTGCCCGTGGTCAGACAGGAAACAACATTTGGAGCCATATTTGAACCCAAGAAGTTCAGTTTCAGAGTTTGTGCTTTTGATCATAGCCTGTTCTGGAATCTAAAACCACATTGAATGTAGTTTATATTAGCATCCGTTGTGTGCACAGGGGGAAAGGGCATGCTAAGCAAGAAATATGTAGAAGCTGGTGACAGAGTGCCATATTTCACTCTATTCCTCTTTGAAGTGGGAAACGAGGTCATCTTCCTCAGGTGGGAGAGGTGGGGAAATAGAGAACTGTTGGACTTGAGCAAGTACTTCAAGCAGTAAGAATAGCCACAGCATTGTATGCAGAAAGAACTACTTAGAAAAACAGCTAAAATTTTAAACCTTACATTTGCAGTGGTCTAAGTCCATATTGTTATTGCTTGTTTCCCAGCAGATCTCAGAAACTGAGATACTAGAAAATATTTGTTTTGGTCCAGGGTTAACAATAAAATAGGATTTTACGATATTTTTGAAGGAGTGGCTAAAATTGTGGACTTTGTAGTATAGACTGATTAGCAAAAGAAAAATCCTGACAGAGAAAAAACAGAGCTCTGCTATTATATTTCTACCTTTTCTACCTATGAGAAATAGTCTGGAAATAGCAGAATAGTGTGATTAAGAAAGATCCTGAAGCCCTAGATTAATGGGAAGATGGTTATGAATGAATAGAGTTTCCATATGAATGTATGTTGCCTGTTCCAGAAAGTAAGACAAAGTGAGAATCAGTTCATATCTGGAGTCTGACTGCTTGTGTTGAAATGCCCGTTCTTAGGAAAGTGGGAAAATTATTTTAACTCTCTGTGCCTGTGCTTCGCTATCCATAAAGTAAGGATGATAAGTGTAATCTATATGAGAATGTTACAAGAATTAACTGAGTTAAACCATGAAATGAACAGATGCCTTCCCAGAATAAGTACTTAAATGCCCACTCCTACTACTAATATTGGTATTGTTATTATTATCATACACTAATGTAGCAAAGATACAGAGTGTCTGGATGAAGAGTTCACTATACGAACAAAATCCTTAGTTTTGTTTCTTAAAAATATTTATTCAGAATCTGAATCCTTTAATATATTTTAAATACATTACTCAGGATTCCTGATTTCTAGGATCTTATAATTTGGAGTTGGAGAGGAACATACTTTATAATTTCGCTGAGTGAGTTTGTATGAGTAAATTTTAATCTTATATGTAATTTGTTGGTTGTGTCCCCAAATAGAAATACCAGTATATATTGCTGTAATTTTCAAAGTGTATAAAGTTTTTTTTTAAACAATCAGAAAGCACAGTGATCAGGTACCAAGTCTGCTGAGACTGCCCAAGCAAATCTAATCCGAGTATTCTGGAATCTCTGTTCCATAACCACCAAAATGCCCTATGTCCTCAGAACTTTACCTGACTAATCCCCTCTTATCCTGGCCTTAACTAAAATCTGGGACTACCCAGATTTGTCAGAAACTTAATTAACCCCCAGGACAATTATGAATACATGTATTAATGTGCAGTCTAATAATGTTTGTGTTTGTTCATCCAAATTCCATAATATTAGTAGAATAGACAAATTCTTTATTTGGCTGACTTTTTTTAAGTTGTGCAAAATAGTTAATGCTTATAATTGCAGAGTGGCTAAGACAGAAACCTGAAAGTGAATAGTAGCAACAAAACCCATTACTGAATGTTTACAGTGTACCGGGTATTATTCAAAGTAATTTACATGTGTTGCCACCTATTAGTAAGCAGGTGTTACCGATTTTTCTCACCTTAAAAATGAGAAAGATGAATCTGATAGAGAGTGTATAACCATCTATGGGCACACATCTAGGTAGAGGAAAGTATGAGGATTCTAAAATGTGATTATAGTTACATCCTTTGTGGTAATCTTCTTGTAGCATAAATTCCTGCTATTAAAATGGGACCCAAGCTATGATGTATTTTTGGTTTTACATTAAAATATGAGCGGTATAAAATCTGAACAAAAATTAATAACTTCTATTTTTTAATGACCTCACAAGTATCCCAACACAAAAAGTTTACTGCCTTTTGCTTTTGACAGACTTCTTACTATACCATAAATGACCTAAATCTTTTTTTCTTTGGATCAGATCATCAGGGTACATTCCACATGGAGTGTTTAAGACACAGTCGGTTACCAAAATCTACCCATTTGCAGACTGTTTTTAAGGAGATATTTTGTAGGTAAATATTTAATGTCATCACTTTATCAGTCCTATCACTCTGGCAGAATTCTGTTCTATCAGTAGCCTAATCAGTAGGCTGACTCACTCCTCTCACGTGACAGACTTTTCTACATAGTCCTTACTAGAGGAGAATCAGTCCATCCTTAGTTAGAAGTAAAACTGTGCTCTCAGCAGCTACATGGATCCAAACTTAATTCTCTCTCACCCTCTGGGTCCCTGACAGAATTATTTTATTATTTTATTAAACTTTCTGACTCTGTTTCGATAAATTATCTTCAGGAGCAGTTTTTCGTTTCCAAGTTTAGCTGGTGTTGCAATGATTATCAAAGAGAAGACTCCTTACTGAATTCTACAGTGCTTCAACCTTCATAAAACCAGACTACTTTTAAAAATCTAGGTTTCCATATCAATGCATCGCCCTCCAGAAAATCGAGTTGCCAGTAAAACCAGATAAGCCAAATATCTTTATATCTATGGTCATATATAGAAAGTATTCCTGAACAGCAAGTTTCTTCTGTTTATTATGTAAAGTCAACACTTTAATCTTTAATTTTTTTTTTTAAGACAAAGAGATTGAGCCAGGGAAAGGGGCAGAGGGAAAGAG
This sequence comes from Felis catus, assembly GCF_018350175.1. Lineage (NCBI taxonomy): Eukaryota > Metazoa > Chordata > Mammalia > Carnivora > Felidae > Felis > Felis catus. Next base: position 99,816,036 of record NC_058371.1, on the reverse strand, counting down.
AGAGAGATAGAGAGCAGAGAGAGGGAGAGGGAGAATCTTAAGCAAGCTCCATGCTCAGCCTGGAGCCTGACGCAGGGCTCCATCCCATGACCCTGGGATCATGACTTGAGCCGGTATCAAGCCGATATGACTTGAGTCATATGCTCAGCCAACGAAGCCACCCAGGAGTACCTAAACTCAACACTTTAAAGAGTCATTAGATTTCCTAAATGTGGTAAGTAAGCCTGTGACTGTTTAGGAGTTTCTCACGAATATCTAGATTTTAATCAAACAAGTTGAAGTAAATAAGCCAACTTTCAAACTTACACAGTCTTTCTTACCGCTAATATCTGATGACATATGGGGAAATTGTTCATTCATTTGTAGGATCTTCATCCTTTTAAATAATAATTGGAAACATTTTTATTTCCATTTCTTGAGCTTTATTCTGTATTCGTTGATATGATAAAATTAATGGAGAATCCAAACCGTAATAGTAATTAATGACTAAAATATAACATGTATGAAAAGTTAGAATTAAAGTTCAACTAACTGTCTTCCACTTTTTTTTAAATTTTTTAAATGTTTATTCATTTTTGAGAGAGCACAAGTGGGGGTAGGAACCGAGAGACACAGAATCCAAAGCAAGCTCCAGGCTCTAAGCTGTTGGCACAGAGCCCAAGCAGGGCTGGAACCCATGAACCATGAAATCATGACCTGAGCCAAAGTCAGATGAAATCATGACTGAGCCACCCAGGCGCCCCTACCTTTTGACAAAGTATAAATCCTCAAACCTCTCCCTTTTGACAAAATAGAAATTATCTTTATAAATATAATTTTATATTATAAAATATTTTAATATAAAATATAAATAGAATAATATAAAACATGTTATAAAATATAATTTACATTATAAATATACTATGGGATATTATATTCAATAATAACCTAATAACCAATAAAAACAATTTGATATTGGATGCTATGAGTGTGAAATTTGGAAAAACTGCAATCAAGAATCTTTCTGTGTTTACTTATTTTTCAATAGAATTGACTTTGAGCCTGGAAAATACAATTCCTATGTACAGCTAATGGATATCAAATTAGCAGATGTTAGCATAGTGTGAAGAGGATGGGCAGTATACAATTGTTATTCCCATTATTGCTTTCTATAAAACTAGGAATCCAGTGATTCATAAAAGAAACAATTAATATGCTTATTAAATTATCAAAATAAAGAATTTTGTTTGAAAAACCTTTTAAGACAATAAAAAGATAAACAACAACAATCTCTTCAATAAGTAATGGTAGGAAAACTGAACAGCTATATGCAAAAGAGTGACATTGAACCCCTTTCTTACACATAGACAAAAATAAATTCAAAATGAATTAAAGACCTAAATATGAGACCTGAAACCACAAGACTCCTAGAAGGAAACAGGCAGTCATTTCTCCTATATCTGCCAAAGCAACATTTCTCTAGATATGTTTCCTGAGGCAAGGGAAACAAAAGCAAAAAAAAACTACTACACAAATAAAAGCTTTTGCAATTTGCAGTAAACCACTAATAAAACAAAAGAGAACCTACTGAATGGGAGAAGATATTTATAAATGATATACCCAATAAGGGGTTATTACCCAAAATATATTAAAAAGGTACACAACTTCAAAGCACACAAATAGTTCAATTAAAAATGGGCAGAGGACCTGAAGAGACATTTTTGCAAAGAAGACATACAGATGGCCAACAGAAACATGAAAAGATGCTCAACATCACTCATCATCAGAGAAACGTAAATCAAAACCACAAGGACGTATCACCTCCCACCTGTTAGAATAGCTGGAATCGAAAAGACAAGAACTGAATAGTGTTGGTGAGTATGTAGAGAAAAGGAATCTTCATGAACTGTTGATGGGAATGTAAATTAGTGTGGCCACTGTGGAAAACCTATGGAACTTCCACAAAAAATTAAAACTAGAGACACCACATGATCCAGTAATTCTACTACTGAATTATTTACCCCTCAAAAGTGAAAATGCTAATTCAAAGAGATATATGCATCCTTATGTTTGTTACAACATTATTTACAATAGCCAAGGTATGAAAGCAACCCAAGTGTCCATCGATCAATGAATGGATAAAGAAGATCAATGAATGGGTAAAGAAGATATCACATATCTATGTGTGTGTGTGAGTGTGTGTGTGTGTGTGTGTGTGAGGCTCTGCACTGACAGCACAGAGGTGGCTTGGGATTCTCTCTCTGCTCTTCCCTTACTCTCTCTCTCTGTCTCTCTAAATAAATAAACTTTAAGCAATAAAATAAAAATTAAAAATTACAGAAGAAAAAGTGGCAGGCCACAGGGTGGGAAAAATATGTGAATCATTTATCCGATAAAGAATTTGTACCCAGAATAAAAAAAAAAAAGAGCCCTCAAATCTCAATAATGAGAGCAAAACAACAGAAACATATAAAAATGGGTATAAAATTTGAAAGTCACTTCTCTAAGATTTGTCAATGGCAAATAAGCACAAAAAGATCTGTATGTAACATTATTAGTCATTAAAGATGTAAGTGAAAAACACAAGAAGATACCACTTATTAGAATGACATTGTGTGTGTGTGTGTGTGTGTGTGTGTGTGTGTGTGTGTGTGTGAAAAGGAAAGAAAGACGCTGACAATACTAAATGTATTGGAAAAGATGAAAATCATTTCATTGTCATTTGGAATTCAAAATGGTACAACCACTTTGGCAGTTTCTTTTAAAATTATCAAATTTTACCACTATCAAATGACCCAGTAATATTATTCTTCATTGTTTACTCAGTGAAATCAAAACTGATGTTCACAGTTTTGTATGTGAAAGTTTGTAGCAGATTTGTTCACAATTTCTCCACACTAGGAACAACCCAAATGTTCTTCAACTTGTGAGTGAATGAACAACCTCTGATACATCCATATCATGCCATGTCACTCAGCGATAAAAAGGAACAAACTATGAATACATGCAACAGCATGGATGAATCTCAAATGCATACACTGAGGGAAAGAAGCCAAATTCAAAGGCTCCATGCTGTTTGAAAGCATTTATGTGACATTCTGGAAAAGGCCAACCTCTAATGACACAAAACTGATCACTAGTTGCCAGGGTCTGAAGGTAGGTGGTGGAGTCAGAGGGAAATTGTGGAGTGAACAGAATAATTCTTGTGTGCCTTGATTTTGGTGATGGTTACATGACTATGTATTTATCAAAACTCATGGAACTATACACTAAAAGGGTGATTTTAGTATATGTAAATTATACCTCGGTTTTTAAAAGTCAAATAAGACACCAGAATCACAACTACCAAACTCTCTAACACATTGGACAGTCTAAATAAATTTACAGAGTGCAATTTTTTTATTATCAAAATCTATTATTCCATTGTCTTCTATTATTTAAAACTAAAGAACATGCTTTGGTGAATCAAAACCAAAACCTTAGTCCTTTTTAAGGTGCTGAGGCAAAATATTTGCTTTAAGTACTATTAATGTGATTATAAAAATGTTAATGAGGGGCGCCTGGGTGGCGCAGTCGGTTAAGCGTCCGACTTCAGCCAGGTCACGATCTCGCGGTCCGTGAGTTCGAGCCCCGCGTCGGGCTCTGGGCTGATGGCTCAGAGCCTGGAGCCTGTTTTCGATTCTGTGTCTCCCTCTCTCTCTGCCCCTCCCCCGTTCATGCTCTGTCTCTCTTTGTCCGAAAAATAAATAAACGTTGAAAAAAAAAATTAAAAAAAATGTTAATGAAATGTTATAAAAATGTTAAATAAATCTTTCATTGGATATAGTTTTTTTCATAATAAAAGCTTTCAAAGGTTTACCTTTTGGGGGTGCCTGGGTGACTAGGTCAGTTAAGCATTCGACTCTTGATCTTGGCTCAGATCATGATATCGTGGTTCCTGGGAGTCGAGCCCTGCATGGGGCTCTGTGTGGAGCCTGCTTCGGATTCCCTCCCTCTCTTGCTCTCTGCCTCTCCCCTGCTCATGCTCTGTCTCTCTTTCAAAATATATAAATAAATTTTTAAAAAGGTTTGCCTTGTTTTAAAGTTTTGACTTAAATTCCAGTTAGTTGACATACGATGTTATATTAGTTTCAGGTGTACAATATGCTGATTCAACACTTCCATACATCACCAATGCTCATCACAACAAATGCACTCTTTCACTCCCACCACCTAGTTCACCCATCCCCCCCACCTCCTCTCTGGTATCAAAAGTTTACCTTTTAAGGTAAAATTGACCCCCTGCCTAGAACCATTCCAAGCACAGGTTAGATGACACTTTGTTGGGATCCATTTTAGAGACCCTGTCATCTCATAACAGTATGTAAACTAGATTTTTCCCCCAGTTCTCTTCTATACTTTTTTGGGATGATCCAAGCCAATGGCTATCTCAACCTGATGATCAAAGAGTTTCTTTAGAAATTTTTTAAAAAGGTATCTTTTCTTATACCAATAAAACCCACATTCTTTTGTGTTGCCTATTGTTTTACTGTGTGATGAAAATATCACAAAATGGCATTTGTATCACTTCTTTTGGTTAAAATAATTTAGACATGTAGAACTTTAATTATGTGGGGATAAAATGGAGAAATTGAAGCAATATTTCAGATTAGACCTTTACTGAAACTTGGCATTTCTTTTCTATCCAGCACAAGTGACACTTCTAACCAATAGCCTTCACGTTTTTGGTTTTGTTTTTTTTTAACTTCTTACCAAGTATTCTGGTGTTGTTTAGACATAATGTAATTTAAAAAAAAATTAATAGATCATTTTCTGTAAACTTAGTGGAGAAAGTAATGCTTAATACAATTTCACTTATCTTTATGATCAAGATGGGTTTCTCATGAAGAAGGTCAAGAAATTATGCTGTAGAATAAGAACTTGGTTTATGACCTTAGTTTCATCCTTTATCTATATTGAAAAAGGTGCTCAAGATCTGAGTCATGGGGCTTTCTCTCATTCCTAATAAATTTGAGCAGTGTTGTGAAAGGTATCAGTTGAATAGCCAGAAGAAAGCTGAGCCTGACAACTTTTTGTTTAGAAACAAATAGCTCTTTTATGAATTACAGGAGAAATCTCACACACGTGTGCATGCAAACACACACACACACACACACACACACACACACACACACACACCTCTTACAGAAAACTTCTGAGAGTTGAGTTGGGATGGCAATAAAGTACATTGGATATTTGGATCGATATTTTTTTCAGCTTTAAAATAGTACCAAATAACATCTATCCTTACACCTGCCAGCTTCAGGAGGAAAAAAAATGTGCATGCACAAGGCATATTTCTTAGGAGGAAAGGAAAAGCACAGCCCATAATTTGGATGCATAAAGGACCTTGTATGATGCATCATTCACTGAGAAAAATGGTGCACCCTCTATCCAGAGATTTCAAATAACCAAGCAGAAATTTAAGAGGACTGAAAAATAAAATGCCAGCTTAATGAAAATGGATAGGTAGATAAGTAAGTAGGTAGGCAGGTAGAGAAGAGGTAGGTTGATTGATTGATTGATTGATTGATTGTTAGATGACAGATAGAAAAAGTAATTTGAGCCTATACATGTAAGTTTAAAATGTCTCATAAGTGGTAGTTTTTCTTAAACAACCAATTAACAACTGATACATATCAGAAGAAAGTTGCTTCTGTGGTATCAGAAAGAATTTCTAGCTTTCTTCTTTTCTATAAGTTTCTTACACAGTATAAGCCAAAGACAATTATACTGTTATTCTAGATACTAACCCAGCGTATAAATAGCTCCATTCTCACAGCCTAAAGAACAGCAGGGAATACCTTAATGGAACATGGACTGCTTCCATGTATTCTGTCCTTTCTCTGAATCAAATCCTCTGTTTCATAATAAATAAGAGAATTTGTATGGCCATTGGTATGAAGAAATATTTTTGTTTGTGTTAGTCACAAGTATTTTTCCCTGAAGGAGAACTATCTCAAATAATCTCCTCTTTTTCCCTTGTTCAATGCTATATTCTCTTAATCTTTTCTGTTATTTTCATTGTTATAAAGACAGCAGAAGATGAAAAACCACTTCTGTAGAATCTATTGGATATATAGGAGACGAGGAATCTGGCTAACTCATCTTCAGTATTTCCTAAAGATATTCACCAAAAGTCTTGGAAATCTAATAGAAGTAGTAATCCTTGTACATTTATTTATATACATATATATATATATTTGCTGGAATTACATCAACTCAGAATGGCTGACCTGAGGATAGAAAACTAGATTGACAGTAATGAAAAAAAGTTTTTGAAAAAGAAAAATGAGGAAACTAAGTTTAATCAAGTAAAGGCATTTTATTAGATAGACCAGATCTTTCAACACATGGAGTATGTATGGGAAAACAAAATAATAAGACAATCATTGATGGTAAAAAGTTTGGGAACCATGATTTAGAGGCAGGCCATCTTCCTCTTCCACAGAGGAAGTGTTAAGAGATGGTGTTTACAATGTTGGATAGAGATAAATAGAACTTGAATCATCTACACCTTTAAATCAACAGCTTTATGGAAAACTTTAGACTGTAGTATTATATTTTTAAAGGCTTATTGAAACATTACCTCAAATTTGATAATTTCAGCAAAGGGCTTAATTATTTTAGTTATTTCTAAAAAGTTTGAGGCTTTTGGGTATTTCAGTTGGTTGTACATGATACATTCAATACCATTTTGAAAGTTTTAGATAAGTTGGAAATGTCATTAATCAAATTATCTAAACTATATTTTATGGAAAGTAAAATATGACATATTTGTATACATTTTATTCAGAAGTCTTGGATATATAGCCAGGGTTCATACATCATATATTTTCTTTTGGCTTCAAAAATAGATGCAATTAATATGCATAATTTCTTTGACACTCAGGCTTTTTATTTTTTAAATTTTCTCAAACAAAAGCTATAATATATGATAGTAATATTTGTTAATGTCTTTATTGAGGTAAAATTGACTTTTAATAAACTATTCATATTTAAAGTATAAACTGTAAGTTTTGCTATATGTATGCCCTTGTGAAATTACCCCCACAATCAAAATAACAACTACACCCTACCATTCCCAAAGGTTTTCTCTTATGTTTTTGAAATCCCTCCCTCCCACTATTCCTTGTGCCCCATCATTCCTGAGCAACCATTGTTTGACTTAAGGGACAGATACATAATTGCAAGACCCAATGCAAAATGAAAATATGAAATCCCTTATTTGAAAAGCAGAGAAAATTTTATTTTAAAGGTACAAAATTACAAAGCTTTTTCTTTTCATCCGTAATCTCTCTCATAGCTAGTCATGGTGTTTTTCATTTGCTATTTAATGGTTTTCTAAATAAAGAAAAAATAAACTTTAAAATTATTAGCATGAATTTTGCCATTTATCTTTATGTTATTCAAAGCCAATTCTAAATACAAATATATAAGCATTTAAATGATATACAAAATTACTACAATTACACCATTCATATTTAGTAGCTCATACATGCATATATATCTTGTTCCTACCAGAAGAGTGGAAATGGGGCACAAAATTTGCAGAATTATTTTTATCTCATGTCTTGATACATGCATGTTCTACCAGCATTGTTGACCTTCAGGTAAGGTTTGGTAAGGAAGGATTAAAAGGAAATGGAACTATGGGTTGCCTTGTCTTTCCTTTTCCTTCTATGTCATCATTTTCTCCATAGTGTTGGCTAATATAAGAAAGTAATAGGAATAATAAAGGATATGATAGGGTTCCTTGATTGCTTGTGTTTTTTAGAATGTCATTGCCTGCTTTTTGCCTCTAGTCTTTTTTACAGTTTCTGTTTATCTTTTAAATATGTTTAATTTTTTCTAGCTCCTTAAACATATAGAATATAATAATAATAACTTTACTTTCCTTGTATACTTATTCTATCTTTTGTGTCATGTCTGAATCACTGTTGATGAATTGGTTTTCCTGTTCATTATAGATTGTGTTCCTCTAATCCTTTGCATGCCAAGTGATTTTGATTGGATACCAGGCATCGTGAATTTCACCTTTTTAGGTGCAGGGTATTCTTGTATTTCTATAAATATTTTTTATATTTCTTGAGCTTTGTGGTGGGACCCAGTTATTTTAAAAGTCCGATCTCTTTGAGTCTTGCTTTTAAGTTTTGTTAGGTAAGGCGAGAGCTGCATTTATCCTAAGATTGAATTATCCCACTACTCAGGCAAGACCCTTCTTTGTACCAGAAGTGATATCTCTGAATTTTAAAGTCTGCTGCTCTGGCCCTGGCTGTTAGAACAGCCCTGGGAGAACTGCAGCTCCTGTTTCTGATCTCTGAGGTTCTGTCTTCATGAACTGTGTCCTGTCTGGTATTCTGCCCTACAAACTCTAGGTAAAAGGGATCTATCTCCATTTGTCTTCAAATAAGGAGAACACCGAGCTCTTCCTGGGGTTTTTCTTCCTGAGCCTTGGTCTGGAAATTTGGTAGTAAGCTAGGACAATCATTTGTTTTCCAGCTCTCAGAAATCGTTGCCCTTGTCTAACTGCTTAAATATCATTGTTTCATATATTTTTTTCTGGATTTTTAGTTATTTCAGACAGAAGGTAAATCAAGTCCCTGCTACCTCATCTTGACTAAAAGCAGAAGTTCAGGCAAATTTGTTTATAGAACACTTTTTTGTTGTTTCTTAATTTCCTAATAAATATATGACTGTGAAAAATTATAGCTATTATGTCTTAAGCTTGTAGAAATTAACTGATTTATAACATCTTGAAATTTCAAGTTTATCATTTTTATTCTGTCTTGCTCTTCTTTGTTCAAAGTCCCCTAAGACCTTATTACTCCATATTATGTCCTGACTAAAAGCCTTGGGATCACTAGAGAACATGTGAGAAAGGCAAAATCTCAGCCTTTACTAATACCTACTGAATAAAAATCTTCATTTGAACAAGATCCTTAGGTTAAACATGTTGAATTTTAAGAAGCACTGCATTAATGGGGTACCTCTTCAGAAGGCACATAGATCTCATTTTAAGTTCCTTGATAAAGGAGTTCTTAGTCAAGGTTAAAGACGTTAACCTTGTACACCAGGGAACCCCTGTTGGAATCCAACCATTATGCATTTGCACTCCAGCTCTGACAATTTCTAGATGTGTACATTTGGATAAGGTAATTTATAGTCTCAGCTTCCTTATCCACAATGCAGAACTAATAACACCTACTTTATAGGAATACTATAAAATCAAATTAGATATTACATCTAATATCTGGCATATAATAACTTCCAAACAAATGGTAATTATGATTATTCTTAGATCATTATCCTGGAAGTTTCTGGAATGAAAGGGTCATGTCAAATTTTACTGAATTTCTCACAACACCTAAGACAGTAGATACTTAATAAAGGTTGACTGATTGTAATGACATTTGAATATTTCTCTAGGTAATTAAGAGAAGAAATAGAAGTTAATTAAACTGCTTCTAATGAGTAGATTATATGCCTCACTGAGCAGTCATAATCATTGAAGGAGAAAATAGACTCTCTCTACTTCATTCATGTTTTAAGATAGAGTGTGTTCAACCTATTGATTTTCAATGTTCGTCAAGACAACTTCACATGAATTTTTACCTATTTCTTATTCCATTTTAAGCAGCAAAGTCACCCTGCCTTAATAAAATGTTTTATTAAATACTCCAGCCAAACTTTAATTGAATGTGCAATGACCTGCATTGTAGTGCCATAATTCACCTTGATTATATTGTCCGAGTGATTTTTTTGAAGGAAATGACCATCTAAATAAGAGAGAAAAAAAATTCACCCAAACACAGCATGATTCACTGTGCTGCTTTTTAAATACAAAGGTGAGGGCGCCTGGGTGGCTCAGGCGGTTGAGTGTCCAACTTCGGCTCAGGTCATGATCTCACAGTTGGTGAGTTCCAGCCCCCCACTGGCTCTGTGCTGACATCTCGGAGCCTGGAGCCTGCTTCGGATTCTGTGTCTCCCTCTCTCTCTGCCCCTCCCCCTCTCATGCTCTGTCTCTCTCTCTCTCTTAAAAATTAATATTCAAAAAAATTTTTTTAATAAAAAATAAATAAATACAAAGGTGATGTGACTGTCCTGAAATCTCTACAACATTAATTTAAAGACTTTTTTCCCTAAACTTCCCCTCCATAACCAAATTTTGATAAAATATTAGAACTAATCTACCAGCACTCTGTCAGGTTGTCCCTTTTATGATATGTGAGATGCATTTTTGAAAGCTTATGAAAAATATGGTGTCATTAGACCACAGTGGACTGAAATGGTATTGCAACCACTTTAAGAGAATAATCTAACAAATGGCCATTTTAGGTCAGTGGGGGAGAAAAAAAACCTTTCTAAACATGATTCAAAAGCCATGTACAAAATAACATACAAGAAATAAAAATGATTTTTTAAATTAATTTAATCTTTAAAGACAAACACCATTATAAAACTACTTTAAGGTTATGACATACTTGTTTAATTGATATGTTATAAATAAAAATTATATCTTAGAATTGATGTTGAGAGTGTTTTCCTTCATCTGATAAGTTATAGGCTTTGAAAAGAAGATATGATATAGAATTTATTGACTTTAAAAGAATCAGTTGGCAAAATAATTAGTAACTACAGGTATACCTTGGAGATATCATATAGATTTGGTTCCGGACTACCACAATACAGCGAAAATTGCAACAAAGCGAGTCAAATAATTTTTTTGGTTTCCCCAAAACCAAATAATTTTTTTGCTTTCCCCTGTCACATAAAAGTTATGTTTACATGCTATTAAATACAATAGCATTATGTCTAAGAAACAATGTACCCCCCTTAATTAAAAAATGTTTTATTGCCAAAAAATGCTAATCATCATCTGAGCTTTCAGTGAGTCATAATCTCTTTGATGGTGGAGTCTTGCTGCCATGTTAATGGCTGCTGACTGATCAGGGGAGTTGGTGGCCAAACACTGGAGTGGCCATGGCAATGTCTTAAAATAAGACAACAATGAAGTTTGCTGCATTGGTTGACTCTTTTCATGAACAGTTTCTTTATAACATGTGATACTGTTTGATAGCATTTTACCCACAGTAGAACTTCCTTCAAAATTCTCAAAGCCTGTAGCTACTTTATCAGCTAAGTTTATGTAATATTCTAAATCTTTTGTTGTCATTTCAACAATTTTCAAGGCATCTTCCCCAGGAGTAGATTTCATCTCAAAAAATGACCCATGGATCATGTGACCCAAATGATTAAAATAAATAAGATTTTAGAGAAATAAATGTTGTTTGTATATAGCTCAATGGATAAAAACATGGACCCAGAAGCCAGACTTCTCAGAGTTAATTCTGACACCTCTACCAATAAGCTTTTGGACCCAGGGCATTTTTAAAAAATTTTTCTGTGCCTTAGTTTGATCATTTATAAAAACTGTGGTAAGAGTAAGAGTACTTTTTTAATTTGGTGATGATTAGCAAAAGTACTTTGAACAATGTCTGAAACATAGCACATACCAGATAAATATTAGTGAATAGTATTATTACAAATATTAAATTCTGCCTAAACTGAAAAAGATCACTGTTTTATTTATAAGGACATACCTATGCTCCTTATGGTAATATCCATTAATGTTCCAATTGATAGTCTTAACTCTCAGTCATATATCAAAATATTTAACAATGCAATTAGAAATGAGGAAAGAATAATATAAAAGGTAGGCAGTTTGGTGGTGATTAAAAACACAGCTTTGGAAGTCTGACAGATTGTGAAATCGGGTCTATCATTCATTAGCATAATAGCTTTGGTCAGTCTGTACTTCGCTTTGTGAACGTCAGTTCCCAAATTCAGAAAATGAAATTATTAGTAATTATCACAAAGAACTATTATGAAGATTTAGTTACAGAAATTTAGGCTTTTTGATACATAAAACCCAGAGTGTATTTAATTTCAGTTATATTTAGAATATAAATATTTGTTGGATTTGCCCTTTGTCCTCACAAGAAAATTCAACTATATTGTGTTAAGAATATATATACCCTAAAAATATCCAAGATTGCAAAGCAGCTTATATATAATGATAAATAAGTAGCACAGCCAAAAATGACACTTAGAAAAGTAGTTTATTTTGGCCTCAAAGGCTTTTATCTTGTTCATTTCTCTTCTTCCAGTTTCCCAGGTGCAGTAGTCCTCCCTTATCCACAGGGGGATATGTTCCAAGGCTCTCAGTGGATGCCTGAAACCATAGATAATCCCAAATCCTGCATGCACTGTTTTTTCATATATATACACATATATATATATACATATATATATGTGTGTGTATATATATATATATATCCATTATAGAGTGCAATTTATAAATTAGACATAGTAAGAGATTAATAATAGCTGATAGTAAAATGGGAAAATTATAGTAATATGCTGTAATAAAAGCTGTGTGAATGTGGTCTCTCTCTCTCAAAATATCTTACTGTACTGTACTCATCCTAATTCTTGTGATGATGTAAGAATGATGACATGAAGGAGGTGAGTGACCCAAATATGGTGATGTAGCATTAGGCTACTCTTGACCTTCTCAAGGTCAGGAGGAGGGATATATGCATCCAGACTATGGTAGACCATAGATAACTGATAACTGAGACCTTGGAAAATGAAACCATGGATAAGGGGGCTAGGATGACTACTGTACTTCTTGGCCATCTCTAGGAGACGGGAAGAGAATTTAGAAACACATACAGAAGAGAAAATCATCTGCAGTCCAGATTGCTCATTCTAATTATGTTTCTCCTTTACTGAAAGTTAAGTTCCCAACTACAAATAAGACACATAAGGTGTTGGTGTTAAAGCTAAAAATTTTTAAATACCGCATTACACTGCAGATAGATTCTTATAACAAGCAAACACAGAAAAGTCTTCGAGGGAGGATTGGGATACATGGCCACCTGAATGCAGATCCGTTTCCCTGTACTCCCAATTTCTCTGCATCACCAAAGTCAGAATGCTGTTAGGGCCTATGGACTGTTGAGAAATAGGAGACTCTGAATTGGAAAGAGTTCTCCAGATGATAATTAGTAACTAGCATGGTGCTTTTGCCTTTATGGATGATTGAGACCTTATAGACCAGTTTTACAGGGATCCTAGACAGATACCAGAAAGAAGCACATCCTGAGAAGATCCAAGCTTTCTTGTCCCTTGTCCTGAGAGAGTATTAGAAGCCTGGGGAAGAGTGATCCTTCTTCTAAGTAACCTAGCAGTAGCACTGGCAAGCTTCCGGCCCATACACTTCTGGCCCAAGATGGACTTATTTCAAATACCTGTGGGGCTTGTGCCATTAGAGTCTTCCAATAACCAGCCCTCATATTCGGTGGGTTAACAAAGGAAAAAACGCAGCCATTTAAGGAATCCCAGCAAACAGAATGATCACTCAGGGTTCAGTTAAGATATAGTCATCACATCAATTATTTTAACAGAAAATGTAAAATAAAGAATGGTTAATGATATGTAAAATCAATATGAATTAGGAAAGTGAAAGGCAAAGGTGATCAGGGAGGTAGCAACTACAGAGAGAAGGTGTTACCCTCAAGGCTGGGGGAGCAAAGGAAAGAACTTAGAAATATTGACACTTGGGACGCCTGGGTGGCTGAGTCCCGTAAGCCTCGGACTTGGTCCCAGGTCACGATCTTGGATCTTGCCGTTGGTGGGTTTGAGCCCCGCAGCAGGCTCTGTGCTGACAGCTGAGAGCCTGGAGCCTGCTTCACATTCTGTGCCTCTGCCTCTCTCTCTCTCTCTCTCTCTCTCTCTCTCTCTCTCTCACTCTCAAAAATAAATAACATTTAAAAAATTTTTAAAAAGAGAAAAGAAATATTGACACTTGGAAGAGAGGCCCCACAGAGCTAAATTCAGCCCTCTGAGGGAGAAGCCCTGCTGGGCTAGTAGCGACATCTTTGAGGTGGAGCAGGTGTCACATGGGGCAGGGGCCCAGACTCCTGCGGAAGGCTGGCAGCTGTCTGCTGCTGGTGAATCTGAGCCATGGTGATAAGGCTGGTCTTGTCAGAGCTGGAAGACTACAAACAAGATCCAGCCACTGCTGTGGGTGAGCACAGCTGCTGTCAGGGTGAAGAAGCATTGCTAGGGCGGCACAGGAAAAAGAAACCCAGAAGGCAGCAGGAAGCCCACAGGAAGTAAACAGAAAATAACAAGTCTCTTCAACTCCAACTGCCTGTAGCCTCTCCCTCCCTCTCTCTTTCTCCCTCTCCCTCTTCTTACCCACCCAGGAGTCCCTGGGCAGTGGAGTCACAGTCCCTGCATCACAAAGCCAAAAGTAGAAGGGTAGTTTTCTTAGCTGCAATAACTTAATAACTGGCACAGTCTGACAAAAAATTGAAAACACACAAAAATAAAGTAGCAGGGAGAGACAAGTGGAGATGGAAAATAATGGAAACAATAAGTTGATTCAAGGATAGGAAAATAAAATATTTTTCTAGAGATTGAAGAAATAATGAAAACACATGATTTTCTAAACAAATTAACAGATGAGTTGAAAGGGAGCAGTTGCCATTGGGATCTAAATTAGTGGCACTGGGATCTAAATCAAATGAAATAAGTACCACAAAGCATAAGACACAGTAAAATAGATTGATATATGACCAAAAAAAAGGAAATGTAAGAGATGTAAAGTAGAGATCCAAGAGAGCTAATGGAATAGGAATGTTAGGAGATTGTTAGGAGGAATAATAGGAGAAGAAATAATTAGACAAATAATAAAAGAAGGCCTACTTGATCTGAGGAACTCAGTTCTGCACACTCCAAGTTTCATTTAGTTCCATAGTCCACTGATAGTAAAACCCAGGGAGAAAAGTACTAAACTTAAGAAAAATGGGGTCCTGGGTGGCCCAGTCTGTTAAGCATCCGACTTCAGCTCAGGTCATGATCTTGAGGTTTGTGAGTTCAAGCCCCACATCGGACTCTCTGCTGTCAGCTTGGAGCCCATTTCGGATCCTCTGCCTCCCTCTCTCTGCCCCTCCCCCACTCATTCATTTTCTCTCTCTCTCTCTCTCTCTCTCTCTCTCTCTCTCTCAAAAAAAACATTAAAAAAAAAGAAAAATCTTACAAGTTTCCAGACCTATAGAAAAATTACCATCAAGAGAAAAAGAATGGGGAGGAGAGGAGGAGAGAGCGAGAAAGAGAAAGAGTGTGCACGCACTGGGCTGGCATCAGAATTCTAATCCAAAATATAGGAAGATGGAAGCTAGGAAGAGTAAGATCCTATCCGTTAATTATGAAGGCAAAGGACTGTAACTGAAATCAAATCAAATAATTGAAAAGTTAATATAAACTCATTTCTTCATAATAAAAATTCTATGACAAATATAAACAAATTTATATAGATATAAATAAATATAAATATAAATTTATATTATGCTTCAGCATCAAAAGCGTAAATAAACAAGATACAGTTATCTAACAGTAAATTATTTTAACTAAGGTGGATTCTCACAGACTAGTTGGAATTCAATTTCTCATAAGGAGTAAGAGAAAATCTAAGAAGGAAAACAAAAGCACGAATTATACCACAAAGGCTAGTGTTATATATTCTTAGTGTCTTCAGTGTATTAATATCACAAATGTTAAGAAAGGAAATCCTAGAATTTATAAAAATTAATGTTTATCAGAAATGGGTGAATCTTTTAATAACAGAAACTCTGAATTTAGAAAAATGTAGACAAACACTCTTACGTGAATATCTTCTTTTTAAATAAGAAATGGAAAACAATGCATATAGAGTCCCCATTTGGATGTAGAGCTATTTATATAAGCCTTTTTACAGCAAATATTCTCAGACTTAAAACCTCAGGATTAATCTCTAAATAAGCAAAATTTGAAGAGCATAAAATGAACCCTAGCAAGTTTGGCTCTTGCAAGGCCTTTTATGAGAAAACAGATTATCTTTGTCATCTGTTATTTCCAGTTAATTTACAAGCTAAATGGAAACCCTAACTGCTAATTCATCCTAAACAATTCTGGAATAAAAGCATGCCATTTGTATATAGTAGAACAATCATGAATCCAGGCCAGAAGATCTTCCTAGCAATGAAGACATAAATATAAATAATCACGGACAATGCAGAAGAACGAACCAAGCCATTTTTAAGAATGTGCCGAGATGGTGAACTTTATTTCAGATGCAAGATCTGCACCTCCCATGCCTTGCATTGTAGGTGCTCGTTAAAAGTTTGTTGCTGATAATAGGTTCTGGGTTTTTTTTCCCTTTTGTACTTGAGGACTTTGGTTAGCATCACATTCACTAGCTACAATATATTACCATTGAATATTTATCAAATTATTGAATGGAGGAAACAAGGATTCCAAAACCAAAATGATTGACTGACAATAAGAATCATGATTATTTTATGATTATGGATTATTAGGTGTCACTTTATGTTTTTATCTTGAGCCAGAAAAAAACAGATTTGTGTGTGTTTTCACTTTTCCCTTTGAATAATGACACCGAACCCCAACCTCAGCTGTTGTTGTTGTTGTTGTTGTTGTTGTGTTGTCGTCATCGTCATTGTTTCCTTCCCAGGTCTATGAATGTTTTTAAGTAAGTTACTATTCTGTTTTACATTTTCCAATGTCTTTCTTATTTTATTCACCATTGTTCAGTTGTCTAAACATGTGTAGAAACAGGAACCTGGGAACTAGGTTTTCCTGCTGTATTCAGGAACGTAAATACTTGGAAGGAAGAGACTATTCATTGACAATTGCTCCTTGCTGACTCCAGTATGCCAAGGAAAACATTGTCACTTTGTTTTTTGAAACGTTCTTGTATGAGGTTTGTTTGTTTTGTTATAAATGGTAAGGGATGCCTGTTTACTTAGAAAGATTGTGCACACACCCACAAAAATAATTCACAATTTTATTAATACAAAACTCAAGAAATTATATTTTTTCTTTAGATATTTTGTTTTTTTTCAATAAAGAAAAAAAGCGTTACAAGTAGAGTTGAAAACTTTTGCATGCCTCACCTGCTTCCATTACCTTCCCTCCCTTCCAGAGTTTACCACAACCCCAAGATTCATGTGTACCAATCCCATGCTTGTTTCTGTTAATTGTATGTTTTTCTGCATGAGGTTGTTTTTATTTGAGTATAGTTGATACAATATGTTACATTAGTTTTAAGTGTACAACTTAGTGATTTGATAAGTTTATATATTAAGTTATGTTCACCACAGGTGTAGCTACCATCTGTCCCATTGCATCACTATCACAGTTTCATTGACTGTATTTCTTGTGTTGTGCCTTTTATTCCTGTGACTTATTCATTCCATAACTGGAATCCTGTATCTCCCTCTCCCTCTCCCCTTCACACATTTTGTCCATCCCCAGATCCCCTCCCCCTGGCAACCATGAGTTTGATAGGTCTGATTCTGCTTCATTTGTTTATTCATTTTTGTAGATTCCATTCATGTGTAGAATTACATTGTATTTGTCTTTCTCCATATGACTTATTTTTGCTTAACATAATACCCTTTAGGTATATCCATGTTGCCTCAAATGGCACAGCCTCATCCTTTTTATGGCTGCATAATATTCCTGTGTGTGTGTGTGTGTGTGTGTGTGTGTGTGTACCACATTTTCCTTATCCATTGATCTATTGATGGATATTTAGGTTGCTTCCATACCTTGGCTACTGTAAATAATGCTGCGGTAAGCATGGGGTGCATAAATCTTTTCAAATTAGTGTTTCTGCTTTCTTTGGGTCAATACCCAGTAGTGGAATTATTGGATTATATGGTATTTCTATTTTTAAGTTTTTGAGAGATCTCTGTAGTGTTTTCCACCATGACTATACCAATTTACATTCCCACCAACAGCGCATGAGACTTCCTTTTTCTCCTACTTGCCACTTGTTATTTCTTGTCATTTTGATTTTAGCCATTTTGACAGGTGTAAGATAGTATCTGATTGTTATTTTGATATGCATTTCCCTGATGATTAGTGATGCTGAGCATCTTTTCATGTTTCTGTGGGTCATCTGTAGGTCTTCCTTGTAAAAATGTCAATTCAGGTCCTCTGCCCATTTTTAAGTTAGGTTGTTCGTGCGTTTTTTGGTGTTCAGTTGTAGAAGTATCCAATATTTTGTATATTAATCCCTCATCAGATATACCATTTGCAAATATTTTCTCCCATTCAGTAGGTTGTCTCTTTGTTTTGTTGATGGTTTCCTTTGCTGTGCAAGAGCTTTTTATTTTGATGTAGTCCCAACAGTTTTTGTTCTTACCTTTGTTTCCCTTCCCTCAGGAGACATACCTAGTAACATTTTTCTAGGGCAATGTCAAAGAAATTACTGCCTAGTTTCCTTCTAGGAGTGTTATGGTTTTGTGTTTCACATTTAGGTCTTTAATCCATTTTGAGTTTATTTTTAAATTTGATGTAAGAAGGTGGTTCAGGTTTATTCTTTTGCATGTCTCTGTCCAGTTTCCCCAGTACCATTTATTAAAGATACCGTCTTTTCTCCATTGTATATTCTTGCCTCCTTTGTCATAGGTTAATTGACCATAGAATCGTGGGTTTATTTCTAGGGTCTCTGTTCTTCTCCATTGATCTATTTGTCTATTTTTGTGCCAGTGCCATACGTTTTTGATTACTACAGATTTATAGTACATCTTGAAATATGGTATTGTGTTACCTCCAGCTTTGTTCTCCTTTGTCAGGATTGTTTTTGCTATTCAGGGTCTTCTGTGGTTCCATATAAATTGTAGTACCATTTGCTCTAGATTTGTGAAAAATGCAGTTGGTATTTTGATAGAGATTGTATGGACTGTGTAAATTCCTTTGGGTAATATGAGCACTTTAACAATATGAGCCCTTCCAGTTCATGAGAATGGAATATCTTTCCATTTTTTTGTGCCATCTTTAATTCCTTTCACCAGGGTTTTATAGTTTTTGGAACTGTTTTTAAATTATATGTGAAGTTTGGGGGAGAATAAATGAAAGACTAAGTAGCAAAGAGCTCTAATGTGAAAGCCATAGTTTCACTGACCAGCTAAGCTGCATGTGTTATTTATAAGGTGCCCCGGGGCAAAATTGTGACAAGGAATTCCGTCTTTTCATTCTCTCTTTGTCTATTAGTTTCTTTTCTACATAGATTATATGTACTTACATGCTACCTGGAACAAGCCAAAGCAGTCAATAAAGATAAATCTTGATTACTAGATAATCCACCATTGTGAACAGTCTACCACTCGTATCTATCTTGGCCTGTAGCCTTGATATTCTTTTTACAGCTCTAGATCAGTGGAGGATTCAGGCACATGGGATATGTGCTCGCTAGGCTTTTATTTGAATTTTTGCATGTATCGCCTTCATTTTTAAGACAATGAGAAAATACAAATAAGTGAAAATAATAAAATGAACAATAATTATACTTCGTTAATGTTACAAAATATGTCATTCCAGACTTATTTTTAAGGCCATGTATATACATACATGAATGAAGTATGAATAAATGATTAAATAAGAAATGAATGAATGAATAAATAACAAAGTGAGAATGTGCGTGTATGTGTGTGTGTGTGTGTGTGTGTGTGTGTACACACACCCCACCCCCTCCCTCTCCAGACGTTCACTCAAATGCCACATTATTAGTGAGGTGCTCTCTGGCTGCCATGCACACATACATGCACACAAACACTTTGTATCTCCTTTCTTGCTTTAGTTTTCTTCTTTGCACTCAAATCAGTATTTTTTCAAGGTGTCCATCTACCCCCCTCACCGCCACCAGATTTAAAGCTCCGTGAGTACAGGATTCTCATCTGTTTATTCAACCGCTATGCCCCAAAACTTAAACCAATGTATGGCATACAATGATTGTTCAGTTGTATAGTGAATATACACTATAAAAGTCTGGGTGTATATATAAAAGTCTGGAAATATAAAAGTCTGGATGATTCACAACTAATCTTGAGTGACAAGCATACTGAATTTAAAGTTCAAAGGAATTTTGTGTCTGTTTCCCTTAATGGTCTAAGAAAGAGTTGCATTTGAAGCGAGTATTTATTCATATATCTGAAAGGTGAGGGAAAGAGGAGTGAGGATCTCTACCTTGAGGCAGATGTGCCTGCAGTGTTTGGGGGAAGACCCAGGTGGCCAGAGCTGCTCCAGCAGGGTTAGAAGGTGGTGGTAAGAGATGGAGGCAGAAGACAATAGGAGGCCCAGTCATGGAAGGCCTTAATGCACTGATAAAGATTTATTTAATGTGTGTATATATATATATATATACACACATATATATAATATTTAGGAAAATTCTCCAATGTCAACTATTCCTTGCTTAAAAATACTTGAAACACTAAAGATTATAGAATGGCAAGTTCATTCTGAATCCCAAATAAACTTGAATTCTTGAACACAGACACATAGTCATTAAGAAGACTGTTACCTGTGAAGTAAAAGAACTTGTTCCTTAATTTTTGAAGCTATATTTCTGTAGATCTAATATTAAAGATGGATTTGAGTGGCATAGGATCTAAAACTTAGATTTGGAAAGTACTTTCCTAAAATGCGAACCTAAAACATTCTAACAATCCCAATACCACTTGGCATTTTGGGATGAAGGACAGGGAGGAGTCCTAGAGAAATCACCCTACAATCTTATGTCCTCAATATTTTGCCACATTTAATTTTGAAGGCATTTTCTGGTATCCCTTTCAGATTCTTCCACATGCCATATTTACATTAACTACACTAAGAGACATAATTATAACTTGTGGCTAATTTGTTTTTAAAAAGAAGAGAAAGAACCCACAACAAGAAGCATGTTAAAAATAACACTGAAAATATAATTTAAGTATTAGACTTAAACCAGTTAGTGTCAAAATACAAGCTTCCATTCCTAAGCAAGTTTAAATCTACATCATTACAGTATGATGTGTCTGAATAATAAAAGACTAAACTTTCATAAGAAGTGACCCTTAAAAAATATATCTGTTTTTCTATGTGTGTTTTATTTAAGGAAAATGGTTAACTGCACTTGACCACTTTCTATCTATATGCAATTGCACTTACAAAAAAGATTCATCATTGATTATGCTCATTCTTAAATAAACCAGTCAATAGTGGGCCTGAAATTAACAGATGAATTTTCAGATATGGAAACAGAATAGTTTTACACCAGCGATACAAAACAAAAATACCCTAGCCATTAATGTTTGGGAAGTTGTTTGAGGTTTTGAAGTGTTTTTTTTAATATCCTTCTTTTTTGTTTTATCATTTTTTAATGTTTCTTTATTTTTGAGGGGGGGCATGCGTGGGGGAGGAAGAGAGAGAGAGAGAGAGAGAGAGAGAGAGACAGAATCGAAGTAGGCTCCAGGCTCCGAGCTTTCAGCACAGACCCCGACCCAGGGATCGAATTCACGAACTGTGAGATCATGACCTGAGCCGAAGTCGTGCACTAAACCGACTGAGCCACCCACGTGCCCCCGACTGCTTCTAAAATTATAGTGATGTCTATATGTGCGCACTTAATCAATGGAATCCCTGAAAAGTCTGGCTAACTGAAATTAGCTTATTATCAAAATGGGCCGATGAAACAATAATTATAACACTATCATGATTTTTTTATTCTTACATTAGATAATATAGAGTGTAGTTTTAGCGTCAGGAGTAGAATCCAGTGATTCATCTCTGAGTACAACACCCAGTGCTCATCCCAACAAGTGCCTTCCATCAACCATCTTCCCCACCTCCATCAACCCTCAGTTTGTTCTTTGTATTTAAAAACCTCTTACGGTTTGCCCCCTCTCTATTTTTATCTTATTTTTCTTTCTTTTCCACTATGATCATCTAAGTTTCTCATATTCCATATATGAGTGAAATCATGGGATATCTGTCTTTCATCTTTCTCCAGACTGACTTTTTTCACTTAGCATAATACCCTCCAGCTCCATCCATGTTGCTGCAAATGGCAAGATTTCATTCTTTTTCATCATTGAGTAGTATTCCAGTGTGTGTGTGTGTGTGTGTGTGTGTGTGTGTGTGTGTGCATGTGAATACACATCTTCTTAATCCATTCAGCAGTTGATGGACATTTGTGCTCTTTCCAAAGTAGCTCTTTGGAGCTACTGTTGATAGCACTGCTATAAACATTAGGGTGCATGTTCTTCTTGAAATCAGCACTCCTGTTTCTTTTGGATAAATTCCTAGTAGAGCAGTTGCTGGGTCGTAAGGTAGCTCTATTTTTAATTTTTTGAGGAACCTCTGTACTGTTTTCCAGAACAGTTGCACCAGTTTGCATTCCCACAAAAAGTGCAAGAGGGTTCCACTTTCTTTGCATCTTTGCCAACATCTGTTGTTTCCTGAGTTGTTAATTTTAGCCATTCTGACAGGAGTGAGGTGGTATCTCAGTGTGGTTTTGATTTGTATTTCCCTGATGATGAGCGAAGTTAAAGCATCTTTTCATGTGTCTGTTTGTGATCTGGATGTCTTCTTTGCAAAGTGTCTTCTGCCCATTCATGTCTTCTGCCCATTTCTTCACTGGATCATTTGTTTTTGGGGTGTTGATTTTGATAAGTTCTTTATAAATTTTGGATACTAACCCTTTATCCAATATGTCATTTGCAAATATCTTCTCCCATTCCATCGTCTGCATTTTAGTTTTGTTGATTGTTTCCTTTGCTGTGTAGAAGCTTTTTATCTTGATGAGGCCCCAATAGTTCATTTTTTGCTTTTATTTCTCTTGCCTTCAGAGACATGTCAAGAAAGAAGTTGCTGCAGCTGAGATCAAAGAGGTTGCTACCTGTTTGCTCCTGTAGGATTTTGATGCTTTCCTTCTCACATTTAGATCTTTCATCCATTTGAATTTTTTGTGTGTGTGTATGATGTAGAAAGTGGTCCAGTTTCACTCTTCTGCATGGTACTGTCCCATTATCCCAGCACCATTTGCTAAAGAGACTGTCTTTTTTTCTATTGGATACTCTTTCCTGCTTTGTCGAAGATTAGTTGACCATATATTTGTGGGTCCATTTCTGGGTTCTCTATTCTATTCCATTGGTCTATGTGTCTGTTTTGTGCCAATACCATACTGTCTTGATGATTACAGCTTTGTAATACAGGTTCTGCTTTGGTTTTATTTTTCAACATTACTTTGGCTATTAGGAGTCTTTTGTGGTTCCATACAAATTTTAGGATTGTTTTTTCTAGCTCTGTGAAGAATGCTGGTGCTATTTTGATTGGGATTGCATTGAACGTGTAGATTGCTTTGGGAAGGATCAACATTTTAACAAAATTTGTTCTTCCAATCCATGAGCATGGAATGTTTTTCCATTTCTTTGTGTCTTCCTCAATATCTTTAATAAGCTTTCTATAGTTTTCAGTGTACAGATCTTTTACTTCTTTGGTTAGGTTCATTTGTAGGGATTTTAATTTTTTGATTCAACTGTGAATGGGATCAGTTCCCTGATATCTCTTTCTGTTGCTTCATTATTGGTGTATAGAAATGTGACCAAGTTTTGTACGTTGATTTTATATCCTGTGACTTTACTGAATTCCTGTATTAGCTTGAGCAGTTTTTTGGTGGAGTCTTTGGGTACTCCATTTAGAGTACTATGTCATCTACAAAGAGTGGAAGTTTGACTTCTTATTTGCCAATTTGGATTCTATTTATGCCTTTATTTCATTTTTTTGTCTGATTGCTGAGGCTAGCACTTCCAACACTATGTTAAACAACAGTGGTGAGAGTGGACATCCCTGTCGTGTTCCTGGTCCCAGGGGGAAAGCTGTCAGTTTTTCCCCATTGAGGATGATATTAGCTGTGGGACTTTCATATATGGCTTTTATGATGTTAAGGTGTGTTCCTTCTATCCTAACTTTCTTGAAGGTTTTTATTAAGAAAGGATGCTGTATTTTGTCAAATGCTTTTTCTGCATCTATTGACAGGATCATATGATTTTGATCCTTTCTTCTATTAATGTGATGTATTATGTTGATTGACTTGTGAATATTGAACCAGCTCTGCAGCCCAGGAATGAATCGCCCTTGATCATGGTGAAAATAATTCTTTTGATGTACTGTTGAATTCAGTTTGCTAATATCTTGTTGAGAATTTTTTCATCCATGTTCATCAGGGATATTGGTCTATAACTCTCCTTTTTAGTGGGGTCTTTAGTTTGGAAATCGAGGTAATGCTGGCTTCATAGAATAAGTCTGGAAGCTTTCCTTCCATTTCTATTTTTTGGAACAGTTTGAGAAGAATAGATGTTAACTCTGCTTTAAACGTCTGGTAGAATTCCCCTGGGAAAACACCTGGCCCAGGACTCTTATTTGTCAGGAGATTTTTGATAACTGATTCAATTTCTTCACTGGTATTGAGTCTGCTCAAATTTTCTATTTCTTCCCATTTGAATTTTGGAAGTATGTGAGTGTCTAGTAATTTGTTCATTTCTTCCATACTGTCCAGTTTGTTGGCGTATAATTTTTCATAGTATTCTATAATAATTGTTTGTATTTCTGTGGTGTTGGTTGTGATCTCTCCTCTTTAATTTGTGATTTTATCTATTTGTGACTTCTCCCTTTTCTTTTTGAGAAGTCTGGCTAGGGGGTTATCAATTTTGTTTATTCTTTCAAAACACCAGCTCTTGGATACATTGATCTGTTCTACTGATTTGTTGTTTGTTTGTTTTTGGATTCTATAGTGTTTATTTCTGCTGTAATCTTTATTATTTTTCTTCCGTCTTTGGGCTTTCTTTGCTGCTATTTTTCTAGGTCCTTTAGGTGTGAGGTTTTGTTGTATATTTGGGACTTTTCTTACTCCTTGAGATAAGCCTGAATTGCAATGTATTTTCCTCTTAGGACTGCCTTTGCTGCATCCCAAAGGGTTTGGACTGTCATGTTTTCATTTGCATTTGCTGTCATATATTTTTTTTATTTTCTTCTTTAATTTCCTGGTTGAACCATTCATTCTTTAGTAGGATATTCTTTAACCTCCACATATTTGGGGCTTTCCAGAATTTTTCTTGTGGTTGATTTCAAGTTTCATAGCATTGTGATCTGAAAATATGCATGGTATGGTCTCAATATTTTTATACTTGTTGCAGGATGTTTTGTGACCCAGTATGTGATCTGTTTGGAGAATCATTCACGTGCACTCGAGAAGAATGTGTTCTGCTGTATTAACATGAAAAATTATATCTGTTAAATCCATCTGGTCCAATGTATCATTCAGAGCTGTTGTTTCCTCATTGATTTTCTGCCTAGATGGTCTGTGCATTGATGTAAGTGGAATATTAAAGTCCCATACAATCATGGCATTATTATCAATAAGTTTGCTTATGTTTGTGATTCATTGATATATACATATATATATATGTATATATATGTATATGTATATATATATGTATATATATGTATGTATATATGTATATATATGTATGTATATATGTGTGTATATATATATATATATATATATATATATATATATATATATACATTTGGGTTCTTCCATGTTGGGGTGGGGGCATAAACATTTACAATTGTTAGCTCTTCTTGATGGATAAACCCCTTAATTATGATATAATACCCTTTTCCCTCTTGTTACAGTCTTTGTTTTAAAATTGAGTTTGTGTGATATAATATGGCTACTCCAGCTTTCTTTTGATGTCCATTAGCATGATAGATGGTTCTCTATCCCCTCACTTTCAATCTGCAGGTGTCTTCTGGTCTAAAATGAGTCTCTTATAAGCAGCATATAGATGGATCTTGGGTTTTTATCTATTCTGATACCCTATATCTTTTGATTGGGGCATTTAGTCCATTTACAATCAGAGTGATTATTGAAAGATACGAATTTAGTGTCATGATGTTATCTGTAGGTTTTGTGCTTATGGTGACCTCTCTGGCCCTTTGTTGTCTTTGCTGCTTTCCAATCACAGAATCCCTTTTAGGATCTCCTGCAGGGCTGGTTTAGTGGTCATGAACTCCTTTAGTTTTTATTTGTCTGGGAAAGCCTTTATCTCTCCTATTCTGAATGACAGCTTTGGTGGATAAAGGATTCTTGGCTGCATAATTTTCCTATTTAGCACATGGAATATTTCCTGCCATTCCCTTCTGGCCTGCCAAGTTTCAGTGGACAAGTCTGCTACTACCCTTATGTGTCTGCCTTTGTAGGTTATGGCCCATTTTTCCCTAGCTGCTTTCAGAACTTTTTTTTTTTTTTTTTTTGCCAGTTTCACTATGACATGTCATGGCGTTGACCTGTTTTTTGTTGATTTTGAAGAGAGTTCTTTATTCCTCTTGGACTTGGATGCCTGTTTCCTTCCCTAGATTAAGGAAGTTCTCAGCTATAATTTGTTCAAATAAACCTTCTGCCCCTTCTCTTGCTTTTCTACTTCTGGATCTCCAATGATACAGATATTGTTTCATTTTATGGAATCACTTAGCTCTCTAATTCTCCCTTCATGATCTAATATTTCCTTCCCTTATTTTTTCCAGCTTCATCAGTTTCCATAATTATATCTTCTATTTCGCCTATTCTTTCCTCATTGTCACTGTACCTAGTTTATTGTGCATCTCATTTATAACATATCTTAACTCATTGTGACTATTTCTTAGGACTTTCATCTCTGCAGCAACAGATTCTCTGCTGTCTTCTATGCTTTTTTCAAGCCCAGCTATTAGTCTCACCACTGTTATTCTAAATTCTTGTTCAGATATATTGTTTGAATCTGTTTTGAGCAATTCTCTGGCTGTCATTTCTTCCTGGAATTTCTCTTGAGAAGAATTCTTCCATTTTGTCATTTTGGCTAGGTTTCTGTCTCTTGCACGTTTTAAAAGCTTGTTATGTGTCCTGAACCTGTGAGTACTACTATATTAAAAAAGGGTCATACACTGTCCCAGGCCTGGCATTTCAGGAAGTGTTTTTGGAATGTGTTGTATGCACTCTGTTGTTGCGTTTTGGCTGCTCTATCCCACTGGTCTGTCCTCTGCAAGGCTTCTCCTTGCTTGTTGTGGTGGAGTGTTTGGACCTTCCACCAGGTTGCTTTGATTTGTTCATTGATATAACCCTGGAAAAAAGGAAAGGGCAGGAGGGCAGCCTGATCTCATACAGGAGAAAAATGAAAGGGGAGAAAAGAAGACCAAGCAGAGAATCAAAAGAACTATACAGTTAGTACAGAGAGACAGAAAGGAAAATAAAGAAGATACAGAAAAGATGTAAGACGAATAGAGTAAAAATGCCTGGTTAAACAAACAAAGCAGAAAAAAAAATATGTTTACCAAAAACAAATCAGAAACTATAAGCCTGATTCCAAAGGAAAAAAGAAGAACATAGAAAGAGAAAAGAAAAGGGAACAGAAGAGAAGAAGAGAAGAACAAAGAGACAAATAGACAAACAGAGGAACACAAAAACAGTTGTCTGTTGGTGCCTGCGACTGGTGGCAGCACTGGTCTGGAGGAGAGGCTGACTGCATTTTATCAGCCAGTCTCACTCCAGTAAACAAGCAGTTACCAGGCACGGAGGCGGGCGGTTTGGTGTAAGCAGGTCTCACCTCCACTGGGGGCCACCATCCTGTTCTCTGAAGCCCCACCATGTTGTTGTTGGGGAGAAAAATGGAGACACTCCAATCTCTCCTCCCAGACTGGGTGTCTCAAACCACACTGTTCATGCAGCCCTCACAGAGTAGTGCAGGCCGTCAGCCTGCCCTACTCCACAGTCTCCTGCACCTTCTAGACACTTGGCTGGGATTCAAAACCCTATGTCTTAAGGGGCCTGCACCTTGTGGACTCTGTTCTGGTGTAGTAGTGCCCCTCAGCCCTGCTGATAAAAAGCCTTTGGCTGGCTCCTGCAGGGTCATTTCTCCTTGAAGAGGCAATAAACCCTCTTCCCACAGTGCTCAAGGAAGGGGACTGTTCTCTCCCAGTGTGTCCTGAGATTGCTAGAGTGCCTTGGGGCAGCTCCCTCCCCCACAGGCACACACGCAGGGCCAGCTCAGGTTAGAAGAAAGTCATGCACTTTGGGACCTCTGAGCTTCAGCTCCTAAGGCTGTTTGCAAAATAGAAACTGGTACTGTCCATATTTCTTGTTCCATGGTCCAGAGTGGTTTTCCTTGATAGTGAAGCCCTCTGTCTTTCTATTCCTTTTGCCTTTCCACAGAAGGGGTTCCCTCCCCTCCCTGCCTACGCCATTTCCTCTCCCCCAGTTCATACACACGAACCTCCATCCTGCCAAGCTGTTCCCCTCCACCTGTGGAGATCTTTCTGCCACTCTGCACATTGATTTCCTGGGTGTTCCAAGTGATCTGACCTCAATACACCTGGGTTTGAGGGACAAAGAAAATCCCAGTCCCCCTACTTCTCTGTTATTTTAACTCTTTCAACACTATCATGGTTTTTAAACAGCTGTACATGGTGCAGCATAAAGATGCATGTAGTTGTATGTAGTGAAAATGCATGTAAATTGTGTAGACAGCACAAGTGTCTTCTCCTTAAAAGAAATTAAAGTTCAGGGTTCTGAGTTCTTACAAGAAAACTAAAAATAACTTCATCTTTATCTTTAAAAAGAATTTAAGTAGGCCCCTTTTTTTGTTTTCTCAGATCCATAATAAGGAACTCAGGGTATCAAATGATCAGTGATAATGACCATTACATTAGTTAAAAGTTGGTATGTGTTGGGGCGCCTGGGTGACTCAGTTGGTTGAGCGTCTGACTCGATTTCAGCTCAGGTTATGACCTCACAGTTTGTGATTTTGAGCCCTAACGGTACAGATCCTACTTGGGATTCTCTCTCTCCTTGTCTCTCTGCCCCTCCCCTGCTCTCTCTCTCTCCCTCAAAATAAATAAATACACTTTTTAAAAAAAGTTGGTATGTGTAAAAATTTATAGACCATATGAAGGAAATTTTTAAGACAAACTAAATATTCTTAAGTGAAATGTAATGTCAATAAAGGCACGTGGCTGGAATTAAAATCTTTCAGGTTAAAAAGTAAAATGAAATTCAACTAAATAAAAGTGAAAGGCTCTTTCTTACCAGGACCCTCAAATGGATGGATGAGAACATTTTGTGTAAAAAGAAGCATTCTTAAAATTGTACATTTAGGAAGGCTGCTCTGTATGGATGTTGGGGCGACATACAGTGCAGGCAGTAGCTCATGTTGAGCCAGGCCCCGCCCCCTCCGTATCCATCTGCACATCACCCACTGAGTAGTTTGAATATGGTGTTTGCTCAAGAGTTAAACTTGACTGCTCTAAGGATAAATGTATTCCCTCACACACCCGTCATTGATTCATTTAGGTATGAAAATATGTACCAATTCTGACCAAAGAGATGTGAGGAAAAGTTTCCTGCAGATTTCTGGAAAGGTTTTCCTCAAAGATAAAAATGGGAAGCTCTGCCCTTTCTCCCACTGTCCACAAAGAATGAAGCCTAAACTCCAGTGCCACTGTTGACAACAACCATGAGGTCATTCAGCCTTAGGAGAAAACCACATTGCTGGTAACCAAGTGAAAAGGTAAGAAGAGAATCCAGAATTGTTTATATTTGAGCTCCACAATGAACTAATCCTAAAGCCGGGCCTACTCCTGGAATACTAGTCATATGAGTTAAGAAGTGCCTTTTACTGTTTAAATCCATTTGATTTGCTTATTTCTTGCATTTTCAGGCATGGTAACCGATAAAGGACTCAGTATGTATTTGGCTCCAGGGTAGAACTAAGCATGAGCTGCCAGTACTACAACCCATAAGAAAGAAAGTCATAGTCATAGTTAAAAAAAAAAAAAAAAAAAAAATATATATATATATATATATATATATCTAGAATCTTTAAAATGAAGAACGTGAAGGCATATTTTCATTCTTCTCTGTAGACAGTCTTAGAAAGCCACTTAAAATGGCAGCTGCCATTTGATCCTTAAGTGACTAGGACCTCTGTGAGTACCTCCTACCTGGGATTTGGTATGCAGATTCATCCTCTAATCTGGATTACAGGGAGAATTTCACAGTGCGAATTTTGAACTCTGCTTGGGAACCTCTTTGAAGATCAGCCAGAAGATGATGGAAGTGCAAATAACATGCAGAAGCTCAAGGCTGTCCTTCTGTAGTTCATGCTGAGCCGGCAGTCATTCTCCCAACATGACAGAAGTCAGATTACCCTGAGCATCAGCCTTTTACAGGTTATTATGTTCTTATCTTCAAAATGCACTAATCCCCCCCCCTCTATTTTTTTCTGAATTTTACAGCAGGAAATGCTAAAATTATGATTTCCTTTTAAGAAATATACATGAATCTTACTAAGAAGGAAGTTGGGGAGGGGGTTGTTTGTTTTTTTTTTATTTTGGGTAGCAACCAAAATAAATGGTTCTACAAGAGTCAACATTTTCTATTTTGTTTTGCGTTATGTACAGATGCTCGGTTATAATTTCTATTAAGTGTAAGTCTCATAATGGCTTTCTTTAAGGAAATATTGTACATTTTTTGGCCCAATTTGAACATAGGTTGCTTTTAGCATGAATAAAAATACACTTTTATTAATGCATGTTTAAGTGTTTTTATGAATACAAATTTTCTCAAAAATTGCTTCATTTCTAAAGCTGAGATTGTGTGAGTGCTGAAACCTATTGAGTAGTCACAGTGGACCATGCTTAGCAAGTGTAAATATAGAGTAATTTACGTCTAATGAAATTAAAATGGATCATAATTAAATACAAGTCAAATTAAATTTTCGAGTAATTTCCATTACCAAGAGGAATGTCTTTTTTTACTTATACCCCATATTAAAAACCAATTTAGTCCCTTCAATGTATGCTATAAAACAGAAAACAACAATTTAAAAATCAATATTCTTGCTATTAATACAAACATCATGATAACAAATGATCCCCTTAAAATACAAAAACAAAAATTAACTATTTTTATAAATAAAAATGACTGCACACACACTCAGGTTTCAGTGACAGAAAATGAACAGGTTTCTATTTGTACTTTCTTTTAAGAATCGATTATCAAAGGCCAAATTGAACGAAAATTACTGTATGTAAGAAAAGTCAACTAAAGTATGTAATCACATTTGTTTCTGTTAAGCTTTTTTTTTTTCCTTCTCACAGCACAGAACATGGGACTTCATTAAATCTCAGCATTTGCATATTCATGTAAGTAATTTTTTTCATTATGAGTTACTAGTTCATATCATCATCTTGTTTGGGGTGGAGGCAAGTGTCAGCTCTTTAAAGTACCTAGGCATTATCTCTCAGTCATTAAAATACTTTTTTACAACTCTACATAATCAGTACCATTACCTCCAGTTCCATTAAACACCAGAAAAAAAGCACCCGAAGAGCTATTTTGCATTGTAATATATATTTTTAATGTACAAAAACACAGACCTATATATATGAAAAAAAATACTAACCACAACCAATTTTATGTTTCCTCTTTTACTAATAATTAAAAATAGCATTTTGCAGGGCCACCTGGGTGGCTCAGTCGGTTAAGCGTCCGACTTCGGCTCAGGTCATGATCTTGTGGTCCGTGAGTTCGAGCCCCGCATTGGGCTCTGTGCTGACAGCTCAGAGCCTGGAGCCTGTTTCAGATTCTGTGTCTCCCTATCTCTCTGCCCCTCCCCTGCTCATGCTCTGTCTCTCTCACTCTCAAAAGTAAATAAACGTTAAAAAAAATTTTTTTTAAATAGTAGCATTTTGTGTATCAAATCCATTTATCTTAAGAAAACTGAGATATATAGGTAAAATACAACGAAACAATTATAGGGCATTATTCATCATATTGTTAAAACTTATAAGAATAAAAACGATAATTTGGTTATACATGAAGCCAGTGTTAACGTCCTGCTCTGAGTCTTGTTCTGCCAGGATTGGTTAGGGTCTCACCCATCATTGATCACAGGGCCACCTACTCACCTGCATGGGGAAGAGCTGGAATATTCTCTAGCTGGAATATTCTCCAGGTGAAACAAATTACCTCATACTGCTATCAAATCTCCATGTATCTCATTAATGCCACACACTCTCCAAATGACTGAAGCAGTTTAGAGTTGCGCACACATGTATTTCCAACCCCACAAACAAATCAAATGCACTACTTAATTGTTAAATTTTTTTTTAAATCAAAAACATATGGGCACTATGGAGAAAATATGCATAATTGAAAACATAAGAAAACATCAGCCATTTGAGGGGCTTATACCTTATTAGGTATATATTGGGATATACCTTATATTATATAAAGTATATTATATATATTATATTTATTATAATATATTATGTTTTATATATATTATATAAGGGGACATTTTGAAAAAAATAGGTGCTCAATAAGCACGTGAAAAGATGCTCAATCTCATTCTGTTAAGAAATAAGATAACCTTCCATATTAATGAAATTTTTTAAACTTTATGAAATACAGTATTGGATGCACAGTTATGTATAAATGCATGTCATAAGTATACTCATTTCAAAATTTTTTTAAATAACAAAAAATGAGGGAAAGCAATTGGTTAAAAATTTTCCCTTCTTTCATTTCTGTGTTTCTTCTTTCCTGTACTGTAAAGCTTTCTTTCCTCTCATTCATCAAATATTTAGCAGAATGTTTATTCTGTGTCAGGTATAATGTAAACTCATAAGGAGTCCTTACAAAATTTTACATAGTAGCCTATTTTTTTTAAGTTTATTTATTTATTTTGAGAGAGAGACAGACAGCAAGAGCAGGGGAGAGAAACAGAGAGGGGGAGAGAGAGAGAGAGAGAGAGAGAGAGAGAATCCCAAGCACAGTCCCTGCTCAGTACAAAGCCGGACTCAGGGCTTGATCCCACAATACTGGGATCATGACCTGAACTGAAATCAAGAGTCGGATGCTTAACTGAATGAAGCACCCAGGTGACCCCTTTTTTTTTTAATTTTGAATTGTTTTTAATTTCAAAAAGATCACCTCAGCTGCAGTGTGATTAACAGATTTGAGGAAACTGATAATGATAAGAGGACAGAAATAATGGACATGGGCAGAGCAGTTATACAAAATCAAATCTCAGGATATTGTATAGATAATAAAAAGAATAAAATAGATAAAATACATTTTTTTCCAGGAAGGATAACAAAAATGTTCATATTAATTACTTTTAGTGAAAGGAAATACAAATTAAGGAAACTGGACAAAAGTAGACATTTTATTTCTTTTAGTTTCTGTATTGCTCACATTCTTATGATGGTTTATATAACTTACTTTTTTTGAGAGAGTATGTGCACACGCAGGTGGGGGAGGAGCCAAGAGAGTAGGAGAGAGAGAATCCTAAGCAGTCTCCACCACCAGTGGACCGTAGGGAGCTGGACGTGGGGCTCCATTCCACTTTCCTGGGATCATGACCTCACGACCTGGGCCTAAATCAAGAGTCAGACTCTTAACCAACCAACTGAGCCACACAGGTGCCCCTAAACTTTTACAATTTTTTAACAGAATTAACTAGTTTAAGATTACAGGCTATTTTATTTTTTTTAATGTATAAATTAAAAGTAATTACAATTACCATTTAAAATGTTTTCTCCAGGGGCGCCTGGGTGGCGCAGTCGGTTAAGCGTCCGACTTCAGCCAGGTCACGATCTTGCGGTCCGTGAGTTCGAGCCCCGCGTCGGGCTCTGGGCTGATGGCTCAGAGCCTGGAGCCTGTTTCCAATTCTGTGTCTCCCTCTCTCTCTGCCCCTCCCCCGTTCATGCTCTGTCTCTCTCTGTCCCAAAAATAAATAAACATTGAAAAAAAAAAAAAAAAAAAAAATCTTAAAATGTTTTCTCCAATTTATGTTGTTTTTCTAATTTGTCTCAAAATATTTTATAATTTTTTAAATGTTGTGATGCTCTTTTGTTAGGCTTCCTCTTCTTCTGTAAAGTTATTTTCCCTAATAAATAAAGAATTAGGAAACACAGTTGGTGAGATATAATTTACACTAAAACAAAAAAACAAAACTAAAAAGCAGAAATTTTTATTTCAGTTCCCTTACAATTTATTGAGTTATCCATGTTCGCTGCCTATTTACCCTCAAAGCAGGGCATATCTTTTTGCAAGAATTTGATTTTACACAGTCCCTATACTTCCACACTTCAGACTCACATTCTGAGTTAATTTGCTTGCAAACAAGCCAAGATGATGCAATCAATATTTTTAGTGCGTTCTATTACACTCGAATAAAGAGGCTTGAAATGAGATGAATTGCCAAACCAAAGTGTCTTGTTTGGTAAAAGACAAATAAGAAAAGGCATAAGACTATCTTCAAGAATCCTTGCAGACCATTAATGGGGTTGTTTTGGCTGTGTAAAATTAGTTTCATACAAGATTTGTCTTTTTGTGATTGGCTTATATAACTTAGTATAACGTCTCAAGTTTCATCCATGTTGTAGCAAGTGTCAGAATTTCCTCCCTTCCTAAGGCTGAATAGTATTCCATTGAATGTATATACCACTCATATCCACTCATCTGCAGAAGGGCACTTGGGTCGCGTCCACTTTTTGGCCATTGCAAACGATGCTGCTATGAACGTGGGTGTGCAAGGATCTGTCCAAGTCCCTGCTTTCATTTCTTTTGGGTATAGGTCCAGCAGTGGAATTGCTGAATCATATGTCAACCCTGTGTTTAATTTTTTGAGGAATGTGATGTTTAAAAAGATACATTTTGTGTTATGTTTTCTTTACCACAATAAAAAACAAAAGCAGGAACAATTAATTTCAGCTGGATGTAAAGATTCTTATCTCCCAGCAAGCCCACAGACTGTGCAGCAGAGAATCTCTGACAAGTCAAGCAGTCTGTCTGACTCTCCCCTTCACACACAATCCATACTGACTCTTCTACATCCAGACTTGTACATCTTTCAGTTCCCTGATCTTTACATTATACCCGTCTTCCCATCCCAACAGGATGTGTGTCCTAATGCAAAGCCAGCCACTTTTGGACATAGAAAGGGTCTTCAGACCCAAGTAGTTCATAGTGTTTTCTCAGATTCAAAATAGTTTAGAGGCCAGAAAACCTGGGTCCAATTTCTCCCTCTGCCATTTACCCAAATTGTAATTTTTTTTTTATTCAGGGACACCTAGGTGGCTCAGTTGGTTAAGTGTCTGACTTCAGGTCATGATCTCCCGGTTCGGGAGTTTGAGCCCCGCATCGGGCTCTGTGCTGACAATCCAGAGCCTGGAGCCTGCTTTGAATTCTGTGTCTCCTGCTCTCTCTGTCCCTCCCCTGTTTGCACTCTGTCTTGTTCTCTCTCAAAAATAAATTAAAAACATTAAAAATAAAATAAATTTTTATTTACTGTTTGCTCATTTATTCATTTTTTAAAAAATGTATTGAACGTCACTCTGCCAGGCAGTAAAAATGCAAAGAGATTATGTCATAAATCCTCTGTCAAGAAGTTTATATAGTTACTTGGGCAAGAATAGCCGCCTAATACCCTTCGCAGGGATAAAGTAAATAACTTTTTAAAAGTAATCCATGGAAAAGGGCTTTGTATATTCTCAAGCATTAAATGCATGAAGTGTTATTAGTATTACTCACACTGGCTCCCTGTTACACTTAGGATACTCTCAAACCCACATAAAAAATTAGAGATTTTAACTGTAAAGTAAAAAAAAAATACCATTCCTTCTATATACAGCAAAAAGAAAAACAATAAAAAGTTATGACAAGTAATGATATTTTTTAACATTAGAACTCTAGTCCAGTTTAAACATTTTGCTTATCCAAATTTTGTTTCCTTTCCATGAGCCACATACTTGTATTTACCGATGACTTTCATGGCATATTTACATAAAGAGAAGGTCTGCATAGCTTTCTCTACCTTTAATTAAAAAATGAGAATAGGGACACCTGGGTGGCTCGGTTGGTTAAGCATCTGACTTTGGTTCAGGTTATGATCTAATAGTTCTTGGGTTCGAGCCCTGCAGTGGTGCTGACATCTTAGAGCCTGAAGCCTGCTTCGGGTTCTGTGTCTCCCTCTCTCTGACCCTCCCCTGCTCACCCTCTGTCTCTCTGTCTCTCAAACATAAATATTAGAAAAAAAAATTTTAATGAGAACAGCATTTAAAAAACTAAGAGAGGAAATAATCCCTGCTTTACGAGGACATTTAACATGTGAGAAGAGGTCCTATAGGCAACCGTCTATGGGTATACCTTAAATGACCTAATACATCAAAGAGCTGAATAAATAGGGTGTGTTTAATGATAATAATGCTGATTCAATTAGCCATCATTTCTCATTCTTCATTAATTTCTGATAAATAAATTTTCTTGTCTCTTTTTTCTATTCAGTCTTAGGTTAAATGGGAATGCTACTTGCATGCTAATTATCAGCAGTTAGATGCCCCAGTTTTCTTAGTATCAGGTACTCCATTAACAATGCAAAAATAGAGGTGCCTGGGTGGCTCAGTGGGTTAAGCGTCTGACTGCAGCTCAGGTCGTGATCTTGGGGTTTGTGAGTTTGAGCCCCGTGTGGGGCTTTGTGCTGACAGTTGGGAGCCGGAGCCTGCTTTGGATTCTGTGTCTCCCTCTCTCTCTGCCACTCCCCCACTCATGCTCTGTCTCTCAAAAATAAATAATTTTTTTTTAAATGCAAAAATAAACCAGCACTGGTCTCTATTGAAGTGAAAGAAAACAAAAATATTTTATCCTGGTTACTACATTGTTAGCAAATAAAGATGCCTTGCCACTGAAAAAATTACAAGCCAGGATGAAACATTGTAACTAGTCAAACATTGGATCAGCTGGTAAGATAAGATGGGAAAGCAGTTGGGGAAAACCAAATGTCAGTAGCATCTTTCAACAGAGAAATTTAGAGAGGAATTTGCTACTTGGTTTCAGTTTCAGAAATTAACAAGGTTATTTGGAATGATCATCAGGATGTCTGTATTAAAAACAATAAAATGTGTATTAGTCATGACGAGTGTTAAAATGTATACTCATTCATTGAATAGATGTTTCATGAGACTGGGAACTCAGGGAGGTTTCATAGAGAAAGGGATGCACATATTGAGATGAAAGGAGAATTAACATTGGCAAAGTCAGAAGAGTGAGAGTGTGACAAGTATATACATAGTAGCAAGTACAATGCATGAGAAAAGCAAGAAGAGACATATTTTAGGAGGAATTCAGTATTTGAATATTAAAGTTATATTAAAGCTGGAAAGTTATCAGAGCAGATCAAGGAGTTTGCACAGAGTGTATTATGCTAAGTGAAATAAGTCAGAGAAAGACAAATACCATATGATTTCAATCCTATGTGGAATTTAAGAAACAAAACAGATGAATATAGGGGAAGAGAGGAAAATAAGATAAAAGAGTGGGAGGCAAAGCATAAGAGATTCTTAAGTACAGAGAACTGAGGGTTGCTGGAGGGGTGTTGGGGGAGGGGATGGGCTAAATGGGTGATGGGCATTAAGGAAGGCACTTGTTGGGATGAGCACTGGGTGTTATATGTAAGCGATGAATCACTAAATTCTACTCCTGAAACCAATATTACTCTATATGTTAGTAAATTGAATTTATTTTTTTAATTTTATTTAAAAAAAAAATTTTTAACGTTTATTTATTTTTGAGACAGAGAGAGACAGAGCATGAACGGGGGAAGGTCAGAGAGAGGGAGACACAGAATCCGAAACAGGCTCCACGCTCTGAGCTGTCAGCACAGAGCCCGACACGGGGCTCGCACTCACGGACCGTGAGATCGTGACCTGAGCCGAAATCGGCCGCCTAACCGACTGAGCCACCCAGGTGCCCCTGTTAGTAAATAGAATTTAAGTAAAAACTTGAAACAAAACAAAAAGTATGCAATATCTAAGGAGTTTCAACTTCTTCCTGAAACAATACAAATGTCCCAAACGTTTTAGCCCAGAATGGCTTCAAGGGTTACAAAAAGAGTAAGATGATAATTGTGTTCTTTCTAACGATTTTTGAAATGCACCTGCTAATCCAAAACCAGGAGCCCTAAATTGCGATAACATTTCAGTGTCCTGTGGAGATGGTTGTGTCAGAGGTATTGTGTTTGGAAACTGAGTGTGTCTTTATCTCTAAAATAAAGAATTCGCATCAGAAAATAAGTCACTCCTCCCACCACATAGACAGGAAGAAACTGCAGGATGGAAAGAGAAGCCAGATACGCACTTATTAGAGCTGGCTACAAGAAAAGCCACGGAAAGGCGAAGATGTCTCTCCAGACATGTGTCTGACACGTGGTAGGTGTTTAATGAGTACTTGCTCACTGAACAGTGCGGTGGTACAGACTGTGGAAAGGGGAAATTACAGAGGAGAAGTTGAATGCTGTGTCATAGAGTGAGGTTGCAAACACTAAAGGAATGGTTTTACAAGGAGGAAGAATCGAAAAAGAGAAAGGAGTACTAAAAGACAGCTGGAGGGAAAGGAAATGTGTAATTGTGATGTATTCTTAGAGTAGCAAAGTCCTAGTTAAAAAAAAAAAAAAGACAGAACACTGAGTAAATCTAAGAGAGGCTATAAACCAGCTGCAGTACACAGAAGGAAGCATGAAATAAAGCTGCATGGTACACAAGAGCCCTGAAGGGCAGGACTGGCTTCCCTGAAAACTTAGTAAGGAGGAATTGCTGTCTAAAATGAAGCAGATCTTGGGGCGCCTGGGTGGCGCAGTCGGTTAAGCGACGGACTTCAGCTAGGTCACGATCTCGCGCTCCGTGAGTTCGAGCCCCGCGTCGGGCTCTGGGCTGATAGCCTGGAGCCTGTTTCCGATTCTGTGTCTCCCTCTCTGTCTGCCCCTCCCCTGTTCATGCTCTGTCTCTCTCTGTCCCAAAAATAAATAAATGTTGAAAAAAAGAAATTAAAAAATAAAATAAAATGAAGCAGATCTGAAAAATGTAATTATCTGTTTGGGTTTAATGTAAACGCATAGTGAGTCCGTTCTTCAGTTTTTCCATGAGGAGATTAAATAAATGTCAAATAACCAGTTTGGGTTGAAAGTCCAAACTTAAGAACCTTAATCAGACTGTGTCCCAAGTAGAAATATTTTAATCTGGATACACTTATAGGCAGACTGACTTCATATTTTATTATGAAGCACCCTAGCTCTACTACCCAAAGAGGCCACAAAGCCAGCCTGAGCAGTCAATTTTGAGGCTGAGAATAAGGAACTCCTTCACTTCCCACCTTATGCAGGTATAAGAACCACGAACAGACAATGGCACTGACAGGAAGGATGGACGGAGAGGAGAAAACATTTTCTGAATAAGGATAATTCTTGAGACCTGTAAAACCTCATATTTCGATTTTATAATATGGAAACCAGCTCTGTGTCTAAAATAAATTAGCAACCACCTAGATGACTTGTCGAATGGATTCCTTCTTTCCTTAGAATTTTTTACTATCTTCTTTTTAGGGAAATTCAAATATTAATGTTGTTATTGTTTCTATGATGATCCTTTGTCAACTAAGGTTTATCAAGCACATATTATAACTATGTGTTCATAAACTTTCATTACCTTATTTCATCTTTATAATTTTCACATAAAGTAAATATTAGTATTATTCCTATTTCAGCTGAGACAAAACTCCACTTCTATTAACCTCAGCACCCATATCATTAAATCTTATTTATGGACTACTTCCTTTTTGCTACTTACTTAACTTGCTCTCTTGCAAGAGGGATTGGATTGGATTTCATCGTTGTAATCTTTGGAGGGCAAAGGCAAGGTGGCTGGGCATAAATAGATTTATTGACCATCAACTTTGCACCAGACATCACATGGATGCTTTCCATACTGTATTTCACTTGATGTCAACAACAATCCAAGGAAATTACCAGAACTTACTATATTGCACAAGTAAGGAAACTGATTTTGTGAGTGTGTCAGTTGCTTCAGACCCATCAGTTACTAACAATGGAACTGAAATGTGAGGAAATACTTTACTCCAAATCCCGCCAGTAGAACTATTGATTTATATATTTTCTCCCAAATTAATATTATATATATATGTTTCTATCTAGTATTAAAATAAATATGTACTCCTTAATATTCTAAGTCTCTATACATTGATTAGATTTGCCTGTTTTTTAATGTTTTTCTCTAACTACGTTGGTGGATTTCCTCCATACCCTGAGACCATCTCATTCTCTATAGTTACCAGATACATTTATCTCTTTTACATCTTGTCTTGCTTTCTAAGAGTGACCAGAACAAGAAACTTATACAAAGAAATGATACATTTGTAAAGAATTGACAAGACAAAGGACTGGAGGTAGTAAATCATGAAGTAGTAACTAGGAAGATAAGGCTTAATTTTTTTTAATATGAAATTTATTGTCAAATTGGTTTCCATACAACACCCAGTACTCATCCCAACAGGTGGCCTCTTCAGTGCCCATCACCCCTTTCCCCTCCCTCCCATCCCCCATCAACCCTCAGTTTATTCTCAGTTTTTAAGAGTCTCTTATGTTTTGGCTCCCTCCCTAACCTTTTTTTTTTCTTCCCCTCCCCCACGGTCTTCTGTTAAGTATCTCAAGATCCACAGAAGAGTGAAAACATATGGTATCTGTCTTTCTCTGTGTGATTTATTT
Source organism: Felis catus (assembly GCF_018350175.1). Taxonomy (NCBI): domain Eukaryota; kingdom Metazoa; phylum Chordata; class Mammalia; order Carnivora; family Felidae; genus Felis; species Felis catus. The sequence goes on along the minus strand of NC_058371.1, from coordinate 99,775,465 downwards.
CACTTAGCATAACACTCTCCAGTTCCATCCACGTTGCTACAAAAGGCCATATTTCATTCTTTCTCATTGCCAAGTAGTATTCCATTGTGTATATAAACCACAATGTCTTTATCTATTCATCAGTTGATGGACATTTAGACTCTTTACATAATTTGGCTACTGTTGAAAGTGCTGCTGTAAACATTGGGGTACAAGTGCCCCTATGGATCAGCACTCCTGTATCCCTTGGGTAAATTCCTAGCAGTGCTATTGCTGGGTCATAAGGTAGATCTATTTTTAATTTTTTGAGGAACCTCCACACTGTTTTCCAGAGTGGCTGCACCAGTTTGCATTCCCACCAACAGTGCAAGAAGGTTCCCCTTTCTCCACATCCTCTCCAGCATCTATAGTCTCTTGCTTTGTTCATTTTAGCCACTCTGATGGGCGTGAAGTGATATCTCAGTGTGGTTTTGATTTGTATTTCCCTGATGATGAGTGACGTTGAGCATCTTTTCATGTGCCTGTTGGCCATCTGGATATGTTTTTTAGAGAAGTGTCTATTCATGATCAGGCTTAATTTAACAGGGTTTATTTGTAGTGATGTCTTGGCCCCAAACACACCATCTTTGGTGAATGTGTTCCTTCCTTTTCGTCCAGGGAGGATACCTCTCACATGACCCATTTCAGGACAGAGTAGGGAGGGAGGAAGGGCAGAAAGACCTTCCTGCTACTTCCATTTTCTCAGCTTCCTTCAGCTTAAGATATTCAATATGCCAAGGTGTCATATTTTGGGACCCTCAACACCAGCCTCCCTTCCCACACCTGTTCCTTCTTCCAGAAACCACAGCAAGGCACAGCACACAGTTCTGCTTTCTCCCTTAGTTCAGGACTGAACCTGGAATTTCCCCTCGGTGGCCCTTGGTAGCTTGCTGAATTCTTCCTATGGAACTGTGAGTATAACAAAATTGTAAAACTCTTTCTTGATCTGCATCACCAAGCCTCACCCAAGGCAACATGGATAAAACACCTGGCCTCTATCCATTAGAAGCCAGAGGCAACCCTCCCTGCCACCAGTCATGACAATTAAAAATGTCTCCAGGCGAATGTTCCCTGTGCAGACAAAATTGCCCTCAGTGGAGAACCAAGGGTTTAGAATATTCACTATCAACCTCTGACCTTCAGTAGTGCTTTCCTGACATCCCTTATCTCAGCTCCTCCAACAATAGCTTAAGCACTTAATTTTCAATTAAACTTATTTCTGGCTTACACAGAATAGCTTCTGTTTTCCTAACCAAACGTGACAGAAATCTACATAACTGATATATATATATATATATATATATATATATATATATATATTTGCATATGAGCAATCCACAATGTATTTAATTTGGTCATATAAAATATTTAAATAAGAGTTAAAATTTCACATGCTTTATGATATAACCTGTTCCTTTCCCACAGATAATTTTTTCAATAGAAAAGAATCCTTACTTTCAAAAGAATACTAATTTAATTTTTTTAGAAAAATACCCATCTTCTACAATTGATTGCACTTTGAAGGAAAATATGACCTATTTGGCAAGGTTATTTCTTGGGAGATAGCTACTGGCCTATATTTTTAGAATATGTGTATGCAAGAATTGGATTGTAATTTCCCAAAATGTGAAATATGAAAAAGCCAGCCAAAAATAAAAGTATTTGATGTGGTTGTGGTACAGACTATTTTTGACCATGGAGGCATATGTAAGACACATGAGAGAGAAAGTAGTATTTTCCCTTAATTGTCAATGGCCTAACTGGACTAGAGCCAAGAAGAAGTAAACAGAAAGAACTAAGGCTGCCATGCTTCCAACTGGGTCAGATCTATTTGACGTTAGATCTTACTGACAAAACAAACCAACAAACCGAAAGGGCCTCTTCTCCCTTGCTCATTAATTTCACCTCTAGTGTAGTTTGATTAATCTTCTCACAGATAATAGTTTTAAAACTTTACTTATTAATACACGTGTGTAGCATAATGGGCTTTGAAATTCTCCAGTGAAGGGTATTATAGAGGCGCCAGGTAACAAGAGATACAGTATAAATCTTGACTGAATGTTTCAAAGTCTAGAATTTCATGCCTTTCTTCTCCCATCTGTGCTCTAATCCTGCCTCTGAGAAACAAAGCATTGGGGGCACTTCACAGTGTGGTGCAGAAAATATAAATAAAACTTAAAAAAAATCTCTTCTTCAGTAAGTCGGTACCCACTGAAGTCATGCCAGCCTATGAATTACAGTTTGCTGAGGCTTTAGAAATGAGGATAAAATTGCAGGATATTATATTCCATGTGAAATGAAGAAATGTTTCTCCTTGTACGTATGCCATATAACAAAACAATATCTGACCTAAACTGATGTGTTTTCTGAAATACTCTGTTTCTCAGCCTCTGAGATCTTTCATCCATATTCATCAGTCCGTTGTGCAAAGTTTATAACATTCAAGCTATGGACTGAACACGCTACCAACCACAGTTCTGGGTGTGGTTCCAGCCTGACCCAGTAGCAGATACATTTCAAGTTTAAGAAACAGAAACAATTGTAGCATGTGAGAATTTACTCATTTCTTTTCTCCCCTGAACCTGTTAATAAATTAGTTGCTAAAGGCATGTTGTGGGTCTTACAGACTCTGAGCTATGAATGATATAAAAACACCATAACATGAAATCTCTGCTAATGGTAACATAAACAATTTCTTGACTTTAAAAAAAAATGAAATTGTAAAGGTGTCGGATACATTTGGCTGAACGTTATCTTTTCCTCTTTGTCTATCTTCACAATATGCTTTATGATAGGTCCCTTATAAATCTTTCATTCCTAGCCCTGTCAGTTAAGTTTTCCCTTTTCTGTGTTTCACTATATTCAGGAAATATTTACTGAGTCTCTACTATGTAACTGACTCTCTTCCTTGACTTTATTAAGAAAAATGAGACATAGTCCCTAATATAAAAGAACTTACACTTTAGGGTATCAAGAGTTGGCAGGATAATATTTTGAAATATCAGCCATGGCATTGTCCTCCTTCATGTAAGTCTGTGCCTTCCCCACAATACGGACATCATCTATTACATCAAAGAGGTGATGTTCCATCACAATCAGAAAAAAAAATACTTTTTGCAGACCAAGTTTTTTTTTTATTTGAAATGTAATTAATATACAGTGTTAAATTAGTTTCAGGTGTACAATATAACGATTCAACAGTTCTATACATCACTTAGTGCTCATCACAGTTAAGTGTACTCTTAATCCCCTTGATCTGTTTCACCTATTCCCCTACTTACCTCTCCTCTGGCAACCACCAGTTTGTTATCTGTATTTAACAGTTTGGTTTTTTGTTTGTCTCTTTTTTTTTCACTGTTGTTTGTTTTGTTTCTCAAATTCCACATGAGTGAAATCATATGATTTTTCTTTGACTTATTTCACTTAGCATTACACTCTCTAGGTCCATCCATATTGTTGCAAATTTTTATGGCTGAGTAATACTCCATTGTGTGTGTGTGTGTGTGTGTGTGTGTGTGTACCACATCCTCTTTACCTATTTATATACTGATGGACCCTTAGGTTGCTTCCATATCTTGGCTATTGTAAATAATGCTGCAGTAAACATAGGTGTGCATGAAAAAAAAAAATTTAAACCGCCCCCCTCCCCACACACAAACACATAGGTATGCATGTATCTTTTTGAATTAATGTTTTTGGGGTTTAGGGGTAATACCAGTAGTGGAATTCTTGGATCATATGGTAATTTTATTTTTGATTTTTTGAGGAACCTCCATACTGTTTTTCACAGTGACGCCAATTTGCATTCCCAGCAACAGTGCACAAGGATTTCTTTTTTTCTCCACATCCTTGCCAATAGTTGTTATTTCTTGTCTTTTTGACTCTAGCCATTCTGACAGGTATAAGGTGGTATTTCATTATGGTTTTGATTTGCATTTCCCTGATGATTGATGATGTTGAGCATCTTTCCATGTATTAAATCAGAAATCAGTATCAGAAAAAAAGATTTTAATATCAAATACCTAAGAAGTGTTGCAATATAAAGAGCACAAAGGAAAGAAATTCCCTTTCTTTCCAGCCTAGGTAAAGTTTCCTGGAAGGGCTTTAGGAACAAATAGACATTATGAGTCTCTGAGGAGGAGGAGGGCCTTACCCCTGTCTGCCCTAGAGCTCATGATGGAGTATACTCAGATTGTTTGGGGGGAAAAAGTGGGAGAAAGGGGCCCCTTTTCCCTTATTTAAATACAACTCGGTGAGGAGAAAGAACCAGGTTATCTTTCCACACTCTGATAGATAGTATGGTGGGAATCGTAAAGTACAAATAACCTACCTAGGACAGTCTACCATATTTTCTTTCACCCCCCACAGGATACAGGAAGAACCACTAAAAAATAGTTTTTAGAAAAGTATAAATAAATCTGAAGTGGAGACAAATGGAAACATAGATACTCAATAATTAACCTTAGAGAAAACAGAAAAGAGGAAAAAGAAGCAAAGATAGATAAAACAGATAGAAAATACCTAACAAATTGATAGATTTTAATCCAACTATATCCATAATCACATTGAGATGTGAGTGGTCTATAGAAGACATCAATCAGAATAGACAAATTGTTAGGTTGGATAAAGAAAATCAAGATCCAAATATAGGTTTTCTACAGAAAACCCAATTTAAATACAAAATATAGAGATGTTGGAAGTAAAAGAATGTAAAAAGATGTACTAAAAGAAGGCAGGAATAGTAGTGTTAATGTTCTCATAGTCTTTAGAACAAGGCATACTGCTAGGTATAAAGAAGGATATTCCATAATGTCAAGTAACCAAACAAGCATAAACATCCTAAATGTGCATGCCCCCAAGAACAGAATTTTAAAAACATAAAGCAATAACTGAAGGAATTAAAAAGAGAGAGATGATTCCATGGTTACAGTTGGAGATTTCTACACTTTTTTCTCAGAATCAATAGAATTGCTAAACAGAAATTTTGCAAGGATGTAGAACATCTGAATAAATCTATCAACAAAATTGAACAGACAATTGTGGAACACTCCACTCGATATCATTGGAATTAATGCTCAGTAAAACTGCACATGTAAATTAGCACTCACAAAGATCATATTCTGGGCCATAAAACAAACAGAGAAATGTAACAAATTTAAAAGAAGTAAGGGTATAATCTGGAACAAAACTGAATTTAAAAAGAAATCAGGTAACTGGAAAATCCCCCAAATATTTTGAAATTAAATAGTACATCCTTGGGGCTCCTGGATGGCTCAGTCGGTTGAGCATCCGACTTCGGCTCAGGTCATGATCTCACGGTTCATGGGTTGGAGCCCCGCGTCCGGCTCTGTGCTGAACACTTGCTCAGAGCCTAGAGCCTGCTTTGGATTATGTGTCTCCTTCTCTGTCTGCCCCTCCCCTGCTCGCGCTCTGTCTCACTCTGTCTCTCAAAAATAAATAAATGTTAAAAAAAAATAGTACATCTTCTATAGCTAATGAGTCAAAGAGAAAGTCACACAAGACACAGGAAATTAGAAAATATCTCTAGTTGAATAAACATGAAAACTCAATATATCAAAGTTTATAAGATAAACTATAAATAAAGTAGTGCTTAAAGGGAAATTTATAGAATTGATTTCTTATATTAAAAAAAAAGAATTAATAACCAAAACTTCTATTTTAAGAAATTGTAAAAAGGAGAGCAAATTAAACCAAATGAAATCAGGAGGGATATAGTAAAGATAAAAACAAAAATAACAATAGAGAAAATAACTTAAATCAATAACTGTTTTTTTGAGAAGTTAATTTTGATAAACCTCTAGTCTGACAATTGTACAAAAAAGAGAAGACATAAATTACAACTATCAGGAATGAAAGAGGTGACATCACTAGATATTCTACAGATATTAAAACGTGAACAACACCATAGTAGTTTGCTAAAGCTGCCACAGCAAGACATCACAAATTGAGTGGCTTAACTAACAGAAGGTTATTGTCTCACAATTCTGGAGAGTAGAAATTCAAGTTCAAGGTATCATCAAGCACTCATGTTCCTTCTGACGGTAGTAGAAAAAGGATCTGTTTCATGACTCTCTCCTACTTTCATAGTTTCTTGGCTTGTGACACATAACTCCAATAGCCTAACTTCACACAGTCATCTCCCTGTGTACATGCCTGTCCAAATTTCCTCTTTTTATAATAATACCAGACATTTTGAAGTAAGGGCCTAACATACCCCAGAGTGACCTCATCTCAGCTACCTCTGCGAATAATCTGTATCCAAATAAGGTTACATTCTGAGGTACTGGAGATTAGGACTTTCCTATGGTTCCAATGGTTGTGCATCCCCCACCCAACCCCCACATTCATGTGGTGAAATCCCAACCTTCAAAAATGATGGTATTAGTAGATGGGGTTACTGGGAGGAGCCTAAATCACGAGGGTGGAGCTCTCACGAATGGGATGAGTACTTTTATAACAGACCCCATAGAACTCCCTGGCCCCTTCCACCACGTGAGGACACAATAGAGAAGTCTACAACCCAGAAGAAGGTCCTCACCTGGCCAGTCTGGCACCGATTTCCAGCCTCCAGAACAATAAGCAATACATTTCTGTTGTTTGCAGTATTTTTATAATAGCAGTCTGGATGGACCTTTAGGGACATAAACTTGTCCAAGATTTCTCAAGAAGAAATAGGTAACCTCAATAGTCTTATACCTTTTAAATAAATTGAACTTACTGAATTTGTAGTTAAAAAACTTTAGACAAAGAAAACTCCACACATGGTTAGCTCTGCTGTCAAAGTCTAACAAATATTTAAGGATGAAATAAAACCAATTCTACAAATTGTTCCAGTATAAAAAAGAAGAAACATTTTTCAACTCATTTTAATGAGTGAGTGTTACTCTGATGCCAAAACCAAGCAAAGACATAAGAAAAGAAAATTGCAGACCAACATTCCTCATGAACTTAAAAGCAACATTTTTCAAAATATGCTATTAAAAAACTCAATAATATATAAAAAGGATAATATATCATATCCAAATGAGGATTATTCTAAGAATTCAGTTTGTTCCACATTCTAAAGTGAATTGATACAATTTACCACATAGCAGACTAAATAAGAAAAAAACATGAAATTCTATACTCAGGAATAGTGTTTTACAGAATTCAAGGTCTATTCATGACAAACATTCTCAGAAAACAAGTATGTGTATGCATTTTATATACATATATAATATGTTTATATGTAAAATTCTAAAAACTTTGTAAAGAAACAATATCATAAATAAATGCACAAGAGGTTTGCATACACCCCACAGAATATATGTGGGTAAAAAATAAGCACAGTGGTTATTAGGATGGTACAAATGTTAAGTCACAAAGAGATACCAGTATCCACCTAGAGAATGGAGAGCTCATCAGGACGCAGAACAGTGAGAATTGGCATATAATGCTGATGGTAAGGCAAAATGGCACTATTACTTTAGAAAACGGTTTGGCAATTTCTTATCAGGCTATACAAAAGTACCATATAACCCAGTAATCCCATTCCTAGGTGTTCACCACATAAAGTGGAATCCTATGCCCACACCAAAGCCTGTACATAAGTGTGTGTAGTACAGCAGTTCTACTTATAATATCTCAACACTTAAAACAAACCAAATGTGTCCCAACAGAGAATTAATGAACTATGGTATGTCTGCATAAATAAGTACTACTCAATTACAAAAAACAAAATCCATATTGATGCAGTCTGCAGTATGGATGAATAGCTCGTACATTTTGCTAAGGCCACATACTATATGATTTCACAGTACATGACATCCTAAACAAGGTGAATCTATGAGAGCACAATGCATATTTGTCACCAGGGACAGTGGGGGCAGGGGGGCAGTGCAACCACAAAAAGGAACAAGGGAATGGTGGAGGGAGAGGGAGGAGGAATGCTTCTAGATCATCTTGATTGTGGTGATGATGGTTATTTACACATGCATTTGCCAGACTCTTTAAAAATGTGCCCTAAGAACAGAAAACTTTACAATGTATCAATTGTATCATAATTTTTAAATTAAAAATAAATTATTGGAACATATAGCCTGGGCATTCAGATTAGTCCTGTTCACAAAGAACTACCCCAATGTAGTCGCTGTACTCACTTGGTTTTTCACCAAACTCCTGGAAAGTAGACATTTAGTTTCATTAGTCTCCACACCCCAGCACCCAGTACGATGTCTGGCAATAAAGCAAAGTTCTCAATAAAAGTCTGTCACGTCTTTAAGTCAAGTGGCTCAATTGACTGTTTTAAAGCTCAACCAACACATCTGATTGACTGATTCTATATAATCAATATCAGAAAAAATAATATTGATGCAAAATAAAAAGACACACTACACATGGGTGATACAGCAGCCAACAATAAGAATCCCAAACGGCCTTCGATGAAACGTGTATTACCGGCATGAAGGATTTATTTAAAAAAAGAAAAATTCTGCATCTGTGGGGACATAAGATTGATGTGATTAACAGTGAAGTTGGAAAAAATGGCTGCAGCTCAAGTTGGGACTTGGGAGAAGGGAAATTGCATAACTTAACATAAATTATCAAGATCCTAGGAGGTCTACATGAGTTTCTCTTATAGCTGAAAAGGAAAGAATCACTCAAACACAGAAAGGAAAAGCTGCTCTCCTGGGAAGGTGATAAGGAAGAGTCTGAAAAGCTCAAGCAGACTGATGCTCAATGAAAGGATTTTCAAAGGATTTTCATTCGAACCAGCTTAAGCACAATGGGGTCCAGTGAGGGTCTCCCTGCACCAGCTGCCCTCCTCCTTCTTAGCATGTTTGAAGTGCAGGGTTGTGCCTGGAGCCCAGGGCTTTGGGTACCCACTCCAGAACACATGCATTTTTCCATGCTCATTTGCTGGCAGAAATAAGAGCGATGTGAGTCAGTTCAGTCGATGTGAAGCACTTCAGTGTCTTTTTCTGGAACCACCGAAGAGAGAGAGAGAGAAAAAAAAAGATTCTACTTGATAGACATTCAATAAATTATTTGCTGCAGGAAGGAAGGAAGGAAGGAATTGATGAGTGAATGAATAAATGAACAGGGCCATGATTTGTGTCATTTGATGCTGAAAATAACAGAAGCCAGGAAATCAACAGTAATGATGATTAACTGGTACACAACAGCCTTTTAGAATTCAAACCCGGTCTCCCTTACTCCTCCTCATATACACGTGGATTTGCTGGGGATGTGCTCCATTAGCTTCTGTTTTTCGTTGCCAAATTCTAGATAGACTTGTTCTCAAGGAACTCTCTTCTGATACTCTCTCAATTCTCTGCATTTATCTTTGTCTTTCTTTGCCATATATATATATATATATATATATATATATATTCTCTTCACACACCTTTTTAGAAAGAAGACTCATTCCTTCATGTGCCCATAGGCTGCTCTTGTGTTTTATTCTTGTGAATAAACAATATAACACCCTCGATTTCTTGGTATTTCATTAGAGATTCTACCTACGATCTATGTGATAGCATTTTCATTCTTTCAGCTTTAAAATAAAATAGAAAGCAAAACATCTCCTTTTTACTAATGTGCAAACTTTGGGCTCCCGTTTCTTTTATCAAGAAGACGATAATGGATGATGACAGAATACATATATATGAAACTATTACCCAAAGGAAATTCCCTTTACCTCATTGTGAGGCACAGTTCTACCCATATGACTATGGCATTAAAACACAAATCATGGACTGAAATAAAGTCAATGCCTTTTTGAGACAAGCAGTAGAAATACATGGTAAGCTACATCAACCGACGTTGATACCATCTAAACCTCAGTAAGTTAGAACTGCCCCTAATAGTGCTTGTGTTATTCACTCCTGGAAAATAGGACACCAGGAATGTCATGTAAAGCTAGTGACTAGAAAGTATTTAGTTCTATTTTAATTTTATGTCTTTCTAGTTTGCATTATTTTCATAAGGAAGTACAACCAAAATCCTATAGTACAATTTCAGAAGTTTGGTAGTATTTCATTCAGTTAACGATTCATCGTGGTCGACTCACAGCCTTCCTCTTCAATTCCCTTCCAGTGGAAAGTAAATGGAAATCTTTGACATATACTTACCCCACAGAGCTATCAAGACTTAATGGAAAATAAAAAAAGAACACTCTGAACTCTGAACTCAGTAATGTGTACTATAGAAGGAGGAAAATATGTACAGTATTTAGGAGATTTTTTTCTCCAAATATTTTAACTTATGGTTAGATGTTAGTTGAATCAGTTGCATTTCTAACTGATGGGTTGTACTATACGTAGATATTGGTGTTGCTAAACTTTAGTTTTTTGCATGATTTTTCATGTTCAGGTTCTCATTAAGTATTCAGCTAAAAAAAAAAAAAAAAAGGAGACTCGGAGACCAAAAAAAAAAAAAAAGGATTGCTCAAGTCACACAGCTGGCAAGTGATAAATAACCAATTGTAACTGTTTCTTCTAAGTGTGTCCATCTTAAAAAGTACTGAATAAAAAAAATTATCAGAATAATCTGAGGAATATGCTGATTTTAACATTGTCTGGCCTTTTATATGGTATATTTCATAAAAAGTGGCTTGGTGATTGGTGTTTACAGTGGAGCAATGATTCAATGTGTAAATAGGGCATGCAAGGTTACCCTTAGATCCAATTTTTATTTTTTTCCTGGTAAAGCATGCTTCTACATTTAGACTACTAATTAAAGAAGAACTCTGAAAGACTCTTGTGTTTGTGGGTTTGTTTAGCATATATTTTTTCCCTAAGGTTCATCCGCACTGGATCTTTGACCTGTTTCCTTGAAAATCTGGGAATTTTCTTCTAATATGACTTACCTCCACAGTGGAATAATCAGGCCCACTATTAATTTTCTGTTTTAATGTTTATTTATTTTGAGAGAGAGACAGAGAGCAGGAAAAGGGCAGAGAGAGGGGGAGACAGAGAATCCCAAGCTGATTCTGCGCTGTAAGCACAGAGCCCGACACAGGGCTTAATCTCATGACAGCGAGATCATGACCTAAGCTGATATCAAGAATGAGATGCTTAATTAGCTGAGCCACCCAGGCTCCCCAGACCTATTAAAAACATCACCTACAAGTCTGCAAAGAATTTTATTTATTTATTTATCTGTTTGTTTCTTTCTTTCTTTCTTTCTTTATTTATTTATTTTAAGTTTATTAATTTTGAGACAAAGAGACAGGATGCAAGTGGGGGAAGGGCAGAGAGAGAGGGAGACACAGAATCTGAAGCAGGCTCCAGGCTCGGAGCTGTCAGCACAGAGCCCGATGTGGGGCTCAAACCCACGAACTGTGAGATCACGACCAGAGCCAAAGTTGAATGCTTATCCAACTGAGTCACCCAGGTGCCCCAAGAAGTTTATTTAATGGAGTTTTGCAAAATTGGGTCGTCCAATTCCCAAAGGGAGAAAACATTTCTGAATCTGAGGCTAGTAAACTGAAATTCTTACAATTTCCAAAAAGTGATAGAGATGGCTTCTTGTTATATATTATGCTTAAACAATGAACAGTTCCCAATATATTTAATATGTATATCTGACAAAAGCTAATAGCATCTTATTTTGCTAAATATGAACAGCACAGTGGTTTAAAAGATTTAAGAGAGAATTTTGTGCCATCATTATTAAATGATGAAAAATCCTTACTGTGTCCATAATGCTTTGAATCAAATTCCTCTGTCATTTTATTGCCTCAAATTTTTAAGGTTGGCTATTGTAACGTTGATCATTTCTTGTTTTTAATGCCACAAAGATTTGAGGGTTATTTTCACACTGCGTCTTCTCAGTGCTTCAGTCCCAGAAAAGTTAGGCATGTGCTAGTCTTAGAGTGAAGTTTACATTAAAAAAAAATGGATCCTTTAAAAAACAAGAGCTGAACGAACTCCCAAATGACCAAAGCTGGAATAATTTGAGCAAGACAATGAAGAAGCATTGGGTTTTCATCCAAAGTGTAAAACAAATAACCATGGGTTCCTACTGATATGAATAAATGATTGAATAAATGAATAAATGAGGGAGAAGATACTAATCTTCTGTGCAGAACTCCAAATAAATTGTACAGATGCTTTACCTTAAAGGAGGTAGAACATCACTGTCTACTTCCTAAGTGCAGGCTTCTATCCAAAAGTAACTTCCATCCAAAGATGATAGTATGGAGAGTGGGGGAAAGAGTAACCTTACAGTGGAGAAACCTGACAAACACTACTTCAGCCATGAGATAAAGATTAATGTTGGCAGTCAAAATCATGTTGATAGTATGTATTCTTCATCTGAAATGATAAAAATGACACTTTGCTCTGTGGGCTTCTTCCCAAAACCCAGTCTAATCACAGACAATCACAGATTAGCCCAGTCTAATCACAAGAAAAACATTGGACAAATTCCAGTTGAAGAACATCCTCAATATTCTTGACCAGCACTCCTGACAACTATTAAAGTCATCAAAAGAAGGAAAGTCACAGCCTGTTACATCCTAAGAAAAAGCTGTCACAGTCTAAACCCACCCTAAGGAGACATGATAATGAAACAATGTGTATCTTGGATGGAATCCTGGAACAGAAAAATATATTTAAAAATAAGGAAATCTGAAGAAACTATAGAAGTTTATTAATAATTATAACCAGTATTGGTTTATTAATTATAACTATGCTAATGAAAAGGTTAATAATGGGTTAAACTGTGTATATGAAACTCTATTTTCTCAATTTTTCTTTAAATCTAAAAATGTTCTAAAAATAAAATCTATTAATTAAAAAAAATTGGGTCATTCAATTGTGTTAGGATAGTGAAACTAACAAAATACTTTAACCTCTGAGGAATTTGAAGTTAGAGTATTCCATAGTGAAAAAAAACCTTATCAGATGACAGAGTACTTGAAAATCACATCCCTTTATAAATTTTTAAGATCTCGTTTATTAATTTAAAAATCTTTATAAATATGTTTTTGTTTTATTTGTTGCAAGATTATAATAGAGCAACATCAAAGATTATTTTTAATGGAATGGAATGAACATCTCCTCCTCAAGACTTTTCTTTACATTACTTTTCCATGTTTCTTCCTGTCTTTGTTTATATGCATATATTACAAGGTTGCCTTAAGTTTAGAAATGTCTAGCTTGTTCACTTACATTATGCATTTTTCTTTTATATGTCCCTTATAATTATAAATTAGGTGGCTGAATAAGTTCTTTCCAGTTCATTTAAAAAGCAAATTCTTTTTGAAAACTTAGATGGAAACAAAATGAAATAGGAGAAAGGAGCATACTATCATTCAGGAGTGAATTGTATTTCATTTGACTCTTCAACATAAGAATGACTTGGTTTCTTTCTAAGTTATTTTTTTTCTTTTGTTTTTCCCTTGAGTTAAGCTATGTTAAATTCATTTTCTAAATAACTGAGACTAAAAAAATGCAAAAGCTGTGATGGTTTTATTTACTATAGACATCAAAACATTTGTGGTCATGTGGAACTATAATTTTGCCACTCTACTAAATAAATTGTTAATCTCCAAAATATTCTTATATTATTAAATTGTAGAGAAAATGTGATTATAGTCAGCTTAGAAACATAGTAAATAAAAAAAAGAAATGTAATAAATAAAATAAATGAATAAAACAGATAAAATATTAAAGGAAGCCAGAAATATATCTTCAAGTCTGTGCTTTTAAAAAAAAAATTGGACATTTATTCATATCTTATGATTTGGAAAATGCAGCCTCATGTGCAAATTTTAATTGGGATTATATAATATATTTCAATTCTTAATTTGCTTTCTCTGGTTTTGCCATACTATTTACACACCAGAAACTAAACATTGGTCAACTTCTGAATACTAGATACTTATTTATTTCAACATACAAACCAAAATATTTGTTTTGCAGACCTTCTTTGCAAGGCAAAGTTTTTAATATGCAGCTTTTATACCAATATCGGATGCTTTTAGAATTTATTTTTTAAGCTTATTTATTTTGAGAGGGAGAGTGCCCACATGTGCACAAGCTGAGGAGGGGTAGAGAGAGAGGAAATAAGAGAATCCCAAGCAGGCTCCACACTTTCGGTGCAGAGCCTGATGTGGGGCTCCATCTCATGAACCATGAGATTATGACCTGACTGAGCCACCCAGGAGCCTTGGATGCTTTTAGAATTTAAAGAGCATTATGTTTGAACCTTAAAACTTTTGTAATTTATCACCAAATTTTATGCTGCTGTTATTCAAGGACATTTTCACATAATCTTATAACCTTGCAGAATTCATTAACAAAATCATGCCATTTTTTAAGATTATGTGTGAGGCCCTCTCATAAGAGTCTTTCTTTTTATATATTATTCTTTTAAATCTTGCAACAACCTTGTAACACCAGTACTATTTTACAAATGAGAAAACTTAGGTAGAGAGAAACTAAGTAATTTGCCCAGATAATTATTAGACAAGCGATTTCATAACGAGCTGTGGGACTCAAAAGCTTACGCTTCATTACTTGACCAAAATTTAAACTTTGAATAATATAAGCAGTTCTTTTAAATTGTAAGACTTATAAAGAGGCCCTGAAAATGCCTGGGCCTTCAGAATTCCACGGATCATTGCCAAAGATGTTTTGTCTTTGTGCAACTGGTCAAAGAGTGAGTTTAATAACACGGTGCTAAATTCAGTCTCCCTGTTGGTCTGTCTCAGGGCACACAATCTCTACCTTCTTTTTGTTGTCTAAAGTCCTGCTGGTGACTTCTAACCTTGTCCCGGTGCTGCATTACTTCACTCACATGTTTGCAAACACATTAAATTTCCTCCCCCCTTTGTCTTTCTGCACACTGCTTGTACATATCTTCAATCAACCCTAACATCTCACAGAAATCTTGAAATTGAGCAACAGATAACATAAATCAGTCTGGAGACAGTTTATTACTATAAATAAACTTCATCCTAGAAAAAAGAGGGAGCAAAGTCTGAACTAAGTTAATGAGACAGTTTTTATAGAGACAAAACATGCACTTTTAAATTTCATTATATCACATGTCATATGATACAGCTGAATTTTTCCATATACATGCAACTCAAATTTTGATTAAAATTTTTAAAAGAACAGGGATGATGTCTTATTGATTAACCTGGAGTTGTTTGGGGTTTGTGGCTGGGCTAGTCCAGACAGATTTTGTAGCCAGTAGATAGAATATATACTGTTTAGCCAGTTGAGCTACTTCTAAGCAAGTGACTGAGCCAGGAAAGGAAATTCTTTTTCTCTTTAAAAAAATGACTTTTGGGGCGCCTGGGTGGCTCAGTTGGTGAGCGTCCGGCTTCGGCTCAGGTCACACTCTCACGGTCCGTGAGTTCGAGCCCCGCGTCAGGCTCTGGGCTGATGGCTCAGAGCCTGGAGCCTGCTCCCGATTTTGTGTCTCCCTCTCTCTCTGCCCCTCCCCCGTTCATGCTCTGTCTCTCTGTCTCAAAATTAAATAAACGTTTAAAAAAATTTAAGAAAAATAAAAAATGACTTTTAAAATTGTGGGGGAGGGGTGGGAGAAATGTCTGAATTCCAAATATTTTTAGTTTCATATTTCATACTACATATCACAACATCTTTATTTTTATACCCAGCCTGCTAAAATCAGTTAAGGTATGAATCCAATACTTACTTGTGATTTCAGTCTTAACTGGGCTTCTCAACCCTACTCCAGTGCCTTCCACGTGTCCCTGGACAGAGCTCCTGTTCTCCAGCAAAGTTATTCAAAAATTTAAAGTCTTTAGTCATGTTCCTTAATGAAATTTTTCTTACCATAAGAGAAATGTGGGGTTTGACATTCATTGAGAAAATTAATGCTAAAGCATAAAATTCTTGTACCTTATCTAAAAACTGATTTTATCCTCACCGTTCTCAACCTGGTGCCCCCAGTCTCAGAGGAAGAAGGATAATTTCACTCATTGATGGTCTCAGGGATCACTCCTGGCTTCCACCTCAGGGACCTGACTAAACCTAGTATATCTTCTCACTGTAGGATCCCACTTCCTTCCTCCATGTGAGATTTCCTCCCTCCACATATATAATTGCAGTCATGTGTCTCCTATTTTACCAGCTGTTTATACTTTGTCTCCGATTTGATCATTGGACCTCCGTCTTTTGCCTTTACCACTCCAGTGAAATAACCCTGATCAAGTCATAAACGACGTCTTAGGAGTTAAAACCAAAGTGCTTTTCATAATTTATTGATCAGTGATATTTTGCACTGGTGATCAATCTTTTCTTGAAACTAACACCTCTCTGTGATTGGATGCTAGGAGTCTCTTCACTCATCCAAAAATGTTTTCTAAGCAAGGGACTGTCCTCAGCACTTGAAATGTATCAATGAACAGGATAGTTAAGGATCTCTGCTCATGTGGAGCTCATATTCCATTGGGAGAAGACAGAATCAATATATATAATGTATAAATAACCCTATAGTATTTTAGAAATTAATTTTTATAGGAAAAGCAATTACTGGAGAGAAAAGGTATCAGAAGTGTAAAGGATGGGATGAGTTGCAGCATTATATTTAGTGGCCAGTGTAGCCATTACTGAAAACGTGATATCTGAAAAAATTTGGAGGACATGAGAGAAGTATCCAAGAAGAAATGTGGAAGGAAGAGCATTCTAGAAAAATGGAAAAGCTAGACATAGACGCTAAGGAGCATGCTTGTGTGTTGAGGAATAACAAAGGCAGTGTAGCTGGAGTGGAATAAAACAATGGGAAAATCAGGGGAGGAAAGATCAAAGAGTGACAGGGGCCAGAAGATCTCGAACTTTTTTAGGCCATTGTAGAGACCATGGCTTTTCCTCTAAATGAGCAGAGGAGTGACATGATTTGACCTTGCCTTAAAAGGGCACTCAGACTATAATAAGAATAGATTATAGTGGGTAAAACCTATTTTTGTAATCCACTGAGAGATGACGGTGGCTTGAAAAGGATGGTCGCCATGGAGATCATGAGCGGTCAGATTCTGGCGTAAGCCATATCCCTGCACATAGATTTTACGAGAAATCATGAGATCAAGCATGAACCGAAGGGTTTGGGCCCCAGCAATAGGAGGAACAGAGAGGCCATGATGAGGTGGTGAAAGCTTCAGACATAGAGTAGATTTGACAGAGAAGATCAAACCCTCCTTCATTTCTCTGTGGATATGTAAAGTTGACATATCAACATATTGAATAAGCAGTTGCATATGAATCTGGAATAGAAAACATCATCTGAGCCAAAGATGTGTATTTGGAATCATCAGCACATAGATGATATTACCTGGAGCTATATGAGCTGTATGAGACACCAAGGGAGAAATAGAGAAGAAAAGAAGACCAAGGATGGAACCCCAGGACAATGCAGCATCATGTGTCAGTCAGAACAGGAGGAGGCAGCAAAGGAGAATGAATAGCAGCCAATGAGGTAAGAAGGAAAGCAAAAAGAATGAGGAGTCAGAATCCAAGAGAAGAAAGTGTGAAAAGGAGGAGTGAGTTAGAATCCTTGATTTCAGAGTTCCCCATCCATCTCTCTTGTCTCTCTTGTCTCTCAATATGACTTGATTGATTTGACTGCCTTAGCAGCTAAATCACAGTCTTGGCTCTGTGTTCTTGGGGACAACTAAAACCTTCCGATGTCTTCTTCATATAAACAACTCTACACAGGTGGGGAGTGGCAGGTGGGTGAAGGTGGTCAAAAGGTACAAATTTCCAGTTATAATAGTTGTACATCCTGAGGAGGTAAGGCACAGCATGGTGATCATAGTTAACAATACTATATTGTGCATTCGAAAGTTGCTAAGAGAGTGGATCTTAAAAGTCTCACCACAAGAAAAAAATATCTGTATGTGAAGTGATGGGTGTTGAAAACAGATTGGTGATCTTTTCACAACATATACGTATATCAAATTATTATATTGTATGCCTAACACTGCTACCATGTTAGATGTCAATTATACCTCAATAATAAAGAAAAAATCTTAAAAGCACTAATAATTTTACCTGTGCATACAAATAAAGTAACCACCTCTTCAAAAAGGAAATTCTATAGCCTTCTTTCCTTTATTCAATTTTACATTATTTTAAAGTTTCAATATCAGGGTGCCTCAGTGGCTCAGTCGGTTAAGCACCTGATTCTTGGTTTTGGCTCAGGTCATGTTCTCACAGTTTCATGAATTTGAGCCCCACGTCAGGTTCTGTGCTGGCAATGCAGAGCCTGCTTGGGATTCTGTCTCCCTCTCTCACTGTCTCTCACCCGTACACGCTGTCTCTGTCTCTCTCAAAATAAATACATAAACTTAAAATAAAAAATTCCAATATCAAATTTAATATCTATCAATATTGTTTATCACTTGTTATTACATTATTATATTTTTATGTATATTGACAATGTAGTGCTGAAAACTGGGAACATTGGAAATCCTGGAAGTGGAGGGGCGCTAAAAGCATCCACAAATGCAAATGTTAATTGCCATATTCCTAGGGCTTACGACTTTTTTTTTTTATAATTTTGACTTTTCAAAATCAGTGTCTTGCAATTCATGTGTATGTATTTGATATGATAATTAGATATGATCCAACAAAAGCTGTTTTCAAATTGACGGTGAATCTTAAGCTAAATTAGTGGTACTATAGACGAAAAAATTCTCTATTTTCTCTCAAGGGACAGTAAAAATAATGGCTAAAATTTATTAAACCTTAAGTGCTATCCATGCTCCATAACTAACAGTTGCTCTCATTTAATGCTAAATACAACCTTACGAAGTAGGGAATGTGGTTTCACCAATTTTATATATGAGACCTGAAGCTTCAAGAAGTTACATCCCCAAGATTATGTAATTAGTAAGCATCAAAGGGAAACATTTGCCCAGATTTGACAACAACTCTGTACTCTCAGCCGCCATGTGATCTAAAGCACAAAGACTAAAAACCCTTATAGGGACATTCATAATCATAAAGAGAGAAGCACTAATGTGTACTTTTTGACATCAAATTTCCAATTGATCGTGTGTAATAATGTCTTAACTTTACATTGTCAATTTCCCTTAAAATTTTATGGACCTCGAGAGAGATCATATTTTTCCCTTTGTCCCTCTAAAACTTTTTCATCTATCTACTTCTGTGGAATACGAATTTTAAATGTAGGGTTTGATTTATATATTTGTAATTGCTTTATTTTATACATACATAGGTACATATATAGATGAATTTTTATATTCTAATTATTCTCAAAAGAGCTCTCAAGGCTCATTCTCATGTATTTACTGCCCACCTTTATTCTTCAGCAATTTCAACTTTAGTGTAATAACTTTTATGATTCCGTGGCATAATATAAATCAAAGCCTTCAAATGGAAATCATTTTCTGTTCAGTACTGTGAATTTTGTTGCAAAATTATTGATAATTTTGTTATAAACATAAAGTTATCGTGATTTCCCTTTAGTGTTCGATAAGCTGCAATTTGGTGCCTTTGAGTTACACCAGCCAGAGTAAGTTTCCTCAGAATACTAGGCTAATACAGTTTTAGATGGCAGATCCAAAGAGATTATAGCATACCTCAAATTCTCATTGAAAAGCAAAAATTAGCCTGTGTTTACATTTTTATTACCTGGCATTTACCTTCTAATTACAGTTACCAGTTATCATATTTATGGTAATTTAAAAGAAATGTGGCTTTTTTGCCCAATGGCTCAAATATTCTACATCATTTAATGGAAAAATTGCTACCCAAGGCATAGAGAAAGAAATGGGTATATTTATAGTGAAGTTTTTCTCTTCATCTAGATTTTTAACTATGGGGTTGTGGATGATATTGTGGGAATAACCTCAAGCGGTTACTAAGAATAAGAATGCAAAACTTACTGGTTATTCAAATATGTCAAGCCCTTTCATTTGGAAATACAGATGAAAACTGTAGGAATTAGATTATTCAACAGTTATCCATCCAGGTTTGTTTAGAAAAATAGTCCAAGAGTGACAAGAAAAAGTTGTTTTTCCTTTTTCCCCAAATTTAATTAAATTCTTTTCAGGTATTGCAATATTTTTACTTAAAATATTGTTAAATAGACATCTTTATACCTTAAGGAAATTATGAATAAACTCAATAAAGTCTAGGATTAAAAAAAAATTAATGTTTATTTTTGAGACAAAGACAGAGCATAAGCAGGGGAGGGGCAGACAGAGAGGGAGACACAGAATCTGAAGCAGGCTCCAGGCTCTGAGCTGTCAGCACAGAGCCCGAGTGGGGCTCGAATGCACGAACCATGAGATCGTGACCTGAGCCAAGGTCGGACGCTTAACCGACAGAGCCACCCAGGCGCCTCTAAGATCTAGGATTTTTAATGATCTTTAATCTTTGGACTCAGAAGTTCAGAAATAATTGAAAAGAGAAAATTAGATGGAATTTCCTTAGAAACAGCAAAAATAAACATCATTGACTCTACCATTGTGCCAGTTACAGATCTAAGAAAGCATTATTTACTCTTTAGATACACATTCACTTGAGAATATAATAATTACCAAACTGGAATTCACCACATAGAGCCCCAAACCCTTTAGTCACTAGGAAGTTTTATTGAAAACAGCCAACCATGACTAGTTAAAAACTTTTCTGGGGTCATGAATGATGAATCAGCCTCCAGTTTTATTAGTATACTTTATATTATGATTCTTTTTTAACTTACACTAAAGATTCTATAATTGATTCACATTGAGGTGAAATTTTTATTTTACAAGTTGTGTTAGCATACTTTGAATATTTTAATATTTCACTGAATAAATCAAGGTCAATGTAAAATATTTAAAAAAGCAGTCCTAAGATTAATCCAAATTTTAGTTCTCTGTCAAAATGGTCTATTTATTGCTACCTGTATCAGGTAAGATTAGAGTCAGCTGTGAGAGACAGAAAGCACAAAACAGCAGCAGCTTAAACAAGATAGATGTTTGTTTTTGGGTGTAAGCATTCCTGACCCACCACTACCAGGACAGAAGGCACTTTACATCTCCTTGCTTCTTGTTCTCAAATGGTTCCATTTCATGGTCCAAGATAGTTGCCAAGATAGTTGCCCTGGCAATCAGATTTTATTACAGCCAGCAGAAAAGGAAAAGAGACAAAGAAAGACATGCCTCTTTCATTTAAGGGCACTTCCTAGAATTTGCCCACAATTTCTGTTCACATTCCATATAAGACAATTGTCACATGTTGATACTTACCTGAGTAAATTCTGGTGGAAAATGTATTACTTATTCTAGACAGTCCTGTGCTCAGCTAAAAATGAGTGCTAAAACCAAAGAGAGGGAGAACAAATGTTAGGTAACAACCAGCAATATCAGCCATATAAGCTTTTGGCTTGTTAGCTCTATGTCTGTGGCACATCCGTGGCAAATAATCCCTCCCCTATTTCAAGAACGATCTATTATTCAGAAGTACATGTTAATTACATGACATTGTCTACATGCTTATCCCTTCAAAAACAGGCCCAGTTGATGAAATGGAAATGATTTTTTCCATACAGAAATTGTCTTGAGTTTATTTTAGCAACAGTAGTGTCACATGACTCTATAGAGCATGAACATGTGCCCCTGAATAACAGTGGGTTGTGTAAGTGAGTGACCGTGAGTTTACACCACGTCCTCCTGATGTTCTGCTTATGACTAGTTACATGTCTGCTTAAATAACCAGTGATCTTACACTTTATTATATATTTCATCAAGTTGCATAATATTGAATTGACATTTGGTAAATAAATAATTGTGGAAGTTTCCCAGTAGGCATGTTCATAGGGTTGCCTGACACCTAGGAAATTGACTCTTTCTCGGGTATAATTAGCCTTGTTATAAGCAGGTCAGTTGTTCCACACTGCATCCAGAATCAATACATCCGAATCCAGCCACTTCTCAAAAGTCTCTACTGATAGCCACCATCATCTCTTACCTGGATTGTTAATTAAGCCTCTAACTGGTGTCAGTGCTTCAGTCTATTTTTTCACACAATAATGAGAGCTAGACTTGTAAAACATAAATCAGATCCCTTCTTGGCTCAAAACCATCTGAATAAGAGTAAACGGTCAAGCCCTCATTTGGGCCTCTAAGTCCCCACAGGATCTGTTACCACCACTTCAACCCACACTGTCCCATTAACTGTCTGGCTCTGTCCTCTATTTCCTTCCTCTGCATCTTTCTGCTACAACCAAGAAAGACTTCGTGGAGTATGTCAAACACATCAAGCATGCTTCTATCTTTGTCCCTTTGCACGTTTTCCCTTCTGACTAGCATGACTTTCTTCCAGTTGTTTGTGTCTCAAACCATTATTTCTTTCAGTTCTCCACTCAAATGACACCTTACATGAGAGGTCTTTCCTTGTTATGCTAAATACGAAGGTAAGTCCCTACCCAAGACACTGTACTCCCTTCACCTTTTTTCACTTTGCTCTAGAGCGGGTATCATCATAGAGCATGCTACATATCGCTTTGCTGACTGATTCGTTTATGGTTGTATTTCCACTAGAATGTAAGCTCCATGAGGGCACAGACTTTGTTTGATGCACTGTTGTATCTAGAACAGTGCCTGATACGCACTGCTGCTTAAAAACAAAGAGATATTAAATTAAAAAATTAATGTACATCCTAGAGTTCTTTCAAAGTCCTTGAAAGGGCACAGTCTGATTCTACTTATCAGCATCTTCAATGAAGAGATAAAAACATACAAGGCTCATGGTGCCTGGGTGGCTCAGTCAGTTAAGTGTCTGGCTCTTGGTTTTGGCTCAGGTCATGATCTCATGGTTTGTAAGTTCAAGACCTGCATGGGGCTCTGTTCTGACAGCATGCAGCCTGCTTAAGATTTTCTCTCTCCCTCTTTCTCTGCCTTCCCCTGCTCTCTCGCTCTCTCTCTCTCTCTCTCAAAATAAATAAATAAATGTAAAAAAATAAAAATAAAAATATCCCAGGCCTTCTTCACCATTTGTTTTAGGAGCATTAGTGGGTGCTTCAAGAAGACAATTAAGAAATAGAAACTCCAGACTCATCAAGTTGTATCCATTAAATACACATAGCCTTTTGTATGTTAATCATACCTCAATAAAGTACTCTTTAAAAATCACAATATAGTATCCTGTTTTATACACAAGGGCTAGAAAAATTTTAATTCCATAATAAGTACTTTTTCCATAAAGGACTACTGACAAAGAATATAGTTATGTAAATTCTGTAGCTGTAGGTGTAAAAAAATCTAAATAGAAAATCCTAAAATATTTATTGAAATATAAATGAGAAAAATAGAATAAATTAAAAAAATGGAATAAATATGGAATATGGACTAAATGGAATACATATCTGTTGAAATTATTTTTGGTATTTTTTTATAGTTTGTGCTTTAGAATATAATTTAACTCTTTAGGAATAGTAGTGAATTTTGGATTTTTTTTTTTGTGCCACATACAGGTCTAGATTCTATTAACATTCAGATAATTATGTCTTAGTGCCAACTACTGTATGCCATTTAAATAAAAATAAGCTAAACTATGAATTGATAAAGTAGCTAATGGTATTATGAAAAAAATCTGAAGTATATGTTATGATAGCTAGGTATAGTCACAATTTAAAAAGTATCCAAAAACGTTGGTTAAATCATTCTATGTTAAGAAGGAAGGAATGTTCAAATTATAATGATAGGCCCTTTGCTTTATCTTATTCAACAAAATTTAGATGAGTTTGTAGTTGAAATTCTCACTAAACTTGGAGATAATGCATGTAATAATGGCTGACGTTTCTATTGCTCCTTCCATGCCTGGTGCTATCCTTTACTTTAGTTGATCTCTTATTAGACTTCTTATTAGATAGCATTAAATGTGGGAAAACAATCTCAGCTAGGTTAACTACGCTACGCAACCTCGTGTAACCAGTAAGCAGCAAGGTTGAGGGCAGAATCCTGTTTGATTAGACTCCACAAAACACGCTTGTAACCACTACTCCAGGATGCTGCTTATGGGAGGTAATAGCTCGCCCTGAAAGCACAGGTTGAGAAAGAAATAGAAGCAAGATTCAAAGCTTGCATCACAGTCTATACAGCATATTGAGTTAGGAAACTTGGGTTCAGCCCTGGCTCCATCAGTAACAAAGCATGATCTTAGTTCACTTGGATCTTCAGTTCTAAAAAATAGGATGATCGTATTAAATAAGGTCAATTAAATATTCTCTAATATCTTCTGTCTGAACAGTTATATGAATTATTGCTTTTAAAAAATTATGTGTGGGGTTATCTGTCTGGCTCGGTCAGTGGAGCATGTGATTCTGGATCTAGGAGTTATAAGTTTGAGGCACATGTTGGGCATAGAGATTACTTAAAAATAAAATCTCTAAAAAAATAAATAAATAAAAGGTTATGTGCAATGCATAATAAAGTGACCTATATTGGAAAAGAAATCTGAATGGTTACATAATCACATGTTTAATATGAGTCAATTGACTATAATCTGGTTGCTCAAAAGCAATAAATCTTTAGAGTTCATGAGTATTTGGAGAATATCTAGAAAACAGGGAATGATAGTCCCACTGAATTGTGCATGGCTCAGACAGTGTTTTCAGTACCCATTAAATTCTGAGCCTAATCAAATTGGTGATGTATGTAATATATTGAGTTGAAATTTCAGGAACCAAGTCAGGATACAGGATTTGGGTGGGACTGATCCAGAAGTATGAAGGTATGATGGTTAATTTTATGGGTTGACTTGATTGGGTCACAGCGTGCCCAGATATTTGACTAAACATTATTTCTGGCGTGTCTTTGAGGATGTTTCCAGATAAGATTACCATTTGAATTGGTGTACTCTATAGAGTGGATTACCGTCTCCAGTGTGGTTGGGCTTCATCTAATCTGTTGAGGGCCTAAGCAGAAGGAAAAGCAGAGGAAGGGGAATGTGTCTCTGCCATTGCACTTGAGCTGGGACATCAGTCTTGGTCTTCTCCTGCCCTAGGATTGAGACTTACAACATCAGGTGCCCTGTTCTCAGACCTTTGGACCTGGATTGGAACTATACCACAACTTTCCTAGATTTTCAGCTTATAGACATCAGATTGTGGGAATTCCCAACCTCTATAAATGCATGAACCAACTTCTCATAGTAAATCTCTTAGATAGAAAGATGGTAGATAGATACTGATTCTGTTTCTTTGGAGACTCTGACTGACAGAAGGCAGTCAGTAAAGTGAAACTATAGATTAGATCTGGCATTCAAAGAAGGTTTCATCCACGAGGATGAAGACTTTACAAACCCAGAGTCAGTCTTCTCTTTCCCACCAGAGCCATGCCTGGAACAGAAAAGTACACGAATACAAGACTCGATAATTCAAAATGTAAAAAGAAGGAAGAAAGGAAGGGAAAGGAGGAAAGGAAACAGAGATGAGGGGAGAGGAAGAAGAGGTGGAAAAGGAGGGGCTAAAATGAACAATAAATAATTGCCTAGGGAAGAAAAGAAAGGAGGAGAGGAGAGGAGAGGAGAGGAGAGGAGAGGAGACAAGAGAAGAGAAGAGAAGAGAAAAAAGAAAAGAAAAAGTAGTAGTAGGTTTGGCAGATAGCTTGGCACATGTAGTGTGCTTTGGCTATAGAACAATATTTGCCAGAGAAAGCACCTTGCCTGAAGAGAAATGCTAAGGGAAAGCCGATGGTCTACGAGAAAGGAAATTTTTTCATAAGTGTCAGTGCAGATTATTCCAAAATTTTCTGTGACATATAGGCTATGTAGACATATAGATATGTTTTTCATATACATATGTTTTTTCCAATAGCAAACTTCATTGCCAAGAAAATAAAATATTCTTTGCATGCAAGAGACACAAAGTTGCACACTCTTCTTTAAACATATGTCAGGGAATACATTGGACTAGGAGATTGTGACAGGCTTTTCAGATTTGTTTCTCCCTTTTGAAAAAAAAATATTGACATGACTTATGCTACCTTGTGTGGTCTGACACACAGAACAGCCTTGCATTTGTTAGCACTTGCACTGGGCAAGTGGGTAGAGTCACTCAGCATAGTTACCCTAAGGCTGAGCCCAGATGGCGTTCTCTGAGAAGAGCTCTGCAGGAGTTTCACAAGCTGCACATTTATCGCCTCTCCTTGGGTCAGGAACAAAACCTTGAAAGGTCCTCCACCGACTATATCTCCTGGAACTCTCCAATAACATCACTCCCACCCCACCCCCATCGCTTCCTTTTTCCTGCAAAGAAATCTGTTTAAGTTACCAGCACTCGGTCTTTTTCCGAAACTCCAATCTGGAAAGTCTCTTTTTGTCTCTCTCAGCCTCCATCATCCCCCTTTTCATTCAGTATTTGTTAACTCTAGAAAATTTTGCCGACTCATTCCACAAGACCTGGATCACTCAAAATGTTCACTGCTCTAACATAAATCGGCAGTCTGGATGATGTTATTTTGTCATTTGGGATACATCACACTAAAATTGTTCTTGTTCTCTTTGTGCTTTTTCTTAGGCAAAATCTCATAACAGAAAGAATAACTCTTATGCTTTCTTTTTAACTCTTCTCTTTCCTTAATTAACATCCCAACACACACACACACACACACACACACACACGCACACACACGCACGCACACACCCAGGCACACACATTTTGTCTGATTAGGATTTTTATTCAGGGAGAATGAATAAATAAGCACATAAGATTATCACGAATTCCCACATTCTTTTCTATACCTGAGACTGTGTTCACTTCAATATAGAATTACTCTCCAATATCAAGAAGATGTTGAAAGAATATGCCATGTGACATGCTTATCAGAATCAAAACAGCGAGGCACCTGAGTGGCTTAGTCGGTTAAGATCAGCTCAGGTCACAATCTCATGGTTCATGAGTTCAAGCCTTGCATCAGGTTCCATGCTGACGGTGCGGAGCCTGCTTGGGGTTCTCTCTGTCCCTCTCTCTCTCTGCCTCTCTTCTGCTTGCCGTCTCTCTCACTCTCTCAAATATAAATACATAAATAAACAAACTTTAAAAAAAAGAATTATAAAAGTACATTGGAAAAATAAGGGCTACTATTTTCTTCATTTCTCAGGAAATTGGATACTTCCTATATAAGAGTAACAAAATCATATACCTCATAGAGACACCAAAAGAAGTATTTTGCCTTCTCCCTAAAGTACCTGATGAGAAGTTGTCTCCATTTAGTCATGTCATCTCAAACTCTATTAGTGGATTGGAGATTCTGGTCATTATATGCACACAATGTAATTAATATCACATAAAATGGGTAAAGAAATTAAGTTTTCTCAAAATTCATTGTCTAAAATGGAAAATTTATAAAAATAGTTTAAGGAGCATTTCTACATTGTGAGCATTTTCAATTGGCTAATTTCTCCAATAAGTGATAAATAGGGCCTAAAACAAATCAAGAAAATGTCCCACATTTATATAGATGTTAAGTATAGGACCTGAGCTTCAAACCTGTTGTTTTTACTCCATGCCCAAAGCTCTCCATAATAATCACAGATGCTTCAAAAGAAAACAGAGATATATTTTCATGACACAACCCAAACAGTACGCTGTGGGTTTGTTGCTTAAACAAGGATGCGATAAGATGATTAGAGAAGCGTCATATACAGACGGGCTGATATTAAATAAACAAATCCAGAATGTGAAAAAGTCAAACGTAGAAAAAGAAAAAAAAAATCTCAGTCAGAAAGACCCAGGCTTGGAAAAGAAATCAGAATGGTGTTGCACGTCAGTCTAAAAGGTGATGCCATCCGTCCCATCTTAGGAAATGAGAGGTACAGAGGATTAAACACAAAGATGCTTCTCTCCTACCACAGTCTCCATTCCTGCCAGACCCCCAGGCCTGTGTTTATCACCGACAGCCGGCACTGACGGACTTGGCTGCCTCTGAAGACGGTTGACATAGCACTACAGACAGTCCCCAGCTTACAATGGTTCAGCTTACGCTTTTTCAAATTTCACAGTAGTGCGAAAGTGATACGGATTCAGTAGAGACCTTAACTTCAAACTTAGAATTCTGATGCTTTCTTGAGCTAGCCATCTGTAGTAGGATGCTCTGTCGTGATGCTGGGCAGCAGTAGCGATTCCGAGAGGAAACAACCAGCACGCTCACGACAGTTCTGTGCCCATACAACCATTTCAGTTTCAGGACAGCATTTGATAAATTACACGAGATATTCAACACTTTCTGACAAAGTGGGTGTAGTGTTAGATGATTTTGCCCAGCTGTGGGCTAGTCTAAGTATTCTCAGCATGTTTAAGGGAGGCTGGGTTAAGCCATGATGCTCTGTAGGTTAGATGTGTTAAACACATTTTCAACACGATATTTTCAGCTTATTATGGGTTTATTGGGATGTAAGTCCAAGAAGATCTACACTTGCTAAATTTACATTCTTTGTTTGCCCTAAAGAGATGGCAGAGATAATTCCCAGAGTGGGTTCCATATTTCTCACTTTCTCTAAAGCCTTGATAAACTGTGTCTCATAATATTTTTAGGTTTTTCTTGTCCTCACTGGGAACTCAATGCAAATATTCTTCATAGAGAGTGACTGAGAGATAGAAGATGAAGTTCAGGAACATGGTTGGGTAAAATATATGTTGTCAGGGGTGTGAGCATAGACAGGGATGGGCACAGAATTATTTAACGACCTTACAAACAAGTAAGCTTATTTTTTTTAATATTTTTTAATGTTTATTTATTTTTGAGAGAGAGAGAGAGAGGGAGAGAACAAGCCAGGAAGGGGCAGAGAGAGAGAGAGAGAGGGAGACAAAGAATCAAAAGCAGGCTCCCAGGCTCTGAGATGTCAGCACAGAGCCCGACACGGGGCTCGAACCCACAAACTGTGAGATCATGACTTGAGCCAAAGTTGGACACTTAACTGACTGAGCCACCCAGGCACCCCCAAACTAATAATTTTAAACATCTAAAGTAGTAGAAGTAGAAAGGAATCAACCTTTTCTCTATTTTTCTGAGGAATCTTGGCTCCAAATTTGGACACCCCATTCAGCAAAAGGAAGGCCTGCAGGTAAACAGACCCAGCTTCCTCTGGAAATAGATGATTGACTATTGTTACTAGACCATAGCCGTTGTGGGAAAAGAAGGCTGAGAGGACCTCTTCCCACTGTCAGTCTCCCTGAGGACAGCTATGGTGAATAAGAAATCCTTAACACTCTTCCAGCAATGATTAGTATTCCAACAATGATTTAGCAACTTTTATAGATTGAGGTCTGGGAAGCTGCCAGGCTCGTTCATCTCGTAATCAGCTCTGGATATGTGGATGTGGAGGAGGCTCCCATAAGCCCAGGTAAGCACTTTTTATGTATCTTAAGAACAGATTGACATAAAGTGGTTTTCAACTGGTCTCGTTCATCATTCTTCACTCTTCCCAGCTTCCTGTGGTGCATAATATGATCCCACCTGGATCGTACCATTGCCTCTAATTGTTCCACTCCCCAAACCCCTGGCTCAAATGGGCCACTCAGACTCCACCTTCCTCTGCTTTTACGTGCTTGTCCAACCACGCCCAGCATGAGCATCACATGAGAACTGAGTCCTCCAGCTTTTTCATCCTCTTCTTTCTCTCCACACGCTTCCTTCTTCCTCTTGTAGCACAGGGTCCATCATACTGTTTCTTGACCATATCCTAAGGTCTTCCTACGTGATCAGATATGTCTCATTTTTTTTTTTTATTTAATAGCCTCTGGATTTTTAGTCTTGCTTAAGAAGTTCAACATCATCTCTGGTTTGCACCTGTAGTTTCCTAGATCTCCTCACAAAACTTTTATTCTGTTAATTTTACCCTTCCCACTTTAACTCCTCTGAAACCTATCTTCATGTCTTTAAGGTAAAGGCTAATATTCTTTTCATCCAGATGGAAATTTACTTTTGCAGACACTCATTATAACATAACAAACCCTTTCCCAATGAATTTAACTGCCACATTAAGTTCTCATGTATTTTTGGATCTAATATTGGTCTTTGTATTATATTTTACTAAGCTATTTGTCTACTACCATGTGAATACCATATTGATCCATTTATAATTGCTTTCTTGTTATGTTCTAAGTCTAGGAAAACATGTCTTTCTATGTTATGGTTTCTCAAAATGTTCTCGGCTAAACTTTGGTATCTGTTCTCCAGGTAAATTTTAAGATTGTTTTATCCAATTTTATCCACACGTACACAAAACACATATTATCAGGATTCCAATTAATAGTTCCTTAAAGACATGTCTCTGTTCTGAGAAAGTTACATTTTGTAATTTTAAATCATTCTATCTAGAACATAAGTCTTTCCATTATGCCTACTCAAAGACATGGCTCCTTTTCCTCCCCTGCTGTTTCCTGAATCATTAGTTTTTCCTCCTTTTGAGCATTATTCCCATCAAGATACAAATATTTTACTTATGTAGTGTGGTAACTAAAGAAGATCACCATAAAGGCACTAAAGGGGATTGCTTTTTTCTCTGCTTTCTTCTTTAAAAAAAAAAATAACATAACCCCTCCAAGGGTTTTCTTTTCCTTATCTCTACAATTTCTTTGCCCCCTTTCACTCTAAACCTCACTCCAATAAGATTTTGTTCCCGATACCATTTCATGGACACATTTTGTTTCAGGTTCACCAATGATCTGCAAGTCGCTAAGTCCAATAGCTTCGTTCACCTTTTCTTGCCTTGTCATCAATACTCGACATGTCTGATCATGCTTCACACTTTCATTGGCTTTCACTACAACATATTCAGATGAATTTTCTCCTTTGCTGCTTCACTTTTAGCTCTCTAACCTCTGAGAGAAATATGGCTCATTCCATGAGTCTCTTCGTATCTAAATATTCCTCCCTTCCTTAGTGATCTCATGTTTGAGATGGTGACCGTAAACACTATGTATATTATAAAGATTCCCAAATTTTTATACCTCTGGCATGTAACCAAGTTCATGGGTGTGTATCTAATTACCTCATGACCTCTCTACCTAAATATCTAATATCTCATATTTATCAACCTTACTAAATTCTCCTGTTTCTACAAATCTGATCATGAGAACCCATGGCAATCAAAACTTCCATTTTTTGAATCCTGCTTACCTCTCCAGGCTTAGCACTCCATAATTCAGCCACAGCTGTTACTCTAAAATGATATGTCCTCCTTTATCACTTCCATGTGTTGGATCTTCCCCCACCTCTCAACTCTGTCGCTAGCAGCCATTCATCTGATTAATGTCTCCCTTCCTCAAATTCTAGTATCATTTATTTTGTGTTTCTTGCTTGCCATATTCTGTCTTCAATACAAGTGGTCTGTTTTGTTGAGATGGTCTAAGAACTCTCGCGGGACATGAAAAGGAGCTCTATCTTTTTAGATTTTTAACACATATACTGCAGGGGTCTGAAAGTAGCAGTTGCTTAATGAAATTGAGTTCCAGGGATTTTTATTAATAGTACAGAAATATTTGTCTCATTTATATAAACAATAAAGACAAGTTGTTTAGAAAAAGGTAATTTTATTTACACATTTCAATGACCTACACCGAAGCTATAGAAATCAATTTTATTAGAAGCAGAGAAGAGATATCTATATTGTTTAACATTATTGTCATAGATCACAGCATAAATTATGTTTAAAGTTCTGACAGTTGCCCATCCTGTCTTAGTTAATATCACCAATGGTACATCACAGTGTAGTTTGTCAGGCATGTTTATAATACAAATAGTGATGTATTAAATTATTTAAGAAAACATTTGGTCAGGTAAGTCACTATTATAATGATACTGAGAATTATAGATAGCCCTAAAATTACAACTTTTCACTATGAACCAGTATGTTTTGGAATATGCGAAGCTTCTGTCTGAACAGATACCACTGAATGGGACCCGAGGCACTTTTTGAAAGCATATATTCACTTTCTCATCTGTGTTGTCTCCTTTTCAGCTTCTTTTTTTCCATACGCTTTATTAATCTTGCCTCCTTCCTCTTCTCCCTTTCTATACTTTGGCTTGAGCAGAACACGCGTGAACTGCTTCAGTGCCCCTGTACGAGCTCAGTGTCAGAAGTTGCTGACAAACAATTTAAGTGTCCATTGTCTGGACCGTGTTTCATTGTTCTGTTTGACACCTACCTGACAGCTATCAATAAAGTGTCCCAGCTATTAAAATTCAAATTTAATAACTAAAAAAGTTCAGTAAATGGATGATTCTAGATTTATTCAGTGTTCTTATTAACTGCAAGTGAGAGAATTCCTGAAATTCTCTTTATCCTTTTTTACAATGAAGATTAGTTTACTTTGTTGTCTTAGGAAGTATATTATATTGAATAAAATGGACTCTTTTTTGAGAGTCTAGTATTAATATTCAGGGCATGTATATCACATTATTATATAATAAAGAAAACAGTGGATTGGAAAAGTTTTTCTAAATAGACAGTGCCATTGAAAAATGCTCTGGGAGTTTTTAATGGACATTTTTAAAGTAAACTTTTGAAAAAAGCTGTTTTTTTGTGTGTGGTACCTCATTTTTTTAAGGAAAAAAAATAACACTAATTACAGGTTCCAGTTAGATGGGTTAAAGTTAATCAGGATTGACTACACTTGAACTAAAATTCTTAAAATGACACACATAAACTTGGTTAACTTTTCTTTTGAGGCCACATATTGCATTAAAGTCAGTGGTTAAATAACCAATCCATGAAAAAATGACAGTTTCCTTTTGCCAACATTATTTTAATTGTAAGTTCCAGTTTCTTCAGCATTTTTTTGTTTGCTGATTTGTAACCAACTTACGTAGCACCTTGGTTTGCTGTTCCAGGTACTGTGTTGGTTTTCCCTCTTGTCCATAATTAAATTCAAGTAAATATAGCCCCCAGCTTACATCTTATAATAAGTAGTTAAGTGTTTGAAATTTTCCATTAGTCATGTTTCTGTATTTTAAAATTTTAATGTAAAGTGTTGGGTTACCAGTTCATATCTTAAAAGTCTAATTTAGCACATGGCATATGTAATGTGAATTCAAATCCTTTTATCAATTATTACATCTTTCACTTTATGTTGTATAAGTAATTTCAGCTTCAAGAGGAAAAAATTCAATCCTGGTTTTATTTTACATAAATGCAACTTACATCTTCCAAGTTTTCTTTTTCTTTGCTCAATATAGACCCAATCCCCATGTATTTAAACAAACAATGGTTAAGGAAGCTGTTTTGAGTTTCTCTTTATTTGATTCGGCTGTGTATTTCTTTGGTGTAAAATATGACTTCCTAAGGAAGAATAGCTTTCTCTTCTCTGCAAGTGAAATGAATCACTCACTAAACAATGACATAAAAATATGGATTAAGTGTTTAGTTAACCTATGTGACAAAGTGACGTAAGTCCACCATGGCAGAGGCCAATGAAACGGAAGGATGGCTCCCTGAAAAAGATCTATCACCTGCCGCCGACTCAGGTTGATTGTTCCCTGGCACCATATGAAAATAAAAACTCCCAAGGAGAGGTTGGTGTGTGTACCAAATAACACATACCAGTCATTTGGCATGTTAGTTATAATTGCAAAATTACAGACCTAACCTCTAGAGTTTCTGGTTAGAATACCTGGAGTAAGGTACAGTTAACACCACTTCAATAACTTTGTTACTTCCCACTATGTCTACTGCATTTGACTCTGAAGCAGATGATACATGGGCCAGACCCCGAGAAAAAAATACACTAGACCCCATGCTTCTGTATTGCAATCTTTTTCTGCCATTCTGGTTAAAATTGTCAACTAGTACCAAGTTCATACAATTCAAACTAATCTTTTCCCCGTCCTACTTATTACATCAAAGCAAAAAGTTGGGTAACCCAGAGGTTGGGGAATTCAGTGCTGTGGTAGAATAACATCTTGAAGTATTAATCAACATGTATCTCTTATATTTTATGCTACCCTGTGACCCTCTGGCATTAGGGAAGTTAAATTATAGAGCATCTATCAACTGCTGCAAGAAATGTACTCAAAGAATCAAAGAACAGCCTGCTGAGGACCAAAAGCCTACATTTTCATGGGCAAAATCTAGCCAACAAGGGAAACCCAAGGCAAAAACATACTTGAGACTACTCAAGTGAAACTTCACTGCTTCTGTCCCCTTCTCTCTCATCTTTCCCAACCTCAAGATGAAAAGTAACTCCAAAAAATTGGGGGAAGAAGTGAGTGAGAAAGAGTTGTAGACATGAATAGATATAGTGGGATCTGAGGTAGAGATATCCATGCTCTGCTGAAGAAAGTCTTGAAGGACAGAGAACTCCAAATATTTTGAGGGCAACAGGTGTAGAGGGAAGCTTTGCCTCATTTTTCCTGATGGAGATAAAGAAAAGGAAAAGTCCTCAGAGTAAGTCTGGATTCAAATATGTCCAGAAAGCCTCCCGCAATTTCCTTATGCTAGGAGTAGATGGTTTCCTTTTTCTCTAGTAATCAGGAAGGGGTGAAGAGGTGTATGAAGCCTCACAGAGTTTCTGTGGTCTCAGCATAGACAAGAAGAACAGCATGATTCCTGTGCACCCAAGAGAGGCCCAAGCATTAACTGAGTCCTAACATGACCCATGGAGCCACCAGCCAAGATTCCAGGGTGTCACGGAAGCAATCTGCATGGGCAAACACACACCGACCAGACTGAACAAGGCTGCTTCAGAAGATGCCAGGGAGGGAAGACGGCAGCTACCCAGAACAGATGCCGTCCTTGGTCACCTGGCACTCTGCAAGCTCCTTGAAATATTACAGATACACCGAGAAAAGAGGGAGTAATTTTTTAGGTGGGTGGAAGGATAGTCACCTAGTGGAATTCGGATTTATGTTAGACATATCAGTTGGGGAAAATATTTCAAAAATTTATTTCTTAAACATCTGAGTTTTGGGCTGAAATGAAAACTTATTATAAAAATTCAAACTATACCCGTGACAGTACATTTTAAATGAAGACAGATGATTAAAGCCTTTAACTATCCCCCTTCAACCCTGGATGAGCAATGCTTTTAGTCCATAAGCCTCTTTATGAGAGCACTTGTACTTGCCATGCTGTCCGTACCGTCTGTCTTCCAGCCGAGGACTGTATTTATGGCTCAAACACATTAGGAGCTAGAGAAATAGGCTCTCTTCTTGGCTTTGGATGACACATTGCTTCCCTCACTACTTCTGTGAGTGCCACCAAGTGCTGGTGCTCAAGAACCTGGTTTTTTTACCCCTTATTTCCTCCTATTTTTAGATCTTTCTCAAAGACACTTTTATTAGCCTTTAATTCATTCCTGACTCTCTTTGTTCCCACTTTTTGTTTTGTAATAACCAGTGGTAAAATCCACTTTGCCCTCACATTTTCACCAGAGCTTCCTTCCATCTTTCATCATTCCCTTTCTTTCCAAGCAGCATGCTTGTATATGTTACTCTTCAATCTAAAATTCATGTGGCTAGTATATATGTATATGTGTATGCATATGTATGTGTATATCACATTATATATCCAAAGGTGACTGTAACAAGAACTCCTGCCCTTTATGCTCTTCTGTAATATGACTTCTCTACATATCCATGGAGAAGTAGAGTGCATTCCTGTACCCTTTAAATCCTGGGACTGCTTTGACTAATAGAATGTCACAGAAGTGACATCGTTTCTCTTCTGGGGGAAGACTTTAACTGGCATGACAGCTTCTGCTTCTTGCTTCTCAGAAGCCAGTTGCCACAAGAAGTGAAACTCTTTTTCTGTGGTATCTCAGCTACCTGGAGATGCCTTGGAGGATAAAATATTGTAAAGAGAGACCAAAAGGCCAAGGAGAACAGGGACTCCAGACATATAAACATCTTGGATGTTCTTCTTGACATAAGAAGCCATCTTGGATATCTATCCATCAAACCTGCAGAATATATAAGAGACTCCAAGAGATACCTGCCCATTAAGCCCAGGCAACCAACACAACCATTGAGACACAATGCTTCATTGTTGTTTCAGATCATGCAACTTTGAGGTGATTTGTTATGCAGTCATAGATAACAGAAACAAAAGACAACCATCATTTGCCATATTAGTTTTTCACTGTGAGTGAAAGCAGGGAAGGCATTTCCTGAGGAAGTAATGATTGAAGTAGTTATGAAAGAGAAATAGCAGCTAACTCACAGAATCAGGGAGGAAAAAGAATCTCAGATATTAAGGGAAAGAAAGCCATTTGACTGGAGTAAAGAGAGCAAGGGAAAACATGGTGAGATGCTAGTCGAGTCCATGGCCACATGCCCTTCAAGTTCTGGCACTTCCAAAAAGAAACCGTTCTATCCCATGATGTTCTTTTCCTTTCTCCATGGGCTATTGTCATTCCACTCATTTAGAATGTATTGATATGCTTTCTTGGGAAAATCAGTATGCAGTTATGCTGCAATCATGTTAACTCAATATCCAATGTGTGTATATCACTGAAGTGTAAACTGAAAATTATATTTTCTTGTATAAAAAATGGTGTATATATAATATGTGTAATTATGTTATGGATATATTGGGTTTTCAATACATGTTAAGTGTATATTTTATGAATGTTGATGAAATGAGATATGTTTTCTAAGCATGATATATATCACTTGTCCTTCAAAGGCTAAATCTCTTTGCACTACAACAGAACTATTCAAAACTCTCCTTAAAGTCAGCAGGAAGCTTAAAAAAAAAAATGACCCAGATATCATTTGGCAGCTTCACTAAGTTGCGGTGAATTAGTCATCAACTCTTTAAATCACTCCAGTTTTGCCACAATGTGGAGACTCACAGTTTGCAAATTGTCAAAATATTATAACCAAATTTTATCTGAATATACATCTACTTTGATAACATTTTTTAAAAACAAAGCTTCACAAATTGGGCATAAGAGACATCAGATCTCCCTCAGTTCTGAGGAGTAGAGTGATGGGGATGGGGAATGCAGAATTGGTGACAACAAGCCTTCTGAATGAACACAGAAGTTTTTACCTGTAGGTTTTGCTCCATGACTAGACTCTTGTGTCCTTGACTCTATCCTGTCATGTGTTTCTCATCCTTGTGATCACTGATGAGAACTTCACAGCAGGATGGACCCAGAGTGACCAGAGAAAGGTTTGACTCCATTTTCTTCCACGTACCTAACCAAAAACTTAAGAAATTAAGAAAATAGAACTGGGTGAGAATGAGAAAAGATTTAAAAGAAGAGGCAAAAGGAAAAAAATGTATTGTCCACATTTTTTCTTCAGTAAGAACTTCATAAACATTCACGTAAGTGACATTTTTGTCACTAACATGTTTCGATCTGGATTGCTTTCAATGGGAAAACATGAATAATTAAAGATGAACATAGTTCTGCAAATATTCTAATGGTAATTATATCTAAAGGTAATTCCTAGCCTTCTCAGTGTTAGGAGAGCAGAAATAATCAATGGATATGAATAAATCAATAAAATTATCAGTAAGCTTTTTTTTTTAAGAAGTCTAAACAATAAGTAGCTCTTTGACTTTGTAATCCAATATACAAATACATTTTCAGATCTATATCTTTGGTCCAAATTGTTATAATACCAAAGGATTTAGAAAATGCAGAGGTTATTTTATTGACCTAATATTTCTGTTTTTCTAAAGTGTGACATTCAAAATTACCAGTCTGTTTGGAATTAATAATTTCATAGAGAGATGCTAGAGGACATTTAGGCCGAAGTGACAATAGTGCTTCAGTATATGAAAGGTTTATCACAGAAATTTAATTATTGCTTGATTTGTGGTTCTATATTTAATAAAAAAGAGAATTGACTTATCTTAATTTCATGTCTAATCTCTTAAAATATATAGTATATATATATGCATAGTATATATAAATATCATATATAATATACACATACACACACATATACACACACACACACTTTCTTTGTGTTTTTAATTTTTTTTTAACGTTTATTTATTTTTGAGACAGAGAGAGACAGAGAGAGACAGAGCATGAATGGGGGAGGGTCAGAGAGAGGGAGACACAGAATCTGAAACAGACTCCAGGCTCTGAGCTGTCAGCACAGAGCCCGACGCAGGGCTTGAACTCACGGACCTCGAGATCATGACCTGAGCCGAAGTTGGCCGCCCAACCGACTGAGCCACCCAGGCGCCCCTCTTTGTGTTTTTATATATCATATTTCTCCGTACTGCTTTACTCGGTATAAGCTCACTTTTATTAAAGATGTCTAAACACAATTATGAGAGATTCTGATTTTCAGAAATGAATATACAAAAATTCACTTTACACATGTGTTCTGAAGAAGCTTTATGTGTAATTTTTGAACAACCTCCCCCTTGGTTATACAGTGTAACAGAACCAATTCTTACCACTCCACTGAAAGTACTCCCTTGCACAGAAGATCGTTGTCTCTGTGCTCATAAAAAGGAATCCTAGGGGCGCCTGGGTGGCGCAGTCAGTTGGGCGTCCGACTTCAGCCAGGTCACGATCTCGCGGTCCATGAGTTCGAGCCCGGCGTCAGGCTCTGGGCTGAGGGCTCAGAGCCTGGAGCCTGTTTCCGATTCTGTGTCTCCCTCTCTCTCTGCCCCTCCCCCGTTCATGCTCTGTCTCTCTCTGTCCCAAAAATAAATAAACGTTGGAAAAAAAAAAAAAAAAAGGAATCCTAAATATTCCTAAAACAACTTGTTTTCTTCTAAGGAGACACACGGAAGGGTTTTGTTTGCTTTGTTGGCGTTGTTTTAGTATCCTTAGGAGAGCACAAGGAGCAGGTGTTGGTTGGCTCTACTGAATGCTTGAAGGAACTGAAATTTAACAAAATTAAAGGACTTCTGTTGTCAAAGGAAAAAAATCAGAGGCGCAAAGCCACCTCCTGGAAGATCTACTTGCTCTGTGTCAGGTCCGGTATTAAATTCCACCCCTCCATAAGACTTGGCTGTCGACACCTCTTAAGTCTATGCGGCATTAAGCTAAGTATTCTAACTTCTCACTTCTCAACTTCTCAACTGCAGAATGATTGCCACCTAGTTGATATCTCTTTGTGCGTTGGTATAGAGGTTATATGTGAAGGCTTGGCCATGACCTTACTTTTTCAAAACCAGAACTTTTAGCAGTCTAGATTTGTGGTAAGAGCTATCTATATTGCCTGGTATAATAGACACATATGAAAATCAAAGAACATATTCAAAACTGTAAGCATAAGCAGATAATCGTCTTTCTCACATAAAACTATTTTTTGCAGGTCTTCATAGGTATATATAACTGTCTTTGGGTTACTTAAGTATTTTTATCAGGTGTTTCCTAGTGGCAAATAAACACTACATGCCTAAATTAGAGCCCAGAAATAACTGCACAAGCCTAGGGGGTGGTGCAAGTGCATTTTCAACACAATCTGCTCTCTAATTATAAGGTCCAGCTTAGTCGATGTATCTTGAAACATAATTAATTATGATTTGTTTAAACACTGCTTAAAATACATTATTCTTGATTTCCTAAGAGCTGGATTACAGGGAAATTTTTAATTTTAAAACTAGTAGTGTTTATAAACATCTTAGTATAATTTGCATTATATTGCATTAAAGTTAATGCAATAATTATAAAGTTATCAGCAATTGCCCAAATGCAATTTTAAAAGGAAAACATCATACAATATAAAGGGGTATAAATTACAGGAAAGAAAAAATATTTTTATATCAAATCGACTCATAATGGAAACATTCTTATTTAGATAAAAGAATCCAAATGTTGTTCACATCAAAAATCCTGGTCAAAAGGGCGCCTGGGTGGCTCAGTCTGTTAAACATCTGACTTCAGCTCAGGTCATGATCTCGCGGTCCGTGAGTTCAAGCCCCGCGTCGGGCTCTGTGCTGACAGCTCAGAGCCTGGAGCCTGTTTCAGATTCTGTGTCTCCCTCTCTCTCTCTGACCCTCCCCCGTTCATGCTCTGTCTCTCTGTCTCAAAAATAAATAAATGTTAAAAATTTTTTTTTTAAATCTGGTCATAATTTGCATATTTATTGTGGTAATGTAAAATTTACCATCTTAGCCATTTCTAAGACTACAGTTCAGTAGTGTGAAGTATGTTCCCATTGTGCAACCAATCTCTGCAACTTGTTCATCTTGCAGAATCGAAGTTCTATACCCATTGAACAACTCCCAGTTTCCCTAATCTCCCCTCCCCATCAAGCTCTTGGCAACCACCATTTTACTTTCTGTTTATGAATCTGGCTACTCTAGACACCTCATGTAAGCGCAGTCATATAGCATTTGTCTTTCTGTGACTGGCTTATTTTACTTAGCATGATGTCCACAAGGTTAACCCATGGTGTAGCATACATAAGAATTTCCTTCTTTTTTGAAGCTAAATAATATACTACATTCTGTTTATCCTTTCATCTGCTGATGGCCTCTGGTTATTTCCACCCATTAGCTCTTGTGACCAGTGCCGCTATGAACATGGGTATACAAATATCTCTTCAAGATTCTACTTTCAATTCTTTTGGATATTTACCCACAAATGGAATTGCTGGATCATAATGGTAATCTTATTTTTAATCATTTCAGGAACCGCCATACTATTTTCCGTAGTAACTATGCCATTTTACATTCCCACTGACACAAAGTTTCCAGTTTCTCTGCATCCTCCACAACGCTTATTTTCTGTATTTTTGATAATAGCCACCACAGTGGGTGTGAAGTGATACCTTATTATGGTCTTGATTTGAATTTCCTTAATGACTAGTGATGTTGAACATCGTTCCACATGTTTGTTGGCAATTTGTGCACCATCTTTGGAGAAATGTCTGCTCAAGTCCTCTACCTAGAGGTAATTTTTTTATCAGTCTCATGTATGTGCTACCTTTTCTAAATAAAAGGTTTTTTGGTTTGTCTGTTTTAAATCAGGGTTGATAAGATTCAATATTAGACGAGAGGAAATTTGTGAAACAGTTCTCAGGAAATTTTGTTTTGTTTTGCCTTCTAGTTTGTCTTCAGACTTCACCAGTTCATAAGAGAAAAGAAAAAGAATTGTGCATTGGTCAATCAGTTGAATTTGCTGAAAACAAATTCTGACCTAGGTTTGACTTGAGGAAATTCTTGTACCCTCAGCCAGAAATGTTTACAAAGGTGGATCAACAGTGGCAGTAACACCACAGGCTAGAATACTTTTAGGACCCAGCAGAGGGCCCCACCAGCCCTGAGGCTGTGGTCCTTTGAAGACCAGTAGTGGTTTCACAGAGTCCTGAAGTTGCTGAGTTTCAAAGCCAGGATCTCTCACTGGCCTTAACTGTATTTCTAAAGAGCAGTCTTTGTTGCTCTTGACCTCCCTGCCTGGTAATTTTCTAGGCTTTTGTTACAGTCACTTGAGCAGGACACTGCCTGGTTCTTCTCCTTTGGAAGTATTAGTCTCAATCCTCTTCACACATTCTAATTTCTGCTCTTGCTTCCTTGTCCTTGGTCCCTCTAACCAAGCCTCCTCAGCTTAAGCATAACTGATGATTTTTCTTCTCATTCTCAGGTACATTACCTACATCCAGCTGCACAAAACTAGTCCTTTATTTCTGGCAATCTCACCCTTTTATTTTTCAAAGCTATTATTTTCTCTACTTAACCTTGAATTTTTAATTACTGCTCACATTGTACCCTACCTTCCTTGTCAAAGTTGAGGGTGAGCCAATCTCAATTCTTCCCTGGGAAGAGAAGTCCTTTGCTAGTGACAGCTTTATGTGATTCGAAGATTGCCAACCTCTGAAAGAAGCTGATCTACAAACAGAAGAGGGACGGTCAGGAGGGCGTCAAGTTCCAAGTTTAGTCACCCCTTAGGTCAAGCTGCATCTTGCCCTTCAATGGCTAGGCAATCCAGCTTTTCAATAAAATCCCCTCCTTGCCAGAAAGGATTTAAATGGATTTCTATTACATGCAAACCAAAAGATTCAAAATGAATATATTTATCTCCTGTGGCCACTGAATCCCCCTCCCTTTATGAGATCCTAAATCTGGCCTGGTCAGGCCTTAGCTTTCCTTTGTTTGGCTGGCATGACCTTTCTACAAGACTTTACTGAAACCATATGAAGCAAATATACCACCATTGTCCTGTGAGAATTTCTCCTAGGTAGTAGGTTTTCAAAGATACTTCAAGATTTAATAATTTTTCCTTTAAGAAGGCATTTAAAACAAAAATTGCCCCTCTATTACCCAGGTTAGAAGGCCTTACACCTATATGTACTTGTGTTTTCTTTTCTTTTTTTTCTTTTTTTAAGTGTTTATTTATTTTTGAGAGAGCGAGAGCATATGAACACAGGGGAGGGGCAGAGAGAGAGGGAGACACAGAAAGTGAAGCAGGTTCCAGTCTCTGAGCCGACAGGACAGAGCCTGACACAGGACTTGAACCCACAAACTGCGAGATATGACCTGAGCCAAAGTCGGATGCTTAACTGACTGAGCCACCCAGGCGCCCCTGTACTTGCATTTTCTGATGAAGCATCTATGAACATCAGTTTTGCCCTCTTGGCTAAATAGCAAGTTCGTTTAGGTTTGGTATGAGTGCACCTGTCTCATCTTTTTCCAGGCCCTACAACATTGATTTGATTTTGGACTTTGATCAAAGAGGACTTAGGTACAAATGAGCTCAGGGCATTACAGGTAAATATACAAGAGCATTCTTAATGTAATGGTTTCAGGACTGTAGGATGGGAGAGGGTTTGGGGCACAGGAGCCATTTTGGTTCATT
Organism: Felis catus; assembly: GCF_018350175.1. Lineage (NCBI taxonomy): Eukaryota > Metazoa > Chordata > Mammalia > Carnivora > Felidae > Felis > Felis catus. Next base: position 99,732,739 of record NC_058371.1, on the reverse strand, counting down.
ATTAATTTTATGATGAATGTCCATCTGTGAGGGGTAGGGCAGACTGAAGCCCAGTGCTGTAATCAGTCATATATGAATGTAAATCTAAATGTGAAGTTTGTAATGAGTCTACAACCAGGGACTTTTAGCAGCTCACGTCACAGAACTCCAATCTCACAGCCTAGCCCATGTCCTGATTCTGATGTAAGGAGATAGTTCAAATATTCCATGAGAAATACAACTCTGTACGTGTTCAGAAAATCCTTTGTGTTCTTTGCTCTCATGAAGGGTAATCCAAAACAGACCAAAAAAAAAAAAAAAAAAAAAAAAAGAAAAACCAAAACAAAGCAAAAAAAAAAAAAAAAAACAGGGCAACACCTCTACTCATAAACTAATCATTACTTTACACCTCAGTCTGTTCATGCCTGCTTCAGGCAAATTTCCATGAGAATTCTAAATGTTTTGATTGCTCAATAAACCACTGACAAAATGCAAGGGGCCTGAGCAGCCATAGCAGGCCTCCCCAAGCAGGAATTCCCGAAACCTACTTATTTGCCAGCAGATGCAATCTTCTGATCTCCAAAGTTACATTTGCTTGGAGCCCAGCCTTTGTTTAGATCAATTAAAGTGCCCTGGGCAAAATGCATGTATCTTCCTTTTATGTACTTTTCCCTCTGAGTTGCCTGCAATGCATTTATTATAAAGAGAAATTTACCAATATGAAAAAGCTCATTTGGGAGATTAAAAACAAGGCTATTTGGTTCTAGAACTTCAAATTTCCTCTCACCTTTTTATTCACAAATTGGAAGTATCATCAGAACCTTCTTTGGGAGGGGGAGGATATGTTCTTGAATCCTATGTCAATTGCTAACTGAAATATACTATTTCATAGTAAAAGAGATACATGCATGTTTTGGAAAAAAGAGGCTGTTTAAAGAATCTGGATGTTCCTATTTTGACTGAACTTCTTTAGGGAACATATGCCTATTCCAGTCTTATCAAATTTAGAGAGGGTTTTGAAACTCTTTGTTGGGACTTGGTGCCATGTGAAGGGTAGCTATGGAGCTCAAGTTTAACCTGGAATTAAAAATAGAAGTGACGGGTTAACCTTAGGGATCCATTGATCATATAGCTTTCCAAAAGGTTAAGAAATGTCAGTTACAGGACAGAAAATACAAGGCAACATTGCCACCACAGCCCAGCGTTATAGGGAGGCTAAGCTAAACAAAATGCAAACAGATGGCCAGCTACTATCAGTAAGTGAAATTTCTCTTACAATATTAGAATATGGATTTCAAATTTTCTCTCTTATTATAGCCTGCTTGTTTTCTTCTTTGTAAATGTTCGAGATTTCATGTGACCTTGTTATTGGGAATATACTGGAATTTATGACTACTCAAATTTAATTCTGAAGATTTTAATTTTATCAAAATTTAGAAAGATTACATTGAGTCTCCAGAATTAAAAATTACCAGTATTTTAACTCTAGATATAATATCTCTTGTAAAATATTTTCATGTAATCCTATGAAGAGCTAGAAGAACAGGAATTATTATTTCTAATTTATAAATGATAAAGCAGTGTCTCAGGAATCAATATGGAACAAAGAACAGCAAAGCAGAGATAACTTTTCAGGTCTCCTGGAAACTCAGTGCTCTTTCCAACATAACACAAGCCATTTAAAAAAAAGAATCTCCAGGGATGTCTGGGTGGCTCAGTCGGTTAAGCGTCTGACTTCAGCTAGGTCATGATCTCGCGGTCTGTGAGTTTGAGCCCCGCGTCGGGCTCTCTGCTGACAGCTCAGAGCCTGGAGCCTGTTTCAGATTCTGTGTCTCCCTCTCTCTCTGACCCTCCCCCGTTCATGCTCGGTCTCTCTCTGTCTCAAAAATAAATAAACGTTAAAAAAAAAATTAAAAAAAAAATCTCCAAATATCATACTAGCAGTGAAACAGTTTCTATAGAAACATATGAAATGAATTTTGTTGTTTTAGTTTTTTTAAGTGTTCTACATACATTAACATTGATGCTGACGATAAATTTGCCAAGAATAAAGCTTACATGCAGGTGTGAGAGACTTTCCAACTTAGCATTTGAATCCTTACTGGATGGAATTTATGTTTCATGGCAACAGACATATCTCAATCCCATTAATCCTCAAGTTTTACTAAAAGGTAACAGTATCATATTTATCCTTGCTAATTGATGGATCTCTGTGAAAAGGTAGGAACACAGTTTGCTGTTGTCATAGTTTTAATGAATCAGTTGTGGATTGCGTTTATGGAAGGTGTTTTGTTGTTTTGCTTTCTCATTTTGCTTAGATGAGGGCTTTAAGTTTGTATCAAGATCCTGCTGTGAAATCAGTTTATATATAGGGGAGCCTGGGTGGCTCAGTCAGTTAAGTATCTGACTCTTGGTTTCAGCTCCAGTCATGATCTCGTTGGGCTCTGTGCTGACAGCATGGAGCCTGTTAGGGATTCTCTCTCTCCCTCTCTCTGCCCCTCCCCTGCACACATGCACTCTCACTCTCTCTCTCAAAAATAAATAAATAAACTTAAAAAAAAATCAGTCTGAGCACCTCGGTGGCTCAGTCGGTTAAGTGACAGACTTCGGCTCAGATCATGGTCTCGCGGTTTATGGGTTTGAGCCCCGCGTCTGGCTCTGGGCTGACAGCTCAGAGCCTGGAGCCTGCTTCAGATTCTGTGTCCTCTTCTTTCTCTCTGCCCCTCCTCCACTAACACTCTATCTCTCTGTCTCTCTCTCTCTCTCAAAAATAAATAAACATTAAAAACAATTTTTAACAAAAATAAAAAAAATCAGTTTATATATAATAGCTTATCATATTTTCAACTTAGTTCTTTCCTATACTCAAAGATAACCAAATGCCTATGGCAATGGTTCCTCTCTTTATACATTCAAAGTCATGCTGACAATGAACCAGATTCTCACTTTCTGAACCTTGCTGAGAATCCTCATGGATGATTTCCTGACTACTGAAAGTCTCTGCATACAAATTTCAGAAAAGAAAAAGAAACTCATATGATCATCTGGCCCTTCTTTTACTTCCACTGATGCATCATCAGGTTTGGTCATCTTTGCCCATCTCATAACAAAGAGATAATAAGAGATAATAATTAAGAAATCATTTCTTTTCAAATCTTCCCTATAGGCAGATCTTCTCCATCAAAATCATATAACTTTTTATTTTTTAATATTTTCTAAGTATTGTTACCTTTAACTTAAATTCTTCCTATTACAAAGATCATTCATTAATATTAAACATTGTTTTGAATGTGAGTTAAGACCTTTTTTCTTCTTCTATATGTAAGCATAAAACTATTTAACTATTTAACATTTTCCTGATAGTGTAACTATTTAACATTTTCCTGGTAACTATACTGGAAATAAAATTTTAAATTTAATTAAAAAAATTTCTTTATTGATTTTATGAATTGGGAAATAATACTGAGTCACCCTTCACCTTTTATTTTCCATATTTTCCAGTCTCAGTTTCTGTGACTCATCCATAGACCTTATATTGTCACCTATTTCTTCAGCTTTTCCTTCTACTTAATATTCAGTAATGAAAACACAAAATCTTGGCTCTGTGTTTTCACTTATTTTTTTGACAATGAACAAGTTACTTAAGCTCTCTAACATGATTTTCGTAATTGATAAAATATGCATAGTAAAGCTTACTTCATAAAATTTTGTAAGGATTAAGTGCAGAGTAATTGTATACGATGCATTTAGCACAGTGCATGTAAGCACGTGGTAGATAGTATACTCTCTGTAGCTCCTAAGCAGAGGAGAGGAGCATGGGGAAGGTCTATAACTTATGAGCTATTTCTCTGTAGAAAAGGAAGGAAGGAAGGAAGGAAGGAAGGAAGGAAGGACCACTAAATTAGCCTTTACCACAATTCATGGATTCCAAGGAAAGGATTTTCTCCCCATGCTGGTCAGTTCACAAATGCTGTCTGTCTTTTAACTATCCACTGCAATGGTGTTAGCAGGGATGGACAGTGTTTTTGGTTTTGCCTACTGGCCTCATCCTAAGTAGGCTATTTCTTTGCAAACGTATACTCTGATTGCTTTACACCCCTATGTTCCGCCTGCTGTTCTCATTTCCCCAACTCCAGAACTGATGTTACTATTCTTCAAATTGAGGGCACCCTGGGGATGGAAACCTGCAGGGAAGCAGAATGAACTTAATCCCATTGTTAGTTTCTATTCTAAACTGCTCAGCAAGCAAAGAGCAACTCCTTACAGAATGTGTTGCTCCTGAGAGTGAAAGGGTAATGAACTGTAAAACCAGATGGCTCAGTCCCCTAAAGCCATTACAGGGTTAACTTCCCACAAACATGGGAGCAGCGAGGGTGCCACCTCCTGCCGATCATCTCCTCACATCCCCAGTATAACTACCCGGGTCTTAAAAGAAGTCTCCTTTTATTGGGGAAAAAGAAAATGTTCAAATTTGTTAAGATGAACAAGCAAGAACACAACTTCTCAATTCAATGTTGTAGAAAACTGAGAGAGACTGTTTACATTTCCTCCCGGTAATTCCAAAGAGTTGATACTGTAATGTGGGAAGGTAGATGGAAGTTCTTGCCTGTGGGTTGGGAGAGCACAAATGCAGGTCAGTCTCTCAACAGTGAGCTCTGTGAGAAGCTCCATGCCAGGGTTCCTCTTTTTCTTTCTTTTTTTTTTTTTAATTTTTTTTTTATGTTTATTTATTTTTGAGACAGAGAGAGACACAGCATGAACGAGGGAGGGTCAGAGAGAGAGGAAGACGCAGAATCCCAAGCAGTCTCCAGGCTCTGAGCTGTCAGCAAAGAGCCTGACCCGGGCTCGAACTAACAGACCTTGAGATCATGACCTGAGCCGAAGTCGGAAGCTCAACCGACTGAGCCACCCAGGTGCCCTGGGTTCCTCTGTTTCTTATGACCTTTCTGTCTATAATTTGATGTAAAGAATTCACAGGGATATATGGCCCCTGTAAAAGGCTAATGACAACTGCATATGCACATCAAGGGAAGGTTCTTCTCATGAAAAAATTAGAGCTTTTACTGCAAATAAAAGAATACTGAGATCCTAGCCCTGGTCCTGTCCCTTTCTCTCCATTCTAGTTTTTAAATAATTTTTTTACGGGCAATGACAGGGACCACATGTGGTATTATTGGTCAATGTATTTTTTTTAAGTTTATTTATTCTGAGAGAGTGAACAAGTGGGGGAGGAGCAGAGAGAGAGGGAGAGAAAGAATCCCAAGCAGGTTCTTCATTGTCAGTGTGGAGCCCAAGGTGGGGCTCGAACTCATTAACTGTAAGATAGAGCTCTGAGCTGAAGTCAGATGCTTAACTGACTTAGCCACCCAGGCACCCCTGGTCAATGTAGTTCGAAAGACATCTCTTTTTCTCAAAACTTAGTGGAAAGTGCCTTCATCCAATAAAGGTAAGATGAGAAGGAGAAGCCAGCATTTTTCATTTGACCCACATTACAATTTTTATTGTCCTTCAGCTTCTTTTTTTCAAATTGTAATACTGTGAGAAATCAAATACAACTACAAATCTTTCAACACTGTTTTCATTACGGATTGTTCTCAAATATGGCTATTTTGCTTATGACATGAAATTTCAGAAAACTCTTCCAGAAATTCATTTGTGAGACCAAATGCCATCCCTTTGATATCTAGTTTCTACAAGGCACACACAGTCTTTATGGGAAATCCCAAATAAATCACAGGTTCCCACTGGAGGACATAACTCACAGTTTCATTTTCTTAAGTAGAATATTTCAGAGTATTTATTAGTCTTTGAAGAGAAAGCTTGTTGGTAATGTTAATCTGGCTTTTAATTTGCTTTTATCTATTTCTTATTTACTGCTGCTTACCTTCATTACTAACAGGGTAGGCATCAGGTATAAAATTTTATGCTACCTCTAGTTGCTAAATCCAAGCATGTAGCTGTATCCACTACACTTAATCCTGATTAGTAAGGAAGAAAAAAAAAAGTCTGCACCCAGAACCCCATTTAGCTGTTTTCACGGAATTAAATTGCCCCAAGAAATCTATGAGCCAGCAATCAGTCAGCATTTTGCGAAGGAATGTGCTATTCATTTAAACTAGCAACCTACACTGAACATCCATGGGCTGTGTCTATGGCCTTAGTCATAATACCAGAGAAAAGCAGAACAGCTCGTGTGACGCAAGAGTTAAGTCGGAGCTATTCACGCTAAAGCAGATCAATGACCACAAGAGTTCTAAATGAATGAAGAAGGGATAGTTATTTGATTGAAGTCAGTTAACGTAGAGTATCATTTGCTAAACTTAGCAAGTCAGGTGGGAAAAAAAGGCAACTGGCACCTGTCCCGTGCCTGAACAGGTGTGTTACGTGAGTCAGCTCCTTTAATCTTCACCACCTTGCAGCGAAGGCATTATTATCTCCATTTTGTGAAAAGGAAACTGAAGCTAGCAGGGGTGAAGTCATTTGCTAGGAAATGGTAGATGCTGGATATGAAATGAACTCTGACTAAAAGAGTTTACACCTTATCCGTGGCCTGCTGCCCAGGCAGGAAACCTGTCTGGCACCCTTCACTAATTCATGGGGCTGCAAACAGGGCACACTGAAGAGGTGCTGTACTGGGTCATCGTGGGGTAGTTCCAGCCGGTGGACAAATCGACAAATGGGTCCACTTAACGTACAGGGGAGAAGATTGAATGGGCCCCTAATGAATAAACAATATTTTAAAATATTGACCTGGAAAATGAGTATTAAATTATCCCATTTTGTTGGCCTTTCTTTTTGAATTGGGAATACATTCAGTGGGTAAATAAATAAGAGCTGTCCAGTGTTAAGTGGGCATCTACCTTGGCCCCGAGGGCCCGGTGCCCATCCTCTTCCTCCCATATGTGAACTGTTGTTTATGCAGGTCTTACTGCCATCATTCTTATGCAAAAGGTAGCATAAGATATACATCGTTGGGCACCAAGCTTTTTTCCCTGACAACATGTGGTGGGGCTCTCTCAGTGTTAGTGCCTGGTGAAGCTTCCCCACTCGCATTTGCTAGTTGTACTGCTGAAATGCATAGGTACACAAGGATATGTTTAATGAGTCTCCTTCCTATTGATGGACATGCTTTTCAAATTTCTTGCCATCTCAATTTTTGTTTCTTTACCGTGTGTCCATTTTTGTCTCTTTCAGTGAATTAACTTGTACCTTCTTTGTTTCAAACATGTCCAGGCCTATCTGTAGGTAAACTCTCCAAGTGGGATTTCCAGATCAAAGAGAAAATGAATTTGCGATTTTATTACCTAGCAAGTAAATCGCTTCCAGAGGAATTGTAGCAGCCTGTATGCCCTTTTGCAGTGTAGGAGCATGCCTGTTCTCTCGTGGACTTTCAGAAAAGAAGTTTTTAAACCATCAGATTTGGGGATCTTTGTCTGATAGACATTTCTGATAGACAAAAATGTCATGTTTGTATACCTCTTCCACTGTATGTTTCCCTTGGTGGTTGTTTGCACATGTGAAAACTGATGGAAATACGTGTTGATTGCATACCTCACCGCTTTATTGAAATCTTTAGTTGCTTATGGTGGTTTTTCTGGTGATTCACTGGGACTTTTCCAAGTATATGATGACAGTGTCTGCACAGAGTGATAGTGTCACCTTTCTTTACAAACTCAATCCTTGTTTTTTTCCTTTTCTAATTGTAATGGCTACTAACTTCAGAACAATGTTAAATAATAATGGTGATAATCAATTTTCTTGATTTAACCTTGACGTCAGTCGGCTGTATCTCCTCTTCTTTATTAAGCACAAAATGGTTTTTATGCTGAGGAATAAATTGTATCCTGTTTCTATAGTGTTTTTATCAAGAACTATCATTGTGATTCATTAAATGTCTTTTGAGAATCCATGAAGGATACATATATTTCTCTTTAGGTATGTAATTAAAAGAACTGCTATATTAATAGCTTTCCCAATATTCAACTGTGCTTGAATTCCAGGAGTAACCCACTGGTCATGATAAAATATTTTTTAATGTAGTGTTGGCTTCTGGTTGCTGATATTCAGGGTTTTTTTAATAAAAAATGATAAGCTAATTAAGTCTATGGGTCCATTATTTTCTTTTTCATGTCATTTTTGCCATGTTTTGTACCAATTTACACAGGAAGTCCTCATTTTGCACTGTAGTGTGAAACTGTAAAAATGACCATGCCCCCTAAAACCATGCAAAGGGGTCTTAATAACCTTTGAAATCTGGGCAGACATTTCCCAGCAGCACCCATAGTTGTGCTGTTTCACCAAATAACGTTAATCAATTCATGCCAACTCCTAAGACAATGAAACCAACTTTTACCGGCAGTCAAGTTCAGTCTCCTCATAATCACTGTATATAATTTCAACCATAGTGGCTTCCTGTCCTCAGCACATTTTAACTAAAAGATGTTGAAACAACTTTGGTTTGCTTTTTTTATATTTAAGAAACTTTGCTGACATGGTTTGCACTGTAACTTCATGGAGACTTGGATCTCACCTTTGCTTTGCTGTTGCTATGTTTCCTTTTTTTTTAATTTTAGAGAGAAAGAGGCAGGTGGGGGAGGGGTAGATGGAAAGGAGAGAGAGAGAGAGAGAGAGAGAGAGAGAGAGAGAATCCCAAACTGCAGAGCCCGAAGTGGGGCTTGATCCCATGACCCTGGGGTCATGACCTGAATGGAAATCAAGAGTCAGACTCTCAACTGATGAGCCATACAGGCACCCCTGTTGCTCCTTTTAAACCTTCTCTTGTATCCAATTCTACTCCAGCATCATCAATTGTCATGTCTTTGCTACACTTAAACCTTTGTTGGCCAATTTCCTCTTTCAATATTCCATTCTTGTAAAACGATACATGGGTTTGTCATTGGGAAAATAAGAAACAACACGATCTCATGTTTTGCTCTCTGTGCGTAAAGCGAATGACAGATACTCAATGACCCGTCACCAATAGACTTTGAAAGAGGTGACATGATGGACACTGGTCATAATTCACATCTGTTATGTACACAGTGATTTGTGGACAGAAAGCCAGCAGTGAAGTGTTTACTTTATGCAATTACTCATGGTTAATACATCATGGTTACTGAAATTTGAACCCTGTTGATGAGGGACTAGTGTTATTTAACAAAACTGTAATAACAAGTTCATGCATTATGAAGATTGCATACAAAGTGTCTGAAAAGTGGTTTTTTCCACAGTGTTTTAGAACAGTTTTAAAGACATTAAAATTTTCAGCCCTGTCTCAGAATTCTCCCGTGAAATGATCTATTCTTGCTTCTTTTTTTCTTTTCCTGCCCCAAGATAGCTATATTTCTTCTATGGAAATAAGATGTTTAGAGTTTTAAAAATCTTATCTGGGGTCAGTAGTGGTCAATTATATTTTCTAAGAAAATGATCATTTTTCTTCAAGGTTTTCAAATTTATCTGAGTAGCATGAAATAGATAGATCTCAATGTATGCACCAAATAAGATGGGTTACCTCAGGCTGATCTTTCACCTTAAAAAAGTATGTTTTTGCTTCATTCTTCTGTTATCTGAGTTCTGCTGCTATCGGGCCGTCTTGCTGTCCCCCTTCCCCTGAAACAATATTTGCTGCCCTTCATCCCAAGAAGCTTAGAAGGTACTCTTACCTGATCACAGCACACCCTCCCCTTTTATTTGAATCTGTGGATTATGTCTGTCTTCTGATTTCACTGAAAGTGAGGCATACAGGTTTTATTAATGTCCATCTTGTTAGTCTTGCATAAAATCCAGAAAGGCAAAGGGAAATTGCTACCTTGCCTTCATGTTTATACTAGAAGTAGTCACTGGCTTTTCAACACAAAGCTAAACAATTCTTTTTTGATATGTACATTTGGCTCAATAAAGTTGGAGTTCTTGGGGCGCCTGGGTGGCGCAGTCGGTTAAAGCGTCCGACTTCAGCCAGGTCACGATCTCGCGGTCCGTGAGTTCGAGCCCCGCGTCGGGCTCTGGGCTGACAGCTCAGAGCCTGGAGCCTGTTTCCGATTCTGTGTCTCCCTCTCTCTCTGCCCCTCCCCCGTTCATGCTGTGTCTCTCTCTCTGTCCCAAAAATAAATAAAAAAACGTTGAAAAAATAAAATAAAATAAAATAAAGTTGGAGTTCTTAAAACTAAATTATTTGTGAATTCTTTTGTTATGGTAGCTGCCAGGGGCTTGGTTTGTGGGAAAAATGTGATTATTAAGGGAGAGTTTGATAATGTGGTTTTTGGGGGATGATGGAACTGTTCTGTATCCTGATTGTAGCAGTGGTTATATAAACCCATGTCTGTGATAAAATTTCAGAGAACTATTAAAAAATGAAAAAAAAAAAAAAAACCAACCATGGGGAGTACAAATAAGGCCTGTGGGTTTTTTTTTTTTAAAGTATTTTTCAAAGTCAGTTTCCTGGTTTTAGTAAGTGTACTATGATTATGTAATATCACTGGGAGAATCCAGGTGAAGAGTACACAAAAACCCTAAATCATTTTTGCAAGTAAAATAAAAAGTTTGCTCACATTTGAGCAAATTTTTGCTCGAATTCTTAGATCTATTTCTTCCTATAGAAACTTAGACCTTTCAGATATTTAGATATACCACAAATAGGTAGTAGGAAACCCAATAATATTGTTTAGTCTATGCACATTCAAGACTCAAATGTGTTTCATTATGTCATGGTTGTATTTTCATATAATATGGTTACTTTCACTTGAAAAATTGGATAAAAAATTTCTCAAAACTGGGATATGTATGACTGATTTCTATGCTGATCTTCAATGGGAAAAGAGAGGCATCTCTGTTCAGTAGTAGTGTGATAGGTTAAAGAAGGAAATATGATCCACTTTTCTTTGAAATAATCCAACTTCACTGTGCATTCTCTTACGGGGAAAGAAGAATGTCAGAATAATTAATACAAAAAGTGAAATGTAAAATCTTAGAGGTTGATGTGGGAAACCTGGGAATGGGAAACCATTCTGCTTGGATTAAGATCTGTCACATGATTGAGATGAACTTTTCTGTGTCAGTTCATTAAAGGAGGAAGTTGAACTAGATGGCCCAAGGCAGCACTTTACAAAGTGTGGCCAGTTTTCAGATAATACTGAGAAGCTGCTAAGGTGGCTGGCTGGGTTTGGAAAGCCACCAATCCAAGATAAATTTTACATCAGAAATGATTGTTTTAAGCAGGACTGTAACAATATCCATTGCAGAAATAGTGATATCCCTATCTGACAACCGATTGAAAAAGTGAGAGTTCTTAAACCAACTCGTAAATTCATTTTCAGACCTTAGGGAAACAGTTATTCTTAATTATAATTGCTTTTTATCCATTGGAAATTCTGGATCACCTTCAGTCTTTATTCTTAAGCATTCCCTTATGAGTATGTTTGACTGAAATATATCTTAAATAGCAGCTTTAGTGCCATGAAGTCAAAATTTTCTTTGAGATTTTCTGAAGTACATCATTATCATGAAGGAATTCATTACTCAAGATCTGAATAGGGTCACTACAAAAAAAAAAAAAAGGAGGAAATACTTCAGGTAAAGCCTCTATTTGACTTTATAACTAATAACACATTTCTTTATTGTAAGCTTTATTTTATATTCTCTCTAGCTTTTCATTTAGTTTAAAAATGACTGACCAATGTTTTTCTTTCCCTTAAAATATATCTTTTAAATTGTTTACTACCTCCATGGGGTAACTACTTGAAGTTTTTACTCTCTTTTCAATCTATATTGGCATGTACTTCAGTAAAAAAGGAAAAAAAAATATTTTTCTTTAATGCTAATTAAAGACTCCTTTTTTTTTTCCTTAACACTAATTCTTACCCTGAAGCCATTGACATGTTTTTAAACTATTCCTCTGAATATTCCTGAGAGACACATTACAGGAGAACCAAATAGAGGCAGATGACTAAAGGGACATTGCCCACACTTGCCCTTCTTCTCTCACAAAGGTTAAGGGTGTCACTCTGGGCACTGTCATCGCTGCCCTGTGACAAGGGCTGGAACCTACAATGACTGAGTTTGGTTTCTTTTCTTCCAGGAAGTACCTGTGAGTTTGGACAGAGAAGATGCCTATATCATACAGAGTAAGGTTTGATGGGGTAAATATTTAGCATGTGGCCAAGCATGATGTGGCCACAGTGGGCTTCTCCCTTCTTCTGAAGGCCTCGACACTACTAAGACAGTGGTAGGGTCGAGGCTAAGAAAGGCCTCGACACTACTCTGGGAATACCAAAGGACAGCTTGTTGAGTGAAGTGTAAGTATCCAGTCACTAAGGCAGTGACATGAAGCTGATCTCTTGATTGAGTCCCAAACAGCTCTGCCTGATCTCCACATGTTCTCGCATCTTCTTCATAAATACATTTATATAATTCTTCAAGTTCCACCAAATAGACGGAGACACACACTGGCAAAAAGATCCATCCAGTTCTTGGTGTTGTCAGCCTGCCCGTCACATTCCAGCAACAAACGACCTTCGGGGTTTGAGGACACCTCCCAACAGTAGCACCAGCTTCGCTGCCTTGTTCCCTCTGAACCTACAAAGCCTAAAGCTCTCAGCTTATTTTACCCTCTAGTCCCTTCGAACTTGAGTTCTAATGTCTTGGCCATTGGTTTCTCTCTTCATTTGATTTGAATCATACTTGCATCTATCAATGTCTCTTTGTCCCCCTCAACTCATCCTCTGACCTTGTTGGTAGACAACTCCCCATGAATCCCTCAGGTTTCTGCCCATCTTGTGACATCATTTGTCTGGAATATCTTTTCGAGGATGTTTGTGTAGCAAATAGCCTTGGAAATATAGTATTTCCCCTCAGTGCAGAGGGCAGATTTCTTTGCCGTCTAAGATAAACACAATGGTTTTCTCCCGAACAAAGTTTGGGCAAGTCTGCTAGCGGCACTTTAATAAGATGGAGGGTCCTAGGCTCATAGTTCCTTAGTTGTGCAGGTAGGGTCCTCCTGGGTCTGCTTCTGCATCATTCCCATAGAGCCTGGGGCAAGGAGAACCGATGCAAACGCGAAGCCCATGATGCCTGCTGCTCTATGAGTAATAAATGTCTTTGTCCCTGACCTAAAGTCTTGTGTCTTCTGCTCGTGTCTATGAAACTGCGGCACGCTGACTTGTGAGCTTGTAAGTGGGGTGAAGTGTGATGTTACAGTTCTCGATATGCTTCAGTTGACATAAGCACTGTGGCTAGCATTTTCTAGCTGGGGTTTCCTAGCATTTGTGTCCTTTTCCTAATTTCACCCTGATTCCCTCTTCAGAATTCTGTATTCCCTATTGGATGCTATCTGAGGAATATAATTTGATGTTCTGTCCTCTCCCACCTAAGAGATGGGAGCATAACCCAAGCTAAACATGCTGAAACTTAAACAGAATGACAGAAACAATGAAAACAATTAGCATTCTTTATCCCAGCTCCCTAAGCAAATACTTCCTGCTATTTCTGAATATCCTTTTCCTAAAATCTATAGATAACCTGAACTCTGCCTGTGTCCTAACCAGTTTTGTGACACTTCCCATGAATTTTGTGAATTTCTAATATTCACCACATACATTTCCTTTGGCTTGAGTTACTTCTGTCTCCTTCAACCAAAGATTTCTAGAATAAGCAGCCTGGGTCTAGCACCCTGGAAGTCATAACGTGTTTCATATGTGTGCGGATTGCCTTTTCACACAACATGGTTACCCTTCACTACAGTTTGGGATTTGGAAACAAGACAATATTAGACACATAAATAAAAAGAATAAAGGACTCTAAATTTCTAGATTTTGTAGATCTTTTCTCTGTCCACAAACTTATTTCAAAGCATTAATTTAGTATCTACTGAGCACCTCCTTTATACAAAAACTGCTAGGAATATGGCAGTGAACAAAAGAGAAAACGTCTCTTTTCTCATAGAGTTTACAATCTTATTCTATTCTATATCCTATTTTTACTCTTTCTTTAAAAAGAGGCTGTTAAAACATAAATGCTTTGTGGGCATAAACCTTGTGCGTTTTTTGTTCATCACTTTTATTGGTGACTAGTTATTAAGTGTCTGACAAATATTTACTGACTAAATACACAAATCTCACTTCCAATGAGAAGTTGCTAACACTGAAACATCTGCATTTTTGGTCACAAATAATTGCCCAAGACAAAGACTAAGAGCATTAGAACCCAAAGGGATGAAGGGATAAAGTTCTCTTTGTATTTAAACGAGGGCAATTTAAAGGTCTTAAGTTAGTATCAGTTTGACAAATTCTCAACGTCTGATGGACACTGAAAGCCATTCTTTATTAAATAAGAATTTGCTAGAAACTAAATATGATTACTATTAAAGAGAACAAATAATAAGTATGAGAAATATGAATAATAAAATAAATGGCATTTTTTTGCACAAATCAAATGAAATAGAATTCAGAACTTTAAGACAAAACCATAGTCTTAATTAATTAGTTTATACAATCTCATCTTGCTTTCTCTTTTAGAGCCTCCATTTTTGTTTTAAGATCATATCTTCATTTGTCTTTCATTCTGGTACTCATTTTTTAAATTTTTTGTCATCAGTTTTATTTCATTTTTAGTGGGCTTTTTTTTCTCACATGTCCAACTGTTTTTATTGCAGCTTTCTATTAAAATCTACATCGAATGAATTATTACCAGGTCTCAGATCAGATGCGTGTTATTATTGTACCAGGAGAACTTCTGGTGGATTCTTAGAGAAAGGGTCAAGGAGTGACGTATCTGTGATGTGGAGCAGGGCTGACAGCCTACACTTACCTTGTTGCTTCCCTGAAAACCACTGATAAAAGGTTTGCTACATAATTAAAGGACAAATGGATAAGTTTTCTCGATTTTAGTGACAATTACTAGGTTCTTCTTAAAAGAATAAACTGAATTCAACTTAGCTGTCTCTGGTTACAAAGAGGTCAGGTCAGGTTATCAGCTAAAAGCAATCCAACAGTCAGCCACATATGTTCTAATAAATGTTGAATAATTGGCTTGTTTTTCTGTTATATTCAATACACGCTAAGTGAATGGAACAGATGGGAAAGCAGTGATAAGAGAATACATACTATTTTTTACTGAGTTTGATCACTCTTAGAGCTTGGGTAAGCTCAGTATGTTTTAACAAGTGGACCAAAATAGCAGAATTTAAATATTTCTCCCACAGCTGTTTCTGAATGAAAAGAAAGTGCCATGAAAGGAATAGTAACTGAATACTTACTATGTATGAAATAACCCAAAAGATACAAAGATGAGTAAGACTCAATTCCTGTCTGAAAGAAGATTGCAGTGGGAGAAAAGGAGACAATATGTTTCACACAATGCAGAAAAAGAACCATAAAAGTATGAAATACGACAGTAATTTAAAAAGCACTTCTCTGTGGTTGGGAGACTGGGACAAAGATCAATGTGAGCAGAGAAACAGCTCTGGAGGAGCATAGAGGGTTCTAGCACAAGCAACTGAGTCCGTGGGGATTGGGGAGCAGAGGGTTTGCTGTGTGGCCAGTGGCAGGTGGGGGCGGGGAAGGGAGTGGTAGCAGAAATGGAGGCAGCAGCAGCAGCAGCAGCAGCAGGAAAGACAGGTGAGAGAGAGTCTGTGCAAGGCTTTCTGTGCCATTCTTTAAGACATGATAGATCTTGGTTTCCAGGAGCAAACCGTCCTCAGAGCAACGTTCTCAAAAGATCACTGGCGCCTACCTGAAGGACAGACCGCTGAGGAGACAGACTGAAGGCTGGCTGGAGTCTGTGACCAGAAGAGGGCCAAGCTTTAAGAGATGCATCTCAGTTTGCATGGCTGACTTGTGAGCTTGTGAGAAGGCACAACACAGAGGAGAGGAGTGCTGGAGGGACTTCTGGCAGACCAGGTGAGGCCCTAAACAATGATGGTGGGATGGTGGAGACAGGCACAAGAATAGGAATGTCCAGAGAGTTAAGAGTTAGAGTCCCCCGTTAAGGACTGCTTCCTGAGGCACGATGACTCTGCCGTGCATTTTCTAACCCATGTTTTTTTGTTTTTTGTTTTTTTTTTATTTTTATTTTTGGGACAGAGAGAGACAGAGCATGAACGGGGGAGGGGCAGAGAGAGAGGGAGACACAGAATTGGAAACAGGCTCCAGTCTCTGAGCCATCAGCCCAGAGCCTGACGCGGGGCTCGAACTCACGGACCCCGAGATCGTGACCTGGCTGAAGTCGGACGCTTAACCGACTGCGCCACCCAGGCGCCCCCTAACCCATGTTTTAACAGGAATTCTTTAAAAGACTGTGGAGCGGGCCACTCTTCTCTTCACAATTTATTTTTGGGAAAGCAAAACAGAACAAAACATTAGTCTATGCAAAGTTAAATTAACTTATTTTTTCCGGAAGGACGTCTCAGAGATGTGAATATGATAATATGTGTGTTGACTGCTCAAGAGAGGAGACTAGCACACGGCATTTGGGAAGCCTAGTAGAGCATTAAAATCTGTTTTAGACCTGGCCACGCATTTTGGGAGCCAAGTGCGGTAACGTTACCTTGGAGTTTTAAACCTACGTGCCTGAGAGAGTCATGTGGGAAGTAGAAGCCCTCTTAGTGATTCAGCTGGGATGGGTATTTGGTTTTCTAATCAAACTATTGATTATTTAAAATTTCAGTCAAAACACGTTGTATTTTAACTTAAAACGTATAGCAGGGCACCCTTGGTGAATTTCTTGAGGAAGGACCAGAGGCTTTTCTGCCAAGAAGGGCTCCCTCGGGATTTTCATGTCCAATTCCATGTCTAAGCCATACCCATACAGCTCATCTACAATATCTGATGTCAGTTTCTTTAAAGTAGAATGGAAAACTCTATTCACAGAAGAACAGAGCTGATATTAGGTAAGAAAGTTGATGGCTATTGGTTTGGATATACTGAACATACAGTGTCTTTAAAATACATCTGTGGATTTTTGGCAGGTATTCAGAAATGAATAAATTGCCTTTCCATAGGAGAATTAATCACAATTACAGCATTAAAAAATTTTTTTGTTAATGTTTTATTTATTTTTGAGACGGAGAGAGACAGCATGAGCAGGGGAGGGTCAGAGAGAGAGAGAGAGAGACAGAATCCGAAGCAGGCTCCAGGCCCTGAGCCATCAGCCCAGAGCCTGACGCAGGGCTCGAACTCACAAACTGTGAGATCATGACCTGAGCTGAAGTCAGACAATTAACCGACTGAGCCACCCAGGCACCCCAGTAAGAGCATTTTTTTTAAGGTATACAAGTGTTTGTGCTTGTTGTGTCTACCTACTAAAATGTACTAATGGAGTTATTAAATTACAATCAAATCTCATAAAATCAAATGGTCTCATTTAACCTCTACCTTCACAATAAATATTATTTTCAGACACAGGAGGTTTATATTTAGATACGTGGTTATGGCCTACATCTTGGTCAGGGTGATGGTCAAATAGATATGTTTGGTTTGTAAAAAATTATAGGACCGTGCCTTAAGATTTGCATATTTTCCTGTATAGGTTATCATTCAGTGTAAGTTTACAAACAAAATGGGAGGAATGTACATCAGTTCTTTTGGGACCTATCATTAGATCACATTTCAACAAGTAGACCAAAAATAAGTAAAAGCTGTAAGTAAAACTTCTTCTAAACATTGCAAATATATTCTTCTATGAATGTGTTTCTTGTTATCTAAATTTTGTCAGTATGGGTAATGATCGTGTACATTTAAGACTAGTAATCTAGGGGTACCTGGGTGTCTCCGTCGGTTAAGTGTCTGACTCTTGGTTTCAGCTCAGGTCATGATCCCAACAGTTCCTGGGTTCAAGCCCTGTGTAGGAGTCTGCACTGACAGTGAGGAGCCTGCTTGGGATTCTCTCTCCCTCTCTCTCTGCCCCTCCCTTTGTGCTCTCTCTCTCTCTCTCAAATATAAATTAACATTAAAAAGGAAACACTTAAAAAGAAGGAGTATATCTAAATATGCAGTAAGTTTCAAATGACTCCATTGTAATACTGGATAATTTTAATTTTACTATACTAGCAAGATGGGTAAGCAGAGGCCCTATCCTGAAACAGGATTTAAAAAAAATTTTTTTTTAAATGTTTTTATTTACTTTTGAGACAGAGAGAGACAGAGCATGAGCAGGGGAGAGGCAGAGAGAGAGGGAGACACAGAATCTGAAGCAGGCTCCAGACTCTGAGCTGTCAGCACAGAGCCCAACACGGGGCTCGAACTCACAGATTGAGACCATGACCTGAGCCAAAGTTGCACACCTAACCGACTGAGCCACCCAGGCGCCCCATCCTGAAATAAGATTTAGTGCATGTATTTGCTTGATAATTGAAAATTTCCCCCAAATCCAGGAATCTAAGCCTTCAGAGTGTATATCACTATTAGTTGGAATCCTTCCAACTACTAGGGCAAAGGAATTGCCAAGTTCTCACAGTGTATGTCTTTGGACCACCAGCTAGAAAACTCCATAAAAGTTTTAGTCAACCAGCCTGTTTCATCACCCATTTGTGTTTAAGCATTGTTATTAAAAAGTTTGAGTTGGATTCTTATTAATACAACACATTTAGAAAGAATGTATGGTAATTACTGCAGAACTCTGTAATTATCATAAAATTGACAGATAATACCTAGCTGGCCTTTTCAGAAACCTCTTTCGAACAGTATACTGTATGTATTTACACACACGCTCATACATGTACAGGATGTTGTGTTCTGGTGGGAAAAGCAGAACATGAAGCGATTCAACTTTACCGAGTGAAGAATACATAGAAATTTATTTAGAAAACGAATGACCACACTTGCAATAAACTCCAAAATATCAAACGTGAGATGGCCATACTGTTCTGATGATCACGGAGCACGCATGCACACAACTGATCAGGTTACGCAACCTCAGAGTCATGAAGCCAGACATGGGGAGGTTCAGCAGTTACACGGTGATCAGTCGGAGGGGAAGAACACCAGGTCCTTACAGAAACTTTTCAGAGACATAAAGTCTAGATCTTTTTGGTTTTCTACCTTCCTCTGTGAAGTTTTTACATCTTAGTTTTTTTCTTTTCTTTTTTTCTTTTTGGTAGAATGTTCCCAAATTCATTTTCTCCGTACTCCGTATTTATTTAAAATAAGCTAACAACTTAAAACTAATAGTCGTTTCTACTGTAAACATGTCATGCACGTTCTGGTGGTTCAAGGGTAAAATTAAAACAAGATATCCTCTAGAGAGCAAATATATTTATTATGCACTTTCATATACATAGGGATTTTTGCTTAATATAATACAAGGAATAAAATAAAACTTTTACAATGTGAAATTCAATGTACATTTTAGGCTATTTACATACCCCAAACCAAGGAAACAATAAAAAGAAACCATTTGTCTGCAACTACATTTGCTGAGAAGTGTAAATGGAGCAACATTAAGCAAAACGAACATTCGCATAGCCAAACAATAATGAGAAAACTACTCCTGTTTCTAAGTAGTGACTTGTTTTTGGTAAGGACTCCAGTAGGGGTGGGGAGTGAGGAAGGAGGACAAAAGATACTGGCATCACCTTGCAGTATGCGGAGTGCCAGTCAGTTTTCCTTCCAAAACCTTTCCTACACACATTCAGATTTTAATTTTTCATTACTGTTGTTTTTGTTTTTGTTTTTGTTTTTTTTTTAAATCGCTTCCCTTATTATCAACTCATGACTTTTAGGGAATGGGCACAGGCGGAATGTTAAAAAGTTATAAGCACACGGCATCATATGTGTGTAGTGACGTCAGGTGATTTACAAAATTGAAGCATTTTGATGTTTAAAATAGCTCTTTAGGCATTTTAAGTTGGGGGGACTAGTTTTTACTCTTCTTAATGAAGCAAAAGCTGTTTTCAGTCATGCTGTTAAATCCCCAAAGAAACAAGTAGGCAAAGCAGGGTATCTCCAGCACTCTTATCATCCTTATCCTAACTAAAAACCTCTTCTGTCCTATTCCAAAACACAATGAATATAAAAACACCCAGAGGACTACTTACTTTTGAAAATCATATTTTTCCAACAGGTTCTCTTCCTACCAACTGTTTCAAGTGTACATAATATGGATACGAAAACATTTAGCTCTTTGAAAAACATAAATCCCTTATGTAATGAGTCATATCTTTGCCCTTTGGCCACAAGGTGCATTTTTGTAAAAAACAATAAAATTAAATAAATACAATTCCAATAATTCAAGGTTAATAGAAAAACTGGCAGCTTTCAGGGTTCTCTTTCTAAAGAAAAATACACCTAATAAGAAATTAGAGCTTCATCTTCTACAGTAATGTAAATGTACTGTATTTGAGATATGAGTAACATTGGTTCTAATAATAGTATGTATTCATATTTATCAATAGAATCATTAACACTTTTAAGGCTACTTTGCAAGAGTCCTATTAAGTGTATTTAATAAATGTCCCATAGGGACAAAAATTCAATACTTGAAACATTCACATTCGAGTTATCAATATTGCCATGTCACCTTAATATCGATTGACCTTGTCTCCTATTCCTGATTATGACTGATGACACAAACAGAATGTGTTTTGATGACTTTACAAAATAAAAACAAAAGCCTCACACGAAGATTCAAGTGAGACACTTATCACAACTAATCACACGTTTCTATTCCTGTGAACAATGTATCCCATGTACCCTTCATGTATGAAGAGGACAGTACTGACCTCTGTTATTAACTAAGACATTTTCTAAAGGTTGTTTTTCCGGTAGTGGCAATGTTGTTGTGCTGAATCTCCAAATTCTCTTTCCTCATTTCTCTTTCTTATCAATAGCACATGGGAAACAGAATTTCTGGGCTTTCTAAAGTTCACAAGGTTTATTCAAAGATCAGACTCAGAACCATGGCTTCTTAACAATAAATCCCAGCCTTTCCGGACATACACACGGCCCATCTAAGCCAGCTCCACTGGTTTAGAGTCCATCAAGAAGGCCAGGCCGTGGGTCCAATGGTCATCTGAGCCAGTCAACTTTGTGTTCCTTGTCACAGACTTCACCTTTAACCCTGCCATCCAGTTATCCTGTGAGCAATTGTCCAAAGAAGAAAACAGGAAAGAGTATGTGGACAGAAAAGTGCAAATCCATCACTTTCGTTTACCAAGTACCAGTAAAAAAAATACACACGTGCTATGACTGACAGGTTAATGGCGTCATCTGTGAAGGACGGCACATATTACACATTCATCAAAAATATTTATCCAATTAACCACTAAAATGGATTCCGCTGATTTCTGAGTTGGGGCTATTTGGGTCATGCAGTGATTTATAAGATAGAAAGAACTGAGAGAAAAGCCAGCATGAAAATCGACACTGGTAAATTATATTGTACTTAACTGGACAGTTGAGGTAAGTGTAGTCGATGAATTGTTCAGGGATCAAAAATCTACCCTCAGACAGGTGCATCTCCCTCTACGTACACACGCCCTGAGGCATGGCTTTGTCCCTGAGAATTTTTATGCCTCAGAAATGATAGTCTGTCTTCTTGGAGGTGGAATGACAAGCGAGTGGAAGGTGAAATTGCATCCCAGTGAATGAAACAGAACTTTGTTCTGCCTATAGTGTGTTTTTTCCTCTATCTCTCTCCCTTTCATCCTTGCCTCTCTTTTTCTTTTTTTCATCTTTAGCCAGAGATCAGGAGGATTCTACTGGGAAATCCATATTTAAACTACTTAGAGCAGCTCCCTAAAATACTAGGATTATTTTCAAAAAATCTGTCAAGAAACCATTTTTCACTTCAGTGTGGCATTAAATAGAAACACATTTTCAACCAATGCCGAAGGTGTACTGAACATAAAATAGTTGCATGATTTATTTTATTGAGCAACATTTTTAAAGATACAAGAAACAAGCCATACACTACAACGATGCAAATGTGAAACAATATGCTTAAGTTTCATTTGCCACAAAAAGAAAAAAATAAAATAAATACAAAGGACACTGCCTTTTCGTATATATTTGATCATGGCACATGCACATTTATCAAATCTTAACTTAAAATACTTTACGCAAATTTTTTTTTCAGCTTTTATCAGGGAACTGCAGTATACATCTGCATTTTTTTCAAAAAAGTGCTTATTCTTATGTAGTGAATACAAAGCACACAAAATGAAATTTTTTAAGCACAGAGGGTTACATTGAGAAGGCAGCCTTACTATTTAGGCACATGACAGTAATTAAGGTAACTGTACTGCAGATATCACATTCTTCACTTTTTTTTTTTTCAGCAAATCAACAGGCATTTTATGTTTTCATCCAGTAGCTGAAGAACCACTCCAATCACAATGTCTTCTGTTTCACAGAATAGGAAACTAATGCAAAAGTTAAAAAAAAAATTAATGTCTACATTATACTTATTATATAACTACATATAGTTTTGAGACCCTATATAATTATATATATTTATGTATTTACTATATAAAACATAAAGTGGACACATCTATTAGAGATTCATTATTTAACTTACAATCACTTTTAAAGAATCCACAAAATGTTTACCTTCATTAATGTGTTTTACTGTGTAATATATATGTATACTTTGCCTTTACGAAAGATAGCACAAGAGTTAGAGGGTTGTACCATCAGAACTAAGTATTTTTAAAATAAGTCACATTGGAGAATGAACTAACTACTTTATACAAATTATTTCTGAATGAGATCTGACCAGTCATCCATCGATTCAGATTGAATGGTGTTTACTATTAGAAAGCACAGGAAATTTACAATTTATAATAATGTTTCACCTAAAATACCCCTAAAATATATCTCCAAAGACAAAAAAAAGCAAGAAACCAAGAAAGAAAGCAAGAAAGCAAGAAAGCAAGAAGGAAAAACAAACCAGAAAGACAAGGGATATTTCAGTTTGCTAAAGAGTACATTTTCTTTAAAGAATGAAAAATGATTAAGCAAAGTGGGATAAATATACTTGTAGTATAAAATAGCAAAGAAACCATTGGATGTATCTCTAATGAGAGAGATGTGCTTCTGAAAAAGTATCTATTATATAAAATTATGTATATATTTTCTCACTAAATTCCCCTATGTAATTAGTGAAGTGTCCATTGTGGTGGAAAGAAAAAAAAAAGTTTGTATTTAAATCTGATTTTATTTTGAGGTTTAAACATGTAATTCTTATGTGTAAATATAGTGGGCTCTAAATACCCTCTTGTGCATACATCCAACTTAACATCTTTCCTCACCTCTTCTTGGTGTGTGCAAATTTTATTTGGAAGATTCTTAAGAGATCTGCCATAGTAAA
This sequence comes from Felis catus, assembly GCF_018350175.1. Classification (NCBI taxonomy): domain Eukaryota; kingdom Metazoa; phylum Chordata; class Mammalia; order Carnivora; family Felidae; genus Felis; species Felis catus. Next base: position 99,709,465 of record NC_058371.1, on the reverse strand, counting down.
AATTACCTTTAGCTGATTAAATCTTTGACTTCTTCCAGGGTGAAAAAGGAAGGAAATTAACACTGACTACCTATCTACTAAGCACTACATATACTATCTTATCCAAACCAAAAAGTGAGTATTACAGAAATGGTCCTCTCCTCTCCCTCTATTGCCACCAAAGAATTTCTAAGAAGGGAAATGACTATGTAAGAAGAAATTCTTACTGAGATTCATAAGTAGTATATTCATTCATCCATTCACCTACTCAATACATTTTTACTGAAAAACTAATATAGGTCCAAACAGTATTCCAAGTACATGGAATATAGCAGAGAACAAACAGATAAAAACCCCTACCTTCACAGAACTTATATTTTAGTTGGGAAGAGACAAATAATAAACATAATAATAAATATGTAACGTATGTGAAATAATAAGTTCTTTGGATAACAAAAAAAACAGGAAAGGCAAAAAGAGAATGCTGGTGTTGTGGGGCAATTCAAATTCACAAGGGCACTAAGGGAAGGTGCTGCTGAGAGGATGTCATCTGAACTGATTAGGCGAGGGAACTGGCCACATGACTATTAGGGAAAAGAGTATCCTCAGTAGAGGGAACCATACTTTTCATATTTTATTCTTTATGTTGATGAAATGTTACCTTTTATAATGGTGTTTCCTTTTTATAGTTGAAGCTAGGGTCAGAACCCTCGATCTGAAGCTTCAGGGCTTGTTTAAGGCTTAACTCCGTCTCTGAGGAAGGATATCCCTCTAACACTTCCTGATGCCCTCTGTCTTGTATTGTCCGTGGGACTGAAACCCTACCAAGAAAAACCTGGTTGCTGTGAAGATGATAATTGGGATTTGTCATTATTCCATTTCTCTTCTTCTGCTCCCCACTTTGTTGATGAATAAGAAATTGCTGTTGAGATCGACCAATTTCTTGCTGAGTTGAAGGTACCATAATTTTGCACTGAGATTCTGCTGGTGTCTGTTTAGGGGGTGCACTAGTACCAGATTTGGCTGTAGGTCCTCTTTTATCAAACTGAGTCATTTCATACTCTAAAACCTTTGGCTGTGAGGAATTATTTTGTTTAGCCTTTTTTCCAGCTGCTCCCGATTTGCTGGAATTTTCTGACTTCCCCCCTTTATTTGTTTTAGTTGACTTCAAACTGGGTTTTACTTGACTCCACTCAAATTCACTACTTGGTGAATTATGGCTCTGTCCCAGGGACTGTGTTGTGGAAGACGGGGAAACGATGGACTGTCGACTTCTACTGCGCGGCAATGAATGCTGCTGAATTTGTTCTGTAAATGACAGGTTATGAAAGCTATCAATTGGCACTGTTTGGGCTGTTGCTGTAGATGAAGTAGTTCTCAAAGATGAGTTTTTTGAGCTTTTCAGGGAATTATTTGACAATGACGACTTCTGACGATCGACTGTAGAATCTGGAGATTCCGAAGGAGAACTGAATGCATGAGCTGGTCCATTAGGTAAACCACGCAGTGAAGGCTGCACATCCCCTCCACCAGTACTGCCAGAACTATTTGATTTAATTGTTAATGACTGCATTTTTGAAGACGCCGATTGTAGAGGCTTTTGCTCCATTGTATGAACAGGAGACGGGGAACAGCCATTCAAAGTAGATGCACCATATTTTTCTAATAATTTAATTATTTGAGAATGTCCGTTTTTGGCTGCAACCCGCATAGCAGTGCGTCCAAATTGATCGGCATGGTTTGGATCAGCACCGTGCTCTAACAAAACCTGCACAACATCAATGTGCCCTTCCTGGGCTGCAATACAGAGGGCAGTCGCACCTTGATTGCACGTATGGTCAACTATGGCACCATGCTCAATCAGAAGCTGAACCACTTTTACGTGGCCCTGCCAAGCTGCAGACTGCAAGGCAGACCGCTTTTCATTGTCTGCAGCGTTGATGTCAGCATGGTAGGTTATCAGAACCTGCACCATTTCCAAATGGCCTTGCCAGCAGGAAACATGAAGTGCTGTCCTTCCTTCGGCATCGCTTGCTTCTACATTTGCACCGTTTTCTAAAAAATACTCAGCCATCGTAAGTTGGTTTTCTAAGGCCAAAATATAAAGTGTAGGCCTACCATCAGCATCTTTGTAGTTAACGTCAGCTCCGTGGCTAAAAAGTAATTCAACAATGTCCCTATGCCCTTCTAACGCAGCAACACGCAGCGCATTTCTTCCATCATAACCTCTCTGATCAACGTTGGATTTATTTTCCAATAAGATTTGAACACAATCATAATGACCCTCTTGCGAAGCTAATATGAAAGGTATTCGTCCATCGTTATCGATCTCATTTGTTCTAGCACCTTGTTCAATAAGTGCTTCACATATTAATCTGTGACCTTCAAAAGCTGCCATATGCAAAGGTGTCCATCCAGCATCATCTCTGTGATTTTCATCTAACCCTCTATCCAGTAGGGTACGTACTACCTCCACATTTCCTTGGGCTGAAGCTATGCTGAGGACTGTCCTGCCCTCGCTGTCAATGCTATCCACTGCTGCACCCCAAAACAAAAGTGTGTTTACAACTGACGCATGGCCCATAGAAGCTGCTGCTAGGAGGGGTGTGCGACCGTTGTTATCTGTATGGTCTACATCTGCTCCCCCTTCTAGAAGCAAGTCAACCACATCGACATGTCCTTCATAAGCAGCTACCAGCAACGGAGTCATGCCATCTTTATCACAATGATCTACTTCAGCACCTCGGTCAATTAAAAGACTGACAACCGATGCATGTCCTTTACTTGCAGGCACACAAAGTGCAGCTACAGAGAGAGCGGTCCTGCCGTCGACATCCTCATGATTCACTTCTGCTCCGTGGTCCAGCAGGTGTTCCACAATTTCTCTATGTCCCATGTAGGCTGCTGCTATCAATGCAGTTCGACCTTCATTATCAGCTTTGTTGACTTCAGCACCATGTTGTAGCAAATTCAGTACAATATCCTCGTGACCTCCCCACGCTGCTGCTCTCAAGGCTGTTCGGCTATCAGCATCTGCACAATCCACTTTTACGCCAGCATAAAGTAGTGCAGAAACTACCTCCGTATGGCCACCCCAAGCAGCAGATCTTAATGCTGTCCAACCATCTTGATCAGTATGATTAATGTTTGCTCCACACCCGATCAAACAATTAACCACCTTGGTATGTCCTTGTCTAGCAGCTAGGGTAAGTGGTGTATGTCCATGAGCATCTTCTATCTCTAAATCTGCTCCCCTGGAGACAAGTAAATTCACGACATCAAGATTGCCACTGTATGCAGCATTAGCCAATAATGTTCTCCCATTTGAATCACATTGATTTACTGAAGCTCCATTATCTAATAATGTCCGAATGGAATCCTCTCTTTCTAAGGCTTGTCGGACTATGCATGATGTGCGGTCATCTTCACTGTTGACGTGCGCACCAGCTTTAACCAACAGCTGTAGCACTTCTTGTTCCTTGGGTATTAAAGTAGACAGAGAATCTCTGACAGGTGTACCATTCCATATCATCCAGAGAGCTAACTCAGCTGTCTCTAACTGCAAGTTTGAATTAATTAAATGCAATGCAAATTCTTGTGCTTCCAATGGTGTTAAATTCTTGGCTTGACAGGTATAACTCATAGCCAACATTCTGTGTCCTTCTGCTGCATTACATAAATACTTCTGAGTGCAGTGTTTCACATCCAGAAGCCACTCTGCAAAACTATAGTGAAACAGTATTTTAGTATTTCCTAGTCCATCAACAAGAAGTTTGGAGAGGACATCTAACTTACGTTGAAAGTCTTCCAAGGTTAATGACATATTTTTAGTCCAGACTGCATGATACAATTCTGTTATGGTCAAAGGCCGGCAGGCTGCAAGAATCACATTCAAAATGGGCTGGACTTTTGCAAACTGTTTTCTTACAAAAAGTCTCTGACACAGCCAGAGATAAAGACCATTAAGAGTTCCTGGGATGTCACGAATCTCTCTTAACATGATAAAATTTTCTACAACTCCGTCTAGAACTCGTTCTAGATAAAGAAAGCATCCACTGCTTTTAATGTGAAGTTGATTTAACATCTCTGCAGTTTCTTTAGTGAGATGTTGTCGCAAAGCTTCTTCTTGATCTAAACGATGAAGGATGTACTGCTGAACATCCTTAACGATGTATGCCTTCCGAAGGTCATCTAAACTTATTTTTCGAAAACCTACAGAGAGAAAACAGTCAGTGTCATCAGTTGAAAATGATCACAGAAGTTGCCATATATTCAAAGAGGATATCTTCAATTCATAATAAACTAATAAGCAAATAAATAGATAACGAATCAATTAATACCAATAAATTAACACCTATGAGCATACAAATCAGTTCTCTTTTCCCTCTGTAAACACATTAAAGGTAGATAAATTATTATTTCATTTTTCTGTCTACGAATGCAACTGTTTCTTATTCTTTTAGTGGCTCAGAGCTCCGCTCAACTTTAGCGATAAGGGGTACTAAAGTCAGCATTAGGACAGTCTTACATGCGTATCCATAAAAGCACCTTGGTGAGATTTTCTGAAGTCCCAAATGACCAGGAAAAAAAGTTGCCAGACAAAACCAACCATACTTGTTTGTTTTTATAAGCTGATTTTTTCACATGAAAAATGTATATATTTCCATCCACATACCTGAATATACGCTAGCTTTACTTATGGTACTGAATATTTACATCCAATTAGAGTATCACCTGTCACTGCCTTTAAATTACCACTGTAAATGTACTTTCATAAATAATACATATAAAATGCTTATGATTTGGAAAATAAAGCTCTTTCACCTCTAAATGCTTCATAATATGAATTTAGATAGAATAAATTTTTTTTAAATACTTATTGATTTTTGAGAGAGACATGCACACATGGAGGCGGGACAGAGAGAGGGACAGAGAGAGTCCCAAGCACGCTTTGTGCTGTCAATGCAGAGCCCGATGCAGGGCTTGAACCCATGAATCATGAGACCATGCCCTGAGCAGAAATCAAGAGTCTGACACTTAAGTGACTGAGCCATCCAGGTGCTCCTGGATAGAATAAATTATAAAGTTCATCATTCATGATAGTTATCTGTTCATTGAAACAGAACTAAGAATATCTGTTAATCAGTAATCTGAATATCCTGAGTTAAAGTTACTGAAAATAATTGCTTTTTTAAAATTGCAACTTCTAATCCCTATACATGTAATTCCCTTAGTATGAATACGCACAATTTAATACATTGGTATCACAACACTTTTAGCCATTTTTTTTTTTTATAAGAAAAGGCTGAAAAATGCTCCAAATTTTTAGGGGAATAAAAACATGATTTACTGAAATGTTGGACCATGTGTCTGTTGAACCACTTTTGTATTCTTACTGAAAATATTTCTTAGGGATGGAACTTCTCAGTGCTGGTGACAGAATGACAGTGATAGGATGTGTGCCAATATTATAAACTGATGTTCACTGCAATTATTTATTATCCTGAAGAATTTGTGAGAACAGGGACTAGTTCTGTTAAATCCTCAGATATGAGTAGATGAAACTTACTTAGAGCCAGTAAAACTCTTAATGTTCCTTCCCTGTAGTGATACACTCGCAAATCCAATTCTGAATACATACATTTCAATTCAAAACCCATATATTTCAACTTAAAACATTAGCAAGAAGCAGAAAGAAATGTATAGGACATATACAAGGAAACCTGAAAAAAGATCTAAGAAAAAAAGTTGAAAAAGAAAAAATATGCTATGTTCATGGATGGAAAGAAAGTGTATATTTCAAACTTCTCCTAAATTAAAAGTTTTAGCCAAACTTAATAATTCTTTGGTTTATATCATTAATAGTTCCAATTTTTAAAAGTATGCTATTAAAGTCTATCTAGAGGAATAAAGGTAAAAATATGATTTAGAATAATAATGTTGGTGACAAAGAGGGCTGGGAAATAACTGAACAACAACAACAAAAAAAATAGAAATACTAAATCGATGTGGCATTTGCACCAAATGCCAACAGATAGTTTAGAAGACATGACACACGGTTTAGAAACAGATTATTAACACACAGAAAGTACACACAAGGCATTAATTACACTTACCAGTAAACATTTTAGTAACAGCCTTACTCTGTTTTCGGGCAGAACACAGAAGCAATAGCCATGGTGGAAAGAACTCATGGTGACCAGCTAAGAGCTCCGCGACAGTTCCAGATAAGCTGGTAGATGTTTGTTCACCTTCGGTAATGTTACACCCTTCATCCACAGAGTCAACAAGTAGATACAGGCTTTGTTGGGGAGGCTTCATTCCCAAAAGAGGGAGTAGAACACACCTGTAAAATACATCTGTATGAGCATTCTCAATATTACTGGCTACAATGTTATTAAGATTTATCATTTAAATATTAGTAATATAGATTATACATGTTTTAAGAAGAAATAAATTTGGGTTTTAGAATAAAAATATTGTGTAAGTTTCAGTTCCTTACTTTAAGAATACTAGTCCCAAATAGTTCACATTTTCAGTAACAAAATTTTCCACAATAAAAGGTGTGCATGAGTGTGTGTGTGTATATGTGTGTATTAGTAAGTCAGCATAATTAAGGGGAAGGATAGTAGGAACTTTAGGAAACTAGATTTCAATACTCCTTTCCTGATTTTTTAAATCACCAATAAAAAGCTTGAGTTGCTTATAACCAAGTTAAAATGTTAGGAAACTAGATTTCAATACTCCTTTCCTGATTTTTTAAATCACCAATAAAAAGCTTGAGTTGCTTATAACCAAGTTAAAATGTGTTGCAAAGGAAAAAGAAAACAACTTTGGGGATCACTTTAATAAAAAGAAAATACCAAGGGTCCTACAGAATTTAGAAATGTTTTATCATCATTTCTCTTACAAAATGACTGCAGGCTATACTAGCTTGTCACATATACATTTTATTTTAAAAGATCGTATAAAGATGAATTACTATAACCTAGGTCCCATTTGATATATGTTCAAATTTCAATGTAAAGAGCAAATTTCTAGGTTTAATTCCACAGAACAATGCATTTCCTACTCAAAATTTACAGAGCAATTGAATATAACTTTTTCATAACTGAAACAATGCTCATTCATTTTCTTCAAATGTTTACTTGAGCATGTCATGTGGTGAATAAGGCACTGAAAAATACAATAGTGAAAAGGACATGATCCATATAGTTATGAATACCAAAAATTTACAGATAATCCTTTCTACAACTCTCTTCTTAAACTTTCTATCCCATAGCAACCACGATCGTTTTTATCACCTCGTCCTACCAACATTTCTTTAGAAATGTCTCTCAAACCCACCTCAGTCTGTAACATCATTTCTCTCACCTGGACTGCCACAATCACTTGTGTGTTCTGTATGTTACATGTTTCCAACCACTTCCCCAGAGTTCCTGCTGCAGCCAAAGCAACCTTTTTAGAATATTACTCCAGCCACACTAGCCTTCTTTCAATAACTTTTATTAGATACAATTACACAAGGACCTTTTCATTAGCGGTTTTCTCTGCCAGAAATGTGCTTCTTTTCTCTCTTCATGTAATTAACTCCTCCTTAATCTTTAATTGTAAGCTTGAGAGTCACTTTCCAAAGGTTGAATCCCTACACTATGCTTTCATTGTATTAAATATTTCTCTTTCGTAGCAGTGTCAAATTTGCAATGTTATACTTACTAATTTAATGCCATTAATTTTTATTTCTTCCTTTATACTGTGAGCATCAAGACACAAGGACTATGTCAGTTTTGCTCATGAATGTACCCCAGGACTTAGCATAGTGCTGTGCCCATAGTAGATCCTAAATGAAGACTTGACATTGTTGTACTCTAGAATGGAAAACAAATAACTTCAATGCAGTATACTCAGTGCTATGATAAAAAAGCAGTAAAATTACTAATGTGGTAGATAAGAAATGACCAACTCAAGACGGGTAGACAGGAAAGGCAGAGAATGTCAGAGAAATATTCAAATATTAGGTGCTCAAGATGAGTTAAGTTTTGAAGAAACAGTTATTCTCCAGGAACTGGGAAAATTTTACAATAAACTGTAATAAAAGGAAAGCAGAGCAATCTTGGCAGCAGGAATATACTAAATTTGGGAAAACAATTTATTGTACCTTATTGTACATATTTCCTCTATCATAAGAACAAAGAAGTTTGATGAAAAACAAGTACTACAGTAATATATATACTATAGTATATAATATACTAATGTACTATATAATCACTACCACTTGATAAATAACACACAATGCTGTGGGAGTACACAGAACCTACTTTTGATAGGGATGGGAGTTGGGGGGAGGGAAGCCAAATAAACAAGCTTAGCCAACGGAAAGAGCTAGGGTAAAGACAACACATAGGACAAAAAAAAAAAAAAAAAAAATCTAATTTAGGCAACAGCACATTTATCTTGAAGAAAAGAAAGACTTGTGAACAAAGTCTGGAAGAGAAGAGTTAGGAAAATGAGTAAATACTGTGTTTTATAAACGTTATGAAATTTGGGCTATGACCTAAGGGTACTAAGGAGTCAACTGAAATATTTTAGACAGGAAATTGATACATTTATATCTCTGTTTAGAAAGATAACTGGCTACATTTGAAGGAAAGCCTGAAGCAGGTAGTAGAAGAAAAGAGTGAGATCGGAGGCCACTGCTTATAAAAAACGGTGGGGCAAGGGGAGAAGCAGGGGGACCACTTCTAACTTTAATTCAGTGTTTTATATGCTTTAAGTATTTTACATACCAATTAACTCATTTTATTCTCACATAAACTTAAGATGAGTACTATCATAATACCAATTTCCAGATAAGGAAATCAAGGCACATGAAGATAAGTCATTTATCCAAAGTTAAAGAAAGGAATTCAAGTCCAAGCTGTGACTCCAGAACTTATGTAAGGATGGACCCTTCATCCTGGTTTGCCTAGGACTTCCCAAGTTTTAAGCACGGAGTCCTAGAAACTAGCTGCCCTTCATCCCCACTCCCCACCCCCAGTCCTGGGCAAACCAAGGCAGTCAGTCACATTAGTCTACACTCTTATCTACTAGGGTCTACTGATTATACTTAACAGCAAATATTATAACAGAGTTGAAGGAAATCTGGTGGGTGAAATTGATGATTTTATTGCTTTTACTTACTCCGGATTGTTTGCTTTTCTTTGCTTACTTTCTTAGAAACTAAAATAATTGTTTCACACTTTTCTTCTTTTTTTAGTTTTTTTTTAATTTTTATTTTTGAGAGAGAGAGAGAGAGAGAGAGAGCGCGCGCGTGCGCGCACGTGCAAATGGGGGAGGGGCAGAAAGAGAGGGGAAGACAGAATCCGAAGCAGGCTCCAGGCTCTGAGCTATCAGCACAGAGCCCAATGCAGGACTGAATCAAACTCACAAACCATGAAATCATGACCTGAGCCAAAGTCCAATGCTTAACTGACTGAGCCACCCAGGTGCCCCTCACACTTTCCTTCTAATAATAATCCCTTAATGTTATGAATTCCCTACTATTTCCAATACCATTTAGTTCAAAATAATTTCCCTTTGATTCCTTCTTTAAATTATAGGTTATTTAGAAGTGGGTTGTACAGCTTTCAAATATCTGGGGATTTCTTAGGTTTTTTTATGTTATTGTGTTATCATTATTCAATTCAACTGTGATGAGATAACATACTCTGTATAACTTACGTACCCTTCAATTTATTAAGATTTGTTTTGTGGCCCAGAATATATCTATCTTACTAAATGGTTTATGGGCACTTGAAAAGAATGTGTACTGTCTGCTATTGTTGGGTAGACTGTTCTACCAATGTCAGTTAGGTCAATTTGGTGATAGTGTTTTTCAACTGTTCTATGTACTCGCTGATCTGCTGTTTATTTGCTCTATCATTATTGAAAGGGGAGTGTTAAAATATCAGAACATAAATGTGGCTTGTCTATGTGCTCTTGTAATTCTATCAGTTTTTGATATGTTGAAGCTTTGTTATTGTAGGAATAAACAATTATTATGATTGTTATATCCTTGAGAAATTGACCCCTATGTCATTACGAAAGATCCTCTTTTATCCTGGTAATATTCTTTTCTTCAGAATTCACATCACCTGACATTAATGTAGCTATACAAGTCTTTTCTTTTGATCAGGGTTAGCATGGTATGTATTTTCTCATTCTTTTTCATTTAACTATGTGTCTCTTTATATACAAGGTATATTTGTTGTGGCCAACATATAGTTAGATCTCATATTTTTATCAGACAAACTCATTTAATTAGGATATTTACCATTTACATTTAATGTGATTATTGATATAGTTCAGTTTAAACCTACCTTGTTCTTATACATATCATTTTGCAATGTGTTAAGCTGCAATGTTTTGCAATGTGTATATCCGTAAGATATATTACTAGGATTACAGTTGCTAGGTTAAGGGCATATCTGTGTATACTTTGGTAGTAACTGACAAAATACTCTCCTTAAAAATTATATAAATATACATTCCCAACAGCTGTGTAAGAATGCCTATTTACTTCTTCCACAGATACATAAAAATGGCACCATTATAGTTTTAATTTACATTTGTTTCTCATGAGCCTATCACATTTACATATGCCTAGGAGTCATATTTCTTTTTTTCTTTAAAATGTGTCTTTATATCCTTTTACCCATTTTACAAAAGATTATCAATTTTTCTCTTCTTGGTACTCTTTAGTATAGAGAAAATACATTGTTGTTAATTTTTCCACCATTTGTTATTTTTATTTTTGACTTTTTAAGGTTTTTTTGGCATGCAGTTTCTTTTTTTTTAATTTTTATGTACATCAAAATTAATTTTTTTTCTCTTATGACTTTTGAGTTTTATGTCACATTTTTGAAGGGCCTTCCCAATGTTCAGCTTAAAAAATATTTCCTCATGTTTTCTTCAAAAGCTTTGAACGTTTAATTTTATTATTTACTTATTTATTTATTTTAATGTTTATTTATTTCTGAGACAGAGAGAGACACAGCATGCGCAGGGGAGGGGCAGAGACAGAGGGAGACACAGAATCAGAAGCAGGTTTCAGGCTCCAGCTGCCAGCACAGAGCCCGACGTGGGGCTCGAATCTGCAAACCATGAGATCGTGACCTGAGCCGAAGTTGGTCGCTCAACCAACTGAGCCTCCCAGGCGCCCCTAATTTTATTTTTTAAATCAAATTAATTTTGGCATAAAGATGTGAACTATGGTTCCTAAACATTTTTTTTTCCCCACATGGCTCCACAGTTATCCCAAAACTATTTATGAAATTATCTTTCTCCTAGTGATTGGAAATATCTCTTTTCACAGAGTAAGCTTTCATATACATTTTGGGCATGTTTCATCTCCTCCTGTTGTCTCACCATCTCTTCTCCAAGCACTTTTATTTCTGCTTCATGCAATTGTTTAACTCAGGCAATTGCTTATTAATTACATTTTCATTTAAGGCAATATATTTGGCCACAGATTTCTTTTTGTTCCAGGGCAACATTTTTCTGGTGAGTGTTTCCTGTGTTCCTTCCTCCTTTTGTTCTTGAGATACATTTTTATATATCTACGACAGCTCTTCAATAAGATTAAGTTCCCTCTGGACCAGCAATTGCAAGTTAGCGCATCCAAGGTCCAGGCTTGTAAGAGTTCTCCTTATGACTCAGAGCTATAAGCATGAAAAATTTCTTTGAGCTTCTACTTCTCCCCAGCCAATTAAGATCAGAAGCTGTGGGGATATATATAAGGCAGGATTTCTCACCACAAACCCCTCCCGGACTACTCCCCAAATGTTTGACTCCTTCCCTGCCTTCTTTGTTCTTCCTTTCTGCCTAATTGGGTCCAGGGGAACTTCCAGCATAAGTCTGTAACCTGTCTCCATGGTTCAAAAAAAGAGCCTTTATACTCTTGATGATATTCAGAGTACACACTTATTTTAAAGAATAAATGTTCTGCCAGTTTTGTCTGCATCTCAATTTGATATTAACTTCCACATTTTATTGAGGTTTGGTTTATAGTTCTCTCATTGTTTTACTTTCTTGTTTTTGTGCTATTTTCCATGCCTTACTCAGTCATTCTATAAGTCAGAAGCCAATCTATGGCTTTAAAAATGTTGAGATATTTTTTCTAGCCCTGACCTCACCCTAAACTCAAAAGTAAAAATCTCCCAAACTGTCTGCTATCTATCTCTGTGTGTATGCCCCATAGGCGTCTCAAATTTAGTATGTTTAAAGACGTATCCTCTTTCAATTTACCCCCAAAATAAGTTCTTCCCCACCTGACTTCCCCATGTCATTTAATGTATCTCATCATCCCCTAGTTTCTTAGGCCAAAATCTTAGGATCCATTCCTGAATCCTCCCATTTGTTCCAGCCACGTGACTCTCCTTTCAGTTTTGTTTTGTTTTGTTTTGAAGCCGATGTATTTGGTACTCCCTCCTACTAGAATTCCCCCAGGCAAAATTTCTTACCCTTTATGTTTCAACACAAAGTTTAGTCCTGAAAGGCACCTTCCGAATCACCCTGTCTTAAGAAGCCTTTATCATCACTTACTGCTGTTACTCTAAAGACTCCATCTGACTGTTTTCTTTGTAGCGTCTATCCCAGTCTCAAATTGACTTATTGTATTATTTGTGTGATGTTGTAAGGCTAAAGTGAAGCTCTTCCAACTCCATACCTCCTCCCCTAGGACGTGGCTCTCTCCTCCTGCCACACTAGCTACTCTTCTTCACAGCTTCCCAACCTTTCAATTTTGAAATATATGTCAATATTTGTATCTTGGATCTTCTTCCATTCACTTTTTATGTAAGTTTATTAATGCCCTGAAACCAAATTTATATACACAGTCAGCACCTCTTTTCTTCATCCAGACTTGTGAGTCTAACTTCTTACTCCACTTCTCTGCTTAGTTGTCTAATCTTGAACATATTAAAACCTAAACTTCAGACCTCTAAGCCTCATCTTGCTCCTACCTTAGTCTTCTTCTTTCCAGTAAAGAGCAATCCTATGCTTTCAGTTTCTCAGGCCAAAAATTTTAGAATCATCCTTTAATCCTTTTTTCCTTTTCATACTTCACACCCAATGTGCTACCAGCTAAATCTTAAAAATAATCAACCACTTGACCCAAATCCAAGCACCATTGCCTCTTACCTCCATTACTGCACTGGCCAGGTACTAATTCCCTTGTTTCCACCTTCAACCCAATTCTCAAAAAGTAAACAGTGTGATCCTTTAAAATGTTAAACCAGATGATGTTACTACTCTGTTGGAAAGACCTGATGTCTTCCAATCTACTGAAAGTAAAAATAAATGTGCTTACAATAGCCTCGAAGTGCATACATTGTATGAATCCTATTTCTCTACCTGTCTCCTACACATACTCCTTTGTTCACTCTGTTCTAGCCACACAGGCTCTCCAAAAAAAATCCCGTTTTTTTCTTGGATTATATTAAGCCAACTCCTACCTCAGGACTTTTCACTTAGTACTTCCTCAGTCTGGAAATTCTTGTCAGAAACTTCCTTCACAATATCTTAATCTCCCCCATATAAAATAATAATTCTTCTCCCACAACCTACCCAGTACATCACTACTCTCCTCCTTACTCTAGCTTGATCTTCCATACAGTATTTATTGCCAATAGATATGCTATATATTGTTAACATTTTATTTTCTACCAGCCACGTACTCCAACCCTCAAAATGTAAGCTCAATAAACACGTTTGACATTTCCATTTTTACTTACTAACATATACCAGTATGGCATCTGGTACATTCCTAGCATCAATATATAATTGATAAATGAATGAATGAATGAATGAATGAATAGACCAATGTAAAAGAACTCAGAAATACATATGTATGTATGTGTATCTCACAGTGGTATTATAGATTAATAGTGAAACACATGCCACTCAACAAATGCCAGTAGAACAACCAAGTAGAGAACGCGTTTTTAAATTTTAAGACCCAAAAAAGGTAAAACATAAAGGAAATAACTAAAAAATACTCACTCTTTACATTTCAAAACAAAATTTTCACAGACAAATGACAAGTGCCAAAGGATCAAGGATGTTTAAAATAGTAAGTCATCATTTCACATTCGCTTTCTAAAACACAAAGAACAATGACAATACAGCACACACATCTATGAGGACAAACTGATATAATGTCAAAGCTTTAGTGCTATCTCACAGAGCTGAAGATGAATATACATACCCTATGATTCCAAATTTCACTCCTAACTATGCAATTTGGAGTTACCCTTTGCTACTTTCCTCCTAGTATATGTCCAAGAGAGTATCCAAGAATGTTCTTAGCAGCACTGTGGTTTTTTGTTTGTTTGCTTGTTTTAGAGAGTGGGGGGGAGGGGAGGGGCACAGGGGAAAAAGAGAGAATCTTAAGCAAGCTTGGAGCTCAGCACAGAGACTATCTTGGAACTCAACCCCATGACTCTGGGATCGTGATCTGAGCGGAAATCAAGAGTCAGACGCTCAACTGACTGAGCTACCCAGGAGCCCAGCAGTACTGTTTCATAAAAGTTAAAATGCTAAATACATCTTAAATGAGTATCAACATGACAACAACAAGTGAATTATACAGACTGGAATTATATATTATATAGTAGTGAAGATGAATCATATAGAACGTGTAACAACACGAACAATGTAAAAAAAAAAATGTTACACAGAAAACATTACAGAATACTGCTAGCAACACACCATTTATATAGAACAGTGGTTTTCAAAGTGTGGTGTGAGGGTCCCTAAGGGTATCCTATACCCTAGAGCATTTCAGAGTCAGAATAAAACTAAGATGTGATTTGCTTTTTCAGTGTAGTTCTCTCTCAAGGTTAGAGTGGAGTTTTCCAGAGGCTGCATTCAAAAGCAGAGATGATAATCCAATATATTAAGCCTAATATTAAAAAGATTTGAAAAAAAGGTAAAACAATGTTCTTCTTTTAACTTTGTGTATTGTTTTTGGTTTTTTTTGACAATATTCATTCTGTCATTAAAATGTTACTTATGTTCATATGTAATGAATTTATTATTAAATATTTATTACTACATTATTTAAAAATTTTATTAGTTCAAATTTCAATTTTTTTAAATATTTATTTATATTTGAGAGAGAGAGAGTGAGAGAGGGAGAAAAAGACAGTGCATGAGCAGAGGAGGGACAGAGAGAGCCAGAGACAAAATCTGAAGTAGGCTCCAGGCTGAGCTGTCAGCACAGAGCCCCAAAATGGGGTTTGAACTCAAGAGTTGTGAGATCATGACCTGAGCCGAAGTAGACGCTTAACCGAATGAGCCACTCAGCCTCCATAAGAGGGGTCATCTTATGGGTGTGAGTAGGTCAAAATTTGCAAGGGATACCAGGGAAGATTCAAATGTAGATTTTTTTTTTTAATGTTTAATTATTTATTTTGAGACAGAGAGGGAGTCTGTGCAGGGGGAGGGGCAGATAGGGAGAGAGAATCTCAAGCAGGATCCAGTTCTGTCAGCGCTGAGCCCAACACGCGGCTCGATCTCACAAATTGTGAGATCATTACCTGAGCCGATATCAAGAGTTGTATGCTTAACTGAACCACCCAATGTCCCCTAAGATTTTATTTTTAAGTAATCGCTACACCCAACGCAGAAATTAAACCTACAACCCTGAGATTAAGAGTGGCAGGCTCAACTGAGCCACCCAGGCACCCCGATTTTTTCTTTAAAACAAAATAGTAAATCTAGATTTAAAGTAAATATAGCAAAATAGGTAGGTAGATGCATATTTGTTTTCTTATTTTATTTATTTTCCTGTATAAATGATAAACTTCAGGGATAGGAACAATCATTTTCTCCACAAATTCTTTTTCTGCAACCATTTCTTGTACTTGGTGTCATTAACTTTTATGTTTCAATTCCTGTGAAGTCTATGGTGTGCGAGTTGTTTCTCTCGCTAAAGTAGCAATTAATAAACATCATAACTGAGATTTAAGCTACAAACATTTTTTCTCTTTTCTAATGAATATAAATTTTAAATGATAATCTCAGAAAGATTTATAGGAATGAAACTATGAAACACAGAAGAAACTAGGGATTTATAGAAGATCGGCAAAATGTGACCTCATGATTCACATCATAGAATATAAATCGGATGCCGCTAAAAAGTTTTCCATTTTATAAAAATTAATTTTAGCATACATTGTAAGAAACAACAAACAAAATAAAAAAATACTGGTTCAAATGGATCTCGTCATTAATAACTATATAATCTATATGTATAAATCACTCTGCAGAAAAAACATGTACTATTTCAAACGGAATGTGGTTAGAGCAACACAAATTATAAATGTGACCAAATTTATGATGTTTTTTAATTAAAACATAGTTATTCCCTCAATTCAAGAAATAGTTACTGTCTTCTATAGTCTATGTTCTGGAGATATAAAGGGAACAAGTCAGGCAGGTAGTCTGCTCATTCCAGTAGGTAGGCAGAAAGTCAAAGTAAACACATGAAGCAAAATAACTTCAGATCATGCTAGACACTGAAAATTAAGAAATAAAGAAAACAAAGTGGGAGGATCTGATTTAAGAAACTGACTGGGTGGGGAGATGTCTCAAAGACTTGATGGAAAGGAAAGGTTCTCTGAGGAGGTAATATTAAGGCTGGCACCTAAGTGATACCAGACAAGTAGCCATATAAAAATCTGCTGGCTGGAATGTCACCTATTTCAAAACATGATAAGGGTAATGATGTGGATGCAGAACAATGAGCAAGGATGAAAGTGATACAAGCTGAGGTCAAAGGGTAGGCAAAGACTGGACCATGTAAAGCTTAGATTTTATTCTTAAGGTAGTCAGAAGCCATTGGCAGGTTTTAAGCAGGTAACTAATTATGACCTGATACTTTAACACTTTGTAAAGATAAGAGGGACAATAATAGCAACAGGAAGACCATTTTAGGAGGCGACTGCAGCAAGCTAGGCAAGAAAGAATAGGAGTAGCGGCAATGGGGATGCAGAGAAGCGAAGGTACTTTTATCATTGAAATAAAACAAAAGTAGCTAATGGATTGAGTGTAGTGAATGAGTGAAACTGAGGGATCAATGATGATTCCTAAATTTTTGAAGAAAATTACGGGTTTCGATATGAAATATTATTTCCTTAGTTTTTTTATTGTTAGCAATTTTTACAACAGTGGCATATCATTGGTTCCACATCTCTCTCATCTTCTTGAGCCAAGAAGCTAACCAAGGCATGTCATTCTCATGGTGATGCTAGAAGCAAAGAGGATAAGCCCAACTACTCGTGCACATTTTAAGCCTCTGTTTGGATCCTGTCTACTGACATCCCACCGGCCAAAGCAAATGACATGGTTGACCCAAACAGAAAAAGGCAGAGAAGCATACTTCTCCTCTAGTAGAAGGACTTCCAATATCATACGGCAAAGACCAAGAATACACGGAGAGATGAAGAACAAAAACAAATAATTCAATCTACCACAGTTTCCATGTATTCAAATCATGAGTCATAACTGTAAAAGGTCAGTAGTTTCTGGAAAGCTCCAAATCGTTCTTCTAGATAGCCACAAGTAACGTATAATTAGTTCTCTTAATTAATACTTATTTTTATTAAGCAATTACATGAGCATTTAAAATCCTATCTTTTTACCAATGATTATACTTAACTATACACATATACAGTAGAAAAAAATATCATTAGAATATTTCTGAGATTAGAATAACATGAAAGACAAATTGATTTAAAATTTAAGACAATTATATATCGTATGGTCAAAGATAACTAGGACAACTGTAGGGTAAACAGGCAACCAATCAGAATATATTTCAAAGATATATTTTTTAAAGTTTTTTAATGTTTATTTATTTTTGAGAGAGAGACAGACAGACAGAGTGCAAGTAGGGAAGCGGTGGAGAGAGAGAAAGGGAGACAGAGAATCCAAAGCAGGCTCCAGGTTCCAGGCTCTGTGCTGTCAGCACAGAGCCCAATGCGAGGCTCGAACTCATGGACCGTGGGTCACGACCTGAGCTGAAGTCAGAAGCTTAACAGACTGAGCCACCCAGGCACCCAAAGATATTTTTATTTTTTAATGTAAGCTCTATGCCCAACATGGGGCTCGAACTCACAACCTCGAGATCAAGAGTTGCATGCTCTACCAACTAAGCCAGCCAGGCACCCTTTAAGATATTTTTAATGGCAGAAAAGTATTTACTTATTTTACTTCATAAAATCAAACCACTTTACCATCTAGAAACCATCTTATTTCATAATTTTTTTTAAAAAACAGCAAAAATGCTAAAAAAAAATCTGAAAAAAAACCCTGTAACATAAATAACAAAAAAAAATCTATATCCTTATTATATATATGAAGTTCTTACTAAACCCTAAGAAAAATAAGAATATTCTTACTTCTCATATCTCCGAAAGACTTTAACATTCTCTCATATGCTTAAAATGTTTCTTGAAACAATAAATGAACTTATGTGTTCTAATCAAGTTTTGGAAACACGAAACATACTTTAAAAGAACAAAATGAAATTATCCAGACCTTTCAATAGAGGTAGGCAGAGAAATCTGAATTTGTTGTATAAGTTATCACAGTCCTCAGAAGAAGGACCTAAAGAAAGCACTGTTTTACTACGGTAAAACTGGCCAACTATGAACAAAAGGAATTAGAAGATAGAGAGGCTAAAATTACTTCTAGGAGTAGATAAATGATATTCTAGATTAGGGTAAAAGATTCAAGAAACATTCCAAGAAAAGGATTAAATTCCTTAGAATAAAGTAATATAAGAGAAAATAATCAAAGCAAACTCTAGAAACAAGCCTAGGGCAGTGCTTCTTAAACTTCAATATGCACAGGATTCACTCACTTAGGAAATGGGTTAAAAGGCAGACTGAGATTCAACAGACCTCAGATTCTGCATTTCTAATAACCTCCAAAAGTAATGTTGATAATGTTGATCTTAAGATCACACTTTTAAGCAGAGTCTAGGAAACAAGAATTAAGAAATAACTTAGATAAAGAGTCACTTTTCCCAGATTTCCAAATAATGATCAGGCTTCAGATTATATGCTTTTATCCTGTATCCTTCCATCTTGGCACTTGTTAAGCCTGCATTTCTACATTTATTTTTGTGATTATTTGTTCAATGTACTTCCCTCTCGCCCCTACCACTTAACTGTTTGGCTTACAACTTTAGCCCTGACACTGACCACTTATCTGGCACAGAGCAGGTGCAGAATACGTTTCAGAAATAAATGAGTGAGCCAATGAATAGAAATGCTGAAAGAGATGCTGATTTGAAAAACACAGCAAGGTTAGTGAAGAACACTCCAGTGAAAAGATACATGTTGATCAGGGCGAGGATAAAAGCTGTTGACGCAGATTTGATTGCTGTCACATTAGATATGTTGGTGCAGATTTGATTGCTATCATAATAGATATGAACGCTGGTAGCCATGTAAATAAATAAAATTATTGAAGGAATATGTATAAAGAGAGAAGATCTAAGTAAGCTTCCATGGACAAACACCGAGAGAGTACCTAGAGGGAGAGAGACCAAAGAACATAGAGGATTTTGAAAGGAAGAAATTACAGATAATGAAAAAAGTTCTAGAATGTATCATCTAAGGCTAAGATAGAGTGAGCAATGAGTTCAGAAGCTACTTTCTGTGAATCAAACATAACATCTTTCTGTGAATATATACATATAGAAGTCAGACTTCAGTAAGTTAAGAAATGAGGTGACACATAAGTAGTAGGACTTGCATACACAAATTAGAGATGATATGAAGATTTGGTAGGAAATAAAAAAAATACACTTTTTGTCAGACTACTAGGAAACAGGTTTGTGTTTGAAAATGCCAGTAGCAGCTAGGCTGGCACATATGAACAGGTAAAGTGGTCGTGGAGTAGAATAACAGAGTTGGGGGGATGAATCAAATTAGGGCATGTAGGCCCCAGCTGAAGACAGCAGCTAACATGGCTCCACGACATTACTGATTCAAGAGAATGAGAACCTAATTTTGTCAAAATTTCCACCTTTTTTCCGAGAAAAACCAGAAATCTGGATGTGTGTATGAAATTTCCTGAATTGGGTAAAAGTATTCAACCTGTAGGGAATAACTTTACTCTCTCTGGTCTAAAACAAAACAAAACAAAATAAAACAAAACAAAACAAAACAAAACAAAACAAAACAAAACAAAACACAGAGTTACTAAGAAGGAAATGGAAGAATGGCCAAGCAGAACTAAAAATGTGACTGAAATTAAATAACATAAATATGGAGGAATATGTTATGCCATTATAGCATAAGTGATTAAAGGTTGAGGAACGGTTCAGCAAATTTTACGGAGGAGCAACAGGAACCAAAGGAAGCAGCACTTAGATATGAAGCATAAAAAAGAACCCATCAAGGGTAGAAACAAAAGGTTTTAGGAAGGGAAAGTGGGAGGTCCTGAATGAATGGCAGTCCATCTTAAAGTAAAAATAACATGGTCAAAAGTTGGAAACAACAATTTGGTGAAAAATGACTATGTTAGACTAAAAGAAATGTAGAATTTTGATTTTGAAAATTACATTAATTCATTTATTTCATTTAAAATGTGAACTGCAAAGACACTTTACAAGATCTTTTAATCTGGTAATATTGAAGAATGGATAATGAAGGCTATCTTAAATAGTACTAGTTATACCAGACAGACGATGGAAAGGGAATATTTTGCCTTGAAAATACCCCACAAAGGAGGGTAAAAAGGAAGCACACGTTCCAATCTCATTCTGTTCTTAGTCCCTTTGTTGAGTAAGCCAAAAATACTTGCAGCCAGTTGAGACAGAAGATAGACATCTGGCCACTTAAAACTATCTGGACCAATGCCATATTCATACATGCTAAAGAGTACACATGGCAGGTTAATAAATTAATAATCACTATACCAGTCTGGTCTACACTGAAAACTGACCTAAACGATATAACATTTCAATTCCCTTCCTTATGCAAGAGCTTCAGCTATCCTTCAATTAGGTTCAAACATATTCTAGATAGGTAAGTAGCTTTATTCCCTCATTCAAATGATAATCATTTAGCACTTACTACATGCAAAGTGCTGTTCAAAGCACTATGGTAAATATAAAAAATTAATCAGTCATGAATAACGCCATGAAGAAGCATATGCCTAATAGAAGAGATAACAGAAGATATATGCATAAATAACTAAAGAAGCTAAAAATCTAAAGAGATACAACTGAAAAACTATAAATGTTCAAAGAGAAGGAAATAAAAAAATCAGAAAGAAGATTCAACCACTTGAGGGTTCCTATTTGACATAAAACACAAATGTCAGTTTGGTCTTCCAGTTTCCGATTCTTTTCTTAACAAGCTACTCTCACTTAATGAGCCTTTCACTACCAACACAACTTTTTTTTTGGCTAAACTCTCAAAGTTTAGAGTCAGTTACCTAATTCTTCATCACAATTTTATTCCACTTACACATTACACAGAACAAAATCTTTTTACTCAAATCTGGAAAATTGACATCACACATAGAAAACTAATAACCTGGTCTGGCAGATTTTTAACTAGAAATAAAAATTAGAGAATAGTGTCTACCAGAAGCAAAAATTTGTATTTCCCAGTTCCACATCCATTTAAATCTCCAAGAAGATCCATGGGTGCAATAACTATGACAGTAAGATTCAGAAAGGAGTTTCTAGTTGAATGAAATAATCATGTTCAGTTGTGCTTCTAAACCAGTCACAAGATCTGAAACTACTCCACTCCTTCTCACTTTCCCTAAACTTAGATGCCTTCATACTTCTGTCAGAAATAACTGGGATTTGGCTTACATTTATATGACTACCAGGAAACTCTAACACAAACTCTAGAAAATACACAAAATATACAAAGTTTTGCAATAAGAGTGTGAAGGGAAAGGCAGAAGGAAAGAAATCAGCCTTTGGTTTTCAGGTAAAAATGTTAATTGTCATCAATTAGACCATCTTAGTTCCACCAACAGAAATGAGAAAAAAAAAAAAAAATCTAAACACAGTAACAATAGCTTTGCACCTTAACTAATCAAGATAGAAAAATGGAAAAAGGAAAAAAAGAAATTAATAGGTCTTCATTCATCATTCCCTTTAGCAGATCATATAATTCCTTACACTAGTCTTAAAACATTTATGTGTCGCATGAACACTGTAACAGGCATTTATCCCAAATATTATTTCTCTTTATAGAAATAAGATAAATATTATAATAAGAATTTAAGCTCCATGAAGGCAGGGTATTTTGTCTGTTCAACTCACTGATTTATCTACAACTGAACTGAACACACAGAAGGTTCTCAATAAATATCTCCAGCTCAACTGTGTTTAAAACACAAAAGGCTCTCAAATATTTGCTGTAAGAATTAATGAAAGTCAGAATAAATTTTGTGACTACTATGTCTAAGAATTGTGATATCATGTCAGAGGGGAAAGAAAGTAGCAGCATTTAACTAGATTAAAATGACATTCCTCTCATTTTTCTTATCATAGAGAAAAAGTGATTTCAATACACCAGCAATTAACAAGTTACCACATAGTATATGATTTCATGTAAGAAGTTTTTTGTGGCACTACGTATTCTATCAGTATCATTAAACATAAAAACTAGGTAAATAATTAGGAAGTAAAACTGAAGAAAAGTTTATAAAATGCATTCATTACGGAATCACTTCTCTGTAATTTCCCCAACTTTGTTCATCTGTCAAGAACTCAGATTTCTCTTTATCAATTTTCTATTACTATTAAATTGTTTTACAAATGAATATATGAAACCATTAATATTATCAAGTGTTAGATAGATGTTAAAAAAGTAATAAAGTGGGTTTTGAATTTTTTTTCAAAAGCAAAAAAAGATTTTATTTCTCTTTGTTTATATTTCATCTCCCATCATATCACTTTGATCTCTGTCTCTCTCAAAATATTATAACTTCTTGAAAGCAATGATTATCTACCTGTTGAATTACATTTCTCCCTGCCTACACAAAATAGATTCCTACTAAAATTCTCTAAGGCCTTATTTAACAAAAATCAATCACAAATAGAACCTACTGTAATAGAACCTACAATAAAATCTTGGCTATCCAAAAGTAAAGGCTTAGATTATCTAATGCCATAGACGATGCAAAAATATTTCTCTTTAACTGTATTGTATTCTCATACTTGCATTTGACTATGGTTATATGAAAGCTTCAGAGTCTTAGAGGAAATGTACTCTATGAATTATCAGAAACAGTTGTTACAGTATCAGAGTTACCTAATTTATTTAATGATTAACTACTTTAATGATGAAGAAAGAAAGTAACCCAGGCTTTTGAAAGATCCAGGAGATTAAGATCACCAAAATGGTCCAAAAAGAAAGGCTGTGCTTCCTCTACCAAAGTACAGCCTGGGAATACAAAGTGGGTAGCTCTTTCTGTCAATCAGAAAATCAGCACCGGTGTGGTTTTCACATATAGCTCTAATTGCTTCTCATTTCTCTTCAATTATTTGATAACTAAAATTTACACAGGAAAAAAAAAAAAAAAAAAAAAAAAAAAAACAGGACCATCTCAGTAGACGGACCTTTTTCAGGAAAACCTATGATACCATACAGAAAGGTCTGCTCAAGATCAGAATATAGCAAAAATGTACAATTAGACATGATTTTAAATATTTAAAGGCATTAGAAATTTACATATAAATTTCAATAAAATAAAATGTATAATTACCGAATTTAGTCGGACTAAGTTTAACGTAGTTAGCTAAGCTCTTTGAAACTGATTTTCTAAGGTGTTAAATCCAAGTAACTTCTAAGAAATGAAATTATAAGAAATGAAAATTCAGCTCTTCAACTAGTGACAGTATCTTCAGAAAAAGTAGGAAGTCAATAGGAAAAGAGCCGCTTATGCCCAGAGACTTTTAAGTCTCTTAAAAGGTAAAGTTTTACATATTGAAGACTACGTTATTGAATAAACACATTCCATATTTAAAACTGTCCACTGAAGCCAGTATCTCCTATTTGTGCACCAGTTATCACCTAACGGATTTCCTTCTTATTTAAAAATGATTGAATACTTTTAACCCTGATGTTGGTGGCTAAGAGCAAAAGATAAGAGATTTGCCCTGAATTTTACTGGACTGCACTTAAACATTAAAAAATCTGCAAGAATAGCACACCTCTCAAAGACGCATCTCTTTGGCTGACTTTTTTTTTTTTTTTTAATGCTTTTATTTATTTCTCTTTGGCTGACTTTAATATACCCCTCCCACATTTGAATTCCATACCACTATCCATAAAGATCATTCCAGACTACTGCTCTGTCACTTATATGGGCAATCTGAAAACTCCACTCAAATCACAACTGTGACACACCCCCCTGTCCTCCACAAATTCTAATCTACTCTCCCCCTCTAGTCCTTCAAAGAATTTCTATGATTACAAACCTGTATACATGCACACATTCTTCAAATCCCAGCTCTGCCTGCCACATACAAGACTGTAACCTTGGACAAGTTACAAAGCTTTCTGTGTCTCAGTTTCCTCATCCATGAAATGGGAATAATAACAGTACCTACTGCATAGGATTGCGATGAAAATGAAATAAGTTAATATTCGTAAATCTTTTAGAACACTGACACATAGCGTTTGCTATTATTGTTAATATTTTCAACACCACTTAAAACTTATGTTTTTCATACCATTAAATCTGAAGACATCATAAAAGCAAATATCACTCATTTCACAGCAATTCAAATCCTACTCAAAAGACTCCTAGAGACACACAGAGAGACAGACACATACAGCCACATATACACACACGTATGCTAACTTCCATCGCACAGTATACCTACAGCTTTGGGGAACAAACTTCCACCTGCTAAGAGCTACTTACTGTGTAGAAATAAAAGTATACACAAAATGAGTAATTCAAGAAGCAGTGAGTCAATAGCAAGCACAAAAATAACAATCTGCCTGCTTCTTTTAACAAGCAGAGGGTTGACAGGCAAAAAATTATTTTCAAGGCATGTCTTCTTGAATACACTTTGAATCTGCAACAACTCTGAAAAGCAACTTACTCCCCTCCTAGACCACTCCATCTACCAAAGGAAAAATGCTTAATTGAGGTTAGAAAAAAAGTTGTTTTTCATATCACTCATTAAAGTAGTAAAATTATGCCAGATTTTCATTATTTTATAAATATCACATATTTAAAAGTACTACTTAACTTTTTGTTTACTCGATAGGGGAATGAATCCCAAACATAGATTTTCTTCAGATTCTCAATGGCCAATGATCTCTTTCAAAAATAACTTGAAGAAAGACTACTATAAGCAAAAAAGATTAGATTCTACGCTGAGAGTTCCTCTAAATTCAGCACCATTTATAACATGCCTTCCCTGAAAATGCAGCCTATTTTCCAAGCAGCTAAATGGTTTTTTCCACCATAAGAAATATCCCTTACCAATTATAGATAATACTAGAAAAATAAATAAGTAAATAAGCAATTGTCCTAAGTTTGAAATAAAAATTAAGTTTCTGTTTCATATTCTGTTATTGAAGAAGTAAAAGAAAAGACATACTTTTAATTCATATCCTGTGCAACATTCAAAGCTTAAATTTTGTTTTGTTTTCGATACTCAAAGTAACACGTGTATTTACAACTACAGATTATCCCCAAATGCACAGTAGTACAGGTACCCCACAAAATTTAAACAGACAAAAAACTAAAACAAACAAACAAAAAACCTAGAAAACACGTTAATTTTTGCTTAGAAACCAGAATCATGGCATTCTTATTGTTACCTTTTAAATGCTTCAGCTGGGTTCCTTTCACATTCTCCAGGCTGTAACAGGCTTTGGACTGCTGGATCCCTTAGCTTATCCTCATATCCTTGGAGTAGTCCACTGCGGCAGATCTGGGCAACTAGACCTCTAATAAACCCTCCAACACACAAAGTATCAGAGTCCTGGGCTTTGCAGAAATGAAAGGCCAAAGCCTGGCGATGTAAACCTCTCTGCAAGCTCGTAGGTGAACTTGGCCACAACAGCTCAGTACATAGGGCTGTCTTGCCACTGCCAGGCCCTCCTACCAACAACACACCCCAGGCAGCTCCTTTTCCAGAGACAACACTAGCATTATTCCCAGAATTCATTACAAGGGATGGTGTGTTGACAGCACTATTGCAGCAGTTAGTTTTCTCCTGGAGGCAATGCTGAAGCTTGTGGAAAACCCACTCCCTACAGTAAAACTGCTTCCCCTGCAGTAAACTCGTTTGAGCCATTTTGCAGACTTTCTCTTCCCAAGGATTAGTCATAATAGGTTTCTTATCTTCAACATTTGCTAGATCCTGGATACGTCAACACAGGTCTTTACATCCATTAGGACATAACTTGCATATTAAGTTGACTCTGAATGATACAGTAACCAGTTACAGTAAAACTCAACAGCCAGAGATGCCATTTGCCAATCGAATGTGCATGACTTTATTTAGCTCTTTACTCTTGATTATCAGCAGAAAATATATTAGTTTAATTGTTGAACTGGTGGAAAATTGCCTGGTTCCAAAGCGTGGCAATACTTTTCCTAAATCTTGATGGGTCACATAACTCCATGGTTATATCTGGAGTTTATGTGATTGTGGATGTTTCAAGTGTGCAGATGAGACAATACATCTGGAAAACTAAAGATAATGCCCAATCTTTCAATGTGTACAAAATGCTTCTCCAGATTCCAAGTGTTAATTCTGTATCTGAAAATTAGATGCAGAAAAGATGTCCATTACAGTAAATGCCATCAAAGCGATCCCACTTATACAGTTGATAGGTAGCTCTGTGTTTGTTGTTGAAGGATAGTCACTCTAAGTACTAGACCTTGCCATTTTCAGGCATCTGGGCAACTGCCAGGGAGGGAACTGTTTTAGATTAGGGTCTTTCATGTGGCAGAAAGGACAGGCCACTGTTAACACATCCTTAATCCAAAGTATTGATAAAATGCCATTTTGTTGGAGCGTTGATTCTTAATGAACCTGCTCACAGGTTCCTAGCTTTAAGATATCTGGGAAAGCAACAATTTCTACAAGTAACTAAAATAAAACAAAAATATCTTAGTGCATAATATTATATGTTAAGAGCTTACTTACTTAAAAGCTTACAAAAGGATATAATTTGCCAGTTAAAATAATCTCAAAAACCCACATACTTTAAGAAAATCCATATACTTCATCTTTGGCACTTTAAAAAAGTTGGACAATTACCCCCAGAATCATAATTCCACTTTCCTTTCTGTATTCTACTTTCTCTACGGTTATGCTTCCCAAGCAGCTACATTTTAATCCAGTTACCCTGGATTTTTAAAAAAGGCTTTATGCACACACAGTAACATCCTTAACTCTAGCCAAAAAGGTCTTTCCGACAAGCTTGGTAGAACAGCGCCAGTTAAAGGAAGCTCTATTAAATTGCACAGTCCAGCCAGTCAAGGACTCTGTTTACTCGACTAGTCACACTTCTTTGTTGATAGTTTGCAAAATCTAGGGGATGATTACTATGGTTGCGGCTGGATGGGAATGGGTTAAAAAAAAATAGAGGGGGAGGATGGGAATAATCTTAACACGAATGATAAAGCCAAATACAAGTACAACGTGAATCCTTCCTTCCTCTGCGCCAAAGATAAATGTTTCGGATGGGGGTGAGGAACGGAATCTACTACTGTGGCCGGAGAAAAGGCTGCCGGGGAGAATTCCTTCCGAGACAGAAAAGGGATAAGGAGTAGAATGCTTCAGGGCTGGTGGGTGTTTGCCTACAGTTCCGGCCTCTAGTTTCAGCTGATAGACAAAAGGAACTCCGGGATTCCCAGAGACGGGAACCACCTTCGGTTTGAGCAGCCTCAAGGAGCCACAGGGGGGCCACCTCGGAGAGGCCACGGACGGAGGTGCAGCCTCTACACCGAGGTCTTCCCTTCCAGAAGGCTGGGAACGCCCCAACACCCCGCCCCGCCCCGAGATTTTGGGGTGTGTCTTTTGGAGGGGGAGGGGGTGCCCGACGCCCTTGCCAATCCCAGATGAGGGGTCGCCTTCCAGTCGGCGCCCAGTTCTGCGCCCCCACCCCTCGCGCCGTTCCCGCCCCCACCGGACCCACGGCGGAACGAAGGGGACGGAGACTGCAAAGGGTGGGTGGGTGAGTCAGCCTCGAGCCCAGCCACAGCCCCCGAGCTTCCGACCTGAGAAGGGGCCTCGCTTCTACAGCCGATGCCGCCCCTCGGTTACCTCGGCCCCAGCCGCCGCCGTGGCCGCCGCCGCCGCCGCTGCGGACTCTAAGCCTCAGACACTTGCTCCTCTGAGAATCCGCGGCCGCCAGCGCTCTCGGGACTCCAACTGCAGCCTCCTCCTCCTCCCGGCCTGGGGCACGCTCTCAGCTCCGGATCCTCCTGTTGGCCCCCGGCAACTGCCAGTTCCAGCTGCCCCAGCAGCCTCGGTCGTGCTCCTCCCAACCCCCACCAGCCAACCGCCGCCGCCGCCGCCGTCAGGGCAGTGACTGTCTCAGGCAGCCCGGGACTCGGCCGGCTCCGCCCCGCCCCACTCCGTGGCCCCGCCCTCCAGCCCAGGCCCCGCCCCCACCCGACCGCTCGGCCTTTCTTCGCCCGCCGGCTCCTCCCCTTACTCCTCCCCTCCCCCTGCGCGCCGGCCCTTCGCCGCCGGTGCCTGGGCGTGTGCGGGCGCCTGGACCCGCTGCCCGCCTCGCGGGGGAACCTTTCTGGGGGTGGCTTTCGGGCCCCGCCTTTGTGGGGGGAGGAGAAAGGGGCGGGGGCTGCGTTCTCACGTCCCCGAGCTCACGCGAGTCGCTGCCCCCACCCACCCCGTCACCACTCGGCCCCGAGCCTTTCTTTGTCTTTCAGGCCGAGGACTCGCTGGCTTTGGGGGCCATATCCGCTCCTACGAAGGGCAGTTGAGCTGGGAGAGTTGCCCCTTGCCGCCTTCTTAACCCCCTTGTTCCAAAGACCACTCCAGACCCGTCCTATTCTTCAGTCGTCTGGGTTCCCTTTCAATCCATTAAATTCCGGTGATGCTTTTACTTTCTCAGCCTGAGACTGAGAGAAGCAAGGGAAGGACTGGGAAGAATATTGTAAGAATAAAAAATAGTGGGGCTGTAGCGCGACATTCCCATCGGCCTCATGAAAAGGACGTGGCCTCCACCAGGTGGAGGTTGAAAG
Source organism: Felis catus (assembly GCF_018350175.1). Classification (NCBI taxonomy): domain Eukaryota; kingdom Metazoa; phylum Chordata; class Mammalia; order Carnivora; family Felidae; genus Felis; species Felis catus. Next base: position 99,680,218 of record NC_058371.1, on the reverse strand, counting down.
CAGTCATGAATCGGTCTCAGGCTCCTGTCCTTCTGGACACTTGGATGACCCGCAGAGGCCACTCTAAGGGAAAGAGTCCATGGTCGAGGTCAGACTGTAGAATCAGATAAACTGTCCTAGAGGGCCTGACTACAGGCAGTTACTGTTAAACAAGACAGGCCAGTTGTTTGCACTCACTTGGACCTGGGTTATTTAGATTCCAGGTTTCTGCTGGGAAGGTAAATGTACTGTCATCTGACAGAGTAGAAAATGTGCTATCTTTATTATTTTATTATTTATGCTAAAGCCATGAGTTCTCCATCTCCCGTTCTCCATTAATTTCAATGTTTATTTCCTAAATGTTAAACCAGCCTCCCATCTGGTTTTTCTGGAATTGCCAAGTACGACTATCCCACTTACCTAGAAAAGCGTATAACCAAATAGATTGTACTTGTGCTTACCCTTCCGTTCTGTTTATTACTAGCCTATCCATGGCATTTGAAGCTTGTTTATCTTAACATTTAATTCATTCTTTTGTGACTTCTGAGATTCTTTTCCAAAACACAAGCAAAAAAGGCAGAAGATATAAATTCTCCAGAATTAGAGAGATGAAAATTGATTTTTTTAAAAAACTACAAGTTTGATTTACATTTGCTTAAGCAATTTTAATTACCACTTAGCTTGTTTGCCATGCAGCTTTATCGTCATTGACTCCTTCAATGACATTTCATGGCTGTAATATTATATGTTTAGAGAAAAAATTTAAATAAGTATGTACATTGGGGCGCCTGGGTGGCGCAGTCGGTTAAGCGTCCGACTTCAGCCAGGTCACGATCTCGCGGTCTGTGAGTTCGAGCCCCGCGTCGGGCTCTGGGCTGATGGCTCAGAGCCTGGAGCCTGTTTCCGATTCTGTGTCTCCCTCTCTCTCTGCCCCTCCCCCGTTCATGCTCTGTCTCTCTCTGTCCCAAAAATAAATAAACGTTAAAAAAAAAATTTAAATAAGTATGTACATTAAACTATCATTTCCATTAAGCTATTTGCTAATACAATAATTAAAATAATTTCTGCCCAATAGAGAAGTTACAGAAACTTAGTTTAGTGGGCCTATTTTTTTAATGATAACTAACCATCTCAGAATGCTGGTTGAAGTAGCATCAGCGATAACTGAGCTTTAATTAACCTTCAGACTCATTTAGAATTTTTTTGCTTTAAAGTTTATTTCACATTCCACTTTTATGGCTTTTGGCTTTTCATAATAGAAAAATTCCTGAAGAGCAGGGTCTTTGCCCTACACAGCCTTGCATTCCCAGCACTTAGCAAGGTTCCCTACATGTGAAGCCTGTCTGTTCTTTCATTCTGACCATTACTTATTTATAGCATTCCAGTGTACCTGGCATTTTGCTGTGCTTAGTAGTAGGTTATACACAATTGTGGCAGGATGAACACAGTTTCTTAAAGTCTAGGGGTGTTGTTGAAGGGCAAAGGAAACTTGGGTTTACTTTAGCCTTCCTTTCTTTTCAGAATATCCATTTATCTCCCCAATTTTTGGTATGAAGCAATGATGTTTTCTGTTTCTTCCACCTCCTCTAGACTGTATTTCTGCCTTCAAATCTCTCTCACCAAATTCCTGAAATCTCCATTTTGGGGGGAAAAAACACATATGCATGTATATTAGACATATATTTAGACATATATTAGACATGTGTACATGTATATATCTAGTATGTGTCAGAGAATCCCAAGCAGGATTTGGGATTTGTCAGTGCAGACGCTGACCTGGAGCTTGATCTCACAAACTGAGAGATCATGACCTGAACCAAAAGCAAGTGTTGGACACTTAACCAACTGAGGTACCCAGGCACCCCAATGACTTTTTTTTTTAATTTTTTTTCAACGTTTTTTATTTATTTTTGGGACAGAGAGAGACAGAGCATGAACAGGGGAGGGGCAGAGAGAGACGGAGACACAGAATCGGAAACAGGCTCCAGGCTCCGAGCCATCAGCCCAGAGCCCGACTCGGGGCTCGAACTCACGGACTGCGAGATCGTGACCTGGCTGAAGTCGGACGCTTAACCGACTGCGCCAGGCGCCCCAATGACTTTTTTTTTTTAATTTTCTCTGTAAGGTCTGAGGTACCTAGTAAGTTTAAAGCAAACTCTAATAAATAAAATATATTCTCAATTTAAAAATCTTTATGTTGAAATGTGCAAAGTTTTCAACCCAAATCTTTTCACAGGTGTGTTCTCTTTTTAACCTCACTCAAAGTAACATCATTCAAGAAACATTTTTACAAGACAAAGCTCATCATGTACATTCTCTTTATGTTTATTTTGATAGTTTCAACTAAATTTAGATACTGCAAAATTATAGGTCTTCTCATTTTTTGATTTATTTATTTTGATTTACTTGTTTTGAGAGAGAGAGAGAGAGAGAGAGAGAGAGAGAGAGAGTGTGCACACGTGCCCGGGGGAGAGGCAGAGAGAGAGGGAGAGAGAGAATCCCAAGCAGTCTCTGTGCTATCAGCGTGGAGCCCAATTCTGGCTCAATCTCATGAACTGAGAGATCACTACCTGGGCCCAAATCAAGAGTGGGATACTTACCTGACTGAGCCCCCGGGGTGCCCCAAGGTCTTCTCAGTTTTGATCCACTGGATACAAAATAGAATTTTATTCAGTCAAAAACAGAAGGTCTATGAAAATATTCTCCTCACAAGTTGATTGAGGTGTTCCAAAGCACAATTATAAATTTGGAAACTGGGTCTTTGATAATATCTGTAATCTGTCTCTCTCTCTCTCTCTCTCTCTCTCTTTTTTTTTTTTTTTTTTTAACATTTACTCATTTTTGAGAGAGCCAGAGCAGGGGAGGGGCAGAGAGAGGGAGACACAGAATCTGAAGCGGACTCCAGGCTCTGAGCTGTCAGTACAGAGCCCGATGTGGGACTTGGAGATCTCCAAGAACTGTGAGATCATGACCTGAGCCGGAAGTCGGATGCTTAACTGACTGAGCCACCCAGACACCTCTGTGCTCTTCGGTTCCTTCTTTGATTGGTAGAAGTATCTTTCAACATCCTATTTGCAACTTTTGTTTTCAATAATTAACAATATCTAGAAGTTGCAAAAGTCTAATATTTTAATTTTAGAGTTATGATTTTAAATGAAATGCTGTGAATATTCAAAGGATTAGTTTTAGTCCTCTAGTTTAACTAATGTAGGTCATTCAGGTTTGTTGACAAAATAATTCTTTAAATAAACATCGCTGGCGATCTTCAGACAATGCCACAAATTTAAAGAACTCTGTTTACTGCCCCAAACATTGAGCTTATTTGCTATATGCCGTACTACAGAGTAACTCAGTCTCTATTTCACATATTTCAGCTATACCTTACCTTTAGTTTTCCACATTTACCACTGATTCTCACAAGTGGCAGCCTGGTGAGTTCATGCATGTCAAAGCAGCAGCCGCAGCAGGCCAGAGCACATCTGACTGGTGTACCAAAATGCCTGGTAGGATCAGCAAGTTTGAAAGTTTCTCTATTACAAAGACCGAGAGTTGGCTGTACCTAGCCTCCCATATCAAACTGTATTTTTTTTCCCCCATCTGGTATCCTGCACACTATCCTTGAAAGGAAGGGGTTAGTTCCGTTGCATCAGGAAAGAGTCCGGAAAAGAGTTATTGCTGGCAGTCTTTCAAATTTTACCACAAATTTAAAGAACTCTGTCCACTGCTAATAATGCATCTCACGCACTATGAAACAAGACCGTAGCAGAAGTTGCAAATAAATATGAAGGTCTACCAAACCTCACCCAGATTATTTTAATAGTACTGCTAATAACAGTGCTTTGTTTACACAAATATGCACAAGTTACGTTACTTAAAATGGACCTGATGTGGCCCTGGACTATAGAAGTCTTTGACATAGTAAGCATAATGATAGGAATATCCAGCTGGGGCTGTCTGCTTAAATACTCTTTAAAAGAATGCTTATTTAAGCTTTACATTTTAAAATTACTGTTGCCAGCTGTATTTGTTTCTGTTGTGGAAAACAAGCCTAAAAATAGTTTTTGCTTGTAAGATTTGTAAGGTATAGTCCTTTCCTTCAAGCGATTAAACAAACTCCAAAATAAGATATATTTTGCAGATTTACAAGCTAACTGGAGTAAAAACTCATTATCTGTGGTTACTGAGTAGCTGGCTACAATGCTCTACCTTATCCTACAGGCTCCTAGATAGAACAGAAAACTCTCGGTAGACCCTAAAATTATACCGATAGTACACGTGATAGTATGAATCTGAAGTTCATACCCTTGTCCACCTCCCAAAGACAGCAAGGAACTTAAAGAAACAAACTATAATCTTCTAAAATATGTCCCTCCCTTGGATTCTCATAACTGCTTTTTCCTACCTTTAATTTTAAAGGTTTATACATAGTTTAAATGCCTAGGTCCAACCACAAAGTCACTATCACCCTTTTATCAAATCTCTTATCCTGATAAAGGTCATTTGTGTATTCTCTGAACCACATTTTAAATATCTGAAACAGCTGAAACTGACTTAGTAATAAGTTATATTCCCGACTTTTGTGTCATATGTGAAAATAGCAATAATCACATATAATAATTTTGAAATAATGCAAAATGCCATTGGTCAAGATGGACCTCCCTAATTTTATTATGTCTATGTACTATGAATTCTTTGATAAAATTTCAGTGAAATATGAGAATTAATGTCTTCATTTGGTGCACACAATTTGTCAACTTGATAGGTCCCCAGATAAGTGAGAGATTTTATTTTATTTATTGTCCTTAGTCTCTCTGCTTTTCTAGAAACCATACCTTATTTTGCCTTTTTCCAAGTCTCTGTTATTTGCTACACCAGTTTACTTTGGCATCAGCAACCTCTGAGAGGTAGGTTGTATCAATTTGGAGGACTAATACTAGAAAGCATAAAAATAAACTGAAGGAAGAGTCTGTGGGAGTAACTCATCCTAGAAAACATTTTCCTAAGGTCACAAAGGTTCCTGTGAATCCCACACTTCTCATCCCACACAAGTTGCCAGGGAACTCATTTATGTTTTGCTGTAGTGGTGGAGGCAGGGAGAGTCGTGTAAAATAGTAATGTCAAGAGGCCTGTGGCAGGGTGGTTAATTACCCAGAAAGTTTGTTTTGTTTTGTTTCTCCATTAGGCTAGATGGTAAATGACCTCCATGAGGTAACTCATAATTTCCTTACTAGTCAGTTTTATCTACATGCCCATATTTCTTATTAGCACACTTCAGTTTAGCCTAATATATGATCATTCCTTTAGATCATTCCTTTTATTTTCACTTAATTTTGAATAAGCCTCCTCTATTTTTCAAAATTCATCTGATGGAAAAACGTGACTAACATCCCAAGTCTAGAACTGAATTGGTTGAAGAGCACCCAAATAACAAGTCTTTTAACTATGAAACACAACATCCTGTCAGAGATGATTGGTAAACTAGAAACTACCACCCAAAGAGTATTTTCTAAAAGGCACATCTATAGATTTCCACACCGGAAAAAGGAAGCAATATTTTTATGCTTTCCTTTTAGCTATTCATGATACATATCCTAGGTAGCCTCCAAAAATGCCCTCAAGGAACCATGCTTACTGGACTCTCCACCCTTAAGTAGTTGCCTCACATTGTATCTGGTTTGGCCTGTGACTTGCATTAACCAATGTAATGAGGCAGTAGCGACACTATACCCTCTGCTGACCTAGATGTGAAGCAGACTGGCAGCTTCTGTGTCATGCCTTGGAATGGTCACCTTTGGGAACCACCATTCAAGAGGTCTGGCTCCCCTGCTGAAGAGACCATGTGGAGATACCACACCAGGAGGCAACACGGAAAGGCCTTGAGATCCCCTGGAGAATCAGAGAGGCCCAGGCAGCCCATCATCCTGCTTGGGCCTTCTGATGACTCTAGCCACAGACGTCGTTTACTATGACTTCATGAAGGACCCTGTGTAGGCCCATGGCAAGATTTATCCAGCTGAGCCCAGTGGAACTGCAGGCTATAAGAGGTATCAACCTGATTGCTATTTTACACGTCTAAATTCTGGAGTGGTTTGTTATATAATGATCAATAAGTAAAACACTATATGATAGAAATGAATCTAGTATTCCACAAATACTGCATATGATTTCTCCTGTCCCTCTCTTCATCTAGTCTCTCGGGCAATTTAAATAACTCTGGGGAACTGAAACAACACACTTTCATTTATACCATCCTACTTTTCTGTGGTGTATTCACCATCCATTTGAGAACTAATTAGAAAAATTGAGACAGAAGTTAAGTAAACTTTTAAGATCATTGTACCGAATGATAATTTATATTTATTTGCAAGTGTCTTTTCTCTCCATTGCGTATTTCTTATCACATTAGAAACTTCCATTCAATAAGAATGTCTCTGACTCTAGCCTATCAGATAGCCATATGACATTTCCAAATATATAAAAACATCAGGGTCTAGCATAATACTTCATAATAAATGAGATTTGGAAGATGCCCTCTCAATTTACCTCTAAAGTTTTACTTTCCACTAGGATGGTATGTTGGGAAAGGCAGGGAAAATTTAAATATGAAGTATGTTATTGCAATAATGTTGATTTAAATTCTGAGTGTTTGGGGGCGCCTGGGTGGCGCAGTCGGTTAAGCTTCCAACTTCAGCCAGGTCACGATCTCGCGGTCCGTGAGTTCGAGCCCCCGTCGGGCTCTGGGCTGATGGCTCAGAGCCTGGAGCATGTTTCCGATTCTGTGTCTCCCTCTCTCTCTGCCCCTCCCCCATTCATGCTCTGTCTCTCTCTGTCCAAAAAAAAAAAAAAAAAAAAAAAAAAAAAAATTCTGAGTGTTTGTAGCTAATTCAAAATTTAAAAGGAAAAAAGTTTTTTGTTTAGCTTTAACTTTAAATAAGGGCTTTTGTTTAATTTGTTTCTTTTTTCATAGAGGCTTCTATATTTGCTAAGAACGTATTATTAAGAAACATATACAAAAAATATAGATCTAAATTTTGGATGATTTAGGTGAACTAGCTCATTGATAACTTATTCCAAATTTCATTTTTTGAAATAATTTTTTAAATATTTATTTACTTTTTGAGAGAGAGAGACAGCACACAAGTGAGTGAGGGGCAGAGAGAGGGAGACACAGAATCTGAAGCAGTCTCTAGGCTCTGTGCTGACATCACAGGGCTTGAACCCACAAACCATGAGATCATGACCTGAGCTGAAGTGGGATGCTTAACCAACTGAGCCACTCAAACATCCCTTCAAATTTCATTTTTTTAACTGGAGTATTTAACATGGAGGTAAACTAGTTTACCCAAGGATCATGTCTTTATGTGAGTGTTTCATCAAATTTATTGTTGCAATCACAGAAATATAAAACTAAATATTTTCAATCAAATCAGATAAATTAAGACCCCAGAAGAGATGGGAAGGAAAGCTACCAATGTCACATTTGGTGAGGTACACTCTGAAAAGGAGAAATAATTCTTTTTTCTAAGAGATCACATGGAAGAAAAAAAAGGGAATATAGTTTGGGAAATTTTGAGAGGGAAGGTATTTGAGAAACAGCATTATCTGCAAGGGAGAATCATCTTGGAACATTAGGAGATTTGCAACTTTAAAAAAGTGTAATTTTGGTGCTGCATAGGCTGTGTGCTGCCCCACTGCAGATGACACCATTCAGATAGACTGTCATGTGCTTCGTGTAAACCAGAGTGCATCAAGGAGCTAGTGCAGTTAGAGATCGTATTCGAGCTTCTGTAACAAAACCCACATCCAATGGTTGGACACATAAGGGCTTATTTCTCTTGTGTAATAGAAGCCTGGATGGATGGCATGACTTATACAGTAGATTTAGAGTGCCATCAGGAATCACCCTTCTATCTTTCTCTTCTTTCTCTTTTGATATCCTAAGTGTGTGTCTTTCATTTTCATTGTCACATCATAGCAGGATGACCAAAATGTTCTGGCTTTAAAACTGAGAGTTACACATCTAAGAAAACTCCTTAGTCTCAAGTAAACCAGTTGGTCCCCCTACATGGTCTCAACATGGCATTCTACCTCTAGCTTTTCATGTTCACCTCATGTCTTTCTTCTATCTTGAAGACAGGAAGAAGATAAGGAGGAAGTAGAGAATAGGGGTACATAGAAAAGTAAAAGTTTTCCAGTAATTCTCAGTACACATCTAATTTACCAGAACTGCACAAGGTAAGCTAGGAAATAGATTATATTAGCTAGACACATTGCTACCCGAAAAAATCAGGGTTCCACTGTAGGAAGAAATACAGAAAGTTCATTAGGAAGACAAAGCAGGATGTGCATAATTTTGTGACTTTCTTTAGGAATGCTCCACGTCCCAGCGACAAAAATAGAGAAGGTAAAGGAGGAAGGCAAACCAGGGCTGGAGATTGTCAAAGAAAGAATTTCAGAAGGGTATGGAAATACGTTATTTCAGGATATGCATATCATTATTAAAATGGCTCATCATGCAATGCATACTGAGGAAAAAGTGTCACCTACAAAGAAAATTGATAGAAGGACTAGAAGTTTAGAATAAAATGTTAAAATTCCTTCTAAATCCTGGGGAGAAAGCCTTATGAGAAAGTCAATGATTTATTTTATTTTATTGGTGTCAGATTATTTTCCCTCAACTTGATATTCACCAAGTAGTTCTGTTTTGTTTAACATTCTAAACTTTAGGGGGACGTTTTTATTTAAATTTGTCTTAAAATTATCAAACTTCTGTCACACAATAATAAATCAATAAAGTCATTGACAATGAAAATCTAATAGAAGACCAGGTGGTAAGTTAACTGAAGGATTAAAAAACATTTTAATGAAAATGTGTGTGCAAAACTAAGCTATGTATTTTAATGTCACGTAACAGTTGAATAAATCATGGGCTGAAAATCAACACCATGTATCTTTAAATCATAAGTGACAACTGAATTGCGATCACCTTCTGCTTAGATTAGACCACATTTAAATTCATATCATATGCATTCAGACTGGAAGTAAACAGGGCAAAGAAGATATAGAATAGGTGATATAGATACATAACCACTTTTGAGGCAAGACTTAGTGAACATAAAATGATCGATTTCTTGGAGGGAGACTCCTTCCCCATGATAGCTTTGAAAAGTTCAAATTGGAAATTATACATTTTTGCATAGAGAGGGTCAGGAAATTCCACTGGCAGTATTTCAAGGGGGATGAAGAGAAATAAGGAGATAAGCTTACAAGGCAGCTAAAGAAAGTAACTGCCAGTCGAAGAGCAATAGTTGCATCCTGGTTTGTAGTCTGCTAAGATAGAGAATTCTTGTGCTGCATACAGCACACGATTTCCCAGATTTGGGCTCTATTTCCTACAATGGTATAGATCAATTTTACCCCAAAGGATTCCTTAATTCTCCAAGCCAATGAGGAAAAATCAAGGGAAAGGAAAATTGAGAAGAATAATAGGGCAGAGCCGATATTACCTGCAAAATGGCTGCCTAACCCAGAGAAATTGAATACGGATTTAGGCCCATGAGCTCTTGTATTAACAGAATGATCCTGGAAATGTTGACACCTCAAACAAAAGAAAAACCAAAAAAACCAAAAAACAACAACAAAAAACCATTTATATATCATTTTTATTTAATAAAATTATTACAAAAGTATTTTTAAAATTACAAAAACCTTGTAAAATAATACATTTTTTTCTGAAAATCAATATTGCCTCCTTTTGAGATTGGAAGAAAGATACCATTAAAACATTGATAAAGAGTCTCCTTTTTTGACACATTTGTCAAAAGTAGCAAAGGAAAAAGTATTTGAAAGTAAACTTACTTTTTGCTTCTAATCCAGCTTTTTGAGGCATATTAGATTTTTGGTGAATCAGTTATCTGTTGTTACATCACATACCATAACCTAAAGTTTGGTGGTTTAAAACAACACTGAATTATTATTTTTCACATTTTGTGGCTTGACTAGGTGGTTTTGCTGGTCTTACCTAGGAACCCTCATATAGTTGTATTCAGCTGGCTTCACTCCCATGTTTGGGTCACCAGCTGGGTCGGCTGCAAAGAATGAGGTGGCTGGGCCTTCTTCTGATGGCTTTTTCACAGCAAGGTGGTCTCAGAGTTCCATGAGAGCTAAGGCAGTATCTGGAGAGTCCCTTGAGGCCTTTGTCTGGAACTCACACTATGTCACTTCTGCCATGTCTTATAGGTCAAAGCAATTCCGAGGACAGACCAGTTTCAAGGGGTGGAAAAACAGACAGACTTCACCTTTTGATAGGTGAATATTATCGCTATGATTTTTAAGTACTACAAATAGAAAACGTTGAGAATTTGACAAATAATTTAACTCTCCACCAGGAAAAAAAAAGGCAAATGTATGCAAAGTCTGTGTTAATTTTAAAGCAATAATGCCCTTCTATGTGATGGGAGTTCAGGTTAAGAGTCCCTGGTTTAAATAGCTCTCCCTTGGAGCACCTGAGTGGCTCAGTCGGTGAAGCATCCAACTTCCGCTCAGGTCATGATCTCATGGTTCAGGAGTTTGAGCCCCGCGTTGGGCTCTATGCTGACAGCCCAGAGCCTGGAGCCCACTTCAGATTCTGTGTCTCCTCTCTGCCCCTCCACAGCTTGTGCTCTGTCTCTCGCAGTGTTTCAAAAATAAATAAACATTTAAAAAATAAATAGCTCTCCCTAAATTCAATGTGCAACTTAACATGAATAAACAAGAATACAGTCAAGAGGATTTGTGAAAGGTTAAAGAAAAAATACAGCCATCTGCACTGACATTTTTCTCAGTTTTATATATCCTGTGTCAAAAATTGTCTTTACTTAACAGGACTTTGAAGAGTTAAGGCACAAAAAACTTAAATCATAGTTGAGTAGAGACTGATAATTTATTTCACTTTGAATGAAATTATTACTTGTATAAATTAATACATAACAAAAGACAATATTCTGTTTTCTAGTTCTTTAAAACTCTTCTGATTTTAATCAACTTGTCACTCTATCTGCAATTAAATTCTTTTAATTTAAGGAGGTTAAAAACAATCTATTTTTATCTTCTTTAGTTACTGGTGGTTGAAGGATCTTCTCTAAACAGGGAAGTGAAGTAGAGTTTTTGCATAATTTTAGTTAATAATTAAAAAATTAACTAGTGCATGTTGGGGTTTATATCAACATGAACACGTCTCAAAAATAACTTCCCATGTAATAACTGACATTAGTAATATATTCTGAAGACATAGTTTGTATTTAATACAATCTGTGTGATATGAACAAGTATTATAACACATGGTAGTTTAATTTGGCTAAATCCCAATTAAAATAAAGAATATTTTATTACTTGTATTAAGATACATCTACTATTTGCTTGCAGAAGAATTTTAAAATGTCACAGAAGTAAGTGCCTGGCATTTCAGCCTACAATCTGTAATTGATAAGATAAAAGCAAGACTTTCAGATTAGGTTCACAGGTTACATAAAGGAAACTCTCATATGGTTCCTGCAATTTGAGAGGAACAGGTGCTGCCGTTTGATAACAAGAGGTAGACGCTGGAAAGAGGAAAATACTTTAATCAAGATATGCTCTCAGACCACTGCAGCAAAAATTAATGAAAAGTTCATGGTGGGGAGTTCATATTAAAACCAAAGTCCACAAATTACATGCTAAATAGAAATGAAAAATCTATAGTTCAAGCCTCACAGTTGGACTAAACCCAACTATAAGTGATGATTTTCAGGTAAAATCTTTTTTCTTTTGGATACAAAGAGATCTGAAGTGCAAGAAGGATTGTGGACTTTGTTTTTTTTTTCCTTAATTTTTTTTTTTCAACGTTTATTTATTTTTGGGACAGAGAGAGACAGAGCATGAACGGGGGAGGGGCAGAGAGAGAGGGAGACACAGAATCAGAAACAGGCTCCAGGCTCTGAGCCATCAGCCCAGAGCCCGACGCGGGGCTCGAACTCACGGACCGAAAGATCGTGACCTGGCTGAAGTCGGAAGCTTAACCGACTGCGCCACCCAGGCGCCCCAAGGATTGTGGACTTTGAAGATGGAGGGAGGGAGCAACGCGCAAGGACTGGATGGTGGCTCTTAGTCCTACGGCTGCAAGGAAAAAAAATTCTGCTGATATAAAGAATGAACCTGGAAGAAGAACTTGAATTCCAGATGAAAATGCAGCCAGTTGACACCTTTATTTAAGCTTTAAATACTTGAAACTCACTCAACGCTGCCTGGACTTCTGAAGTGCCATATGAAGTGGTATATTCTGTGTCATATTCTTCTGTGACATATTAAGTGTATGTTGTTTCAAGCTGCTAAATATGTGATAATTTATTTTGTAGCAAGAGAAAACCAGTGCAGGTTTTGGTACCCATGGTGCCCCTAGGGCAAATACCCACAAATGTAGAAGGGATTTTGGAATCAGGCAATGAACGGAGGTTGAGGAACGTGATAGAAAAAGCCTAGCCTGCTTTGAGAAGACCGTTAGTAGAAATATGGACACTAAAAATGCTGCTGGTGAGGGCTTAGCAAGAACTGAGGAACTTGCTACTGAACACTGGAGAGAGATCCTTGCTACGTAGCAGTGGGAAGTTTAGAAAAGTTGTTCTCTGGGGCACCTGGGTGGCTCAGTCTGTTGAGCCCTGACTTCAGTTCGGGTCATGATCTCACGGTTCATGAGTTTGAGCCCCAAATCAGGCTCTCTGCTGTCAGCTCAGAGCCCACTTTGGATCTTCTGTCCCTCCCCTGCTCGCACTCTCTCTCTCTTTGAAAAATGAATAAACATTAAAAAAAAAAAAGTTGGGGCGCCTGGGTGGCTCAGTCGGTTAAGTGTCTGACTTCAGCTCAGGTCACGATCTCGCGGTCCGTGAGTTTGAGCCCCGCGTTAGGCTCTGGGCTGATGGCTTCCAATTCTGTGTCTCCCTCTCTCTCTGTCCCACCCCTGTTCATGCTCTGTCTCTCTCCATCTCAAAAATAAATAAACGTTACAAAAAAAAAAAATTAAAAAAAAAGTTGTTTCCTGCTGTTATATAGAAAGCAGAAATTTGTAAATAATAAACTTGGGTATTGAGTTGAGGAGATCTCTAAGTAAAGTGTGGAAGGTGAGGCCTGATTCCTTCTTTCTCCTTATAATAAAAGAAAGGAGAAAGAAATTGAAGCAAGAACTGTTAACTAAAAAGGAATCAGGGCATGCTGATTTGGGAAATTCTCAGCCTACAGAGATGGCAAAAAGATCCTAAAATTAAGAGATTACCCCTGAAAGCGTAGCACAGTGTAAAAGGTGTGGGTGTGTGTTTACAACATTTTGCTACCACCCTAGAAAGATCAAAAGGTCAGAGTGCTCAATCACCAGAGATTAAAGGTGTGCCTCATAGATCTCAATCAGACTTGAAGGCCTAAGAAGCTTATTAGCAGTGTCCCTTAGCCATCCTAGCTCAAACCAAAAAATAGAAAAGGAATTATCTCAGAAAAAAAAAAAAAAAAAAAAAAGATCAGCGAGACAGCCTTTTCTCTGGTGGAGCAACCCCTCCAGAAATCCACATAAACCCACAAGGTACTTGGGAATATTTTATCAGCGGGAGCACCACCAGCTGGGATTGAAAGAGACAGAAAGAATATGAAATAAACGGAGACTCTCAGCATTCCCAAATTCCCTTGGCAGGAAGCTGGTTCTGATGATACAAGTCAGCTACAAACAGGATCTACCTTTCATTAAGAAAGGAAGGATGACTCAGAGCTAAGATCCCAGAAGGCAGAGGTGAAAGCCCCAGAGTATATTCTTAAGCCTTGAAATCTAATGGGGCCTTCTCAGCTGGATTTAAAAAAGACTCCATTTTCCTAATTTTTGGGCCAGAATGTTTGTAACCACATTCGTTTTCTATTGCTGTGTAACAAATTATCACAAAGGTAGTAACTTAAAACAACATAAATTTATTCTTTCAGTTCTCTAAGTCAGAATTTATAATGGCTTATCTGGCTTCTCAGAATCTCACAAAGACAAAATCAAGATCTCAGCCAGGCGGGACTCTTCTATTCAGGTTCTGAGGAAGAGTCTGCCTTTAAGCTCATTCAGGTTAATGGCCGAATTCAGTTCCATGTAGTTCCCCATTTCCTTGCTGGCTATCAGCTGGGGTCCAGTCTTATCTCCTACAGATTGCCTACGTTTCTTTGCACATGAAGAAAGGCCCCCATCTTCGGGGACAGCAAAAGCCCATCGAATCCTCCTTGTGCTTTGAATATGTCTGATTTTCTCTTCTTCATTTCAAACTTTGCTCTGGTATTTGAGTGTATGAACCCATTTTAATTGTAAGCAATGAGAATCCCTCAGTACTTTAGCCGTACACACAAACTGTGTCCTCTCGGTTAAAGTCAGAATCACAAGCCAGTGTTTCTGATGGACCCTCCCTTTGATTTTCTAAGTGTCCGTTTCTATAGACACACCCTCTCTACACCACCAAGAATGAATGTTATCTGAAGAATATTGATGAAATAAAATGACAAATAGTAAACAGTACTCTATTTCATTGGCCATTGGGATAAAGCTTTAATGGATTCTGAGAGAACAAGGCCTATCAGAAGAGTAACCTAAAAATCCAGACATCAGGTTTCTGATTCTAATCTTGAGCAAATCAATTAAGTTATTGCATTCACTTTTCGTCATAGGTTGTTTTTCATAATAAAAGCTTTAAAAATACTAAACAAATGTGAAGCAATGTATTCATATTAGTTATTATTTCTGTGGCACTGCTGCTACTTCTGTAGTTGTCTCTGATATGATCGTCTCTTCCACATTTTTAAAGAGACATCTGGCTCCTGCATCTCTCTTTTTCACGATTACTCTACTTGTATTCTCTGTCCCGGCCACGCATATTGAATAGACACTGCCTGAAATTCCCTAGACATGTTCTTTGTTCTCTTGTGCCTCCTGACCTTTTTACTCTCAACTAACTTGCAATGTTATTTGTCATGTTTTTTTCCTCTGCACTTTTCATCCTTTAGAAATGAGATCTCTAAACCTCTAATGCTTTACTTAATATATTTAGGTGCCCTTCCACGTGTCTTTTATAGACTGAATTGTGTCCCCTCCAACATTCATATGTTGAAGCCTTCATCCTCAATGTTGGAGGCGGGTCCTTTAAGGAAGTAATTACAATTAAATGAGGTCATAAGGGTGAAACCTTAATCCCATAGTATTGGTGTCTTTATAAGACAAGAAAGGGACGTATACAAACAGAAGAAAGGCCAGGTAAAGACACAGTGAGAAGGTAGTCATCCTCAA
This sequence comes from Felis catus, assembly GCF_018350175.1. Taxonomy (NCBI): domain Eukaryota; kingdom Metazoa; phylum Chordata; class Mammalia; order Carnivora; family Felidae; genus Felis; species Felis catus. Next base: position 99,664,932 of record NC_058371.1, on the reverse strand, counting down.
GCCAAGGAGAGCCATCTCACCTGAAACCAACACTGCCAGCACCTTTATCTTGGACGTCCAGCCTCTAGAACTGTGAAAGAATAAGTTTTTGTTGTTTAAGTCATCCAAGCTGTGGTGTTCTGTTAAAGTAGCCCTAACAGGGTGGTACAGTGCCTTTGTAGCTCCCTGTGCAGACCTCATTAGTTGTTGTTGTTGTTTTTCCCAGTGGTAAAACCAAAAGTGAACAATAACCATGATACCTACTTATAAACACAACTAGAAATATGAAGGCTGAATTGTGGGCTGTGTCCTTAACTTCAAACTTCTGGAAATATTAGGCCAAGTTTAATGTGTCCAATGTCTTACCTTCCATTTTCTCTGAAACTTCTTGTCATTTAGCTTTTACCTTCACAACTCTGCCAAAATTGGTTTTCAGTTATGTCATTAATGACCTTCTAATGAGCCATTCCTCACTCCCCATTAATCAATCTCACCGTGTTGAAACAACACTGTTAACTTGCCCTTATTTCCAAGTCATGTTTCTGTTGTTTTTCTCATCAACCTTTGACTATCGCTTCCAGTCTTCTTTTTGTTCATTCATTTTCATCCATGTTCCCCTCAAATGAGGATATTCTCGCCATTCTATTCATTGTCCTCTTCTTTCTTTCTCATTCAACCCTTCAACTTCTGCTATTGTCTCTATTTGAAGGGATCCCCCAAATAGATACGCCTGGTCCAGCTTCTCTGTACTATGCTCACTACTGCATATTTCCATTTGGATTTTTGCACAGGATTTCAAACTCATTATGTTCAAAATTGAGTGCCAATGATAACTTTAAAATAGAGGAAATTGTGCACTGAGAAAATACAAGGGAGATAATGTAAATCTTAGAGTTGATGTAAATATTTTTCCAGTGCAAACTTGCTAGAGATAAGAAAACTAAAGCAAAATACAGAAAGCCCTCAAGTCTGTATTTCTGATAAAGAAGCAAAAGGATTGGATGACTATCAGCTAAAGTGGCTTCTAGATTTTGTTATGCTCTTGTTTTCAAAGGCAGAACTCAAATTATGAAGCTCTGCATTACAGAGGCAGGTTAGAGAAATATCCTTAGGTGTTTTCAAGTGAACTATAATGGAAGTTGTTAATGTCAGTCACTATGTCAGTCATATATTTTTCTTTCTAAATATTTTATATCAGTTCTTAATTCTTTTGTCTCAAGATACCTTTACATTGTTAACAATTTATGAAGAAGAACTGGGTTTATGTAGATTTATCTATTGATATGTACTATATTCAAAATTAAAACAAAATTGTAAATATATTGTGTGTAAATGACCATAAGCCTATTTCATGTTAATATACATAACATAATTTCATAAAAAAATAATTATATTTTCCCCCAAAAAAATATTATGTGAGAAAAGGTCAATGTTTTGCATTTTGCAAATGTCTTTAATGTCTGGCTTAATAAAAGACAACTGGATTCTCCTATCTGCCTGTGCATGCACTCTCTTTTATATGCTATTTTGGATGAAATATGTAAAAAAAAAGAATCTAGCCTCCCACAAATAAGTAATTGGAAAAAGAACAGTATTTAAATAACCTTCCAGACAATGTATAATTCTCTCTTATACTACACCAAAACATGGCAAATGGTGATGTCTTAAAGCCTTAAAGCTTTAGTTTCAATATGGAATCTGAATCCATATCAATGAACTTTTCATACTCTGTTACAATAAATTTAATTGGTCTCTTCATGTGCTTAGGTGCTATAACCATACCATATAATACCATAGATGGATGACTTATCAACAGAAATTTATCTCATATTTCTGGAGTCTGGGAAGTCCAAGATCAAGACACAAGCAGATTTAGTGTCTGGTGAGAACCCGCTTCTCGGTTCATAGACAACAATCTTTTTGGTGTCTTCACATGGCATAACAGGCATAGAAGCTCTCTGTGGTCTCTTTCACAAGGGGACTAATCCATAGAGATAACCTAATCATGTTTAGAAGGTCCCACTCCAAATGCCAACACATTGAGCTTCCAACATATGAATTTAGAGGTGGGGGGGCACAAACATTCAGTCAATAACAACTGGTTTATCTTGAACTTTCAATTGACTTTTATCCATGCATGATTTTGTAACATCATGCATTGGTCATGTGAAAAATATTAGTTCACAAAGTTATGCAAACAAATTTCATTATGCAATATCAAAAAAACTCTACCTTTGTTCATGTCACTACAAATCGCCTCAGAAAAGTTGGTCAAGTTCACAGATGTGGGAGCCAATATTTCAAAAAAATTTAATTTCAGGTTGAAAGCATAAATTTTGTCAACGGCAATAAATACAGTCACCTGGTCTTCTTCAAGTGACAAGCTCTCTTCATTCATTTTTTGATAAAATATTTGCCAGATATCCAACTCTGAATAACCATAGTTTGTCTATCAGTTGTTCTTTCAAAGAAAAATAGCGTTTCACGGGGCCCCGGGGTGGCTCAGTTGGTTGAGCACCCGACACTTGATTTGGGCTCAGGTCATGATCTCATGGTTTGTGAGATCTCTGCTTGGGATTCTTTTTCTCCCTCTCTCTCTGTCTTCCCCCTGCTTGTGCGTTCTCTCTCTCAAAAATAAATAAATAAATAAATAAATAAATAAATAAATAAATAAGCATTTTTAAAAAAATGGTGTTTCATTAAAAAAGTGGCCAGTTTAACTCACACCACACACAAGTGTTTTTCATTGAGTCAGTCATAGTTTGGTATGCAGTGGAATAGGTATTCAGCCATGAAATTTAATACAAAATATTTTTTATTGCTAAGTCATATGTACTCTTCGGTGAAAGTAGCTTTTTTTTTTTTTAAATATGAATACACAGCCGTGAAGATGCAGTGGCTACAAGCACAGCACACTGCTTTTGAATCACGTTAAGGTGCCAGCAATTTTACGTACTATTGCTTTTGTACCTACTGGTGTAAATGTCAATATAGGGAAGAAGTCAAAAGAATTTTAGTGTTCTTACGAAAGTGATTTTGACCTCATGGATCCCCTGGTTTCAGGGGCCCTTCATGGTCTAAAGATCACATTTGAGAAGAGCTGATTTACATTATCCTAGAGACTGGGTTACAGTAGAGAGTAGGAGCAGAGATTGTATTTATTCTATTTGTCTTTAAACTGGCTCCTCTACCCATATTCCCTGTCTTGTTTAATGGCACCATTTTCAGTTAAGTCCCAGGAGGTAAAAGGAGGCATACTCAAACTCGGTGATTTAAAGATCGTATTAAATAAGCTGAATAGAAATATGTAAGCAAGGTTTATAGAAACCAAGAAAGAATAGTACAATATCCTGAGGTTAGCCACAGCAGAAAGTGTTACCATCCAAGGTGTAAAGGGACAAGTGCAGAGAGTAATTACTGGAAGCTGGAGGGAGTAGCACAAAAAGAGGGCTGCCTGAAGCTGGCCTTCAGTTATAGGGCAGAGCCAACCTGTGGTGAACCCTCTGGGAAAGAACTAGAAGAACATCATGACTTCCCATCCCTCCCTTCTCTCATTTCTTCTCCCCACCTCTCAGTTGCCTAAGTTTCACTTGAAACCATGGCAAGGTTTGGAACCTTGCCAGGGCAAGGGTGGAATCCACACAGATTTGCCTCTGGGCACAAGGCTAGTGAATAGCAGAGAGCAGATCTCAAAGGGCCAAAAGAAGACATCCAGGGACCCAAATTAGCCTTGGAAGGTATTTTACACCTCCTTCATTAAACCCATAATTCAAGCATTCGAATTTTGCTTTCCTAATTTACCTGAACATTTTTTGTATTTGATTCCTCTCATCATCATCACACTGTTTCTGTTCAGGATTTCCTCCGTTCTTACCTGGGCATGTAATCGTCTGTTTTTCATTTATCTAGGCTTCTCCAATCCATCTTCCATATTACCATCATAATGCTTATTTCAATACATTATCTAACCATAATACTAAGTTGTTCAAACATGTTAATGTTTTAATTATTGAATTATGAGAGAGACAGAGCCAGCATGGGTGGGGGAGGGGCAGAAAGAGAGATGGAGAAAGAGCAGGCTTTGTGCCGACAGTGCAGAGCCTGAGCCAGGGCTTAAATGGGTAAAACAGTGAGATCATGACCTGAGCAGAAACCAAGAGTCAGATGCTCAACCGACTGAGCTACCCAGGCACCCCTAAACATGTGAATGTTTTATTGAGTCCATATTACCATTAGGTAAAACTTAACATCCTTGTTGGGGTATAAAGATCCCTCCATGATTCTACTCCTACATATCTGATGTTGATGATTCTCAGCTCCTACTTTTCCTACCTTTTCCTCATATGTTTTTTTAATTTTTTAATTTTGTAAATCTTTTTTAATGTTTATTTATTTTTGAGAGAGAGACAGAGCATGAGTGGGTTAGGGGGCAGAGAGAGAGGGGGACACAGAATCTGAAGCAGGCTCCAGGCTCTGAGCTCTCAGCACAGAGCTTCATGCGGGGCTCAAACCCAGGAACCACAAGATCATGACTTGAGCTGAAGACGCTTAGCCCACTGAGCCACCCGGTATCCCTCATCATATGTTCTAATCAAAGGCAACCATCTTACCTGAATGCTTTCATTCCTATGTCTATTTACATATTATCCTACCACCTTGACACTCTCTTTCCCTTCTCGTATCCTGTTGAATTCCTACACAATTTGGTTTGTTTTTCTTCCTTCCTCCCTTCCTCCCTTCCTCTCTTCCTTCCTTCCTCTCTTTCTTCTCCTTTTTTCATGAAGCTGATAAACTCGTTTTCATTGTTTTAAAATGTATTTAATTTATTTGAATAGGTAATACATATACAAAATTATATCGTGTGGAAATCCTTTTCATCTTTCATAATTCAACTCAACAGAATATCCTCTCTAAAGCCTTTGTGCGGCTTTGCTCTATCCTTCCTCTCCACCCACCCAACTCTGGTGGCATAACTCCCTCTCTTAGCATTTCCTGAAGTCTGTATATATATCAAGGTAGGATTCATTTTGATTATCAATGGATGTGTCTTCTGTTCCTAGTAATTCCTTTTATCCATATAGCCTATTTTCTATTAATATAGACAGTGAGAATCCATTGCCTCAAGGGAGAGATGATCCCAAAACAAAAGGAAGAAAAATGTCACTTTCATTTCTGAAGCAAAGCTTTTGATTTATAACATCTTAGGTATTTGAGCTTCCAAAACCTAACCTTTGGAAGATGAAGAGTGCACATTTTATGCTAATAAATCATAGACTTAGAAGAATTGCATGAGGATATGAAAGCTAAATTTTCTCATTCTAGGGGAAAAAATATCCCATGAGTTGGGGAGAAATGGGAGAATCAGAATGGAGGTAAAGAGAAGGAGATAGTGGTGGCTTCCTGAGAATGGACCATAAGCCCCATGTCCTCAGCTTCATCTCATAGAAAATACAACAGAAAGCTTAGATAGCTTCAGAAGATGGAGCATGAGAGCAGAGAGGACACGTGCTGTATTTCCAGAGTGGAACTCTGCGGTTCGAGTACCAGAGAATTGGTAAACAGAGTGTCTAAGCAGAGGTGCCTGAGACAGATTCCAGAGTTTTTCATACCCAGTGTGAGGTGAGTGAAAGTCAATTGTTTGTTATATGTCTCAGAAGGGCTCATAAGTATCTTAGAGAGCTGGTCTTCCAGATTAGGGTTTAAGCATAACTAAAAAGGAAAACAAAAACAAAAACCAGAGGCTTGCATGGGTGAAAAACTAGAGAACCAATGGGAATATGAACATTTTGGGAGAGACCAGTGCAGTTGGAGGATAACAGCCATTAATCAGACTGCCCCCTTTCTAGTCCCCACTGCTTCTTCCTCCACCGTACCTGGGAGCTCTGATATCCCTTAGAACATTGAGATAATTCTCAGGACCAGGGGTTAGGGTGAACAATGAAAAGCGACCAAGGAAACTCCGAATTGACTAAGGGAATTAAGAGTTTCCTGAGGCCATTCTAAATTGAATGATTCTGAGATGGAATTTCTGTTATCAAGTAGAATGGGAGTCACAATAGAAATAGGTTGAATTACAGAAAAAAAAACAAAATCACATTTCAGGCACATTGTGTTTGAAGAATAAGATTTTTTTACATGCTGAACTCTTAATATGGCACTTAATAACACTTCATTTCATTTATTTGTTTGCAAGTCTGTCTTCCACACCTAGATACTAAACATTTGAAAGACAGGAACTCGCTTTTATTCCTTTAAGTATTACCAGTGCCTGCACAATACTTACCCACGATGGTTCTTCAAGGTGTGCAGAAGTATCACAAGATCTTTGCTTCTTTCATAAGTAAAAGGAGCTATTACAGAGTGGTCAGTATAATGGTTTAAAAATATAATGTTTATATCTACTGGAAGTAGACAGTGAAGCTGGCTTTCTTTATGAGTGGGCTATTAACCTTTGAGAGTTAATTAACAGAAACATAAATCGACTCTACGTAAGTGAAAAAGAAAAAAGATAATTACAAATTAAGTTAGATCCTTAAAATGTTATCATGAGTGACTCAGCAGAAAAGTCTGAAGGATCTTGCTCTCACTTCCATTATTCATATGTCTTCATATTTTTTAAGTCTAAAAAAGAATAAATGCCAAATAGTATGAGATAGAAAAGTGCGATTACATATATGCACTTGATTAGAAAATTTCCCTAGAGCAATTCCCTTATCTTTTAAGTGGACTGAGGAGTGAAGGACATGACTTATAAGGTGCAGGCATTTAATAATGTGTGCGTGTGTGTGCGTGCAAGTGCGCATGCGTGGGTGTGTGTGTGGGTATGCATGCATGTGCATGTCCATATACACACAAATAACAAACCTCTTAAACTTTACATTTCAAACTTTTTTAAAATTGACAAGTATGAATTTATAGAACCTGAATTCAACTGGTTATCTAACAACATTCCTTTAATTGTTTACTCTCAATTTTATGAAACTTTGTGGAGAATACAATATCAATTGAAAACATGCTGCTTGATTTTTTTTTAATGCTTTTTTATTTTTGAGAGAGAGACAGAGCAAGTGTGCACATGAGCAAGGGAAGAGCAGAGAGGGCGGTAACAGATCCCAAGCAGGCTTTGCATTGACAGCAGAAAACCCAACGTCGGGCTCGAACTCATGAGCCACAAGATCATGGTCTGAGCCAAAGTCGCTTAAGTGACTGAGTCACCCAGGTGTCCCACATACTGCTTGATTTAAAGTAGTTTATCCTGTAACTTTTTTGAAAAAGAAAACATATACTGATAAGATAATAAAAGAATATTGATAGAATATGCCATGAAATAAAGCCACCCCCCCATAGAATAAAGCCTATTCTATGATTTGCAAGTTGAAATCAAACAAAATGCCTTACCATCAGTCATGTCCAATTTAACTTTATAAATTTAATATAATCATAGAAGCTTATTAAGAATAAACAGTAAATCTCTGAAGTGTTTCAAATGTACACAATGAAGAACTTTTTTACGTTAATGAATACATTTATTTTTCATAGCACTTAGAATTCGAATCCTGTTCCTACATTACTTTTTGAAAAAAATTTTTTTCTTATTACATTTCTTTATTTTTGAGACACAGAGAGAGACAGAACACAAGTGGGGGAGGGGCAGGGAGAGAGGGAGACATAGAATCCGAAGCAGGCTCCAGGCTCTGAGCTGTTAGCACAGAGCTGGACGCAGGGCTCGAACTCACGGACCATGAGATCATGACCTGAGCCGAAGTCTGACACTTAACGACTGAGCCACCCAGGCACCCCTACATTACTTTTAGTGAAATAATATTTATATAATAAATCATTTTGAATTAAACACATACAGTATTAACAACTTACCTCTAATGGGAAAAATTGTGTTTATACTAAACACCTCAATGACACTCATAGCAGTAAGTGGATGTATTTTCTGTCATGAACCACCCCTGCTCTCCACCCATAAGACTTCAGCTGATTGGACCAGGAATGAGCAGCTAACCCTAGTAAGGGACTTTATAGATTGGCCAGAAAGCCTAAAAGGTGAATAAGCCTGAAAAGCTCCACAAAACCTGGGATGAATTGGACCAACAGTGCTGTATGTTATGGAGCAGATATTACAATCCATAGAGAAAATCAGGCAAATACAACAGGAGGTATAAATGAAAGGAGGCAGAGAGACCATGAATTCCAATAAGAATCATGTTAATGCGGAAGAATCAGAATGCGGAAATTATCAATAATCATAAAGTAGAGAAAAAAGAGTTATTAAATCCATTTGTAGTTGGAACAAGGAGAAAAGACTCAAAAAGAAGGAATGGGAAAGAAAGTAGTGGTGTTATGTTCATTGCCTGTCTCTAAAGGGAAAAACCAGAAATTCTTGCTTCTGAGGTCCCTATTCCTGCCATGAATCTGGTTCCAATCCCCACAGATTCTATTCTGGATCTTTCTCCTATATTTCTATGTAAGCTTCATCTCTCTTACTGAGTCTTATATTAAACGTCCATCATGGGATCTTGTGTAAGTGACTGCTCCTTGCAACCAAAAACACCCAAACAAACATTCAACAATGAGTCCCTGTTATGTCCTAGGTGCTTGGGATGCAGACATACCTCTGCACCTACAGAGTTCAGTCACCAGAAGTAGGACAAACATTACATGTATATGATTCAGAATACATCCGAAGGACTGAATCTTCATATTTGCAATGAAGATCCTATATTACTGATTTTCATCAGCCTGCAAATCTATAAATCCAAGTCTAACCTCTTTCTTGACTTTTAGTCTTTTGTTTGCAAAAGACTGCTAGGCAACATCATTTGAATGTCTTATAGCATTCCTCCATAGCCTTTCATTATTTTCTCCTAAAATAAGAATTCTTTTGTTTTCCCAATGTTAATGTCACTATGATACATCCAGTAATATTGATCTAAAACTTCAGGGTCATCATTTAATTCCATTTAATTCTTCTGTTAATTCCAACAATTGGACAAATTCCATGGATTGGTTTTATGTTGTCTTTTTTTCCCCATATCAGTTGATCTTTTTCTAGGTAAGCCCTGATAGCCCTTTAAATGGTTTTCCCACTAAACCAACTTGATAATTAATCTTAGTAAGAATAGGTCTGATAGGTCATTCATTTCCCTTCTCAGAAACTCTCAGTAGATTCCCATTACTGCTAAGTCAAATCATGATTCCCTGGCTTCTTCTGAGGTAAAAGGATAGTTTTCCAACATTATTGCTCATTACTATTGTAAATATAATTTCCGTATCAAACTAGGTAGCCACATGGTGTTTCTATATGGTTTGCCCTCTCTGCCCACTCTCTTCTCTCCTCTTAAAATGCCCTCCCCACATTTTCCATGAAAATCCTTTTCTTTCTTTCAGATATAATTTAAATGTCATCTTTTTTTAAAGAAGTATATTTACTGAGACTTGCCACTACATATAACTGGCTTCCTATCTGAATTCTCATAGTGATATTTTATGATACAAACTAACTCTTTCTGGAATTTACTGCCACTCTGCCACTCTATTATAAGCTCCTGAAGGGCAGGGACCATGCACATCCATTACTAGTCACTACCATCCACCCTCACACATTACCCTACCTTGGCATTGTTATTCCCCAACAAGAATGTTGAATAAATAAATGTACTATGACTAATACAGAGAACCACAGAGCTGCTTTTATAAAAAGCAACTTCACTTAATATTCCCACAACATGATATTTTCATTTTAATTCAAATGAACATATCTTCTCATCCCACACAAATCTGTTCCTCCTCCTGGATTCCCTCTTACTGTTTGGTTACATTATATACTTGGTTGCTCAAGTCAAAAACCTAGGAACCACCTCACACTTCTTCCTTTTCTTTATTCTTCATATTAAATTCTATTTTTTCCTAAATATTTTTTATATCTGTCTTGTTTTAAGCATTACTATTTAGTTCAGATTCTCACCTCTCTCTTCTAGTCTTCCTACTTCTAGTCTCAACTTTCTGTCATTCATCTTCTCTCCTATTGCAAAAGTGATATTTTGAATACAAAAAAACCCTGGTCATCATTGTCCTTTGTTATTTTTTTTTTCCCTATTGGCTGCTCTGAAGCTATGTGGGAGCTAAACTCCTTTGTATAGCTCTTCATCCTATGGTATCTAACTAGAAGTCCAAATTATCTCTTGACTTTTTCCCCTGTATACACTTTGTGCATACTAAATTGCTTGATCTCCTTTATGCTTCCATACTTTTGGAAACATTTAGAATACTTCCTTCTCACAAACTTCCTTACACAAGAAAAACTCCCCTATTTAACCATTAGCTTTAAGTTTCTTTATGGAAGCTTTCTTTTAATTTTTTTTAACGTTTATTCATTTTTGAGAGGCAGAGAGAACAGAGAGTGAGCAGGGGAGGGGCAGGGAAAGAGAGGGAGACACAGAATCCAAAGCAGGCTCCAGGCTCTGAGCTGTCAGCACAGCGCCCAAGCTGGGCTCGAACTCAGTGACTGCAAGATCATGACCTGAGCTGAAGTTGGACACTCAACTGACTGAGTCACCCAGGCACCCCATTTATGGAAGCTTTCTTGATTTCTTCTAGGAACCATTTTACCTAATCCTTCTTCTGTTTCCACAGTTACACCTATTCTATTAAAGCAGTCGCATTGCGTTTGTCTATGTCGCCATTGGATTCTCTGGGGATACAGATTTTTTTTAACGTGTACTTTTTAAAACCAAGAGGAATGTATTTTACAAAGTCACTCATTAGGCACAGGATAAGTTCTTGTGAAAAAGAATTGAGGAATAAATGAATATGAATTATAGGAAAGGAAACCTCTCAATTTTTAAAATTTTAAATCATATATTCCATTGTCAGTTATTGTCAAATCATCTCTTCAAGCGTAAAAGGGGCATTAAACAGTATCTTTGTTCATTACAAAGAGCCATGAATAAAAATTATGACATGAATTAATAATAATATAGCCAGATTTTTTTATCTCCATAGTAATAAAAAGTAAAAGTATAACCAACACTAAACATAGAATGCTAGATTATACCTGCATGTATTGTTTCATGAAATTAAAAACAACACACACATTTGGTACTTTCCAAATGTGATGCTTTAAATAGGTTTATGTCCATTTTCAATGATGAAGGTAATTAAGTTGGCTTTTTCAATAATGATTATCATCATTTTTGTTATCCTGATGTTCTTTTTTTATTTTTTTAAATGTTATTTATTTTTGAGAGAGAGAGAGAGACAGAGACAGAGCGTGAGCAGGAGAGGAGCAGAGAGGAAGAGAAACAACAGAATCTGAAGCAGGTTCCAGGCTCCAAGCTGTCAGTATAGAGCCTGACGCGGGACTTGAACTCACGAACCTCAAGATCATGACCTGATGCAAAGTTGATCACTTAACTGACTGAGTCACCCAGGCACCCCTATCCTAATGTTCTTAAAATTTATATCTGTTAAAGAAAAAGATGAAGGAGTGTGTATCCTTGGAATGATATGTAAATTTTTATGCACTTAACAAAAATTATATTATAGTATTAAGAAGTATTACACTTCAATAAAAAGTGGATATATTTTATGCCACAATAGCTAAATGAGGCAGCATTATATCTGTGGCTCCCACCTTATGCACCAGAAATGCTCTTAAGTAAATTTACAAGATTAATAAACTCTATAAATCTTACTATTATCAAGTCATAAATTTTATTTCTCCATGATAGCTAAATTTATATTCCTTTCACATTCTATTTTGGAGATATAAGTAAGAATTTTAAATATAATTAACACAATTAACTTTTAAGGATATATTGATGTGTGAATTATCGAAATTAAGACAGTTTCTTTGGCATCCAAATAGACTCTAGTGTCAAAATTTTTTGTCAAGGTCACTGGAATAAAAATATAAGAAATCTTATTTTTCATGGAAGAAAGTACCTTGGTTTTAGTCTCTTAAAATAATGGCTCTCAGAAAGAACATTGTAAAATATTCACTTTATCCTAAAATAATTATGAAATAATATGATGCTAAAATGATTCAGATGTGTTAGGTTTATACAAATAAAACTCCATCATTTATTAATATAAAAATCTAATTCTTGAGCTTTTCCTGCTAGGAATTGTACTACATTCTTAAAGTACATTATTTTAGTTAACCATTGTAACTCTCTGATGTGCGTACAATTTTCACTATTTTACCAACAAGAAGAGGGAGGCATGGATAAGTTAAGAAACCTTCCCATGATTATGCAAGGTGATAGTGGATCTGAAACCAAATAGTCTGAATCCAGTCTGGGTACTTTATTGCTCAATTATAATAGCCTACATATAATTTTATTTTAGATCAACATTGGAAGGTGTTTAAGAGGAGAAGTACATAGCAACCTGGTGGTGATTTCTAGAGGAGATTAAACATTAGATTGGAAGTGCAACTGAACAAAGTTTAAGGCTGATTCTCTCCTAGGGATTTCATGAGGCTATTTCTACCTCTGCTGTTACCATATTCTCTCAGCTGCACAACTGCTCCAACTGCTTACCTGCTCTCCCTGATTTCACTCAGTACGACCTCTGCTCTGTTCTCCACACTACGGTTAGAATGAGCTTTCTAAATCTGTGTGACTTCACAATTTAAAACTCTGAAATCAACAATAATACTTCAAATGATTTATAAATTCCATTTTGGTTAACTCCTTCCATTCCAACCTCTCGCTGCACTAGGGTCATTCTTTTTAGTCCCGCTTGCAGGACCCTCATCAGCAGTCATGAAAGGCGGCCAATGAGTCACTCCCAGGGCACCATTCATAGAGGCTAGAAAGGAGCTGTGAGCACCAATTTAGGTGAACACCATAATTCATTCTATTAAAGGATCTTTGCAAAGATTTTTTCCTCTGTATAGATAATTATCTCTTTGTCTCTTGCCCTCCCCTTATATCCCAGTTTACTTGTTATTTTCCATGGTCAGCCTTCCTTGAAACAAGTTTAGGCACTATTTTTACTTGAGATTAACTACAGAAACCAGTCAAATCAAGTCTAGGATTCTCTGCTCTAGAAAAGATATGATGGGCAAGTCCTTCTGGTGAAATATTTTAGTGTGGAATTGTAACTTATAAGACTGTGGGGGAAAGGTTCTAAGCAAAAGCCTGCTGTTCCTTCACTTGTATGTGAGCCAGCTCCTCTCTGCTAAGAAGGAAGAAGTTTTAAATAATAACCCAAAATACCTTAAAAAGAGATGCCTGCAATGACTATACTTTTATAGGGTGAGTGTGACTAATGAGGTCCTTTGTGGTGCTTTAAAAACATGTTTGAATAAACTAGTTTTGAAAGAAATCATGTTAAAGTCCCTGTTTTAAACAGTCTATCACTGTTTGTGTATATTGTAAAGAGAAATGTATTCATTTGTTTTACAAGGACATGGTTTATAGAATTTCGTCCTTTGTTTTTCACAATTAATATGATTTGAAGAAAAATAGTTTTGATATGCACAAGGAGGCAATGTTTTTTGCTCTTTTCGGTGAAACTTAAAATTGGATCTCTGATTACTTAGTTTGTATTTACTGCTACATAAAGGATGCATCCTACTACACCTCACCCTGCAGGAAATGGTGGCACACCATGGGTCAGGACTGGCTTGTTCAGGGCAGAGAATTCTTGGGCACATCGCTAAGTTAATTGTTACGGGTAAAGATTTTTTTTTAATGAAGGACTATCAATCTTTTCAAAAAATCCCATTTAGCTAATAAAAATGCTGGGGTCAGTAAACTGTGATGACTCAGAAAAAATTAAAATCTAGTAATTCTACTGGACTGAAGACAGCAAGGACATCTTGTAAGAACTGTTTCAGTGACCTGTTTCGTATGGTGCTAAGCTTTGTTGTCACAGTTTGGACAGAGCCCATGCCAAAAGAATATGCTATTACATATTTGCTTATGAAATGTGTGTTTGTATTGTGTAAGAAGAAGAAAAGATAATTTCTCAGTAAGACTTTAGAAGATGATTCACCCAGATGTAGTTTCTTTTCATAAGCCCACCATGTGGGGGAAATGGCAGAATATGCTTGGTGAGCAAGTAGATTTTTCAGCATTCTGTGTATTTATAATTTTAAAGTTCCCTTTAGCTTGGCAGATGCATTTAATGAAATCAGTGGATTAAAAAATAAGACAATGAATGCTGCTCTTCACAGGGAAGGCTCTGGCTAAGAAAATGTATGGAAGTCCCAGTTTGCTTTCAGTTACAATCACATTTGAAACATCTCGTGGCTTAGTCCATGTTACCTCTTCTTGACTCCTTTGGAAAGTCTCTGACTTCTGTTTTCTTTTCTTTCTTTCTTTTTTTTAGGTTTATTTATTATTTTGAGAAAGAGAGAGAGAGACCGAAAGAGCAGGGGAGGGAGAGAAGGGGTGGGAACCCCAAGTAGGCTCCATGGTGTCAACACAGAGCCACATGTGGGGCTCAGTCTCACAAACGGTGAGATCATGACCCGAGCCTGAGATGATATCAAGAGTCTGATGCTTACCCAACTGAGCCACCCAGGCACCCCAGACTTTTGTTTTCCTAATAAGAAAATTAAAAAAAAAAAAATCATTGTTTTCCTTTCATTTGGAAACTCTCTTTTCTATGTAGTCAATAAGTGTTCTTTTGTTTCCTAAGAAAAAAATCAAGTTAAATACGGTCCAAACACTGTAAACACACTAAAATTCAAAAACACATTTCAAGTGATGTCATCCATAAACCCTTAGCACAGCAACTCAGAGATAAAACATGACGTGGTTCCATTTGGACTTAGTGAGTCTCCTTCCTCTTGGCTCAAGCAACTTCCTAGCGTGCTCTGATGTCTACAATCTTATCTTCTTATTCTGGGCCAGACTAGACCAGATGTACTTTTAAGCTAGTGTTGTAAACTATTTGATTTACAATTAATTTCTTTAGGGTCTGGGTGTCAAACGGTAAGAATAACATTGAAACTGCTAAATATGTTGCTGCCAATGTGCTAAAAAGTGAGGGCCATACAATTATCTCCAGGGTTAACATACTATATTTCTCTCTACCCCAGTAAAATGTGTCCATTCATTTGGAGTGGGTTTTTTTGAAACAAAAGATGAAAATGAAAGTTATTTTGAAGTTCTGTGTCAACCTTCATTCAAATACATCAATATTGGCAATCCAATACAAGGACTTTTCATATATCTAGGTTGTTTGGAGAAGCCAGGAAAGATAATGGGGAAAATACTTAGCGGTTGGTGGGAACTATCAAATATTATAATGTGGATTACCATCCACTTTTCCAGAAGAACAATTGAGTTTATTTTTAAAGTTTAGTAGCAACTCCTTTAAATGCAAATAATCAATGATTCCTTTTTGCAAGTTGTATGTATATTATTCAATATAGTGCAGTATTTTATTTTCAAGGTCTGTGTTATAAAACATCGGTTTACATCCCAAACTTATCAGTGCTCAGTTCCTGGTTTCCAATAGCTTTTTTACTTTTTTAGAAGAGATATGCCATTGAGATCTTTTTCTTTGCTCTCTATTCTGGTTGACTGGAACTCATAGTAGAAACTAAAACCATGGTTTGTGTTCTCTTATTTTTCTCTAGCTACCATTTCGCTGCATACAATTTCTATGCTATCAGGAAAATGCCTTAATATAAGGATGATCCTGTTGTGTAAAATAATGCTTACATTTGTGTCACCGTATTTTAGAACTTCATTGAAATTACTTTATGCCATGTTAAAGACCTTGTATTCACTTGATTAGAAAAGAGAAACCAAAGTCTTTTGTGCCTCACATCAAGCAAAACTTTAAATAGTATTAGCAATGGGGTTACATAAATGATACAATGTGTTTGGAAAGGGGAAAAAAAATGACAAAACAGTTCCCATTGATTTCTCTTTTTAATTCCTAGGCTCCAACACTGCAAATTTGATTGAGCAAATATTCCTTTCTCCCTCTCTATTTTTATTTGCAAATAAAATTAAACTTAAAATCATTATTTGAAATCATTCTCTTCGTACAACAAATGGAGCCGTAAACACATTTTAGATAAAAGCCTGAGCGAGGTGTATTCCATTAAATTAGACGTTACAGAATATAACTTTATGGAATTTCTTGTTTCAACTCACAAGAAATGTAAACAGCAGGTGGATTAAACCAGAGCCAATAATCATAAGCTTTGGGGCTCTCCATTGCACCTTCCCCTTCTAAAGCTCAATTCCTATTTATTTTTGAGCAATATTGCCTATTTCTGGAAAGAGAGCTATAATATTGAAAACATGGTTTGTACCAGGAGGAAATGTCCTCCTTTTTCACCAGTCTTATCCTTTTAATTTTTTGACTATTTTATACCATTCATTCAAAGAGATCTACCTCTCTTATCTCACAGAGGCTATTATCATTTTTCTTGATTTGGAAATTACGTTTTCTTTTACTTAAAAAAATCAACTTTAATGAACTATAATTTGCATATTATAAAACGCACAAATTTTAATTATACCACACTGACAGATGTATATACCCCTGTAAACTAAAATTTGCCTCAGGCAAACAATCTGACTTATTATTTTATTATTTTACTTTTTAGGAGAGTTTTAGGTTCACAGCAAATTTGACAGGTAGGTAGAGAGTTTCACATATAGCCCTTTCCCCTACACGTGCATGTTCCCCATTATCAACATCCCCCACCACTGTGACTGATTTGTTACAATTGGTAGAATCTCCCCTCGAAACATTATAATCACCTAAAGTCATAGTTTACATTAGAGTTCACTCTTGGTGTGTGGTACATTCTATGGATTTGAAAAACATTTAAGGAGATGCATCCATCATTATAATAACATATAGAACAGGTTCACTCTCCTAAAACTCCACTGTGACCTGCCTGTTCATCCTCCCCACCCTACCCCAGGGCAGTCACTAATTTTTTTTTTATTATCTCCATAGTTTTGCCTTTTAAAGAATCAGATAGCCTTGTATATTAGCTTAATATGCCTTTAAGTTTCCTCTGGTCTTTCCATGGCTTGATGGCACATTTCTTTTTAGCATTGAATAATATTCTATTATCTGGATGTGCCACAGTTTATCTATTTACTTACCGAAAGACCTGTAGTTTCTTCCGAGTTTTGGCAATTATGAACACAATTGCTACAAACATCTGTGTGCAGGTTTTTGTGTGGTTATAAGCTTTCAACTAATTCGAATCAATATCCAGGAACATGATTGTTGGGTTATGTGATAAGAATATGCTTAGTTTTGTAAGAAACCTCGAAATTGTATTCCAAAATGGCTGAACTACTTTGCACTCCTGGAAGCAACCAATAAGTATTCTTGTTTCTCCACATTCTTGTCAGCATTTGGTGTCAATATTTCATATTTTGGCCATTCTAATAGGTATAGTGGTGTCTCACTTTAATTTACAATTCCCTGATTGTGTATGACGTGGAGCATCTTTTCACATGTTTATTTGCTATCTGTATATCTTCTTTCTGTCAGATCTTTAGCCCATCTTTTATGTTTTATTTGTGTGTTTGTTTTTTCAGCCAGAGAGAGCACAAGCAGGGGAGGGGCAGAGAGAGAGAGAGGGAGACACAGAATCTGAAGCAGGATCCAGGCTCTGAGCTGTCAGCACAGAGCCCAATGTGGGCCTCAAACTCGTGAACCATGAGATCTGACCTGAGCAGAAGCCAGACATTTAATCGACAGAGTCACGCAGGCGCCCCAACGTTAGCCCATCTTTAAATTGGGTTGCTAGTTTTTTAACTGTTGAATTTTGTTTATTACTATTTTAGAGAGAGAGCAAGTGAGTAGGGGAGATGGACAAAGGGAGAAAGAGAATCCCAAGCAGGCTCCATGTTCAGTGCAGAGCCCAATGCAGGGCTGGATCCCAGAACCCTGGGATCATGACCTGAGCTGAAATCAAGAGTTGGATGCTCAACCTACTGAGCCACCCAGTCACCGCTTTTATTGTTGACTTTTAAGAGTTCTTTGTATATTTTGTTTAACAGTCTTTCATTAGGTGTGTCCTTTGCAAATATTTTCTCCCAGCATGTGATTTATCTTCTCATTCTCTTGACATTTTCCTTTGCAGAGCAGAAGTTTTTAATGAATTCCTTTGAATGAAATAAAGTTTATCATTTGAGAATCATGCCTTGGTGTTGAATCTTAGAAGTCATTGCCATATCCAAAATCATCAAGGTTTTCTCCTATGTTATCTCCTAGGAATTCTATAGTTTTATATTTTACATTTAGGTCTGTGACCCATTTTGAATTAATTTTCATGAAGGGTGTATAATCTGTGTCTAGATCCTTTTTTTTTTTTTTTGACATGTGATGTCCAGTTATTCCAGAATCATTTGTTGAAAAAAAACTATCTTTTCCCCCTTTAATCATTCATCAAAGATCAATTGACTATACTTATGTAGGTCTGTTTCTGGGTTCTCTGTTCTATTCTACTAATTTGTCTATTTTTCTTTCCTTCTTTTTTGCTAATATTGCACAGTCATGATTTCTGTAGTTTCATAGTAAATCTGGGTAGTCTCAGTCTTCCAGTTTTGTTCTTCTCTGTCCATATTGTGTTGGCTCTTCTGGGTCTTTTTCTTCCTGACAGAAACTTTACAATCATTTTGTTGGTATTCATAAAACAACTTGCTGGAATTTTTACTGTGATCACATTCTTTCTAGTACAATCTTGAATAGAAGTGATGAGATTGGACACCCATGACTTATTCCCCATTTTAGATGAAAAACAGAGTCTTTTGCCACTAACTATAATGTTCACAGTAAATTTTTTTCAGAGATGACCTTTGGTTGTACATGTATTGTTCTACTCCAGTTTCACTGAAATGTTTTCGTAATAAGTGTTCAATTTTTTCCCACATTTTTTTTTTCTGGATGTATTGAGAAGAATTGAATGACTTTTAATATATATTCTAAAAATGTGGTGAAATATGTTGATTAACTTTGAAGGTTAAATAAACCTTACATTTCTGGAATAAACTTTTATTATTCGTGGTGTGGTATATATAAAAACATGTTTGATTTCTATTGGCCAGTATTTTCTTAAGAATATTTTGTTCTTGAGGGGTATTTGCAATTTTTTAGTCTTGTAATGTGTTTGTCTGGTTTTGGTATTAGGATAATCCAGGTTTTATAAAATTATTTTGAAAATGTTTCCTTCTCTATTTTCTGAAACAATTTGTATAAGATTGACTCACTGGTTTTGGAGTTTTCATTACAAGAGAGGTTCAGATTATTAATTAATTTTTAAGATTAGATATAAAACTGGGACGTCTGGGTGGCTCAGTTGGTTAAGTGTCCACCACTTGGTTTTGGCTCAGTTCATGATCTCACAGTTTGTGAGTTTGAGCTCTGTATCGGGCTCTGTGTTGACAGCATGAAGCCTGCTTTGGATCTTCTGTCTCCCTCTCTCTCCCTGCCCTTCGCCTGCTAGTCTCTCTCCCTCTCTCTCTCTCTCTCTCTCAAAATAAATACACTTTAAAAAAAAGATTATATATAAAACTATTCAGATTTTCTATTTTTTCTTGATTCAACTATGATAAAAGCAGTAGGAATACAAAAACTCAACTGTGTTCATCATCCAAAACTTTTACTGAAAAAAATAGATGAGGAAAAGACTCTTATTTTCTTAAAGCTACAAATTACACTATAAAAAATATATTGTGGTTAGGTTAAAATAGTCAAAATGTGATAAGGTAAGTTTTCAATTGTACTAAGGTTTTTAAAAAATAAGTTTTAAAAAATATTTACTATGTACTTACTTTCTGAAACTACTTTGTTCTATTAAGGTAAAAGATGATTATTTAACTTATTTCTTGTTTTATACTCAGTATTATATGCAGATCTTTGGTGTAAATATTTTGTTGTTTTAATACATAGTTCCATTAGTTTGAAGTAGAAAATGCTGCTGTTTCACACGTTTTCATGACTATAATCACAAATCTGTAACAAAGACCCTACCTAATGGTATTTTATCATAATTATAGGCAAAAAGTACAAAGGAAAACAAATGCCAGACTTGCAAAATCACATATACATAGATATATATCCATATACACCTCCACAGTAAATATTATGGTTATTGCCAGTTAAAATGTAAAAATATAATGTAAGCATGTTTAAAATTCAGATGACAGTATGAAGTAACAAAAATTATATATCTTTTTAAAGAGTAGTTGCCTTATATTTGCAACACTGGTTCAAGAATTCTGGAATTAAAATACATACTTATTAACTTTTTTTTGCTAATGAAAGTCTCTGTGAAAGAATTAATGGCAAATGTTTGCATTTAGAATCACATACTATTATATCTTTCAAATATTTTATTAGGGTTACTATGAACTATTTTTAAGCCTTTTTACTTTTATACACTATAATTTTTTTAAGGTTTTATTTAAATTCAAGTTAGTTAACATACAGTGGAATGCTAGTTTCAGGTGTGCCTTTCATGCAACACCCAGTGCTCATCACCACAAATGCACTCCTTTATCCTCATCACCTATTTAGCCCCTCCCCCCACTCACCTCCACTCTGGTACCCTTCAGTCTGTTCTTTGTAGTTAAGAGTCTGTTTCTTGTTGCCTCTCTCTCTCTCTCTCTCTCTCTCTCTCTCTCTTTTTTAGCTTTGATGGTTTGTTTCTTAAATTCTACATATGAGTGAAATTATATGGTATTTGTCTTTCTCTGACTGACTTATTTCACTTAGCATACTCTCCAGCTCCATCCATGTTGTTGCAAATGGCAAGATTCCATTCCTTTTTTTATGGCTGAGTGATATTCCATTGTCTATACACCATAATTTAAAAAATTCATTTTAGGGGCACCTGGGTGGCTCAGTCGGTTGAGCATCTGACTCTTGATTTCAGCTCAGGTCATGATCCCAGGGTTGTGGTTTCAAGCCTCATATCAGGCTCTGTGCTGAGCATGGAGACTGCTTAAGATTTTCTCTCTCTCTCCCTCCCTCTTCCCCTCTCCCCAACCTGCGTGCTATCTCTCTTTCTAAAATAAAATAAAATAAATAAATAAATAAATAAATAATAAATTAAAAAAAATCATTTTAAAAATGAATCAAGTTGGAGACCTCAGGTTAATTAATTTCCTTTAAGAACATCCAGAAAATTAGCAAAGAAATGAGAAACGATTCACCCTAGTGACATATACCACTCCGGAAATTCTGAAACTTTTTATCAGAGTTTTAAAAACACCTTCTAAGCACTATAGCAAACTGCAACATCAGCCACAACTTCAAAGCTTAACAAGGAATGATGTATCCAAGGTTTGTGCCTTCCAATGAAGTACGGTAATTTTTATCTGTCATCAAAAGTAGAGGAAGATATGGGTATTAGTTGAAGATTTGCCACAAAGTAACTGTGAGTCACTCCTTGGCAGTCACTTCATTTTTCTATGCTTTGATCTGATAAAGTGAGACATTGAACCAAATCATCTTTATGGTCCCTTCTGACTATCATGTTTCTGCCTTTTGGATAGGGACTATGGTCAGCAAACCCATCTGTCCCTGGGGGAACTGGCCGGTGCCACTGCTCAGCCGTCTGTCATTGAAGTGGACGGAAGGGGTTGCCCAGATCTGTGGGTGAGCAGAAAAGCGGATGACTTCCCCAACTGATCTGGGAGGACCCTCTATAGGCTTTCATTTTTATAACCCTTTTGTGAAAGTTTTTCTTTCTGCAAAAGACGGTGCTTCACTTTCTTCCTTTCTGACCTTTCCCTTTAGGCTACAATTTGTCAGTGAATGTGATTTCTATCTTTCCTTCTTCGAACATGGTTTCACTCACACCACAGTGCTGCCTATCCACTCCCCGGCGCTGCTGGGAAAAGATCACGCAAGATGACCTAGAAGTTTTGGAAAACATATTGGCCTGAAGGATCAAAATGTTTAAAAATATTTATAACCTTTTATCTTATAATCCTGCTTCCAGAAATCTATCTTAAGAAACTAATTCTAAATGTCACTGACGACTCAGACATAAAGATGTTCATCATCAAGTTGTATAATTTATAATTGCAAAAAACTGGAAGCCATCTAAGTGTCCAGAAGAGAGGAATGACTAAATCATAATTTACTGAGATGATGAAATATCATGTTAACAAATGGTATTAAAGAGTTTGAAACAAAAACTTAAGAGACTGCTTATTTGTAAAACAGTGAGTGGACAAAGGAAGATACAAAGTTGATTGTACAGTGTGATTCTATCACTGTAAACAAAAAATGAATAGAAAAATATTTGAAAAAGAATACACCAAACTGTTAACAGTGGTATTTCTGATTCTGAGATTCTTTCTTGTTCATATTCATCTATTTTTTTTTACATGCAAGACTGTATTATAATCAGAATAAAATATGATTCAAATATATTAAAAAATCAAGATCTTATTCATCTCCGTCTTCATGGTGAAGTTCCTGCAAAAGCCACTCATGATGATGGTTTGTTGAGCTATACTAATATGCTTTTCAAGTTCCTTGCCAAAGATTTCTTAAGATTCATCAGTTTCCTTCTTCTCAAGACAATGGAGCTAACTAGAGCTTTCCCTATAGTAACTAAAAACAGCCATCAGCTCTTGAAACTTTAATTAATTCTAACAATTTGCAGCTATTACATACAGCTCTTTTAAACATCTATGTATTCAATAAATTCAGAGTAAACTCTAAGAAAAACTGTGATTTGAGTGGTTTGTCTTCTTCAACCCCCTACCTCTTTCTTATGACTCTTACCCAATTTTTACTGGCAACCTCTTTCTCTGTTTATTTCTCTGCCTGTCTAGCTATTGTTGGCTTCTTTCTGAACTAACTGCTCTTCTCTAAGAGTAATTTGTCTTCTAGCTCTTGTGCATTTACACATATGGATAAGGTGCTACCTACTCCATCTTGGTAACACATGTATTTATTGAGGCACTTGCAATATAGTAGAGAAAGTAACAGATTTATAATTTAATATATAATTTGTATAGTTTTAAATGAGGTAACACATATAAAAGCACTACATAAATTTTTCTATTTATAAGAATTCTGTTTCTAAAAACTAATTATTAAGGGGGGAAAAGCCTCAGTCAAGGGGCGTAGGGGTGGCTCAGTCAGTGAAGTGTCTGACTTCGGCTCAGGTCCTGATCTCATGGTTCTTGGGTTCGAGCCTGCGTCGGGCTCTGTGCTGACAGCTCAGAGCCTGGAGCCTGCTTTGGATTCTGTGTCTCCCTCTCTCTGCCCCTCTTCCACTTGTGCTCTGTCTCTGTCTCTCCGTCTCAAAAACAAATAAGCATTATTTTTTTTTTAAGCCTCAGTAAACACTTTGCTGTCTTATGCCACTGTTCATTTTTGTTTTTGTTTTTGTTTTTTTGTTTTTTTTCATTTTGCTGCTGTGATGTATAGCAGAGGTCAGCAAATTTTTTTCTGTGAAGAGTCTGGTAATCAATATTTTAGGATTTGCTGCCCATGTGAACTCTGTCACAACTACTACAGCAGAATGAAGCTGGCATGGACAAATACTTAAGACAAGTAGTTGTGGCTACGTTCCTGTAAAGCCTTACTTACAAAAGCAGGAGGCAAGTCAGATTTGGTCCATAAGAGAAAGTTTACTAACCTTAGTCTGAAGATAAAGACTAATTAATGTGTCTAATGGCCTGTCCTCATCTGGCTCTAACTTACTTCTCCTGGACATGTTCATTAACTCATTTGTTTTGTCGTAGTTCAAGCTGTTCTTTAATTTTCCAAAGTACCCTCCACCTTCTCCCTTTCTGTCCTTTCTGACATCTAGCTATCAAATACTTAAGTTCTAGACAACATATTACATTCTCGGTGGCCATCTCTACTCTCTCCTATATTTCTTTAAGACTTGATCCATGCCTATTCATGCCTATATCACAATACCTTTTTTTATAGTTATTATCGCTTTATTCTTTCATATGTTTTCCAACTTCATTGAGGTATAACTGGCAAATAAAATTCTGTATATATACACATATACATAGTGTACAATGTGATGATTTGATACACATATACTTTGTGAAATGATTAACACGATGAGATTAACACATCCGTCACCTCAAAAGGTTGCCGTGTGTGTGTGTGCGTGTGCGTGTAATAACAATTAAGATTTACTTTCTTTTAAATTTTAAGTACATAATATTGTGTTATTAACTGTAGTCTCCATGCTATACATTAGATTCCCAGAACATACTCATCTTATAACTTAAGACTTCCATCGACCAGCATCTCCTCAATTACTCTACTCTTGAGCTCCTAGTAACTACCATTTACTCTCTGTTTGTATGATTCCACATATAAAAGATATCATACAGTATTTGTCTTTCTCCAATTTCTATCACTTAACATAATAACCTCCAGATTCATCCATGCTTTTGCAAATGGGAAGGTTTTCTTCTTTCTTAAGTCTGGTATATATATATATGTACATATATATATAATGGAATATTTACACACACATATATATGTATATGTATATATATACACACACATATATACATATATACATATACATATATACATATATACATATACATATATATACATATATATGTGCATATAAATACATACCCCACTTAGGTTATTTCCATCTCATAGCTACTATGAGTAATGCTGCAATGAACATGGGAATACAGATATTTCTTAAATATTGTAATATCATTTCCTTTGGATACATAGCCAGAAGCAGGATTGCTGGATCATACGGTATTTCTATTTTTAATTTTTTGAGACACCTTCACACCATTTTCCATAGTGTCTGTACCAATTTACAATCTCACCAATAGTATACAGAAGTGCCCTTTCTTCACATCGTCACCAGCTCTTATTATCACTTGCTTTTGATCACAGACATCCTCCTAGATGTGAGGTGATGCCTCATTGTGGTTTGGATTTGCATTTTCCCAGTGATTAGTGATGCTGAGGGTGCACTCCCAGGTTGTTCCTGACTCTCAGTCATGTAAGATCACCTCAGTATTCTGAATGGGGTGAGAAAGAAGTAGGTCTCTTTGTCAGTATTCCACACAGCTGAGGAAGCCAGCTGCTCACACATTCTCACTTTCCCCTGTGGAAGGAGTTGTGGACCTAGGGAATCTTTTTTGGCACTGAGTTGTGCTGCCTTGGGGGAAGGTTGACATGATAAAGTAAAACTTTCTTCGCCCTTGGAGCAACCAGTCTCAGAGTGTTTTGCTCCAGCAGAGTACTAGAACTTCTTAGCTGGACTCCTGGACTCATAAAAAGCATTCTTTCCTGTCCGTGGACGATCTCAAAATTGGTATTCATGGTGGTTTTCATGAATCATTGCAAAATCTCAAACTCTCATGCATCAGTAAAAACTTTTTTGAAAGCTTCTCTTATTTTGAACTGCATGAGCTAAAGATAACACATTGTAGCTAATACAGAGTGGGAAAACTAACTTCTTTGCCCATCAGATATATAGGTCAATATTTCAAATGTTTGGTTCCATAAAAAATCTAGTGTAATAATTTAGAACTATTAAAAAGAGAAGGGACTACTGAACAATTTGATTTTGAATATGAATAGAGCGTTGCCTGATTTATTCTTCACTTAAAAAAGACAAATAATCAATTTATTTATTTTGCATTTTTGTCCAGACTTGTAAGCACTTTAAAGAGGTGAAAAATAATTAATTCTTCCTCATAAAATGATTTTAGGAAGGTAATTCTGGTTGTCTAGTCAAAAAATGGGCACAAGAAATTCCAACGTCTGACTTAATCTGCTGCGGAAAGAGCAAAGTTATTTCTCGATACTCTTGGGATGTTAGATAACATGTCTAACGTATCTTTTGGCCAACTGATGAAAGTAACATATATGATTAACTTGACTCTTACGTGCTTGAATCAGAGTTTGAGGGAGTTGAGACTAACCATTGTCAACATAATTAAACGATTTTACAAATAAATACCAAAGAATAATAGTGTTAAGCACTATTTTAAATACTTAACATCTATTAACTCATTTAATCCTCAAATAATGTCATTTGAAAGTTAAGGAAAAAGGTGCAGAAAGTGTAAGTAAGTAGCCCAAGATCACACAAGTCCAAGAGGCACAGCCAAGACAGAAACTGGGACATCTGGCTCTGGAGTCTATGCTGTCAACCAGTATACTTTGTTCTTCAAGTAGGGTTATCATCAGTGAGGTAACATGAGGATAGGCCCACTTGCATATGCTGTCTACATTTAGAATATAATCCTAATTAAATATAGTAAATTATTTTATACTTGCTGAAATACTCTCTTCCTGCCCTCATACTTCATTAACAAGTTAATAGAAATTTAACATTCTATGATATCACTTAGTAGTTTTTAGTAGTTCTGCCTGTTTGTTTGTGTTTTTTTCTAATGATACTATGGAAGTTGCAAATTCAGTGAAAGTTCTTATTCAAGTTCTAATTCTTTTGGTTTTCAAAACTTTTTGCACAGTGCTTAGAATTTAGTAGATGTTCAATAGAATGCTTGTTGAAAAGATGGATACATTATAAAATGCAAGGCACAGTAAGATGTTTGAGAGGACTCAGCAACTAGACTCAAACTTTCCTGCTCACGTTTTGAAGTAATGACAACACAAGAGAAAAGATTTAGTGTTTGGGAGGTAAAATTTCACCTCTGAGATTTCCAGCTGATACTGGAGAATGTAGTTTATATGTGTTAACAGATGTAAGGTTTAAGAGCCGTTAGTCTCTTATACTAATTATCTATTGCTGTGTAAGAATTATCTCAAGATTTAGAAGCTTAAACAAAAATAACTTATTATATCACATTTTCTACAGATGAAAAATTCAGAAGTGGCTTAGCTGGATGGTCCTGACTATGAGGTTGCCGTCAAGATGTTGGCTTGGGCTATGGTTGGAAGCTTGACTGGGGTTAGAGGGTCTGCTTCCAAGACAGCTCCATCATATCACGGACAAGTTGATACCCGCTGTTGGCAGGAGGTCTTGGGTTTCTTTCCACTGGGTTGTTTGAATGTCTTCATGACATTGGCAGCTGGCTTCCTCAGAGGGAGTAACCCAAGAAAGAGCAAGTGAGAAGCCACATTTTCTTTCACAGCTTTACCTCAGAAGTTATACACTGTTGTTTCTGCATTATATTATTGGTTTTATATGTCAGCCAGACTCACTGTGGGAGGGGACTACACAACGGCAAGAATACTAGGAGGCATTGTTGGTGGCAGGGTTGGATGCTGGCTATCCAGCTTCCTGTCACTAGCTCACTAGCAGTTTTAAATTGGGTCAGGACTCCTTTATCAGTTGCTGAACTTGTCCCTGGGAGAACATAGTGGAGGAAATACAGGACTTTTATAGTGCTGACTACCAAAAAAAAAAAAAAAAAAAAAAAAAAAGAAGAAGAAGAAGAAGGACGTGCTAAACCATGCGGACCAAGTTTCTTTCTTCAAATTCAACAATCTCATTGGTAGGCCAGATTCACCTGAAGCAGAGAGTGAGAGGTGGCAAGAGGCCAGTAGTGTCATGATAGAAAGAAACATTAAAAGTGGAAAATAGCTAGTAGTCAGGGGGAGGAGTCAAGATGGTGGAGAAATAGAGGGACTGGAATTTCCCTTGTCCCTCAAACACAGCAGTATTGAGGTCAGAACACTTGGAATACCAGCAATACAGGCTGCAGAATGACAGAAAAATCAACACAGGTGGAAAAAGACAGCTTGGAGGAACAGAGGTGTGTGTATGCAAATTGGGAGAGATAAAACAGGCAGTGTAGACACTGCAGGGGTGGTGGGGCTTTCATTTCTCCACCAAAGGAGAAATGAAAGGAAGAGAGAGGCTGTGGAAATGTGGGATCGTATTTTGGACAAAAGAAAAACCTCTGAGGACCACAGACTGGGGAATGGGAAGTACAGAGAGAGGTAGTTTCTACTTTGCAAACAGTCTTAGGGGTTAAAGATCAGAGTTTTCAGGGTTGCGCAACTTTCATCTGACCAGAGCTGGCCGTGTGCACGTGCCTGTGGGGGGAGAAGAGCCAGCCGCAGGCTCAGTAGTTATTCTCAGGGCGAACTGGGAGAGAGTCATCTCCTCCCTCAAGTACTGTGGTAGGAGGGTGTATTGCTTCCTGACCAAGGACAAAAGACCCTGCAGGCACCAGCCAGAGGCCCTTTGTTGACCCAGAACCGGGTCCACATGGTGTTGGATCCATTAAGGCAAGAGTTTTGAATCCCAGACGAGCACCTAGGAGTTGCAGGAGGCTGTGGAACAGAACACAGTGACTGCCCGTGCTGTTCCGTGAGGGTCACCTGAACAGTGTGGGTTGGGACACCGGGTCCAGGAAGGAGAGATTGGGGTGTTGCCATTTTTCTCCCCATCACCAACAGGGTGGGAGTTCAAAGAACAGGATGGAGGCCCCCAGTGAAGGCAGGACAGGCTTATACGAACCCCACCCTTTCATGTTTGGTAACTGCTTATCTACCAGAATCAGATTGACACTGACTGAACCAGACAGTCCCGCCTCCAGACCAGCATAGCCACTGGACCCAGGCACAAACAGAAAACTATCCTTTGGTTTTGTGTGTTAGTTTTTTTAATTTTTATTATTATTACTGTTATTGTTATTATTATTATTTTCTCTTTTCTTTCCTTCTCTTCTCTGAGGAAAGAATAGCTGAAATGAAGATAAAATTGTGGAAAATGATGAAGCTGCAAAATGGAGGGAAAGAGAATTACTAGACCACGAAGGGAAAATTAGAAACCTAAGTGATTCAATGAAACAAAATAATATCTGTATCATAGGAGTTCCAGAAAAAGAAGAGAAAGAGGTTTATTTGAACAAATTATACTGAGAACTTCCTTAATCTGGGGAAGGACACAGACATCCAAGTCCAAGAGGCACAGAGAACTCCTTTCAAAAGCAACAAAAACAAGTCAATATCATGACATATCCTAGTGAAACTGGCAAAATACAAAGATAAAGAGAGAATTTGAAAGCAGCTAGGGACAAATGGTCTGTAACCCACAAAAGGAGACACATGAGGGTCATAGTAGAGCTGTTCACTGACACTTGACAGGGAGTGACAGGAAATATTCAATGTGCTAAATAGGAAAAATATACAGTCAAGAATCCTTTATCCAGCAAGGCTGTCATTCAGAATAAAAAGAAAGATAAATGTTTTCTCAGACAAACAAAAACTAACGGAGTTCATGCCCACTAAACCAGCCCTGCAGGAGATCCTAAGGGGGACTCCATGAATAGAAAGGAGCAGAGACTACAAAGGACCAGAGACATCACCACAAGCATGATATCTACAGATAATACAATGACACTAAATCCCTTTCTTTCAATAATCACTCTGAATGCAAATGGTCTAAATGCTCCAACCAAAAGACACAGGGTATCAGAATGGATAAAAAAACAAGACCCATATATTTGCTGTCTGCAAGAGACTCATTTTAGACCTGAGGATACCTACAGATTGAAAGTGAGGGGATGGAGAACTATCTATCATGCTACTGGAAGTCAAAAGAAAGCTGGAGTAGCCATATTTATATTGACAAACTAG
The DNA here is from genome assembly GCF_018350175.1 of Felis catus. Lineage (NCBI taxonomy): Eukaryota > Metazoa > Chordata > Mammalia > Carnivora > Felidae > Felis > Felis catus. Next base: position 99,635,412 of record NC_058371.1, on the reverse strand, counting down.
ATTTTAAAACAAAGTCTGTAACAAGAAGTGAAGAAGGGCATTGTATTATAATTAAGGGTTCTATCTATAAAGAAGAGCTAACCATTGTAAATGTTTATGCCCCCAATGTGAAAGAATCCAAATATATAAATCAATTAATCACAAACATAAATAAATGTATAGATAACAATACCATGATTGTAGGACCTTAACACTCTACTTAAGCAGTGGATGGATTGTCTAGGCAGAAAATCAATAAAGAAACAGTGACTCTGAATGATACATTGGACCAGACAGACCTAACAGATATATTCAGAACTTTGCATCCAAAAGCAGCAGAATATACATTCTTCTTGAGTGCACATGGAACATATTCCAAAATAAACACCATACTGGGTCACAAAACAGCCCTCAATAGGTATAAAAGGATTGAGATCATGCCATGCCTATTTTCAGACCACAATGTTATGAAACTTTAAATCAACCACAAGAAAAAAATTTGGAAAACTTCTGAATATGTGGACATTAAAGAACATCCTACTAAAGAATGAATGGGTCAACCAGGAAATAAAAAAGAAGAAAATCAAAAATACATGGAAGCAAATGAGCATGAAAACACAACAGTCTAAATCCTTTGGGATGCAACAAAGGCAGTCCTAAGAGGAAAATACATTGCAATCCAGGCCTATATCAAGAAGCAAGAAAAGTCCCAAACACGGAACTTAACCTGACACCTAAAGGAGCTAGAAACACAGCAACAAAGAAAGCCCAAAGCCAGCAGAAGAGAAATAAAGATTTGAGCATGAACCCTATAGAATCAAAAAAAAAAAAAAAAGTAGAACAGATCAATGAAACTAAGCTGGTTTTTTTTTGAGCAAATAAACAAAATTGATAACCTCTTAGTGAGACTTCTCAAAAAGAAAAGAGACAGAACACAAATAGACAAAATCATGAATCAAAGAGGAGAGATCACAACCAACACCACAGAAATACAACAATTATTAGAGAATATTATGAAAAATTATATGCCAACAAACTGGACAATCTGGAAGAAATGGATAAATTCCTAGACACTGACACACTACCAAAACTAAAACAGGAAGAATAGAAAATTTGGACAGGCCCATATCCAGTGAAGAAATTGAATCGGTTATCAAAAATCTCCCAACAAAAAAGAGTCCTGGGCCAGATGGCTTCCCAGGGGAATTCTATCAGACATTTAAAGCAAAGTTAATACCTATTTTTCTCAAACTGTTCTAAAAAATGGAAGGAAAGCTTCCAGACTCATTCTATGAAGCCAGCATTACTTTGATTCCCAAACCAGACAAAATGTCACTAAAAAAGAAAATTACAGGCCAATATCACTGAAGAACATGAATGCAAAAATTCTCAACAAGATACTAGCAAATCACACTCAACAGTGTATTAAAAGAATTATTCACCATGATCAAATGGGATTCATCCCTGGGCTGCAGGGCTGGTTCAATACTCACAAATCAATCAACATGATACAGCACACTAACAGGAGAGAGGATAAGATCCTGTCAGTTGATGCAGAAAAAGTATTTGACAAAAATACAGCATCCTTTCTTAATAAAAACCTTCAAGAAAGTCAGGATAGAGGGAACATACCTTAACATCATAAAATCCATATATGAAAGGCCCACACCTAATATCATCTTCAGTGGGGAAAAACTTTCTCCCTGAGATCAGGAACACGACAGGGATTTCCACTCTCACCACTGTTGTTTAACATAGCATTGGAAGTCCTAGCCTCAGCAATCAGACAACAAAATGAGATAAAGGCATCCAAATTTGCAAAGAAGAAATCAAACTTTCACTTTTTGCAGATGGCATGATACTCTAAGTGGAAAACCCATAAGACTCCACCAAAAACTGCTAGAGCTAATACAGGAATTCAGCAAAGTCACAGGACGTAAAATCAACGTACAAAAATCGGTCACATTTCTATACACCAATAATGAAGCAACAGAAAGATATATGAAGGAATCTATCCTATTTACAATTGCACAGGAACCATAAAATACCTAGGAATAATCCTAACCCGAGGCAAAAGATCTATACACTGAAAACTGTAGAAAGCTTATGAAAGAAATTGAAGAAGACACAAAGAAATAGAAAGACATTCCATGCTTATGGATTGGAAGAACAAATATTGTTAAAATGCTGATTCTACCCAAAGCAATCTACACATTTAATGCAATTCCAAGAAAAATAATACCAGCATTCTTCACAAAGCTAGAACAAACTATCCTAAAATTTGTAAGGAACTACAAAAGACCCCGAATAGCCAAAGTAATGTTGAAAAAGAAAGCCAAAGCTGGAGGCATCACAATCCTGGACTTTAGCCTGTACTACAAAGGTATAATCATCAAAAGAGTATGGTTTTGGCACAAAAACAGACACATAGATCAATGAAATAGAATAGAGAACCCAGAAATGGACCCTCAAATGTAGGGCCAAGTAATGTTCAACAAAGCAGGAAAGAATATCCAATGGAAAAGAGTCTCTTTAGCAAATGGTGCTGGGGGAGCTGGACATTGTATATATATATACAATGGAATACTACTCAGCAATGTAAAAATGAAATCTTGTCCTTTGTAACAATGTGGATGGAACTGGATGGTATTATGCCGAGTGAAATAAGTCAGTCAGAGAAAGACAGATATCCTATGTTTTCACTCACATGTGGAATTTTGAGAAACTTAACAGAAGATCATAGGGGAAGGGAAGGAAAAATAACTTACAAACGGAGAGGGAGGCAAACCATAGGTCACTCTTAAATACAGAGAACTGAGGGTTGATGGGTATCAGGGGTTCAGGGGGGCAGGGAAAATCATTGATGGGCATTGAGGAGGGCACTTGTTGGGATGAGCACTGGGTGTTGTATGTAAGGGATGAATCATTGGAATCTACTCCCAAAGCCAAGACAACACTATATATGCTGTATGTTAGCTAACTTGACAATAAATTATTAAAAAAAAAAAAAAAAGACCCAGTGGTCAGGTGAGGCCTTCTGCATGCGTCTTCACCTGCAGATGTCTAGGCTCACGACAGTGTGCAAGTGAGGATGCATCCTCAACATGTGAGAAGGATAGTAAAGAAATCAGGGATACTGAGGCACAATGAGAAAGACTGGAGATGGTAGATGAATATGGAGGAGTAGCCCGGGTCAAATCTGACAGTCGAGGGAAGGAGTTTGGATTTTTTTGAGTGAGACAGGCAAACACTGAAAGATTTTGGGTAGGATAATGATGTGGTCAGATTTATGTTTTAAAAGAATCAGTCCGGGGCACCTAGGTGTCTCGTTTGGTTAAGCGTCCAACTCCTAATTTCTGCTCAGTCCCTGAGTTGGGACTCTTTCTGCCTCTAGCTCTCTGCCCCTCCGCCACTTCTTCTCTCTCTTTCTCGCTCTCTCTCTCAAAATGAATAAACTTAAAATTGAAAGAAAAAAAGTGGAAAATAAAAGTTCTACCACTAATGCATCATACAAATTTATGAGCAGAAATCCTTTAAGCCAGTGCTTTAATTTATGGAGTTTTGATGAAGATGAGCACAAAAATGCCTGATTTTATAAAAAATGTTTGCAGTTATAAAGCTCTTAATGTTAATTTCGTCATTTAATTCTAACAATGTATTACTATCCTCATTTTTTTAGATGCCTAAGAGCAATGTTAAGAGTCTAAACTATAGAGAACAAACTAAAGCTTACTGGAGGGGAGGTGGGCGGGGGATGGGGTAAGTGGGTGATGGGCATTAAGGAAGGCATTTGTTGGGATGAACACTGGGTGTTGTATCTAAGTGATGAATCACTAAATTCTACACCTGAAATCATATTACACTGTGTATTAACTACCTGGAATGTAATACAAACTTGAAACAAAAAGAGTAACATTAAAATAACAGAGCTAGTTTATTTACAACATTAGTCTACTAATGTCCATGGTAATACCAAAGACAAAATTCATGTCAGTTAAACTTTGTTATTGTTGTCATTATATCTGAATGTCTCTCAATCTTGGAAGTAGACATTCCTGTCAGCATAAATAATGCATGCTGTCTGAGATAAATGTGGGGGAAAAAAGGAGATTTGAATTTATTGGTGGAACTAAATAAAAGTTCACTGTTAAACTTCAAAACACATTAGATTGAAATTTTAGAGTAGAGCGGAGGGAAAGTGGCCACTATAATGTTTCATTAAGCCAGTACTGGATATAATCAATGCCACAAATCCGTCTCTTCAGATGAGGCTTAGATCGTTCCTCCATTCTGTGGAAAAACAACTGAGAAAATTAGAGGGTTTATTTTTATTGACATGTTAATTTAATCAGTACAGTTAATTTTCCGTGTTCCTCTTTACAAAAATTATTTTGAGATTTTTAAAACACGACTTTCTGTCCTTCAATTGGAGATGTATTTTATCAGCTACTGTTTCTTGGTCTTCACTTCTTTTTGTTCAGAACATCTTTCACATGAAAAAGATTTAAGTTGGACATTAATAAGGATGACATTATAAAATAATCCCCCACAGACATCGCTGTGAATTATCAATTGGCAGTAATTTGCATTATATTGTTTTACAAGGTTTAAATGGGGAAGATTGATGTTTGCATAGAAATGTGCTGGAATATAAGTCCTGAAGGTCCTGAAGAGAATACTTTGCATCAACAGATGGATTTCAAAAATTTTTGTGTGAAGATCAGATCATGACCACATTCATTTGTTCATTCAAGATTCAGCTAGAATGTGTTGTGCCAGGTACTATGCTGAGCTCTGGACATTCGGCGGTGCCCACAGCAAGTACATCCCTCATCCCTACAGTTTTTAACTGAGTTTATACAGCTTATAAGTTGGGGAAGAAGCCATCAAATAAGTCAACGAGCTATTAAGTGATGAAATATTGTAGTAGGTGCTTGTTATGGACTGAATGGGGCCCCCCTCTAATTCATATGTTGAAGCCTCCTCCCCCACCCCCTACATGACTATATTGGAGACAGAGCATCTAAGGAGTTGATTAAATGTGGTAATGAGGGTGACAGACAGAACTGGTGACCTTATAAGAAGAGAAAGAGACACCAGAGCTCTTTCTTCACCGTGAGAGGGCACAGTGGGAAGACAGGTATCTGTGAGCCAGGAGGAGAGCCCTCACCAGAACTAGACCATACTGGCACTCTGATTTCAGACTTCCAGCCTCCAAGACTGTGAGAAAATAAAATTCTGTTAAGCCATCCAAACTATGGTATTTTGTTATGGCAGCCTGAGCTAACTAATACAGTACCCTACAAGAAAAGTATAGATTGATTTGAAAAAATGCAACAGGCCTACTTTAGACTGGGTGATCAGGGAAGGCCTTTCCAAAGAGATTTTAAGGCTGGATCTGAAGAATGAGTAATAACCAGCTGTGAGCAGGGTAGACTGAGGTCATGGGGTTAATAAAGATTTTCCTCCATTAGGTTTGACTTTGTATGTGTGGATGTATGGACAGAATAACATGTTTGTTATCTTTGTTTTGAAAGCCTTTCTAGTTCTTACCATGACATCACTACATTATTCCTGTTTTAGAGATGTTGTTATACTGAAGAATCATCTGGGAGTTTAAATAGGCACAAAATCACAACATAAATCTATCAGAAGCGTCCAAAAAATGCATTGTTTCCAATGTATTTTCTAGGCCTAAAATTGGATGGTTTCCCATAGAATTTTCATTTGAATTAATTGTTCAAATGTATTAACTTGGTTACTGAAGTTGTTTTACAAATGTCTTAACCTGACCTTGGCAAGCAATGTAACTCTATGAGTCCTTTTTATTTTCATTTATACAAAACTTTAAAGACAGTTTCTATGTGTCTGTGTATTTAATTAAAATAAAACCTTATGATCATTTAATTAGTTAAAAAATGTCTTAAATTAGGCTCTGCATCTGATACTTTCAACACAAATAAGTTTTAACAAAAAGTAAACCTTGGGGACACCTGCGCGGCTCAGTCAGTTAAGCATCCGACTCTTGGTTTTGGCTTAGGTCCTGATCTCGCGGTTCATGAGTTTGAGCCCTGCACTGGGCTCTGCACTGACAGCATGGAGCCTGCTTGGGATTCTCTCTCTCTCCCTTTCTCTCTGCCCCTCCCCCACTTGTATTGTCTCTATCTTTCTCAAAGTAAATAAGTAAACTTTTTTTTTTTAATTTTTTTTTTCAACGTTTATTTATTTTTGGGACAGAGAGAGACAGAGCATGAATGGGGGAGGGGCAGAGAGAGAGGGAGACACAGAATCGGAAACAGGCTCCAGGCTCTGAGCCATCAGCCCAGAGCCTGACGCGGGGCTCGAACTCCCGGACCGCGAGATCGTGACCTGGCTGAAGTCGGACGCTTAACTGACTGCGCCACCCAGGCGCCCCAATAAGTAAACTTTAAAAAATAAAAAATAAACCTTGTTTTACCTTGCCCATAGCATTTACACCAGGTATTGATTTTTTTCCAGCTCTTGATGACTCAGTCTTTCCATTGTTTCTCTTTTTATTATTCTGAAATTATTTATAAACTGTTAATTACTTTTCACAGTTTCATATTGTACGGTGGTTACCAATGCGAGTCCTGGAGTAGGACATCCTGAGAGCACATCCAGGTTCCACCATTTCCTAATTTTGGTCTAGATACTTCATTTTCATATTCCTTGACTTTGTCATCTTTACAAAGGCGGAAGAAGGGGTACGTTCAAAGTGGGCAGAAGGGGAACTGGCAGTCTCTTCTTCTCGACACCTACAAATACAGAATGAACACATGTCAGTGATTTCACCTCCATTATGTAGGGTCCCGGACCATGGAAAACACCCAGTGCCAGTGACAACGAGCAGCACACTGAAGGAGCCACATAGTTGTTTAAATGAGAGGTATATATGCCTCAGAGACTAAATACCACCTTGTTCTCAGAATTTGTAATTCCTAGCATGGTAATGGACGTACGATGAGTGTTTCATAAAGGTTTATTGACCTGTTCTTGTTAACTTAACAAAGTAAATGGTATGTGATTGTTTTTTTCTCTTTTTTTGAGTAAACTGTATTGATGGTGGAAAGGTGACTTTTTAGTCTTAATACAAAATAATTGAATAGTGAATAAGCTTTGATGCCATGATTATTAGATTTGGCTCAATTTTCCCTGAGATGAAATTTGAAGAAGTGCTTTTAATTTACGCTACAATATTTTCTTGTTCTGTTATGGTATTTGTGGTTCAAAAGAGTGTGAGTGATCATGACAATTAGAAAAAGAGTCAGGGAAGTGTGGGATAGAGAAGTTTGCCCAATTTGCTCTGTATAGTCCATGAAAGACATTTGGGAGATTGTTGGAAGAAAACTTCTTAATTGGGGAAGTGAAGAGAGACACATCATATGACCTGAATATTTGTAGAGTGGTATCTGTCTTATTCACAGAGTAAGCTTTTCCTGTTACATGCACAATAGTATCTGCTACTCAAGCTGACTGAAAACTATTAAAGTCCTGTTGTGTTTGAGACCTTTAGCTAGAAACATGTCAGAGCCACTGACGACTCTGCAGCTAGACTGCCAGGGTCAGGATTCCCCCTTTGGCATTGATAAGCTGTGTAGCCTTGGGGAAGTTACTTGCCTTCTCTGGAAGTCAATTTCATCACTTATAAATTGAAGATAATACTAGTGCCTGGTTATTAGAGTTTATTGAGGATTCAAGCCCTTTATAAAATACTAAGAATAGTACCCTGCATATAGCTAGCTCTATAAATGGTGTTTGTCCAGTAAATAACAATGAATATTCATATTAAAACACAAGTGTATTACTATAAGTTATAGAGAAGGAAATTGAAGAATCTTTATCAAGTGCTTCAAATCATTGAGTTGAGTTCACGGGAGAATGGTTCCAATCCAAAGCTTCTGATTTCCAAGCCTGTCAGCCATATGTGTGCTTGCTTGTTTCTAATTAAGCTGCTCAAATTTAGAAATTCTCTGCCTCACAGGGCTGGAGCGTAAAAAGAATTATATATAGCTTTACAAAGGATAAATTCAAAGATCTTTGAAAAGAGCTGATCTGTATGTGTAACATAAGGGATACTCCCAAGAATGTGATGTGCTGCCTCACTGTGATCCACATAGAAACGCATGTGACCTTTTCTCTAAGAAGGAGCAAAACGCATTAGGGACAAAAAATGTCCAGCTCATAGGAAAAAGACATAAAATTAGATACGTCATTGAAATAAAAAGCGATAAACTATTTGCCACTTAAAATTCCTTTTGGAATAAGCAAGATATAAATCAATGACAAATGAATTAAATTATTTATTACAAAATACTTCAAAGAATACTTTTCAAATGTATAAATTAATAACGACTTTGCAAAGGTCAGAACAAAGCAAACAAAGAATTCCTTGGGCAATCTTGACGTCTGTGAATTAGTAGTCTGTGCTGCTGTTCAGCCCCTGTATCAAGAAGCTTGGAGAACCAGAGCTGACGTTCAGAGCCTGCTGAGCCAGATGGAGCTGCTGAGGCTGAAACCTCACGCTGAGAGGCTCATCTGATGCAAAAGAACAGCTTCCTAACTGCTTGCCCTGACTCGTGTTTCCCATTGATGATATTGTGAAAAGTATACCTCTAGATCCCAGAGATGTATTAAAATAAGCGAGAAACCTAACAGACCTTGAGGTACTATTATCTATCACCCAAAGAGTGAAATACACAAGCAAAATATTACGATTCTTGACAGAAGACATAAATATGTTACCTTCATGTGAAAAGTAGCACGGAACTGGAATTGAAATTAGACTCACATCTATGTCACTTTAACCAGTTCTCAGTTTAATAAATTTGGATAATATTCTCTTTCTCATTCTTGGCCTCGCTTTAAAAAAATTATTCGAGTATAGCTGGTACAATGTGACTCTAGTTTCAGGTGTACAACAGAGTGATTCAACTTCTGTTTATGTTATGCTCTGATCACCGTAAGTGCAGCTACCATCTGTCACTGTACGATGCTCTTATAATATCATTGACTATATTCCCAATGTTGTGTCTTTTATTCCTGTGACATATTCATTCCATAACAGGAAGACTTGCTTTCTTGATATCCTTATCCTTCTAATATGTTTTAGTGCATGTCCTCTACAATTTTACGGGCTGGTAGAGGCTAGCCAGACAAAAAAAAAAAGAAAGAAAGAAAGAAAGAAAAAACAAAGATACAAGTCACTTTAAGTGTTGAGAAATTGTTTCAGTAAAGGCATCTGACACATTATTATACTGAAAGCATTCGAAAGCTGAATAATGCCAAGTGCTGGCAGAGCCATGTGGATATGGGAACTCTCAGCCATTCTAGAGAACAGTCTGGCACTATTTGGAAGAATTAAGTATAAACATGTCTTATAACTTCGCAGTTCTACTCCAGGGTCCACATTCCAGAGTTCTTGCATGTTTATGATGGGGCATTGAGGAGCATTGTCCTTATAGCATTTGTACGTGTGTGAAGTGAGTGTGTATGTGTGACAGTGTGTGTGAAAGTACTTGCATATGTGTATGTGTGTAGGTATCTGTGTGGGTGTGAATGTACACAAGTGTGGGTACAAGTGTGTGTGTGTGTGTGTGTGTGTGTGTGTGTGTGTGACCACAAGTTCTATAGGCATCCCAAATGGCCAGCACTGGGAGAGTGGACACACCCCAGACTATATATAACCATTAGCTATAATGGATTACCCAAAGTGGGAGTAAGTAACCTAGATGGATCTTAAATACAGAATATTTAGTGAAAAGTTAAGAAATGAGACTTTAAAATAATATATTTGCATATATTTGAAAGCACATGTGCTCACGCTATACACATTGGGTAAAAATATACAAATAAAAACAATTCCCATTAAACAGGATGAAAAGTTGCCATAATTGCATATGGTAGCAGTAGGGACATGAGTGACTGAGGAGCTAACAGTTAATGAATAAATACCTACAACAAGAGAGGAACTTTGTTTGGACCCATGATAATAATGTGGCATGAAATAAGGTCCAAGAAATAAAAGCATTTGACAGAGGGAAAGTTTTAAGATATGGTCTGCATCACAAAAGCATGACTTCAAAGTGAAGTCCTGGGAAGGTGAAGGGTCAGAGAGGCAGACAGAGCCTGGATGACGCAGGACCTGATCTGTGTTTTCATGTTTGCACGGGATTCTGAGGTTTAGGGGGAGGATTTTCAGCCAGAGAGTGATATGATACTTTTTTGTACTTTAAACTATCCTCTCTCTAACTGGGGGAATCCATCTATATTTAAGGCCAGTTCAAATCTCATTTCATCTGCAAAGTCTTTTCTTAGTCCAATTCTAAATGAATTGCATATAACCTTTTCTGTAAACCTCTGTAGCATTTAGTATTTCCCTATGCATTTAGCTTGTTTGTTTGTTTATTTATTTTGAGAGAGAGAGATAGGGAAGGGAGGAGGAGTGAGAGAGAGGGAGAGAGAGAATCCCAAGCAGGGTCCACACAGAGCACGGAGCTTGACAGGGGCTTGGTCTCATGACCCCGAGATCATGACCTGAGCTGAAATCAAGAGTCAGATGCTTAACCGACTAAGCCACTGAGGTGCCCCTAGCTTATTCTTTCTTATAATTACAGTCGTTTCCTTACCTTTCCTTTTGATTCTTAGTAAAGTAGATCATACATTTATAGATGGCGGAAAATGCCAAATCATCTGGCATTTAGTAGAGATGAAAATAAGTTGAGTCACACGGGATATAGTTTAAAGGTGGGAGAGGAAGTTCTGAAGTAGAATGGCTCAGATTTAGGCAACAAACCACATAGGGAAGTACAGGGGTCTCCCTGGGGCATGTGATCAAAGAAGAAAGCAATTCAGTGAGGGTTAGAGGGGCAGAGAGTAAATATAAAGGGGAATTTTGTTTTCAAGGTGTGACTTTTGATTTCATAAAGAAACTCCTAGTCTTCTGAGAATTATCTTGGGCTCATGAGCACAGTCTCCAACCCCTTGGGTTTTCATTTTATGTTAATAGTTCTGATAATCTGGATTGAAAAATGTAGCTACTACTGAATTAGTCAACTACGATGCTAAGACAATGTCTCCAGTTATCTTTGGACAGATGATACAGCCTTCAAAAATATGGAATGCACATTCCAGGCATACACCGAGTCCCTTAATTATTTGAAATATAAGGTTAATACTCATGATTAGTTAAAAATATTAAAGGAAAAGTTTCATTATTTGTTTGAATTTCATTGATTAGATTACATATTTTGAAAATTCCTAGATCCATAACTTTAAAGCACATTTTTGCTGAAGTCTTTTATAAATAAAATGAATGTTTGGTAAATCGATTTCTTAGTGGAATCTTTTCCTGCCAGCTCAACCACAGAATTCAGAAATAAATATGAATTTCATGTAAAAACTTTCCAAAAGGTTTTGTTAGTGCAGTAGTAAGTCCCAAATGCTTTGGCAACAGGCCCATGAAAATGTTTATTAGTTATCTCCCCATGTCCCAAAGTTCCCACCGTCTCTTCCTGCCCCACCTCTTTCTCCTCTAAACCTTCCTATCAGCTAGGAATTCTCATGGGTTTTCAGTGGCTTTCTACTGAAAATGTTTATAAAAACTTTTGTGTAGTTTAGTGATATGTGCATTTTCGCAAATCTGTGTTTGGTCATGTATCCCTAGCAGTGATATGCGTCTGCACAAGTATTTGAGGGAGTAGCCCCTTTGCACTGTGCGCTATTTCCCAGTACAAAGGCAGCCTTTGCCAGATTTAGTTCCAGGAAAGTGGAGGGCTGCCCAAGCATTTGCTTCATTTGGAATATTCTGGTAGTCAAATATTTACATGGAGCCCCCAATTCCTCTGGCTTGAATCTTTCATATTATTTCCAGTGGACTGTCTATTTACAAAACCATTTAGTTTGGATGGTGGGACCCAGTTTCTGAGAGGAGGCGGTGAAAGCACCATTATTGGTCTCTGTTAAAACAAGATTGGCCAACACGCTGGGAGCTGTACAAACAGAAGAAATCTTGCCCATTCTAAAGTGTTCTTATTTCTTCATAAATTTCTCTTCACAACACACTACAACACGCTGCTTTTTCAAATCAGCTCTTGGAATGGGTTTCCGAAAGCTTCCTGAAGTTGGGACTGATAAGGGCTACTTGGAACTGTGTTGAGTAATTTTAACAGAAAGACAAAAATTAGCTGTTTAGGCGCCTATGACCATGATGTTAAAATATTTGAACACTTAGTATGAATTCAGAGGATCATATTTTAATTAAGGACCTATTCCTTCAAATGCAATTATCTCACTGACACCACAAAGCCAATATTCATAGGCATTCTGTAGACGAGGATTTACTATGTGGAAGAAAGAACAACATGTTTTGTGTAATATCTTCTTTCATATTCTGGGTTAATATAATAGACAAGTGCTAAGTACATTATCTGCCAAATGCAAGTATAATTCACACAGATGAACTGCAAATATCTGATTAGGTTAATGAACTGATTTAGGTAGTGTTGCTGCATGAGAGATTTACAGACTAAAGAAAGTTCTGCTCTGAGGACAGAAGATCATGTCCAACTGCATTAAAGATACTCAATTACGCACACATTTAAAAATAGCAGGGAGCATACCGACGTTTATCTACAAGCATTAAATAATACATTGTCCATATTATGTAGTTCATTCTGATGCCCTGTCCTTTACCCTGACAACAAAGTTTGCTAAGTAAGTAATTTAACGATTGCTGCTTGGTCAGAACAAAGTGCCACTAAGAGATACTGTCTCTGTAATGGAGAGACATTTGTCTGCATAAGAGAAATAATAACGTTGGCCCTATGATTTTATATTTTTCTTTAGAAACGATACTCAAATATACCAATAGATTTAATGAATTTGCAAATTAAAAAAAGACTATGGATATAGATTTTTAAATTAAACTCAGCTTCTTTTTATCTTAAATCATCTTCTAAGTGCAGTCATGTCTTTGATCTAAATTCTTTCAATAATCCTGTAGTACTTTGCGTATGTTTCCACGGCAGCGTATTATCATCTTGTATTATAATTTTCTTAACTAAATCTGCTACCAGATTAGAGAGTTGAGCTTTCCGTGGCAGGAAACTATAAACTCACTCTTTACTTTCAATTCAATACAGGATCTGGTACATCGTAGGAATGATACATGTTTCATAAATGTTGAATACATACTGCCTTGCAGAACACAGTTACTTCCTGCTCAAATATGCATATAGTGAGAAAAAAACTTCATTAATTGCTTCGCTGATTTAAATGTGGTGCTCCATCACCCATTAATTTGTGTCAAAGAAAGTAAAATAAATAAAGGAAATACTGATACCAGTTTGACCCGCTCTCTCTTGAACTTTCTAATAAATGTCACTCTCAAAGTTTAGACAAAGCAGGTTCTTGAAGCAGGAGTTATGCAGTCTTTAAGTATTAGACCCAGGAAAACTTACATTTCTTGCAGAACAGTAAACTTGCTTCACCGATGACCTTAGGACGGCACATAAATATTATTCTTGGTTTCTTTGATAGCAGTGGAGTACACAATTCATGCCTTGCTGTTCTTTAAAGCATTTTAACAGATATTTCCATGGATAATGTTGGCTTTTTCCTTTTCTGCTTTATAAAAAGAATAACTTGGCACTTCTGAAAATTAAGCTTCCTGGGCTATCCCTTAAAGACTTTTTTAGAGGACCAGAAATTTGGATTTTTACAAGCCTCCTAGCTGATTCTTACTTAGGCAAGTTTAATAAATGCCGGACAAATTGATTTAAAACTGTTTCTCTTTTTTAACTTCTTAGGAGGTAATTGGCATCTGTTGATGGGGAAGAGAGTGGAGGAAGAGAGAGAGAGAGAGAGAGAGAGAGAGACTAAGAACATACCCATTCTTATGAGGGTGAAGGAAGACATCCCCAAGCACCAGCACAGTTGGTCATCTGCTATCTGCTGTCACTTGGCATAACCTTTCTGGAGGATTTATAAAAACAAATAAGAATCCTTAAAATGGCACATATATTTTGACCCTTCTACTAATTTATTTTAAATCAGTCATTGTGACATTGTGCAAAGATTCAGCTAGAAAGATGTACACTGGTGTGGTTTTTAATAATAAATGAAACATTGGTAATGATGTGAATGTTCGAGTATTTGTTTAAAGGAAATATGGTACAACACTAGACTTCTCTTTCCTGACCTTGAAGTAGGTTACGTTCTCTACACTCCCAGCACTATGTGCTTCCTAGTACGCAGCATGCATATTCCTTTGCTTATATTTGTTTTTTTTTTTTTCCATTACACTACAAACCCCAGAGTGACAGAGACTGAGTTATTATAGCTGTAATACTTAGAGTTTGAAAAACGGGTAACTTGACAAAAAATACGTTGAATGATAAAGAGGACCCATATGGTCAGAAACTATTATAGAAAAATATTTATTTTCTCAGAAAGTTAATGATGTGTTCAGTTGTTCAAGAACAATTATAAACCAACACTTCCAGTGTGCTCCTGCCTTAGGTGAAAAGATATGTGCATAAAGATTTGCAAGTTTAATTACCAGAAAGATAACATTGGTTACATTGTAGGCTTGCATTTATTGTTAAATTTTGTGTGTTTTTTTTTCAAATTTTCCTACCTCTAATCATTAAATTGTCTTTAATAAGAACATATCAGCTTTGTAGTAATATAAAAAAACACTATAATATTTTATTTTTTTAGCACCATAACATTTTAATTGATAGATACTTCTGCTTGAAATTGGGTATTTAAAGAAAGACAAAGAAGATGATCATACTAGGTCTCAGTCCTTTAAATGAGGGGAGTTCTGAGGATGTGGCATATGATAGTGGTGAGCAGGTCTGAGGGTAGGAGAGCCGAATGCTATGGACCACATGTGGGAACAATTTTTACAACAAGAGAGCAGAGTAACTCATGGTCTTGACTATGGGAAGCAAGAGGATGTGACTTCAGCTTCCTATTCCGAAGTATGTAGTATGTAAGAGAATAAATAGTGACCGTTTGATAAAAGTATTTGGAATTTCTTTTAAAGCTGAGATATCACACAGACACATGCACACTTATATTACCCTGTGTATGTATATGTTGGCACTTTCTATCAACTGTCCTCTTTCCATCAAGGATATGTGATCATAGAAGGACTGAGTGTTAGCTTATGTTCCACCAGAAGCAAAGCCTGAAACAAAGGCTTCCATGCAGTGATGTTTTTGGGAAGTGATACTGGGGAGCAGGATCAAGGGATGGGAAGGGGAAGGAGTGATGTGATGAGTTGGCCACCATTGTAGAAACTAGTGCCCAGTGTCAAAGGACCCTCTGTGATGGCCTATGGGACCCATCTCAGAAATAAATATCTGCCCATCAGTTCTTTCTTTCATTGGCAAGGGGTGATCTACATGCACATGAATTCCCTTACTCATACTGGGGTTGTGAGTCCATGAGAGGTGATTCATTCCATGCCGTGTTCGAGAAACTCAGGACAGAAAGCAAAAGGTATGTGGTGCAGTTTTAAGGTTGCGCCTGCAAAGAGATGCTTGGAGTCTGTTGAAGTTTGCATGGGCCTGGTTGCTGCAGCAGGGGCTGGAATGAGGTGGGGCTGTGAGGGTGTAAGGAGGTACATGAGGTATCCAATTTACAGGCACTTAGCAAAACACAAACTGAAATTACAATGTAATTCTAGGTTTCCACTCTCCATCCTGTTGCCTTACAAGACATACCCTTATATTTAGCTGGATTACTTAGACAAATAGTCACATGACATAATTAGGGCGCTTCTTGCACATGCGGTGTTTTTCAATGCATTACAGAAAGTGCTCTTGTCAGGTGGATGAATGACAAAAAGGTGTCCTGTTCTACAGGCACCTCAGTCCCATCCCAAGAAGTAGTTTTTGTCATGTTCACCTAACGCACCCCTTGAACAACATGTCGAATAGCGAAGGATAAGGCAAATAGTGTTAAACTAAACAAATGGTGTGAAAAGCACAGTGTTTATATTAAATGGATAACGCTTCATTATGAATACATAAACTAAATGGATTCCAATTTGATTGCTTAACTTCTATTAGAATATTGGTAAAATTTTTTCTTAAAATTTTTAAGTTAGGTTGTTTTAAATTAGTTCGTGTGCATCAGTTTTTTTTTTTCTTTCACTAGATGATAATGGATTGATAAAGAAATCTTTCCCTGAATGAAGCAAAAACATGTGATTCTCTCTTGAAGTGTCACATCAGTCAAGATCCTCCGGTTCAGGCTCAGAGAGTTTTGCAGGGAGAGGTGATGTTTTAACCAATTGACTACAAACAGCCTCTACACTCTTAAAAGGCTTGATGTTTTGTTTGTTTATATCTGTATTCAGAAACATACATCATCAAGCACTCTCATCAACACATATGCCTGTAGATTTTGGTAATTTAATTTTTGATTGTTGAATTCAGTTAGGAAATAATGAATAAACCACTATATTTGGAGCTAAAAGCCTCTTCATTATAATTTTAGAAAAGTATTCTCTTATTAATAGTTGGCACTCTAAGCAAAAATACTCACTGTTCCACTGAATATTTAAATAATGCCTGTTACCAATAACTCTGTGTATACAATGGATCCAAAATTTTTAAATATCCCAGTACTTACTTGCCTTCTTTCTCTTTCTTTTACATTCTCTCTCTCCCCCTCTTTCAACCTGTGTAAATACACTCTGTGTGTATTTGTATGGTCATCTACAAACATACACTTTGAAAACTGAACTTAATGACTTAACAAAAGATTTAGCTACTATCGACCCTCTAGAAAGTACTACCACCACCACTACATTAACTTACCAGCTGCTGATGTGATGTGAAACATGAATATTTAGTGGGATACACAGAACAAGTCCTCCAACTTTTTCTTACATGAGAAACAAAAAGCAATCCCAGAGACTACTGAGTTACCTCCTCTGTGTGCGTGTATGCGTTCTTTTCAGGCATTTTTACTAGGTACAATTATCTTAATATTGGAAAGTCATTTTCAATATCTATGTATTAAAATATACCAGGTTTTAAAAAGCAATGTTAAAAATAAGCACAAAGATTATGTAGGTTCTATCATACATGTGAATCAAAGGGATATGACAGTTTGTATTATTAAAATCCATAAAACTTTCACAAACTAAACCATTCAAATACTTGAAAAAAGAGTCCCTTAATCTTTCACAATATTTACTGTTGTTCATACTTAATTCTTTGCAATAAAATATTAATTGGCATATGGTTTTGAAATTAAGATTTTTTGAGATAATTGCTTGCATATCCCTGCCAGGAATGACAATGTCATGCAGTGGAAGGAATGATGGCTTAAAGATTCATAGAAAATGAAATGCAGTCCTCACTCTGCTTCAAGACCACTGTGTGCATTGCCAAGTCACTGAACCTCTCTGGGTCATTTTCCTGATCTGTGAATGTGTCAGACTGATAAATTCCAACACTTCATTCAGCTCTACTCTTCTTCATATTTACTTGGTTCTGATAGGTGCCTAAAGTTGGGAGTAGCTAAAGAATAAGGAAATATGTTTCGTCAGTCTATTTTGTTCCCTTTCTCTTGGACTTCATGCCTTGCCCTGACACCAATGATATTATTATATTACTACTACTAGTAGTAATAGTGATTATTATTATAACAATTGTCAACTGGATGCTCAATTTGTGCCAAGTTCTGAGCTGAGTCCTTTGTTTACATCAACTCATTTACTACCCCAGCACCGTCTGAGTGAGATCCTATTAGTGCTATTACAAAACTAAGTAAACTGAAGCACAGAGTTCAGCATTCCTCTGAAGCTTACACAATCAGTGTTAGAGCAGAGCTGTGCTTGACATCTGGTTCCAGAGCCCATTCTCTTAACTGTTAACTAGTGGGCACTTTGCCAGCCTGGGGGGCAGGTGGGGCAAGGGCTGCGATGGCCAGAAGAGCCTCTATCCATCTTAGATTTCAGCCAGAGATCCCTAAGTCTGCCACACCCGACACATGGCTATGTGTAATGGGCAAAGTTTTAAGAGGTCAAAAAAAGTTGAGGAGAGTGCCTTGTAGACAGTTTCTGCTTTCGTTTTTGCTTTCATGACTGTAGACTTGGTTGCCCTTGGGCTCTGGGTTGGCCTTAGAACAATTGTGCAATAATCTTGTACCTAAGTTGGGAAAGACATGAATGGGAGCCGAAACTAAATATTTACAATTTTCCTCTAGGCCGTTTTCTAACTCTAATACTTTTGAAACTCCAGGACATTGACCTACTAATAGATTTTAAACAAATTTAGTGGCTTGCAACCAGCTTTTAAAAAAAAAATAGGATAGAATTAAAAGTTTCAGAGTTCATTATAAATAGTAAAGATAAATACTTTTTTTTTTTTGAAACGTTTGTTTCAGGAGTGAGTGTGTGTGTGTGTGTGTGTGTGTGTGTGTGTGTGTCTTTCCTGGATTATAAAATGAAAGATATTTCTCATTGTAGATAACATTCAGAAAGGTTTGGAAACTATCTGTTTATCATAAGGTAGAAAGGTGAAAAGTGTGAAAATTAACCCACTGTGTTTTACAAGATGATCAGGAATGTTCTGTTTATACATCATGAGAGTTTAAACGTGAAACAATTATACCTTCTCCACCTAGATATAAATTCTTCCTTAAATGAAGTCATTTCAGTGATCTTCGCCAAGAGGAAACAAAACATTATTGTTCTCCTACCAAGTGGATCTGTAGGAAGATCTAAAAATGTCAATTTCCTTCTAATCTATTTACCTTTGAAGAGAGTTTATTGTTTGGGTATCTTCCTCTTTTAATTTTTGTTTCATCAAGTTTTTGCTGTCATTTCTTCCCCCAAATGTACTAACAGAATGCACAACTTCCCCCAAACATCATCAGCCATCACATTGCTTGTACAATAGTAATTTTACTAATTATTTATTTTAAAACAAGAAAACAATACACAGAAATAGCGAGAGTATTGGGAGTCCGGGATGATTTGTTTCTGAATATCTATTCCACTTACCAGCTATGTCACCTTGTGTAATTCTCTGAAGATCCCCAAGCCCATTTTCTTCATCCAGGAAAGGAAGTGTGTAACAACAACCCTCCCACGGCCACCTTTACAACCCCCCATCTCTGCACCACTGCACTAGGCCCTGGTGGCCTCCCGGCTTCCACCCTTGCCTCCTTCCCAGGCTGGCTCCACTCAAGGAACAGAGTGCGCTTTTAGAACCCTTTATCAGGTCGCGTCAATTTCCTATTCAAAACTCCAGTGAGCGTTTTCATGTATGATTTAGTTCAGGTTATGTGTCCCATCATCTCCTGACTTGCTCGCCTTGACTCATTCCGTTCTAATAATTCTTGGCCCTCTTCACGTTCCTTTTTCATGTTCCGTGACTGCTTTGAGCTCATTCTCACTTTGGGGCCCCTCCACCTCCCCTCTCCGCATGTTCCATTTTCTTCCAGATATTTGCATAGCTCACATCCTTGTGTCGTTTCTGTAGCTGGTAAAATGCTGCTTCCTTAAAATACATCACTGCTTCCTTCATCCTTTATTCCATACTTGCTTTAATTTCTTCTTAGCACCTACCGCCAATGTTATGTCACATAATTGTTTGTTTATTGGTCTGTTGTTTCTCCTATCTCATTATAATATAAATTTCACGAGGGCAGGGATTTTGTCTTATTTACTGCTTTGTGCATAACTGCTAAGCCTTGCCTTTTACATTACAAGTGTTAAATAGTTGTTAAATAAATATTTTAAAAAATTCAGTCCCTTAAAAGATTGATATGTCGAGTAAATAATAATTGATAAAAGTATCTGTCATGATGCTTGGCATAAAATCAGCATTTAATAAATGACAATTATTTTTGTCATTAAAGCTAAATTTTATTTTCCCATGTACTGTGTAGGTATCACCAGGATGAAGCGTATGAGATATATTTTTTTCTGTATCAGGATGCTGTGATGATTAATTTTATGTATCAACTTGTCTGGGAATTGGTGCTCAGATATTTGGTCAAACATTGTTTTTAGATGTTTTTGTGAGGGCGATTTGGATGAGATTTGCATTTAAATGGATAAACTTTGAGTAAAGCAGATTGCCATCATAATGTGGGTGGATTTCATCTACTCAGTTGAAAGCCTGAATCCAAAAGGATAACATCCACTGAACAAAAGAGAATTCCCCAGCAGGTTGCCTTTGGACTTCAGCTGCAACTTTGGCTCTTCCTAGTCCTACAACAGACTGCCTTTGGACTCAAACTGCGACTCTTCCCTGAGTCTCCAGCCGGCCTGCTTCCCGCATCAGATTCTGGATTCACCAAAAGTACACAAGTACATCTGCCAATTTCTTAAAATAAATCCCCTTCTGTATATACACACATATCCTATTGGTTCTGTTTTTCTGGAGAACCTTGGCTTCCAGCTGCAAGTACACTTCACCGTCTAGTGTCTCCTATGTCTATTATCATCAGAAGTAACACCGTGGGGATTTGTTTTCTCATAATGCAATGTATTGCCTGGCAGCTCAGGGATGGCAGGGCTGTGGATTAGCCTTTCTGCCAGTCTTGATTTTCCCTGCCAGTGACAGTTTGGCAGTGCACTTCCAAACAATTGGGTCCTCACACAACCACATTAAAGGTAGGGAGATGTGAATGGTGCTTCGAACAGTTTTTGCTTTTGTCAAGGAGGAAGATCTTTGTCAGGACCCTCCCCGGTTCCTTCTTTTTATGTCTTATTGCCTTGAATTTACTCACATTTCTATATCTTATCTGCAAGGGAAGCCGGGAAATGCTACGATAGCAAGAAAGAGTGGTGGGAAAAGAGCTGTTGGTAGGCAGCTACAGCACTGGCCATGTGTGATAAGAAAATACATCACAGCACGATGAAAACAGTGTAGGATTGATTCTACATGAGTAGACTTGGGATATAAGATTTGATTGGTGCATAGCCACAAATTTGATGGTTTACGCAAGAGAGATTTATTGTCTCATAATTTATGTGGATCAGAAGTGTGAGCACAGCTTAGCCAGTCTCCCCTACTTAGGTTTCAGGAGGCTGAAGTCAAGGTGTGGACCAGGGCTGCAAGCTCATCCTCAGTGCAAGGTCCTATTCCGAGCTCCTGAGATTTTGGCAGAACTGGTGTGTGTGTGTGTGTGTGTTGTGGTTGTGGTTGTTAAGACTGAAGTTGGGGCGCCTGGTTGGCGCAGTCGGTTAAGCGTCCAACTTCAGCCAGGTCACGATCTTGCGGTCCATGAGTTCGAGCCCCGCGTCAGGCTCTGGGCTGATGGCTCAGAGCCTGGAGCCTGTTTCCGATTCTGTGTCTCCCTCTCTCTCTGCCCCTCCCCCATTCATGCTCTGTCTCTCTCTGTCCCAAAAAAATAAATAAACGTTGAAAAAAAAAATTTAAAAAAGACTGAAGTTCCCTGTCACATGGCCCCGTCCACACATGGCATTGGCCTCTTGAAGGCTGACAAGAGTGCACCCGTTGCTGTTGCTGCATCTTCCAGGGTCTTACTTCTAGACCCTCTTTAAAGGCCTCTCCTGATTGGGTCCGGGGTTATCTCCCTTATAATTAACTTAAAGTCGACTGATTGGGCCTTTAGTTATGTCTGTCCAATTTTTTCACCTTTGCTATATATCAGGAAAATCACAGAAGTGACTTACTGTCACCTTTTCCACATTCCTTTGGTTAAAAACCAGTTATAGAGCCCTCTCTCACTTAAGAAGAAGATGGGATTCTTCTTAAGATGTGGATCCATGGAGGTCATCTCAGAATTATCCCCACTGGACCAGGCTTCACACTTCAGTTCCACTGCTTATATCTGTATAACCTTTACGTAGTTACTTCCCCAAGGTTCATATTTTTCACACATAAAATGGGGTCAATTAACTAAAGGGATTGCTTAAGCATTAACTGCTACAAGTATTCAAATACGTTGGAGGGAGTGAGGGTGGGGCTGACAGTTGCAACCCTCTAATTATGTGGGTGGTTCCCTTGGCACCCAGCCCCCATCCTTAGAGGTTTTCCAAAAGTCACCTCATTAACATAAACACTAGTGTGGTTAAAGGGGGCTTGTTATGAACAACAAAAAGACACTCATTTCACCTTTGTGTTCTGGAGCTATTTCAGGAATTGGAAAGGAAACTAAATATTATAACAAAAGATGACTTCATGCTTCTTATATAGAAAATTACAAGGGTTATAGATGAGAGTTATGTGCCAGGAATAGTAGAAGACCAAATATATATTTCCGATTATAAATCATGACATAAATGCATAGCTTAGTAGTTGGCATGTGGAATGCAAATGTTACTCTCCTGTCTAACCATCTACAGAGTTGTTAAATAAGATGAAATATGTAGAATGCTCAACTCAGTCTCTGGCCTATAGAAACAATACAATAAATATCTATTTACTCTCCCTTTCATTTTTACATGATGCCATTTTAGAGACATGCTGCTTTTTCTTATGAAAAAGAAAAAATGATTTGTAGTACATTTCTGAGCCAGTTATTTAATTTTTATGAGGTTTATAATCCTAATTGTATCATAAAAGAAAAATCAACATTAATCTGTTTGATCTTCTGATACTATTTAAATTGAAAAGTTTTTTATTGTAAGATTTCTTTAAAAACTACAAAATTGGGGCGCCTGGGTGGCGCAGTCGGTTAAGCGTCCGACTTCAGCCAGGTCACGATCTCGCGGTCCGGGAGTTCGAGCCCCGCGTCAGGCTCTGGGCTGATGGCTCGGAGCCTGGAGACTGTTTCCGATTCTGTGTCTCCCTCTCTCTCTGCCCCTCCCCCGTTCATGCTCTGTCTCTCTCTGTCCCCCCAAAAAATAAATAAATGTTGAAAAAAAATTTTTTTTAAATAAATAAATAAAATAAAAACTACAAAATTGTCTGAATTTTTATAGCAGGTGCTTCATTCTATAAGATAATATTTCTGAATGTTTTCAATGCCTAAAAATATTTTGCTAAACAATTTGGAAAGAAAATACTATTATAAATATGAACTATTTCAAATGTTTAGTTACTTTTTAAAAAAATGTCACCTACTTGCAAAACAATTAAAATAGCTCACAGCAAGAATAAATGGTAAAAACATTTTTTGAAAAAAATTGAAAAAGGAAAATCAGAGACTATTTATTTAGAGAAAAAAATGACATAAATGCCCCACAAAAGTTGTTACTGAGAGAGAATACAATTTTTAATTCTGTGTTTCTTAGCAATTAAAGGGAGGTGAGGAGCAATGAGTCAGATCATTAATATTCTCTTAATAGTCTTATAAAAAGAAATATATATATATATATACACACATATATGTACATATATGTGTGTGTGTATATATATATATACATATATATGTGTGTGTGTATATATATATATATATATATATATATATATGTATTTAAACTCTTCTAGGATGGAGAATTAATTATTTTTTCAGGTTAGTATGCCTCTGGCTTGACCTAGTGTCTTGACTTTCAGGCCCTAAATACATGTTTATTGAACTGAACTGAGCTGCACCACAACTATATTTCATTTGACAATTAACAGAGAAAGCTATTGTGTTGGTACTGATATAAAGGACACCAATAAATGTGACAGGTAAGATATTTTGATGTAGATTTGAGAAAATGCAAAAATGTTTTCCATAGAGTAGTTTCTCATGTATAGTATATAGAATTTCACCTTGAGAAAGCCATTTCTTTAAGGAGCTAAGCATGGTCTTCGAAATTTTTACTCAAATATAGTATTTTAATTGAATACTTATTTATAGTTAGAATTGGTTAAAGCATTGAAGATTTAAATGTTTTAGATCTGGCCCTTGCATTCTAGGAATTTACAAGGCAACTAATTTGGGATTGGCTTCTCTGATATGAGAAGCTATGATATGTTGACATTCTCGAGAAGTTTGACTAAGGATGAGGGAATATAGTTTGTATCTGTTATTTTGTTAACCAAACCTAATACATATTTCAACCTGACTAAAAGTGCTTTCAAATTCTGCACAGAAGGGTATGCCTGTAAGTGAATCCAAAATTGCCCACAAAGAAATGAAACTGCTTGAATTCTTGATTTTGATCCCAAGGTCTGTTCCATAGAAAAAAGAGAAGTTGACCTAGCTAAAACAGCAGGTGTTGTCACCTGGCCATTCCAATCATTAAAGATCCTCAGTCTGGCTCCCAAAGTGATTTGCTTTTGAATATCATATAGTAATGATCTTGCCAAACTAAGTTAGTAGGAGCATATACACCCACACTTGACTTCATTGACTGGATTAGTGTTACTGTTGGTACTTGAAATTTGAAGACTATACAGCCGAAGTCAGTAATTTTTGTTGCTGTCCCTTTTCCAGCAAATAGTCAACAGATTTGACTTCTCCTGAAGGATTATTGGATTCTAAGAGTAAACTATTGTCAACAGCATTGAAAAAATAAGTGTGCATGTGTGGTAGACAAATTCTAAATAATAGGCTCCTAAGATTATTGGTGTTTCTATACCTTCTCCTAGTTACTCTGTGAACACTAAGCAGGTACTGTTATGAACTGATTTTGTAGATATAATTTAGGTCTCAAATCAGCTGATATTATTCTAGGGAGATCATTCATGTAGGCCTGATCTAATCACATGAGGTCTTTAAAATCAGGAAGTTTTCTCTAGCTGGTTGCATTAGAAAAAGTCAGACACATTTAGCTGGCCTAGAAGATAAAGCAAGCATCCAGATTGCGATGGGCATCTTGCAAGAAACCGGAAGAGGCATCTAGGAGAAGGGAGTGGTCCATGGCCAATAGCTAAAGGAAAAAAAAATATGGCCTTCATTTCTACAACCACAAAGTAATGTGTGAGGAGATCTAGAACTTCAGATGACAGCCATAGCCCCCACCAACATCTTGATTTTAGCCTCGTGACACCCTGAGCAGAGAATCCATCCACGGTGTTCTAGATTCTGACTTACAGAAACTGTGAGGTAATGAATTTGTGCTGTTTCATGCTGGTAAGTGTGTAGTCACGTGTTACACAGCATGCCTTTTAATACAAACTCATAAAACATGGGTATAATTAATCTAACAAAGAATCAAATTATTAGCTACATTAAGAGGGGATAATAAGTTTCAGCTACTTTACAGTTTTTAGAATTTGTGCCTAAAACGTACAAGGTAGTTTCTTCCAATTTTAGCTCTATGCATTGGACTTTAATCCCTTATGAGGGAATGCACAGAGATAGAAAGCATAGAACATATTTAAAGTTCACCAAGTGGTCTCCTTAAGTTGTTATGGAGGTATTTGAAAGATAGTGGTTGTAAGCAATAATGGAAATTAAAAAAAACAGTTTATGACCATGTTAGAGATGAGCAACAATGCAGTTTCTACATTACTCAGTGTGATGTAAGCCACTGAACATTTTT
Organism: Felis catus; assembly: GCF_018350175.1. Lineage (NCBI taxonomy): Eukaryota > Metazoa > Chordata > Mammalia > Carnivora > Felidae > Felis > Felis catus. Next base: position 99,609,992 of record NC_058371.1, on the reverse strand, counting down.
GTGTTGTTGGGGAGGCTGGTTAGAGTGGGCAGGAGGAAGATTGCTCCTCTATCAGTGTTAGGCTGAGATTGGGAGTGGACCATGAAGATGTTGTAATAGAACATGACACATTTTGTGCCATGAGGCTTTATAAAGATAATAGAATGGATATTTGGTTTTGTGGTCTAACCTTGTAGTTTCAAGCCTGGATGTGACCGTGGTGATTGTAGTGCCATTGACAAAAGTATGTAAATCACATTGTAACAAGTTTTAGGGTGAAGATGATAAATTTAGTCTGGATACATAAAATTTGAGATACTGGAAGAGCATCCAAGTGATAGGATGGACAATCAATGGGAAACAGACAAAGATTCCAATGGTAGATGGTTGTTGCAGAAATAGATCTGCTGGAGTTTTAGGGCTATAAGATTATGGCAAGTTCCTTTCCAGGGAAAGAACGTAAAAAGTGGGGGAGATAAAAACACATGAGTGAGAAAATGTTGCATCCAGGAGACAGAAAGTCCAGAGGGAAAAAAAATTGCAAATTCTATAAATCTTATAAAGCAATGTGAGAACAGGTATCATGACTGGGGGACAACAGTTTTTAAGGAAGATAGTGGTAAATTATTCTACCAATCCTAGGGGGTACAGTGTGATGAATAATGATAAAAGACATTTGAATCTGGCAACTAGAATGTGGATAGTGAATGAAAAAATTTCAGCAAAATAATGAGAGAACAAAATGTGCCTAGAGCTAGAAGGTATTTAGTGCATATAAACTTTCTATAAATGTGAAGTTGAAGGGAAAGAAAGATGTTAACCAGAAGGGTCATTTATTCCTTCATCTATTTTTCTGCCAATAAATCCCATGAATAGTGCTGGGTATAAGTCTGATATAAGAATAGAACCAATTTACATATATGTTATATATTATGCATATATATATATTACATATATATTATATATTATATTTGTATATGTATATGTATATATAAAATGGTTAAATCGCTATTTCTGGTGGGCTTCTTGTCAAGTTGCAATTCAGTGCATCCTCTTCAATATTACATACATAAACACACACATATATATACATACATATTATGCATATGTTTATGATATTATATGTATGTATATAATTAACAAGCCTACATATGATATTTGATCTAGTAATTTGATTTTTGAAATATTCAATTAAATTATGTTTTAATATTTTTCCTGAAGACTCAGAATACTTGGCAAATTATCAATTCATTAACCCTTGCTGTGATTTCTTCAAAAAATGGTAATTTATTATCATTAGTTATAATTTTACTCTGTGTAGAAATAGGCTTAACCTCATGCCTACCTCTTCTATTTTTATGAAATCAGTAAATGAATACATTTTTTAAAAATCCCTAGCATATTCTATTTCCATTTAAATAGTTAAAATCCTAGATATTTTGTTTTTAATCAAATCAAAGTTATAACCAGCCCAGATTGCACTGCAGAAGCATTTAAATGATTGACAATAATCAGGGTAAACTCTAAATGGTTTAAAGGACAGACACTCATATTCAAGTTCTCTTTAATATACTCACATAAATCAAATAAATTTCCATTTTCCCTAACAGAATAGGAAGCTCTTTCTGATGCTGTGTTTGAAGAAAGACTATTCATAGTGTCAATGAGTGAAGACTGCACTCATTGAGGAGTATCTATAGAGAGAGAACGAGAAACATCCTTCTGTTAAATATAGCACAAAAACTGTATTCAGGAGACAATTTTTTAGGTTCATAATATAGTACAACAAAAAATGATGGCTGAAAGCTTAAGAATCTCGAGAAAAAAATAGGGCATTGTATATAAAGGTTAATTCCAGGCCAAAATGGTGATTTTTAGAATTCTAAATCTTAATGATTTAACAAATGCCTATGATCAGAAAATCTTACAGCTTATTACTGTTCTGAAGTAACTGCTGAGACAGACTTCCATTTCTTAGCAATGCAGGGTAGAATCTTGCATTTAATCCCAGAACTCATCAGCCCGTTAGTGTCAGGATTCATATCCCCAAGCATGCTTGCGAAACAAGTAGAGCTGTGTACAACGTGCACTATGGCAGGGTCTCAAACTCCTATGGGTATCGCATCATTTGTCCTCAGGTTGCTTTATGCTTTATAATAGGTATTTAGACTACTAGTGACACATCCCCTTCCACCCTACTGAGAAACTCTGTAGGCTCTCCCATGTTCTCTTTATTTTCCAAGATGATATCCAGAAATTTATATCAGTGCTATGGTATTCACTGGGAAGGTTGTAATTATGTAAACTTTCAAAAGGAGTCTAGTGGCTTTTCAGTACCAATGTATAAAATTTCCTTTTGAAATCTAAACCTTTAAAATGCCCTCATAGATGAGTACTTGTATTTCTAGTATACAATGAATGTACTTGACTGCAGACATTCATATGTTCATATGGACTCAGGAATCCCTTATAATAACTCATGGTCCCTGAGATTTAAAACCTCAAAGATCAAAAATCATCAACCTAATCTAGCCTTCTCATTTTGTGTCTATAAAAACTGAGGCTTAGAGAGGTTTGGTAACTTATCCAGCTAACTCTTTGGGCTAGAACCTATGTCTTTTTGAGTCCTAGCAATGTGCCAACACTGCTGTTAACACTCTACATTCTCTCTTTCATGATGGAGTCAAAAAGTGTAATGTGCTGTCAAGGACCACCAAGAATACACCTGGAGTCAAGGAAGTTTCTATAGCAGGAGAGAAAGAACGTCACAGGGACTGAGGAATGTCATGGTCAGAGGCGGTAGGAAGGCATTTATTATGGATGGGGGTTATGCTGCAGATTCTAAAGTGGGGTAAAAGAAGTTGTGTTTATTCTGTGTTGGGTGCTGCCTGGAAGTAGGGACATCTTTACTAAAGATAGCTTTGGTAAATTTTATCTAGAAGGGGGGAGGATACCAAAGTGCAGTAACAGTTATCTTTGATAAAGAAGCAGTAATCACTTATGTTAGAAAGAAGAAGGGTATGTTTAGTTAGTCTTGTGTGGTTACAGATTCTTTCTCTCTTTTTTTTTTTTTTTTGCCTCTGTCTTATGTCAGAAATGTTCCCTGAGTGGCATTATCTCTGTCTTGTTCCATCATAGTTACAGCATACACTGTTTGGTCATTGTTTATGTTGTTTATATCCTGCGATCATGTTTATATTCAGTTGGGAACATCATGGTTTAGCTGTCAGCTTCCAGAGCCGTTTTTCATTTTCTCAGTCATATATGAGACAGACTATGCAGATTCAGAAAGCATATTTGAACCCTCAGATGAAGTTGTAAAAAGGAACATTGTAGTTCAATACAGAACAAATTTGGCACCTGAGAATGAAGTGAATTGTCTCTCAAAACTGCATTTCCAGCTACTGAACTGATCTGCAAATCAAGATCTTTTGGTAAGAGGAAGACTAGCATAAATGTGATCTCCAGCGTCAAGATTTTATGCTTCTGGATAGAACCCAACAAAGTTAGTTGCCATAATCATAAAGATGTAAGGCTCAGTTAGAAGAGACAGACATGGCTGAAAGAATGTTTAACATGTTGTAAGTCAGACATTACCTTTCATTTCACACTTCCCAGGTAAATTATTTTGCCTTCTTTGGGCTTACACTGTAGCTCAGATACTGGCATTAAGTCACATCTGATTTTGTCTCTCACTGACTTACACTCCACATTTCATGAAAAGGAGATCTTTGTATCAGCAGCACATCTACTGAAGTTAGAAGAATGCACAGAATGTTACCAGGGTCCCTTGTACAAGGAAAAAATGTACTTTCATTAAAAAATTAACTTCCTCGAACATCTCCATCCCTTTCTACTTTCCATGCATTTGTTTAAGGTAGTTTCTTACCTTCTCCCAGCTCTACTTGTTGAATTACCAGCCATCCACCAAGGTCTAACTTAAGAATTCAAATGTAACCCCCTGAATGCAGCCTCCATTGATTCTACCCCCTAGATTGTTATGCATGGCCTAAAATTAAGGCCCAATATCATGTGCTGGCTTAACATCTGGTGACATCGAAAGAGCCTCAAGTGGCTTAACTACAAGTTTCCCTCCACACTCTGCTTCTGCAGATAAGGTCCTCTAGCCAAACAACCTTTCTTATCAGTGCTACCAGGCATAGTCCCTGCTTATTCCTGAGTAGCTGGTTTCAGTTACCTGCCAGCTCATGAGATTCTTCAAACAAGCCAATCACATCCTCCCATGGGAACCATGGAGCATCTTGCCCTCTTGATACTATAAAGCTTGCCTCCCACAGCTCCTTATTGTTTTCTGTCCCTGAGTACCACTCCTGTATGACCCATTCTGTTGTGCAGCCTCCTCCTCCCCGAGTCTGTGAGTATATGTGACTAATCGATGGCTATCTATCTTATCTGTAGGGGTTATGTGTTTGGCCATCTCCATAACCCTAGGGTGGGAATCCCTCCCTTACCAACAGGGTGAAGAGAAGGCAATTAACACGTGGACATCTCCACTGTCCCTAAAGCAAGAATGGATATTTACCCATTGCTTCTCTTTAACATTTTTTATCACCCAGTACTAACTGTTTATCGTATTGTGGCTTAAATTATAATTTTACAATTGTGACTCCTTACTGAAATGTGGACTGAGATCTGAGTCTTGATCAGCTTTGTATTTTCTCTAGGGCCCACCATGTCATCTTACAGATAGTAATGATTTTAATTCACATTACAGGAGTACATTTTTGCACCCTTTCTAATTTTAGATCTATTTGTACCTAGTTTTTCATCATGAGAAACATTTTTCTTTGTATGATTGAAAAAGTTTTCACTGTGAAAAAGTAGAAGCACATTAGAGAGAGATCTTTCACTGGATCAGCCCTGAGGCTGGCAATAAAGCCGTGATGGAGAGCTGCCTCAGCAAATGTCATTAGTTCTGTGTCCAGAAATATTGATGCTAAGTTACTTGTCCCTTATTTCCCCTGCCAACCCTACTGGGATGGCACATTTCTTATTAAGTTTCCTTCTTTATTTTAATGCTACTGGATACCATATACCACTGATAAGGCCAAGAGTGTAATTAACAGTCATGTCATTGTTAGAAATGGAACTGTTTTTGTAAGTTTAGGCCATCCCCCAAAATTGTGGTTTGGGTGCTGGTAGTTTTGCTTTGGTGGGAAAGAGTAATTTAGATGCACACATAGCTAGGAGATCAGGCTTTTAAGCAGAGAAATCCTGAGAAGAAATTCAAGCTTTTTGGACATCATGACAAATTTTATAGGACAAAAGGAAAGTAATAATTAATGTAATAATCTAGAATAGAAGGAATTCAGGCCTGTGGTGAGATGAGATTAAAAAATAAAGTTGTCCCTCAAAGTGTCTAGCCAACATTGACTTAGAATTTCCTAGCAACTTCCAGTTTATTCTGCTTTTTTTCCCCGATTACTGGTGTTCATATATTTCCTCACTATACCTGTTGAATTTAAAAATGTTGGGGCGCCTGGGTGGCGCAGTCGGTTAAGCGTCCGACTTCAGCCAGGTCACGATCTCGCGGTCCGTGGGTTCGAGCCCCGCATCGGGCTCTGGGCTGATGGCTCGGAGCCTGGAGCCTGTTTCCGATTCTGTGTCTCCCTCTCTCTCTGCCCTTCTCCCGTTCATGCTCTGTCTCTCTCTGTCCCAAACATAAATAAAAAACATTGAAAAAAAATTAAAAAAAAATGTTAATGGTGCTATATGGTGTTCTTTAAACATTTCATGCATGTATGCATTGCTTCCTTAATAATAGTGGAAAGTTGAGGACATCACTAATATTTCTTTTCCATTCTTATAATACTTAGAATAATATGAATAGGAACCTCATAAATTCTTACTGTGTTTAGAAAGGTAATATGGATTTGGAGGTGTTCGAAAAATGTGTCTCTTCTACAATAGAGGAAACAGGCTTAGAGACTTTGACCACTGTGTTATATGTGGTGACATCCAGAATAAACCCAAGCCAGGCTGACTTAATCATGTTCTCCTCAAGAGACTAATGGTAGACTTTACTATCTTCATATTAGACTATTCTTAAGCTAAGTCAGTATTGTCTTTTCTTCCAAAAGATATGATAATGATTTTTATATTGGCAATTTAGGTAGATGAAAGTTTGGGTTACCTTTTATTAAGACAATGAGAGAGTTAGGTCTGAAAAAAATTCATAGGCTATTTTAGTTTATTGTTTAACATAAAAACAAGTTATAATCACAGACATATGATAATTACACAGCCAGGCCATGAAAGAATTCAGGTTTTAGAAGTTAAAGATTCTCCAAAATAGATCCTATGAAGAAGTCACAAAATCTTTTCACTTGTTTGAAGTTCTATAGTTTTCTGCACAACAACTATTTCTTACAGGTGCACATTGGCTATGTGAGAATGGAAGGAAGAAAGATATACACAGTTGACCCTTGAACAAAAATGGGTTTGAACTGTACAAGTCCACTTATATGCAGATTGTTTTTCAATAAATACAGTATGGTATTATAAGTGTATTTTTTCTATAACATTTTCTTTTCTCTAGCTTACTTTACTATAAGAATGCAGTATATAATACATATAACATACAAAATATATGTTAATTGAATATTTATATTATTGGTAAGGCTTTTGGTTAACAGCAGGCTTTTAGTAGTAAGCTTTAAAGGAGTCAAAAGTTGTACATTAATTTTTGACTACTCAGGGGTTTAGTGCCCCTAATCCCTGCATTGTTGAAGGGTCAACTGTAAATACACATACACACACACACACACACACACACATATACTTTCTCTCCCTCTCTCTTTATATATACATATTTATAATGTATATATTTATGTATACAATATATGTACATATAGGAATGATGTATATATGTATATACACGTGTGTGTGTTTTTATATATATATATATACACACATATGTGTGTATATATATATATACACACATATATATGTGTGTATATATATATATATATTTATATATATGTATGTCACATTTGCTATGTCAAATACAGGATTCAGAGCTTGACATTCCAGAAACATGTTGAATTGAATTACAATGAATTAAATGTGAACTCTGATCAAATGTGAGCTCTAACTAGGGGGTATTGCATATTTCCCAAAAGAATTCTATTATCTACCTATAGTTTTCACCTTCCAAATTATAGCCATACATTTTCCAAATATAAACTTATACCCTTTAGCAAACCAGAAGTTTTTGTTTGTTTGTTTGTTTGTTTGTTAGAAAATGACATACTGAACACTTTTAAGAGTCCTCACATTTTAGTGATTCCAGTTGAGTTCTGAAATAACATATACACCTTCTGGCACAACATTTAATGTATTTGTGCACATTAGCTCACCTATTATAAAATAAGAGCTGGTGTATACCTGCCATGTAAGGCTATTTTCAAATCTGACTCATTTAATTTAACATTTAAAGATTTTAGGAGGAAGGATAGCAGTTTTGTGTATAAATTATTATCATCAGTATTTTCAGGTTTTAGTTGGACTTGCAAAAGAAAAAAATCTTTCCTGCCTTGTCTTGCTCTGTAATCTTAAGTATTCTTTAGTTCCAAAAAAGAAGAGACAATAAAAATAGGAAACTGGCATCACTGAGAAGAGAAAAACACTTCTATGCATTCCAGTTTCTCTTACTTCTTCTGCCAGATAAGTCACGTGCCCGTGTGACTCATGTCATTGGAGGCAGGTGTGTGTCCATCCACACGTTTAAAACCACACACTAAATGGAGAAAATGGAGCATACCAACAAACTACACAGAACCTTGGGGAAAGAAAAATGCTGAGCAAGGAAGCACTTCACTCTCTTTGGATGTCCATCCAGTCAGACTTCTCAGCATTGAATTAAGTCACAAAATCCCGTTTTTAAGATTGAGACTTGTAAAGAAAGCCAAGTAAACTAAAATCCCCGATGGACATTTTATTCAATGGCCTCTTATAAATGCCTATCATTTTACACTTTTTAAAAAATATCCACAAAAGCTAGGTTTGGTTCAGTATTATTTTGCTAACTGACCTGGAGTCTATTTCTGACCACTATAATAAGCCAGTTTCAGTAAGGTGTAAAATATGTCACATTATATGTGACATATGAGCTCTTGATATCCTCACATCCTATACTTTGGAACTTTCCTCCTTTCTGAGAGAGATGAATTGTATTATAACTGTTTCAGGACTCTTAAAAAGCGCTTGACTTGCACATAAAGAAACCAAAAGAACCCAGCATTTTTATTTTTTTTCAGAGCTCACCAGCTTTGCTAATAACTGCATCATCCATCTAACTCTTTGAGCACTTAGTGCATTGTTAAGTTTTCATTCTACTTTCCATATGGCACTGTCACTTTGGTGCCATATGAAGGATGCGTCAGATGTTTTGAGTGGGAAGCTTTTGAACAGTTAGAATGAATTATTGACATTTACGTTTCTGTGTATTATTAGTCTTTTAGTATAATTTGGCTTCTACTGCTTTTCTATTTGTATATTAGAACTCTTTATTTACATCTCTTTTCCTTTTTGTTGCTTTTGATGCCCTATGTCAATCAATGGGTTTTTAGAGCAGATCTGCAGCTAATTAGTCAACTAACTAAATATTTTGAATATTATACACATGATTGTAAGATAACTAATGAACAGTCTTAAGGAGAGAAGAGAAATTGAAGACATAATAGGAGAGACCATGATTTTCTTTAAGTGGAAACTATTGTAAGAATGAGTGGATCATCTGTGTAACCTGTGAGCCGTACCCTCCACAAGGCTATTAGGAACGATGAGAAGTTTTAATTTCTGTGGTATGTGTATATGTTCTCTGGTAAAGTCTTAAACTGCTCATTCTAGATGACTGTCTACCTTTCTATGTTTTGCAGAGCCATAACCACATGCAAACCTTACTGCAATTATGCATTCTTAACTTTTCATGTTACCATGCATTTTGACAGTAATCTTATTGAAATTATCTATAAATTCGATCTTCTCTTAAAAATGTTGTTTTACTCCTGCTGACATTTGGAAAGATCTTTCACCATCAGTATTTTTGTGCCAACACAGCAGCTTGGCTATTAGTTTGCTGGTCATTACCAGCTTCATTTCAACAACTGACTTTGGAGACTTTGTCATTATATTGTGCTTTATGTTAGCTCTACGCTCATTTAGTGGAACTTAAAAGTGTTGAAATACTAGTTTTCTTATCAATGATGGTAGGAGAAAAAAGATAATAACCAACAGTAGTCCAATAGACCTGTGATTTGGGTCTGGAGCTAATGAATTCCAATTATTAATAAATTCTAATTTGACACAAAGAGTATGAAAATTTGGTTCATAATTTTATATACTAATTTGGGATGTAAACAAGTAAGTTGCCCTGAAACTGAAACCCCTTAAGGACAATGCTGAATTTACAAAGTGAGTCTACATAAGTAAACTGAAATAGTTCATGAACTTCAGTGAACCCTGGTTTTAAAGACCCCATGTTTAAGCTCAATTTTGCAAAGGAAATGAAAATAGAATAAAGCCTCAAACTATGCATTGTCATATAATTATTATAAATATGTAAGGTGAAAAAACATCTTTTGTCTGGAAAGCATTTTCTAATTGGCCAGTTTTTATAAAGCATAAGCATTAAACTTTGTGGTGGCATTGGCAATACAAGAGAAAGCTCATCTGTTGTGGCCAGAAGTTTACTAATGTCTTTGCTTTTGGTCTTGACCTCTTTGATAGTGTGTCATTATCTTATACTCAGGGCTGGTTTTACTTACTCAGGCCAAAGGTCTAAATATGAATGTTATGTCTCAGAGTAGAGGAAGCCAGATATCATGGCGTTTATATTCATGTCTCGACTGCCAAAAGAAACCCAGATTTGCTTCCTACCAGAAGCAGTCAATTTCATGGAAGGTGAAAAGGATGAAAAACAATATGAGGGAGAGAAACATGAGATGGCAAGACCTACCCTAAGTAGAAGACCCATGTAAGCCATGCCTAGATTTCTGAGACACAAAACTGCACGATAATAACATGCCTTGTTTAAAACTGCTAAATGTGTGGTAATTTGTTGCACAACACTAGATAGCTAAACATATTCCTTACATAAAATATGTGATCAGATTACTTCTAAGCAAAAAAAAAGCTTATTAATGACATTATTTTCCCCAGGACGAAGACAAAACTCTCAGCAATACCTTTGGCTTGCTGACCCTTGCCTAGATTTCTATGAATGCTGAACTTCTTTTAGCTTAGTGAATAAAACATCCTCCTTCTGCTCGCCCAATCTCGGAACATATTCTTCTTTATACTTAGAGTATTCTCCTCTGGCTGCTTCTCTTTCCCTAATATCTTCCCTTTTTTTGTTAGTTAAATTCTTATTCATAAATTTAAATTCCAGTTTAAATATGACATTTCTGGCAAGTTTTTTCTGACCTAGGCAGTTGGAGACATCCTCTCTTATTTTTTTCTATCCTAATACTTTCCATACATCATTATAATTGCTGGTTTAATTGTCTATTCTTCTCACTAGAGTCAATGAACCATGAGCGAAAAGATCATGTCTATCTTGCTCATAAGTATATCTTCAGCATCTGACCCAGAGTTGAAGCTCATTAGTTGCCTGTTTCATGAATAAATGAATGGCTTACTATAAGATAGAGACTAAATTTGCCAAAATAGAGACTAAATTTGCCAATAATTAGAACCACAAAACACTGTGTTGGCAGGGAGTCACAGGATCTCTTATATTGTGTGTCCTAAGATGACACCTAAGGCTCAGAGCAGTTTCCCATTCTCCACTTTATTTCCGTGAAGTCTCAGCTGGCTTTTATCCTTCCCTATAAAATTTCTTTGGTGTTCTCCCCACTGAGACAGTCTCCATTTCCATCACAGAGTCAAGTCCATACATCATTTTCTTTTTATTTTATTTTATTATTTTTTTAACGTTTATTTATTTTTGAGACAGAGAGAGACAGAACATGAACGAGGGACGGGCAGAGAGAGAGGGAGACACAGAATCGGAAGCAGGCTCCAGGCTCCGAGCCATCAGCCCAGAGCCCGACGCGGGGCTCGAACTCACAGACCGCGAGATCATGACCTGAGCTGAAGTCAGACGCTCAACCGACTGAGCCACCCAGGCACCCCCATCATTTTCTTTTTAAAAGGCAACTAGCAACAGTAACACAAGTTAGAAAGTGGCAAAATTTAGGTGGTCTAATGTACATAGTTCATGTAGTCATAATCCATGATTAAACTTTACTAATTCCCTTTTGAATTATAATTGGAACTTCTAGAAGTTCCCTTTCTAGTCTCCTGTGCACGTCTAACTTTTGAGTCCATTCCTAGGGACAAGACTCAATAAAATATTCATCATTAAATACTGACTTCGAAGAGAAGGATGACCTGATTCATACTTTCTTCCTCTTTCCAATAGGAAATTAAGATGGATCAATAAGCGTGTTTTTATCTGCATGAGTAATTTGCAGCTCTGAAGATCTCCATTTACCCAGAACAATCCTTTTGAATCGTTTTTCTTGAACATTTCCTGGAATTACTGCTAAATCTATTGTAAATGACCTATCTAATCAGAATTGTCTAGAATGCTTTGAATAAACCATGATTTGGGTTATAATATCTCAATGATATGGTGATGATGGATTAATATTAAAGAATACAGAAATTAACTAGCACAATTAGGGATAGAAATATGAAGTCAAGTTTGTGATTCTTCTTCTAGTAGTTAGAAATTAGAGGGCAATTGAATTAGTAAAGTGGTTAATTCACATTAGGAAACAATAATGACACACTCCTCTATATATTGTAGGGGAAAATTAATATTCTTTGTTATTTATGCGGAATGAACGATTTTTCCATTATGTAATTAACTGATGGTATTACAAACTGTTCAGGTCTGGAAAGGACATGTTAAGCCAGTATTAAATAAAAACCTCATTACAAAGAATTCTCTTTCCTACATGTCATCCCTGTAATATTTGAAAAAAAAAAATCTAAAGTGTCAAGGGTTTCAAACTGCAAAATAAATAAAAATTACGTATCTTGTTTTTATGGCTGTCATTGTTTTATTGATGACATTTTTGAATGCTATTTTTCTTTTTGACACTTATCAACATCTGATAACCTAGCCAGTAAGATATTGTGTTTCCTTCTTTCCTGCTTCGGTAGTTAAATATAGAGATGCATATTTTATCTTGCCTTTAATATGAAGGGCCTTTTGTGCCATGATTTATTTTATATATATAGAAGAGTCTTAACCAGACCACGAGGATTACATTTTTAAATAACAAAGGGATCAGTGTGAGTACCTCTAGTTTTCTACTTTGGAAATAAAACCATGTGAGTCAGACTGCTTAAATCACATGTTAATTTAAAAATATCGTGTCTCAGTAATGGATATCAAATAACTTATTGACTTATTTTCAACATTATTTTCCAGAGTAATCAAACATCCTCAATTATGATTTATAGGAGATATGTTTAATATTAATTACTACTATTATAATCTGTATATAGTACTTGAACGTCCATTACCTAACATCAAAGAAAAAAAAAACTTACAAGAGTAAAATACATTTTAGACTGTTATAATTTTATTTCTAAACAAGACTTCAAATAATATATTATTTTTATATATCTATTGAGCACACATTTTATACCAGATACTGCTACATATTGCAGATTCCAAGTCAAGCACTGATGGAGTTTATAATCTAGAGAAGTAGTAACAGAACTCTGATGCAAGAGTTCATGAGCAGAATAAACTATGAGTAGAATAAACTATGCCTACAGAAGAGAAGGAATGAATCTCGCTATCACAATTTAGGAAGTTGCATCGAATCAATGCTGTCTGAGCTTTCATTGTGCCTTAAGAAAAGGTAGAGGGGCTTCAATAGATAACTGAAAGCACAGTGATAATTCTAGGTAGTGAGAAAGACTGAGGCAAAGGCATAAATGTGGAAAATGCTATAGACTGATGGGTTTTATTAGCTAGTTGACTGACACACAACTTCTCTGCTGTGTGTTCTGTAGTGACAATTAAGTGAGTACTTTATTTTTTTTAATGTTGATTATTTTTGAGAGAGACAGAAACAGAATGCGAGTGTGGGAGGGGCCGAGAGAGAGGGAGACACAGAATCCAAAGCAGGCTCCAGGCTCTGAGCTGTCAGCATGGAACCTGACACGGGGTTCGAACTCATGAGCCGTGAGATCATGACCTGAGCCGAAGTCGGACGCTCACCTGACTGAGCCACCCAGGCGCCCCTAAATGAGTACTTTAAATATAATGAACAAAGTCTTATCCCCAAGCATTAATGGAAAAGCCCACGTTGGGAGCCTGATCTAGGATTCCCCGAGACTTAATTGAAAGAAGTTCATGCTTTCCACATGATAAGATATATTTGTTTCTATCTAAGATGCATACTTAGGCACAGTTATACAAATATTAGTAAAAATGCAATCACGTGTGGACTGATGGGGCTTTTAGAAGTCAATAATTTGGAACTCAAACCCCAATTCTGAATTCACATCCCAAATCTTTAACAGGTTGAGAGTAACACCAAGGCCTAATAACCATAATTTGGTTGTTATTGCCAAATCAAAATGTGTGCCAACTGAACAGCTGTTTTGAAATCTTTTACTTTAGCGATCCCAAAGGGGCCTTTCTCACCCCTTATATAGCTGATATTTATGCTGATATTAATTGATATTTATGCTGTTGATTCCCTTGTAAATTTGCATAGTAAATACAAATAAATGCTTACTGTTTTTTGACTTTACCATGGTGAAAAAAGCAATCCCCATTCAGTAGAAACCATACTTTGAATTTTGAATTTTGATCATTTCCAGGGCTAGCAGTATGTGGTAGGATGCTCTCTTGCACTGCTGGGCAGAAGCAGCAGCTGGAGCTCCTTGTCATCTACGTGACCACCGAGATAAGCAACCCATACACGTACAACCATTCTGTACCCATTCAACCATTGTGTTTCTGACTTTCAGTACACTTTCAATAAATTACGTGAGAGGAGCACCTGGGTCGCTCAGTCAGTTAAGCTTTTGACTCTTGGTTTCCCCTCAGGTCACGATCTCAGAGTTTCGTAAGTTCCAGCCCGATTTGAGCTCTGCACTGTCCACCCAGAGCCTGCTCAGGTTCTCTCTCTCTCTCTCTCTCTCTCTCTCTCTCTCTCTCTCTCTCTCTCTCTCTCATTCTCTCTCTGCCCCTCCCCCACTCGCACTGTCTCTGTCTCTCTCAAAATAAATAAGTAAACTTTAAAAAAATAAAAATACACTACATGAGATATTCAACACTTTGTTATACAATAGGCTTTGTGATTTTGCTCAACTATAGGCAGATGTCCATGCTCTGAGCCATGTTTAAGGTAGACTGGGTTAAGCTATGATACGTTTGGTAGGGCAGGTGTATTAAGTACATTTTCAACTTACGCTATTTTCAACTTACGATGAGTTTATCATGCGGTAACCTCAACGTGAGTCGAGGAAGATCTGCATCAAGAGGAGGCAGGATTTCAGCAAAGGTCATTAGTTATACTTACAGGGTTGGAAAATACCCAACCATCAAGCAGAAGTATGACACGGTAACAAACGCTCTTCATTCTTCCTTCTTTCACATAGCAACTTCCTTGTTCCCTCACAGAAAAAGACTGTTGGACTGTCATATAAATTGACTTGTTAAATCTAAATGGAGAAGCAAATGAAGACTTATCTATCAAGTTCTTAGCTGTGGTCTGCCTGTGTGTTTTTAAAAAAAATTTTTTTTTCAACGTTTATTTATTTTTTTGGGGACAGAGAAAGACAGAGCATGAACGGGGTTGGGGCAGAGAGAGAGGGAGACACAGAATTGGAAACAGGCTCCAGGCTCCGAGCCATCAGCCCAGAGCCCAACGCGGGGCTCGAACTCACAGACCGCGAGATCGTGACCTGGCTGAAGTCGGACGCTTAACCGACTGCGCCACCCAGGCGCCCCTGCCTGTGTGTTTTTAAAACCATTTGGTGTAGGATAGCTATTGTATAGTAAATTCTGTATAATCAAGAAATGTTAGTACCAACATAAAGCTTCTATTCAGTTTGTGTTCAACTTATGGAGGCAGATTGTACATACATACCCATCCCAGATGAGATTTTTCAAGTTTTAGAAAAAATGATTTGTTTAGAATTCCATATTTTAACTAAGACTTCACGCCCACTATGACTTTTCACCAAGGTCTATTGCAAATTATTTTATGCTATACAACATTAATCTGTCATGCTCTAGTTGTGCAGATAAAAGTGAAGCTTGTGCTTCTCAAAGTAGGAAATTAGCAACCTCCATCTGATAATGTTTTCCACTTTTGCTTCATCCAAACTTCTCCAATAAAAATCCATTTTGGCTTTAGGAATTGTGCGTTTTTCAGATATGGAAATAAATTGCTCAATCTGACATGACACAGATCATTAAGCTATATTCAGATTATCTAGTGAACACAGGACTTCAATGGAGTGGAAATTAGATTAATTGGCATTGGGATCCATGAGTCCTTGCTTATAATAACTAACCTAATTAGCATCAGTAATATTTTATAGTGAGCTAGGAATATGTATGTTTGCAAAATGACATATCCATTTTTTACAGGTTCTTTTCATGCAAAAACAATATGATTCATAATGTATAAAATCTCTTCAGGAAATAGAATCTTCTGGAAATATTACAATATAATATATGTTATAAACCCTAATTCTACCTAAAATTTTTTATTTCAAAGATTGATGTTCACCTTATATTGAATAAATAAATTGAAATCTATCTCATTTTTAGGAATTGCAATACAAAATAACTTGCTATCCTTTCTCTTTTGCTCATTGTTCCTACTTGGAGAAGCTATTATTTGTGAGATTATAATGACTGAGTCTGTAGTTCTCAGAGTATCCAGGGTAAAATTGGTTAATTTAGTAGACATGATTTTGGTTATGAAACATTGATTTATATATTGTTAGCTAACATCGTGATGTCCTCTAGGACAAAATTCAAGTCTTATTTGTCTTTGTGACTCAGTGCTAACTAAGCACAAATCCTGACACATGGTAGGCACCAATTTGAATATTCAAAATACGAGAGGCACACATGTTTAGCCTATTTCATAGTATTTCTGAACCCATATAGGCTCAAGACAAAGCTGCCAATTGTCTTACTAATGTGATGTATAATTATGGAATCATTAGTAAGTAATTTAGAAAGAAATCTTTTTAGACATAAGTTCAAGTCTTTGTTTCAGAAATAAGGTTTCTGAACATTTTACAGAAATAATGTTTTCTGTTTCTTATGTTACTCCATTTCAAAGGCTCACTTAGAGAAAACAAATTTTCTTCTACTTCAAGATAGCAGCAGTGAGATTCTCTAAAAGTTAGTTTTAATAAATTATTATACTGGATAAAAGTTTGATATTGGCAATGAAAATCTATGATGAATTATCAGTAGTTTAATGTATATTAACTATTTCTAAGACAGTGACATAAATTGGAAGATCTATTTTCCAGGATTAATAATCTTTGTTATAAACATATGGTATTTGTTTTTGAAAAAACAATTCTGAATCCGTGCAACACAGGATTATTTTTCTGTTTTTAATTGATTTAGGAACTTTAAAATCTAATTTCATCCAAAAGAGTATTTTATTTTTATAAATAGCTTGTGCCACATTTCAAATAGCATGTTATTATGATTAGTCAAATTTAATACACATTAACTTAGAATTGTTATTTTTTGAAATGAAATGTCAAGTCATTTCAAAATATAATTTATCTTAGAAAATAAGAAAAAAAGACAAAAGTTGACATATAACTACCTGATAGTTGAATATTCTTTTAGTTCAACATTTTACTCATCCAACCCACGTATTCTTATATCTGACTCGAACAAAAGAAAACAAAGTAGATAAACAACAAAGAAGACAAATTCTTCTTGTGGAATTAATAAGGAGACAAAGATATTTTTGTTTTAAGAGTCATTAAGCTTAAGGCATCTTTGTATTCCCAGAGAATTTCAGTACTGTGCAGGTGACAGGGGTAGGTGGTGTTGGGAACAGAGAGGACCATGCTTCAGTTCCACTGAGTGCTCAACCAGCATTGGTAGAACGTGCACATAACTATACTAGCAGGCAGTCTTCAAGGGCTTGATGGGGCCACAACCAAAACTGTGAAAATGTGATGGGAAAAAATACAAAGTTGTTTTAGGGAAATTAGAAAAAGCTTCTTGAAGGAGATAGGACTGAGTTAGAACCTTTTGTAAGGGTAGTCAAATAGAAAGTATGTTAAGCAAGCATAGGGAAATGGATGAAAAGTGAAAACCACGATTCAGATTGAAAAAAAAAGCCACCCAAGTGCATGTGTGCTCTTTGTGTGGGACAAATAGCAATAAAAAATGTAAATCATTATTTTTCAAAATGTAGCTTCCTTGGTGCTGAAGCAGCACAATTCATTATTTTCCCAATAAAAAGAATTTGCATGAGGTTGGGAGGATGAGAGGAGAGAGTTGAGTACACTGTGTTTAAAACCCAATAATTTTCAATAATTGCCACAATTTTCTGCCTGCCTACTGAATGCCAACTGGAATCAGCATTACCTATGAAGCACAATGGTGGATAATGTGGAGTGCCTTAGTCTAATTATGTTTGTTTTAAGCCTTTAGATAAAAATTTTATTCAAGCCAATGTATTTTTACTGTGCAATCTATTAAGCAGAAAAGAGCATAGTTCCTAACAAATTACTCTGTAGGAATATTTTCCAAGTAGAATAAGTATATTATTTGGTCAGGATACTTTGTATGTACTTTTCTTGTCTTCAGAACTCAAGCCTCCCAGATTTTTAAATAGTCTTATTTATTAGTTATATTTATTATATTATTATAGACTACATATTATATAATTATTTATTTACTTTTATATGTAATAAATACATATAATAAATATGTCAAATTATATAAATAGATATAATAGTATATATTTTGTAATTATTATATATTATTATATTTATTTATTTGACATTTATTTGACATTTCCCAAATTCCTATTACATACAAAGATTCATAAATTGTTCCTAACTCCAATATTACAACTACCTAAAGAATGAATACATTGCATTCATTTATTTACATATAAAAGACATGATTGCTATTCAGTGGTTCCTGGTCTTAAACTTTGATCATACATTGTGTAATAGTTTCACTAGCATCAATAAGCCTCAATTTCTAAGCAAGAAGAAATTGTGTTTATCTCACTTGAACAAATGTAAGAATAGTGATCAGCATTCAACATATATTTTTAAAATGGTCTTGTTTAGTGTTTCAACTGATTATATTATATATATATATATATATATATATATGCACACATATATGTAAATAGGTATAGGTACATATATACAAACATGTATAAGTAAGTGTATACACATATGTATATAAGTCTATTTTAATATATCTTTTATGTAATGAATATTTATATTCCTTTTAGAAAATCTGGGGGTGCTGGGTAGCTCAGTTGGTTAAGTGTCTGACTTCAGGTCAGGTCATGATCTCATGGTTCATGAGTTTGAGCCCACGTTGGGCTCTGTGCTAACAGCTCAGAGCCTGGAGCCTGCTTTGGATTCTGTCTCTCTCTCTCTCTCTCTGCTCCTCCCCAATTTGTGTGTGCTCTCTCTCTTTCTCTCCCAAGAATAAAAAATAAAAATAAAAAAAGAAAGAAAAGAAAAAGAAAATTTGGAAAGTTCAAAAAACATGACAGATAAAATAAAAGTCATATGTAATCTTACCATCCAAAAATAACTAATCTGACCCTTTATTATCGTTGGTAACAAAACTGAAAATCTCAGTATTAGAAATGGTCTTTGATAGCATAACACCAGAAATTAAATCTGCCTCTTCTTTATGCTTAAAGTAATTTAAGAGCAATTTCAGGCTAACTTAGGTTCATATGGACTAGTATTATATAGAATTTTCTTCCACATAAAAAATGTGACCAATATCCCATAATGCATGGACAAACTAATTTTGACATACATAATGACACTTGTCTCTCAGCAGTATGTAATTTGTTGCAATGAAAACCTTTTTTCTATCTAATTAAGAATATTTATGATTGAGGGGTACCTGGGTGGCTCAGTGGGTTAAGTGTGCAACTCTTGATTTCGGCTCAGGTCATGATCTCATAGTAGTGGGATCGAGCCCGGCATCAAGCTGCATGCTAAACATGGAGCCTGCTTGGGATTCTCTCTCTCCCTCTCTCTTTGCCCCTCCCCCATTTCCTTCTCTCCCCACCCCCAAATAAATAAAAATATTTACCACCAAAATGCATTGGTTTTCAATGTTCCCACTGTGACATATAGTGCTCTTGCATGTTGGTATCTTCTGTGACACATGTCACAAGTAATGTTATTAATAGAAATTAAATTATGTACAGATACTATTTAAGAACAATTTAGGGGCTCCTGGATGGCGCAGTCGGTTAAGCGTCTGACTTCAGCCAGGTCACGATCTCGCTGTCCCGGAGTTCGAGCCCCGCGTCAGGCTCTGGGCTGATGGCTCAGAGCCTGGAGCCTGTTTCCGATTCTGTGTCTCCCTCTCTCTCTGCCCCTCCCCCGTTCATGCTCTGTCTCTCTCTGTCCCAAAAATAAATAAACGTTGAAAAAAAAAATTAAAAAAAAAAGAACAATTTAAAGTCTTCCCCCAAAACAATGTCACTTTTGCTTTCGTTTAAGTGTTCTTTACTGAGAGTGAAAGAATAAGCAATAGAAACAAAGAATGTAGTGTAATTTACTGCTTGTCCTATTTATGCTACTGCTGTTTTATCAATTACATTGACAATTGCTTACCAATAATGATAACTAATTATTGTAGTGCTCAACAAAATGTTTCGACAGTTCTGTTAAAATCTCAAAATATTCATTGGATTACTTTGTGCTTTTTGTGAATTTATGTCATATAGTAGAAAAAATAGGGATCTGCTACTCATGAATGCTTTTCAAACAGATGGAATCTTGAAGGATTCAGTACTCTACGCTGAACTCAAGCACTTAGTTTTACAATGCTCACCACCTCTTTCTAAACTCAGATCGAGCTATTAAGTTGTGTTCTAACAATAATGTGGGTAGGAAATGATTATGGTGCTTTTTAATGTGCTATCTTTTTAAAAGCAGAAATGTTATTTGACTTGCTGATCTTTTGTACTTTAGTCTTATTTCCATTATATGGAACTGAAATAACAAGTGTTCCCTTCGTTTTGAGGTAGTGAGACAGAATGTGTCTCATACCACTGTGTGATGAAATCCTCAAAAGCAAAGTTGATTTCATGAGAGCTTAGTTTCTATGTGAATTAAGCTGTGGCACACAGTAAAATATAGTCCTTTCTCCTTGATAAGAAAGGTCAAATAATGGCCAGTTCTGTGTTCATTTTCCCACTACATTAAATTATGTACTTATCTTTTGGGTGCCCCTTAACTTTAGTGTCCCTTATTATGTTTAGTGATCTGCTGACCAGTAAAATAATTTCCTTTTCTTGCCTTATTCCCTTGCTTTAAATTACTGAATAAATCAAGAGTTACACAGGTCCATCCAGATTTTCTACAAATAATGTCTATGTGACTTATTTTTCTTTTCCTTTTCTTTTTTTCCTCTTTTCTTGCTTGCTTGCTTGCTTTCTCACTTTCTTGCTTTTTTGCTTGCTTTCCTTTTCTTTCTTTCTTTCTTTCTTTCTTTCTTTCTTTCTTTCTTTCTTTCTCTCTCTTAAAACACAAGTTGAGGAAATGTTTCATAAAAAAAAAAAAACCTAAAGTATCTCAAAAAAAAAAACACATTATTTCCCAAACCCTAGGGATATATATAATAAGTGTGTTGTAAAGACAAAGTCAGGTGAAGAGGATGGACTTTTTTTGAAGGATTCCTATAGCAAATGGGAAATAAAACCATTTTTCTTTTTTTGTGTATATATATATATATATATGACCTTTTCTATAATATACTTAATACCCTAGATATTATTATGATCCCCTCTGTCTCTGAGACTTAAAATATTGATGTAGAATACAGCATTTGACTTTCTTAGATGTGTCATTTATTTCATACTCATTCTGAATTGATGGTAAGTTCAGATCAATTTGAGAAATATTTATTAAATGCCTTTATTTGTGTACAAGGTTTTGTTCAAGGTATTAAGTGTGTCCTAGGAAGATGAAGTTTTGTTCCATTCTATCTAAAAAGTATTTAACTGAATTTTTAAAAAAATTATTGCACTGAGGGGCACATGGGTGGCTCAGTTGATTGAGCATCCAACTTTGGCTCAGGTCATGATCTCACAATTTGTGAGTTCGTGCCCCACATCAGGCTCTGTGCTAACAGAGCTAAGAGCCTGCTTCAGATTCTGTGTCTCCCCCTCTCTCTGCCCCTCCCCCACGCATACTCTGTCTGTCTCTCTCTCTCTCTCAAAAGTAAACATTAAAAAAAATTATTCCTTTGAACATCCTGAGAATCAAGTCATAACAATGTTTATGACTTATTGACTGTAGTTTATGACTTATAAGTAGTGTAGAAAGAGCTTCAAAAAATTGATAATTCGCTACTTTTTAAAATAGAGGTTTACTCAAACTTAGCAGAAATGAAACTGTCCTTAAGTTCAAATACCATTTTAAGCAATTTGGCAAAGACTTGACACTCCCAAAGAAAGACTAAATATTTCTCCTTGACAGTTAAAGATTTTTAACTGGAATATCCAAGTTTGGAAAAAGATATGGTGCCAAATAGCACAGTTCTGAACACTGAGCAGATGCTCCATAAATACTTGTGGAAAGAGACTGCAAATAACTCCCTCTTACATTTACAAGAATTTTCCCCAATATGGTCCCAACAACTGTGTTTTACCTTTTCTATCATCTGTTTTTACTTGGCTACAACCATAGTTACTACTCAGGCATATATTCAAAATTAGGGGGTCTATTTCTCAATAAAAGCCCAATGTCAGGCTGAGGCATGGATTCTTCACATCCCTCCAATTTGTACATATATAACATAGCCCCAGATGATTTTAAGGTAATTGTATGATATGTCAAATAAACAGCACATCATAGGGCTATCCTTTTATAAAGGCAAATACATTTAGTATGATTTTATATGGTTAAAAAAAGATTTACCAATGTAGTTAGTAAGTGAAGGGAATTTATATTGCAAACAGTTCAACTTTATTATTTTAAATACTTTATATTTAAAAAAATTAGTATGAATTATTTTTCAACAAATTCTTTCCTGCTGTGTTTTTCTTCTGAGTTACTTCAGGCTATTTCTTATTTAAAAAATTCTTCTCATAAAATGTGAATATTCAAGACCATGAAATAAGTTCAAGAGAAAATATTGTGGAGAAAATTTTAAATAAGAACTTTCAAAATAAGAACTTTCAAAATTTTAAATAAGAACTTTGCAAATGTCAATGTCATTGGACCATGTGACTAATGTCCTAAAGTGATAACTGAACGTAGGCTGAATAGGTGTTTCTATGTGTGTTGAACATGGATTAAAAAAAAAAAAAGCAATAAATAAAAAAAAAAGTAGATTCATTCATTTCCAACCTGAAATCTGGAAATAGGATACCCAAAACAGTCCATTTAAATATTAAACTTGGGGCACCTGGGTGGCTCAGTAGGTTAAGCGTCTGGCTCTTGGCTTCAGCTCAGGTCATGATCTCACTGTTTGTGGGACAGAGCCCTGTGTCAGGCTCTGTGCTGACAGCAGGAAGTCTGCTTGGGATTCTCTCTGCCTCTTGCTCTGTCCTTTTCCTGTTTTGCTCTCTCTCTCTCTCTCTCTCTCTCTCTCTCTCTCTCTCTCAATAAATAAATAAATAAACATTGAAAAATTAAACAACTTAAACAAATTTTTCTTTATAGAAGGGAAGAATAATAGCTGATACTGATTGTACCAATTATGTTAATGATCCTAATGTGCCATTTCCTTTACAAATACTTTTCCTTTCAATTAAAAAAGATGATTTTACCTGTATTTTACTACGGGGGTCTCAGATAGTTGTATGAATACTCATAATTTGTCTGAGTAACCCCAGCTAGTAATTGCTGGAGCCATTAGTGAAACTCAGGTGTTTTTATTTCTAAGATTCTTATTCTTTGAAGTAGCCTCTTGAAACATGAATGAATATATGAGTCATTAACAAGCATATACGTATTAATAGATCATGGGGCTTACGGGCATTATTTTTTTAAAAAGTTGACTTTTTTTTAAAAAAAGTTACATCTAGGATGTAAGTTTGACACAAAAAAATTTAGTAACAGAAGCTCCCAATTAGAATCTTAAATAGGTTTTAAAGGCTGGTATCCTAGATGTAAAATGCAAAATAATCAGATTTTAATGTTTTGTAATGATCTGATTATATGGCTTTTTTTCTTTTTTTTTTTTTTTTTCTTCTTTTTTTCTGAATAGTGAGGAAATGAAGAAACAGTCAGGATAAGAAATGAAGAATCCTAGAATAACCTTGAAACTATGTGTGATGACAATGAGTCAGCAGAGCTGGAAGAAATAGGGCAGCAACAATTACAATTATATTTTGAAATTTTAACCAAAATTCTTACTTGCCCAAAGCCAGGTTTCTCGCTGGCCTGAACATGTAGGCTTCAGTTAATTTGTCCATTTCTTGTATTTAGTTTCCTTTCCAGCAAAATAATTTTAGAATCACTGAGATCATTTTCACACACATACCATCAGGGAAAATTTGTATATCAGTCTGTTTATTGCAAATGATATACCATATGTAAAGGAAATAAATCTGCTTTGAAATATTCTGAGTGATTTAGCATTCACTTGGTAAAAGTTGATGACAGCTCATATATCATACGTATATAATTCAAACTTCTATTTCTGTCAGTCTTAATCAACGATGATTTCTTGTTACTGATTGAGATTGTGTAATCCAAACCTAAAAAAAATTCACATTCAAAGATTCATTTTGTGTCTACACAAAATAGAATGTTTTAGATGATCAGCAAAGAAGTATGTTTTGAAATTTGTAGTGCTTGCTAAAATTAGTCATATATTTCTCCAGTTTTAAATTATGGTCCGAATTCATGTTATTTTTCCATTGACTCAGAAAATATTTTTCTTAAAGTCCATGCTATTTTCCCTATGAAGAATTACTTTCTTATTTTTCTCCCTGTTTTGTCAGAATCGCTTTAAACCCCAAGGCTTTCAGGAAATCCTAACCTAACATCAGCGATTCCTTTCTTTTTCCCCCTAATTTCTCTTAGAGCTTTGCCTGTACTGTACTACCAAACAATTAGATATTATTTTTAATCATGCCAAATGAAGAAGAACTTTGAAATAACTTCATCCAGTTAGAATAGTTTCTTGAAGAAGAAACTTCAGCACTCAGGTAAGCTATAGGGGGACTTTGTAGTCCAAGATGCTTGTATCGTTAGCCCCTAAGGACAAGGAAATTGTCTTGTACATAACACTTTTTTAGGGTTCTGAGAACATTCTGAGAGTGTCGTCTATCCGGGATAGAGTCTTTAACCCAGAAGAAGATAAAAAGGTACATTGAAAATAAAAGCAAATAACTGTAGAAAGGAAAAGAGTTACCAGGAAGCAAATAATTCTCCAGAGTTTTTAACTTCGATTATATGAACGCACATAAGATTTTTAAATGTTAGTTCTTTGTTATTCCAACCAAAGGCTATAAGCCATATTGTGGGACTAGGGAATTACATATTTACTTACCTCAGGTGCATTGCCTGGCACCGAGTAAGCATTCAAAAGTATTTGGTGTATTGGAAAAGTTCACAATGCGAAAAGGAAGAGAAGTAAACGCTACCAATGATGTAATAGGACAGTGTTATATTATTAATGCATATGTTACAGTAAAAGTCTCAGTGGCAACAACATGAAGATGTAATTGCATAGCAAGTAAAATAAAAAAAAAGAATCAGTTGTTCTTATGAAGAGTTAGGGGTTATTGATGGAGACGATTGGGGTGCTGATCTCCCACAGCAAGCCCTAACTTCTGTAGTCGCAGCTCGGTGTGAGCAAAGAGAAAAGGCTAATAAATACTTCCTTCAGAGGCTAGGAATTAGGAAAAGGTTCCCCCATTTCCTGGCATCTGAGCTGCATCCTGAAGCGTCTGCTAGACTTTCCGAAGCGTGCTGAGTAGGGAAAAGCAGCAGGAGCAGCGCCAAAGATGACGTGGAAGTTTGCAAATACACGTCATGTCTGGGGAATGGAAACAGTCTGGAATGATTGGTAGAGCCAGGCAGCAGTCACAGATAAGGCGGGAATTTGGTTTGGAACCCGATTTTCAGGGTCTGGAATGTCTTAATAAAAAGTTCATTACCTTTTGGTAGCGGGGAATCTTGAAGGAGTTTGAAGCAAAGGCTTTCATTGACGCTTTTGCTTCTTTTTGCTACCCACGTATTTTATTATTCAAGTTTCACTTTCTCCAGGATACGCCTGCAAAATACACAGCCTTTTCCTTATCTGGAAATTTATAGCACTTCTCATTAATAATGCTCTTTAGATATTTAATTAGAAAAAGCTTACATGGATTTTAGAGATGCCTGTTCATTCTTTCTTAGTGAATTTTAAGTTCCTCGAAGTTTGTAATTCTTAAAATGATCAGTGAATTCATGAGTTTACCAAATGATATTTCTTGGATAAATTATTTAATTTAATTTGGCCACCTGGGTGGCTCAGTTAAGTGGGCAACTCTTGATTTATTTCTGCTCAGCCCATGATCTCACGGTTCACGAGATCCAGCCCCTGCAAAGAGCCCTGTGATGACCGCACAGAGCCTCCGTGAGATTCTTTCTCTGTCTCCCCCCGCCCCCACACACTCGCTCTCTCTCAAAACAAATGGATTTAGAAAAACATTTAGAAAAAAAAAATATTTAACCAATAAATGAATGAAGGAACTCAGATATTGGCTTCTGCTAGTTTTTTCTCTCTCTTTTTTCAATGTTTATTTATTTATTTTGAGAAAGAGGGCATGAGCAGGGGAGGGGCAGAGAGAGAGTTAGAGAGAGAGAATCCCCAGCAGGCTCCACACTGTCAGCATAGAGCCCAACTCGGGGCTCTATCCCACGAAACGTGAGATCATGAGCCGAGTGGCTATCAAGAGTCAAAATGCTTAACTGACTGAGCCATTCAGGTGCCCTGCAATTTTTTTTTTTCTTACAATCTAATATAACCTTATGGATCTGAGTCACCTACCTCAGAAATATGGATGTTAACAAGATCTGCCAGTCCAGGCCTATGCACACAAGGTCAGCTCAACTGTGCCTTCCCCACATTTCTCTGGTGGTAGCAAGAGAGGCAGAGCCATTGCAGTGGTTCCCTCCACTCCCTCTGTCTCCTAATACAGTTCTAACAGACACATTTAAGAGCACTCATACACATTCAGCCACCATTCTCCCCACCTAACAGTCAGGTCTTTGTTTCTCTATCATATTAGAAGCTCCTGCTTATAATCTCCCAAGATGTTAGAGGGCTAGAATATTTTTGAGGTCGGATCGGGAAATCAATAACACTCAGTATCCTGGATAAAAAGGAAGATTTCTTGGCCTTCTTTATGGTGGGAATGTATTCATTCTATTTTTTTTTTTTTAACATTAATGTATTATTCAGAGACAGAGACAGAGCATGAGCATGAGAGAGATAGACACAGAATCTGAAGCAGGCTCTAGGCTCTGAGCTGTCAGCACAGAGCCTCACGCAGGGCTTGAACTCACAAACCGCGAGATCATGACCTGAGCCAAAGTCAGAGGCTTAACCGACTGAGCCACACAGGTGCCCCTGTATTCAGATTGTCAAAGTTTTCATGATTGTCACAGTACCCGTTATCAGAATGAGTTAGGAATTATATTCCATATTTCGGTTAAGAATTGAGGAGGAGTCTTTGCAGACAGATGTGTTAACCAACGTAAAGTCAGAAATGTTGCGTTTCACAGCTCTGTGTGGATCCGGGATAATCAAGACCTGCCCACTACAGCTGCAGCTTCCTCTACATGGGATTCTTCCTGTAAGGCCGGGCTAAACGCACGGCTATTGGATTCTTCTGCAAACAACAAGAGTTTGGGGCCAATAAGGCATTGTGTTGCAAGGCTTTCTAGGTGCTTAAACTATAATCTTTCTCCTCCCTGCTTTGCCTTACCCTGACTTGTGAGTCATTTTGTTCTTAACAAAGGTCCTTTGATCTCCTGTTTCGTTCTGCTGTCCTCCTTGTCCACATGTATCTTGGTTTTTACCATTCTCAAACACCCTGATTCTAGAAGTTACTCAACTCTGTGAAATGAGTCAGAGGCACACATGCCTATAGGTATTACATCAGTGATGTAAATGAAGAAATGGAACCTGAGTGAGAACAGTGGAAAACTGGAGGGAAATGACTCCCTTTCCCCTCCCTGCCCCCCATCAATAGTTGCCACCGGGGAATAAGGGTCAAATATAGCCAAATAAAAATTCTTTTTATTAAAGAATTTTTTAAACTCTACAGACTAATTAGAACATCTTTGTGGGCACATTTGACTTGCAGCTTGTCTTTTATCTTTTTTTTTTTTTTAATTTGATAGTCTGAGATTAATCCTTAAATTACATCAATCAATTTATTTGTCAATGGCAACTTTATTTTACCCAATATTCTTACCCTAATCGAGGTAGTTAGGCCATTGGGTTTATTTTTATTTTATTTTTTAAAATTTTTGTTAACGTTTATTTATTTTTGAGAGAGAGAGAGACAGAGTGTGAGAAGGGGAGGGGCAGAGAGAGAGGAAGACACAGAATCTGAAGCAGGCTCCAGGCTCCCAGCTGTCAGCACAGAGCCTGACACGGGGCTCAAACTCACAAACTGTGAGATCATGACTTGAGCCGAAGTCGGACACCTAACCAACTGAACCACCCAGGCGCCCCAGCAATTGGGTTTCTATCTCACTGCTCGAAAGCATTTTTACCTCCGTATTAGAATACTACTATGTGTCCAAATCAATGTTTACACTCATTAAATAAAACATAGAGTTTTGATGTTCTAGTAATAGAGCAGTAATGCTCTGCTTTAA
Organism: Felis catus; assembly: GCF_018350175.1. NCBI lineage: Eukaryota > Metazoa > Chordata > Mammalia > Carnivora > Felidae > Felis > Felis catus. The sequence continues at coordinate 99,581,909 of NC_058371.1, read as the reverse complement.
TAATAGGCATCAGTTACATTTTTAGATGGGTTAAGGCCACTTCCAGGGTCAGAGTGGCAAGCAGTAAAAGACATCCTGTCTGAATCAAGGCTCCTAGCAAAGTCTTCTGTTTCTGATCCACTGAATTTATTGTGTCACTGTTGTTTCTCAGCTACTACCTTCCAGAGTCATTTACTTTGTTAAATCCTAGATATTTGTAATGGCTCTCTGTCCTGTAATTCTCATGCTTCTTCTTCTTCTTCTTCTTCTTTTTTTTTTATGAAAATACTAGTCATAGGCCTAAGACTCCTAATGATATTCAAGTCACTGACCCCCATGTGATGTTTACAGATGGAGTTCTCATATCTGACAGATAAGATAAACAAGTCAAAGAGCTGATGCATGGAAATTGATACATCCTTTGCTTGTGTGCTGTATGAGAGTCTTTCATTCAAAAGATAATACATTAGGCTGCACTTTAAAAATTCCTAGCCGATATTAAGAAAGCATAAGTACACCTATGATGTGTACTATAAAACTATTTCATGTTTACAGCATCCCGGTAATACTATCTTACCTATTTTAAAGATATGACAACTAAGAGTTAGAAAAAAATAAGTAATTTGACATAGAAGATTGCTTAGTACCTGGAATTAGCCAAACTTGGGGTTAAGTGCAGTCTTCCAGATCATCAAGTCTCCCCAAAACTTCTGACATCAACTGCAAGTTTAGCAATTTTCCAAAACCATCGTAATTTTCTATGGTTTGGTAGACAGACTCATAGAAATTGCTGATCAGGGATACTGTATCCTCTAGACATCAAGGTAGGAAAATATGCATGGAATATTGTCAACCCAAGAAGCTCATTTAGGCTTTGGTGTCTTGAGTTTTAATTGAAGCTTCAGGTTTGGTTGAATCTTTGTCCAGGTGGCTGAACTCAATAACCATTCCCCCTGGAGTTCAGGCTGATATTACAGTGGCTCAAAGCCCCAACCATCTAATCACACCTTTTGGTCTATTTGCCATGGCCAGCCCCCCCCCCCCCCCCCCCCCCCCCCCCCCCCCCCCCCCCCCCCGTCCTGAGACATCTCATTAGTATACACTCTCTAGAGGCCCTTGTTAGCATGAACTATCCAGGTGTGGTCCCAGGGGCCCAGCATGAATAACAAAGACACTCCTATCACTCATGAAAATTCCAAGGATTTTAGAGGTTAGCTCCCAGGAACCAGAGACAAAGGTCAGCCAAATTCTTTATTACACACTCTATTAATAAATAGCAGAATCAATATTTAATCCTAGGTTTATCAGGCTCCAAATTTTACAATGTGCATTTTCTTCTCATTTGCCTAGAATATTACCTGACACATAGTAAGTGCCCAATAAATCTTAATTACATAAATGAGCAAATCATACTTTTTTTTTTTTTTTTCTTTCCTTCTGCACAGATAGGGCACAGTTTCATGGCAGGGGTTGATACAACAAAGGACTGAGTAATTTTGTCATTTTGTGAATGAAATAAACTCTTAAGGCATGTGTTAACTATGAAACTCTTCAAATAGCTTTTTGTCCTCCTGAAAACAGCTTGCTCTTGCTATATAGAATCACCAGAAGGGAGAGAAGCTGGAGGGTATAATGCTCATGACTTAAGTGATTACAGATGAGCCTGAGTATAAATTGGTTTAAGGCTATTCTTCGGTATTAGAATAAAATTTCTTATGAGACTTCATTCTCCTGAGTAATGCTTGAGTGTGATCATATGAGACTTTCTTTCAAATAGGACATAAGCTCTGTCATGTCTTTAAAAACAGAGTCTTTAAGTAAGAAAAGCCAATTAAAAAATACATTATGAAAGGCATACGGATACTCAACCAACTGGGGCTTGTGTGTGAGTGCAATAGAGAAATGTGAGTGAGGAAAAACTGTTAGGCAAGGGAAATCAGGATTTTTTTTTAAATTACCAAATTCAAATAGATCTTTAAAATATTTATGCTGTGTTTATTTTTTTTTAATTTTTTTTTTCAACGTTTATTTATTTTTGGGACAGAGAGAGACAGATAATGAACGGGGGAGGGGCAGAGAGAGAGGGAGACACAGAATCAGAAACAGGCTCCAGGCTCTGAGCCATCAGCCCAGAGCCTGACACGGGGCTCGAACTCACTGACCGCGAGATTGTGACCTGGCTGAAGTCGGACGCTTAACCGACTGCGCCACCCAGGCACCCCTATGCTGTGTTTAAAATAAAGGCTCTGGGGATGCCTGGATGACTCAGTAAGTAGAGCACGTGACTCTTGATCTTGGGGTCCTAAGTTTGAGCCCCACGTTGAAGGTAGAGATTACTTAAGAAAAAAATAAAGGCTCTGATCTAATTTAATTATGATTAACCTTTATTAAGCCCTTAGTCAAAAGTAGATAATGGGGAAGCACATTTTTTCTTTTACCTTTTCTCGGTTTCATCATTGTCCTTTTCATTTTTCTGAACATTACACCATCAAAATGCAATTAAAAGTAACAATGCCTACCCTGTAATTCAAAGTGGATGGCTCATTTTAAAGTAATGGACTGCAGAAAAAGAAAGAAGAAAAACTTTCTGATGTGATATATCCTTGGAAAATTTTCTGACTATATAATCACTAACTTGGGCTGTTAAGGAAACAATTATCTCCTTGGGTATATTCCCAGACTTCTAAAAGTTATAGTTTTAAATTTATTATATTGAAATTATTTTCTTTATGACTTTGCATTTTAGAATACATCTAAACTTAAGACTATCCTACTGCTATTTTGTTCATTTTGCCTACGACAAAGAATTGAAGTTGGAAATGTTATAGTTATTGAGCCACATCATTTATACATCTCATACAATTGTACATTAACCTAATGATGCTTTCATAGAAACAAAATGTAGTAATGGCATATTATCAAAAGGGAGTGAGCTTATAATGTCAAAATAGTGTCACGGTCACTTAAAATTTTATGTAAAGACAGAATTCAAATGATCACATTCATATTTACAAACGCAATAGCTTTTAGGTCCTTAAAAATGCGAAGTGAAAGGACCCCAGTAAGATGAACTCACCTATTATTTTAGCTAAGAAAAAGAATTTATCTTCCTTTAATGTTTAGTTTGTAGCTTAGAGTCTGCATTTATTTGCAAATGATGGAGTGTATACCTTTTTATGAAGCTTCTTTCCTTTATTTCCAAGAGCCTCAATCAATTTAGGACTGAATCCTAGGTCCTGACCTTCTGAAATGGACTTGTCACTGGTGTTTTTGAAAACACCTATCTTCTATTCTCCCACTGAAATGGCTGATAACTAGACCTGTATTTAAAAATCTTTAGTACCTTTTCTTATTCTACAAGAAATAAATTTTAGAAATGTCCATGTCTTTCAATGTAGAAGTTAACAAATGGTAAGCAGAAAATAGCTAGTTGTAAAATAGTATTTTAACAATACCCCGAGTTCTTCTGAAGTGAGGCATCCTACAGTAGTATTTTAGATAACTTCTACCACAGTCATTGATAGATATTAATTGTATTGTGTTAGGCATTTAAAATAAAATGAAAGATCTGTTCCGTTACTAAAAGGAGCTTGCAAAATTTATTCTGCCAAAGTATATCTGTTTTCACTATGAATCCAATTGTGAAAAGGTAAATTATCATTGGAATCGATGTGCAATTGGCATCTGGGGTAGGTAAGGGCATGGACAAGGGTTGGAGTGAGGTGTGTTTTAGCAACTAGGAGTATGTGTAGGTAAGGGAAAAAAAATCTTTTTCCTGTACCAAGCATAGGTTCTCTGCCTGGGACTTTGTAAATTAGACTGTCAAAAGATAGATTAACAAGGGAAAACCATACAGAATTCTATTACAACATACATTGTGCATGCATATGAGAGCATGCAGTGATGAGTAACCCAAATGGGATGTTAGAACTTGGGCTTATATATCATCTTAGGCTAAATAAAGAAAATGGGTTTTTGATCTCTGAGTGGAGGAGGCAAAATATGGGAAAGTAATCAGGAAAAGTATGGTAGACAGGTTTTTTTTTAGCAAAGTTGATTGCACAGGTTCAAGCTGGTGCTGTCACCACTGGTAAGAGTCCTTAAGAATATTCCTTTCAGGGTGCCTGGGTACCTCAGACGGTTAAGTGTCCGACTTCAGCTCAGGTCATGATCTCATGGTTCATGGGTTCAAGCCCCACGTCTGGCTCTGTGTGTCAGGTCAGAGCCTGGAGTTGGCTTCGGATTCTGCGTTGCTCTCTCTGCCCCTCCCCTGCTCACATTTGCGAGTGCTCTCTCTCTCTCTCAAAAATAAAATAAGCATTAAAAAAAATCTTCCTTTCAAGTATCAGAGGAGGGAGACACGTTTACAAATTGAATTTTCTTTGTAAATGTAAATTTCCTTTATAGAAGGAAAATTTATGCCCTATTTTTAAAGCTTTTTCTGTATCTGCTCATTCTTAATGGCCTTTAGTTCAAAATAATCCACATGCCAAAAAGGCATAATTTGGGGGGGACCATATTCTAGTACCCTTTGACATGGAGAACAAAGGCAAAAGAAAAAAAATTAAATTTCCTTACCAATTACCACCTATTGACCAGTACTTAAGACAGACAGAGTAACCTTCCTCAAAGACATTAGCTCCCTCAATGTTAATACTTTGCTGGAGGCAAAAGGCAACTTTAGCTTGACTTTAGCCCGACATCCAGGATGCTGTAAAAATCCCTTTGGAACCTTCCTTTATCTCTGACCACCCCCCTCCCCAAGATATATGTAAGCAATCATCTTACAAGCATTATGGCCCACTGATATACATCTGAAGGGTCTCATGACTAAGGTTTTACTAGACAGTAGTAAATGACCTTTTCCTAACAACAACTAGCCCTTCAAGGTCCTGGAAACCTTGTTTTCAAATTCTTTAGAGGCTTAAGCTATCTCTAACCCCCTCCCAGGTTGAAGGTATATAATCAGCCACTCCTCACAACCCCAGTGCAGCTCTTTCTGCCCATGGATCCTGTCCCCAGCATTTTAATGAACCCACTCCACCCCTTTTTTTTTGCACTGAAGATATCTCAAGAATTCTTTCTTGACCGTTTGTTCCTGCACCCCAACACATACACATCATCCTTCACATAGAACTGGTAGAATGAATTGCTTATTGGTCTGTAATAAAGGAGCCTAACTGTGGTCCAAACCCTGCTCATCATTAGAGTTCATCTTTTTTTACCTTTATATTCACAAGAGGTAAAGGATTTTTAAACTCAATCTTGTATGTGTGTGTTGTGTCCTTTCACTTTATCTGAATCACTTGAAAGTGAAGGAAGCAGTTTGAATCTGTATAGCTGATGGGATATAGAAAACTTCAGCTGAATATTTAACTGCTAAAATGCCTGATGGCATCGCATAAATGCGTTTGACAAAGAAAAAGATATGGAAAACTTGACAGTGTCAATATTGAATATTGAAAGTTTATTTTATGAAAAAATGTTCAGAATGATATAGGTGCTTAGTGAGTACTGCCCAAAACCATACAAACAAAAACAGTAAGTCATACTTAGATAAACGCCTCAAAGGTTGCTGTTATTATTGCAGGGTTTTGTTGTTGTTGTTGTTGTTGTTGTTCTTGTTCTTGTTGTAATCTCTACACCAAGTTTGGGGTGCAAACTCACAACCTCAAGATCAAGAGCCACATGTTCCACCCACTGACCTAGCCAGGCACCGCCCTTACTACAGTTTTTAACTGCCATCTTACCAGTAGGAGTAATGAGATTGATAAATATTGCTACTGAAAGAAGGTGTAATTTTTGTGGTATTAAATGCACATTCTACATGTTCATCAGACTCCCTTAAGTCTTTCCCTGGTGTTTCTGCTGTAGTGACTTTTTCCCCATTATTTTTCTGTTGCTAAGAATACACATTGTGTAACTAGGGTTTCTTTGTGACCACTGGCTGTCAGTGCCAATTATAATTTAAATTGCCCAGGCAAAAAGAATTTAAATTTGAACCAGCGAATAGCTGTCATCAACACATTACTGAAACAAAGTCATTTGGAGGGCCAAATGAAGTACGTTAACATTCAGACTCAGCAGGCTAAGAATGAAAAGAGCTGAATTAAAAATAACTTGTTTTTTTTAAGTAATCTTAATAAACGTGCTTCTAAGTAGGATGATTGGGTTTGGATCAATCAGAGAAAGTTATCTGGCATGGAATAAATTCAGGTGGGGAAATAGATTTAAAATTGCAATAATTCGAGAAATGGGAATAATTCTCTAAAGCTTCAGCAAACAAAACTCAGTTCCTTTATCTATTAAAGCAAACACTATTTTTACCAGTAAAAAGAGTGCTTTGAATCTCTCAGTAAGGACATCTTTCTTTGCATTGTTTGTCCAGTAGGGGTGATGAATTTGCATTAATCATCTCCAATGCTAACCTATTTCCCTCATTTTCAAGAACACTGACTGCAGATAGAATCTGCTAGTGGACAAGGTAGAGTATCAATAGGTTGCAGAATACCAGAATATACCACCCCAAAATATGCCACTTTGGCATAAGCATTATTTGGAGCTAAAGGCCATTCAAAACCACAGATGCAAGAAAAACTCTACCTCTCCACAAATTGCATAAAAATAAGTATAAATTTCCTCCTTTGTAAAGGAAATTTGTATTAATAAAATAAATTTCCATTTGTAAAGCTATCTCTGTACCAGGAAGAGAGCTATTTCTGGAGACGGCTCCCACCACCTGAGAGATTCTGCATAACAAGACAATCCTTATTTACCAAACTTTTCCTCCCCTGCTTCCCCATAACTTGCGCCTCCTACCCAGCAGCCCAAAACCTCTTTTCCTTTGTGTAACTAAAAGGGCATATAAATCTCAATCATCTGGCCTCCTGTATGAGTCTCATTTCTTTTTGAAGTTCCATGCATATGTACATCGTTAAACTTTTTTCTCTTTTGATAATCTTTTTTTTTTTTTCAGTTGGATTCTCAGACCCCAGACGCTGAAACTAGAAGGGCAAAGGAAAAAAAGGTAAACCTCCCCAACAAGTTCAAAGTAATGCAGGATGCATAAAGAATACAGGAGCAGAGTGACTCTAACATGACGATTCATGAAATCATGACCTAAGCCGAAATCAAGAGTCAGAAATTTAATGAGCCACCCAGGCGCCCTTTGTAGGGCTCATCTTAAAACAGCAGAAGCTGTGTCCTAATTTCCCCTATCGAGAAACTTCTATGGACTGTCAAGGTGGTTCTCTCCTCCCCAGCGCCCTGCCTAAATAAGTTTAATAGCCTTTGGTTTTCTGGTGGCCTTTTGGAGAGTAAACAGATGACAGCGACATGCAATAATTATAGAAATGGTAGGTGGAGAGCTCTATCTCTAACCTATGAGTGGATAAGTCTTTATATCTACTCCCATATTCAGCCTCAACCCAAAGCCCAACATTTGTTTTAATTACCCTATTTTTTTATAGTTCTCCCTCACCTCTAAGAAAGCAATGATCCTGTAAGATCAACTTTTTTCTTGGCTCGTGATTCTGTCTTTTCCCAATTCCTGAAGAGGCTTTTCTTTAGTTCCAGCATCTTCAGTTGCTTAATCGGAACTATTTTTAATAGTCAAAAAATGCATTTCAAAAACATAAACCTCTTGTTTAAAACTGCATATAGTAAAATCTAATAGGATGAAATTCAAATTTTATAGCCTGAAAATTGTAACATCTCTAACTTCTGAAAAATGGACCTGTTCTGTGGTTTTGACATATTGAAATCGCTACCGGGCTAGGTGGGGAATATAGATAAGTAAACCAGTTGAGTGTGATAGAAATTAGTGGAAATTGTGGACAACTGTGGAGTGAAATTTCCATCTGAAAGGGGACAAGTTCTACTCAGTTGCAGCAGATTTTTGCCATGTGGGACTAAGGGCCAATTTTGTCAGATACTTTGAGAACTAGGTGACGTTTCTCTGTCTCTGTGTCCCTCCCCCCCCCCCCCCCCTTTTTAATGTGGGCAACCAGCAAGTATTTGCAAACTACTCTGCTTGCCAAAGAAAATGCTAGGGTAGGATTCAGCCACCAACTGCTCAAAGTTATTTTATTGGCTCTGCCAATCCTGTGTAGGCTAAAGCCTTTCTCATGATGTTTATTTGTCTTTCTCTTTTCTCTGTACCTATTCGAATATACCATGCTTCCAAATCCTAGGTTAATTCTGACTCCCTCTTTCCTATCTCTCCTGCTTCAATATCACTCTTTTGCTGTGATGATCTAATTTGTGACTTTATCACATACTACTTTTAATTTTCTTGTTAGTTCTGCCAAGATTTTTTTTTATTAGAGATGAAACTTTTGTGGAAAAGATCTTAGAAGATTTGTAGCCCAGCCCCTCAATATGTAAAGACTTGGAAATGCTAAGTAAATCCCCCAGCATCATATTGCTAGTTGGTTAAAGATTCCCGAGGCTTATTAAAAATTGCCTTGAGTACAAGAGATATTGGGGACACACACACACACACACACACACATATATATATATATATATATAAAGATTTTATTTTTAAGTAATCTCTACACTCAAACTCAATGTGGGACTTGAACTCACAGCCCCAGGATCAAAAGTCTGTATGTTCTACTGACCGAGACAGCCAGGCACCCCATGGTTGCATATATTTTGATTGACTAAAAAATGTCTGTTATTGTAATAATGCCTCTATAGACTTTTTAAAAAATCTCTTGACATTTAAACACAAAATTCTAGATTCAGCAATGAAATCATGTTTTATAGAGTGTTATCTATAAACTGTAATCTTCTTCTAAAAAAGGAGTTGTTTTTATTTAAAAAAAAAGAAGGAAAAGAAACACCCCAAACAATGGTCTGTGTTTGCATTCCTTGTGAAGCCCAGGAATATAAGTGCAAATTACTTTTGTTTATAAGATGCAGCTGTGTCTCTAGTTTTAGAGGCTGATTCAACTGGAGTAGCCATTTTTCCTTCCGAATCGTGAGGTTGCTTACCCATTCAATGTTTTCTATTTTTTTTCAATTTTTTGCTATTTAATTTTTTTCCCAGGTGACTAAATTCAGATTTAACATAAGGTAAGATTTTACAATATTTGTTCCAATCTGAAAAATTTAAGGAGACGATGTTATCTTAACCAATACTATCCTACTAAAACATGCATTACGATGGCCGTGGAAATATTGGTCATAATATTCAGGCAGAAAAAACCAATGGGCCTAAAGAATGATTAGACTAAAGATAGTCACAGCTGTATAGGATTCTCCATCCTGTAAAATCTGACTCTGATTTCGTAACATATCTGGTACATATCACTCAGTTAATGGCACATTATCTCTTTGTTTTCTAGACCGTCTTTTATATAATGTAAATATTTCCTTTATCTCCAATCCCTATTTCCATTTCTCTTTCTCTACAGGCAACCATGACAAAATAAAGATGACTATGAATACCTCTGGCACCTCTCCCATTATCAGATGGGGTCTCTTTCACCTTACCTTGCATCTGAGTCGGCCAAGGACCAATTGTGTGATCCCAATTATGATGGAAGTGGTACTGTGTAAACTCTAGGACTTGCCTTAAGAGTGCTGGCAGCTTCTGTACTGATCTTATGATTTGACTACCTTGTTGGAGAAACCACATAGACATTCCCTTGGAGAATGTAGCAGCTGAGCCAAGCCTCTACTGTCTCTGCCAATGTTTCAGAAATATGAATAGAGAAGCCTTGAACACTGCTGACCCACTCAGCCAGCAGTATAAAACATCAAATACCTACCAGGGACACCAAGTGAATACACATATCACCTATTCAGGCCATGCCTGAATTCCTGACTCACAGAGTCGTAAGCAAAATGAATAATTATTGTTTTTAGACACTAGGTATTAGCATGTTTTCTTACTCAACAAAAGATAACTGGAACAGCACCATTCTATTCTATTTAATGTACATCTTTTTTCCCCCAATGTGTGTGGTTTTATAAAACACATGTTTATCTTATGTGTAGATATTTTGATTTATTTAGTATATGTGCTGCTGAAGCGAGCACAATATTTTTATTTATTTAATGTCACTGTGAGCAATAACATTCGTGAGATGTGAGAAAAGAGATTGTGAACATCTCTTTTCAATTAAGCACGTTGTTTTTGATATCCATCCATGTCACCATCTATATATCTGTTACTTCCATTTCTTGTATAAACTCATGTGTTCATCCCGACATTTTATTTATTTTTTTCCTAGTGATGGGTACCCAGGTTGCCTCCAACTCTCAGCTGATAATGCTGTGATAGATATCCGGACAAATTCTCTTTACCTTCTCATGTGAGAATTTCCTTGAGTTTACAGGAGCAGGGTGATTCTATCATGGGTTATGCCTATACTTTATTTGCCTGTGTAATGACAGATTCTCTCTAGTAGGCTGTACCTGTTCACCTTCCACTAACAATGTATGGGTTTCTTATATCACCATATTCTCTCCAACAGTTGAAATTATTCACCTTTCTCATTTTTTTATATATCATAGTTCAAAATGAAGGCTATTTTTAATACATGTGTATCTGATTGCAATTGGTTTAGAACTGCATTTTTGTGCATGTTGGCCTTTTGTGTTTCCTTGATTGTAAATTACCTTTTCATACTTGATACCACTTTCTTATTATGTTTGTTGACCTCTTGTTTTTCAGCAGCTGGTTGTATAACTACAGATAAATCTCTTGTCTTAGACATTACCAGTATCTTTATCCATTCTTTCATTGGTCTATTCATTTTTTTCAAGGTATCTATCCTTGAACAGATATTTTTAGTTTAGTCTAATTAATTAGTTAATTTCTTTTCTGCTATACTTTTGAAGTTTAAGAATTCTTTCACTACTGCTAGGTCATAAAGATATTTATCTGCACTCCTTTGACTATATTTTTACTTTTTTCACTTCAATATTTCTTCTGCCTAGAATGAATTCTCATATGTGGTGTTAGATTGGAATCTCATTTTATTTTTCTCTGTATAGGGAGCCCTTCTTTTTATTCCTCTTACCCCCGTCCCTGCAAAAAATCTAGTAAACAATGTGTCCCTCCTACATTGATGTGTGATGTCACTTTTATCTTATAGTAAGTCGTTATATATATAAAAATACATCTTTAAAGTCTGTTCTCCCCACTAATATATTTTTCTGTTCTTTATTCTTTTCTTTAAATGTTAATTTATCTATTACCAGAATGGTTTTTCTTTGTCTAAACTTTAGAATGAGTTTATCTTGGGGCACCTGGGTGGCTCAGTAGGTTAAGCGTCCAACTTTGGCTGAGGCCGTGATTTCACAGTTCATGAGTTCCAGCCACAGAACCCGCTTTGGATCCTCTGTCCCCCTCTGTCACCCTGCTTGCATTCTCTCTCTCTCAAAAACAAATAAAACATTAAAAAAATAAAAACTTACCTTTAAAAAAAGAATGAATTTATCTTGTTCCTTAAAAAATTTAACTAGAATTTCTATTTAAATTATATTGAATTTACATTTTAATTTGGGGTGACTTGACATCTTTGCAATTTTAAGTCAAGAGTATGCAATTCTGTTTATTCGGAGCATCATCTTTCATCTTACATTAAAAAATCTTTCTATGGCACAAAAACAGACACATAGACCAATGGAACAGAATAGAAACCCCAGAACTAGACCCACAAACGTACGGCCAACTCATCTTTGACAAAGCAGGAAAGAACATCCAATGGAAAAAAGACAGTCTCTTTAACAAATGGTGCTGGGAGAACTGGACAGCAACATGCAGAAGGTTGAAACTAGACCACTTTCTCACACCATTCACAAAAATAAACTCCAAATGGATAAAGGACCTAAATGTGAGACAGGAAACCATCAAAACCTTAGAGGAGAAAGCAGGAAAAGACCTCTCCGACCTCAGCCGTAGCAATCTCTTACTCGACGCATCCCCAAAGGCAAGGGAATTAAAAGCAAAAGTGAATTACTGGGACCTTATGAAGATAAAAAGCTTCTGCACAGCAAAGGAAACAACCAACAAAACTAAAAGGCAACCAACGGAATGGGAAAAGATATTCGCGAATGACATATCGGACAAAGGGCTAGTATCCAAAATCTATAAAGAGCTCACCAAACTCCACACCCGAAAAACAAATAACCCAGTGAAGAAATGGGCAGAAAACATGAATAGACACTTCTCTAAAGAAGACATCCGGATAGCCAACAGGCACATGAAAAGATGTTCAGCGTCGCTCCTTATCAGGGAAATACAAATCAAAACCACACTCAGGTATCACCTCACGCCAGTCAGAGTGGCCAAAATGAACAAATCAGGAGACTCTAGATGCTGGCGAGGATGTGGAGAAACGGGAACCCTCTTGCACTGTTGGTGGGAATGCAAATTGGTGCAGCCGCTCTGGAAAGCACTGTGGAGGTTCCTCAGAAAATTAAAAATAGACCTACCCTATGACCCAGCAATAGCACTGCTAGGAATTTATCCAAGGGATACAGGAGTACTGATGCATAGGGGCACTTGTACCCCAATGTTCATAGCAGCACTCTCAACAATAGCCAAATTATGGAAAGAGCCTAAATGTCCATCAACTGATGAATGGATAAAGAAATTGTGGTTTATATACACAATGGAATATTACGTGGCAATGAGAAAAAATGAAATATGGCCTTTTGTAGCAACGTGGATGGAACTGGAGAGTGTGATGCTAAGTGAAATAAGCCATACAGAGAAAGACAGATACCATATGGTTTCACTCTTATGTGGATCCTGAGAAACTTAACAGGAACCCATGGGGGAGGGGAAGGAAAAAAAAAAAAACAGGTTAGAGTGGGAGAGAGCCAAAGCATAAGAGACTCTTAAAAACTGAGAACAAACTGAGGGTTGATGGGGGGTGGGAAGGGGGAGAGGGTGGGTGATGGGTATTGAGGAGGGCACCTTTTGGGATGAGCACTGGGTGTTGTATGGAAACCAATTTGTCAATAAATTTCATATATAAAAAAAATCTTTCTAGTGGGGTTTTCATATATTCTTCTTTAAGTTTATGTGTAAATATTATATATTTACATATAATTTGTATATTATGTTGTTAGTGTGAATCCTGCATGGGTCTCCATGCTGAGCAGAGCCTACTTGGGATTCTCTCCCCCTCTCTCTTTGTGTGTGCATGCTCTCTCTCTTTCTCTCAAAATAAATAAATAAAAAGTTAAACAAATCTTTAAAAAAAGAGTATATTTTAGATTGTCTTCAGTTTAGGTCCCTATTGTAATAGTATCCCTTCTTTGTGTTTCTGTAAGATTTAATACCAAATTGATATCAAGGTAATGATAAATAATCCTTTCCTATAAGAAATTACATAGCATGTCTTCAAACGTATGCTAGCATTTAACAAATGACAGCTGTCTTAAGATTTTATGTTCTTTCCATGACAGTGTATGGATTTCAATTCACATGTACCTTCAGAACATTGCTACTGTTTGTGTACTTCAACAGCAACATTCCAATAGAGAATTTAATTATAGCATTTCTATTTTATTATTATTGACAAAATCAGAAATAAAATAATCGTATATATGTGCTGTATATGAAAGTTATTTCATTAGAGCCAATTCTATAGATTGCAAAAAAGTCATCTTTAAATTTGCAATATAGTGTTGTTTATTGTTTCTTGACCTTTCTTTGCTTTACGAATAACTGTGATTCCTCTGCCTTTGCTTAGAAGCAGTCTAAACTGAAACTGGCTTTATTTCAACACTTCAAAATGAATTCCACCAAATGGAATATAAATTGAATTGCTCTCAGGAATAAAATTACTTAGCTGCCATGAATCACAATTTGAGATTTTAAAGAGCAAAACATTCCAATAAGTGCGTGTGTGTGTGTGTGTGTGTGTGTTCCTGCTCATGTACCAGCAGGAAGAATAACACATTATTGGCTTGAAATTCACTTGGAATTCCACTTTTGCTGAAATGGGAGACAGTTTTATCTTTGCCATGACTAGTTTTGACAGTCAGAGGTATTAGTGGTGATGATATTTCACAACATTCGCTTCTCTCATTTCCTGTTTTATTATAACAAATATTATACACTATTGTATTTTATTATTTTCAAGAATTTAATATATAGTAAAACCTTGGATTGCAACTTGTTCTGTGAGTGTTCTGCAAGACGAGCAAACATTTCTAAAAAATTTGAACTTGATAAAAGAGTGATGTCTTGCAATATGAGTATGTGAGGCCGAATGTCACATGATCACAGCTGAGCCAATGGTTCTCAAAATTCATTTTGATATACAAGTGCTTTGGATTACAAGCATATTTTTGGAACGGATTATGCTCGGAAACCAAGGTTTTACTGTATTTGAAATATTTTAGAATGCAAATAACTTCAGCATGACCACTTCTTCCTCCTTTTCAGGTATTTAAATAATGCCAATAGTCCTTAGTTTTTGGAGTATCAACTCCATTTAAACACATACTATCCCTGAATTTGTGAAATACAAATTGTACTATCAATGAAATGTTGGTATGTTACATTTAAAGTAGTTATTCTGAGAATGAAGTTCTTGAATATTTATCTTTGTAGCAACTGGAGGCTCCTTTCCATGATGTTATTGTAATTATTTTTCCATCTTCTTTCTTGGAGGAAAATACAAAATATTTAGAAGAGGCTGCCTAACTGGGAGATTGAGCTACTGGCTAAGTTGTGTGAATTCCCCAAACCACCAAATGTCTTTCAAAATATTTTAAACAGAATTAGCTAAATTCTTAGATTGCATTTCAAATATGCCCCTCCTTATTATTGCTCAAGTAGCTTTTTGTGCTTTTTTTCTACTTTATTACTTTTCAGGTCATTAATGAATTACCAATACATAATGTATAGCCTACCAAACTGTAATATCCTGTTGTAAAACATTTTTAATTTTTTGTAAATTAAAATAAAATATAAAATATTTTAAATATTAAAATATTTAATGAGCTTGGAAATTTTATATATAGGTGTTTATTCTGTTGTACATGCTTGCTTTTTTAACATATACACATGTCATCTCAAAACCAGTAACTATGTGAGATGTGTATATGGTCATGTACAACCAATTTCCCAGACACTTATTTCAAGTTACTTTTGCATTAAGCAGGATATTTGCAAACATCGATTTTTTTAATGACATTTACTGTGTACCAGTGCTGCTATAAAGTCAATATTGTCTTTTTTACATTTTCTTATGGTAACTGGGAATCCAACAACTAAGTGAGTATGGCCAAAGCACAATTTCTCTCTCTGGATTATTTCACATAGCCACACTAACAAATACTGCGTTCTAGTCTCAGCTTGATTAGGTGTGAGACAAGACCCTGGACTCCTGTATCTTCCATTTAATTGTGTGTATATTGAGCTGTAAATCCCACCTGAGTACACAAGCTTTACGTGGCTCTGCTTCTCTTTGTTTGTGTATTATATTTCTGTGCTTATTTCTTACACTGTTAAATGAGTGGTCTTCCTGGCCCTCCCCTTCAACATTCTTGCCATCTACCTTTCACTTAGATGTTATCAATTCTTCTTGAATAATCTTAAAGACAACAAGAAAGAATAACAGATTGTTGACTGAATTTTGCAATTCCCTTGTAATTCTACATTTGCTGAAGTGGAAGGTGGTTTTATTTCTGCCATCATTTTGAAGAATTTTTCCATTTCATCTAAGTTCTCAAATTTATGGCCCAGGTAGCTCATAATATTTGCTTATTATCTTTTTAATATCTGTAGGGTATTAAGTCATATTCTCTTTTTTTTTCTTTTCTGATGTTTGTATCTTTGTATTTCCTCTCTTTCTTCCTCTTCGAATCTGGATTTATCAGTTTCATGAATCGCTTCAAAGAATCAGCTTTGATTTCATCTGATTTTCTGTATTGCTTTTCTTTCCTTAGTTTCATTGATTTCTGTTATTATTTTCATGGTTTATTTCCTTTTGCTTCCTTTGCTTTTAATTTACTCTTGTATTTCTTTAAGTTGGAAGTATATGTTGTTGATTTTAGATCTTTCTACCTGTCTAATAAAACCCTCTAATGCTATAATTTTTTTTTCTCTTAAGCATTTCTTTAGCTGCAAACCACGAAGTTTAATCTACTTTAATTTTTATTCACTTCAAAATATTTTCTTATTTCCTTTGTGATTTCTATTTTCACAAATAGGCTGTTCAGAAGTATGAAACTTGATTTCCACATGTTTTGAGCTTTCCCAGATATCTTTCTACTGTTGATTTCTGGTTTAATTTCATTATTTTCCAAGAAAATACTTTGTATGACTTCTACTCTTTAGAGTCTTTGTAGCCTACAATATATCTTTATTTTTAGCTTGGTGATTGTTTCATGTGTTCTTGAGAACACTGTGCATTCTGCCAGTGTTGAGGGAGTTTTCTATAGATGTCAGTAATATGAGTTTGGTTGATAGGTTGTTCAAGTCGTCTGTGTTCTTGCTGATTTCTGACTTCTTGTTCCATCCATTCCTGACAGAGGATTTTTAAGATTTGTATTATAATTGCATGTTTGTCTAGTTGCATATTCAAGTTACATTATTATTATTTTTTTTTATCTCTTGCATGTGGAAGCTCTGTTGATAGATCCACACACATCTAGGATTGTTATATCTTCTTTGAACAGTGATGGCTTTATCGTTTTGTAATTTTCCTCCTTTAGATAAAATGATTTGTTAATATTGTCTTTTGCTTAGTGTTTGCTTGGTGCAACATTTTTTCATCCTTTTATTTTAACATATGTCTTTATTCTTTTATAATTTTTTAAAATCTTTATTTACTATTGAGAGAGAGATAGAATGCAACCAGGGGAGGGGCAGAGAGAGAGAGAGAGAGAGAGAGAGAGAGAGAGTACAAAGCAGGCTCTAGGCTCTGAGTTGTCAACACAGACTCCCATGCGGGGCTTGAACTCATGGACCACAAGATCATGACCTGAGTGAAGTCAGATGCTTAACTGACTAAGCCACCCAGGCTCCCCTTAACATATGTCTTTATATTTAACATATATTCTTTATAGACAGCATATAGTGGAGTTTTGCTTTTTCATCAAACCTGACATGTGTGCTTTAATTGGTATATATAGATTATTTATAGTTAATGTTATTATTAATGTAATGGAAGTTAAAACTATTATCATGCTAGTTACTTTCTATTCGTTCCATCTCTTCTTTGTTTCTTTTATCTATTTTTCTGCCATATTTTAGTTTATTTTAGTAATTTTTAGGATTACACTGAATCTCCACTAATTATTATTTATATCTTTAAAGAATATTTTTAGTAGCTACCCTCAGGCTTACAATGTTTATCTTTAATTAGAGAATACATTCAAATCATGTTATATAGAACCTTATATGTGTAGAAGAACCTTAGAATGGTTAACAGACAGTGTCCAACTTACCATGATTTGACCTATAATTTTTTTTGACTTGATGGCGGTGGCAAAGTGACACTCATTCAGTAGAAACCATGTGCTTTGAATTTCGAATTTTGATCTTTTCCCAACTAGCAACGGAGCATTGGGTACTCTGCCCTTATGCTGGGTGTCAGTGGCTCCCAGTCAGCCACGTGATCACAAGGGTAAAGAACTGATACACTTAGAACCATTCTGTACCCTTATGGTCATTCTGTTTTCACTTTCACTATGGTATTCAATAAATTATATGAGATATTTAACACTTTACTAGAAAACAGACCTTGTGTTAGATGATTTTCTCCAACTGTAGGCTAAGGTCCATGTCCTGAGCACATTTAACGTAGGGGAGGCTAAACCGGGATGTTCAGTGGGTTAGTGTATTAAATGCATTTTTAGCTTATGATATTTTCCACTCAGTGATGGTTTTTTTGGGACATAACCGCACTGTAAGCTTATTTTACAAGTTATTGAGGAAAATTTGTACGCCCAGTTCCTTTCTCTCATTCTTTACACTATTATCATATATTTTGGTTTGATGTGTGCTATCGATTCTGGGTAGGACTGATAATACTTTGACTCATTTTTGTTTATCTTAGAGCAGCTTTATTTTTTCTTTGTTTCTGAAATATGCTGTATTGCACATAAAACTGCATTGAAAGTTCTTTTTCTGTCAGCACTTTAAAGATACCACTTTATTGTTTTTTGGTTGAATAGGTTCTGATATGAAATCTACTATAATACAATATAGGATGTCTTTTTTTAATGTATGTTTATTTATTTTGAGAGAGAGAATGAGTGAGCTGGGAACGGGGAGAGAGAGACAGAGAGAGAGAGAGAGACAGAGAGAGAGAGAGAGAGAGAATCCCAAGCAAGCTCCACATTCAGTGTAGAGCTCAGTGCAGGGCTCAATTCCATGAACTGTAAGATCATGGTCTGAGGTGAAACCAAGAGTTGGTTGCTTAACTGACTGAGCCACCCAGGTGCCCCAGGATGCATCTTTTTTCTCTATTTTTAAGACTTTTTTCTTTCTCTTTGGAGAAAATACACACACCTGGATTTCATTTTGTTAGCTTCTTTTCTGTTTTAGTATTTATACTGTTTGTATCCTTTGAGATTCTGGGAGCTGTGGTATAATATCTGTCATTAATTTTTGGAAAATTCACAGCAATTCCTTTTTTGAATATTTTTTCTATCTTTTTCTTCTTCTAGGATTCCAAATACCATGTATATCAGGTCAGTTAGTATTATCCCACAGTTCTTGGATGCTCACTTCTTCATTCATAAAATTTTACTTATTTTTTTTTCTCTTTTCACTCAGAGTGTTTCACTGTAAGTAATTTATTGACCTATTTTCAAGTTTATTGATAAAGTCCTTAGCTATGCCAATCTACTGATATGCCATCAAAGGCATTCCTTATTTTTATTCTGTTTTTTTTCTTGTTCTAGCGTTTTCATTTGATCCTTTCTTGGAGTTTCCATATCTTTGCTGAAATTACCCACTGATCATCCATATTATTCACTTTTTCTATTAGAGCCTTAACATGTTAACAATAGTTATTTTAAATTAGGTGTCTGACGATTCCAGGATCTATCTATTTGTGACATAAGTGAATCTATTCCTGATGATTGTTTTGCCTCTCAACAACGTTTTATTTTGTTTTTTGTTTGGTTGGTTGGTTTTTGCATGCTTCTTTGCCCATCTTGTGATTTTTTGATGAAACCAGACATTGTATGCAGGACAGTAGAGATGGAGATAGAAAACTTTTATGCCCAGATGTGGGTAACCCTTTTCTTTTGTGGACATTACTGGAGTATGTAGGTATCCTAATTAATAGTTGAGCTGGGTTTGTTTGTTTTGTTTGTTGGTTTCTATGGTTTCCTCAGTGCACCACACACTACAGATGCCTCCAGCACTACCTTAATTTGACATGGGGCTGGTGTCCTGAGGTATTTCCTTTATGTCTCTTCCACTCACTGCTCTCAGTCTTCCCTTTGCACTGAGCCTGCCTCCGAGAGGATTTCTCTCCGTGTTCTTTTGCCTCTCCCAGTATAAATCAGTTACTTGATATTTGGCACTTGCTATGTGGGTGATGGAGAGTTTGTATGTGTGGTGGTGGTAGAGGAGTTGTTTTCTGTTGTTTGGATTAACTTGAATCTTAAGATACTGTATACCCTTGAGTGTTGACCTTCTCAGTGATTCTGCCCCAGGCAGCAAGTCTTGGCCCAACATATACTCCTGCCCCTCCCTTAGGGATTTAGAGTATTTTACTCCTTCCTTCCCCTGTGATTGTTTTCACTAGAGTTCTAAGGGACTGTGTTTTGACTTTCGTCCAGTGGCTGAAGGCCTTTGTTCCACAGCAGAAATAGGCAAAGATGTAGGCAAAGATGCCTTTCCCACAGTGGCTGTTCGCTCCTCTCCTTTGGCCTATGTCTCAAGGAGGCTTTCTCAGGACAGGCGCCCTGCCTCCAGCTGTTCCTCTGAGTATTGCAGTAGACCCATGGCTGTGAATGGGTACAAATTCCCCATTAGATTATAGGCTGGCATTGCATCAGATCCTGTTTTTCTGTTGCACCAGAATAAACAGTTACTAATCTAGACAACAGTCTACATGGGAAGGAAAATAACATACTCAGCAACACTGAACTTCACTTCAAGAAGAGGCACTATTTTCACTGTATTGATGTGAATGATCTACCCCAGTGTTATGCTTTACACAGCTTTGCAACTACAGATGTTTTGGCAATAATAATAATGCTATTAATATATGTATCGATATAGCGTATTAAAGAAAAAATAGATAAACATACAGAGGAGTCAGTGCGTTATCCTTGTAACTTTTCTGTAAATTTAAAATTATTTTTAAAATAAAATGTTTTTTATCATCAAATAAGGCTATCAAGGAAATAGTGTAAAGACAAGCCACATATAACAAAAACAAAAAAAGAAAAAGAAAAAAGAAATAGTAGCAGCCTACATAAAAATTCCTATCCTATAATTAAAAAGTTAAACAACAGAAAAAATGGAAAAAGACAAGAAAAAGGTATTCAACAAAAGATAAAATATGAATGAAATCAAACAAAAATATGTACAATCTCAGTACAAGGAGAAACAAAAATATAAAACATAGTTATGATTCTCTACCACCAAATTGACAAAGTTAAAAACTGACAATAAATCGTGTTGCAATGTAAGTGATGAATCACCAAGTTCTATACCTGAAACCAATACTGGACTGTATGTAAACTAGCCAGAATTTAAATAAAAACTTGAAAAAAAGTAGTGTTGGAGAGAATATGGAGCAATGGGAATTCTTATACAATGTTTGTGGACGTGTAAGTGTATACTGTAAAACAATTTTTATTTGTCACCCTTATAGTATCTCTACCAAAGTCTACGCATCATATTTCTGGAAGACCAGAAATATAAAAGATCATACAGATATGTCTCCTGTGCTTGGACACTGTGGATGCAAATTCCCACATACTAAATAATGTCATCTATTTTGTGTGTAACTTCTCTTAACATGCCAAAGGAAATTTGCAATCAAATTTCAGATGGCATTTTTCTCAGATTCTCACATGGGAAACTAATTAAATTCTTAATCACTTTATACATTTCTGCTTCATCTAACTTTTTTAATAAAACAAATTTTACTGTATTGGCAAAACAATTTTGAATATCAAATGGCAAATAACAAGAAATTTCTTTTTACATTTTAGTCTATAGTTTACAGTAAAACTTTGGACTAGCTGAATTATAAAGTACTTATTTTTTTGTGCAAACAAATGAAGTTTTTGGAAAAAATAAACTCAGTTTTCCATATTAGTGTTTTATAATTTATTTCATTAGAATCCAAATGCAATCTAAAATAAATGTTAGAGCATTCATGGGAATGCAAGATGGCCACTTCTCTACAGATCAGATCATTATTGCTTAGTTGAAATCAATATTCATCAAATGAGGACTTTCTGTAGGATAGTTAGAATTATTTTTACCTACAGAAAAAAATTGAAAATCTATTATGCTTATTATGCTTATACATTTAACCGTGCCTCAAGATAAGATCTTTTTTTTTTTTTTCCTAAATCATACACACAATGCTTAGGGAAAGTAACTGAAACTATTTCTAATTATTTTTTAATACCAGAGTGTTGGATTGTGCATTCCTTTGCCTGTTGGGGCAACACAGAATTGGTGTTTTATTTTGTTCCATAAAAGGACTCCCAGACAGACAGTTAGATGAATGTAGAAGCAATCGGGTGTGAGATATAACTCTTATTTTCCCAACACTCCCAATAAATTCTTATTCAATTTAAAAAGAAGGAACAAGATGGAGAAATGTTTCTTTCCTATTTTTATTCTTAGATTTTAAATAAAATCCCCCCTTGGTATAAATGTCAAACTTTTATAATGTACAGGAATAATTCCCTGCTTGACTTAATTCTTTGGTTACTCTACCTGCTTAGGCTAGTAGATTTCCTACATTTATGTTCCATTAAAAAAAAATTTTTTTTTCCTATTTCTCTGAGACTGGCCAGGTTTTTCTATTCCGTAGTTAAGTATCTATTGGAGGTTGAGTCCTCCAGAAACAAATTCTGAAATGGAAGTGATTATACAGCAGAGTTATTAAGGAGTGCTCCTGGAATAACACCTAGGAAAGGAAGGAGAGGAAGCAGGATTGAGCAAAGGAGGAGGGGGACTGTGCTGCAGTCTCAACAAAGGCCTCAGCCTATCTCAAGGAGAGATCTAAAGCTTCAGTGGTCCTTCAGAGTTTCAGTGAGCTGGGGTGAGGGATTTGGGCTTTACACTCCCATGCTGATTGGTCTCTGAATGTGAGCTGCTTGGAAAAGAGGGTTTGCTCTTCGGTGAGGCAGCTCTCTTTAACAAAGCACCTCCAGAAGAAGGCTGGCAGTTGAGGGATCTCTGCATAAAGCCCCCCGAGAACATGGAAAATTAAGTTTTTTGTTCTAGAAGAGAGAACTAGGTGATAGTCACAGCATGCACCATAGTCCACTCCTTGCACCACTCAGAATCACACCTTTGTATGAAATTTAGGAATGTTTCTCTTCAGCTTTCTTTGGGCTTTTAATCCTGGGAAATTAGTGAGAAGAACTGTAACTTTTACCACTGCCATTGGTCTCTGGGCCACACATGATACAGTTTCCCCTCTGTACTATCTTTTTTAGATTTCTTTGATCTTAAGCTACTTTCTCTACTGTTCGTGGTGGCTTCCTTAGTGATATAACACAGATCTCATTTCCTGAAAAGTCTGAGCCCTATATAGACTAGCTCAGCCATTACGGTTACATTTTTTTTTTTTTCTGTTTACCATAAAATTTGCACACAGATACCAAAAAGATACTCAAGTATCTTGGTTGAAACAGCTATTACACTGGTCCCCTTGTGTAACAGAAGCCCTACATGGTGGTAAGGATCAACCATCCTTTCCAAGATGTTAAGTCTTTTTTTCTGATTCCTGAATTCTCTCTCTTTTTGAATGTTTTATTTATTTTGGGGGGGGGGAATGGGCAGAGAGATAGGGAGACGCAGAATCCCAAGCAGGCTCCAGGTTCTGAGCCATTAGCACAGATCCCAACGTGGGGCTTGAATTCACAGAACGGGAGATCATGACCTGAGCTGAGGTCTGACACTTACCCGACTGAGCTACCCAGGCACCCCAAATCTCTCTCTTTTTTTAAGTTTATTTATTTTGAGAGAGACAG
This sequence comes from Felis catus, assembly GCF_018350175.1. Classification (NCBI taxonomy): domain Eukaryota; kingdom Metazoa; phylum Chordata; class Mammalia; order Carnivora; family Felidae; genus Felis; species Felis catus. The sequence goes on along the minus strand of NC_058371.1, from coordinate 99,558,761 downwards.
AGATAGCACGACCAGGGGAGGGGCAGAAAGAGAGGTAGAGAGACTATCCCTAGCAGGCTTTGTGATGTTAGTGCAAAGCCTGACATGGGGCTATATCTCATGAATTGTCAGATCATGATTTGAGCCAAAATCAAGAGTCAGATGCCTAACTGACTGAACCATTCAGTCACCCCTGATTCGTGGATTCTCAATGCATGGAGCCCAAAGTGACCCAGTTGCAACTGATCTTTATACTCAAATGGAACTCTTTGCGTCTCCTGACTGAAGTGTTTTCCTGTTGGGAACCAGGACTTCTAAACCCTAGTGGTTCAGAGTTGCAGGAATGGAAAGTACCAATTTCCCAATAATGTCACTAGCAGTGATAGCACCTAAGTATTTCCTCTTTCCACCACTTAGATTCTGGATCCAAGTATTCCACCCGTTGGAGACACAGAAGCATATAAAAGTCATTGATTTAGAGTATGCACTGCATCCTGGAAGATGGCACCAAATCCTGTCAAGTTACCTTCTCTAAGCTGGTGCTTCAGCTGTATTTTCTCCACCTCTTTCTGTCATTTTACCAGGCCAGAACTTCTGGGTGGTATAGTATGCAATAAAACTAGTAAATCCCGTGAACAAACTCACATCTGCACTTCCTTTGCTATGAAGTAGTACCTGTGCTGGTAGATTATATAGTTTTTAAATCCTGGGAAAGAGTTTTTGACTAAGACCCTGTAGTCAGAAACTGCAAACCCACAATGAGAATATGAGTCTTTTTTTGTTGTTAATCAAAACGAATCACTGTTTTGTTTTTTTTTTCCTGGGTGGCAGGTGTTCAATGTTCCTAATTTACCACCATTCAGTTAACTGATAACCCCAAAGTTCTGTGCTGTGTTGGAGCTGATCACTGGGCTCCATCCCTGGAGTGATGCAGTGACTTTCTGCAATACTCTCAGTAGCTGCTTTTGCCCTTTCACCCAGGAAGCTCCTTCAAGTCTACTGCTTCCCTGTGAGTGGGCATCTGATCCTCTTTGCCTTACAGTCACCAACTTGTCTGCTCATTGGTCATCTTTCTTTTGGAATGTGCACTGACAAAGCCCACTTTTTTAATTGTCCTCTCTGATGCTCACTTTTCTCTCTCTCTTCTTGAAGGATGTTTTTCTCTTTATATATAAGGACAGCAGAGGGAATGGGGAATAAGTAACTGATTCACACTAAATATGTAATATTCTGTGACCTAGTCTTTTCTTTCATCTGGACCATAGCTTTTGAGTGAAAAACTAGACGTTGCTTCCCTTAGACTTTGATTCTGCCAAGATAGGGGGGCCTCGTGTCTTTCGATCTGAATGGAGTTCCTTAGTTAAAAAAGATAAGACAGGTGAAAAAAACATATAGTTTAATATTTCTGAAAGGTATACCTCTATGTAATGTCTATAAAAAATCAAATGCTAATAGTCAAGAGCTCTATTACCTAATTGCTGCTCTCCTGGTGAATTTAGGCTTGCCATTTATTTTTTTATCGACCTGAGTTACTCATATATCAAATAAAGAGGTTGGTGTGGATGATGTCTGAAGTCCTTCCAAACATTAAAATTCTATGCTTCTGTGATGATATATTTAAGGTTACTCAGTCTTCTGAAGGGCCACTTTTTATCGGCACTTTGAAATGAAAACAAAATGCCTTATGTTCTTCCAGTTTTTAATTTCATGATTGCCTGTGGGTTTTTTATGAATACTCTTTTTCTTTGACTGTTAGAGTTACAAATGATTATAATTTTATATGACTTTACAGGCAATTCCACTGCCCTCAAAATTTTTCATGACCTACTATTTAAGAAAAAAAAAATTAAAACATTATCAATGCACAAGGCTCTGGGAGTTTTTCTTTTTGAAAGAGTCCAGATAAATAAAATTACATGTGGTCAATAATTCCAAAATCAGCTATAAAGAAGTCATGTTTCAAAATAGTACCTTATTCAGTTACTTGTTTTGAAAATTTTGGAGACCAGCCTTGCTTTTGTTGACAGTATTTCTGAGAATGTTGACATTCCAGCAGCAGCACCCATCAATTTGGGGGTAAGTGTTTGGAGTATGGGATAGTGTTAGAGATTGTAACTCACCCTCTACAAGATCTGCTAAACTGGTTTTACCTGATTCTAATTCTTATGAAGTTTTGAAGAGAAAGCCCAAGTGTCAGCCTTGAGCTAAATGCTAGGGTTGAACTATAAAGCCTTCAAAAACGTATAGAATTATAATTAGTGATGATGAGTGAAATTTTAAATGGTTGAAGGCTCACTTTGTATAAGCACGTTAAAACCTGACTTGATTTATGCCACTTCTCTTGAATGTAGCCTGAAAACTTTACAATGTCAAATTTCTGTTGTCATGTATTCTATCGCTGTTTGCTGGCCAGAGTTGGCACAATTTCTATTCAAAAATTTGTTAATGTTTATCCTCTTTTGAGAAAGAGAGAGAGAGAGAGAGAGAGAGAGAGAGACAGAGAGAGTGAGAGAATGGGGGAGGGGCAGAGAGGGAGACAGAGATTCCGAAGCAGGCTCCAGGCTCTGAGCTGTCAGCACAGACCCCTCCGTGGGACTCGAACTTATAAACCACAAGATCATGACCTGAGCCAAAGTTGTACACTTAACCAACTGAGCTACCCAGGCATCCCTAGAATTAGCACAATTTCAACAGGAGATCCACCTAAGTCCAAAAGTTGTCCCTGAGACTACAGTAAGAAAATGTAATGAGACGGTGCGTTGTGTTTGCCAGAGGAAAACAATATAAAAATTTAACAGTTACAACAAAAAGGTTGACACATTTTATTTGGTTTTATTAGTAAAAATAATAAAGACTTGTCAATTGGGCCTTATTGTTTTCCTCACTTGAAAGCCTGGTCAACTGCAATTGAAAGGATAACATGCAGGGTTAATTACTTCTCCATGCCCTGTTCATGTTTGTTTCTCTGTCTAGACCATGTATACCTTCCTCTCTCCCCCATCATCTCTTTCTCTTTTCTCTGCATGACTAACTCCCACTCATCCTTTGAGACTGATCTGGAACTTTGCTTCTGGCAGTTGACAACTTTTTCAAACAGACTTCATAACTTTTTGTGTTGTTGTTGTTTTTTTTTTCCCCACCGTGTTTTCACAGTATTTTATACCTATTTTGTAATATGTATCACATCATGTTATAATAGATTTTTTTTTTCTTTTTGCTTTTCATCCTCACTAGACTGGAAACTTATCAAAGGTAAAGCCATGTCATTTCCTGCCTTTCCCGTTGTATCTTGAACCTAGCCACCACTTAAAGTGATGACTGAGTGAATAAGTTCTTCAACAGGGAAAGTTTGCAAGTCTGATTAAAGACTAGTTCTGCACATCTGTAGGAAAATGGTTAGGTCTGTTACAACTCTTGGTTAACTATAGTACTTCCCTGCATAGCCTTAGGACAGGAAAAGATGAAGGGACAGAAAAGTGATGGATGTTATACTAGATTTCATTCAGTTTAAATATGTTCATGGGTGGGGGGAACAGCCCAAGAGCACAATTCTTGAATTTGGCATAAACTACAACAAAGGAACACAGCATAGAAATAAGTCTATATACTAAGTCTATAAAATTCAGTCTGATTCTTTCTTTTAGAAATCACTCTGAAGATCATTTAGTTAATTTATTTTCACACTGTTTTCCTTGGGAGATCTATGAAGATGGTCCAGGAGTTCCCAAATGGACAGAGCCTGACCACTGCATGGATACCTATGCTCCCACATACATTTCTAAGAGACAATTCAGCTTTCATTAAGGCATTTGGAATGTTAGCTTAGGCCTACCTGCCACGTGAAATTCAACTAAAATTGGCCCAAGCCCACACCAAATCAATAGATGTTGGGTCATTTAAAACCTGTTAAATATTTTTGAAAATCCCAAGGGCCATCTGCATGTCTTGACTCTTGAATGTGGCTCAGAGAGTATGCTCTCTGTACGTTGTTTCTGACCTCCATGCCATGGTAACATTCACTGATTTTTACATTTTAAACCAACACACAGAACACAAGCATTTATGACTACAGTAGGTCTCCCTCTTCTTTTTTCTTCCCCAGATTATCCTAGGAACATACACCTCTTCTTTCTTCCTTTATGTTTATGCTGTGCTGTAGCCAACATACAATCCTTCTGTAGGGGCAAGGGGATTTCTCAGTAAAACATTTATCTCTGTGAGATAAATTCCAAGGGCACCTGGGTGGCTCAGTCAGTTAAGCATCTGACTCTTGATTTCAGCTCAGGTCATGATCTCACAGTTCACGCGTTCAAGCACCGCATCGGGCTCTGCACAATCAGTGTGGAGCCTGCTTGGGATTGTCTCTCTCCCCTTCTCTTTCTGCCCCTCCTCTGCTGCACTCCCTCTCTCAAAAGAAACAAACAAAAAAAAAAAGGAAAAGAAAAATTCCAGTGTCAGGTGTAAAGGTAACGATATTTTCTTTGCTCATTATGTTGGTTGTCAATTGGTGCTTCTATTGGGATTTAAGAGATTTCATTTGAAGAAAGGGTTTCATGGCTTCAAAATTTGAAACCCCTGATTTTAGGAGTTTGGGTTGGAATTTAGGAGTTTGAAATTATGCAGGGCAGTATTTCAGTTGTATGGGATGGGCCAGGTACAGTAAGATATGTCATTCTTTACACAGATTAATTTATGTTGTTGATGTTCTATGTTCCATAAGAGACTAAATCCATAAAATAAAATTTTATTATAAATGATCATATGACATGGACATTTTGTTACACAGGTGCTACCTATATATGGCATTCTAAATAAATTATCAAGCTTCACCCACCTGAGGGCACAAATATTAAAATCCATACCTAAAGTTCTCCAGTTTTAGACATTTGGTGATGCAAACCCTCAGGCATTGGAAGATTTTTTATAACTCAGAAGCAATTGTGTCCATATTCTTTTCTTCAGCTTCCTTGAGGAAGTCTGCTCTCTGCAGACCATTTTGCAGGTGGGTTTCCACTTCCACTAGTATCTTGCATGGGAGTGTTGGTATACCAGGTGCCATCATCTGTCTGCCACTCCCACTTGGCTTAACAGTTGTTTTCTGCTGGCTGAGTTTGGCCCTCAACACTTGTGGGAAATCTATGGTGGGCTGGGAAAACAGAGTGAGTCTTCTCCTGAGACCTGTCACATTTTTTCACTTGAACCAAGGAACCATGCTAGCACTTAGAAATGCACAGAACTTCATGTGAACACCTTCTTCAGTTATTTGATTTAATCTTTACCCCACTAAGGGTAGTCTCTGCACAGACTGAATGGGAACAGACCCCAAGTTATTCACTCAATTCTTCTGCTTTTTTTAATTTTTTAATTTTTTTAACGTTTTTTTTATTTATTTTTGAGACAGAGAGAGACAGAGCATGAACGGGGGAGGGGCAGAGAGAGAGGGAGACACAGAATCAGAAGCAGGCTCCAGACTCTGAGCCGTCAGCCTAGAGCCCAACGTGGGGCTCGAACCCACAGACCGTGAGATCGTGACCTGAGCTGAAGTCGGACGCCTAACTGACTGGGCCACCCAGGCGCCCCTCTTCTGCTTTTTCTTCCTTTCTCCAACTAGCCCCGGTGCTGGATACACACACACACACACACACACACACACACACACCCCTCTTTTCTTCTTTAGCCTGAAAATAAAATACCTTCTGTACAATAACACGTGGGATAGTCATCATCCCTCTGATCTGGCAAACTGAGTCTAAATTAGTTTAGGCTGGATACAACTGGGGCATCCAGTTTCACTTATGTTTTATAGTATGCTACCATTTGTAAAGTGTTTTTACATAATCAATTCTCTTATTAACCCTAAGAATACCAGTCCTTAACAAACTGAGAGTTGATGGGGGGGAATGGGTGATGGGCATTAAGGAGGGCACTTGTTGGGATGAGCACTGGATGTTGTATGTAAGTGATGAATCATGAGAATCTATTCTTGAAACCCAAACTACACTGTATGTTAGCTAATTTGAGAATTAAAAAAAAAAAAAAAAGAATACCAGTCAATCTATCACCAATGATAAACATGAAGTATGAAAAGACCAAGAAGATTGCCAAGATATGTGATGATGAATTCTATATGTCAATCTGACTGGACTAAGAGATGTCCATTTAACTGGTAAAACACTTCTGAGTGTATCTGTGAAGGTGTTTCTGGAAGAGATTAGCCTTTGAATCCGGCAACTGAGTAAAGATCACCCTCACCAAGGCATTGAGCATCACTGAATCTGTCGAGGGCCTGAATAGATCAAAAAGGCCAAGAAGGAAAGGCAAATTCTCTCTGCTCGAGCTCAGATACCCACCTTCTCCTGCCCCGGGATGTCAGAGCTCCTGGGATTTGGGCTTTTATACTCTGACCAGGACTTACACCATAAGCACTTGAATTTTAGGCTTTCCGATTCAGCCTGAATTATACCAGTAACTTTTCCTGTTCTCCAGCTTGCAGGTGGCAGACTGTGGGACTTCTTGTTCTCCATAAGCATGTGAGCCCATTTCTATAAGAAATTCCCTTTTCTATATAGCTGTATATATATCCTATTTTTTGTGTTTCTCTGGAGAATCCTGACTAATACGTGGTACATTTGCAACTACAATTCAGGTCTCTTGGCACCCCCACACAGAGCCAATAATGACAGTTGGGTGATATTAATATAGAATGGTCTTTAAGGACTGAGTTTACTTATACGCATTCCTTCTTTTCCTTTTAGCCAAATATTTTTTTTGCTCTCCTCTCTCCTCCCCCTCTCCGCTTCTTTCTTTCTTAAGTTCAACCACTTAAAGCACGGTGGGAGGCAAGAGGAAGAGTAGAGGGAAAGAATCATCTCCTGAACTTCAATATTCTTGTATCCCTGAGATGTGCACTGAGAAGGCAGCCTTCTACAACCATTATTTTGAAACATGAAAGTTAGGCTTTAGTAATACATAATGGCTCCTAAGGAGGTGTCCCTAGGGGTGACCCCAACTAGTAGTTTCCTATGGGGCATCCATTATTGTCTGACACAACAAATACATGATTTTCATTTGTCACTAATAATACCTATGCTATAAACATGGAGAAAAAAGGTATAATATAAAGGGCTTAGGAAGAGAAGAGTAATTATTTCAATGTACAGTGCTTAAATAACACAAATAGGCAAGGTAATATAAGAGATAGTCTCATCTCTTTAGAATAAAATAATATAGAAAATTGACATAGTATAACTCTTATTAGTTTTAAAAAATCAAACAGCTCTTTTTTGGGAGTATGTCTATTGAGGATATGATGAGCAAAAAGGACATTGGCCAAGTTCAACTCACAGATTCCCATGTATTATCCTGGTGTTTTTAAGTAGGTACTGTTTATGTGACACGAGCTAATTTTTTATTTCTTATTTTGATTTTTTTTCACAAAATAACCCCTATTTAAATAAAAATAATATATGCTTGCTTATTATTTAAAAAAATCAAACTATATAGAATAGTAGAGGGAAAAAAATCAAAAGGCTTATCTACTTCTGCTCAGTCCACATTTTTCCAAAGGGAAGGTTTTAATGAGAGTTCAGAGAATTTTGTAAAGTCATTTTCTTTTTTCATGGTTGATCTGTGAGCAAGGAAGCTGGCTCAGGGACCTAGACTCTACCACCTGTCACATCAGAATCCTCTGTTTCTTTCTTTAGCTTTGCTTTTTGAGGTATATGGCTTTCATTTGTTCACATTTCCTTATTTGGTGGCTGTTTGTGAAGGAATTTTTTTAAAGGTTTTTTTTTTTTAATTTATTTTTTGAGACAGAGAGATAGCGTGAGAGAAGGAGAGGCAGAGAGAGAGAGAGGTAGTGAAGGATTTTTTATCCTTTTTCTTCCTCTCTCCACTTAAAAACTATTTGTCCATTTTATTAGGATGAGGGAGGGTGATTTTATGCTGCTGTGTAACTGAGCTAGTAACCCAAAACCCTGCATTTGGTTTATAAAGCTAAATGTGAGGTAGATTGATATTTCCAAAGAATTTTTACCCTGTGTTCTGCTTCTTCAGGATTTGAGACTAATATGGAGTAATTAGGAAAGAAAAATTTACATTTTGTTTCAGTCTAACTCCGAGTAGATGGAAAAGCATAGAATTAATCAAACCAATCTTTGAACTCCATTGTCAACTTGCAACATGATTCACTTTCAGAGTTCAACCAGTTCACACGGGATATTCACGAACATTTTGCATGTTACATTGTAGGGCCTGTAGTGAATGTGGCAGGTATCATGATATGAAGAACTTGTTGGCTCAGCTGCTGGGGATCCTGTCACCAGGTGCCTTAAGCTTTCATACCCTTTAGGAATTGCCTTACCTGCCGAGAAGCACCAAAGTCACACGTCCTTCCTGGATAGCCACGTCCAACGATTTGTATGGGAAAGCAAATGCCTGGCCATTTTGACGGAGCTGAGAACAACTCTGAAGAAACACTCTGGCTTGAGAACTCTTAAGAGGGTCGGTGAAACTTATTGGTCCTGCTGCTCTGCCCATTCCTTATCTTCTCTTCCTTCCTCCACAGGTGTTCATCCAAAGGTACCCTCTAATAAACACCAGGAATACCAAACCCCCTCTCAGGATTTGTATCCAGGGAGCTCATCTGTGGCAGAAGTCATTGCGACTTTTCTCATCAACATCTACTCTATCCCTATTCTACTATGTCGCAGCATTTTTTTTTTTTTTTGTGAAGTTAGCTTAAGACTTAGCACTGGGGTGTTTAAGACAGACAAGGGGTTCCTGTCTAACTTGCCACAAAGGTTCAGATTGATCAGGGCTAGCAAGTTAGTACATAACAATTGCTTGATCATAGGGAATGACTTGGAGACAGTCCAATCAGCGTGGATTTTAGGATTATAGTACTTACAGGAATAAATGTTGCTCTCTTCTTAGATGTGAACCATATTGCCTTCAATGGCTGCTAGTATCTGTCTTCCAACAGTAGTGGAAACCCATCTGAAGATGATGCTAACACACCAAGGACAGAACTGAAGCAGATGTTGAAGAAACGATCCAGGCCTGGATGGAACCATGACTAAATCCTGTCCTACAGGTGGGTATGGGTACAGGTGATTCATCAGGATTTCAGTCTTTTTCTCCTAAGACACAACTCTTCAGAAATAGCAAATTAAATGGCTCTGAGTACTCTTAGAAGGTAAAGATATTTTTTTCCTTAAAAAAAATTTTATTAACCTTTATTTATTTATTTATTTATTATTATTATTATTATTTAATTTTCTTTTTTTGAACGTTTATTTATTTTTGGGACAGAGAGAGACAGAGCATGAATGGGGGAGGGCCAGAGAGAGAGGGAGACACAGAATCGGAAACAGGCTCCAGGCTCCGAGCCATCAGCCCAGAGCCTGAAGCGGGGCTCGAACTCTCGGACCGCGAGATCGTGACCTGGATGAAGCCGGACGCTTAACCGACTGCGCCACCCAGGCGCCCCAACCTTTATTTATTTTTGAGAGAGAGACAGAGTATGAGTGGAGTAAAGATTTTAGCCTGATCGTAAACCAGTTTACTTATTTATATTTTTAAGTTTTTATTTATTTTGAGAGGGACAGAAACAACATGAGCAGGGGGAGAGGGACAGAGAGAGGGCGAGAGAGGGAGAGAGGGAGGAAGGGAGAGAGAGAATCCCAAGCAGGCTCCACACTATCACAAATCGTGAGATCATTACCTGTGCTGAAACCAAGAGTCAGATGCTTAATCGACTGAGCCATCCAGGCACCCCCATGAATCGGTTTATGAAACAAACCTGCTAGCATTCAGGATAATTCTTATTGCCCTATTAGTTAGACTTGCATTAAACAACATTAAAAAGATGGAGATAATTACTATCTCAAGCATCTTGCCACACATATTTATACTTGTTGGTCATAATTTTATTGCTTTAGCTTGAATAAACATTGCTTTATTGCTTTTAGCTTTTAGCTTGTGAATGCATGGTGATTATATTGGTGAGGTAATGGAAATATTTTAAAATTCTTCCTCTTTTACTTATTAAAATGAACCAAACTTTACAAAAAAAAGGCTTAACACGCAAAAATAAAGTATGAGTAATTATAGTAATGTCTGTGTAGTTTAGTGACACAAGAACGGCACACAATGTGTCATTTTCATTCTCAGCCGACCTTCACTTAAATAGAAATTTATTAATGGGTTTTTACACAGAAGAATGAGGTACACAGATACAGGTCTGGGCCCTTAGTCAACTTGTGAGTACATTTTGCAGTATTATATTTTTAACCTTATTCTGTCTCATTTATTACAAGGAAAAGTATAATACAAATGGAAAATACTGGTTCCTCAGTAATAGTCATCTGACAAATTCAGCTGACAAATGAGTGTATTTCTGGAGATTGAACTGAAAAATATGTATGTAAATGAACAAAGAACAGAAAAGAGACTAAAAGTAGCAAGAATATAAAAATATTCACTTATTTTTGAGTGTGTGCATGTACGTGTGTTATAGATGTACTGATGATATAAAACCAGCAAGGACTATTCTCATTTCAGCACCAGCAACGAACTAAAATCAGAGAGGAACAATAGCCTTTATTCACTGATGATTCAACAGACTGAAGATAACTTTTCCTCAGCACACTTGGGGATTTATAGACAGAAAGTGGTTTTGATTATTTTCTGAATGAAGTCCCATCTGACATAGTAAGGAAGAATCTAAAATGTCACCAAATATCACCCCTAAAAGCTTAAGAGCACACCAAATATAAACTTTTTGAAATATCCCACCCTTAGTATTTATTTTATTTACACTGGGAAAAAATATCTGCTTATCTACGGAGGAAAAAAAATAACTAAAGTGGTATTACCACTTTATAAATCTTTCATTATGTTACCTTTTTTGAAGGGTGTCTAACAACAGCACTTTTTCAAATAAAAATACACAATATATTGGACAGTAAGTATTCCGATAATATTAATTCATAAAAATCATTAAGAAGCTTAATTTGCCATCCCTGTTAGTTTAAAACTACTCTAGATAATGAAAAGAGACAAGAAGGTGCAACGTGGTCCCTAAAATGGAGACTTTTGTGTGATTATAAAGTTAAATATTAAGATATTTTTGGTTAATGAATGAGAAAGTAACATAGGACTGAAATAATTAAAAGGGAAACTAATCGTTTGATGGCTTAATAGATAAGGTTTCATTTAAATTACATCACTCCATTGCTTGAAATCATTTGATGGCTTCTTACTTCCTATGAGATAAATTTCCATGTCTGGATCTGGGCATTTAAGCTTCTCCCTAATGTACTCCCAGTCTAATCTTCTTAATTTATCTTTTCCCATAGATTCTTCTCTAGAGCCATACTTGCTGGTCCCCCAAATTGCCCAGCATCATCTCATTTCCATGCCTTTTCTTTTCCTGTCTCCTCTCATGGCAAGAAAGTCTTCTGCAACCTCCCAGATAGGACACATTCTTCTTTCTCCTCCAAATCCCCATCCCGTGTCTGATAGGGTCAAAGAAACATTATCTTACTAAACATTCCAGAATTCATCCGAGAAAGATAACTGTCTATGCATAGAAACAAACATTGATAAAGTTACTGAAAAAAGAGGTGAGCTCCTAAAGTGAGGGAAATAAATCCAAGAGCTAACTTACTCTGGTCAAGAATGTGCAGGAAAAGGGGGAGAGAAAAGAGAAGGTGTGTGAGCCACGGTGGATGTGCAGTACTGTGGATTTGCTCTGGAAGTTATATAATCCAGAATATATGACATCCTATTTTAGTCAATGTTTCTGTGATATCGTAATCTCTAAAATCTTTGGTAGATTCTGCCACACACAGAAGACCTTTTGAATATTTTCCTTGTCTTTTATTTTGAAATAGAAGAAAGAATATAAAGTCCATATTTGTTTAACTGCCAGCAAGAAGATGAATGAAGAGACTCAAGATTCAGGATTAAAAAAAAAATCCAGGAAGAGCAGGGAATAGGAACAAGAAGTGGCTAGAGAAATAGCTTTTCCTTAGGATTTAGCAGAATTCTTAGGGATAATGTGGACTTTGCACAAAGCATATACTGGGAGTGTTGCTCAACTTACCTGTAGGGTGACCAACCACCTCAGGACCTGGCACTGAGGCCTTTCCTGGGATAAAGACAGTCAGTGCTGCAACTGGAAAGTCTCAGGCAAATGGAGATGAGCTGTCCACCCTAATGAGAACAGAAAGACACTGACATAAGGTACCTCACACGCAGTGTCTTGAATGGTTAGTGCTCATTCTCTTTGTAAAATACTTAATGAAATAGTGATATGACATTTCTTTTCAGTAAACACACACACACACATGCATACCTGATCTATAATACAAATCTGCACACCCTCAAATAATGACCTAAAGAGACTTTATACTTAATAATTACATGAATAATTTTTCAGGGAACTTTCTTCATTCTTCTTTTGGAGTTACCTTTAGGTCATTGATTCTCAACTGGCAGTGAATTTTGTCCCCTTCCCCAAAGGAATTCGTCAATGGCGGGAGAAATTTGTGATTGTCAGAACTTATGTTTATATGGGTGGCTCCTGGACTCTAGAGGCCAGGGATGCTATTGAACATCCTACAATGCACAATACACCCTCACCCCACCCGAGGAAATATTTGATCCAAAATATCAATGATGCAGGTTGAGAAATCCTGATTTGGATCCTGAATCATATTTTTTCTATCATAGTATTAGCAAATTATTGGCTTCACATGAGAACTTGATATTTAAACCATTAAGATCATTTGAGGAGAAAGAGTGGCACTGTTTCACCAAGCACTCTTTCCAGGCTGAGCACAGGGCAGTGATAGGTAAAATAATTTTAAAACATCAAAAGAAGTATCCATAAACAAGATAAGAATCTTTATGGACCAGAAGTGGAATAGAAACACACAGCTGTAGCCTGGGCTTGCTGGGATCTGGCTCCGAAAGCAAACAAGGCAGCCAGAGTTCAATTCTGTGGAGAAACAGGATCCCAAATGCACCATGCCCGGCAGGGGACCAGCGCCAGACTCAGCTCCTGATTGCAACATTCCATGAGAAAGATAAAAGCCTTTATGCTGCTCCTGAGCTATAGCTTTTATAAGTTCTGTATTCGTCAGTATAGCCTAGATTATGCTGTTGACAAGCAGCTCCACCATATATCGGACTAAAAGAATGAGAGCTTGTTTCTTGCTCAGCTACATGTGCACCATAGGTTGATAAGGTGTCTGTGCTCATTCTAGACCTAGGCTGACAAAGAAGCCACTGTCTCTATATGTGCTGGCATCCAGGTCCAAAGAAGAACTCTAGAAGGTCTTGCATCAGCAACTGTATGCTCTGGCCTGGTAGGAAGACATACCACTTTGGGCCAAAAGTTATTAGCTAACACTCATCACTTGGCCCCAGGAAGTACAATTCTATCATGTTCCTGGAAAGAGGATTAACTGCACTAATGAATGCCACAAGCTCTGTATCTAAAATTCTTAGAAGAAGCATAAAAAGCTGAGAACCGGGTGTGGCAGGCTGCTTGCTTGTTCAATGACTGGTTCTCTGATAACTTCAATTTTAGAATAGGTTAGAAGCTTCAAGTTATGAGTATGAGATCTGAGCATAATGTGAGGGCTCTTGATGAGGAAGACAGGAAGAAACTGACTATATATGCATTTAATACAGGTAGGGAAGAGTGAAGGAAGAGAAAGAAAATATCCCCTACTTAAGATCATCTTGCAATCTATAATCTCAAGGCACCCAAGGAAACCCAGTGATATTTCCAATTTTCCACTGCCGGACAAATAGTGGGATTTCACAATCTTGCTGTCTTATAATTAGGGCTGGAATGTGAAAAGAAGTGATGTATTTCAATTCCAAGTTGTAGATTATAAAAGCTGATGTATGATCTCCCATGTTCTTTTCTTTCCATAATGCAAAAAGGTATATTCCAAATAGTATAAGGTCCTATAGCCTATATATGACTGAGAATAATGTAGAGCAGGTCCCCCAGTAGATTTGAAATTGATATGTGGTGTGGGCGCCTGGATGGCTCAGTCGGTTGAGCCTCCGACTCTCGATATTTGCTCAGGTCATGATCTCACAGTCGTGGGATCAAGCCCTGCCTTGGGCCCTCTGAGGGTGTAACCTGCTTGGGATTCTCTCTCTCCCTCTCTCCCTCTCTCCCTGCCCCTCCCCTGCTCTCTCTCTCTCTCTCTCTCTCAAAATGAGTACATAAACATTGAAAATTTTGATATGTAGCTTAAGTGAGTTATCTGTATGTATTGTTTTAATCCACTGAAATTTTGGTATTATGAAGAAAATGTACTTTATCATTCAACTGATAGTTATTCAGTTGATACTTATTGAGTGCCTAAGAAATTTTAAACATGGTACATGTTTAGCTAGACTTTCAAAAGAATGGAGGGTATGAATTGGTGAAGATCATGGTGGAAGATGTTCCAGACTCTGTGAATAGCAGAGGTAGAGTGTTAGCCCAGTGTATTGTTTGACATGGTCAAACAGATGAGGGTGTTTGCTTGAGTGTATAGGTAAGATCAGCTCGAAGGAAAATTTCATGAGAGAAGGAATAAGATATAAATTATAATAAGGAAGGGGGCATCAGTTAATGAAGAATTTTTGGTTCTAGTGTGAAGAATTCAAATCTTGCGCTCTTGAGAATAATTTAGGTTCTTTTAGAGGAGAATGCCACATTGAAGTTGTGCCCACATATTAGTTGTTTTTAATAATGATTAACCTAGTAGTCATATTTGGATGATTTAGAATGTGGAGCAGACTGCAGAACTGTTATAATAAGCTAAGTGTGAAATAGAGAGTATAACTCAGGTATTGATAGTGAGAGTGGTATAACCTTGAGAGTGATTGAAAAAAGGGACTATTAATAGGACTTTTTGATTAGTCTACATGAGAAAGTTAGGAGGGGGCAAATTAAACTAAATAAAGCCCCTCCGCCCCCAAAAAAAAGAAAAGAAAAGAAAGTCAGAATCAAAGTCACTCGCCTGGGAGACAAGTAAGGTGTTTCATTTGCAAGAGAAAGTGATGTTAAACTACAGATTTTAGAGTTGGAGAGACATCTCATAGTGATATTGGAATGCAATTACAATTCCATGGTTCATATGGGAAGTTAGGACAGGAGATACAGATTTATTAACAAACATTTTAATTATTCCATTGACTTAGTTCACATTCACTAGACCAGCAAACAAAAGTTGCAGTGAGTCACTTGTGTGACACTCAGTAAAAGAAAGGGTAAGGCCAAGTTTTTAGTTATGTTGTTCTATTTGTCACTGACAAGCTTTAGAATTTTTAGTGTAAAAAAAAAAATGGCTACGATTAAGGTAGAGGAGAAAGGGGATTGCCAAAACATAGGGATAATTTGTAATTTAGACTTGCCCTCTTCACCCAGCTTTAAGGAGCTTAACGCTCAGCTACAGAACTGGCTTTTGGCTGATCTGAAGAACAAATAAGAACTTGCTCTGGGAGATAATCTTTTTTATTAGCTGCTTTAAAGGTTTTAAGTTATATGTGCACGTTGTGGAATGTAGTCACTGTAGTTACTGCTTTCGAAAATTGTTGACACTTGTATAATTCAAGACTAGATTCATTATGAGTATCCAGAAATACACTGTGCTTAAGTGAATTTATATTTCCATTCAGAAATGTTAAAAAAAATGAATATTTTCTTCTCGAGCCATGGCATTTATGATCTTTGTTGTATGGCTAGAAGCTCAAATAAAAAAAAAGTGTTAGCTTTATATAAAATACTTAATGCAAAATAGTATAGTGTTAAAAATGCTTCATGTGAACTTGATAGCATGGATCCCATTAAGAAATAAGCAACTAATTCTTATGCATTTTATTACATGAACAAAGGAACCAGCTACACATGGGCAATAAATTTCAATCAATGCTAATTTTTCTATTATTTTCATAATATTTTTATTATATGAAAAAGTAGAGCAATTTTCATATCAAGATTTCAGGAATCTTGACAAACGTTGTATTATCATCTAAAGGATAAAATAAATGTTGCCGACAATAGCAGGTAAGCTAAATTATTTAAAGTAATAATGTGCCCATAATTGAATGTATATTAATTCTGCTTTTGGAGAAAAAGCTATTTCTGACTGAATTATTATTATTATTACTGAAGGAGAAATTCTTCCAGACTACAAATCCCCAAAATAAATAAGCTATGTATGATCCAAGTATTTAGGATTCCTAAGTCAGGTATTTTGCTGAGATTCTACACATATTAAATTATACAATAATCTCCAAAATGGTTTTCGTGTATTGATTCAGTCTCCAAATAGTGAAAAATTCTTGATAATTGCTTCCCCCCCCCCCCCGACTTCCTAACAAATTTATAATTAGCCATCAGGACAATTGAAATGCTGTTAGACCCAGACAGACCAGATTCTGCTGTCTATAATCTTCTAAGAATTATCCCATTTTCACATAGTCTGGGAATCTGTTCGGGGACTTTTAAGCTATTAAGAAATAAGTGCTTAAACCATGTCTGAAAGCAGATGGTTGAAAACCTGATGGCCAATTTCTCATCCTATGTGGGAGAATTCTTTGTGTGTGACATAGGATGAAAAACAGGCCAAATGATCTCAAAACAACATCATTGGAACATTTTAACTCCATGAAACACATATTTCCAAAGGGAGATTCTGAACACCGTGGAATTTGTTTTTCCTCCCTTATGGGGCAAAGAAAACATTTTCCTTTTTCTTTTTCTTTAATGTTTTAAAAAACAACTAAAAAAGAGCCACACACATTTTCTTAGTGGTATCATTTTTCTGATAGCTGAGATAATTCTAAATTCTCTTCTGCCAGCCTAGAGGAAGAACATTACTGATTTTATATTTCAGGTATACTCGTGACTTAGGCTTTCACTTTGTTAAGGGAGGAACTTAAAAGAATTTACGCCAAGACGAATTATTGTGAGAGTCAAGAATCTGGCTGACTGCTTCGTAAGGGTCCCCATTTTGAATCGTAAAAGCAACATGAAACTTTGTCAAAACGTGATAGAAATACCAATCATGTTTTCTATGGCTACCCTAGAAGTCTAAATACTTAGATGCAGAAGCACTCTGGCTACCATTAGCTGCCATGATGATTGGGTGGAAATTGTCAGGACTCCAATCTCACAAGCATAGAAGAGAGAGAGTATCACTTCAAAATCAGAAATTAACCAATTGCATAGCCCGTACATAGCACGGTTTTAAGGAGTTTAAAATGGTTACTGGTGACCACTCTATGAGATAGCTACTCTAATTATCTCCGATTTAGAGAGAGGAGCTGCTACTCAGAGCAGTTAAGGAACTGAATTAGGTCATACAGTGAGGACGTGGTCAACTCTGCAGTTCCCACTCTCAGCCAGCGGGGGTGCTGCCTCTAGGGAGCGCGTTGCGGTGTGCCGCGTCACAGCAACGAGGGGTGCCCCTGCTTCCAGCATCACCTTGACTCTTTAAAACCACAACGCCATAAAACCTTCAAAGGGCTCATACTTTTCTCCTTGGTTTTGTATAGTAAGGAAAACCCACTACCAAACAATATACAAAGTTTTGGTTTTTGTTTTTAATTTTTGATCAGTGTGTAAACCAGAATGCTTTTCAGTTTTCATGGTTAACAAAGGTAATAGAATTTGGCGAGGCATCCTGAGAATTCATCATTCTGGAATAGCTATAGACAGAAGTACTATCTGTAAAGAGAAACATTACTTCTAAAGTAAATGTTCAATCTTAAAATTATAGAATTACCTGTGAAAATGAATTACCATAGAATTACCATAGAAAATGAAAAATGAGGAAGAGAGCCTATCATCCTGGTGCTGATCTTGACAGAATTTTATTTGTAACTGTTTATGGGCCAGTGGGTACGATTCCTGGTGAGTTGCCTTGTATAGTACCACACATGTATCAGACTGTGCACATGCACACACTAGCACACAATTACTTATATAGCTAACATAATACAGTGTTTTCCAATTAACTTCATGGGCAAGTTTTGTGACAGAAATTTCATTCTCGTGAATACATTACATTAAGTATTTTGGTTTCAGGGAGTGCAATCTGAATCCATGTGGCTCTTGGATCCTTACCGAAATATAACGTGATTTCCAACTCTGCTCTGGTCCTGTATTCCATACACTCAGCAATTATGTTATATAGGAAGCCATAGGCTGAACTGTTAACATCTCTGGATCCAACAACAATGTATTGAAATGGAAGTAAATAAGAGCCGGTTATCTCATGAAAATGGCCTCATGTACCAGGTGAATGATATCTAGATAATTCTGTGGTTACAACTCCAGCGAGGTAATGATGCCAAAGCATATACAATATTGTTCATCATTTAAGATTCATCATATTTTGTAAAAAGCAACGTCTCTGTTCTCCTCATTCAGTGCAACTTCTCGAAAGTATGGCCGGAGCAGGAAGAAATGCTTTTAGTTCCCCTTAGAATCGAACCAAGGAAACAGTATGAGGTATATGTACCAACTTCTGAGACTTGTTTCCTGGGAGATCTAAAACATATTTATTTCAGAATATTAAAAATAAACTGCAGGCTAAAAACCATCTACAGATGAAACCAATGTGATTCAAGAACTCTGAGTGTGGAAAATGAAATCACAGTTCTGCAACCAGTGAGTGTAGGTCATCTATGTTGCTTACCAGAGGAAGCAGGTGTGGGAGGTGGTGGTTAGAATAAGGCCATTAGAATGTGCATTGGTGTGGTGCTGTAGGAAAGGAAACTATTTTCTGCTTGTTTCTCTAATTGGAAAAATTATTCTTCTGATGCACAGTTTCTCATCAGAGCATCTTGGAATAACACAGAAGCGGTTACTGAAGAAATGTAGAACCCTAAAATTAGAGAAAGATGAAAAACTTGAGGACCACACAAATAGAGAGAGAATAGTGAGTTCTGTGGTTATAAATATTTAGTGACAGGCATTTTGCAAATAAAATTAGAAGAAGCCACTTCCCACCCATCCTTAAGAATAGAATTAATAAAATCTGCTATTAATATACAGGACTGGAAAACTTGTAAAGCTTAAGAAAATGAAGAATTCTGCCCAGAGATTATTCACCTAGCAACACGAGAGAATGAGAGAGAGAGAAAGAGAGAGAGAGAAAAGAAGAAGAAGAAGAAGAAGAAGAAGAAGAAGAAGAAGAAGAAGAAGAAGAAAGAAGAGGAGGAGGAGGAGGAGGAGGAGGAAGATGGAGGGGGAGTGGGAGGAAGGGGGGAGGAAGAAGAAAGAAAGAGAAACAATCTTACTTGACTAAGGAGAAAATTATAAACAAGAAGCCCATGGCATATTATCTGAAATGTGTGGTATATAATTTTTCTTATACTAACTGTGTAATAAGATCTATGTAGTTCTCTTTTTACCGTGTGGAGCCTTTTTTAATGTGATGATCAGGGACCAGCCAATGTTTGGATGGTACACTCGGAAGGGACAACTAAAGAGAGTTCTATCAAGAAATTCTTTGTAGGGGCGCCTGGGTGGCGCAGTCGGTTAAGCGTCCGACTTCAGCCAGGTCATCATCTCGCGGTCCATGAGTTCGAGCCCCACGTCGGGCTCTGGGCTGATGGCTCGGAGCCTGGAGCCTGTTTCCGATTCTGTGTCTCCCTCTCTCTCTGCCCCTCCCCCGTTCATGCTCTGCCTCTCTCTGTCCCAAAAATAAATAAAAACGCTGAAAAAAAAAAAGAAATTCTTTGTAAAATGTGGTGAGGACCAGAGGAAACCAACACTACTACCAGTTGAATAGTTACCAGACACATTGAGTGGTTTGGGAGAGTGAGTACCCAGGAGGACATGTGGCTCTGGTTAGAGGATATTGGCTGGTGTCTGGCCAAGGGATAACAGGTAGGCAGCCAAAGGAATAAATATCTGACGTGTCTCTCTTCCTCTGATTGCTTACATGTGCCTCCTGTTGCCTAAACCCAACCAGAAGCCAAAGGGAAAGGGAATTTGGCTGATACACATTATAGAAGCTATAATGTCCAGTGCTAGAAGAGGGTAGAGAAGGTGGAGAGTAGGTCTGAAGGGGATAAAGGAGAATATAGGGCACACTTAGAAAACATTTTGTAGTTATCAAGTCTTAAATTAAGGCGAGGTGGGTGGGAGAAACCCGGTAGAGTCGAGTCCGGTTCCTGGAACACTTAAACCTAGTCATCAGCAACTTTCATGGAAAAATTGCTTTAACACGACTTACTTCTTCCTAGCTTTATTTCAACATTCAAGGGGCATTTGCTAGGCTCTGAAAAATCAGAATTCTGCCTTAGGTATTCTGGGAAAAAAACCTCCAGTTCTGAGATTTTTTTTTCTTTCACATTGATCAGTATACCAACAAATATTAATTAGGTTGTGTAAAAAGAGAAAAGATATGTTTGAGCCAAGAAAAGCCCTCATTCAGTCTGTCAGAGATTAAAAAAACAACAACAACAAACCATATCTTTGTATAATATTATAAAACAATCATCTCGGGGGCCCCACATATATCACACATCTATTTTTATGCAGAGTAATTAATCGTTTATTCTGCCCTAAAGAAAATTTACTTGGAAAGTACAATTTGCTCACTGTTCATATCTTTTTTGAAAGATAAAATGTGGCAAAAAGTTCTGTATGAAGAAGAGATACAAGTACCGCACTGTCTTGAAAAAATCCTTTCACTTTCGTCAAGACTCTTAACTATCTTCCTGGCATTTTTCAAAAGACACACAAAACTTCCTGAGAATTTATGTTTTGGTCCTTTACATCAATCTTACTATAGAACTTGACAGAGCATTTTACCAGTAACTTCAAAAAGTGAGAAATTTTAAGTCAAACGTGACTGATCCTTTTCTCCTTTTTTGTTCAAACCCTAGGCTCTCACGTTAATACAAGATGAGTCCCTGCGGATGAGACCATGATGCACTTACCTCTCTCTGATGATTCCTGGCTATTTGATAGAGAGTTCTTCTCAACTCTGATCAGAGAAACACATAGAACATGTTTCTGTGTTTCGTTGCTTTCTCAGCAGTTTCGCCCACCTCTCTACTTTCTAGGTCAGTCGAAGCAGGCTTGGTGTCTCTTTCCACTCGGCAGCAAGCAGTATTAGAGTCCTGAAAGTTTACAGAAGAAGGGGGAAAAGAGCAATCCTTTCCTGGAATTAATCACGTTTCAGGTGTTCCCATCCTATCCTCTAAAGATATCATTTCTTTGGTCTCCTCATGCACGGGACTATCTGAACAATATTCTCTAGATTTGGGCTGCTTTACTCGAAATGTGTACAGTTACATCAAACTGTGATCTTCTGTTAACTAAAAATTTGCTTGGATATCTGAATCGATGCCATATCAGAGTAAATGAAAGTAAAACGTGACCACCAGTTTGCTTCTTAGTCTAAACTCAGTTTCAAAATATCACTGTGGATTATGTATCAATATGTAGCTGCAGGAGAAAATAGTAATCCTAACAGTAAAAGCTGAAACTATTGGAGGTCCTTTTTTTTTTTTTTCTTTTTCTCCAGGATCTGAAAAGAATCACCTGTAATCTGTCTCCGCTTTCTCCACGTAGGGAAGTGAGGATGTTTCCAAGAGATGCGCTACCGATGGGGCCCAGAGCAATGCCTGGCAGTAGGGATTCCAAATCACGCAGGTTCTGCCAACCGCGTGACCTCGGAGGGGCACTCCAGGTGCAGCTATCACTGCTGAATTCTGGCAGTTTGCCCACACAATAGCTTAGAAAACACATGCTCTGGAGAGCAGAGCAAGGGCTACTTGGAAACAGCATCTTTTACTAAAAAGGCATACATCGATGTCACTAATGATTTTATTTATTTGGACAGGGTGACTAGAGGAGAATACACAAGGATGGGAACAAGCCATATCTATAGGGAAAGCTATCTCCCCTCCAGGCTTAGAAAGATGTGTAATGTGCAGGCAACCTATATGAGATGAGGAGAGAAAATTCATTAGCAAATTAATTCTGAGAATTTTTGTAAAGCGCTTATGACAGCCATTAAAGTCATCACTGTTTTTGTATGACAATATAGCTTTTATCCTCACTCAAGGTGTCTCAATTAATGGATAATATTGGGGGTCAAATCTCTTTTCCCTCTTTTAATCACTCTTCCACTAGTCTCAGTGCCATTCTGTTTACATATTTACAGAGAGAGCAAACACTTTAAAATGCAAATCAAGTTCTTAAGGCTTTAGAAGTGTAAGCAAGTTGAAGACAGTACTGGGGAATTTGAAGGGTAGTTTTGTTCATTTGGAATTTCTCACCTTCATCTGTCTGGCCTGATAAAACCAGTAAAAACATATTGTCTTTTTTTCCCTCAAAACCATGACGTCTGATTTTTCTTATAATTGTCATAAAGTGTGTGTTTAAGAGATAAATTGAGAAAGGAAATTATTCAATGTATCACAATGGCTACCAGAAATAAGCAAAGGATACAAGTTAAATGCTTAGTAAACTAAGATAAATTTTTGAGAACAGTTGTGTGTAATAATTTAAAATTTTAAGTAGAGAATCTGCAAATATAATTTTTTTTTCTAGTGTTATTGCACACATTTAGATTTGGGGAAACTTTTCCTTTTCCTTCCTTCCTTCCTTCCTTCCTTCCTTCCTTCCTTCCTTCCTTCCTTCCTTTTCTCTTTTTCCTTCTCCTTCTTTAGTGTAGCAAATGCTTTAATTTTTAAAATCTTTTATTCAACTCAAATGCTAATTTTAACGAAAATCATTTTTTAAATGTAATTTCGTATCTCAGTTTAGTACATCGCTCTGGAAACACATTTTTGACGTAGTGCTTCTTATTCTAGAAGCCTTAAACCTTCCTAAGGAGAATACAGGAGAATGCAACAGCCTCTGTTCTAAATGAGAAATCAGGGAAAACCCACACGAATACTATTACAGTGATAACTATAAAGATTTTATACTGATTGAAGTATTGGCTTTCTCTAAAGGGAATCTTATTTCGTCTGCAGAGCTCACCTTCTCTGGGTGAAACGTGTTGATTTACTTTTGTCTAGAATTTGTTTTAGCTTGCTTGCTTATTTCCCCACCCCCACCCCAACTCCATTCTTAGCACATATTTTGGATTACCTAGAAAAGATTTTATTAGGAAAATATCATGATTTAAAAAAAAAAACATTTTAATTAAGGCATAACTTGTATACAGTGAAGTGAGCAAATCTTAAGTTGCTTTATAAAGTGTTGCAACTGTGTAACTACCAGCCAGATCCATATACATAACATCGCCATCACCCCAGAAAGCTCCCTTGAGCCTCCTCAGAGTCAACACTCCTAGAAAATAACTACTCTTTGACCTCTGCCATCGGAAAGTTGTTTTTCTGCATTTGAATTTTGTACAAATGGAATCATACATATAGTCTATATTCTGTGTGTGGTATTATTTGCTTTGTATTATGTGATCTTTGAGAGTTTATTCCCTTTGCCAGTTTTTTAAAATGTAACTAAGCTTTAATATACTGTTTTAATCTTTTTGAAAGTATCCACTACAAGTCGTAAAACCACTACAAAAAAGACCATGTATTTTGCAATGACATTAGATGATCAATGACATTGATGCTGACTTTGTTTTGCAATTTGTTAATATAAAGAAAAGCTGCTTCAGACCTTCACATTTCATCTACTCACCCATGCCCCATGTCCATAAGCATCAACTATACCAAAGTCTGGAGAGATCACTTAAGGCTTCAGTTTGACACAGGTAAAATCATTACACATGCACAATTAGCTCAATATTATTTTGATCATGAATTTAGATAGTAAAAATTAGAACAGAACTTGGGTGGTTGTGATGGTTAATTTTATGGGTCAACTTGACCACGTATTTGGCCAAACATTCTGGGAATGTCTCTGAGGGTGTTCATGAACTGAGATTAACATTTGAATTGGTAGACTGAGTAAAGCAGATTGATTTTCCTGTGTGGCTAGGCCTCATCTAATCTCTTGAAGGCCTGAATAGAAGAAAAGGGCCAA
This sequence comes from Felis catus, assembly GCF_018350175.1. Lineage (NCBI taxonomy): Eukaryota > Metazoa > Chordata > Mammalia > Carnivora > Felidae > Felis > Felis catus. The sequence goes on along the minus strand of NC_058371.1, from coordinate 99,534,739 downwards.
CCCTCCTGTGAGTAAGCGGGATATCTTCCTGCCTGACACCTTGAGCTGGGACATTGATCTTTGCCTGCCCTCAGAAGCATGGCTTTTCTTAAATCTGAAGCTTGCCAGCTTTTGGACCAGAACCACATCATTGACTCTGTTGGGTCTCCAACTTGCCTGTGGGAGATCTTGTGACTTCTCAGCCACCATAATCCTGTAATGAATAATTCCTTATAATGAGTCAATCTCAATCTATCTCTTCTCTCTGTCATTAGCTAACTAACTAGCTATCATCTATCATCTAACTACCTATCTAAAACACAGATTCTGTTGGTTCTGTTTCCCTGGAGAACCCTGATTAACAAAAATTTTGATACTGAAAGTGGTTCTAGAGGAAGAGGATTTTAAGGATGATGTTTCTAAATTGGTTCTGGGATTTCTGGGCTCTTTAATTTGATTAAACACGGCAATGACTTTCCTGTAGGAAAGAGAGCACTGGTAGTCAATGGCATGATCTGGCAATAGAGATATAAAAAAACATTAGAATTGGATACTCCTAACCAAGGACTTATGAGAAGCAAGGATCTGGGTGATTGTGTATATGATACTTTCAAACAGTTTTGGCAAACTAATGAATATAGTGAGGTTGTCTGGTTATTCCTAATGTTGCTACAAAATGAGGAAAGAAAAGGATGAGTTCATGAATTTGAGTTCCCAGCTAAGGCATCACATAAATGATCTGAAGGCTTCTGTGTGTGCCTTGAAGGAGATCCTTATCTCCTGTAGCAGCAGGACTGAGATGATTGAATAAAAAAGAAAAATCCGGAAACATCCTGTGACTCAATGAATTACAACATATATTCAGTTCCTAGCTTTGTAGGGTATCTACTGTTTGAGTGAAGAGATTAACTGGAAAGGAATGGTATCTTGAAAGTTGAAATGGAAACATATGGGAAGACCTTGATGAAGCTGGCAACATTGAACCTCTAAATTCTAATGAGTTTTCTTTGCCAGTGAAAGAGGTGCCTCTCAAAGGGGCACATGCACGCCAAAGTTTATAGTAACACTAGCAATAATAGTCAAACTATGGAAAGAGCCCAAATGTCTATTGACTGATGAATGGATAAAGAAGACGTTATACACATATATAATGGAATAGTACTCAGCCATCAAAAAGAATGAAATCTTGCCATTTGCAACAATGTGGATGGAGCTAGAATGTATGCAAAGCAAACTAAATCAGTTAGAGAAAGACAAATACCAGATGATTTCACTTATGTGTGGAAATTCAGAGACAAACAGATGAACATAGGGGAAGGGAAAAAAAGAGAGAAGGGAAGCAAACCATGAGAACAAACTGAAGGTTGATGGAGGCAGGTGGGTGGGGAATGGGCTAAATGGGTGATGGGTATTAAGGAGGGCACTTGTTGGGGTGCCTGGGTAGCTCAGTTGATTAAGTGTCCAACTTAGGCTCAGGTCATGATCTCACAGTTCATGAGTTCAAGACCCACGTGGGGCTCTGTGCTGACAGCTCAGAGCCTGGAGCCTGCTTCAGATTCTGTGTCTCCCTCTCTCTCTCTGCCCCTCCTCCATTCATGCTCTATCTCTGTCTGTCTCTCAAAAATAAATAAATGTTAAAAAAATAAAGAAAACAGAGGGCAGTTTTTTTTATATATATGAAATTTATTGACAAATTGGTTTCCATACAACAACCAGTGCTCATCCCAAAAGGCAGAGGGCAGTTGTTTTGATGAGCTCTGACTGTTCTATGTATGTGATGAATCACTAAATTCTACTCTTGAAACCCGTATTGCACTGGACGTTAGCTAGAATTTAAATGAAAATTTGAAAAAAAAAAAGAAAAGGAAGAGGCATCTCTACGACCTTTCTGAAGGTATTAACCCTGCATTGTTTGAAGAAATTGTAATGGTCTCCCTTGAGGCAGTCGCCATGCAAAACAATGCTGGGTTTCTTCAGGACCTACCCTCACCACACCTCTTTGCTTCTCGATGTTTCTCTGGAGAACCCTGACTAATAGAGAGGTTGAAATTATTTGGGAAACTGCTTAAAATATTCTCAGCTTTTCTTTAGATTGGCTGATATGTGCTATAAGCTTCAATATCAAAACAATTTCCTGAACAATGTTAACAAAAAAAATTACAAGTTGGACTAGAGAAAAAATTACTTTTCAACGGGAAGGGTGCCCAATTATGACTAGATATAGAGCAAGTTAGGAAGACAGAATGGGTCAGAATTGAAACATATATTGTGTTCTTCCAAGAAGCATCTATTAAGGAGAGTTGAAAATACAGCCATCCATAGTCAAGCTGGAGGCAAGGTGAACTGAAATGCATTTGAACTGAATAAAGAATTACTTTGAAAAAGAAAGGTATTATGTAATGGAAATAGATACTGCTTTTTAAAGAAGAAATTTCCACATTTGGAAAATTCTTAGAAAAAAAGGTACTAAAATAAACTCAAAAGAGCTATTCAGTAGAGAAGATATTAATTGGACGATATTAATTGGAAGATAGAAATTGGATGATATTAATTGGAAGATAGAAATGGATATTGAATTGGACGATGTCCAATAATTTAATGGATATTATTTTTCTATTAAAAGATTAGTATCCTGGTAATAGTGTGAAAACAAAACAAAACTAACAAAACTACATTTGACAAGTTAGAGGTTAGTGTGAATTAGGAAAAGTCTTAGAGAGTTTTAAAAAGTAGAAAAATTTCAAGGTTTAATCTTAAATCAAGGTAAAATTAAATTACTTAATACATGACACTAATACATGACACTAATCAGGATGGATGTTGGCTATGACTAGGGCAACGTTTCATAGGTTCCCTGCTCTGCTGGGCAATAATCCTTGAGTTATTCAGGGTCATATATGGAAAGTCCTGGAGGAGAAACAGTATTGAAAGGGGGCAGGGGAACATGGGGCCTCCAAGCAACCAGAATGAAAGTACTTAAATATTTTAACAAGTGTTTTGGCCTTATCTGTGCAGAGTGGTTGAATGTCAGCTGTACCTTAACTTCACTGTTTGCATAATCCTTGCTGGTATTCTTTTTTAGTCATTAGATAAGGAGGAATCTCTAAAGTTGAAACATTCGTTTGCTTTTGAACACCAAAGTCCTTGAACTGGTTTATTTACTGAGATTGAATAAAACCATCCTCTATTACCAGGTGTGTTCTTTTTAAGTCTTTTCGCCTTTTTTTTTTCTACATAGTATAAAGAAAAACTTTAGCTCTATTTTGAAACATTTGTTTCTTTGTTAGACATGTTTTGTAACTAATTTGAATATATTCATTAAGTCATTCATCCATAGATGCATTTGTTCCTGCAACTCTTCATGCGTGCATTCAACAGATTTTGAAAAAGCATGAATGTCTCTTCAGTTTTGCTTTTTTAAAAGAATATTTAGATATTCAATTTAGAATATATTTAGAAAAATATTTAGACTATTTTATGTTTAAAATATTTCTCCAATTATAAAATTAGTATTTTCTCCAAGTGGAAAATATATGGCTAATACAGAAAGGTTTTAAGAAAATAAAAACAAATACTCTGGCTCACACTTGATAATACTACTTGGTGGACTTCGATGTTCTTAGAAACAGATCTGTAATTCAAATTGAGTATAAAGTTTTAACTTAATATTTTGACATAAACATGTCATGTGACATTAAAAACAGTGAAAGCATTTTAATATCTCATAATATTTCATAGAATGAATGTTTTATCATTCCCCTAGCAGTTCCCATAAGGCTGAACATATAAGTGATTACAAACAGTACTATGATGAATGAATATATTTATGCATACATATGCACATGAATTTGAGTATTTACTTAAAAAATATTTTACGGGCATCTGGATGGCTCAGTCGGCTGAACGTCAAGACTTCGGCTCAGACCATGATCACACAGTTCATGGGTTCCAGCCCCGTGTCGGGCTCTGTGCTGACAACTCAGAGCCTGGAACTTGATTCGGAGTCTGTGTCTCCCTCTCTCTCTGCTCCCCCCGCCCCACCTTTCTCTCAAAAATAAATAAACATTAAATAAAGTTTAAAAAAAGAATATTTTAAATTAGATTTAATAATGAAACATGATGACAAATTTAAGAGTCTTGACACATATTACAAAATTTATCTCCAGAAAAGTTACATTAATTCCTATTACCACCCGGTAGGTGATGACTACACTTAGTTTAACTCAGTCTCTACAGCCATATTGCATATTATTATCAATAAAACTAAAAAATAGCTTTTTTATTTTTTTTGTTATGTGATGACAATTTTTAATCCTAATTGCTTATAAAGAAAGGTGATTTGTGGTGCAATGTTTTAATTCTCTCGTTTTACTATTTTGTTTGCATTCTTATTTTACAAAACAGCTCATTCCCCAGTTCTTTCTAAGTGTTAAATACTGTGATTGGTTTTCAGTTTTCCCCAACAGACCTAAGTCCTTTCTAGGCAAGGCTGTTTTGTAATCTTTCTACTCAAAGATTAGAGGTACTCTATTTGCTTTAAAGTTTATTAGTACTTATTTATTTTTGAGAGAGACAGTGTGTGAGTGGGAAAGGGGCAGGGAGAGAGACACAGAATCCAAAGCAGATTCCAAAGCAGAATCCGCTGCAGGCTCTGAAGTGTCAGCACAGAGCCCAAGGGGGGGGACCTGAATCCATGGAGTGATCACCACCTGAGCCAAAGTTGGACGCTTAATAAACTAAGCCACCCAGGCGCTCCAATATATTTGTGTTAAAGGTTGAATCAATCAATGAATGAATTTGATGGAATACGTTGCTAATAATTAGATAACAAGGTATTACCTGTCATCTGCTTTTTTGTAGTGTAATATTCCTTCAAATCTTGAAACAGTAAGAGAAAGCTGAGCTACTTTAGCTAGTTCTCCTAGGATATTTTAAGACAAAAAACATGCAGTATTTATTTACTACTGCTCTTGAAGATTTAAGCACAATGTCATGGGCGGGGGGGGGGAAGATGTACAGAAACTGATTCACAAAGTCTATACAGGACCATAAGAACAATATTTGCATTCCAAAAACTCTGGAGTAGTAGTTTCAAAAATATTATATTGTCAGTGTAGTGTGCATGTTTTTTATCATATTACTTCAGGATACATTGGTTCAGATTAGACGGCAACTGACTGCTTTCTTTATGCTTTTGGGAAACAACAGCAACCCAAGCTGAAACAGAACAAAACAAAAAAGAATAGAGATTGTATCATCTTTGATTTCTACTTTGTGTTCTAACTCTTTTTCTCAATCTTGGCAGTTTTCCTCTCCTTTGTCCTGGGTATATTTAGATTGTAAATAATACTTTTTGAACTGGAACCTCCTGTGTGGTAATGGATTTTCTGGCTCACTCAGAATTTCTTAAAATTTTGACTACCACTAAAACATACAGAGCACATTTTGATAGACTCTATTGTGACACATGAAGGGATATCATTAGCCAATTTGCCTGTAAGTTGCAGTGCTTAGGTACTTGTTATGGGGCTAAAATAATAATTTTTGAAAAACGTTACAATGACACATATATTGAGCATATGTCAAACATGTATTTCACAAATCAGAGAAGGAAGCAGTGAGACAACAAGGGTGCTTCAAAAGAAGGTACACAGGACTAAAATATACAGTCAGTAAAAGGAAAAGGCATCTATCATAGGTTCAGAACTCACTAATGGCCTAAAGGCCACAAAACCATAATCTTTTTTTTTCTTATGGTGTAGAAAACATCTGCATCTCTACTTGTCAACATTTGTTTGCAATTTATCACTCTTCTACGAATGTAAATCCAACTTTACAAAATTGGACTCCAAGTAAATAGTAAGTTGTACAAAGTTACATATTCTTAGAGCATCTGATGGGGTTGTTAGGTGGGGCTGTTAGAGACTGTTCTTGTAAGATATTGAAAAATCACACAGAATCTTTTTCATTATTTCCAAGTTTTCAATATTTTTAATAACATAGGAATTAAATGGACACATACACAATATGAAAATGATCTTGTTCTCATCTTTGACATAAAAGGTGTTTGATATTTTATTCAAAGTTTTGAATCTAAGAGAGGAATACAGCCGATAAAAAAAATGTTCAGACTCTATAAAATTATTTCTCTCTCTAATCTGATAAATATTTTCCAATGGCTTATTAGGAGTCATTATCCAAAAGGATAAAATAGAGATGTGATAGAACATTTGAAAAATTTTAATTTTATTTTGTTTTAAAATCATAAAATATTTTTATATACTATAATATCTTTTATTACATGATGTACTAGAAAAATAACAAAATTATATTACTACATAATATAATAGAAAAATAACAAGACCTAAATATATAGTATAATCTAATTTATAGAATAGAATTGCTAGTATGGTTAAAATTCCTTGTGTATTTCTTTCCAAATAAAACCAGCTCTCATCTTCAGTTAACTATGAACTTGAATTTTGTGTTTTATAATGCCTTGATTTTCTTTATAGCATTAATGAAGTGTTAGAATGCATATATATGAGTTATATAAAATATGAATAATATATAACATAAATAAATATAACATATATACATTTTCCCAATATGACATGCTTTGGACATAGTATAAATGCTATCATACCATAGATATTATTCTGACATGATTCTTTTCATTCAAATTTAACTTTTTTTTAAATGTTTAATTATTTTTGAGAGAGAGAGAGAGCATGAGCGAAGGAAGGGCAGAGAGAAAGAGGGAAACACAGAATCTGAAACAAGCTCCAGGCTCTGAACTGAGCACAGAGCCTGACACAGGGCTCGAACTCATGAGCCATTAGATCATGACCTGAGCAGAAGCCGGATGCTTAACTGAGCAAGCCAGGTGCCCCTCAAAGGTGTCTTTTTAAGATGAACCGTGTTAAACTGTTTAGCTCATGTTAATTCTTTTTCATTTGGATTTTTGCTAATTTTTAGCTATAACAAACAAAGAAGCCACAGTCATATGCCTATCTTCTTGTACAGTTCTTTGAAAACATACATTCTAGTAGATACATGGGGACCAAGGTTTCATGTATCTTGAATGTTGTTAGATAATTTCCAGTTTTTTTCCAAAGGCTTATACCAACTTACACATCCATCAGTATCGTATAGGGAATCCTCTTGCACCACAGTCTCAACACTAGTCTATTGTCAATTTTTAACCTTGTCAAATTGGTGGGTAGAGAATCAGAACTTCGTTTTAAATTTCTGTTTCTCCAAATATGAAGGTTGTATATATATATTTATGCATTTGCTTTCACTTATGTTTCATCTTTTGTTGAAGAGTTTTTTTATGTTTTTTTTTTTTAATGTTTATTTATTTATTTTGAGAGACAGAGACAAAGCATGAGCAGGGGAGGAGCAGAGAGAGAGAGAGAGAGAGAGAGAGAGAGAGAGAGAGACAGAATCCGAAACAGGCTCCAGGCTCTGAGCGCTCAGCACATAGCCCGACACAGGGCTCGAACTCACAAACCATGAGATCATGACCTGAGCCGAAGCCGGACGCTCAACCGACTGAGCCACCCAGGTGCCCCTACTGAAGATTTTTTTTACTTTCTTTTTTTTAATATTTATTTTTTTTATTTTGACAGAGACAGAGAACGCCAGTGGAAGAATGACAGAGAGAGAGACACACACACAGAATCCGAAGCAGGCTCCAGGCTCTGAGCTGTCAGCACAGAGCCAGACACACGCTCAAACCCAGGAACTGCAAGATCATGACCCGAAGTGAAGTCAGATACACAACCAACTAAGCCCCCCAGGCCCCCCAGTTTTTTTGACTTTTTTTGGACTTTTTTGGTTATTTCCTCATTTTTCTATTTTTTTAACTTTTTTCAAAACAAGTTTTTATTTATTAATTTTGAGAGAGAGAGAGAGAGAGAGAGAGAGAGAGAGTGGGGGAAGGACAGAGAGAGAGGAAGAGAGGAAATCCCAAGCAGGCTTAGCTTGGTGCAGAGCCTGATGTGGGGCTTGATCCCATGACCAGGAGATCACGACCTGATCCGATATCAAGAGTTGGACACTTAACTGACTGACCAACCCAGGTTTCCTTCTATTTTTTTAAACTTTTTAATTATTTAATGGTAGGAGTTCTGGATGTTGTCTGCTACTATTTTTTGTTGGTGGTGGTTATATGTGTCTTTACACAGAAATAGTGTCTTTATACTATCTCTTCAATAACATCATTCGATGATCAGAAACATTCTATTTTAAAACAATTTCAAACTTACAGAAAAGTTACAAGGATAACACAATACACTCTCCACATTTATCTGATTTTTCCTTAGCACTATCTATATAAATACACATGTTATTATTCATATTATTCTTGCTGAAACATTTGCAGTTGCAAAGCTATATAATGTACTATCTCTGGGGAATCATCATTCACATAAGTCACAGTGAAAATGGTGCTTTTTCTAAATGTGAAGTTCAGTGTTGCTGAGTATGATAAATTTCCTTCCCATGTAAGGCTCTTGTCTAGATTAGTAACTGCTTATTCTGGTAAACAGAAAAACATGATCTGATGCAATGCCAGCATGTAACCCAATGGGACAGCCTGATTCTTACTGAAATGAAATCAGCTAAAAATGAACAGCATGGTTATCATACAGCTAGCATATTTTGCTCCCACGAGCTGAAAATTAAATATTCCAACAGTTTTTGTCTTGGAAGAATTATATCTGAGCTCTGCTACATGAACACCGTAGGGATATTTCATTTCAAGTTCCTACCTCTTTATTCTCCTGCCTACTTTCCACATAAATGTGTTCCTGATAGCCTCTTCTGGTTACTAGGAAACCCCAGGAAGCACATAAAGCTATTTGGGAAATGTGGCTGTTGTTTTATTCTTAGAGGTACCATAGTTCAATGTTAGCATGTTGTCCCCAGAGCTGAATGATGAACTTCTTCAGAGTATAACTGACTAAAGTAGTTTATAACCTCATAAAGATCTATTATTGAAGGTTTGCTTGCATTTTGTCTTTCAATTGATTTTTCCTCTTCCTGTTTGCAATGAAAAATTATCTCATATTCCTTTGATACCAAATTATTACGTATCTGTGGAAGCTTTATCTACACCAAGTAGGATAGAATGAACAACTAGAGAAAATTGGCGTCTGTTTCATTAATTTCTGCTTGCAGCAATGTCTGTGGACACTAATTCTTAAAAGCTATTCTAAGTCTCTTTTGGTCCTCCTATTGTTATGGAGAATTTAAGTCTAAATCTTTAATTTCTTATCAAGAAAAAAAAATAAATGACAAAGGTATCTAAATCATGAAAGCAATATTAGAAAGAAAAATGTTTCAAAATTATTGCTTATTTATATAGGTGGTAATCTCTGTAGTAATGGTTATCCCTGGTGATAACCATTCATGGTGAAAAGAAATCCTTTTAGAGGAAACCAGAATTTGTTAAGTTGGATCATGGACAGAGAAATTCTGTCTATAGACTGTGTTCTCTAAGTTCTGTTTCAAGGAAATGCTAACAGTTCAGGAGAGTTAAGGAGATCTCATTGAAATAGGCCAAAGTTAAAGAGAATGAAGTCTTGAAAGTCACATTATCAATTTGCACATCACTCTTTAATTAGAAGTCAAAGACCTAAATTTTAATAAAATCTGCTCCTCATCTCAGATGTCTGCAAATAATTGAAACTTATTCCCCTTGAGGCTTACACATTGGTGATAGAAAAACACTACTAGATTACCAAGGAGAAAATATACCAAGCGATTCCAGTCTTGTGCTTACAGTCGAGAGGTCTACAGACAAATAGAAAACTTATCATCAGTGTCAGGTTTGGAAGGTCTGGCTTTATCATATTCAGGAAACCAGCAATTTCCTTATACTTCAAAAATAGGTAAAGATCCTTTATGTTGTCTTCTGAAAGGTTATCAGTGCTATTAATTCTTCACTGTGTCAGAAAAAGTCAATCAGTTGAAATGTAGTTGGTAATAAGGAGAGAAGGGCTCCAGGGGAAATATAAAATTAATTTCACCCTTTCTCACCTTGTTGCTATCATAAGTAGATCCTACTGCTTGCTGCCAGAGAAAAGAATGGGCTGTCTGGTAGCTACTTACATGTCAGAAAAGCATTAAAACAGAGACCACATCACTCAGCAGTATTGTTAGAGATGGAAGCACAGAAGGGGCAGGTTGAAGAGAGATAACTTTTATGTTTTTTGGTCGGATAGTTTGTTTTTGTAATAAGTGCATATAGAAAATGTACTTCAGGGGCACCTGGGTGGCTCAGTCAGTTGAGTGTCTGATTTTAGCTCAGGTCATGACCTCACAGTAGTTCCTGAGTCGAGCCCCACATCAGGCTCACTGCTGCCAGCAGAATACAATTTGAACCCTCTGTTTCCCTCTGTGCGGCTCTCTGCCATTCATGCTTTCTCTCTTAAAAATGAATAAACATTTAAAACAAGAAGAAGAAAATGTTCTTCATTGAAAGCTTTTTTCTTCTTTAAAATGTAATAAACATTTTTAAAAGTTTATTTATTTTGAGAGAGACAGAAACAGCACAAGTAGGGGAGGGGTAGAGAGAGAGGGAGAGGGAGAGTACCAAGCAGGTTCCACACTGCCAGTGCAGAGCCCGATGCAGGTCTTGAACCCACAAATCCATGAAATCATGACCTGGGCTGAAACCAAGAGTCAGTTGTTTAACCCACTGAACCACCCAGGTGCCCCTGCAATAAACAACATTTTTAATTATAATAAGATTTTCTTTTGGAAAAGCCTGAATTATTATCTTTATAGCTCATTTTTATTAATATCACATATCTCCTCCAAACAGCAAAAAAAATTCTTCACAAAAATGCCTTCCTTAAGCCCAGTAAATTACAGTAGAAAATCTTTTAATTGTTTAATTAATAAGATTCTAAAGAAACTTATATTGACAAATTTAATATTATTGATAGATTTACTATTATTCATAGAAACATAATTATTGTAATTACAATTTGCATGTGTTCCATGATTTAATGAAGAAAAAGTAAATTAAATATAATGAAAGAATAGAGTTGTAGAAATAATTATGTCATGCTTTTAAGACTCCTAACATGTATCATTTAATTGCTTAAGCCATTGCACAGACAGAAAGATTAGCATCCTGAGTAATAGCTAAATAGTATATATTGCCAGCTGGTGGAATATATAAATCCTTGAATTGTAAAATTTATTACTTGAACACATTGAGTTGGGCAAAGCTGGGTTTTCAAAGCTTTGGTACATGAGGACTGGTTACTAATTAAGTATAATTTTGACTGAATTACTGCATGTAATTTAATGAGACTCATTAGTTTAACATATTTCTTTCTTTCCTTGAACATCCAACAATCTAAGGTGAGTTTTCAGAGAATTCTTAAACTGTTCTTTTTTGACACAGTTTGTTTCTTCTTTTCTTTTCTTTTTTCTTTTTTTTTTTCTGGGTCTTTTCTTTGGCATTTCAACCTACATCGGTTAACATTTAGACACCATCTTAAACTAAGCAGAAGAATACTAAGAGAGAAGAGCCCACATTATTGCCCGCTTTACAGCTCCATGACGGAGAAAGAATTCCATATACATTGATCATGTGAGGCATATTATTGCCTAGATTTCCAACCAGTATGTTGAATTTAAAAGTATCAATTGGACTGTAAGTTAAGGAAACTTAAAATTTCAGTTGAGAATCTTCAAAGCAGAATCATAATGTGCAAACAAGGGGTACATCACGTGCAAGGGATACTTAGTGATTGTGTTATGAATGTATATTTTTATATTTTTATCAGGCTAGCTAATAATCTCACCTCTCCTAACCTTTCTGAAAACTTGGAAGCCTGTTTAAATTGTATCAATTAAAATTAAATATACATGTGTGTATATTATTCACAGTACTTTATTCACATACTATACATTGTAGTGTTGAACACTTCAAACCTTGATAATTTCCTCAACTTAGTATGGGGCTTATGTGTATTTATTTACATTCCAGTTGAACATTATTTCTTTTCATTTTTGTGCAAGGCTTTTTAAAAGTAAAAATCAAATTCAACAGAGCTTTTTATTTTGAAAATAATTTTAGAACCAGAGGTCTGTCTCTGCTGAAGAAGGCTAAAAGTTTCAGTGGACAGATTAGCACATCTTTAGAATCCAAACCAGCTGCAAAAACATTCATGATAAATGGTTTGTTTCCTTTTAGTGTTATATACCTGATTATCATGAAAGTGCTATTTTTTATTATCCTCTAAAAATGAGGTTTTGGAAAAAAACAAAAATGAGTTTTTAAATTATCCCAACCACCTTTAGAAGGACATTTTTTTTTTTTTAATTTTTTTTTTCAACGTTTTTTTATTTATTCTTGGGACAGAGAGAGACAGAGCATGAACGGGGGAGGGGCAGAGAGAGAGGGAGACACAGAATCGGAAACAGGCTCCAGGCTCCGAGCCATCAGCCCAGAGCCTGACGCGGGGCTCGAACTCACGGACCGCGAGATCGTGACCTGGCTGAAGTCGGACGCTTAACCGACTGCGCCACCCAGGCGCCCCTAGAAGGACATTTTTTGGCAGTGGCGATAACACCTAGAAACATAGAACATGTGTAGGTCATGTCATACTATCTCTGGAGACATGGATCTTTGTCACAGAAAAAAAAAATATTTTGTTAAGTTTAGCTTAGGCTTGAAAATTACGGTACTATGTATTGAGAACCAACAAGATATTTATATATGGGTATAAATGTATGTATATCTGTATCTGTATCTAAAGATTTTTATTGTAAGGAACTGGCTTGCATGATCAAGGAGGTTGAGAAGCTCCACAATCTGCCATCTGTAAGCTAGACCCAGGGAGGCCGGAGGTGTGAGTCTGAGTCTGAAGGCCTGAGAACCAGGAGAGCCGGTGGCGCAGGTCACAGCCCAAAGGCAAGAGGAGACCAATGTTCCAGCTCAGCAGTCAGAGAGGGAGAGCGAAACAGAGACAAAGAGAGAACAAAGTGACTGTCGGAACAAGGAAGGGTTTTGGAAATATGTAGTCTTGAAATCAATCATATCTTCCAATTAATATCTTTAACTCTAAGTAGCCAAAGAATTGAAAGCACTTTTTCTTATTTAATGCATCCCTTGAGGGCAGTTTCATTTCCTATGGAATCTATCTTGGGTCTCAAGTTTAGCTTGTACTTTCATGCAATTTCATTTTTTTTTTTTTTTTAATTTTAATGTTTATTTTAGAGAGAGAGAGAGAGAGAGAGAGAGAGAGAGAGAGACAGAGTGCAAGTGGAGGAGGTGCAGAGAGAGAGGGAGACACAGAATTTGAAGCAGGCTCCAGGCTGTGAGCTGTCAGCACAGAGCCCTACATGGGGCTCATACCCATGGACCTCAAGATCATGACCTGAGCTGAAGTCGAATGCTTAACCAACTGAGCCACCTAGGGGTGCCCATGGGCACCCATGCAATTCATTTGAATTGTCCATGCAATTTCAGCTTTAATTTTCAGAAACCCCTTGAAAACATGGAATAGAACACAAATGCCAGAAAATCCATGTTTAGTAACAACAACAACAACAAAAAAAAAAAAAAAAAAAAAAAAAGAAAGAAAGAAAGAAAAAGAAATTATACATTTCATTCATCTCTAGGGAACACTTTACCTCTCTAAATTTCCTAGACCCAAATGGAAGGGAAGAGGAAGAGGAAGAGGAAGCCTGGGGTCCCCTGAAAACGCCATGGGAGAGGGTAGTCAGGGCTGAATTCCTCTTCAGTAATGCATGGTTAGTGGGCCCCTTGGTTTCTTCTTGTTTCATTTTCTGTCTACATCTTTGTTTTACTACAAGAATCCCTTTGAACTCAATACTGACTGTTCACAAATAAAAGTTCTGGAGCCCTACCTCGATGCAGATTCCCAATTTAGATGAAAAATCTAAGTCACAGGGCATTGTGTCCTGTCTTTTCCTCCCTCTTTTATCTCTAAAACCTAGCACAGCACTTGGCACATAATCGGCACAGTATAAGTATTAATTTAATAAATGAGTAGAGAAGAAGTCTGAGGTGAACACTTTTCCTTTATATAAATATACATTGCAAAATATAAATTGAATATTGTATGAATTTACCCAAAGGTATGCTGACCCCCTCCCTCATCTAATTCTATAAGAAATAACATTTCTGGGGACTAATTAAAATTTCTGTCACTTTTCTATTCTACGGACCTCATTCAGAAAGAACAGCAGAAACATGACTTTCTTCTTTCACTTTCTATGCCTTTATATACTAAATTTTATTTAACCCATAAAAGGTATCCAGAAAGAACCAAAATGAAGTCCTTTGCATATTATCTAAATTAGCACTCTACAAAAATTTGAGATTGGCTTTAAAATATATGTTGTCAAGATAAGAAACCTAAAGCTTAGAAAATTTAAGTTCTCCAAATGGCACCTCTTACATGGAACCATGATCAGGACTCAGGAAGGAATGACTGCATAGCACATCATATCTCAGGATGTCATGAGTCTTTGGAAGGTACTCCTTTGGCCAGTGTCCACCAAGCACATAGCCATGAACTCATTTGCTGAAGTATTTTTTCTTTGTTTGTTTGTTTGCCATTGCTGCTTTTCCTGAGAATTTCTTTAGTGGCATATAGTCTAGTCCATTCCACAACTTTGAAGTATGACTACTCTGTCAAATCTTGATAAAAATCTGCTAGTTTGAAATACAGTGTATCTTCCAAATTCTTTCCGAAGTTTAGTATTTTTCCAGAAGTTCTTTTGCTGCTTAAAATTTTCTTCCCGTGTTTCCCTAAGCTTCTTGCTTGTTATTTTGTTCTCGGTAGGCACTTCCTAATTTTGCAATTTCAGTTTGCATACTCTACAATTTGGATGACAGTTTCAGATATCATAACTAATTAATACACTTTCCAGCCCTATATTTTATACAGAAACAAAATAATCATGGATAAAAAAGGAATACTATGTTAACATTTTCCACCAACAGTTTCTCTTATTATGTAAATCATAGTAATGGTTGAGAAGAACAATTGTACTTCATTTTAAAAATAAACTCATGATTGTTCAGCTAAATATTTAAAATGTCATATAAATGTTCCAATTAGCCAAAGTTGAAATATAATCAGGTAGGCCATCTGTTAATAGCCCAACTCTTACAGTGAAATTTAGATAGTCAAGATTAAAGATGAATGGTTATTCTAAAATTATGTTACAAGATTTGCAGTAAACATCATCGAAGTCCAGATTTCTACCCCTGATATCTCTTACTGACAGCAGACCTTGATTTCTAGAATTTCTAGGTTATCTTCTTTTAAATATAACTGTTCACCAACCTAGTTTTTGCTTTTCTTTCTTTCTTTCTCTTTCTCTTTCTTTCTTTCTCTTTCTTTCTTTCTTTCTTTCTTTCTTTCTTTCTTTCTTTTTCTTGAGACTGAGCGTAAGTTGATATGAGGGTTTCAAAAAGATTAAGCTATTATTTCTTTAGGATTGGATTCAACTTTAATTTCTTGTCTTGGCTGTGCCTTTTATATAATGCCCCTAGAAGACCCCATTACATTAATACAGTAAAATATTAAGATACAAAAAGTAAAAAATTACGGTACAAATCAGAAATATATTTTAAATCTGCACACATATTACATGATGTATATGTTAATGTCTCTGAATTTGCATTCTTGGATTGACATTTGATTTCCTTAAAATGTGATCCTTTGAATGGGTCTCTGTGGGTGTTGCCTGATGTGGCTTGAGAAGGATCACTAGGATGATCTGAACTTGCTGTATTGTTTGAGGATATTCAACTCTTCAATAAAGACAAGAAAAACAAACAAGCTGTGGTAGACTTATAAGAAATATGAATTTTACATAGTATAAAAGCCGGTAGCTTATGAGTTAGAGGCAAAATGTATAATAAATGGTAAACATATATAATAAAAATGCTAGTAGCTTGTAAAATAGGAACAGAATTGATGTAAGTATAAAAAATGAGTTAATAACATGTGAAACATGCCACAAATAGAGTCAACAGAGATGATAGCAGAACAAACAGAAGGGTTCATGATAGAAAGAGATAGAAGGAACAATGGGCTGGTCCTGCCGTTTCTGGGCTGAGAGCCATCTCACTCCTAAATCAGCCACCCACTGATGACACTTAATATGTACTTGTTCTGACTCCACATGTGCTCTATCCAAGAAGTGTAAAAAAACCCATGGCTGTTCAGCAGGCTGATGACAAGCTACTGTGGTAGCTTCGTATATTTGTCCCTGCATCTCTGATAGCATGTGTGCGTATCACTGACCGGAGGAACTTTCTGTCTGTGGGCCCCTTGCTCTGCTGCTTGTAACCATGCCTGCCATAGGGGAACCTAATGCATCAGAAAGAGAAACAGACCACAGGAGCTCTGTGTAATTCTAGATCAAGGTAGTGTGGACCTGCATGCTAACCTAAGTGTGTTACCTCACCCCACCTCTCTTCTTTTGTCTCTTCCTGTATGATTAAATTCGTTTAGTAAACAGTGTGATTTGAGCATTCATATGGGTTTATAAACATTCCAATTCTTTGGTCTCTGGGGTAAGCTTACCTGGTAGTGTGGAAGCTAGTACTGGAAGCTAGTATTGCTTCAGAGAAATTTCCCACATGATACTGACTTTGCTCACCTATATACTAGGAAAATCTGCAAATCCTGGACAGAGAGCTTCTAGAGTTGGTTGGAAGTCTAACCAAGTAAACCTTCAGGGTCTATGGTTTGATGGTGATTTAACTTCTGATTAAATCCTGCTCAGACATAAATGGGCTAGTAGCCTTTCTTAGATCAGCCTGTATGTCATCTCCAAGAAATATCCAGGGGAAGATAAACTAAAAATCCAGAGAAGAATAAAATGTAGTTATGACACTTGCTCTTTATCATTTCGTTCATTATATTATTATTATTAAAAGTAAACATATAAACAATATACTATTGTCAATACTATTTCTTAGTTAAACCTGGACTTACTTGTTGGAAAATAATTTGAGAATTACCATTTTAACTATTCTATATCTTGATCATCAAATAATAACAAAAAAATACAATATTTCCCCACAAGTCCTTTTTGTCTCCCAAGAAGCAGAGGAGCCTTGGTAGACAGGTGGTCTACAGTTCCCACTTCTCAGGACACGGGATGGATAGGAACAACCACTGAGTGGTCTTAAGCTGCTCTTCTATAGAGGCAAACAAAATGGAAATAAGGTTGATAGAAAATAGACAGTTTCTGAAAGTTGGGTCCAAAAAAAAAAAAAAACAACAAAGTAGATGAGCTGATTTGCCTATTATTTGTAAATTCTAACCAAACCAAAGTAACATACACATTTTAATAAAGCTTCTGCATAAAGGTAGCTCCTAGCTATAGGTCATATTATTTCTTTGCATCCCTTCGTAGCAGTCCTAGTTTCCATTCTGGAATGAGATTTTTGGCTTCTGTGTGGCTCTTGGTCATGAGAGACATCAAGCAGGACACAGAAGTCATTTTTAATTCAAAATATTCATCTGAGATGAATGTTATTTTTTGATGAAGTGTAAAGAGAGCAGCGATCATAAAGTAGTATTTTTTTTCATCATAATGGTGGTGATGGTATTTATTTGATTTCAAATGCCTTCAGGCTCCAGAGTGGTGGCTACTGCTCTTCATTAGAGTGTCTACCATCCCCTATTGACTCAATGCTTCACACAATTTCTGCTTGTCCCCAGAAGACATTTGAGGCTGTCACTCCACAATTCAAGACATAGTTAATGTTCAGTTGGAACCCTGAGAGGTAAAAAATTATTCTGAGGACAAATGTCACCAAAAAGATGAAATTTGAAATCCATCAGCAAATTGAACTGGAACCGTACCCTAAGTTTCCTTTCCTCAGAGGCTTTGAATTATCTTTGTTGTTAAACCGATTTGTATAATGCAATGACAGTGTATAAAATACGTCTTGTTAGTTAACTTAACCACAATCTCTTTTTTCCTACTTTGAGGCATTTTTATAAATATTCCAAAATTTCATATTGAATACCATTTGCTCAAAAATAAATGGACCATCATTATTTATTAGAGAAATCTTTGTCATCTCCAAGAGAAAGATCCAGGAAAAAAATCTTCAAATTTCACGGTAAGACTTTTGCTTCTTTGGAGATAGATTTGATGTATTTTTCCCTATTTTTTGCACTAAATATAACTAATAACCCTGGAAAATTACATATATATTATACATACATATATGTATTATATATAATTTTATGTATTAGATATAGTTAAATAATTCAAATATCATATTGAGAATTCAAATATATAAAAGTATTATACATAATACTTATGTTTATTTTATATACATATAAATATATAAATATAAGTCTATATACTTTAATTCTTATGTTTATTTTACATATTTATATACTATATATACTTATATTTATATGCCTGTAAAATAAACATAAGAAGAATGAAAAGTGGAGTAAAGGTAGCAGACTGGACCAGCTCGGGACCCTGGGACTCAAGGAATAACACGGTGGAGAGTTCCCTGGTTTGATTTTTTTTTTTCCATTGTATATTCCAGAAGCCAGTAGCCTCTCCAATAAACCTGCTCTCTTTAGGTAAAAGGCCTCAGTCTTACAAGAGAGAAATGTTAGACAATAGCCACTCTATCCCAGCCAAACACCACATCAGAGGCCTTATCATTATCCACAGCAGAAAGGGTCCAGTGGCAAGCCTAGATTTGCCAGGAGAGCCAGCCCTCTCATCTGCTTCCCTCCAGGTGTCAAAGAAGGCTAAATGGGAAAGCAGATAATGAAAGCCTCCACCTGCACAATGTCCATGTAGGTTACCTGCAGAACCTGGACTTTCATCCCCACTCTTAGAAGGAAGGAGGCACCCCTGCCCTTCCCTGCCCGGTTGGTGTCAGAGGAAGCCTAGGGGAGAGTCAGATCTCTAGAGGATCTTCACCACTGCCTAGCAACAGCAGGTCACCTCCCACCCACCATATGTCAGAGGAGGAGGCCAGGGAGGGTGCAGAAAAGAAGCACTCCTCCCCCTCATCCAGGGAAATATCAGGAGAGGCCTATTGAGGATCTGGAACTCTCCTCCCTGCCTAGCAGGAGTGAGTGCCTCTCCCTATGGGATGTCAGTGTAGGTCGACATAGGTGGACTTCCACCACTGCCTGGCAGTTAATGAGGCTTCACTTTCCCCTGCTCTACTGGAGCAGTTTAGAGGAAGCCAGAGAAGGATTAAAGAAGACCCAGAATCTAGTAATTCACAAAGTGTCTAGGTTTCAATAGAAAATCACTCATCATACCAAGAACATGAAAAATCTCAACCCAGGCAACTGAGTGGCTAAGTTGGTTCAGTGTGTGACTACACCTCAGGCTCCTGATCTTGTGGTTCGTGAGTTCAAGCCCTGCATGCACTCTATGCCGTCAGCTCAGAGCCTCACGCCTGCTCTTGATTCTGTGTCTCCCTATCTTTCTGCCCCTCCCCCGCTTAGGCTCTGTCTCTGTCTCTCTCAAAAATAAGTAAGCATTACAAAAAATAAAAAAAAAATCTCAACCTAAATGAACAATGACAATCAATTGAAGCCAACAACAAAATGACAAAGATAGAATTATCTGACAAATATTTTAAAGCAGACACTTCACCAGAGTGTATACACATGGTAAATAAGTACCTGAAAATATGTCCAATATCATTAACATTAGGGAAATGCAATGAAAACCACAGCAGAATATCACTACACACCTATCATAATAGCTAAAATAGAAAATATTGACAATGCCAAATGCTAGTGAGGATAGAGAGAAATGGAATCACTCACACCTTGATGGTGGGAATGTAAACTGGTATAGTCTCATTGAAAAACTGGCATTTTCCTAAAACAAAACAAAACAAACCACACAAAAAAACTAAACATACTACACCCAGCAGTTGCCCTTCTAGGACTTTATCCAAGAGAAATCAAAGCTTATGTTCACACAAAATCCTGTCAGGAATGTTCACAGCGGCTTTATTCATAATAGCTACAGTGGGAAACTGTCCAAATGTTCTTTAACGGATGGTTGGTTGAGCATCACATGGAACATACATATCAAGGACTACTATTCAGCAGTAAAGAGGAACAAATTATTGATACATGCAATAGCATGGATAAATCTAGAGACTTATGCTGACTGAAAAAAAAATTCCAAAGGGTTATTTACTGTATGATTCCATATAGAACATTATTGAAATAAAAAAAAAATAAATGGAAAACAGATTGTGGTTGCTGGGTTAAGGATTGGAGGTAAAGGGAGTGAGGAGGGCAGACGTGACTTTAGTGTAACACCATTGATTTTGTGACAGAAATGTTCTGTATCTCGACTGTATCTTGAGAAATTAGACCCCGCCAGGCTAGGGGGAATACTGGGCTGATCCTGTAGCTAAGGGACCTGGTACCCAAAGGCCTGGACAGGAAAAGAGACCTGAAGATAT
This sequence comes from Felis catus, assembly GCF_018350175.1. Classification (NCBI taxonomy): domain Eukaryota; kingdom Metazoa; phylum Chordata; class Mammalia; order Carnivora; family Felidae; genus Felis; species Felis catus. The sequence goes on along the minus strand of NC_058371.1, from coordinate 99,514,263 downwards.
GCCAAAAGTGGAGGAGGGTGCAGAGAGGAGGGTTGTGGGTCATCCCAGAATGGAGATGTTGTGGGTTTGAGGTATGATAGTGCTTCTGGATCATGCTTCTGAGTCATCTTTTTAAATCACAGAATGGGTTTAGAATGGAGCAGAGATTGTTTATTGGCAAATCAAGGTGGTTGAATGAGATGGACTTCAGGAGCCTTCCATTTTTGGATTCAATCAACAAATCTATGCATAAATAAAATCCAGGTTGTGTTTTTTTTTTTTTTTTTCTCAGTGAGAACTGTGGAGTAAAATGCTTGTAATCTGTTTTGCAAGTTAATAAGATGTGGAAACAAAATCATTTAAAAATAACAAAAGAAAATACTATAAGATAAACATGAATGGTGTTTCAGAATAGTCATTCATTTTAGTCAGCCACTTCTCACAATATTTGAAAGGTGTAATGGTAAAATCAATTCTAAGCCAGGAAAGGCACCAACTGGTCTCTAATGATTCTGGAGATAACAAAGTAAAATCAGAAAATTATCTGTAAGTCATCATCGCTCTGGTGTCCAAAAACATCTTATTGATAGAATGATTCTGAAAATCTAAATAGTAAATTACTAAGGAATAAAAATTTATAATTTCTACTTTTAAAATGCAATACTTAATCCAACTCCAGGGACTGACTGTGACATACTGGTCTTTACAATCAGTTGCATATGCATCAATTTCTCGCCATTTTTGCTCCATTGATTTTGGATTCACATTATTAACTGCCTGGTGCGTCTCTCTTTTAAACACAATGTGTTATGATGCAGAATTAATTTGAAAAGTATTTTCTGAATCTCACCAGTATTTATTCATGCAGAAAACCTGAAGAAAAATAAATCCTTATTAAATGGCTATTTTAAGCTAACGGGTACGTAAGATTGGATACTACATGAATGCCTGCGTGTGCACATCAATATGTAAACCAAATTTTAAAACTATCCGAACCTAGCAGTTGCTTTCTTTGACTTTTCAATGTTGCTTAATCTTAGTAAAGTTTCCCCAAAGCCTATAAAATGTTGCTGTAAAACCTAAGGATCATCTTTTAATACACCATTTAGCAGCAACATCGTGATTCACCATTTAGTGTAATTTAGTTTGATGAGCATAAAGACATATATTTTCAACTCAGTATTACATTAACTTTTGTGTTAAAGGAAGCCTTAGTCAAGAATTATAAATTCCATTTTTCTTTTTTGTTTAAATGCAATAGTCAGTAAATTGGACACAGATATCCTTTCTTTAAGAAGAGTATATTGGGACGCCTGGTGGCTAAGTCTGTTAAGCATACAACTCTTGATTTTGGCTCCGGTCATGATCTCAGGGTCCTGAGATGGAGCCCCTTATGGAGCTCGTGTTGGGCTCCCTGCTGGGTGTGGAGCCTGCCTAAGATTCTCTCTCTCCTTTTCTCTCTGTCCCTTCCTTCCCCACCCTTGGATGTGTGTACTCTCTCTCTAAAAGTAAATAAAAATAAGAGCATACTGATGGCAATTTATTTCAAAATGAGAGAAGTTAATGAAATTAAATGGGTATTGAGTGTTTTGCCATATCCTGGGCACTAATCTAATTGCTTCACGTAATTAACCTATTTAATCCTCACGCCAATTTAGAGAACAAGTGCATTTATTCTTTCCATTTTCCAGAGAAAGAAAGTCTTGAATAGAGAAGGTAAATCACTTATGTAAGGTACCAGAGCTAGGAAATTTTAGAGTTCTATTATCTCCTGGCTACAGGATATGCATTTCTGAACTATTAACTATTCCATCCATTCCAAAGTAATGTGTTAAAAGAAAAGGAAAAAAAATGTCATGTGAAAGGATTGTTATTCAACTATTCTTAACAGACATTTGGAAATCTTTCATCAAGAACTATACTGAAACGTAATATTTTCCTCACTACTTTTGCAGTCAATTTATATGATTATAAACTGTGAATGAGATATAAGAAAATGCTGAGTTGGCATAACACTGGTATTTTAATTTTGCTTTGTGAGGTGAAATGAAATAAGCATGGGGATAAATGACATATCCTGAAAGGTTATCTTTCTTTTCCTGGATAAAGGAAAGAAGACTTCGATTATGGCTGGAGGAGATGATGTGGGCCAATCATTCAAGCTAGAATGATATGGCTATACCATTCTTGGCTGCAATCACGTTAAGATGTTTTGCTGGTTTCCAGTCAGCAGAAACGGTCCTCTTCCGTGGTGAACCTTGTTTTTATTTCTCAGAAGGACACTCTGTGGCAGAGAAGCAGGTTTGATAATTCAGAGCAACTGTCTCCGTTGCTCCAGGTTAAGACCTTTCCCAAAGGTCAAGCACTAATCACAACAGCTGCTTAGTTACCCAGAAGAATAATAAATAGTTCCCAAGCCCAGTCTCTCTGTATGTAAACACACTTGGTCTCTGCTCTTCACTGCAACATTTTAAGGTGAATTGTAAAGAGTGCTCTTGTTTACCGAGCAGATGTTAGAGCATTAATGGTGTACTATTTACAACTCCTCGGTGGATGTTAAAGTTTGTGTTTGCTTGCCTTGAACACTCCTTATCAACACAGCTGCCAGAGATGGTCTGTGAAAGGGTTGCAACAGTGCTGAGAGCTGCTGCTCGGAGCCACATTCTCCGCATAGGAGCCAATATTAGCGAAATGGGTCTCGCGATGGTGCACTTCGGTCACGCACCTTATCTGTCGCTCTGTTTTCTCCTACCCAGAGGAATATATCCTATTCATTTTGTAAGTCCTATAAGAAAATCCCCTTTCTTCCAAGATGAAATAAAGCAATTGAGATGTATTGTTGTTGCTGCCTACAGCAATGATGTGTCGATATACGTAATGGATCCCAAGCAAGTGGCATTGCCTGCTCTGACCAAGATAGTGAGCATTCTGGAAAACTGGTGCTTGGGTTAAGGCTTTCAATTTGTTCTACCACAAGAAAAACGATAACACAGAGTAAAGAATAATGGTAGGCCAGCAATTTTTGGGGTGGAGAAAAAAATCGACAACCACCATCTATGATACATAGACGATTTTGGTTTGGAAGGAGGGAGCATTTGCTATTTAATTTTCTTTTTTTTTCTTTTTTTTTCAATATATGAAATTTATTGTCACATTGGTTTCCATACAACTCCCAGTGCTCATCCCAAAAGGTGCCCTCTTCAATACCCATCACCCACCCTCCCCTCCCTCCCACCCCCCATCAACCCTCAGTTTGTTCTCAGTTTTTAAGAGTCTCTTATGCTTTGGGTAGCAACGTGGATGGAACTGGAGAGTGTGATGCTAAGTGAAATAAGCTATTTAATTTTCAAAGAGAATGCAGTGGAACTCACTCTGGCTTCCATGGGAAGGAACGTCACACACACACACAAATATTAACTCTTGCAATCCAACAAAGCTAATACTGTATGATGACTAGATTCATGGCCAGTTATTTCTATTTTGAATTGACACAGTCCGCTTCAGTAAGAGACCTGATTTTTTAAAGTTTCTGCATTTGTTTTTATTGTGGATATTAGCATATTAGTTTTGCAACACTTCAAGGGAAAAAAACTTCCTCATCGGTTTTGTTTTAGTTTATAATTATAAAATTATGAAGTAGTCTATTAATTATCTTTTCATGGTTTTTATTTAAAATCTATTTATGCCTGCAATTTCAGCAGAAGCAAGACAATTAAACCTGTTGATACTTTAGAAGGACATTATAGAGGGACTAAGTGAGCCCTAAGGTTGAGCAGAATAAAAGTAATACAGAATTAAAGAGTAAATATAAGTAAATTTATTTATATCTTGATTCCGTGTATCAAGTGAATGAATAGATTTGCAATACAATGGAAAGAAGAGAAAGAAAGAAAGAAAGAAAGAAAGAAAGAAAGAAAGAAAGAAAGAAAGAGAAAGAAAGAAAAAGAAAGAAGAAAAAAGAAGAAAGAAAGAAGAGAAATAAAGCAGTTCTCAGGAAGTAGCTTCTCGCATTCCCAGGCTAGCAGCTAAACTTGAGAGAGTGACTGGACTTCCCAATTTCTAGGAGCCAGTTGCCGACCTCAAAGCCCCAACTTCTGACACACAACCTTATTCGCATGTGTGAGCTACACTTTGTCTTTGACTGGAGTGGTAAGGGTTCTATTGTTCAGAATAGCATGCTGGTCACTACTGCTCTTGGTTACTGTTAAAACACTTACTAATCATTTTGACAATACTCTTACTTTCCTAGAGCGTTTTTTCCTAACACTGAAAATTAGTTCATGCCTCAATAATTCCCAAGTATGTTTTCAGTGTCCACAAAGGGCTGGGTTTCTATTTAGGTGGAGGAGGCAGCTGCTGAGTGGTAGGATTTCAGAGGCCCCGACTCCTCCCCCTTCCTTGCCTCATTCCAAAATCTGCTTGCCACACCTGTTCACCAACTTAGGACATTCCTTTAACAGGGGACAAAAGCTTTCAATTTATAATTAGAAATATGACTTAGGAATCCCCTTTTGCCAGAGTGTTCGAAGCACAGAGGCCCAGGTTTCTTTACGGGGTGTCAAATTTCTCTTGGCTTTGGCCGCTGCCCAGAACACTCAGAAAAATCTTTCCACTGTGCTGTTCACTGACATGCCACTGTCTTACTGGTGTGAAAGAATATAGTAGTGATAATGTGCTTTATTAAAATTCAAAAGCCGTTACACGTCCTTCAAGTAATAAGTTATAGTACCGTGAGTCCCACACAGGATTATTGCTCCCTGTTACAAAGATGCAAACTTCCTTAGGAAAATCCTCTGTGGATCGTTAGCACAAAGTTTGAGGTAGTGTCCCTGGCATTAGCCTTCTGTTGACATGACATGTTTCCTTTTTCTTTCTACATTTCTGTGCTCAGATGTGATAGAGGCCCATTTTAAATGCAACAGTTTTAGGCGTTTTATTGAAGGAAATAAAACTTTCATACCAGTTTGTTTAAAGTTTCAGAAAACTCAAGGGAAAAAGGCCCCACCCCCTAGAGTTCTTGGAAACTGCACTGGGCTACAGTTTGAATAGAACCGTACCCTTCTCTGACTATACACTTCCACCTGTCAGGAAACCAAGTTCTTGAGTGTTTCAGTCGAGACCTGATTTTCGCTGGTGCTAGTCTGACTAATGCTCCTGGACTTGCAGCAATCATACCCACTCATTATTGCATCATTTTGTCTATGTAGTTAAACAGTATGAGAAAACATTACTTTCACCATTGATGTTAATTTGTCAACACAGATGGATTTACAGAGTATCACTGTGTCTGAGAATTCTTGTGGTGTATATTTCACAAGGAATCACTGGTGTGTTTTTACCAGAGCTATGTGTGGCTTATGATTTTTCCAACAGCACTAGAAATATATTTTATATCAGGAATTTCTAACTGGAGGCTATTTCACTTTCAACTTAATCACCGCAAAGGAACACCCCCTCTTAAGTCTTCATTACTCCTCCCTTTCAAGTTTAGACATCTTCTGCTTCTAAGTATAGAAGTACAAAGAGAACCTGCTCTATTAGCACACATTAGCTGAGACCTTACCCCAACTTGATGTCGTTTTCCACTTCTCCAAAATAAGGACAACGCTTTCCTTTCCCCCAAGATTTTTTTTATCTGTTTTCTTTGGACTAACAAGATTCCCCACTTAGGTTATCATGTCCTCATTAGACTCTGTGTCGAAAAAACTAGTTGATTCTTAGTGAGAAATGTTAATCACAGTGGCTACCCATTCTGGCCAAGATATGTTTTCAATAGCTCCTAAAGTCTGTATCTGCCTAAATATGCTTTTATATAAGAACATAGGGAAGGAAGGGGCACCTTGGTGGCTCAGTTGGTTAAGCATTTGACTCTTGGTTTCAGCTCAGGTAATGATCTCATGGTTTTGTGAATTTGAATTCCACATCGGGCTCAGAGTCTGCTTGGGATTCTCTCCCTCTCTCTCTCTCTCTCTCTCTCTCTCTCCCCCTCCTCCCCTCCCCCTCCTCCACTTGCACTTCCTGTATCTCTCTCAAAACAAATAAATACACATAAAAAAAAGAACACAGGGAAGGAAAAGTTGCTATAAATGTTCCAGGTACCCAGTATTGAAGGATAATAGTTCATTATCATCATCATTATTATTATTTCTGTGAGGGAGCTTCCTTAGAGGGTTGCTATCAGTTTTCATTTCCTGGAGGTGCAGATTTTGTTTACTTTTGTTATATACACCCTTTGTTTCAGGAAATTTACCAGGCTGGGTCTGCTAGATTTACAAAGTAAAGCAAATGGTCATCACAGTCATTTATTGTTCTTGGAGAAAAACATAAAATAATTCACACATTTGAATGAAGATTTTAGACTAAAATTTTAAGTGTTCAATTAAGTATCTAAGTTGGGCAACTAATCATTTAGACCACTTTATTTTTGTTTTGTTTCTCTTATGGTGAATAATTGTTGTCAGAACTATTTGTCACATGGGTGTGTTGTAGTATTCTCATGGCAATCTGCCCACCAGAGCTTTTAAATCTACCAACCCATCTGTTAAGTTTTCTCCAATAATTGAATTATACAGGATTATTTGGGGTTCTACACTTGGTGTTATTTAAGATTTAATAAGTCAGATTTGGGGAAATAATTGTTCTTTGCATTTCTTTTAGGAGGCTGTGGGGATCAGACTATCTTTTAGGGATTGGGTTGGAAGGAGAAACTTGGAAAACAAATATTTCCTGAAGAAAGTGAACGTTCCTACTATTCTTCATTGAGCACACCTTTGACTATAGAGAAGGCAGGTTCTTCTTGTTTTGTAGCTGAAGACTAAGGAGTGGTTGGATTCCATGTTTACATTTTCTCTTTTTTTTAAAATTTTTTTTTTAATGCTTATTTATTTTTGAGACAGAGAGAGACAGAGCATGAACGGGGGAGGGTCAGAGAGAGTGAGACACAGAATCCAAAACAGGCTCCAGGCTCCGAGCTGTCAGCACAGAGCCCGACGCGGGGCTCGAACTCACAGAGTGCGAGATAGTGACCTGAGCCGAAGTCGGCTGCTCAACCGACTGAGCCACCCAGGCGCCCCTCCATGTTTACATTTTCTTGAGATGCCTGATGGCAACTTTCAAGAACAGGGTAGGGATCTTGGGATTTTATGTCAGGTTCCTGTGGGACCTAGGGGTAACTTGTGCTATTGATCATGTACCTGACACATGATCTGTTACCCTCTATAACCCAGATATTCTGGAAATAAAAATAATGCATATAGTCTTCTTTCATCTTTGCTTTGAATTTTAAGGGCTACAATGCTGTAGACACGCAGAGTAAACATCTGTGAGGAATTGAGTTTAACAACAAGGACAACTCATTGTAATTGTCAATAATTTTATGAGGGAGGTGATTTTACTATCTCTTTTTTTTACAGCTAGAGAAACGAAGGGAAAGAGATTAGATAACTTCCTGTAGGCCACACAGATATGTCAAGTGATCTGGAGAGTTTAGCAGCCACAAAGTGCCATTAGTTCATTTTTTCATTCATTCATATATTTATTTGTACTCTCTGGTGCCAGTCACCATTTGAATTGAGGGATTCAACAACGAATAAGACAGAAAACATCCCCACTATCCTGGAGCTTATATTCTGTTGAGACAATGGCAGCGGGAGAAAGAATCACCCAACTGGAAGAATTCATAGACTAGAGAAGAGTTCCTCAAAAATACTAAGAAATTTCTCATGGAAGGAAATATGAGAATGAGTGGACTTGATATGAATCTGGGCATTTGACAACTTGCAGATCTAATGGTTTGAAAATTAGGGTATTGTATTTTGAATACTAAGAAAAGGAATTCGATTATTATTAGAAATGCTTTAAAAGCAAGAATCTCTAGTCATGACAATGCTTCATTGCTTTTCACACTGAGATATATATGTATATACATACAAGTCTATACACACACACACACACACACACACACACACATATATATATATATATATATATATATATATATATATATATATGATTTTTCTCAGCTTCTGCCTTAGAGCAGCTTTCTAAGGAAAATGAATGCACTCAAAAGACCTAAAATTTGGATGGTGGATAAGAAGGAAAGAGGAGGGGCTATATATGCTGGTATAATAGTTGTCACATAGAGACACTAAGTGACTTTAGATACATTTCCCATCTTTTATGTTTATGACATTTGATATGTTCTCTACTTGAGTGTCTTTTTATTGTTGAATGGTCATGAGACTCGTAAGTTTCCTGTAGCATACTATACTTTCCTGTCACTGTAGTGTTCTCCTCTGAGTCTTTAAATTCACCAACCTACCAGTTTCTCTCTCTTCTTTCCCTGTGCGAATTAGCTGGCTTAATTTCCTCAGGTTTACAGTTTTATTTTATGATGTGGACAAAGCCAGAGACATTTTATGAGGAATCTTATAAAGAAAAAAACCTTGGATCATTAGGTAAGTGATTTCTTTTTTGCTTGCTACCTGATAGCCTTAATGGTCTCAACACATGGAGAATCCTTTTTTTTTTTTTTTTAAATCAGAACTATTGTGGAAAAAATGAATAGCATCAGGAAATGACTGGAAGGGTCTAATTTACAGTAGGAGTTTTTAATGAATTGTCTATGAATTTGATCCTCAGCTCTGCATTCTTTTTTTTTAATTTTTTTAAAATTGTTTATTTATTTATTTATTTATTTATTTGCTCTGCATTCTTTATACATTTCTTTGGAGAATATAAATGTATTTTTCATATGAAAAAATGGAACAAAAATTTCTTTAAATGGAATTTGCCAGCTTTAGTCTGTGGTAAAAATAACATATATACCCTTACTATGCTATGTTCATGTAACTTCATTAAGGTGCGATGATGCCTGTATTTCATCTCTGATTTTTAGAACTCGCTGGTGGTCTTTCTCCCTTTATCACATGGCAGCATGATTACTGAAAATAACTATTCTTCTCTACAAACCTCAGACTCATAAATTCTGTGAATACTGAATGTATTTTTTCCACTCTGCTAAGTAAGATGGGAAAAAAAACAAGAAATAAAGATTTCAGATATTTTGGTTGCAATAATAGAAGTTTTTACATTGTGTTTAAAAAGTACACTTTTATGTAAGTGTATATTTGTAGGGAGGATCAGAAAACTGTAAGGAAGGTTCAGAAATCTCTGTCTATTTAGGAGAATTCGGGAAACAATAAGCAACATCCGGGACATTTCTGCTAATGACCATGGCTATAAAGCAAATCAGTAACTATTCTAGCTCAGCATATAGCCTATCTCAATGAACATAGCAGGTGCACTTAAAAAATGTATATTCTGCAGTGACTGAGTGTGGTGTTCTACCTATGCTCAGTCACAGTGATAGCATTGCCTAAATCTCCCATATACTTTCAAACTTTTCGCCTAATTTTTCTACAATTATTGAGAAGAGGAATGATAAAAAAAATCCTGAGTTAGAATTGTGGATGTATTTATTTCTCCCTTTAATTATATCATGTTTTCTTTCTTCCCCAATGTGTTTTAGGTCTGCATACACAATAAGGATTACTATAGGTACTTAATGAATTGACATTTTAACATTATGACATTGACATTTTAACATTATGAAATGTCTTTCTTTATCTCTGGTAATACTGTTTGTCTTGAAATTGACTTTGCCTGATATTAAGGCAACACCAATATTTTTTATGCTTAGGGTTGGTTTGTACTTCTTTTTCCTTCTTTTACTTTTGACAGGTCTCTTTCTTTATATATAAGGGTCATCTCCTGTGAACAACATATAATTGAGGTCTTCTGTAGGAATTATAATAAACATCCTTAATTTATCATAATCTGCCTTTAATGTTAGAAATTTATAACATCCTATATGTTATTTTCATCACATATTTTACTGTTACAAATGTAATGAACCCCATGATATATTGTTATTTTTGTATGTTTCCTGTTTTTAACTGATTTTAAATAATTTAATAAAATAAAAAGTTAACATTGTCTTATTTACCTAAATATTTACAATTTTTAGTGCTCTTTGTCTTCCACTGTAGACCTGAATATCCATTTGGAACTGTTTATCTTCTGCCTGAAGAACTTCCTTCAGATTGTTTTTGTAGAGTGGTTATATCTGTTGGCAAAGAATTCTTGGCTGTTGCTTATACAAAACATCTTTTAAAAAAATGTTCTTCCATTCCCACCTCCATGCTTCAGTTTGTATAATTTCTGTTGATCTGTTTTTAAATGTATTGATCCTTTCTTTTAATTTCTCCGTTTGTGGTGATGTAAACCAAAGACTCTTTAGATCTTGTATAGGTGTTTCATGTGGTAATCATTGTTTCAAATGATTTGTTTTAAAATTTTTGCACACATCAAGTCCATTACTGTTAATATCAAAATACGTTATATCAGAGTCTTTCCTTTGATTGTATTTTCTTTTAGGTATGAGTCATAGTTTCCTGTTCCTTCTCATATCTACTGACTTTCTATTAAATAGTGGATATTTGAGTGCTACGTTATAATGACTTGGAATTCTGTTATCTTCTTCTAAAGGGTGTTGAATTTGGTTTTAGTAGGGAAGAAATAAATTGCTATTGGCTACACTGAGCCTGTGGAATCTTGTTTTTAGGTTGTGTTATGGTGTGTCTATTTTGATTTTGGTTTTTCCTTTTATCATCGTACATGGCCTTATTCCTAAGGCAGAGTTATTCTTGCGTTTTAATGGAAATTGTATTTTGTTTGCTAGTCTCTTATTGGCAGAGCTTGGGCTTTCAATGCTGCCTCCTTAGCAATGGCAGTTTTTGGACTCTCTTCTTAGTCCTTCAAACTTCTTCCTGCTTCTTCGAATGGACTGCTTAGATCTTGTCACACACAGGCCCAACTAACTGGCAATCAATGATATGAGGGAAATTGTATGCAAACTTAAGACTCTGCGATGTCCCCTCATCCATTTCAAGAAACACTTGCTATCTCAAACCCTGACTTCTGAATCATCACCCTAGTGAGACATCTGTTTGTAGTTTGAGTTTTATTTCTTGTAAATGTGTAGACAGTGCTGTGTTCTCAGGGAAAAAACTCATATTTGTGTTGATTTTAGCAATACGCTTACTATTTCAAAAGATGAATTTGCCCTAAAAATTCTATCGTTAGAAGAACTGTTTTTCTTTTCTTTTTACTGTATCTATATGATACAGATACATGTTAACTAAACCTATTATGGTAATCATTTCACAATATATGCAAATCAAACCATCATGCCAGACCCTTAAACTTAGTGATGTATGCCAATTATTTCTCAATAAAACTAGGAAAAAAACCCAGAAAATGAAAAATAAAGATATATTTCCTGTAGTTTCTTCTTGGTTGTTTTGCTCTCTTGTGCCTTCAGATCACATTTTTATATTTCATTCAAAGCTCATAATTGTTCTGAGTTAGTATGATATACATCATTTTGACATCCCTAGAAACAGAATTCTTTCGTATCTTCCTTTCAGAAATCTACTTGATCAGTCATCAATTGTTATCAGTTTTCTAAAAACAAAGTATAAGAAAAGTAAATCACTTTATACACTAATATCATTTTATGGTAGATTTTTTTTTAAAAGTACTGGAATATAGGATGTTTTACTAACACATTACAGCCTTCATGATTTAGGGAATTATGACAGGTAAACTAGAGTGGCTGCATTTCTGAAAAAAAAATGTATTATTTACTATGGCTACTTTATAGTATGTGTTGGTGTTCAAAGTGAGATCTAATATGTGTAAATCTAGGGATGCCTGCGTGGCTCAGTTGGTTAAGCTTCCAACTTCGGCTCAGATCATGATCTCATAGTTCATGAGTTCTAGCCCCACATCAGGCTGTCTGCTGTCAGCACAGAGCTCACTTTGGATCCTCTGTCCTCCTCTCTCTTTGCCCCTCCCCCACACGTGCACAAAGACTCTCTCTCTCAAAAATAAATAAAAACACTTAAAAATAAAATAAAACGTGTAAACCTAAAAAAAATAAAGTGTGTAAACAAAAATGAAATGTGTAAACCTGACTTGCAAAAAAAAAAAAAAAGAAAAAAATTAAAAGTAGCATTTCCTGTGATGTCGTGGGATGCTATATTCCTGACACTTAGTGGGAGATGCTGAGGCCATTTCAATTAGCATGGGCCTTTTTTTCAGTAGGGGCAGGTGCTGGCTCATTTGCCAACATTTCAGATTAGAATTCATGTGAACGTTAAGGTGTGAATCAAGTAAACTAACAAGGAAGTTCAGCTAATAAAAACTTGGCCAGAGCTTGGCCTTACTTATGTTACCCATTTGTAAGAGGGTATGATATACTGATTTCTCTGCTGGAATTAATGTCTTTAAAGACAAACTCTTCTAAATTTTTCTGAACATGATGAAATGTATCTGTCATCTACATTCCTTACTCTGCCACAGAGCACTAGATTGATAACTGTTTTTTGCATCAAGAAGAGATGTCCTGAACTACGTATCAGTCTTCTAGTCTGTTGAGTATTATTTTCATTAAAGATTGTTATGTCCCAATGTATGAAGGGGAATTCATCACTATAGGTATTCTTTATAGAAGTTGTGCAAGTTGGGATCAGAACACATGTCTGGCTTTATGAGATATGTGACATAGAGAAAATCACATATCCCTTGATTCTGAGTCTTCTTATGACTTAAATGGAGAAATGTAAAATATAGACTCAAACCTTGGTTCATGAGCATAATTCGTTTCAGAAACATGCTTGTAATCCAAAGCAATGGTACATCAAAGCGAATTTCAAGAACCATTGGCTCAGTTGTGATCATGTGGTGTTCAGCATCACGTATTACTCATATTGCAAGACATCGCTCACTTATTAAGTTAAAATTTACTAGAAATGTTTGCTGGTCCTGAGGAACTCTTGCAGGACAGGTTACTCGCAATCCAAGGCTTTACTGTATACTGAAAAAAATTTTCTGAGGATTAAATGAAATAGTGTAAATAAAATAACTTTGTTATAAAGTGTTAAATGTTACATTTAATTGTCACATTAATGGTGTATTTTCTTATTTAATAAGATGTCACTTCCCTTGGGTTAAAATCCCCCAAAGTTACATCTAAGACTTCACTTGACAGTTAAACTTTTTATAATGGGCAAAGGACTTAGAACACAAATTAGGCAGTTTTGCCAATTAATGGATTGTTACTAAGGAGGCACAGATAATAAAGAAGAAACACTTAAGTAATCAAAGAATTACTAGTGCTGGAAGGCTGAAGGGCTCACTTAGGTTCTCATAAGAGACAGAACCGGATTCACATACAACTGTTCCATTTCATATCTAGGTAACTTTGGCAACATGCTTAAATTCTCTAAGTCTCAACTTCTTTATTTTTACATAAGTGGGATATTAAGTGTCTGAGAGACGATTAATGAGGCATAAATGAAAAATGTTCATGTAAATTACTGAGCATGGGCCCAGCATGGAGGGAGTCTCATAGGATGTTACTGGTTATTACTATTAACTCAGCAATCGGGATGTGTCAAATATTTTTCCCAAGTACAATAAAATGACCCAAACAAAATTTAAATTGGAAAATTAATAAAATTAACAAAATTAATTGTTATGGTCTGAATTATGCCCTGCCTCCAAATTTTGTTTTTTTACATGTTAAATTCTCAACCCATAGTTTCACTGAATGTTGTAATTGTATTTGGAGATAAAGTCTGTAAAGAGGTGACTGAGTTAAAATGAGGCCATTTGGGTGGGCCCTAATCTCATATGACTGATGTCCGTAAAAGAAGAAATTCCAGGGGTGTGCCTGCACAGAGGGATGACCATGTGAACAGGCAGCAAAAGGTAACCATCTGTCAATGAGAGGGACCCCCGAGAAACCAGCCCTGTGGTTCCTTGATCTTGAATTTCCAGCCTCCAAGAAAATAAATTTTGTAGCTTCATTTACTCTGCTATTTTGTTATGGCCACTCTAGAAAATGAATACACAAAGATTCAGAATTTTATTTTGGGAAAGCATTTTTTACTTTACAAGGAAGCCCTCAAACTAAGCTTTCAGATGGAGAAGGAAATGTAAGTTGCCAAGAGAGGTCAGGTACTTACTTATTTCAAATATACCCAGAAAAGCTTATTTCAGAAAATGACCATTTTAAAGTAATAGGAATAATTATAGGAATAATTATAGTAAACTATAAATTATGTTGTAACCATATTAATTACTTTATGCATACTATCTCATTTGATTTTACTAACATTCTGTGAAAAAGTTACTATTAACTACATTTTAGCAGGATGAAACTGAGGCTTAAATGAGGAAAAACCATGGAATGAGTAAGGTGGGAGTTTGGGATGTGAACTAAGACATGTCTGACTGTAAACCCTGTACTCTTAACAATGTGATTATTCTAAGATGCATAGTATGTCACAAGTTGCATGATTAAACAAACAATTTTTCAGACCTCATGTCCTGAATTTTGGTTCAGAGATTGCTGCAACTGTAAGCTCTTTTTTATCATGTTGGTAAGGATCACAGGAGATCAGAGACCCCTTTTCTGGGAAATTGGTTGGTGCTCCATAAGAAAACTAAATATTTCTAGGAATAAATGAAATTAAACAGCACTCTAAGTAACTGATCCAAAGAAATTTAAGCATGTGTATGAATTACACACACACACACACACACACACACACACACACACACAGGTATGAGTGCTAAGAATTTGCTGGAATGTTAAAAGTATCTGGAGCCAAATAATTGATGTGTAAACAGCAACAACAAAACTGAGCAACAGCAAAAACAAAATGGTAGCAGTATTTCTAAGAAGGGTTTGTTACAGGGGCGCCTGGGTGGCTCAGTCGGTAAAGCATCTGACTTCAGCTCAGGTCATGATCTTTCGGTTTGTGAGTTTGAGCCCTGTATCGGGCTCTGTGCTGACAGCTCAGAGCCTGGAACCTGCTTCAGATTCTGTCTCTTCCCCTCTCTCTGCCCCTCCCATGCTCATGCTCTGTGTCTGTCTCTCAGTAAGAAATAAACATTAAAAAAAAATTAAAAAAAAGAAAGGTTTGTTACAAAGGAGGGAGGGAGTAAACTTTTAGAGTTAGGGATATAGTATGTGCGAGAATTCTCTTCAGTCAGTTTGAGTTTTACTATTTTTAAATTTTTTATTTTTTCAAGTTTTCTTGAAATTTCAGTTAGTTTTATACTTCACGTCTACTTAGAAAACGGAGATTGAATGCATGTTAGCACATTCCTGTGCACATAGACTTCAAGAAACCTTTCCTTTTAATAAATTCTGCTAATTTTCTTTGCCTTTCTACATCCTGAAGAATACATTCCTTACAAGACTTTTATGCACTTTATACACCAATAATAGTCTTCTCTCAAGGTCTCTACTGCTTTCAGAGGAGAGATATACTTCTGATTTCTTAGGGAATTAATGACATTTTGCTATACTCTCAGTGGGAAAATCTGGCTCATCTTTTTCTGATTAATGAAGGACTTGGTGGTTTATGATTTTCTTTGAAGGGAGGGAAATGGAGGCACAAGAGTGAGAATTTACTTCTGCCATCCCCAAAGCCTGACAACTCAAAATATGTTTCTAAGATAATTGTACAAAAAAGAGATTTTGGGGGAGGAAGCTGATTGGTTTCTTATTCAAATGTAAAAGTACACATCTATACACAATCTATATGCCTACACACAATAATATGAAAATTCACTGATCATATAATTCTTACCAAGAGAAACTTGATAAAACCTAGACTATGTGATGACATTATCTTTAGAAAGTGAAAGAAGATGTAAATTACAGGTAGTCTGGCTTTTGTCAGAGGTTTAAGGATACGTGGTGATAAGAGGCATTAAAATGAGCAATGTTCACTTATGAAAAAAGACAATTAGCACTGGCTACTAAGTGCTTTCAAGACAGGCTTCTTATCTACCAAAATGATACAGAAGAGAGTCTGAAGAGTTTGAGTGTATGAAAGAATTTCTTATAGGTCTAGCGAGAAAGTGGGACTTATGTATAAAGAATGTTTTATTTGAGAAATGAAAGATTTCACAAAACATATCTTTGTTTTAATTAAGTAGGTAAATCATGGTTATTGGATGTGTTGCTGTTTTTTATTATAAGATTTATAATTTTAGAAATTTATCAAATTCTTATGATTTCTTAATTTTAAAAACCATTCCTTGGCAAAAGTTGACTTAATAAATGCTGTATCTCTTGTCTGTGTCTGTGATTGTTGCTAAGCGATGGAATTGTTGAGGAATTTTAATTTGTCTTTAAACCTTCTTTATACCTCATTTAGATTTAGTATAAAATATAAATATTTTATAAGAGTATAATTTTTATGTTATCAAAAAACATAAGGCTATTTATTTTTTAGGGAGAAACATATATACAAAAAGATGATAATATAAGGAAAACTACTTATTTATTTTATTTTTATTCTTGGACATTTATGTTATTAATTGGGGGATATTTTAAACCTTCTCAAGTCACATCAATTATTTAAGTAATTAAATGCATCATAGATATTATTTTTATCTACTTAATATAGGAACATTTTCCTGGATTTTTACTGAATTATTATTTTTTTGGTGATATAATCATGAATTTTTATCCCTATGTCTAGCAAAATAACAGTGTGATAAGTACATATTTAGATGTTTTAAATTTCCTCCTTTTTATGTTAAATTTTCTAATTTTCTTATAAAAATGCCTAAATCAAGCCGTTTTAATTAGAAATAAAACGACAAGATCAAAAGTGAAAAAAAGTTTCTAATAGCTTTTTAAAAAATTTTTTTAATGTTTATTTATTTTTGAGAGAGAGAGTGAGAAAGAGCATGAACAGGGGAGGGCCAGAGAGAGAGGGAGACACAGAATCCAAAGCAGACTCCAGGTTCTGAGCTGTTAGCACAAAGCCTGATGTGGGGCTTGAACCACAAATGGTAAGATCGTGACCTGAGCTGAAGTCAGACACTTAACCGACTGAGCCACCCAGGTGCCCCTCTAATAGCTTTTGATGTATAAGTGACAAAGATTTAATAGGGAAGTACTGGAATAATGTGGGAAAGCATTTGTGTTTCTTCTTACAGTATGATCAGGAAGCAGATCCTGCTAATTGCCTAATCAATATCCATTCTTTTCCTTTTTTACAAATGGAATCACATTTTTTTTTTCAAGTTGACAGTGTGCACTGTTGAAAACTTTATTTTCCATCCTCTGTTGCATTTGACACAGTATTAGCAAATGAGATGTCTACGTGGAGGTCTGGGATAGCTTTTCTCTCCCCATATAGGCGCTGTCTCCTCTTCTCATTATAGGCCTGTGTGGTGCCTAAACATCAAAGTTTCCAGAAAATTAATAGTTCTTAGATTCATTACTGCCTTTAGAGCAGGTAGGGTGAAACCCTGTGAACCCCATGGTAACATCCCTCTGAATCTCTTATGTCCTTAAAACAAAATGTGAGCCTGAGTGCTGTGAAGAGGTTCAGAGTGCACCAAAGCCAGTTCTGAGGATCCTACTTTGAAGACCAGAGAATTTGAGCAGTGGAACTAAAATAACTTAAGAACAGATATAAATCAATTGACTTGTCAACTCTAGCCTATCAAACAACATACACATATATATTTATATTAAAATACATTTTTCTCAGTGGTGCTGAATATCTGTTTCTTGTTTCTCAACATATTCTAGATAATGGTTCTGGAGACCCTCACAAACTTGTGTGTCATTCAAAACACAGCGGGACAACTGAGGAACATTTTGCCTTGTTAAGCATTTCATATTTGTTCCAAATTTGCAGATGTATGATGTAAAATGTAAAGTATGATACCAATTCCATATATTGGCAACCAAGTAGATATTAAATGTTAGAATTAAGAATATCTTTACCTTATAGAGAATTTTCGTAATATTGATTCATTTTTTTTTAATTAAGTGCTCAGCTTTTTATTAAAAGGTCATTGATAGCAAGCTTATGATAATGATGCTTGCTAGCATGGTTAATAAAGCCAAATAAAAGCCAAAAATTTGGCCAAAGAGTCAGAACATTCTTCGTGCAATGTAGAGTGTGTGGTTAGAAATTTTACTAGAAAACATGTCCTCAACTCTGCCAGAATTGACAATATTCAAAGATTATGATCTAAATTCTCTGGACTTGTTCAAAGATACAACTCTTAATAAAGCCCACATAAAATGTAACCTTTGAATTTATGGTTGAAACGCCATCTAACTGTTATTATAGCAGACTAGATTCAAGATGCACAAAAACAGGTGAAACAACAGATGTTTAACTAAAGAAGTTAGTTTTTCACTGAAAAATTAAATTAATTTTGAGTGTCCATTAACCATATTTTTTGGTATGAACTGTTACTTACAACTATTAGTTTAATAATAGCTTATGGAAAACTCAGAGATTTAAACTTGGCTACTTTAGTTTTAGGGAGATTAAATGTTTTAGATTAAGAGGTTTTTTTTTTTTTTGGCCCCTAAATCAAAATACACAGCATGCAAAATATGTAGCAAAGGCAACATTCCATGAAAATACAACAAAATTAGAACAAGGAAACAAAAAGATCTGCATGGCCATCAATAAAGATACTCATATACAAGTAATCTCCAATGTATTTTCTAGAAATCATTTTATAACCAATATAGTCCCAGGAATAGCTGTGATTGAGCAGCGCACTGCTGTTTTTGTTGTCTTGTTTTATCTAGCCTTTTAAAACTCCTCAAAAAGAACTTAAGAAATACTGTATGTATCCAGATATTATTGTAAGAGATTGTAAAACTAGTGATATTAAGTGACAGCAATTGATATGGTAAGATTAAAGTATTTTTGAAATTATGTGGGAAAATGAAAAGTTACCATCTGGGACCCTATTGACATGATAAGTGTAAATCAAGGCTCATCCCTGAATCAAAGTATTATTTAACAATTTTTTTTATTGATATTTCCAACTGCTGCTTTAGTAGAACAGATCTTTTTTAAAATGTGAAGTTAATAAAAAAAGCTACCTACTTATTACCCAATACATGTCTAATTTGGCATTGCTGCTAATAAGATAAGAAATTACGAAAAAAAAATTGCTAACAATATCATAATTGGTGATTTTGCTAAAATGAAGGTGAGAAGACATTTTTTGGGGATAAATACATAGTAATTCAAATTATGTTAGTCTTCATTATTTTACTAACCAAAAAATTTCAGACCCGACAACAAACAGAACACACAGACGTGCACAATAATAATTGATTTCACACTACTCAGGATGTTGTCAACTTCCAATCATATAAAAAACATACCTTTGTGCCTATTAAAAAAAATTATTCCTAAAAAGTATATTTACACATACGGTGTGTGGGCCTGCATTTCTACTCTCGTCCTGGGCCCTGAAAATATTAAAGAACAGCCTGTCTTCATTACATAGAATCATTTAGGAGCAAAAAGCAGAGTGAGCATCAGCAAAGAGAGGAATAAAAGGGGGGAAATGGGAAGTTAGAGACCCTGGTATCTGTTGAGCCACTAATATGTGCTAAGGTCTATACTACATCGTTTCATTTTTATAAATGTTTGAGATAGGTGGAGTAGGTCAGTTTCAGAGATGAAGAAATTAAGATTAGGTCGTATCTTGTTATTTTCCCAGTTCATTTTGCTAGCTCTGTGGAAAACCAAGAACCCAGAGCAAGGTGAATCTTGGCTTGCCCTAATTACACAGCTGTTTCTAAACTGAGAGTATAAAAGTAAATGAAGACAGACCATAGTAGGTGCAGAGACTATTTATTATAGAAAATTGGTAAAACAAACAAACAAACAAACAACTCAGCAGGAAAAAAAAAAGAAAATAAGAATGTTTTGGGACTTTAGAAATACTCAAGATTTAAATTCTAGTAGAAGAATTACAAAATTTGTCAAATATCACAATCAATCTGCAAACTATCCACATTACAGGACTGTGGTGGATGAGTATGACGGGATGTGATGAAGTATTCAGGAAATAGTGTTGAATATTTAGTTTTATGTCTACATTTATAAAAATAAGTTGAGGACGACTAAAACTTACACAGCAAACATTTAACAACACTCAAAATACTGAAGACCCTAAGAAAATTTTTATAATTTCAAGGTAGAAAGGTTTTTGAGGTATGATACCAAGTTAGGAATCATAAGGACGAAGTATTATAGTAGTACTTTCTTTAAAAGTTAAACTGAGAGGGAGCTTGGGTAGCTCAGTTGGTTGAGCGTGCAACTCTTGATTTTGGCTTGGGTCATGAATCCAGAGCACTGGGATGGAGCCCCGCGTGGGCTCCACATTCAGCTCTTTCCCCCTCTATCCCTCTCCCTGCTTGCTCTCTCTCTCTCTCTCTCAAAAAAAACCAAAAAACAAAAAACACTTAACCTGGGACAACATTGAAACCCTGATGAGAAAACCAGGATTCAGATTATCTATATTAAAAAATCTTACATATTAATTTGACCCCTCCTCAAAAATGGGCAGATGATACCAACGGGAGTTGATTCAAAAAAGAAATACAGGGGCGCCTGGGTGGCGCAGTCGGTTAAGCGTCCGACTTTAGCCAGGTCACGATCTCGCGGTCCGTGAGTTCGAGCCCCGCGTCAGGCTCTGGGCTGATGGCTCAGAGCCTGGAGCCTGTTTCCGATTCTGTGTCTCCCTCTCTCTCTGCCCCTCCCCCGTTCATGCTCTGTCTCTCTCTGTCCCAAAAATAAAAAATTAAAAAAAAAAAAAAAAGAAATACAGGTGCTACCTGCCCACTGGGGAGTAATATACTTTGCTTTTTGCACTTCATCTTTCTTAGGATACTATTGTAAATTCTGTATTGTGGAAATATTTAAAAGTTAGCTCACAATTGTTAGAATATGTTTCTATTTAGACTTATTAAATCTTAATCCATAATGTGACATTTGCTCAAAGAAATTCATCTCAGAGGCTGGTTATACAGCTCCAGTGTAAGGATCATAATCAGGTCTTTTTTAGCGATAAATCTAAATGTATGTGGATGCTTCCCACTTTCTGATCATGGGGCTAAAAGCTAGTTTGGATCAAATGATCACTGACTGGGTCTTTTATTAGGTCCCCCTAAAACAGCGAGTAGGGTATTGCTGACTGTCGCTGTGAGTGGAGGCTTCACCATCTGGCTCCTGAGAGAGCTTAACAGGGTCATGTGCCCTAACTTCCAAATCACTGATAAGGTTTAATGTTTTTACTTTTCTAAGGTAATTTGCATTTTAATGAAGTAGTGAAGGATTAGGCCAGTTAATAAAGACTAATTTATAAATCGAAGACTTCATGCAGACCATTGGGTTAGGCATGTGGGAGGGCCAGACGCCTTTCGCAATCTCTAAACGGTCAACGGAGACACATGCTTTCCCCGGGGCCCTGCAGGTAAGTAGGTGGCAACACTGAAGATTACTTCCACTGGATCTTCTATAAGAATGGGGACAAAGAGCACAGATGCCAATTTATTTTCCTATTATCCAACCATTGCTAGCTCTTTCCCTTTGAATGCTAATTACACCCATCTTATACCACATGTCTCCTTCTGGAGAGGGAAAATCATGTCAAAGAAATGTCCTGTAAAAAGGCTTAAAATTCCATGTTGATAACCCCATATTGATTATTTTACATAGGCAAATTATGTGAACAATTTTATATATCCTACCCCAATTTCTGCTGGGTACAGTGAAGTGGGCAAAAGTAGTGCTCAATAAATCAAGTAAATCTACTTAAAAAAATTTTTTTAATGCTTATTGTATTCATTTCTGAGACGGAGACAAAGCATGAGTGGGGGTGGGGGTGCAGAGAGAGAGGGAGACACAGAAACTGAAGCAGGCTCCAGGCTCCGAGCTGTCAGCACAGAGCCTGACGCGGGGCTCAAACTCATGAACGGTGAGATCATGACCTGAGCCAAAGTCGGTCTCTCAACCGAAAGCCAACCGGGCGCCCCAAGTAAATCAACTTTTGAAAAAGACTTTGCAATAACAAAAAATTGAAGCGAGCTGAAAATAGTTTGCTTTAAGTAAAACACACATTATTTTTCTAAATAAACTGTTTAATGAAGACCCTTGGTGGTCTCACTGGGGCACATAGACCCAAGGGCTGGATATTTCTATATGGTTTGCAGACACATTCCTGCTGATAACCCATTTCAGCTGAAACTTTACCACTGATGGAGCACTCAGGCAATCAGTTATCAGTGTCCTAGAACGGAGCTTACCTTTTGGTGAATCCTTCACTGCAATTTATCGAGCATTTCTTGTACTCTCCTGTGATTGTTTTGCTGCAAATGCAAGTACGGAGTATTTAACCTAGAGGCTACTTGGTCAAACATGATATGTGGCTATTACATAGTACTATGCCGTCTCTTAAACAGAATAGAATGTTGAGAGTAAGACAAGATTTGGTTTGGTCTCTACCACTTGCACCACTTACAGAAACTTGAATCTAGCAATTAAAATAAAGTGTAGGGGTTGTTCACCAGATATTGGATCTAAGTTTAGAATATTATTTTGTTTTATTTTACTAGGGAAATGACATGTCTGTCTTTCATAGAAATGTGAAAGGGAAAATAGAGAAATACATATAAAATTTATTTAAATAAGCCTGCAAGTAGATATTTTTATGTAAATAGGGATCTATGTGTATATTACATATGTACATATGTATATATAGTGCCATAAAAGCATTACATTAAAAGTTAGCCACTTAGTCACATGCATGATGTAATTGTCACCCTTTTCATTTAGCTGTTTATAAGGAATACATGTAGGTGGTTTGGTGGCAGATAGTTTTATACTAAGATTTAGGAGACTTCAACTCAAGTAAGCACAAAGAATCTTCTATGTTCTCATCTCTAAAAGTGGTTCAAATAAAACTTTTTGATTTCAGAGGCCCCTGGGCTCTAACATACTATAATACATTTTATAACCTGACATTTGTATAACCCTATATCTAAATAAAAGTGAATCCAATTTAAACAGTTCCAAATAATCATTATACTTGTGGTGGGTGAAAAGCCTATTTTTATTAGCTTTGGAATAATATTTAGAAATAAAAAGTAATATTTAAAATAGAAGAAAATATCTTCTGAGACCATAATCTGCTCTCATGCAAAATGATACAAACCTTATGATTACATGTATGAAAACTCATGATAAATATTTAAGTGTTTAATGGAAAGAGAAAATAGAAATCCACTAAGTAATTGAGTTACAGCAATGGGCTTCTGAAAGGTTAATTTTTCATTCTTAATATTCTTCTAATTATACCACATTAAATTTTATTCTACATAAAAGAAGACAAAGTATAAGAGTACTTGGGAAGTGTTAATTATATGAAAATATTTGTGAAGTAGATTGGTCATCCAAATAACATCATGAAACCATTTGGCTTGGAAAGTTGTTCTCTATGGGTTATTAAAAAAATGTAGCTGTGCCTTTTAGTGTAGATATATCAGTATTTATTTTCTTTACCAGGAATTTCAACAGACTTGTAAAAACTGATGATTGCTGCTAATGAAGATCCCTAGCTTTTTGAAGGTAGAGTATCTGGGTAAATAGACATGGCCCCAGAACCTCTTCCCACCTAGTGAATTGCATCCTAGAGATGTGTCTGGATTTGTGGAGACTGACTGAAACCAGCGGGGATTCCTCCTATTCTTCTAGAAGCTCTATGAATATCATACAAAGGGAGAAACACGTTTCGGAACGGTAAATGGAAATGCACAATATTTCATTGGCTTATATGCCAACATATTTTTGGGAAGATGATATTTAGTAATCTTTTGGAAATATTGACAAAGATATCACCAACTACACATAAAATGAAAAAAAATGCAAACTTCTTATTACAGTTTCTGGAGACTGTAATAAACTTTGCGTCACCTGTATAATGTTTATAATTGGAGGTCTGAAAAATAGACGGACTTCAGTTGAAACCTCCAAGTTTTTTTATCCGGTGTTTCCTCAGAATTATTAATTAGTCCAGATTTGGCATGCCAGTAATGTTCACATGAAACTTAACTAAGGCTAACTAAAAACTTGGCATCTGTCCTTGGAAAAAAATCATCTTGAGTTTGCTTAAAGGTCTGTGAACCTCAGGAAACCTTTCAGTGACCCTTGCTACAGTGTGGTGGTTTCTAGTGATATCTGAAACCAAGAATGTTTTGTGAAGGGTTTGGGTTTCATCTGGAAAGCCATATCTAATCCTAGGTACTGCCTAATGAATTAGGAGTCTGCTCCTCCTTGGATCCTCGTACAGGCAGTGCTTTGCGCAAAATCCGTGACTTTCACTGCAGAGTAAAATTGCGCCTCTTAATGAACCTTTTAAAAATGCCTTCAGTGGATTTTTAAAAAATGTTCTTTCTGGGTATATTTATGCTATTGTCACTGCTACCTAAGATATAGACATACACTGAGGCATCACTTGAGGCTGTAGCATATTTCTGCTAAATAACAGGTAATTATTGTAACAGATAACTATTGTATTGATAGTATTACACATTCTAAGAATGTTGTATGTATTTCATAGGCCAAGACAGTCCTAAGTGTAGCAAGTTTTGACCACGTGGGGCCAGGGAATACTCCAAATGATAACTAACTGGATGGTCCTCCAGACGTTGAGTGGGGCACTGGTGGAGCCAGCTTTTCTCACTCTTTTTTTTATCCCTCATAAGGACACACACAGACCCACATATATACATTTCTCTCCAGCATATGGAAATTATCTCCCCTCAGGTGGGGAAAATGACCCCACTGGATATGAACAGTTGATAATAAAGAATTTCTAAAATGTGCTACAAAAATAACATCTACAGTTGAATTTCAAGGGAAGTCTACATTATAAAAAAGGTCTGAGGGATATGAAATGGAATAACCCTCTTTGTTTTCATCTCTGAATCCTCTTTAGTGGCTCGTTTTTGCCCTAAATTATTTTTTCAGTTTTCTTGCTTTAAGGACTCACTGTCCATTAGTTTTCAACTATTTTTATATCTCAAATTCTTAGACAAAATGCCTGAGAAGTTCTGACATTCTTTATGCTCCTAAATCTGTTTAGATGTCATTATTTTAGGGCCTGTTTTTATGTTACGAATAAGTTAGAAAAAAAATTAGGGAAAGAAACCTTTATGAGGATTCTTAAAGATATATAAGAATCCATTTAAGAATATAAGAATATATCTATTTCAGATCTATTTCAATTGCTCTTTGCCACTAGGCAACCATAGAGAGAAAAATGTTGTATTGATAATGACTGATTCTGATTGCCAGAGAAATAAAGATAGGCTATAATAGGATCAAAGAAGAAAATGAAATCCTAGTGAGCTAAGAAATAGTCTTTCAACTTTGATATATAGGCACTAATACTATACTATACTATACTATACTATACTATACTATACTATACTATATACTATAATAATACTTTCTTTTCTACTGATTTTTTGATCCTGTGCAGCCATTTATGGTTCATTGTTTAATTTTTCCATTTGAAAGCTTTAACATTAAGTCTTAAGTAGATTGATCAATTTATACCTTCTGAGATATTCTCTATATTTACAAAGAGTACTTTCCTCTTGGATGGCATATCTGTGGACAAATTTACCAGGGTGCAATGTGTCCAATTTTGGAAGCTTCCATTAGATTTTCTTTTTTGAGCCATGAGATCTCATAAGCAACTGAAGCATCAGCATTAGGTGTTTCTGACACATATAACCCAACCTACAACCTGTATTACATAGTCTTTTTAAAATATCATAGACGGTGGAAGGGAAAAATGTGTTTCTTACAAATTTTTAAGGAAAAGATACTTCTTCCCTTTCATTTATAAGGCATTTTTTAAACAAAGGCCGTCACATAATCAAGTAAAAGAATGCAAAGCATGAGTTTTGGACGATGCAGTGCTCCAGTAGTTGCTGGAAATAGGCTAAACCATGTCAGCATCAGTGATCTTACATCCCCAGCTGCCATTATGGTTACAGATCTTTCTTTTAAAAAAAAAATTTAATGTTTTTATTTAGTTTTGAGACAGAGAGAGACAGAGCATGAGTGGGGAAGGGGCAGAGAGAGAGAGAGAGAGAGAGAGAGAATCCAAAGCAGGCTCCAGGCTCTGAGCTGTCAGCACAGAGACTGACACGGGGCTCGAACTCACAGACTGTGAGATCATGACCTGAACTGCAGTTGAATGCTTAGCCAACTGAGCCACCCAGGCACCCCTGGTTATAGATCTTTCTAAACCACCTTTAAACTACCACTCCTGTATTCTAGATTTTTCAGTCATAAGTTAGCTTTTAGGGGAGGCTGTCATGTAAATCTCCAAATTTTCTTATAATATCTTAGCTGTCATCTGTATCTTAGTAAATTTCAGTTGCTTTTGGTTTTACTTTTCACCAATTATGTTGTCAAGGCAAATGTTCTGTCCTTCCACATGGAAGTCATTTGTCTGCTTGTCTTATTGCCATTGATTTTTTTATTCTGGCTACACCACAACCTCCTGATTAAAAAAAAAATAAAAAACAAAAAACAAAAAACAAAAAACAAAACTTACGTGAAATAATAGTTTAATCTTTTTGCCTACTTCATTTGCATAATTCTCACAACATATGTTTCCATACAATCTGGTAATTATTTGGTATGTGGATCACCAATTGTAGCTTAAACTTGCTTTTCTTTATTCTACTAAACATATTGTTTGTTAGCTGTCTACTCACTGTTTATAAGTTATGTACTTTTGTAGAGTGGGGCTAATTGATAACGAATTATGAGGTAGTGCTATAGTCTGTTAAGAGACAGAGTTATTTTTGAAGGAGTAGTTTTATTATAGAATGTTAGGTCATTTGCAGTAATGAAAAGTTTGCTTTTGATGAAAGCATAAGAAGGTGATAACATATGATGAGATATTGTATAGAAAACAGACAGGTCCTTTTAACTTGTTTTTGAGGATAAAGTTGCCTTTACTCAACAAAGAATAGATTGTGGCCTGTCAAAATGTCAAAGTCAATGACATTATCATTACCTCTTTCTACAGTACTAGCAAAAACAGTTCCATTTCAGAAATGAATGATATGAAAAAGCATTGTTTGGCCAACATGCTATCATTAAACTATCCAGAGAATTTTTTTCTTTTCTTATTATTTCTTCCAGGTAAATTCACTTCTCCCCAATAAAAGTATGGAGTATACAGAAGTATACTTTAAGTATACAGAATCAGAAACATGTCGATGGAAGGAATCACGATCACCAGCAGTGCAATATCTACAGATAAACTTCCTTAAGGCAGAATGTTCACATTCGATGCCAGGTCATTCAGAGGGCAGGGCTTAGGGGAGACAGGGTTCAAAGATGCTTGGCATGGGAGAGTTTGTCTACTACTGGCTGTATATCTAAGGTCAGCCTTGGAGGAAATTGCTTATCTATACTTCTTGGAGCCTAGAAAGATTTTCAGATGAGTAACTTAAGGATTCTGTTTCTGTTTCTTCTCAGTTTGCTTCCTGTTGTCTCAGAGGATTTTGTGATATAATAATAGGCAAAGGTTATCATTTATTAAACTAAACAGCAGGCAAAGTCTAGGAGGCTTTTCATACATTTTGTCATTCAATTCACAGGGCAAGTTCTGGAAATTGGCATTATCGCTGTGATCATCCCCTTCTAGAGATGAAGAAAGGGCGGCACACAAAATTTAAGTAGCTTGTTTAAGGAGGTATAATTTGTAAGTTTCAGAACAAGGATTGCAACTTAAGTTTTTATGATTTCACATAAATATAGCATAGACAAGCATGGACTCTGGTGTTGGAGCTTTGGGTTAAAAAGCAAGGTCTCTTGGTGCACCTGGTTGGCTCAGTCGGTTAAGCATCCCGCTCAGGTCATGATCTCACGGTCTATGAGTTCAAGTCCCGCGTCAGGCTCTGTGCTGACAGCTCAAATCCTGGAGCCTGCTTTGGATTCTGTGTCTCCCTCTCCCTCTGCCTCTCTCCCTCTCACACTCTTTCTCTTTCTCTCAAAAATAAATAATGAAACATTTTTTTTAATTTTTTTTTAACGTTTATTTATTTTGGAGACAGAGAGAGACAGAGCATGAACAGGGGAGGGGCAGAGAGAGAGGGAGACACAGAATCTGAAACAGGCTCCAGGCTCTGAGCTGTCAGCACAAAGCCCGACACGGGGCTCGAACCCACGGACCATGAGATCATGACCTGAGTGAAGTCGGACACTTAACCGACCCAGCCACCCAGGCGCCCCCCAGTGAAACTTTTTTTTTTTTTTTTAAAAGCAAGTCTCTTATTTATTAATTGTGTTATTTTGGGTAAATTAACTTTCCTGTGTCTCAGTGTCCTCAAATAGGGATTTATTTATTTAACACATGCAAAGGACTTAGGGCTTAACACATAAGAAATGCTTAATAAATATTAATTATAATGCTAAACTTTCTTCAAAGAATTTTATTATGTATTAATTCGTATGCTGATCATAAAAAATCATATGCATAAATACAAGGGCTCAGTCTTTTATATTTGAAACAATTTTTCCAGAATCACTTTATTATATCCTAGACACAATATATGTCTATCTTCTTATGCCGAAATCATAGAGGAATGTTGTGTTAGTTTTCTGATAGCATAAAATGTCACTTTTCCATATAACATGCAAATGCTTTATTTCAAAAGGCCAAATCTAAAGGTGCTGTCTAGCTTGATTTATTTGGGCCTATTTTAATCAGGACTGCTTTGACATACAAACTAAATTGCTTTAAGGAGGATCTTTCTTTCTGGGAGCGTATTATCATTTTGGCATTGTATGCCTGTTGAAGAGGTCCTAATTTATGCTCACACAGCAGGATGCTTCCTTCACTGTAATTGCACTTCTTTTAGCTCCTCTTCTATGTACTGGGCAAGACCTTGGTGGGAGGAAAGGGAAGAGCAAGACCAGACACGGTTACGGCACAGAGAGCACTATGACAAAAGTATACACAGGTACACAGAGGTACAGGCATGAATGCAAGTTCAAAAGTCTGCTTGTGTAACTCAGAGTTGGATTGTCCATGGGCAGCCTCACAAAGCAAGCCACCCTACACCAATAGTTAAGACTATAGGATTAGAATAACTGCGAGTCATAAATAATACTTGGAATTTGGTAGAATTTACAACCTCCACCGAAATCTTTTTGTCTTCAATATCCTGAGAAGTAGGACTATCTTTTACAGCTAAGCAAAAAGAGTTTGAGAACAGATAAGAGACTTACGCCAGGATCTGCGCTTTATTTAATAGAGGTAGAATAATTGACCCCAGAGCCCAATTCTTTCCATTATAAATCCTGCCTCTGATCAAAATTAAAATTAAAAACGTTTCTGGATCTCTAGACAATAAATCAATAATCCAATGCATAGAGATGATTCATATTGTATGATGAAGAGTGTTCAGGGAAGATTTCATCAGACCACCAGTCCATGAGCTGACACTGAGCGTGAGTAGGCTCTTACAGATGGATGTGGTAAAGGGAAAAGGTCATAGAAAAGACTTGGCTTTTTGTGCTTTGAGAATTTATTTGAATTAGGGAAGTCAAAGTTGAAATATATTAGCAGTAGTTTGGAAGCAGGAATGAGCATGTCAGAAAACAGTATGGAGATGTGGGTGGCTGGAGTTCGCAATGCACAGCAATGAGTGGTTGGGGGACGTAAGTAAGAGGTGGAGGGTTTCCTTGCCAAATATTTGCTTTCCTATCTTGTGGTGCTCCGACCATTTCCCAGAGGGGGACAGACATATGGAAATACCAATAAAATGAATAGGCCACAACTCGACAGTGTTATTTAAATAAATAGTACACAACATGTCTTTAAAATCTGGCAAGATAGTTTTTCTTACTCTTTAAATCCGGAAGCAATAAGGTGACTATGTGTGTAAAGTTTGCCAAACACTGAGGGCAAAAATGAACAAAACAAACAAACAAAAACAAACAAACAAAAACCATATAACTGAGGAGCAGAACAAAGAAAGAGCAAAGGGAGGTCAGGGAAAAGATTTTAAAGGAATATAAAAAATGTTATGACCCAACATAGTTAATGGAGAATGCATACATTTTCATACCATGCTACCTCTGACCTCAAGACTTTGTGGCAGATGGAACACCTCTCTGGTTCCCTTCTCTCTAGTCTGTCTTCCTCTGTCCGACGTACGAAATAAGATAAAAGCACTAGTAGAGCAAGGGAAAAACCCGAGAGGAAAATGTCTGCTCTCAAAGCCAGACAGGCGCAGTTGCTGCTGGCCTCACACATTTCACAGCTTGGTGCTTGGGTCTACAGTTGCCAAGTATGTCTCAAGAGTGACTATAAACACTCTTGGCCCGAGTGGAGTAAGAGATCCAGAAGGCTGACAGAGAGTCCATGAGCTGATTGCCAGCAGGGGATGGGGACATGCCAAATTCTGATTGAATTACACCCATGTGACACTTCCTACTGTAATCACACCCTCCCTTTGCAGAGGCCCAACTGGGACGAGGAAAGCAACTACCGTGAGTCAATGTCATTAGAGAAGGCTGGTTTCGGTGCAGAGCCTAGCTCTGCAGTTGTGAGAGCTCAGTTGGTCGGTCGTGTGCATGCTTCAAGAGGGGTTGGCCTAAAAGGGCTGTGTAAGCTAACAGATGGAAGAAAGACAAATGTTTTTCTAGAAATATGTTCTGTGCTTAATAATGATTAGATTTTAATGAGGTATTGCAGGAATAAAATGTCTTAAAAAATAAGAATATTGAAAAGTCTCACTGCACAGGGCGCATGTAAACACATAACACAATGCAGGGAGAGAATGACTGTTTTTTCCAATCTCATTAAATATATGAATATGAGATGTTACCTTCAAAATATCTTCATGCAATCGTCTTTCAAATATTTTTAGTGTATGTCCTCTTAGTTCGAATTTCTTCATTCTTTTGTTTAAGGTTTATTTATTGTCAGAGAGAGAACCCATGGGGGAAGGGCAGAGAATCCCAAGCAGAGCCCCAGTGCGGGCTTGATCTCAAGACCTCTGAGATCATGACATGAGCTGAAACCAAGAGTCAGATGCTTAACTAACTGAGCCACCAAATGCCCCTAGAATTTCTTCTTCCTAATCTCTCTTTCCACTGAATTTAGCTGTAGCTTAGTGAGACCACCATGACATCATTAAACTAAGACACGCCCTGAGCTCTTGCAAGAGTGTGCACCTCATGGGGCTTAGCAGTGTTAGACAAGGACTAGCATTGAATTTACATTTAAATTCAATGCCCGGTTGGAAAGGCTTTCCAGCTCGAATCTCAGCCATGAATAAACTCTTGCTTCCAAAAGGAGGTAGGTTATGTCAGGAAATGGAAAAAAGGCAAAGATATAGATTACAGAAGTTGTTCTTGGAATGCCTAGTTATATCAGACAACAAGCATTTTGCTAGGAAGAGAGGTATCCATAGAAGTCAATAGAAGCATATTTAAAAACTGAAAGTCATCCTAATCATTATACTATTAATGACAGAAAATAATCTACCTATAATAAAGGGCATCAAATCTACAAATAATAAAAGACAAATATGTGACTAGTGAGTGAGAAATGATCAGTGTAGGAGACAGAAGAGAAGCATTAGAATTTGATGGCAAAGGAACCCAGAGGGACAGAGAGAGAAAGAGAGAGAGAGAGAGAGAGAGAGAGAGAGAGAGGAGAGAGAAGTTTCATATTTATTTATTTATATGCATTGGCAGGTAAAATATCCATAATGTTTACACGTGACTTAATACAATTCCGAGTTGAATAACTCATCTTGTTATTGTTTTATGTGAGACCTGAATCTGTAAATCTTCACTGATGATGGTCCCAGTAGGCATTTTGATAAACAACAGATGGAATTCATGCTTTTCAGTGTGGTTTGCAGACCAGTTGCTCCGTTAGAGGACAAGTACAGAAATTGAGAGTAAATGATTAGAAACTTTAATAGCAACTTGAGCAATTATTTTTAGATCTGTTGAATCAAATGATAAATAGTTTGGGATTATGTTTCATGTGTCTAATGTTATTTGTTAGATATTAATTTTATATTTTACAAAGTTGTCTATCTCTAAAGAGTCTCTTACCATGATTCCTTGCATAATGCTAACTTAAGAAGGGTTTATTCTACGTTCCACAGTTATTTATGCACATACCCATGCTTTCTGCAAAGGCCAGTGTTTCAAGAGGAACCAAGATGAAATGTATCACATCATGATCCCCTGGAAGAAGTTTTAAACAGCACAGTTTCTACTTCCTCAGGCTATCTGCTGAGCAAGCGTGGAAGTGTTGGGGATAAAAATGAGTACTAAACCAGAATGTCTGAGGAAGTGGTCAGCATTCAATGATCCAAACAACTACCTTTGTGGAAACCCTCCATCTTGGCATGCATGCATACCATACAACAGGTTATTGGGGAGAAAACATCATTTTATATCATTTAAAATAGGAGATATTTGATACCTCATATATAATGTTTATTTATTTTTGAGACAGAGGGAGACAGAGCATGAGCATGGGAGGGGCAGAGAGAGAGGGAGACACGGAATCCAAAGCCGGATCCAGGCTCTGAGCTGTTAGCACAGAGCCCGATGTGGGACTCAAACTCATGAACCACAAGATCATGACCCGAGCCGAAGTCAGACACTTAACTGACTGAGCTACCCAGGCGCCCCTATTGATACCTACTATATAATGAGTATTCCCCTTTTTTGTGTATAAATTGGTTTTACTATTTTTTTAGTAATGCATAATGATCTTTTAACAATACCACTTTTCCCCTTCTCCTTTTCTATACATTCCTCCTTCTCTGCATCTGTTCTGGGTTGTTGGGAGTGAAGGAATTATTAACTTAAAGTTTTTTTATTAACTGGAAGTGGATTTGCTATATACATCATACATGATAGTTGCACATTTGTATGTTGATATAGATAAATATACGGTTTAATATTTTCCAATCAGTCCTTTGGAAATTCTTGGGGAGGAGTCTTTGTGTAAATCTACGGTAATATGATTCAAAAAAGCAGGAAGTAAGAAGATAATCAAGGTGGAGAAATTTGTTTTAAAATAAGAGCCACCTAATTTCAAGTTAATTAATGAGAGAAATGCAGAGATTTTTATCTGTTTTGACATGTACAGATTTTTAAAATACAAAGACTCAGGTTTTTACTCCTCTTTGTACAGAACCAAGGATGTTGAACCTTTCAGGGTCACTCTATTTCCGGTCAAACGAGTTTTTCTATCAATGCCCAAATTATCTCCAGCAGTTGTTCCCAGGCTAGCTAATCACCTGGGGAACTACCAAATAAAAAACTGTGGAGGTGAGACATGGGAATCCTTACACTTAAAATGCTCCACAGATGATTTTAATGAATAGTTTAGTCTGGGAGGTGCTTGTGTGGAGGCAGCAGACCCAAAGGGACAAAAAACAATTTAACATTTTTATAAGCATCTTAATTCAAATGTTGGAAGTTCTATTCCTACTCAAAGTTCTATGGCATCCTCTTAAGACATTGGGCTAAATCATATGGCGTGTGTCCTGTGTGGATCCCTCTTATAATCTCCATAAGGATGAGGACACAATTTTCTTTTATTGCTCTCTCCCATGTGCTTATTACATCGCAAAGAGATGAGGCATTCAATTAACTCTGCTGAATAAAATGGCATTCCCAAGAGAAAACGCGGCTTGAAAAGGGAATACGGTATTAATACGAGGTGTTGTACCACCTCTTATTACGCACCAGAGGCTTCCTTGAGCAGCCAGTTGCTGGTGGAGACTACTGCTCTCTGGAGAAGCCCTTACCAGTGAAAGATCGCTAGGGCTCTATATGTGTGCTGGAGCTCTTAGCTGTAAGTAGGATGCAGAATTATAAGAACACGAAGAAGAGATTATTCTAAGTTTCATCTTCAGGAGAGAACACAATCTAGAGGAAACAGACTTCTAAGTCATATACTCTAACTTGAAAGACCTCCAGAGAAGAATTCTCAAACTCATATAAATACTACTTCCCATACGCCATTGCCATTATTTAAAAATCAGACAATTCCCCTCAATCATTGTGAATTACACATGGATGGTGATGGTTGGGACAATCACTTTAAGAATATATCATAATTTCTATAGCCACCATAATTTTATGTAATGTTTCATTTGATAAATCTTTTCAAGATCTGAGACTGTTTCTATTCAAATGGCAGTATTAAGCTAAGCAATTTGTCATGATTATTTGTTAATTTTTGAGCATACATAGCTGCTTATAATCACAGAATTTGTTATCGCACTGTTTAATATTGCTATATTATGCAATTAACGACTGTGCTCCATTATTTAAGAATACTTTTTACAAGGTATCAGGCCCAACTAAGGGCGTTGGTAAGGATGAGAGAATTGCATTGCTACTAAAAGTGAGAATTAGCTTGCTCTAAAGATGCCAGATAGAGCCAGCGAATTGTATTTTACAGGTGTCTTCTTTTTTAAAATATCTTTTTAGAGTTGTCTTTTTGTCTAAAATGTCACCTTTATCTGCTGTTCTCATTCCTAATTCATTGGATTAATCAAATCTAAAAGATTGGTAGAATGATAGAACAGATCACACCCTGATCAAAACTTATCACAATGAATACTGAGTAATGTATAGAGTTGTTGAATCACTATATTGTACACGTGAAACTAATACAACACTGTATGTTAACAATGCTGGGAAAAAAACCCAGTCATTCAGCTTTTCTGGATTCATTTCTCTAAATATTAACTCCATTGCTTGGTATAGCTTAAATGGTAAGTCTATATCTCCCACAAACGGCCTTTTTAAAACTCCTGACTGATCTCACTAAAGATTTCCCAACACAAAATTATAGGTTGGGTCTACTAGTCTCCTCCTTCCTCACTATACTTCTTAGGTGTCCATCCCAGGCAACACACCATCCCACCTACTCCCCGCACTTAGAATTTTGGTTGTCATCCTTTGAAATTACTGACTTGTGACTTGTGGCTCATTAGGCTAACTGGCTAATCCACTTCCTCTTCCTCTATATAATGTAGTCTTTGAGAAGAAGAGTGAAAGGGTTGTACACTCAATGTATGCATTTTATGTTTTTCAAGAAATTTTTCTTATAGAAAAAATAGAAGCACCTTTTCAATTGCATATTACAGAAGGACTTATAATGAAATCAAGAATTGTCTTCCCCAAGTTACTCTCACTTCTGTTGTTCTCCTTAGGGGGCAACAGTTTTCAAACATATCAGTATTCCATTTTCTCATAAGTTAACTCTGTATCTTTCAAATGCATTTTTACTACAGGGTTTTATGAAATTTAGAAATATTTATTGCTTTTCTCTTGCATAATTAATGTGTATTTAGTTTACTTATCCCCTTTTAGTCTTCCCTAACACATTTCCCATTTCATAGTTATTTTTCCATTATAGTTTTTCAATTGTTACTTTTCTAAACTTAAATAATTACTGAACAATTTATTTCCTGTTCCATCAGAAAGGATTATTGATGTTTAATTTATACATTATGGATCTTGGCACTTTTATCTTTTTTTGGCATTTCTTTCTCCCTACCTTCTTTTTTTCATCTTACATCCAAGTTACATTGAATTTTATACTGGTGGGTTGATAGCATTTTTATTCAGTTCTATAATGTAAGCCTAATCTTATGTGCTTTATCTCTAGAATCACTTTAAAAATTGAAAACCATAAGCCATTTATTTTTTAAAACCTTTTTTCTTTACATATTGTGACCATGTAAATTTGGTTTACTGTATATATAGTAAATTGTGGGCTGTGATTATATTTCTTTCTTAGGTGTTATCCTGTCATTTTTGGTATTACTCAAGGGACACTATTTCTATCATTACGTTTAAATGCAATATTTTTAATTATGATCCATCAATTATTCAAAATCATATTTAATTTGATCCATATTTGACTATGGATTTTTTGTTTAATTTCTTTTCCCTAGAGTTTCTGTTGCCTTTGTTTTTTCTTACAGGGATAAAAGACATATGTTTTTTCCATTATATCCCTAATATGATCCAGGTTCTTACTCATTTTATTTATTTCTTGAAATATATTATGCCCTTTTTGCAGTCATTCTTCTTAGAAGCCACTGCCTTCTATTTTGCTTTAAACTATTGTTTTTTAGGCCTGTATTGAAGAAATTAGAGTCATTCTTTATATTTCAGTTCTTTTGCTGGTTATATGGTAGAATTGCAATAACTTGAAATTGCATAAGGTCATATGACTTGCTTTGGGCGATGATATATGAGTGGAAGATCCCAAAAGCCAGTGGACAATATGCTGTATTCTTTTCCCCTGCTGTGCAGGGATAGATGGGGACTCCAAATTCTAGATTGCAGGGTGAGGAGACATAAAACGGAGCTCCTATTCATTATTCATCAGATATTGATCTATTGAATACACGGCATGTAGCATAGCAGATATTATTTAGATGCTGGTGATACAGCAGTGATCAAAATTGTAAATTTCTTGCTGATGTGATTTTATGTTCTAGTGATATGAAAGAGAAAGAGAGAAAACAAATATGTAATATATAAGGTGGTAAGAAGTGTGATGAAGAAGAATTAAATATGGTACTTGGGATTGAAGGAGACAAAAGCCTGATTCTTTCATAGTGCAGTTAGGTAAGACACGCTAAGATGGAAACAGTTGAGCACACACACACAAGCACATAAGAAAGCTGTTTATTTGGATATTTGGAAGAAGAGTTCTAGGGCAGAAGTTAACTCTAAGTGCAATGACCCTGAATCAGGAGCATGCTGGGCTTGAATAAGGAGCAGTGAGAGGGGCAGTGTGGCTAGAGAAGGAAAGTGGTCTTAGCAGTCTTATAGAAAAGTAGCCAAGGGCCAGATTGTGCTGTGGGAAAGTTGGGCTTTTATTCTGTGTGATCCGGGAAGCCAGTGGAGGATTTTAAACAGAAAATGACATGGTCTGACTTGCATTTTCCGACTCACTCCTTCTGTTGTTTGCAGAATAAGACTATCAGAGGCAAGGGAGGTCTGGAAATTTAAGTTGTAAGTGATTTTTCCTCAGGACTTTAAATCCTTACTCAGCTACATTTTAGCATTCTCTTTTGCTGGTAAATTTGATATGTGTTATTTTCATTTCATCTTTTATTGGGAAGATTTTTTTTTCATTGCTGATAAGCTTTTAGGATCTTCTTCTTCTTGTGTTCTGAAATTTCATAATGATGTGTTTTGGATAATGATGTGCTTGTGTTTAAAATTTATCTTGCTCAGCATTTTGTGGAACTTTTCAGTTTAAAGACTTCTGTCTCTCTTCAGTTCCTGGCACCATTTTCTATAGCTCCTTTGAAATTTTTTTTACTCTGATTTACCTCTACTGCTCATGTCAGCCGTTTCCTATTCTTAAATATAGGATTTGTAAAGGATTAATATTGTGCTCCATAGATAGCCACATAGACTACTCCATGTCAGTTCCCCTATACTGATTTCTCTGTTTATAACATCATTGTTGTGTTCAGAGCATACACGCATATGCATGTCTTGGGCATCAGCAGAAGAGCCTACACCGAAGCTGTGTCTACAGGGCACAGCTTATCCCTTGCTACAGCCTATGTTGCAATGTGTGTGCTGGTTTCAGTGTTTTCAGATTTAGTTATTTTTTATTCTCAAGGCAAGCCAGAAACGTAGATTTGTTTTTTCAAGTCAGATCATTTTGTATCATTTCTTATTCTTGTTTCTTTTTTCTTTATAGTAATACTCTTATTTCTTTGAATATCTTAAATATGTTTATTTTTTATTCTGTATTTGATAATTTCAATATCATCAGTTTTTATTTATGTTTTTTAAGTATGACTAGTTTTATCTATGTATCTATGTATCTATCTATCATCTATCATCCATCTATCATCTATCTATCTATCATCTATCTATCTATCTATCTATCTATCTATCTATCTATCTATATCTATCACCTGTCTAGACAGTGTGCCCAGCGAGGGGCTTGAGCTCATGACCCAGAGTTTGAGAGCTTCATTCTCTACTGACTGAGCCAGCCAGGTACCAGGAATTTTTTTTTTGAACAATTTTAGTTCACAGCAAAATTAAAAGGAAGGTACAGAAATTTTCCGTATACTCCCTGATTCCACACATACATTATCAACATTCTCCACCAGAATGGTACATTTGTTATGACTGATATACCTACATTGACTGATCATAATCACTCAAAGTCCACAGTTTATATTACCCTTCTCTCTTGATGTTGTACATTTTATGGGTTTAGACAAGTGTATAATGACACGTATCCATCATTATGGTATCATACAGACTATATTCACTGCCCTAAGCATTCTCTGTGTCCACCTATTCAGTCTTCTTTGCCTCTACTTCCTGACAACCATTGATCTTTATAATGTCTCCATAATTTTATCTGTTCCACAATATCATATACAGTATTTTGAATTACACAATATGTAATCTTTTCAGATTGGCTTCTTTCACCTAGTAAGATGCACTTAAGTTACCTCCCTGCCTTTTCATGGCTTGTAGCTCATTTCTTTTTAGCACTGAATGATATTCCACTGTCTGGATGTACCATAGTTTATCTACTCACCCACTGAAGGACATCTTGGTTGCTTCCAGGTGTTGGCAATTATAGATAAAGCTACTCTAATCATCTGTGTGCAGCTTTTTGTGTGGACATAAATATTCAACTCTGGGTAAATACCAAGAGCACAATTGCTGGACCATATGGTAAAAATAAGTTTCGATTTGTAAGAAGCCTCCAAATTGTATTCCAAAGTGGCTGTACTACTTTGTATGCCGAATGGCAAAGAATGAGAGTTTTTGTTGCTTTACATCCTCAGCAACTTTTGGTGTTGTTGGTGTTACAGATCTTGGCCATTTCAGTAGGTATATGATGGTATCTCATTGTTCTTTTAATTTGAATTTCCCTGATGACATATAATGTGGAGCATCTTTTCATGGGCTTATTTGCCACCTGTATATCCAAGTTGTTTATTAAGGTCTTTAGTTCATTTTTAATCGTGTTTTCTTATGGTTGACTTTTTAAAAATGTTTTATTTATTTTTGAGAAAGAGGGAGAGATAGAGAGAGACAGAGACAGAGAGAGACAGAGAGGGCAGGGGAGGGGCAGATAGAGAGGGAGACACAGAATCTGAAGCAGGCTCCAGGCTCTGAGCTGTCAGTACAGAGCCCGTTGTGGGTCTCCAGCTCACTGACCGCAAGATCATGACCTGAGCCAAAGTCGGATGTCTGACAGCCACCCAGGCGCCCCTCTTATTGTTGAGTTTTAAGGGTACCCAGAAAGAGTTGTTTTTCTTCTTTCTTTTTTGCTCTAAAATTTGGCTAATAAAGTATTTCAAAAACACATTATATTTTGCTAAGATCTTTTGTGTGTATTCAAATGTTTTCCAGTAACATGACCATCAATATATTAACTGAAAATCTGGTCCATCTTAAGT
This sequence comes from Felis catus, assembly GCF_018350175.1. Lineage (NCBI taxonomy): Eukaryota > Metazoa > Chordata > Mammalia > Carnivora > Felidae > Felis > Felis catus. Next base: position 99,474,803 of record NC_058371.1, on the reverse strand, counting down.
GCCATTCAGGGATAGTGGATTTGAGCTTTCTATTGGATAGGTGACACACAGGGACAGAAAGTACATTTGCAGCCAATGCAATTGGGCAGGTAGTTATTTTGGGGAATGTCCACTAGGATCAGGAAGCCTCTATGCTGCACTATTTAATATTACAACTGCTAGTTGTATGTGGCTATTTAAAATTACATTAATTAAAATGAAATACAGTTAAAAATTCTGTTCCTCAGTTTCATTAGACACATTTTAAGTGCTCACTGGCACTTGTGGCTACTGATTATAATACAGTAGACCTCAAGGGAACATTTTCATCAGTTAAGAGAATTCTGTTGGGAAGTGCTACTCTAGTGCCTTTGCTGAGTATTAGACTAGCAAATGGCATAACTGGGATAAGTCCACTTGACCTATGAAAAGAGGTTAATATTTTAAGCCCCATGAGATAGATGGTGAGGAGGGACATGGATTATTGATATCTTTACTCTATCTTGATAAATATTGACTCTGAAAATGGTGAGGCATTGAGACTGAGAGTGACATCCATAGATTCAATTATATAGAGTTAGATCAAAGCAGAGAGGTTGACAAAAACAAAGCAAAACAGAAAAATACCAGATAGAGGCTTAGAAACTTCCCTTTTATTTGTGTGCTTTTTTGTTTTCTTGGTTGATAATAAAAGTAGTGTATGAGCACTGAGGAATATTTGAAAAGCATAACAATGTCCTGGCTCTGCAGAATATACTAAATGTACTTCATTTGTTCCCTAATGACTGTGAGTCATCATTATTGAGCTATAGATGATGCATCTAGAAGAGAGTGGAGGGAGGGCAGTGTTGTCCCAAACTGGTGGGCTATTCAGAAATTTAATGCATGCTTTCCCCCACTATTAGGTGGCTCTAGAGTGTCCTTATTATTAGTATTATTTTTATCTTACCATTCTTTACCTCATAGTTTGTTATTATCTGTAACTCTCTACTTGACTTGTCTTTTTTTTTAAATAATGTTTATTTTAAACATTAAAGGAAACAGAATCTGAAGCAGGCTCCAGGCTCCAAGCCCTCAACACAGAGCCTGACACGGGGCTCAAACTCACGAACTGTGAAATCATGACCTGAACTGAAGTCGGACACTTAACCGACTGAGCCACCCAGATGACCCTGACTTGTCTGCTTCTGGTAGCCTCACTGCAGAACTTATACTTTAATGTCTTCTGTAACTGAATACAGAATACAGCGTATTAAAAGTGACCAGGTAATCAAAGTGGTCGAATTAAATTTTCACTTTATCATCTAAATGCCTCTGACCTGCTCTGTTACTGAGTACAATGTATGACCGTTATGTCAAATAGCTCCTCACTCATCATCCCTTGCCTTCTTGGAAATTCTCAGTGAGGCACCAGTGAAAGAACATGGAACGTAAAGTGAGGAGTGGGAGGTTTGACTCATGGCTCAGCTGTATGACTTCATCCTGAGCCAACCTCATATCTCCCTAAAGTCAGGTTTCTCGTCTGTTAATCCTCATTTCACTGTTGTTATCACGCACACTAATAAAATTCTTGGCATGTGACAAACAGTGATCTAAGTACTTTCCATGCATTAATTCATTTTCATCTCCACAATATGCTGTGAAGTACTATTAGGTAGTATTCACATTTTACACATGAAGAAACTGGGATAAGAACTAAATAACTAGTTCTCATAACTATGTTTCCAGTTGCGATTGTTATGTCTCTTTGAGAGACATTTAATTGTCCTTTGGGGTCATGATTTCACTTTGGATGTTTGAAATTTTGGGTAGTGAGTTTCTAGATAACAGCACATCATAAAGCACTTTGGAATTTCTGAAGAATCTGTGCAGAGCAGCAGTTAGTATCCAATAAACTGGGAATCCATTCTTCTCTAATGATCAGAGCCATGTAGGCTGGGGGGTGGGGGGGGGGAGCATAAGAAATCCAGACAGTTTGGCTATAATCTTTTAGGGTTTTATAAAAACTGTGTGTGCTATTAATTTAAGCTGGGGATTTGGAAAATGTCAAGACAAGGTTTATATGACAGGAGGAAAAACTAATATATTGGCTTAGTGAGAAAATCAAGATTTGGTAGAATTTTTGTTCAGTTTGATTTTTATTAGGTGTGTATGTATGTATGTATATTTTTGAGAGAGAGAGAGAGTGAGAGACAGGAAACAAGTGGGGTTATGGGCAGAGAGAGAGGGAGACACAGAATCTGAAGCAGGCTCTAGGCTCTGAGCTGTCAGCATAGAGCCTGACGTGGGGCTTGAACTCACAAAATGTGAAATCATTACCTGAGCTGACGTTGGATGCTTAACTGACTGAGCCACTCAGGCACCACTCAGTTTGATTTTTAAAAAAACATTTCCAAGATTTTATTTTGATACTAAATAGTTATGTTAAAGTGGACTCAGTGGTCTTGTTCTAGAAATAAACGTATTTTTTTTTAATATTTCTATGGCAATTCTCCCAAATATAATTTGGTGATTCTAGTAGAGCTGTGAGTATCCAAATGTCTTTTAAACTATTTCCCACATATATAAATTAGGGACTTTACATACTAAAAGGAAATCATACCTAGCTATTTTTATTTCGGGAAAAACCAAGATATTATGAAAAGGCATCATTGTCCCTCAGGCAGACATCTATGCTGGAAGCCATCTTTGCTTGAGAAGTGGCTTTCAGTGAAAGTTGGGCAAATGAAATTTCCCACCAAACTAGTGATCTAGTGATGAGATTGCAATAGTGGGCCCACATTAGCTGAAGTATACATGCAAATAGAGATATTAAAAGCAATAAAGATTTTCAAAAAGCCCACTTAGTGTCGTTGCTCAGAGAATTGAAGGTGTTTTATCATCTTTCCAATCGTTCTTTTGCACACATAATCTCACATCCCTCCTGGCATCATAGCTATACTCTTCCAAAAATATACACCGTAATTTTAGCATTTATATATTGAGGAAAGCTTAGCATTTTAAAGAAAATTGTGATGGATTTTAGTTTAGCTTAAAGAAAGGCCATATATCAGGTCTGGGAACAATTCCTTACAAATTACTGTCAGATAATTGAATTCTTCCAGTGGTGAATCGCAGAAGTAATTTGCAGTAGTGTGTGCTTCTTATTCTCTGAGAGAATAAAAGTCTTACAGTCTTCGGGCCTTTGTTACACTATGCCGGAAGACAGATGCACTTTATCAGCACCTCTGGCTGATCACTTTTTAGGACTGACCAAGGGCTCAGGTTGACCGGGAATGCGTTGCTGAGATGTGGTTGGAATAGCTTTCCAGATAGCTTTGGAATAACTGATGTTCATTTTCATTTTGCACATTTGAGGGTAGCAGTAAACACATCAACGAAGCAAGCCTATGCATGTTCATTGGAAATTAGCAGAGGCTATCCATGCCGGCTGGTACTCCATCTTGCTGGAAGTCTTTGGTCTTGGTCTCTCTTCTTCTTAAGGTCTGTATAACCTCATAATGATAGGACACTTACTGCCCAATGAACATAACATGGCTAAAGACCTACAGTTGGCAAAATTCAGAATAATTTATATTATAAAGCACTCACAGGGCATAAATGCTAATTTTGTATTAATATGTGTTAAAACATTAATAAGATTATTTAAATTCTTTAAAGAAGTCAAGGATGAAAAGCATAAAACTAAATAGCCCCATAAAATAAAGCATTACAATGGGCCACAGGAACTGAAGTTTGTGGCAGCAGTGTGTGAAAAATAAAACTCATTTAATTCAATTCCTGTTTGTTTACAACTTTGATTGCATCGATGAAACTTTGGGCTCCTGTTAGAGTTCTGGAAAGTGAAACATATAGGGGGGGTTATCTGGATCAGTACTTGTTTTCAGTGTTCTGCCCTTTTTCTCTCATGCATGCATACACTCCACTTTATTCTCTTTCTTTCTTTCTTTCTTTCTTTCTTTCTTTCTTTCTTTCTTTCTTTCTTTCTTTCTTTCTCTCTCTCTCTTTCTTTCTTTCTTTCTTTCTTTCTTTCTTTCTTTCTTTCTTTCCTTCTTTTTCTTTCATTTGTTTGTTTCTGGAAGTTGTGACAATGCATCGCAAGCTTTAATTAAGAAAATGCGAGTACTATTATTTTGGCCATACATAGGGATATGCTAAACTTATTTATGAAGAAAGGAAAAGTAGTTTAAAAACACACTAACCTTAAGATACTCTTTTTACTTCTTTTTAAACATTTATATTGTAAATATTCTGATCCCATCAACACAGGCATAGAATTTTATAAGAATCAGTAGAATTCTGTAATGAAACATACCTCATTCAAACCACCGAAGTATTTAACTTGCTTGGCCTTCACATAATCACATGTGTCCATGACCGTGCAAATTGTACCATTTTACCTCCCTGTTTCCTGGCAAGTGTCATCGTTTTTCCTGTTAAAGCCACTACTAAGGTTTATCCTCTGTAGCTCGTTCTTGGTCTGCAATTTTCTCATGCAGACAAGGTGTATTCTTTCTTCAAAATAATGTGATTAACTTCTTTACATAATATTTGGTATGAAAAAAATCCCATTTACTCTCTCTTTTGAGAAGTTGGTTTGATGCATCGGGGAGGAAGAAAAGAACGGAGGTCTTCTCTATCTCATGAGTTGTGATACATGAAAAATTGAGAAAAAAAAAACCCTCAGTAGAGTGGTTTCCTTTCATCGGCTGGCAACATTTTATTAGACAAAGTTCTCGAAGTCAGTGAATGCATCTGGATTAATAATGTCTGGAGTCTAAATAGAATTTATAAGACTAACTAAACCTGGAGACATGATATTAGGTAAGGAGGGTTGAGAAGAAGGAAAGGCGGTTATGAACTCTGGCGGGTGATAATGGGAAGGACTCTAAGGAAATGAGCAGCAACAGTGCTTGATGGTTGGACACCAACAGGTTAAACCTGAGTGCTCATTTTATGTTAAGAGGAATTATGTTACAAAAGTGTGGCTAAAATTAAGTTTGCATTTTCATTGAACCTTCTGTTTTCTCCCTTTAGTTCCATCACTTAAAAAAAAATGAGAGTGAAGCTTCTTGGGCTTGGAATTCAGCCAACAATGACTTCTTTTCTGCATTCTTGATTCAAATTCACTCGTCTATTTTTGTAATCTTTGAATATGGGAAGAAAGATTTATCAGACTCTCACCATATAACTCATATAACTAAAAAATAGCTTTCTGTTTATGCTTCAGGCCTGGCAGACAGGTAATAAAGAATATGGGCTTGACCTTGTTTGAAGAAACTGGGTATTGAGAAAACAAAGTAAGACACTTTCTAAATTTTTAATAAACACATACATAGAATCAAAGCGTATTCTTAATTATAAGGTATGGGATACTCTATGTTTAATTCGTGTTAAATTTATAAAGACATAGTTGGAATGTCAGTAAGGGTGCATTCATGAAAATCTTTGTGTTCTGAAAAGTCATACACCAAAAATAGTAGAGCTTATGGGAAAATAGCCCTTGGGGAAAGACTTCCCAAAACCCATGCAATTTTGTAACCAAAGCGATAATAAAAAAAATAATTGGCATATTATGAAATGACTTAGCCCAGGGATGTTCCTTTAGGGCTACCAAATAGGTACAGAACCAATAAAATAAGAGTGTGGGTTTGGGGGCCGCTGAGGTAATGCACATGAAAGCAAAAGTCTATGCATTTTGGAGGAAGAGTGACCTGTAGAGAGAGCCATGCTACTCCCAGTATGGCTCCTATGAGATCGGAGCCCCAGGGCAGGAGTTTGATTTTATTTTTTCTTATAGCTAAAATGTTCTTACCCGTGCAGTAGCCAAGCTATGAACTATTCTCTTTTCTAACAAAGATTGTAGTTCTATTCCTGCTATACCAGCCCCTCTTGCCAAGGAAAATTTATTCATGAAAGTACTCAATTTCATGTTGTGTGTGTGTGTGTGCATGTGTGTGTGTGGTCCCATAGATCTAATGCCAAATACAAGTATTATATAAATTTCCACTTTCTATATCTATCTCTCCCAGTGCCTTGTAGCCATATGGAGGTAGAGGAAGGTCATAATATAAATGCAAAGGAGGAGGAACCACCAGAGAGCTGAGAAGGTGACACAGAGTGTGTAGTGACATATAAGCCAAGGCAAGAGCATGTGGCAGGGGGAGGAAGAGGCCAACGGCAGCTAAGCTTATGGAAGGTAATGGCTGATGGAGACACACTGTTTGAATTTAACAATGATGAACTTGTCAGTGACCTGAACAGAACAGTTTCAGTAAAACAGTGTGGCCAGAAATCGATTTCAAGAGCTTAAAGACTCAACTGGAAGAAACAAGTAGAGAAAGAGAGTGTAGATGATACTTTCATAAAGTCTAATTATAAAAAAAAGAGGAGAAAATCAGGACAGTAGCTAGAAGGAGATGTGGCTTTGGTTATTTGTACTTTTTTAAGTTGTATTTTTTTTACTTTGAGAAAAAGAGAGAGAATGGGAGGCAGAGAGAAAGAAAGAGAGAATCCCAAGCAGGTTTCACACCATCAATCAGGCGCCGAATGCGGGGCTCCGACTCACGGAACTGTGAGATGATGGCCTGAGCTGAAACCAAGAGTCAAATGCCTAACTAACTAAATCACCCAGGCACCCCTTTGGTTATTTGTTTTATTAAAAGAAAACCAAATGTATAAATGCTGTGTGGGGGATGTTGACCCAGAACATAGGCTACAAAGTGAGTTAATCATAGAGAGTGTCTCAAGAAGGCAGGAGGAGTTGGGCAATAAAGCTGTAGAAGCAAGGTGGGCAACATTTACATTGCAATAGGAGAAAAGAGGGAATGACAGGTCTGTATGAATGAGGTTGGAGGATTAGAAGAAGTCAGTTGGAGTTTCTGTCTATTATTCTCTATTTGAAGTAGAAGAGAAAAGAAGATTAGAGTCTTGGACATTTGTAGTAGCTGCTGTGGAAGACAAGAAAAAGATGAGGACAAGAAAGAAATGAAAGGGCTCACCAGAAAGCATGGAAAGGCCAGAGATAAGTGCCTTTTCCCCCATCATTCTAGGAACTCAGTCTGCACTGACCCACGTGTGACACCCACACTTCAGGAAGGTGATTTAAGACCCATGTTCTCCAGCAGAGAGATCACTTCCCCCATATAATCCTAATGAGGTCTACCCAATCCAGACATGGTTGTCACCGGACTCCTGAGAAAAATAATCCTGTAAACCTTCTCAGCAGCTCTTTTGTGCAGATTTCACCCAGGGAAAGTAGGAATAACACAGACTTTGGCACAGGACAGACCCAGATTGGCATCTTGACTTCCTTGCTTCTTAATTGTCTAACATGGACTTCATTCTCTGGATTTTTAATTACTAAACAAAGCATAATTAAATACCTACATTTTGCAGCTCTTAACGAGAATTAACTGAGGCAATATGTGCAAAGTTCCTGGCACAGAGTAGATACTCAGCAAATAAAAGTTCCTTTCCTTCTATAATTAAATGTTGCTTCTAGAAGTTTTTAGCTTAATAAGAGAGGAGATGACTAGATTTGAAAATTTGGAACAAGAGTCTTCCAGTGTTAAAAACTTTTTTAGGTTTTTATGATTAAATGTTAAATAGTACTCATGGGAGAGGTTTGTTTTATGTATTTAGGTTTCTCAAGTTAATAATCAGTGTGTAGTTGAGAAAGAGGAGATATTTTAGTGCTGCTAAGCCCTGGCAGGTTGGCATTAATGCCAGGAAAACAAGAAAACTAATGGCTCTGACAGGGATACAGATGATTCATACCTATTTTTTTTTCAGATTTCAACAGAAACATTCAGGTAGATTAGATAACAGATTCTAGGATAAAACTGTATTATTGAGGACAAAAAGTTACTCAAAATTAAATCCAGAGTTTTAGGGCTTTATTTTATGTATTGGGTATAATTTGATGGACTTTCCAGACATAGATAGTTTTGGGGGTCCAGTACCAAGCAAATCAAATATTAACCAGAAGGCTGGGGCACCCGGGTGGCTTCGTCGGTTAAGCGTCTGACTTCGGCTCAGGTCATGATATCGTGGTTCCTGAATTTGAGCCCTGCATTGGGGTCTCTGCTGTTGTAGAGTATGCTTTGTATCCTCTGTCTCCCTGTCTCTCTGCTCCTCCCCAACTTGTGCACATATGTGTGTGCATGCTCTTTGTCTCTCCCAAAAATAAATAAACTTAAAAAAAATATCAACTATAAAGCCTAAGGTAGGCCCCAGGATGTGTTTGCTTCCAGTCACCTTTTAACAGGTCCCTTAGGGCCTATTTCAATGGATAGAATTACAGTTTAAGAGATGAAATACTTGGGGCACCTGGGTGGCTCAGTTGGTTGAGCATCCAACTTTAGCTCAGGTCATGATCTGTCAGAGCCTGCTTCAGATTCTGTGTCTCCCTCTCTCTTTCTGCCCCTCCCCCAATTGCACTCTGTCTCTCTCTCTCTCAAAAATAAATAAACATTAAAAAAATTTTTTTAAAGAAACTAATTCTTCTGTTTTAGACAGAAATTGTAGTACATTATATATGCCTGTGTTTATACAGGCATACACATGTACAATTTTAGAAAGTATAATAGCTATTTTCCCATTTTGCTGGCAATTTATATTTGTTTATGAGCTCTTAGAAATAGGACCTCATTTTCATTTGTTCGCACTTTTGTTGAATGATAAATGCTCTTGTGCAGAAAATGAAATAAACTCAACCTGCTAATCTCAGTTCCTTTAGTGGATTGCTTGGTTTTTCGCTCTAGGAAATACTTTAAATTAGCAAAGAAATCTACATACAAATACAGGCAAGGGTCCAACTGAAAAATAATGGTTACAAATGTGAAGATTGGCTTTGTGAACACTTGTAAAGGCAGAACACCTCCCCCCAACAGAGGGATGGTTGATCTCACCTCCATGCTCCTTGCTCTCAGACTGAGAGGTATTTTATTTGTGCTATGGACAAATCCTGGGAATCTGGTGTCATCAGCCCAAAGGACAGTGCTTCTAGGATGAGATAGGTTAAAGATTTACCTTTACAATTTTATCTTTACAAACTCTTGTAAAATGTTTTGAGAAGTCAACCCTTTAGAAGAGCTTCAAGCTCAGAAAAGAGTAACTTCTTAGATTATAAATATCTGGTTCTTCCTTTCATGTTTGTGAGAATATTTTCCAAGAAATTGACTATCCCTGAGCCTTTATCACATATTTCATATCAATGATATGAAGGTATATAATATAAACATGCTTAAAACATAAGACTTCTCAGAGAAAAAAAACACTATATTTTACAAACTAATGACCTGGAGCAGAGCACATGATATAATAGATTGGATCTTATCGACAAATGGACTCTAAAATGTCAGATGACGGAAATGAATTGCTAACTTTGCAATTTACAGTGAAAACACAATAGAAAATACACACGGTTTAGCAATACATAAAAGAAAAGAAAGTGTTTGACAGGAGTAAGGCTTTGAACCTTTAATGGCAGTTTAAGAAGACTCAGAAAAGCTATCAAAGGCTATTGTTTAATACTTTGTACTGACCGCTGGCAATGCTAGAAAAACCTTAAATTATTACTCAGTTGGGTACACAGGAGTCACTCTAAATAAAAGAGCAGTGGATGGTTTAATTTAGAATTAATTTCTATTCCTTGATGTCAGTAAAAAGCTCCAACAATCAGAACAGGGCAAATTAGATTTCTGGGCACTTTGAAAGGTTTTTGATGTTGAGATGACACTTACTGATTTTGTCTAATTGTATTTTAATACATATCACTTTTTTCCCCCCTTAACACTTATGTAGAATAGTTTTCTCATATAGGACTTATGGCAGAATACCACTTAAGGTGGTGAAACAGTCCCGATGAGAAGTGGTAAAGACTGAATTAAAGAAGTATCAGCAGGTGTGGAAAAAAGGAGCTGATGAGGGGTGCCTGGGTGACTCAAGTTGGTTGAATTGACTGTCGATTTCAGATCAGGTTGTGATCTCACAGTTGTGAGTTTAAGCCCTGAGGCAGGCTCTGTGCTGAAAACAGCCTATTTGTTTGTGATTCTCTGTCTCCCTCTCTCTGTGTCCCTCCCCTGCTCCCGCTATCTTTCTCTCTCAAAATAAATAAACTTGGGGGAAAAAAAAGGAAAAGGAAAGGAGCTGATGAAAGGTATGTCCATATCTTTATCAGTGAGATGTATGGGCTTAACTGGGTGCTGGAGGCAAAGGAGAGGAAAGTTGCAAAAGCGACATAGTCTTTTCGTTTGGGTGATTGGATAAATGGCATCACATTTCTCTGAAACTGTGCATGCATATAACATGTAATGGTTAGTATAAATTGCTTACTTGGTTGGATGATAAATAGGCTGCCAAATACATAGATTTGGAGCTTAGGAGGTGAGCTGGAGATAACAGTTTGGCCAGATCATGAGTGAAAGACTGGTAGTAGAAATCATAGCAATAAATCAGATTGCTCAGAGAAAATGAGTAACATGAGAGAAGGACAAAGATAAAACTGTAAGGAATAGTGACAATTAAAGAGCAGCAGAGGAAATGAAACCAAGTAGGAAACACCCTTAGCAGTGGTCTGAGTTAATTGGAGAATCAGTACATTTCAGAGAAGCCCAAGGAAGCCAAGACTTTGAAATGGAAGAAGTGGTCACCAGTGAACAAAGCCACAGAATGAACAAATCCCCATTGGATTTTGTAATTAAAAAAGCATTGGTGACCTTAGAGAGAATGGTTTCCATGGAGTGGTGTTAAAATTAAACCTGATTATGAGGTGATTGAGTGGAGACATACACTTTTCTTTTAGATTTGATACAAAGAGACGATTCTGGTTGGAGGGGAATAAAGGGCTCAGGAAGAATTTTTTTTTTTAAGTTTAAGAGAGTTAAATTAACTTATATACAAGAAAATAACCACTAGAGACAGAAAGGATAAAGAAGAAGCCAAAGAAAAGTAAATGATGGAGAAGTAGCTTTGGAGCAGACCAGACATGATAAGATATGGTGCAAAAAATGGAAGAATTAGTTGGACAGAAAAGAGAGCTATGTTTTCCCCCAAGGAGAAGAAAAAGGTGTATCTTCTATAGCAGATACTCAAATTCCCTTATTTTGATGGATAAGGTTACTATTTATATACTTACAAAGTCTGAGAGATAAGCTATTAAGCACTTAATAGATGATGGGAAATAAATTCAGTAGGCTAAGAAACAGTCTCCCAGGTAAGAAGCAGGGAGAGCAAAATTGAGCTCTATCTTGGAGGTCATGTTGATGAATTCTCTACCATCAATTCCATACAGCATCTATAAAGCTATGTGGAAAAGAAAGCTTCAAGCAAGGAACTGGATAAGTAGCCATGGAGACTTGCTGCTAATTCCATCTCCTCTGATTCCATGTTCATAGAATAACATCTCCTCTATAAGTTGGCTTCCCATATCACAGCCTCCCTGCAAGAGATTTTCCAATGCATGATTCTAATTCTACTTTTGTGTGTATGTGTGTGCAACTGAATAGTAAAAGCTAGTTCATGAAAGACTGATCACTACTGTCTGGAAATATTAAGAATGTTTCTGGGCTTTAAAGCTGGAGAGAAACCATGAAACCCTGTGGAACACTGCCCAGTGGCTGCTCAGGCCCTCTAAATGATATCACCATCATCTTTAATCTAAAACCACATCTTTATCAACCCAGATGTCATGAAATTATACAAAAGAGAATAAAAGTGAATAACAGAGTTTACACATTTCTTTAAAATCTCATGCCTTAGGCTTTCCTAAGGTTTAGTTAATGTCTGGGCATGCTAGGCCCGGGCTTCTTTTCATGGCTGTGGTGTGTCCCATAGCTAGATCATAGCTATGAATTGCTAATATTTAATTCAGTCTTTAAAATGCCTTTCATTTTCTCTAATCCTAGGATTTTTTTTTGTAAAGGAAAAATAACTAAACAGATTTCTTTATTTCTCTTTCAAAAACAAGGAGAAAACCAAAGATTCAGTCATGACTAGAGGCCCTCTATTTCACAGAAATTTGATTTATTTGCTGACCTGAAAGCTTAGCTTTTACAGTTCAGTTACAAGTATAGTTGGAATCCCAGTATGAAAATTATATTTTATAAGCCTTATAAAAACTAGAATGGTAAATTAAGTGCAGGGTAAGCAAGAATTGAAAGTTCCAGCAAGAAAAAAGAAAATGCTCAGTGATTTTAAGGAGAAAAGGAAACTTTAACTTTTAAAGGAGAGATGATGTTTTCTGAATGGCAAATTGATGAGAATCAAAATATTTTTTTCTTGAACTTTTCTTTTAGTTTTTTTTTTCCTCACAGAGATCAGTTATATTTTTAATTTTTCATTTACTTGTATCTTTATTTCAAAGTTCATAATCACCTTATGGCAATCTCTTGAAAGATGGCAACATTTGATATTTGTGAGGGATACAATCATAGCACCCATTTTGGTGACTCTCAATTTCGGTACAAATGGCAATTGTGAAAAAAGGGGAATTTTGCCTAACTGTGAAAGGTCATAGCACTTGAAATTAAGCTGTTGGTTATTCATCTCACCACTCTCTCTTCACACAGGTAGCTCTGAAAAACAAAAGAGGCTAGTGGTGAAGGCATCCCAGTTAGTATATACTGGTTTAAAGTTTGGCTATGTGTGATGCATGTAGGTACACACACACACACACACACACACACACACACGCATGTGCACACGGAGGGAAAGAAACTTTCCATTAGACTCAGGGTTTGTCAACTGTTAAAACAGAGGATAAAAATAGAATCTTTGTAAACATATTTTTTTTAAGTTTAGAGACAGAGAGAGAAAGAGTGCACATGAGCAGGGGAGCAGCAGAGGAGCAGGGAGAGAGAGAGAGAGAGAGAGAGAGAGAGAGAGAGAGAGAGAGAGAGAAAGAGAGAAAGAGAGAGAGAGAGAGAAAAAATCTTAAGCAAGCTCCATGATTAGTGTGGAGCCCTACATGGGGTTCAATCCCATGACCCTGGGGTCATGACCTGAGCCAAAATTAAGGTTTGGACATTCAACCAACTGAGCCACTCAGGTGCCCCCAGAAAGGATCTTTAGTTGAACAAAACGTATCAATTTATTTAGCTTCCCTCTGCAAGCACTGACTTGTAGTTACTGATAGATATATGGATGGTGCTTACATTTTATATCATATATTTCTGGAAAATTTTTATGGCAATGTTGAGGAGTAAAGAGAGAAAATTGAATGGTTGTGGGAAACCTAAAGAAGAATTTGATGGGTTGTTTTTTTGTTTTTGTTTTTGTTTTTTTTACAAGCAATAGGGAAATTGTATGTTCTTAAATGGGAATGTAGCATAAAAGTCTAAATTATTTTACAAGATTATATTTAAAATTTTTTTAATGTTTATTTATTTTTGAGAGAGAGGGAGAGACAGAACGTGAACAGGGGAGGAGCAGAGAGATAGGGAGACAGAATCAGAAGCAGGCTCCAGGCTCGGAGCTGTCAGCACAGAGGCTGACTCAGGGGGCTCGAACTCACAAGCCAAGAGATCATGACCCTAGCCGAAGTCAGACACTTAACAGACTGAGCCACCCAGCTGCCCCATAAAGAGATTATATTTTAGTTTTCTTTGTATTCACTGGGCTTATAAAGTAAGTTAGAATTAGGAAAGGGAGGGAGCCGGGTTGGGGCTGGACTCCACTTTGGAAAGAGAGGTTGGATTCACAGAACTCAGTGTTTCCCCCAGTCCCCAGCATCGCCTAGCCCCAAATTCCCAAATTTAGTTTGTGTGTGTGTGTGTGTGTGTGTGTGTGTGTGTGTGTTGCAGGGGGAGGGGGAGTGTTTGTTTGCCTGCTTGCTTTTTTTCTGCCCTTTTATTTAAATTATTTAAGTTGGGCTTAAACATCTTAAGTAAGTTAAGGTTATCTGAGAAGAGGCCTTATTCTTATGTTCAGAAGTATTTTGAACTTCCTTCATCTTTTAACGTCTTTATGGTATTTTAATGCAAAGTTCTAAGGAGGCGTATCAGGCACTGTCTGACTTCTGCCATCCTAACTCAGGAGTTTTCACAATTTCCGAATTCTCAATCAATCTATTATTTCCAAAGCATTACATATCTCTAAGATAGGAGAGGAGAGTGAGACCAGGTAGATAACTGTGACATGAGAAATTGTAGGAAAGGAAAAGGATCCTTACTCCCAGGAATAAATAGTTCAAGACAAAGGCAGACTTTTTCTCTTAATAAGTCCTAATTACCAGCAAAGTACTTGACTAGAGAAGTGTTTTATTATTAACACAATGCATTTGTAATACAGCAGAGTATTCTGAGTTTTAAACACTCATTTAACTTTCTGGACATCTTTATCTTTGTTTTATCCTTCCAAAACTCTTGCTACCACAGTTTCAGATTGCTGTCGATGGCTCTGTTTTCTATTATTCAAGGTATAGGGATGCTAAGGAAATGCAGTCATTATTTTACAGGGGAAAACTCCAGCCCATAGTTTATTTTGCTTTATGCAATAATGTTTTAAGTAAAGTACACAGCATAATCTTCATATGTTGGACAATTTTATTCAACTCTTTCCAAAGGATTAGTTAGTATCAGATTTTCTGATGGTGAGAGCACCATTTAAACATGAGACACATCTTCTGCTGGGGCGGGGGAATCTGTGTGACTGGACCTGCATGAGTAGAATGCAAAACCTCTTTAATTACCCACAGTTCCATCATATGCCCAGCTTCAGAATCTAGACATTTATTGACCCATTTGACACCCAAGCAGATGGGTATTACTTACATTTAAACATTAAATAGCTTTAGGGGTGCCTGGGTAGTTCAGTTGGTTAAGCATCCGACTCTTGATCTCAGCTCAGGTCAGGATCTCATGGTTTGTGGGCTCAATCCCTGTGCGGGGCTCTGCGCTATCAGTCTGGGGATTCTCTTTTTCCCTCTCTCTGCCCCACCCCTGCTCGTGCACACTCCCTCTCTTGCTCTCTCTCTCTCAAAATAAATACACTTAAAACAATAAACATTAAATACCTTTCAATGTACATATTCTGAAAATTCACATAAATTTAATTTTAGTAAATGTATAAAAATAATTTATAAAACTAATAATAATAATTGGTTTTAAAGGATTCAATAAGAATCTCTGTAATCACGTAACACATTTCCTCACTTGAACCTGAGCTATGTTTCTCTTAGGATTTAGGTGTGCCCAGGAAGATCTGAAGGAGTGTTGGAGGGGGTCAACCATGGTCCATTTGCATGAAAGTCTGAGATACTTTGTGGGAAGGGAAAGAGGATAATGTAGGATAATGGGCCAATGATAGAAGAGAAGGATGGTTCTGAAAACAGTGCAGTATCTTTTATTTAGATTGTTTTCTGGTCTAGTCCCCACGGACTAGCTTTGAATGCTAGAGTAAGCAAGTGGCAACAATGTTTGATAAATATTTAAAAAGCAATTAAACCTACTTCTTCATGGGACACGAAGAGTGCCAGGTGTCTTCTACCAGAGTAGCTGGCAATGAACCCCAGTGAAAGAGAGCACCTTTGGCACATATTGGTACCTTCACATTGCCCCCATCAGCTTCTCTGGGTCATGAGCAGGAGTCATAAGCAGTGATAGAAGCTTTGTGGCATAGTTATAGTTTTTCACACTGAGAGCCATAGAAGACATAACCACAGAAATCAGAGAGGGAAAAAGGAATTGTGGATGCCAAGTAATGGTCAAGATGATTGATTTGTAGCTCACAGCAAGATACCTTCACAGGACTTCTAGAATCAGTTGGAAAGAATGTGTGAAGCCAGAACTTAAAAAGCAGATGAAGACAGAGCCAGTCAAACTTCATATAGGTGTACTATTTTGACGATGACTATTGTTTTTTCCAGATTAATTTGGGAGACAGGAGTTATTTCTATGTTCAAATAAGATAGAGATGCTAGATATGTAACCAAAATATTTTCTATATTATGGAATTGCTAATTTTATGTTATATGTTACTAATCACTTCAGTGTAAAAGACTCTAAAATATAGCATATGACTTAAAAATAATGCTTTTCAGGTGTATTACTGAAATTGATTCATAGAAGCATGTTATATAGAAATATTTGCCTAGTACTGCCTTTGGATAAATACATTACTGTGAAATCCACATTTTTATTAAAGGACTTTACTAATCTGCTTCAACATACCTTAACTGTCCCCACCTCCTCTATTCATGCCCAGTTTAATCCCCTCTGCTTCTTGTGGGCTGGACCTCATAACTGTACTTTTTGTTTTTATACTTCATACATACATTATATTCTATTAATTATAAAGATTTTTAAATTTGTCATAGATTGTGTAGAAACTTATTCTGTAAAGAGTTGATGCTGTTCTTTGTAACCTATTAATTAGTACAAAAGACAAAAGTTATGGAGTATGTAAATCTATTTTACGGAATATCCACAGCACATTAGATGTTTATAGAATAAATACATTCAGTCTTGACCTTGGCCATATATTTATAGTCTAAGAAACCAAGAGAAAAGAAATGTATTACCTATATCTAATTGTAAATGTGTGGCAAGAGAAAGTTAGAAAAGTGAATGGAGCAGAGAAATTAACCATTTTGCATTTCAAAAACAAGAATATACCCTTTTGACCCTTACTTAATTAAGATGGATTTTCTAGGGAAAATAAAAAGTCACACAGACTTATGGGTCAAAGAGTCTTTGCCTGGTGGGTCTTTTCTTTGGGAAAGGACATTCTTCAGATTGGTATTTCTTTTCTCAGAAACTCTCCCGACAGAGATCTGAAAATGTTCCTTGTCCACCTCCCTCAGCCTGACCTTGGCTTTGTTAGAGAGACTTTTAGTCTATGAAATTTACTAAATGTCCGCAAGATCAGTGGACTATCCTTCTGTAGTGAGTTCAAAAATATGGAGGATTTTGCATACTGGAGTTTTAAATATTTCTTTGTAACATAAAGCAAACTGTTTTTTAAGTTCCTTGAAGGTACAGATTTGTATTTATTTGTTTCTCTATTCTCAGCATTAGAAGAGTGCTGTCATATAGTAGGTTCTTATTAATATTTATACAGAAATGCTCCACCTAAGGGTGTCAGGAAATATGTGGAAGGCATTTGAAATTTCTTTATATGCATTCAGAGCATGATATATATCATATGAATCCTAGATTGCTTAAATAATACCACGTTCTAAACAGGCCCTTCTTTGATAATGATTAGGCAAGAAGTTCTGAAATAATCTCTTTTAATTCTCAGGAAACTTGCAATCTAAAATCTTTCATCCATTTTTAGTTCTCTTTGACTTTACCACATTTCCGACTTCCCTCTTTTTTTACACTCCCTATGACTCACCCTATGAATTTTTATTCCATAAAATCACAGAGACTGGAACAACACTTTGAATAAGACTAACATTGACAATCACATTCTTAGTGGAAAACAGAAATGAAGGAAAATTAGAGTTTTGAGAAAGTTGTGGAACTGGGTAGTAAAGAAATGGACCAGAGCGGGGCCAAAGGGAAGCATGGAAAACTGGGGCCAAAGAGTGGGATGAAAATACTGCCCCTCTTACAGCCTGCTCAGTCCGCAGGGTGATCCCCCACAGAGTCTTGCTATGCTTTCATTCCCAAGAGGAAAAGAGGTGTGATATCTGAGAACATCGACAAAGTTGTTCGCTGTATTGACAAATCTGGTGTATCAACACTCATGTTCTCTGGCTTTGTTCTACACGTTAAAAATAGATTTTGCTGTATTGGCGTTCCATCTGCCTCTTTCGAGAGTCTGAAATTTTTGAAAAGAAAAGAATATGAGAAACTGGACTATTAATTTAATAGTCCATGGTTAAAGAGCACGTGATTTATTTTTAGCATCCATCTAGACATTTAGTGAAGTGTTCATATTGAGGAAGCCTTATAGTATGGGTTTAAAGGCTGTGAGGATTTCAAATCATGAATTTATCTGTTTGTTGGTATGTATGTGTGTGTATGTGACTATATATATATATGTATATATGTATATATGTATATATGTATATATGAAAGGTAACATAGAGAAACATAAGGCCATAGACTGTATTTGTGTGTGTGTGTGTGTGTGTGTGTGTGTGTGTGTGTGTATACATATGAGGCATTAGATTTATTTTCCTTCCTTCACTAAGCTTATTTGGTATCACAAAACTGTAATGTAGCTTAATAAAAGAATACATTTTTATTGGAAGGTAAGCAGCACCAAACCCCTGGAGGGAAGGAGGCAAAATTAGAGAAATGTTTGTGGACATATTTAAATAGAGTAAGTCTCTAACTTGTTGGAATTTCAGTCTTATTAGCTCAGTGGGTTCAAGAGCTCATACCAACATACAATCCCCACATAATATTTGATATACTTTATGAAAGCAAAAATAAGTTACATAGATGTTAGAGACAAAAAATTCTTTAATTGTTTACCAGTACACCTGAAAACGTTGTATTTAGCCCTAAGATTTTTGTCCCATTTTATCTAATTTTACATCAGTTACATAATGTAAAATCAAGTTTTGTATATCAGACAACTCTGAACAGGGTAAGGTATAAGATGTTATACAGATTTATATACTCCTGTAGGTTCAAATTCTTTTCTAATGTTTATTTTTGACACACAGAGAGAGACAGAGTGTGAATGGGGGAGAAGCAGAAAGAGAGGGAGACAGAGGATCTGAAGCAGGCTCTGAGCTGCTCAGCACAGAACCCGGGCTCAGCACAAGCCCGTGGCTTGAACCCATGAGCCACGATATCATGACCTGAGCCAAAGTCGGACTCTCAACTGACTGAGCCACCTAGGCACCCCTATTCCTGTAGGTTTAAGATTAAAATATTTACTTAAAAACTCAAGAACTTGGATTGTCAAACATGATTGGTATGAAATTAGATTTGAAAAATAAAATAAAATTTATGTATTTAATCATTTCTTTACTTATCTATACACTGTTTTATTCCAAAAGGATTTGAATCACAAAAATAAATTTCATGTGAAAAATTGAGGAGGAGATTGCCAAACACCTTATCAATTAACCTTTGTTAAATGTCATTTAGGTTCCAGAAACTTTCATATTTGTCACAATATTTAATCTATTCCACAAACTACTTCAGGACTATTCTCAATATTTTAGAAGACGTTGAAACTCATATAGATGAAGTAATTTATTTGCAGATTATGAAAAATAAGGAAATGGCAGATCTTGGGTTCAAGCCAGGTCTTCTGACTCTTTAATGGTTTCCCCAGTACTTTCTATCACTTTCTCTTTAGCTTAGTACCGTGATCAAAGTTATATCCTTCAAACTGTTAAAGGATTAGACATAAGACAAAAATTCCCCAATGAATAAAGTAGAAAACCACAGCTTTAATCCATTACCAAAATGTAACAAGTCTGGGGTAGGAAGAAGAAAGCAAATATTCTACAAATACATGTCCCTGTCTTTAATGATAGATTTGACTGAATGTGAATTGAATTCTTGGAGCTGAATCCCTATCATAAATTATTTTGATTATTCTAAAATAAAGTGTATACACAAGTTGTTATTTATTGGAGAAAAACCTGAAGACCAAAGTGGTCCCCAAGACCACGTCAGAATTGTTCGTCCCAGTCTCACTTCAACTCCAGAGCAAAACTGTTGTTGAGAACTCACTCTCAGGCAGTCTCCACAGCATTACATGCATTTCCCCACTCTTCCCAAGTTCTGAATCCTATCTGAGCACTGCCACTATTACCAGAAAACAGCATATTTTACCTCACTGAGAAATTAGTACCTTTTAGGTGGTTTCCCTTATCCGAAGCTCTTCTGGCTCAGCCACTGGACCCACAGATGGTGGCTTTCCTCACAGAGGAACGTCTGTCCCTCATGTTTTAAAGTTAATTTCTCGGGGGTGCCTGGGTGGCTCAGTCGGTTAAGCATCCGACTTCAACTCAGGTCACGATCTCGCGGTCCGTGAGTTCAAGCCCCGCGTCGGGCTCTGGGCTGACAGCTCAGAGCCTGGAGCCTGCTTCCCATTCTGTGTCTCCCTCTCTCTCTGCCCCTCTCGCATTCATGCTCTGTCTCTCTCTGTCTCAAAAATAAATAAATGTTAAAAAAAATTTAAAAAAAAGTTAATTTCTCAATGTGTGCAGTCTTTATTTCCTCTGCCTCCACTAGGACCTTGCTCTATCATTTATACTTTCTCTTGACCATTTATTCTTTCCTATTTATTCCTTTAGTCTGTATAAGAAAATGTATGGAATTCAAACGATGCTGTGGGCCATGTGCGGATCACCACCCTCCATGTTCAAGTACCTTTTGGTTCCCATTTACCCTTTGTTGTTCCTGTTCAGCTTCCATCAGAGTCCCTTTTCTTTACTCTCAAATGCCAAGGCCTCATCTTCAATGACCTTTTATTCTCACTCTACATCTATAACTCATCCAGTTTAACACTTCAAATTCAAACTATAACTAGTCTTCAGTCTAGACTTCTCTACATCTCTACTGCTCTCCATTCCTATATATATTCATCTGTGCACAAGATGCCACCAATTGGATACATCAAAGCCCCCAAACCAACATGTCCAGAGTTAATCCTACACATAGTTCCACTTTCTGATATGTGCTGCTTCTTTATTCTGAAATGTGGAGGTGGCAGCACGCTACTGGATTTGAAACCAAACACCTGGGAGCATCTGGATTTTACTCCTGTCCCCTTCCTGCTACATCAGAGTCTGCAAGTTCTGAGACAACTACCCTGCCATCATATATTTCATTTCTCCCTCTTCTGATTCCCACGGCCATCAGCTTATCTTAGGCCTCCGTCTTTGTCATTTGTATCACTGTTCCATCCTTTTAACTGATCTCATCTTTGTGGTCCTACCGGCCTCATATTTGTCATCCAATGCCCTTAACATTGTATCGCTTTGATCACTGAGCTCCCCAATACGAGATAAGTGTACGTGTTCATATTTTACTCTCTTTATCCAGTCATGTCATGTTATAGATATGGCTCTACATGTCCAAATATCACACATTACTGAAAGTCATTGTCATGCAAATAATTCAAACAAATAAGATTTTTGCAAAAACTGACATAAAAAATTGTGCCAGTGTTAGCAAAATAAGTATATTTTAGCATGAGATAAACTTCTTGATCTCCCTTTTGCTATAAAATCAGCTGAAATTGTCAATTCTTTTGGTAACAACTAGTTTCTTCAGAATACTAAAGTATGATAATGGTTTTGTGAGACCATTTGCTACCTCAGTAATATAAGTCAACTTTGATTTTTGTTGAACACATGGCATTACTAGAAACAAGCCTTCGAGAAAGTTTCTAATTATTTTTTCACCAACAAAATACAGTTAGTTCTACTATAACATGACATATGCATTTTTAAAAATCACCAGACTATGCAAAATTCTGTAATAAAAAGCACAGAGCTGGCTCAGTCGGTTGAGCTTCTGACTTCGGCCCCGGTCATGATCTTGCAGTTGACGAGTTCGAGCCCCATGTTGGGCTCTGTGCTGACAACTCAGAGCTTGGAGCCTGCTTCAGATTCTGTGTCTCCCTTTCTCTCTGCCCCTCCCCCACTCATGTTCTGTCTCTCTCTCTCTCTCTTTCTCTCAAAAAAATAAATCAATATTAAAAATTTTAAAAAACACACAGCTAATGAGAAAAATAGAGTTAGGGTAACAATACCCAAAAACTTTATCAGTGATAAACAAAAAAAATAGGAACTGAACAAAATTGGTAGTGCAAATTTACCCATGTCAAATTGTTAAGAAATATCCAAATACTACATTAAATATAACAGCTTATCTTGAAAAATCCTGAAGTTTTGTTTATAAAAAAGTGGCCATCAGAAGTGTAGTGGGTTGTAAATCATCATGAAATGATGGAAGGAGGATTATCTGAAATTGGGTAGAAAGTGGCAACGTCAGATATGGATGGACTTGACGCCCAACATACACCATGAACTGAGGAAGCCAGACATGTTGGTGATGTGTGCGTGTGTCATTTTGTGCCTTGCTGGCAGGCCTGGCTGAATGGGTTTTTTATATTCACCTAGTGTTTCTCACAGATGAAACTGGGTATAAGCAAATGTAAAATGTGCATTATGCTCAAATTATCACTTAAGATTTTTTAAAATATCATTTATTTACATGATAGGAAGAACCTCTTTGCTGCTTATGTTTACATCTCTGGAGCTCAGTAATGTAGGGCTTTGTTTCCAGAATCGGAAGTAACTAGGTTTCCTCCATCAAAGCAAGATAGAAATCATCTAAGTTAACTCGGAAAAAAATATTTCAGGATCACACTTGACCAAGTGAAAAAAGATTTCTCCTTAATTTGTAAATAAAAAAATAAGCAGTACTAGAGCGCCCTCCTTGATCATTAGTATTAACTCAGTAAATCATTGAAAGACTCCTCAAGGGTCACTTTCATTCTCTAATTTCACTTTGACTTTGGTAATCATTTTGTTAATGTTTTCTGTTTTTCATTCATCAGTTAGCAAAAATGGTAGCCTTCCTGCATGCAAAATGATAATGTTACTATTACTCTCTTTATTAATGATCTTTAGAACTATATAATAAAAGAAAAATAAGAAACAATCTTGTCTCAAAGCAATGCATTATTTTTTCCCTCAGCATAGGTTATCTTCATGCTCTCTTAAGAATGAGAGTAATGGAGGGGCGCCTGGGTGGCGCAGTCGGTTAAGCGTCCGACTTCAGCCAGGTCACGATCTTGCGGTCCATGAGTTTGAGCCCCGCGTCGGGCTCTGGGCTGATGGCTCAGAGCCTGGAGCCTGTTTCCGATTCTGTGTCTCCCTCTCTCTCTGCCCCTCCCCCGTTCATGCTCTGTCTCTCTCTGTCCCAAAAATAAATAAACGTTGAAAAAAAATGTTTAAAAAAAAAGAATGAGAGTAATGGAATTCTTTACAACAGGAAACTAGTTTCTCTAACATTTATTGCAATCATCTTTATTAAGCACTGTAAATAAATATTCAAATAAAAACAAACAATAATATTAATATTTATAAATGTTGAAGGTAGTAGAGGAGAAGAATAAAAGGCATGCTATTTGTGTTTTTTTTCTCTTTTAATAACAAAATCCAGACTTTACTGTAAGTCACAATTAAGTATGAATAAGCCATTATAAATATAAATATACATTAAAACAAATGAAAATGTAATAATGATACTTTGAATTGGAAACTCACAAATTAATTAATATCATTAAGAAATATTTACCTGATTTACAAATATAATCATGTTGGTTTGCAACTATAAGAGTTCCTATGAAACTGGCCCCCAAACGTGGAGGGCAATGTGAGACCAAAGAAAGAAGTAAGCACTCCAGATTGGTAGGTGATAGTTTTAGTAAGCAAGAGGACTTACAAAGGTGGTTTTGGGCAGCCATGAGGTGAATAGATCACTGCATTTGTTGGCCAGAATCTTAGAAGTTTATAGAGAGAACTTAATGGGGTGCAGACCAGTCCAGATGGTCTTAACAACATGCTACTCTCTCAAGGCTGCATTCTTGAAGCAGCTTCCCCTACAGAGTGGTGGGTGGAGTTTACATTCCAAGCATGGGGGTGGGGAGTGTGGGGGTTTGCAGGGGAGTGGTAAGGAACCCCTAAGTGCCCAGGTTTAGCTTGCAGGTCAACTGGCAGTCATGTCCTCTCAATGACCTCCTTTAACAAATCTAGAGATAATAATTATTGCTTAGATAGCAAATAAAGTTTACTCATTCTTAAATAAAAATCAAGATGCTAATTAAGAAAATATAAGAAACTCTTTCTCTCATTAATTAGTGTTTATCATTTCTGACTCTACTTATAATATTATATGGAGATTTATGACTCAGTGCCTATTTTCTTGGCAACAAATCTTTAAAAATCAAACATACACCAAAATATTACTTATTAGCATATGTGCATATATGCTATGAATGTATTAGTAATATATATGTTTGTGTGTGTGCATGTACATGTGTGCATGTGTATTTCTGTATTGCTATACATGAAAAGGTTTCTTCTGTGATAGGTCCATTCCTCTTGGTTCAGATCCTATCAATAGTGATTTTAGGCAAGCCAAATATTGCTTTAAATGGAGTATTAAAGTATAATGCAGCAATAAAAAACATGAACTCTGGACACTTGAGAGCTCTAATGCCATGGGCAAATTAGGTAGTCCCTCTGTATCTCGTTTTCTTCACGTTAAGATGGGGTTAATAGGAGTTCTTATCTAACAGGCTTTCTATGAGAATTAAAGGAGTTAAGACTATAGATTGCATAGAAGAGCTCCTGCCATGGATTAAGCTCCATGTGATGGTGACGATGCAATGGATACATTGCATTGGCTCAGTCCCCTCTCTCAAATGGCTCTGTATTTCTGCATTGACTGTCTAGTCTCGCTTTTCCTAAAGATGGATATACCATTCAACTTGATGTTGTACAATCATGATACAGTTTTATTTTAAATCAATTACAGCAAGAAATTGTAAAACAACACAGCTATGCCAATACTGTGAAAATTATTAAAAAAATTTTTTTAAATGTTTATTTATTTTTGAGACAGAGGCAGAGTGTGAGTGGGGGAGGGGCAGAGAGAGAGGGAGACACAGAATCTGAAACAGGCTCCAGGCTCTGAGCTGTCAGCACAGAGCCCAATGTGGGTTTGAACCCACGAACCGTGAGATCATGACCTGAGCCAAAGTCAGACGCTTAACCAACTGAGACACCCAGGCGCCCCAAAAATTATTTTAAAATAGACACATTCTGTAGATTAGTTTCTATAGTAGTCAACCAAATAGCAAGAGTTTTGCATTTCTCCCTAATAAACATCTTAATTGAACTTTATGAGTGAGTAATCCCCATTTGCTAGCTAAAGACTGGAGCTATAAAACACCCACAGCCAAAAATCTGTTCATTTACTCCCTCTTTTTCACAAATACCCCTAGGAAGTGATATCCTCTTTCATCTTTAAAAAGACAATGCCTTGCCTGATCTAGCACAGAGGTGTGAAATATTTACCCTCTATTATTCGAAAGTCAGGTACTTAGTTTGATCACAATAAGGACAAGACTCTTCCCTATTATAGTAATAAGGGGATGCATTTTTTTTCTGTTAGCTAAAACAGCTTTCATTAACAATTTTTAATTAATTTTATAATCTTAAAGCTGAGTACTGAGTGAAAGTAAGTAGGTGGGATGGGAAAATAAAATAAAAATGAAAAGATAGAGGAGAGGAATGAGGCAAGATAAATATAGGTGACACCTGAGTCAAACATCTGGATACGAGTTATAGATTCTCAAAAGAGAATGTTAACGGTGGTGGGGTTAATGATTCGTAGAACCTAGAAGAGGAAAGAATCCTACTCAGGAATCCCAGAGTGATATAACTAGGTGGTTCTTGCCTAAAGTCTATCCCATCCAATGTAGAGGTTAAACCATTGGATAGCACTACTGTCATCTGAAGGCTCAACTGGGTGAGGATCTGCTTCCAAACTCACTCATATGCCTTTGGGCAGACTTCAGAAGATCTACTTCCAACTTCACTCATGTGGATCTCTCTATAGGGCTGTTTCATGTCACGGCAGCTGGATTTTCCCAGAATCCAGTGATCTGACAGAATAAAAGAGAACCTAAGCACCCAAGATGGAAGCCACGATCTTTGATAATCTGATCTCAGATGTGACATCTGATCACTTCTGCCATATTCTGTGAAGTTAAAATGAGTTATTAAACCTAGTCTATACTCAAGGGGAGGGCATCACACAAGAACATAAATATTGGGAGGTGGGCATTATCCAAGGCCATTTTAGAGACTACCTTCAACACTGAATTCAATGCTATCAGTCAGGCCAATCCCAAACTTGTGTTCTGGTGGAGCTGGACTCAGTTCTGTCTATAAACTGGTAAAGGAATGAAGGAACTCTTAACTACTCTTTAGTTAACAATCCAAAAATTCAATAATTACAGCAAAAAAAGAGTCTTCTCTCTTACGGGTACACACAGAATTCTTTTCTAATGTTTACATTGTGATATCTGATATTTGATTTAAAATATCTCAATTTTAAAGTATTAAAATTTGGAAGAAACAAGTAGTAAAGGTGAGTTAAGTACTGCTGAATTGGGTTACGGATACTTTAAAAAACATAACTGTACTAACTTATCACATCTAAGAAACATAATAGTTTCTTAGAATAATGTAACACTCAGGAAATATTAAAAGTTCCCAGTTTAACTCCAAAATATCTTTTTTTGTAGTTGGTTTATTTATCCAGAATCCAAGTAGGGATCCACCTAATTGATTTAGCTGACTTTATGCTTACAGTATCCTTTATGCTTCTCTACCTCTCTGTGTCCTGTAAATTACTTTTTATGTCTAGAGGCTTTATTGGATTCAGGTTCAATTCTTTTGGCAAGAATCCTTCATAGGTGACTTTGTGTACTTATTCTGTGACATCAGGAGATGTATAATGATATTAAATTGATCATTGCATTCAGGTGTTGTCAGCTTGAACAATCCATTGTAAAATTTCCAGTCTTTCAACTAATTCCTTTGGCACTGTGATAATTTCCCACATGAATTCTTTCCTTCTTTGCTGCAAAATAATGATATTCTAATTAGTTAATTCCTTTGGCATTTGTAAGTTAAGATTCTTCCATAGAGTGCACATTTTTTTTTTCTGGGGCTCCTAAAAAAATGGCTCTGTTGGTTGAGTGTCTGATTTTGGCTCAGGTCACGATCTCACGGTTTGTGAGTTCGAGTTCCGCATTGGGCTCACCGCTGTCAGAGTAGAGTCTGATTCAGATCCTCTGTCCTCTTTCTGCCCCTCCCTGGCTCATACTGTCTCTAAAAAAAAATAATAATAATACATTTTTTTCTCGTCTTCTATTAGGTTTTCCTAAAATACAATTCATACAGAAAAGGTAAGATAAATGATTCTTTACTTTTGCTGATGAGTTTTTCTAATAAGTTATTACTTTAAGAATCTCTGAAATTAATCCATGAGGGATGTTTGTTTGCTTGTTTTTCTATAGATATAGACATAGACATAGATATAAATATAGATATAGATATAGATATAGATATAGATATGGGTAGATATGTATAATATGTATATGGAGATATATAGATATAGATATAGATATAGATATAGATATAGATATAGATATAGATATATAGAACACACACTATGCTTCAATCCATTGCTCTGATTATTATAAGCCTTAAATTTTATACAGTCATCTGTGGCCTTATATATCTCATTTCGTCTTATTACTATCTAAGATATTACATACTTTACTTATAGATGTTCTTAGCTTTCGTCTATGCTAGAATAAGATTCTTTAGAGTGGAATTTTATTTGTTTTTCTTACTTCAGTATTTCAGATCTTAGAAGAGTTGCTGTTACATAGTGAGTGTTCAATAAATATTTGTTGAAAATGAATCAGACTATGCAGTCACTTGCTAAGCCTGTGTGCACGCGCGCGTGTGTTTGTGTGCTGAAAGAGAAAGAGATAGAGATAGCCCACTAACATTTAAGCACAAGATTTGGAAGGGGGTGAGGGGATGGCAAAATGGATGAAGGGGAGTGGGAGGTACAGGCCTCCAGTTAGGGAATGAATTAATCACAGGGATGAAAGGCACAGTATAGAGCATATAGTCAATGCTATTGCAACAGTGCTGTATGGTGACAGATGGTAGCCACACTTGTGGTGAGCAGGGCACAGCCTATAGAGTTGTGGAATCACTATGTTGTACACCTGAAACGAGCATAATGTGGGTCAACAATACAATAAAAAAAAAAAAGATTTGGAACCAACAAAGAAATGACTGAAGAAGGAAAATCAGACAAACTAATTTTCAAAAATTTCAATGAAAATGTGTTTTAAGAGGAAGGAAGGCAATGGACTACTAGTTTAAAATATTTCTCAGAAGTTTCCTAAGATAAGAACAAAGGCTTACTTAATTTGGCAGCACGTTCCCAACGCAATCTGGGTCTTCAGAGCCTTTCTACTCTGTATCTACACTCACTTCCTTGGCAACCTCACCCAAATCTTAAATTAAACACCATATTTATGCAGATGTCTCTCAAATTTATATCTTTATAAATACCTGATATCCAGACTGATATATCTAACTGACACAACCAACACAACATCTCTACCTACATGTCCAATAAACATCTCGACAATTATAAAATTGTATATCTATTCTCCCCACAACTCTGAGGTCTGCTTTACAGGAAAGCCTATCCTTCTAATTAATCAAGCCATAATTTCTTGAAATATTCCTTGATCCCTCTCTTACTATAGCAGCTGGAAGACAGATGGGCAGAATTTATCGAGATAAAGATATCTACTGTAATAGGATTTCATGAAAAAAGAGTCTAGGTTCTGGAAGGAAGATCCTATTGTGCCTGGTCACTTCTCTAACACATGGGATGAACGTAGAAAGAGATTCAGGGAAATAGTGACCCTTTCCATTGCCCATTAGGATCCTGAAATCTACTTAGAAATCCAGATGCTGGGGTTCCAACCCCAGACCTATTTATTTAAAAAAGTCTTTAAATATATATATATATATATATATATATATATATATATATATATATATGGATTGAGAATCACTGGTTTAACTATTTACCAGTTGATATGAAACATCTCTTCACCTTCCTCTGTTGTCAGAATCTCTCTCAAACACCATCCTCATGATGTTACTCTTTTTTAAGTTTTATTTTATTTTATTTTATTTTATTTATTTTATTTTATTTTATTTTATTTTACTTCATTTCATTTCACTACTCTCTACACCCAATGTGGAGCTTAGACTCACAACCCCGAGATCAAGAGTTGCATGTTCTTACAACTGAGACACAGCCAGGAGCCCCATGATGTCACTCCTGAAAGTGACAGTCAATACTGTCTTTGAGTGGCCCTTTTTTGGCAGTGAGGAGGCTAGTTCAGAGTAGTGGTATTCACAATTTTTATTCATATAGTTTCTAAATGATTTTGAAAAATGAAATGCCCCCTCATATTTTTAAGATGACAATTATAAGTTTTATTTATATATGTAAATAGTTGCAAAAGATATAATTTTTGATGATTTAAAAACTTACACGCTCTGTGACGAAGGTCATTCAATGATCTAACATCAAAAGTAGCTTTTAATGACAGGCTGATGGCTAAATTAGTTCTCCTTCTTGTTGAAAACAAAGATTGCAAACCAATGTGTCTTAAGCATTAATGATATGCATAGGAATCACCCGGGGATCTTGAAATTCACCCAATAGAGCCTGAGATTTTGCATTTTGAAGAAGCTCCGAGTGGCACCTTTGTCCAAAGACCACATTCGGGAGTTGTCAGTCTACGAATCTTCTGATGGTCAGAGGCTTCATTTTCTGTCTTTCACAAATGTAGTTTCACACACTGACTTTAATATTTTGAATTGTCCTTTTGTTTACTGCTCTGAAGTTTTGTTTACCTTGAGGTATACCTTGTATACCTTGATATACCCTGATAAGATTCAAGGTGGGTTTGAGATACCCCTTTCTTGTGGAAAGTAAGAGAAAAACAACTGTGAAGTGATACATTCATCACAGGTGTATTTCCAGCCGGATACAGTTTAGGATGGGGTACATAAAGAAACTGAAGATCTGGAAATTGATTTATTTAAAAGTCTCCATGCCTATATACTTCTTAGAAAATGTCTATGTAGTCCAGGTATACAGTTAGCCCTATTCATGTAACAGATGTTGATCTGATGCTTGATGAATGAAAACGTATAGATTTCAAATTATTTCAGGAATTTCTTGCTTAATTTTTGCCCACAAAAATGTGCATAATAAATTTATTTATGTCTCAACATTTTCTAAATAAACAAAGCCATATTTACTACCTTCTAGATAAAATTTCCAAGAGAATCTTTGCCAATGGCATACAAACTTAATTTGAAATTTAATGCTGCTTAAATGAAAATTCCAAAACAGATGTTGGACAAATTTGCTCAACTAATGAAATGTGACTCCCATCTTGGCAGTCACTGAACTAAGGTAGCCTTTGGATAATGCTTTTTGGGCCTCAAGAATGATTTTTTTTTCCTAAGAGAAACAATGTAAAATAAATAGCGTCAAGAAAGTAAAGAAATAATATAAATTAGTATCATTTCTCAATCATGAAAAATGACTATCACATATGAAGAATGTGATATAGTAACCACATGGATTTTTTAAGACATGGATCTTTCAGAGTATGGAAAAAGAATGAAACGTGTTACTTATTCTGTTTCTGAGCTTTTCTGCTATTAAAAGCCTCTTTATTATTTCTTTAACAATCTGTGGGAAGTTAAGAATGAACTGCAAAGTCAATAATTTTTATAGAGAATGCTATTTTGTAAGACTGTAGCTGTGGTTCCTCTTTCCAGGTTCAATACTTTAATAACCATGCAAAACCGCATAAATACAAAATGATGCTATAGCATTTCCAATTTCTATGTGAATTATTTATTTTTAGGTACTCTGATTCACCACACTTTGTCAAGTTTGATTTGTTTGACAAAATCCCTTTACTAAGTACCTTCTATGTCGAAAGCATTGGTCCAGGGTTTGTAAGGATCAAAGAGTCATACCCTATGATCTTCCCTCACAGAAAATCTAGCTCAACTGGGAGTCACAGACATGTATGCACTGTGAGTAACAAAGTAGTAGATGCAGAAGGGCATGTGCTCTTGGCTCTGAGGCAGGTTACCGAATGAAGCTAGAAGACAGCAGATGTTTTGTGTTACTGCTGAAATTGAGGCACACTGCTGTAGAAAACTGAAACTGTTCAATCTTTCTCGAGTGACGAAATCTCTCTGGGCTGGTGAAGCAATGCATTCTCTTTTATTGGACGCCTAAAATTAGTGATTAAATATAATTTGTCTCACTAATTGACTCAGTAGGCCTCTCATCTGAAAGAAGAACAACTATATCTCTTCCATTCATTAGAAATGACTCTTGCACTGGGGAAAATAAGATTCATTGTTTGAACGCAACAGAAAATCCTTTCCTTTTCATCTGAGTGACATTTGTAGGAATGATTTGACTTACGGTTTTGCAGAAATTACATTTTCTGATTTTACTTGTGCTCCTCCGTCTGAAGTTATAAGAGATACTAACTTTTCATAGTGTTCTAAATTCAGCGTAAATGGTTTGATTGTGAACTGTTAAAATTGCTTATAGCCATTTAACTATTACTGATGAGAATATAAAACTAAACGAAAAACCTCACTCAGAACACAGAATTTTCCATTTGGAAAGTGGCTGCTGCATTAGCAAGCTGTATAAGTGTGGAATGCAAAGCCATAACATTTCCACCATAGCTAGTTGCTACTATCAAGGTGAAAGGCCAATGATGCAGTAACCACCCAGTTGATTAGTCTCAGAATGGTTAAAAACAGTATTTTGTGACTACTCTTATGCATTCTATTGTTTACAACCAAAAAGAAAGCAATTGCTGCTGTAAAACACAGTCACATAATCCGGTAGGTCTCTATAAACTACGGGAAGGACAAATGTGTTTGGATCAGGTGTTGTAGCCCTGTGGAATGAGACTTGGCCATCCAATTTAAGAAGGTTATTGAAATTGAATGGGAAGTGGCTTCATGTTGTAAATACCCTTTACCAATTATGGATGTTTACCTGAGAAATCAACAGACATACCTGCTGTTTTATTACACCATTCCCTCTTAAATTGCTTCTAGTGCCTATCTAGTTCGACAGAAAAGAAAACGAAAATGTGAAAGCATTCCAGTTTAGCCTTTAATTTTAAAGCTGCCAACTGACAACCAATAAGTGGCTTATGTGTTAGCTAATTAACATAAATGTTGAATTCTACGTGTCTCTTCTTCTCTTGAAATTTGTATGTGTTATTGTTTACAGTGTTACATCAGCAGTGCAAAAACAAAGTCCTGGTAATGTTTCTTTGATAAATCTACCTTTGATGGGCTTTAGATTTACCAAAAGAGCTACAGCTGAAACTTGATGCAAAATGTATTGGAATACAATTTCTATTTCTCCCATTTATTTTGGCTCTCTGATAAACAGGTTAAAACAACTTGGTCTTCTTTTCTTTTCTTTTCTTTTTTTTTTTAACATAAAAAGTGGTTATTCAATCAATGTTTGGTCTAGACTTTTTTTTTTTAATTTATTTTTCTATAACTTATTTAGAGACTGGAAACTATATATTTTTGAATTTTATTGCCATTGGAGAGGATTTCTTCTCCAGTACAATTTCATTAACAGAACCGGTTGAGTTGATGTAACCTTGGTGTTCACTTCAAGTATCAGCTGTTGGGTTTGCTGTCCCTGCCCCACACAAATGTTCTGTACTTCCAGCTGGAGGCCTGCCCTGTCCCTTCTGCACCACCACCTGTACAATTCAGAAGATGGTGCCCCTGAGTAAGCAGGTGTTGTGGGAGATGAGAGAATACTAAATTCTCTGGAAGAAAACTCAATTAGCTGGGTAAGGAGAATAGTACAAGAAAATTGTAAGCACAATTTATAACTGTCAAAAAAGTTCCCTCTTTCATGTCAATAAAATAAATTCATAAGGAATTTGTAAGAGCGAGTTTATGTAAGGTACTTATAGGTCAGAGATTTTTAGATTTCTTATTTGTCTATCTTAACTATTTACCTTTTAATAATCAATTGCCATTAATTTAATGGCAGACTGATTTGCAAATATAATACATAAAGGGAATTACCTTGAAGAGTTATGAATTGCCAGGTATAGAAAAAGTACTTAACTGGTCTTTGGACAAAACTGATAGAATCAATTAAAAATTAAGCAATTATAATAGCATTAATGTTTACATGAAATTTTGTCTATTTAAAGTTAACTAAAATAGAAACATTATTGTTATTATTGATATGAGCATTCCACGGTTCCTTTCTGGGAATGTCAAAGAGCAGAAGAAATTTTTCAAGATGTAGTAAAACTATTTTTGAAGTCAATGTAAGAATATAAAAGGAAACAAATAATAAATCCCAAGATAATTTTTAGTGACCACAATCATTTGTATTATGATGTTTTCTTTTCTCTTTTTTTAAAATAAAACTACTTTATGAGTCATCAGATTTATTCCATAATGAGTTTGACCAGTTCAATTCTTGAGATAGGGTCCTACAAAGGGGAGGAGTACACATTCAGAGTCTATATCAAATTGAAAATCGTTACATGGGATTTATTCAGCTGCTGTGTTAAAAATAATATAGAGATTTCAGAAAAGATTAGATTCTTCCATAGTAATGAAGTCACATTATACTAAAGAAATAAATAAGATAATCCTAAACATAATTTTGACTAATTAATTTGTGGGTTTGCTATTCATAGAAAAATCCTTAAAAGTGAGATTTTCAAATCTACTCCATACCTTACTTTCAGTAATCTATTTGGGGTTCTCCACCTTGACCAATGGAAAGAAATTTAATTTAATGTTTATACTCTCATAGGTATGGACCAAATAGCACAACTTGACACATAGTAGATATTTACTTAGTTGGTGATTGAATGAATAAATGAATTTTTGAGCCAAAGTTTAAAACTGGAATTTTTGTGACAGTTCTTATATTAGCTTTTACAAAGGTGCAGGATATATTGGTTTGCATATATATAAAGTAAATTTTATACTTACTTGATTCCTTGAACAGTTTCCAGAGGATTCTTTTTTTTTTAAGAGCAAGTTTTACTAAAATATTCCAACATATCTTTATCAGTGTCATCAAGTCAAAGGAATAACACAATTTTGCTTTAATGAAATTGTATCCCCAAATAAATTAACATACAGAATTAAAAACATCTGGTATTTCATTAACTATGAGTAAAATTTTTATTAGATGGAATTTGAAGGTAGGATAATATTTCTGTTCTTATGAGTTAGAATATTCTTGTCCTCCTAAGATGGGTAAGATACAAGGTAAAATGTTATCTTGCATAATGGTAATTTTATTATATGATGAAAATATTTCCTCCAGTAATACTACTTTTTGTGGAGGAAGATATAACATTTGATGGTTATTTCATTTCAAAAGGTTGGAATGTTTTAAGCAGATTCAAGAGTTGTGTAGCCGGACTACCTGGGTGGCTTAGTCGGTTAAGCTCCCACTTTAGCTCAGATCATGAATCGTGATTCAAGAGTTCAAGCCCTGCATCAGGGTCTGTGCTGACAGCTCAGAGCCTGGAGCCTGCTTCAGATTCTGTGTCTCCCTCATTCTCTGCCCCTCTCCTGCTCACACTGTCTCTCTCTCTTTCTCAAAAATAAATAAAAAACATTAAAAAAATTAAAAAAAAGAGTTGGGTAGCCAAGTGCAGCATAACTTCAGGTGTTTTGAAGAAATAGCTTTACTCATTAAATTATTACTCCTCTGAAAATAATATGAACAAACTAGTTTCATACAAAGGATCCAAGCTGCTGACTTTTCTAGCAATGTCAAATGAAATTTTCCCCACACTTGTGATTCCAGCCTTAGCATTACTATCAATGATAAGGGATTTCACGTATTTTTTCCTCACCTGAGAAAGTTTGAGGTTAGGGGCATCTGGGTGGCTTAATCGGTTGAGCGTCCAACATCAGCTCAGGTCATGATCTCACAGTTCGTGAGTTCAAGCCCTGCATCAGGCTTGCTAATGTCAGCTCAGAGCCTCCTTTCAATCCTCTGTCCTCCTCTCTCTCTGCCCCTCCCTCGCTCATGCTGTCTCTCAAAAATAAATCAATATTAAAAAAAAGAAAGAAATTTTGAGGTTATTCAAGAAAATAGAAACATCTGATTTCTGTCCTTTATCCTAAGTCATTTGTGTTGTTCCCTAAACAGCGCCCAGTCCTCACAAATACCTTTAACATCTGAATGGCTGCTTACTAAGTTGTTCTACAGAGCCACCAAATGGTCTTGCTCTTTTACTTTAAAAAGTTAACAAATTAAATGTTGGCATTGAGGAGCATTACTAGCAGAGGCCCACCGAGCAGACACTCAGGTGGCAGACATTATCAGCAGTGCTCAAGCATTACTTGTCACAATTTTAATTCCTCTAAATGAACAGCCTGAGCATGAAATATAAATGACTAAAAATTAAATTTAAGGCATAGTATTTTGCTTCAAGACTAATTGAAGAACCCGAAGGTATAGTAATGATTAAAACTGGATCATCGCATCAAGGGACAATGACATTTTATGGTATTTCTAGAAATTGAATTCAAAAGCTCTGTGGAGTTAGGGAAAAGACCTCTAAAAGTAGACGATGACCTTCTACATCAAATATACATATACACACACCAGCAATTGTTTGATGAATTATTCACCACAGTAACAAAGTGCACTATACATTTTAAATAGAATTGCTGAACCCCTAGTTGTTAATATTAGCATACCCACTCACAGAAGTGCAATGCTGTATTGTTGAGTGATGTTTGGATTGTAGTATTGATTGCAGCCTTCTGCTAAAATATCATGATAGGTGCCCTTCTCAAATTTCACAAACAAATCTATGTTGATTATTGATTTCATTTAGTAAATTTTGAAAGACTGATATTTTAAAAGCTATTTCAAATCCTTTGTAGACTTGAGAGGTTTGAAAAATAAGTATTCATGTTAATGTAAACCATGATTTTTTGGTCAAATATTCAGATTAAATATTTAGAAATATACACTATAGATGTTATTAGTGATTTTTAAGTGCACACTTCCAGAAGATTAAATGTCATTTGGATAGGAGAAAAAAAGGCATTGAGCAAATAGAATTGAATTACTGTTTTGTAAAATTATGTTTTACAATTTAGAGATAACAAATTTCCCTAATAACAATTTAAAAACTGTACCATACTTTTCATTTGATTGCTTAGGCTATAATTATTATGTATCTTGTCATCTGTCAGTTCACCTTACCACTTTCCCTCCTGGCTGCCATGTTCTCTTTCTCTACTATTTTACCCTCAGATGAGTCAGGATTACTGGTTTCTTGTATGTATTCACGGAACACTTACACGTGGGTGGAAGTTGAAAGTTTTACTTCTCGGGGAATTTATACCAGTCGTTGCACTATGACAACATCCAAGGATTTGGAATATGTTTTTCTAAAGACAGTCATGGGCATCGAATTTTTTAACTTCAGCACTATTAGAGAGAGTAAAAATTAAGAGGAACGTAATTGGTATGTCTCCCTTTATAAGATCTTGGGTAATTTGTTTAATTTCTCTGGATCTTAGTATGTTAGTCTATTAAATGAGTGAGTTGACTGAAAGTAGTGGGAGCAATTAAACTATCTTATTCAGGTAGAAAATTATGTGATTTTGAGGCCTGGCTTTATTGATTGATTGATCTTTTTACCTTTTGTCATTTTGCCCATCTCTCCCACCTCTACTCTGGCAACCACCAATTTGTGCTCTGTAACTGTGAGCCTGTTTTTGTCATTGTTGTTGGTCGGTTGGTTGGTTTTGTTTTGTTTTGTTTGTTTTAGATTCCACATATGAGAGATCTTACGGTATTTGTCTTTCTCTGTCTCATTTCACTTAGCATAATGACTTCAAGGTCCATTCATGTTGTCATAAATATGCATTCCAGACCACAATTTCTTTACCCATTCATCCATTGATGGACACTTAAGTTGTTTCTGTATGTTGACTATTGTAAAAAATGCTGCGATGAACATGAGGGTGTATATATTTTTTGTAGTTAATGTTTTCATTTTCTTCGGCTAAATACCCAGAGTGGGATTACTGGTACACATGGTAGTTCTAATTTTATTTTTTTTGAAAAATATCCATAGAGTTTTCCATAATGGCTGCACCAGTTCACATTCCCACAAACAGTGCACTAGGGTCTCCATGCTGCACATCCTCACCAACACTCGTGATTTCTTGTCTTTTTATTTTTTTAAGGATTCAAATGTACTTTATTTCTTCAATCATGCTCTATTTTATTAATTAATTAATTAATTAATTAATTTATAATGAGAGAGTAAGAGAGAGTGGGGGAGGGGCAGAGAGTGACAGAGAGAGAAAGAAAGAGAGAGAGAGAGAGAATATACCAAGAAGGCTCTGTGCTGTCAGTACAGAGCCCAATGTAGGGCTCGATCCCACAAACCATGAGATCACAATCTGAACTGAAATGAAGAGTCAGTTGCTTAACCAACTGAGCCACCCAGGCATCCCAGTATGCTATATTTTAATGGGTGAACAGTGCTTTTATCCCTTATGAGATGGTTTTAAAACAATTCAATATTATACCAGCTGGGCTGATCTCTCCATTCCTTTGGGGTGACTCTGCTAACAGGAGACACGTTCCATTCTATTCCAATTTATGTTGCTGTATTGCCCATACAGCAACACAGAAAGTGGCTCCACCAGCTAATATAGCATCACAATATTTGTCATGGAAATCAGGTGTCCATTTCTGGTGGCTCTGCTTTGCTATAGTTTGCTGAATGCTTTGAACTCCGAGAGACAACTTAGAAGACGTAGAGCGTTTTTGGCCCTGGGAAACATCCTGAAACTGAAGACAGAACTGTGGCAACTGCAGCTGCAGGTTTGCAACAACTCTGTGCCAAGTGCCTGTCTTTTTGATAATAGTTATTCTAACAGGTATGAAGTAGTATCTCATTGTGGTTTTGATTTGCATTTCTCTGATGATTAATGATGCTGAGCATCTTTTCATGTGCATCTTGGCCATCTGTATGTCTTCTTTGGAAAAATGTCTATTTCAATTCTTTGCCCATTTTTTAATAAAACCGTTTTTTTTGCGATTGAGTCCTATGAGTTCTTTATATATCTTGGATACCAGCCTCTTATTGGATATATGATTTACAAATATTTCCTCTCACTCAGTAGGTTACCATTTCATTTTGTTAATGGTTTTCTTTGCTATGCAAAAGCTTTTTACTTTGATATAATCTCACTTGTTTATTTTTGCTTTTGTTGCTTTTGATTTTGGAGTCATATCCAGAATTGTTGCAATTAATTTGTAAACCCTAACTTTAACCCTAAGAATCATTAGTTATAACTTATAATTACTTCTACCAAATTGGCATACAAAAATCTAATTTTTTTACATGTCCACTTAGAACGAAATATTTCTAGCATTGATGATGAACTAGGAATTTTAGTCAGATTGGCGTGAATTTTATAATGCAGTATCACTATGAAAAAATAACTGATAAAATTGATTTATCAAAAGGAATTCTATTTTTTAAATTTATATGGTTGAAATCATTTCTATTTTCCTGATCAGAGCCACAGAAACCATTTAGATTAGCTACATTCTCAGCCCCACGGCTAAGTCGGCAGGATCAGTGTTCTCTCCTGCTATTCCCTATCTGTGTCGTTTAGGTACTTACTACCAATAAACTGTGACCCAAAAGATGGAACTCTTCCTCCTTGGACCAACCAAGTCTCTCTTGCATCTCAAATAGAATGACAGCTGGGTGTCCAGGCTTACTTCATTATAAGGAATAAGAATTTCTAGAGAAAGAACTAATTTACTTACCCATCTCAGCAAGGAATGTGGCTTCAAGCATAATCTTATGGTTAGAAGGCAACACATATCAGATCCCACTTTAGCCTCTTCAGTTTTTCTCAGGGATGAACAGTCACGTCTCAGCCTGCAGCACTCCTGAAGGGCTCTTCCTGCACCGAGAGTTGGTTAGAAGGTGAACTTTCCTCGCCTTTGACTCTCACACACTGGCAGATGAATTCCTACCTCCTAGAAAGTGCTCTCTATTCTTTCCATTTCAGGCTGAGAGGAATTTTCTGAGTGGCATTCTGGTGGTATCTGAAAGAGTGCAGTTCTTCCCGTCTAGGCACCGGATGTAACTTCTGTTTTCAAGAGGAATGATACACTCCCCGTAGTTTATTACATCACTCTCTCATCATTCTTGATTCCTAGCGTGCAGAGAAAGGTTATTTTTCCCCTGCCTCTCCAACATTTTGGTTCCAGTTTATATCCTTGATTTGTTAACGTTAAAAAAAAGTGTGTGTTTATTTATTTTGAGAGAGAGAGCGTGCGGGCGAGTAGGGGGAGGGCCACAAAGAGAGGAGAGAGCCTGTCAGCGCAGAGCCTGACACGGGGCTTGATTTCAAAAATCGGGAGATCATGACCTGAGCCAATATTAAGAGTACTTATTTGGCTTACTGAGCAACCCAAGTGCCCCTATATCCTTGGTTTTTTATCAAGACTGAAATCTTGGCAATAATCTCCAGTAGTTTTTCCTGGCCTAATATGGCTAATTCAACCACTTTGAATGATCCCTAGATTATCAAATCTTAGGTAATTTTCTCAACTCATCACGCAAATTAGTTGAACCCTCTAAGATTTCTTCTGAATTATTAAGAGATTTGACTTTTACATTTGCCTTCTGACTGCTCAGACTCTGAACTGTCATGTTGTTCTTGCACCTATCTTTTGTAAGGGGGAAAAGAGAAAAAGGTTCTGAAGCAGTCTTAAGAAATGTCTATGAATTCAAGGCTATCTTTTTTTTTTAATGTTTATGCTGCATGCATCAACAGTTCATTTATTTTTATTATACAGATATAAAATAATTATTTTTTTGTAATTTTTTGCTTGTTTGTTTTTATTTATTATCAGGTTAGCTAACACAGTGTAGTCTTGGCTTCAGGAGTAGATTCCAGTGATTCATCTTTAACATACAACAACCAATGCTCATGCCAACAAGTGCCCTTCTTAATGTTCAACAACCATTTTCCCAACCCCTATTAACCCTCAGTTTGTTCTCTGTATTTAAACATTTCTTACAGTTTGCCTCCTTCTCTGTTTTTATCTTATTATTCCTACCCTTCCCCTGTGATCATCTGTTAAGTTTCTCAAATTCCACATCGGGGGAAATCATGTGATATCTGTCTTTCTCTGACTGACTTATTTCACTTAGCATAATACCCTCTAGTTCAATCCGTGTTGTTGAAAATAGCAAGATTTCATTCTTTTTCATCGTTGAGTAGTATTCCATAGTATACATATACCACATCTTCTTTGTCTATTCATTAGTTGGTGGACATTTAGGTTCTTTCCATAATTTGGCTATTGTTGAAAGTGCTGCCATAAACATTGGGGTGCATGTGTCCCTTTGAATAAGCACTCCTGTATCCTTCAGATAAATTCCTGGGTCACAAGGTAATTCTATTTTTAATTTTTTCAGGAACCTCCACACTGTTTTCCAAAGTGGCCGCACCAGTTTGCATTCCCACCAATAGTTCAGGAGGGTTCCCCTTTCCCCATATCCTCACCAATATCTGTTGTTTCTTAAATTGTTAATTTTAGCCACTCTGACCAGTGTGAGGTGGTATCTCAGTGTAGTTTTAATTTGTATTCCCCTGATGATGAGCAATGTTGAACATCTCTTTATGTGTCTGTTTCATGTGTCTATTCTTGTGTCTACTCATGTCTTCAGCCCATTTCTTCACTGGATTATTTGTTTTTAAAGGTGTTGAGTTTGGTGAATTCTTTATACATTTTGGATACTAACCGTTTATCCAATATGTAATTTGCAACTATCTTCTCCCAATCTATTGGTTGCTTTTTAGTCTTGTTGACTGTTTCCTTGGCTGTGCAGAAGCTTTTTATCTTGATGACGTTCCAATAGTTCATTTTTGCTTTTATCTCACTTGCCTTCAGAGTCATGTCAAGTAAGAAGTTGCTGTGGCCCAGTTTGAAGAGGTTGGTGCCTGTTTTTTCCTGTAGGATTTTGATGGTTTCCTGTCTCATATTTAGATAAGTGGCCCAGTTTCATTCTTCTGCATGTTGCTGTTCAGTTCTCCCAGCACCATTTGCTCAAGAGACTATCTTTTTGCGAGTGGTTAAACTTCGCAAAATGCCTAGGTATTATCCTACTGAAGATGTGCCTCGGAAGCTGTTGAGCCATGGCAAAAAACCTTTTAGTCAGCATGTGAGGAAACTGCGAGCTAGCATCACTCCTGGGACCACTTTGATCATCCTCACTGGGCGCCACAGAGGCAAGAGAGGGGTTTTCCTGAAGCAACTGAGCAGTGGCTTGCTACTTGTGACTGGACCTCTGTCCCTTAATCGAGTTCCTCTGCGTAGAACACACCAGAAATTTGTCATTGCCACCTCCACCAAAATTGATATCCCCAATGTGAAAATCCCCAAACACCTCAGTGATGCTTACTTTAAGAAGAAGAAGCTGCGTAAGCCCAGACACCAGGAAGGTGAGATCTTCGACACGGAGAAAGAGAAATATGAGATTACAGAGCAGCGCAAGGTTGATCAGAAACCTGTGGACTCGCAAATTCTGCCAAAAATCAAAGCCGTTCCTCAGCTTCAGGACTACCTCCGCTCTGTGTTTGCTCTCACGAATGGAGTTTACACTCACAAATTGGTGTTCTAAATTTCTTAGAAAGAACCTAATTAAATAACAGATCCATCTCAAAAAAAAAAAAAAAAGATGTGCCTCTTTTTTCCACTGGATACTCTTTCATGCTTTCTCAAAGATTAGTTGGCCATATATTTTTGGCTCCATTTCTGGGTTCTCTATTCTATCCCATTGGTCTGTGTGTCTGTTTTTGTGCCAATACCGTACTATCTTGATGATTACAGCTTTGTAATACGTGCTAAAGTCCTAGATTGTGGGGCCTCCAGCTTTGGTTTTCTTTTTCAACATTATTTTGTCTATTCAGGGTCTTTTGTGGCTCCATACGGATTTTGGGATCGTTTGTCCTGGTTCTGTGAAGAATGTTGGTGCTATTTTGATTCGGATTGCATTGAATGTATAGATTGCTTTGGGTAGTATCAAAATTTTAACAATATTTGTTCTTCCAATCCATGAGCATGGATGTTTTTCCATTTCTTTGTGTCTTCTTCAATTTCTTTCATAAGCTTTCTATATTTTTCAGTGTAAAGATATTTTACCTCTTTGGTTAGGTTTATTCTTAGGTATTTTATGTTTTTTGATGCAATTGTAAATGGGATCAATTCCCTGATATCTCTTTCTGTTGCTTCACTATTGATGTATGTGACTGATTTCTGTACATTGATTTTATATTCTGTGACTTTGCTGAATTCATGTATCAGCTCTAGCATTTTTTTTGTGGAGTCTTTTGGACTTTCTATGTAGAGTATCAGGTCATCTGTGAAGAGTGGGAGTTTGACTTCTTTGCCAATTTGGGTGCCTTTTATTTTGTTTTGTTTTCTGATTTCTGAACCTAAGACTTCCAATACTATATTAAACAACAGTGGTGAGAGTGGACATGCCTGTTGTCTTCCTGATCTCAAGGGAAAGCTCTCAGTTTTTCACCACTGAGGAAAATATTAGTGGTGGGCCTTCAATATATGGGCTATTGTGACGTTAGGGTATGTTTCTTCTATCCTAACTTTCTTGAGGGTTTTTGTTAAGAAAGGATGCTGTATTTTGTCAAATGCTTTTTCTGCATCTATTGATAGGATCATATGGTTCTTATCCTTTCTTCTATTAGTGTGAGGTATCACATTGTTTGATTTGAAAATATTGAATCAGCCCTGCAGTAAAGGAATGAATCC
Organism: Felis catus; assembly: GCF_018350175.1. Lineage (NCBI taxonomy): Eukaryota > Metazoa > Chordata > Mammalia > Carnivora > Felidae > Felis > Felis catus. The sequence continues at coordinate 99,432,303 of NC_058371.1, read as the reverse complement.
CACTTGATAATGGTGAATAATTCTTCTAATGCACTGTTGAATTCAATTTGTTGGTATTTTGTTGAGAATTTTTGTGTCCAGTTTCATCAGGGATATTGGCCTATAATTCTTCTTTTTAGTGGCGTCTTTGTCTGGTTTGGGAACCAAGGTAATGCTGGCTTCATAGAATGAGTCTGGAAGCTTTCCTACCATTTCTATTTTCTGGAACAGTTTGAGAAGAACAGGTATTAAGTCTGCTTTAAATGTCTAGTAGAATTCCCCTGGAAAGCCATCTGGCCTAGGACTCTTATTTGTTGGAAGATTTTTGATTACTGATTCAATTTCTTCCCTGGTTATGGGTCTGTTCAAATTTTCCATTTCTTCCTATGTGAGTTTGGTAGTGTGTCAGTGTCTAGGAATTTATCCATTTCTTCCAAATTGTCCAATTTGTTGGCATATAATTTTCATAGTATTCTTTAAAAATTATTTGTATTTCTGTGATGTTAGTTATGATCTCTCCTCTTTCATTTGTGATTTTATCTCCTGGGTCCTCTCTTTTATATTTTTGAGAAGTATAGCTAGGGGTTTATCAATTTTGTTTTTCCAAAAACCAGTTCTTAGATTCATTGGTCTGTTCTGTTGTTGTTGTTGTTGTTGTTGTTTTGTTGTTGTTTTAATTCTGTGTTGTTTATTTCTGCTCTAATCTTTATTGTTTCTCTTCTTCTGTTGGGTTTGGGCTTTCTTTGCTGCTCCCTTTCTAGCTCCTTTACGTGTGAGGTTAGGTTGTGTATTTGGGACCTTTTTTGCTTCTTGATATAAGCCTGAATTACAATGTATTGTCCTCTCAGGACTGCCTCTGCTGCATCCCAAAGGGTTTTGGACTGTTGTGTTTTCATTTTCATTTGTTTCCATATATTTTTTAAATTCTTCTTTAATTTCCTGGTTGACCCATTTGTTCTTTAGTAGGATGTTATTTAACCTGCATGCATTTGGGGGCTTTCCAGATTTTTCTTGTTGATTTCAAATTTCATCGTGTTGTGATGTGAAAATATGCATAATATGATCTCAGTCTTTTTATACTTGTTGAGGGCTGTTTTGTGAACCAGTATGTGATCTACTTTGGAGAATGTTCCATGTACACTCGAGAAGAATGTGTATTCTTCTGCTTTGGGGTAAAAATTTCTGAATATATCTGTTAAGTCCATCTGGATCAATGTAGTATTCAGAACCATTGTTTCCTCATTGATTTTCTGCCTAAATGATCTGTCCATTGTTGTAAGTGTAATATTAAAGTCCCCTACAATCACACTATTATTATCAGTAAGCTTGCTTATGTTTGCGATTAATTGATTTATACATTTAGGTTCCTACTCATTGGGAGCATAAACATTCACAGTTGTTAGCTCTTCTTGATAGATAGATGCCTTAATTAGGATATAATGCCCTTCTTCACCTCTTGTTGCAGTCTTTGTTTTAAAACCTAGTATGTCAATATAAAATTTACTTTATCTCTGGCTTTCTTTTGATATCCAGTAGCATGATAGATGGTTCTCCATCCCCTCACTTTCTATCTGCTTGTGTCCTTAGATCTAAAATGAGTCTCTTGTAAGAAGCTTGTAGATGGATCCTCTTTTTTAATACATTGTGATGCCCTATGTTTTTTGAATAGGGCATTCAGTCCATTTACATTGAGTGATTATTGAAAGGAAGGGATTTAGTGCCATTGTATTATCTGTAGGTTTTGTGTGTGTGGTGATGTCTGTGGTCCTTTGTAGTCTTTGCTGCTTTCCACTCACAGAGTCCCCCTTAGGATCTCCTGCAGGGCTGGTTTAGTGGGCATGAACTCCTTCAGTTTTTGTTTGTCTGGGAAAGCCTTTACCTCTCCTTCTATTCTGCATTACAGCCTTGCTGGATAAAGGATTCTTGGCTGCATATTTTTCCTATTAAGCACATTGAATATTTCCTGCCACTCCCTTCTGGCCTGCCAAGTTTCAGTGGACAGGTCTGCTACTCCCCTTATGTGTCTACCTTTGTAGGTTAAGGACTGTTTGTCCCTAGCTGCTTTCAGAATTCTTTCTTTTTCTCTTTCTTTCTTTCTTTCTTTCTTTCTTTCTTTTTTTTTTTTTTTGCCAGTTTCACTATATTTCATGGTGTTGACCCGTTTTTGTGGATTTTGAAGGGAGTTTTCTGTGCCTCTTGGACTTGGATACCTGTTTCCTTTCCCAGATAAGGAACGTTCTCAGCTCTAATTTGTTCAAATAAGCCTTCTACCCCCTTCTCTCACTTTTCTACTTCTGGATCTCTCATGATATGGATATTGTTTCATTAATTAAATCATTTAGCTCTCTAATTATCCCCTTATTGTCTAGCAATTTCCTTTCCTCTTTTTTTCAACTGCATAGTTTTCCAAAATTTTATCCTCTATTTCACCTGTTCTCTCCTTTGCTTCTTCCATCCTCATTGTCACTGTCTCTAGTTTATTTTGCATCTCATTTATAGCATTTCTCAGTTCATCATGACTATTTGTTAGGTCTTTGTTCTCTGTAGCAATAGATTCTCTGCTGTTGCCTATGCATTTTTTCAAGCCCAGCTATTAGTCTTATTACTGTACTTTTAAACTTGCTTAGATACATTGTTTATATATGTTTTGAGCAATTCCCTAGCTGTAATTTTTTATGGATTTTCTTTTGAAGACAATTCTTTTACGTCATCATTTTGGCTAGTTTTCTGTCTTTTACGTGTTTTAATAGCTTATGTGTCCTGCACCTGTGAGAACTTCTATGTCGTACACCATCCAGGGCCTGGCCCTTCAGGAACTATTTTTTGGAGTGTGTTTCATGTACTCTGTTGTTACATTTTGGCTGCTCTATCCCACTGATCAGTTCTCTGAAAAGCCCTTTCTTGCTTGTGGTAGTGCAGTGTTTGGACCTTCAGCCAAGTGTGCTTTGGCTTGTTAGTTGAAGTAACCCTGGAAAAAAGGAAAGGGGAGGAAGATGCCTGATCTCATACAAACAGAAAAATGAAAGGGGTGGAAAAAAGACCAAGCAGTGAATAAAAAACTATAAGCTTCAATCAAGAGAGAGGAAAAGGAAAATAAAGAAGAAGAATATATAGAAAAAGAATAAAGTAAATAAAAAGAATAGAGTAAATGCCTAATTAAACAAACAAAACAGAATATATATATACACACTATATATATATATATATATACACTATATATATACACTATATATATATATATATACTATATATATAAAATAAGAACTGACGAAAAACCATATCAGAAACTATGAGCCTGATTCCAAAGGAAAAAAAGAAGAGCTAGAAAGAAAAAAAAAAGAGAAGAGAAGTGAAGAGAAGAAAAAAGATAAAAGGAAAGGAAAAGAAAGGGAAGGGAAGGGAAGGAAAGGAAAGAAGGAAAGGAAAGGAAAGGAAAGGAAAGGAAAGGAAAGGAAAGGAAAGGAAAAAAAAAAAAAGACAAACAGACTAACATACAAAACCGCAGGAAAGTTGTCTGTTGGTGACTGGCACTGGTGGCTGTCCTGGGAAGAGAGGCTGTCTGATTCATTCAAGTGTCAGTCTTGCTCCAGTAGATAAGCAGCTGCCTGGCATGGAGGGGTGGGGTTTAGTGTAAGAGGTTCCAGCTTCCACTGGGTTCCCACTGTCCTGTTTCCTGAATCCCCATCCTGTTGGTGATGGGGAAAAAATGCTGACTCCCTAATCTCTCCTCCCCAGAAAGAGTGTCTCAAACCACACTGTTCAAGCAACCCTCACAGAGCAACATGGACGGTCAGCCTGCCCTACTCCACAGTCTGCTGCTCTTCATAGGTGCTCAGCTGGGATTCAAACCCAATGTCTTAAAGAGCCCTGCACCTCATGGACCACGTTCTGGTATTGCACCACCCAGCCCTGCCAATGAAAAGCCTTTTGGCTGGCACTTGCAGGGCCTTTTGTCCTTCTGGAGGCAATAAACGCTCTTCCAACAACACTCAAGGGAAGGGACTGTTCTCTCCCAGTGTGGCCCTGAGATCGCTACAGTGCCCTGGAGTCAGCTCCTTCCCCCTCCCACACCCCAGGGGCGTGCACAGGGCCAGCTCAGGTCAGGAGAAAGTTGCACACCCTGAAAACTCAGATCTTTAGCTCCTAAGGCTGTTTGCCAAATAGAAACTGACACTCTCCATATTTCTCATTCCCCAGTCCATGGTACCGAGAGGTTTACCTCTTGTACTTACTCAATACCCCAATTCCATAGCCTCTCTGTCTTTCCCTTTTGTCTCTCTACAGAAGGGGTTTCCTCCCTTCCATGCCAATGCTGTTTTTCTCCCCCAATACACATACATGCACCTTGATCCTGCCAAGCTGTCTCCCTCCACCTGTGAAGATCCTTCTGCACTTTACATATTGATTCCCTGGGTGTTGTGAGTGATATGACCTCAATACAGCTGTCTTTGAGGGATGAGGGAAATCCTGGTCCTCCTACTTCGCCACCATCTTAACTCCTCCATCAAGGCTATCTTTGATTGTTGTTGTAGGGTTTTTGTTCATCAATGATATACTTCCCTCAGATAAAACAAAACCTCTAAAGAAATTGAACATATTTTGAAATAAATGTATTGAAGGGATGGCTCATGTAATCCAAGTTCTACAGAAAGGAACTGAAAATAATAAGGAATTAATGAGAAGGAAAGAAAGGGTTGAAGGGTGTCTAGGTCACCACAAATTCAAAGAACATGGTAACTGATGGTTATGGAATCAGAAACTGAGTGGTACAGACTGAAATATCCTATTGTTGTGATGGTACCTGAGGAAGACTGAAAGAAGATGTTTTAATATTTCCAGAATGATCATTTCTGACTCAGATATTAAGAGATAATGCCAAAGAGAAAGAGTACAAAGGCAAAAGCTTCAAAGGAACAAAGTGTTAAGGAATATAGTGTATGAACGACTTAAAAATGGTAGTCAGGGTTCCCTCCCACTTTCTGATTCCCAGACAATGGAGTGTTACATGCTTACTACTTCCTTGTTAGCTACATCCTTGGAGAAGGCTTTGGGGGAACAGTCTCCTCATGGTATAACAACATTGAAGAAAGTGAAAAAAATGAAGGAAGTTTTTATTATGAAAAGAAAGTTCTAAAGGTAGCAACACACAAGTTTTAGGAAAGAAATCCAGAAACTTAAGAAAAGGCAAAAGAAGAAAAAGAATAAACAAAAAATGACATGCAACAACATGTAAAAAGAAAAGGGTACTTAGTGTATGTGTTATTCAATGCTAGTTCAGATTTTACCTATTCTTCAACTCTATGATTTCTTGATATCTGTACTTATGTATGGTCTATTCTGTTTTCCAAAATATAGATATAGAAATACTAATCCTGATAGATATCCATTGAAAAGACAACTTAATATATTTGAAAAATAATTTTTATAAAAATGACCCCAAATTTACAAACAAAGATGGCTAAAGGTTCTTGAAAGAACCTTTGAACATTGTCTAACAGATCCACCCCTGGATCATTTATTTAAGAGGAGGTCCTTCCCTTGTTTGTTGTTTTTTGTTTTGTTTTTTAATAAAATTTAATATTGACAAAGGTTAGGCTTTGTGAGGTACATGTTGACTTTTTTGTGAGGTAGAGATGTAAATTAATACTGATGAGTAGAAATGATTACCTCAAAGGTTACAGTTTTACTGTCTTATAGGACATAAATCAGTTTTGTCTGTAATGTAACAAATTTATTCAGCATGCCTTTTCTGATGGACTATACAAATTTCTGGTCTTCAAATCATCCTCCTGCTGGCTTTACATTTTTTTGAATTAAATAAAATTTTGCACATGCTCATACTATATTTTATGAGTCATATTTGTAACTTTAAAAATACTATGCATATGTATACGTATATATATGTATATGTGTATATATACATATTTATATATATAAATATATAAATATATTTATTATTATATTATTATATATTAATATTAATATATAATATATTATTATATTAATATATTATTATAGTATATTTAAATATATTTATATTAATATAAATATATTTATTATATATATATATAATACCATGACTTTTCCCCAAAATTCACAATGCACATTAATATATGAAGAATTCTTAGTATTTTAGTAAATATATTGTGTACATGTGTTTAAACAAATGAATTAACTACATCTGTTTCTTTAATAAAAGCATTTTGGGAAATGTTCTTTACAATACTTATACCTGTGAGATAAATAATTATCAAATATCTTACTGGCATAAACAATCATACTGCACAAATATTAGACTGAACCCTAAATTATCCAGATAGATAAGTAGGTAGGTTGACATATAGATAAAGAGAGAAATAGATATGAATAAATCCAAAACTTATCAAATTTACCCTTTAGGTTGATACAAAATAAGTGATGAAATTTGTAGAAACTGAGATTAGCCTCACGTAAGTCACATGCATATCACTGAGAGTCAAATGTATCTTCTGATGAAGAATACAATGCACATGCACATGTATTTACAACTTCCAGAAAAATGACAAATTAACTTAGGCTGTTGACTTCCTCACTAAAAGACAACAATGGAGAGGCCACAGAGCAACTAGCCATTTCAGCAACTAGCAAGATTGTTTTTAGGAATCCAAAAGAACCACAGACAGAAGATGCTGGGAAAGGACCTTCCAGGTATGCTCTTTTCTTTACCCTCCACACTCCTGCTTCAGTGTGACATTGAGGTCATCTGGAGCCTGGCTGGGATGGGAGCTACAACAAGTGCTGGGAAGCTAGCCATCCTCTGAATGTTTGCTTTTCCCTTTTCCTTCTGGATAAGGCAATTGTATCAATGAGTGTTGGTCTCAAAAAGAAAAAGCAGAGCCTAGAGCACAGGGTCTAAAACATTTCTTTGCAGATAAAGGATTCCTGGGAAAGAAACAGAGTGGATGGTCAATCTCAGATGTCAATCAAGAAACTCTCTCCTCTGAAATATGTCCTCCATTCTGCTCCATACATTTACTCCGGGTTGCATATGCTAATGTTTAAGGTTTTATCTTCTCCTCTAGAAATCATTATTAGTAGACAACTGATAGTACCAAGTACTTAAAAGATGAGCTCATAGTGAAGTTTGAGGGAAATAACCATGAAAGAAAGCAAAGAAGGCAAACAACACATGCCAGAGGAAGTGAATCTAATGAAGTAGACACAAATTTAAAATTGGCCTAGTAAATATGCAAGATGGGAAAAATATTGGAAACATGAAGCAGAAATTGGGTTATAACCAAGATCTATCGGAGATAATGGTTACAAAAAGACTAACTTTGAAATAAAAAACTCAATGGATAGGCCTGATAGCAGATTGAATTTCACAAAAGAATAAATCACTGAGCTAAAAAACAAGGAAGTTTCCTAGAATGAAGAGACAGAAAAACAAAATATAATAAAATAATAATGGAGCAAAGAAGCAGAAATTTAAGCATCAGGTATGAAGAGAGCTAAGAAGCAGAAATAGTACACGAGGGAAGAAAATATGAAAAAACATAATAATTGATGGCCGCCCGGGTGGCTCAGTTGCTTAAGCATCTGACTTGACTTTGGCTGGGGTCATGATCTCATGGTTTGTAGGTTTGACCCCTGCATGGGGCTCTGAGCTGATAGTGTGGAACCTGCTTGGGATTCTTTCTCTCTCACCCTCTCTCTCTCTCTCTGCCCCTCTCCTCCTCGTGCATATATGCACTTTCTCTCTGTCTTTGTCTCTTGTCTTTCTCTCTCTAAATAAATGAACAAACTTAAAAAATAATAACTGAGAATTCAACCCCTCTTGAAAAAAAGAGGGCATAAGATCTCAGTTTGAAAATGTATGTGATCTGCTGAAAAGAAAAATAATGTATATTTAGATGCATAATAGTGAAATATAAAAACATCAAAGATGAAAATGACATTTTAAATGCTTCTAGCAAGAAAAGTAAGTCACTTCAAGGGTTGAAGGATGAGAAGAGTGATATCAATTTTCTCAAGGCAAATGAGATATAAGAATATAATAAATTGTTTTCAAATTGTTGAAGGAAAATGAAAGTAAACCTAGAATTTTCTTCTTAAATTATTTAAATATGAGCTAATAAGAATATTTTTAGGTATAAATGGACTTAGAATATTTACTACCAAAAGACCTCTCTGAAAGAGTGTTAGAGAATATATCACACCTATTTTTTATTTTTATTTTTTCCAGAGAAAGAGGGAGAGAGGGAGTGCACTCTCACAGGCAAGAGAGGAGCAGAGGGAGAGGAAGAGAGAGATTTCAAGCAGGCTCCATGTCAAATGCAGGGTCCAATGTGAGGTTTGATCTCATGACTGTGAGATCACCACCTGAGCCAAAATTATGAGCAGGCAGCTTAACCCACAGAGCCACCCAGACGCCCCACAGATATATTATATCCAGAATAGAAGTAAAACTAGGAGAAATGCATTATGATATGAGAAAGAAAGGTAGGTGTAGAACTTACTAAAATTTATTGTTGCTTAAGAAAACAATGTCTAAAAGATGGACGCCCATAACAATCCATAAAGAAACTCTGGCTGACATGAACAGAGAGAGTGGTGTTGGAGAGATGGAAGGCCAAAGGTGGTGAAAGCAGAAAAAGATACTTGTTTTGCTTCAGGTATAGATACATAGATCCATATGCAGTAGACACTGCTTATAATACAAATACATATCAGAAAAATGTATAGGAACCACCAAAAAAGAAGAAAATGTATTTATCTAAGGCCTAGAACTCATGGAGGTATAGAGGTGAACAAAATAAACATAATATAATGCAATGAATATAAAAAGAGAAGTTAGGGGCACCTGGGTGGCTCAGTCAGTTAAGCATCTGACTTCGGCTCAGGTTATGATCTCACAGCTTGTGAGTTCAAGCCCCACATTGGGCTCTGTGCTGACAGTTCAGAGCCTGGAGCCTGCTTCAGATTCTGTGTCTCCTTTTCTGTCTCTGCCCTTCCCCCGCTCACACTCTGTCTTTCTTTCTTTAAAAAAAAAACATTAAAAAAAAAGAGAAGTTAGATGAAAGAAAAGCCCAATAGTGGTTACAACAATGTACATTGTTAAATATATCAATTAAAAAAAAGACTTTGTACCCATATTGGCTAAAATTCAAGATCCAGCAATACATTTTTTAACAAGAACTATATGTCAAATATATTTACATAAGAGATATACTTAGAAAATAGGAGAGGTCAGAGTGGCTAGTAGTAAAGGGAGGCAAAAAATACAGCAGAAAACTATCTTTCAAAAAGTAGTCATAACATGAATTTTGATATCAAACTATACACCATGTAGGGTGAAACACATCACAAGAGCAAAAAGGGGTTTATTTTTAAAGGAAAATGATATACCTATGTCTACTGTTGAACTTGCTAGGAGATTTGTATTGGTCCATGGAATGAGAGCAGAAGAATGATATTTTTAGAATGTGTGTGATACTTCTGAGCAGAAGCATTAAGAGCCATTGCAGTGTATGCCTCTTTTTCCTCTGTCATGATGTTAGCACTGTCTCAGATAGGAGTTCCTCTGTGAGCTGTGAATATGGCAAGAAGATTTGCCCCCTGACGATAATGAAACTTTACCAAGAAAAAAGTGACATGTACGAATTTATAGCGTTGAGTGCAAGTTATGAAATTGGGCAGTGAACAATGGATCCAGGCACTGCATCTTGGAGGGGTCTGTGAGCACCTGTAGATTAATTCTTTGTTCAACTGACAGCAAAGGGAATTTTCAAGACTACACTTTTTGCCATCTGAGTGATTATATCTTTACTCATTTAAAAATATCATAAACTTCATACAAAATTATTTGATTTGATTTGAGGAAACACTGTAATCTCTATTGGTTGTATCTAATTACTCTGCTGCCTGATTGAATCCTGCATGCATTAATTTTACCTGTCTCACTGGCCAGCAATCTAAAGCTATTATATTGAGAATTTCACAGTTTCACGGTGTACCTCTAAGGAATGTGGCCAGGGAAAAATGGGAAATTAATAACCTCCTTGAACTTTAACTACTGTTTTGGCTGCTCATTTAAAAAAAAAAAATTTTAATGTTTTTATTTATCTTTGAGACCGAGAGAGACAGAGCATGAGCAGGGGAGGGGCAGAGATAGAGGGAGGCACAGAATCTGAAGCAGGCTCCAGGCTCTGAGCTGTCAGCACAGAGGCCAATGCGGGGATTGAACTCATGGAGTGTGAGATCATGACCTGAGCTAAAGTTGGAAGCTCCACTGACTGAGCCACCCAGGCGCCTCCTTTTTTTTTTTTTTTTTATTGTTGAGTTTTACTTGCAGGAAAAAAATGTTGGAGTATAGTTAAAGCCCAAAGAATTATGTGTACAGGCAAGTTACATATAGCAGAAATGTGACATCTTCACTGGGAATCTGACCATTTAAATGCTTCCTTTAGCCTGCACTCAGACTGTTTCCCAACATCCCCAGCTTATTCTATCAGAGGTGGTTCCTGATTGGTATGTTTCCATAAGACCGAAATAATTCCACTAGAACTTGCTTCTCATTGGCTTAATTTCTCCTAAGGTCTAGTAAGATAGGCAAGAGTCCATCATTTTTGACACATTTATTTTGTCACACTTAGTTATGCAGGTCTACAAATAAAGATAATAAAAATCAAAACATGTTTCATGGCAAGTCACATTGACCAAATAAAAATTTGCCTTTTAGTAATTGATCATATTGAACCAAAACAACATCACTACCTGAATGAAATACATATTTAGTACTACGTTTTCTTTTGCAAAAGTTAATGACTACTACAAAAGAAAACGCTAAAATAGAAGCTGCTACTTCATCTTTTTTTTTTCCATTCAAAGTGAGATCATCACAAAGCAACTTTTGAGAAAACTCCTAGGATACTAGACAGCCTCAATGATATATGATATGTGTAGTATTTGTTCTATGTTTTTACACTTTTGCAAAGGCCTCATAGAAAAGTTTCCCCAATATGCAAAGAAAATAATAGAATTAATTAAAACACTCAGTTTAATTCATCATTCTGCTGATGGCAAAGATAAACACCCCAAATTTATTTTTCCTAGTAATTTTATGTATTCATCTTTGTTTTTAATGAATTTCTTTTTCCTTGAATCTCCTCAGTGTGTTGGCACTCTATCAATCAGTAGCAGAAAACAGAGAAATCATTGGATTCTCTGCTGGAATGAAGTACAGGCTGTATGGAAAATAGTGTTGCCAAGTCAACCAACCACTCAAAATAGAATTAAAATCTCATGATAACTACAGCCACAATATGCCAAGAGGGAAACAAAAAAGAAATTGTTCCCAAATGAGAGAGGAAGGAAGGCAGCATAGAGTAGTTGCACTCTTGGTCCTTTGAATAACTTGCTTTATGTCCTTGGGTGATTCACTTAATTTGCCTGGGTTTTGGATTCCTCTCTGTAAAATGAGAGGATTGGACTAAGTCACCAGTTTCCAAATTATGAAGCTTGGAATAATGCAAGGAGACCTTGAACGCATGTGCTTCATATACTTCCACAATCACTAGGGCCGAAAAGTCCAATTGCAGCCTTGTGGGAATTGGAAAAATACTTTTATATTTTATAAAAAGGTCTTCATTTGGAAAACTTCAGGACACATTAGTAAATGATATGTGAAGTCTTTTCAGACTACAGAATGCCATTATTTTATGAGTTAGATATCCAGATGTTGAGGTGTATGATTCCTGATTGAAGTCTTTCTTCTGGAAACAGCACTGTTACTGGAGAGAACAGTGGAATAGCAGTTAGGAATATGGTTTTCCAAGACAAATTTTCATTCATTAATTTTTTGGCTTTGGACAAGTGATTTAAATTTTCATTTCCTTCATTTAAGATAATCACTTAAGAAGACTTAGAAAAAGTTTGAAGTGTTCTTCAAATATAAGATGATTTTATTGCTTTAATTAGTTAACTGCTGCCAGCCTACTAATGCTACACTTTCAGAACAGAGACCAGAATTAGCTGTTAGGTTCGCTTATCATGCTAGTTGTTCTTGCTTCTTCCTTTCTCCTACCCTTTCCATATTAGTACGTTTTTCATCTCTCTAGTTGTTTCTCCACTCTTAGGCTGATGTTTTACACATACCTCATAAGCCAAGCAGCAATATTTGCTATTTTGGAACGAGAAAATAATACAGATTTTTATGAACAATTAAAAACAAGCCAATGAACTGCCTAGATATTAAGTAGAGCGATAATAATTTAATATTATTTTATATTGAGAGAATGTTACCGTCTTCCTCTTTGTGTTCGTAGTTTTCTGAAATATATGACTCTTTTTTACTCAGATCTTTCTTTCCTCTATGTGCCGGTGGTGAGCGCTTGTGAGCGTGTACCTTTATTCTTCTTTCTGAGTAGTGCTTAGTTAAAGGCTCCCATTTATATTCTTGTCAGTTTTTCATTTATCTCTCTGAGTCCCTGTGATTGTGTCATGACCACTAAAGCTGCTGCTGTCCTGGGAGGGACGCTCAGTTTGCTGAGGGACAAAAGAAAGTTCACTTCTTTTTCAGTTATTGGATTCCACTCCTTCTGAACTCAAGCCATATGAGCAGATGGACTCTCTTGGAAATGGAAATAAATGGTTATCTCTTGAAACAGAAGAGATTAGGGATTTGCACGTCTGGATGGCTGAAGCATCCTGCTTTCAGAATTATTAAAGATGCTCCTTGAAAGTAAGAGATTCCCCAGTGCTCAACAATCTTAATCTTCATATTAACTTTTAATCAGACTTTTAACAGACGTGAATGAATGTTACAAGAGGTCAACCAACTTCATATTCATCTGAAAATATGATTAAAAGAAATCATTTTTTTTACTTCAGTAAAGCACATGAATTAATGTAAAGGAAAGAAAGAGAAAGTCCTCTACAAACTAATAATAAGGGATAAGTTTTCCTATATTCAACATGGTTGGCAGGTAAGCACAGGATTATTTTGTTAAAGTAATATGTTATCCTTAAATATGATCACTTTAGAATAACACCTAAAAGTAAAAATAAAAAATATATATATCTGGAATAAAAACATCATAGTGAAAATAATTTTGTACTAGATGAATTTTTAAAGGACTACTTTAATCAAAATTTCCTTAAATTGAAAAAAAAATTCCCATAAAATAGCATATTTTAGGACATTCATAAAGGTGAATTGGTCAGAGATTTATTGATATTCTTGTCCCTGGTTTTATTTTTTTTCTCTTACCCCTCAAACATCTAAATAAGATACCTGTATCTTTTCAGATAGCTCAGAACTTTTCTCTCCATTAAGCATAATTCTTATTTTGTTCTATCTAAAAATGTGCCATTGACATTTTTGTGATACAGTTTTTACTAGATGATAATAATATCTTATTCCATAGGCAACTGATAACTGAAAATGATATATCCTGATATATATTCTTCTCAGGAGCAGACTTCATAAATAGTGCTTATTACTTTCCTCAGAGTTACTAAAGAAAATAAAAAGAATTAAGAATACAAATGCTGCCTGGGGCACCTGAGTGGCTCAGTCAGTTAAACATCTGACTGTTGATTTCGACTCAGGTCATGATATCACAGTTCGTGAGCTTGAGCCCTGCATCAGCCTCTGTGCTGACACTGCAAAGCCTGCTTGGGATTCTCTTTCTCTCTCCCTCTCTCTGCTCCTTCCTTGTTCACTCTTTCTGTCTCTCTCAAAATAAATAAAAATAAACTTAAAAAAAAGCATATAAAAGCTGCCTTATCTCAAGGAGGAGACCATCGTGTTGATTACAAATAGAATTTATATAAACTAGGCCATGTTGTAAATTTATTTACTCTACAGAATCACAGCCACCCTTTACTGAGTAACTATTAAGTTCCAGCAACTGTGTTAAGTACTTTACATAACCTTCTTATTTTTTTCATAAGAATCTTTTTTTTAAATTTGTTTTCATTTTATTTATCTTAGAGAGAGAGAGAGAGTATGTGTGAGTAGGGGAGGGGCAGAGGGAGAGGGAGAGAGAATCCCAATCAGATTCCATGCTCAGTGCAGAGTGAGATGCAGGGTTCTATCCCATGACCCTGGGATTATAACCTGAGCTGAAGTCAAAAGTCAGATGCTCAGGAAATTGAGCCAGTGAGGTGCCCCGCAAGAATCTTTTGAAGTAGAAATACTATTGGGATTTTACAGTAAAAGAAACTGGGACTTAGCAAGGATACTTAACTATTAGATTATCACATAGCAAGTAAGAGGTTGTTTCAGAACTACTAGGAGTGATGCATAGTGAGACTTTATTATACTGACTTGATGTTATACATTAGTGGCAGCTGGTTCAATAATCTGTGTAAGGTTGATTTTTCTGGAGACCAAAGTCAGCATGGTAGATAGCTGGGAAGAGATGATGGATATGAAGTAGAAGAACAAGGACAGACTGGATCCCATTGTCGGAACCTGTGTCAGCTTCTCACCTTCTCCACACCTCCAGTTTTGATGATGGGGGTGACATGGAAGGTAATTCCAGTGCGCTTTGTCATGGAGCTAAACACATCTGGTCCAGAGTTGGGGAAACAAAAGGTAGTTATGGCAGGAGCTGGAGGAACCTCAGTTCTGGCTACTGTCGCACACAACAAAGTGAGCCAGCAGATAAGTAATGATGTGTATGAAGTACAAGAGCACAGGTACTCTTGCACTGATGTTTAGTCAAAAAAAAATATGACTGCCTGAAGCATCCACAAAATGGCTACTGTGACCAAGGCTAATTTGAAAATAAAAAGAAAGAGAATTGTGGTGGGGTGCCTGGATAGCTCAGTCGGTTAAGGGTCCAACTCTTGGTTTCAGCTCAGGTCATAATCTCATGGCTCATGAGATTGAGCTCTATGTCAGGTTCTACGTTGACAACATGGATTGGGATTCTCTCTCTCCTTCTCTCTCTGCCCCTCTCCCTGCATGCACTCCCTCTCTCTCAAAATAAATTAGTAAACTTCAAAAAAAAAAAGAATTGTGGAAAGTGTAGTCCCAGTTTAGCAAATTAGCTAAATTGACCCAACACACAAACCCATGGTGAATACACAGCACAGATCTTTCTTGATATCAACTTCTCCGCAAGGACATATTGTCCCATTTCTTTATGGATTATTAATATTGTTTTTAACTTGGTTTTGACATTGTAACCAACTGTGCTCCTAATTTTTTTCACCCACAATACTTGTGTAAATCTACGTGAAAAATAAAGCTGAAGATACTTTCACTTAGAAGAATAAATCTTTAAACAATGAAAATATTGCCTTATTTTGGTAGCTAAATAAAAATGATTTAAACCAAAATCACCTCCTCCCTGTAATCTATTACACCTCTTTTGGTTGGCTCAAGATATAACCCCAAGAACTGTATCTACTCCAAGAAAGACTCACATTCCTACCTTCTCCCAACAGCCAGAACAAGGCTACATTAGGGAATAAATAACTTTATCATCTCTTTATTCTTGCTTTCATCAGTAACCCCATGACACCCAGGACTACCGCGTAATTCCTTTTCCTCAGACTCTAATCCTTACAGAGCTCTGTAGCATCGTTTATTTTTTATTTTTAGTTTTTTACATCTATCAGTCACCTCTCCATAACTTCAATAGATTCACCATCAGTCTTCAGCAATACTTTCAGCCTTTCTTTGAAATGGGCCCTTCTCTTTGTTGCTATACCAGAAATCTGGCTGTCCCCTGAAGACCCAGAATTCCCTACACCCGCCTCAGTGATGGTGTTTTCTCTTTCTAGGCTTGTCATTTTACTTGGAATGGAGGTGAGAGATCATCTTCTGTTCCACTCAGGCACTTCCAAGCCAATTTACTTTTCTGTAAGTTCCCCTGTTTTGAATTTCACATGATCAGACCAAACTACCACATATTCCTCTGTGTTGTAGCCATCCACCAAACTCAGGTCACTTCTCATTTTTTTTTAGAAGAGTTCAGCTTTTGCCTCACTGTCAGGTCTCCTATATTACCCCTGTCAAATCCCTGGCGATTTCATCATCCACTTTCATGAAACATACACATTTCCATCCTTCCAATTCTTTAATTTTTTCCTTACAATAATCATGCCTTTGACTCTCCTTTATAAACTCACTGTCTCATGGTCACAGCTATTGTCATTATTGATAACTGCAATCACTCCATTATCTTCATTTTGAGGATCCCATTCTCAGAATTTTCCCTCTAGCTTATGCCTTCTAGTGTTCTTACTGAAATAATATGTTATCCTTGTCAGGACCTAGACTGTATTGATCCTCTTTTGTAGTCTATATACAGATCTTCCTTGATTCATAATGGAGTTACATCTTGATAAATTTAGATTTAATGCAGCAAAGCAGCTAAAAATAAAAATCTTTAAAGCCTAAACAAACCAACTAAAGATCTGGGGTCAACCAGAAAACTAAAATGCTTTTCTCATGCTATTTCTAATGGAAGGTGAGGTCAAAGCACAGCAATGAACTCCTTCCAATTCAGGATACTTCCCAGATTTTGTATCTATTGTTTCAGTTTATCAGTATAGTTCTGATGTGAGTAATTTCCATCTGTTAAATGCACTTGTGAGTAATTTAAAACATAGAAGCAAGACACAGGCCATCTTTGCTCTGTATGCATACTTTGAGGGAGTTGTAATTAATGGTGGCCTCAGTATCCTTTAAACTGTCCCACCTTCATGCATATCTAGACACTATGGTGACATGACGATGGTAGTAACTACTCTTTTCTGTTCTTTCCATCACAGCTAAGATGGTGAATCCTTTTAACTTCTTAAATCAATGGCAGACTTCCCCAATTCTCTAAGTACATTTTTCTCTATATTATTTATGTTTTTCTGTTTGACATACTAACCGAAGTTTGTTTCCTCAACTCCTATTGATATATGCTCTCATTCTCACTTACATCACTGTGTCAGTGAGATATGGGCCACCTCATCTAAAATTTCACCTCCCCCCACACACCTTCTCTTTTCCTTCCACAATTTATTTTTTCTTAGCACTTTCCACTTTTTAGTATACAATGTATTTCATATATTTTACCTACTTGTTTTTGTTTTTATAGCTGACTCTCCTCAAGAATATAAGTTTTAGAAGATCAGGATTTTTTTTTTGAGAGAGAGACAAAGGTCGCAACATGAGGGAAGGGCAGAGGGAGAGAGAGGGAAGCGGGGCTCACCTGAAGCAGGGCTTGAGCTCACCAGATGCAGGGGTTGAGCTAACCCGATGGGAGACTCCAGCTTACAAACTGTGAGAT
This sequence comes from Felis catus, assembly GCF_018350175.1. Lineage (NCBI taxonomy): Eukaryota > Metazoa > Chordata > Mammalia > Carnivora > Felidae > Felis > Felis catus. The sequence goes on along the minus strand of NC_058371.1, from coordinate 99,415,045 downwards.
CTTGACCCAAGTCAAAGTCAGATGCTTAACCAACTGAGTCACCCAAGGGCCCCAGAATGTTTTTCAATGTCTGCTGCATACCCAGTGCCTAGAGCAATGTTTTGTAAATTATAGATGCTACTCTGAAAACACTGAATGAATAAATTCGATCAGGTATTAGGACTCTCTGCACTCTCAGGAGATACCTTATGTGTATGTGCAAAAGTGTAAGAATATATATATGTACATGCTCTGTTGTTTGGTATATGCATTATTTTTAAAATGCTAGGTTTCTTTAAATCTTTTGTGTCATGGTTTGAGTGGAATGGCATTCAGTACTTGAGCACAGTTTCTTTTCTCTTTTAGAGGTTTACAAAGCAGTGCTATGTTTCAGGACTATACTGAAAAATTGAAACAATAGCTACAAAATCTGAGAAGTATCCTGAATGGAAGAAGGAGCTCATTGTTACGCTTTTTGACCTCAGATTCCATTAGAAATAACATGAGAAAGGCATTTTAGTTTTCTAGTTGACCCCAGATATTTGGTTGGTTTGATCAGGCTTTAAAGATTTTTATTTTTAGCTGCTTTGCTGCATTAAATCTAAGTTTCCAGATTTTTCTGAAATGTTCTCTGTAGCTTCTTTCTTCATTATATTCAGCACCAAGTAAAAGAGTAAGAGACAGGCAGGATCTATAGGCTCACTAGCTTCCTAGCAAATAGGGAAATTAACATTATGAAACGCAGCCTGACTCCCTCTCATTCTTTATATTCTTCTTGTCCTCAATGGCTGTTTTCAAAGGCCATGAATACTTCCATTGCAAATAATTGGTGCCACCTCCCCCTACCCTCCCAAGAAACACAGACACAAACACATTCAGACATGCATACTCACAGGCCTGCACACAAAAGACACACCCCTCCCCCAAACACTAAAAAAATACATTAAAAAGAAAATCAATACTTGACCTTTCCAAACAGTGGAGACCAGGCAATTTCTATTTCTAGTATCTGATTTTTTAACATTTAATTCCATATTTGGAATTGGTCAGAAGAGATCAATGGTTCATTTTATTATTATCAGGCATCAGGAAAGTTGAAAACCTCTCCAGGGATTATTCTGGGGTAGAACATCCAAACACAGAAATGATTTTCTGTTACAGAGTTGGATTGAGTTGAGGAGTTACTCCTTTCTCTTGCTATAACAGATCATTGGTAATTTGAATTAAAAAGTAAATAAATAAATTAATTAATTAAAATAAAATAAAATAAAATAAAATTTGGTCATTTGAATTAAAACAAGAAATTTAGTACCTTTTTGGTGCTTTTGCGTTGCTGTTATTGACTTTCTCCTTCTTCCTTCCTCCCCCCTCCCCCCAATCCCAGTTGTCTGGCTCTTTAGATACCTTCAGAATCCTCTTATGCAATTTTCAGAAAAATAGATCAAAGCACCTGAATCAATGAAACTGTCAAAAGTGAGGAAAACTAAGAGATCCTGGAACTGGCATAATATTATTTTTAATAGTAGCACATAGTTATTTAAGAACCATGAGCATGAGAGGACTATCTAATTTTTAATTTATAAGGACAATTTTATGGTATGATGACTTTTTTAAAGTAGGAAAGTATTCAATATTCATCAGAATAGAGGCATGTCGCCCCTTGAATGCCTCTCTCTCTGAACACATGTGTGTGTGTGTGTGTGTGTGTGTGTGTGTGTATTTCACTGCATTACTTTCAGTTGCCACCAAAAAGCTTAACACATCTGCTTGTTTTGATTAGTTTAGTGTATATTTTATAGATTTTACTTTAAAGAAAAGATTTTTGCCATTGAAAAAAGGCAAAGAAAATCAATGTAAAGAATAAAGCATTGTTATCTATTAGAAATATTTAGTTTGCAGCAATAGAAATCCCCCAAATAAAATTATTATAAAACCAATATAACTGATTACTCTTTATATAATTTTCAAAATGTGGCCCCAGAAGAAATCCATTAATTAATTACCGTGTCTGTCCATTTATCCATTCATTTATAGTAGGCTTTCTTGAGGATCTACTATCCAGTACCACGAAAGGATACAAAAATAATGACCCAGCTTTTTTGTTGTTGTTGTTGCTTCTCTTCCCCCACCCCCCAAGAGAGTCACAGTTCAGTGAGAGAGATAGATACTTAACTTCACCACACTTAGAACAGCATCCTAAGTACAACAATCAAAAGAGATAGGGGAACACAGAGAATGGCAATTTAAGTTAATTGAAGCTTGTTTTTTTCTGTATTTAATATTTAATTTACATCATTGCCTTTGTTTAAAATCTTGTCTTTCTCAATTAAAAGAAAATAGTCTCTTTGGGAATTCTTATTCTTGAACTCAATTTTCTTTTTCTTTTGTAACTGTGTCATCACAGCTTTAACTAAAATGTTGCTAATATGAATAGGGAGAACAGAAATTTTGGTCTCTTATATATCATTTATTTATTTAGAGACAGAAAGCATGTGCCTGAGCAGGGAAGGGAGAGAGGGAGAGGGAGAGAAATTCTAGGGCTAGAACCCACAAACCATGAGATCATGACCTGAGCCAAAATCAAGAGTTTGATGTTCAACCGACTGAGGCATCCAGGTGCCCAGATCTCCTGTATATTCTTAAAAAGGACTGAAATAAGGCTGAATAAGAAAGTGTTTTTCTCTACATTTGATCTCTTCAGAAAATGTATCGTTAGATGATTATGTGTTATGATATAGCAATGACCACAGTTTCATGACAAAATAATTGTTTCATCAGTTAGGAAAGTATCACTGTATTACAATTAAAAAAAAGAGAAAAAAAAAGCATAGTATTAAAATGATATAATTTTACATTTTAAAAAGGCTTTTTGTCATAAAAACTTTTTAATGTGCCCATGTTGAAGATGTAGTCTAAAACTTGTATTATTGTTTTAATTTACACTGGCATTATAGCAATATAATATAATTCTACTCTTATACAGAGTTTTAAATTAGTACCCTGCTAATACTTTAGGATATGCTTCTAAATTTCCCCTATTCATAATTAGAATACTTTAGATATACTTTTCAAAATGTACTTGTGGAAAATTAGGAAATAATGTTGAAGTTGTTCATATTTCTTTTCTTTAATAATTATGTAGTATTTGCTAAATATGCATGTGTAAATTGTATACCAATAGAAAAATTACGAAACTTTTATCCACTATTCTGAATTTTGTATTAATTATTTTATTTCTTTATAAAATTTAACCACATATGTATAAACATCTGAGTAGTATATTGTCTATTTTTGATTGAATTTTATATTCATAAAAATTGTGTTATCTGGTCTTTATATTTTACTCAGTAATATATTCCTGAGATTCATTAATACAGTTACTTTTCATTGCCATATTTTTCATTGGTTAAAGAAACCACAATTATCCTTTTTCAGGTGATTGGTATTTGGGATGGTTTTGTTTGAAGGTATATTATTTTATACATAATAGTATTGTGAATATTTCTCTATTTATTTCCAGTAACATATATATGGGGATTTCTGTAGAGTATATACTCAAAGGGAAATTTCTGGACAATAAGTCATGTTCATGTGCAATGTGGTAAGTCATTTTTCAAAGGCCTTATATCCATTTATAATGATATCATCAATGTATGATAGTTCTCATTCATCCAATATATTTACCAATTTGAATATTGTTAATTTCTTAAGTTTTGTCAATATTTCTTATTTGGTAGGTCAGAAGGAAATAGTTTTTAATTAAATCACTTAAAAAAATTTTTTTAATGTTTATTTATTTTTGAGACAGAGAGACAGAGTGTGAGTGGGGGAGTAGCAGAGAGCAAGGGAGACCCAGAATCTGAAGTAGGCACCAGGCTCTGAGCTGTCAGCACAGAGCCCAATGTGGGGCTCGAACTCACGAACCATGAGATCATGACCTGAGCTGAAGTCGGATGCTTAACTGACTGAGCCACCCAGTCTCCCTAAATCTTTTTTTTTTAAGTTTATTTATTTTGAGAGAGACAGAGAGAGAGCACGAGTTGGGGAGTGACAGAGAGAGAATCCCAAGCAGGCTCCTCATTGTCAGCGCAGAGCCTGAAGTGGGATTCAAACTCACAAACCAGGAGATCATGACCACAGATGAAATCAAGTCAGACACTAAGTTGACTGAGCTACCCCGGAGCCACCAAGGCTTTCCAGATTTTAATCAAATCTTAAAGTTGGTAGATGGCAGCCACCAACCAAATGACAGATCATTTCTTTATATATTAATATTGGACTTCATTTGAAAATATGTCTTTTTTAAAATTTTTATTGAGATATAGTTGATACACTTTTTATTTTAATATGGTAAATTACCATGCCTTTTATTTTAATATTGATCATTATCTTTTGGTGACCCTTTAAAGCATAAAATTAAAAATATTTCAAAATTCATAAACCATCTGAAATTTTTAAAAGCTATGATGAATTTGATACAGAAACTACAAAATAAGATTTATTAAGTGCATATTTTATGTCTCTATTATGAATTGAACAATATAGTGAAAGTATATTAGTAGAACAGTAATTTTGGAAGTTAATTTGCAGTACTCTTCTTTTGAATTTGAGTATACCTGCTATGAGATTGAATATATTATGTAAACAATGTAATCCATCTGTCTTGTCAAGGCAGAACAATTTGTGTTTACTTTATTGACTATTGAGAAAATTGGATACCTCTGGCTTTCGCCTCTGCTTAAATCAATAGTTGAATTCATAAACATCACATGTTTGATGGAAAATACAAAATTAATGTTTATATATATATATACACACACACACATATGTATACGCACACAAATAATATCAAATGTTATTTTTCCCTATTTGCTAAGAAGCAAGTGGGCCTATAGATTTGTATTGCTAATGTAAACCGTATCTTGGAAGCTATTAATCTTACTTATTTTGTTAAGGGATTGAGAAAGGAAAAGCCATGTCAACAAAAACAGTAATAAAAGATAGCTTCTAACAACAGAATAGAATGAATGGTCACTATTACAGGGGACTGAGATTTGTCAATGCCTTTTATAGAAATATCCCATTGCATTCAAGATTTCAAAATTTTACCAGTAGAGATATGTTTGTCCTTTTAATATCCATATGCATCCTGTAAACAAAATATTTTGCCTTTCCATTTATAGATAAATAACGAAGTCTATATAAAGACTAGGGAATTCTAATACAAAAATGTAACTATCTAAAAATTCCAACTTATATTAAAGTGTCCAGGAGGAGAATAACAGATAAAGAACAAAGATATGTTTTAGTCACTAAAATCAAACTACTTGTCATTCCCTGGGGCACATTTATCCCCCAGTTTATTGAGGAGGTCTGCTTTCTAAAAAAAAGTCAGTTCTGCATATTTCTTACGAGATTATCCCTACCACAAGTAAACCTGAACTCTCTTTTTTTAATCTGAGAAATGAAACAAACCTATAATATACCTTTAAAATGCAAGAATATGTATTATTATGTCAAAAAGAGAATAAGAATTTTAATATGAATTACTCATTAAAAAAAAATTAGCCATGATTCTATTTCTCAAAGGTTCACCAAGTCACAATCATTGTGATCCTTCTCACCAGTGCCAAAGCGAAGACCAGAGCCATATAATTTCCCTGTAAAAATATCCCCCTAGAAAGCAATTGTGTGGACAACTGAAGCCAAAGCAGATTTCTTTTATTAGATTGCTAGATAACTGTATAAGCCTCTGCATTTATAGTTATGGGAAATTTGTCCTATAAAATAAAACGAGCCAAATGACAATAGCACAAAAATTTAGGTAATTTTTCTTGGTGAAAGTACCATCTAAATTTTATGGCTGGGAGAAGCGGCAAGATGGCGGCTTAGGAGGACGCTGGGCTCACCGCGCGTCCTGCTGATCACTTAGATTCCACATACACCTGCCTAAATAACCCAGAAAACCGCCAGAGGATTAGCAGAACGGAGTCGCCGGAGCCAAGCGCAGACACGGAAGAGGGTAGGAAGGGCGGCGAGGCGGTGCGCGCTCCACGGACTGGCGGGAGGGAGCCGGGGCGGAGGGGCGGCTCGCCGGCCAAGCAGAGCCCCCGAGTCTGGCTTGCAAAAGCGGAGGGGCCTGACGGACTGTGTTCCCACAACAAGCGCAACTTAGCGCGTCTGGGAGGTCATAAGTTAACAGCTCTGCTCGGAAAGCAGGAAGGCTGGAGGACAAAGGGAGGGAGAGTTGCTGAGCCCCCGGACGACAGAGCTCAGTTTGGTGGGGAACAAAGGCGCTCGCCAGCGCCATCTCCCTTGCCCATCCCCCAGCCAAAATCCCAAAGAGAACCAGTTCCTGCCAGGGAACTTGCTCCCTTCGCGCAAACACCCAACTCTGTGCTTCTGCGGAGCCAAACCTTCGGCAGCGGGTCTGACTCCCTCCCGCTGCCACAGGGCCCCTCCTGAAGAGGATCACCTAAGGAGAAGCGATCTAAGCCTGCCCCTCCTGCCCCCATGCACCTTGCCTACCCACCCCAGCTAATACGCCAGATCCCCAGCATCACAAGCCTGGCAGTGTGCAAGTAGCCCAGACGGGCCACACCACCCCACAGTGAATCCCGCCCCTAGGAGAGGGGAAGAGAAGGCACACACCAGTCTGACTGTGGCCCCAGCGGTGGGCTGGGGGCAGACATCAGGTCTGACTGCGGCCCCGCCCACCAACTCCAGTTATACACCGCAGCACAGGGGAAGGGCCCTGCAGGTCCTCACCACGCCAGGGACTATCCAAAATGACCAAGCGGAAGAATTCCCCTCAGAAGAATCTCCAGGAAATAACAACAGCTAATGAGCTGATCAAAAAGGATTTAAATAATATAACAGAAAGTGAATTTAGAATAATAGTCATAAAATTAATCGCTGGGCTTGAAAACAGTATACAGGACAGCAGAGAATCTCTTGCTACAGAGATCAAGGGACTAAGGAACAGTCATGAGGAGCTGAAAAACGCTTTAAACGAAATGCATAACAAAATGGAAACCACCACAGCTCGGCTTGAAGAGGCAGAGGAGAGAATAGGTGAACTAGAGGATAAAGTTATGGAAAAAGAGGAAGCTGAGAAAAAGAGAGATAAAAAAATCCAGGAGTATGAGGGGAAAATTAGAGAACTAAGTGATACACTAAAAAGAAATCATATACGCATAATTGGTATCCCAGAGGAGGAAGAGAGAGGGAAAGGTGCTGAAGGGGTACTTGAAGAAATAATAGCTGAGAACTTCCCTGAACTGGGGAAGGAAAAAGGCATTGAAATCCAAGAGGCACAGAGAACTCCCTTCAGACGTAACTTGAATCGATCTTCTGCACGACATATCATAGTGAAACTGGCAAAATACAAGGATAAAGAGAAAATTCTGAAAGCAGCAAGGGGTAAACATGCCCTCACATATAAAGGGAGACCTATAAGACTCGTGACTGATCTCTCTTTTGAAACTTGGCAGGCCAGAAAGAATTGGCACGAGATTTTCAGGGTGCTAGACAGAAAAAATATGCAGCCGAGAATCCTTTATCCAGCAAGTCTGTCATTTAGAATAGAAGGAGAGATAAAGGTCTTCCCAAACAAACAAAAACTGAAGGAATTTGTCACCACTAAACCAGCCCTACAAGAGATCCTAAGGGGGACCCTGTGAGACAAAGTCCCAGAGACATCACTACAAGCATAAAACATACAGACATCACAATGACTCTAAACCCGTATCTTTCTATAATAACACTGAATGTAAATGGATTAAATGCGCCAACCAAAAGACATAGGGTATCAGAATGGATAAAAAAACAAGACCCATCTATTTGCTGTCTACAAGAGACTCATTTTAGACCTGAGGACACCTTTAGATTGAGAGTGAGGGGATGGAGAACTATTTATCATGCGACTGGAAGCCAAAAGAAAGCTGGAGTAGCCATACTTATATCAGACAAACTAGACTTTAAATTAAAGGCTGTAACAAGAGATGAAGAAGGACATTATATAATAGTTACAGGGTCTATCCATCAGGAAGAGCTAACAATTATAAATGTCTATGCGCCGAATACCAGAGCCCCCAAATATATAAAACAATTACTCATAAACATAAATTTTATGGCTTATTCTTGGTATACAAATAAATATAAAATATAATCTTTTAACATTTAGCTTGTGTAACATTCAGTCCATATTGTCTCTGCCATATCCATAAGACTTTGCTGACTATCTATAGAATAAGCATTTGTTAAAATTTGCATTAATCCTGATCTTAGATAAAGATATAAAAATGACCATGGAGATTTTTCTTGGTAGCATTTTTAGTTCTAAAATACTGTCAAAACTTAATGCCATAAAAACGCAGCAGGTTCGCAACCATCTAGTGTATGAGCACCAAATATCATATTTTTAAAATAGCTTAGTGAATATTGAAATAAACCAAGCTTGGATTTAATAATTCAACATAAATCAATTCCTTTATTCCAAAAAATGTTGTGAAAAAAATGTGTTATAGTATACAAGAGTCATTAAAGAGTTTGACATCTTGGCAAACGTTTGGTGAATCCCCTTGAATATTAAAGGCCCTTCTCAGACTTCTGTTAATTGATCTTAAAGTTTTAAAATTATTTTTTTTAAATATCTTTTTTTTTAAATATCTTTCATCAGATATTTTTATCTATTTAAATATCTGATTTTTTTAAATATCTTTCATCAGATACATATAGGATACATTCCCAAAAGGTTGATTTTCTAAATAAAACTAAAACAAAATGTATTATTTAATTTTTATACTACCTATGCTTGAAATTTAGAATCTATACTACTCATTTGGAAATGATCAATGTACACACCATTTTATACAAATGTTTATTGCATGATTGATACCAAGATTTATTTAAAACTAATCTAGAAAAGTAAACAAACAAAACTGAATTTCCAATAATTCCCCATTTAAAAGCTTCAATACCAGTCACTGCTCTCAGGTAGTAAATCTGACATTTGGGTCTGCAATATTATTTCATTTTTTTTAATGTTTTATTGAAACTCTGAGAGAGAGAGAGAGAGACAGAAACAGAGACAGAGCGTGAACTGGGAGGGGCAGAGAGAGAGAGGGAGACACAGAATCTGAAGCAGACTCCAGGCTTTGACCTGTCAGCACAGAGCCTGGTGTGGGACTTGAACCCACGAACCATGAGATCATGACCTGAGCTGAAGTCGGACACTTAACTGACTGAGCCACTCAGGCACCCCTGGGTCTGTAATACTATTACTTTTTTCATTTTTAAAATTTCTGTGACTGAATTACTTTTTTTTTTTTCATTTATTGTAAGCCACATAGCTTATAATAGTGCTGCTTGATTTCTACAGTAAACAACTATATCATATTAGTTCATTAAGCTATAACATCTAGGCTTATTTTTCAAATTCCAAGTTTATCATTTATAAGCTTCATGGTCTTAATCCAATTACTGAACAATCTGTGGTGCAGGGTTGATTCACAGAGATGCCGTGAGCACCATACTTAGTGGCATCACACCTGGTAGGATTTTAAAGACTTTATAGCTAATACAGTTTTTTTAGGCATAGTTAATAACTGGAACCAGAATTCTCTTTATGAAAGCAAAGTCTTCCTGAAGGAAATATTTTGATGATCCAGCTGGATGTTGAAAAACAAATCCAAAGGCAAAATACAAAAGAAAAGGACTGAATAAAGCAATTGCTGAGTTGCTGTATAAAGCAAAATGCAAAGAATTTGGTTTAAGAAAAAATAAAAAGGAATTTTTATTAAATGGCAGTACATAGGCACATAACAATATTAATATCAAATTGATGAAATTGTAGGGATTTATGGCTAATAATGGCTGAAGGGTTTTTTTAAGCACAGTGATTTTAATATACAACTAATGTATTTTACACGTTAAATGTAATATTCAATTCTAATTTATAATTTTGAGCTATAACTCCTTCCTTCTCCATAAACTTCAGTAAAAGCTTCCATACAAACATAAACAATGACTTCATGTAAGTGTCCTTGCCACTGCTCCTAACCATAGAAATCAAGAAAAGCAGATGAATGGGTGCAATGATATTGGAAAAGGATAATCCTACAGATAGGCAAAAAAAAAAAAAATCAGTTAACAACAACAAAAAATCATTGAAAGATGAAACTCAGCACCAGGAGAGGCAAAGAAACCTTTGCTGGTAGTGAGATGGGTGAAGAATAACTCTGATCCTCTCTCCTCCAAATTCTCATTTAGTGAAGAAATAGATACAGGTGTCAGCCAAAAGGAAATTGAAATACTGGTACCAATTTATACATTTATAGCTGGATTAGCTGAACCAGAGAATTTACCTTGTCTGATGGCCTTAATCCTGCTTTCTACTGTCTTCCCTGTCATTTTCAAACCCTTCTACTTTGTGTTTTCTCTTGGGTCCACCTGTTAGTGTTAAGGAAAATGCCTGTTTGCCATTTTTTGCATATTTATAATGGGGAGGAAATTTCCACCATGCAGGAGTAACAGAGTAGGAAAATTTGTGGACTGTCTTTCTTAGGGAAGTAGGAATAGATTGGGGAGGAAACTGGCTATAAGTGGTTTAACCTTTCTCTTTCAGAGAAACTTGTGCTCAGAAAGCAGCCACTCTCTGCTCATTCATGTAACGTATTTCCAAGTGGACAAGATACCTTCTGTTCACCCCTGTAGTTCCACTCTCCACTTCCTTTCAGCCTGGTATTCACCCCGGAGCTTGACATGGGAGGAATGCATCAAGGGGTCCTTTTTGCTCTGGCTTCTGGGTGGATATGGCCAATGGAGAGTCCTGGCAGAAGACTGAATAGAAGCAAAAAGTTGGGTTCAAGTTGTTTTTGCTCTGGCTGCCTGCCTGTAGGGTTGCTCATCTCCTCCCAAGGTGACCTTCTCTGCGTGATTCTCTTCTTCTGAGTTTCACAACTGCTTTGTGCCTAGAGCTAGAAATAGTTCTGCGGTGATCAGTACATGTTTTTTTGTCATTCTTATGACACACGTCTCTAAAAAGTTTTTTTTACCAACTTTACTCTCCTGAGGAGACCATGGGTGCTACTTAAAGCAGAGACTTTGGGGAGAGAGGTAGGTTTAATTAAAAGAAATATTTGAAGGATGATTTTTGGCTCTAATTTTAACATTCATTCTCTAATTCAATCAGTCATACCAAAGTTGATACTAGATCTCTATTTCTCTTATGCCAGTGTCTAATTTCAGAGTTCATTCAGAGCTCAAAAGAAGAAGAGAGGTGTGTTATTTATATGTCCCTATAAAACTCCAATGTATTGTGCATGGCCAGTGTCCTAGAAAAACGGAGAAATCTTGGCATTTGAGGCACAAAAGAGTGTGTGGGGTGTGAAGTCTCTGCTGTGACCAGCATAGGGGCTTTTACTTCCCAGTAAGTAAGATCAGTCTTCAGACTAGTTAATGTGGTCTTGGCTATTTCTCTCCTTTGGCAGATTGCAACAGCTTATATTGAGCTTGTACTGCTGTATATATATATATATTTAACTGGCATGATCTTCGGTAAAACACCTGGTCTTAGTATGAGACTGCTGTGGTTAACCTTGAACTACATAGAGATGTATTTGGCCAAAGGAAGGTTTAGATCACAGTAAAATCTCAACCCAAAACAAGCAATGCTTCATTATACACAGTATTTGGGGACTGGTAAGCATGATACACTTTCTACCCTCTCTGTGGGATACATCTCAGTTCTTCAGCTGTCCAGATCTCTACAGATTAAAAGGCAGTCTTCACACACACATACACACACACGGCAGTCTGCAGTAAGAATACTGAATATTATTAGAATACTGAATATTATTAGGAATTGTCCTGATTTTCTAAGTGATAGTCATTAGAAGGTGACAGAAGATTAGCTGACACAGATTTCTCAATCCTCCTTGGAATTTCATAAAGGTCAAGGACAAGGATTCTTGGTGCCTTTTTTTAAGTGACCCATCCTCAGGCTACCTGTGCCTACCCCTCCGCTCTCACCCAACCTATGGTCTCACGTTTACTCTCATTTATTAGCAATATAGTCTATGACCACAGTTTGGGATTTTGGAGATTCTGGTTGTGGCTTCACTCACAACAGTGAAAGAACAAATTAGAGAGAATAGAAACTTACTAAAAAGAAAATATTCCTTTTTCTTGGGCTGAGAGTACCATGAATATATATCATGAAACCAAGGACTAAAAGCAGAATAGCCTCTCTTACCTTCAATTTTATTTTCTGATTTCAGTTACCCATGATCAACTGTGATCCGGAAGCAGATGATCTTCCTTCTGACATTTTGTTAGAAGATCAGTGGTGGCCCAATGCTACATCACAGTGCCTCTGTCATTCACCTCACTTCATGTCCTCACGTAGGCATCTTATCATTTCACATCATCACAAAAAGGGTGAGTACAGTACAATAAGATTATTTTGAGAGAAAGAGAGAGACCATATTCACATAACTTGTACATAACTTGTATTATAGATTACTATAATTGTTTTATTTTTATTATTGTTGTTAATCTCTTATTGTGCCTAATTTAGAAATTAAGCTTCATCATAGTTATATATGTATAGGAAAAAACATGTTATTTATAAGGTTTACTATCCACGGTTTCAGACATCCATTGGTGGTCTTGGAACGTATCTCCTGTGGATAAGGGGGCAATACTGTAACTTTAAAAAGATTGAAGCTGTAGGAGTCTGCTTGTTCAGAGAAGATTTTAATCGGTTTGGAACAATTTGCTTTGATTTATTTTCAGAATAAGAGAAAGAAAAAATAATTATTTCAATTAAAAAATATTTATTCTATGTATTCAGGCACACATTATATGTTTTCTTTACTGAAAATATACTATGCTAAGCTCTGGACTGACCATGGCCAATGAGACAATTTCTGTCCTCAGATGTCTAATATTCTACTGAAAAAGACAGGTAATGTATACAATTTAAAGTAAGTTTAAATGTGTATATAATACAACATCTGAGATTGATACACTTTATAAGGGAAAATAAAGCAAGAAGAGGAGAAAGGAAGTAGAAAGACTTGTGCTATTTTAGCACAAGATGATATATACATATAAAAAAAGATACTTCTGGGAACATGGTATTTGAAAAGAGACTTGAATGAAGTGAGGAAACCAGGCACCCAAATATCTTTGGGAACATAATTCATGTAAAAGGAGCAGCAAGTGCAAAGATCCTGAGGCAGGAATATATTTGGTTGACCAAGGTACCGAAAAGGCAATATGATACAGGTGAAGAATCTGCAGAAGGATAATAGATAAAGCTCAAGCTTCACAGCCAAATACAGCTTTTCCCCGTACACTAATCCCCACATCTGCCTGTCTACTCGACTGCTGGGGGAGGAAGCTGAGTCCTGCCTCCTTAGGCAGTCCTGTTATTGTTCAGTCCCAGGACTGTATTCCCAGTCACAATGCAAGCTTCTGTGAACCAGAGGGGTCAAAGATGTCAAAGACCCGCTCTCACTAAAGCACCCCTAACATTCTCTCCTGTTTCCACCTGAAAAATGTTGTCTCTTAGTTTGTTATTACTGTCTCCAAATGGCACTCTCGTATTTCTCAAAACGTCCTGGTTTTTGCACTAATGCGGAGGAATCATTACAACCCATATCTTCTTCCTTCCCAACTTCTGAGCCAAAAGAAAGCAAATACTGAAGTCAATGAGATGAAGAACAACCCATCTGCTTCGTGGCTGATGAAGCTGAATTAGAGAGAAATCCACTCGATCCGGGGCTACTCTCAGTTTTCCTAACACATTCCTCCTTAGAGGAAATTTATCAGCCTACAGCTGTAGACCGGCCTCCTGGTGGTGCAAAGCCGTCCCTCTAAGCTTACAGATGGAAGAATAAGGAGGGTGAGTGTTCTAATGATAGGTCCTTGGAGAAGTAGAAACAGAAGAAGCGGAGCCTTCCCAAGGCTTTCAGATCTAATTGTGGGAGCTCCTTCTTTATTGGGCAGGAGGGAGGGAACAAGAGGTAGAGGAGGACTAGACGTTGCCCTCTCAGAATTCTTCTATGGAAATCTAAGGACATGGGAGCTGAGCCCCCATTGATAACTATGTACTATCTGCCTGACTCCTAACCTTTCAGAAACCCAGAAAAGAATTTGGGGGAAATGAGGCTCCTCCTCCCCAGGATGATGTTCATCTCAGTTGCATGTAGATCTCAAAGGGAAGAGTGCCTCAGCAGATATATGGATTATATTCGGAAAGTCATGTTTTCTTTTTAAGGCGCTAACACTGGTTAGCTTATGTCAGATCGGATCAAATTAACTTGGGCCATTAAAATTATAAATCAAAATTAGGGTTAGGGCCATAATTACATCTCTCACCTACTTCATGATCACTGGGTATCTGTTTTTCTTTCAAAAGAAAGCAATCTGCCATTATAGATTACGGTAGTCTACCAGTAACACCTAATGGACTCATGAAGCACTTACTGTGAAAATAATCGTTCAATGAAATGATAGTTGAATACCAGAAGATCCATACCCCACCCTCAAATGGCCCTATTTTTACCATTAACACATCATCACCACATGTTTTAAATAGCAGGCTATAATCTGTTACAGTAAAATACTGCATCACAGCCTCTATCAGCACAATGTTTTGTATATGATGCCTATAACTAAGTGAAGGAGAAATTTAAATATGGAAGGAAATATATCTCTAAATGAAAAATTATCAGTGTGTGCTTATGTGGGTATGTGTGTAATGCTGTAGCAACATGGGGCTCTTTCTGTTTTAACTATTCCGAAATCACATTCCTAGATTTAAAAATACTCTTCTCCCAATCAATAAAAATTATCTCCAAGATTGTCTTAAATTAGAACAGAAGCAGATGTAATGGGATAGATTTCCTCTCTAAAACTGCTGACAGTGGGGATTAATCTCAAAGGTTTCTTTCTGTCTCCCTTTATGTGGAAGTGCATATCATTATCTGCATGAAACATGCACCCAGACCCAGCAGCCCCCAGTGCATGTCACTGAGCAGATTCATTCCAAGCACTCGCAATACAGCAAGCCGTTCACCTGAGAAGGCATGCACATGGAGCTTTAGGGAGAGTGGAAGCACATCCAAGGGATTTTGAGCACCCCCACTCTTCTTGTTTTCCCACTTGCCCCCAACCCACCACAGCATCTCATTGCATAGCTGAAGCAAAACTGTCATAAAGAATGACAGATGATTTTTTCTTCCTTTAAAGGCATGCCTGGGCAATTGAGTTTCAGAGATGAGCAATGAGGGAAGAGTGTCTGGCAAGCTTATGAGGTGTCTGCGAACACCATGCTCCACTTAATTCAGCCTCCCCCTCCCTTTTCTGAGCCACAAACACACACAAAGCTTTGGTTTCTAAGGAATGGCCCTACCTCTGGCATCTATGCTTTTGTTTTCATTGCAGAGCCAGATAATTTTGTGTGGAGATTTAGTCTTTATAATCGGTGATAGAGATGATTGCTAATGAGGCAAAACTCAAGTAGGAGCCCCAGATAATTTGCACTGTATAACAGATTCTGCTTCCAAACAGCTGCCTCATTTTGCTCCATTCAAATTACCAATTGTCAGGAGGTGCTTATGGATGTTGTGTATGCAAAAGTCGTTCATTTCCCAAGCTCTACCCTCTTGATTCTTTCTTTCTCCCTTATTTTAAACAAAAGATGTCAAACATACTGAAAATAATAAAGTAATGAGTGTTTATTTACTCTTGCTCTCTTGATCTAACAAAGAAATATTTTGCCATTTTACCATATCTTGCTGAGATCTGTTTTTTTGTTTTTAAATGCTACAGATAAAAGTTGAATCCTTCTTTGTATCCTTCATTGGTCCACCCTCCCTCTCCAGATGTAATCATTGCTCTCCAGTTGAAATCATTTCCATTCATATGTTTATATATTTATTATATATACCAGGCACTCATAATGAATAAATAACATCACGTTTTATGTTTTTAAGCATTTCATAAATTTTATCACACTTTTCATAAATTTTTACAATTTGCCATTTTCTTTTAACATTTTTGTTTTTGTTTTTAATTATCCTCATTGAGCAGCGCCTGGGTGGCTCAGTCGATTAAGCGTCTGACTTCAGCTCAGGTCATGATCTCACAGTTCATGGGTCTGAGCCCCAAAGTCGGGCTCTGTGCTGACAGCTCGGAGCCTGGAGACTGCTGGGGATTCTGTGTCTCCCTCTTTCTCTGCCCCTCCCCCATTCTCTCTCTCTCTCTCTCTCTCTCTCTTTCTCTCTTAAAAATAAATATTTAAGAAAATAAAAAAAAATTATCCTCATTTAATACTGTTGCTCTAATTCATTTATTTTAATTGCTACATATCTCACCATATGAATATAATATAATTATCTATTTTCTTAATAATGAGCATTAAGATTTCTTTTTCTATTATAAATAATGCTGTGATGAAGTTTGCACATGCTTGCTTTTACATGTGTGTGAGAGTTTCTCTAGGGCATCTAACTGGAGATAGAATTGTCCTATTATAGGTTACTGCTTCTTCAAATTTACTGGAGTGTGAAATTGCTCTCCAAAGTAGTTTTGCCAGCTTGTAGTCCTACCGAACAGTAGGAGAATTTGCTGGAGACATTGCATTCTCAGACACTTTAAATTTTTGTTTTTGATGGAATTAAAATGTCCTTTCATTTTGGTTTTGATTTGCATGACTCTGATTACTAGTGGAGTTGAGTATTCTTTCATGTTTATTAGCTATTCTCTGAATTGTCTGTCCATAGTATTTGTCTGTTTTCCTGCCAAATTATTTGCCATTCGTTATTGGTTTTAGGAATTTTTCACATGTTTTCTATACTATTCCTTGGTTCACTTTTGTCTTAGGGAACATTGGGAGGACATAAAAGTAAATTGACTCAAATGAGAATGGCATTCACTAGGCCCCACCAACCAAATTAAAAACGTCCTTCAAATTTGAAATCAGTAAGGCCTTGGTAAATTAAAGCCAAAAGAACACTTATTCTGTTATGTACCTAAGCATATTCTCCACTTTGTTTTCTAAGTTGTGTTTTTTCACCAAATGATTGTTTCTGACAATATATATATATTTTTTTAATCAAGCAAAACCTGAGAACCTAGCTTATTTCTGTAATCACAAATTAAGCCTGAAAGGTGGGTGTGGGAAGGTGGGATGGGGGCAGAATACTTCTGTCTTCCAAGTTCAAGTGAAAATTCAAATTTCTAAAGTGAGAAGTGTAATAAAAATTTAACACCTTAAGGTATGTGTTATATGTATATATGTAATTTTAATTTTGATTGTCAATTTATAGTACGCCAGGAAACCGTCTTCTGTATCTGTGGGGCCCAGTGCAAAATAAATTGCAGTACTGGGCTGCCTGGGTGGCTCAGTCGGTTAAGCATCTGAGTTCTGATCAGGTCATGATGTCACGGCTCATGGGTTTGAACCCCGCAACGGGCTCTGTGCTGACAGCTTGGAGCCTGGAACCGGCTTTGGGTTCTGTGTCTCCCTGTCTTTCTGCTCATCCCCTGCTCGTGCTCTGTCTCTCTCTCAGAAATAAATAACCATTTCAAAAATGCAGTACTCCTTGTTTGAAATGAATGAAAACATCAGATGTTCCTTGGAGATATTGTGGGTTTAGTTCCAGACCATCACAATAAAACAAATATTGCAAAAGTTAAATGAATTTTTTCGGTTTCCTGGTGCACATACAAAAGTTACGTTTATACTATTCTATAGTCTATTAAGTGTAATAGCATTATGATTAAAAAATGTACATACTTTAACTTAACAAATGCTTTATTGCTAAAAAATGCTAACCATCATCTGAGCTTTCAGTGAGTCCTAATCTTTTTGCTGGTATAGAGTCTTGCTGGATCTTGTTGGCTGCTTACTTGATCAGGGTTACTGGAGGTTGGGTGGCTGTGGCACTTCCTTAAAATAAGACAACAGTGAAGTTTGCTGCATCTATTCACACTTTATTTCATGAACGATTTCCCGAGAGCATTCTATGGTGTTCAATAGCATTATACTCACAGTGGAACTTTTTAAAAACTTGGAGTCCGTTCTTTCAAACTTAGTTGTGGCTTTATCAACTCAGTTTATGTAATATTCTAAATCCTTTGTTTTCATTTCAAAAATCTTCACAACATCTTAACCAGGAGTGAATTCCACTTCAAGAAACAACTTTCTTTGCTCATCCAAAAGAAGTAATTCCTCCCCTGTTTAAGTTCTATCATGAGATTGTAGCAATTCAGTCACACCATCAGGTTCTACCTCTAATTCTAGTTCTCTTGCCATTTCCACCACATCTGCAGTTACTTCCTCTGCTGAGATCTTGAACCCCTCAAAGTCATCCATGAGAGTTGGAATCAAATTCTTCCAAATCCCTGTTCATGATATTTTGACCTCTTTCCATGAATCACAAATGTTCTTAATGGCATTTTGAATGGTCAGTTATTCCAGAAGGTTTTCAATTGGCTTGCCCAGATCCATCAGAGGCAGCTATAGCCTTATGAAATGTATTTTTTTGAATAATAAAATTTGAAATTCAAAATTACTCCTTGACTCATGGGCTACACAATGCATGTTGTGTTAGCAGTCATGAAAACATGAATCTCATCCATCTCCATCATAGCTCTAGGGTGACCAGGTGCACTGTCCATGAGCAGTCATATTTTGAATCCTTGAGTTGAGGTCTGAGCAGTAAGTCTCAACAGTGGGCTTTAAATATTCTGTAAACCACATTGTAAACAGATGTGCTGTCATCCAGGCTTTGCTGCTCTATTGACAGAGTACAGGCCAAGTAGATTTAGCATAATTTCTAAGGGCCTCAGGATTTTGAAAATGGTAAATGAGTGTTGGCTTCAACTTAAAGTCAACAGCTATGCTAGCCTCTAGCAAGAGTCAGCTTGTCCTTTGAAGCTTTGAAGCCAGGCATTGATTTATCTTTTCTAGCGGTGAAAGTCCTAGATGGCATCTTCTTCCCTTAAAAGGCTATTTCATCTATACATAAGATATGTTGTTTATGTAGCCACCTTCATTAATTATTTTAACAAGACCTTTTAAGTATCTTGCTGTAGCTTCTACATCAGCCCTTGTTCCTTCATCTTGCACTTTTATGTTATGAAGGTGGCTTATTTTCTTAAACCTCATGAACCAACCTCTGGGAGCTTTCAAGTTTTCTTCTATAGTTTCCTCACCTCTCTCAGCCTTCATAGAATTGAAGAGAGTGGATTAGGCTTTGGCTTAAGGGAATGTTGTGGCTGGTTTGATCTTCTATCCAGACTGCTAAGGCTTTTTCCGTATCAGCAACAAGGCTGTTTCATTTCCATATCATCCATGTGTTCACTGGAGCAGCACTTTTAATTTCCTTCAAAAACTTCTTTGCACTCACAATTTGACTGTTTGGCCCCAGAGGCCTAGCTTTTAGCTTATCTTGGGTTTCAACATATCTTCCCCACTAAGCCTAATAGTTTCTAACTTTTGATTTAAACTGAGAGACATGCAATTCTTTCTTTCATTTGAACATTTAGAGACCATTGTAGGGTTATTAGTTGGTCTCAGGGAATAGGGAGGCCTATGGAGAGAGAGAGAGAGAAATGGTGGAATGACTGGTCAGTGGAATAGTCCAATATATGCAACATTTGCCAATTATGTCTGCTGTCTTATATGGGCACGGTTTGTTGTATCCAAAACAATTACAGTAGTAACATCAAAGATCACTGATCAGAGATCACCATAAAATACGATAATCATGAACATGTGTGAAATATTGTGAATGCTACCAAAAGGTGATATGGAGACACACACTGAGCAAATGCTGTTGGAAAAATGGCACCGATGGACTTGTTCAATGCAGGGTTGCCACAAACCTGCAATGTGTAAAAAAATGCAGCATCTAAAACGCACAATAAAGAAAAGAACAATAAAATTAGGTATGCCTGTACAGAGATAGCAGAGCAGTGAACCAAATGCAAGGCCCTTCCGAGCACAGGCCCTGTGTGGCTGCACAGGTCTCATGAACATGAAGCTGATCCTGCCTACGTTAATGTTTAGTTGGTATGTTTTATACCCTTATCGCAGTGTATCATCTTATACTAAACATATTTAATGTATATAATGTGTTTCTGCACGACATTATTAACTTTTGCATGTTAAAAATACCAAACTCAACACGTAATTAGAAAATTATTTTCAACTATTCTTAAACTGAGAAATCACTAAAACACTAAACACTAAAACACTGTTTTAAAAGTACTTATGACTCTGAAAATAAAGATAGAAATGAAAATCCTAGAATGCTGATACTTATCAAGTTAGTCATTAGAAAATATTGACTTGATGATGCTGCTGACATGAGACAGTTTTGATAAAATTCATCTGAATTTTCACTGTGAGAAAAAGTTCAAGAGAACACTAGCAACACCACAATCTCAGTGATAACCTGTAAACCCTGCTGAGCTGAAGGGAATGTAACAGGCCAAATAGGGTTGAGAGTGAAACTAACAAAACATTAATAATTAGTAATTTAGGATAAGGACCGCTACAGATACCAGCAGGAAGTGTAGACTACACAAATAGACAATTCAACAGATGCTCACTGATTTCCTGGTATATACCAGAGCCCAAAAGTTGAGAATACTACTGAGAACAAGGTGAATGATTGGCTTTATTTCAGCTGATGTGTCTGTGGAATAAATAGCATTAGAAAACAGATAAGGCTGATATACTGCATAACTGGACACTTTTCTCCTTCCATAAGAGAAGGAACAAGAGGGATCCAAGTTAGTTAATAAAGCACCAAACAGGCAAGTGGAATTAAGCGTGAAGTCATTTACAATTAGCTGAAGCTCAAAAACCCAAGCTGTTAGTCACACCCTTCTTACAAGGAGTGGCATGAGCAGAAGCTTACTCCAAATTTCCTTGAATTCTGCCTGAAATTAGGCCAATGTAAAAACTCTTAGTAAAATTCCCACTTGAAAATTAGAACAATGATGTTAAGATAAGGTAAAGCATCCGTTGTAAATGTCCTCTGTTTATCATTCCATTTCTAGATAGCTAACGATCTTCCTCTTCACATTTTTAATTTTCTTTTTAATTGTGAGCATTTTGAACAAAACTATTTTTCAAATGCCCAGCATACGACCTAACTTCTTGAATGGAATATTTGCATAGTGCACATAACTCAGCATCTACCTTCACGAGGAAGGTATCGGCCCATGACACGGTACTGACAAGAGTCAGCCAAACGTGAGGACATAGGTGGGAGGGCTGTCGCCCCCTGATTGTTGGAGTGGCCTTGGTAATCGACAAAGGCATCCTCTTTCTCCGTCATTTCTTCATGCTAGCCTTTTGGTTACAAAGAATGACACTACCATACAGAAAATGGCACAGGCCTTCTTCTAGTCCTTTTGATTCATCTCCTGCCATATTACCTGTGTCTTCTATTTTCCTACCACCGTGAAGTTGCCGGCTGTCACTTGTTTTCACTGTGTGTCTGTCAATAGTAAACTTTTTCACCGCTTCAGTTTTCAACATTGATTTTTTTCTCCTTAGAAATCAAATACCTTTTTTTTTTTCAACGTTTATTTATTTTTTTGGGACAGAGAGAGACAGAGCATGAACGGGGGAGGGGCAGAGAGAGAGGGAGACACAGAATCGGAAACAGGCTCCAGGCTCTGAGCCATCAGCGCACAGCCTGACGCGGGGCTCGAACTCCCGGACCGCGAGATCGTGACCTGGCTGAAGTCGGACGCTTAACCGACTGCGCCACCCAGGCGCCCCTCAAATACCTTTTTTAAAAAACTCTTGGAGTAAAAGAAATAGATCTTAAATGACAATCTGAGGGCTACTTTTATGAGTAGATACGTAAAGTGTGGTATGTTTTTGGTTTTGTGATTATTTTTTTATTCTAAATTTTGAAATAACATGCTGATTTTATTCAAAATATCTCGATAATTTTAACATTCTTAATGACACAATTAAAAGAATTGAAACACTTGGAATTCTTTTCTTCCACATTTTGAGAAAAAGTGTAGAATTGGCCAGATTACTAAAATGCAAAGAAATTAACATTTTAATCACTTGCTGATTAAAAGTTTACACATTAAATGTGCATTAGTTTATATAATAGTTTGCAAATTGCACATTTTTACACATAATAATTTATGAAAATATATGCTTTATATATTATATAGCAGTTTTAGTATAATATAATATTCTAATGTATATTATATATTAGAAGTTTATATTATAAATAATAAATAGCCTACACATTAAATAATTCATATATTTATACATAAATTGCTTGTGAATTATGTTATAGTTATGTGTGTATATATAATTATTATAGTTTATACATTATAATTGCATAGTGTATATTATATTATTATTTACATATTATAATTAAACAATTTCAATATTACAATAAATATTTATATATTACGAAGAGATACTTGCTTTTTTTTAACATTGCCCCAGATGTATTTTTGGTACGAATACAGTAGCAGTTTACCACCCCCATGAAACATCTGAAATATCTCACACAGATAGTCACTTGTGTTTGGGAAAACATTTTCTGATTTTGTCAGCGTTCCATATGAAGTATTAGTCATAGCCGCAGCGTTGGATAGAGAGTCTCTATATTTTCATCTGCTAAATCTTTCAATGGCTTTCCATTTAATTTTTGTATCCAATTTCATTTAAATACAACTTAAAATTATCTGTATCATTCTTATGATAGACTATTTTAGGAGGAGATTGAGGTTTACTACATTTATTACTCATCGGTTCTGAACATAACGTTTAGTTTCTTTTCTTTGTGAAGTAGCATGAGCGGAATGGGAAGAGAGGCAAAGTCAGACATAGCTGGGATTAGTGCCAGCTCCAACATTTTAAAAAGGTGTGGCTGTTTTATTAATACTTTGAGAAATATTTCTGTCCAAAAACATGTGCCTGCCTTCCTAGTTTAGTTACTGTTCCAAAGGGACTAAATTTAAATTTTACAATTTAATGTTTTATCTCCCCCTCTGTATCATAATAGGTATACTTTTCCTCTGTATGAATTTCCTAAAATCAAACATAAAAGTCCCAAATTTTGTTCCTTAAAAAAAGAGTATATTTACCCTCTAATAAAAATCAATTTTAATAATAATAATATATGCATCAAAAATGGAAAAAGAAAATGGGAGGCTCGTGATAACAAGGCTGGTAGATTTCTAGTCCAAAATCATCAGGATGATAAAAAACAGCTACTTCCTTTGATCAATTTCATGTTTTATTACAGTATTGGAGGCATTCTCCTAGGGGTCATTCAGTTCTCTTTTGTTGTTTAACATGATAAAAATATAAGACCCTGAGTCATTTTCAAGGTTGTGTTTTCAGAGAGACACCTTGAGGGATGAAGTACATCTTTCTCTGGGACAAAAAAAAAAGGTTGCTTACTGCTTGCTATTAAAAAAAATAACAAAAAACAAAAAAAAAAAGCAAACAAAAAAAAACAAGTAAAAATTCCAATTTTAGTGCTCTTTTCCTATAATGCAATCCACTTAGTATAGGTAACGTTTGGCCCTGCCCCATCACCCTCAAGAGACTTGGGAACAAGAGAAACTGAAGCAAATGCACTGATGTTCACGGTACTTGGTGTGCTCTGTGCAGTTAATTTCTTTTTCACTGGCTCAGGAGTCTTGTGTCTCCTACCAGCATCCAAAAACCAGTGACAGACTAACTTTTTAGATCATAGCTATGGGGTGAAATTAAATCCCAGATCTGACAGTTTTTACAGTGAGGCTGTAATCCTGACTGAGAGGTTACTTTCTGGGAGAGGAAGTACAGGTCCCCAAGCAAGGTTCAGAGTTAGAAGACTCCCTGAGATCTGGTAGAGAATACTTTTATCCAAAAGATGGCAAGAGAGGAGACAGGAAAAGGTATTCTGGCTCCAAATGTTAATGAGACTGAGCAATAAGTGGGATTGGAACAAGTTGCCCAAATGGGACTTTAATTGTTTCTTACTCTTCTTGGAGCAGAAATAGAAAGATATATATTCATAATGGGCAGCATTATGGACCCTGTGGTTCCAGCAGATAGTGTAGCCATGGCTACCAAACCAAAGAGTCCTCAAAGCTGAAATAAATTGTGTCACCAAGGAGAACTTTCCATTTTGTTAAAAGAACTGTCGATGAACCAAAACACAGAGGTCTACTTGGTTGAGTTGTGATCAACTGTCATGTGTCTCAAAACCAAATGTAAATGCAAAGTCTTGTTCAGTAGCATGGTGCCACTCTACTCCATTACCCCCTCCTTCTCCTCTGACTTCAGCTACTTTAAGGAGAAAGGTCGCTGGGGCCTGGGCCAAGATTATTCTTCCCTCAAAAGGAATCAAAGGTAAAATGCACTTGTTTCATTATGTTGGGGAGTTTGGGGGAGGATTGGCACTCAAATTCATGACTCTGTTGGATACATGCACCAGAGTCACTATCCCTTCCAGTCTGTTAGGCAGAGAAGGAAGCTAAACTTAAATGATGGAGTGTGGGGAAAAGTCACAGTGGCGCAGGCAGGAATGTTAAAATGACCTAATGGATGAACGCTTCCAGCTGATTTAACTCACTATTGCAGTGGCTTTGACATCTGCACATATCATTGACTTGATGTCTTGCATGCTTCTACTTCCTAGAGTGTTGTCCTACTTCTACTCGTCTTATAGTGTTACAGAGAATTCTTCTGTTCAAAGACTGATATAAAAGGAAAAATGCTAATGGGACATATTAGTTGCTTCTTCTTTCCCCTGCAAACCTCCTCCCTATCCCTTCTTGGCTTATCAAATAGAAATAAAATAAACAGTGCTGCTGCCAGATACAGTAACAATTATACCCCTTTTTAATAAAGGACACATTTTAACCTGTTACTTAGGCTCTTGTTGAAACTGAACCAATTACTTATGGAGACTTGTACCTCCAGGCTGACATCCTTACTTTGGGGTAGAGAAACTTGAATTGAATGATAAACAAAATGGAAAGTTATAGGCTATATTGGCTAAGCAGATATGGTACGTTCAAGAGTGCTCTGCTTTAAGGCATCTCAGCTTTGCATGAAAACATGGCTGCTACTCTATGTTTTATCCCCCACTTGATTGTCTGAAGGAAAGCCACTGGCACTGTGGGGACCTTAATCCACCGAGTTTTCCCTAAATGTCTGGTCATTGACTGCTGACATTGTTTACCAGTGAAAGCTGATGGCCTCCTCGGATAGCAGCAAACCAGTTGCAGTGACAATTCTGAAGGACTAACTCTGGTAAAGACTGGTCAGTACAATGGGTGACTTGACAGACATGTGACTGTCTTCAATCGTACTCCAATGAATCACATTATTTTTATATGTAGTGTTATACATAACATATATATATATATATATATATATATATATATATATATAAAACAGGAATATTTTTACTAACTCTTAAACTCTTGCCAAAGTCCTAGCCATCTGTTCTACTACTTGGAAGACTACAAAATGGAAGATTAAAGATAATCTTCTTTATGGCTGCAAAATGTAGAAAGCAATTGTGGCTGCTCATCTGACAGTCTGGGTTACTCGTGTAGATGCTCACAGTAAGGGCCCATTCTGTGATGAGACTACATGGAATCAACTAATGATCAAGTCTGCATTCCTGGCATTGGTGCCATTGCTACCTAGATGCCTCATCACACAGAGCATGACAATTTTCATCATAATAAACTGTACAGTGCAAAAGTCAAAATGTTTCTGATACAGAAGTTAATTGTAATAAGGTGACTCCATTTCTTGATGTATGACTGCTGACAGATTTAAAGCCTCACCCTTCACTATTCCACTTCTGCCTGTTATATGGGCAAGTTGGTGAAAAAGCCTGGGTGATCCCTTCTTTGGTGCTGGTGAGAAGTTCAAACCACCCATAAGAACACTTTTCCTTGTCCCCTCACCTAATCACTCAAAACTCCCAAGCCAGTTTTCTTTCCTACTCTCTCAAGCCATTTTAGAAGTGCTGGTGAGCCATCTTATTCTCCCTAGAAAGCTATATTAAATGAATAATTATCTCTGTATACCCTCTTAGTGTGTCTGGGGCATCATCGATGTTAACACCCAAAGCAAATTTTGGGATGGGAAAATTCACGGTTTCAATGGAGTCTCCAAAAAAATTGAAGAAAAGAGCAGAGTGGGTGTCTAGACCATGACCACTACCACTCAGCATCTTCCATGTTTTTCTTTGGCTTGCTAATTGCTGGTGAGCATGCTCTTTGGGCTGCATTGCTGCCTGCTAACAACTTTGCACTTTAATGTGAGCTGTTTTACGCTATACTTGCTGAATTCTACTGAGTCTCTATTATAGATTTAACTGCCCAAGCCAGAGTCTGGGTAATTAGAATTTAGGAATAGGAATATGAGTTTGGGCCCTCCTTTAAATGGCCCTGGGTAGTATGTTTTGGCCCAGGACTATCAGTGAGTCTCAGGTTAAACTGTGTCTCAACTCCAACATAAGCTATGACTGATACTACGCTCAAGGAATGACCCTTACTCTGAAACCGTTGGTTGTGTGTCTCAACTAGGCACTGTCCCTATTCTGTAAAGAGCTCAAAGGAAAGACAGACACCCTATGCAATATGGGTCTACCCAAGGTTGCTTGTGTGGAAGAGGAATAACTATTTGATACCCTGAAGTCATACTCCTAAAAAAAAGATCACTCACTAAGACCCCACAAGATACTTTTCCTGCTGCTGCTATCTATGCTCCTGTCACCAAGAAAGATCCTGATTGTCAGGGTTAAAAGGATCCTTAGAATATCCCTGTGGCAGTCAAAGGAATAATTCAACCATCATCTTTTGAAGTCCTCTAAACTTAAAAATGATGATTCAAGGCTCTGTGGAAAACCAAACTCTAAAATTTGAGCATGATAGAATTCTCTAAAGTAAAGCCAGGAATGACAAAAATAAAATAAAAGAAAGAAAGAAAAGCAAAACAAGAGAAATGTAGAACTAGGAAGAGAGGAAGGAAAAAAAGGAAGGGAGAAAGGAAGAAACTTGAATACGCGGTGACCTGAACAAGCAAACAAAACCTGAAACACAAGTTCACAAAATTTGATCCAATTGGAAATCTAAAATTTACTAAAATAATTTATACAACAATAAAAAACAAATAAAAATTTACTAAAATAATTTATATAACAATAAAAACAAAGTCAGTGATTGGCTTTTTTGCTTCCAAACATATGTTGTGAATTAACTTTAATATCTGTTTAACTGTATAAATTGACATAACTTTGTGGCCTTAATTATTAGGAGTCGAATTACAGTAAACCTGGAGGTCTTATTAATTAACTATCTTAGAGGAGTTACTGAACATAAATAGAGGACAAATAGGTATGCCTCACTTTAGCTATCAAAACCTTTATCTTGTCTTACTTCCTCATGCTTACAGTACCTATTATCTTAAATATCTCATAGAGGGCATTGTCACTTTGACAATCAATGAATGATAAATTAAAATTAAATTAAATCCTTGGCACTTACAATTGGCTTGACAAATGGGACTCCATGGACCTCCATCCTTCCCCAATTAAAATAGTTAATACAGCCCAATATAAATTAAAACAGGGTCTTCAAGGATTGAAACACATTAAAGAAGTCTTACCTAGTGAAGGGGTGATATCTCTACTGCTTTTCCATTTGACAGCTCGGTTGGTCTGTTCTTAAACTTAGAAAGAATGAAAAATGTCTCACTGTGGATTAATACTACCTTGACGCTGTTAATGCTGTGGTCTCACCTATCAAAGCATCCCCACTCATCATTATTGATATTGCTGACTTCATTTAATCAGCAACTAGTAAACATTTTGCTATTACACGTTTGACTAATATATTTAATGCCTAATTCAATAGCTCTTAGCTGCACTTTGCTTTCAAACTACTTCCAAGGTCTAGAATACACCTTTACCTGACTTAGTGGGGTAACTCAATAGCCCTGCCATTGCACACAATCCTCGCAGGAATGATCTTAACTGCATACAGCTTTCTCCGGGAGCACAGGTATGACATTGCACTGATGATATCTTCCTCTGACAAGATTCACTTGACACACTCATTCAAGACAAGCCACTACTCACAAAGCAGCTCACAAAAAAAAAGGGGTGAATCATCCCATGAATAATTCAAAAGCCTACCACCTTGGTTTAAATTCCTGAAATCATTTGATAAGCCAAGGTCTGCCCCACTCCTAATACTGTCAAGAAAGAATTATTGATCGTGTATCCCCAACATGAACATCTTTAGTTTTGGGGGATTCTAAAGGCAATATATTCCTTTACATTCATTTATAATTTTACTTAATACATTTACAAACAAATTCATTTACAAACTTTACTTAATCCAATTATGCTGTCATATGTACACTGGTCCATCTTAAATGGAACCTCCTCCAACAAAAGCTTTAAAATCTGTCCAAATTGCAATACAATAGGCATTTTGTTAGTACCCCCACCAGAGACACCTTTACCATAGAGTCTTTGGCTCATACCTCTTAGAGCCTCTGGAACACCTATAATAGCTATAAATTGCCCATGCGCTCCTGATGCAAGATAATTCTCTTTGGCCTCATGTTATATATCATTAGAGTGTGTATTGCTGGTCCATACTGCATTTTCCTGGAGATACAGACGCTCAGAAGTTTTAAAACCATGACCCTCCATATCCAGCTGTTCATTATGCCTTTCGTCATGAAAGCAGCACCCCAAAAGCATGACAACCAGGGACTCTTGTTACAGAGTAGAGCCAATCCTGAGCTTCTGACATATTTCCACTGCAAGAGGAGGTGACCTTTCTTGTCCTCAGTCCTTTTTCACATACCATGGCTGTTAACAGAGGTCACCCCTTTCCCAGACCCTCTGGCTATTTATGGAGCTCCTTGGGATCAACTGAGTGAGCAGCAAAAGGAGTCAGTAGACATTATGGACAGTATCACCACTCTCAAACACGATAAAGTTCACTGAATTGTTGTTGCTGTTCATTCTTTAACCGGGATGTCTTTGATAGAGTCTGAGGCCCAGAGGTCACCACAATTGACCAAACTCTAAGCAGTCATAGAACATTGGATGACCTGGTCAACAATTGGTCCCATTTGTACATTTTTACAGATTCATGGGCTATTGCCAAGGATCTGGCTGTCTGATATAGTTAATGACAGCAACAACAATTTCTTATCCAAGGCTCTTTCTTTGGTGTACAGAACTCTGGGTATCTCTTGCCTGACAGATACACAAAATATAATTCAAGGTCACAAATGCATCTATGCCTACTAAAGCCGCAATACAAGACTTCCCCAAGACATTCCTTATCCCCTTAGGAGTTTTAGACATCACTAATAATGATCAAGCACTCAGTCACTTCTCAGAATACATAATGCTAGGCTTTTGAAAACAGTATTTAATTGAAATTTCATTTTTCTTAACCTCCCTAGGCTGCAGACCTCATAGAGTGCCATAATGGCTCACTTAAACAGGTTCAAATTCAGTTAAGTGAAAAATGGCACTTTTAGTCATCAGTCAAACATCAGGGGTCAGTTGTAATATGTCATTTTTTGATGTTTCCCTGCTGATAGCATTTAAACTTCTCTCTTCTCTTTCAGACTTATATCTGGGAAAGATGATGAGAAAGCTTAGTGTTCCCTCCTTTGGCATTGGTAGGATCTTCAAACCATATTTGGGCACCGTCACCCTGGCCCCTCTCATAACCAACGGAAAAACCCAAGCCCATCTTCTTTTCCTGCTCTCATTTTCATACCTGTTGCAGAGCTACTCAGAAAGTTCCATCATGAAGTTAATAAATATTTCCATATTTTTTGGCATACGTGCAGTATCATCAGTCTTGACGTCTGATCCAAATTTTGCTTGGGGTCCATCTTGTTTTTGATCAGTGGCTACAATGCCAACCCTAGATGCTAGACCTGTGACTCCTACCAAAGTTGGCCCATTTGTCTTAGGATAATGAGGCCACATTGTAGGAGGGCATTGTCTCCACCAGTACTTGACAAATAGACAGTACTGAACTTTTAACCCTTTTAAGCTCACTATCTGTGTCTCACTGCTGTTGTTTCTTTCAGGACAGAAATTTCTGTTACAATAGAAATGATTGAGCCCAGCTATATAGAAAGAATAGGAATGACCTGTGTAAATTTGGGTTATGTGGTTATATGTAGGAGATGATAGATTATGAAATGTCTCTTCATTGCAGATAGAGGCTGCTTTAGTTTTAGCTTATATATTATCCCTTATACTTATTGGCAGTGACATCAAAGATCAGCAGGTGAGTTGCTACTCCTTTGTTATAAGTCATAATAGAACCGGCCTTAGACTAGAATCTGCTGCCTAAAATATGACTTACTGCTTGCTGGAATATATTCATACTTGACTGTAATTAAATGCTACGTGGCAAATTGGATGGATTTGCTTGCAGCCTTTTTTAGTTAGATTAATCAGAGTGGCCAATGAAGATGCAAAATAATTTGAAAATTTGCTGGAAGCCAAGGCAAAGTAGGATTACATTGTAAGTATTGGTGGGAGATGCCCATGGGTCTTTCATGTTCAATGTCTTGCTAGGTGTGCCAAGAATAAAAGGCTCTGTCTACTCTTCATCTAGGTCATTTCTCAGTGTTATGTTACTGAAGAGACTGGGTTCTCAAAGTTTTGTTTCTCAGGGATTCTCAAGGGTTGTGATATTGTACAAGAGTACAATAGTACTCTTGTAGTATTTCAAGAGATACTACCTCTTGAAAAAAGAGGTAGTATCTCCCTCTAGGACAGGGGAGGCTTGCTTAGTGATTGTTATAAAAAGAGTGGATTCTCTCAAGCTCAGAGTTTGTTTGTTTTTCTTTTATAATATTCCACTGTTTGTGCTGGTACTATCTAAAGTCTTCTTGTAACCTATCCCCTGATCGTGCCTCCCACTGTTGGAGTTGGGGACAAAAAGAACTAATGTAAATATGTTGATGTTCATATTGCCTGTTGTGCCTTAAGTAATAAAGTCTTTGTGTCTGACCCAGGACTCTTGCGTCTTCTGTCAGCATCCATGAAACAGTAGCAGATACACTCATTAGCTGTAGAATAAAATCAAATGCTAAACCCAACATGTAATTCTAGAAATGTTCTCTGAAACAAATTCTTTTCAATTCAGGCATTGATTGGTCTACACATTAGCTACGATTTCTACTAGATTGTAATTTCCAGTCACTAGCATGCAAGAAATCCTAGGGTTATCAGCTATTTGCTGATCTTCTGGGAAGGGTGTAAGGAGATATCTTGAGCTGGGATTGGTCGCTGAGTTACAACTGTTAGAAGCAGGCCTGGATGGTTAATAGGAGTTAGAATTAATACCATCCAAAGAATTCAAAACATAGGAAAATAATACCCATGTTTTCTCTTTGTACAGTAGTTCCAAGTCTCTCTTTATTCTGGAAATCAGATTTGTTTCCCTGGTTACAAAGACCAGCATACTCAGACAATTGGCAAGGTGACCATCTTAACTCACACTTTAAAAAAAAATCAAATTTTGCATATACAGGTATTTGCCAAGCTTCTGAGACAAGTCTTACAGGCTAGTAAGGTGGCTTTCTTTTCAAATGGGGTTAAAATATCAACTTCAATGAAATTAATTCTGAATTTTTATCATAAGCCAGGAACTGCATGTGCTTCACACATATATTTTTTCATAATCCATTAAAAGAATCTTATCAGATATAAACTAATATGCTCATAGTCCAGAAGATAAAATTGAGATGAGCTAGCTTATGCAATGTGATAATAATTAAGAGGTGATATGTGCTAGAATTTGTACTTGAAATAAAATATTCCTGATTCACAACCTCTTTTGTTAAGCTAACACTACAGCACTCTTGGTTTTTTTTTAAATTAAGTTATACAAAACATGTAAATGGCTTTGAAAATGAAAATGAGTAGGACAAGAAATTTGTAGTGCCCTTTCTTTATCCTCAAACTTTCAACTGTAAAAGAGAGAAAGGAGGAAGGGAGGGAGGGACAGACAAAGTGGGAAATAAAGGAGTCAAACTTTATAAAATATGTTACTTTTATTGCTTGGATGATAATATAGTATGATTCACTTAATCAATTATTGATTTAATTTATAGTTCCTTTTTATGACATTTCATAAAATAAACAGTTTGATAAATTAACGCCAGAACACATGTAGAAAACAGAGAGTAATGTATACTTTTTCAGCCCTGAAGACTTCCTCAGGATCTGAAAAAATATACTGGATGGAGATTTTGAATAGATTTTAGACTGAGAGAAACCATGCTATAGATTAGATAAAGTTTTACATGTGAAAAAAGACAGCTAAAAAAAAAATAAAACAAATACAGAAAGGGCTGACACCAGTAAATTGTCTAATGTTGCATCAGGTTATAAATACAGAACCAGACCTTACGTCATCAAATAACACATTACGAAACTATAATCTGTTATCAAAAGTGATGGAGAAACTTCTTTCAAAAATGTGGGTAAGCAACATGGAAATTTAGACACTGGATTGTGTCAGTAAAGGCCTAGGCAGACGAAAGAAGTCATTCTGGTTATTTTCACAGAGACAGATAATATAATGCAAAAAATTAGTAATTAGTTACAAAGTTGTTAATTGGGTACTGAAAAACCCTAGCTATGATGGAGGCAGTACGTGCGGAAAGCGGCTTCCATCTTTGGAAAGAGATTTGAGTTACTAAATCTTAGGAGCTCTGTGGAAGTGCAGTGGGGGCAAAAATTCAGACCTCTAAAGACAGGAAATGCTGGCTCCAGCCGGTATCAGTGAGGGGAATGATTTCGCTGCCTCTGCAAGTGCTGGGAAAATTTGATACTCCAGGAAGGAACTGCTGCTCAGAGTGAAGAAGCACCGCTGGGTGCTGCTCACAGGCACAGGGAACAGCCAGCATGCAACAGGGAATGACTGTAACGGGCAGATGCCCCCTTCTCCTTCCCCTCAGTGGTCTCCTTCCTTTGCTCCCCGGGGCCAGAGCCTAATGGGAGCCAAGTTGGCAAAGCAGAAATCAAGTTTGCAGTCTTCCCCGCAGCCTCACAAAGCTCAGCCTACTGTCTCTCTTGGATGAGACAATGGCCTGCACTGGGCAGGCTGCGCTTTAGCAACAGCGCATGCGCATACTTCTTACATGTATTGGTAACAACACAAATCTTGTATGTACCTGCCTAACAAGATGCAACTGTTGTTTAGAGACACAAAGACATTCTTACCCTGTCCCGAAATTGAGGAATCTCAAAGTTCTAAGAATCTTATCTGTTTCTGATAGACATTCACACTATCCATCTCTGAGCTGTGTTAATTATTCCAAAATTTTAGTCAAAATTCCATCTAAAATAAACCTCATGAGACTGGGTTAGAGTAAGAGACACCAGTATAAACTGATGTCAATTTTAATATACGTATATACATATATAGATAAGGAAATAATTATAGATATATGTGTATATAAGGAAAGATATGTTTTACATGTATATTATATATAAATATATAATAAATATGTACCTATATATAAATATGCAAAAATTGTGTATATATATATATATATATATATATATATATAAAAAATAAAACGTGAGTAGCATCAAACAGACCCAGACACAAGATATTGATTTCTAAACTCCTTTTTTTTTTTTTTTTTTTTTTTTTAATAAAGGGAATCAGAGTCCCTTGGAAGAATGGTTAATTTGTTTGGGACTGCAGTGGAGAAAACACAAGATGAGCCTACAGCATCTTGAAGTGCCTCAAAATAAGGAAGAGCTAAAAAACAAATAAATTAAAAAGATGAGCCATATCAAAAGGACACAGGAGCCAATATGAAAGAATTCACAATGGCCAAAGATGGAAAAATGAAGCAATAATAATTTTAGAAGTAGATTATAACCCCCTGAATAAAATAAAAATCTATGAACCCTAAGAGATATAAGTAAATTATTCAATAAAAAATTATAATAGAATAAGAAATAAATCTTTCTTTCAGAAGAATTCTAAATAATATGCATAGGCCTCCATCCTTCCAGGAGGTACACTTAATTCCCTTCCCTTTGACTGTGGGCTGGATATGGTGACTCACTTTCAAAGAATAGAGCGTAAAAAATAGGGGGGAAAGTAACTGTATAGTGGAGAAATATGGCAGACACTACCAAGGAATCAAGGTTAGATCATGAGTGGTATCATGTTGCTTTTATGTGTGCAGTGATACGATGTGATGAAAAAGCACGTGTCTTGTTTTGTGCTCCTCACAGATAGTCAGCCCCTCAGTTTATTTGTGAGAAAATATCAGACAAATCCAATGTGAGGAACTTTACACAAAATTCCTAAAGAATACTCTTTAAAACCCAGCCAGGGAAGAGTATGCTCCCTCTCTGATATTGTTTCAGTGACACAAGGTGCTCATAATCTCAAGGAAGTAATCTCAACATATGATTCCACGGAACAATTCTTGTAACCCCTGATGAAAGCAATCCATCCTTGGGAAGCAAGGCTTCCAATTTGTCAAAAGTCAAAGTTGTGGGCATGGAAGCAAAAGATCGGAATAGAATACCAGATACATTTATGAGAAGAGTCCCTCCCACTTCCACCTCTTGATTCCTTGACATAAAGACTGACCCATTCCTAGAAAGCACCAGATTTCTATGACAGGTGACTTTAACATCAGGACTCTCCACTAGCATTGCCAAACCTTTCTTAAAACTTCTCTGCAGTCTGAAACACTTCCACCCAAAACAACCTTGCTTTCCTCTTTTCTGCACTCAGCCTGAGCCCTACTTCATGGTCTGACAGTTCTACAAGCATCTCCTGGCTTCCTTCCCATTTTCTCTCACAGATGTTTCCCCTAACAAATTTCCTGCATGTCTAAGCATGTTTTTGTAACTGCTTCTTATGAGTCTAGACCGACATAAAAGGGGAAAGATTTGAATAATTAAAAACTTAGAAGCTTAGAGGATGAGCCACGTGAAGTTGAAATTCAAACCTCTGTGGGGGAAACACAGCTCAGCTGATACCGATATCTCTGAACCAGGGAGAGAACCCCAAAATGCCTCTGAGCAACAGCAGGAGCCCACCGAGATTTGTATCTCAGGGGATGCACTGAGGCAGTTTCTGCCAGTATTTGAAGAAGCGCAAAATGGATTTGGTTGCGCTCCAGGACTGAATCACTGCTGCCAGGGTGGAAGCAAGGCTAGGGTGATAGGCAAGGAAAGAAGAAACTGACAGCACACTACAAGCAGGATGGAACAAGGAGCAAGTCCCCTCCCGCACCCCTCCCCCCTAGCCCTGCATCTCCCTCTTGCAATTCAGGTTGACACAGTCTAAGAGAGAGCAGCTGTGATCTCCTTATATAATTTGGGTGTTTTTTGTTTGTTTGTTTGTTTGTTTGTTTGTTTTAAGAAATGGCAGCTGTTTTCCTGGGAAGGGTTCCTTGAATTAAATGGCAATTCTAGGGCATAGTAGGATGCAGTGTAGTACATTTTGCTTTTCCTAACAGGTTGATATTTTAAGGTAATACTAAATACAATGCTCAAGAAAAATTATGTGATTGAGGCACTTGGGTGGCTCAGTTGGTTAAACATTGGACTCCTGATCTCGGCTTAGTTCATGATCTCACAGTTGATGTAATCGAGCCCTGTGCCAGGCTTTTGGGATTCTCTCTCTCCCTCTCTGCCCCTCACCCACTGGTGCTTGCTCTCGCTCTCAAAATAAATAAATATTAAAAAAAGGAAAAATTATGTGATTAATAAATACATGCGAGAAAGCTTACAGACATACCACATCAGTATATTACTGAATAATAATTAAAAATTACTAATATTTATTAATTTTTTGTTTTACACACTGTGCTATGAATCAGTAAATTAGACTTTTCTTTTATCTAATGTTGACCAAGCATATTTTATTTCTTGCTATGCGTGCCACTGTGCTAGAGCAGGTTATGTGACAGATAAAGGCTGTGCCATTTGGGGGTGTATCATTTACAAGGAAAGAAATTCATGAAACCACTACTTGCTCTAAGAGTTAATTTCAGTATTTTAATACTGTGGTCAGAAAAACTAATGGAACTTGACCCGTGCTGGAGTTTGTGAGGATATTCTTTGAGGAAATGAAACTTAATCTGAGACCTGAAGGGAGAATAGATTTGTTTAGGAAAAGGGAAGGAGAGGAGGAGGAAAAGCTTGCCAAAGAAAGGGAGCATTGTAAGTACAAGCCTCCTGGCAAGATTGAACAGGTAACTTATTGTGGGGGAGGCACTTCACCCACATTATCTTACTTCCAAACCACCCTACGGGGCATGCAAGCCCTTTTATGGATTATCTCTCATTTTAAGGGGTTAAGAACAAAAGTGAAGCTTAGTGATTTTCACAAGACCACAAAGCCAGCAAATTGTGGCTAGATTTGAATTCAGGAGTATAAATCTCACATTCTTAACGATTAATGTTCTTCTCCCCGTCAACACTTTTGAGGGTGGCCTAATGAGCAGAGACACAAGGTTAATTCCTTTTCCAGCCACGTCAACAGTTGATAAGTACTTGAACTTCAGTCTTGAGATTATTGTGTAGTAAGTTTATCAACAAATATGCATAAAACTTTAATTTGCTCCTGATTCAATGAAGATTTATTGAAGAATTCAGTGGTGAGGAAAGAGCAATGTACTACAAATTACTATTATGGCCATTTCTTTTTTTTTTTTTTTTAAGTAGGCTCCACGCCCAACATGGTGCTTGAACTCACAACCCTGGATCAAGAGTTGGATGCTCTATTGACTGAGCCAAACAGGCACCCCTACAAATTGCTATTAAAAACCTTCAGATACAAAAATCTAAAATTTACAGGTGAATATTTTTTCTACAAAAGGATTCTTTGGTTTTTATAATTCCATATCATAATTATTCCCTATCATAATTTAGTAATTTTTTCTGATATGTTAGGTAGCCAGAAACATCAACAAAATACCTAAACTTTTAGTAAGCATCTGAATTGGAAATCCAGAGATTATTTTTTTAGTTCTTTAATTAGGTCTTTGCTTCTTGGCACAATCACACACATGCACACACACACACACACACACACACACACACACAAGTTGTTTTGTTTTTCTATCTATGGTAACAATGACGGTTTGTTTTGTCCATCTGGAAAATTGAGATAATAATCCCAACTTGATGGGCTATTGAGAGGATTAGGGAATATATGTGTGCATAGCAATGTTCTCCAAGCTAAATCCAAAACAGGAGTAGGAGTAGGTGAAGGGCCATGGGAACTTCACAAGTGAAGCACAGATGTGAGAAAGATCATTATGTTCTTAAAAAATAAGTTGACTGGGATTGGTTTTTAAGGGAGTTAGGTGCTCTCCTTGTCAGTGACTTGAAGGATGTTCTAGCTCTTTAATCTTTACTGTCTTCAGTTTGCTGGAGATAAATTATTTCACGCAGTTCCTAATACTGTATGAATTACAGTCTAATTAAAACTTCATTCTACCTACTCAAGAAATACTACTCTTTGTGCAAGTTTGTGATTCCTTCCCCTCAAAGATCACAGGACAGCCCCCCTGAAGGCAAAAGTTGGGGGATTTTTAGACAAGGGGATATAGGCTTAACCCTCAGTCTCAACGTTTCTTAACTGGATGATAGCAAGTAATTATAGGCTTTTTTTTGTATCAAGGTAATGGAAATAATAATACCTTCCCTGTGGAGACTGATCGTGTTGAATGAGATAATGTGTAAGTAAATTGTCCAGCAGTAAACTCTTAGTTAACTCTCCAAACCTTCTTATAAAGGAAATACAAACCTATTCTTCGTAACCATTTTAGTTTTGCAAAATGTCTGGAATACATTGTTCTTGATTTTGTGTTTATGATTTATTTTATCACGATTTGTTTTGTATGGTTTCCTGGCACACAACTAGGCCAAAACAGCCTAATAGCCACAGTGGTATAATTTATTGTGCAGAACACATCAAACACATGTACAGAATACTGAAATGAGAAAATGATCCCCTTTGTGTACTATGAATCTTAGACATATTAGAATGAAAAAGATGGACGCATTTTAAAACGCTGAATTAAATGGACAAAGTGATAGCAAGATCTCTATACCATGGTCAAAAGAAAGAGTTACAGCTTATATATATTCTGTAAATAGCAAACGTGACAAGATAGAGCAAAAGAACATCAGATAATTTTAGATGATGAATTGGCTTTTCGTTATTACACCCTAAATGGAAAAGCAAATAATCTTTTAAGAGAAACTGAGAAGAGAAATGCTGCCAAATAAATTTGGCCCTGCAGCTGTGAAGGCCAAGGTGAAATAGATGTATTGGTATATACATAAATAAATTTTTAAAAACTTAAAAGCATCTGGAAAGCCTTTTACATAGAAGTTGGTCATTGTGTGCTATAGATCACATATTTTAGTAATCTAACCTTTACCTTATCATGAAATACAAAAAGTACAGGCCGAGATGTGCAACTATTTTATTAAAATAAATCCCAGTAAATGGCATGATAGATCTGACATCTTGAATTGAATTCTTCTAGCTCCCTTCTTCATTACCCTATCTTATTACTAAATAGAAAGGCGTAGCGTGAAATAGCAAACAATATACAATAATGATTTCCCCATACATTTTTGGGTATTTTTTATAATATAGGAGAGGAAAACAATAATAATAACACTCAAAATAATGGCCAGTGCTTATTGCACCCCTAGGGCAGTACCGATGTGATGCTAGACATTTTTAATGTACCTTAGCCTATTTGGAGGTTCAAAAGCATCACCAAGTCCTGCAAAGGTAGTAGTATTACCTGAAGTTTTCAAAGGAGAAAATGTAGGACCTGAGGTCTGTCTTTGTAGATCTTGAGAGTAACAGAAGTTTGCAACACACATAGGTCTCTTATGAGTAGGCTAGCACTTTTGAGGAACTGGAGGAAAGCTATTGGCCAAATTTTCTAACTTAATGATTTAAGGTAAAACTTGTAGATAGCCAAGATAAACTTGCCTTACTCATGGTTCTGTTTGTAATGGAAAGCTGTTCGTTTCCATTAAAAAAATTACATAGAATTTTTTAAGTAGTAAATGTATAGATTTAGCAAACATTAAGCAATATTTTCTTATCTTCACCCATTGTAGTCCTTCTGGGTAGGAATATAGTAAACTTTTTCAGGAACTCTACTACCATTCAGCAACAGCAATATGAAGAATAGGATTCCAAGAAAGCATGTGAGGTGTTCATCTGAGATGTTCAGTTCTGTTTTCCACTTAAATTCTTAGGGTGGGGAATGTAATAGCATAACATAAACTATGGTGCAATTGCAAGGAATACATTTGAGTATCTAATGGTAGCAAAATATAATTAGTAATCTTGTTTCAAAAACCATTGATTTATTTTTTGTCACAAGAAGACTAATTTCTTGGGGTAAAGGGAAAACATCATGCAACATTTCTGTTAAAAGCTAGCTAACCTAGGGGCGCCTGGGTGGCTCAGTCGGTTGAGCGTCCGACTTCTGCTCAGGTCATGATCTCACGGTCCGTGAGTTTGAGCCCCGCGTCGGGCTCTGTGCTGACAGCTCAGAGCCTGGAGCCCATTTCAGATTCTGTGTCTCCCTCTCTCTCTCTGCCCCTCCCCTGTTCATACTTTGTCTCTCTGTGTCTTAAAAATAAATAAACGTTAAAAAAAATTAAAAAAAAAAGCTAGCTAACCTAAGCATTATTTTCTTAATGGTAAACTATCTCTAAAATTACACAAAAGTCTCCTGTATTTTCAGATAAAAATTTTAACTGAAGTATTAGCATGTATAAAGAAAAGTGTGTACATCTTTAAAAAAAATACTTATTAATTTATTTTGAGAGAGACAGAGAATGAGCAGGGTCAGGAAGAGACAGGGGAGAGAGAATCCCTGGCAGGCTCCACACTGCCAGCACAGAGTCCGACGTGTGGCTCGAACCCACAAACCATGATGAGATCATGATCTGAACTGAAAGCAAGAGTTGGATGCTTAACGAACTGACCCATCCAGGTGTCCTGCACACATCTTATGTAAAGCTCAAAGCATTCTTCCATATAATTGCATGCTTGTAACCTGCACTCTGATCAAAAAATACCAACACTTTAGAAACATCTTTGTTCCCCTCCAGTCATTACCACCAAAACACACCTCAATTCTCATTTCTGTCCCTGTAGATAGGTTTTGTCTTTATGTAAACAGAAGCCAACAGTCCTTTTTTTCCTACTCCATTTGGCTTATTGAGTCCAACACTGAGTCTGTGAGATTCATTCACGCATACTGTGTGTTGCAGTAATTCGTTCATCTTTATTACTGCATAGCATTTCATTGTATAATCATGAGACCCTGTATTTATCCAGTTTGAGGAGTATTTATTTTCCAGATGTGGGCTATACTATATAGAATGTTATAAGATCATTGTGCACGTGTTATGGTGCACATGTCTATGCAATTCTGTTGGGTATGTTGCTAGGGGTGAAATAGCGGGATTACAGGATGTGTGCAAGCTTTAGTTGACACTGCCGAACAATTTTCCTATGTGATTATATTAATTTATATGCCAGCATTGTAGAAGAGAACAGTTGCTCACATTCTCCCCTGTTGCTCCAAGTTCTCTCCCACACTTGGTATAATTAGTCTTTTTAATGATAGCTCTTGCGGTGGGTGTGTAGAGATGTCTCATGATGGTCTTAATTTGCTTTTCCTTGATGACTAACAAGGTTGAACTACTTTTCATTGAAAAAAAATAACTGTATGATAATTTTCAAGTCTTTTGCCTTCCCCTCATTTAATTATTTGCCTTTTTCTCTTCTAGTTGTAGTAAATTTTTTACATTAAAAATTTGTTTAATGTTTATTTTTGGGAGAGAGATAGAACACAAGCGGGGGTGGATCAGAGAGAGAGGAAGACAGAATCTGAAGCAGCCTCCAGGCTCTGAGCTGTCAGCACAGAGCCCATCACAGGGCTTGAACCCACAAACTGTGAGATCATAACCTAAGCTGAAGTTGGGTGCTTAACTGACTGAGCCGCTCGGGTGTCCAGAAATATTTTACATTTCAGAAACCTATTCTTTGTTAGTATATATATTGCGAACTCTGCACATATGTGTGGTTTCACATTTACACTTTTAAGAGTGATTTTAATGAAAAGTTCTTAATTTCAATATAGAAATTGAATCAATGTTTTCCTTTATATTTAGTTTATTATATCCTGCTGAAGAAATATTTTTCTACCCCAAGTGTCTACTCTTCTCTGTTACTATCTAAAACCTTAATATTTTTAACATTTTTGATATGGGTGTAAAATTCATCTAGATTTGAGTTTTGCATATGATAAGACATAGGAATCAAGATTTTCTTTTTCTCTCTGGATACTTAATTCACTGTGGTAACCAATGATTCCTAGTCTCTATCACTGGATATTAATTTTGCATGCTCAAGAATTTTATTTAAAATGAAGCATTTGAGATATATATTTTTGTGCCTGGCTTTCTTCATTCAGCATATTTTTGAAATCATTCATGTTACTGTGTAGTTCATTCACTTTTGTTAGTTCTTCATTCAGTAGTTCATTCAGTAGTTCATTCACTTTTGCTAGTGCTGGGTAAAATTCCATTGTATTAATAGAACAATTTGTTTAGCTATTCATCTTTTAATAGTGATTTAGGTTGTGTCCAGTCTTTGGTTATTATAAATAAAACTGACATGGCCATTTATGTATAAGCCTTTTTTGTGAACACCTGCTTTTATTTCTCTTGGGTCTATACTCAGGAGAGGATTTGCTGGATCCCATGGTGAATGCATGTTTTACTTTATAAGAAAGTATAACTGTTTTCCAAAATAATTGTATTATTCTACACTTTTAATAGCAATGCATTAGAGTCTAATTTGTTCCACATATTCAGCAGCACTTGGTATTTTCCAATACCAATTTATCATATTGTTTTTCTTCTATGGTTAGTGATTTTGTGTCATGACTATGAAATTTTTGCCTATCCCAAGGTCAAGAATATTGTGTCCTAGAATGTTGTAGTTTTTGCTTTTGTGTTTATATTTATGATCCATTTTGAGTTTAATAGTGGGTATGGTATCAGGTGAGGCTTGACATTGAAATTTTAACCTTCTCCCTTGTCACCTTTGTTGAAAATGACTACATACATGGATCAATTTGTGGACCTTGATTCTGTTCCTTTTAACTATATACCTATTTTATATACTATATACCTATTCTATGGAAGTAGAATATTTTCTTGATTACTGATTGATTTATGATAAATCTTGATATCAGGTAGTCTAAGTTCTCCAACTTTGGTCTTTTTCTACAACTGATTTTGCTACTCTAGATCCTATGCGTTTCCATATAAATTTTAGAATCAACTAATTTCTACACAAAACTAGATGAGATAGTAATTGGACTCACACTGAAATACACAGAACACATTGGGAAGAATACATACATTATGACTAAAATTAACAACTCAGGAAACAACAGATATTGGCAAGGATGTGGAGAAAAGGGAATACTCTTGCACTGTTGGGAATGCAAACTGGTGCAGCCACTTTGGAAAACAATATGAAAATTCCTCAAACAATTAAAAATAGAACTACCCTATGACCCAGAAGTTGCATAGATATTTATCCAAAGGATACAGGAAAACTGATTTGAAGGAGCACATGCACCCTGATATTTATAGCAGTGCTATTAGTAATAGCCAAATTATGGAAAGAGCCCAAATATCCATCGACTGATGAATGGATAAAGAAGATGTGGCTTATATATAAAATGGAATAATGCTCAGTGATGAAAATCTTGCCATTTGAAACAATCTTGCCATTGCTCAGTGATGAAATAATGCTCAGTGATGAAAATCTTGCCATTTGAAACAATATGGATGGAGCTAGAGGGTATAATGCTAGGTGAAATAAGTCAGTCAGAGAAAGACAAATATCATATGATTTCACTCATGTGGAATTTAAGAAGCACAACAGATGAACATAGGGGAATGGAAGGAAAAGTAATAAAAACAGAGAGGGAAGCAAACCACAAAAGACTCTCAAATATACAGAACAGACTGGGGGTTGCTAGAGGGGAGGCGGGTTGGGTGGGGATGGGCTAAATGGGTGACGGGCATTAAGGAGGGCACTTGTTGGAATGAGCAGTGGGTATTGTAAGTAAATGATGAATCACTAAATTCTACTCCTGAAACCAAGACTACACTGTATGTTAACTAACTTGAATTTAAAAAAGTAAAGAAATAAAGAATACATATATTAACTTTATTGCCTTATCCAATCTGTGAAAATAGTGTTTCTCCATTTATTTAGGTGTTTTGCCTCTGTCTTTTAGTTCAACACCATAGAAGGGGATCTAGTCTAACTCAAAGTTTGGAGTTAAAACACATACCTTCTTTTCTAGTCATCACAGGGTCAGGGTTTTAAAGTTGACTTCATATGGTAGAAACATTTTATCAGAGGAGTGTATTTAGGACATCAGATTGTGATGATAATTATATACACATTACTCATACATAACACACAGGAGATGGAGTTTGTATAAAAAGGAATCCTTCATTATCAAAATGTATACTTATTTTTTAAGACCATTTACATGAACATTTATGAACAAAATCACTGGATTTCACTTGACACATGGCAATTTGATTTCCAGGAAACTATATATGGCAAACTTAGTCACTGCAAAAGAGGGTACTGTTTAAGAAAGAACACACATACATACACATATATACACAGAAGATAATACCCAAAAAGGCAACTCTTAAAACTGGATAAAACAAAATGAGCAAAACTTATATCTTTTCTCTTATATCAAAGCTGAAGAAACTTTCTCACCAGGACTTCATATGGGAAACATTGCTTTATATTCTATTGGGCATGCAAACTTTGGCATCAGTTAGGTACTAGTTAATTAGTGAATTAAAAAAAACAACAACTAAGTAGCTAAAAAGGCAAAAATCTTCAATCCTTCCCATACACTGTCTTTTCTAAATTTGTTCAGAACCCGAATACTTAAATCATAACTGAATACAAAGAAAATAAGTGGTTTCATATATGTTTTACATACAGAAATGCACTTATTCTAGTTGGTCATTAGTA
The DNA here is from genome assembly GCF_018350175.1 of Felis catus. Classification (NCBI taxonomy): domain Eukaryota; kingdom Metazoa; phylum Chordata; class Mammalia; order Carnivora; family Felidae; genus Felis; species Felis catus. The sequence continues at coordinate 99,370,858 of NC_058371.1, read as the reverse complement.
AGTAAAATATTAAGACATTTTAACTAGTCTATATTCTTTCCTCTTTTAATAATTTAGAGTATATGGGTGTAATGTTCTATACTGGAGTTTGGAGATTTCTATATATTTGGAGATCCTTAATGTTTCAATGCTGTCAATAAAAACGTATTGGTGAATATACAAAAAGGATAGATCAAAAGAATGGAAAAAGATCCTCCCCAAAGATAATCAGGAACCAAGGCAAATTGAGAAAAGTATTGAGATTGTTAAATGGTTGCAACTGGCAACTTTTAAGAACCCAAAGTTCTTGCCTGATTTAACACGTTATGTTATGTAACTATTGTACTATTGCTCAAGAATTGGAGTGACTTGACAATTTCTTAGAAAAATTCTGGTGTTGCCTGCATGTACCACGGTGGCCTATTTCCATTGGAAAGGGTTGACTGTCCATTTGGGCAATGAGAGTGGTCATGCTTTATAACTTTTATATTTAACTGTTAGATTTATCCCTGGTAGTTTGACTTTGAAAGCATATGAATCTGCCTTCATTGAGCAGTATAAAATACCATATCAGGGAAATGAAGAAACACTGAGATATTTAGAGAAGACTTTTTGTTGTTGTTTGGTTGGTTAGCTTTTTTGTTTTGTTTTGTTTTGTTTTGTTTTGTTTTGTTTTGTTTTGTTTTTGAGAGAGAGAGAGAGAGAAAGTGTGAGCAAAAGCAGGGAGAAGGGCAGAAGGATAGGGAGATAGTGAATCTTAAGCAGGTTTCACCCTCAGCACGGAGCCCTACGTGGGGCTTGATCTCAACATGGTGAGGTCATGGTTGAGCCAAAATCAGCCAACTGAGCTACCCAGGTGCCCCAAGGGAAGATTGTTAAGGTACCTGCAAAGAGAAGGGAAGAGGAGTTAGGCTAGAAGGACTATTTAGCTAGCAGAGAACTCACATTCAATTTAAGGATTCAGATTTAGACTTTTATATTTTCTCTAACTGAAGTTATATCCTAAATTAGAAAAGATTTTTTTGTGGTAAAATATCAGTTTTCACATAAGAATTTACATACTTTAAAATCTTATTTTAGAATTTTAAAAGAATGTACTATATTTGTCTAAAAACTGTCTTGAGTGTCTCTTGACACATAGACCACTGGAGGTTGGATTAAATTGGTTGAATTCCTTATGTGATGAATTTCATGAATTGTAATTCTGTAATCTTTCATAATGCATGACTGTAGCAACAGATCCAGCTCTGTATTGGCTATAAGCATGTTGATACAAACATGAGAGGCAGTGTAACAAAGAGGCCATGTAGTGAGTATTCAGAATGTGGGTTCCTAAGACAGAGAGAAAACTGTTATAACACATGTCCAAGTTATATATCTTCTCTAAGCTTCGTTTCTTCATTTTTAAAGTGGTGATTTATAAAGTGGTGATTTATTTGTTGATATGAAAATTAAATAAATACTTTCTCACCATACACAATGCCAGCTGCATAATCAGTGACCTGTAAGTATTAGCTAATATCACCATTATTAAGAATATCGTCTACAACTGCATTGGATTCTCTATAATTGTAATATATATATATATATGTATATATATATGTATATATATATGTATATATATATATATATATAAAATTGGATCCAATTTAGTTGTAATATATATATATATATATATATATATATAATTGGATACAATATATAATTGGATCTCTGAATCTAAAGAATGTTTTTTTATAATTTATTGCCAAGGGGAAAAGAATTTTTTTCTTTCCTAGAAGGAATTACTCTGCTTTTATTTTCCAGATACAAAGAACAATGTAACTTACTTTTATCTTTTTACTCTTATTGTCGAGCAGTTTTATATCAAGTTGAAAATCTAATTTTAGAAATTGTATTTACCCTCACTTTTGGTATATTTACATTCTTTTTCTTTCCTTGGTCTTGCTTTTTTTTTTAATGTATTAATGATATGCAATTTTACTAGTGACAGATTTCTAATGCTTTCTTTAAAGAGTAAAGCAATATAATTGGGTTATGAACATGATATCTGAGCATAGTTTTACAATTGGTGGACTAAATTTTCCAGAAGTCTTTTATAATACAAAATAACACATCCTCAGGGAAGAGAGAATTTAGATTCACAATTTTGGCTAAATGAAATAGGTCACATGGCACATATAAATCTACATGGAAAGATTTTATTTTTATTTTATTTTAATATTTATTTATTTTATTTATTTACTTATTTAGCGAGAGAGAGAGAGAGAGAGAGCGAGAGAGAAAGCATGAGCAGGTGAGGGGCAGAGAGAGAGAGGAAGAGAGAATCCCAAGCAGCAGGCTCTACACTGTCAGCACAGATCTCAACATGGAGCTTGAACTCATGAATAATGAGATCATGACCTGAGCTGAAATCAAGAGTTGGATGTTTGACTGACTGAGCCACCCAAGTGCCCCTGGAAAGACTTTTTTTAAAGTATTAATCAGATTCAATAATTTAGTAATCATAATGAAGGAAAGCCTGTCACTTGAATGTAAGAAAAGTTCAGTATCAGAATTTCTATCAAAATAACTCACAACATTATTAAATAAGAGGAGAAAAATCATATGTCAATTGACTCAAAAAATCTTTTGATCAGGTTCACCTATTTTTCACAAAAAATCTTTATTAGCAAATTAGAAATATAATGAGATTACTTTTAGTTGATAATGTTCCTCATTAAAAAAATACAGCAAATATTATTCTAAAGGAAAAAGTTTAGATTCATTCTGTACAACTTAGAAAAAAAAGATACCAATGATATTTCTAAGGTTGAACTTATAAAAGTATTGGCCAAAGTTATAGAGAATACAAAACTAAAATAAAAACTGTGAGGATTGAAAATAAGTTTTAAAAGTCTTATTCAAAGATGATTTTCCCATCAGGAACCACTAAACAAACTACTAAAATGAATAGAAAATTTAACAAAAAAGCAGTAGCATTTCTTTACTGGTGCTGGAAAGGGAGATTGCAATTCAGGTCCTGCAGGTGGAGGTGCCTTTGTAAGTGCCCAGTTTTTGACTTGGGACTCCAGAGACCCAAACTTTAAAAATTAGGGCTGCCACTTGGAGTAAGAATAACGTCCTAGAGTAAAAGCTTGGAGTAAAGGCAATACTGAAATAGAACAGTCCATCAGAAGTCAAAAAGTCAAACGTTGGAGGAAAGATACACTGAATCACATTAGAAACTGAAAACATTTAAAGCCACATTCCAGAATGTTATTTTGGCTTGCATGATTCTAGCAGATCTACTGGACTTCTGGTCAATCCATCATAGTAACACACCTGAATATTTTTAATGGGATTCTTTCCAAGCCTGCTGTAAACTCCACGATGTTACTGAGCACTGTATCAACAATAAGCCAGACAGTACTATTATACGTTTTCAATAAAAACTTGTTAAATAGTTCTTTTAATTTATAGTACTCACTTTGTCTGACATTTTTAGTCCTGGGTCCTCCTTAAGACCTTGTCTTCGGGGCGTCTGGGTGGCGCAGTCGGTTAAGCGTCCGACTTCAGCCAGGTCACGATCTCGCAGTCCATGAGTTCGAGCCCCGCGTCGGGCTCTGGGCTGATGGCTCAGAGCCTGGAGCCTGTTTCCGATTCTGTGTCTCCCTCTCTCTCTGCCCTTCCCCCGTTCATGCTGTCTCTCTCTGTCCCAAAAATAAATAAACGTTGAAAAAAAAAAAGACCTTGTCTTCTGTCTACCTGACCTTTCTTGTCCAGCTATACAGAGAACGTTTGTCTTAACTTTCAAACTCAAATCTTCATCCTCTCCTGCTTTGACTGACACATTTCATGACTTGTGTCACGTTATGAGTGAAAATCAGAGAACACCATTGCATGCCAGATTATGATGGTACAATCTTAGCAGGTCTAAGAAAACATTTCTTTTATAACTAAGTTAAGTTAGTTAACATATTTCAAGAGCTTGGAACAGTGTCTGACGCATAGTAACTATTTTGTTGAAAATTACTCTAGCCAAGAGGACTTCAGATATTTCCAAATAAAAAGTAGAGGTCTCTGCTAATGACTCATATTTTCTTTCTTTTATTCTAAATGTTTATTTATTTATTTTGAGAGGTGGGGGAAGGTCAGGGAGAGAGGGAGAAAAAGGATCCCAAGTAGTCTCTGCACTGACAGCACGAAGTCTGATGAGGGTCTCCATCTCATGAACTATGAGATCATGACCCGAGCCGAGAAATCAAGAGTCACATGCTTAACTGACTGAGCCACCCATGCACCCCTAATGATGAATATTTTTAATCGAATGAACCATGGTAAAAGTAAATACAACACTTAACAACTTTAAAACTACAGCAGTGGCATATATGAAATAGGAATGTTTATTTTTGTAAAAAGCATTAAAAAAATTCATGGTCTGTAGTTCAGTACATAGAATTTTAGCTTTTGCTCTTATTAAGTACCAAAAGATAAGCTTACAAACCCACATTTGTAATTCCTCACTATCATAGTGCATATATTACTTGAGTCTTCATGAGACACAACTAACTGGCTGTATTGATTCTCATTAATTATACATTAGAAGTTAATTATTTCCCAGAAAGAAAGGCATAATGTTATATGTATAATGTATAAAAATGAAAATGTATAATAACGTATTGAGAACCTGGATAGAAAAAGGAAAATAAAGTATGCTGTCCTCAACATTAATCCCAGAAGTTCATTACAGTAAGTAAATATCCACTATCGATGGCTAAGTGTGTACATAATAAGTGAAAGCATTTCTCCTATTTTCTTTTCCTAAAAACAAGCAAATAATTACAACATAGTTATAATTTCTCTATTCTACACCGTTGATGCATTTTAACACAATAAACTTACTTGGAATAAAAAATTTGTAGATAAAATATGCATGATGTGTTATCTAAGAACTTACAAATTTTTTTTTCCATTTAGCTTTCTTATTATGGCAAATTACCTTGTCTCTTTCTTGAAAAGATTCAATTTTACATTAAGAAAAAGTTTCAGTGTATGAGATACAAATACACATCTGAACATTTTCCTTGTTGTATAATAAATGGACTTTACAAAGCTATAAACTATTCTGAGTTTATGGGCTTTGGGGAATAATGACCTCCATTAGAGTCTATAATGCATTCTGGGCAATAGCATAAAAAACGTGTCAGCTGAGTAATTTCTCCCTCAAAATGATCACCTTCAGTGAGAAATAAATCACTTGCATATATTCATAGAAGAATCTCTGTGGATTATCTCTAATTCATATGCATGTATCTTCATTTTGGAATTTTATAGAAAATGGGTAGGTCACTATATAACCAGATTTCAGTTACTACATAAAAGAATGTCTCTTTTTTGAAAAGTGTGCTTGTGTAGAAATATAAAAATACTTATTATAGTTCCTTATCAGTCTTAAGTCTATCAACTTATCTGCAGTCATCCCTTAAATATTTATAAATTAAATTATTTGAAGACACATATTAGCTGGTCATTCCACTGATCTCTTATTCTTTTTGTTTGTTTGTTTTTTCAGTCACCCCAGATCTCTTATTCTTATATAGTAGGTATTATACTTTCATATGTTCTCATTCAGGATAAATGGCCTTTTATACTATGATGTAAGATGTAAATATATTTCCTACTGCTAATAATAATATTAGTAATAATAAATAGTGGAAGTAGTATTGTCTTCTCTTAAATAGACTTTTAATTGTCTGTGAATATAAATAACACTGTTAAATGGTATTTCAAGAAGAATATATTACCTGTATATTCAGAACATGATGGCTTATAAAATTGAGCTATTTTCTAATATTAATATTTCTATTGATTTCAGCACAAACACTACTCATTGCAAGTATTACAAACTGACTGTGAATATAGCTCTTACATAATTTACAAGGGGATTTACAATAGTATACAAGATAAAAATATCAAAGATGACTCTCTAAATCCTAAATAAGTTCTGAAATTTACATATTGAGTCATGCTTCTACATTAGTAACTCTCAGCTTCTAAACCTTCAAACATTATGTCCCACTGATTTCATCACTATCTACCTTGTATTATCTATTACATATTTTAGATAAATATATGTAGATATATACTATATTTGTTACATATATGGATTTATATACCTATAAATATATTGATATATACATGTAAATATAGGATAGAAGATATGTAATATATATACAGTATGTGTCTATACACAAAATATATAACAAAAAACATTATATATATAATATACATATATAATTTTATCTTCTAGTATGTAAGATTTTTATACACAAGGTCTTGTCTGTAGCTCTCTCAGCTGCTAACACAGCAATTTTCACAAAGTTTTAGCGACTGTTTTTTATCAATGATTAAATCAATATTTCATCTTACATTTCTATTACTTAAAGGTCGAGTAAGTAATAATTATAATTCATATTTACGGGATGGTTTCTGTGTGGCAGCCATTGTTAGATCTGTATAAACCCCTTAGGAACCATAGAATGGAAATGTTAATAAACAGTTTATGTGAATTATCGCCTTCTGATGATGGTTTAATTTAATTTAAACTAATTTAATTTTATTTTCATTTAGATAATTTAGATAGAAGTTTTTAGAAAATTATTCAAAGGAACAAATTTGAATTGTAAAACATGAAACAGATATCATTGAAAAGAATAAGAAGTGGAAATACTTAAATCAACTTCTGCAAGCATAAATTACCTTGGGAATAAAGTCAACCCAGTTTAAGCGAATAGAAATAAAGTTGTTTCCAATATTTGTGGCGCTAAAAATTGACTACCTGGGTACTACCCTGGATTTGTACTATGAACCAATTCAGCATCATTGTAAGCTAAATTCAGCATTTTGTTAAATTCACTTAGAGTCACATGTCCTGCATTCACTTTCCTTTCATTCTGCAAGCCATGTAACTATTAAGAGTGTCTCTAACATCTTCCATTGTAGAAATTGCTTTCCTGAAAATATGCCACTTTTATGTATTTTGCTTTTGAACACAAATAAGTCTACAAATTAATTTATTTTGAACTTTTTTCAGAAATAATTATCATTCACATAACTTAATCTAATTTAGTTTTGTTTTATTTTCATTTAGGCTAAAGTAGCATATAATCTACCCATAATTTTTTTTAAGTGTCAGTTTCATACACAATGATTTAACAAGAATATCCTTCTTTTGATTGTGAGACATAAACTATCTAAATTTGAATCCAATAAAAATCAATATCTCATTAGATTCTACGAAGTAAATTGATGTCTCTTTTAAATGCTTTATTTTGGAAAAGCAGATAGAATGCCAAAGCAGAAGCTGAGGAAGCACTTTAAAAACAAACAAAACCAAAAAATGGCATTTAAACTTTATTTGGTGATTTTAGAATGTAAAAAAGAAACTCTTCTTGCACTTCTCAGGAGAATGGTGATGTTTTCAATAAGGAGATTACTTTTCCTTTGAAAGTAAATGTGGATGGGAGTAAAGGGAAAAAATACCTCCAACGCCAACTTTGGAAATGACAATGAGAGATGGTTTTACTAGGGACATGCCACAGAGGCATATGTATTCATTTAAAAGCAGTGACTTTTATTTTAAATGTGATTATTTCCCTCTGTGGCCATAAATTAAGGACAGCTATTATTAAATTTAATTATTTTCTGTAGCATCATGAAGCTGGGGGAAGATTTTCCTCTCAAAAAGGATGACTACAAAGACAGAACTCTTCTAAACAAAGATCATGCTTTCTTGTTTATGTTCACTCATATATTTAAGACTAAAAAAATGAGCCAAACAATATAAACAGAGATTTGGCTAAGGAAAATCAAAGTCAAATAAATTATATGCATGCAATAGCATGAAAAAACTGCTTTTAGAAAATCTGAGTATTTTCTTTATGGAAGTATATTTTGTGCAATGCGCAACAGTGGTTATTTATCATTCCCCATCTACTGATTTGGAAAACAAATGATAGGATCTGTCTCACTAATAACAACCATCTAACAAATAATCATGACTTTCAGGATGTTATTTTTCAGCATTTAAGTTACAGAAGCCTTGTAAAGATTAATCGAAATGACCACAAAAAAATACTCGTAACGTTCCTGAGATAATGAGAATTTTTTGTATCTATATTATATAATTGAGAAAACGTATGTATGATGCTTTGGAATCTATAACCCCCACTGATACACTTATACAAAGATACAAACCAAATTAACAGTGATTTTGCTAAACAGCTGCAAGACCTTGCTGATTTTTCTTATAAAATTATGTTTAAGTGATCTTAATTGTATTGAGAGTGACAAAAGTTTGAGAAGTGACTATTTTCATGAGTTCTATTCAAAATGTCTAATTTTTTTTTTTACCCCAGCCCATATCAAATAAAGTAGGGCCCCTTCATATCAAGTTAAGTAATTAACCAATGGTTTTGTTTTTTGTTTTTTAATTCATGGAAACCTAAGGGCAGAAATTATGCTGACTGTATTAGAATATACCTAACTGTGCTGTATATTTAAATGTAAAATATATCCAGACGTGTTTCTTCCCATTTAATAGAAAGCCGTAAGATGAAACATTTAAAAACAGTTCAGATGGAAATGAGCAAGGGCATCTCCTTAGACAGCAAAACAGTGGATGAGTGTGAAAACAATAACAATAACGATAATAATAGAGAAAAGACTATAGGAGAAATAATTTTTTTATAGAGCAAACAGAAAAGATACTGAAAGGAAGGAACAAAAATTTGCCTCTTTCCTTGGAGAAAGTAAGGAACAGCATGGTGTATGTAGCAGTTTCCCAAACAATCCAGAAAGTGAGCCACCACTTTCCACAAGGAGGATCTGAAATGGCACCTGTCAACCAGACAAACCAAAAGTATGATCCACCCAATGAGACTAGAGGACTTTTGGAGAGATTTTCCAGAATCAGCACAACACTTCTCACTACCCTCTCCCCTTCTGCTCGGATAAGATTGGAATCTCTTGACTCTCAGCCACTATAATGGAGATAAAATGTATTTGAATAACTGACACCTGCTAGCCTGAGGCATGAGCTTCTTATTATTTTTTTAATTTTTTAAATTTAGTTAGAAAGGTGTCTCAATCAGAATTCCAAGATCCAAGAATGTTGCCTTCAAAACTGTCACACTGGTAGTTTATGCAGGTTTTTAAAAACATGACTGCCACTTACCAAGACATTGGGAGATCATTTCTTTTAGGATTCTATTTGGAGTCACTTTGAAGGTACAGCCTCACCACTCTACTTCCAAAACTAATTGGAGAGGACAGGCTTGTAGCAGAACTCCTTGTAAAGGCAAGAACACCTACCAAAACTTGTTAAGCTACCTCTTAGAAGGAGCTTTTGCCCAAACTTTTTTACAGGCAGGAAGTCTAGTCAGTTTCAAAAGGAAGTCCATTCAATTGTATGTAGAAAAGGTTTAACAGTTTAATCACTTCCTTTATTCTTTGGATACCAATGAGTTGGAAATCTTTCTAAAACTCAAATTCCCCTTCAAAAGACGGCTCTTTACCATTACTCAGCTATGTCGAGTGAGCTAGTTTTCCTGCCCAAACGTAGATAATAGCTTTTAATACAACCACAAGATCATATAGGTAAAATGTCTCTTATTGCTACACCCAGGACACTTTATTCCCTCTTTCAAAGTTTTTCTGTTTATTAATTTTGAGAGAGAGAGACAGAGACAGAGACAGAGACAGAGACAGTGCTAGCAGGGGAGGGGCAGAGACAGAGGGAGACACAGAATCTGAAACAGGCTCCAGGATCAGAGCTCGATGTGGGGCTTGAATTCTTGAACAGTGAGATCATGACCTGAGCTGAAGTCAGTCACCTAACCGACTGAGCCACCCAGGTGCCCCTATTCCCTGTTTTTAATTGCATAGATGAATTCTCTACATTGAATAGAGATATTTAAATCTGTGCATTACCAGAAATAAAATTTATATCTTTGTATTTTCCATAAAAATAGATATTTTCAAATATTTTTAGATTTTAGTTGTAGGGTGCTAAATCAACTAATATAGTTACTGTAGAGTGTATAAAATTATATTTTACCTACTTCAATAAAGGAATTATAATAGAAACACAATAATTTTCAAGTACAAACAGAAAATAAAAATGTATTCATGTTGCCCTAACATATCAATATTGAGTTTTTAAAATATTTTCTACCAATTCTTGTCTATATGTAGAAGTAATTTTACATAGTGGTAATCATCACTTAGATGTTATCTCAATTGTATTCTATTAAATATATTATTATCATTTTAAATCTAAGAACATTTAAAAGAACCTTCAAAACAACACATAATCAAAGTTAAATGAATCTAAATTTTCTCAAGTTTTTAATTTCTGTAACATTAACACCAATGTCATAAAGTAATTTAAAATTATCATCATAGTTGCTCACCTGCGTGGCTCAGTCAGTTGGGCATCGGAGTCTTGATTTCAGCTCAAGAATGGAACCCGACGTCAGATTCTGCACTGAGAGTGGAGCCTGCTTAAGATTCTCTTTCTTTCTCCCTCTACTCTTCCCTCCACTTGTGTTCTCTCACTATTAAAAAAGCCTGTAAAAAAATGATCATCATAGTTAAACAACTAAACAAAAGCTTTGAGAGTTGTACTGGTAACAATTTTTCATGGTATTTTCTCTTTACAGGTTCAGCTTACTTATAGTTATATCTTTCTATATAACCATTATATGATCAGTATTTCTTATTAACATTTAGTTAAATTGGAAGAATTTTTCCAGATTGCTAATGACTGTGTGTGCTAGTTTTTTCCTCTCAATGGATATTTGCAGTCTTTTAAGCACTCTTTCTATTTTTGCAGTCAAATCACAAAATATCAGGTATCTTTTAAAAAAACTCTTGGTTTTATCCTCCCATTGTCTCTTTCTGCTTCAATCACCTCCCTCTCTTATTCAAACCCACACAATCATACACCGAACACACAATACACACACACACACACACACACACACACACACACACACACACCCCAAAACTAACCATCCATTTGGAAGGAGAGGAGGAGAGCTAGTGTGGTCCTGGGTTACTGTGCTGAATTATGACTTACTGATGGCCTGGTGCAAGGGAGCTGTTTCTCCTAGATCAGCAATCTCATGGTTCAGTGGCAATTCCACAGGGATCAATGAACAAGGATGAAAGAAAACAAAATGAAAATATTCTTGTCATGAGACCGTTTTATAAACAATATGTGAAAACCTTGCTAACTTTTAAAAGAATGTTGTTCTTTGCTGTTCACAAACTGTAAAGCTATCCATGCCATTCGTTGTTATAAAATTACTGTGGCATTACAGAAAGATTTTTATCAGTGCCTGTGGAAATCAAATCAATAAAGATTTCCAAATAAGCTTCTATAAAATATGTTGTAGAGAAGCAGCTAGAAAAAGCCCACTTTGTATGCGCATGTGCACATATGTATAGACACATATCTCGTTCCAAAGATTTAAGAGGATTCATAAAATTACATGAAATGAAGAAAGATAAAAATGCACATGAAGCAGGAAAATTAGGTTAAACAGAAAATAAAAGTACAAAAGAAAAATAGAGCTAAGAATAAGGACACTATAAACCCCACATTTATGATAATTTGCATGGCAGAGAAGTATTCCTTCGCTTCTCCAAAACCGTGTATTCTGTGTATTCTTCTCTTCTGTGTATTCCTTGCCTTTCTGCTTAGGGTTGTCACTGATGTAATTCTGTTCAATGAAGTTAAGCAGAAATATTTTGAATGACTAATAAGAAAGAATTTTTACTTTCTGATAATTGAGAAACTTTTATTTTATTTTATTTTATTTTATTTTATTTTATTTTATTTTATTTCTTATGTTCATTTATTTTTGAGAGAGAGCGCACAAGTGAGGGAATGGCAGAGAGAGGGAGATACAGAATCCAAAGCAGGCTCCAGGCTCCGAGCTGTTAGCACAGAGTTCGACTGGGGGCTCAAACTCAAAGACTGTGCGGTCATGACCTGAACTGAAGCTAGACACTTAACTGAGCCACCCAGGTGCCCGAGAAACAATTTTATATTATTCCCTGAAAAAAAAAGACCCTTCTCCCTTGCTTTATGCCTTTGAATGTGAAATGAGAAAGTAATGTTTGGAGCTCTTGCAGTCATTTTGTGGCCATGAAAACACCAATGATATCAGCCCCATGTCTTGAAATCGTAATGCTTCCACCATGATTATGTACCATAGACTTCTCATTATGGGAAAAAATGCACGTCTGCTGTTGTAAACCAAACCTTACTGTTTATTTGTTGCTGACTGCACCTTAACTTAGACAAGCTATATTCTGACTCAAGTTGGAGTACGTATCTGATTTTAAGTTTTAAACTTTCAACATGAAGAAGAAAACATGACCAGTTATGATACACATTGCTAATAAAGAATAAATAATGTTCCCCGGAGTCCTTTTTTTTTTTTTAAGTGTTATTTATTTTGAGAGAAAGCTGCGCATGCACAAGCAGGGGAGGGGCAGAGAGAGAGAGAGAGAGAGAGCGCGAGAATCCCAAGCAGCACGGAGCTGACAGCACGGAGCTGGACTCAGGGCTCAGACTCAAGAACCATGAGATCATGACCTGACCTGAAATCAAGAGCTGGGTGCTTAACAAACTGAGCCATCCAGGTGTCCCTGTTCCTCAGAGTTCTTATTAATGAACGTATTATGTGATGTAGTGAGGAAAATCATTCCCAAGCACGATGACAAGGAGAAATGCGAGTGCCTTTTTAAAAGATTTGATTGCTCTTTTTTTTTATTGTTAAGGTTAATCTCTAATACCTAGAGATTATTAAAAAAGCATAATTTATTCATTTCTCCATGATCATTCTTACCTGCATGATTTTAGAATACAAAAGTTATCAATTTGTGACTTGTGCCTCGCAGAGTTCATTGTTACAAAAGTGTTGGGGAAGGGAGTCAAGGTTTTAGTCATAGACATTACAAACTGGCCCTACGCTGAAGTTATTCTTACCATACAAGAAAGCAAATGATTCTTTTTTTCTCTTAATTTTACTGCCTGTGTTCTAAAAATGCAGAGAAGTATATTTGAAAGAGTGGCCTCTCAGATCTCATTTATACACCGTGATTGCAATATAGCAGAAAATTAGATTATCCATTTATCTCTGCAAGTAACTGGATTGCATAAAATATATTAATCGAGAAGAAATTACTTGTCAATCTAAAAAACTAAAATTGTGCTTGTGTAAAAGATAATTCTTCTAATTAATATCTGAATGTTAATGCAGGAGAAGTGGACTGAAGAAGTACTTATTCTTGAATCTTTTGATATATAACTGATATGAAAAAACATGGAGAAGATATAGAACTTATTTGTAGAACTTTCCCAGGAATGATCTACTCCTTCTTGAGAAATGAATAATTTTAACATTGACTAAAGAAATAATCTTTTTTTTAATGAAGGCAGATGAAAGAAGTAGGGTAGAAAATAAGTATCCTTTAAAATCATTCTTTTAATTAATAATTGGAAAAAGCAAGAGACTAGCATAGATGCTGGAATGTTGAAACCACAAAGGACCAGCGAAACCAGCTAGTGCATCCTTGATGTATTTTAGACAAAGGAAGAGAGGTTTGCATTAATCTACAGTTGATGAAAGAAAATAAATTATGGCAATTTAAGTTAATCTTTTATACAGACAGGGCTATGTTATCTTTAAGACTAGACAAGACATTTTTATCAGCCAACAATATTGATTGAAAGTATCTACAACACTTAATATAATTTAATTTACATAATTTAATTTGAATTAGATTGTTGACATCAACAAAAGATGAACCAACATTCTTTCACTTTGTCAACAGTTGGGAAAAGCCAAAGCTAACTGATGCTATTTTAAGACTGTTGCTGCTTCCTGCCTTTTAAGGAACTGTCCTTGACAAAAGTTAACTTGATATTGAATGAGTTATTTCTAAGGCAATTAACTCCTTACATCTGGGATGCTTTAAGTAAAAATTAAAGGATCGCTAGATGGAATGTTAATTCTATGAAAGAACTAACATTTCAAACAAAGACGTGTGCTGCCAGATTAGAATTAAAAGGGAGTGGGGCAACTGGGTGGCTCAGTCAGTTAAGCATCTGACTCTTGATTTCGGCTGAGGTCATGATCTTGCAGTCTGTGGGTTCCATCCCTTGCTCTCACTGGGATGCTCTCACTCCCTCTCTCTCTGCCCCTCCCCGACTCTTTCTTTCTCTCTCTCTCTCTCTCTCCCTCTCTCTCAAAATAAATAAACTTTAAAAGAGAGTAGGTGATATACATAGTATTAAGAGAAGTAGGGAGTGAGTTTGAATATGCTTTCTTTACAAGTATAAAATTTTGTGACAAGATTTGATATTCCTCTTTTAGTCCAGGACATTTTCTTTGAAGAGCAGAGATTCAAGACTTATTTTTTGTTGTTGCTGTTTGCTTGTTTCAGTACTACTTCTTCCACTTTATTTATTTTATTATATATTTGTGAATTCATTTGAATATGATTAACTAGACTTCTTTTTTTTTCCTTGAGTGTCTTCTCCCTCATAAACTCAGTGGAAAAGATTCTTCTCATAACCTCTAGAATGTTATAGCTGTCTTTTGAATCAACTATAATAAACACTAATTCTGCACCTATTGTATCTTTCATGTCCAGAACTATGTTTTATCCCTCTTCCTAATAAATATCTTGGCTCTACACATGCAAATAATAATTTATACACTATATCGCCGAGAAAAAGTCTAATTCCTGTCTCTGTTTTGCATTTTGGTGAAAGATACCTTGAACTACCTCCATTTTGACCTCAGTCTGTACTTCCTAACTGATTAAGTTATCCCTTCTAGCTTATATTTTAACTCCACAAAAGACCAGGAGGGCAAAGCAACCAGTGATGGAAACTGAAACGACCCCCTCAAGCAATAATGACTGCCCGATGCCAACAAGACCCTTCATGACTGACTCCAAGACAATGATCCACCTGACCTTCACTGCCCAGTTGCATATACCCATGGACTTTTGTCCCACATTTTCCTCAAAACTTGGAAGTATTTTCAGCACTTTGGACACAGCCTTTGGAACACTGGTGCACTGTTTTCCTGGTATCGGTCTCACTGAAATAAATTAACTTTCACCACCACTGTCTCCCTGCCTTTGGATTTTGTCAGCAGTGAATGGCTAAATCTCATCTGCCTGGGATCTTCCGAGCCAGATGCTCTTGGACCCTGCACCCTGGTTATATTTATACTTTTTGCCTACTTCACTCTTCTTACTCAATTAGGTCTTATTCAGGTCTGGCCTACATTAGCCAAACAAACTTTTTCTGAAACCGGTTTCCCACATAAAAATACCCTACTTTCCTTAACTTTTCATGCCAAATTGTTTTAGTCTCTAAATAAATAAATAAATAAATAAATAAAATAAAAAAGGAAGAAATACTTCCTTCTGTTCCCATTTCCTATTCATTCTTTCAAACAAATGCACTAATCAAATGGCATTACCTGAAATTAGCAAAATTACAGATGTTCAGGGCCTTTGCTTTCTTCCCTAAGACATTTTGTAATGTTAATCAGCTCTTCTTTCTTTATCACTTGAGCGGTTTTTTGACTATCATTTACCTTATTGACTTTCAAGTTCACAAACACTTCTCTTTGTTTTTGGCATCTCATTGAATACATTGTTTCTCTTCTTCCTTCTGGACCTAGGGCTTCTCTGTTCTTAGACATCCAGTCTTTAGCTCTTTTTTTTTTTTAATGTTTATTTGAGAGAGAGAGAGAGAGAGCGCGAGCGCATGAGCCAGGGAGGGACAGAGACAGAATCCCTCTGCACTCCTAGTGTAGAGCCCAATATGGGGCTTGATTGAACTCGCCAGCTGTGAAATCATGACCTGAGCCAAAACCAAGAGTTGGATGCTTAACAGATTGAGCCACCCAGGTACCCCTGCTATTTTCCTTTTTTTTTTTAAATTCCCTATTTCCTTCAGTTCTTCAAATAGTATCTCCATGAGAGTTATTTCTGCGTTCTCATAGAGCACCTCTACTGGTTAATGCACTTTTTCCTTAGACAGCTTATTCTGTACTTTGCTCTCACCTGTCTATAATTGAATCCCTAACCACTGATTCTGCTCTTTCACATGGTATAGTGCAGCCCCAGGGATGAACATTCTGAAATCTGCACCCATGCAGACCTGGACACACTCCTGGCTCTCCTAGCAGAGAGCTGTGGGATATTGGAAAGATTCTTACCTGTGGAATTTTGGATAAGGCTTATTTTCCCCAGTAGTCCTAAGGGCATAATCATGGCATTACTTCAAGTTTGTCTTCAGGACTAAAAGAAGGAGAGTTCAGAGAGATAGAAGGAACATAAGCAAGTTGAGCAGAATGTCCCAAGATAAGAATGGTTCACAAAGACAAAGGTGAGACCAAAGCTTTGGAAAAATAATTACATCTGACAAAGGATTTGACAACCTTTGAAAGTTAGTTTTTGTTTTATCTATATTTGGTAGAATATATGTTTGCCATTTGCATGAAATCTTTGTTTTAGTTCATAGCCCAAACACATATTTTATTCATGTCTCTTAATACAATAATTTGGGTTCTATAACAAAAGAAGAAATTAGAATTAGATTCACTCTTACATCTTCTTGCATATATATATACATATATGTATGTATATATCTATGTATATCTATGTATATATATATATACACATATACATATATATACTAAAATCATTATTTTATGTTGAAAGCATGGTGATGCTTTAGATTCATACATACATTTGTGCCATAAATGCTTTGTAACATGCAGTTTTTTTGTGTTTGTATATTTTAATCTAACTTGTCCTTATTTCTTATCCCTATAAACTGAAAACTTTTTTGACTTACAAGTTCAGAAAACATAAATGAATTAATTTATTGAATCAAATATGCTATACCAGCCAACATTTTCTTGGGCAATGTTTTTAGACTATAATTGAGGACAAAAAAAGTCACATTCATCCATGGAGAAATGAATTATTTATGAAGTTTAAAAATTCTCCATGTTACATAAAGTGCTGATAGAAATCAGTGTGTATCCCAACCTGTTTCTCTGTAAACAATTTATATTTATAGAAAAGATAAGTGTACTACTACCAATATGTCATATAGTAAAATATAAATAGAATATAATACTAGATATTATATATTAAAATACAAATAGTATTTGCCCATCACCACTTTTTAAACTAGTTTTCATGGATAACTAACTCTTTGAAAGCTTAGGACTTGGTGGACTGCCACTCTTTGATATAGTACAAATAATATTTTCCTGCTTGATTATCTACTCACACAATGCCCTATAATTATTTATCCTAAGTATCTAACATTTAAAAAAATACTTTTTAGTTATTTGTTTGCATTAGTTGATTTATTCCAAAACTATAAACACATGTTATTATTGTCATGCAATTTTTACTTTTTTCACTGTACTGTTAGAAACAATTTCAAGGGTAAAAATATCCTATTGTCAAAAATGTGATTAAGTAGTCTGTCAGCTATGGCTGTTTATTCTCAATTTTTAAAAGCTATTAAAATATTTTAATAACATTTTTCTCTTTCTCTTACTTTACCCAATACATTTACTTATTTTTAATTTTTTCTGACTTCTGTAAAAATTATTTGTGGTCAGGGAGGAGTATTGGGCTAGATGACCTCTAAGGTCTTTTTTTGATTTTGACATTTTGTAGCTCTACACACTTCAGTTCTTGGCATCAAATAGATCACTTGCTTTTACTGAATCCTGTTTTTTCTTCTGTAATGTAGAATATTTCCTTGACAAAGACCTATCAGATCACTGGTGTTTTTCTTTTCTTTTCTTTTCTTTTCTTTTCTTTTCTTTTCTTTTCTTTTCAAGTTTATTTATTTATTTTGAGGGGTGGGGGGACAGAGAGAGGGAGACAAGAATCCCAAGTCCTAAGCAGGCTCCGTGCTGTCAGTGAGGACCCCAGCCCGGTGAGGGGCTTGAACTCACAAATCGTAAGATCATGGCCTAAGTAGAAACCAAAAGCCAGACGGTTAACCAGCTGGGTGACCCAGATGCCTTTTAATTTTTGACTACAACAATCTTATGAATATGTAAGACCTAAATGATTTTTAGCAATCAAGATTTTTTTTTTAGCTTCTGGATTATTCAAAGAATACTTATGTTGATACCCACCAGGAACTACAGTTAGTAAAGTATAGGACTTTACTGCAGAATGACTGCATCATTGGAAATAGAAGGGTGGGGCTCAAAGTTGAGATCTTTTCCCCTATTTTATGGGGCCCTGGAAAGGTTCTAAAGAGCAAAGATTGAAAATCACAGACAAAATAAAACATTCATTTTATTTTAAGCAATTTGTATGTTTGTTTTGTGCACACAAAAACTCTTTGTAGAATGGACAGCTGACTTTTCTCAGATGATGCTGAGTCCATTGACTGATGTCAAAGGAGATTGTAAAAAAGAAGCACTGCACCTAGAAACTGATTAATAAACAGTGGGAATATAATAGTTATTGTTATTACGCATGTTGCTACTATCCAACTTGCCCTCTAGAAATTGGTTCATACTACTTTTGCAGCAGTCTCATTTTCCTCCCCCAAATCAAGACACTGCTTCACCTGTTACATGATATTAAATTATATATACGATTTTCTCTTACTTTTAATATTACAAAAACATATATTAAATCTTTATACATTATGATGTATAGTATTGATATGAGTAACTACAAACATATGAGAAGTAGAACTACAACTGACAATACGAGAACTAGAACATTGCCCCTATCTCCTGAATTTGGAGAGATCATATGCCACCTGCTAATGTAGCTTATTCATTGAGTTTTATGTTTCAGTCAGTAATGATTTTGACTTCTGTTCAGTTTGATTTTTTTTACAAGTTTAATGGTCTGTCCTCATACTCTGTAATTATCCATTCATCTTTGCAATGTCATCCTTTACTTCTTTAAGCATGGTCATATTTAGTGTTATCTATGTTTTGCAGTTTGTATCATCACGTTTTAGGGTTGGGGAGTGGAAATCTGTTGTTTATTTTGCCCACTGGTTTGTGTGCATGCTCATTGCTTGATGCTAACCTATATCTCTCTACCATGCCTTCTTTGGGGATGCTTTCTTCTAGAAAAGACTTTGGTTTGCTTCTTGGAAACAGCTAAGATTTGCCAAAGACCCAGGACAATTCTACTCCCATCCCCAGTAGAGTGGTCCAAGTCAATTGGAGGTCCCAAACTCAGCCTCTTACCTAAGACTTATTATATTTATGACTGGGCTCCTATGAGCATCTGCCTTGGGAGAAATTCTTCCTTTCCTGTCTATCCACAGTTTTATGCCCTACCTCCAATTCCAGATACAGGTGTTTGGGGAAAAGATGCAGAGGTAAAGTAGCATGGTTTGTTTTTATTTTGTATTGTTTCCTTTTGTTTTGTTTTAGATATCCTCTACCTTTTGCAAGTGTGGAATATTTTTTTTAACTTAGGATTTAGTTTTCTTGAAGCGGGAGGCTTCTTAGACTTTCTAAACCACCACAATGTCAGAAAGGATAATCTAATCTGGATAAATTTATTTTCTGTGTTTTCAAAAGATGTATATCTGATTGAGAATTTGCTTCTGATATTCAGCTGCAGAATTCCAATTTCCTATTTGACATTTCCATATGCTTTTATCAGAAACAAAAAATGCATTTCAAAAAGCAATTTAAATTATTTCAAAATAACATTTATTTTCTTTCACAAGCTGTTGGTTCTTCCCATTCTGTCCATTTTATTAACTCTGAAACTACATTACTGTAACTTTGCATGCTGATAACTCAAATCTGTTTATCATACTCTCTTACACCGACTACTGAGCTTCAAAAGCATACAATCGTGAATTGTATATTCCTTTCTGAGTCTGATGGGGACAGACTCATCCTAAAATGGTACTTTCGGCTCAGAAAAAATGATTTAATGCTTTGTAGAAGGCAATGACTTCCTGGACATACTCATATCATTCACTTTGTTTTAAACATGACTCTTGTATTTCTATATATTGGAAAGTATTCTAGATAGCTGAGTCTGGAAGTATGATATAAGCATTCTTGATACAGTAAGTGGGTCTCATCATTCTTAAAGTTACCTAACACCAAAATGCATGCTACTGTATCATAATTTGGACTTTGTTTTACATCAGAATGTTCTAGAGGAGATTGACCTCAATACTCACAGAGCATGCCAGATTATAGTCAGATATTTTTAAAATATGATTTATTTGAAGGATTGAGACAACTCCATTAAATATAAAAATAATACACATAAAGATTGTTGTCAACCTATAGCAACCTATGGAATAATTAAACTAAAGAGCTATGTAAATAGAAACTAACATCTTTTTACAAGATATAAGAGCAATGTAAATTAAGACTTAATTCAATAAACCAGCGATTATTAATTTGATTTTTTTGTGACTCAGTTGAGAAAAGTAAATATTGTTGACAGATTTTTTTAATACCAGTAACTTCAAGCATAATAACTTATCAAATGTTTTAGCCTAGAACATATTAAGGAAGACACCTTAGCTAGGATGCAGGCCAACAAAGGTGAGACTGTATAGTCCAAACAAGAAACTCTGTTGCATACCTTCAGGAGAAGAAATCAGTGTGGAATCAATGATATCATGCTGTAAATGTTTTATAAGTAGATGGATCATAAAAGGAGAATGTCACAAATTTGGTAATTAAGTGATATTGGTCTAGACACAAAAAGCTACAGAAATTATAAATACAACTGAATACTTTTGGTTGCAAATACCCTAAAATCCAATTTAGAACGACTTACATACTAAAAGGAGGTCTACTGACACTCATAAATACAGCAACTTAGCAGTATCCTTAAGGATTTGGTTCTTTTTGCTTTGTCTTTGGGGATAAAATATTCAGTCTCAGTCAGGCTCCCTCATGTCCATAAGTACCTGCAAAGATTGATACCTTGCCCATATGTTTCCTTGCCGATATCCAAACAGCGGGGGCAGAGAGAGAAGTTTTCGGTAGTTCTTGAAGAACAACGAGGCCACTTTCCTAAATATTTCATCGCATCAGTGGAGTCAATTGTCCAATCCTGACTTATTACTATGGGATGAGGATGGACTTTGCTGAATGACTTAAACCAATCAGGGCCTTCCTTTAGTGTTGAAAGTAGGGTCATCAGCTCTGCACAGTGGGAAAGGGATGCAGCATTCCATGGAATATTGGGCACATTTGGCACAAGAATGGGAAACAATTTGGGAGGATATAAGCAGCAGGTATCTACCATAGCACAGAAGACGTGATTGGGTCTGAGTAAAAATTTTCCCCAGCCTTGTACTGGAATAAAGGCCTCAGCCCCTACTTTCATTTGTTGTCTTTGCATCTTTCTTATAGAATGGCTATGTAGTTTGGTGATTAAAAGCTGTCTAAAGCCGTAGTAGTGTGAGTTCAGAGCCTGGCTCCATCACTTACCAGCTGCGTGATCTCGGACAAACTACTTAATTTCTCTGTGCCTCAGTCTCTTAAACTTATTTTGTACATAAACATAGTAACCACCTACTAAAATTATTACGTAGCTTATGTGAGTTATTGATTTAAATCATTTAGAACAATGTTAATTATATTATTATTATTAATCAAACTTATTAAATGCATTAGGAGATAGGCTTTTGATATATGGTACATATGTATGTGTATCGATTATATAGGTTGTAGGATATATATTAATCTTTAAAGCATCTCTCAAACAAAAATCTTGATTTTTTTCCTATCATCATTTTGTTTAAACTTTTTGTCTTTGTTTTAGTATCTCATTTCATCCAAATTATCTTATGTTGATGAAATATTAGTTTTTTATGTTTATTTATTTATTTTTGAGGGAGAAAAAGTACGCATATGGGATAGAGAGAGAGAGAGAGAGATAAGGAAGGAGAGAGAGGGAAAGAGGGGGAGAGAGGGAGAGAGAGAATCCCAAGCAGACTCCATCCTCAGGCACACACAGGGCTCGATCTTATGACCATGAGATCACGACCTGAGCTGAAAGCAGAAGTCGAATGCTTAATCAACTGAGCCACCGGGTGCCCTGATAAAAGGTTAATTCTTAATGTACCATGTTTCTGCTCACCGATCTTCCATTTCCGGCATTGCTAAAGAATTACAATCTGTTGAACATTCTAGTATTCAAGGCCTTCCAGAAATTGACTCTTTCAAAACCTCTATGTTCATATGTTCAAGTTAGACTAATTGGTGTTTTCCAGTGTCACGCTTTTTCTAGACTTGATGTCATTTGTCAGCCTGTTTCCTGTTCCTTAGGTCCACCTTAAATAACATTTGCTCTGTAAAGAATTTCTAGATTTCTGACAGCCAGACATACAATGGAAGTTATTTTAATAGATCTTTAATGACAGAATGTAATTAACTAACACTCTCTGTTCTCTCCCTAAAATATTCAACTACTACATGCTTGTGTAGCATCCACATGTCCAAGCCCCCAAGTTTACACAGATGGACTCATGTGTTTACAATAGTTCATTGTCTTTGTTCCCTAAAATATGTCCATCATATTTGTTATTGTAATTATGAGATATAAACTTTTTGCTAAATGATTAAATTTACATGCAAAAATGAAGAGCATTATACCAAAGAAAATGAGGTTGAGGTTTTTTGTTGAAATATGAAAGTGAATAATTGAAAACACAACTGTTGATTTGATGATTAGACTAATATAAGAACTTGGATATAATAACTTGGTGGTGGGGGGTGGAATCTTGAGTTATTCTGCGCTCAGGTTGTTTCATTAGTATTTTAGAATTCTTTATAAAAACAGAAACAGAAAATTCGAGTTAGTGTATGACTACTATTTATACAAGAAATGTGAAACATGAATATTGTAAAACATGAATAGGACACCCCTAGTAATAGATAACCCCTGAACTGTGTTAAAATGTAGGCTAATTAGTTTTCCTTTACCTGTTTAAAATTGAATTTAATCTAAGGTGAATATGTATTTTTAAATAATTCTTTGCTTTAAAAATATTTATTAATCAACTTCCTACATTAATCCCTCAGATGATTCTCAAGCAATTGTATTATTACATATATGTTATTTTGTCATACTTCATATGTTAAATGTTCAGGAGCTGGGAATATAAGAATAATATAATATCTTTTTTAATACTTCTTAAATGAATTCAGATTCTATTGAAAAGACACACATCAGCATAATAACAAGATATTGAGGTAAATGCTAAAGAAGATTTCCATAAAGTACTATTTCTCTGTAAGTATCTCTGTCAAACCCTCATATAAACTGAAATCTTGAAGGCCAAGTTATTTTTACTTCATATTCTATGAAATAAAGATTGTTGAATGGATACACTGAACTAAATTTGAGACAAGTTAACCAAGCTGATAAAAGTCTATAACATCTAGAGAGTTGCAAAATGTAGAAATCATTTTGCATTGTGCATAAATAAGAAAATATCCCTTTACTTAGTTTAGCACAATTTGTGAAAAAAATATGGTTTTAACAATTTTTTGTTTCCTATATTGAATAATAATACTAGATGTTGATTGAGTTCTAAGCTTCAAGCACTAGTCTAAATGTTTTACAAATTTTACCTCAACAGTAAAACCCTATGAACTGAGCTCCATTGATATTCCCCCAAAAGGTAGTGTGATTTGTCAAGGTAACAGAGTAAGTCCAAAACCAGGGTTTAACCCCAGAGGGTAAGGCTCCAGAGCCCCTGTTCCCATTTCTACTGAGTATTTGTCCTTTCAATAGGCAATTACTGAGGAGATGCTTACTGTCAGTTATTGTGCTGGGTTTCAGGGCCAAAGAATGAACAAAACGTAATCCCTCCATTCAAAGAATTTGTAGTCTGATAAAGGGAGGCAAAATAAACACATATACAAAGATAGTACAAGAATTATTTTAGATATATTCACAAAAAGTACAAAGCAAGTAATGCTAATCTACCGGGGATTGTGGCTTCTAAACAGAGTCTTACATAAACGATTACAATTTTATTATAATCTGAGCTTCAAAGAAGAGTGAAGAAACTCATCTATGATCAATGACTTAAAACAAACAAAAAATTAGGTGGAGAATACAGTTACAAACATATCCACTTTGTTTTTTCATTTTGTAGGAATATCCAATATGTTATTATAAAATTCCTCTAAGTGTATGTGGCTTTTATAGACAATATAAAATTTTGCAAGCTGTTTTATCATGTGAACTAGTGCCACTAAAAAAGAATGCTCTTTTGTGATCTGATGTGAGTAAGTAGATACTAATTTTCCATATGCTGATTAATTTATGCTGAATCCACTGTGAATTTTGATCAGGGATGAGAAGGATCTATTTTCTTCTTTTAAAAGTATGCAGTAGCTAAAACAAATTGCCTGAAGTGGAGAAAAAAATACTAACTTTAAAGCTTGTTTGTATTGCCAGTATTTTATTTCACTGTAAAAGATAAATTTTAAGGGGAATTGCTATCAGGAAAACAAAATAGCAAAACACGTATTTTAAGCGCTGCCAAAGGAAATAAACATAAAGTATGTGCTGACATTACACACAAAACTTTATTTTATAAAATATTTATAATACTTTATCATTTTGAAGTGAAGCAACATGCGGTTCTAGCTGTAGGCACACACACACACACACATACACTCACACACCAATATGCACACAAGGACAGTCTTTTGTAATTATAATGGAGCCGCTAAGTTGTAGCAAGTGAGAATGAATGGCCTGCTCTTATTTTACTTGCCAAAAGTAAACATTATTTGTTTGAATTAAGATTTTCAAACTTTTTGTGGTAACCTGCTGAGTTAATCAAATATCTTAAATTTTATATCAGGATTGATGTAGACAAAGCTATGCGTGTCAGGCTGCATGAATACAACCTAGTGTGCAAAGCAAGTACAACGTTCCACAGGCTTCACACACAAATGCAATGTTCAGATATAGTGTGTGTGTATTCAGGAAGAGGATGGTTAACGATCAGATATTTTCATTTTCAGTAGAAACTCTCTAATATCAGGGATGAAGGTGTACAGAATAGGCCCTGGGTTACTTCCTGTATTAGTTTGTTCGGGCTGCCAGAATGAAATACCAATGGACTGGGTGGCTTAAACAACAGAAATTTATTTTCTCATTGTTTTGGTGGCTGGAAGTCTTCGATCTATGATCTGTGTGCCCGCGAGGTCAGGCCGGTCGGCCTAGAGCTCCTCCTTTGTTGCAGACAGCATTCTTTTCTCCGTGTCCTCACATGACAGATAGAAAGAAAGATCTTGCTCTTCTTATAAAACCACCAATCCTGTTAGATTAGGACCCCCCCCCCCACTTATGACCTCATCTAATCTTAATTACCTCCAAAAAGCTCTATCTCCTGAAGTTACCTGGGGTTTTAAAGATTTAGCATATGAAATTGGTGGGGAGTAGAATGGGGGGAGGAGGTACTATTCAGTTCCTAACACATTCCTTTTCCTAAATACCTACCATCTAATCCATTTTCATCTCCAAACAAAACCCACAATAGACTGGAGCGAGATCATTACACATTTTTCTGAACTGATTGATCTCAAAAAACAATGCTTTGTAGGATAAACAATAGAGGTTGATCTTACTTTCAAACCTGGGGAAGGAAGATTCCCATTTAAGCCTCTCCCCTTTCTCCTATATCTCCTCCTTCTTTATCATCTCTTTTCTCCAGCACCTTTGTCCATGGCTCTATCTTTAGTATTCATACTCCCAACAGGAAGAAATGTTCTTTAGCAGATCATTTCAAAGGTCTCGGGCTTTTTTAGGCTTGTGCTGAGGAAGCTTTCTGCTCAAACTCAGGCTGATTCTGAAGGGAGATGACAGTGGGCTCCAGTCTTCTGAGTGGGAAATGGTTAATATTCAGATTCTGGTTCAATCCCTTCACCAGTTAGAACTGTGGCCTTGCCTGTTACCTGAGAAGAAGCCCATATCACTGGGCAAGTGTCGAATGAAGAAACAAATTATTCCTGTTAATGTGATTTTAACCATGGGCTTTAATAATAATTTATTTCTGAAAGTATTTGACTTTTTCTCAGCCATAACAGCTGTAAATTGTGCCAGCTCCAATGATTCCTTCTTCATTCCAGTTAACTCCCCTGATAGAAGGGTGATTGAAATCTGGTTTATCTTATCCACCGGTGGATCTGGGATTGGCTTCTCTGCCTTTCTTTCTGCCTGTCTCCTGAACTGTGCTATTTCTGTTTCTAAGCTCTGTGTTTTCTTTTACAGTTTGGTGGAAAAGGTATATATTCTACTCCTGTTGCCAAAAGAGAACTTTTCTTATTGGAGTGTGAGAAAACAATGTATTTCCCCATTGTCTATCAAACTGACTATACTGTGTGATCTAATTCAGCATTACGCTAGATAAGGCAACTTAGGGGACACTTCTACTTAACTCTTCCTGTTGTTGTCATAGAAGCTACACCATCATTTTATTTCAAGGTATTATAAATTTTTTGACTGAATTGTTTCCATACATTTTTAACATCTTCTTGGCTTCTTTCATCAATCAATTCGAATATTAGTGCTCAAATTATCTTTTTTAAAAAATCACTGGATTATGTTACTTGCCTAGTCAAAAGCATTCAGTGAATTCCATCACCCTCAAGATTAAATGTTTGCTTTCCAGTTTTCAATTTCCCACCAGCTTGCCCCTCACTTTCCTAGCCTTATTTTTTTATTGTGGTACAAGATCAAACTGACATTCTTGCTAATCTGGGCTACTCAGTCTTTCTAAATAGAATTTCCATCATGATCCGCCTCATCTCCATCACCTCTTCCTCTTTCTCTGCTTGGTCTTCCTTCTCCTTGTCTTCCTTTTTCCTTTCTTTCTTAGACAGTTAATCATACATCTTATTTCATTGCATAGACACCTATTTGGTCTATGCAAGTTTCCGCTATTGCTTGACTTTATTTGTTCTTCATACCATACCCCTACCCCCAGCACCTATGTTTCTTGCTAATCTAGATATGTGATTACCTGTTCTAAGTTCTTTACTCACCCTGACCTCACAGGTGGCATGGCATCTTTCTGAACTTCTGTTTCTTGCTGGAGTTCGCTTTGGAGCACTTTTATCAGAGGGTTTTTTCGTGATAAGCTTTCCGAGACTTTTAGTGTGTCCCTGATAATAGATTCACTAGCCTCCAGATTAATACAATGATTTAGCTTGTAATAAAATTATGTGTTTAAAGTTCTTTTCCTTCAACAAATGGAAAATATTACTTTATTGTCTTCATCCAATAATGATTCTGAGAATGTTTTTTTCTTACCCCTTTATATGTGATTTCTAACACATTTTATAATTTTATGTCTGTTTAATGGTTTGAATTTCACTGTAGTGTGCGATTTAAAAGATTACTAATCTTGTTGGGCTTGCTATGTCTTTCAGTCAGAAATGTTGGAAATTTTTTCTAATTCTAAAAAGTTATTGGTCTTCATTTGAAAGATTTCCTTTACATTCATTTGTGTATTTTTTCTCACCTTCTGGGACACATCTAATACACATTGTGATAAATTTACTTTTATGTCCCATATCAATTAACTTCTATTTTGAAAAAGATTCTGTAGAATCTTTCTCAGGTTCTGTTTTGTTTTGCTTGCCTGCTGCATGACTCTGCAATTTGCCCATCTACTGAGTATTTAATGTAACTATTATACTTGAAAACTGTTCTTTATAATTTCTTGTTTCTGCTTCACATTTCAATTATCCATTCTTCAGTTTTGAAGATTTAAATATGTGCTTCATATTCTTTACTTAATCTCATTCATTAATTCCGTCTTGTTAAATCAGGTATTAAGTTGTGGTATTTTCATGACAGAGTTCACAGTGCTAATGGGTTGTTATTTTTCTTGAGAACTCATAGTACCCTGGAGGTTTTAGCACCTCAGTCATAACGTGATTCTGGGTGAGGGTTATAAAACTTGTACCCTACCTTATGGTCCTGTGATAAATTTAGGATATCTGTTAGGAGAAGAGAATATGTCTCAGCAGAGAAACTTTTATGTTTTAACACATACTTCTGCTGAGATTCATTTCCCACCCCCTCCCTCCAAGATATTCTCCTTGAATTATATCTATTTACTCTATGATGTGAAAGGGCATGCTGAAAAGAATCCATGCTCAGTGTTGGCTGGTCTACCTGTCCGTGTTTTAAAATATTTCTGTCCTGGGGCATCTGGGTGGCTCAGTTGGTTAAGCATTTTACTTTGGCTCAGGCTATGATCTCGCAGTTGGTGGATTTGAGCCCCACGTCGGGCTCTGCGCTGACAGCTCAGAGCCTGGAGCCTGCTTTGGATTCTGTGTCTCCCTCTGTCTCTGCCCCTACCCTGCTCGTGCTCTGTCTCTCAAAAATGAATAAACATAAAAAAAGTGCTAAATACTTCTGTTGCAATCACTATGAAGTTTTTTCACTGACTTAGACTTCTGAGAGAGTTCTCACTTGTAGGGCCTTCGAGATGGCAGTGGTCCATCCAGAGCAATGTGAACCAGAAAACAGAATTATTTTCCACCTAAGGGTGCATCCATGGACCCAGCAACTCTATATCTTTGCCCACCATTTTTGGCTATCCCAGAGATTTTGCATATGTTAGTGCTATAGATCGATCCAACTCTGGGTTTTGGGACATCTCTAGCCCATGTTAGCATATCATCCTATCAAAACCCTACTCAAGGCCGAGCCCAGGACCCACCATCTTTACAAGCCACAGTAAACCACTTCTAGCTCTAGTGCATCTACAATTCTAACAATAATAACAGGTATTTAGGTAAGCAGACTATTAAATTTTTTTGAAGATTTAAATATGCCTATATTCTATATTCATTGCCTGTGTATATCTCAGCTGAAAAATGTGTATGTCTTGGCCAAATTTAGAATTTACTCTAAGCAATGTCCACTATTTCAGAAATGACTAAAGTGTTTATTCTAGCTAGGATAAGCTATATGTTTCACCATATGTAAGGAAAGAATCCAGAGACTGTGTTTGACCTTAGTTATATAAAGGAGCATCAAAAATAAGGAGAATTTGGGGATCAAGATACTCATCAGTCCTAGGGAGAAAATTATTTCCTTTGCAACATTTATTAGGCACTAATCCATCTTAGATACTATAACAGAGATTACTTTAACTTTTGACAAAGTTAAGTGAGGTCCATTTCTCCACTTAACAGATGATTAAACTTATGGATAGAGAAATCAGGTATCCTATCAAAGCTCATGGGCCTAATACCTAGCAATGGAAGGATTTAAAGCGAGGTGTCTCATCTCCTTTGCCAAGTAGAGTGAACATCCCTTAACAAATAGCTCTGTACGCTGGTGTGGGTCCGTGGGAACCCAAGGTTGAGGAATTGACTCCTCCAGTCCCTTAAAATGAACTTCCAGTTACATGCTGTTTCAGTCTGTCATAACTTTAGCAAAAAGTGTTCAGTCAGGACAACTGTGAAAACTTAGTTTCCTTACAGTCTTAGTTTTAGCTTCTAAAGCAGAATCAGAGTTTTGCTGATCTGCCTGAGTCGTGTGCTTCTATTTAAGGAGGCTTGAATTTAGCTGAAGAGTAAAAGTGGTATGGGAGGGGAGAGAGGAGGTTGTTAGAAATGTCCCTTTGCCCACCTCCCCCTTTCAAATAACACCATTCTGCCCAGGTCCGTCTCTGCAGTTAGGGGACCAGACCAGGAGAATAGACAGCCAAACTCTCACTATTATTTTATGTGACATAGACAATTTGGGGTGTTTAACTAATTGAAGTTGGCATAACTCATAGTCACATGCATTTTGAGACTAGTGGAAAAATTTTACATGATTTCCATTCTGACATTGCACCTTTATTACCCACATTTTATTTTATCACAAAATTCAGTGTCAATCTTCTGTTGCCAGTAAAGTGAGTTTGTTTAATGCAACTTGTGAATTCTATCATCTATGATAAAAATACTTCTGAAACAATTGCTTTAAAGATATGACACGGGAACTATTTTGCATGTCATTTTTCACACTGAAATTTTTCAATATTTTTAGAAACTCTCGACATATAGGCCCATATTATCAAGTGGTCTCCATGCTTTCCCTGTAATCTTACAGCAGCTGGTAGTTGTAAGTTAAAATGGTAGATATAAACTAGAAACTCAAAACTCATGAATAATTAAAAAAAATAACTTTTCTGTAATCAACTGCAAAGGAGATTAAGGTACCAGTATAAAAAGTAACTAACAGAATTTGGATATTGCTTTGTAATGAGTGCACTTAGTGTATCCCTTTTTAAAAATGTTTATTTATTTTTGAGAGAGAGAGAAAGACAGAGCATGAGCAGGGGAGAGGCAGAGAGAGAGAAGAAGACACAGAATCCGAAGCACGCTCCAGTTTCTCAACTACCAACACAGAGCCCGACGCAGGGCTCAAATACATGAATCACGAGATCACGACCTGAGCCAAAGTCCAGTACTCAACCATCTGAGCCACCCAGGTGCCCCAACTTAGTGTTCTCTTAATCTCTGATGTTTCATGTTACAATTAAGGAATGAGACTTGGTGGCAGGTAAGTTCACTGTATCTGATCCTCGGTTTTCTGGGCTGAGAGTCTAAAGTGTATAGTATATAGCATAGTATAATCAGAATTTGCCTGGATTTCACATCCTAAATCATTCTAACAAAACTCAATCATGACTGATGCATGTATCAAAATCCCAATAAACTTTGCACCTCAGTTTTTTTGACACGGGTTAAATGCTCACACACAATATTCGTGCCATCGCCTTCTTGGTACCTGGAAAGCAAACTAGCATCAAAAGATAGCTGGGATAGTGGCAGTGAGAAAAAAAGACAGCAAAACTGCTACGCACAAGAAATAAATAAAAATTTAATATGGGCACAAGTGTGACAAAGCTAGGGTGTTTAAGGAAGTTAGAGTTACTGAAATCAATAGTACTAATGGTATAAATTCTACTGCATTGTCGATTAACTAGAATCTCCTAGCCTACTGTAAGTATTTCTAATTTACTCTTCTGTTTTTTACACAGGGAAATGTGTTTGGATCTGAGTAAGCCATGAAAAATACAACCTTTTTACACATTGTGGACTCTGTCTTGTGAGAGCTTCAGTTGTCCTTTGTCTATTTTGAATCCTGCGTCTTGTTTATTTTAATAAGGAAATAGAATAACCCAAATCTGAAATTGACCTAAGAAGAATTTGTTGGACAGATTGGAGACCACTTTATACGACCAGATTCTCTTCACTTATCTTACCCTTTTCATTGTTTGCTATGGCTGTATCCGTTCCCCCCCTTGTTTCTGGCATATTTTGATTTAGTCATGAATATTACTAAAGATTCTTCATTATTTAAAATTGATGTTTATTTTTATTCTTTGGTTCTAGAGATGCATTTAACTTAAAATCAAGCATGTCTGTTACCCATGCTCCAAACAGCCTTCTTAGAAATACTCTATTTTCAGACTGATAAGATGCTACACTAACTGTGGTATTTGTTCTGCTGCTTAGTTGCATTAAGCAGGAAAGAGCATTTGATTCAGCAAAGGCAGCTGGTGATACGAATGCAATGTAAAACACTATCATGGCTATAAAAAAAAGGCAGATTAAGTTCATAACTGTGGCCATAACCTTGGTCTAATAAAATAAAACAAAATAAGGCCCATTGTAGTGTTTTTATTGCCATCTGTTACTAAATGCTTCTTTTAGATGATTCTGGAACAGCTTCATAGCTTTCATACTGAGCTGGCTGTCTATGAAATGCAAAACTCAGAGGAATTAGAGAAACATTAAATGAACTCATGTAACAAATGCAAATCCTCTATGTTCAGACATGCTATACTCTCAATTTATGCTCTCTGAATTTGCCCTGAATGTTATTGCGATCCTGGTAAGGAGCCGGCAAGAGTCTGGGGATGATCATTTGCTATGTTCTACTTTTATATGGGGCTTATGACCTTTATATAATTTAAACATAGCTATTCATAACTTATCTTTGAAGAAGCCACCCCTCTAGTTTATGGAGGATTATATAAAAACATAGGAACTATGCAACATATTATAGCATTGAGCTAGAACAGACTGAAATCATGTAACTTCATGGTGCTAGGAATAATGGTTCACCAACAGGCAAGAGTAGACTCAATTATATCACACCCACAGGAGAGCCTATAGACATTGCTTGGTGAGAGACAAGACTACTGAATTTTGTCTTGCCACTTGAAGAGTGGTAGAGATAGAATAAAGGAAAGAGACTTTTTCCCACAGAGAATCTGAGTACTTCCCCCTGCCTGGCCCTTGTTCTATACCTGCAGCAGTGGACTTTGTCCATTTTCCTAACACTGTATAATGCATAAGTAAAGCAAGCATATCAATTATCATCCAAAACAGGATACTTTCAAGAGTTCAAAGATGGGCACCATTAATAATTATTATGGGGCAACAAAACTATTGGTGCCATAAGTATATGGTGGGTGGCATTCTATTTTAAATTTTAGATTTAATCTTTCTTTATGTTTAACGTGTATCCACTTTACCTCCTAGCCAGCTTCCATTTATCCTTCTGTTCTAAATAGAAACTATTCTGAAACATTGAATTTACCATTTTTTGCTCCAAAGAATGTTTCTTACTAAATACCCTGGAATTGAAGGAGAGTGAAAAAAAAATCATCCTATTTTGTTTTATTTAAAGTACTGATAATATAAGCATATATATATGTATATATAAGTATGTATATAAATATATATATATGTATATATATATAGACCTGTATGTCTGTGCATGTATAT
Source organism: Felis catus (assembly GCF_018350175.1). Lineage (NCBI taxonomy): Eukaryota > Metazoa > Chordata > Mammalia > Carnivora > Felidae > Felis > Felis catus. The sequence goes on along the minus strand of NC_058371.1, from coordinate 99,337,973 downwards.
TTCTATATGTGTCTATGTACACACACATATATATATATATATATATATTATATATGGGTACATGCATAATTTTTCTGTCTTATATAGATGTCATTGCTTACCCAAATATATTTTTTCATTTGCTAAATGATCTTTTACAGTCAGAATTAACCTTTTCAAATATCATACTCTCAAACTAAATAATTTATTTGAACTTGGGAGTCATCTGGGATATCTTCACAGAAAGAGATATAAAATATTTGTTTTTTGAGAACATGTGGTATGAAATGGGGCAAAAAAATTCCCATTACTGGCTCTAGAATCCCATGGGGAAAAAAAAACAGAAACAAAATAAACAAAATAAACAGAAGCCATATTGCTAAAACTGGAAACAAGGACAGGAGAGGAATAAGATAAAATTCAATTCTGAATCACCTGACTTTAAAATTAATAGTTCTTTAATTTCTTCTGATTAAGGACACAAGTGGTCCTCAGATCAATCTAAGATAGATCTGTTTGTAAAAGTAAATAAAATGACTACCGCTTTGGAGAGAGGATGCTGCAGGACCTGGCGACAGCAAGGTTAGCCTCATTCTATTATGTATTGCCAAATTTAAATCTGTTTGCTAACTTTATTTTATTCACATTTGTTTTGAAATTTATTATTTTAAAGCTATATTTAAGACCACTATGTTTATTGCAGCATTATCTACAACAGCCAAGCTATGAAAGCAACCTAAGTGTCCATGTACAGACAAGTGGATAAAGATAAAGATTTGGTATATACGACACACACACACACACACACACACACACACACACACACACACTGGAATATTACATGGCCATAAAAAGGATGAGATGGTGCCAATTGTGACAACATGAATGGACCAAAAAGGTACTATGCTAAGTGAAATAAATTGGACTGAGAAAGACAAATACCATATAATTTCATTCATAAGTGACTGACAGAGGGAAGTGGGGTGGGGACTTGGGAAAAATAAGCGAAGGGAAGAGAAAGATACAGGCTTCCCAGTATGTAATGAATAAATCAAGAGTATAAAAGGCACAGCATAAGGAATACAATCAGTGCTATTCTGGCATTGATTTAACAGAACACATGGTAACTAAACTTGTAGTGAACCTAGCATAATGTATAAACTTGTCAAATCACCTGTAACTAATGTAGCATTATGTGTGGAGTATACTGAAACAAAGATAAACCTTGGTCTCAATTTATGTGTGTATAGTATAATCATTATTACTATCTTTTATTATTTATAATAAAATATTTTTTTTTTATTTTTGAGAGAGAGAGAGAGAGAGAGCACAAGCAGGGGATGGGCAGGGAGAGAGAGGAAGACACAGACTCTGAAGCAGGCTCCAGGCTCCTAGATGTCAGAGCAGAGCTGGACATAGGGCTAGAACCCATAAACCTTGAGATCCTGACTTAAGCTGAAGTCGGATGCCCAGGTGCCCCATATTACTGTATAAATTAACCTGATTGTGGGGTGCCTGGGTGGCATAGTCAGTTAAGTGTCCAACTCTTGAGCTCAGCTCAGATCATGATCTCACAGTTTGTGAGTTCGAGTTCCACGTGGGGCTCTGAGCTGATGGTGCAGAGTCTGCTTGGGATTCTGCCTCTCCCTCTCTGTGCCCCTCCCCAGCTTGTGTTCTCTCTCTTTCCCTCTCTCTGTCAAAATAAATAAATAAACTTTAAAAAAATTAACCTCATTAGAGGCAGAAGCACAAACTTTCCAGTAGACGTAGAATGTGAGACCTGGAAAGACCTAAAGATATAATTAAATCTATTCTGCTCAAGGTATAGGTGGAAAAAAAAATGGTGTCCAAAAATTTAGCTGATTTGCCCAAAGTCACAAAACTAGTTCATGGCAGAGTTGGAGCTAGATTCTGAGCCTCTGGAATTTTGATCCAGTTATCTCTCTAGTACATCCTCACGTTGCCCTCATGTGTCTGTCCTAAAAGATGCATTTTTTCCGTCTTTATGTATATTCCAGGATATATTTTATTAGCCGTTAGAATTCTGTGCCATTTTATGAAATGCTGAAGTAATTCGAACACCACTTATTTTTTATATACACAATATGCATAAAATGTATATATCATATATAATAAATTATATACAAATATCTATTTTATACATATATATTTTATGTTACATATAATATTAAGTATATTATATACCAATATGTGTGTGTGTATATATATGTATATATATAAAATATAACCACTGTCAATGTTATAAAAGCTCCTAGAATTCTTTTAATTTAATATAATCTAAGTACATTTTATTATGTTTCCACTCTAATAAAATATATCTGGTCTATGGAATTTGTTTTATTTTTAATGTATCCATTAATCTATTTCTTTAACAAAGTTATAGAGATTTTCTTACGTTCCAGGGGTCTTTTAGATATTAGAGAAATGTCAATTAAAAAAAAGTCAATAGTTAAATATCTAGTTCTTAAGGAAATTGCATTCTAATTTCTCTTTTGGGGGGAGTTGCAAAAAATCTTTCTTTCAAACAAAAAAGTAAAGAATAAACACATAGCAGTTAAAACCATTAAGTAAAAACAGATAGTTTACATTCACAGAGTATACTTAGTTCCACATTAGATTTACTAAATAGTCATCTAAGTTTGAATTTTTAAACTTTCCAATATTCTCATTTTTCATAAGCATTTTTCTTTAATTGAGAAAATCAGGTAATCTTTAAATTCATATGAATAATAAATGTGTTTCAGAACCCTCTAACCCCATTACTTCTACATCTACTTTTGCAAATTGGAGACACATGCTGTGCATTCCGACATTCTCATTTGTCATTGCAGATGATGGGACACTTTGATAATAAGCTGTTTCACTTAGAAGTTTTCACATATATTGTAAAATACTCTACTTGTAATATTCCATTAAGGAAAACTCGCACAACCTCAGTTTTTTATTTTCACAAACTTGCCAATCTATTAGACATCATCAGAATTTATAAAATATTACTCAATTTGATAAAAGAAAGTGGTACTTTATTTTGCTTTACATCTTTTAGAATGAATGAGACAAAATACAATTTTATGTGCTTACTGGCCATCTGTATGGTTATGATTTTGTTTTGGTAATCATTCATTTGTCCATTTTTTAAAATAAGGATTATAATGTCTTTACTTTTACTTTCCTGTGATGTGTATTGTAATCTTTTCCCCCAGCTTATTATTTTCCTCACTCTTTATCATACTCTTTTCCACAGGAAATTAATTCTTTTCCTGTATGCAGTAAGTTGTTTTCTTCATGAGTTTTTACTTTGCTTAGAAAAACCTGTCTTGCTTTCATTTAGAACTATTCAATGTTTTAAGTCACATATTTACCATTTAAATATCACCTGAATTGACTTCATATAAAAAATGATAAAGGATTATAACTGTTTTTCAAACTGGAAAGAAATTAGGACTATAGATTAACAAGATCAAAGGTGCATGATTAATAAGATTAAAGTACAAATATCCATTTACATTTGAAATAAACTGAATTAAGGTATGTCTGACATTAAAATTTATTCTTATTTAAAATTTTTAAGCTAAAGAAGGAATAACGAAAATAATTGTTGACTACAACATGATTGTTGTTGGTCATACAGAGGAGGGGTTTCATTACATAATTATCTACTGCATATGTATAATTATCTCTCTCTCTCTCTCTCTTTTTTTTCTTCCCTGTAGCTTGGAGAGTCTCTAAAGGCATTTAGTGCCTGTGCAGTCTTGTGACTGTTAGAAGTAAATGGAACAGAACAAAGTAGGTTGCTGGAAGTCCATTTCAGAACTTATCCCAGCAGATCGTGTGGAAAGAAGATGAAAGCTTGGGCAAGACTGGTGGAGGTGCTGTTGGAGAGGAATAGAGAGAGTTGTATAAGTTGAAAACTGAGACATCTTATTGATTGATTGAAAATGGTGAAGGAGAAATAAACAGAAATAGAGGGTGTCAAGGATAACTGATGGACATATCTATATTGACATACATATGACGTATATTTGATATATGTAATTTCTATATTAATGGGAAGGGAAGGGAAGATTTACACGTAGAAAAAGATGAAGAAATCTCTAGGCACATATGATATGGCAAGCATAACAATATATAGTGCATGAAGATTAATTATCCCGAGATGCTCTTCTTTTTTTTTTTTTTTATTTTTTTTTTCAACGTTTATTTATTTTTGGGACAGAGAGAGACAGCACGAACAGGGGAGGGGCAGAGAGAGAGGGAGACACAGAATCGGAAACAGGCTCCAGGCTCTGAGCCATCAGCCCAGAGCCGGACGCGGGGCTTGAACTCATGGACCGAGAGATCGTGACCTGGCTGAAGTTGGATGCTTAACCGACTGCGCCACCCAGGCGCTCCACCGAGATGCTCTTCTAATTGAACTATATAGTCTCTGAAATGCTACTTACACACATTTACAATGTTTTCAGAAATTGTCTTTTAGGATGTGAAAAACTCCACGAAGGCTAAAATATTAGTTGGTAGCAACTAATATTTGATATTCTAGTAAGAGTTATGTTTTTTCCATCATAGAAAGAGTGTCAATAAAGCACTCAATTAACTAAGGGCTTTCTCTAAGAATAAAGTCTAAGACATGGACATTTTGATTGGTTTGTACTTAAGGAAGAAATTGCCTTATAATCGATCTGTCATACGGGAAACTTTGGCCTTTTAAGAGGACATTGGTCCATGTAGCAGGAGAATAAGATAACATAAGTGGATAAAGGAAATAGAATTAGGAATCAGAAAGATGTTGAAGGAAATGTCATTTGCATCATATTTTTCCCAGGCCTGACACTGATTCTATATTTACAGTTGTTGTACTGTAATTAATTATTGAATTACTAAATAAATTATTGAAATAATTAAGATTGTACTTTATCAAGTATGGAATTATACATTTTAGCAATGCAAGCAGATTTAACTATTATTTAATGTTTTCATTTCCATGCACTTGACTCAATACCATTTCTATCTGCCACAGAAGCAGACTGACACACGATAGCAGTTTGCAGTTCATGCTGTGACACATTGAGGAGATTAAGCTGTCAAAGTCTGACAGAGATCACTGAGTTGAAGGGGAAAAGATAGTATTGGAAGGCATCTTTGAGATTTTTTTTTCAAGTGCTGAATTTAGCTAGAATAGAAACAATAATGCAAAGTGTTATTAAAAATTTGATTTTGTATACATCTGCTTTATTCAAGGTGTAAGAAAATGCTTTAAAAATAAATTATGTGGGGGGCCTGGGTGGTTTAGTTGGTTGAGCTTCTGGCTCTTGATTTTTGCTCAGTGAGATAGAGCCTCATGTAAGGTTCAGCACTGACAGCATGGAGCCTGCTTGGGATTCTCTCTCTTTCTCTCTCTCTGCCCCTCCCCCACTCTCTCACATGCTCTCTCTCTCTTTCTCAAAATAAATAAAAACCTTAAAAAAAAGTAATGTGTTAGAGAAGGACAAATACCATACGCTTTCACTCATATGTGGAATTTAAGAAATGAAACAAACAAGTAAAGGGAAAAAAAAACAGAGAGAGAGAGAGAGAGAGAGAGACAAACGAAGAAATAGACTCTTCACTATAGAGAACAAACCGATGGTTACCAGAGGGGAGGTGGGTGGGGGGATGTGTGAAAGAGGCGATGAGGATTAGAGAGTACACTTATGATGATGAAAAAAATAAATAAGATGAGATAAAAATAATTAATAATAAACAAAATGTCATGTTCCTTAATGATTAAAAATAATTATGTGTATTGGATAGCCATGTACATTCTGCATGCATATGCTGACACACTAGCAGAAAATAAGTGAAAAAATATATTTTAACCCTGCATAAAACAAAAAAAAAGAAAGCCACTTCATTCTAAAAGTGACCAGGGAGACTGGGGCGCCTGGGTGGCGCAGTCGGTTAAGCGTCCGACTTCAGCCAGGTCACGATCTCTCGGTCCGGGAGTTCGAGCCCCGCGTCAGGCTCTGGGCTGATGGCTCGGAACCTGTTTCTGATTCTGTGTCTCCCTCTCTCTCTGCCCCTCCCCCATTCATGCTCTGTCTCTCTCTGTCCCAAAAATAAATAAAAACGTTGAAAAAAAATTAAAAAAAAAATAAAAGTGACCAGGGAGAAACTGTTTTACCTATTCAGTTCAATGAAGACGAGTATTTCAAAATTAGTGATGCTTTTTTGTATTATCAATGAAAAAAAGAAGTTTTCTTAAACATTTGCAAGTGACCCTAGAATGCTTAAAACATAAATAATAAATACTTAGCATTGCCTTGGAAAATGAGCATTTCCATTTATTTATTTACTCATTCATTCATTCAATAACATTTTTTCCTAGAGGTCCATCACTCACTCATATGCATATAATCATATAATCATATGCATATGATAATAGGTACCACAGTTTTTTCATGTGCCACTGTTACCAACTATTAATATAAATATATTTTTAACGTGTAAATTATACATAGTAGGATAAAATAACAATAAACAAAAGTAGTAAAATAAAATTAATAAAATATATAATTTAAAATATTTGTAAAAATATTGTCCACAACTTTTAACAATGAAAATGTATCCTGATACCTCACAGTCATCTTTGAGAAATACTTTGATGAATAATGATTTTTCTTTTATATAGATTTAGAGTTTTAACTTTAGAGGTTCTAGGATTATTCTATAATTATCACTTCATAGTTATGTGGAATATCAGTGTCATCTAACCTGGTTATTTCTCAATGTCAATGAAAGTGATAAATTTATATACTTGGTCTATTGTTATTAAGTTGTGTTTATATTTCCATTCTCAATAATACAACAATAAATATGAAATTCACACTTGTCTCCCCAAAACGTATGCACACACACACACACACACACACACACACACTGATTCAGAGTATGGAGGCTATTATTCTAAGATTTTTGTGTAATAACAATACTCTTGGAAGCTAAATTAAAATTCAGATTAAGAGGTAGACAGAATACAAACTATTGTAAAACCTTGGATTGTGAGTAACTTGTTCTGAGAGTGTTCTGTAACACAAGCAAAGATTTCTAATAAATTATAACTTGATAAACAAGCGATGTCTTGCAATATGAGTAGGATCTGGTGCCAAATGTCACATGATCACAACTGAGCCAATGGTTCTTGAAATTCACTTTGATATACAAGTGCTTTGGATTATAAGCATGTTTCTGGAATGAATTATGCTCGCAAACCAAGGTTTTACTGTATTTTGTTTTGGTTGTAGTACTACAGATAAAAACCTAAATAATACTAAAATCAGGAAACACTGAAAGTCATCTAGAATGTATTGACATTCTAGAAACTGATGGTATCACCAAACACCTGGTAAGGATTCTGAGAAATAAATCATTTGATTATGAAATAAAGCAAAAGCATGTAAATGAAGTTGGTTTAGTTTTGTTTTAGTGGAAGGTAATTTTTGTGAATACAACAAAATATGGTGTCAAACTCCAAAGAATATGCCGTTGGCCATATTATTGTCCAGGTATCTACATTGATCATACTATTCACATACTGTTCACAGATTAAAGAACATTTTATTGGGAAAAAAGCTTATAATCCTATATATGCCACTAATTTGACTGGGTTCAAATTTCATTAGCCTCTATAACAGGAAGAGCTTTGATTTGTTTGATCTCTTCTCTCTCAAAGTTGTTAAGATGTAGAGCAATCATGACATGAATCTTAAAATGGACTCCATTTGAAAGAGTTTCTTCACAGTTGGTTCTCAACTGCATCACTCTCCTGCCAGGTTGAACACCAAAGGACAACAGGTAATAGCGGGCAGGAACAGAAAGATACTCATGGGAGCTGGGCTTGCTGATAATTTTACATCCCATCATTCCAATGGTCTATGAGTATTTTTTAAGGACATGGAGTGTACCTGAAGACAATGAAGGAACACTAGGTTACTGCCTTCTAATGGCCCCGTCAGTCCAGTCCAAGACCCCAATTTGCAAATCTCACACTAGTGCTACTCGTTTGAAAAATGGGGATCTTGGGGCGCCTGGGTGGCGCAGTCGGTTAAGCGTCCGACTTCAGCCAGGTCACGATCTCGCGGTCGGGAGTTCGAGCCCCGCGTCAGGCTCTGGGCTGATGGCTCAGAGCCTGGAGCCTGTTTCCGATTCTGTGTCTCCCTCTCCCTCTGCCTCTCCCCCGTTCATGCTCTGTCTCTCTCTGTCCCAAAAATAAATAAACGTTGAAAAAAAAATTAAAAAAAAAATGGGGATCCTACTGGCAGGGAATTCTAGAAATGAAGCTCCAGGCTTCTCCTCTGCAATCACAGAAGCTTCATTCCAATGGCTTTGGTGGAAGAAAATAAAGCTAGGGGGGGGAAAAAGGCAGCAAAGAAAATCTCTGCCTCTAACAAGCTCTACCCTTGGTGGAAAACAAGTGATTGACCAACTACCAGTCTTAAGCAAGTCTCTGGGTAATCTGATCCTCTAACTACAGGGCTCGTCAAGATTTTCCTTCCAATTCCGTGCTGCTGCACACTTCTGGGGAGGAGTTCTGGTAAATACAATTTTCTCTTTCGAAATCCATTCCTTCAAGATTGCTGCCTCAGGCGTCTGCCTTACTGACCCACTCCTTAATCCACAACTGATGACAGAAAATCAAAGCAGCTCACAGAAATTAGGTTGAAGGAGAGAGAGAGAGAGAGAGAGAGAGAGAGAGAGAGAGAGAGAGAGAAAGGGCAGACATATGTTCTAATGACATAGAATCAGGAAGGAAATGAGGTAGGGAGATTGGGTTCAGGGAAGAAAAGCAACAGCAAACAACTCACAAAGCAGTAATGGAATTGATCTATTTGAATGGAAATCTTGTGCAATCTTTGAAGTGGAGCTCAGAGGAAACTGATGGAAGACAAGGGTACTCTCACTCCAAAGTATTCAGCTGAGGCTGAATCTCCTAATGGAACCATCAGCTAATGGCATTCTCTGTAACAGGATGGACAGTAAAATCAGGTTAAATGAACAGGCATTGTGATCTTTCACCTGGAAAAAGTATTCATACACATATTTTGTTATCTGCTTTTTGTTTTGCCGAGAATAAATGTACCATTAGAACAGCTGAAGAAAGAAATGCTAAAGGGAATTCAGTTACTTCTCTATGGGGTGTGACTTTAGAATCTGGAAGAGCACCTTTTGACAGGAATTCAAATGATAACAGACTGCATGCTTTGCAAAAACAATCAGCTTTTAACATTATCCTTGTGATTCTGCATAGGTGGTTCTAAATTGTTACGTTTAACTGATCTAATCTCTTAAGTGCAATTCTGTTTATTCTTCCTCTCAATATTCATTTCCAAACTACCTCGAAACGTGACACTTTCTCCCAGCACTTGATCTTTGTAATACCAGGTCTGTCAGTCTCAAAAGCAGCAAAATCTGACAGCAGTTTACAATTCTTACAGTGACATATTGAGAAGATTAAGCTGTCAAACTTTCAATGCTTTTTTGGATAGCTCTTTTCTTTTGGGAAATTTTAAAATAGAATTTCAGATTTTAGTAAGTGAATTAATTATAGCCTTTCAGTTAAAGGAGGTACTATTGACAAAAGTTTGTTCGGTTAATATTAACTGTATCTGTGTAATTTCATTCTAAGGGAATATGATTAGACAAGGTAGATTTTACAGCATGAAGAATGTTATAAAAAAAGGTAAACTGTAAAAACAAACTGAGAACCTGAGCTTTCTTATTTCAGACTTATCAAAAAGTGACTTCAATTTGAGAATTAGAATTTAAATATTCTAGAAATGTCTTGTACCTGTGATCTTCTATGCTAGTTTCAAAGATTTGGTCAGGGAATAAATCTTATTTAAAATAGTGTTAAAGGTTCGGTTTAAAAATATATGCTAAAAGCTATTTTTCTAGTACTGAAACAAAATACCTAGTTTATATTTTATATGTGTATATTCTCTACGCATTGTTTCAGATTATGAAGCAGGTAATGCAGTGAAGATGCAGAAACCAGCACAGAGAAGACATTGTCAGTGATCTCTTTGCTCTAAGATTTCACTTGGAAGCCACTAGCAAAAACTCCTACCCACTGTCTATTCATTCTTATGTTTCTACCCTGAAGTACGTGGAATAACCTTTTCTACCATTTCATAAATCTCACACTAGTGCCGCTCATTGGCAGAATGGGAATCCTACTGTAGGGGGATTCTAGAAGTGAGGCTCCAGCCTTTCCCTCGGTGCTTCAGGGGAGTACCATTTCTAGTGGCTCTGGTGGAAGGAAATAAGGTTGCATTGGCAGCAGTCAAGCACAATCGTGCTGGCAATTCTACATCATGCTAGGGTGGTTAAAATTTAAGTTAGAAATGATGAAGAAAAACCCATGCCTTAAATATATATATACATATATATTAAATATATATATATATATATATATATATATATATATATGTATATATATATATATTTAAGGACTAGAATGACATGAACAGATTTGTTTTTTAGGAAGTCAGGATTTTTCCTTCCAATGGTCTGTTCTGCTCATCACTTATTTAGGGATCAAGATCAAAATCCTCTTTCCTGATGACCTTTTCATACTGCTCATTCAGTATTATACATTCAGTTTGGTCTGTCTCCTATGTGTCAATTAACTTAAAGATAATTCTACTCAAAAGTACATGTAAATGTCCTACCATGGGATTTGCAGTGCATAAACTAGAGGTGGTAGATAGTCCTAAAAATATTTTTAAAATATATAATCTCGAGTCTTTTAAGAGAGATTGGATTTGCAAAGATGGAATAATTATATATGAAATACTTTTAGAAGAATATAAATTAAGTAATAAATTAAATCACCTCATCAATCCTCTAGCCCTCTGAAAAACAAAAGTCATACTAGTCCCGATCTTTTCTTTCTTTCTTTTTTAAATTTCTATCTTTGAGAGAAAAAGAGACAGAGCACAAGCAGGGCAGGGGCAAAGAGAGAGGGAGACACAGAATCTGAAGCAGGCTCCAGGCTCTGAGCTGTCAGCACAGAGCCCAACGCAGGGCTCGAACTCAAACTGTGAGATCATGACCTGAGCCGAACTTGGATGCTTAACAAATTGAGCCACCCAGGTGCCCCCCCTTTTTTTCCCCTTTTTCTTTCTCTTTCTTTCTTTCTTTCTTTCTTTCTTTCTTTCTTTCTTTCTTTTTCTTTCTTTCTTTTCTTCTTCTTCTTCTTCTTCTTCTTCTTCTTCTTCTTCTTCTTCGCTTTGCATTTAGCATCTTCTAATTTGGCCATATTGAAAGTCTTCTTTTGGAGATGGTAAGAGAAAGCTATGTGAGGTTCAATTCACTGTAAAGATAAACAAACCAGTTGCAAAGAAAAATTAACACAGTAAATAAAATATGATATAAAAATTGTAGTTTGCCCTGCCACAAACCTCTATTCAGAGTCCTAATTTCCAGGGTTTTTCAGTTTTCATCCCTTGCACGCTTGCATAATTCTGGTGGATCTTCTGTTGTTCCAAGTCTATTTCTTGCTTGATCATCTTGAAATTGTATCTTCTGATTTTCTACTATGGAGAATGAGGAGTATATCTAACATCTCTCTATTCCAATATCTTTTTCCCCCTTCCTTCAATATTTTTATTTTGTTTTGCTCTTCATAATCTTCATAACTGAAATCTCTATCTCTTGATCCATCAAATTCTGAAAGTTATTATCTCTCCTTTAAATGCAATGATGAAATCCGCCATTATTATCTCGTGTTGTATAGTGGCAGAAAGCTTGGCTGACTTGTATTCTGCAGTTAAATGGTATACAAGACAGGGAAATGATGAACTCCGCTCTAGCAGAGCATTCTAAGTACAGAGTTGAAGGTGTGGCTCATTTCTTCCTGCTTCTTAAACTGTGAGGAAAGGGATGGGTTGAGGGAAAAAAATGTTAAGCAAAAAGTCTTAAGTCGTTCTGTTTGGGAAATTCTCAGGCCACCCAGATTGTTAAAATTAGGAAATTTATTACCAAAAAGCATGCTCCAGACAGAACACCAGGTGTATAGCTGGGCAATGTTTTTTCTAGTGTCTCAGAAGGATTGAAAGTTCAAAGTATGCCATCACACGGAGGGTTCTTTGAAGAAATTGGGTCCATTACTCATGAATCCCCTCAGTCACCTTAGCAGAAATCAAAAATCCAATTGAGATTATCCACCAAAGATCTTTGGAGGATCCTCTTGTCTAACTGAGTGAATCTAGGAGATGCAGATGGGAGGTCTACAAGGCTATGAGAATGTTAGCCCAGCAGAAACACTGCCAGCTTAGACTGAAAGAGACAGAAAGAGGACATAATAAAAAAGGCTTTTATATTCCCAAAATTCTACTTGAAGGAAACGGGCTGATAACGCTACTCAGCTGCAAATACATGCTATCCTTCAAAAAAAAAAAAAAAAAAAGGAAAGATAACTTCATAGGCAGAGATGCAGGGTCAGGAGACAGAAACTTATGACACAGAAGATTACACTCAGGCCTTGAAATCTTTGGAAGTTTGTCCTGTGGATTTGGAAATCTCTTGGGCACCTCTCCAATAACTCCTGTTTTCCTTCCATTTTTTCCCCATTTAGATTAGGAATGTCTACAACTGATATCCTATCCTTGCCTCATTATTGTATTTTGGACATAGATAACTTGTATTCTACTTTTACAAGTCCACGTATGGAGAGGAATCTTGCCCCAGGATGTATTATACTAAGAGCCTCACCTGTACCTAGTGTAGATGATTTAGATATAGAATTTGGGGCTTTAGAGCTGGTAAACCTTAGGTGAGATTTGAACTTGAGTTAATAATATAATGGTTGAAGATTTGGGGGGAGTTTGGGATGGAACAAATGCATTTTGCATGTGGGAAAGATGTGAATCTTTGCGTGCCAAAGAGCAGATAGTGGTGGCTGAATAGTGGTTATGACGTCTTGCGTCCTATTCCCCAGAATCTGTAAGTATGTTGTCTTACACAGCCAAAAGGATTTTGCAGATTCAATTAGTTAAAGATGTTGGGAAGCCTAATTCTAGATTATCCAGGTGGACCCAATATAATCATGAGGTTCCTTTTAAGAGGAGGGTCAGACTGAAGAAAGACATACGTGTAATGATAGAAGCAGAGATTGAGGTGATATCACCACAGGCCAATGAAAGCAAGTAGCCACTAGAAGCTGGAAGAAGCAAGGAGCAGATTCTCCCCTAGAATCTGTTGCCACCGTAAATTTAACCCAGTGAAACTGATTTCAGACTTCTGATCTCCAGAACTGTAAGACAGTAAACTCGTGGTAATTTGTTATAACACAGTAGACAATTATTACAAGAAGAATGCTATTTATTTATAAAACTCCAGCATATTAGTGCATGGTCAGTAACTTCGTGGAATGGTAAAGTCCTGGCATTTGAGGCCCAAAAGAAAATGTGGAACGTGAGGCTTCTGCTGTGGTTAGGATAGGAACTTTTGGGATTCAGATTCAATGCTTTAGTTAATGAGGCTGTTGCCAGTGATATAAAGAAAAAGATAATTCTTCATCTGTTTTTAAATTTTTTTAATGTTTATTTACCTTTGAGAGAGAGAAAGCATGAGTGGGGAAGGGCAGAGAGAGAGGAGACACAGAATCCAAAGCAGGCTCCAGGCTCCCACCTATCAGCACAGAGCCTGACACAGGGCTCAAACCCACCAACTGTGAGATCATGACCTGAGCCAAAGTCCACACTTAACCAACTGAGCCACCCAGGCGCCCTGATAATTCTTCATCTTAAATGAAGTATCTATGAGAAAGAAAAAGAGGGTACATTCACCAAATTCATTTTTAAAATTTATTTTTTTTTCTTTTTTTTTTTTTATGTTTATTTATTTTTTGAGACAGAGAGAGACAGAGCATGAACGGGGGAGGGTCAGAGAGAGAGAGGGAGACACAGAATCTGAAGCAGGCTCCAGGCTCTGAGCCATCAGCCCAGAGCCCGACGCGGGGCTCGAACTCACCGACCAGGAGATCGTGACCTGGCTGAAGTCGGACGCTTAACCGACTGAGCCACCCAGGTGCCCCTAAAATTTATTTTTGATGTTTATTTTTGAGAGAGAGAGAGAGAGAAAAAGACAGAATGTGATCGGGGGAGGGAAGAGAGAGAGGGAGACACAGAATCCGAAGCAGGGTCCAGGTTCTGAGCTGTCAGCACTGAGGCCCATGAGGGCTCAAACCCACAATTCGCAAGATCATGACCTGAGCCAAAGCCGGATGCTTAACGGACTGAGACACCCAGGTGCCCCACACCAAATTCATTTTTGAGGCTAATTTAACTTAAAGCAAAAATCATGAAAGACTAATATGATAAAACAAAATTAACAACCAGTTTTATGAACATAGAAGCAAAAATTCTAAACAAAATACTAATAAAACAAATATATGTTTATCGAGTAGAATTTATACTAGCTATACATAGTCGGATTAATCCCTAAAAATCAATAAATGTGAGTCATGCCATTAACAAATTAAAGCAGAAAAAAGTATGTGATTATTTTAAAAGATGCAGAAAAAGTGATAGCTAAATTTTAACATTTTTTATTCCCCCCTATGAAATCTCTCTCTCTTTTTAAAATGTTTATTTTTGAGAGAGAGAGAGCACGCGCCTGAGAGTCGGGGAGAGGCAGTGAGACGGGGAGACAGAGGATCTGAAGCTCGGCTCCTGCGTGGACAGCAGAGAGTCTGATGAGGAGCTCGAACTCACGATGTGGGGTTCAAAGTCACAACGCAGGGCTTGAACTCACCAACCCTAGGATCATGACCTGCGCTGAAGTTGGACGCTCAACCAACTGAGCCACTCAGGCACCCATCTTCCTATAAAAAATCTTAAATTATGAAGTACTTACAAGGACAACCTCCCCGCCCCCCCCAAATGGGTGGGGGCTGGCAGCGCGGGCAGTGAAAGAATTCACCCAAGGCAGAACAAAGGAGATAGCAGTTTACTGAATACACTGCAGGGAGCAGGAGGATCCGTGGTCACTCTGGACCCTTTTGCCCCGCTCAGGTTCCCGTTGCTCAAGCTTGTTGCCTAAAAGCAGCCTCTACACAGATTGTTCTTTAATTCTTATAAAAACTAATTACCTTAGTGACGCCTGGGTGGCTCAGTCTGTTAAACGTCCGACTCAGGCTCAGGTCGTATCTCACAATTCGTGAGCTTGAGCCCTGCATCAGGCTCTGTGCTCACAGCTGGGAGCCTGGAACCTGCTTCAGATTCTGTGTCTGTCTCTCTGCCTCTCCCCTGCTGTCTCTCTCCCTTTAAAACATTAAAAAAAAAAAAAAATCGACCTTAAACAAAATCATACTTAATAATGACACATTGAAAATCTTACCTTTCACATGGGGAATAAAACAAATATGTTCATTACTGCCTCTAATTTAATTCATTGTTAGTAGAGGTTTATGCCAGGGTGTTAATATAATAAACACAATGACATGTATAAAGATTATAAAAGAAAAAAGCACTTTTTATTTGCCATTAATGTCTGTGCAGATAGAAATAATTTAAAATGTATGAATAAATTAGAATGAGGATTTAGAAAGATTTTGAACAGAAAAATCACTCTTTGACAAGTCTATTGTATTTATATTCTAGAAATCCACAGTTAAAAATCAAGCCTCATAAAAACTATATTTAATATCATGAAAACATAGCATAAGAAAAATAAAAATTTATACAATTTGCCCACAAATAAATATAAATAATTAATAAAGATAATTAAATATGACTTAAAGAAATGGAGAAATATAAAGAGTTCATGAACTGAGATAGTCAATATGGTAAACATAAATTTTTCAAAAGTTGATCTATAGTTATTATATAATCCAATCAAAATACTGTTTTCCTTTTTGTTTCCATTTTATTTTTTTTCTTATTTTGTAGAACTTAAAAGTCTAATTCTAAAATTTCTTTGCAAATGGAAATGTTAAGAATACAATAAGGTATTCTTGAAGAAAATAAGAATTAGAATACTTGTTCTTTCAGATAATAAGACTTATTAAAAAGCTTTGATAATCACTCCTTAATATATACCCAGGAGAAATGATTGCAAATAGTCACATAATGACTTCTGTAGAAATTTTCATAAAAGCATTATTCATAATAGCCAAAAGTTGGAATCAACATGTTATAGGTTGAATTGTGTTTATTCAAAATTTATTTGTTGTAATACTAACCCTCCAGTAGCTAGGAATATGACTTCATTTGGAAATAGGGTCATTGAAGATTTAATTAGTTAAGATGAGGTCATACTGGAGTAGGGTGGGGCCCCCCTAATCCAATATAACTGATATCTGTATAAATAAGGGAAACTTTAAATACAGACATACCTACGGGAGGAATGCCCTGGAAACAGGAAGGCAGAGACTGTGGTGATGTGCTGACAAGCACAAAGAATGACAAAGACTGCAGACAAACCAGGCATAAGACAGATACAGATTCTCCCTCATACCTGCAGAATGAATCAACCCAGCCGACACCTTGATATTGGACTTCTAGCATCCAGAATTGTTTGACAATCAATTTATGTTGTTTAAACACCCAATTTGTGACATTTTGTTAAGGCAGCCCTAGCAAACTAATATACAACTCAAGTGTCAATTAGCTGGTAAATAATTAAACATATCATCCTATAACCTTATAATGGAATACTTCCCAGTCATGAAGGCTTGAATAAGCACTTCACAAAAAAATAAATATGTAACCAAAATAAGGTTTAAAAAGAATGTAGCTTTAGTAGTAATAAGAAGACAAAACGAGGTGCCAATCTACATTCACCATGCTGGCAAGGATATAGGTTGAAAAGAACTCTCCCGCACTGTTGGTGACGGGGTGAATTGGCATTACCGTGGAGAATAGTTTGGTAAAGTTGAATCCTACTCTTTAATCCAGCAATTCTACCTCTGGACATTTACCATAAATAAATACCCGTACATTAGGATGTACAAATTTAAAACCTAAGACTATGATGAACATGTAGAGTCTATTTACTGAAACTCTTCATGCAGGAAGAGTGTATATAGTAAGATTCAGAGTGTTTTTTTTTAAAGTTCTATTCGTTTCTAAATGTAGAATTCAGATGAAAAAAATCTTCCGTCATGAAAATGCCTATTGTGCAAAATGAAATGCATCTAAAACATTAAGCAGATATGGTGATATATAGACATATTAATGGAGCTTCCTACATACCTCAGATTCAGTTTTACCTCTTCAGTTTATGACTATGTGGACTGAGGGATATGTGCTATCTCTCTCATTTTTATAAATAAGTGAGACACAGGTGCTATTACTGTCTTTCAATATCAAGACTAATAGGATTTTTGTGTGTCACAATCACAACTTTTAGAAGAGTCCTTTTAGAATTTTTAGAAGAATTACTGACAATAGTTCTTGATATTTCTTTAGTAGAATTACAAATGAAAGAGACCTTGGTTTACTGAGTTCTAAAAACACTCAATATAAATAATAATGTGAAATACTTTTAGACCTAGAAAAAAATAAGTATAATGGCCTGGGAGCCCATTTTACGACTTATCCACCAAGACAATGAACTGTATTAAGTTTTAAAAGACACTCAGTGGAATCTTTTTTTCTTTTTAAGTTTATTTATTTATTTGGAGACAGGGAGAGAGGATGAGAGCACAGGTGGGGGAAGGGCAGAGAGAGAGCGAGAGAGAGAATCCCAAGTAGGCTCTGTACAGAGCCTGAGGTGGGCCTTCAACCCACGAACTGTGAGAGCATGACCTGGGTTGAAATCGGACGCTTAACTAAGCAACCCAGACACCCTACTCAGTAGAATGTGAAGTCCATTATCAATAACTATGTTTCCTACCAACATGAAGGGCATGTATCCAGATCTTTTCTTCTATGTTTTAAATAAAATAGGTTTTATAAACTAATTCAGTAGGTTAGGCAAATTTGCCTCTTAAAAGCTCAAGTCAAATTTCATAGAAAAACTGGCTGACATTCAATATGGCTAAAAGATATTTCATATGTGTGTGGGAAGAGCCGAGGGCCAAGAATCAGAAGATCTGGATTCACAGTGCAAGATAAGTAATTTTGCTTGAGTTCTTGTTTCCTCATCCTTAAACAGAAGGTAAAAACACATGTTGTTTCTACTACTCAGGATTTTTATAAGACCGAATGAAAGAATATGAGAACGTTTTTTAAAGCCATTCCTGAAATACTGCTTACTATTGATACTTTATCACTAATACCATGTAGAAAGAGCAGATTTTGTTTTTGACATACTCAGACGAGCATCATTTAAGGTATGCCGGTCTTTTGATTTGTGCCTAACTTTAATAGTCGATTAAAAATATATGTGATTTGGGGCACATAGGTGGCTCAATTGGTTAAGCAGCTGACTTTGGCTCTGGTCATGGTCTCATGGTACATTAGTTTGAGCCCTGCATCAGACTCTGTGCTGACAGTTTAGACCCCAGAGCCTGCTTTGGATTCTGGGTCTCCCTCTCACTCTACCTCTACTCCATTCGTGCTCTGTCTCCCTCTCTCTCTCTCTGTCTCTGTCTCTCTCTCTCTCAAAATAAATAAATAAATAAATAAATAATATAAAAAATATATGTGATTTGTTTGCTAATAAAATATTATGTGAATAGTGATAATATATTGTAGTGCATGAAATTATTATGGTGGGAAATGTATATGTTTATGTTTTTATGTACTTAACATATGTGCAGATTCGATTATATAGAAAGATTCGGAGATAAAGACTGCTTCAACATATTAACAGAAGGCAAATGTGGGAAAAGAACGAGACACTGGAAAATTAAAATGTGATTAAAGAAAGAAATGTCTGGGGCACCCGGGTGGCTTAGCTTAACAGTTGGTTAAGCATCCAACTGTTGATCTGAGTTCAGGTGATAATCTCATGGTTTGTGGGTTGAATCCTGTGTCAGGCTCTGTACTGACAATGCAGAGCCTGCTTGGGATTCTCTGTCTTCCTCTCTCTTTTCCTTCTCTGCTCCTGCTCTCACCCTCTCTTTCTCTGTCTCTCTCTCAAAATAAATAAATAACTTTAAAAAAAAAAAGAAAATGTCACGTACTACATTACTTAATTTTTTGAGATCTTTTCAAAAGAAGCAACTTGTCTTTAGTTAAATGATGACTTTAAACATTTAGAGCAATCACTTTGTAATTTCTGACCTCAGATTTTATTTCCTCTCCTGTAATATGGAAATCAAAATAATTATTCCTTAACCACTTTATATAATTTAATTTTACTTTAAAAAAATCTGTATTCTATGCAGAATATTTATGAAAGAATCGACTATTCAAATGAGTATAGTCTGAATCAAGTCAACTTTTCTTAAAATGGTCGGGTATGAAGAAGTAAAAATGGTATTAAGAATGAAAATATATTACCTATATATAGATTATTGTCAAACATGTCCTTCCTAAAGCAAACCATTAACATTGTTTTTTTTGTTATTAATATGCTTGGTAAACATTTTAAAAGTAGTTTTAAGATTTTTCAGTATTGTGACAATCTTTGGCATGATGATAAGTCTTACTATTGAAACTCTGAATGGTGTTTCCCTTTAAAAACGAACAGTATAGAATAGTCTGTAGGCAGAATTTGGAGGGTTAATGTGATGCGGAATTGAATTCTGGCTTCTTTTTCTAACTATTGGGACAAGTAACTTGAGCTTTCCAAATGTCAGTTTCTTCACCTGAAATATGGGAGTGAAGTCTACCTTTATGCATTTGTTATAAATCATACATTAAAAATACGTGAATTGTTCAGCCCATATCCTGGCTCATAGCAAGCACTCAAAAATTGGTGGCTATTGTTCTTGAAAGTGAAGAAAAGAGTATCTTTTTTGTAATTTACCACTGTATAATCAATAGGTGAGTATGGGAAGATAATGTTTAAAATGCTCTCATTAGCTAATCTAAAGTAACTTTTTTGAGTTTAGAAAAATATGTTTGAAGTTAATAGTTAATATTTAAAAAGTTTTTTGTTCTCACCTAATTTATATTATTAGTATTTCCATGATGCTGACATATGAAATATTTCTAAAAATATGGGTAGAATTTAGATAGGAACATTTTATTCTGCATTAACAGGAATTTTGCCAACCTCGCAATAACTACAGAAACTAGATAACAAAAATCTACCTTTGAGAAAATCATGGATGTAGCTGAAATACAACCAGAATTGTGATATCAAAAAGTCAATCCTGAAGAAAAATTTCTAAATTTATATTCTTGTGACAGTATTCTGGCATCAGAGGAAAATATAGTCTTATGAGAAATATTTACCTATGAAACAGCATGCAGTGACACAGTTTACATTTATGGAGTAGTACAAATACAAGATATTTATCAAAATCCCTCAGAAAGTGTCACACCTCTGCTTGTCTAAGGGTTAGCGTTAGATGTTGCAGTTACTACACCAGAGCGGTACTGGCCAATCAATTCTCACTCTGGAGGATGGTATTATCTACTCCTCCTTTGAATCCCTGGGGAAATAAGAAATGAGGCAAAAGCGCTTCTTAGCGTTTTATAGCATTCTGCACATAGAGATGCTAATTATATCGTCCTTGACTTATTATATCGCTTGGTCATAAAAATTGTGAAGAACAGAGACTAAATCTTACGAATGATTTTAAAGTGTGTAGCATGCCCTTAGAAATGGATTAATCATGATGAAAAATTAGGGAATCAAATCAATAGCCTATATAGTTTTCACTCTTCCAACCCTTAGCAGTCCCCAGAATCTGTCAAACCTTTATTTGCTATTTGATTGGGCAGATAGGTAAATGCATTCCTTTCCTTAGGCTGGTTGAGAAAGAGATTTAGATGATGCTCTTCCCTGAAGGCATCATCCATGTGGGGAGGGTTGGCAAGTGTTTTCTTCCTAAACTTTCTCTTTGGGCATAATGTAAACATGTGACTTTTTTTACCATAGATGTAAAAAAAAATTTTTTTTCTACTTTGCCTATAATACAGAGGTCAAGGTATTTCTGACTATTGATTTTATTATAATAGCAGTTCAAGGAACTGTTGTTTGACAAACAAAAAGTTTATAGGATATAAGCTTGAAAAAGTGATTTTAAAAATTAATACCATAGAATGAAAAGTATCTACTGGTACTTAACAAAATACTTAAACAAAATACTAAGAAATACACTTTTTATAACACTTTATGACTGTTTTGTTACAGATTTTCTTTCTTTCTATTTTATTTCCTCCTATTGAGCAGCCGTTAATGATAAATGGCAATCAAACTACATAAAAACAGTTGTCATTAATGGCATCTTTCATATTTTTAAAATTGTTGTGGCTCCATTTCAAAAAAGGTGACTAACAGAGGCTTATGTGATGATTATGATGATGATGGTTGAAAATTTTTAAGCAAAGGACATTTCAGAGATGAAATAGAATGTAACAATACAATAAATATACATATTTTTCTAATATTTGTCATAAGTTGTAAAACAAATATGACAAATGAAAAGCTTATTTTTCACTTAAACAAAGTTTAAGTTTTCTAAAAAGAAAAAAACAGTCAATCTTTAAGAAAAGTGTCCTTATAATGAGATGAACAGTACAATAGCTTATATTCTAAGTGGACCGTAAGAAAAAAATAACAGATAGATAGATAGACAGACAGACAGTCAGGTCATTAGTTACCACATGAAATTGCTAAAAAGAGGCAAATGTCTCTTTTTTACATCATTAGGCTAAAAATGCAATGGAATCTATGGTATTCATTATTAGGGCTCTCTATGATTTATTTATATAGCACATATTTGCCTTTTTGCTCGAAAAGTCCTTACTTCTTGTTTACTACAATACTAAAGCTAAAGAAAAAATGAAAGTGACGGTAATGATTGTTTTGAGTATCTGTCTTTATAGTAATTAAGATTATCTCACTTGATTGTTCTTTCTTTTATTTTACTCCAGTTGGAATGATTCTTTTTGTACTAATTGCTTTCCCTCTGTTCTTCTTCCTTGGGACACGCATGCCTGCCGTAGGTATTTCAGCAGCAACAAGGGGTAAAGGCCTGGGAATTCCCATTTACTGCCCATGTTTTTTGTGTCATCTGTCGTCACCACCTTCTGCTATACTTTGCATCTCTAAATGCAGAGCATCTGCAAGAGAAATTAAAAATAAGCAGCTGCAAGAAAAGTAAGGCAGGTCGGTGTGAGGGAGACAGGTACACTAGGCTACATTGGTTGAGAAAGGAATCTGCATTTTAAACCACTCTGTTTACAGTCTGGAACCTCCTCCCTACCTTCCAGTGTTCCTTTACACTTCCAAATCCTTGGTAATCTTTGTGTTCAAAAATGCAGTTTCTTGCTACTTTTCCCTCTTCCACTCTAAAGGCTCTCAGGTAACAACTGTTCCCATTTATCTAACTAACTTACCAATTTTTGCCTAACTACCTATATTCCAAAGATTTATTAAAATATCTTGTGTCATTTCTTTTCTCTCTGTCGTGGTAGGTTTACACTTTTTATTTTATTTTATTTTATTTTATTTTATTTTATTTTATTATTTTATTTTATTTTATTTTATTTTATTTTATTTTATTTTATTTTATTTTTTATCACTTTCTTTTTATGAGCTTCTGAGAATCAGATGTGATAATTCTCTGTAGTTAATCTGCCACATTTATCTGATTTCTATTAGAACTTTTGGTGGACTAATTTCACTGCAAATCACCTCATACTTCTCAGATCCTAAATATTTAATAGTATCTTTCAACCTGTATATAAATGTGAATTAGCAAGATTCTGGGGGTCAGGACTTAGAAGAGAGTGATGAAGAATGATATGCTGAGCTCCTTGTCATTAAGAGACCCATTAGCAGTATTTTAATGAGTCGTCTCTGACCTTGTGAATGCCTTACAGAGACTCAGCTCACACACTCATCTATTTACCTGCTATCTTCAGGGTATCAGTGGGATAATTTCTGAATGTTAATGAGATTTCATCCACTGGCAAGGCATCTTTGAGAAAAAAAATGAGCTGAAGATGGGGCAATTATATTTTCAGTACAGTTTCATAATCGAAGAAACTCCTTTAGTGGAAAAACAGGTACAGTTATTTTGAGTGAATTTGACTAAAAAAAAGGGAGTTTACTAGCCATTTAAAGAAAGACAAATATGAGGTTCTTATTTCCGTGGTTGCTTTTATGTTTCTTCACCTTTAAAGGGCAGATAAGATCAGAAGTGAAATAGAATGGCTGCTTTTGTTATGACAGTAATGAGCTAGAATGGGACCAGATAAAAAAGACTGTAGATATGGGGTCACAGAGCGGTGAGACTTCATGAATTTATTCATTGAAATGCGGCCACGTCTTCATAAAATAAGATGTCATCATTACAAGTGTGTATTGCTTTGTTGCACAATACTGGTAACTCTGCTACAGGGGAGTTTGACTAAAAATAGGAAAATTATTAAAATTTCAAAGAGAAAAAAATAGGGTTATTCCTTATGTTTAACAGTTTGCTTTTTGATGATGCTGGAATAATAAAAATATATGTTTCTGAAAAAGAAATATGGAATGAGATTTTTGCAAATAAAATGTTAAATTTTGATTTATTCTAAGAGAAACAAATTGTTTTAATCTGAAGAGAGTTAAGTTCAATGGAGCTTTGAAGCTGTTTGAGATGGAAATATTTTTTTCAAGTTGCATTGATTTGATGTCTTGAGGTATATGCTATTTTTATGCATTCCTTTGGTAATCCCTAGTATGTTCAGTTTCTTATCTCCTATAATCAAGCCTCACAGTTTATCAAATAAAAATAATAATAGTTGCTAAAGTTAAACAGATTGGAAATAAATGGAAGTTAATTTTTATAAATGCTTCAAACTTTTAAAAAACTCACTTTGAAGTCTGTTATGACGCTAGATTTCCCCCAACTCCTGTGCTTATTACTTAATTTCTCTGAAACAATATTATTTAGGTTTTTATTTCTTTTTCCCAATGTAGAATCTTTTTTCATGTACCAGAACTAGAGGACAAATGTGTTTTAAAATATATTTATGAACGCCGTAAAAACTATGCATTCTGTTAGATCTTCTTTTAAAATACGTGCACATGATTATTGTCATACATATTTAGAACATTTAGAAAAAAATACAAAGAATTATATGGCAAATATTCACAAGAACACCATACTTGCTTTAGTCATTACAAAAAAATGACAGACGTAATTAAAACCAACATAATATGTTCTAATACAATTCTCCTATATAACTCTACGGAAGTAATACAAAACCTAATATTAGTTTGTATTCTGCTTAATAGTCCTTTCCAAAGATCTAGCTACTCATCTCTCTTTTATTTATTTTCCATTTTAATAAATTCTATTCTTATCTTTATTATATTCCTTTAGTCTTTTCCAGTTTTATCACTTGTATATGTATTTGTTGCTTTATTTTCTAACTTTTTAATGATTAACATATTTAATTTCACTGTTTATTAAAAAAACATTTAAAGCAACAGCAGAAAAGGATGAACACTTTCATCACTACTATTCGACGTTGTACTGGAAGTTCTAACCATAGCAGTCAGATATGAAAAAGAAATAAAAGGTGTTCACACTGGAAAGGATAAAGTAAAACTGCTTACAGATGATATAATCACATATATAGAAAATTTCAAAGTATCTATAGGAAAGCTACTAGATCTAATAAAAAAAGTTTCACTAAGTTGCAAGGTACCTGATTAATAAGTGAAAATCAGTTCTTTTCTACACATGTGCAATGAACAATACAAAAGAAAATTTTAAAAAGCAATTCCATGTATAATCTCAAAAGAAAACTATATAGGAATAAATTTAACCAACAAAGTGAAAGTCTTGTACACTGAAAACTACAAACCACTGCTGAAAGAAATTAAAGGAGACATAAATAGAGGCATCTGGGTGGCTCAGTGGGTTAAGCGTCAGACTCTTGGTTTCGGCTCAGGTCGTGATCTCACGGCATTTGTGAGTTCAAGCCCTGCATTGGGGTCCACACTGACAGTGCAGAGCTTGCTTGGAATTCTCTCTCTCTTTGCTGCTCCCCTGCTCACAGATGTGCTCTCTCTCTCTCTCTCTCTCTCTCTCTCTCTCAAAATAAATAAACTTAAAAAAAAGATAAGACATAAATAAATATATAGAAAAGCCATGTTTATATATCAGTAGATTTAGTATTGTTAAGAAATCAATACTCCCAAAGTTATCTATAAATTCAACACAATTACTATCAAAATTCCAATAGCTTCTTTTGCAGAAATTGAAAATCTGATCCTCAAATTCACAGTGAATTCTAAAGAGTCCTAAATAGCCAAAACAATCTTGAAAAAGAAGAATAAAGTTAAATAACACTTTATGATTTAAAAGTTTCCTGCAAAGCTACAGTAATCGATCAAAACAATGTGGTACTGGCATAAACACGGATATGGAATAGAACTGACAGTGCAAGGATAAGTCATAAATCTGAGACCAATTGATTTTTGACAATGGTGCTAAATTCATTCAATGGGGGAAAGAACAATCTCTCCTACAAATGGTTCTGGAACGACCGGATTTTCCTAAATAATGAAGTGCAACACCTACCTTATATCATATAAAGAAATTAACTTGGGGTGCCTGGGTGGCTCAGTCAGTGAAGTGACCAACTTCAGTTCAGGTCATGATTTTGCAGTTTATGGGTTTGAGCCCCGCATCAGGCTATCTACTTCGGCCCAGAGCCCGCTTCAGATCCTCTGTCTTCCTCTCTCTTTCCCCCTTCCCTCTCACACTTGCTGTCTCTCCTTCTCTCCAGAAAAAAAAAAAAAAAAAAAAAAAAAAAAAAATTAAAAGATTAACGTAAAATGTGTCAATAACGTAAATATAAGAACAAAAACCATAAAATCCTTCAAGAAAACTTAGAAATAAAAATAAATCTTCATAACTAGACGAAAAACACATTCATCAATATGTTAATTCAGTGAGAGAAAGATACACCCATCCTGTAATGATTATACAGAACTTCTTAGAACACTTTGGCAATAGATGTCTCACAAGCTAGATGAGAGACACACATTTAGCACAATGACTGTAGCCCTGGACACTACTTTGATTAAAGCCTAGAAGAAACTTCAAAGCAGAGACTCAGCTAAGCCAAGCCCTGATTTGACACCTTCAGAAATTAAGATTAAAAAATATGTTGTTTTAACACACCATGTTCTTGGGTAATTTACACAGCAACAAATAATAAATATACATTGAATATCCTCTTGCTTTATCCTTATCATGTTATCTATAGTTTAGCTGTACCTTTCAAAACAAAAAAAAAATGAAATATTTGTTTTACTCTTTTACATCGATATCAGTAACAAATTTTGAAATATTTTTTAAAGTTTATTTATTTTGAGAGAGAGAGAGAGAGAGAGAGAGAGAGAGAGAGAAAGAGAGAGAGAGAGAACAAGTGGGGAAAGGGCAGAGTGAGAGGGGGACAAAGACCCAAAGTGGGCTCTGTGCTGACAGCAGAAATCCTGATGCAGGGCTTGAACTCATGAATTGTGAAATCATGACCTGAGTGGAAATCAGACACTTAACCAACTGAGCCGCCCAGGCACCCCAGAAACATTTTTAATCAATTTCTGTTCTCATTTGTGACTTCCATTTTTTTGTTTTGTTGATCCTGTCATTTCTTCTGAGTTAATTTTTTCTTGTTGAAATACATGCTTGGTAGTTCCTACTGTTTAATTTGGGGGTACTAAACTCCTATGCCTTAAAATGTCCTTATCTCCTTTTAGATGATGACTTAGCTGAATATATAAATATAATTTAAAATCTTTCCTTTGCACTTTGAAAACATATATTGGCATTATTGTTACTATGGCATTATTGTTACTGTTTGCAGCAGTTACTATTGTTACTGATAGCAATCTAATTTCCATCTAGTGATTTTTATCCTCAAGAGCTATTACAGATTTTCCCTTTATTTTTGATTATCTACAGTTTAATTGCAATGAATCTAGGTAACAATTAAACAAATTATCCTAGTTAATAATCATGATGTATTTTCTCTTTCTTTCTTTCCTTCTTTCTTTCTTTCTTTCTTTCTTTCTTTCTTTCTTTCTTTCTTTCTTTCTAAGTTTTTATTTAAATTCCAGTTAGTTAACATACAGTGTAATATTAGTTTTAGGTGTAGAATTTGATAAGATCATGGTGTATTTTCAATATGAAAACTCAGTTCTGGAGGATTTCCACCTGTTATCTCCTTGAGTTTTACTTTGTTGCCATCTCTCCCCTGTGTTTTTGATTTACTTCAAATGAGTCTCGGTATCTTGTCATAGTTCTTCTCTCTTTGCCTCTGAGCTCTCTTTAAGATCATTCCTCCCTATCATCTTTCAATCCGGTACATTGTTTTTAACCAGTGTGGAAACTACACATCATCAGAGAGTTCATTTCTTTTACAGATTGCTTTTAACTTCAGTGACATAAAAAAAAATATTTTAAATTGTGTTGTGCTTTGCTGTTGCTGTTATTTTGGTTGGTTGGTTGGTTGGTTGGTTGATTTATTTACTAATTTATTTATTTATGTCTGGACTCAGAATCCAGCAGATCTGCAGCTTCAGTCTTTATTCACTTCTAAGCATTTATTTCCCATTTTTGCTTCCTGGAACTAATTATATTGTTTGCAGCACGAGAGAGATTTAGAATTTGCAGTGCACTCTTAGTGAGAAGTGTGCTGAAGTTTTGGAATTCTTTATGAAAGAATTATAAGTGAAAACACAGAAGCGGTAAAACAGATCTGAAGTTTTAAAATTTTTTCTGGTCATATAAGTTTTAAAAATACTTTTTAGGGGCGCCTGGGTGGCGCAGTCGGTTGAGCGTCCGACTTCAGCCAGGTCACGATCTCCCGGTCCGTGAGTTCGAGCCCCCGCGTCAGGCTCTGGGCGGATGGCTCAGAGCCTGGAGCCTGTTTCCGATTCTGTGTCTCCCTCTCTCTCTGCCCCTCCCCCGTTCATGCTCTGTCTCTCTCTGTCCCAAAAATAAATAAACGTTGAAAAAAAAAATTAAAAAAAAATTTTTTAGATAATGTTTTTTTTTTCCTTTTAGGTAGTATAAATATTCTTTGCAGTTTATTAAACATCTTTCCTGGCTCTTTTTATGAGCAATTCTTTCCTATTTTATCATGTGCATTATAATGTTTCAATGCCGTGAAATTCTTGCCTCAATTTTGCATAACAATTTATGAATATAACGTTTTAAGGGAAATTAGTGGAGATAATGAGCACAGTTTCCTAAAAAAAAAAAAAAAAAAAATCCTTGAAAACTGTAGACTTTCCTTGTTTACTCTCCACAGGTGACATTTCTGCATAGAGGACACAGAACAAAGCCTCATGTGTTTCTTTTAGATGTGACGTGGCTGTCTGACGCTATGAAGCGTTGTAATCAACACGAATTCTCTTTTGGCAGCAGTCCTGGCTCAATAGTTGCCATGATTTGGAATAAATTATGAACTACTAAGGAAAAATTGCTTACTTTATTCTTCTTTCTGTGTAAGTAGAACTGATACAAATAAGCTGCAACTTTGCTTAAAATCACGAAGAGTAATTGTTTTTTAATTACATGTAAACTTTGGAATCATTTCAACTCTAGTATAAAATTATTTGAAAACATACAATATTGATAAATGCGACATCGTAAGGCATTCTTATCTATTAGGATTACAAGCTAATGAGAGCACTGAAAACATTCAGTATCTTATTTACAGATTCTATAGCCACGTGGTCAAATCATGATTTCCAGAACAATGCTCTAGCATTGTGAAAAGAATGTAGAATGGGAGAAAATGTGACTTTACTCTGTGAATCAATTGGATCCAATATTCAAGTAATTTAATCTTCTCTGTGTTCTCCTGTTTTTCACTAGTCTTTCTGAACAGAACTATTGATGCTTTCAATCTCTCCACTAGAATTGTACAAGAAAGACTTGCTTTTCTTAATCAGCTGGGGGAAAAATAAGAGTCTTTGCTTTCATCACACATGGAAACATTTACTGTCCAGCTAGCTGATGTTGAGAGGTTGATTTCTCAAAAGATTTAGCTTTTAGTCAAATGTGCCCAGAATGAACACTCTTGCACACCAGCATGCAAGAAAGGATGATACTTGATACTACGTTAGTGAATTTCTCCCCCAATGTTCTTTTGATTTTATTACTTCCACTTAAAAGCAACTCACAGAATTTGAAAATCCACTAAAAACTGATTTTAGGGTTATAGTTTAAGATGAACTCACAATGAATGCAAAAACTTCTGCATGAAATATAAAGAGAAATATGTTTTTTGTCATGTTTTCTGACAGAATGATTCAAATGCAAGGTAGGAATGACCAAATAGGAAGTCATTTGGGGTGGCAAATGAATGAGTCACTCCTCATATCTAACTTTTATGACATACTTCATATATGGATTAATGGACCTAGAACAATCCTTTTCTCGGCAGCGGAGGGGTGGGGGTGGTGGTGGTAGAATTTTCTGAGACTTTCTGGGTTATTCAATAAAATAAAAGTAATTATGGTTACATTTTAAAATGAGCTCTCTATAGGGGCGCTTGGGTGTCTCAGTCGGTTGAGCGTCTGACTTCCACTCAGGTCATGGCTCATGTCATGATCTCGCGGTTAGTGAGTTCCAGCCCCGCCTCCGGTTCTGTGCAGACAGCTCAGAGCTCAGAGCCTGGAGCCTGCTTCGGATTCTGTGTCTCCCTTTCTCTGACCGTCCCCAGCGTGCACTCTGTCTGTCCCTCTCTCAAAAAATAAATAAACATAAAAAAAATTTAAAAAAAATTTAAATGAGCTCTTTATAGACAAAGCTTTTCACATGAAGATTTAGAACAGTTACATCTGTTTTAAATAGCGATCTTTAAGTATCAGGCCTCAAAAGCTATTTTGATAACAAGCAAACACACGAGACTGAAAGACCTCAAAAGCTTCTGATTTCCTACCACAATTGGCTTCAATCAAAATGACTGTTGTTTTTCATATTTTGCAGAACTCATTTTATTTAGCTAAAAGTCAAAGGCTACTCAAAATCAGTTTCAATTGGGATAGCCATACAATTGTCAAAGAAGAGAAACATGTTTTCAGTCAAAATAAATGTTCCCCAAATATCTAAAACATTGTAATAAGGCATTTGTTTTGAGCCAATGGCCCATCCAGGGTGCTGGTGGTGCAAGGTCATCCCTGTACTTATTCCTCACTCTGTATGCCTTAAAGAAACAGAAAAGCTAGACTCATAGGATCGTTAAATGATGCCATACAGTATGGACAGAAATTCCTTAGGGGCAAGGGAACTGTGTTTTAAATTTGTTTGCATGCTCACTGTCTTTCTTAGCGTTCTCCACTAAACTCAATGAATTATAGTTACCTGGATTTTTTTGAAGTACCATGTGTTTTAGAAAAGTTGTAGGTTTTATTAATTAATTAATTTATCACTCATAAATGTTTCTCTTTGAATGAAAAAGGGGGAGATTTTTCTTTTTAATAGATAAGCTGGTAAGATTAGTTTCTTACTTTTACAACTTTATTCCCTCCCCCGATGGCACTCATCACCTTCTGATCTATCCCACCCTCTAACAAGAATGCAAGCTTCAAAAAGAGATTTCGTTTGTTTTGTTCATTGATATAACCCCAGAATCTAGAATAATTGTGCATAGCGCATAGTTGACATTCAATAAATAGCCATTGAATGAATAAATTAGTAATGATCCCACGTTTGGGGACGATTTAACGTAATAGTTTCAGTGAGAGCTCATGAAGGGATTCTCAGAAGAAAGTAAGATGAAAACCAAGACCTCAATAAAACTAGGAATTGTAAGTTTATGACCCTCAGTTTTGCTGATGAAAGATGACTTACGAATCTCAATCTCAAGAAGAGATAAGGTGGACTACATTCCACCTGATAAACATTATCATGGAAAATAATGCTCAAATACTGTTTCTTTCAAAAGAGCCTATTAATTTTTCTCAAGTGAACTTTGAGAAATTTGTGAAGTCCTTTAAACAAAACAATGATTGTAACATCTCAGATACAAGCAACAAGAAGATATGAAGATGGATAAGTATACATTTACATACATACATGCACATACATGTATACACATATGGATAGAGATAGATAGGTATGTATGTATTGTATACATTACACCATTATACATGCCACCATTGTGGCATTTAAAAAAAATCTGATCCTTGTTAAATGTAATCATCCAAGGGTCCACAACAAATTATTTTCCATTGGACTCCCAAATTAAGTACAAGTATTTTAAGTGAATGCCCAAAGGGTTGAGGAATATGATACACGCCTCACCTCATGGATTTATTCTGAGAAAGCTAACATGGAGTCATACCAAGTTGATTTGTCATTTTATCTTCCACTCTACCTATAACTAGTGTTCCTTTTCATTTTAGTTGTTAAAGCAGGAAGCTATGCTTTGCTCTTTGGTCAGTCATTCCGGACCAGTGATGAAAACTTCCATTATATTTGTTTAATCAAAATGTTTTTAAAGCACTCTTAGTTTGGAATAAAAATATCTACTTTATGGTTCAACTTCTGCTTTGCAAAAGGCATCCTGGAATTGTGTTGGGAGTAGTAAGTAAATAATTATTGCCATTTTACCTGAGATAGTAACCAGTGATCTTAAGCAATTCATTGTGTGTAGTAGAATATGTTAGCAATTTATATGCTAATGATCATAGTGAGGACATGGGGAATATAGTGAATCAGTCAAGTCATGTCCTGTGACTGGAGCCATTAGATACACATATAATACTGCAGAACTTAGCATTCTATAAATTGTTTGCACACCAACAAAATCCATACTCTTGCATTAGTAATTTTTTAATAAAAGTATCAGTAAATAAATTAATAAGATTGCATAAATGAGTAAACAAAATGGCATAATAATTTCAAATGCTTTCTTTTTTTAAATTTTGTTTAATGTTCATTTATTTTTGAAACAGACAGAAAGAGACAAAGTGTGAGCTGGGGAGGGGCATAGAGAGAGAGGCAGACACAGAATCCGAAACAGGCTCCAGGCTCTGAGCTGTCAGCACAGAGCCTGATGCAAGGCTCGAACACACAAACCATGAGATCATGACCTGAGCCGAAACCGGAAGCTCAACCGATTGACCCACCGAAGTCCCCTCAAATTCTTTCTTACAAAAATAGTTTCAAGTGCTCAAAAACAAGAGACAAATAACAGAAATAAAATTTTCTTACCAGTTTTCCTGTCACCTCCAGGATACAGCCTCAGATATTCCTCATAAAGGGATAAAGTCATCTAAGGCTTTCCCCCCTAAAAATGATTTGAAATAAAACTGAAGTATAGCCAAAATTCCTAAAATAAGGACTGTATGGAAATGCTGATTCTGGGGATTGTAAGTTGTGGCGAATTCATAACAATAATGCCCAAACTGATCTCTAACATGCTTGATGTGAAGTTCATGATAATTAAAAACAGATGTCAAATCTATTAGTTTCTTTTTCTAAGCAAAGGGAGAATAAATACTTAAAATGGAACCAAACTATTTCCATAATTAGTTGCATGTAGCCCTAGTACATTTTTTTACATTACTATTCAGTCTTCTATTACAGGAATATACATTTTATTTATTCTTTCTAATATTGATAGACATTTAGATTTTTCCAGAGTTTGGATATTATGAATAATGTGGTTATGAACATGCCTATACATATATGTTTGCACATAGACAGACACATCTCTCTTGGGAAGATAGCTTATAGGTAGAAGTGCCAGTATGCATATGTTCAGTTTTCGTCGACAGTGGCAAATAATGAGCCCAACTGACTGTATCAAAGACATTCCCATCAGCGCTTTGAGATTGAGTTGCATCTCCTTTTACTTATGTGACCTATTTTTGTTTTTAACTTCAGCCATTCTGGAGACTGTAGTGATAGCTCATTGTTTTGTTTTGCATCCCCCTGAAGCATGATGAAAATCGTTACCTTTTCATTTCCTTCATGGTCATTTATACGTAATCTTTGTACATATCAGTTCGTATCTTGCCTATATTCAATTGGATTGCCTTTTTCTTATTAATTTGTAGCAGCTGTTTGTATATTCTGATATACATCCTGAATTTAGATATGTTTGCAAATTTTCTCCCACTTTGACTTACATTTTCATCTTCCTAATGATGTTAATGAACAGATTTTTAATTTTAGTGAAACCTATTTATCAGTGTCATATTCTCATGCTAATGATGTGCATATCCTATTTAAGAAATTAAATAAAATCTTATTTTATGAGCCAGAAGTTATGATAGCAGCATCTTTTCATATTTTACCATAAGCAAGATATTACATATTAATGTTTTGTAGCAAGTCTTAATTTAATTAAGGAAGTTGCTATCATTTGCTTGCTAAGAGGTTTTCATGAAAAGTTGCTGAAATTTATCAAAGGATGTTCAGAATCTATTAAGATGTTGTTGTGCATTTTTCTTCTTTATTCCATCCATGTGGTGATTGATAGGGATTTTGAATGTCACAACAAATTTTCTTCTGTTTAGAAAAACTCACTTTCCCCTGAAATCATATTCTGTTAATGCATTGTTAGACATTTGCTAATATTTTGCTTAAAATTATTTCATCTATGTTTATGATAAAACATCATTCTGTAATTCTTTTCTTCAGTGCCCATATTAGTATGGTATCAAAAATGTGCTGATCTCAAAATAAAGAGTGAAATATTCCTCTTTTCCATTTCTCTCTAGTTGGTGTAAAATCACTCAATGTAGGAATAACTCATCAGGTAAGACATCTGGGTCTAAGCTTTCTTTTAGAGACAATTAGTATGGACGCAATTTTTTTTTCATACATATTTTAGGTTTTTATTTGTCGGCAGGCAGTTATTCTTGGGTGTCTCATGTTTCTGCACATCTTGCAAGTAGGGACTCCAGTGCTTTTGTTCTCTACTAGCTTCACAAATGTTTACATAGCGAACAGCCTTATGAGAAAGAGATACTAAAGGGCAGATGTTTTACTGTCCAGTATAATAAAAAATAACGTCTCCTTTCAGTTAAAGTTTCAACAGGCTTGTTTTCAGCTCATTATAAAATACTTGATTCCCTAAACTCGTGGTTCTTTGCAACGCTGCTTTCTGGGGATCTGGTCACACTTCTTGAACTTTTTACTCTGTGACCCACATGTCTCTTTCACTATTCTCTTACTTTCTAAATATGTATTTGTTTCAGTCTGAATATTTCTGATCCCGCGTTAAACTCACGATTATTCTTATTTCCTGGGTTTAATCTGCTTTAATCCAGCTACTGGATTTTTTTATTTTTTTCACATTTTAAACTTTGTATTTGCATATTTAAAAATTGCCCATTGCAATAATTAAAATCGTTTCAATTTTTAAAAAATGGCATTCTGATTCAACTGCATTTTACAGCCTGTAGAACACCTTGGACCAACTTAGTTTTTACTGGTTGTCCCTACTCAGCTTCTTCCTTCACCGAGTTGCAAATTCTTCTCCTTCCCTGCCAGCCAGCCAGGCAGATGGGAGAGAAGGCCCCGCATTCATGGACGGTAGTTCATATATTCTTTGATGAGAAAAGGGGCAGCAGTCATTTAAATTTGATCTAACCTCGTTGCATCTTACACAGTTAACTAAAATAAGCAAAATAAGGGACACCTGCGTGACTCAGTCAGTGAAGCATCCGACTCTTGATTTCAGCTCAGGTCATGGTCTCACGGTTCATGAGTTTGAGCCCCACATTGGGCTCTGCACTGAAACTGCAGAGCCTGCATGGGATTCTTTCTCCACCTCTCTCTCTTCCCCTTCCCTGCTTGTTCTCTCTCTCTCTCCTCTCTCTCTGTCTCTCTCTCTATCAAAATAAATAAACTTAAAAAATAGTAAAATAAGAAGGCAATGTTCGTGGAATGTACAGTGCATATTGGCAGCACAGCCCTCATTACACTCCGCCTATTTGCTCCTCTTGTTCTATTGCTTCTTTTAAAGGCAGTGGAGTTTTCTCTTGTGTTTCTGTCTTCTACAATTTCAATTTATTTATATTCTGAATCTCAGTCATATCGGGTTTGTCGGACCTGGCTGCAGAGGAAGTGGATGGAGAAAAGTGCAGTCTGCACAGTGGCCATGTGGAGTTCATCTGCTGAATTCCTTTTTTTTTTTTTTTTTTTTTTTTTTTTGAGAGAGAGAGAGCAAGCGCGAGTGGGGGAGGTGCAGAGAAGGAGGGGAGAGAGAAAATCTGAGGCAGACTCCATGCCCAATGCAGAGCCCAATAAGGGGCTTGGTCTTACAACGGTGAGATCATGACCTGAGAGGAAATCCAGAGTCAGATGCTTAGCTGGCTGAGCCATCCAAGTGCCCCCTGAATTCTTAATTAGTTGTTAATCTTGTTCTATTTATGTGTATTTCTTTTCCAGATTATGTTTTGTCATATGTTTTCCTAAAAATATTATTCATAGCTATTTCAGTGTCTGATAATGGTACTATCCAGGTGAACTATGGGTCTCTTTTAATGCTCTGGTTTTTCTCTTGGTTATTTTTTTGAATAGGCTTTTACTGAATGTTGAATATTATATATGAGATAACTTGTCCACATGTTTTTAATCTATAATCTTTCATTCTGATTAAATTTTAAGCTCTATTTCAATTATTAATTTATAGCTGTCTAACATTATTCTACTATGATTCCAGCTTTCTTTAAGGATTCTTCAAACCAAATAATATATTTTCAAGGGATAAAATGAAATTAGAATTTTATGTCCAGAAAACATATCCTTTAAGAATGAAGGTGAAATTAGGAATTTTCACAAAGAAAATTGAGAGAATTTTTTGGCAATTAGATTTTTTTTTTTTACATTTATTTATTTTTGAGAAAGAGAGTGAGACAAACTGTGAGCAGGGGAGGGGAAGAGAGAGAAGGAGACACAGAATCTGAAGCAGGCTCCAGGCTCTGAGCAAGCAGTCAGCACAGAGCCTGATGCGTGGCTTGAACCCACAAACTGTGAGATCATGACCTGAGCTGAAGTTGGACGCTGAACCGACTGAACCACCCAGGCGCCCCACGGCAATTAGATTTTCTAGAAAAACTACTAAAGTAAAATTTTCAGACTGAGGGAAATGATAGCAGAAACAAAGTTGGAATATCAGGAATGGAGCTGGCTAAGATTTACAGCTAAGATACAGCCAGAGATGGCTAAGATTTACAGCAGCTGGAACTCTCATACATTGCTGATGGGAGTGCAAAATGGTGTAACCATTCTGGAAGAAGGTTTGGCAATTCTTACAAAGTTAAACATATACTTACCATATGACCCAGCAATCCCACTTCTGGGTTATGTTCCAAAAAAGACCTGTTCATTAATATTTATTGCAGCTGTATTTGTAAGTACCAAAAACTGAAATCACCCCCAAATATTCTTTTATGGGTGAATGGATAAACAAATTCTGGGATACAGGCACAATAAAATACTAGTTAGAAAGGAACAAAGTTTTCCTTTTAACTTCAATTGTGGTAGAAGTGAAACAAATCTATAAATATATTAAAATTTATCTGTACACCATTTCTTTTGTACTACACTCAGAAAGTCACTTTTTAGTTATTTTTTATTTTTTAAATATTTATTTATTTATTTATTTATTTATTTATTTATTTATTTTGAGAGAGAGGGAGAGAGAGAGAGAGAGGGTGAGCATGAGTGGGAGAGGGGCAGACAGAGAGGCAGAGAGAATTCCAAGCAGGCACTGCCCTGTCAGAGCAGAGACCTCTGCAGGGCTCGATCCCATGAACCCTGAGATCATGACTGGAGCCAAAACTAAGAGTTGGATGCCCAACCAACTGAGACACCCAGGCAACCCCAAGTCAATTTTAAATGATAATCTTAAAATAGAATTTTTAAAAGTGAAATAAATTTTACTTAATTATCTTAATTTTAGCCAGAGACATTGTCCTTAACTTCTTTATTGATTACAATTTAAAATTATCAGAAATTATCATTTTACTCTTGATACTGAAAGCAATTTGGTTTTTTGTTTTTAATGTTTATTCACTTTTGAGAGAGACAGAAAGACAGAGACAGAGCATGAGCAAGGGAGGGGCAGAGAGAGAGGGAGAAATCAAAGCAAACAGGCTCCAGGGTCTGAGCTATCAGCACAGAACCCCATGTGAGGTTCAAACTCACAAACTGTGAAATCATGACCCGAAGTCAGAGGGTTAAGTGACTGAGCCATGCAGATGCCTCAAAAGCAATTTAGTTCTTAATTAAACTTATACCTATGCCTAGAGATAGTAAAAAAAAATTGTAATATTTATTCTTGAGAAAGACAGAGAGACAGAACATAAGTGGGGGAAGGGCAGAGCTAGCAAGTGAATCAGAATGTGAAGCAGGCTCCAGGCTCTGAGCTGTCAGCACAGAGCCCAATGCGGAGCTCGAACTCACAAGCCATGAGATCATGACCCCAGCCAAAGTTGGACGCTCAACCAACTGGGCCACCCAGGCGCCCCAAGAAATATTTTAATAGTTTTAGCACTTAGTGAAAACAGTGACTTAGGAAGCAAAAATTAAGAATTATTTTAATAGAGTAAATGACTGTTTAACTTGTCTAGAGTTGGTATTTCACTGCATTTTGAAATTTGTAATTGTAAAGTATCCCATTTATCTACTAGGCTGCAGAGGCAGAGATAAGGAACAGAGGGAAGTCAAGATGTTCAAAGATCTTTGGAGGCATGTAACAAGAGTTATTCTTATTTGGGGAATTCAGGAAGCAGGAGAGTGAGATTTCAGAACTAATGAATTGGAGGAGAGGTGCTGCCACTTCTTGAGATAGAAGATGTCGGAGAAGACGCAGTCTTAGATACGCCAGCAGAGACAGTTCACTTTGGTACAGACTCATGGGGAGAGATCCCATTATAATGTAAAGTTGAATAAATAGGCTTAAAACTAACCATACAGTTAAAAAATAAGTTATTTTTATCTCTGTGTTAGATTGTTCTAGGATAAGTGATATGAGATTCTTAGTCACACAACCCTTTATTTTTGTAATTTTTTAAAAGTTTATTATTTGTGAGAGAAAGAGAGAGAGAATGAGCAGGGGAGGGGCAGGGAGAGAGGGGAACAGAGGATCCAAAGTGGGCCTTGTGCTGACATTATAGACCCCAACACGGGGCTCAGACCCACAGAACCATGGGATCGTGATCTGAGCCGAACTTGGAAATTTACCAGACTAAGTCACCCAGGTGTCCCATCTTAGTCATATAGCCCTTTAAATCTCAGCTCTGTTACTTAGTAGCTGTGTAAACTAAGCAGTTTACTTACTGTTATGGAATATTATTTATTCAGTCATAAAATATGGTAATATCACTAATGTTGCATAGTTACTGAGAAGTTGTAATGAAATAAAAAAATATAAGCACATGATACAGTAGATGCTACATCAATTGTATGTAGATATACTATTTTCCTTTCTTTGTGAAATATGAATTCAGTGGGTTACAAACAAACAAATCTCTTTTGCTTTGAGTTAAACTCATTATCAGTGTCCAGGCATGATAAATTTTGTATAAAATACTTTTCATTGTATCTGTCACCACAGATAGCATGCAATATTCAGACTATAATTTTACTTTTTGTCATTGAAATTATTGGATACTTGATGAACACTTTTTCTTTTTTTTTTTTTTGCCCTT
Source organism: Felis catus (assembly GCF_018350175.1). Taxonomy (NCBI): domain Eukaryota; kingdom Metazoa; phylum Chordata; class Mammalia; order Carnivora; family Felidae; genus Felis; species Felis catus. The sequence continues at coordinate 99,299,240 of NC_058371.1, read as the reverse complement.
GACTAATAAGAGAAAAAATAAGATAAATTATTCTTAAAATATTCAGTTGGGGGAATGAAAACATATAGTTTTCAAAAAGTTTTAAATTCACATTCTTTGCGTGAAACTATAGAGGAAACTCAGCAAAAGCTGAGATGCTGGAGCTTTAGAATAAAAACCTATCAAGACCAAACAGCATGACTTCTGCTACTGGACCTCATTTGTTGATGTCTAATTAAAAGAATCATTTGCATTTGCTAATGAATGTGTTTAGCTTCTACTCAAATAACTATTGAACAAGCATGTGATTTATTTTAATCTCAATTCCCCAGTGGCTCACTTTTCATGCTTACTTAAATACTACCTTTCAAAATAAGTGTTATTAATGTGCACGGCACTGTGCATTATCTTTTCATCATAATTTATTTTATTGATTTTTTTTCTCTCCACTTTCTCTCTTTCCCTGTTTGCAGCATTTATTTAGCACACTAACTCTGGATGAGCTTATATTCTGGAGATGAATGCATCGAATTCCAGAGAATCAAGCTTATTTTTCCAAAATTGGGTGAGCTCCCAGAAGATATTTAATGCTTCATAGTTTTATAGTTTAAGCAATAAAGGAGAGGAAACTAATTCCCTTCCCATTCTCATGCCCTCCCTCTAAATATAATTGAAACAGAGCCTTCTGTACTCTTGGTGATTTGTTTTGACATCCATGAACAATCTTGCTGGGATGCATTTTTTTCTTCTTTCCTCTGCTGTATCCATTATCGATTTTATTAATCTCCCATTCCATATTATACAGCGTAAATAGGAAGTTATGTAACTATTAGGCCAAATTAATAACTATTCAAATGAGAATCAAGGTAATTGATAATAAAGGGTATAAAGAATTCCTGTGAATAATGAAGATTTTATAAGGATAATGTTTCTTATTTATAAATTATTTCATCTCCATGAGTATGTTGAAAGTTTTTCTGAACAACCTGTAATTTTTCATAGAAGAGAAATCCCTTTTACACATCAAAAATTACCAGTAATATGGCAATATATTTTATTAGGTTATTTCTAAAATTTACATTTCTCAAATTGCTATTAAGCATGGAAAATGACTCACTTTGAGATATTTATTGTCTTTGAGGGCTCAATTTATATTTTTATGAAACTAATGATTCATTATATAGAACAATCTTAATAAAATTACACGTTTGGCCAAGTAATGTGGCATGTGTCAATAATTAGAACACCAATAATGATTTTCACAGACTGTATCTTGGATTTTGCTACTATAATTTTTTCCTATTAATTTTATTTCACTTCATAAATGTTGGAAAATATGCAGTTTAAAGCAAGATGCTCAATTCCCAGATCCAAGAAAAGAAGGAAGGGGAAAATGTTTAAATTTCATTTTCATAATACTTTTTGTGCTATTATCAGTATTCTATTTTCCCTAAAGAAACAATTTGTGATCACTTGAAGCAAAAATGGAAATCCTCAAATGATTATTTAAATGTTTTCCCTTAATTTATGAGAACAAGAGGGAAATCACAGTAACTATATTTTTGGTAATTTATAAAAGTTAAATCCAGATTATATGATCTGTACAGATTAAGTTTATCTCTTTCGCCTACTAGACTTATCACCTACTATGGAATCCGATCACAATATCTGGAAAATGTTTTAAAAGTCATTAAGCACATCAAATTACTATTCTCTTTTTTTGAGACACTCATAGTGCTAAATGAATAAAAGAGATTAAATGAAATTTGTTACATGGGATTTTAAAATAAGAGAATAAATCATGGCATTTTAAAGGTTTTAAATTGCATAATTTTTATAATGTGTTTCATACAGGGGAGCCTGGGTGGCTCTGTTGGTTAAGCTTTTGACTTTGGCTCAGGTTATGATCTCACTGTCTGTGAGTTCAAACCCTGCGTTAAGCTCTGTGCCGGCAGCTCAGAGCCTGAAGCTTGCTTCAGATTCTGTGTCCCCCTCTCTCTCTGGCAATCTACTGCTTGTGCTCTCTCTCTCTCAAAAATAAAATTAAAAAATATAAAAAATTATAATGTATTTTATACAAATATGTTGTGCATTGATTGGGGGAAATCCTGAGGATTCAGGACTGGATAAAGAAGGAAATATTATTCTTTTACTACCTAGACATAAATTACTCTACTTACACATAAATATAACATATTGATGTTCAATACTTCTGCTTCTTACATATTTATTCAACAACAAGTATTAACTGAGCATCTATTATGTGCTAACACTATTCTAGAAGTCAACCTTCTGCTTCTGGAGTCTACATTTTGGTAGGAAGGAAAATGAAAATAAAATAATGTAAGAACAGCAAAATGTCTGATAATTATAACAGGAAGAAAGAACTAGGACACCATAAAGCATGACAGGAGAAGGGCCAAGGGCATGTAATTCATATGCATGGTCAAGAAAGGAGGAGGATGTGATGTTTGAACTACAACCAGAATAATAAGATGTAGCCATTCATGAGAGAAAGTTTCCTGGCAGCATTAAAAAAAAAAAAAAAAGCAAATCCCTGAAGTGGGAATAGGCTTCACTGTAATGAAACAGCAAAAAACACATCAGAAATTATGGAAAATATTGAGCAAGGGAGAGACTGATAATGAGGTGAAATGCAAAAGTAATTTTACCAGACTGTGTAGGCGATGGTGACAAGTCTGGATTTTATTTTGTTAAAAAAAAATTTATCGTGGTAAGAGTGCTTACCAAGAGATCTATCTTTTTAACAAAATTTTATGTGCAAAATACAATATTGTTGGGGACAATGTTGTACAGTAGGTCTCTAGAACTTACTCATCTTGCATAATAAACTTTATACCCATTGAACAGAACTCTCCATTCCCGTCTTCCCCAACACTTGGCAACCACTATTCTACTCTCAGCTTCTATAAGTTTGAATATTCTATATACCTTATATAAATGGAATTATGCAGTATTTTTTTTTTCTATGAGTGACCTATTTTACTCAGCATAGTATCAGCCAGATTAACCATGTGGTCAAATATGGCAGAATTTCCTTTTTTATGGTTGAATAATATCCCAGTGTATGTATATACCCCATTTTCTTTATTCGTTTGCCAATGGACATTCAGGTTGTTTTCATGTCTTGGATTTGTGATAGTGCTACAATAAACACGACAGCACAGATATCTCTTTGAATTCTTTTAGATTGCTGATTTACTTACTTCATATGGTTTACTTTTCATTTAAGGAAAAGTAAAATGATTATTCAATTAAGGAAAAGTAAAGAATTATTAAGCAGAAGACTGCTATGTTAGATTTTCTTTACAAAAAAATGTGACTTCTGGGTGGAGTCAGGAACATGGTGGGCTGGGAGAGAAGCAGAGGCAGAGAGATGAAGTATGGGGTATTCTTTAGTCCAGAGGAAAGAAGAAAAGTATCTTGAATTGGAGGAATATCAATGAAAGTAAAGAAAAGGAGGTAAGAATATCTTTTTAGAGGTAGAATCACAGGATTTAAGGATGGAATGGATGACAGGAGGACATTAAAAAAGAAGATGGATCTAGAACGCCACCTAGGTTGAGTGGATGGTGGTGTCACCTACAGAGAAGAGGTAAGATTGAAAAAAAAAAAAATTAGGAGGGGTAGAATTCCATCCAAAGATATTGTTGTTGTTTAAAATACTACATTCAAAAGTTTTTGTTAGATGTTCAAATTGAAGTATCAAATAGTTCTCTCTATATAGACACACACATACACACTGTATATGTGTATATATGTATACATGCATATATTTATATATATGGACATATGTATACACATACCATGGTCTTATGTTGGTGCATGAGCATAACTATATAATTTAATTCCAAAATATAATATTAATGACTACATAGATATACATTACATAAATGCAGTAAACTTTATATGCAGTCATTCATGTATTGCTGTGCATGTCATTGTTCCTATGTTCCTGGATTTTGTTTTTATTACTTATAACTCTATGTTGGTCATCATTGAAGATAAATAATTATTTTATTTCCTTGAGTAAAATTTTCAAAGATGAAGTTGCCAGATCACAGAGTTGTTATGCTTTTGAAAATTATGCCACTTTGTACCAGTACTGCTCCCCAAAGTGTGCACCATCACAACTTTTATCAGTAGTTTACAAGAGTGTCATTTCTCAGGATGATGATTTGACCTAATTTTTTCTTGTTAATCTGTGCCATTTTCCAGAAGAAAAATATTATGTCTAATTTTCAGTCTTTTAAAAAAACATTTCTTTGATGCAGTTGAGGGTGTTCGTGTGTGTGTGTGTGTGTGTGTGTGTGTGTGTGTTTAGCCATTTGCCTTTCTTCTTTTGTGAATTAGCTATATATGGTTTTTGGCTATTTTTCCTCAGTAATTTTCATCTGTTCCATATCCATTTGCGGTGAATCTTTGTTATGAACATTTTAATAAACATTGAAAATATACTACAGTTTTTAATACCATTCATTTTAATTATGGAGAGTTTTCATGTTTGTTGAATATTACAAAACGATATTTTGTAATAATAAATATTATTATATTATAAAACGGTGAGTTCTTTTTTATGATATCTATGTTTGGATGAGTCCTTAATACAATAAGGGTTCTGATTCCGCCTTGTGGTGTTTGACTTATGACAAGTTTCAAGCTTCAGATCTCACTCTTTTCCCTCTGCGCTACATCTGGGTGCTTCTACCTTTGGTTCTTCCTTTAGCACCAAGCCTTTGCACTTCTCCTTTGGTGTGTGGCACGGGAGACTCAAACACTGCAAGTCTCTGTTTGCACATGGGAATCCTCATCCAAGTCCCACTCCCTAACCATAATAAAAACCCCAAGCCAATCTCCTTTTCTTGCTCTTTCAAGCTGTTTTCAGATCAGCTTGGGAAGACTGTCCTACCCTTCCCCAAAAGCCTCATTACAGACTAACTCATATCCTAGAGACTCATATCCTTTTGGAATGTGTGTGGCACCATCTGGCTTGACATCTGAACTAAATTATGGTTGAGGGTCTATTTTGTTTCTTCAGATTAGCCATAACACTTAGAAAGTACATTTACAACTGTTAAGTCTCATAACTAATTGCCAATATTTCTTTTTATTCCTTAAAGTTTTTGTTTACAAATTTAATTCCTTTGAAAATTAAATTATTTTGAATTATGGCATGAAGTAGGGTTGTTTATTTTTCCAAACATCAACTCGGTGGTTTCAATACTTCTTGGAAGCTATTAGGAGGAAGACAAAAGATGCAGAAGGAAAAATAATATTTCCTTTAATGCCTTTTCAGATATTCATACTCATGAACATTATTTTATTGTTAGAACTTTATGACATTTTAGAAAAGTCCTATATATAATTTTGATAGTCACCTCAATGTTTAGAACTTACAGTAATAATAACAATGCAATTAGATTATATTTTTCTATCATATATGCTTAAAATAAAAACTGTGTGGATTAAAAGAATCTTCTGTTAATGAAAGATGATTGGCAACATTAAAAGTGGTGCCAATACCCTCCTAGTTTCTGGCATTGCCAATAGACTGAATAAATAGTAAAGAATTTCTGAGAATAAAAATGTGAAAGACAAATAACAATTTTCAAAGGCAACTGAGAAGGCAAACATCTATTTCTCCACTCCTGAGACAATATAAATGGGTAGAAGTTTTTGATTACTATGGGTCTGAAACCACACTACATACTTCATTGATCTCATTAATACATAAATCTTGATGGGAAACAGTATATATATCATATGTATGATATGCATGTATGAAAAGTGTGTATTCTCCCACTTTACATGCAAGAAAACCAAAGCTTAGAAAGATTATATAAATTGACTAAAGTCAAGTTTGTAAGCCATAGGATAAAGATCAAAACTCAGGTTCTATTAAGTATAGACATTCCAGAAATATGTTTCCTTGAAATTATTTCATTCATTCTCTTTGTAAAATCTGTTGTTAATTTCAGAAACGACAGCTATAGGAAATGACAATTAATGTTATCCTCATTGCAAGTCCTGAGCAATATCCAAGTTCAAAGTAATTTTAATCAATAGATTTTTATGGAAATAAAGATTATACAGCATTATCTTTCTCTCTCTCTCTCTCTCTCTCTCTCTCTCTCTCTTTTTTTGGTAGAAACTCATTAAAGGTATTTGCTGCAGGCACATATTGACTTCTCTTATTGCACCAAAAGAAGGAACCAATACAAAGAAAACTGAAAGACATTATGAAATATCAACTTTACACCTATTAATTGAAGGACTTGAGTAAACCTTGGCAGACTTGAAATGGCAAGTCTCTATGAAGTTCACATAAATCATCAAACAGGTCAGTCAAAAATAAATAAATGAGATACTAAAGATAAACCCATATTTCAAGTACCATATTTGTCATTACACATCATGACACTATTACCACATATCATAGTGACTACTTTAGACATGTTTCTAAGCTTTGGTTTTCTAGTTCATAATTTAACTTTATGAATGATTAAACTTTCTAGACTTCAGTGTTATCTAATGATAAGCATGTCATTTGCAAATGTATTATTTGGCATTTGATTGCTTGAAAAATGTCTCATGTATACATCTAATAAACTTTCAGGAGGGATTATAATGAGTCCTTCGTTTTCTTATCATAGAAATGCAGTTGCATAAAGGAAATTATGTGTGTGACCAAAACCTTATTTCAAGTATCACTATAAGGACACTATGGATAAGAATTATTTTTCAGATAAGTGTTCATAGTAATTAAGTTTTCTAAAGTACAACAAAGAAATCTATGTGACCTCATTCAGAGGTTCTATTTATTTTTGTTCTTAAATGTATAGGACTGTATTCTTTCCCAATATCTTTCTTTTTATATCACTATACTCCATGTGCTTAATATAGTATAGATAACTGAATAGTTATGGTTTTATTATTTTTTCCTGAAAATTAAAAAAATTAACTTTTTAAACATATATTCATTTTTGAGAGACAGAGAGAGACAGAGCGTGAGTGGGGGAGGGGTAGAGAGAAAGGGAGACACAGAATCTGAAGCAGGTTCCAGGCTCTGACCTGTCAGCACAGAGCCCACCTGGACCGCGAGATAGTGGCCTGAGCTGAAGCTGGGACTTAACCAACTGAGGCACCCAGTTACCTCTTTCCAAGAAACTTAAAAAAAAAATTAAATTTTATTTATTTTTGAGACAGAGACAGACAGAGCACAAGGAAGAGAGGGCAAAGAGGGAGACACAGAATTTGAAACAGGCTCCAGGCTCTGAGCTGTCAGCACAGAGCTGACTTGAGTCTCGAACTCACAGACTGTGAGATCATGACTTGAGCCCAAGTCAGACGCTTAACCCACTGAGCCACCCAAATGCCCCTTCCACATTTCTTAACATTGCTAAAGATTTATTTTAAATTTTATGTTTCTTCTCTTGTTCAATGAGATTTTGAAAGAGAAGAGAGATTTTTAAAAACTTGTATTTATTCAGCCATTGTGAAGCAAAACTGGATATTTAACTTACATTGTGTGTTTGCTCTTTTAACATATTTATATATTAGTGTGTATGTTAATAAATTATTTTGAAAAGCAATAGTCATGCCATAATACAGTTTTATAAAAGGATTTATGCAGTTATTAAATATTCATCAAATGGCTAGAATTATTAAGTACACATCTAATCGTCAAAATGATTTTACAAAGTCTTCATTAGCCTTGTGGAAAGCAGTTTGTACATGTGTTCCTGTTGTAGTTACTGTCGTTGCTATTTGTCCAACAGCCATCTCCAAATACCTACTTCTCTATAAATAGAATTGTAATTTTCTTTGCTCTTGTTAAGTGAAATGGTTTAAAACTCTTACCGGATTCAGCGAGTAAATTTTTATGTATTTGAGCTTTTTATTCCCTCTGTCTCATGAATTGTGCAGGTCTGAGTGTTTCCCTGACTTCCTAGCTAACACGTTAGCTCACCACAGTTCCATACTTTCTGGCAGAAGACGTTATTTCTATGTCAGATGAAGCACAGTTTAATACTCACTGCATTATCAGTAGCCAGAATACTAGTAGCTTTTGCACCACCCTGATCACCACAGGGTGATACAAAGAAGGCCAGCTGGTGCCTGTGATCACAGTAGGATAGACTACAGAAGAGGAAACCCAAACTTAAGGAACCTCAGCCATTTATGATATTCAATAAGCAGACTGCCTTTAATCCCAAAGAGGACACAATCTTTTTTTGCCAAAAATGTAAGTAAACTTATTCTCTGCTCTAGAAAGACACATTGTTTTTATCTTTCAAGGATTTTCATTATGCAAACATCCTTCAAAAGAATAGTCCAGAGCAGAGGACAGTCAGTACCTCTGCTCTTAATATGTGCAGAAACATGAGACCACCATGGAGGATTGTCTCCCAACTGCCATGTGGTTAGTTAGACATGGCGTATATATAATCCTGGCAATGGAAAGTGAGGAAACGTTTGCTACAGGACATTTGAGATTTTCTTTAGAGGAAAAAAATGTAGATACAAAACAGATATATTCTTTGTTTGGATATTATCCTTTACACGTGAGCCCCTTGAACTGTGAGAGGAGCCAAACATACGTGCTATGATGCAAAGATACATCCAGGCTGAGAACGGCTGAGCAAAAGACAGAAGAAATGTGGTCCATTAACTCTAAGTTGTTGCCTTTATCAACTCTTGAGGCTCTCCTGCCTCCAGACTTCATGTTATGGGAGACAGTAAATTTGCTATTTATTGTTTGACTCTGTCAATTGTAGCCAAAACATAAGCTGCAATAAACTCTTGTTTTGAAATAAGTTTCCTGATATTCAAAGAGTTTTATTAATTTGTCAAGCCTGATACAGATAAAATTAGTATTAGAGATAATAAATCATGCAAATTCTCATATGTACAATGACTTTGACTCCATGTGTCAAAACCCATGCTATCATTCTGGAAGCTACATTTTTGTATTATATTTTGCCTGTATTCAACAGTAAACTTCTTGTACTTTCATAAAGCTCACATTTAAATACAGTGTCTTTTGAAAGTGTAATGGCCCAAAACACCATGGCAAGGATATTGAGTAGTGATTTCCCTCTCTATTCCCTGAAAGAACTCTTAGTCACTTACTAGGGTATTTATACAATGGGAAAACGGGTATACTAAAATGTTTCGGATATTTGAATAAAGAGTCTAAAATGACAACAGTACTTGAAGACTCAAATGCCATCATGGGCCTACCGTTAGAGATAAAGGGGATCCTAAGCAAAGCCTGTCTCACAATGTGTCCAATTGTTTTCCATGCCTATAGGTATTTCTCCTGGAGATCCTTTGCAGTTGTACATGAGTCATAGTGGTAAGAAAGACTTTTTCCTGGCTGATGTAGTAAATCAGAACTAATGCTCTACTCTGGGTAAAATGACAAAGATTAAGGCCATTCTCAATAACTTAAAGGATCCGAGGGTTATGATATCACTTATATCCCGATTTGCTAGCCTGGTCCCTAAAAAACCCCACATGGATTATAGCAATGACAGACTACCATTAATTATTTAAGTGGTAGTCCTAATCATACTATTGTGTTGTAGGTGGTATCTTTGTTACAAAATTACACATGAAGGGACGCCTGTGTGGTTCAGTGAAGCATTCACTTCTTGACTTCAGCTCAGATCATGATCTCACAGTTCTTGAGTTTGAGTCCCATATCAGACTCTGCGCTGACAGTGCAAAGCCTGTTTGCGATTCTGTCTCCCTCTCTCTCTGCCCCTCCTCTGCTTGCTCTCTGTCTCTCTCTCTCAAAATAAAAAAAATATATACATAAAAATCCTTAAAAAGAGGGTCTATACATAAATTCTGGGACTTGGCATATGGCTATTGATCTAGCAAATATATTCCTTTAATCCCTGCCACAGAGAATCAGAATCATTTACATTCATCTGGAATAAATAGCAATATAGATTCAGTTTTGTCCTCGGATAAGGCTGACTGTCTTTGTCACAAGAAAGTTAGAAGGGACCTTGATCATCAGGACATTTTACGTTACACCATACGGATCTACTATATTGAAGACAACATGTTAACCTAACCTAGTGAAAAGTAAGTGGCAAGTGTACTGAACGCCCTCGTAACACCCATGTGTATCACAGAGTAGAAGACCAATTGTTAAAAGCTTCTAGAATATGGCACACAAATATAGTTTTTAAGCATCCTGAGTTTGGAGGTATGTCAAGATACCTCCTCCAAGGTAAAAGACGAGCTATTGCATGTTGCACCTGCTACCACCAAGAAAAATGCACAGAGCTTAGTAGGCTTCTTCACATTTTGAAGACAGCCTATAACACATCTGCAAATACAGCCCCGCTCCACTTAACAGATGACTTGGAAAGCTGTCAATTGAAAGTTATCTGCCATATTAAAATGCTTTCCTAAAACCTCTGGTAGGCCCCTGTAGAAGTGTCACAGCACAGACCTGGGGCCTTTAGGGCAAGGACCTGCCAACTGCAGCAAAAAGGCAGTCACCATTTCAAAGTAGTTCCTGACATGTCATTTAGCTGTAGCACATGCTGGACAACTGAGCGTGAGAAATTAAGTGGCTGTGAAACCTGAGCCCATCACGAGCTGAATATTATAGAAACCACCACGTAACAGAAGTGATTAGATGCAGAATAATCCATCACCCAATTGAAATTAAACATTTTGAATCAGGCCCAGTCAGATTTTACTGATGTATGTATTTATTTATGTGTTTATTTATTTATTTATTTATTTAAAGAATCCCAAGCAGGCTCCGCACTGTCAGTGCAGAGCCGGACGCTGGGCTCAAACTCATGAACCGGGACATTACTTCCTGAGCTGAAGTTGGACCCTTAACTGACTGAGCCACCCAGGCGTTCCAGGCCCAGTCAGGTTTAGAGGATAGAAATAACTTACTGTGCCGATGACCATGCCATGTATTCCTGTCTCTCACAGGATGCCTCTCCCACAATTTATACCTATGGTCTCGTAGGAAGCTCCTATGACCAGCTATTGGAAACAACAACAACAACAACAACAACAACAACAACTAAGACCCTGTTCCTAATGGCTGAGTAGATATATTGGCAGAAGCTTACAATGCACTGCTGCTTTGTGAGAGTCCCACTAAAGCATATCTCTGAATGACTGGGAGGAGAGAACTATATCTCAGTGAGTAGACTTTCAAATAATCAAATTTGTGTAGATGGAGACCTGACCTGAGATAAAGATGCTCACAAAGTTCTGAGCAGCTGCAAATGGCTTGGCTGGCTGGTCATGGACCTGAGATGGCATTGGAACATGAGATACACTGTTCTCTGGGGGTAAAACTGGATGTACCTATAGGATTAGATGCAGAGATAATGGATTCCTGTGTCTCAAGCTGATAGTCACCACAGAGCATCTGCAGCAGGGGTGGGGTTTGCAGAACAAAAGGGAGAAGATGAATTGTCAAGGAAGGATTGGCAGCACCACTAAATTCAGTCGAAATGAAAGTCATGGCTATACCCGATTGGCCAGTTGACTAGCAGAAGGCAAAGGAGTTCTTAGACCAGAATAGAAAGTTGATCCTGGTTATTATGAGGTGCTAAGATTGCTGCTGTATAATTTGGGAAAGAAGATTCACTTGAACAACTCTTTGTGCTTCTATGTCCAGTAGTAATTGTGACCGGGCACCTGTAGCAACTTGAGCCTGGCAAGGACATGATAGCAACGGGTCCCAACTCATCAGGAATGAGGTCTGCATCATGCCATCAGCCAAACATTCCAAAACAGAAGTGCCGGTTTAGAGGGAGGGGCATCTGAGATGGGTAGAAGAGGAGAAAGACGACGGGTGTCGGTTGCAGTTGTGGAAACTGTAATTTGTTCCGCGAACCCTCCTTTATTATATCTCTCCCCTCCCTAGAAATTGTAACTGGCAACCATACTAAAGAAACAGGAATGGGAGAGAGGAAATTTAACACGGGGCATGAGTAAATCAGAGCGGTACAAAATGCAGACTTTAACATCCACTACATATTTCACATCCCTTGATACTCTGTGTGTTCAGGTAGACTTCCAAGTATCAGTGTCTGTAGACATGTGCCTGAGGGGTTTTTCCTTTGAACTCCGAAAAGCTGTGAGGCTCATGATTGCGAGGCAGCAGTCTGGAAGTGCCAAGGAATTAGTAGTCCTCAGTCAATTACTCTCAGTCGTTGGTGTTCAGTTACCCAACTCCCTCCCTCCCCAGGAAGGATAAATCTGAGGACTAAGTTTTGGGCCATTTTCTCAAGTTTCCCCTAACATTTAATACATGTAATAGTTCACCACTTAATAATTTTCTCTGTCCTGTACCACTTGCCCCGTTTTCATGCCAGCATCTCTGCCCTTCCCAAAGAAATTACTTGCATTGGAATCCTTGACTCAGAGTTCACTTTTGGGAAAACCCCAAATAACATACTATACTAGATAGGGGGGGTAAATGAATAGAAGACTGTATCCATGCCTGGAAAATTTATATTTTCGAATTCAATACGGAGACAGAAGAAAATAAACATAGGATTATGGTAAGAACTATATTAGAATTAAGAACAAGATGCTGAGACAGATCAAAGAGGAAAATATCTAACATGAGATGAGAAGCTGAATGCATCAGGACCAACGTGGTGGAGACATTGGCATCCCTCTAAAGGTCTGAAGAAGTGAAGAGTAGATAAGACAAGGTGTAGAGCTCAATGGGAAACTCACTTTAGGATAGAATCAAATAAATCCAGGTACTTATTATTCATAATAACTATTCAAAAACCTTTTAGGCAACCCAGACCAAACGCTGAGAGTTTCTAATGTGAGCCATTTCCTGTAGAAAGTCTGCCCTTGTGGAAAATTTTCTAAGAAACATACCTGCTCCCTTAGGTAGCTGGTCAGGCAAAGGACCCTTTGCAGATGTACTTCTTGAGATTATGCAACTGCTACTCAGACAGAAGTTAGTTTCCTTCTGTTACTTCTGCAGAGAGGTTAATGGATTCCTTTTGCATGTTTTTTATGAGCAGGTTTCTGGAAAATGAAATTTTCCCAATTCTATAGTTCATCACCCTCATACCTGATTGCAGAAATTAGTGATTAGAAATGGAAATATAAGGTGAACAAAATGTAGAGACTTTGAAAGTCAGAGACTTTGAAACTGCTTTGAGATAGGAAAGTTTTGCTGTTTCATGTTCTAATGTCTTCTCATATAATATGCTGTCAGTAGTAAGGAGTTGAGTGAAGGGAATTTCTTTTCTCTCGTATAAAGAACTGATGTGCAATATTCACAGGATAAAACTGATCCTCAAAACAAAATATATATTTCAGCACTTTCTTGATTGATTAATGTACCAGACACCTACAATTCTGTTTTTCTCTCCTTTCTAGACTTATAAAACATAGTGTAGTTTTCTCTACAGACTTGTTACTCATCATTCGTCATTTTTTCCTAACGTGTACTAGACTACACGACACTGCTTATAGAAGGATTTGTTCTTCCGCAAATGACTTGCTTGGTCTGGTACAAAATGATTGTGTATAATGTTTCAATAGCTATTTTTAGGTGAATAAAAGGATGATCCAATTAAGATGGTTAAGTGTTGTGCTAGCCAAATGCAAATCAAGACTCTGTAAAGAAAGATAATGAAGGGAAATTATTTATGTCTTACTTTCTATTATAAAAGAAGCAATTCTTGAAGACAAAATAATCATGCTTTCTTTCATAATTGAGTAGTTTTAGGAAGCTTATAAAGTTACTAGGAAGAGTTATTTGTATACTAAGGCTCAGAGACTGCCTAGCCCCTGACATGAGTAATTTTCACTCCTACTTTGGAACTTTGAGACTATTGTTACTGAATTAGCAGGGTCTAGCAATGTGACATATGGAAAAGGTATGGGGAAAAAATGAAGTCTCAGAGTCTGGATATGTGTATAATGGAGCTTATGAAGCATTTGTCATTTATATATTTTTTGTAATCTTTCCATAAAATGCTTTTTCTGTGCCCTAAGTTGAAAGAATGGACATGAAGAATATATAAGTGAAAAGTATCTTTCCCATGTTATAAGAAGGGATAGTCAATTAAGGAAAACTTTAAAAGTGAGGTAAATACATGGAATAGGGTATGAAAATGTCATAAATGTCATAATTTTTGATGCATACAAAAATTCTCAATAAGTCATATACATTCAATGTCCCTAAACTCATGAAAGTTAAGCAAAAAGAATTATAATTAAGCAATTAATCATCAAATAGAAGTTGAATGCACAGCAAAGAAGACAAAGAAGACAAAACAATTTTAAGTAGTTTAAAATTCCGGTATCATGACCATTAACACAGGAAACCTTTACCTTTTATTGCTAAAAATTAGAATGTTTTAGTAGGTAGTATTAAACAACGGTAATAACAATCCATTATTTGAAGCTGCATATAATCTGTGATTTTCAAATTTATTTTTTTTAATTTATTTATTTATTTTGAGAGAGAGTGTGTGTGCAGGAGGGGCAGGGAGAGGGGGAGAGAAATAATCCCAAGCAGGCTCCACGCTGTCAGTGAGAGGAGCACAAAGCAGGGCTCGAACTCATAAACCCATGAGATCATGACCTGAGCAGAAATCAGAGTCGACACTTAACTTGCTGAGACACCCAGGTGCCCCAGTCTGTGATTTTCATACTTCACAGAATCCACTGCATGAGAATCATGTCATTCAGTGTGAGGTAGAGATGATCAAAAGATGGCCGAGTCCCAGCAGGTTCTGGAAAGTCACTGAAAGACTCATATGTAGAATTTAAGAAACAAAACAAACAAACAGTAAAAGAGACCAAACAGCAGACTCCAATACAGAAAACAAGCTGGTGGTTACCAGAGGGGAGGTGGGTGGGGAATGGCAAAATAGATACAGGGGATTAAGGGTACATTTATGGTGATGGACAATGAGAAATGTATAGAATTGTTGAATCATTACATTGTAACCCTGAAACTAATATAACACTGCATGTTATTTATACTTGAGTTAAAAAATAAGTGGTTGAGAGTCCACATTTTATAACCTTGAACACCTCTTGCCTATAGTATAGTATGTTAATATGTTAAATATAATTTTAAAAGGATACCAGTTTGAAAATACAGACAGATACAGCAACAATTGCTCTACAAAGAATATGACAAGTCCACCAACAGTACTGGGACACACAGAGAATTTAAAACCTAAAAATGCTCATGCTTCATGAGAGCAAGAACTATATATCTCTCTCAGGGAGGGGCACAGTGGTGGACACAGGGCAAGTGCTCAACACATATCACTGAAATAGTGAGGAGAAATAAAATAGTGAGGAGAAATCCTGAACGTTGTTCATTTCGAAAATGTTTCGCTTCTAAGCAATGAACCTAGATACATTGTTTCAGAGCAAAAGTAAAAATAATAAAATATAGCATACATACATGCATCCATAGAATGGAATGATATGATAAATAGCTATCAAAAGAGACCATTTGTGTCTACAAAATTGTATATTCTTTATCACCTATCAGTAGTGTATAGAGTTATGACTTCTAAAGTCAGACTACTGTTAATCAAGGGGGTAGCCTTACCAATTATTAGTTGTGTGACATTGGGCAAATCTATTCATTTCTGTATCATTTCCTTAACTGTAAAAAGATCATAGCTGCTCATAAACTAGTGGTGAGGATTAAATGAATTATCTCATATAAGTGCTTAGAGAAGTTACATTGTTGGTGCTATATTCATGTTAGCTACTATTGCCTCTTACATTATTAGAAATGGAAATAACACCATACCCTTATTTTATCTCATCTGAACTATTATAGTAGTCTCTCCATCTCTAATCCTTTCTACAAGTCATCCTACATACATTCCATTCAGAAAAATTTTTCTAAAACATGTTCTTGTTGTGTCAGATCTATACACGAAAATGTCCACTGTCCACACACACACACACACACACACACACACACACACACAATTAATTGTAGGTATATATAATTTTTAGCCTGGTATTCAAGGCTTCTCTCAACCTAATTTTACAATCTTATTTTCTACTGTGCCTTCCACTTATCTTCCCCATAAATTAAATTGAATTACCTGTTTTCTGAAATGACCCTGCACTTTTCCTTCTATGATTGGCTCTCCTGACCTTTCTCTTTGCTTACAGTGTTGATTCCTCATCTCTCCCATTAATCTTTGAGTCCAGTAGTTTGAATTACTATACTATAAAGATAAACATGTTATAAATATAAGGATGTATACACAAATATGGGTAGTCCTTTCATTGTTACTGAAACTACTCATCTGTTAATTTTGTGCATCATAGCAGGACTAGTGTTTATGGTATGCATTTTTTTAAAACTATCTAATATTCTTGGCTTGTTCATTAAGACTTTCCATTGCTTCCTAGATTTATGGATGGCAAATTCTATTTTGTAACCTAGGAGATGTGCCACTATGATACATTGTTTACATCACCTGCAAGGTGACATCTTACATTATTGAGTAGTCTTGCTGAGAGATATCTCATCTTTGACAATGACCCAAGACAAGCACGTAAGATTCATTTTATGTGATGGTTGATCCAGTTTTAACTCAATTTTTGTTAAATCGTAAAATTTAGTTTATGTTTTGATTCTGGTAAGTAATTAGCTGGGTGATCACGAGAGGCCCATTCTTTTGATAAAAAGCTTTCTATGTTCTGTAAATTGGAGAATAAACAAGAACATGTAAGTGAATTATACCCAGCTCAGTGAGATAAAGGAAGCAGATTTTTAATGAGATTATGAGAAGAGGAGAGTTTTAATTGAAAACCTTGGATTTGGGTTCTTGTTTGGCTGGTTTGTAGTTTAAGGCAGTTGACTTACCTTTACTTTGTGAAGTATTTTTTATCTTTTAAGTAGGGCTACTGGTGCCTGGACAGCCTACCTAATAAAGCACCTGAGACCTTGTACCTCTGAACATTTTGAAGTTTTATGCTCCACAAATGAAAGAGATTATTATTGGAAAAGAATAAGATAATTTTTAAGCTTTTTTTTCTATGTTTAAGTGTAATTATATTGTGACTTCAGTTGAAACATTAAGAGGAATAGCTTTAATATTTTTAGTTATTAATTATATTCTGATATAGATGATCTGATAATAGATTTGTTATTTTCTGCCCACCACTAAGCTGGGTTTTTCACACATATAGAAGAAAAGTCTATGACTTCTCAGAGCCTTGGAGGAGGGAGGGCCACTTGTGAGGGAGGAAGCATGAACGTCTGGGCACTGGACGCTAACTGCTAGGGTTTAGAAGAAGGAGGAACCAAAGAAATACGTATCGGTTTTCTATTGTTGCTGTTAACAAATTACCACAAACGATGTGGCTTAAAACAACTCTAGTTTATTCTCTCCAGTCTGAAGGTTAGAATTCTGAAGAGTGCAAATGTCTCAAGTTGTCAGCAGGCCTAGTTCCTTCTGAAGGTTGTAGAGAAGAATCCATTTCCTCCAGCTTCTAGAGGTGCTCACATGCTTGTGGCCTATATGCTAACATTACATACTCGTGGCCTAGCATCACATCATTTCTCATCCAGCCTTTGACATCATGTCACCTTCTTCCTCTGACCTTCTTGCTGCCCTCTTATAAGGATGCCTGTGATTACACTGCCTCTCCCCACCCCCCCCCCGCTCCTGCCCAGATAATCTAAGCTACTTTCTTAAAAGTCTTCACTTAAGCACGCCTGCAAAGCCTCTTTCCTATGTCGGGTAACAACTACAGGTTCTGGGGATTAGGACTTGGATAGCTTTGGCGGTGGGGCATTACTCAACCTATCACAGAAGAGGAACCTTCAAATTGTCGGTATATTAGGGATTAAAACAGCACCCTAAATTACTGAATTCTATAGCTTCAAGACAGTCACCACTAACTAAAACAGAGGCCAAAAATATGAATTGAATATAGCAACTACTTTTCTAATCTCAGTGCTTTTTTTTTTCTGTTTTGTGACTAGAAATTTCTTCTTTTTAAAGTTCTCTTTAAATGTATTTATTTGTTTTGAGAGGGAGCTAGAGATAGCCAGCACATGCAGGGGGGGGGGCGGAGAGAGAGGGAGAGAGAAAGATTCCCAAGCAGACTCCAGGCTATCAGCACAGAGCCTGATGGAGAGCTCAAACTCATGAGCTGGATGCTTAACCGACTGAACCATCCAGACATCCCAGTGACTAGAAATTTCTAATGAAAGCAGTACTTACATGGGATGACCAGCCTTTTCTTTCTTAGCATATTCTGATGGACTTTTTAAATAGGCTTACCTATTTTACTTTGTCTTCACTTTGAGCGAAACCACTTTTGATGCTCTTACCATCTTCTGTCCAATACCTACTGGATGAAATTAATTTTGAGCCAGAATATAAATGATCGAAAGCTTTCAACTGATAAAACTGAAATAAGATCAAGTGATGACTGTAAGTCTCTATTACAATGTTGCCTAGCAACGTAGTTGCAGCTTTCCATTATAAGGAATGATACTATTATACAAAGGCATCTTAGGAAAGAAATGAAGGGTAAGAAGTTCTAAGCTTACAAAGAAGCTATCATTTCAGGGCATAGGAAAACAAAGTCATTGAGCTATCCAGTGAGGGTCACATAACTGAAAGGATAAATTATGATTTAAGTATATTAAAATTCTAAAGTTAGTGTTTCCTTATTTCCTATTATTTATGTTCCAGTGCTTTTCAGTCCTTTATAGCCTAATATCTTGAAAAAGCAAAAAACAAAACTCATTAAAGAATAAACACACAAGTATCATGACATTCTATGACCAAGATCTATAGTAACACTGAAGTCTTTTGTAAACATTTGACATTTATTTTTGTGAACTTCAGAGTGTTACAGTTTTTTTTTTTTTTTTTGGAATCAATAAATAGAGCTTTAATGCTACTTAATGTTTATTTTGAATCAAATGGAATGGAGACATAAGGTAATAATAAGGGTCTATTGGTCTAAGAAAATCTGTAAAACATAAAGTCATACCAAATAATGTCTTAAGAGTCAAATGTCTTTAGATGTTTTATCTATGGTAATGTATTAATATGAAGTGTCATACATAATAGAAAAATAAGTTCAGGTACATTGGTATCTTGGTTTAATTTAATTTAATTTTATTTTTTAAATTTTAACGTTTATTTATGTTTGAGACAGAGAGAGACAGAGCATGAACAGGGGAGGGGCAGAGAGAGAGGGAAACACAGAATCTGAAACAGGCTCCAAGCTCTGAGGGGTCAGCACAGAGCCCGACGCGGGGCTCGAACTCCCGGACCGTGAGATCATGACCTGAGCCAAAGTCGGATGCTTAACCGACGGAGCCACCCAGGCGCCCCTTGGTTTAATTTTAAATAGGCCGTCAATTTAAGTATTGACGACATTGGTGTTTATTTTTTAAAGTGAACATCATTTTAAAGGTACCTACTAAATTCAGGTAATGGTCTCTCTCTATTTGCCATTTTGTGAATCCACTATTAACATCCTTATAACAGGCTTGTTAGTTCAGCAGAGGCCTTCAAGGCTTCCAGAAGAAATCTAGGCTGGTCAGGAAGCTGACCTGGACAGTGGCATTCCATGAGTGGGTGTTTCCTATGCCAGCAAAGCTGGGGCCCCCTTGCAAATATGAAGTCTTTTAAAGCAATTAGGGGGTCCCTGCCAACTCCCACTCCTTTTTTAATATGAGAGGCATCAGAAGCTCTGGGTCCATTTCCTGAAGCACAACTCCTCTTCCTTCCTGCATGTGCAGCTCAAAGGCCCTTCTGCAAGTGCTGGATGGAGTCCAGGGGGCCATGAGCATTCTGCTAGTCCTACCCCTGAAAGTTTTTCTAATAAATAAGCTCTAAGCATGCACTATTTGTCATTTCTGGTTTTATTTGCACCCATTATTCAACCCTTCATTATTCAGATGAACTTACGGTGCCTTTAAAACTTTAATTGGTTTTCTTGTGGATATGAGAACTCCAGAGATATTACACAAGCCAGGGCCCATTTCCTGGAAAGATGTTTCAACTATAACATGACAAAAATGGTAAGAACCACTAATATGTATAAGTAACTTACCTTTTAAATGCTTGTAGTGGTAAAACAAATATTTAAAACTAAAATATTATCATCAAAGTCCTTTCTGGATCATTTCACACCTAAAATAATTTGTCTAAGTGGTCTTTAGATGGCTATATTAACTTCCTAGGCCTGACATATCAAGTTCCCACAAAGTAGTGGCTTGAAACAGGAACTTACTCTCCCACAGTTCTGGAGGCTAGAAGTCCAAAATCCAATGTCAGCAGGCCCAGTTTCCCTGTAAAGTTTCTAGGGGAGAATTCTTCTTTTCTTCTTCTGGCTCCTGATGGCTCCTGGCTTCCTTTGGCTTGTGCTACTGTAAATCCAGTCTGCTTTAGTCTTTCCATGGGTTTCCTCCCTTATCTCTCTGTGTCCTTTTCTATATCTTATAAGAACATTTTCTTTGGATGTAGCCTACCCCATTCTAGTATAATCTCTCCTCACTCATTACCTTAATTACATCTGAAAAGACCCTGTTTCCAAATAAAGTCACATTCTGACATTCTAATAGACATGAATTTTTGATGGACACTATTCAATCCACTCTGATGGTATATGACGAATATTTATATAAGTAATTCCCAAGGAAGATAGATGCTGTGTTTTCCCTTTTAGGAGAGAGCCTAATCTACTTACAAATCATGGTTGGCCAAACATTCAATAAATGTGTATAACACGATTCGGGTATTTTTGTGCAATCTGAGTTTCATCCAATGTTCTAAAAGTCCCAGAGGTAGTGAAAGACTAAGGTGGGGGAAGGCAGATAATTTACCCAACCCCCCTAGCCACACAGGTAAATTTTATTAAACATTTCTATAACCTACATCAGTAGGGAGAGGGGAGAAAGTAACCAAAGAATACCGAGTCATCAACTATCTGCTCCTTCTAATCACTTGCTCTAATTTACGAGGCAAGTTTCTCTCAAGATTCCACGGTACCCTATGGCGAAATGGTAGGAACTCTCCTGGGACTGATCAGTTTTTCCTGGTCTTCCTTTTTGTTGTTATTCACAGGGACCTATGGCTAGGTTCCTTTTCTCCTAGAGACAGAAGAAACCGACTGATGACTGATCCATCAAAGTTGCTACGTAAAAGTGAAAATCAAACACTCTTTTATAATCAGTATATGGATCTAAGTGTCAAGAACCTCATCAGTTCTTCCTTCTTTGTTGCCTCTAGATGACGTGGCAATATCAGACACTAATGGAATTGTGCGATCAATAGTTACTGACAAAAGCAAAGCTTTCACTTTCATTTATTGAAGTATATAAATATGCTGACTCTTTCTCTTCTTCCCTTGTCTATCAACATAAAATAATCACAAAACACAAATTTAAGAAAGCACTTTAAGAGCCAGCAAGTGGCCTGAATGAATCTTTGTACATGAATTTGCTTAAGATATTTGGAACAATGCCATAGCCCATGTGATTGTTTCAATTTAAAAAAATAGGAACAAGTAGAAATTTTGATGAAAAAAATGTATGTAATTTGTTTATTAAAAAAGGGCACAATCCTCCCTGTTACTTATTTCACTACATTTCTCTTTAAAAAGAAATATAAGGTGAATTATACAGACAAGTATAACGCAGCAAGATAAAAATATTAAATGAATTTATAAATATGGGTGAATGGAAATAATTGTTAACACTGTATAGGAGTCCTCCAGGAATGCACTAATTGGACACACTCAATAAAACCAGGCTCTGTCCCATTGCTAGAGGAGGGTTATAGATTGGCTGTACAGTTCCTACCAGCAAGGGCATTCAAAAAGTCCTGGGACATGAAACTTTTCCATTATGTTCTAAATTAAAATACACCAGTGTAATTACGAGCAACTTTTCTTTGGTACTAAATAAAGATGCATCTTACGTGGGTTCTTATAAAAGGGGTTTGGGGTTATGTAGTGGAAAAGGTCCTTATTTATAGCCCCAGAATTAATACAGTAATGAATTGTAGGTTGATGTTTGTATTAAAATGTCTCAATAGAGGCCATAATGCGAAAGAACAGTCCAGTGGACTAGGATGTTTATAAACAACCCAGGAACACTTACATGCAACAGCTACAGAAGAACCACCAAATTAGGACTATTCTGGCTCCTAAGATCAATTTAAAAGCACATCTCAACTGTTATGAAAATTATCTAAATATGCTTCACACCACCTGCAAGTCCTGTTTAAGGTAACAGTTTATATTCTTAAGTGATTTTCATGACAATGATTTTTCAGTAAAATATGTCAGAAATATTATATATAAATACATAGTTTCATAAGAAACCTTTAAAAAACTCTCAAATATGTTTCATAGCATTCAATTTGTGTTCATTTGAAATTTTTTTTTTAACATTTAGTCATTTTTGAGAGACAGAAAGAGACAGAGCATGAGCGTGGAAGGGGCAGAGAGAGAGGGAGACACAGAACCTGAAGCAGGCTCCAGGCTCTGAGCTGTCAGCACAGACAGCTTGAACTCACGAACTGCAAGATCATGACCTGAGCCAAAGTCAGACGCTCAACCGGCTGAGCCACCCACAGCATAGCACTTGAAAAAATTTATTTTCATATATAATCTCAATGGCACCTGTGACATTTAAATGTTGCCTACAGAGTACTGACCAAGCAGGGCTGCACAAAAAGTCTTACAGCTTTTGGGTTGAGACACGCTTTAACCAAGAAAACAGAGAAGCTTCTCATGCGAACTGCCTATGGTTCCAACAGCCCAATCTTGTTTGATATAATATATTGATAATATAGAGAATTTCACCTTAATAAAGAACATCTTGGCACTTTTTAAAAATGGTATTCATTTATTTTGAGAGAGAGACAGAGACAGAGAGAGACAGAGGAAGGGGCAAAGAGAGAGGGAGAGAGAGATAGACAATCCTAAGCAGGCTCCACACTCAGCTGGGAGCCTGATGTGGGGCTCAATCCCACGAAACTGGGATCATGACCTGAGCTGAAATCTAGAGTCTGACACTTAACTTACTGAGCCACCCAGGCACCCCATGGCACTCTTACCTAGCTTTGTACTACTGGTTTGCAGCCAGTGGTTCTTATAATTTTTGTCCCTCCAAGGTCATTGGAGGATGTATGTTCACAGAACACTTTCAAGAATGGTAGGCTTTCCCTCTCACTAAACTGAAGGACTAGTAGTGGTGAAAAAGGAAACTAAGAGACCTTAAAAGAATACTATCACCACCCACTCTGCTGTAGAGACCAGTAACACTGTCTGGTCAAAGTCCTCTATGGTCTAACTAAGTACACCTGGCAGTAGGGGTTGCACCTGTATTCAGTATGGTCTGGGGCTAGAGCACAAGTGTTACAGGTTCTAGGGAGCTGGCATTCCCCAACATTCTCAACTATTGGCCCCCAAATTTATTCTTCTTGGTTCTTGACCCCTAAGCATTTATCACCCCCATTACAAATATATTCTTGTGCCCGTGCACAAAGTGGAAAGCCACAGAAGATTGGAATCTCCCTTCTAGAGAGACCCCAAGGGCACCTCTCTGGGTCCTGCCCAAGCATGCCTCTTTCAAAGGTGGTGAGAAACCAGTAGCCTTTCCCTTCTGTCTCCACTGTCTGTGACTTCCAAACTAGAACAACTGATGCTCCAAGCCTCAACTTATAGAGGCCATACTTCTATAAGCCTCCACTTATACAAATATAGGCCTTGCATATAGTCGAGACCCCACAAAATATTTAAAGGAATTATAGTTAGGAAAAGGATAAGTAAGAGCAGCAAAATAGAAGAAACTGATACCAAACACACTATATTCAACTGTCATGTTTTTCAGCATTAAATAAATAGATATATGAAAATCTTCAAATATTCATTCCTCTTGTTTGGAAAACATGTAAAAAATATTGCCATTTAATGGATGCCAATTAAGCAACAGGTGCTATGTATGTCAAGAAACAGTAAATTGTCTGTAATCATCATGATAACTCTATTTGATAGGCATTATCATAGATATTCTCATTTTACAGAAAACTGAGGCTGGACAGTCTAACACAATAGTTTAAGTGGCTGAATGGGGATTGAAACTCAGGTCTGTGGCTACCAAGTCCCAGAAAGTTCTAATGCATCACTTTGACTTGAACTGATGTCTATGTTTTTTAGGGGGAAAAGTTAATATGGTGGCTGCTCATAGAAAATGAAGAATTTTCTACTCAATGGTATTTTTGCATAGGAAATCTACGCAAAGTTGGAAGAATGACTAGAAGCCATAGTGTATCTGATTCAAAGAAGCACATTTAATTTGAAATGCCACCTTAGCTGGTTGAAGACAGACTTATGTAAAAACAGTCATAACAATAGCAGATTACTCCATTATACACATACCTCTTATAAAACACAAATTGGCATTTAAAAATATAGCCCATCTTAAAAATTCACTAGGAAATTACTACTAACTCAATGTGAATTACTCTTTGGTGTCATAGTAAAGATGGGCAACAGATTTATTTTCACTATCATGTCAAAGCCCAGCAATTAGCAAAATTGAAAGAAAAAGAAAAGTTACTCAGTGGAAAACAGACCTTTTGTTTTTGGTTTTTTGGTTTTTTCAGTTAATTTCGTATTCGATAGTGGGGGAACAAAACTGCAGAGATAAAATTTAGGGATTTTACTGGAACTTTATTAAGTTTTCAATTTAGTTTTCCTGAGTGAAATGTGGTCAAGCAGTGGTCAAATTTCCTTATCTTCTCTGATGAGAAAAGTTGAAAAGAATTTAGTTGAGTTAAAAGAATTAGGTCTGGAGGTAGCCATGAATTCTCAAATGAGACATCTGGTTTAGAAATAATTTCTCTTCTTTGTATCATTACTCTAAGTTAGCTATTTTACTCCCATTGTTGGAATTTATTATATTGATGTATAATATATGTGAAAGTTATATTGATATTACTTGTTAAAGATGTGAAAATGCATACAATTTTGCTTCATTCTATGTTGATTGTCATAAATATGTTTTAAAAAAACAGTTTAAAATTATAATGGTTATGATTTGTCATTTACTTTTCCTCTTTTTAATTCCTTTGGCTCTCTAATTTTTTTTTTAAGTTTTTGTTGTTTCCTTTATGTGCTACCAATGAGGAAAAGTTGTTTAAGAGATGCAAAATAGCTTCCTGGCTGAAACTTGCTCACCACTAATCATACCAAGTGATCAGTGTCCCTAGAAATAGAGACTATTATAATGCTCCACAGCATTTACTACGTTAGTGTCCATTATGGACTTTGAGAGGAATTAAAATAAAGAGGCACGTTTGACACAAATCACTGTGATGCCCAAAATACATACGCTGGCCATCAAGAAAAAGAGGCACCAAGATTTATATGTGAAGGATGCTATGTCTCCCCAAAGGTTCAGGATGTATTTTCTGGTTTTGATGCTACGTGGCAGTTCACATACAGAAATAAACGCAATAAGACCATAAAAAGAAACAAATCCTCTGAGTTTGGCCGTAAATACGCTCATAGTTCATACTTGCCATAGTGAGTAGGTTACGAATCAGAATTTGCTTTTCTCTGATTCTTCAAATATCCTGGATTGTTTAAACAATTTGATTCTCTCTAATTCTTAACACATTTTGTGCATTGTTTTTATTTCTTTTTTCCACTGCTTAGACCAGACAAATCAAATAGTGTGAATAAACTTGTATGAAGTCTGCTAAAGGCTTGCTGCAAATACTTACTTGGAAGAGTTTGGAAACATCCTTTGTCATGACTGTTTTAAACCCAGTCTCAGTACACTGCCTTTAACATTTAATGCTGACAACTGGAAAAATATAACAAGGCAAAGCTGGAGAATCTGGTATTACCAAATTTGGTTAATGTCCAGGAAAATAACAATAAAGAAGTCATTATTTTCATGTCTCATGTGAAATCTATTGTCAATATTTCTTTTTTCTTTAAAGGTTTATTTATTTTTAAGAGAGAGAGCACACACACAAGCAGGGGAGAGGCAGAGAGAAAGGGGGAGAGAGGATCCGAAGTGGGCTGGACGCTGACTGGCTGACAGCAGCCAGCAGGATGCAGGGCTCGAATTCACCAACCACGAGATCGTGACCCGAGCCAAAGTCAGCCGCCCAACCGACTGAGCCACCCAGGTGCCCCTTGTTACCAATATTTCTAATGTACTGCTACCACCTATGTTACGGTATAGATGGGCCCCATACTCGGTTATAATTTAATTGCTCTGTTCCTGATTATGTCTAGTTTTAACTTCACTGAAATGTAGCTGTGTTTCTAATTATGCAAGTGTTTTATTGGAGACATATGGTTTAAAACTAAGATATTTTTTCATAACTTTCAATTTTTTTTCTATTTTATTAAGGAACCATTGACACTTAGGCATAGAGCATAATATCAAAGTTTTAAAGTCACAAACAGGTTTTGTGACATTAGCTTGTTGGTGCATCTTTATTGTCATTCTGTTCTAGACTAAGCATTTTCTAAGTAAATAGAAAAATGGATGTAAGATTTAAGATAAGGTGGGAGGGAGAGGTGACATAGAAAATTTGTATAAGTAAATCAAATATTCATTTTAAATTTATGCAGTCTTTTTACATAAATAT
Source organism: Felis catus (assembly GCF_018350175.1). NCBI lineage: Eukaryota > Metazoa > Chordata > Mammalia > Carnivora > Felidae > Felis > Felis catus. The sequence continues at coordinate 99,272,571 of NC_058371.1, read as the reverse complement.
TCTTTTATTCGATATACTTAATATGTTCTGAACAAAAATAATACTGATTTTAGCAGAACAAGAAACAAAACAGCTTTTGATTTCATGCCAAAATTTAAGCATCTGACATTTAATTCATGGTATTTAAAATTTCTGAGATGATAGAAATCAGATCATTATTTTATAATCTTATGTTCTCAGTTTGAAATAACACATCTGGAATTTTAATAAAAAATAATCCATTAAAAGGTAGATAGTGATATTACCTTATCTGTAAATTTTATTTGTTTGGCTACCAGATCAATAGATTTCACAGTACGATTAATTATAAAGTAAGTTTTAATTTGACATTTCAGATTGCTGAGCCTATCGATTTTTCAGAACTCCTTCCCCAAGTTCTATTTAAAAAATGCATAAGGCTCTTTCTCTAAATAGACTGAGTGCAGACATTTTACTTTATTAGCTTACCAATGATATTATGTTCAGAATGTCACTGGAATCTTTTGTTGCTATCATTAGCTGGAATTCTCAGTCTCCTTCACTCTTGCAAGCTTTTTGCTCTACATTTCTGATGCTTTATTCATCTCTATAATCTTCACAGAACTGGGAGACTGTTGAAAATATGTAGTTGAACATCTTCAAAATTTTTCCTGGGTAAGTGTGGGATTTGCCTAAAATTCACCAGGTCATCATGATTCTAGTATACTTGTTTTTGTTTGTTTTATATCTGACTGTGATTTTAAAATCTCCCCCTTTGAAAAATTGGTATATGTAATTCGAAGTCCTTATTTTAAAAATGTTTAAAAAATGATCTGTAAATCCTGTTGTGTCTCTAATGTTCTGTAGGTCTGTGGTTTATAAAATACTGGTCCATAGTTGTCTCGTTTAATCTTATCTGTCATAAAGTCTAGCATGTTGTAGGGGGGAATGTTTCTATATTTTAATATAATAAATATATTTAATCACATATATAATATATGTATACACCATTTTCCCAATAATAAAAGAAAATTAAAGCCAAGAGTAGTCAAAGTGGAAAGAGTTGGCTTAGCCTTGCGTTTGAACCCCAGGTCTAGCATTGACTAGACTGGGGACAAATTATCATCTCTCAGAGCCTCAGTTACATCATTTGACAAATGGGATTAACATCAGAGAAGATTTTGGAGGAGTAAATATGCATAAATCTAATACATAGCAGGGCTCAAAAGTTATTTTCCTTTACTTTTGACTCTAAATATTATTTCCTGTAGGGTGTATTATTCAGTTAGAAGGTATTGGATTGATAACATGGGAATCTGCACTAATTCTCCCATGACAAATAATTTAAAGTTTTTTTTTTTTTTTTTTAGTACCTCACACTGAGCCAATGGGAGGATTTATATATTATCATTGTCATTGTCAACAGATTTACTCACTAAGGTGCCTTGCCTCCCTATATCGTGATTTGCCCACTTTCTCTACCAGGACAGTCCAAGACCCTATCATTCACCAACTGGATTATTGAAAGTCTTATTTAATTTCTAAGGCATTGGTCACAGTGATAATGGATTTACAGGATTTGTTATTTTGTTAGTGCATAGTTAGTTTTTATGACAAGAGGAAGATATCCACATATTATATGATCTTAACATATGTGTCTTGTATAAATCCAGGTTAACTTTACAAAAGGTCTTCATTCTCCCACCATTCTACTGAAAGTGCTCTTGTCTACGTAAAAGAACCTCTAGTTTTCTAAAACCCATGGTCATTTCAGAGTCCTCAACTTATGCAACCTCTTAGCTGCATTTTTTAACATGATTAATGGCCTCTTACTTCTTGAAACATGTTACTTGCTTGAATTTGGGATCCATGTTTTCTTAGTTTTCCTCCCTCATCAAACCCTGATTGGTCTCTGTTTCCTGGGTGGAATAAATGAATCCATGCTCTTTCTGTCATGTATAATATTGGAATGGCCTAAGGCATAGTCAGGGAACCTTCTCTATTCTCTATCTATACGCACTTCAAAGGGTTCTCATTCCAGAGCAACAGTGACTTTAAAATGTATCTACACTCTGTACTTGAAATTGTGGATTATTACCCTGGACCTTTCTCCTGATTTCCAGAGTGTATGTCCAGCTTTCTAGTTTATCACCTCATCCATGCTTACTTAGTATTCCAAACTTCGTTTTCTTTGTTTTTTTTTAATCAGTATTCATTTTCACTAATTTCTTTTCTCCCCCTTCTAAATACAGAAATCAAAACCTAGAGAAATTGGAAGTTTATTTCTGAAAATCTTTTACCAGAGTTTCAATATAGATTCTGCTAATGAGAAGCAGTTGTCTGGAATTTAAGTGATGGTATAGAAGGAGAAGCAATTACTTCTATGGTAGTTATAAGGAAATGTGGTTTTGCTCAGCACCTTCCTTGCGTTCTCTTGTGAATTATTCACTTTGTTGCCAGAAGCTGCTAAGATAAATGTAAGCACTTTTCACGATGTCTGTGCTTAGTGATTCCCTAAAGCGAGCGGTGACTTCCCCTGATCTTTTTGTCTCCAGCCATTCAATAATTTCTCATTCCATATATTTGAATGTCTTCTTGTTCATAATATGAGAGTAATTCTTATATTTTGGTCCAACCTTGAATTCTCAATCAGTGAGGAAATAGACCATCAAAGATAGAATTAATTGATTCCTTGTTCTGGTTAAACATGAAAGCAGTAATATTCTCATCACTGGTGGAAATAGAGACACTGTTTTTCCATGGTATGAAGTAGCAAATTAATTAGGTAAATTACCTCTTATGGAATGAAGTTTCTATCAGAAGCAGGCTTGCTTGGGATGATAAAGTAGTTATTGCTATAAAATATTATTATGAAAATATGAGTACAAAAATCTGGGAAGGACTGACTGCTTCTGAATACACTGAAGGGCAACAGAAAGAAAATGACAGGCTTGGTCTACATTCTTAGACAAAGACATGGTTCAGAGAACTAATGGGACTCCATGATTAATATCCCCTCCTTCTTCCCACATACTTTTGTGGAGAACAATCAGTCAACTATGAACTGTTGAATTATAGCACAAATTCATTCACAGTGTTATTGGTAATTTTATATGAAACTTTAGGTCTCATTTTGGGAACTGTGAATTGGAGTGAGGCAGATTTGAGTGAATGCCAATGAACCTAAGTACCTACTTCAAATTCATTTGCAGTTAGAGTCGCCACCTTCTTCCCCGTCTAAGGTTATACTCTCATTGCTCAAATACTTCCAATGTCCTTACTTAATACAGTTATCTTATAAGGGGATAGCCATTCTTTATAAATCCCACATATATTAGCATTTTTATTTAAAGACTTAGAAACTAATAAAGTGAATGAGATCCTATGTAGGTCAAGATAACTTACACATCAAAAGAATTGCAAAATTTTACAAATGTATATCAGCAGAAATCTAGAAAATATAAATTAGAATGGGTTTGAAAGGTGTGAGAATAAGGAGGAAGAATATAACATTAAAAGTAGCCATGTTTATCAACATGGGAACATTTGCCACACATTCAGAATTCCATGTTAGTTCAACCATCTAGGAATGGCAATAATAGTTTGCTTATTGGTTAACCAAAACCTGGACACCATAGTGATCTTCATTAGAAAAAAGTGAGATACCAGAAATCCTGTGGTGTCTTTTAGAGCAAGGAATCCAAAGAATTAGAGTGATAGGAATGTTTACACAGATCAATGATGGTGAACTGCTCACCCAACTATTTCCCTTTGGAGGGACCAAAGGACAATTCACTTGACCACAGCAGTAAGAGTATTGGTGGAGGGACATTCTTCTTTTTTCTTTATGTTTCGACCTATTATTTTTTAAGTTTACTTATTTTGAGAGAAAGAGCACAGGGGAGGGGCAGAGAGTGAGTAAGAGAGAGGATCCCAAGAAGGCTCTTCACTGTCAGCACAGAGCTCAGCCTGGGGTTTGATCCTGTAACTGGAAGATCAAGATCTGAGAGGTAATCAACAGTCTGACACTTAACCAACTGAGCCTCGCAGGCACCCCATGGTGAAGGGGCATTCTTAAAAAAACCTCTGGGACTATACTCAGCAAGCAGGAAGAGAAGTGAGAAATGTTGCCATGAAGATAGTTTGCTGATATTCATATGAAAGGCAAGATGCTGGGACAGAAACCATGTGCTTGTGCTCAAATCCTGATGACACAGTAAGCGTGACAGGTGTAATGGGAAGCAGGGCTGGAAGCAGAGTGAGGAAGCTGGGCGAGCAGCAATATCCGGCCATCCTGAATTGATCATGGGGTTTGTGGAACAGAAATAGATGAGCATACTACTAAATTCTTCCTTAATTTATGTAGTGGGAAAATAGTTTCTTGTTTGGTGAATCACTGATTCACTTGATTGGATCACCGTAATGGACAGTCATGAATTCTCTCTCAATTTCAGGCTTGAGAAAATTTTCTGTCCCATATCCCATGAAAGAAGTGGATGATGGATCTGCTAGAACAAGTAGTAGAGACATTGCCAAGCACTTACTCTCTAAATCTTCCATTTCTCCCACAATGTTCTTGTGGCCATTTAAAAGGGTGACTGCGGTCTAGGGAAAAAAATATTCAAGATTTTGAAGAATTAATGAATGCTGTGTTTGAAATAAAAATTTTTAGAGATCTAAAACATCACTGTGACCCATGAATCAGAGGGGATTGTGGCAGTTTGGCGATAATTGGAGTTTTGGACGGAGTCTATGTTAGAGCGCATGCAGCATGTTTGTGGATTTATCCATGAGTTTTTCTCCCTATTTGGAAATTCACAGAATTCCTTCTTTAGCTAAATTGCCCCTTGAATTAACATCTATTATATTAGGAAGGACCAAATGGAAGTTCCTGGAACTAATTTCCCTCCACCATTAATTTACGTTTTCATAAAGTGGAAAACTGAAACCAGTACTACATCCCTGGAAGAATGACAGAATTGAAGGCCACCATGAAACACCTGAAAGATGTCTTTCATGGTAGGTTTTCGTTTAACTCACTTATCTGTTATGCTTAAATATGCCTTGAAAAATGACAGAGATTATCGTAAATACAATCAGTTGATGACTCTATTATGGCTATGGTACCAGATGTGGTTTCTTGACTGGAGTAACCAACACATATCCTGATATGGGACAATTGATCCAAAGTCAATGTTGTTCAGGCAGAAAAATAAAGACACATATAGGCTTTGGCAGATAGTAGAAGTGAGGTTTTCATAGAGGGAGTGTTGGGATATCTCCTTCTGCATCACTCATTTTGGTGCTCCAGGAAATAGAAATCATTAATGGCAATTTGCTGTCATTTCTGCACTCCCTGATGTCTTGGAGCTCTTTGCTGCTAGATCTTTGCTTCCTGGGCCCCTCCTGTGGTTTTGTTATCTTCTAATTCCCTGTATTACATCTGCTGCTTTCTTATAAGTCATAGCATGGTATCTGTTTCCCTGACTGAACTTTAACTAATTTAACCCAGAGCTTTGCCCTCTGCAACTTTGCTCCGTCTCTGTAGTTAAGACCTTCATTTATCCAATAGTTCAAGTCAAATCTGGCAGCCGTTCTTGATGACACCCGTCTTTCCCACAATTTCTCCCACATAACCTTCTTGTCCCCTGAACTCAGTGTTTTCCAGCACAGGGCATTATTGCTGCCTATAGTGCTCTTCTCTTCAATGTTCTCACACCTCACTCCCTTACCTAATTAGGTCTCGGCCCAACTCTCGTCTGCTCAGAGAAGACTTGCCTAATTACTATTATCTTTCCTCACTACTGTTGGCTTTACAACATATATTGATTTTTTATTTCGACTCATGTATTATTTTACTCTCCACTCAACTGGAATAAAAACTCCAAGAAAGCAGACACTACGCCTGTCCTAATTATTGATATATACACATCACCAAAAATCGGGTATGCAATTAGTAGGAATTCAATACAACATTAATACAAAAAAAGAATGAGTAAATAAATCTCGCATATAAATTGTGTACTTATAAATCGTTATTTTAAATTTAGTGTAAAATACATTCATAAAGCATTTAAACTTACATAAGTTATAATACAATAATAGCATTGAGGGGAGGGTATCATTTCATTCAATGAATATCCTCACAGGTGTTGTCAAGCACACAGAAATGAACTTTCAGATAAAAATCAACTTATTAACACAGAAGACAATAGATTTTCCTGCTTGCTTGGGCTGGCTTTGTCTGCTCTGAGTATGTGAAACTTCACTGCATTTTTCAGGAAATGACTTACCTAGCCCACATCTCATTCCCTGCAGTGGTCATTTAACTTAATTTTTACAAAAGCAATAAAAGTTTCTCTTTTAATGTTTGACCCAGATTGTGAATTGAGAAATATGTACTGTATAGAAAGTTAGTCATAACAATATGAAAAATGTATAACTTATATGCGTGATTTTCATATTCTATTTTTTTAAGTTTATTTATTTATTTTGAGTGACAGAGTTCAAATGAGTGGGGGGGGGCGGTGGGAGAGGAGGAGGTGGGGAGCAGAGAGAAAGAGAGGGAGAGAGGAAAGCAGAATCCCAAAGCAGACTCTGCATTGCCAGCATGGAACTCCATGTGGGTCTCAAACTCATGAACCATGAGGTTGTGACCTGAACTGAACTCAGGAGTTTGATGTTTAACCAATTGAGCCACTCAGACATCCCTATTTTTTTTTATGTTTATTTACTTTTGAGAGACAGAGAGACAGAGTATGAGTGGCAGAGAGAGAGGGAGACAGATTCTTCTGAAACGGTCTCCAGGCTCCTAACTGTCAGCACAGATCCCCACGTGGGGCTCGAACTCACAAACCGTGAGATCATGACCTGAGCCAAAGTTGTATGCTTAACCGACTGAGCCACTCAGGTGCCCCCAGATATCCCTATTTTTTTTTCTTTACTAAGATTTAGTAAAGCGCATCATCAGTGGCTGACATAATATCTCTGTTTTAGTCAAAATTCTTCCCCTTCTATCTCTGTGCAAGTTCTGCTGCTCATCTTCCGGTGACACACAATGTCCCCATTCTGGTGTGGTTTGCCCTAGGTGTCACTTTCTTCTATCAGAACAGTGATTGCTCAGGCTACCTTACCGCATTTATTCTGCTGTCAGATTTTGAATAAAAAAGTACCAATTATATTTGTTAAAGAAACTGTATCTACCCAAAATGCTGTGGAAAATGCCTATTCCTAATTTCAGGTATCATGAAATGCTGTTTCTCTCAGACTTTTGATGTGCTAATATAATTGGTGCCTTTTACATTCTGGGTCACACTACAGGGACAGAGAAGTCTATTATATTCCATTTTGTGGAGAGGAAGTAACTTCCTGAGGGGCTCTGAGCGAAAATCAGATCTTCTGCCGAGCACAAATAATAGAATTTAACCCTTTATGTTGAATACCATTAAACAATGTTCTTTTGGCTGCAGTAGACATTGCTGTGTAATCATTTTATCCTCGCTATCATTTTTCTTACATTCACAAGTCCTGACCATCGAAGTTGCATGCTTCTTTACAGTAAGGCATTAAAGTAGGAGAGTTTACAAAGAGATTAGCTTATCAATTACCAGACAATTCTTTTTCCACATTTCTCAATCTTCTGACTTTCTGCTGCTCAAGGTATTCATAGCATTGCTTCAATCGTCACACATATCACCTTTAAATTCTCTGTCTCTGCTGAGCACAGAGCCCTGTACTTATCCCAGTTCCCTAAAACTAACCATGCATAAGCTTTCAAGCAGGTGCATGTGCACAATGCCCAGAATATACGATGGAGTTCAGGCGAAGGTATGGACTCAAGATATCAATTTGGGAACATCAGTGTGTTGGTGGTAACTGAAACTGGGAGACTGGTCAAGGAGTCTGTGCTTTGTGTTCAGTCATGAAGACATCAAACATATAAGCATGAGGGGCGCCTGAGCGGCTCAGTCAGTTACGATTCCGACTCGGTTTAGGCTCAGATCATGATCTTGCAGTTAGTGGGTTCAGGCCCCACATTGTGCTCTGTGCTGACAGCGGGGAGCCTGTTTGGTATTCTCTCTCTCCCTCTCCCTCTGCCCCTCCCCTGCTCTCACCCTCTCTCTCTCTCTCTCAAAATAAATAAATAATCTTAAAAATATTTTTAAAAATGCAAGCATGAACAATGGAAGAAGTGTTCACAAGAGGCACAGAGATATGAAAATAACCAGGAAAGCATGTGATTATGAAAATCAAAGGGTTAAGGAGTTATAAGGATGCTGTGTGTAATGCTGTTACATGATGTAGCAAGTTACAGTGTGATAAGGCCTGAAATTATCCTTGGAGCCTGGCAACTGGGAGAGTTCTGGGGACTTTAATGAGAATGATCTCAGTACAGTGAAGTCGCAAGACATACTAGAGAGGGTTAATTAAGGAAGTGGAGACAAAGCATGAAAGTCACACATTCAAGCAATTTGAGTGGCTGATATCAGTTGGTCTAAGTTATCTCAAAACAAAAGAATGGACATGTAGATGCTGCTCTGAAATAGTCATTTCAGGGAACAGAAGAGGCTTTGAGCAGTCACCAGTGAAAGCTGGTCATCAGGACCCAGACGGGTGTTCATGTGACACAGCAACAAGTCAGCCTGGTCTTCATAAGTGTCCCTTAAAGTCAAATGGGAACTGATTTTGTGATGCAGATTTACACTTGGGTTTTCTGGGTGATGCTATTAGAAATATGCCTCAAATAAGTGCTACAATAAATACTAAGATAGGCAAGTAAGTAACTGCATTAAAATAAAGGCACGATAAAAAAGTTGCTGGTGGGAAAGAAGTTTATATGATCAACCAAATGCAATTACTAATTGGAACAATAGAAAATACTCACATAATATTTATAGTGTGTCAAGCATTCCTCACAGAATCCTCCAGAGGTAGCTACAGCTTTTATCCTCACATGACAGATGAAGAAACCAAAGCACAAAGAGGGGAAACAACCTGTCTGAGGTCCAATGGCTACTAAGTCGTAGAGCCAGCATTTGAGCCGAAGAGTACAAATCTTGTATTCTTAAATTCCAGCAGATGAATGCCTCTATAGGGAGTGTACTTAGTTGAAATCAGTTTGGGCTAGTTTAATCAGAAAAAGGAAATTCTTAAGGGTGGACCAGAATGTAAGGCTTAAAAGTCGGTTAAAAGAGAAAAGCAACTAGGGTCACCCTTCAAAGTTCTACAGGGGAGGTATGCAGCTATCTTTTCAGGGCCCACACTTCATCATAGATATTCCATAGATAACATCTGTGACAACACAGGTCTACACAAATAACTGCACAGTGAGAACCAGCACTGGATAGTGGTTGTTATCAGTAGAAAACTCAGTCACTGGCTCCATTGAAATTGGACGCAGTTCACGCTGCCTTTGGCAGAATGGATTCTTTGTGGTGCCAACTTTTCTCACCGCGTTTTACATCACTAATTTTGAATTTTACATGATGTGTTTGAATGGAACAGGCTAGGAAACTCTTTACACCAGAACCTGGGAAAGCAAGTATCTGGCTTTTATAACAATGGCCATAGGAACATGTCCAAGGGGCTTAGCAGCCAAAGGAAAGAAAAAATGAAACCAAAAGACAAGTGTCCACTGCATGGGTTGTCCATGCTGGCTAGGATGAGGAATGGTGGTGCTGACAGAATGGAAATAAATGGGGAGCTCAAAGGACTGTTGGTGAGGCTACCGAGAAGTTGGAGTGGCACCAGGATTACGAGCGAACAGGGGTAAGGCTCTGTCAGCAGAGTGAAGTGTTTTAGATTAGATGTGGAAGGTACAGCCAGGCCAGGTGATGGCCAGATCCCAGATTTTATTTGCCAAAGTAGATGAAGGTAAATTTTATCATATTAAATAGCATTGCACATTTTAATACTAACTCAGTGACTGAGGGATGCTGATTTTAGGTGGGTAGGTAGGTACAACCCTAAGAGTGCTAAAGTCCCAAGGCAGAAGTCTCAGATGAGAATGAAGTCTTTACACAGCAATGGAATCACCTCTGTCTACAGCAGAGAAATTATAATCATGGGAGTTGTACGTGCACTTGACTGCCTTTATTTATCTTGTCATTCTGCCTCCCAGGTCATCTCAGCTCTTCAGGCAGTACATGACCCAGTCTCAAAGAAAAGTTGAAAGCTATTATATGGCTGTATTTTAGGAATTCCCACCGTTCTTCATTCTTTATATTTTTTCTCTCTTATTAATTAGTTGATTCATGTACTCATCCTTCCAATAGATGGAAGGAAGAGGATAGAGAAAGAGAGAAAGAAAGAAAGAAAGAAAGAAAGAAAGAAAGAAAGAAAGAAAGAAAGGAGGGAGGGAGGAAAGAAGGAAGGGAGGAAAGAAGGAAGGAAGGAAGGAAGGAAGGAAGGAAGGAAGGAAATATAATAGCATTTTTGATGAGTTAGCACCGTGCTAGCCAATAGGTATACCACCATGGACAAACAAATTGATATGCACTACATAAAGACATGATTATAGTACTATGAGAGGAGGCAAAAGAGAGAAGCAAAATTTAGGTTGAAAGTTCAGGAAGGACCTCCCTGAGAAGCTAAGGTTTAGCCTAAAGCAGAAGAAGAGTAAATATTAAAACACTTCCAGGTAGAGAAAGCGTCACATGCAAAGGCCCTTAATGGGAAAAAGAATGACTTGTTTGAGAAATTGAGAGAAGTTCAGTGTCTGAAGTATTTATGTATGTGTTTTTCCCAACTTGTTAATTATTTGTAAGTATCTTATGAACTGAGATCACATGTTATATGTAAGGAAGGACTTTAGAATACAGAATGCTGAATATATTACTCGTATATAATTGATATGTAACATAATGTTATATAACATTTAATAATGTGTATTAGAAAGTTTCAATCCTACCATATATACATGTGTGTATGCATAAATATTATGTTTGTGTGTAAATGAATGTATATATAAATTCCATGATCTGATTTGACGGGTCAGGCTTTTCCCCTCAACTGAAAAGATAGTAATAATTTTGATACTACTTTCATAAACCTTTTGGGAAACCTATAAGGTAGTATGGAGAAAGGAGATTTCTCAGTATATAAATTGATGATTAAATCCCCCAGAGAAGCATCCTTGTACCATCGTGTGTGTGTGTGTGTGTGTGTGTGTGTGTGTGTGTGTGCGTGTGTGTGTGTGTGTGTGTGTGTAAGGCAGGCAGATGTGAAAACATGATGTAAAAGCCCTATGATAAGAGAGGCAAAAAAATCAATAAAGAGAATGCCAGTATGAAGAAACGACGATTCAGTGTAGGTGGGGTGGCTTTCAAAACATTAAGAGAGGCACAGCCTGCGTAATTGAGAGCTTGTGTGGAAAATCTCTTAATGCATTAAAGCTCAGTACTAATGTCTCTGAGCAGTAGAATTCTGGAGCCCCACTTCGGGCCTTAAAGACAACGCATCTTGGTTGTTTCGAAGAAACACCATTTACAACTTTTATTTGTTATTTTAAATATATATTTCAAATTATTTTCTTCCAATTCTATTTTCTATGAGATTTTAGTCTTGCTTCCATACTTTCAGAAACTTCAGTGCTTTTTTAAAGCAACAAGGATTCATGTCTTTTTTTCCTTATCTCAAACAAAATAATCTTTTGGGCATTAATATTCCAAAGCATTTCATTTTTTAAATATTTTTTAATGTTTATTGGAGAGAGAGAGAGAGCATAAGCAGGGGTGGGACAGAGAGGCAGGGAGACACAGAATCTGAAGCAGGCTCCAGGCTCTGAGTTGTCACCACAGAACCCAAAGCAGGACTCAAACCCACGAACTGTGAGATCATGACCTGATTCAAAGTCGGACACTTAACCAACCGAACTACCCAGGCCCCTCCAAGCATTGCATTGTAAAGTAAATGAATAAATAGATTTTTGGTGCATTGATCTTGATAAAGAAAATGATAAATTAGACATGTGGTGAAAGCTACCCACAGCTTTTTAGATAAAGAAACCGTGGTAAAGAAAATGGAAGTACAGTCCCCAAATCACAGACCTACAAACTTATTTGAAACAAATTAAGTTGCAATCATTATGTTTCTATTTTGCAAAACAGTGTTCTAAGGTTTGAGGATTCAAAGGTCATAGATAAGATCCATGGCCTTGGAGAGCTCACAGACAATTGGAAAAGAAAAGATAAAGATAATTATAATGTAGTGGTGAAGCTTTATATTTTAAAGAACTGTGTGATTTCTAGAGGTTCGCGTATGGGGCATCCGACCTATTGTGACCCAGGTTATCAGAAGAAAATATTTGGAAAGTAACATTTAAATTTAAAAGATGAATTGAGATCAACCCAATGAAGAAGAAAAAGTGAATTCAAGCAGGAAGAACAGGCATGTAAATATTTTGTCATTTAAAACAATTTAGCATGTTGGGGAAACATAAATAATTTGGAATAGATGGAATATAGGAAAAAAGAGGTAGAGGATGGTAAGCAATAAAAATCAAGAGAGAGATCGAGGTTAGATCATCATTAGCATTGAATATAATATTTAGGATTTAGTTGTTATGAGGAAGCAGCAAGAAGTTGTTGAGAGATTTCTAAAAGGAGATTCCCTTTTTACCTATTTGCTCTATAATTAATTCTCTGAATTGAAATTAAAAAAAAATTTGACAAACATAAATAATTAATGGACTGAAAGTTGGGAAGACCACAAAGTTAGAAACGAAATAAGATTCAGTGGCAGACAACTATGCAAAAGATAATGAAGTTCTGTCTGAAAGAAGTTAGGACAATTGGTGAAGCTAAGATTCTAGTCACTGTGTGCGTTCTTTAATTACACCACATCACCCCCTCCATTATTGAAAGGGGAGGGAAAGGTGAGGGATTGAATTCAATTTGGAAAGTTAAGAAACCCCAACCCCCACCACCAAAGCAGAAAAAAAAATCATTGCAATGCCTCTAATTTATTTTAAACTATTTCAGCACAGACAGTAATTGAAATGTGTATACTCATTAGTTAAGCTACATTCTAGGAACAATAATCTGACCTAATGAGGAATTCACACCGAGGAGGTGGTTAGCTAGAATTATTCTGAAACGCCATACTTCAGGGTCACGACTGCAAGAATTATTTCTGTCCTTAACAAGACAGACTTTTTTAACCTGGTATAATGAATCTTGGAAATGGAGATCTAATCAGTGGTATTTGTAGTTTGGTAATTAGCTTAATAGCTGTTAAAAAATGAGCTCTCAGAGGTCATATTAGAGATAGCCAATATGCGCACCAATTAAAACAGGTTCAGTTAAAACAGAATACATTTCACTTTTGCATGCATATGGATAACGTTCTAGAAAATGCCTTGTAAGTATCATTAGGGATAGTGCTGTAATTTGAATTCTAAATGATCCTGTGTCCAGAAGGCTGCATGGTCTCAACTACCAGTATCATAGAATTTGTCTGTAAAATGGTGTCTTGTCATCTGTAAGTGACCTTCCATCAACATGGGTTTAGAGTACATCAAAAAACAAACAAACAAAAAACCCTTGAAACATAATCGAGCCTGCGGAAGAAATGTCTGAATGATTTTATATTTCTTGATAAGAAGATGAAGTAGAGCAATATTGGAATTCGTGACAAATTTGGCTCTGCGATCTGATTTTGTTATTATCTGGTTTTGAGATGGTGGAGGAAGTGGCTAATCCTCACCCCCTTCTGACTAGTTTTGGCTACCTTTATCTGCTAAAACAAACAAGATTTATGCATGATTATGGTGTTCTTTTACCTATTTGCTCTATGATTAATTCTCTGAACTTCCTCAGCATTGGTTTTATCTTAGGAAACTGTGTTCTGCAAATACATTTACCAGACTCTCTTGCCAACTGTTTGTTGATAATTTGGGCCAGTAAAAAGCACTTGTGGGGAGGGCCGGGAGGATAACTGCTACACTAAAGCCCTGGGAACACGGCTATGAGGGGCCCCAGCAGCCTTAAAAGGCTCTGCAGTGGCTGTCTTCTAAAGGCAGGGCACGGTAGTGGGAGAGAACACCACTGAAATGGGCTTTCTGGAATCCTGGGTCATGACAAAGGCCTCTTAAAGTAGCTGATAACAGTAACAGACAAAATGGGTAAATTTACTATAATGGGTAGAAGAGGCAAATTGGCAATCAGAGTATGTTATCTGCGTGGATCTCCGACGGAGACTAAGTGATCTTGGTGCCGCTAGGAATGAAATAGACAGGCCGCCTACAAGTGTATTATTGGATCTATGTAACTGGGAAAACGCCGGATTTGATGAGCAAAAGTGTGCTTTTAAATGGCTACAACGGAAAGACAAGGCCTATCAGTCTCTTTAATTTTGTACATTTTGAGGCAGTTTAAACCATTGATTTTGATATAATACAATGCTCATTTTACATAATTAAATTGGGGGCACCATTCTGTATTTTATGGAAGGATTTTACGTTACTTATTTGTTCATTTCTCTTCTATCGCTCCCATCTAGAATGGATATTCTGTGAACGTGGAGAAAATTATGCTATCAGATTGACCGTTGAAACCAAGAACCTCCAATGGTGTGTAGCAAACTGATCCAATTAATTATTTAGTTTCTGGAGCTGTTTCAAACATTTATTATTTTGTGCTTTTATGAAAATTTGAATGAAAACAGTGAAAACAGTGAAACAGTGAAAGACATTTTATTAGCTACCAGTCGGCTTAACTCAGAAGTCACCCCAGAAACTGGATTTCAGTAAACGAATATAAGTTACAATCATATCCAGTTATGACGAACCACCCTTTCCTTGGCAAACTTTGATAGTTCTCAGGCTGCTACAAATCTCTCCTTGTCACAATTTTGGAAATGATGTCCAGTCCATGATTCTGTCAACAAGCCATTTGTGTCATTTGTTTAAACGTAATAAAAACACATTTCCTATCTCTTAGACAAAGATAAGATATTTTATTGGATGTATATGCACATGTATACTTATGAAAATATGTAACATAATTTACATACTTCTGTCATATATGGCAGTTTGGTGGGAGTGTTATTATCTGTGATGTGGTTTTTTAAGTACTGGACACTTAAGATTATCACAGAAATCAATGCCACTTCTTAATGTTTTTTGGTTTGAAAGTCATGTTAATTTCATGATGCTAAAATATTCCTTTTCTTTGTTAATTCATTAAAAATCAATGGTAAATCTTTCAAAACTCTATATGTTTTGAAACAAAATATTATAAAGTGCGTAGTAAATACCAGATTTAAATCCTACTAAAATTGCAACTATGAGGAAAGTGAGAGGACTTTTCTTTGTTATCTATTCCTCATCGTGAGTATTTCTCATAAAAGATAAAATCTAGCAACAAGCTTGATAATGTAAGTAAAACTAATATTAGGTGCATCCGGATTAGTTTTAACAGAGAACAACACAAATATTTTAAATTATTTTATAACAATAGCTTAAATCCTATCCAAATAAGTTAAACAAAAATCAAATGAATCTTTTGATTAGCTGTATGAGCGGAACTGTAAAGTGGTTTTATTTGATTCTGCCCTCATTTTTTCAGAGTAGGACAACCTTGTTAGATTCTTTTTACTGACCTTAGACTCTTTCCCTCTGAGACTCCTGTCTTGCATTTCAGCACTAAGTCGTTTGTTAGAATTTTTATGATTCCTCAAAAAGGACTCTGAGAACATTTCCCAGTAATGAATATTGGGTCAGCTTTGGCAACCTTGAAATAAATGTGGCAGAATTTTAAAGTACATTTGCCATTTTCCTGAGCCTTCCAAATGCTTAAAAATCTTTGGAACACAAAACATTGATTCAGTATAATAAGTTCTTAATTTTGTTATTGACACATTTCTTATGTATATTCCTTGTTAACTTCCTTTTTAACTTATATTTTAGTGTATCTGGTGATGCAGAGTAATTTTTGTTTTTGTAAAGATCACAGAGTTACTTAAAATAGTAATTTTCAGTGATTATAAGATACAATAAATCTGGTTTATATGCTTCTGTGAATATTATTTCTATAATATTTTTTAACATAGAAATCTGTTATGAGGTTTAATACACCTCTTAAATAGTTTTTACACAGGTTGTTTGATATTCGTCAATCACATCTGTGACCCTTGTGAGTATGTTTCTTTCTAGTGGTTTTTGAAAAAAACATTATGTATCATTAATAGGTAAGTTCTTCTGCTAGTTTCTTATTCTCAAAGTAATACATACAAGTTTTGAAGAATTTGGAAAACATTCTGGGAAGTCTCCCACTGAGTTCTGCCTAGCTAGTTGCCAAGAGTAACTCTTGTGTTGTGAGACCAATTTCCAAAGCGCACAGAGGCAGGAGTTTCCCTCACCACCACCAAGCAATTTTCAGACACCAGCAAGGTATCACCTCAATTCTGTCACTGTCTACCCACAGATAGCATCAGAGTCCACAGGTTAAAGATTCAGTCCTACAAGACTGCCTCTGGCCCTGCCCCTTCAGATGCCAATACAAGTGCAGATTATTGCCCGTGCTTCTGACAGATCAGCTTCAGCTTTCAGGTTCCAAAAACATTCTCCTTGGACTTCAGATGCAAGTCAAAGTCCAGGTTGCTCCCTCTACTTCCAACTTACTGGCTATAGATCACGGGTTTCCATTAATCTCACCTTGGGCTCACAGAATCCAGAAAAACATTTACTTACTAGATTACCAGTTTATCATGAAAGGGTATAACTCAGGAACAGCCAGATGAAAAAGATGCACAGAACAAAGTATGGGGAAAGGTCACAGAGTTTTTGTGTTGTCTCTAGGCACACCTCGCTCCCCAAATCTCCATGTGCTCACCACCAACCCGGAAGCTCTCCAAACCCAAGTCTTTTTGGAGAATTTTATGGAGGCTTCATTATAATAGGCATGGTTGATCAAATCATTGACTATTTGCCATGGATTCAACTTCCAGCCCCTCTATTTTCACCAGAGGTTAGGGGGTGAGACTGAAAGTTCCAGCCTTCTAATCATGTGATTGTTTCTTCTGTCAACCAGCCCCCAGCCTTAGGTGCATTCCAAATGTTGCCTCATTAACATAACAAAAGACACCTTGGCTGCTCCTCTAAATCACCAAATAAATATTTCTTTTTCTTTCTTTCTGTTTTTAATGTTTATTTATTCATTTTGAGCAAGGAGGGAGGGAAGAGGCAGAGAGAGAGAACCCCAAGCAGGCTCTGTGCTGACCCTGATGCAGGGCTTGAACTCACGAACCATAAGACCATGAACCGGGCCAAAATCAAGAGTCACTTAACTGACTGAGCCACCTGGTGCCCCCAAATAAGTATTTCTTATAAATCACAATATTGCAGAACCAAGTCTCCATTACACCTATAAAATGCTGAACATTAACGGTTAGTAGGCTCTGAAACACCGGAAGTATTCGCTTACTGGAATTTTCTGAATATGGATTAATTGTTCAAAGTTGTGAGCACCAGTTACTTAATACTGCAGTTACACAATGTGCTTCAGTATTACACAAAACAATGATACATGGTTGTCAGAAGAGAATTTCTTTCATAAAAATTAAATTGAATATTATGAAAATAACAAATGATGGAAATGTTTTTGAAAATAAATTGCTGATAAAATGGGTATGAGTGAGAGAGCCATAAAATATATCAGCAGGAAAATTATAAAAATTTCTAAGGATTCTCAACTCAAATTGTTATACACATGTCTATAAGTTCTTGCTACATATAAGAGAAGGAAAAGCTTGAAATCATAAATATAATTTGGCAACATTGAATCAGTTTTTAGTGGTTATTTTTGCAATATTTTGTTTGATTTTCTTTTTTGTTTACCCTGATAAACCTATCTGAATAAAAGCAGCCTTAGTCATAATGAGAACAGAAATGTTTCTTTAACGTCGTCCAAAAATTGTGTTGAAATACTAATCTTACTAAATGCTTATCAAAACAATTATACAGAATTCTTGACATATGAAATGAATTAATGTTGTAATAGCAATAATTATTTGGAAGGTGAAAACCAGTGTTACTGAATGGTTGCAAAATTATCTTATTTACATTGCATTTATTTTTCTATCTTGAGAAATTATAGTCCTATTAAGATGGCCAACTTCCATAACTTATATGTTGCTTGTGCTAATTATAGTTCATAAATGTATAGGGCTACAATTATGGCATTTTCCAAAAATACAGTTCCAAACGTGTAGAATCCGGCTGCTTCTGCCAAAGTATACTGGTCTTTCCATGTCATTTTGAAGTAAATTTTAAAAAAAATTCTATGGCCAGAGTTGCCTGGGTGTGTCAACTTAGTTGGTCGAGTGTCTGATTTTGGTTCAGGTCATGATCTTATAGGCTGTGAGTTCGAAACCCCTGTAAGGCTCTGTGCTGACAGCTCAGAGCCTGGGACCTGCTTTGGATTCCATGTCTCCCTCTCTCTCTGCCCCTCTTCCACTCATGCTTGGCCTCTCTGTCTCTCAAAAATAAATAAACTTAAAAAAAAATTCTATGGTCAGCAATGTATGAGTGAGTACTGAAATACAAGCCATGCTATAAGACATAAACTCTACTAAGCTACCTTTGCACTGAGCCATTTATTTAACAAACATTTATTGCACTGAGCCATTTATTTGACAAACATTCATTGAGTCTAGTGCGTCCATCAGGCTCTGCTCAAGGAACTGGTAATGAAAGAAATCAATAAGAGATGGTAAGTTGCTGCTCTCAAGAAGTCAGGGGTATATCAAGTAAAGGAACAGCACTCTGTGACTGCATGTATAAAGAACGCTTCAATAACAGCGCAAAAGAGAAAGCAGAACAGAGCGAACAACGTGACAAAAATAGAGTTCAGCTCTCAATCTGTAGATTTGTCATCTCTGATTTCCACACTGAAAAACCATCCACAAGATATATTCCTGTATTATCACTAATGACTATACCATTCTCAATTACTCCTCTTCTAGCTGCTTTTGTGTGCGTGTGTGATCTTTGTGATCATATCACCCTTGAAATCTTGCCCAAAGCCTAGTTTTGTTTTATTTTGTTTTTAATATATAGGAAATAACCAAATATCCGAGGCTTATTTTTTTCATTACATTCAATTGAAAATTTAAAAGCTATGGATTACACTTGAAAGTGAACCATATGCTTTATTTCGTCAGTGTCAAAGCAGGGTGTTCTCTACTAAAAACCTATACTCTTTATTTAGGTTACTTTATACTCTTAAATATTTATTTCTTTATTTCAAAATATTTAAAATAGTTAAATCCAGCCAGGAAGTACATTTTAACAGAGTGAGGGGCCACATGTTCCTAAGTTATTGTGTTAAAACCACCTTTCGAAACTTTATCTATAGCATGGAATCATGGAAAAAATTAAGAAAATTAGAATGTGCTCAGAGAATGGAAATCTCATAGTTCATAGTACTAACCACCAGAGTACAAGTTAGAATTACCTCTATATTTTGGAACTATAATTAAGTACTAAAATATTTCATTATTTTTAAAGTGATAATGTTAAATGTAAAACCCAGTTATTGCACATGGAAGGTTTATGAGACGTAGGCATACATTGACCTGAATTTATTATTTAAATGGCTAAAAATGAAGACCAGAAGGAGACATTATGACACTTTGTAAGCATGGCTTTTACCATTATTATTTTTTTGGCTTTTATCATTATTTTCTTAACAACATAAATTCACTTAGCATTTAATTAGCAACATCATTATTAAAAATTATGCCATCATATAATGCCCTGTAAAATATTTTTTTATATCAGACATACAAATTGCTAAACCCAAGATGATGATTCCTAGCCCATTATGGAAACTCAAATTACTAAATATACTATCTTCTAATAATATCAGAAATAGCTTCAAAAAAAGCAATATCAAACAAGGAGGATTGGCATGGAAAATAAAACCTTGTGTTAACCTGGCAGAAAGTGCATCCTTCATAATTAGGGTCGTTTAGGGTCTACGTTTCTGACCCCTGTGGACTGAGGAGGAATGCTGACAGAAAGTTACGAGGCAAAGGCACTTCTTTACTTTCCTGTATCAACATCCTCCCCATTCTTTCTCTGAAATACAAGGAAAGCTCAATCATGTCCAGAAATTATCTGGAAGGGAACGTAAGTCCTTAAATTCACTGTACAAAAGGGGTTGGTGTGAAGTTGGATGCACTGATGCACAAATGAGGAGATGATTAATACCACATCAACCGAGTCATCACAGAGAAAATGATGGAGGCCACATCGCACATCTTCAGTGCAGAATCCTTGCCTGGCTCTTCTGCTGCTGACTGAATTGGCTGTGTGGCCGAGCTGGGTTGTTTTTTTGTTTTTAATTTATGTTCTGTACTCCAAAAGCAGAGATTAAAAGAATCAGGTGGACATATCATGTTTATCTGATAAAATATCAGAATAGTGTTCTATATTTAGATAACTAGCCTAGTGCTTTCCTGTGAGAACTCTGGAGAACAATGGAAGTCTTATGGGAAAGAGCACAGAAAAATAATCATCCTCACATTGGAGAAAAGGGGCTTCCAGGCAGATATTTTGGAACGCAAAAATACTACAATATATGTAGCTTTTCTATCCTTTTAGCTATAATAAAATTGTAATGGATAGAGAATGTTTCAATATGCCTGGGTTCGTTTTCTCACACCAGTATAATTTAATGTGATAATTTTGAGAAAATTATTTAGATTTCATTTCTATTCTATTTTATAAACAATTTAATTGCTAATGAAATGCAACACATTACTTATGATATTACTTGAGGCTTTTACCTTATGAAGAAATATCTCTTTATTAGGAAATACATTTTAATATTATGATATTGATATAATGAATCTGACTAATTCAAACTCTATTTTCATTTATAAAAGAGGAGTACAACTTATTATTGAGAAATTTTTGAACTTTGATTAAAGATATCTCTCAATTTCAGGAGATAATCAAATAATTTTAAATATAATGATTGAATTATTTTATTAATAAGATCTTTAATCTTATATCTCTCAGAAAGATAAGTGACAAACTTATCATTTGGAGTAAAGTTATTTATTATATAAACAGCTATAGAAAGCAAGTATAGATCAAAATGTAGACTACCACAGTTACTATATTGAAGTTAAATATAGGTAAAAGTAAAAAATATGATGTTAAATAAAAGCTGTCTCAAAAGTCTATCTTCTATTCTCTTTGGTGGATATTTAAAAAGCTTTGTTTGGTGCATGATATTTTATGATACAGCAATCTGAGTGTGTGGGTGTGGTGTGGCTATATGCTGTGAATGTGTACTTGGAACGTTTAAATTTTTCATTATGCTGAGAGGGTTGTTGTTTTTTCCTTTGAATTTATTGCATTCAATATTTTATTATTTATTCTTATGTTCTCTCCATTTTTCCAATGGAGAGTGGGGACTATATTCTGCTACCATGGAAAAATATGACGGACTTGATTTTCTGTTTCTTTCTCAGAGCTCCGGTTCCTTTTTCATTCTTTATTTTATTTTATTTTTTATGATCCTACCCTAATGATCACTATTGCAACTGAGCTCATTTCCTTTCCTGAATTCATGTTCTCAACTCTTTCCAACCTCCCTTTACACCTGCCTAGACTTGTTTTTGTGACAGATTTGCCATTGCTTACTATACCTCAGAGGTTCTTAATATAAAAAACTGAGAAATATAGAAAATACTAGTATGTGCATATTTAGATTATGCTATATTCCTAACTTGAGATTTAATTCCTTTATATATATATATATATATATATATATATATATATATATATAAATGTACACACACACACACACATACATGTTTTTGGAGAAACAATCATCACAGAAGCTCAGTGATATAAAAATCATTAAAAAATAATATAAACAAGAATCTAAAAAGATGAAGGATGATCTGAGGCATCAGTAGGAAAATCTGCAAAAGAGTCTATGGTAAGAACAAAACCAAAAAAGCCAAGAAGTACTAGGGAATAGGGTAAACAGGTAAAGTTAAATGTATGAATTTGGCCATTGATGGTGCGTGGAAAATAAAATAGTTTATAGTATCTTCTTAAATAGATAAAGGCACCTAAGTGACTCAGTCAGTTGAATGCCAGACTCTTGATTTCGGCTCAAGTCATGATCTGAGGGTGGTGGGATTGAGCCCTGCCTAGGGCTCTGCACTGACAGTGCAGAGCCTACTTGGAATTTTCTCTCTCTCCCCCTCTATCTCTCTCCCCCACTTGCTCTCTTTCTCTCTCTAAAATAATTTTTTTTTATAAAATTAAAAAAAAATATTAAACACCTTATACTAGTTTAATTCTTTATGTAATTTCTAAGCCTTTTATTTGATAATTAGTTTATGAATTAATAGCAATATTTGGCTTCACTATTGTCATTGTATTATATATTTTTTGTGCTTAATGCTTTATTTGTCTTTATCTTCTGCGATATGGATTGCTTCTTTTTAGGTGAAAGGGCAATGAATGTTTGTGTGTGTGTGTGCAAGTGTTCATGTGTGTACCTGCACGCACACATATATCCATATGGTTTCTTTTATAACTATTTTTCCCTAGAGATAACCATATGTCACCTATACACCATATTCATTCCAGTGAGCCAAAAAAGAGAAACAGGAAGGAGAAAAGCATGATCCCTTTATTTAACATACTTCCCCTAAGTTTCACTCGCCTCTTTATCTATAACTCATTGTCCAAACCTTACTTATATTCTCACACAGATGCAAAGGGGACAGTGGGATGTAGCCTTTACCTTGGCAGTCATGTACTAGCTGTGATTTTGAGATGCAGTTGCTGAGGACAAAGGGACAAGGCACTAGAAAATAATGAACAAGCAGTCTGCCTCAAATGGCTACATGTGTGTTATAATGTGGAGGTTAGCTAATGTGCATTTAATTTAATCATAAAGCTATCACAAGCATTCCTAAATTTATAATCATTCAATCATTGCAGTATAAAACAAAGCAACGATTTTTAACCCTCTGACAAGACACTATTTCTGCTTTCCTTTTTTTCATTATCAACCCTTGCAACTTTCCAATTTGTCTTTATGTAAGGTTACAAATCTATTTTTTTTTGATTTCTGCCTTTCTCATGTTATTTTTACGACAGGATATACTTCCTTCAATTTGCAGACACCCAGCGCCCTAGGTAGAAATAAATCTAAGCCAAAGGGGTTCATTGAAAATCAAACCTTGTGGATAACAATAGGAATAACTAAGCTCAACTAAGTAGTTGTGTTTCTCAAAAGTGTGTAGGTCGCTCTTATCCTCGGTGGGTCCTATCCGAACAAGAGTGGTGTCTCTGAGTTTGATTGAGGACCCCCTATTACAAGGTGTGAATAAAGGTGAACCTTAACATTATCCATCAGAACAAGTTGTCAACCAATACATTATTAAAAATTTGTTTTTTACATGTATTCATTTTTTTAATTTTTTTATTTTATTTTTAATTTTTTTTTCAACGTTTATTTATTTTTGGGACAGAGAGAGACAGAGCATGAACGGGGGAGGGGCAGAGAGAGAGGGAGACACATAATCCGAAGCAGGCTCCAGGTTCTGAGCTGTCAGCACAGAGCCCGACACCGGGCTCGAACTCACGGACCACAAGATCATGACCTGGGCTGAAGTCAGACGCTCAACCAACTGAGCCACCCAGGTGTCCCTCAACTAATACATTATTAAATAAAACCTTCACTTTCAAGCTCACATCCATGGTCTGTCCAGTTTCAGACATCTTTTCCTTGCCTGCCTTATACTTTAAATTATTTTTTTCCTATGGTACAAGAAAATGAAGGTTTATCAACATTGACTTTTAATTCTTATAATTATTAGTGACATAAAAAGTTATTTCTATATTTCTATATCTTTTCATCCCCACTGTGATGCCAATTATCTCATAGCATTATTTCTTTTCTGATTTCTCTCACAATGGTCTAAAGTGTTTCACTGAGCATTTTCCCAGAGGCTGTCATACCTGAACGTTTATATTTTGAGATGCTTGATAATATTTGAAATGATCACGACTCAACTCTTTTTTAGTGAAACTTTTATAAATATTATATGATTTTCTTTAGGAATTGATTTTACCAAAGGAAAGCTCTGACTCCAACTTGGTTTTAGTGTTCTATTGGCAATTATACTTAAAATATATTTAAAATATTCGTTATTATCTCTCCTACTCATTTTTGGTCACTGAATTGTTTTCTTGAATGTTCCCACACCTTTCACAAGTCCACATCATGGTCGTCTACGTTAAACTCCATGTGAACGGCCTACCCCGGAGTTGCATGGTGTACAATCTTCAGGCCCTCAGAGTGGGCCAAGTGCTAATCTGATCATAAAGGCTTCTTGACTTTTATCTTAGATTATTACTTATACTTAAGTTTTCTTGTTCTTTTTCAATCATAACTTTAATTTTTATGGTTAATTTTCTGTGTATATTCATTCTCTCATATTTTTCTTTTCTTTTCTTTTTTTTTAGATTCTGGAAATTATTGGTAGGTCTATTTATGTTTTTTTAATTTTTATGGTTAATTTTCTGTGTATATTCATTCTCTCATATTTTTCTTTTCTTTTCTTTTCTTTTTAGATTCTGGAAATTATTTGTAGGTCTATTTTATGTACTTTAATTTGATGTCTTCGGTGTAAATCTGCTTTTTACCCTTCCTAGTGAACATTTTATTTGGCAATGATTTCTCACTGAATTCCATGCTTTTGATATCCACCCTGACCTTATTTAATGCAGTTAAAGTTTTCTTTGATATTACTCAGAATCAGAAACAAATGTGTTCTACATTTTCTTTTGTGAACTAAATTCTTCTCATGGAGGATTTTCCTCTGAGTCATTACAATTTTACTTCTCTTCCTTCTGTCTCATAATGCCTTCTCAGATACCAGCTGACATCTTCTATGAACTCCTGTTAGAACTTGATTTGTTGATGTTTGTTCATGCCATGAAGATGGCTGATGCCTCTAATTTTAAAGTCCTTCCCTGGATCTTATTGCAAAAGAAGGAAATGATTCATGCCCAGTGTTGGAGGTGAGTAAGGATGTGGATTTTCAAGTTCCTTTCCACAGCGGGTTCCTGGATGCTGATGGAAGCTCCTGGTCGACTTGAAACCAGAGGACAGACCAACATGTAAAGCAGGTAGCACATCGGTGCCCACATGGCGGCATTTAGCAAATGCCAGTTTCCTTAGTAACGCTGCGTGCCTTTTCAAATGTATTCAATAGATTCAAAGACCTACTCAAAACTAGGTAAAAATAAATTTCCATAGGCCTAGGATCATGGTTCAGAGAACAATGAGAAATAGGCCAGAGGTTATTCATGCTGCTCCCAGGAATATACCTTATAGGATTTATAGCTGTGACTAAAAAGCTGAAAGGCAAAAAAGCACAAAGTACTGGAGATTTTTCACTATGTGGCTTCCAATGTCAGTGTTAGTTAGGGGCAGCTAAGGTCACCAGCTTGGAGAATTACTTGTGCAGACTTCCAAGGCCAGGGTCCAAAGTACAAATCGTCAGTGCAAGCTGCTAAGGACTATTCCTGGTATATTTTGGTCAAGCAAAATGACAGAGGGGGGATGATTTTTAATTCTAACTTATCTGCATAAACGCCTGTACAAATCTGAAATACTTTATTTTTCACTGCAAAGATGCTAACCTGTTTCTCGTTTCCAAAGTGATTAATGGCTGGGTTTTTTTGTTTTGTTTTGTTTTTTTGGTTTTTGTTTTCTTAATAAATAAAACATGATGGAAAACCAGGAACAAGTGTTCCTGCCAGATCCACTCCCTCTTCCATCTTTCTTTCCAGAGGTAAAGTATGCAGAAAATTTGTATCTTTCCCTTAACACCTGTATCCCTCATCCCAGAAACTGTATCTAAATAACAAAAACCATGGACTCCAGGAAAGCAGAGATTACATTTGAAGATCTAGTGAGGAAGCAGCAAAAGCTTCCCCTGGGAGAAGAAGATGAGTAAACACATACTGAAGAGTTCAAAATCGATGGTACCTGCAGGAGAGAAAAAGATGTTGTCAAAACCTGAGTTAGTTCCTAGCATCGTATTACGTGGTACACATTTCCTGGGAGCCTGAGATGACCAACACAGGGGAGGCTGACAGCCTCTGGGTTAGTTAGCCTCAGTTAAACCCAGAATTCTTCTACACAAGGACAGAAAAAAGGTGTTCTAAAGAGAGATGCAGAGGAGCGCCTGGGTGGCTCAGTTGGTTAAGTGTCTGACTTCGGCTCAGGTCATGATCTCATGGTCCGTGAGTTCGAGCCCCATGTCGGGCTCTGGGCTGACGGCTCAGAGCTTGGAGCCTGCTTTGGATTATGTGTCTCCCTCTCTCTCTGACCCTCCCCCCATTCATGCTCTGTCTTTCTCTGTCTCAAAAATAAATAAACGTTATTTTTTTTTTTAAAGAGAGATGCAGAGAATTCCTCTAACATACTTGTAGAGGAAGGTGCCTGGGTGGCTCAGTCGGTTGAGTGTGCGACTTTGGCTCAGGTCATGATCTCACAGTTGGTGAGTCTTGGATACAGTCTCAGCTCTGTGTCCAGCTCGGAGCCTGGAGCCTGCTTGGGATTCTGTGTCTCCCTCTCTTTTTGCTCCTCCTTTTCATGGAGGATTTGTGCATGGTCTCTCTCTCTCTCTCTCTCAAAAATAAATAAACATTTGAAAGAAATAAAGTACTTGTGGAAGTAAAATTGTGCAGAATACTTACATACCTAGAAATCTATCAGTGTCAGCAACAAGCATGTCAGTTTAATGATCAGTAAGCTGGTGTCATGTTAAACTTCAAACCAAAGGCAAATCATGGGGCAGAGTCAGGGAGGAATTTCAGAGATCTAGGGGGAGAGCCTGAAAACTGAATGAGGAAAAGTGTCAAATATATATTTGAGAATTCAGCTAAGAACCCAGTGAAATGGCTAAGGCAACCAGAGATAGGAAACCATTATAGGAGAAAACTTACATAATTCAGTTAATTAGCTCTCTCACTCAGAGCAAATTTTTATATTCTACTCATGCACGCAATAGTTTTGCCCTGGTGGCATCTTAGTAATGACACACAACTACTGACATTTATTACTTTGTCTTGACTTTTTTTTTTTTTTTTGATATGTGAGGGGATGACCAAAAGGGTAAGAAGAGTGACAGATTAAAATATTATGGAAATATTAAGAGAAATGAAGAAAATTCCCCTGAGCATCAAAATTACCTTTCTGGCAAAGTGTGTATGTGTGTAGAGCATGCAACTGGCTTTAAAGGACTCAACTTGCTTGAGTCACCTGATAGGCATAGATGTTTGGTGGTAGAACAAAAACCTAACCTGTACATTGGAGGCATGAGAATGATTCCTGAGTAAAAATAATAATATTCTTCCGATATGGTTAATGATAATACATACCATATTGCATGCATTCAGTATACTATGCTTTGTAACAGGCATTTAATAGGTATTCTTGTATCAGGTTTCTAATGATTCTTTTGATATAGTTATTGCTCCTATTTTAGCTATGTGGAAAATGAGGTTCATAGAGGACATATGATCTCTTCATAGAGGAGATAACTACACTTATAGGTAATAGAGCTGGTGAGGGTGTTAAATAGGTGTTTCTGAATCTGAAGCCCAAGATTTCTCTACCACATTAAAGCAGCATATCTGGGGAGTCACCTAAGTGCTCCAAATCTAAGTTAAGCCATAAAGATTGTTCAAAGTTTTGTTCTGTTTTATTTTATCTGTTTTATTTTATTTTGTTTTATTTCATTTCATTTTACTTCATTTTATTTCATTTTATTTTTTATTTCAAATATCCAGGATGCCTAAGAACACAATGGAATCTTTGAGAGATGAATCAGCATCTCAGTGAAGCTGGGAGAATCATAAACACTCCTCACATCACATGTCAAAAAACACCAATCCAACCATCTGGAGAATGGTTTAGCAGTTCCATCAGGGCCATACTTGGTAAACGTCCCTTTAGGACCTCTTTTCCATGCCTTCTACACTTAGGAGGAATCAGAAACTGGATGGATAATAGTGGTAACTCTTAATTTAAGTTGGATCTGAGCGGCCATGCAAGTAATACAGAAATTATGGGAAAAGGATTGTGTAATTCGTGTGTACCAAGGCCACGTGGCAGTTTGCTCCCAACAATGTTGTAAAAGAAGAGAAAGGCTTTCTGTTTTTCCAGGAAAGAATCTCCTAACACATGGAACTGGACTGAAATCAAGCACATGGAAACAAGAAGGACAAATAAAAAAAAAAAAAAGAGAGAGAGAGAGAGAGAGAAGAGGCACAAATCTCCCCCATGTGTGCAGAAGGGAATGTTCTCATACGACATCGCAGTAACCGCGTGCAGTACATGGAAAGGCAGTGCTGCCCCAGGGGAGGGGTGTGGAATCAGAGGTGAGCTAAACAGTAGCCTTGAAGCCCAGTGTTACTGCCAACGTCGCCTTCCGCCACACCTGCGCTTTCACTGTAACTGTTTCACTCCAGCCGTGAAGGCCGTCAAGATAGCTGTGCCAAGGGCTCCATTTTCTGATTGGGCATTTTTTCCCCCTCCAATTTAATTCTTTTAAATATTTCTTACTTTGATTATTTTTTATTTAACTACTGTTAATTCACTGATTTCAGCCTAATTAGCTCTTCCTGAGTAAATACATTAGTGAATTAAACTTCATCAGATTCTTTTTTTCTCCCTTAATGAGTGAACAAATGCAATTTATTGATTTCTGGTGTGAATTAATAAATGTTCATATTACATTAAACCAGAGTAAACTTGAGATTGCAACAATAAACCACCTTTATTTTTTTCCCTCCAAATGCTTACTTGATTTTTTTTTTTTCAGTCGGGTTAATTTTGTTCTTGTCTGTAGATAAAAACTCAAGAATGACCCAAGGCATTTGTAATCATTTATAGGCAATACAATCCCATTTTTTCATAAAATATATTTGTAGAATATATATAAATTCAGTATTTAAAATGTTCAGACTTGAGAATTCCAGTTTCAGGGCAGTGATATAGAGCTTGAAGGCACATTGCTTCTATCCTTAAATAAAGAAAAAAGCTGAAAAAAGCCTGCAGATGTTAACAACTTTTCTTGTACGTATTAGAGAAATAAGGTTTTAAGGGAGCCAATTAATCTGAAGTCTGGAGAAAGACATGCTAGCTATTGAGAAATAGAACCTGATCTTAAACATAACAAAGCTTGTGATACATATATATATATATATATATATATATATATATATATTACATACAATATAATATTTGGCACTAAAATATTAACAAACTCCTTTTTAAAAGTCTCTTATTGATAAACTGATAAACCTATTAAAACTGAACAAATTTTATTAACATGTAAGAAATTTCTTTGCTTCTTTTCAGACTCATTATTTATAAATATAATAAATCCAGACGAGTAAAAGTTCCTTTCTGCTACTTACAACTTTGTATATCTATTAAGATTTTGGGGCGCCTGGGTGGCGCAGTTGGTTAAGCGTCCGACTTCAGCCAGGTCACGATCTCGCGGTCCGTGAGTTCGAGCCCCGCGTCAGGCTCTGGGCTGATGGCTCAGAGCCTGGAGCCTGTTTCCGATTCTGTGTCTCCCTCTCTCTCTGCCCCTCCCCCGTTCATGCTCTGTCTCTCTCTCTGTCCCAAAAATAAATAAACGTTGAAAAAAAAAATAAAAAAAAAAGATTTTGATTTTTCCCTATCTTCTTTCTCATGTGGTTATACAATTTACTAATTTACTATATTCAATATCTATTAATTTACTAGACTCAATATCTTTGATGAATAAAACATATTACATTGTCTTGCATACACATGTAAACATTTTTGCTACTATTACATCTAGTGTAGTGTTTTTTTAATGTTTATTTATTTTTGAGAGAGACACAGAGCAGGAGCAGGGGAGGGGCAGAGAGAGAGGGCAACACAGAATCTGAAGCAGGCTCCGGGCTCTGAGTTGTCAGCACAGAGCCTGATGCAGGACTTGAACTCATGAGCCATGAGACCATGACCTGAGCCAAACTTGGACACCTAACCAGCTGAGCCACCAGGTGCCCCTCTTCTAGTGTAGTCTTAATCACCCATATTAACTATAAATTGTATTCAAAATAATTACTACTTCACAGACAAAAACTGGGAAGTAGGTGTTTGATAATTGTTTGTTATGCAAACAATTAGCAGACCAAAAATACCATAGATGTACATGATACGTTGTCTTACATCTTCCCACATTTCTTCTACATCTTTTTGAAGTAGCAAAATCCATAAATATGATCCATTAGAATATGCACTCTGTAACATCATAAAGAAGGCAATATACATACACGCACACACACAGAGACATAATTAATTACTTACTGACCAAGGTGTCAATATTCTACCTCACTTAGAAAGTATTTGGTTATCAAAATAATATCTATAAACTACCCTCATGTATTATTAGTTTGAGCTCTCAAAGTAACTTAAATGGATTGGAAATTACATTTAAGTTCATATGCTGCTGAACCACTCTTCATATAAAGTGTGTTTATAATTACACATAAATTTAGTTCAAAAAATTTAACAATTTCAACATTGTAAATATTATGTAGATATTATCTTACCTTAACTAATTGGTAAACCAATATACTAAGTTTAAAGACTCAGCAGGTTAACTAGGTTTTTAGTGAAAATATGAACCTTATTTTTTTAAATTCTAGATAATACTCTATACAGAGAAAAATATAGCTCTTTTTTTGAAGGAAAAAAAATGTGAGATCAGTCTAATTTGTCCAAAGTTTCAGCTTCTGTCATATTTATTTGAAATCTTACATAAAACTTTTTTACATAAAACCTCTGAGCTAGCAGTTTCTGTAAGAAACAACCTTTTAAAACTCTGTCACATTTAAAGACATTTATTTTCTTTATTTAGGTATTTGGTATTTAGGTATTAGGTATTTGGTATTTAGGTATTTGGTAGGGAATATTAGGTTTACGTAAGTACATAAAAATCTTTTTATACTAGTCAGAACATAGCTTTGGTTGGAATACTAATGTTTCATATCTATGGAAGTGGGAAGATATTTCACATCCACACACACAACAAAAGGTAAAGGCTTTCTGCGTTATAGACATAGAGTGCATATAGTTTCATTTGTCCAACCTCACACATGTATCACAAGTGAACACTAAGTACCAAACTAACTCCATCAGATTGCAGAGAGCTGTTCTTAATTGCCAGAAGGCACAAAATATTTTCTTAACTGACTGCAGTTCACAAATAAAATGGGCAAAGTATCCAAAACTAGAAATTATATTTTCTTTTTTTCCTCCTCAAACAGAAAATAGACATCTATTATCCCAATAGAAATCACCAAATTGTCATAAAACCAGTTTCCCAACCCC
Source organism: Felis catus (assembly GCF_018350175.1). Lineage (NCBI taxonomy): Eukaryota > Metazoa > Chordata > Mammalia > Carnivora > Felidae > Felis > Felis catus. The sequence continues at coordinate 99,241,186 of NC_058371.1, read as the reverse complement.
TGCATCCACTAATGATGAATAACTTATTGACCTTTAATGGATCAGATTTGTACAGAGATTTCTCTCTCCGTGAAGTGGAGACTAACTCCATGTTTTGAGTCAAGACAAACTCGTAGAAAGAGGCACTGCAATGACCATGACTTAGACAATAGAGAGAAGGAATAGATTTCACCAGAAACAAAAACGAAAACAAAAGTGACACAGGAAATTAATGTATCAGTAACGGCAACGACAAAAATTAAAGAAATAGAATGTTAACAGAGGTAAAGTTCAGTCCTACTTGGGAATCACTCTGAAAGCTAAGAAAATGTGCCCAAGATTAAATTGTCCATGAAGCATCTCAACCAGTGCACTTTAATGGCTTCATCAGGTAAATCTGCATAGACTGGAGGACTTCAGTATCTTGGTGAGTTCTCCAAAAATATCTAATTATAATTTCACAAATTAAAGTTAAAACCATAATTCTCATACAAATATAGAATGTCCATGACAAAGTTTTAGAACTCATTAATGAGGAAGTAAGTTAAATGTTAAGCAAGGTTTTAAGAACACTTGGGGAACCATGCATTTATAAGCATTATTTTTAAATATGTTAAGTTAAAAATAAAACAGATCAGTGGTCTACAGAACAATAAAACTATAACCTTTGGAATTATCCTTTCAACTGGACAGAAATGAGCAAGTTGACATGTAATCTCTCAGTGTGTGGGTCCTGAGCAATTGGAACACAGGTGTATTTAGAAAATTGAATAATCCTCTAGTGTGCCTGTGAAATAGGGCCTTATTATGATAGGTGCTCTCTTTTGTCTTATTTCCAAGTTTTTAATAGATTTTATAAACACTATAATTCAGTCTTTTTAGTTAGTGGTCACTGGCATATTTTATTGAAAAAAAAACAGGTACATAAAAGGGATTCTCATTATATCTGACTAAAACTGGAATATGTTTCTCAATATGTTCATTTTCATGGCCTGAAATTACTATCTTTCATTGTATCATTATTCAAGATTTCATCCTTATATGCTAATCATTAAAAAAAAAAACCATAAAAATGTGGAACAAAAATTGATTTTAATGTAATCCAATTTGAATCAGCAGACTGTTTTAATACAGGGGACATCAATGTCTCCTATTTAGGGAATAGAAGATAATTCCTGCAAAACCTTTAAAAACAAAATTTAGTGATCTTAGATAATAAAGAGGTGACACAAATAAAATATTAGAGGATCACACAATTTGATGCCCACACACAATCCACCTGAATTTTTGATATATGTTATGTATGCATGTCATATATAACATATATGTATAGATATGTAGATACATATCTATCTGTGCAACATATGTATACATCATATGTCTGCCAGAATTTTCAATATGATAGATTATATAATATATATATATTTCATAATTTTATATAGATATATCTACATTACATCAAAAATTATATTATATATCAAAAACTGTATATATAAAAATAGTTGTATGACACATACATACATAAAAATTTATATATAGTATATAATATACATAAATTTAGATGTTTAGTATAGTTCACACTTGTATTATAAATTTACTATACAAATTTTGTATATATATATATACGAATTTAGGTGTTTCATACTATTATTTATTACTCTTACTGGATATTTAACACTGACCTTCATTTTTATTATTTTATTTTATTCAAAATATTACAAACTGAAAGTAGCCAAGAATATCCAACTCTTCAGATACAACATGTTCACAAAATTACTTTGCAGTATCCTTTCCTTCCCTCATTGATAACATAAGGAGGTAGGTGTCTCTTTCTGTCATTTATGTCTAGTGTGTTTAAGAAACAAAGAAAGAGATAATCCCTAGAGGTACCATCAGTAGTGAGCATTTGACATGTTTCACATATCTGTTTCATTATTTTGTCAAGAACATTATTCTAAAACAATGGAATCCTGAAGAAAATCTCTTGCCTTTTTGAAGAGAATAGATTCTGAAACTGAAAGAGCATACAAATAAGGAATCCTAATCTTTGTTTTTATTTTTAGAAGCAATTGTGTTTTCTTATTTAAACTTACATGCACAGAGGAATGTGTTTAAATAAAGAGTTGACCGGTTTCCTAGAGGGTGATTTCCATACTTGCATTAATATCTTTTTACTCTTCCACTTCTTTTATAAAAATTGAATAAACTGTAACTCAAACTAAGTAAAAAGTAAGGGAATTTTGTCTGTTAGTTTCCTAATTCTAATTTTTGTTATCACTGCTTGCACTTCAAATAAGACAGTTTCATATTTCCTTCTTAAGAATAACAGGGAATTTGCTTTGGACTGTATATTGGTCAGTAAACACCGGTTTAGATGAGGAAGGAGATAGGATTGAAAGTAGTTGTCAGTCTTTTCTGCTCTGGGGGAATTCCAGGAAAGATGGAGATGGAGTGGGCTGGAAAGAACATTCTATATTTAATTAATAACTAGTTATTCTTTGAAGGTTTTATAAAGTTCAAAAAGAAGAGATAAAATGAACTAGGTTAGATAAACTAGACTTAGAGATTTACACGTTCTCTGAAGGTTGGTGGAAAATTGGTTTTTCTAAGCAACGTTGAAACTTCTAAGATTGCAGAAAGCTCATTAGGCAAGACATTCTTAGAATTTCTTCTTAGTTTATATCAATTAGCTGTTTGCATGCAGCCTTGCTTTTTGTAACAATTAACGTTGTGGAAAAATCCCCTGTTAAATTATCTTTAGATAATATTCACAAAACTATCAACAATTGTTTTCCTTTAACTAAGTCTTTGTTACTGCTTTGGCCCTTATGTTGCTACAAAATAATTTTTCCATGTAAGAGGGCCAATTTCCATTGTTGCTGAAGTAAATCAGAGACTAGAAGGATAGGATTATAAATGCATTATTTATGCATTTCTCTCCCTCTGGTGGGTTAGCTCGGAAAGACAATGAGGTAGTCTGCCACAAATTATCTTGTGACTTGTCATTTAAATACCATTTCCCTATGAATGCTGTGTTATTTACAATAAGGAAATCAAATAATGTTCTTTTGAACACTGACAATTTAATTCATATTCATGATTTCTCAAAACAATTTCCAGGTTATTAAGATAGAGCCTGATTCTTCCAAAGAGAATGGGCACACCTCTTAATTATTGAGACATTCAGGTGCAAAAGAATGCTGTATATCTATCCGTATCCATATTTCAATAGTTTGTATCTGTCTACATGTATCCATCTACTTTTATCTATTAGAGCTGACTCTGGAATTTTTCTCCATAGGATGCTGGTTTTTTTTTTTGTTTTTGTTTTTGTTTTTTTTTTGCCTCTCGTTTCTTTTGCTACTATGACTCTCAGAAAGGGGAACAGCTGATATCACCTTGGAAGGGAGAAAGACATGCTGGAAGGTAATTTCCTTACAGGTGGGAAGCAATGGAAAGCCTACCAGCTCACTTCAGTGGACTGTGAAAAGAAGATGGAAGCAGGGCAAACTTGTAAGATGCCATAACCTTTCCCATCTTGCAAATCAACCTTGGGTAGCAAGTGCGAAGCTGGGTAACATCTAGATAAATAATTACAAGGCAACTGTGGATATCAAATCTCTAGGCCTGTTTCTCAAACATGTCTTGCATGGCCAGTCTCTTGAAGAAGTCCAACGTTGGATCAGAATCATGCACAGATGGAGGCAGACAAATCAGTCAGGGACTGCGTTCTTGGTTTCTACAGTCTGCAGTGGTGTGACAATTATTGGTGGTTGTAGTTTCTGCTTCTTTGGTGAGGAAATAAGGAAATGCTGAAATGATCAGTAGACCAGTGGAGGATCAACACAACCATGAATGCCTTGGGATTGAGCAAAGACAAAGAAGGGCAAAGACTTTCCAGAGTCAATAAACATCTAGGATTTATGCAGTTGAACAAGGGATGTCTGAAGCAGGCTCAGAAAACATAATATTGAAAACCAGACAGTATGTGGGGGTTCTCCTTTGCTAACCTTATAAAAAGCCCCATCTACCCAAATATCATCTCAGAAGAACAAGGGGAAAGCTGAGACCATCTGTCTTTACTTCTGTGTTTCATGCAATGCTCTAAATGTTCAAATGAAATAAAATATGACAAATACTTTAGTATATTTTTCATGCATAAATTTGGATGAGTTTTTATCTTAACAATTTTATTCAAACAAATCCAAGACATTCCAACAAGAAGATTGAAACTGGGAGAGATTTAACCGGAGAGAGACTAAAATACTGCCACATTCTTAAGTCTCTTCCCTCCTCAGTTACTGTTCAACAGATGTAGGGTTCATGTGGAATAGTAAATAAGTCATAGAAATGAATGGAGCTGCCTTTTCCTTTCCCACCAGGATGATAGTAGGTGTAAATCTGTGATCTCACTATATAAACATTGAGAAGTTTGGAAATATGTGTATATTGTGAAGACAAAGGAAGAGATACATTTTAATAGAAAGTTATTTGAAAAACATTATTAAAAAAATCTGTGAAAGCCAAATTAGTGTATTTCCTTTGTAGGAAATTTAGAAATGCAGAAATTCACATAGAAGAAAATAATCCATGAATATATTGTATTGTTATCTTATTTGGAATAGTGTTGATAAGGAATGGTACTATAGTACAGACAATTTAATAATTAGACACAAACTTACTGTCATTTTAGTACCCCTTATTCATTCACATTTTCAGGTAAATTCAAGCTCCTTTTACACAAGCCAATAATTCTGCTTTGAGCTATTTCTAAGATTTCCTTTGTGCCTTTGAAAGTACTTTCGCTGAATAGGAAAATCTACTTTTATACTAGTTCAGCTCTCTGTGATTAATTAGTGCTGGATTGTAGGCTTTCTACAAGCATAGAAATTGTAGGCTTTCTTTAAAAGTGAAGTCAAAAGAGTCATCATCTGCAGATGAGACTGGTTTTATGGGTTACTCAACTACTTATCAGAACAGCTAGAGCTACATCTGGTGCCTCCGGACTACCAATCAGTGTTTTTTCCAACATACTGTCTAGTGAATAAGTTCTTTCAATATAGTATCCAAGTTCAACCCAGGTTAGAACTTTAGAAGCTTGCATCTTACTCACCTCTGGAGATGCCTGGGAAGTTCTATTATTCACTGTTGGTCATTGGCTTCTGAGGCCAGAAGAAATCTGCCCAGAAACAGCCCAAATACATTGGAATGCGTGATTCTTTTATTGAGGTTCAAGCTGACCTTTGCGAAGCTACCAGTAGAGATGAACCAGAGGATGGCACTTTGCCACTTGTTCCCTTAGACTTCATAGGCAGACAGTACAACAGGCTTTGTTAGTAGGTAGGAGAGTCTCTTTTACAAGGTTTTAAATTTTTTTTTTTCAACATTTATTTATTTTGGGGACAGAGAGAGACAGAGCATGAACGGGGGAGGGGCAGAGAGAGAGGGAGACACAGAATCGGAAACAGGCTCCAGGCTCTGAGCCATCAGCCCAGAGCCCGACGCAGGGCTCGAACCCACGGACCGCGAGATCGTGACCTGGCTGAAGTCGGACGCTTAACCGACTGCGCCACCCAGGCGCCCCCTCTTTTACAAGGTTTTGTTTCTCAAACACTTTCTTTTCTTTTGCACTGTCATTCCCACTTCTTCTTCTACTGTCTTACTAGCCCCTCCACACTATTTCAATTTAGTGTTTTCTCTTTGGTAGGAATTATTACCTCTCCCCATACTAACAGAGAAAACTCTTAAATTCCGAAATGGCTCCCCTAATAGGATGATGGGAAGTGTAGATGTCTTAGTTCAACCTTCCCCACAGAAATTTGTAGAGTTTTCAATCATTAGACTTAAGTCTGAGCAAAATAAAACAGACTTTTTTACTGTTACATATTAAACTGTTTACTTTCCTGCATACGCTTATGATATAGGTGTGAACATTCACACATAATTTCTTAGGTATTTAATGTTACAGGTACCATAATGTATTGTTCAAACTGGAAGTTAAAATTGTTCATTGTGTGTGTGTCCTTATTAGAAAGACCATGCTATCCATGTAAAATGAGTAAAGAGAGGCTAACAACAGATAACTGTCTCGGTGGTTTGGTTGTCTGTATGAATAATGACACTAAATGACAACATTGATGTTCAATGTCACTGTCTTCATATTCCTAAGACCAGGTAGCAGCAATACTATCAGTTATAATTTGAATTCTGAATACCATTACAGATGTTGTTCAACAAGCATAAAAAGGATAATTTTATTTTATCAAATATAATATTTTTCCCTAAAATCCCATCTTTACTCTTTAATATGATACTCTAAAAGTTCAAATAGAATAAAATGTAACGGTACTTGAATGTATTTTTCATGTATAAATTTGCTTCAGTTTTTACCTTGAGAAATGTTAATATGGATTTAACTTTAGTAATTAGACAAATAGCATTACAGTTGGTATGAAAGCTTCCCTGGTCATATCATATGTACATAAAACAACCAAAGTAATAGCAAGAAATAGCAACAAACTCAAAATGGCTTAAGGAAAACCAAATCAGAGGGAAAAAAAAGTAAAGAACAACAACAACAAAGACTATTTATTGGCATAACTGGACAGATCGTTTTTAGCTTGGTTGTGTAGGCAAGCTTAAACAATGTCATCAGTACTTTGTTAGCTTCACTGGTACTTAGATCTGACCAAATGTTGGCTGATTCAAGTACAGTAGATATGGTTTCTTCCCAACAGAAACTCCAGATTCGTCATTCGCTTTTACTTGGCTGTCTTGACTCATTGTGTCCCAACACTGATCACTGTAACTGGAGATAGCTAGGGCAGTGGGGTTCCTAGAAAGAGTAAGGCATGAATTCAGAACAAAGAAACAGTGGTTCCCAAATAAAATTAGAATACTATGACAGGAGGAAAGGAGAAGAGATTGTAGAAAGGAGTAAATGCTATTTCATTCATTCATTCATTCATTCATTCATTCAATAAATACTTATTATGTATCCATTATGGAAAGACATGATTCCTGGCAATGGAACTAAGCAGTGACTAAAACAAGAAAACCCGTGCCCTCCAGAAACTTTCATTTGTGTAAGAGGATGAACAGCAAGCAAGTACTCAATAACAATATAATAGATAAGGCTAAAGGTCATGAAGTAAAATAAGGGAATAGGGAGTGATAGACATTCATTATCTTAGATGATGTATCCATTAAACAGTATGCAAAGAATTCATAACAATATTAAGTTTAGGGTCTATTACAATTTTACTAGTTGTAAATTAAAATGACATAAGTGTAGAGTATAAATCTATTTTTACTAGGCCTGAAAGAAATGTTTGAATACATGTGGTTCATAATAATTTACATAGACTTTTCTTTATTTTTTAAAAATGTTTATTTTTATTATTTATTTTGAGAAAAAAGAGAGCAAGCAGGGAAAAGGCAGAGAGAGAGAGAGACAGAGAGAATCCCAACCAGGTGGCGAGCTGTCAGCACAGAGCCGGGTGCGGAGCTCCATCTCACAAACCCGAGCTGAAAACACTTAACTGACTGAGTCACCCAGGCACCCCCATAGATTTTGCTGTATGCGTGTGCACACACATATATTCCCATATATATGTATGTATATGTGCGTGTGAGAGAGGACTTAATATTAGAGCCCATGGAATAAAAATTGTACCATGAATTATCTTCAGTGTGAGTTATTTGTAACATCATCTATGGTAGCTAAGTTGTCTTTGATAGAGAACAGTATAACCGGACTTTGTATGTATCATCCCTGTAACTTAGGCCAATGTGGTCTCCAATAAGTTTTGAAAATATTATTGAAGAGTTTAGAACTAGATGAATCTATATTTAAAAATTGCAGTGAGTAGCATAAACAACAATACAAAGTTTTATCATAAAGATTAAAGGGAAAGACTGTTAATCCACTTTAAATTACTTGGTCTCGAATGGTCTACCTAAAAAAGTAAAGTTTGGGGGCACCTGCGTGGCTCAGTCCATTTAGTGTCTGACTTAGGCTCAGGTCATGATCTCATAGTTTGTGAGTTCAAGCCCCACATCAGGCTCTGTGCTGACAGCTCAGAGCTTGAAGCCTGCTTCGGTTTCTGTGTCTCCCTCTCTCTCTGCCCCCTCCCCCTCATGCTCTGTCTCTCTCTTTCTCTCAAAAATGAATAAACATTAGAAAACTTAAATAAATAAAATGATGAAGTTTTAGCTAACACCTGAATCATGAATAGGAACAAGTCCTACAATGAACCAGGGAAACAGCCTTCCATGCTTAGGGAATATATTCAGCAATGGTCTAAGACAAGTTTGGTAATCATAGAGATTGTCTTTCAACAGCTGTTTACACACTTGTCTCTGCCAACTGTCAACCCCTTCAGAGTCCACCTCAGCCTCAGTGAGCCATGGTCCATGTCCTTTGCAGGGGGCCCATATCTTGCACATCAAACTCCATCTTAGCTCTACTTCTGGAGTACCTGATCTGTGCCATTGGTACCAGGAATGGTCCAAGAATTCAGGCTAGGGATACTACTCCAGCCCATATACTGGTAGCTCTGAGCAGGAAATACCTCTCTCTCAGGTCCAAGCCACAGTGCAAGCAGTCTTGTGATTTGGGCCATAAGAGACTAAGACTCTATGTTGTTGGAGACACCAATACCCATGTGGAATTTATGGCACACCAAATTAGAAGAGTCATTGTGATTATGGAGCAAGGACATGACATCTGGAGGAAAGAGTTATATGCATCTTTTCAAAAACAGCTGCTTGCATACTGCTGGGCCCTGTTAGTGATGGAAAGTCTGAACACAGAACAAGTAACCATGAATCCAGAGCTACTCTCCATGTATTAAGCCCTATCAAACCCACCAGAACATAATAAAAAAGACTCAGCAACCATCCGATGTAAGACGAAAATGTAACATTTAGTATTAAGTACAAACAGGATCAGAACGCAAAAGCAAGCTGCCAGAGAAGCGAGTCTGGACCCCATGGCATGCTCCACCTTTGGAGGAGAAAAAAAAGCCCAAGCTCGTTTTAGTGGGTGAGTCACCAGCTAAGCCAAAAATGTGAGTAGAAGCCAAAAATGGACAGCAGCTACATTTCACTTGGTCTTGAAAGACAATGACCAAGGAAAGTCCTCCCAATAGGTGTAGGTGTGGGTAGCATACTTGGTCATCTATTTTGTATGGCTAGAGTAATTCCAAGGTTAAAATATATAAGGCCGGGCTGGATGATTATTGCTTTATTTCATATAATTTAACCAAACACAAAAATGACTTTTGAAAAAGAACATTGTTTTCACATATAGGCTTATTCACCATTTTATATTAAAAAAAACTAAATTTACTATACATACATAACTTACTACATATGTTGAGAATTAAATTTTTCATAAAAATAAATACATAAGGGAAGTGAGTTTGCGCAATTTAAAAAGAAAATAAATAACCAAAATTGCTGATTTTGTGAGCTCTTTGAATTGTATAAACTATGTGAATATGGCTGATTTGGCAGGTAGGACAATATAGATACAATTGCACTTTGCTAGTTACTGCAGGATTTATTAATACTATCTTTTCTCTGTTTTCTTCATCCAAATATATCCTTCCTTTCAGTTGTGAATCTCACCAAGCAAAAGTTATCCAAAAGTGAAATACGCCTCCAAATCCACTGGCCGCAAAGAGCAAATGATAAAATCTTTGAAATGAAAACATAACTAACTCCAGAGTGGAAAGATCTTTGAATACGAATAGATTTCAACCTCTGTTTTATATAAAACTTTATTTTGACTCAGAGTTTTAAGCTTCCAGTGTCTTGAGAAGGATCACTTTCACATAGATGACATAAAATAATAAACATGTTTTACATTTATTCCTCAGAGTAGAGGTATACAGCAAGTATGCAACAGCATGCGCTTAGTAAAATTTTCTTATACCATTGGCACAGCATAACATGATCTTGATACAAAATAAATCCTGTCTCAAGAAACATATTACATATAGAAAAAGTAAAACAAATGATGTTGTGTTATTATTGATGTTAACTTTAATCAGCAGCAGGAACTAATATAGACATTTGTTGTTGCTGTTATATTGCTTAGGGGTGATTGGGTTATTCTTTGGTTAGCTACATGCAGTGTTTCTTCCCAAACTGCCTGTAACTTTTTTAAAAACAGAGAGCAGCTTTTCTATATTTACTGGATCACCACAATTGCTTTGAAATCATTATCTCATTTCATACCTATAACTACACTTCACAGAGGTAGAATTATCCTCATTTTACAAATGAATAACCTGGCGGCTGTCTTAGACTAGATTGCTTGCACAAGCTTATAAGTAGCACAATGGAGACTTGCCCTCTGATCTCATCTGATTCCAAAGGCAATGCTATTCTCCCTCTATACTACAATAACTTTCACACCCTTCCCAATACTGAAGTGGATCACAGAAAATCAGACTGGGAAGCATTTTCTCCCTCCACTGGTGGCGAGCTTGTTAGAATAAAAATATAACTGCAAAGTCTGAGATTACTCTCCTTCCTCCCTTCCTCCCTCTTTCCCTTCCTCCTTCCTTCTTTCCCTTCTTCCTTCCTTTCTTCTTTCCCTTCTTTCCTTTCTTCCTTCCTTTCTTCCTTCTTTTCTTTTTTTTTTATATGAAATTTATTGACAAATTAGTTTCCATACAACACCCAGTGCTCATCCCAAAAGGTGCCCTCCTCAATACCCATCACCCACCCTCTCCTCCCTCCCACCCCCCATCAACCCTCAGTTTGTTCTCAGTTTTTAAGAGTCTCTTATGCTTTGGCTCTCTCCCACTCTAACCTGTTTTTTTTTTTTCCTTCCCCTCCCCCATGGGTTCCTGTTAATTTCTCAGGGTCCACTTAAGAGTGAAACCATATGGTATCTGTCTTTCTCTGTATGGCTTATTTCACTTAGCATCACACTCTCCAGTTCCATCCACGTTGCTACAAAAGGCCATATTTCATTTTTTCTCATTGCCACGTAATATTCCATTGTGTATATAAACCACAATTTCTTTATCCATTCATCAGTTGATGGACATTTAGGCTCTTTCCATAATTTGGCTATTGTTGAGAGTGCTGCTATGAACATTGGGGTACAAGTGGCCCTATGCATCAGTACTCCTGTATCCCTTGGATAAATTCCTAGCAGTGCTATTGCTGGGTCATAGGGTAGGTCTATTTTTAATTTTCTGAGGAACCTCCACACTGCTTTCCAGAGCGGCTGCACCAATTTGCATTCCCACCAACAGTGCAAGAGGGTTCCCGTTTCTCCACATCCTCGCCAGCATCTAAAGTCTCCTGATTTGTTCATTTTGGCCACTCTGACTGGCGTGAGGTGATACCTGAGTGTGGTTTTGATTTGTATTTCCCTGATAAGGAGCGACACTGAACATCTTTTCATGTGCCTGTTGGCCATCCGGATGTCTTCTTTAGAGAAGTGTCTATTCATGTTTTCTGCCCATTTCTTCACTGGGTTATTTGTTTTTCGGGTGTGGAGTTTGGTGAGCTCTTTATAGATTTTGGATACTAGCCCTTTGTCCGATATGTCATTTGCGAATATCTTTTCCCATTCCGTTGGTTGCCTTTTAGTTTTGTTGGTTGTTTCCTTTGCTGTGCAGAAGCTTTTTATCTTCATAAGGTCCCAGTAATTCACTTTTGCTTTTAATTCCCTTGCCTTTGGGGATGTGTCGAGTAAGAGATTGCTACGGCTGAGGTCAGAGAGGTCTTTTCCTGCTTTCTCCTCTAAGGTTTTGATGGTTTCCTGTCTCACATTTAGGTCCTTTATCCATTTGGAGTTTATTTTTGTGAATGGTGTGAGAAAGTGGTCTAGTTTCAACCTTCTGCATGTTGCTGTCCAGTTCTCCCAGCACCATTTGTTAAAGAGGCTGTCTTTTTTCCATTGGATGTTCTTTCCTGCTTTGTCAAAGATGAGTTGGCCATACGTTTGTGGGTCTAGTTCTGGGGTTTCTATTCTATTCCATTGGTCTATGTGTCTGTTTTTGTGCCAATACCATGCTGTCTTGATGATGACAGCTTTGTAGTAGAGGCTAAAGTCTGGGATTGTGATGCCTCCTGCTTTGGTCTTCTTCTTCAAAATTCCTTTGGCTATTCGGGGCCTTTTGTGGTTCCATATGAATTTTAGGATTGCTTGTTCTAGTTTCGAGAAGAATGCTGGTGCAATTTTGATTGGGATTGCATTGAATGTGTAGATAGCTTTGGGTAGTATTGACATTTTGACAATATTTATTTTTCCAATCCATGAGCAGGGAATGTCTTTCCATTTCTTTAAATCTTCTTCAATTTCCTTCATAAGCTTTCTATAGTTTTCAGCATACAGATCCTTTACATCTTTGGTTAGATTTATTCCTAGGTATTTTATGTTTCTTGGTGCAATTTTGAATGGGATCAGTTTCTTTATTTGTCTTTCTGTTGCTTCATTGTTAGTGTATAAGAATGCAACTGATTTTTGTACATTGATTTTGTATCCTGCAACTTTGCTGAATTCATGTATCAGTTCTAGTAGACTTTTGGTGGAGTCTATCGGATTTTCCATGTATAATATCATGTCGTCTGCAAAAAGCGAAAGCTTGACTTCGTCTTTGCCAATTTTGATGCCTTTGATTTCCTTTTGTTGTCTGATTGCTGATGCTAGAACTTCCAGCACTGTGTTAAACAGCAGCGGTGAGAGTGGGCATCCTTGTCGTGTTCCTGATCTCAGGGAAAAAGCTCTCAGTTTTTCCCCGTTGAGGATGATGTTAGCTGTGGGCTTTTCATAAATGGCTCTTATGATCTTTAAGTATGTTCCTTCTATCCCGACTTTCTCAAGGGTTTTTATTAAGAAAGGGTGCTGGATTTTGTCAAAGGCCTTTTCTGCATCGATTGACAGGATCATATGGTTCTTCTCTTTTTTTTTGTTAATGTGATGTATCACATTGATTGATTTGCTAATGTTGAACCAGCCCTGCATCCCAGGAATGAATCCCACTTGATCATGGTGAATAATTCTTTTTATATGCCGTTGAATTCGATTTGCTAGTATCTTATTGAGAATTTTTGCATCCATATTCATCAGGGATATTGGCCTGTAGTTCTCTTTTTTTACTGGGTCTCTGTCTGGTTTAGGAATCAAAGTAATACTGGCTTCATAGAATGAGTCTGGAAGTTTTCCTTCCCTTTCTATTTCTTGGAATAGCTTGAGAAGGATAGGTATTATCTCTGCTTTAAACGTCTGGTAGAACTCCCCTGGGAAGCCATCTGGTCCTGGACTCTTATTTGTTGGGAGATTTTGGATAACCGATTCAATTTCTTCGCTGGTTATGGGTCTGTTCAAGCTTTCTATTTCCTCCTGATTGAGTTTTGGAAGAGTGTGGGTGTTCAGGAATTTGTCCATTTCTTCCAGGTTGTCCAATTTGTTGGCATATAATTTTTCATAGTATTCCCTGATAATTGTTTGTATCTCTGAGGGATTGGTTGTAATAATTCCATTTTCATTCATGATTTTATCTATTTGGGTCATTTCCCTTTTCTTTTTGAGAAGCCTGGCTAGAGGTTTGTCAATTTTGTTTATTTTTTCAAAAAACCAACTCTTGGTTTCGTTGATCTGCTCTACAGTTTTTTTAGATTCTATATTGTTTATTTCTGCTCTGATCTTTATTATTTCTCTTCTTCTGCTGGGTTTAGGCTGCCTTTGCTGTTCTGCTTCTAGTTCCTTTAGGTGTGCTGTTAGATTTTGTATTTGGGATTTTTCTTGTTTCTTGAGATAGGCCTGGATTGCAATGTATTTTCCTCTCAGGACTGCCTTCGCTGCGTCCCAAAGCGTTTGGATTGTTGTATTTTCATTTTCGTTTGTTTCCATATATTTTTTAATTTCTTCTCTAATTGCCTGGTTGACCCACTCATTTGTTAGTAGGGTGTTCTTTAACCTCCATGCCTTTGGAGGTTTTCCAGACTTTTTCCTGTGGTTGATTTCAAGCTTCATAGCATTGTGGTCTGAAAGTATGCATGGTATAATTTCAATTCTTGTAAACTTATGAAGGGCTGTTTTGTGACCCAGTATATGATCTATCTTGGAGAATGTTCCATGTGCACTCGAGAAGAAAGTATATTCTGTTGCTTTGGGATGCAGCGTTCTAAATATATCTGTCAAGTCCATCTGGTCCAATGTCTCATTCAGGGCCCTTGTTTCTTTATTGACCGTGTGTCTAGATGATCTGTCCATTTCTGTAAGTGGGGTGTTAAAGTCCCCTGCAATTACCACATTCTTATCAATAAGGTTGCTTATGTTTATGAGTAATTGTTTTATATATTTGGGGGCTCCGGTATTCGGCGCATAGACATTTACGATTGTTAGCTCTTCCTGATGGATAGACCCTGTAACTATTATATAATGTCCTTCTTCATCTCTTGTTACAGCCTTTAATTTAAAGTCTAGTTTGTCTGATATAAGTATGGCTACTCCAGCTTTCTTTTGGCTTCCAGTCGCATGATAAATAGTTCTCCATCCCCTCACTCTCAATCTAAAGGTGTCCTCAGGTCTAAAATGAGTCTCTTGTAGACAGCAAATAGATGGGTCTTGTTTTTTTATCCATTCTGATACCCTATGTCTTTTGATTGGTGCATTTAATCCATTTACATTCAGTGTTATTATAGAAAGATACGGGTTGAGAGTCATTGTGATGTCTGTATGTTTTATGCTTGTAGTGCTGTCTCTGGGACTTTGTCTCACAAGGTCCCCCTTAGGATCTCTTGTAGGGCTGGTTTAGTGGTGACAAATTCCTTCAGTTTTTGTTTGTTTGGGAAAACCTTTATCTCTCCTTCTATTCTAAATGACAGACTTGCTGGGTAAAGGATTCTCGGCTGCATATTTTTTCTGTCTAGCACCCTGAAAATCTCCTGCCAATTCTTTCTGGCCTGCCAAGTTTCAAAAGAGAGATCAGTCACGAGTCTTATAGGTCTCCCTTTATATGTGAGTGCACGTTTACCCCTTGCTGCTTTCAGAATTTTCTCTTTATCCTTGTATTTTGCCAGTTTCACTATGATATGTCGTGCAGAGGATCGATTCAAGTTACGTCTGAGGGGAGTTCTCTGTGCCTCTTGGATTTCAATGCCTTTTTCCTTCCCCAGTTCAGGGAAGTTCTCAGCTATTATTTCTTCAAGTACCCCTTCAGCACCTTTCCCTCTCTCTTCCTCCTCTGGGATACCAATTATGCGTATATGATTTCTTTTTAGTGTATCACTTAGTTCTCTAATTTTCCCCTCATACTCCTGGATTTTTTTATCTCTCTTTTTCTCAGCTTCCTCTTTTTCCATAACTTTATCCTCTAGTTCACCTATTCTCTCCTCTGCCTCTTCAAGCCGAGCTGTGGTGGTTTCCATTTTGTTATGCATTTCGTTTAAAGCGTTTTTCAGCTCCTCGTGACTTCCTTAGTCCCTTGATCTCTGTAGCAAGAGATTCTCTGCTGTCCTGTATACTGTTTTCAAGCCCAGCGATTAATTTTATGACTATTATTCTAAATTCACTTTCTGTTATATTATTTAAATCCTTTTTGATCAGCTCATTAGCTGTTGTTATTTCCTGGAGATTCTTCTGAGGGGAATTCTTCCGCTTGGTCATTTTGGATAGTCCCTGGCGTGGTGAGGACCTGCAGGGCTCTTCCCCTGTGTTGTGGTGTATAACTGGAGTTGGTGGGCGGGGCCACAGTCAGACCTGATGTCTGCCCCCAGCCCACCGCTGGGGCCACAGTCAGACTGGTGTGTGCCTTCTCTTCCCCTCTCCTAGGGGCGGGATTCACTGTGGGGTGGTGTGGCCCGTCTGGGCTACTTGCACACTGCCAGGCTTGTGATGCTGGGGATCTGGCGTATTAGCTGGGGTGGGTAGGCAAGGTGCACGGGGGCAGGAGGGGCAGGCTTAGATCGCTTCTCCTTAGGTGATCCTCTTCAGGAGGGGCCCTGTGGCAGCGGGAGGGAGTCAGATCCGCTGCCGGAGGTTTGGCTCCGCAGAAGCACAGAGTTGGGTGTTTGCGCGGAGGGAGCAAGTTCCCTGGCAGGAACTGGTTCTCTTTGGGATTTTGGCTGGGGGATGGGCGGGGGAGATGGCGCTGGCGAGCGCCTTTGTTCCCCACCAAGCTGAGCTCTGACATCAGGGGGCTCAGCAGCTCTCCCTCCCTTTGTCCTCCAGCCTTCCCGCTTTCCGAGCAGAGCTGTTAACTTATGACCTCCCAGAGGCTAAGTCGCGCTTGCTGTTGGAACACAGTCCGTCAGGCCCCTCCGCTTTTGCCAGCCAGACTCGGGGGCTCTGCTTGGCCGGCGAGCCGCCCCTCCGTCCCGACTCCCTCCCGCCAGTCTGTGGAGCGCGCACCGCCTCGTCGCCCTTCCTACCCTCTTCCGTGGGCCTCTCGTCTGTGTTTGGCTCCAGCGACTCCGTTCTGCTAATCCTCTGACGATTTTCTGGGTTATTTAGGCAGGTGTAGGTGGAATCTAAGTGATCAGCAGGACGCGCGGTGAGCCCAGCGTCCTCCTAAGCCGCCATCTTGCCGCTTCCTTCTCTGTAACTTCTCTTCCTTCTTTTCTTCCTACATCCAATCAACATTTGGGGACCTATTCAGTGCTAGAGTGGACGAGTTAGCTTTTCTCTATAGGTCTCATTAGAACTTGAAAATGAATCACAAGATTTGGAAACAAAGTACTGTGCATTATATCGTGGTTCATAGTACATTGCTCCCTTGTGTGCAGAGTAGATTGTCATTTTACATAAGCATCCAAATTCTAGGTTTTTATAATAGCAGACTTGCTTTGTTTTGTGACCTACTCCGTAGACCTTCCTTTAATAACTGTGGCAAAATACCGTTAATTTTTAAACGATTTAATGTTAAAGAATACACAAGTGCCGCTAGGGGTTGCTCATTATTGGTGTTTTGCTTTGAGTGTTTAGTAATACTATTACTTAATGCACTCTCACTACATGCCAAATATTTAAGATTTTGTTATACCTGTTCTAAAAATGAGAAAACTGAGATTTAGAGATGTTCAGCGATTTCCCAAGAAGACACAGGTAGAAAATGGCAGAACTCAGACTTGAAACACAGTTGTCTTTGCCAGAGCCTGTGCTCTTATCCACTGTCCTCTTTAGTGCTAGTGCAGGGAGTTTGAATAGGTTTAACCTAATAAAGTTTTAGAACAATAAAGTACATTCTCATGAAAGACCTAATTATCTACATAGTTACAGAAATTGTAATGTTGAAACAGATGGTATAACTCTGTAACAGAATAAATGTCCTCTCATTATACTTGTAAATTTGCAATTAGAACAAAGACTAAATTTATTGGTCATAAATGCACCTTCAAAAGACCCACAATATGATTAAATTATTTTGTCTGTCCAAAGAAATTGGAGCGTTGAGAGGCTTTATTGTGGTACATTTGCAAATTTCTAATTTATTGTAAGTTGTTCCATATTTTTTCTTCCAGGTTTTAGTCTTGTTTGTTTCATGAGAGAATGAGACTTTTCTTCACACTGACCAGAAGAATACTGTGTTTAATTCCCCTGAAGAGCAAAGTATCCTGTATCATAGTTGTTACTGTAAAAGAAAATAGTAAGAAGATCGAATGGCTGCTTGTTACCACCATTGCTTCAATTTAAATTGTTGGAGGAGACTCTGGTTACCCACCAGATGCTAGAAATTGTCAAGGCATTGATGGTTTACCTCATAAAAACAATGTCATATAGAAAAGTGAACTATATACACGCTGATTCTTTGATATTTTCACGGGAGTCAAGAGATTTCTAAGCAATTTTTGTAGACATCCCTGAGCTTACTTTTTTTGTAATCTGTTCCTAAAGTTTGTGACATAACTGTTTCCAGATACACAACATCAGAGTCGTAAGCGGTGAGTGTGTCTACACACAAAGCTAATAGGCAGTAAGGAACTCTGATTCACTGGGCCACCTATTGACAACATATTCAAGACTGCAGTGTACCATCTCTTTCAGCAATTATGAGGTTTCAAAACTTTCTTGTCTCCTCTTTTCAGGGGGCGGTATTCTAAGGGGAGGGAACTCTTCATGATAATAGCTTTCTCAATGCGACTTAAAGAACCTCTAATATAAACAGTAAAAAACATGGGGGGGTGGTCATTTGCAACACCTTTCAATGTCTTAAAGTGGATCTTTATCTGCCCCAATGGAGTTTGAGAAATTTATGAACATGAATCTTATTCAAACCTCCACAAAGGTTATCCAACCTCTTCTGTACGAACTGTGAAATTGCAAAGGTTATAGTCTACATGAAACAGCCCATCAGCAAGGCTTCTTGTCCTTCCATTCAGGACCTAGAGAGATGGATTCTCTTTTGTTGTTCACATCACAATGTTACACATGGTTCCCATTCATGCCGAGTCAAGAACATCTAGAAAACAAAGATTCATCAGGGCATGGCTGTATCTCTTACTATCTTTTTTTAATTGTTATGGCAGGAGTAGCTTTCGCTGGAATTTTGAGTTGCATAAAGATGAATTTTACAATTGTAGGTGGGGATACAAAACATTTGTAATAGAAAATCAGAGTAAACTTGAGTCAGTCCCTATGCAACAGGGTATTTTCAGATCGAATGGATACATATAAAACCCTTAGAAACATATCTGAGGATACTAGTAATGGCTTCTGATTATGTGTGCTATATTTTTTACAAAAGAAGTACTTTGGAGATGCCTAGGTGGCTCAGTCAGTTAACTGTCTGACTCTTGATTTTGGCCCAGGTCATGATCTCATGGTTTGTTGGATTGAGGCCCATGTCCGGCTCCATGCTGACAGGGATTCTCTCTCTCCCTCTCTCTCTCTGCCCCTTCCCTGTTCATGCAAGAACTACTTCTTCTCTTAATAGTTATTTGATTTACATATCCATCACTTATAACAAAGAAATGGCTTTGTAAATGTTTAAAGAGTTTGTTTGCTTAGCTAAGCTAGAACACATATCACTATACCAGTACAAGGATTCACAACTAGAGCTCTCTCTCACTCTCTTTTGTGTGTGTGTGTGTGTGTGTGTGTGGGGGGGGGGGTTCTGGTTAGTTGTTTGTTGTTTGGTTTGTTTTGGTTTGCAGTTATTTTACAAACCACAGAGTTTTAAGTATGTTTAGTTTGGAGTATTAATTGTAACAATAAAACATTTCTCTTGGAGGCAAATCTTATTCTGAAGTAAATTCTTAACAGTGGCTATGAAGAAATATTGTTCATCATTTTGGGAGTGCTATTTGGAAACTATAGTCAGGTGAAAGATAATGAACATACCTTTAAAAATGAATTTGTAAAACTTTTACTTCTGAAAAAAAATCATTTTATATCCACAACATCTGTTTCGTGTTAGAAGCAGAAAGCCAAATCGAGTAAAGGAAACAACTGTTGAAAATCAACAAATTATGCTTGATTTCAGAATCAGAATTTTCTCAACCCATCAGCCAAAATTCTAAGAAAATATTTGTTGCATATTGAAACACTCATTGGAATTTGGAATATGTCTTCAATTTTAAGCCAACCCACCACTTTCAATATTAATATGTTAACAGCTGCTATAAATCTAGCAATATGGACACAGACATTAAAATAATTTTATAGTTAATATTGCTAACATAGAAGTTATATATCTTTGGGGTACAAGTAGGTTTATCTTACACATAAAAATAGATTACCTGTTCTTAAAGTGTTTTTAAAGTTGAATTCAATAAAATATGTCTTAAAACTGATTACATCACATATACTTAATTTTTTATTTATGCTGAAATTTCCATGCACAATTATAATTCATCAGGATAAAATGTAACATTATATTATGGGCCTTGAATTCCCTTCTGTCACTTCTGATTTTGTGACAGAAAATTGCTCCTGAACAGAAGACAATTTTCTTTTAAGACTATGTGTGCAATGCCTCCACAGAGAAATGTGTCATCTACTCTTGTGCTACCATAGTTACTTGTGATCTTAGAAACAGTGAATGTTAAAAGGAATCTGCTCATGCTTGATATTCGAGCACATTTATTTAATTATATCTCCCAACTGTAAATCAAATAGCCTCTCACAAACTTTAAAGTAGAAAAAAGAAAGCATAAGAAAATGTTTCTTCCTCTAGCAGCCAAGCAGAGTGAAAAATCCAGTAGCTTTTCTTTTCTAACTTCTAAATCTGAGTATTTTTGTTGATTTTGCTTTGAATTATGTATGACATATGATTTAATTTTATGTCTATGTTCCTCCCAGGACCATGTGTGTGCATTCTATCTTTATTACCCAGAACCAAAAATGTGTGCAAGTTTAGAGATATGCTGAGACACATTTCCAATTGCTATTTACTTAATGCCTATTTGCAACAAGTAGTTTCTGAAAAACTATTGTCACTTTCACATTTAGTAACAGAGTGTCCTAGTTATCTATTTTTTTTGTAATAAATCACCTCAAATGTAGAAGTATACAGAGCAATTTATTATTGTCTTTCAAGTTTGGAGGGTTGGTTGGGCTCAGCTGGCTGGTGCTCACAGGAAGGTCGCTCATGGCCTTACATGCAGGTGGAGGGTGTGGCTGGAGCTATTTGAAGGTTGTGGTGCACTAAACATCTAAGTTGTCTTCTTCACTCAAATATCTAGATCAGAGCTGGGATAGCTGGAAGAATTGAGGGCTGGCCGGGTATTCTCTTTCTAAGTGACATCTCCAGATAGCCAACATGATCTTCTTCATGGCATGACAGTTTCAGAATGGTAAGGATTATTCCATGTCATCAGCTAAATTCTCCCAAAGGGAGTGTTCTAAGAAACCGAGGCAAAAGATTCACGGTTTCTTGTGTCTTGGCCTCGAAAATCACACAGTATCATTTTCCCCCTATTGTTTTGGTTAAAAACAAAAATGTTACATAGTCAACCCAGACCTAAGTTAGTAGGGGAGAGCACACAAGGGAATACGCACCAGAAAAGTATGGCCCATCTCTGAAGATTAGCTGCTATATGGAATATGAATAAAACTAAAATCTGACCCTTAAGATCTATGAAGAAACTCAAAATATCTTAATTACTTTCATAACGCTCAATTTGGCTCATTTAAAAGAAACATTACTTATTCCTATTTGGTCAATGAAAAATTGTGCAAAAGAAAATGAGGTGATTCACTGAAAGCAAGGAAGAACTCAGTTTCAAATCCTATCTGAAGGATTTAGTTGGACTCCATTAAAAAAAAAATAAATGGTGCATTTTTTAAACTTTTAAATTTAAAAAGTTGGCTAAATAATAATTTTAATTTAGTTAATGTGTTGATGTGTCTACATACACTGTTTATTTTACAAGAATGCTTTAGGTTTACGTTAGTGATCATGAACTTTATCTCACTGTTAGAGTAGGCAGCTGCTAAGTTCAATCATGTGTTACTTAGCACAACAAAAGATAGATATGTTAACACAGATCTTCTCTTCCCAGGATTTCTGGACTAACAACTGACTTTCTTAGAAAAAACTAAACTCACTTCAGATTAAATTGTTTTTCTCTGTTGATCAGATGAGACAAAAATGCAAGACTGCCAAACAATGGGACAATCCCTCCGAGTTGGCTATTCTCTTTTCTAAAATGAGAAAACAATGTTTTCACATAATCAAAATGTGTTGAACAGAAAATGTTGACTGGCTCACTAGACACATTAATCATTGTGAAGTAAGAATATCAACTTAAAGTTTGGAGTACCAGATTAAATGGTAGAATTAGTCCTTTAAAAATTTTCCCCATCAGGAAATCAAAAGTTATCAAAGAGACTTAAATGATAAGCAAGTCAACCTCAATTCATACGTTAGTTATGAAAGGTAGAAAATTTGGAGATTGGAGGGTGCCTGGGTGGATCAGTTAAGCGTCTGACTTCAGCTCAGGTCATGATCTTGTGGTTCCTGAGTTTGAGCCCTGCATCAGGCTCTGTGCTGACAGCTCAGAGCCTGGAGCCTGCTTCAGAATCTAGGTCCATTCCTCACTCTCTGCCCCTTCCTCGCTCACATGATATCTCTCTCTCTCTCTCTCTCTCTGAAAAATAAATAAACATTAAAAATATTCAAAAACAATAAACATTAAAAAAAGTTTAAAAAAGAAAAAAAAAAAGAAAAGTTGGAGATTGGAGACTGTATCTACATCCTCTTGATCCTTGGATGTGGACTGTTATGGTAGGGAGTGATGAGCCCTACAGCTGAACACCATGGAAGTCCACCAAGAAAAATGGAAAAATTCAGTCATTATGTTCCCTGGATATTTGCTTGATGTAGTGGCTTGCCTCAAAGATTAAAAGGGAAAATACTATGAGATTTTATGGCATCATAGAACTCTATTTTCCTGATTCAAATCCAGAAGGTTTTTAATTTTTTTTTCAATTTTAATTTTTTAATGTTTATTTATCTTTGAGAGAGATGTAGAAACAGAGCATGAATGGGGAAGGGGCAGAAAGAGAGGGAGACACAGAATTTGAAGCAGGCTTCAGGTTCTGAGCTGTCAGCATAGAGCCTGATGCAGGGCTCAAGCTCAGAAACTTGAGATCATGACCTGAGCCGAAGTTGGATGCTCAACCGACTGAGCCACCCAGGTGCCCCTCAAATCCAGAAGGCTTAATTTAACTTTTCTAAGTTTTAATTTATGTTTCCATTAAATGGAGATAGAAACAATACTAGTTAATGGCACAGAGCATCTAAAAGACCTTCATGCAGTGACTAGAAGAGAATTTATACTATATAATTGGTTGCAGTGGTTTTAGGAGTAATTAATTAGTTCTGAAAAAGACTGTGCTCCTAAAAAATATCTATTTTAAAAACCTATGTGTTGAAGATCCATCAAACACCCTCTAATGTAGACCAGAGGAAACAAATTCATTTTTAAAAAGTTTTTTTTTTTTTTTTTATCTATCTAGTATTTATTGCATGATTTCTTTGTGCCAAGCAGTGTGCTCAGTAAATTAAACAAACTCCCTTCTCTTTCGGAACTTCCCATTCCATCAGGACCAAAACAATAAGTAACCAACATATCAGTTATAAATGCCTAAATGCTATGAGGTACACAGATTTCCCTGAAAGAATAATAGAAGGAAGTCATTTTTACTAAGATTGATCAAGGAAGATCAAAGGTGATATTTCACTTTCGTCCAGTTATTTGACAGTTCTTTAACAATAGTTAATCAAAATGGAAGCTTTATGAGAGCACAACCTATATTTTTCAAATGCTCTAACAAGAGAAATAGCACATTTTAAGAAGTAAACAATGTCAAGGTAGGTGGAATGTGGAAAGAGGGAACATGATATGAGACTGAGCAAGTTAAGATGAGGGAGACAATTTAGGGTCCTGTATGCCAATATTAGAAATTCAGATTTCCTCTAAATGAAAACAAGAAGCCATTGAGGGGCCCCTGGGTGGCTCTGTCAATTAACCGTCTAACTCAATCTCCACTCAGGTCATGATCTCATAGTTCGTGAGACTGAGCCCCATGTCAGGCTCTGTGCTGAGTGTGCTGAGCTTGCTTGGGATTCTCTCTCTCCCTCTCTCTCTGCCCCTCCCTCACTTGCTCTCTCTCTCAAAACTAAAAAATAAACTTTATTTATTTATTTATTTATTTATTTATTTATTTATTTTTTTAATGTTTAATTTTCTTGAAGCTATTTTTTTTAATGTTTATTTTTATTTTTGACAGAGAGAGAGGGAGGGAGAGAGCAGAGCATGAGCGGAGTAGGGGCAGAGAGAGGGAGACACAGAATCCAAAGCAGGCTCCAGGCTCTGAGCTGTCAGCACAGAGCCCGATGCGGGGCTTGCACTCACACTGTGAGATCATGACCTGAGCTGAGGTCGGACGCTCAACCGACTGACCCACCCAGGTGCCCCAAATGTTTATTTTTGAGATAGAGACAGAGCACGAGTTGGAGAGGAGCAGAGAGAAAGGGAGACACAGAATCTGAAGCAGGATCCAGGCTCTGAGCTGTCAGCAGAGCCCCATGTGGGGATTGAACTCACAAGCTGTGAGATCATGACCTGAGCCCAAGCCAGGTGCTTAACCAACTGAACCACCTAGGCACCCCTAAATAAATAAACTTTAAAAACAAGAAGCCATTGAGAAATTGTACTAGGATGCCATATGGTCCAATTTATCTTTTAAAAAAAAATATTATTCCATAATTGTTTGGAATGGAGTTGAATGAAAGTGATAGAGGAAGAATGTAGAGACACGAAGAGGTTACCAGGGGCATGTGGGGAAAGACAGAAAGAAGGGTGCAGATGTGAGATATACTTTGGAGGGAGAATTGACAGAACTTAATGGATTGTGTATGGGGATCAAAGTTAAAACAAATAAAAAAGAATTTTTAGATTTTGGAACTGATTTAATGGTAGCGCCATTTGCTAAAATACAGTAGATGAGACTTTAAGGGTAAAAGCAGAAATTTAGCTTTTGAATTTTAATATCAAGACTCTAGCTGATATCCAAGGAAATTTTCAAGTGTATAATTATCTGATTCTGGGCTACAGATATAAATTTGGGAACCATCAAAGTACAGATGGTCGGTCTCTAAAACCAAGAATTAAGAGAAGGAGTATGGAGGCAGAGAAGAGACCTAGTACTGATCTTAAGGGACCACTGGAGAAAGGAAAGTGCTCAAAGAGAGGCCAGAGTTGGGGGAAACAAAACAAAACAAAACAAAAAACCTAGGAGAAAATGGTGTTATTGGAAGTGAGAGAGAACAGTGTTCCAGAAGGAGCGTGGAGTGACTCCTGCCAAATTCTGTCAGGAGATCAAGAAATATGAGGGCAGAAAGAGAAACAAACCACTGAATTTGGCAACAGGCAAATCAGTGGTGATGTGTTCAAGTCATAGAGGACTCCAGAGGACTCCCATGTGGTTTAGGCTCATTTTAGTGATCCAATTAAAAACACAATTGAGTTAACAATAATACCTGATTAAAAATCTTGAAGTGTATTTATATAAAAATATTAAAGGATGTCCAATTCATAATCTAAAATGAAAGTTCTTATAATTCCATTTTCTCTCTGTTTGTACTCTCTCACACATCGAACTTTCTCACATCCTCAAAATCTTTGCTTAGGCTGCTCACTTGCAGATCCTCTCTGTCTCGGTTCTTTTTTTACTTTAATAGATAAAATTAACAATTTCTGGGTTTTTGTTGGCTTTCTTGTTGTTGTTTGGTTTCATTATGTTCTCTATTCTTTTGAAGGAATAAAACTTTACTTTCTCTTTTCTTTGATTTCTATTCCCATTTTCAGCAATTAAAATGGCCTGGGAAATATTCCAACAAATAACACTACTATAGTCTTTTCAACTCTTTCTTTGATCTATCTTTTCATGCTTACATTTTCTTTTTTTTTTTTAACGTTTATTTATTTTTGAGACAGAGAGAGACAGAGCATGAATGGGGGAGGGTCAGAGAGAGGGAGACACAGAATCCGAAACAGGCTCTAGGCTCTGAACCGTTAGCACAGAGCCCGACGCGGGGCTCGAACTCACAGACCGTGAGATCATGACCTGAGCCGAAGTCGGACGCTTAACCGACTGAGCCACCCAGGAGCCCCTCATGCTTACATTTTCTACTTTCTGTCACCAAAAGCTTGGAACATAGGCTGGCAAGAACAGACTTTCTCTTAGGGAAAAATGGGTGGGTAGTAGAGTGAAGAGCCAAAGGTGGAAAGACAAAATTCACATTAGTATACATGAGGAAAAGCTCTAGATTTGTGTAATAAGTTCATACATATAATCCCTTTTCACATTAACCATCATGGAGATTTACCACTCTCAGGTGACCCAGCTAACACAAAGCATCAAAGTCAAACTTGCTCCAAAGAGCCAACCTGTTGCCAAATTCAAGGGGAGAGGAGAGATATATGATCTTTCCTTATAACTCACTCCAATATAGTACAAATAATACCTTATTACAAGAACACTTGTACAGTTAATGGCCTTAAGGCTGAGAGAAGCCGTAAGTTATTTAACAAGAAACACAACAGCAGTGTGGCAAGCGATTTGTTGTTAGGAAATATAGCATAAAAGTAAAAGGAGTATATTTAGAGGGTGTTGCTTTGACTCAAAAATTAGAAATACAGCATTTGAAATATATTCGAAAACTAAAAGCATCCTGGGATTCAGTTTTGGTTTTAGGTGTGTGTTCAAGAATGCAGAAATTCTCAGAGCAATGAAAAGCTACACTCACTTGGAATGTGATCCGCCACCATAAAAATGAAATTTACCCATAGGACTCTATACCACTAACCACTGGATACCAACTAACAATCAAAAATAGTATTATATTCAAAGTTATCAAGTAGAGTAAGCTGTGGGTGACTTTAGATTTAATTCTGAGTGGTATCATATATCCCATTTTGACACATCATTAGAAATAACATATTCTCTAAGCCAAAGACCTAAAATGTTATAGTTTGACTGTTTTTTTCATTTCACAGATAAGGAAGCTAAGACATGTTAAAGATCAGTGACTTGAGTAAGAAAGCAAATTTGTAAACAGGAACAATGTTTAAAATATTCAGTATTTAAAAATGATTAATGAAAAAGAAGATGACAAACAGAGAAACTTATTTGATTATTGCATCCTTATAAATGGGAAGGATGAGAACTGAGAAATATGGGAGGTCTGGATTTATGATCTTCTACACAAATGTTAATTACATTTTTGTAGTTAACAAGCTAATTCATTAATAATGTTCCCAGATATGTAATAACTTTTGTTATAAGATCCTTCCTAAGTGTCTACTATTTTATTATCCTAGAGGAGTCTGAAAAATGAGAATCTCAATTTTATATCTATAAATCTCCTCATGATTAGAGTTTTGAAGTTCCTTCTATCCTGATTTTCTTCAGAAGTTTTAATTTTTGTTTAATGTTTATTTATTTTTGAGAGAGAGAGTACGAGCAGGGGAGGGGCAGAGAGAGAGGAAGACACAGAATCCAAAGCAGGCTCCAGGCTCTGAGCTATCAGCATAGAGCCCGATGCGGGGCTCAAACTCATGAACTCCAAAATCATGACTCGAATCAAAGTCAGACACCTAACTGACTGAGCCACCCAGGCGCCCCAGAAGTTTTAAAAAGCAAAATGACTCTAACATCAACAGAGCTATGGATTTTGTGCATTGTAATTGTGAGTTTATTCATTTAACTCAGTGAACTTTTTATGATTTTTAGCCCATCTTTTTCATGTACAAGAAAGATAGAGACAGAGGCTTGACAACAAAAAGAGCTATTTTAGGAAATAAATTGCAATGTCATCTGAAGCTCTATAGTTCTTGTATTCTTAACAAAAATTGGTGGAAAGGAGAATACCCAGGAAAAAATGGCTGATAATTAAAAGAAAAAAAATAGAAGCGTTCCAGGAGTAATCCAGATATTGGATTTAACAATTTGACTAAAACCATGTTCCAGCAAGAATGTGGAACTAAAACTATCCCATTGCTGGTATGACCATAAAAATAATGTATGTGCTACTTTGTCTTTTTTCTCTCCTAGAGTTAAAGTACATCCATCTTATGAGTTAACGATTTTATTTCTGAGCATATGTCAATGAAAAATGATGAAATATATTCACAAAAGGACATGTATATAAAGGTGGTCAATTATAACAGACAGCCTGAAAGTTCATCAACAAAATAATGGATAAAAATTGAGGTATATCTATACAATGGAACAGTATACAGCAATTACAAAGAATGAACTACTGACGAATACAATAGCTACTCTGTGTGTATGTGTGTGTGTGTTCGTGAGTGTATGTGTGTGTGTATGTACATGTGTGTGTGTATAAAATCAAGGTGAAAACTTAAGATCATAGTATTTCATGCACCATTATGTATTTTATCATTCAATAAAAAATACAATAGCACAATGTCCTGTGAAATTAACTTATGCAGCAATAAAATAAATGGCAATAACATCAAAAAGGACAAGAGACAATGCATGAAATTAAATTATGTCAGATGTCTTATATTTTACGGAGAATGGTGAAAATATTTACATAAGGTAGATGTAAAAGAATAATATAAAAGAATAATATAAAAGAATAATATAAAAATTGATTATTAAAAGACTAATTCAAGGGAAATAATAGACTAAAAATACTGATTAATCCAAAATAAGTCAAGACAGGTGAAATAAAGAAACAAGAAACAAAGTGAAAACAAATTGTAAGGTGAAAGACATGAATTATTACGTTATTATATTGAACGTAAAGGAACTAAACAATCCAATTAATATTGAATACTTTCAAATGAGTAGAAAATGAAAAATTAAAACTGAGATATAAACACATAACTGGAAAACTACTCGTGGCAAAAATAGAATATTATTATCATCATTACAAAGTGGAAGACTAGGGCATTATTTTAGTGGTCTAGCAGGATAAGTTAAACAGTATTCTCTTAGACAACAAACACATAATTAAAACAAGAAGACATTAGAGTTTTCCTTCCAAAGGATCATTCAAGTGGAAATCAAATTAAAGTGCTGTAAAATGGTAAGTGTAGCTAGGCATCACTTATAGTTTCATTTCTTAAAATACTTTTAAATACCAGCTTCAGCTTTCACAATTATTTCCACTGGCGTAAATTTTGCAATATTGTTTTTTCAAGAATTAAATCTTATTAGGAATACAAAAAACATTACCCTCCACCCCATTCCATATGTCTCTCTTGGATGGATATTACATTCATCGTAAATTGTTTTGACATCGCAAATGGAGCAGGGCTCCATCCCTTGGCTATAGGATAAGGTCTACCCTGAAGAGGATTCTTCTTTTTTTTTTTTAATTTTTTTTCAACGTTTATTTATTTTTGGGACAGAGAGAGACAGAGCATGAACGGGGGAGGGCCAGAGAGAGAGGGAGACACAGAATCGGAAACAGTCTCCAGGCTCTGAGCCATCAGCCCAGAGCCCGACACGGGGCTCGAACTCACGGACCGCGAGATTGTGACCTGGCTGAAGTCGACACTTAACTGACTGCGCCACCCAGGCGCCCCTGAAGAGGATTATTCTTAATGTCAAGCAAGTGATGTCAAATGTTATGATAGGATATTGAAACATCCAATTCAGGTCTTATCCACGTGGTGAAGGGACCCTCTTTCTCTTCCTGAGACTGTTTCTCTTGTCTCTAGACTTTGAGGAAATGGCTAGGTTCTAAATGTCTGCTAAGACTTTTTACTATTCAAGGGTGACTAGCTGAACAGAAGGGTGAGCTGAGCAGAATGGTATCCTATAGGAGAAGCCAAGTTTATGGAGCCCCTAGGTGGCTCAGTCGGTTGAGCATTGAACTTTGGCTCAGGTCGTGATCTTGCAGTCCATGAGTTCTAGCCCAGCGTGGGGCTCTGTACTGACAGCATGGAGCCTATAGCCTGCTTTGATTCTGTGTCTCCCTTTCTCTCTGCCCCTCCCCTGCTTGTGCTCTCTCTCTCCAAAATAAATAAACATTAAAAAAAGAAAAAGAAACAACTTTGTCATAAAGCTTTATATTTAAGCGAATAATCTAATTATATGTTCTGTTCTATGTTCATTTTTTGGGTAGGTAACCCTACTACTCATTAGTCTTGTATCATTTACATCTCTGATCGTACTGGAGGGAAGCACTAGGGTGGTGGCAGCCACATGGAGGCTAGGCTTTGACAATCAAGAGCTGGATCTAGAAGTTTCAGATTACTCTCCTGACATGAAAATTCTCTACTCATCACCAACCACCAAGGAAGAGGATGTAGTTTCATGTAGAAGTATACTCTTTTGCTTTTTGGGTTTTTTTTGGGTTATTGTTATTGATTCCACAATAGAAAAAAGAGATTCTAATTAAAGAGTTACTCTTTGATGAATGATTCCATTTAGCCCAAGTTGAAAATCATATTCTTGAAGGAAATAACTCCTTTCCCCTGAGTCGTCGAAAGATCTATAAAATTGTCATTAATATAAGAAAACAGAGAATCAAAAACAAGATATGGGATATCTGAGAGCATTAAGATTTGGTTTCTAACACATCCAGGAAACAGCAGGCACTGATGTCGAATGGAAGAAAGCAGGCTATGTAAACTGATTGAATTGTAATGTGACCAGGACTGACATCCATGCTGTGTGAAAGTTAGTGTTATATGTTGTAACATTCACTTAGCTTTTGCTGAGGTGAGTGGAAATAATTTTACCATAAAAATTAAACACTCCTGGGGTGCATAGGTGGCTCAGTTGGTGAAGAGGTCAGGATCTCCTGGTTCATAAGATAGAGCTCTGCATTGGGGTCTTTGCTGACACTGCAGAATCTGCTTGGGATTCTTTTCCTCTCCTTCTCTCTGCCCCTTCTCCACTCTCATTCTCTCACTAAATAAATAAATAAACTTAAAAAAAATAGACGTGCTCTATGATCACACTTTCACGCCAAAAAAATCTGTGTACTCTGTAAAATCCAAAAGATAAATTTACTGACCACATGTGTCTTTCTCTACTCCTTTTCCCCCTAAATAAACAGATATAGTTTATCGAGAGTGCTTTTGTTGCCATATACAAAAATGTGTCAGCTACAAAAGTTAAGTGTATTTTGTGACTTCATAAATGCAAGATTTTACTCAAAATACATTTTAAATTATGTGAAATCATTTATTTTCAAAATGAAGAGTATAAGGTCATTATAAGGATAAGGGGATGACTTCTAGAATAAGAGATAGGTTCCCATAAAACATTATAATACTTCATTTTAAAATAAGGGACCTAAGATCTAAATAAGCTGCATGATTTGTGAAAGATCAGAAACTAAATAAACCGTAACATACATCTTCCAAGTCCCA
This sequence comes from Felis catus, assembly GCF_018350175.1. Lineage (NCBI taxonomy): Eukaryota > Metazoa > Chordata > Mammalia > Carnivora > Felidae > Felis > Felis catus. Next base: position 99,210,370 of record NC_058371.1, on the reverse strand, counting down.
AACCTGTGTTTTTTTAAAACAAATAGTATATTGTGTTAATATGGAAAATCATTGTATCAGAATGATGTCAAAAATAAGCTAAGTCCTGGGGTGCCTGGGTGGCTCAGTTGGTTACGTGTCCAACTTCAACTCAGGTCATGATCTTGTGGTTCGTGAGTTTGAGCCCCGCGTCGGGCTCTGTGCTGACAGCTCAGAGCCTGGAACCTGCTTCAGATTCTGTGTCTCCCTCTCTCTCTGCCCCTCCCCTCTCCCCCATCTTTCTCTTTTTCAAAAAATAAATAAACGTTAAAAAATGTTTTTAAAAACATGCTAAGTCCCTGGACAATTCCTGTCTATTCCTCCTCATGGTCCTTAAAGCCTACCTATTCCTCCTAAATATGCTCAGGCCTGCCTATAATATCTCTCAGTAATCCTTCCTACACTCCCAACTGATTTCATCCCAGTTTGCTTTAGCCCATTCTTCCTTTCCCCAAATCTGGACTTTAAATCCTAAATGTATTTGTCTTTAATCTCCTTTCTAGATGATTTTCTCCTTGACACACCTGCTGGCATTTTGATGTCATCTTTCTCCCACGTTTCTTTGACCCACAGCCTAAGCTGTGCAGCCTAAGCCTAGCAATGTCAGCTGTCTTGGTTTCGAACTCTGGAGTTCGAACTAATAAGCCCCTGTGAACTCCTAATAAACCTCCAAATCTTGGAATAAGAATGTTAATGATAGCAACAAGTGACTGTTTAATGATTTAACATGGTTCCATGCTACCTTGATAAGGCACGAATTTCTTTTCGATAACTTGTCTTCCACTTCACTGGGCTCTCTTCTGTGTTTTTTGCTGTTTTATCCTCAGTTTTTAGAACAGGCCCTCACACAGAGTAAGTATTTAACAAGAAATTAGTTGATGTAAATCTTCAGATGTTATTACCTTCACTTTGCACTTACGAGTCATAGAGAAGTAACATAACTCGCAGTATTTGGACTACAAAGCCGTGCTCTCTAGATCATTTATGGAGCAGCTACTACATCCTTCCAGAGATGTCCTTCTAGTTCTAGAGACTAGCATACGATGGGGAATGAGACAAAGGTTTTGTCCTGTGGACTTGCATAGGGCAGATCAATTTGTCATGTGTTAAACCAGGGATAGACAATAACAGAATAAAGGATGTGTCATTATAAATAGGATGGCCAGGGAAGTGATAGACTTGGTAGTATATATCTGTCCCTAAAATGCCCAGTTGGCAGTGATTGGCAACCCATGTCAACCATTTAATAACTTTTAAACATTTTTTCTAACTGAGTCCAAAATATAAGGATTTAGTTTAAGTGCTTCATCCTACCTTAAGGCATATGCCAAAATAACTTGATTTCAGTTCATCTCATGGACAAAAATCTACATGTACATGAATAAAAGTTACAAGTAGCGATTATGGAACTTTATCAAAAAATACTATTCATGTTTTCAAAGGATTGATTTATACGGCATTTTAATTTAAATTAGCGGTGAGTTCGCAACAATTATATACGTGTAGGAATCACTATGTTGTGAAAGGAAAGTAGTAACTTTTCACATATTTAGTTTGCATGATAAAAAATTACCTACTAAGAGTAAGCTTCGCAAAATGATGGGTAATTAACATAAAAGTAATGACCTTACCGTTAAAAAAGACTTCGAAAGATCAGTTATCTTTTTGTTGTGAAAGTCTGAAAGATTTAGTCACGTGTTTGAAGTGATAGTTAATCAGCTGGGATCATTAAAAAGAGAGTTTCCTCTCTTTTATTACAGGGTCCTACAACATGGGTAGTTCAATGCCAACTGTATCAATTAGCAGGAAATTTTAGAGAGATATAATGCAAATTACTGCAAAAAGTTAAGGAAGATGCACCTCTAATGGCTTTTGTTTTTCTTGTTGCTGTTGTGCTGTGAACATTTTGTACTTTTTATTTTTGGTTGAATGATTATAAGAAATCCTATTTCTTCCTTTGTTCAAGGACATAATGTTCAGGTGGTGCTTGCTTTAGATTCACATCCTTTCTTCCTCCCTCACATTGTTCAAATTCAATTCAGCATCTTTTCATGCTTAAGCAGCCTACTTATCAAAATAGTTCAGTGCTTTACTGAAAAAATGCTAATGCACATTACTCATGATGAAAAAATATTTTTATTGTTTTTAGGAATCACACTGATCTTTGAAAAAATAGGATTCTAGTTTTTACTAAAAAAAAAAAATAGGAATTAAAATGAAGTTAGACCATAATCTTGGGTTTTACGATGTTTCCATGGACATTTTATTATGTTTATATGTGAATTTTCCCAAACAAAAATATTGTTTTTGTTTTGTGAAACTAACATATACAAACGCAGAAAAACCTTCACTTATTTATGGGTCAGATATTATTTATGAAAATGTGTAGAATCTCCTAGGGTGGTTGTTAAATGAATACTAAAACAAAATCAAACCAAACCCAGTGTTGCTCTGGCAGAGTATTTACACACTTTGTGGAGCATTTCCCTTCCAACTACTTTTACTGAAAGCTCAGGGATCCATTTTCCATCTCTGAGCGGAGTCAGCTCTGTGCTGTGCCAGCGGGTAGAGAGAGGAGGGGGTTCAGATGGGATGGCTGAACAAGCAGCCTCTGCCCCTTCCCCTGCTTCCATCTCTGAGTGTCACATGTCAGCGTCTTGAGCAAATAATGCACCATTGTGCACACTCACAAAGCTGATGGTCTGGCCTTGTGAAGTGGCAGGGCATTAGAGCCTAGGATATTGTGATCACACACACCAGCACCCTATTCAGTGCTTCTCTGATGAGCTTCAGGGAGGGCACCGGGAACACAGGTCAAAACCCCTCCTGAAGGTGCACGCTTGAGTTTGTGTTGTTGCTTTCTTTGCTGTTTGGCATAGTAATACAAAGTATTTAAGATCATGGAAGGCAGCTAATAAACATCTTTCTATAATTAGTTTGATTTAAACAATTTTCCAACGTTTGTAATTTAACAAGCACTATCTTTAGGATTGATCCTAACTGCTTTGTTCATTCTACTTTTTTATATAGCTCAGTGTTTCACACACTCCCCACCAAATGGATAGCTGGAGGACTGCAACGTCTATCCTTTTAAGAGTGCAATGTTAGCTGTTGATAATCTAGCAAACAGACCTTATCAATTTGACCTAAAAGTATCTGTAACTATATGATGGGAACTCCTGCCGACTGACTCTATGGTTTTAGAAGCATGTGCTACAATAATTTCTTTTGTTTTCAGAAGCTCATGCAAAATTTGATATTCACAGCTGCTAGGCATCAACTTGGTTGAGAAACAATCTCACCACAAAAAAACACAAAAGTGACTGATTCCAGATTATTGCCAGATCATGCATTGTAGTGCTGGAGAGGATTCAAGTTTAAGTGCTACAAAAGTAGCCATGACCCAGGTGGGCTCTAAGGTTTCAGCAAGCCAAGCCAGACTCCTGTCTGCTGATACCGCTTGATAGCATCTAGGAATTTCTAGTAGTCGAATAAGTATGGTAGCTATAATTTTTTTTTTCTCTTCAGAATGACTATGCTGAAACAGACAACTGATAGAGGAATTACAAGATTGAAACTAATACATGTTTGCTTGCTAAGAAACTCAATCAATATTCCTGTTCACAACATAAATAAGATCGAGACTGTGCATTACAACATGAAACCTATATAATAAGCATGGTTTTTATAAACTGATCTGGAATAAGTTAGAAAGCCATATATAAAAGGGACCTGGATACAATGCAAGACCATTTTTAATGTAATTTTTTACCATAATTTTAGTGGCATCCCTTTATTTCTTTAGTGTTTATTTATTTTTGAGAGAGAGAGCATGAGCAGAAAGGAGCAGACTCCACACTGAAGTGGGCTCCGCACTGTCAGTGCAAAACCCGACACAGGGCTCGAACCCATGAACCATGAGATCATGACCTGAGCCGAAGTCGGACACTCAACTGACTGAGGCCCCCAGGAGCCCCTACTGCATCCCTTTAAGTATCACTCTTTGAATATTAGTAAAACTTTTGAAAAAGGAACAATTATATGAGACATATAATCCTAGCCACATAAAAAGATGAAAAGTCATGATAAACAAGAAAAAGGAAGAAGAAAGTATTCACTGCACTCTTGTAGTATAGTAGGAATTCTTGTCAATAATTTTTCAAGAATTAGGTTAGTGTTGAGGACTGCTCATCTCTGTCCACCTGTATGTATATGTGATATGTGTGTTGTACTAAAGATTTATTGTTATAAAATACATTAAACATGCTTAAAATAATCAATAGAACTTAAAACATCACATCTTTTGAAATGTTTAAATAACCATGAATTTAAATGAAAACACTGCTGAAAAGATTTCTGTATACATATGGCTTTGCTTTTGTTCAATATGTGCCCTGTGCTCTTAGGGGAAGAGATCTGCAGCTCCCTTCTCTGTCCTTCTTTCGTTACACAGAGATTTCCATGCCATTATCATTACCATTTCCACACACGTATGGACATTACTTACATGCTTTCCTTGTGCTTTCACTCCACACCCCCATTCTAGACATGCCTGGTGCTAATTATATACCAATATTAGCTGGTGCCTGTGCACCTTCACCTCTCCAAGCAAGTTTTCCACTTTAGCTAAATGAGTATTTTCTAATTATGCAGACTTTCTTCAACTATCTACCTACCAGATACAAGTACAGTAAGAATATGCAGAATAAGAATTATTCACAAACCTCACTGAATCTAGACTCCCAAACTTTACTATTCTGGGAGCCCCTTGCTTTAAAGGCAAAGTAATTATTTTTTTTCCAAGAGTAAAAAAAAAATTTTTTTTTTACATGGTTGGATTTAGAGGAACAAAGAATCAGGAGTCTAAGTTGCTTCGGCTGAGCCGAAATTAGCCACTTAACTGACTGAGCCACCCAGCTGCCCCGAGTTAGCTGTTTATCTCTCTAGAATTTTTCCTGTCTTTATCTGTTAGTTACTCTTCTATTATTTCTTGTATTTTTCTTTCATTCAATATTCATGTTAAAATTTCTAATTATCTTACCCAAGAATTTCAGTAAGAGAATTACTATTTTATCTACATGTGTGCCCAATACTATACCTGTTTCCTTGAGGAACAAATTGTCCCATAATTTATTACACTTTCAGTTATCTAGTACTTTTGTTAGGGAAAAATCTGTTATATGATGGCCAACAGGACTGATAAGGGAATTTCAGTCCCTGCCTGAAGACTTCCCTTCTGGGTTCTTATTCCCACCCTGCTTGCCTCAGGCACCCAATTACCACTAACAAGGAATGCAGAAGTAACAGACTATAAATTGTCCCCTCTGTTGATACTCTGTGTAAAAATACAGTGTAAAATACACCTCCTTCTGTCCAAGATCTCCCAGTGCCGCTTGGTTCTTCTGCTGGGTGATCCAGACCAGTTTCCATAACACTTTCTTATTCTATTAAGTATTATACCTCACAAATGCATTTGATTTGTTCAGCAACTCAACTTACTCTTGATCCTAATCGTGAAATTACTCATATAATTTTTACTTCTATTTCCTTGTGATTTATTTCCAACAGTTATAATCTTTGGCTCCTATCATCCTATATTGCTGTTTCCTCCCTGTGTAACTGTCATCTATGTTCTCATCTTCCTTTGAAATGAGGCGACTATTTGACTCTGATCATCTGCATATATGGTCACATTTTTCAAGTTAACATTTTGGACTATCCTTGTTACATATGTTGTGTTTTAAGAAAATAGACAAGCAGAATGTACATGAACATTCCCCATGGCTTATGCACTGATGTTATTGGACAGAGAATCAGTTCTGAACTCAGGTTCGGCTTTTAGAAGCTCGAAAATGAGTACTTGAGACACAAGCAATGGTGGGAAAGGAAGGTGGCTTTATTCAGGAAACCAGCGACCCGGGAAGGTGGTGGACTAATCTTCCAAAGACCATCTTCCCCTTGCAGGCGAAGCCAGAGGGTTTTAAAGGGGAAAATAGGGGCGAGGGGGAGAAGGCTTATGTGCAGGAGAAGCTGGTGCCCAGACGGTTCGTGGAATGTCAACATAACCCTGAACAGACTTGCTGGCATCAGCAGCAGCTGTTTTCCAATGTAGTCAGGACTTATCTTATGTGAAAGTCTGGTCCTTCATTCCTCAAAGCTAGTGGTCTGCAAATCTCAAGGAAAGGAGGTGAATTCAGCTAAAGATCAAGGGGCTTAGGCCAGCAAGGAAGGAGTGAATAAGCTTGAAGAAGTTAACTCTTAAGACTGGTTGGAGTGTAATTATACTGAGGAGAATGCTCTTGTCCATCAGAGACCTTTCTTTGGTGGGTAGCACATAATTTAGAAGCATTGTTGTAGTCTCCTATCTTAGAAATTCCTTACAATTGTTTATAAGAAAGAATGATCTAAGGTATATACTGCTATAATAACCTAGAAATCATGTCGAATGTTAGGACCTGTATCCTGAGAACGATAATAAAATTCACTAAAATGTATTAGTATGTTTCTAAAGCATAGCTAATTGATACAAGTCAAGTTTGGGATAAAGTAACCACTTATTGAATTATTAGAAATTATTGTATAGTATATACACATTTACTTTTAATTAAACACATTTTATTAACTCCTCCTGTTTTCCGGATGCTACACAAAGCTCTGAAGTTCAACGGGTAAGCAGGACAGATGAGGTCTCTGTCCTCATGACACTTCAGTTGGTGAGCTTAAGCTAAAATATTGTGATTGGTCTAATTCATAAGCTAAAATGTTGTGATTAATTTGCGAACTACAGCTCACATTCCAAGTACAACCTGTTAACTGGTTTTTGGTAAATAACTAAATTATTGAAACACAGCCATGCCCATATTGTCTCTGACAGTTTATGTGCTACAGTGGCAGAGCTGACTACTTGGGATAGAAATCTTTTGACCCACGAAGCTGAAAATGGTTGCTTTCTAGTCCTTACAGAAAAAGCTTGCTGACATCCAGTCTATGTGTTCATATCAGTAATTGAATAACAGTAACTGCTTGTTTTAGTCAGCTGTTTAAAATGCCATCTGCACGGGGGAGCTGGAGTGGCTCAGTCGGTTGAGGGTCCGACTTCAGCTCAGATCATGATCTCGAGGTTCATGAGTTTGAGCCCTACGTTGGGCTCTGTGCTGACAGCTCAGAGCCTGGAGCCTGCTTCGGATTCTGTGTCCCCCTCTCTCTCCACCCCACCCCTTCTTATGCTCTCTCTCTGTCTTTCAAAAATGAATAAACATTAAAAAATTTAAAAAAAAAAATAAAAAAATACAATCTGCATGTGTGAAAGCAAAAGGAATTCACAGGTTTAGTTAACTGAAATTTTGTTAATTGAACCAGTTTGTTCAAGAGCCTTTATTCAATGCAATTATTGCTGCATTAAATTGCTTGTAATTCTCTCCCAAATACACCACCATATCATCAATCCTACATAAATCTGTGATTTATCTTCACCAATTTTATAATTCTTCCATTCAGGTACAGACACAAACCATTACTGACATGATAACTCCTACTTATTATAATCATTGTACAATTTTCTCCATGATATCCATAAGTAGAGCATTCCTATGAAACCTTTTATTAGCCAAATGGCTTAAAGCAAAGAAGGAATTACCATTAATTTACATGGAAAATATTTTGAGTGTTCCCAGATCACAAAAATAACCTATCAGGCTTTTCTGATACCTTAAGATACATCCTGCTAATGGTGGCACAAATCACTTGAGATAAAGCACAGACACAGGGCAAAGCAATGGCGGCTTGAAGCTGGGATACTGAGTGTAGTTCTTAGGGAAGGAGTTTGGTGGCGCCACTCTTGCTAGTCCAGGTTTGTGCTGCCTCTCTATAACAGCTCACTGCAAAACAAATGCTGAGTTCTCATTTTCGCTTCTTACCATTTTTCATAAAAGTAAAAATCTTCTAGATTTGTCTTAGTTAGCAAAAACCGGTACTACGTAAGTGGTGTAACTCAAACTTTTGAAAAATGGGGCATATCTGTGTTAAGTGTGCTAGAGAAATATTCAATAAGGTTAGTGTATCAGTAGAACACCTTAGAAGGATTCATTTCTCTTAAAACTCACAATGGTGGGGTGCCTGGGTGGTTCAGTTAAGTGCCCAACACTTGGTTTCAACTCAGGTCATGATCTCAGGGGTTTGTGAGTTTGAGCCCCGAATGGGGCTCCATGCTGACCTTGTGTAATGAATAAATACTTAACAAAAATAAATAAATAAATAAACTCCCAATGGCTTTGAGGTGTCTTACCTATAAAGATCAAAAAAAAAAATACTTGAGGATGTATTCAAATACTTTTGGTTGAATACATTTGCTCATGTTAATTGGACCCTATAGATTCTAGTTGTAAAATATGATTGTCAGGAAATAGCCCTTTTATGAACTACACTCAAAATCTCCTCACATTCCCAGGAAGTCTATCAAGTAAAGTAAATTCTTCTTCCTTCTCCTAGTAATTAGCTATTTGCATAGCACTGATAAAACCTCCCAGGTGTTCCGTCAACTTCCTATTCAATTTTAAAGTAACGTTTTTTGATAAAAAGTATACAAGGAAAAATGAATCCCCCCCTTTGTTTTCAAATGAATGTACATGTCTAGCATTATTTAATCTTATTTCCTATCGGTATGCAATTGACAAAAAACTTCATGGAACTAAAATAATTATACTTTCATAATCATTAAGTAATAGGTGAAAAATCTGTGCCTGAAAAATAATAGGTCTACAGCTGACCCTCTGTTCTTTCAAAGAAAAATATCTGGTGATATATTTTTGAATTATGTTTACTAACAAAAATAAATTAGCTTTTCACAAATATTTTAGAATAACTTAATATGGTTATATTTATTTCTTTCATCACTTAGAGTACTGCTATTAATTGTATTACTTAAGGGTCTATGTGCTCTCTGTGCAGAAGATAGTGTATAAGAATGCTATTTAATTATACTGGGCTATAAAGGCATAGCAATTGATATAGGGGGATAGCAAAAAAACAAAAATGTAGGTCTCATGGACTGATTTCTAGGCTGACTTCTAGGTTCTTAACCAGTGTTGTTTCACATGATGAAGACAATTTTATCTGTCATACACCTTCACTCTGACATTTTAAGAATGAGAGAAATTTAGAGAATTGAGATTCAGAAAGAATAAATAACAATATTTTTGGTTAGCGAATGGCACAGCTAATGTTACAACTTGTCTAATTCTAAAAGCCATATTCTTTTTTCTATAGCATGGTGTTACTCTAATTAAAAAATTTCAAATGGGGTGTCTGGGTGGCTCAGTCGGTTAAGCATCCAACTTCAGCTCAGGTCATGATCTCACAATTCATGAGTTCAAGCCCCGTGTAGGTCTCTGTGCTGACAGCTCAGAGCCTGGAGCCTGTTTCAGATTCTGTCTTTCTCTCTCTCTGCCCCACACCCCTCATGCTCTGTCTGTCTCTCTCTCTCAAGAATAAAGAAATATTGGGGCGCCTGGGTGGCTCAGTCGGTTAAGCAGCCGACTTCGGCTCAGGTCATGATCTCACAATTCATGAGTTCAAGCCCCGCGTCGGGCTCTGTGCTGGAGCCTGTTTCAGATTCTGTGTCTCCCTCTCTCTGACCCTCCCCCGTTCATGCTCTGTCTCTCTCTGTCTCAAAAATAAACGTTAAAAAAATTTATAAAAAAAAAGAATAAAAAATATTATTGTTATTATTATTATTATTTTTTAATTTCAAATGAGTGGGGCATCTCGGTGGCTCAGTTAGTTAAGTGTCCGTTTCTTGATTTTGACTCAGGTCATGATCTCACGGCTTATGGAATCGAGCCCCATGTGGGTCTCTGTGATAACAGTGCAGAGCCTGCTTGGGATATACTCTCTCTCTCTCTCCCTCTTGATCTCTCTCTCTCTCTCTCTCCTCTGCCCCTCCCCGCACTGTCTCTTTCTCTCTCTTTTAAAATAAATAAATTGTTACGGAAAGAACCAAGTGGCACTTGGGGATCTTGGGAAGCACTGGTGGGCTCAGAGAATATCATTCTCCAGAGGTTTGAGTTCTGAGCATAAGGAGAGGGGACAATTTATGATCTGTTACTTACGCATTTCTCATTAGTAGTAACTTGATGGAGCAGCAAGCCGGGTGGGAATAAGAGCCCAGAAGGCGAATCTTCAGACAGGGACTGGAATTACCCTGTCAGTCCTGTTGGCCATCTTATAACAGATTTTTCCCTACCAAATTAAACTTCAAAAAATGTTTAAAAACATTTCAAATGAGCAAGTATCAGTCTACTTGTATTATATGAAAAATAAATTTGGGTGCATATACCTGAGTCAGTATATAGACCATGTTCATGCAAAGGGTGGACAGCTACCTCATAAGTGTATTTGCAGGTACATCTTCCTCTCTGAATGATGGGACAAGTGAAATAGCACATTTTCAAGGCTCCCGCCAATTATGAAATTCTATAGTTTCTCAAAAAATCAAGTTTGAAAGTTGACATTCAATAATTCAAAAAGTATAATATTGGAATTTTGATTAAAACTACAAACTCTTTCTTTGGACAAGTGTGTATTGATAAAATTTTCATAATAAAGAAAATATTCTCTTTACCAATATGTGTTATATTTGAAATTTGAAATTAGATCCTAGCATACATTCTCACTAGAAAGAATGATAAATTAGTATGGATTTAGATATTGTATGTATGTTATCAATTCCAATGTTAAGTTGCCACAATCCAAAATTTATTTTTTAATTATAGTCTGACTTTTTCATTTAGAGAACACTTAGAAATCCATTTGTGATGTCAGTTTTCTTATTCTGTGATTTTCAGTAAAGAATGATGTTATAAATACTAAAGCAGAATATAAGAAAGGGTAATGTATAAAACATTCTTTCTTTTAAAAATTATTATAATGATTTCAAGTTATTTTATATTGAAAAACACTTTTTAAAGTATTGAGAATAACGTTGTTTTAATAAAATGTTGCTCAATTTCAACAAATGGATAGTTACAAAAATTGTAGATATTTTACAAAATAAAAATTTTAGCTGTTGATATCCACATAATCAAGAGTTGGTAAATGCAGTTTGTCTTTGATACATGGTATTTGATATAATGTTAAAAAATATCATTACTTTCTCATATATTAGACTTTTACAAAGACTACCACAGCCTTAAGTAATTATATCAAATACAATTTGTGTTTTCAGGGTATGAACATGTTTTCATACGGATATATTATCTATACAAAATAAGGATTGAATAAGTGTTTAATGAATGAATCAAAATGTAACAGGACAGAATGCGGGGGAGAGAGTAAGATGGAACTGCCCAGAGAAATTAATACAAACTACAAGAAAGGGACAAAAATGCAATTGAGGGCAATAGATTTGTCTTTGTCTTGCTAGTACAATGCTACATTACATATATCACCCATTCCTCTGTCCTTTGAAAATCATGGAGTGAGCCACACACAGAGAAAGCATAAGATAAGTAAGACAAGATAAGATTAGATAAGATGAGCTATGATGGTGGCCGTTTAGAGAGGAAATCAGCCATGTGTCTTTGCATGTTCTCGTAGGATATTCTAAGAATTCAAAACTCTGATAGCTCTTTACCTGAGCAGTTTCTCAAGGTTGTGACTGAAGTGAGCAACCCTGAGAGATGAGTTAGCATCTCTCTCTGGACAGGGAGCAAGCTTTTTCTTGCTATAAAATCAGCAAATCCCTAAGTCAAGTGACCCTCTGCTGTAATGCAATCCACTACATGTGCAGGCATCTTTGAGATCTGGAAGGCATAGGTGAACAGGCATAAATATGAAGCTCTGGCTACTGTTTTAGTTGTGAGTAATCAAGTACTTTGTCTCCGACCTAGGAGTTTTGTGTTTTCTGTCAGCGTATATAAAACAGTAATAGGCTAATTTTCTAGTAAGTAGAGAAAAATCTCAGACAGGGCATGGCTCTAAACAATGGCATCACTATCAAAATTGTAAGTGTGTGCATGTGCGTGTGCATGTATATATACAGATATAATGCATAATTTTGTAGATATAACTTCACATAGATTCACACACACACATACATCTATACTCCATATCTACTTTTCTGTTTGGTAGTCCTTATAACATACTGTTCATAGCATACAATCTTGGGCCATTTTTTAAAATTCTCTGTCCCCTAGTTTCCTCAACTATACTTTGAGCATAGCATTGGTAGAGAACTCACAAGACTGTTATAAGAATTAACTGGTGTAATGAATATAACATTCTTAGGATAATGTTTGGCACTCAATAACTTTAGCCATTCTACTTTACCTTTGATTTCTATTAGTGTCTTTTAGAGTCAATGATTTTACAAAGATATTTCACTGAAAGTAGGTTTCTGATGCTTCTATAACCACCGAGGAACACAGAATGTGGGGCAAATACATCCCATATGAGAAGTAACATCTATATTTACATATAACATGTATACTTAAATAAAAATGAAGTGACTCGATTTTTAAATGAAATTTCACATTTTGCTTTGAAAGTATGGAAAATCTTTTCTTCTTAATATTTCAAGTAGGCTGACTGCACAAAAGATAATACAAGTTTTCTTCTATTTCTAAAATTGATAGCTTTTGAAATTATTCAGACATACTACTTCAAGGCTTCGAGTTATGAAATATATCGAAAAGGCAACAGTGGCCTCTAGTGACGCAGACACTAAAATAACGGGATGGAAATCGAAGCCATTCAAAGGAAAATAAATTTAAATGATGTACTGAAATGTTTCATCTAATTGATGAAGGATTAATACAGTTCACAGAAAGTCCTCTCCCTCCAAAAACGCCTCTGTACACGCTGATAAAGCAGCATACAGACTTTCTAACTGAAATAGAAACTGGCCTCTTCACTTCTACTGTTTATAAGGTATTGTAGATTCATAAGCAAATCATACATAATCACAGGAATACTAATTTATTTATCAAACACACTTGAAAAGCAGTGATTTAAAACTTGCTTGTAATTATTAGTATCACACTAGGATTTGGAAACTCACCTAAACTCCAATCTGTTATACTTGTTAAAAAAAAAAAAAAAAACGATGTCCTGGAGATCCAATCATTAACTAAATTAAATGTTTAAATAGATTTTAGAATCAAAAAAAATTATTATGATTTTATCATAGGTGTTTATATATACATGCATCATGCATGTATACAAATAAGAATCAAATGTTTACATACTGTATACTGTATAAGTATTGACATATATTGTATGTATACATAACCCCACATGGATACAATGATTTCATGATCGCTATAAATTGTCTTGTGACAGTTAGAAAAAAACTTCCAAGTTTTTGAAGAATTATCCTATAAGATAGCTGAAGTCAACATCCAGTCCTTCAGCTGGAGAGTTTCTAAATGAAAAAAATAAATAAAACCTTATAGAAGAGAATAAATATTTGACGTATACCTACTCAATAACTACCAAAACAATAATTCGATTACACAATAAATCAGTATTATAAATTAATTTTTTTTATTATCTATTCCTAAATTGAATTTCCATTCATTGTTTCAAAAACCAATTCTTCCATTTTGTTGGTTAATTCTTCACTTTCTGTCTTCATATATTTCTATTTGTGGTTGTATCCAATATTAATTAAAATTCTCATGAATAGGTCATTTCATGTTTTTAACTTTTATGAATGTTTTTGTCTTTAAACCTTCTATTTTCTTCCCTCATCCCTATACTGAGTTAGCAAATCAAAGTTCTTATTCTTAGCTATCAGATACATGAATTCTGACTTTCAAACATTTAATCCAATTGTTTTGTGGCCTTAATTTATCAAAAAATTTGAAGCAAGATGGGAATCTGTTTAATCTTCAGAATTAAAAACAAAAAAAGTCTAATTTACTTTTTGGAGAGGGAAATCAATTCTTACCTAAGAAGGAAATTGGACTTTTTAACTTAAAGAAATCAAAACCGCCAATGCAGTAATGAAAAGCTAAATAATTTTCTATGAATAAGTACAAATAACCATCACAGAATGTTACCCTAAAAAGTAATATGAATTACTAGACAAATGAATTTAGGCAAATGTGGTGATTTCTTTTGAAGAATATAAAATCTTAAAGCAATTCTGAAGAGCAGTTATCACCACATGAGCATCAGGTAACATCTACACTAAAGCAGCAAGAACTTACCTTTGGTCCCAAAACCATTTTATGGAAAGTTAGTAAACAGGAACTCTATGAAATTCAAGGATAAAGTTGAAGGATACTGTAATCTTTGAATTGTCAGAGAAATTTTTATGGAATAGAAAGGATTTCTGGAGCATAACAATCATCATATAGCTTAAAAAAAAAGGCAATATAAGCAAAGTGATTAGTACTAACTGGGAGACGGACTCTGAACCCAGACTGTCTGATTTCGAGTCATTGCTCTAGCAGGTGATAGTTTTGTTATCTTACCTCTTTGGCCTCACATTTTCCATCTGTAAAACGAGGGTAGAAATAATGGGATTAGAAGAGTTCATAAAAGAATCAGCCTACAAAAATATTAGCTATGATTATCAATAAGATTATGCGAAAAAGATCAAAGGGAACATGTATCTACAATTTCTTAGAAAATAATTAGACTAAACAATAAATTAGGCTCATTAATATTTTGCACTTTCCTTTTATGTGCTCCAAATTTTTCCACTCACTGTTTTTTCAAAAAGTAACTCTTCCATTTTTTGTCACTCTTCATCTTTTAAAACAGCAAAGTGAAATTGACTGAATTTGCCCTCTAGCCAGACCTTAGAGGTTTATTACATAGCCTGAATTTCATTTTGATAATTAATATAATAGACATTTATTGGACACATTCTAAGGGCCCTTACTAGGCTAGGAGCTAAATAGGTAAGTAAAAGATTAAATGGAATATGAAATCTAGTGGATTTCAATCACCTAGAATGCTTGAACATACAGACTGCTGAGCACCAACCCCAGAATTTCTGCTTCAAGAAGTGAGGGAAGGGGACCCATGACCTTTTTTTATATCTCTAGCAGGTTCTCGTGTAATGTTGATTTTGCTGTTCTTAGGAAGACACTTTGAGAACAACTGATTAAGTGCATTATATTGTTGGGGCTTAGGAAGGATGCTGTAAACTGGACCCTAACTCAGATTTGGAGGAGAAGTTAGGGAAGAATCCCCAAAGGATTGGTACCTGAATACTGACTCTTCAAGAATGGTGAACAAAGCCAGGTGAAAACTAGGCTAATTTTACTATTGCAGGAGCCCTGTTGTTAGCTAAACTTTAATAGCCTACTAATCCGGACCAAACCAAGCCTTCCATTGAGCTGGGAATTTTATTTACTTAAGAAGAGTAGCATTTACACTTTTCTGACAGCAGTAGTTTCAATAAGGTAAAAGAATGCCTGATAGACATAAATAGAAATCTGACCTCATAAGATTTAACTAAGCTGGGGTAATTTTGTTCTCAAAGAAAACTTAATACTTAACTTTTTCTGAGACTTATAGTCCCAAAGGGGCTAAAAGAAAGGACTAAACAAGATACTTAAATAGAAATTTGACCTTAAAAGAGGATGCTTTTATGTCTCTTAACAATGATTTATTCTGTTTCCTTAAACAAAGACAATGGTCAACACAGTATTATTAAGTCAACCATTTTTCCATATGTTTGAGCAATACAATGAGTAGTATGTGTACAAGTCATCAAGGCAAAATAGATAGGAGCAATATAAAAGCAAATGTAAAGATACCTAACGGCCAGGAATAACAAAGAAAAGAATCAAGATTGACAAAGTTATTTAGTAAATTTCTTAGAAATCTGTTCCTGGAACAGAGCTCCTAAACCATTAAATTCCCATGATGAGAACAGAAAGCTGTCTTTTGTTATGTTAATGACTGACTTTGGGCTGCCCTTAAGAAGAGGAAGTTGATTGCCCGGAGAACCAACCTGTGATTAGAGGGTTAGAACTTTTAGTTCCACCCCTGGGATTGGGTAGCAGGGCTGGAGTTGTATCCATGGTCAATGGCCAATGATCTAGTCAATCATACCTTTGTAATGAAGCATCCATTCGAACACAGAAGAATGAGGTTTTAAGAGCTTCCAGGTTGGTGAACATGTGAAAATTTGGTGAGAAGAGTGCACTTAGAGAGGGCATGGAAACCTTTCCCCATACCTTGCCCTATGCATTTCCTCAATCTGGCTATTTCTTAGATATGTCTTTTATAATAAACCAGTGATCTAGTAAGTAAAATATTTCCCTGAGTTGTGTGAGCCACTCTAGCAGATTAATTAAACCCAAGGAGAGTTTTGTGGGAACCTCTGATTTACAGCCAGATGGCCAGAAGTACACAATAAAAAACTGGGCTTGACATTGGTATCTGAAGTGTGTGTGGCGGGGGTCAGGGGGCGGGCGTGGGGAGCAGACTTGTGGGACTGAACCCTTAACCTGTGGGATCTGAAACGATATCCAGGTAGTGTCAGAATTGAATTAAATTGTAGGATAGCCAGCTGGGGACTGGAGGATTGCTTGGTGGTGTGGGAACCCCCTCTCTACACATCAGAATTGTGTGCAGAATCCTTACCTTATTATTCTCACTGACTTATAGTATCTAATTCTGAGTTTCAAAACTACAACTTCCCAAAGACAAACAAGCCCAGGCACTAAATTTGAACAACAGCCCAGGGGATTTTCTATATCAGAGGGAACTTGCATTCACCCTTTACATTTGTATCCAACATTTAGTGTCTGATTTGGTCAATCACAACTTTTCTAATTTCTCTCAATCACACATTTTTATTCTTAAATTACCCATAAAATTCCCTACATAATTTTTATATAAACATTCTTTTTATTAATAAAAAGATATAATTATATGGAGGATATTAAAGGGATTTTCTTTTATATATAAAAATATAAAGGGAGTATATTTTATAGTCAACATCTCAGATTTCTTAGGCAAAACTAAAATTTCTCAATTATTGGAATGGTTCTGGACAAACTACACCAAAGACAAACAAAATGAAATGTTTTGGCATGACTTGTTTATAAACCTGAACAAATGAATAATTGAATAGGGTAATGTGTGACATAAATACCCATGGTTAACATCTACTAATTAATATCTAATAATCCTCACTTTATTGGGTATTTTGAGATGCTTGATCTGCTGCATTTTTAAAAATTTTTATATGAAAATTAGTTTAAAATTTTGGAGGAAATGTCCACTGATTCATTTGAAGTATGTCTGGAATAAAAGTGTTATGAAAAGAATATTCTTAAAAAAGTTAAGGCCTATATATTCCTTCTTTTAACTGAGCAAATCTAGTGTGATAGCAAAGTAACCTTCTTCCTAAAAGATACTCTCGAGAATTCTACAGCCACTTTACAGTTTCTTCAGGTATTAACCTTTTTAAATACCTAATAACTAATCTAAAAGAATTTAGAGTAGGCAAAAATATACATATGCATACACACGTTCATAATATCGAAACGTGGTCTGATTTGACTCAGTGTTTTATTAAGACATGTTTTGTCTGAAAACCTGAACAAGCAAATGTTTAGTCATTATTCATAAACTATTGTCTCAAGAATTGTTATAACCTTTTGCTCTAATCTCCAGGAAGCACATTTTTTTAATACCTAAGAAAAATAACTAACAATGATTTTTAAAAATCATATCTGTATATGAATCCTTACCTATTAAAAAGTGAACAATCTGAATAAAAAAAAATTTAATAAAAAAAAGTGAACAATCTGTTATTTTACACATCAATACGAGAAAGCAAGAGGGAATATTTTGCTTCAGTTTCTCCAAGTCTGCAATTTAGACACGATATGCTAACATACAAGTTGCATTTAGTTTCTTTACAGAATATAGCAAATCAATATGTATACATAGCTTGATTTTAAAAAAAACTTTAGTAATTTTTTAAGGTTATTAAAATCATACTTGCTTAAAACTCCAGGGAAATATAATGCAGAATAGCATTTGTATATTTCACAGCAAACATCAAGTTTGTGGAGTTGTAACTATTGTTATTTATATAGTATCTTACTGTTTGTGCGGCTCTCTTGATTTCTAATATTTTATTCTTTGCTGTATGCCAGCTTGATTTCTGAGAAGCTCTTCTTATTTTCCAGTATTTAACAGATATAAATACTGTTGTGGATTCTCTTCAAAATTCATGTATTCCATTATTTATCTATACACTTATTGAAAGCCTATCTTATAACACATAGTGGTAGGATAATGGAGGTTTGCATATATAAACTCTGTGCCCAAGGAACTTACTCATTGAAAAGGAAAGGTTGGGTGCCTGGGTGGCTCAGTTGGTTAAGCGTGGGACTTCGGCTCAGTCCTGATCTCAAGGTTTGTGGGTTTCAGGCCCGCATCCGGCTCTGTGCTGGCAGCTCAGAGCCTGGAGCCTGCTTCAGATTCTGTGTCTCCCTCTCTTTCTGCCCCTCCCCTGCTCACGCTCTCTCTCTCTCTCTCTCTCTCTCTCAAAAATGAATAAACATTAAAAAAAATTAAAAGGAAAGGTAAGATACATAAGTAATTTAGTACTGTAAAAGGCAAACACTAATAAATAAATCAATAGAAGTATTGATAAAATGCTGGGAGAATTGAGAGGAGGGACAGCTAATGCCCAGATGAAAGAGTCAAGAACAGGTTCATGAAGGCCATGATATTTCAGCCTGCCTAGGAAAACAGTAGTATTTGCATACCACCATGTAGTTGAAGAGAGAAAACTCCAGGCGAAGATAACAAATACCAGGGATGAAACTGTTAAACAATGGAAAAAAAAAAAAAAAGAGAACTACATCCATTGAGTACAGTGTGACAAAAGTTTTAGATTCACCATTAGCTGGAAATAATACAGTTCCAGTGTTAATAGCCACAGCGCTATAAAAATGGATTCAAGTAATAATTGAAAACACTATATATTCCTGCAGAGAAAATTTGGCCCTTTACCTATCCCTATTGCCACTGCAATTACAACTCTCTGCTTTCGGGCAGTCTATCTTGGAACCATCAAGACCAACATCTTTATTCACTTTTCTCCTGTTATTGTTACAATTAATCTCATCATTTGCAAGTCTGATGGGTAGGATGACCATTTAACAGAATTTGCCTGGGACAGTCCCAGTGTATGCTTTTTTATCTTGGTGTAATTATTATTGGGGCCTCTTTTAGGTTTTGATAATAAATTATAGGTCTTACTACCTATAAGGCCCTATAAATCACATTTCTGGCCTAATTTCCCAAGCCTCCCAAACTCTCAACCCTCCCTCAATACCTTCTGGTTTAACCAATGTATGTTACCTGAAAAATCATCTCAAACCTTTCTCTGAATATGCTTTTCCTCTTCTTGATCTAATTGCAACCAGGCTCTCCCTTGAGTATGTATTTCCACTAAAGTCTTTGCATGTAAGGGTTATTTTAATCCCATCCATACCTTTCCACTGGTATGGTGTTGAAGGCATCCTTCTTGGTTCTCATTGATGCTTCCAGACCCTTCTCTTTTATTCTCCCCTGAGAACAATCACCTGAGAATTTTATGATATAGGATTAGTGTAACAATGAATACAATGTCCTTTCTCTTTGTAGTCATCTACCAACTCCTGGTCCATTCTCCCTCTTTCCTTAGAGATTTAATGTTCTGTTTCCTTCTACATTCCACACTCATAATCCAGGTGGGTAATCCCTCAATGCTTGATCTCTGAGTTACCGTCTTTTGTCCACTAACGATCTTGCTCTCCCATGTCAGTCACATACACCCTTAGTTATGACCTAGATTGTGTCATTTTTAGTAGCTGGAACCTCTCCATAGCCACAATTTCAAGTATCCTAAACTTCAACCCAAACTTCAGCTCATTTTCCATGGTCTCCTGATTCCAATAATTTTTAGCCCCCCTAGGGCTTTGACAGGGCCATCTTTCCCTGTTTCTCTTCCTTTTCATGTTCTTATGTACTCCTTTCCCCAATTTAAGGCTCATGATCAGGCATTACAAACAATATCTTAGATACACCCCAAATTCATGCTCAGTTTACTCCATACCTATACCTATGGTGTATGGGATAAAGGAAACACACAAATATGCTGACCAGTCCCACTTCAAATTTATGATCACTAACTCAGATTGTTTCCTAACAAGGTGGTAATCAAATTAAGTTTTCCAAATAAACTTACTTTTCTGCTCCCTTAAACAAGCATTTCATATTTACTCCCCATATCTCATTTTCACCAAATGACCTTGGTTTTGTTGAAACTATCCGAATCCTCAGAAGAGAACTACAACCATCCACTCTTTTTACCTACCCACACCCAGCCACATACACTTGCCATTTCTCTTGTTGCTGTATATTGTCTACTGATGTTCCAGTTTATAGCAAAACCTTCTCATGTAAATTCTGTTCCATTAACTCTCACCATTCAAGGACATTGATTCTGAAAATCACACTTTCTCCTACATTATGAGATTTTCCTTCTCTCTTGAATTTCTCCATAATATGTCATAATTCCTTCTATCTTTAAAAGGAGAAAACTAAACAACACAAAAACATATCCCCTTAACTTCCTTTCCCTCTTCAAATACCACTTCAATTCTCTCATTGCTTTTCATAAAATTATTTGAAACCATTGTCTATGTTCATCATTTCCAATTCTTCACCTCCCCTTCTTCTTGAAACACTTGAGCCAGACTTTTACCATTACCTGTCTTACGTGAAAGCCTTGAGTAACCCTTCACACTGCCAATCCACCTGTCAGTTCTCACCCTTATCTTCCTTGATCTGTCAGCAGGATTAAACAGAGTTGTCACTATCTCCTCCTTTGAAACACTTTCCTCTCTTCTTTTCCAGGACATGACCCCCTCATGAATTTCCTTTCATCTCTGGCTGTATTTATTCTCTTCAATGAATAACTTCTCTCCCTTACCTGTTAGTGTTGAAATTGTTCATGCCTCCATCTTAGGCCTCTTCTCTCTTCTATCTACACTCAACTCCTTCACAATCTCATCCTCTTTTTAATATAATGGCTCCCCACTCCCAACTCCCAACCCTGTATCTTCTAAGTGTAATGGTGCCCTGAACTCCAGGCTCATGTATCCAATTGCTTAGTCAGTATCTTCACTTGGTTAGGTGTCTCATTTGTAACATCAAAAATTTATCTGCTGATGCCTCTCACCTTTAAGATCTACTCCCTTTTTAGCCTATCCCATTTCATTTAAAATCAACTCACTCCTTTGTGTTGCTCAGTCAACAAAATTTTAAAGTCATCTTTGACTCCTCTCTGTATTTTTTTTATTTAAAAAAATGTGTATTGTATGGATTCTAAAGTGCTAAATATTCTTCTATGTGCTGGAGCTACAACAGTGAACAAAGTAGACCAAAAATCCTGGTCTCCTAGAGCATGCATACTGGTTGAAAAAGTCAGACAATAAACAAAATAAAATTGCAAACTATATAGTATTTTATAATGTTACCAGTAGTATGTTGAAAAGTTAACAAGGGTGGGAGAGAAAGTGTGCTATGGGTACAATTTGAAATTTGAAATCAGATACCATGGAAATCTTCACCAAGAAGGTAACAACTTAGTAAAGACTTGAAAGATGTGAAAGATTGGAGCATGCAACTTTATAGGAAAAAGAAGTTCCAGTTGGAAGAAATACTTAGTGCAAACATTCTGAGTCAAGAGTGGGCCATATATGATCCTGAAACAGCAAGGAAGTCAGTATGACTGGAGAAGTGGGAAAATGAGGAAATGAGACTAGTGAATTAGATGAGAGCCAGGTCACATAGGGTTATTGAGAATCCTTTCATTTTTATAGTAAACCATTGGAGGGTTTTGAGCCAAAGAAAGTCATTATTTGACTTCTCTTTTAACAGAATAACTTTGGGAAAAACTTACTTTAGGACAGTGGTATAACCAGAAAGATGAATATGAAAACTACTACAATAATTTAAACTTTATATAATTCACTTTATTTAATTCTAATAACAACTCCTTGGAAAGGATATTATTTTTCAAAATCCTTGGTGAAAGAATACTCAAAATATTTAAGGATGAGTAAGTCAGAGTCTTACCAACTGTTAAGAGTCACCAGTCAATTACCTAATAGAGCCTGCCCATACAAATAAGGTGAACACTAGCCCTACTAGGCTGAATAGGGATATGTACAATGTATGAACTCCTAAACAAAAGAGGTTGGAGCTCCTATTCTATAATATTTATTAAAGTATAGTCAACTTCAGTCAATTGCATAAAATTGAGCTTCCAAAACAATTTTATAATATCTAGAAGTTTACATGCTCGTAAATGCTAAAAAAATAAATTCATAACTCAAAAGCAAGGCATTTAGCAAAATTACTAATTTTTTTTAAGTTTAGAAAGAAAAGAAGAGCAAGCAGGGGAGGGGCAGAGGGAGAGGGAGAAAGAGAATCCCAAGTAGACTCCACCCTCAGCACAGAGCCCGATGTGGGGCTCAATCTCAGGAAATGTGAAATCATGACATGAACTGAAATCACTAGTGGAATGTTTAACTGACTGAGCCACCCAGGCGCTTCTCAAAATTACTGATATTTTTAAGCTTATTTATTTATGTTGAGAGAGAGACAGAAATAGTGTGAGTGGGGAGGAACAGAGAGAGAGTGAGAGAAGGAAAATCCCAAGCAGGCTCCACGATGTCAGCACAGAGCCCCAAGGCGGAGCTCGAACTCATGAACTGTGAGATCATGACCTGAGCTGAAACCAAGAGTTGGTCGCTTAACTGAGCCACCCAGGCACCCCTCAAAATTACTAATTTTTAAAATTCATCAGTCACTTAACAAAATTGGGGTCCTATACTAAATAATGTATTTAGTTTAATTTATTCCACTCTATGCTATTATACATTATATATAATTAATATTTGATAATTGTAATACACTACTATACACTGTGATTGTAATGATTTTAGGGGAGGATTGATTCTTTATAGGCTACAATTTCCTTGATCTAAATATCATTTCCCTAATTAGTGAGGAGAACTGATCTTGTCAGGAAAAATAGACGCATATTTCTTGTACATTTTAATTGCTTTCTTTGCAATGTTAATTGAGTTAGTACATTTTTGCATCTTAATGTTAACCAGACATTGGTGATTTGCTTGCCTCACCAGATTTTATTAATTAATTAATTAATCTATTTATTTATTTACCTCACCAGACAATTTAAATTTTTTTTTTCAACGTTTATTTATTTTTGGGACAGAGAGAGACAGAGCATGAACGGGGGAGGGGCAGAGAGAGAGGGAGACACAGAATCGGAAACAGGCTCCAGGCTCCGAGCCATCAGCCCAGAGCCTGACGCGGGGCTCGAACTCACGGACCGCGAGATCGTGACCTGGCTGAAGTCGGATGCTTAACCGACTGCGCCACCCAGGCGCCCCATCACCAGACAATTTAAAGCAACACTATTTATACATATCGCTGCAAACTATAAATAGCCAAATTGCTATAAGCCAAGAATGTGAGGTCATTTTATGATACACTCAGTAGGTCCTGCTTTGTGTTTTAGTTTTTCTGGTATATTGTTTTGTTTAAAAAGTACACTGCATAGTCATTTTCTGTGCAAATATAATTCAATACTTTTCCTCATGCCTATAAGAAAATACAAGTAAAAACAGAGATGTGTATTTTTTATAGAAATGTATTACATCATCCACCCTAATCTGAAGTATTATTTTTTTCTCATTTCCCAACTTATCACAGTCATTCTTCCAGGTCAACATTTATAAAGCTAACCTAATATTTTAAATGGAAGTATAACATTTTCTGTGGACATTCTGATTATTCCTTTTTTAAAAATAATTTAATTACAGGTCTGTAATGTCTTATTTGCAATTTCAAAATTAAATTTTTTTTCTAATTCAAATGGAAATACTGACCTGAAGCTGTGTGAGGTTATGTATAATCTTTATTTAACGTACTTAATTTGAATACTCATACATTTTGCTGCAGATATGTGAATGTGTTTGATTATGTGGTGCTGCCCCAGGCCCCCTAGTGGTATTAATAATATATGGGGTATGCTTAATATTATTGTTTTAAGAATACCAAAACATCAGAATTCTTAAACACATCTGGCCCCAAGGGTTTTAGTTGATGGTTTGTAGTTCTGTATAAAGAATGTTGCAATAAATATCCTCTAACCTATGCACAAAAAGACTGGAACTTTTGTTTTTATAAACCAGATTTCTAGAAGTGAAATTACTGGATGACAGAAGATTCACTTCTTCAATTCTAAATTGCTTTCAGAAATAATGTAACTCAAAATTTTAAAAACATATGGGTTAATATGTTTCTATTTCTCATGGTTTCACCAGAAAAATATTTAGACCAACTTTGGTAACTACATAGACCACCTTAATTTCTTATGTTGAGGTATATTCCATCTATCCCTACTTTGGGGAGGATTTTGATCAAGAATGGATGCTGTGTTTTGTCAAATACTTTTTCTGCATCTATTGACAAGATCATATGATTCTTACCCTTTTTTTAATTAAAATGATGTATCATGTTGATTGATTTGGTAATATTGAGCCAGCCCTGCAGCCCAGGAATAAATTTCACTTGGTTATAGTGGATAATCCTTTAATGTACTGTTGAATTCGACTTGCCAGTATTTTGTTGAGAGTTTTTGCATCCATGTTCATCAGGGATGGTGGCCTGTGATTCTCCTTTATAGCGGGGTCTTTGTCTGGTTTTGGAATTAAGGTAATGCTAGCCTTGTAGAATGAGTTCGGAAGTTTTCCTTCCATTTTTATTTTTTGGAAAAGTTTGAGAAGCACAGGTATTAACTCTTCTTTAAACATCTGATAAAATTCCTCTGGGAAGCCATCTGAGAGATTTTTGATCACTGATACAATTTCTTTGCTGGTTATGGGCCTGTTCACATTTTCTATTTCTTCCTATTTCAGTTTTGGTAGTTTATGAGTCTCTAGGAATTTGTCCGTTTCTTCCAGATTTCCCAGTTTGTTGGCAAATAATTTTTCATAGTATTCTCTTTATAATTGTTTGTATTTGTGTGGTGTCGGTTATTATCTCTGCTCTTTCATTCATGATTCTATCTATTTGGTTTTCCTCTCTCTTTTCTTTTTTATCAGTCTGGCTAGGAGTTTATCAATTTTGTTTAGTCTTTCAAAGAACCAGCTATTACTTTTGTTGATCTGTTCTGTTGGATTTTGTTTGTTTGTTTCTGCTCTTATCTTTATTATTTCTCTTCTTATTCTGGCTTTAGGCTTTATTTGCTGTTCCTTTTCTAGCTTTTTTAGGTGTAAGGTTAGATTGTATATTTGGGATCTTTCCTGGTTCTTGAGATAGGCCTGGATTCCAATATACTTTCCCCCTGGGACTATCTTTGCTGCATCCCAAAGGGTTTGGACTACCATCTTTTCTTTTCTCTTCTCTTCTCTTCTCTTCTCTTCTCTTCTCTTCTCTTCTCTTCTCTTCTCTTTTCTTTTCTTTTCTTTTCTCTTTCCTTTCTTTCCCTTCCTTTCCTTTTTAAAAATTTTTTGGTGTTTATTTATTTTTTAGAGAGAAAGAGAGAGAGAGAGACGCTGAACAGGGGAGGGAGAGAAAGGGGGGTGGGTACAGAGGATCTGAAGCAGGCTGTCTGCTGACAGCACAGATGTGAGGCTCAAGTGAATGACCATGAGATCATGACCTGAGCCAAAGTCAGATACTTAACTGACTGAGCCTCCCAGGTGTACCTGGACTATTGTGTTTTCACTTTCATTTGCTTTCATGTATTTTTTTTTATTTCTTCTTTAGGTTCCTGGTTAACTCATTCATTCTTTAGTAGAATGTTCATTAACCTCCATGTATTTGAGGGATTTCCAAATTTTTCTTGTGGTCAACTTTAAGTTTTGTAGCATTGTGATCCAAAAATATGTATGGCATGATCTCAATCTTTTTGTATGTGTTGAGGACTGATATTTGATTTGTGACCCAGTATGTGATCTATTCTGGAAAACATTCCATGTGCACTTGAGAAGAATATTCTGCTGCTTTAGGATGAAATGTTCTGAATATATCTGTTAAGTCCATCTGGTCCAGTGTGTCATTCAAAGCCATTGTTTCCTTGTTGATTTTCTGCTTAGATGATCTGTTCATTGCTAATAGTGGGGTGTTAAAACCCTCACTATTATGGTATTATTATCAATGAGTTTCTTTATGTTTGTTATTAATTCTTTTATATGTTTGGTTATTTCAAGTTGGGAGCATAAGTATTTATAATTGTTAGATCTTCTTAGTGGATAGACCCTTTAATTATGATACAATGCCCTACTTCATATCTTGTTACAGTGTTTATTTGAAAATCTAGTTTGTCTGGGGGTTCCTGGGTGGCTCAGTCAGTTAGGTTTCTGACTTCGACTCAGGTCATGATCTCACGTTCTGTGAGTTTGAGCCCCACGTCGGGGTCTGTGCTGACAGCTCAGAGCTTGGAGCCCGCTTTGTGTTCTGTGTCTCCCTCTCTCTCTGCCCCTTCCTTGCCCATGCTCTGTCTCTCTCACTCTTAAAAATAAATAAACATAAAAAAATTTAAAAAACCAACCTAGTGTGTTTGATATAAGTATGGCCACTACGGCTTTCTATTGATGTTCATTAGCATGATAGATAGTTCTCCATCTCCTCACTGTCAATCTGCATCTGTCTCTAGGTCTAAAATGAGTCTCTTGTAGGCAGCATATAGATGGATTTGTTTGTTCATTCATTCAGATACCCTATATCTTTTGCGTAAAGCATTTTGTCCACTTACATTCAGAGTGATTATTGAAAGATATGAAATTAGTACCATTGTGTTACCTTTAGAGCAGGTGTTTTCAGTGATGTTCTCTTGTTCTTTCTAATCTGTGTTGCTTTGTTTTTTTGGTTTTTTTGTTTTTGTTTTTGTTTTTCTCCACTCAAACAGTACCCTTAAAATTTCTTGCAGGACTGGTTTAGTGGTCATGAACTCCTTTAGGTTTTGTTTGTCTGGGAAACACTTTTTTTTTTTTTTTAATTATTTATTTATTTATTTATTTATTTATTTATTTATTTATTTTATATATGAAATTTATTGACAAATTGGTTTCCATACAACACCCAGTACTCATCCCAAAAGGTGCCCTCCTCAATACCCATCACCCACCCTCTCCTCCCTCCCACCCCCCATCAACCCTCAGTTTGTTCTCAGTTTTTAACAGTCTCTTATGCTTTGGCTCTCTCCCACTCTAACTTCTTTTTTTTTTTTTCCTTCCCCTCCCCCATGTGTTCCTGTTAAGTTTCTCAGGATCCATATAAGAGTGAAACCATATGGTATCTGTCTTTCTCTGTATGGCTTATTTCACTTAGCATCACACTCTCCAGTTCCATCCACGTTGCTACAAAAGGCCATGTCTGGGAAACTCTTAATCTCTCCGTATGACAGCTTTGCTGGGTAAAGAATTCTTGGCTGCATATTATTCCTATTCAGCATGTTGAATATTTTATGCCACTCCCTTCTGCCCTGACAAGTTTCTGCAGACAGGTCTGCTGCTAAACTTATGTGTCTACCCTTGTAGGATAAGGATCTTTTGTACCTAGCCACTGTAAAAATTCTTTCTTTATCTTTATATTTGCAAGTTTCACTATGCTAATGTCATGGTGTTGACCTGCTTTTGTTGGTTTTCAGGGAGTTCTCTGTGCTTCTTGGACTTGAATGTCAGATTAGGGAAGATTAGGAAAGCTCTCAGCTAAAATTTATTCAAATAAACCTTTTTCCTCTTTTTCCTGCTCTTCGTTTTCTGGGTGTGCTATGATACGGATGGTTTTGCTTTATGAAATCATTGAGTTCCCAAAATCTCCCCTCGTGATCTAATAGTTTTCTTTCCCTCTTCCTTTCAGCTTCATTGTTTTCCATAATTTTATCTTCTATATCAACTATTCTCTACTTTGTTTCCTCAATCTTCATTGTGACTGTATTCAGTTGGTTTTACATCTTAGTTATAGCATTTTAAAAAATATTTTTATAGTTTTTAAATCTTCTATCTTTGCAGCAAGGGTTTCTCTGGTGTCTTCTATGCTTTTTTCAAAGCCCAGATAGTAGTCTTTTGACTGTTGTTCTAAATTCTTGTTCAGATATATTGCTTATATCTATTTTGAGCATGTCCCTGGCTGTAATTTCTTCTTGACCCTTCTTTTGGGGAGAATTCTTCTGTTTTTCCATTTTGTCTAAGTTTCTGTTTTTGCATATTTTGAAAGTTTGCTATGTTTGCTGCACCTGAGAGTAATGCTGTATTAAAAAAGGGTCCTACACTGTCCATAACCTGGCACTTAAGGAAGTGTTTCTAGCATATGCTGTGTGCACTCTCCTGTTACATTTTGGCTGCTCTTTCCCACTGGTCAGTGCTCTGCAGAGCTCCTCCTTGTGTGCAGTGGGGAGTGTTTAGAACTTTAAATAGGTGTGCTTTGATTTGTTTGTTAAAATAAGTCTCACTCCTGTCACACTGTCTCCTTCCAACCATGGAGATCCTTCTGCCAGTCTGTAGATCAATTTCCTGAGTGTTCCAAGTGATCTCCACCTTAATTTCTATACTGATATTTCCCATGGTGAATCTGCTATACTAGGATTTATATTCACAAAATTTCATAAATAATCCTGATACCCAGCAGACAATTTCAAAGAGGTGACTCAGGAGATGTAAAGCATAAAAGGTCACTTGTTGTAATTATGTTACAAAGAACTTTCTTCTAATCATTTCCAACATCTAATTGTTACCTCACTTCATTTATTTTTATTTCCTGGATTACCATTCTTTTGATGCTATTGTCAGTCAACTGTAAAATTAATAATAACACATATTAATCTGTTTTTCTCTTTCCCCTCATACTTCTCTCCTTTTTATTTCAGTTTCATTGGAGATCAGTCTTCTTCCAAGTACACTTACACTTTTGATGTTCCCTTTTTGCTTCCTCCATGTTTTACCTCTGTGAGCATTTTTACCTACTCTAGTTTGGAGCTAATAATCCCACATTTATTTCTCTACACTAAAATCTTCTCCCTGTTTCATGCACATCTTGCTACAGACTGTGAAGTACAATATGTGTGCTACATACTCTACTTCGTACCCCACCTTTCCTTCACTCTCTGCCTTCTCACAATGCCTGTTTTACATCTTATATATTCCAGGAGTTAGCAATGCCGGCCTTTAACAGACTCAAGAAATATGTGGTAAATGCACGAATACAAAACAATAGTGCTTTAAATTTCTATAAAAATATTTTCACAGTCATTGTACAAGACATAACATCCAACAATAAATATAATTCTTTGATAAGGGCGGTATCATTTCAAAGAAGTTAAGCAGCTTTTAAAAGGGAATAAGGCTCAAATGTGGCAGAATCAGGAATAAAATCAAGTTTTCTGGTTTTAAATCAATATCTCTATTTCATCATGTCAATTTTAACTGATGACCCCTTATCTAATTCACTTTGATTTTTTTGTGCTGTGGCTAAAAAGTATTGTAAAAAACATAAAACCATGTTGAACACTAAATAGACTAGTCAACTGAGAGTGAAAAACGAATGTGAAACAGTTAAAATTACATTATAATGTATAGATAATAGACAAATGTATGACTGTGATTATGCTTTCTCATTTTTTTTTTTTTACTTACAACCGTTTTCACTGGAAATCAAAAACAATGGCAGAGCCCTCCAGAGCAGAACATGATGCCTTGGGTAGTGGTCTGCCCACGTAGTATTCAGTGATAATGTGGACGGAAGTAGATGGATTTGATTTTTCAATGAGAATACATTTTATTGTATGCAGCATGAAATTACAAAAAAATATTGCTGCATTTCATGACTAATACACATTAATCATAATCACTTCTTTGAATTCATTCAAAGAGGTCAAAATCAATCCAAGGATGAAACATTTCCGTATTTCATAATATTCCTGAAAGTGTGTGAGCAGCAGATAGGACTGCCTGTTTCTGCCTGTGGGAACACACTGCAGCATATTCATTAACCAGTTCTTCCTTCCTGCTTCTTGGCCAGATAAAATTTCCCCACACTGGTTTTCTTCAGATAGCTCAGTAAGCTTTCAGCTCATGAGTAAAGCTCTCTGCACACCACCCCTTCCCACACTGTACAGAGCACGTGCCTGTGGAGCACACGTGTCAGGATTTGACTAAGAAGCTGAATATGGCTCTGCGCCTGGTTTGTATTTTATGGTCAGAGAAGACATTGGGCGAAACCATCATTCTGCAGATCTTTTACTTGTCTGGAGCATCCTGCCGCTTCTGAGAACACAGGGGTTCCAGAGAACTCTCTGGCCTTTTGAACGGACTTTCCCTGTGCTTCATCCAGACCATCATTTCTCAGTGCATTTTTAAAGATATATTGCTTACTAACAATCTTTTGAAAAGGCAGAGAATTATAAAGATCCATAATCTCTTCTGTAAACCTAGCATGACCTTTTGGGAGATAAAACCTAACCTGACTAGACATGAAGTTATTCCTAAACTTTATTTATCCTATTTAGTGTGACTATGTGTTCAGGTCCCTACAGAAATATTAATGTGTGTGATTATGGGGTGCCATTCAAGACATAACTGGAAGTGCTATAATAGCATACAGTATGCATGTCCTATTACCTTTCCAAAATTAAAAAAACAATCAAACTGTATTTCTTTTTTTTTTTTTTTAATTTTTTTTTCAACGTTTATTTATTTTTGGGGCAGAGAGAGACAGAGCATGAACAGGGAAGGGGCAGAGAGAGAGGGAGACACAGAATCGGAAACAGGCTCCAGGCTCTGAGCCATCAGCCCAGAGCCCGACGCGGGGCTCGAACTCACGGACTGCGAGATCGTGACCTGGCTGAAGTCGGACGCTTAACCGACTGCGCCACCCAGGCGCCCCAATCAAACTGTCTTTCAACACACATCTAGACCCAAGGGTTTGCAGTAAGGGAGTATGGACTTATAAATATATGCTAAGTTACATCAACGCACTAGGCTGGAAATATTCCATGTTATATTAGGTTTTCAAAACATTTTAAGGGGTACCTGGGTGGCTCAGTCGGTAGAGTGGCTGACTTCGGCTCAAGTAGTGATCTCACAGTTAGTAAGTTCAAACCCCACATCGGGCTCACTGCTGTCAGCACAGAGCCTGCTTTGGATCCTCTGTCCCTCTCTCTTTCTTCCCCTCCCTGCTCCTGCTCTCTATCTTTCTCTCTTACTCTCTGTCTCTCAAAAGTAAAGCAAACATTTAAATGATAATAAAGCATAATAAAAAATTTAAAAGCATGGCATAATCCCATTAAAAATAAGTACATTTATATTTGTGTGCATAGGATGCGTGTTTGCATGTAAGTTTATGTAAGAGATGACTAGAAGCTTATGCTATTCTAATGTAAATTCTGATACTGTTTTATACATACAAATCAATGTCTTCACATGCAACTCCATAAATTTTCTTTGATCAGTTGGAATATATGGGGATGGGGTGAATGGGGGGAGGAGACTGTTGCATCATATTATTTTACTATAAATGTAATTATTTCTAATCCTGCTAGTATTAGCAAAAACATATATTAAGCACTTAATGGGGCGCCTGGGTGGCGCAGTCAGTTAAGCGTCCGACTTCAGCCAGGTCACGATCTCGCGGTCCCTGAGTTCGAGCCCCGCGTCGGGCTCTGGGCTGATGGCTCGGAGCCTGGAGCCTGTTTCCGATTCTGTGTCTCCCTCTCTCTCTGCCCCTCCCCCCGTTCATGCTCTGTCTCTCTCTGTCCCAAAAATAAATAAAAAACGTTGAAAAAAAATATTAATAAAAAAAGCACTTAATATATGGCAGATATTGAAATAAGCATTTGCATAATTATTCAATATTTAATAAAAATATTTGGAATAGGTAATATTATTTACATTTATTACATTTATTAAATTTAATATACTTTCTACTCTGAATATTTAAAAGGTGACCAAAAACTTAGCACCTAAAAAATGGCAAAGATTTCCATTTTGACTACATAACATTATAAAATTTGTTAATTATTTTAGGTTTCATTAAAAAGAGACTCAATGTTTTAAATGTAATAAATTGTCATCTGTATATTCATTCAAAAAATATCCATCAATAAGACTAATAAGTGGTAATGTTCAACAACCAGCTTGTAGGATGTGGGATGGGAGGACAGAAAGAAAGGAGAGCCTGATATGTTGTTTTTGTCCATTTATATAGTATATATACTCTCATCATTGTTGATTTCAAGCTATTCCAACATGACAACATGAACGTGGGATAGCAATGAATGTATATATACACATATGTATATATACATATATATATACATATATATATACATATATATATAATTGCTCTTATTTTTTCAGTTTTTAAATTTATTTTTTTTAATTTTTTAATATATGAAATTTATTATCAAATTGGTTTCCATACAACACCCAGTGCTCATCCCAAAAGGTGCCCTCCTCAATACCCATCACCAACCCTCCCCTCCCTCCCACCCCCCATCAACCCTCAGTTTGTTCTCAGTTTTTAAGAGTCTCTTATGCTTTGGCTCTCTCCCACTCTAACCTCTTTTTTTTTTTTTCCTTCCCCTCCCCCATGAGTTTCTGATAAGTTTCTCAGGATCCACATAAGAGTGAAAACATATGGTATCTGTCTTTCTCTGTATGGCTTATTTCACTTAGCATAACACTCTCCATTTCCATCCACGTTGCTACAAAGGGCCATATTTCATTCTTTCTCATTGCCACGTAGTACTCCATTGTGTATATAAACCACAATTTCTTTATCCACTCATCAGTTGATGGACATTTAGGCTCTTTCCATAATTTGGCTATTGTTGAGAGTGCTGCTATAAACATTGGGGTACAAGTGCCCCTATGCATCAGCCCTCCTGTATCCCTTGGGTAAATTCTTAGCAGTGCTATTGCTGGGTCATAGGGTAGGTCTATTTTTAATTTTTTGAGGAACCTCCACACTGGTTTCCAGAGTGGCTGCACCAGTTTGCATTCCCACCAACAGTGCAAGAGGGTTCCCGTTTCTCCACATCCTCTCCAGCATCTATAGTCTCCTGTTTTGCTCATTTTGGCCACTCTGACTGGCGTGAGGTGATATCTGAGTGTGGTTTTGATTTGTATTTCCCTGATGAGGAGCGATTTGAGCATCTTTTCATGTGCCTGTTGGCCATCCGGATGTCTTCTTTAGAGAAGTGTCTATTCATGTTTTCTGCCCATTTCTTCACTGGATTGTTTTTCAGGTGTGGAGTTTGCTGAGTTCTTTATAGATTTTGGATACTAGCCGTTTGTCTGATATGTCATTTGCAAATATCTTTTCCCATTCCGTTGGTTGCCTTTAGTTTTGTTGATTGTTTCCTTTGCTGTGCAGAAGCTTTTTATCTTCATGAAGTCCTAAGTTCATTTTTGCTTTTAATTCCCTTGCCTTTGGGGATGTGTCAAGTAAGAAATTGCTACAGCTGAGGTCAAAGAGGTCTTTTCCTGCTTTCTCCTCTAGGGTTTTGATGGTTTCCTGTCTCACATTCAGGTCCTTTATCCATTTTGAGTTTATTTTTGTGAATAGTGTAAGAAAGTGGTCTAGTTTCATCCTTCTGCATGTTGCTGTCCAGTTCTCCCAGCACCATTTGTTAAAGAGACTGTCTTTTTTCCATTGGATATTCTTTCCTGCTTTGTCAAAGATTGGTTGGCCATACTTTCGTGGGTCTAGTTCTGGGGTTTCTATTCTATTCCACTGGTCTATGTGTCTGGTTTTGTGTCAATACTATGCTGTCTTGATGATTACAGCTTTGTAGTAGAGGCTAAAGTCTGGGATTGTGATGCCTCCTGCTTTGGTCTTCGTCTTCAAAATTCCTTTGGCTATTCGGGGCCTTTTGTGGTTCCATATGAATTTTAGGATCTCTTGTTCTAGCTTCGAGAAAAATGCTGGTGCAGTTCTGATTGGGATTGCATTGAGTGTGTAGATAGTTTGGGGTAGTTTTGATATTTTAACAATATTTATTCTTCCAATCCATGAGCACGGAATGTTTTTCTATTTCTTTATATCTTCTTCAATTTCCTTCATAAGCTTTCTATAGTTTTCAGCATACAGATCTTTTACATCTTTGGTTAGATTTATTCCTAGGTATTTTATGCTTCTTGGTGCAATTGTGAATGGGATCAGTTTCTTTATTTGTCTTTCTGTTGCTTCATTATTAGTGTATAAGAATGCAAATGATTTCTGTACATTGATTTTGTATCCTGCAACTTTGCTGAATTCATATATCAGTTCTAGCAGACTTTTGGTGGAGTCTATCGGATTTTCCATGTATAATATCATGTCATCTGCAAACAGCGAAAGCTTGACTTCGTCTTTGCCAATTTTGATGCCTTTGATTTCCTTTTGTTGTCTGATTGCTGATGCTAGAACTTCCAACACTATGTTAAACAACAGCGGTGAGAGTGGGCATCCCTGTCATGTTCCTGATCTCAGGGAAAAAGTTCTCAGTTTTTCCCATTGAGGATGATGTTAGCTGTGGGCTTTTCATAAATGGCTTTTATGATATTTAAGTATGTTCCTTCTATTCCGACTTTCTCAAGGGTTTTTATTAAGAAAGGGTGCTGGATTTTGTCAAAGGCCTTTTCTGCATCGATTGACAGGATCATATGGTTCTTATCTTTTCTTTTATTAATGTGATGTATCACGTTGATTGATTTGCAAATGTTGAACCAGCCCTGCATCCCAGGAATGAATCCCAATTGATCATGGTGAGTAATTCTTTTTATATGCTGTTGAATTCGATTTGCTAGTATCTTATTGAGAATTTTTGCATCCATATTCATCAGGGATATTGGCCTGTAGTTCTCTTTTTTTTTACTGGGTCTGTGTCTGGTTTAGGAATCAAAGTAATACTGACTTCATAGAATGAGTCTGGAAGTTTTCCTTCCCTTTCTATTTTTTGGAATAGCTTAAGAAGGATAGGTATTATCTCTGCTTTAAATGTCTGGTAGAATCCCCCTGGGAAGCCATCTGGTCCTGGACTCTTATTTGTTGGGAGATTTGTGATAACTGATTCAATTTCTTCGCTGGTTATGGGTCTCTTCAAGCTTTCTATTGCCTCCTGATTGAGTTTTCGAAGTGTGTGGGTGTTTAGGAATTTGTCCATTTCTTCCCGGTTGTCCAGTTTGTTGGCATATAATTTTTCATAGTATTCCCAGATAACTGCTTGTATTTCTGAGGGATTAGTTGTAATAATTCCATTTTCATTCATGATTTTATCAATTTGGGTCATCTCCCTTTTCTTTTTGAGAAGCCAGGACAATCCTAAAATTCATATGGAACCACAAAAGGCCCCGAATAGCCAAAGGAATTTTGGATTGTCAATTTTGTTTATTTTTTCAAAAAAACAACTCTTGGTTTCATTGATCTGCTCTACAGTTTTTTAGATTCTATATTTTTTATTTCTGCTCTGATCTTTATTATTTCTCTTCTTCTGCTCGGTTTGGGGTGTCTTTGCTGCTCTGCTTCTATTTCCTTTAGGTGTGCTGTTAGATTTTGTATTTGGGATTTTTCTTGTTTCTGGAGATAGGCCTGGATTGCAATGTATTTTCCTCTCAGGACTTCCTTCGCTGCATCCCAAAGCATTTGGATTGTTGTATTTTCATTTTCGTTTGTTTCCATATATTTTTTAAATTTCTTCTCTAATTGCCTGGTTGACCCATTCATTCTTTAGTAGGGTGTTCTTTAACCTCCATGCTTTTGGAGGTTTTCCAGACTTTTTCCTGTGGTTGATTTCAAGCTTCATAGCATTGTGGTCCAAAAGTATGCATGGTATGATCTCAATTCTTGTATACTTATGAAGGGCTGTTTTGTGACCCAGTATGTGATCTATCTTGGAGAATGTTCCATGTGCACTCGAGAAGAAAGTATATTCTTTTGCTTTGGGATGCAGAGTTCTTAATATATCTGTCAAGTCCATCTGATCCAATGTATCATTCAGGGCCCTTTTTTCTCTATTGACCATGTGTCTAGATGATCTATCCATTGTTGTAAGTGGAGTGTTAAAGTCCCCTGCAATTACCACATTCTTGTCAGTAAGGTTGCTTATGTTTGTAATTGTTTTATAAATTTGGGGGTTCCCGTATTCGGTGCATGGACATTTATAATTATTAGTTCTTCTTGATGGATAGACCCTGTCATTATTATATAATGCCCTTATGCATCTCTTGTTACAACCTTTAATTTAAAGTCTAGTTTGTCTGATATAAGTATGGCTACTCCAGCTTTCTTTTGACTTCCAGTAGCATGATAAATAGTTCTCCATCCCCTCACTTTCAATCTGAAGGTGTCCTCAGGTCTAAAATGAGTCTCTTGCAGACAGCAAATAGATGGGTCTTGTTTTTTTTTTATCTATTCTGATACCCTATGTCTTTTGGTTGGCACAGTTAGTGCATTTACATTCAGTGTTATTATAGAAAGATATGGGTTTAGAGTCATTGTGATGTCTGTAGGTTTCATGCTTGTAGTGATGTCTCGTACTTTGTCTCACAGGATCCCCCTTAGGATCTCTTGTAGGGCTGGTTTAGTGGTGATGAATTCCTTCAGTTTTTGTTTGTTTGGAAAGACCTTTATCTCTCCTTCTATTCTAAATGACAGATTTGCTGGATAAAGGTTTCTCGGCTGCATATTTTTTTCTGTTAATCACATTGAAGATTTCCTGCCATTCCTTTCTGGCCTGCCAGGTTTCAGTAGAGAGATCTGTCACAAGTCTTATCGGTTATATATACCCTTTATATGTTACAGCATGTTTATGCCTAGGTGCTTTCAGAATTTTCTCTTTATCCTTGTATTTTGCCAGTTTCACTATGATACGTTGTGCAGAAGATCGATTCAAGTTACGTCTGAAGGGAGTTCTTTGTGCTTCTTGGATTTCATGCCTTTTTCCTTCTCCAGATCAGGGAAGTTCTCAGGTATGATTTCTTGAAGTACACCTTCAGCACCTTTCCCTCTCTCTTCCTCCTCTGGAATACCAATTATGCGTAGATTATTTCTCTTTAGTGCATCACGTAGTTCTAATTTTCCCCTCATACTCCTGGATTTTTTTTCTCTCTCTTTTTCTCAGCTTCTTCTTTTTCCATAATTTTATCTTCTAGTTCAACTATTCTGTCCTTTGCCTCTTCAATCCGAGTTGTGGTCGTCTCATTTTATTTTGCAGCTCATTAATAGCATTTTTTAGCTCCTCCTGGTTGTTCCTTAGTTCCTTGATCTCTGTAGCAAGAGATTCTCTGCTGTCCTCTATACTGTTTTCAAGCCCAGCGATTAATTTTATGACTATTATTCTACATTCACTTTCTGTTATATTGTTTAAATCGTTTTTGATCAGTTTGGTAGCTGTCGTTATTTCCTGGAGGTTTTTTTGAGGGGAATTCTTCCGTTTCTTCATTTTGGATAGTCCCTCTAGTGGTGCGAAACTACAGGGCACTTCCGCTGTACTGTCTGGAATAACTTGCGTTGGTGGGCGGGGACACAATCAGACCTGATGTCTGCCCCCAACCCACCGCTGGGCCACAGTCAGACTGGTGTGTGCCTTCTCTTCCCCTCTCCTAGGGGCAAGATTCACTGTGGGGTGGCGTGGCCCGTCTGGGCTACTTGCACACTGCCAGGCTTGTGGTGCCGGGGATCTGGTGTATTAGTTGAGGTGGTTCGGCAAGGTGCACAGGGGCGAGAGGGGCAGTCTCAGCTTGTTATCCTTTGGTGATCCACTTCAGGAGGGGCCCTGCAGCACTGGGAGGGAGTCAGACCTGCTGCTGGAGGGATAGATCCGCAGAAGCACAGTGCTGGGTGTTTGCGCGGTACAAGCAAGTTCCCTGACAGGAACTGATTCCCTTTGGGAATTTGGCTGGGGGAATGGGTGAGTGAGATGGAGCTGGCGAGCGCCTTTGTTCCTGGCCACGTGAGCGCTGTTGTCGGGGGCTCAAATTCTCTCCCTCCCGTTGTCTTCCAGCCCTCCTGCTCTCCGAGCAGAGCTGTTAACTTATAACCTTCCAGATGTTAAGTCCCGCTTGCTGTCAGAACACACTCCCTCTGCCCCTCTGCTTTTGCAAGCCAGACTTGGGGGCTCTGCTTTGCTTTGCCTGTGGGCTGCTCCTCTGCCCCGGGCTCCCTCCCGCCAGTCTGTGTAGTGCGCACTGCCTCTTCACCCTTCCTACCCTCTTCTGTGGGCCTCTTGTCTACGCTTGGCTCTGGAGAATCCATTCTGCTAGCCTTCTGGCGGTTTTCTGGGTTATTTAGGCAGGTGTGGGTGGAATCTAAGTGATCTGCAGGACGCGGTGAGCCCAGCATCCTCCTATACCGCCATATTCCGAAAGGGCCTATAATTGCTCTTAAAACTCAGTGCAAGCTGGCTCTGGACCCTTTGGAGGATAATTCAATAACCCCAAGATGATAAAGTTAATTTTAAAACAAATACAAATGTCTGAACTAAAATGTTTTAGATGTTTTCATTAAAGAAGAAATAAAAATATGAGTAAAACAAAGCAAACAAATACAAGCAAGATTATTCTAATTAAGTTCATTGCATTTTTAATATACAAATATAATTTTTAGACCAGAGTTTTTTGAAGACAAATAAGTAGCTATAATTATTGAATATAATTGCATCTATTTGAAAAGTCAACATAATTACCTATGTTAAGTAGTTTTAAGAAGTGGGTTATTTTTTAATTTTTTAATGTTTATTTATTTTTGAGAGAGAGAGAGAGAGAGAATACACATAAGCAGGGAAGGGACAGAGAGAGGAAGACAGAGGATCTTAAGTGGGCTCTGTGCTCACAGCAGAGAGCCCAATGCAATGCTGGAACCCACAATCCATGAGATCAGGGCCTGAGTCAAAATTGGACACTCAACCAACTGAGTTACCCAGGCACCCATAAGAAGTGGGTTTTTTTGAGGTAACACAATGCACATTGAGTCACAGTATTAAGCAGTGAGCACATGGACACCATATCATTTGAAGAGCAGGTTTCAAACCTCTGACTTCTTAGGCTATTGCTTATAAAGCTCTGAAGAATGTCACCTAGTTTCTCCATAATGAACATTTAAAGGCTCTATTTAGACAGTGAATGAGAAGGTTAGGGAAGAAAAGAAATGTTGACTGTCATGTGGACTACTTAAAGGTATAATTGCTTGAATCTTTAAAATGGTATAGGAAGAGTCATGAATTTTGGAATCCTGGTAAAATTTTCAAGATAATTGACATATTATTGTTAATTATATACATGGAAAATAGAATGCCTTTATCCAGAAGTCACTTATGAGGTGGAAAAATCAATACCTAATTTCTTCTAAATAGTAATTTAGTTACAGAAATATTCATAAGGAATAACACTCGTCATGATGAATTTTGTGTGTTGACTTGACTGGGCAATACATTAGGTCATTAGGTCAAATATTATTCTGGGTGTGTCTTTGAGGGTATTTCTGAATGAGGATAACATATGAATCAGTGGACTGAATAAAGCAGAATGTCCACCCTAATTTAGGTAGACCTCATCCAATGGAGAACAAAAGACTGAGTAAAAGTGAATTACTGTTGCCTGACTGTCTTAGAGTCTGACTTGGCTTTTCCTGCCTTTGCATTTAAACTGATAGATCTGGTCTTCTGGGTCTCCAGTTTGCCGATAGAAAATCTTTGGACTTGCCAGCCTGCATAACTGCCTAAGCCAATTCCTTTTAATATATATACATATAACATATACATATAATTATACATTATATACATATGTGCACACACACATATATATATGTATATATATATATACACACACACACACACACACATTCTGGTTCTGTTTATCTCAAGAAATGTAATATATTATTTAATTCATTTCATTTGAAGAAAATCAATACAAAAGATTAAAATGAAGATTAAATTCAAAGTCCCTACATGATTCATCCCCTACCACCCTGTTAGCTCTCTGTCTCTCTTTTTTTCTCATTTGTTTCACTACAGCTGTGTTGGCTTTCTCGTTCCTTGAATATGCCAGACATAATATTGCTTCAGGACCACTTCCACCAGGTATTCATGGATCCGGTATCTGATTGTCTACTAGATGCTTACAGGAGAAACTCTCTCAATATCTTCAGGTTTTTATTCAAATACCACTTTTATAGTAAGGCCCTCCCTGATTCTTCTATTTAATATTCCAAGAGACTAACCAAAAATTGATCTAATTTTAACCCCTACATTTGCTGCTTTTTTTTCTCCTCAATCTTTATCAGCATATAATATACTCTATATACTATGTGCTTACATATAAAATAAATATTAGATAGATACATAAATTTTAGTGGAGGAGTGGCAATACACAATATTTATAGCTACCTAAACCTATTCTGTTTTCTTTATTGCTATAGGCCTACTCATGAGAATGATGATTGACACCAAGTAGATGTTCAACAAATATTGAATAAAAGAATGACTCCTCCATGTGGCAGATGTGTGCTACATAAGAAGCTATGTACAAAATTGTATACAACAAATGACAGACATTTCAACAATAGAGAAACTTAAGAACAATAATGAAGATGTTATTGTATGAAACTAATTAATGTAATCCTACACATAGTCTAAAGAAGAAATATCAAATGATTATATTAATAGATGAAGAAAAAATATTTAATAAAAGCCAACACCTTTTCATGATAACAACTCTCAGAACTAAGAATAGAAGACTTCCTCAACATGATAAGAAGAATCTACAAAAAAAATACTTATAACTAATACCATACTTAATGGTGACAACCTTGAAGCTTTCCTGCTTCAAACAAGGAACAAGGTAAGAATTTTTCCCTCTCACCTCTGCTTTTCAATTTCATAATAGAAGTTCCAG
Source organism: Felis catus (assembly GCF_018350175.1). NCBI lineage: Eukaryota > Metazoa > Chordata > Mammalia > Carnivora > Felidae > Felis > Felis catus. Next base: position 99,169,418 of record NC_058371.1, on the reverse strand, counting down.
CCAATGCAATAAAACAAGAAAAAGAAACAAATGGCATCCTGATTGGGAAAGAAGAAATAAAATTACCTTTGCTCACAGATGGCATAATAATCTAAGTAGGAAATCCAAAAGAATCAACAACAACAAAAATATTAGAACTAATAAGTGATTATAGCAAGGTTGTAGGATACAAGGTTAATATACAAACGCCAATGGCTTCCTATATAACATTAATGAACACTGGAATTTGAAACACATTACAATTTACAATAGCCCCACAAAAATGAAATATTTTGATATAAAACTAATGAAATGTGTACAAGAACTTTGAGGAAAACTACAAAACCCTGATGACAGATATCAACGAAGAACCAAATGAATGGAGAGATAATTCCATGTGTATGAGTAGGAAGATGTAATACTCTAAAGTTTATATGGACAGGAAAAAGACCCAGAACATCCAACTAATTGTTGAAGGATAAAAACCAAGTTGAGGACTAACACTCCCCAACTAGATGATTTACTAAAAGATGATTTACTAAAAGTAATCAAGAAAGGGTGGTATAACAATAAATAAATAGACAAATTGGTCAATAGAACAGAATAAAGAATCTAGAAATACGCCCATCCAGATATAATCAACTGATTTTTAACAACAAAATAAGGCAATACAATGGAACAAAGATAGTCTTTTCAAAAAATAGTGCTGAAAAAACTAGATATCCACATGGGGGGGTGGAATGAATCTAGACACAGATCTTATACTCTTCACAAAAACTAACTCAAAATGGATCATATACCTAAAAGTAAATGCTAAATTATAAAACTCTTGCAGATAATGTAGGAGAACACCCAAAAGATCTTGAGTATGGTAGTTACTTTTTAGATACAACACCGAAGTTATGGTCAATGAAAGAAATAGTTGATAAGCTATACCTTGTTAAAATGAAAAGCTTCTGTTCTGTGAAAGACAAAGTCAAAAGAGTGAGAAGACAAACCACAGACTGGGAAAAAATATTTGCAAAAGACATGTTTGCTAAATGACTGTAATTAAATATAGAAATATTTTAAATCTGATAATAAGAAAATGAATACTTAATTAAAAAATGGGCCAAAGACCTGCACAGACATTTTCCCAAAGAAGATATACAGATAGTGAGTAAGCATATAAAAAGATGTTCATCATCTTATCTCACTAGGAAATTACAAATTAAAACAACAATAAGATACCACTATATACCTATTAGAATGGACAAAATCCAAAATACTGATAATACTAAATGCTGGCAAAGATAGAGAGTAACAAAAACTCTCAATCATTGCTGTTGGAAATATGAAATGATACATGCATTTTGGTAGACAGTTTGGCAGTTTCTTACAAAGCTTAACATATTTTTACTATGTGATTCAGCATTTGCACTTCTTGGTATAATTTACCTAAACAATTGGAAAACTTATGTCCACCCAAAATTCTTTTCACAGCTATTGATAGCAGTTTTATTCATAATTGCCAAAACTTAGAAGCAACCAAGAGGTCCTTCAGGAGGCAAGTGGATAAAGAAACTGTAGTACATCCAGACAATGGAATATTATTCAGCATTAAAAGAAATGAGCTATCAAGCCATGGAAAGACATGAAGTATCTTAAAAACATATTACTAAGTGAAAGAAGCCAATCCGGAAAGGCTAAATAGTGTATGATTCTAACTATATGGCATTCTGGGAAAGACAAAATTATGGAGACAGTAAAAAGACCTATGATTGCCAGGGGTTAGTTATGAGGGAGGGGGAGATGAATAGGCAGAGCACAGGTGACCAAACTATTGTGTATGACACTCCAATGATAGATGCATGTCATTATATATTTGCCCAAGCCCATGAAGTGTATAAAACCAATAGTAAACCTTAATGCAAACTACAGACTTTGAGTGATTATGATTTATCAATGTAGGTTCATCAATTGTAACAAATATACCACTGAGGTGTGGAATGTTGATTATGAGGGAGGTTGCACTCGTATGGAGGTGGAAGGTATATCTCTGTACTTTTCTCTCAATTTTGTTGGCAACCTAAAACTGCCCTTTTTATTCATTGAGAGAGAGAGAGAGAGAGAGAGAGAGAGAGAGACTACTAGGAAGCCATCAACAGAAGTATCTTTATTTTAGATTCAAATAGTGACTCTGCTCTAAAAATTATTCCCTATTTGTTCTTTTATTTTCATTTCTTCATTTCCCATTCCAGGAAACTAGAATTCATTCTAAGCCTCTGATACAGCCTTTTAGAATATTGATAGGAGTCTTATATGTAGAATCAATCAATTTTCTCCATACTTTTTCCAATTTTTTTAATCGATGTTGTATATAGCCTAGTAATTTAAACAGTCGGTATTTATTAACTATTGATTGAGTTTATAAGACACTGATATATACAATGTGATCACTAGTTCCATTGCTTGATACTGAATTATAAGTTAATACCCACATGTATTCTATATTGTGATAGCCTTACCTTACAAACTACATTTTAAAATATTAGATTTAAAAATAAATTTTCACTAGTACAATGCAGTTATCCAAAGCTCTTATTTTTTTTAATGCTTATTTATTTTTGAGAGAGACAGACAGACAGACAGACAGAGTGGGAAGAGGAAGCACAGAGAGAGATGGAGACAGACTCTGAAGTAGGCTCCAGGCTCTGAGTTGTCAGTACAGAGCCTGACGCGGGGCTTGAACCCACAAACTACGAGATCATGACCTGAGCCAAAGTCTGATGTTTAACCAACTGAGCCACCCAAGCACCACTTAGATCTTCTTATTTCTTTAAAACAACCTCCAAGGAGGTTTTTGTTTAAGTTTTCCAGGTCTCATTTCTAAAATTTTACATCACCAACTCCAAGGTTCGGTTATATGCTTTTTAAAGATAGCTCTAGTTCTAAATGATATAATAGTCATAATAGAACACTTTGACTTGTTTTATTTTAATTGAACAACTGAGAAATAACAATTTACAGGGCACTGTACCAACCCTCAGGATGCATGAATTCTGAAACTGGTTCTTCCATTTCCTAGCTGTATAGTTCAGGTGCATCATTTTACCTTCTTCTGAGGTCCTTCATGTGTTGGAATGGAATAGGTTATTTCCAAAGTTCTTCTCAATGCTAATGCTCAGCTATTCCAGTTCAAGAGAATTGACATTTCTAGATACTAATCTTCGAACTATGTCAAAATACCATCAACCCAACATAATGATGCATATTCACTAGGTTTAATTATCCCGAAGTTCTTACAAAAGTCATTTTTTTTGTCTTCTGTAACATTCCAGAATTAACAAATTTGGCCTAAGGCAATGTAGAAACAATGCCAGAGAAACTTTAAGATGCTTTTTAATGGAGCAATTTTCTTCCTTGGCTTGTCTGTTTGTCTTTATTTGTCTTGTGAAGAATCTCACTTTTCCATTTTATTATAGACAAATCCTCTGCACTCTATTCCTGGTTTACTATCACTACCTGCTAAATATTGCTTTTAAAATATTGGTTCATTTGGGGGTCTGAAGTTAAGTAAGAATTAGAGAACTACAAAGTGTGGTTTAAGTGAAGATGGTTTGCCTTTGTCTTTAAAAATATTTTAACCTTAAAAATCTGTAAATATTTTGGGTCTATAAACACATAGAAATAAATCCTTTTCAGTGCAGTGAATTTTCTATAAAAATTTCTATTTCTAATAGAAAATACTGGTGTAATTGGTATAACTGAGTAGCTATAAATAGCTTCTACTAGTAACATATTTCTTATCAAAATAGATAGCAAGCTTCTTTGGGGGACATAAAGTTACTGAACAGTGTGCTAAAGGAAAATAAAACAGTATGAACTCTTCTCATAAAGAAGGCATAATCTGGCTGGTTGATGTTAGCATAAAAAAAGGGAAATAATAATGCATATGAAATTACAGAAGAGAAAATTATTAAGTGTTCAATGTATATCGTAGATACATAATTTTAGGCATTGAGAAAAGGACTTTTCACAGTTGTCTTGGCCTCGGTCCTTTAGAGAACAGACCCTGATTTTTAGATTAAGTATTAACCCTTTATCTGAGAGATATAAAGTCAGACTAGGATGATGGAAAAATAAGGAAAGAAAACAGAACAAGGCTCAGAAAGATGAAATGCTATAGGTGTGATAAGAGATATGACAGTACTGGCTACTTCTTTAAGATAATCTCTGAGATATAACAGGTCACTGGCAGCCATGTTTACACAATGACTGAGGGGGGATTACTCTCGGAGGGGTCCACAGGAGAGAGAAAGGGAATGGAATTTATCACATATTTCCCACCAGTGAAGGTTTACTCCACGGGGAGCCAATGCCTCACATTTCTGGCTTCCATAATGGGGTCCCTGAAAGTCTGTTCAGTTCCCAGTATCCCAAGCCCCTAGATGTCAACCCCTTCTGCAAGAAAGAGCAACTCAGATTGGATCATATGCCAATTAAGAGAAAAAAAAAAGGAAATTTATGAAATAAGTTTGAGAATAGAACAGGCTTGAAAGGTCAGGGAAAACTTGTAGGCTTTGGAATGGGTAAAATTTGGTAATTTTTAAAAAGGGGAAATGTTCTGACAGGGAAAACACTATAAACAAAGTAGGAAAGTAAAGAATTCACATGGAACATTATAAACAGACTGAGTAAGGTAGAGAGAAAACTGGGAATAAAGATACGACTCCACAGAGGGTTTGGTGAAGAGGTCAGACAGGATTGACTGTCAGGTTAAAACATTTACATTTGATTTCAGCCAAGGAAGCGTTGTTCATCCGTAAATTAATTAAGCATGTGATGGATGTGGGATATTTAGAACATCAATTTGATAGTAGTGTACAGGAGCAATTTGAGGAGTGAAAGCATGGTTGTAGAAGAACAATGAAATGGAGATGTCTTAAAAGCTACCATTTATTTATTAAAAATTTTTTTGAAATGTTTATTTTATTTTTTAAAGAGAGAGAGAGACACAGAGAGAGAGAGCACAAACAGGGAAGGTTTAGAGAGAGAAGGAGACACAGGATCCGAAGCAGACTCCAGGCTCTGAGCTGTCAGCACAGAGCCTGACGTGGCACTCGAACTCACAAACCGTGAAATCATGACCTGAGCTGAAGTTGGACGCTTAACCAACTGAGCCACCCAGGCGCCCCTTAAAACCTAACATTTATTAAATGAGTTTCATATGATAGAAACTGTTAAGCATTTTTATGCATTATATCATTTAATTCAATACAATAACAATTTGTTTTATTATTCCCTCTTAAACATAAAGAGAATGAGACTCTGAAGTAAGAAACTTGCCCAAGTCTACACAGCTAATAATAATCTCACCTTGCATTCAAACCTAAACTGACTATCAAGCTCCTATGTTAACTACTAAATGCTGTCTAAAAAATTTTTATTGCACACCTTTTCAGTTTAATAAAATCCAAATATGTATAGCGTAAGATTTAAATATGAAATTTCCATTGTATTATAGTTGTGCAAAAGTTCCAAATGATGAGGTCAATATAATAAACTCTCAAAAACCTTCATATTCTAAAGTGAGGTAACAGACCACCTACTCAGAACATTGTGAATTTATTTCTGTCAGCATCAGCCTATCACCCATATCCAGCCTACAGAAGAGAAGAGTAAAACTAGATTTGAAGATCTGAAGTTGATTTTCTTCTTCTTCTTCTTCTTCTTCTTCTTCTTCTTCTTCTTCTTGTTCTTTTCTTCTTCTTCTTCTTCTTCTTCTTCTTCTTCTTCTTCTTCTTCTTTTTAAGAGAGAGAGAGCATGAGCAAGGGAGAGGGGCAAAGGGAGAGAGAATCTTAAGCTGAGTGTGGAGCCTGATATGGGGCTCGATCCCATGAACCTGGGATTACCACCTGAGTCAAAACCAAGAGTCAGACACTCAACCAAATGAGCCACCCAGGCGCCCCTGGAAGTTGTATTTTGAAAAGCTCATTTGTCATGCCTTTCCCAGTACACAACCCTCTCCACTGTGGAGAGAAGGGTGATATGCCTTTTCACCTTAGGCTAAGCCAGAGGGAGAACTTGATTTATGTGCTCTAAAAGGAGGATACATATGAAAGGAAGAATCAACAGTAAGGAAAATTACTTTGATGCAGAAAAAGGTAAAATCTAGACTAGTGGTAGACTACTAATATATTGTGATAACAGAGTCATGTGAGTTGAGCATTTGAAGAAAAATTTAATAAAAAGAAGACATTTTTAAATAGATAACAGTGAGTTTTTAATACAATGCATGAAGGGAAAGAAGGTAAATATTATACTTTGGAGAATTTTTTCTAGGTTTTTTTTGTGATCACTTATTAAATGCTGGAACCATAGAGAATGCTATGGAATGGTCCTTATAAATGCAACTTAATACTTGTGCCACATAATTAGTTTGTAAGTTTTCCATGGTAGAAAATGTTTTCCTATTTTATAAAATTGTTTCCATTATAGGAATTTCTAAATTTTGTTTTATTGTTTTGTAATTGACATATACATTGTGTATTTGACATATACACATATATGTAATTGACATATACATTGTGTAATTGACATATACATATACTCTCCTATCCCAGCTTTCAGTTTTCCTATCTTTTCCTGTAGTTTTCCCGTCACTAAACCATCACGTTCACGTTTACTCAAACGATGCACACAGACGTACACTCAGAGCACCCCCTACCTTCTAAGTCATGACAGGGTCTCGCAAATGTTTTTTGTATAACCAGATGGATGAGTAAATGAATGAATGAAGGAAGAAATGAACAATATTTTTTGTATTTAACTTTCTCCATAAGCTAAAGGCCATTCTCATTTAAATTCTTGGAACTTTGTTCATGTCCTTCTCAAGGAGGATAAGAAATATCGAAAAAATTTTATAATTTCAATCGGCATTCTCTATATTCCTTAATGGCCATTCTTTTTTTTTTTTTTTTAATTTTTTTTCAACGTTTTTTTATTTATTTTTGGGACAGAGAGAGACAGAGCATGAACGGGGGAGGGGCAGAGAGAGAGGGAGACACAGAATCGGAAACAGGCTCCAGGCTCCGAGCCATCAGCCCAGAGCCTGACGCGGGGCTCGAACTCACGGACCGCGAGATCGTGACCTGGCTGAAGTCGGACGCTTAACCGACTGCGCCACCCAGGCGCCCCTAATGGCCATTCTTTTTGTGGTTTTTCTTCCCATGACTTCTGGGCCCAACAACTATCTTATTTTACCAGATAGAGTGAATTCTAAGAAAAACAGAAAATTCTTAGTTCCATATTTACATATTCCTCTATGTCTCTCCCTCGCCTGAGCACTGAGTAAAAGTTGAGAAAAGGGGATTTGCTCTAGTGGCATTTTTTTCAACCCTCTTTTATTCAGTATCACTTTTGCGACAACTGCCTTTGTTTTTAAATTCTTCCCACAGCATCCTCATTCTTTGATGTTTCCAGATGCAATACCTTGCATCACTCTTCTTTAAGCTGGTGTGTGTGCTCATGCATGTTTGAGCGTCCCTGGGGAGAGTCACTGCCAGAGGTGGGGGTGGAGGGTGGCATGAACCTGGAATAGAAAAGCAGAAGGATACTAGGGAAGGAAAAGGGAATATGTGCTGGTGTAAGGTTTCCAGACATTGAGCTATTCCACAATTCTGCAAATCAAATTCACTCTGTGACATTTTTCTAATTTTCAGTTGGATGATGAGCTTAATAGCCCCTCATTCCTTTCCTTCCTTTTGTAAATGATAACTAATATTAATGTTATTAACAGCATGCATGGTGCGTTTGCTTTGTGCAAGTCCTCTTCCCAGTGCTCCACATGCAGTCAGCTCTCACAACAAACCTTTGAGGCAATTGTCTTTATTACTCCCATTTTACAGATAAGAAAATTGAGGCAAGAAACATTAAGAAACTTGCGGGAGGTCACTGGAAAATGTACCGAGTGAAGCCAGAATAAAGACTTACTAACTTTTGTGATTTTGATTCTAATATTCATGCTCTTAAACTCTTCTAATACAATTTTTTTTTCTATTAGACGGAACTTATCTCTACCTGGTGAAAAAAAAAAAGGTTTGGAGGAGAAAAACTATACAGTGAAAGGAAATGCACATCTTCTACCCTACAGAGCAACATCTCTGAGACATGAGAAAGACCCTCTTTCCCACCCCATATGATACCAAAATAGAATTCTCCTCAATACCCGAAATTCACTTTTCACGGTTCTAAACTATAAATATGATTAAAGATATAGTGCCTGTTCTGGGTTTAATTTTATAAACTTCTGACTTTTACAAATCATCTAAAGGAAAAGATGATATTGCAAATGGCTTTTTAGAAACAGCCCCTTTCTGGTTAAAGTCTGCCACCATGTGGCTACTTTGGAAAACATTTTTAGAAGGTCTTTTTCTTCACATATTTAGGTTTGGAAGGGAAGACAGCACATGTTCCAATGTGCAACATACATTGTGAGCTTCCATCATTGTTAACCTAATTTAATACATGTAGAGAACCTGTTTGTGATAACATTATTACTGTGCAAAGCATGATTTATTGCTTGCTATTCAGCTTTTGAGGTAATACCTATGACTTGTCTGTGGTTTGCCAGTCGTATTTCCTGCATCCCTCATCAAGTACTGACGGTTCCTAGACAGGGATCTTTGGATTCCAACTTGCTTTCTAATGTCAACAAACTGTTATCTGTAGCATCACATGACTACTGCATGGCAGAACTGGACTTTAACTCACTTCTGTGTCACACTGGAACTAGATATATCAGGGCCTAACCTTTTTCCCTCTCCATGTCTTTAAGTTTCTAGGCATTTTTTAGTATATTAAATATACTTGTCAAATAACCAAAATATCTAAGCTTTACTTTCTTACTAGGTTGACATAAAATTAGTAGAAGTACTATTTTTAGAATGGTATAGTATTAATAGTGGGAGGACAAATATTATCATCTTATTAAGGATCAGTATTGGGGCACCTGGACGGCTCGGTAGGTTGAGCTTTCGACTTAGGCTTATGTCGTGACTCGCGGTGTGTGAGCTGGAGCCCCACATCAGGCTTGCAGCTGTCAGCCTGTCAGCACAGAGCCCGCTTCAGATCGTCTGTCCTCCTCTCTGCCCCTCCCCATTTGCACTCTTCCAAAAAATAATAAATAAATATTTTAAAAAAGAATTAGTATCAAAGTTTTTTTCACATTACGCTAAAACCACAACAAAGCCAATAACATAACACCCATATACCATATGAGCGTGGTATCGATAAATACATATACTATGCTTGTTTTGTGAACTTCCTACTAAAGTAAGACATTCTTTTCAGTATGTAATTTCAATAATTTGATATAATATAAATCTACAGTGATCTACCTTAATTAAGGATTGCTACTAATTGTTAAGATTTATATTTTGGACCTCAGAATAAATTTTATAAGATGACGTTGCCTATTTCTTATCCTGAGAATTATCTAACCCATGAACCACAATGGTTCCTTACATTTCATAGAATCACGTAATTGAAAATTCTATTTCTACAAGATCTAATTATATGTGCTTTGTTTTTATTTTAAAATCATTTCAATTATTGCATAATTTAGGTAAAGGAACAGTCAAAGAAAAGATAATGTACTATTTCAAAAGCTTTTCTTTTTTTTCTTCTCTTCCTTCGGGGAAATTTGAGTACTTTGTTTTTATAAGTCACAACAAATAATCACCAAATTTGAGACTTTATGTTCTGATTTGATCTTCCACATGTTTAAGCCTGTGCTCTAAAACTTAATGTACAATGCTGTTATATTTGTTATACTCAGGATTTAAGTTGATTCGACACTAGAGCCATCAACTACCCTCACTTTTTTATATTAAAAGATTCATTGTTGTTGCACTTTGTTGTATTAAAAGATCCATCGTTGTAGTATTCAATTTATACTACAATCTTCTATAACTGTCTACAACCATCATGGAAAGCGATCTTGAGAGGTGCTTACATTGCAGGTAATGGAATCTTTCCACAATTCAGGTGGAGAACATAGAACTAGTAATAATATACTTTGTATTTATTCATTTGACATATGTTTGCTAAATATTGACTTTCTGTTAGTATTGATAATTCTAAGTACTAGGGAGAGAGCTTCATTTTGTCAAGGTTCTGATCCACATGAAATTTACATTCTAGTGGAGCAGACAGATGGCCAACAAATAAAAAAAATAACATAACTTCAGGTAGTGACAAGTGCATTAAAGAATACTAAGCCAGCACTAATAGTGAGTGGCTGTTGGAAGGCAACATTAATTATAGAAATTATATAGGGATTTCTGAGTAAGGAGTACCTAGTTAGAGGCTTAAATGTAAGAAAGAGTGAGTCATACAAGAATTTGAGAGAAGAGCATTAAGCCAGAAAGAATTAGAAAGTTAAATCTTTTATGTGCACTTGTTAAAGGTGAAGATTTGGACTTCTAACTTCTGAGTTCCTGTTTCCATCAGGTATAGAAATTTGTATTTTAACAAAGAATTCCAAGTGATTCTGATAAAGATAGTCCATGTATAGTGTTGTGGAGAGCACAGAATTGAACAACATAAACTCTACTATTCTTTTTATCTCTGACATTTATTTTCAGAGGCATTTAGCAATAATATGAAGAAACACTTTGTCTCTGTCTATACCATTGAATATTCATCAAAATAATATTTATAGAATATCTACTCAATATTGCTAGGTGACTCTTGCCCTTAAGGACTTCACAGTCTAGAGATAACACAGGAGAATTAATAAGAACATGGAATAATAAGATTAATCTTAATAAGATTAATAATAAGATTAATAAGATTAATAAGAATAATAAGATTAATAATAATAATAATTAAGAAGAAGAAGAACACAGGAGAATTAATAAGAACATGGATTTTAGAAGCAAACAAACCTATGAGCCATATTAAGTATATAAAGGCTACTTAATCTCTCTGACTACTCTCTTGGTATCTCACCAATAAATGAAGAAAATATCAGTATTCCATAAATCTTAAGTAAGGATTAAGTGGCATGATCTAAGTAAAGTGATCGATATACTGTCCTGCACAAAGAAAGTGCAAAAATAGTATTAGGTCATTATTGGGTATTGGGTATTTGAAGATATTAAAGAATGATTTGTAATTTTGTTGGGTGTGGTGATGGCATCCTGGATATGTAAAATTCAGTTAGCCTTTAAGAGTTAGAGATGTTGGGGTTCCTGGGGTGGCTCAGTCGGTTAAGCATCCTACTCTTGATTTCAGCTTAGGTCAAGATCTCAGGGTCATGAGATAGAGCCACGCTATCAGGGTGGAGCCTGCTTGGGATTTTCTCTCCCTTTCTCTCTGCCCTTCCACCACTCACACGTGAGTACCCTCTGTCTCTCTCAAAAATAAATAAATAAACTTTGAAAAAAAAAAGAGCAGAGATGTTTGTGTATTGAATCTTATGGGTGAAATGATATACTTGACACTTCTACCTGACAAAACTTAACAAATTTTTTTTTGGAGATAGTTTAAATAAGATTAGCAAAATTTTGATGATTTCTTAAGCTGAGCATCAGGTAATATTATCTATATTTTTGTGTATGCTTTAAAACTTCAATTAACGATTATGCAAAATGTATTCTGCAAGCTAAAATTGAATAATTCTAGCATTTACTCATTTTATGGAGAGTAAGAGCAGAATTGAACTCTCTGTAAGATTGAAGATAATGTCCAAAATTGAACTCTTTAACGTTTTGTTTTTATTTTTGAGACAGAGAGAGACAGAGCATGAACGGGGGAGGGGCAGAGAGAGAGGGAGACACAGAATCGGAAACAGGCTCCAGGCTCTGAGCCATCAGCCCAGAGCCCGACGTGGGGCTCGAACTCACGGACCGCGAGATCGTGACCTGGCTGAAGTCGGACGCTTAACGGACTGCGCCACCCAGGCGCCCCCAAAATTGAACTCTTTAACATTAACTTAAATTTACTAAAAATTTTATGTAAAATTTGATAATATATATACGGTTTCCTACTTTTGCTTACAAACAAAGTTCTTTGTGTTTGAGAAAAAAATTTTGATTCATTTTATTTTTTAAACTACAGATCCTGAATCTGACCTCGGAAAGAGCCTGGGGACAGTAACACTCAGAAACAATGAGCATATGTACATGGAGACATTAATTTCTAAATACACTTTCACATTAAAGGGATCCAGAGGTCAATGGGGAAATAGCTGATTTGGGGAATCAGCAGGGAGAGTTTAAGGTGAGCCCTGACATTCTGTGCCAGAAACTAAGAAAGCACTAAAGGAAGAATGTCAAAAGGACAAAGAAACCAGTTTAATGGGCTCCCCCTGACCAAATTTGGGACATTTTAAGCATAGAAAAGAATAGTAAGTGTATTTGGTAGTAAAATATTCTACTAATTAAATGCATATGTTCATAATGATACTTGTAGACATAGGAGAAAGTGGGGGAGGATAGGAAAGAAGAGGAGAGAAGAGGAGGGGAGGGGAGGAAAGAGAAATCTATTTTTCCACCACCTAACGGGGCTATTACAATACCTTAATATAAAAATTCTTAATTAATGATTAAGGACTAACACTTATTCTGCCTTTTGGAGAAAATGTAGCACATATCAAGTTGGTGAAGGAAAGTGTTTCTTCTAGAAGTATTCTCAATAATAAATGTGAAAGGAGCAATAGATTTTGAAAAAAATCACTTCTACCAGCACTCAGTGAAATAATCAGTTTAGGCAAGGATCATCTATGGATGCTGAAATATTTCCAAAACATTACTTCAAATATTACATGCTAATTCAAAAGGACAATTAACTTGTTTTTATAACTAACCTTTATAAGGAGGAATCTGGTGGTCAACACCTTAACTAAGTAACCAAATTTAGCATGACTAATACTGAGAAATATCAGATATTATGTGCCTCCTACCGTGATGCGATATGATGAAACAATCTGAAATTAATGAAGCATTTAACCTATTTCCAGTGTAGGTAAAATAAAGACATAGAGAAATGGCTAACAACATCAACATGACAATAAACACATCAGAAAAATCACAAAAGACAAGTGGTCTAGTCTCTATATAGTCAGTAACTTGAGACTCCTGGTTTAGTCTAAGCACGTGAGGAGCTTGGAAGTTGCCACCTCATCGTAACAACAACAAAAAGAAGATGAACGAACTGAAAAGGCAACAACTCCGCTTAGACCCATCAGAGATTTGAGGCCATGGGACAAATAAGTGTCCTCAAAACTGGAGAGACAGAAAGGCTTGCAGATACAGAGAATCAGACCTTACCTGGGCAGACACTAAGGAGCAGAAATTTCCATGGGAGCCAGTGCCAGGATAAAAATACCTAAACTAATTGAGGAATTGCCAGAGGCTTAGTGTGGACAAGTTTGAGAGTGAAAAACTCCAGGGATTCCCCGTCATAAGGAGGTCCCCACCCACTTATGAATTTTACCTTCAGGGCTTGACCTGGTTCTCACAGTGAATACTGGAGAAAAATCTCTTTTCTATTTTGGCCGGGAGAGTGGAAAAGTAACCATTTTTTAAAATACACCAGAGCATTTGGCTCCTCTTAACAAGGCCTGCCCTCAAGATAAACTATTTTACCAGAGCCTAACCACTGTGTTTTTTTCATAGCCTAACTGAACAGGAATGAGGACATACTCAACTCCAGCCCTTTCTAACTATCTGTAATGGATTTAATGGGGTTCTCCTAAAATTCATATGTTGAAGCCCTAATCTCCAATGTCATTATATTTGGACATAAGACTTTTAGAAGGTAATTAGGTTAAATGAGGTCCTATGGGTTAGGTCCTACTATAAGCTGAATACTTGTATCCTCCCAAAATTCACACATGGAAAACTAATCCCCATTTGGGGGACTTAGAGGTAGGGCTTTGGGGAGGTGATTAGAGCATGAGGATGGAGTCCTCATCAATGAGATTAATGCCCTTATAAAAGAGGCCCCAGGGAGCTCCTTTCCACCTTCTGCCATGTGAACACACACATCTTGAACTTTCCAACCTCCAGACTGTGGGAAATAAATTTCTGTTTAGAAGCCTTCCAATCTATGGTATTTTTGTTGTAGCACTCTTAACAGACTAAGATGGGTTCTAATTCCATAGGATTGTTGGTTTTATGAGTAGAGGAGGAAAGAGAGAGCTCTCTCTTCATGTGCATGCACCAAGGAACGGACATGGGAAGACAACAAAAGACAGCCATTTGCAAGATAGAAAAAGAACCCTCTGGGTGGCTGGTGGCTTAGTTGGTTAAGCAGCAGACTTTGGCTCAGGTCATGATCTCACAGCTCGTGGGTTCGAGCTCCACCTCAGACTCTGTGCTGACAGCTCACAGCTTGGAGCCAGGAGACTGCTTCAGATTCTGTGTCTTCCTCTCTCTCTCTCTGCTACTCCCCTACTCAGGCTCTGTCTCTCTCAAAAATAAAATTAAAAAATTAAAAAAGAAAAAGAAAAAGAATTCTCACCAGGAACCAAATCAGCCTGCACTCCGATCTTGGGTTGCTCAGCCTCTAGAACTAAGAGAAATAAATTTCTGTTACTTAAGCCACCCAGTATATGGTATTTTGTTTTGGTAGCCTGAGCAGATTAAGATAGCTTTTAGTACCAAGAAGTGGGGTGCTGCTGTAACAAATACCTAGTATGTGGAGGTGGCTCTGGAACAGGGTAATGAATGAAGGCTGGAAGAGTTTTGAGGCATATGCTACAAATAGAGACACTGAGAGATTCCAGTAAGGGCTCAGAAAGAAAAGAGGAGAGCTGGAGAGAAAGCTTACATATTCTTATTCTATGATAACTATAATAGAATGTTGGTGACGATATGGATATAAAAGGTCATTATGAGGTGTCAGACAAAAATGAAGAACATGTTATTGGAAACTGAGGAAAGGAAAGGTGATTCTTGTTGAGTGACAAAGAACTTGGCTGATTTATGTTCTGGTCCTAGCATTTTGTAACAGGTAGAATTTGGGAGCAATGAAATTGGATATTTAGCTGAGGGCAAGTCTAAGTGTTGAAGGGGTGACTTGGTTCCTCATGACTATTTATAGTAAAATGGAAGAAGAAAGAGGGAACTTAAAAAAGAAAATGGAAGGCAAAAAGGAATGAGAACTTGAAGATTTGGAAACTTCACAGTCTACTTACATTGCAAAAAAATGAAAAAGCATGTTTTGAAGAGAACACCAAGAGTATGGCTGGACTATCACTCTGTAAAGAATGGTGTTATACCACAGAAGTACTGCCAGTTTGAACTGAAGGAGATGGAGACAGGACAAAATGAAGCAAACCTGTTAAACTTCTTAGATTTGAAAGGATCGTATGATAGGATTATTTGGTTGAGAAAGTGCTCTCTATTCTTCAAGAAGAAGGAAGAGGACCCTGAAAGAATCAGGATCACCAGGAAAGATCATCAGGAAAACACCTTGATTTCAAAAAGCCAGATGGTCTCCACCTGAAACCTTGGTAATGGGACCACTCTACAGATACTTGGGGATGCGAATGTCTGGAAGAAACATGGGGATGGAATTGCCTGGAGTCTTGGGGTCAGGATGGCCTGGCAGAGCTGCAGGGGCAGAACTGTCTCTTAAAGCCATGAGGATAATACTGCCATCCCAGTGGGCCTGGAGTGCAGAGCATCAAACCAAAGAGGATTACTTTCAATCCTTAATATCTAATGAAATTTGTCTTGCTAGGTGTTAAAGTTGCTTGGTACCAGTCACCCCTTTAATTCATGTTTCTCCCCTTTTAAAAGATGTTTATTCATTTATTTTGAGAGAGAGAGAGCATGTGCACGGGAGGTGAAGAAAGGGGGAGAGAGAGAGAAAATCCCAAACATGTTCTGTGCTGTCAATGGAGAGTCCAATGTAAGGTTCAAACCCATGTATCATGAGATTATGACCTGAGCTGAAACCAAGAGTCGGGTGCTTAATGGACTGAGTCATCCAGGAGCCCCATTTTTCTCTCTTTTGGGTGGGAATGTATACCCTGTGCCTGTCCTACTATTGTATTTTGAAAACATAGATTCAGGATAAATTATACCTCAAGTCTCAGCCATGCCTGATTTAGATGATATTTAGACTAGATGGCATGAGACATTGGAGTTTAGTCTCTGTTGTTGATGCTGGAATGAGTTAAGACTTTCCGGGCTGCTGAAATGGAATGAATATACTTTATATGTGATAAAGACATGAATTTTAGAAAGCCAGGGACAATGTTATGAACTGAATTTTGCCCCCCCCCAATTCCTATGTTGAAGCTGTAATCCCCAATGGGATTTTAGAAAGTAATTAAGGTTAAGTGGGGTCATAAGGATAGAGTCTCATCTAACAGAATTGGTGCCTTAAGAGTAAGAGTGCACTCTATGTGTGTGTGTGTGTGTGTGTGTGTGTGTGTGTATGTGTGTGTGTGTGTGTGTGTGTGTACACACCAAAAATAGGCCATGTGTAGACATAGAAGGTAGCTGTCATTAGGAGCTGACTAGGGGAGAATCTTTAGCTCAGAGTTCCAAACTTCCATAAAAAAAAATAAAGATTAAAATCAGCAAAGGAACAATGTGCATAAGTGAAGTCCGGGAGAAACCAGGTACAAACTTCCATGTATCCCGTCCCGATGAAGTCAATATTGAATTCTCCCAGGAAAAATGTGTGACAACATGTGTGAAATATTGTCAATTGGGGAAGCTCACCTGATCCTTGATGTCCAAGGATTTTATTGGGAGGTAAGTCAAGCCGGCATGAAACACCTGCATAACTAACCTTAGTTAGTCTGCCGTCCCCCGGAGGGCAACCTGATAGAGCATGACCCATGACTTCAGGCATGCAAAAACAGGCTCTCACAATAAATGGCATTGTTAGCATAAACTATCTGATCAAACTGATACAGTGTGGTCCAAGACTTCAAGCATACAAAATCACTATTATCAGATAAGGTATCATAAGCTCTCAGAGGTTATCTCCCAGTAGCTGGGCAACAACCAGTCCTCCTGGAGACAAGCTTTTTTTTGGAATATGCAGGGTTTGAGCTACGTTGGCCTGCTGAGTTAACTCTTTACTGGATAGCTGTTAGGGTAATGCTGTCCTCCTAGGATGTGCTAGAAAGTGTTCCATCTGCTTTTATTTTTGGAAGACACTTTGTAGAATTAGTATCATTTCTTCCTTAAATATTTGACAGAATTCACCAGTGAAAACATAGGACTCTGGGGTTTTTTTTATGGAAAGTTATTAATTATTGCCAATTTAGATTATTTCTCTGTATGAATTCTGGTAATTTGTATCTTTCAATGAGTTGGTCCATTGTATCTAGCTAACAAATTAATGGACATAAAGTTATTTGGTATTCTTTCATTATTTTTTGGCATTTCACAAAACCAGTAGTGATAGATAAATCCTATTTCATTTCTTATATTGGTAATTGCTTCAGCCTGGTATTTATCAATTTCATCAATTTTTTTCAGAGAAACAGCTTTTGGTTATGTTGATATTTCTACTGTCTTTTTCTTTTCAGGTTTACTGATGTCTGTATCAAATTTTATTATTTTTCTTCTGTCTCTTTTAGTCTTCAACTGTTATTCTTTTCCTAGTTTCTTAAAGTGGAAATTTAGGTTATTGCCTTTGTGTATTCTTTTCTAGTACATGAATTTAATGTTAAATTATTTGTTATATAACACAATATAAATTTTCCTCTAAGCACTGATTGTATTGAGTTCTACATATTTTGATATTATATTTTCACTTACATTCATATCAAAATATTTTATTTATTTAGGGCACAAGTGAACAAGGGGCAGCAAGAGAGAGAGGGAAAAAGAGAGAGAGAATCCCATGAGGGGTAGATAGATTGGGAGGGAGAGCGAGAGAGAGAGAGAGAGAGAAGTGGGCTCACCCAAAGTGGGGCTGGAGTTCATGAACCATATGATCATGACCTGAGCCAACATCAGATGCTTAACCAATTGAGCCACCCAGGCACCTCATATCAAAATATTTTAAAATTTTCTCGAGACATTTCTTTGACCAATATTTTATTTCAAAGTGTGTTGTTTAATTCCAAATATTTGACGGTTTTCGAACAACCTTTTGGTTTAAACCTTTTGGTTTAAATTTCTCATTTAATTGCACTGTGGTCTGATAGCATATTTTGTATGACTTCTATTCTTTTAAATTTGTTAAGAGGTGCTTTATGACCAAGAGTATGGTATACTTTAGCAAATGCCATGTGAGCTTGAGGTTTTTCAACTGTCATTGGATGGAGGATTCTGTAAATGTCAATTTGATGACATTGACTGATAATGCTGTCCAGGTAAACTACGTCATTCATGTTTTTATGCTTCTGGGATCTACCAATCACTCAGAGAGGAGTGGTGAAGACGCCAACCACAATATTTGTTCGTCTGTTGTCCCCTTCAGTTATATTAGTTGTTGCTTCACAGAGTTTGATGCTTTGTTGGTAAGTACACACATGTTTAAGACTGTGATATCTCCTTGGGTTGTGCTTGTCATCATCCCTACTAATTTTCCTTGTTCTGAGGTCTGCTCTTTCTGGAATAATATAGGTATTCTGGTTTTCTTATAATCAGTGTTAACATAGTATATACTTTTTCTCCATCCTTTAACTTTAATCCTTCTGAGTTTTTATATTTAGAATGGGTTTCCTGTACAGAGCATATCATTTTATTCACTGTGACGACCTATGTCTCTTAATTGGCACATTTAGACCATTATCACTTAAAGTGATTACTGATATAGTTGGAGTAATATCTACCAGATATGTAACTTTTTAATATTCCTTACATTTGTTCTTTGTTTATTTCCCCCCTCTTTTTTCTGCTTTCCCTGGATTTTATTGAATAAGTTAATTATTCGAGTTTTCTCTCCTTTCTTAGCATATTGACTGTACCACTTTGAAACATGTTTAAATTTCCTTAGAGTTTGAAATATATATTTTAAATTAATCTAAGTACTTCCAAGTAATACTATACCACTCTATGTGTAACATGGGTGTTCACAGTTTCTCCCTCCTTCCCTTGTGACATTTCTGTCACTCATTTCATTATCTATACGCTATAATCACCGAATAAATTGTTAGTATTATTACTATAAACAGTTATATTTAGATCTATTAAATAAGAAAAATAAAATGTTTTATTTTCATTCACTCTTTCCTTCTCCAGGATTTTTCTCTATGTAGATCTGTGTTCCTGACTTACATTATTTTCTCTCTCCTTAAAGAACTTCTTTTAATATTTCCTGCAGGGCAGGCCTGCTGGGGGTGAATTTCTTCAGTTGTGGTGTGTGTGCGTGTGTGTGTGGTGTATATACATAAGAGAGACAGAGAAATGGAAAGTCTTTATGCTCTTTTTAAGGATATCCTTCTGAAGAATAATTTCACTGGGTATAGAATTCTACATGCTTCTTTCTTTCTTTCTTTCTTTCTTTCTTTCTTTCTTTCTTTCTTTCTTTCTTTAAATAATTTTAGTACTTCACTCTCCTCCTCTTGTTTTTGTGATTTCTGATGTGAAGTCCATAGTAATTTTTCCCCCCTTAATAGATGAGTTATTTCTCCTTCCTCCCTTTGGCTTCTTTAAAGATTTGCTTCACTTTCTTTAGTTTTCTATAGTGTGAATATATGTGTAGGTATGGTTTTAGTTTGTTGATTCGTTTGTTTTGTGTTTATCCTGTGTTATTCTCTGAGATTCCTGGATCTGTAGTCTGGTGTCTGGTATTAATTTTGAAGATGTTTTGTCCATTATTACTTCAAATTACTTTTTCTATTCCATATTGTCTCTCTTCTTCTGGTATTCCTAATACATACATATTAATTTTTAGAATGTGCCAAGTTCTTGGAGTTTCTGTTCTTTTTTTTTTTCTTTTTATGCTTTGTATTTAAGTTTGGGAGGTTTCTATTGACCTATCTTTAAGCTCACTGAATTCTCCTCAAATTGTGTCCATACTGATGAGAGCTTTAAAGATATTCTTCATTTGTGTTACAATGCTTTTTATTTCTGGCATTTACTTTTGAACTTTCTTAGAATTTCCACCTGTCTGTTTACTTTAATTATCTCTTCTTTAATATGGACATATTTTTCAATTTGATCACTTAGTGTGTAGTTCATAGTTACCTTATATTCTCTTTCTGATAATTCCAAAATTTGTTTCATACCTGAGTCTGGTATTGATGCTTGCTTTATCTCTTTTTTTTTTCTTGACTTTTGGCATGCCTTGTAGTTTTGTGTTGAATGTGAGTCATCTTGCACTGGGGAATAGAAACTGAGTTAAATAGGTCTTTAGTGTGAGCATGTATGCTAATCTGGGTAGAAGTTGGGAACTGATTAATGTCTGCTGTGGCTATAGGTGCCAGTGGCTTTAAATTCCTCTGATGTTATTATTTTCGTCCCCCTTCTTCACTTTGGACTTTCCTAAGTACTCCCTCTTTAGGTTACCTCTGCATCTTATAGCTTTTTCAACTGTATTCTGCTGTCATTATACTGGAATCTGGTGGGTGGTGATAAGATGTGAGACAGGGGAACGATCTTATCATCTTATGATTAAATCTTGATCTTTTAGTGAGCCTCTAACTCTGGGATAAGACCTTAATGGTTTTTCTATAGTTGTTTAGCATCCCCCCATCACCTGAGGTTAGACAGGAAGGCAAGAGTTTGCTGGAGTTGGAAAAATTCCCTTCCTCTATCTGGAATAAGGCTTTGGGTAAAATCTTTTCCTCTTGAAAAGCAGGCCTTTGTTATGGAGAATAATCTAGGAAGATTTCACAGTGATTTCTCTTCCCCCCTTCTAGCCAAAGTCACAAGGTCAGAGATCTTATATGTTCCCTGCAAGAACCTGGAAATAAAACCTGTGAAAATATGGAGGTCATCTAAGACTGCAGCCTCCCAGAGCTTCTTACTCTCGCACTGGTCCTCACTCAGCCTCAAGCGATTCTTCATAATTACCAGTTAAGCATCCTTATTAGTTTAAGGCTTCTGCAGCTTCTGCTACAGGTAAACAGAATTTGGATGTGGCTCTAGATTTGCCAGTCTCCAGATTTCAGGACAAGTCTCCTTGTAATCTTAGTCTTTGATGCATCCAATAAAAGTCATTGATTTGCAGTCTGTTCTCCCTTTTCTTGTAGTCACAGGACTGACAACTTACAAGCTCTTTATACAATGGAGTTTACACTGGAATTCTGTAACAGCAATGCATTTACTATGGTGCTCATCACTCTTCTTTTTACAAGACAGCATCTTCTCTATGAGTTTATCACATATAGAAAGTTTCCATGGAGAAAAGCTAACTGCATAGGGTCTTCTAATTTAAGTTTGTCAAACAAACGAGCGTGCACATCCCATTACTGTGAAGCATTTTAATTTCAAAAAGCTGAATATCTTTTCCTATAGTACTGTAGCCTCTAGGTTTAGGAGCTGCGCTGTTTCAACTCTCCATGGATAAATAAATACTTAACAACTATGTTTATGGTTCCATCTGCATTTTGCAAATGTTCTGTACATACCTAGTTGACCTGAGTTAGGATCAACCAATTGTTGGTGAAAGACAGAAATATCAAACCCCATCATGAACATTATCCCAGATGGGTAATTATCACTCTACATGTAAACTGAAATATGCCATTTTGATAAAGTCCATATGAATGTTATTCCAAACCACATTAAAGAAGAGCTACAAAATGGCTACACATAGATGCCAGGTAACGTCTCTGCAAAAAGAGAGTATTCCAGATAGAAGTGTCTGTAAGAAGTATGTGTGACATTTGTTTACTGCTAGAGCAAAGATGCAGTCTTCGTTACAAGGTGAGCAATTTTGAGAATAGAGGGCAGCTCTATTTTTGGAGCTGTGTGTGGAGTTCTGGTATTCATGTCCTCTGTTACGATATTCTCTTGACTGCCAGATCATTTGCACACAGAACTTGTAGACAAGCTCCAGAAAATAGTTGAAAACATGTATTTCCAACAAAGAAATTAAATGATCCGTGTCACCAATTTCATTCATCCTTAGCATCCGTTTTTCCAGTTGACCTATGGTACACCTCATCTTGATGCCGTTAATACAGAGATGTTGGCACTGGACTATCCTGGCCTAACAGCTTGTTTGGCTGCGGGGCAGGCTTGGTTTCCACCCACTTTCTACTGCCATCCCATTTGATATGAATTACTTTTAATTAACAAAATTATTTTTAAAAAATGAACAAAGTTGAGGGAAGGACGTATTGAATTCATCAAAAAATATGCAACAAGATGTTGTAACTAAGTCTTTACTTGGAGCCTAAAGACTGTGTTACAATATTGAAATTGATATTACTTCTACTCTCTGCTTTCTAGCCTGAAATAATAATACTCATAAATATTACTGTACCATTAACTCTAAAGTGCCATGCAAACCCAGGATATTATCCCCTTCCAACGCTTTAGTACTTAAAAAACTTACAACAGAGCTTTTTACTTTCTCAAATGTTTTAATTAGAAAAAAATATTCCTCATTGCAAAAAGCAGAGAAAAAAGATATTCATGAGTTTAAACAATGAAATACAGCTACTTCTTTGTGAGTTTTGTTCTTATGGAATGTTGTTGGCAGACTCTAGGGTGGCCCCCATTATCCATGATCCCTGGTGTTTTGTCTGATACGTTTCCCTCTAGTGTGGGTGGGACTTTTGAATTGTTTTTCATTAATAGAATGTGGCAAAGGTGACATGACGTACTTACTAGACTGGGTGTATATATTACAAATACTCTGACCCATTTTACTAGGAGATTCTCTCTTGCTGCATTTGAAGCAAGCAACCATACTGTGAGCTGCCATGCGGAGGACACGTGGCAAGAAGCTGAACGTGGCCTCTGGCCCCCATCTGGCAAACTAGAAGGGACTGAATTCTACCACCGATACTGTAAGTTAGAAGTTGGTCCTCTCACAGTCGAGCCTCAGATGAAATCAGCACTGGCTGACACTTCAACTGTAGCTTTGTGAGACCCTAAGCTAAGCCGTGCCCAGACTCCGGATCCAGAGAAACTGTGCTATTTTAAGCCACTAAGTTTTCAGCACTATTATTAAACAGCAGTGGATAAATAACACACTGAGTTTTATGTTCTTTTTATTTTTATTAAATTTTTTTTTAACATTTATTCATTTTTGAGAGGGAGAGAGACAGAGCGCGAATGGGCGAGAAGCAGCGAGAGAGGGAGACATAGAATCCGAAGCAGGCTCCAGACTCTGGTCTGTCAGCACAGAGCGCAACACAGAGTTCAAACCCACCAACCGCGAGATCAAGACCTGAGCCAAAGTCAGATGCTTAACTAACTGAGCCACCCAGGTGCCCCTCATTTAGCCTTCTTAATAGCATCAATTTGATATCTTCAGTTATGAAATTATATGATAAGTGTAATCAACAAAAAGGGATGAAAAACAAAGAGACAGATTTTACCATTTGCATGACTTAGTCTACAATAAGGTAATAATGCATCCAGCAAGAGGAAAAGGTGAAGCACAAGTTATTGAAGCAAAGATACTTATTTCAAATCATAGCGTTCTTTTAGGAAAATCCTTTAAAAAAGAAAGAAAAAATCAACACATCACAGACATACTGTGGATCAGAGTTTGGACCATCCCTTTAATATATTTGATACAAACTTATTGCTATCTATCTCCAGACTAAAAGGCAACAAAACATTTTCATAAAATATTATTCGTATTTAATATATAGATTACCAAAAGAACCTGGTGATAAAACTGTAGAGTAGTATTTTGGTCACTTGCAATATATTAATATTCAGTGACTTATTTGCTTTTACTGAAAGTGTTAACGTTAGAATTTCTTCAAATGTATTTTTTTTATTTGGAGACAATAAAACTTTTAATTTTTCCGAATATTTGCTTATGCTTTGCTATGACTACATACATAGGCTTCTGTTCAACTTTACGTGGTTTATTGTTTCCTTTGAACTAAATTTTATTAATATGTTATCCTGTCTGAATCTACCTCATTGGGATTTATTCAAATTTATTCAAAAAGATATGCCATTAATATTTTATTTCACACAACCATATTATGGTGTTTGAATTTATTTACCTGTAACTATTTCAATGTATTTATTTTATATTATTTTTTCTTGTTTTGCTCCAATTTTTATGGAAATTTACTATAAATTTTGAAATTCTACTTATGAAAATATGTGGTGCTATTTTTAAATGAATGAAACTGTTCCCCATTCTATAAAAATTGGAATTATATTTTCAACTTTTCCCTTTTATAGGAAGGTTTAACAGTATTTAATTTTTATCTAGAAGCTTTTCTAATTAAATTGAAGTATATCTCATACTCTTGGCAGATGGTAATCAACTTACAGTTACCACATGAGCTGATTTCTGTTATTTTAAAAATAAAGAAGTCAGTTGTGGAACATTTAAATGACTGACACTTGACCCTATAGACAGTAGGAAGCAGAGTCAAGATTAGGTCCAAAGATTGTGAGATTCTTAAAATTCACCTTTACTTAAGAGCAAAAGTTCAGAGTCTTAGCTACAACAATATCCTATTTGTGATTATTTATATCATTTTGGCTTAACATTGTTTTATAAATATTAAACTGTCACTTTTTCTTTGTTTGCTTTTTCAGAAACCTTTCCTTAGTATAACCATATGTAAGTATTAGAACTCAGAAGTAGTTTACTTTCCATGCTTTGCTTACTTTGTATTTACTATTTCCTTGTGTCTTGTTGTGAGTTCATGGGTGGGGTGGAAAGGAAGAGGTTAATATGTTCTTCCACTCCAAAATTACTACCCACAATCAAAATCATAGCTTAGTTTCTTCTCAAAACACATGTTTGCCATTTTTAATCACAGACTCAGTGATTAAGAATGGAATGAAAAGGAGACATGACTAAGGAGCAGTTCAAATAAACAAAGAATTAAGATGTTGTGATATGTTTATAAAGACTAGAGACATCTGGAATATTCCAACTCAATAGTACAGATAATGCACTGTTTCTTTTAATAAGAGCTTTGAGTACCATAAAATATCAAAATGCTTAAGTATTACTGCATTATGCTTCTTTTGTCTTCTAGTTTATGCCAAGTTCTGAGTTTTATCTCTATTCCAATGTGTATTGTGTTCACTACTTCTGACTCATGAGATTTGAATCTTCTTTATTAAAGAGAATCTTTGTTGTGTTTAAACAATATCATGTTAATCAAATCTTGATGAATTAGTTATGCTTGTCCTTAGTTACAACTATTCACGTAGACCACTCTTCATTCAAAAGGAAGATATGTGATGTTAAATAGGAGGTAAATATTCTGATACCATAGAATTTTTCTTTTATTTTGAAAAGAAATGAAAGTGAAATAGTTATCATCACCTGTGATTGTATCAGTCAAGTCCCAGTTGTAGGAACTGTTAGGCAGTCTAGCTGTTTCAAGAAAGACATTTAAAGAATGAGTTCCTTTCAGAATTATTGTGATGGTGATAGAAACAGAAATGTCCCACCATAGGCATTATGACTTCTGCCACATGAATTAGCAAGGTGGAAAAATAGCTGGCCATGTGGAACAATTAACTTCACCAGAACACCAAAGTACATGTGATTCAGGGGTTAGGAATTAGTGGCAGCTACAAATGATATGAGTGTTGCTTCTCAATACACACAAATTAGACACTGGCATACCAGTGTGGATATGCATCCATGGCTGTGCTGGCTGGCAAAGAAAGAGCTAAAGCAAAATGAAGATGGCTGTTGTATATGTTTACCTAACAAATTCCATGTGTATGTATTTAAATAGAGGAACACTGTGTGAAGGACCATGGGTAAGACAGTGTCTGAAAAAAGGCTTCTGGAAATGCATACTAAAGGTAGGCTGGACAGTTTGAATGGAAGGTGAATGTTAAGTTATAACACCCATCATAGAGTTTTGAGTTTTTGTTTTTTCTTGTTTGTCGTACTGTTCAATATCCTCTTCTGAGACCCCTGGGTTTATCTGTGAATACCGCCCTTTACCACATTTTAGAAAACAACATTTTAGACTGTAACATTAAAACAATTTATTATTGCTTTTTGAAATTTTATTTATTTTAACTTTTAGGCATCCTACATGGGATGGAATTTAACAGAACAGACATTCGTTGGATACTGTATGAATTCTAGGCATCATGCTAGATTCAGAGAAAACAAAAGTATTTATTTTCCCTGGCCCTTCGGTATTATTCCAATTGATACAACATAATGAAGACACAGATGTAGAAGGAAGAGCAGAAAGAAGAAACTAGAATTAAAGTTTTATGAGCACTTATTTAGTCTCTGCTTAAAGGAAAGAATTACAAATTTAAAAGAAAGGTAGGTGTTTATAAAGAAAAACAAATAGATTAAACAACTATAGCAGTAACAACCAAAAAAAATGAGACCCTTGTTGATTAATGCAACGAACATGAATAATGTCAACAAAAGGGAAACAAATAGCTAATATTTAAAATTTAATAGCAGTGCCTGGGTGGCTCAGTTGGTTAAGCGTCCAACTTCAGTTCAGGTCCGTGGGATTGAGCCCCACGTTGGGCTCTATGCTGACGGTTCAGAGCCTGGAGCCTGCTTCAGATTCTGTGTCTCTGTCTCTGCCCCTCTCCTGCTTGCGCTCTGTCTGTCTCTCTCTCAAAAATAAATAAACATTAAAACATTTAAAAATAATAAAATAAAATGTAATAAAATACATGTTACAGGAAAACACCCCTTTTTACCCCTTAAATGGGTCAGGATTTAAGGTGTGTTATATTCAAATATATTTGTTTCTTGTTTGGTGGGAGGAGAATTCTGATATACTTTGGTTTTGATTATAAACTGGTACATCATTTTGGAAAGCAACTTGGCAATAAGTAATAAGTTTAGATTCTTTTAAAATTTCTTTAATTTGACTAAACATGGTAGAGGTTGTATCTATTTTACTCACCTCTGCATTCTCTATAGCTCGTGAAGTATTTGACATACAGTTATTTTTCAATACATTTTTCTGGATGAATGAATGACAATTATCAAAGCATAAATTTTAATAGCAAAATAACCTAAAAAATCCTGAATATCAATATTAAAGGAACAACTAATAATTTCTGGCCTATTCATATGGCAAAATGTTATTCATCCAATAAAATAATATGTGTATAAAATTATTATAATGGCAAGGGAATGCTCGTCAAGCAATCATATAACATACAGTAGTCTTATAGTAGTCGACATTTCATTTTCTCAAATAATTTTTTTAATTTATTTATTTATTTTGAGAGAGAGAGAGAGAGAGAGCTTGAGCACAAGTGGGAGAGGGGCAGAGAGAGGGAGAGAAAGAATCCCCAGCAGGCTCCGTACTGTTAGCAACGAGCCCTACCCAGAGCTCAATCACACAAACCACGAGATCATAACCTGAGTTGGTATCAAGAGTCCCATGCTTAATGACTGAGCCACCCAGGCACCCCACAAATCAATTTAAAATAGAAAATATGCTAATATGTTAGCTGTGGTTCAAGGTTACTTGTGTTCTTAGAATCAGGTCTTCCGGGGGTGCTTGGGTGGCTCAATCGGTTGAGCGTGGGACTTTGACTCAAGTCATGATCTTGTGGTTTGTGGGTTTGGGCCCTGCGTCGGGCAACGTGCTGACAGCTCAGAGCCCGGAGCCTTCTTCAGACTCTGTGTCTCCCTCTCTCTCTCTGCCCCTCCCCAGCTCATGCTCTGTCTCTTCCTCTCTCTCAAAATTAATATATAAAAACAATTAAAAATTAAAAAAAAAAGAATCCGCTCCTCTGAAGGGACTCTCCTAATTCTCCATTCACCTGTTAATTCAGTGTTGTTTAGTATTTTCAAAATATTTCATACGTTAAAAATCTAGGAGACCTAGAGTGATTATCATATCACTCCACTTAACATTTCTTTGGCATGACAAATATATAAATTATATATAAGTTAAAGACATCCATTCTCTTTATTCTCATTATATTCTAGCATGAAATTCAATGCCAGATTCATTTAAGTATTGATACAATGTTTTGATTATTGCCCATATTCATATATTTTTAGTTTGAGATAAATTGATATTTATACCTGTGAAGGTAAAATATGACCAACACTTGACATATTATATATTTCAACAGAAGGGTAAATTGTCACAAGCAGTTGTTGGACTGAGCAGTTTCTCCAAATTATGGTATGTAATTACTAGTTTGTGGCAAATGCCACAATATTGAGAAACCTAGTCTCACATTTAGTATAAGCAATTTCCATTCCAGCGGGTTTGCTCACAAACTCACATGTACTATATTATGAAGGATTTTAAAGCTAACCCTTCATTTTGTTTCTCCCATAAGTGTGATGTTAAAAAATATGATTTTAGTTTCCATCATGTAGTTTCAGATTTATTTACATACACGGTGGTTCCACATAATCTTTGGAAATTGAACACTGGCCAGAATTTAAAAAAATGATGAATAAACATATATATTATATAAGTGTGTGTGTGTGCGCACACGTGTGTGTAAATGAACGACATACAGATAATGGAAGAAGAAACCTAAGTACCAAATAATACGGGCCAAAAAAGTTTTATAAAAGAATAAAGAGGATAAATGTTTAGGAAAAAAATAACTTTTGTCCTTACCCTGTGTTGCCTAGAGACAATTACTGCCTATTTCTCTACAGAAATTGGCAGCAACAGCCTAGGCATCAGGGTCCTCATGAAATAAGTACAGATTGACCACTTGCCTGTAGGCACTGAATATCCTCTCCTCTCTCTAAAAATCCACAGTGCTGTGGATTGTAGTTTAGGGAGATTGTCTCTTCCCAATCATACTACACCTCACAGCTTAAAATTCAAGACTACAAAAGGTCAGAAGGTAAAAAGAAAAAGGTGCAGTTGATATAAAACAGACATAGAAATTTTGAATCATATTTAAAATATTGACTATATATATACATATATATATACATACACATACGTACACACACACATATGTATAAAAAAAGATTACAAATGGGAACAATCAACAGCTGTCATCTAGTAGAGTTTTCAGTGCAATTCTAATGTTCCATGCTCTAAAACAGTGGTCAGCAAATGAGAGCCTGCAGGGCAAATTGGGCCTGCCTCTTGTTTTTGTAAATAAAGTTTTATTGGAACACAGCCATACCCAATGCTTTCTATATTATCTACAGCTGCTTTTACATTACAAGGGCAAGGTTAATAAGTGGTGTGACAGAAACTGTCTAGCCCTCAACACCTGAAATATTAACTATCTTGCCTTTAGAAAACTTTTGCCAACCCCTGCTCTTAACTCACAGACTGAGGTCTGGCTTTTGATGCCTTCTTGGCACACATTACACATTGCCAGCACAGTCAACACCCACCAGAGCAAGAGCTCCTAAGCAGAAATAACTAAACTATAAGAAAAGCAGTACCTCAGAGAAAGTCAAACTGGACAATGGGTCATAATAAGGATAGAATTTTGACAGATGGAGCAAGAATCTAAAATAAGTATGTTAAAGATAGAAAGTTGATTGATGGATAGTAGATATTGTCAATATAAGACAAG
The DNA here is from genome assembly GCF_018350175.1 of Felis catus. Lineage (NCBI taxonomy): Eukaryota > Metazoa > Chordata > Mammalia > Carnivora > Felidae > Felis > Felis catus. The sequence goes on along the minus strand of NC_058371.1, from coordinate 99,139,844 downwards.
AATAAAAATGTATTTAAAATGAAGTCAACATATTAGGTATGAAAAAGTATGAGTTGATATAAAGAGAACAAAAGGTTAATCAATGGTAGATTAGATGGATATATTTGAACAGTGAATTAGTGAGTTGGAACATCAGATTAAGGAATTTCCCAGAAGACAGCAAGAAAAGCTAAAGATAACAGGCTTACAGATAAGTACCAAAAAATAAGATTTCCCAAAGGAGGAAAAAAAAAACTGGAAAGAGAAAAATATTTCAAAAAATAAAGGAGTTTTTTTTTTTTAATTCTAGTAATATGCCAGGCTATTATTTACCACTAAAAACTACTAAAATTATCAAATTTTAAAACACTGACATTATAGGATAGTCAGGAATTACCATATACAGTTTAGAAAAAGATGAAAACCCACAGAGCTAATTTCAAAATTAAAGTAGCTCTTGTCGTGAGGACATTTGCAAAAATTTATAAATACAAATTTTGACTTTTAAGGTATGGTAGGGTGTGAAAACTAAGAAAAAGCTCAGACTTCTCTGAGAGGGTGGAGACTAATTGATAACCTCTCCTATTAAAGATATAGGCCCCAAATCACAAGTGCTCGGTTAAGATAACCGTATATATACCTAGTCATCCTGCTTTCTCCAAAACACTGATAATAAAGTTACCTTGGCACTGATTAGACTAGCAATGGAGAAAGGGCAACCCATCCCTAAGAAGTTGAAGCCACAAGGCAGCTCTCAAAATCACGTTAGTGAGGTAGTGTAGTACAAAAACCAACCAACCAACCAACCAACCAAACCAACAAACCAACAAAACAAAGCTCAAGTTGTGAATTAACCATGTTTCTTTGTTCCAAGATTCACTTTTTCTTTGAGGAGTGGGTTCTCATTTAACATGCAGCCGTCAGGATATGTATTATATTTGCTAAAGGCCCAGCAGCAATTGTGACTTAATTATCATTGACTGTATATGAACATCAAATATGCAGTATGTTAGGAAAAAATAAAATAAAATAAAATAAAATACAGGGTGATGAAGCACTTTTCCAATAAATACCATACCACTTTGAGCTGGATTTTCAATGTGAAAAAAAATCTTAAGTGTACTTTGTCCAATTTATCTGGCTTATAGCTTCCTTTTTATACATACAAAAGAATGACACATAACAACAATCTAAATTAGTTTAAAAGAAGTCTTTAAATAAAAATCTAGTTATGAGAAAGCATTTTCTTGTGGTTTACTCGGCAACATTACTTAGTGATTTATAAAATACTATTGCTTTTTATTGTTTTTAATGTTTTATTCTTTGTACCTTAGCTTCAGTGAAAACACTAGTGGTTGCAGACTATGTAACCTACATGTACCTAACTGACGCATAATAAGATCTTCACAGAAGAACACCCATCCTAAGCCTCATAGAACATCACAAATAATTTGCTAATTAAAATTAACAGTTAAGTTTTAAACTTAACTAGTTAAACAAAGAAACAATTTACTATGAACAAAAACTACCAATAACAATGGAAGGCAGAAACAGATGATTACATATTTCTGATATTAGAATTGTCAGACACACATTCAAAACAATATCAAACTATGTTTAACCTGTTTAAATAAATAGAAAACAAGCTGGAAAATATCTGTGGGATATAGTTGACTACAAAACACAGAAGGATATGAAGGTATGAGAATTCAGTAATTACACTGAAAAATAAATGGATGAGTTTAGAAGTAGGTTAGACACAGCTGAAAAGAGAATTAGTGAACTAGAAGACAAGTCAGAAAAATTTTTCAGAATTAAGCCTAGAGAAAATGAAAGAAAAATATTGAAGTGATATTACAAGACATAGAAGATATGAGAATTACTAATATATATCTAATTAGAGTTAAAGGAGGAAAAGCAAGCTGAAAGAGTAGTATCTGCAAATATAATGGCAGAAATAATGCAAGTTCCCAGAAATGATGAAAGAATAATTTATATCATGAAGACTTCAATTTCTAAGCAGAATTACAAATCACCTTTACATCTATACATATACCAAAATAAAATGCAAAATATCAAAAATAAAGAGGCATTTTAACAGTAGTCTGTGTAAAGTATCTCTGATGCAAGAGATAAAAGAAAATTAGAACTAGATTGACATCGAAATGAAAGTCAAACTTTTGTGTAACTAAACTGTGCTGATATATATGAATAATAATGATTTTGAGAAAAAAAGATTCATGTGACATGAACTATCAATATGAAGTATTAGAAATACTCTTTATTGTTTTATTCATATTTGCACTAAAATGGCATATGACAAAAAGTCTATGTCAAAGTGACTCTAAAATAATTTTGAATTTTGAATTTTATTTTTAAAGAAAAAATCTTTCAGGAACAGGGACACTACAAAGTATTTCTACCAGCAGCTGTTATTGTAAAGGAAATTCAAAAAAATATATTTCAAGCAGAAATGCAAGTAATTCAGGATAGAATGCTTGTGTTAGAAGACGGATTAAAAAGCAAAAAAAAAAAAGCTATGAAATACATTATTGACTTTTTAAAAGCAAAAATTAAAAACAAAAATATGTGCAAGCTTAAAATAAAATAAATAATTAAAAAACAACACCAAATCAAGATGTAAGTTGGAAAGTAAATGAATGTATATAAAATGTATTGTTCAAGAAGAAGCCTCTTTTTTCCTTAAGGTATTAAATTATTATAAACTTTGAGAAGAACACATTTTGTAATTTCTAGAGATTAAAATGGCCCAAACAGAGCATATTTCATCTAAAGGAGTAGGAGAAAGTGAAAGAAATATCTAACAAATTAAAGCAGGTAAGAAACATAGAAATAAACAAAACCGTAAAACTAGAGAAAAAAAAAGCAAAACACAAAATAAGAAGATAGGGATATGAGAGCAAATGCATTAAGTATAACTAGTCAAAAAGCTCCAGTTAAGGGACAATAAGTAGAATGTTGTTTTAAAAAAACAATGAACGCATTTTCAAAAATGATGCTGTGTCAAAAGACACTTTTAAAACATTAGAGTACAGAATAGGAGGTGAAAGAATAGAAAATAATTTACCATGATAATACCAGAGAATACTGGTTACCTGTGCATATATTAGACAAAACTTGACTTTAAAGGAAAGTACATTATTTGGAATAAAGAGAGTCACATCTTAATTAGAAAACATTTAATTGATGAAAAACGTATAAAAATTATATAAAATTTCTAAAATGCTATATAATATATATATCTATAAGTTATGCATATTTGTATAATGTCTTGAAATACAAAATAAGAATGCCTGTGTAACCATAAAGAGATTTAAATCAGCAATCATAAAGCAGATTTAATATGCCTTTTTTAGTATCAATACATGAAACCAAAAGAAAATCAGTAATGGTAAATAAGATTTGAATAGCGTAATTAAGAGACTAAATGGTTGTGGATAGAACCCTGCACCCAAGAACCATAGAATTCACAATCTTTTCTGAGTGTTATCAGCTTATTTGAAGTTTTGAGACAGGATGAAATTACCAAGGAATTGAGAACGTAAGAAAGAGAAGGGGACAGTTTGTTTCTTCAATTCTGGGGTGCTAACTAGTAAAATATCTGAGTCTGAAAAGTAGTGGTCCATGAGGCAGAAATGGAGTTCTGGAAGGCAGATGAGAAAAGTTAGTAAGGGAGAAAGAGGTGCCATTCAACTGCTACCCTGATGTGAAACATTTCAGTAGATTGCTTTGGAGTAGGTTAAGAAAAGATGAGAGGAGAGAAACTAAAGATTTCTATCACAGTCTATTGTCTTTGAATATAACACAGTGACTAAATAATAACAAACGGATATAGATTCTGTGTACCACAGAAGACGGTGAAAAGCAGCAGTGTTTGCTGAAGGAGAGACCTCTTGATTAGTTTTCACATATTTTTAAATTACAAATAGTTTATAAATATAATTTATATATACTTATATAATTTATAAATTATAAAAAATAAATAATCTTGTGCTACAGAGGAAGCCATAAAATAAATTACTGAATATTTAAAGGTGACAGATAATGAAATCACTACACATAATATTTTATAATTAAACTTTTTTGTGTGGAGTAAGGCTAATCTAGTACTTTGAGGAAGTTTATAGCTTTAACTATTTTTACTAGGAAATAAAAATATCTAAAATACTGAATTAAATATTTAGCGCAAAAAGTTGGAAGACAACAGAGCCAAACAAAGAAATGAGTGAGAAATAACATAGGTAAGGACAAAAATTCTATCCACTTGTTTCAATGTATCAAGAACCTGTTTATAAGACCCAGTGTTAAACCTATCCCAGATTAATGTTAAATTCGCAACAGTACCCACATATCTGAAATTCAGCCTATCTGCAAAAATTATAGTCTAGTAGATTCAATTCCACAGCTAAAAGTTAACCAGTCTCTAACTCCTCACATTTCTGAAAGTTTGCCATCTCTGACGGCCATGCTTCCCCAAACCTAAGATCAGTTCTCTTCTTTGCTCAGAAATACTGTGTCCTATAAACACAGCTCTTTCTTGTTTAGCAAGCAATCAGCTGTTCATTTCAGGTATGGAGTCGAGACCTCTTCCTTTGACATTATATATCCCAAAGACATTCATTTCCATATGGGGACAATTACAAGGGTATTCATTGCATACTAATTTGTGATGTCAGGGAGTTGGAAGCAAACTGGATGTCTACAACTGTGTAAGTAGATATGGGTTAAGAATAATGGATACATTCTTTACAGTAAAAGGCAAAAGTCAGAAACAATACTCTAGATGCACACATAGCAACACGTATAAGTCTTTAAAACATAGTGCTTGGTAAAGAAAAAAAACCAAAAAGATAATAAATAGGATGAGACACATACACAATATAACCCAAATCATTTATTTCAGTTAAAAATACAGGAAAACTATATAATACATATTTCACAAAAACATGGAAACAAAAAGATACACGTTCCACTCATGAGAATGCTTGCCTCTGAGTCCTGTAATGGTAGTGAAAAATGATAAGGGGACGAGAGTAAGGTAGAATAGAGTAAAATAAAGTGAGCCAAGTATAGTTGGAGAGTAAAGGGAAGGAAGCAAAAGGGATAGGAAGGGAGAGGAGGGGAGAACAGAAAACCTAGAGGAGAGACAGGAAGAGAGGAGAGGGAATTGGAAGGGAAGAGAAAAGAAAGGAGAGGAGCAGAAGGAAGAGAGGGAAAGAAAGGGAAAGAGGAAAATAGGGAGAGAAGAGTGAGGGAGAGAGGGGAGAAGAGGGAAGAAAATGAAGTAGGAAGGAGAATCCTTTTCTGGACAGGGTATGATTAACCTTAGCTTCTTCAACTGGGGTCTAAAACATGAAGACACAAATAACTTCAGACACTTAATGAAGTAATGATGGCAAATGTGTACAGATCAGAGTAACAAATTTTTACAAAGCTATTTTTTTAATGTTTATTCATTTTTTTTTTTTTTAGAGAGAGAAAGAGAGACAGAATGAGAGCAAGAGAGGGACAGAGAGAGAGGGGGAGACACAGAATCCAAAGCAGGCTCCAGGCTCTGAGCTGTCAGCACAGAGCCCAATGCGGGGCTCGAACCATGAACTGTAAGATCATGACCTGAGCTGAAGTCAGATGCTTAATCGACTGAACCACCCAGGTGCCCCTTAAGCTATTTGTTTTAATGTACAGTCCAAAGCTCAAATGAGCTGTATTCTCTAGTTTTTTTTCATGCCTGGACATAAACATGCAATTTCCCCTACAGTCTATTAAAAGTAATGAACATATACCTGAGTGACTCAGTTGGTTAAGTGTCTGACTTCAGCTCAGGTCATGTTCTCACAGTTTGTGAGTTCAAGCCCCACATAGGATTTTCTGCTCTCAGCGTGGAGAGATCCTGTTTCAGATCCTCTGTTCCCCTCTCTCTGCCCCTTCCCTGCTCTCTCTCTCTCTGTCTCAAAAATAAACATTTAAAAAAATTGATAAATATTTTCTCTCTTAGGAGCATCTATTTTCATCTTTCTTGAAAGCTTTCATTAAGTAATCCTTTTCTTAAAATAATTAAGCTTTTGGTGGAACAGCAGAGATAAAGTAAACTTTGTTTTTTTAGGCGTATAAACTCTATATGTCTTTATTTTCTTTTACTTAACTTTTAGGGGGGAACCCTTACATTTTATCACAATTTTGAAAATCACATTTTATTGTATTATCACAATTTTGAAACCCAAGAGAAAAAATAAAATATAATAAAGGTTTCATCCCTTGTCTTTTTGTAAAACCTTTCTTTACATCATAAATTATGTATACATAGATTGTAATTTTATGCATAGTGTTTGTCTATAAATGAATGTGTTACTTGAAAGTAACTATCATGGAAAGCTATTCAAATAACCCTACCATAGTATAAATCATTTTTGATAATCCTCTTTCAAAATTGCTCAAAAAGTTATTTTATGTACTGAATATATACACATTTTGTGTATTAGTTAATTTTACCATATCTCATTTTTTTAAAATTCAAAACAATATATATTATACAAAATAAACACCTCATCCCACAAAATGAATGATTTTCACCTGTTCTCCCAAATCAAATCCATTTATAAATGATACAAATTTAATACTACAGAGATGGAATATGAAGATTACTCCCCAGGTTTTCTAAACAAACAAGGAAACAAACAAAAGTACCTGATCTCTTACAACAAATATCTAAATGTTTCCATTCATGCCTATCTGAGTTACTGAACTGTGCACGAGCAAAAACAACAACAAATAAAACCCCCTCATAGTATTTAAAATCATACATCATAGCCATGGTTTGTCAAATGTTTTGGTTTCACAAAGAAAAAAAGAGACAAACAATGAAATAGGCTCTTAACTATAGAGAACAAACAGATGGTTACCAGAAGGCAGATGACTGAGGGACGGATGAAATAGGTGAAGGGGATTAAGAGTACACTTATCATGATGAACACTGAGTAATGTACAGAACTGTTGAAGCATTTTATTGTATACCTGAAACTAATATAACATAACTAATATAATATAACTAATATAACTAATACTTAAACTTAAAAAAAGGATAAAAAAGTTTTAGTTCCACTGCAGTTAATTTACAAATGTTTGTTGGCTAAATTACACCAAAATAATGTTATTAAGATTGTAACTTGTTGGCAGAGGTATGAGTTTGAGAAAAGACTTAAAAATGTCTCTCTTTCAAAATAAAAGCTTTCCGGGGTACTTGGGTTGCTCAGTCAGTTAAGTGTCTGACTCTTGACTCTTAGTTTCAGCTCAGGTCATGGTTTGTGAGAAGGAGCCCAGTGTCTGGCTTTATGCTGACAGCACAAAGCCTTCTTGAAATTCTCTCACTTCCTCTCTTTCTCTGCCCCTTAAGCGCCTGCACACGTGTTCTCTCTCTCTCTCTCTCTCTCTCTCTCTCTCTCTCTCTCAAGATAAATAAACTTAAAAAGTAAAGTAAAATAAAATAAAATAAAACCTTCCAATGTTTTAAAAAGTTTTTAAAAGTTTTCAAGTCCTAAAAATACAGAAATGTTGAAATTTAACTTTGTTTCCAATTCACTCGTTATATACTCTGTATATGTCATTATACATATATGTATATGCAAAAGTGAATGTTCTAACCTAAACAAAAGAATTGCTCAAAGCATTGTTAGTATTCAGATTTCCATTAGTCTTACAGTTTTCTTCTGTCTACATCGGAAGACCTGAATTTTCTGTCTGCTCTATTGCTCTTAACCTTATTTTTCCCCTTAAATAAGGAAAGGCATTAGGAGATTCCTAAAGGTCTTTTTTTCTTTGCCACTATCCCTAGGCAAGAAGGAGGAATTAGCCTTGTAACCAGATCTCTCTAGCCTCTGCATTTAATTTTCAGCAAGAAACCAGGAGACTAAGGATGTCAGGCTGACAGAGAACAGCAGAGGGCAGTATTTACTCATAGCTGAATCATGTCAGGGCTCAGAAAAGTTTTAAATTTGGTGGGGTCACTGTGGCAGAAATGTATGACATATGCCCTATATTTGCATTCCTTGGCTTAAATTCGTATTTTTTATATGGTTTCCCTTAAAGGGGAAAGAATACTCACCTGATGAACAGTCACTTTTCTTTTTTAATGAAGCAATTCATGCCACTACAAAAATTAGCCACAGTAGATAGCACAGGAATTAATTGGAATGCAGTACGTGGCACATGGGCATTCTTAAAGTTTGATTTCATTCTATTTATTTCTATTTTTCTCATATCTATCCTTTCCCCAGACAAAAAGAAAAAAAAACACGAAAGGAAACAAAACTTCATCAGGATTCCTTTGGTTACAAAATGTCAAGGGGGAAATACTCCAACAGAGATCAAAATTCCAAACTTTGCAACAGGAAAAGATCTCCATCTTTCCAAAGGGCTATCATTGTTATTGTTGAAACTGCAAGGTTTAGCTACTGGCACCTGGGATCCATTTGGGAAGGGAAACAAAACAAACACTGAGTTCCCTTGGCTTTTCCTATAGGAAGTCCAAAGTGCCATTGGTACTAAGGCCTTGATGCCCCTCGTCACCTGGAAGGGAGGGGAGGAGGCCACTGGGTGCAGGGTTAGGGTCTGGCTAGCCCTGGACTTCAGGGAGTTCGTTCTGTAGACAGAGGAAAAACGGGGACGACTTGGTTTGGCTTCTGTAGGGTCACGTTGCACAGCAGCTCTCTCCCCTCCCATCGAAAGAGAGGAGGCAGGAAATGGTTAAAGCAAATCTGCACTGTGCATTCCCAGACAGGCTTTGCTTAATCCTTCCTCCCCGCTCTAACAGACCCTCACCCCCCGCCTTTCTTTTATTTCTCTCGACCCCCTTACCCCTGAGTTATTACTAGCATAACAACCTAACGGTCTTCCCTCAGACCCCTCCACTAAAGTTATTTATCTGCAAACCTGACCCCACCCCCATCTATCCTGCGGCAGCTTTTTGCTGTTATTGCTCTGACGCCGGCCAAGATTTGACCAAAAAGAAAGGAAGAAAAAAAAAGGAAAAAAAAAATCATCCCCCTTCTCAGCGCCTCCGACTCGCCGGGCTCCCACCCCCGACCGCCTACAGTCCTCCGGGAGGCTGGAGTGATTAGCATCCTGAGAAGCCAGTCGGAGGCCCAAAGAGCCGGCGAGCGCTCGCGGTAGGAGTGCCAGGCGGGGCTGCCTGAGCTCCGGCCCAATGGGGCTGGGGTGAGGGAGGGGCAGTAGGTGACAGGACCCGGAGCTAGGGGGAGTCAGGGCGAACTAAAGTGCGGGGATCAATGAGCGGCGAGCAAAGTTTCGGAGTGCTGCTCCAGCTCGCGGTCTGCCCTCCCCCTCTGTTTGTGTTTCAGCGACGGTCGCTGCGTGCGTGTGTGTGTGTGTGTGTGTGTGTGTGTGTGCGCGCGCGGTTGTGTGCGCGCAGCGGGGAAGAGGCGGGGAGAGCGTGAGGGACCAGCCGGAGGTGGCGAGCGGCTCGCTGAGCTCCAGCTCCACAGCGGTTCCACCTTCATCCCGGGCGGGCGAGAAGGAGAGCGCTGACAGGCGCCGTCCGGAGCTGCCACGGGCGCCGCCACAGCCCAGCGCCGACTTCCCCGCCTCCACCGCCAGCGGTGAAGGAGAAAGAGGGACCAGCCACCCCCCTCCCCCCCGCCCCAAACAAAAAGGCTCGTGGATTACAAAGTGAAACTGACACGGGACAATAAAAGCAAAGATAACGCGGGCAGGGTCGAGGCGCGCTAGAGTGGGCGTCTGACCCGGGCCGCCGGAGAACCGATCCCCCTGGCATGGTGAGGGGAGGGGACCCGGGGGCCGCGCGCTGCTCCTGCCCGACCCCTGCGAGGCCCAGAAGAAAGGGGGACGAACCTGCACTCGATTTGGATGTACAAATAATGAGTCGGCAGGCACCTCGGCAGAGGTAAAAAAAAAAAAAAAATGGTGGGGAGCAGTGGATGTTGCCTGCGCGCGACCACCGACTCGAAGCCGCAGCAGGGGCGGCGGCGGCGGCGGCTGGAGGCGAAGGGACGGAGCTGAGCGCTCCCGGGTACCGGAGCCCTAGCTCCAACGCCAGCGCTCCGAACGCAATCTCCGGCTGCAGGAGCGCCGACGCCGGCGCCGGCTCGCAGCGGCCACTTGTGCAGCCCTGTTGGAGGGGCCTTGCAGCCCTGCTGTTGAGGAGTGGGGACTCGAGGAAACCCCTCGTCTCCAGCTTTGGGGAAAGGAATTCGATAATCTCCTGGTGCCCCACCGCCCCCTCCCCGTGCGCAATTGTTCTTTCCACACGTCGCTACCGCTACCGACGTTTGTTCTTCCTTGCCTCTTCGGTTTCGTCGCCCGGGTAAGTTCTAAAGTTTCTGAAGACAATTGTTTGCAATGATTCCTCGTATACCTTGAATACAAGCAACCTCTCCCGATCCACGTCCATACCCGGGCGAAAACGCTCAGACTGTCTGGATTGTAACACAAAGTGAAAGGCGGGGAAGAATGTAGGGGGGTTGAGAAACTTTTCTGGGAATTCATCAGCGCACTGGAGTGTCCCGCGGAATGCCTGGACGCTTTTTCGTCAGGGCATCTCTCTCGTCCTACAAGTCCAGATGGCTACCTGGAGCCTTTCTCTGACGCGATTTGCTTTTGCTGGGCTGGAGGGTCTTTGAAATAGAGCTCGCAGAGCTATCGGCCTCAGTATTTGCTGGGGCTACCTAATCCCTGCTCTTATTCTTTTCGCTTCGTTTCTTCCTTCTCTTCATCACACCGTTCCAGGGAGCCAGGACCATGGACTTGGCAGCAGACGGGGCTCCTGGACGCCCGTGGCTCCAGCTGCCCACTCTGTCGGTATTTCAGCTCCTCCGGGTCTTTTGGCTGCTCTCACAGCTCCCCGGGCCGGCCCGGGTCAGCGGGGCCGAGCAGCGCCAGGTGTTCCAAGTGCTGGAGGAGCAGCCTCCCGGCACGCTGGTGGGCACCATCCAGACGCGCCCTGGCTTCACCTACCGGCTCAGCGAAAGCCACGCCCTGTTTGCCATAAACAGTAGCACCGGGGCCCTCTACACCACCGCCACCATCGACCGCGAGAGCTTGCCCAGCGACGTGATCAACCTGGTGGTCCTTTCCAGCTCTCCCACCTACCCCACCGAAGTGCGAGTGCTGGTGCGGGACCTCAACGACAACGCCCCCGTCTTCCCCGACCCCTCCATCGTGGTCACTTTCAAGGAGGACAGTAGCAGCGGGCGCCAAGTCATCTTGGATACGGCCACCGACTCGGACATCGGCTCCAACGGTGTGGACCATCGCTCTTACCGCATCATCCAGGGCAACGAGGCGGGGCGCTTCCGCCTGGACATCACCCTGAACCCGAGCGGCGAGGGTGCGTTTCTGCATCTCGTGTCCAAGGGCGGGCTGGACCGCGAGGTCACACCGCAGTACCAGCTATTGGTGGAAGTGGAGGACAAGGGCGAGCCGAAGCGACGGGGCTACCTCCAGGTAAACGTGACTGTGCAAGACATAAATGACAACCCCCCAGTTTTTGGCAGTTCCCACTACCAGGCGGGGGTGCCTGAGGACGCGGCCGTGGGCTCCAGCGTCCTCCAGGTGGCGGCGGCGGACGCGGACGAGGGCACCAATGCGGACATCCGCTATCGGCTGCAGGACGAGGGAACTCCCTTCCAAATGGACCCCGAAACGGGGCTTATCACGGTGCGGGAGCCCCTGGACTTCGAGGCCAGGCGCCAGTACTCGCTTACCGTGCAAGCTATGGACAGAGGCGTGCCTTCCCTCACTGGGCGTGCCGAGGCGCTCATTCAGCTGCTGGATGTCAACGACAATGACCCGGTGGTGAAATTCCGCTACTTCCCCGCCACCTCGCGCTACGCCTCGGTAGATGAGAACGCTCAAGTGGGCACTGTGGTGGCTCTGCTCACCGTGACGGACGCAGACTCGCCCGCGGCCAACGGGAACATTTCCGTGCAGATTCTAGGGGGCAATGAGCAGCGCCACTTTGAGGTGCAGAGCAGCAAAGTGCCGAACCTGAGCCTCATCAAAGTGGCCAGCGCCCTAGACCGAGAGCGCATTCCTTCTTACAACCTGACAGTTTCGGTCTCAGATAACTACGGGGCGCCCCCTGGCGCAGCGGTCCAGGCGCGTTCTTCTGTGGCAAGCCTGGTGATTTTCGTAAATGACATCAATGACCACCCTCCTGTCTTTGCGCAGCAGGTGTACAGAGTGAACCTGAGCGAGGAGGCGCCCCCGGGAAGCTATGTGAGTGGAGTATCTGCCACTGATGGCGACTCTGGTCTCAATGCTAATCTTCGTTACAGCATCGTCTCTGGCAATGGACTAGGTTGGTTCCATATCAGTGAACATAGTGGCCTGGTGACCACTGGGGTTGCTGGGGGCTTGGACCGTGAACTCGCTTCCCAGATTGTACTGAATATCAGTGCTCGGGACCAGGGGGTTCACCCCAAGTTTTCCTATGCCCAACTTGTAGTGACTCTCCTGGATGTGAATGATGAAAAGCCAGTATTTAGCCAGCCAGAAGGGTATGATGTGTCTGTGGTTGAGAATGCCCCAACAGGGACAGAGCTACTGGTGCTCAGGGCAACTGACAGGGACCTGGGTGACAACGGGACAGTGCGCTTCTCCCTGCAAGAGGCCGAGACTGACCAGAGATCCTTCCGCCTGGATCCTGTGTCTGGGAGGTTGAGCACTGTCACCTCCTTGGACAGAGAGGAGCAAGCTTTCTACTCCCTATTGGTCCTGGCCACGGATCTGGGCTCCCCTCCCCAGTCCTCAATGGCTCGAATAAACGTGAGTCTCCTGGATATGAATGACAACAGCCCTGTGTTTTACCCAGTCCAGTACTTTGCTCATATCCAGGAGAATGAGCCTGGAGGAAGTTACATCACTACAGTGTCTGCCACTGACCCAGACTTGGGTCTCAATGGAACTGTCAAATATAGTATATCAGCCGGGGACAGGTCTCGGTTTCAAGTCAATGCTCAGAGTGGGGTTATTTCTACAAGAATGGCCCTAGACAGAGAAGAAAAAACAGCTTACCAGTTGCAAATAGTGGCTACTGATGGTGGCAATTTGCAGTCTCCCAACCAGGCAATAGTAACCATCACTGTACTGGACACTCAAGACAACCCGCCTGTATTCAGCCAGGCTGCCTACAGCTTCGTGGTCTTTGAGAATGTGGCTCTGGGATATCATGTGGGTAGTGTGTCTGCATCTACCATGGATCTCAATGCCAACATCAGTTATCTCATTACTACTGGGGATCAGAAAGGTATGTTTGCTATCAACCAGGTCACTGGGCAGCTTACCACAGCAAGTGTGATTGACAGAGAAGAGCAATCCTTTTATCAGCTGAAAGTAGTGGCCAGTGGGGGCACAGTGACTGGAGACACTATGGTTAATATAACAGTTAAGGATTTGAATGACAACTCTCCCCATTTCCTCCAGGCAGTAGAGAGTGTAAACGTGGTGGAGAATTGGCAGGCAGGTCACAGCATTTTCCAAGCCAAAGCCGTGGACCCTGATGAAGGTGTCAATGGCATGGTACTCTATAGCCTGAAGCAGAACCCCAAGAACCTGTTTACTATCAATGAAAAGAATGGTAATATTAGTCTGCTAGGTCCCCTGGATGTTCATGCTGGTTCCTACCAAATAGAGATCGTGGCATCTGATATGGGTGTCCCACAGCTCTCCTCTAGTTTCATCTTAACGGTTTATGTTCATGATGTAAATGACAACCCACCCGTGTTTGACCAACTCTCTTATGAGGTCACCCTTTCTGAGTCAGAACCTGTGAATTCTCGATTCTTTAAAGTGCAAGCTTTTGATAAGGATTCAGGAGCGAATGGTGAAATTGCCTACAGCATTGCTGAAGGAAATACAGGGGATGCTTTTGGCATATTCCCAGATGGTCAATTGTATATAAAGAGTGAACTGGACCGTGAACTTCAAGACAGATATGTTTTACTGGTTGTTGCTTCTGACAGAGCAGTGGAACCCCTTAGTGCTACTGTGAATGTTACTGTAATTTTAGAAGATGTAAATGATAACAGACCTCTTTTTAACAGTACGAATTACACATTTTACTTTGAAGAGGAACAGAGAGCCGGGTCATTTGTGGGCAAAGTAAATGCTATAGATAAAGACTTTGGGCCAAATGGAGAAGTAAGGTATTCTTTTGAAATGGTGCAGCCAGATTTTGAGTTGCATGCTATTAGTGGGGAAATTACTAATACTCGTCAGTTTGACAGGGAGTCTCTCATGAGGCAGAGAGGGACTGCAGTGTTCAGTTTTACAGTCATTGCAACAGATCAGGGGCTCCCTCAGCCTCTCAAGGATCAGGCTACAGTACATGTTTACATGAAGGATATAAATGATAATGCTCCCAAGTTTTTAAAAGACTTTTACCAAGCTACAATATCAGAGTCAGCAGCCAACCTGACACAAGTTTTAAGAGTATCTGCCTCAGACGTTGATGAAGGTAATAATGGACTTATTCATTACTCTGTAATGAAAGGAAATGAAGAAAGACAATTTGCTATAGACAGTACCTCTGGTCAGGTGACGCTAATTGGCAAATTAGACTATGAAGCAACACCTGCCTATTCCCTTGTAATTCAAGCAGTGGATTCAGGTGCAATCTCCCTCAATTCAACCTGTACCTTAAATATTGATATTTTAGATGAAAATGACAATACCCCTTCTTTCCCTAAATCAACGCTGTTTGTTGATGTTTTGGAAAACATGAGAATTGGTGAACTCGTGTCTTCTGTTACTGCAACTGACTCAGATTCAGGTGACAATGCTGATTTACATTATAGTATTACTGGAACTAACAACCACGGAACTTTTAGCATAAGCCCAAACACTGGCAGTATTTTTCTTGCCAAAAAATTGGACTTTGAAACACAGTCTTTGTACAAATTAAATATAACAGCAAAAGACCAAGGAAGGCCTCCTCGTTCATCTACAATGTCAGTGGTTATACATGTGAGGGACTTTAATGACAATCCTCCTAGCTTTCCTCCTGGGGATATTTTCAAGTCTATTGTTGAGAACATTCCCATTGGAACGTCTGTCATTTCAGTGACTGCACATGACCCTGATGCAGACATTAATGGGCAACTATCCTATACGATCATTCAACAGATGCCCAGGGGCAACCACTTTGGCATAGATGAAGTCAAAGGCACTATATATACTAATGCTGAAATAGATCGGGAATTTGCTAATCTCTTTGAGTTAACTGTAAAAGCCAATGATCAAGCTGTGCCTATAGAAACTAGACGGTATGCTTTGAAAAACGTGACCATTTTGGTCACAGACCTCAATGACAACGTTCCAATGTTTATATCACAAAATGCCCTTGCTGCAGACCCTTCAGCTGTGATTGGTTCTGTCCTGACAACAATAATGGCTGCGGACCCAGATGAAGGGGCTAATGGAGAAGTGGAGTATGAGATCATCAATGGGGACACAGACACCTTCATTGTGGATCGTTACAGTGGAGACTTGAGAGTGGCTTCAGCACTGGTGCCTTCACAGCTGATCTATAACCTCATAGTTTCAGCAACAGACCTTGGCCCTGAAAGGAGGAAATCAACCACTGAATTGACCATCATTCTTCAAGGCCTTGATGGACCTGTTTTTACTCAACCCAAATATATAACTATTTTGAAGGAAGGTGAGCCCATTGGTACCAATGTAATATCAATAGAAGCAGCTAGCCCTAGAGGATCTGAAGCCCCAGTGGAGTATTATATTGTTTCAGTTCGTTGTGAAGAAAAAACTGTTGGACGTCTCTTTACTATTGGACGACAAACTGGCATAATTCAGACTGCAGCCATTCTGGACCGGGAGCAAGGAGCATGTCTTTACCTGGTGGATGTTTATGCCATAGAAAAGTCAACTGCTTTTCCCAGAACACAGAGAGCAGAGGTAATGATTTTGTAGTCATTTATGAACTATTTATTGATGTGCTTTTTAGAAAGATTGTTCTCTTTCTGTTTGCTTTCTACAATTATTTACCTTCAATGTTTACTGTTAATAATACTGGCAGGAGCATATAAAGTGTTCTGTTACAAAAACTAACAAGAATCACATAAAATTTAGCTTTAATCTTGGTCAAAACCAAACAGTGAACAGTTTTTATCTTATACTTCACCTCATTGCAATCATATGTATAAGGCCAAGGAGAAATCTAGCCATTTCATAAGTGCAAAACAAAGAAACAAACAAACAAACAAACAAAAAAACAGAAAACATGTATCTAAATTAAATCAGTGCACTAATTAGACACCTTTCAGTAAGGAAGTCTAGTAGAGAATGGGCAATTTCAGGCTTAAATTTCTATTCCAAACTGAAGAAGTTTGGTAGAAATCAGCATTATAAGCATAGTTTTTTGGGAGGGGTGTAACACAAACACAGTACAGACTGGCAGTTTACATCAGGACAGTATTAACTTTCACATCCTCAGCAGTCTTGGCAGCTTCTTTATAGACAGTGACTAATTTCAATGTGCTGAGCCAAGTTTGGGGAGATTCCTGACTTCATCTGCTTTTACACTGGAGGCACTATCTTCTGACTTAGGGTAATCCTTTCTCTTCCCTCTTGAATGAAAGCGTGTAATGTGCTGTGAATTATCAGAGATTAGAAGGTGCTTCTTGATACAAATATGTATCAAGCACTATGCTATAGGCACATGTTGTTCTGTCTGCTGATGGGTAAGAAGTTAGGGTTTCTGGCATATGCCAAGAGAATTCGAAGCCTGGTCTTCCCTGGGGTGTATTTTAGGCTACTACCTCTATGTATTACTGATTTGTATTTTAATTAAATTACTTCCAAAGTTGTTTTGATAATCAACTAGAAATCACACAGCTATCCTCTGGAAAGCTCTTGTTCGCTGTTTTCTAAGTTTCTTCTTTTCCTCCACTCCCCTCAAAGACATTCTAGTGTCACTCAGCCAAAAACACAAAATATCAAGTGTGGTTTGTGATACTTGGCAGTAACCCAGACACAATATACTAGTAAAATTGAGGCTTACGTATTTGTTTTCTTGCTTTCTTTCTTGGGGGGCGGGGAAGAGGTGAGGGGTTTTCTTCATTTAAAATGTTCTTTTATTATTACTATCTTTTTAATCCCTTGTGATTTTTTTTTGTAATAGCTAGCTGTATCTATTCTGCACATAGAGCAGCATCTTCATGTCCTAGAGGATGTTAGAGATATAATTAGAGATATAATTCTTAATAGAGATATAATTCTTAGAGATATAATTCTAAGTGCAATTCAGTTTTATCTTACATACATAGCCCTGAAGGGACTTGTAACCCAAATGTCCTCTTTTACCTAATTAGCTTTTTAAAGATCTTAACACATGGCTTATATGGTGAACTATTTGATGTAACTTAGCCCATGATTTACATGTAATTTTATATTAATTTCAGGTCATCCCTCACATTAACTGACCCTCTATTTCCACCTTCCTTCTCAGGGATTATTTACTAGGTAAGGAGATTTAAGTAGTTTGAAAACTGAAGTATTTATTCAAGATGGGCAATTAAGTCATTTTAGACTTTAGATGAATTTATTAAACTGTAAAACAAATTATGTTACTGGCTGTTGTTGTTTGGTTCAATGCATTACAGTTTATTAGAACAACATGGAGAATGAGACTAAATGCTCACTGGTATCATTAGATTTATTTTGTCTTGTTATTTATTCATTAAATATGCAAAGAATGACTTAGCTTAAGTTTATTAAATACTACTGTCTCTACAATAGGTATGAGAATTAAAAAATAATAATTATAAGTCATTTTGCTAGTAATAGGGAATAGTATGTCTGTTACTTTTTTAATATCAAATAACACCAATATAAAAAGTTGTTCATATTAACTGCACCCTATTTATTTAAAAATCTGAGGTAACTTATTATGGTGATTTTTTAGAAGAAAAAAAAACTTTCAGGGTATTTTCTGTGAACTAAAGTGCTGAAATTGTAAACCAAGTTTGAGTTTCCAAAGCTCCAACCACTCCTATAATTAAAAGCAAATGTGTTTCTCCAAAGAATATTGAAAGCAGTAGTTGGAAGCTAGAGTTTCATATTATTGTTGGTTGTATCATTCAAGTATATATAATAAAGTTCTTTTTCCCTTCTGCTCAATTAATTTACCATGATTGTGCAGAAATAAGTTATAAGTTACCTCTGGTTGTCAGAGATGATTTTTCAGTTGTTCTCAAGTGCAAACTTTGCTCTAATACATTAAAAAAAAAAAAGATTCATGTGCACTGATAGGAGCCTGGGTTGCTTACTCAGGTTTCTGGCTAGAGTCATGGCTGATCACATTCCATTGGCAAGCAGAGGGTCAGTGGGTGAAAGAGAAATGATTTAATCTGCATTCTTTTTTTTAATCTCTGACACTTGTGGAGAGAGGCAGGGGACTCTGGCTCTGATCTTGTTCATTCCAGATTTCTGTCCAGTTGTAAACCTTCACTTACTCTACTTTGCACATCTAAAACTTTGATATAAATAGGAGTCTTTAAAGACTAGCTTCTGAGTCGCAGATACAAGATTTATTATACTTTTGGATCTTAGTACTCTTAGAAAATCTTGATTATGTTAGAACAACTGATATAAAGGTTGTATTGTTTTTCTAGGTTCAACAAAAAATAGGGATGTAGTACTTCAATGAACATTTCTTTTTAAATACATATTGTGTGGAAACACAGAACTTAAGGACTTGATTGGACCTCAACCATGTCAGAGGTTTTGTTTCATTGATCTTTATTATCTCAGAGTGTAGTATATACCTGAGGTGTAATAGGTGCTCAGTACATGGTTGTTAAATGAGATTATAGAAGAATTAAGACCAGAATATGTTTTCTTTTGCCTCAAGAATAACTTGACAGAGAGAAGCTGGGGAAATGGAGGAAGTTAGTAAACTCGATCTTGACAATGAATTGAACTGAGAACATAAGGACGTGCCAATCATTTCTGTTCTACTAGCGTATTGAGAATTGTCAGAACACTCAAAGAGGAAAGGGAAACTTAGGTGGGTGGTGTCACATGGAATAAGGGTTTAAATGGAAGGAGATACTGTGTATGTGTCCAGCTCAAAGTTATCAAATTTGTTAGTCTCAAGACCCCTTTATGCTCTTAGTAATTGTCAAGGACTTCATAGGGCTTTTGTTTAGATGTGTCTTATCTATTGATCTTTGTCATTTTGAACATTAAGGCTGAGAAAATTTTTTAATATTTATTAGTTTGTTTAAAAATCATGTTAAACACATAGTCTTATTTTATTGAAAATGTTTCCCCAAACTTAAAAGATAATGGAAAAAGAGACATTATTTTTTTGTTTTACGTTTTCAGAAATCCCTTTAATATCTGGCTTAAGAGAACACAGCTGGATTCTCAAATCTTCTCATTCATTCTATTGTATTACATTGTTCTGATTAAAGTATATGAAAAGAACCCATCTCATTCAGGTCTATGAAGTTGGATAAGGGAGACATACGTTATTTTCAGATGATTGTCAATTTTCTTTTGATACTACACCAGAAGTCCACAAGTGGCAGCTTCCTAAAACTTACTTACAGCATGGAATTTGAAACCCTCTTAGTGAACTTTTCATACTTTGTTACATAAAAATACCTGTCTGACCTTGCATTTTGAATGGATCTTTTTTACCTATGTATGACTTAGAAATACCAGGAATTGATCATTTGGAAAATATTGGTATAACCGGTAAGAATCTTATCAAGAAGATCTTTGTATATGGACTCTCAACATCCTGACAATGCTTAGAAGTTTTTCAGAATTTGAATTTTTACTTGAAAGCTCAAATTTTCTTTATCAGCAACTTATATTCTTGTTTTCCATGAGGTGTTGGGTTCCCTTCGTTCATCCGCTAATGAACAAATGTCTGCCACACATATCCAGGTCTAAAAATGTATAGTTTCCCTGTCATTTTTTTCTCAAGTAAAAACTGTATTCCATAAATAAAGCAGCTCGCTTAGCTTGCAGTGCATCATACACCTGCTTTTCTTTGAGACAACTCCAGTACTGAGGTACAGATTCATGGTTCTTTGTGCACATTCTACTATTTGTCATACAAAATGTTGAAAACATGGAGTTTTGAGGGCCTAGATTTAATACATTTAATAATTTTGATACTTCTTCAAAAATTTTTCTTTGGTTTCTAGGTGAAACTGGCACTGCATTTTTTCTGTCAGTGCCTCGCAGTGAAGAATACAATCGCTGCTGGAATACTCTAGAGCTACTGCTTTAATTTGCGCCAAGGCACCAGTGGTTTTGCCCATCGTTGCTTTTGCATCTCTAGTATACATGTCAATACAGAGAAAAAGGCGAGCACTGTTTGGCATTATTACAAAGACAGTTTTGACTTCCCAGGCCTCTCTAATGGGTTTCTGGTATGCCTTAAGCCCCATTTGCACCAAGGGAGAACCATTGGCCTAGGTAATGAGATTTTTACATTTCCGTTTAACAAAGGCCACCAGAAATAGTCTATCAAGAGCGTGTTTAGGATATTAGGTGAACAGATTATGACATTACCAATTAGAAATGAGTTTCAGCAATTGGATAGTTAATTTATTTTTTATTTAATTTATTTATTATTGGATAAATTAATTTACTTTCACAATGAACACCATTGAGATTTCTAAGAGGAATGATGGGACATATGTAAGATTAGGGCTGAAGACCCAAGTTTAGAAATGATTGTCTTCAGGTCACAGGGGTGGCTCCGTTGGGTAAGTGTCTGACTTGATTTTGGCTCAGGTCATGATCTTCCAGTTTGTGAGATCCAGCCCCACGTCAGGCTCCTGCTGATAGTGAGAACCCTGCTTGGGATTCTCTCTCTCTCCTTCTGTAGAGACAGCACTGCCCCGGTTCACGATGTCTCTCTCTCTCACTGTCTCTCAAAGTAAATAAATAAGCTTAAAAAATAAAAAAAAGAAATGGTTGTCTTCTAGAGGCTTTAGAAACAGAGTTAGTGACCCTTAGATTAAATATCTATATATCTTGTGTATCATCCCTTACAGGGAAAATGTAAGCAACAGAACTGGGTAAATAATAATATTAAAGTAATAACAATAGTAACAATTATAATAACATGCATTGAGTATTGCTATGTTCAGTCATTGTGCTAAGTGCTTTGAGAATGTATTATTTGAGCCTCGTAACACTGGTAATATCATTCCCACTTCACAGCTGTGGAAACAGTCTCAGAAAAGTTAAATAATTTGCTTTAATTCAGATAGATAGAAAGGAAAATCACATCCGGACTTGCTAAGTCCATTATTTGTATGCACACCTACTATTCTGTAAAGCCAGGGCAATCTGTGGGTTTAGTTAAAAGAAGGGCGCTTTACTCTGTAGATTTGAGTATATATATATATATATATATACACTGTATATATACTGTATATACTGTATATACTGCATACACAGTGTATATACTGTATATATACTGTATATTTGAGTATATATATATACATATATATAATGTATAGATATATATATATAATGTTTTTAGTAATCTTGTTTTCATGCCCTTATTTATTGTTAAACAGTTTTTGAAAAGTAGTAGTATATATTGTCTGAACTAAGGGAAACCTGGTTTTCGCCTGCTTTAGTCATGGCCATCAGCAGACTCTGTACATCATTATGGGTCAGTTAGTGGTGGTAGCAAGCCCAAATCAGGACATGTGGAGGTGCCTCTGGAGCAGGCAGGAAGGGTCAGAACAGGAGAGGGGACCTGGAGACAAATGAAGGGCACAGGTATTGGTAGTGCCTCTCCTAATCCACAGTACTGTACAGTTTGGAAGTAGTTGCTGTGATTTACTAAGGTGGAGAATCCGTTTCTGGATTAACAGATGACAAATCTTACACTCCACAGAATATGATGACGTTGGAATGGATGGACTGTGAGGCTTATATTAAAAGGAAGAAAACATTTTATTGCTTTTCTGCTGTTGATCTCCAGAGTGTTCTTTTAAAAAAACAACCTGTGATTTTTTTCTGATTTTATTTTTTTCTTATTGATATGTTTTTAAACAAGATATTGTGATTAAATTTTCAAGACATGGGCAAATGTGTATTACAAACAGGAGTACTGATGGCCAATTAAGCTCATGCTCCATATTTATACATGGCTTCAGGAAGCTTGATTTGGTCTCTCTGTTTTGGTAATAGATTTCCATAGACATAATTTATCTTCTGATTAATTTATAATGTCTTTTTTTGTGCCTTTATTAAAACCCTAATCATTTTAATTCCTTTTTGTTCCAATAGATTTTGAGATGACTTGTCTAAGAATATTTTGGAAAAGTATTTATGTACTTAGCATTTTGTGGAATCAATTTTTCATTGTATTGTCTACAGCTTGCACTTTGTCATCATTACAATGAAAAACTACCTAGGAGCCTCATTAGCTGTGAGGGACTGTTGAATTAGTGACTATAAAGGATTCCACAGGCCCCAAGGTGGGTCCTCTATTCCAAGAATTAATAAATCTAAAGTTCAACTTTTTATAATAACCATGAAAGTAGGTAGTATTTAGAATTAGGAGCTTGTGAGTAGATATAGGAAAAAAATAACTGGCAAATGATTTGGGCCAAGATGAGTTTAAAAGTCCCTTAAAGAGTCCTCGATATAAACTATGGTAAATACCTTCTAATGCTTTCAGGCTTTAAGCAGTCTGTGACACCAGTGGCCTGTTTTAGTAGATTAAATAAGAAGGAGAGAGTATAAGAAATGGAGACAAATGAAAAAATTCTATTAGACAAATATTCTTTATGAAGTACACACATGTAATATATTATATATTACATATATAATATATGTGAGTATGTATGCAACCATTATGCAAAGACTGTTGGATTTTCCCTTGTGTTAAGATCCTGAGACAAAATGGGACAATAAAGTCATAAGGAAGAAATATAATCTAATTGGCCGATAATAAATATGTGGTAATCAAGAATTGACTATAGGCAAACAGTCTTTTTCAATTTCCAGACAGATATCCATATTTAAGAAACAATCAGTGAGTAAAAATTAGACTTTAAGGAACAATTAAAGAACACTAATTGAGGAACATTTACAAACCCTGTTTGACAACTGGCAGTTGGGAACCAATGCGGTTATTACTGATTATTTGTTTCAGATTATTTGATATTTTTCTGAAATGTTTTGTCATTTATAGATTTTAACATATGTAAAGTGCTTACATTATGTCAGACAGTGGTAAGCACTGGGCATTGTCTTGCCTTCACAATACTGTTGGAGACTCATATGACAACGTCTCATCACTTGACAAATGACAATTCTGAGGCTAGTGGAGGTTAAGTTTATGGATCTGGTTTACACTGGAAGCAGGATTTGAGCCCAGCAGTCTGACTCCACAGCACTGACGAACACTATGTATTGTAAGAGTGGTTGATACTTTCTGTAGTCTCATCTGCATACAATATTTACTGTGTAAAAAGTTGTTTTTATATTTTGATATTTCTTCATACCAGTGGCTGAAGAAATACAGGGTAAATTTAAATTTAAGTAATGATCTAGTGGTAGGATTACTTTAGCTCCCTATTAATCTTTATTTCAGTTAGGCTTGAACAAATGGACCTATAATCTGTACGTTCTTCATTTTGATTTCCCATTCTTCCAGTTACTGCCTCATTTATTATTTTCTTCCCTTTTCAGCAAAATTTCAAAAAGTTGCCTATACCTGCCTTCTCTCTTCTTACTATCTCTAAATTCACCTCATCAGGCTTCCCTGCTGCCACTCCAATGAAAATTGTTCTTACCAAGGCCACCATGATAGCCACATTTCTACATCCAATAGTCAGTTCCCAGTGCTTATTGTATACATACTTCTAAATAATCATACTGTGGATTTTTAATCCTATTTCTTTGACCAATTTCTTCTCAATTTTCTTTACCGGCTTCTCTCTATGTTCTTAAATTCTAAATGCTGTAATATCCCTGGAATCAGTTCTTGAAACTCTTCTCATTTCAATGTACACTTATTTCCTTGAGGATCTCAGTCTTATGGTTTCAAATAACATATATACATTGATGACTCCAAAATTTTGTTTCTACCTTATGTATTTCTCCTGAATCCCATTTTTTACATAACCAACTACTTATTCATCATGTTTGATTGGGTTCTTATTAGCTATTTTAAATTAAGATTTCCAAATCTGACCTCCTGATATCTTCCCCGATAAAAATCTGCTTTACTCTTAGCCATCTCCTTCTCAATTAATGGCAATTGCAATCTTCTAATTGCTCAGGTCAAAAATCTTGGAATCATCTTTGACTCCTCACCACCTTACACACCATCTGTTTAACTAATCTTGGATCTTTGAAAAATATGTCCAGAAACTGGATCATTTCTCAGCACTTCTACCATTTACTACCTTGGTCTAAGACCCTATCATCCTTTTATTAGATTATTGAAGACATTTTCTCATTAATTTCCAAAGTCCTTTCCTACTATTCTCTTCCCTTGCTTATCTGCTTTACCCACACTGGTGTCTTGTTATTCCCAGGATTTTCTAGGTACACATCTGCCTTGGAGCCTTTGCTCCTGGCCCTTCCTTCCACATAGAACATTCTTTCCTCTAGATATCTATTTGGATAATTTCCTCTCATCTGGATAATTTCCTCTCTTCCAGTATTTGCTTATATCTCACATTATAACTGAGAATTAATCTTCCTTTACTAACATCACTGTAGCCACCTCCTCATTCTGCCTTCTCCACTGTAGTTTTTCACATTCTTCCCCTATAGGATTTACCCTCACCACTTCTTCTTATCTCCCAAATGCTAAATGTTGGAATGCCCCTGGAATCAGTTCTTGAAATGTTTCCCTTTCTAATCTATATTATTCCAATGAGAAGTCAATCCATCTCATTACTTTCAATTATCTATCTATCTATCTATCTATCTATCTATCTATCTATCCATCCATCCATATATCTATCTACATCCTTAAGTGTGTGTGTGTGATATAAGTTACTGATCTATAATTTTGATTATGTCTTTTTCCCACTAGGATGAAGTTCCACAAGGAAAGGTATATTTATCTGCTATGTTTACTGATGTACCTCAAGAGACTAGAAAATTACTTGGAACATAGTAGGCACATAATAAGTTTTTGTAGAATGAATGAATGAATGAATACATGAATGGGTGAATGAATGAATGAATTAAATGAGCTTCCTACTTCTGTCCTTGACACTTTAATTGAGTGTAGCAGTTAGAATGATCCTTCAAATGTAGATCAGGGGTGTTTGGGTGGCTCAGTCAGTTGAGCATCTGACTCCTGATTTTGGTTTAGGTCATGATCTCACTGTTCATGAGATCAGATTCCCACTTGAGACTCTCTTATCTCCCTCTTTCTGCCCCTCTCCCACTCATGCAGTCCATGCTTTCTCTCTAAATAAATAAATAAATAAATAAATAAATAAACAAACCAACAAACTTTAAAAAATAAAAAAAAAATAAGTTGCAGGTCAGATTATTTCACTCATTTGCTCAAAAGTCCGTGACTTTCTATTTCACTCATAATGAAAGTCAAATCCTTACAGTAATTCATAAGGCCCTATGTGACCAGCTCTTGTTTACTTTTCTGGCTTTTTTTTCTCCTGGCTGTTCTTACTGAGCTTGCCCAGCAACCAGAGTGAGGGCTCCAGGCCCCAGCCTCCGGTGCTCCAGCCTCAGTGCTAGCTGTGCCCTCTGCTTGGACTGCTTGCCTTGAATTTATCTCACATCTTTTCTCAAAGTCACCTTGCAAATTTCTCCTTCCATCAACTTTCCGTTTTCTATTTTCTTCTTTTTGTTTCTCCTTAGACTCTATCATCACCCACCATAACACATATGTTACTTCTTTATTTTGTTTATGACATGTCTTCTCTCCAAAATATATGTTCCATACGGGGAAAAATTTTCATCTGTTTATTACTGTTGAATTCCCAGCACCTACAATAGGGCTGGCCCTATTCAGACATTCAGTAAATCTTTGATAAACTAAGGAATTACTGTTGAACACAGGGCTAATAGGCTGCTTAAATGCCAGGAGCTCAAGTCAGAGATGCATGCTGGAGTAAAGGAGTCATTTTTCATATCTCAAGCCAAGCTATGGAGCTTCTTCTGAAATTAGTGAAGCTAGCTAATTGGCATGGATTGATTTTCCTGGATACAATGACAGAGGCTGTAAAACTAGACTGGCAAAAAAAAAAAAAAAAGAAGCCTTGTAACCCAAAGTCCAGAAATCATTAGTGTCTGAAGTACAGTGAGATCACTAACTCTTATTTTATAGATATTTTGATGAAGTGGAACATTTTAAAATATATATTGCAACATAGCTACACTATGAGCAGGTCTTCTCATTTTCTTGGAATTTACCTAGTTTTGCTTTAGAGAGCAAATCTTAACTTGCCGTAAATTATGTAGCTCTTGAGCAGAAGGATGAATACATAGACTGTTTTTTTTTTTAATTAGTACTTTCAATATTAGTAAATTTAGGTATTACCATTCTTTTTTTTTTCAAATTTACTGTCCTTGATCAACATTTCACATCAATAATGTTAGTAAATCTGATTAATAAAATACAACAGAGAATATGTTGCTTAGTAATTCATCGTGACTGAGGTATAGTGGGCAGAATGTATGCTTTTGATTTGGAAAAGTCTCAATTCAAAGGTTGTCACAGCTACTCTCATGTTCCTCCTGTCTAAAATTTGAATGACAATACCCATTTCATAGCTTAATGCAAGAGGAAAAAAAGAGGTACTCAGTAAAATTTGTAAATTCCTCCTCTTTTTTTCCAAAATACAGATATGCACAGAACTATTAACATTAAAGAATACTTTCTATTTCTAAAGTGTTGTGGAGCGCTATCCTCCTTTCCCCTTGACTTCCCTAACAAGTCTGTAAGGAGGTAAGTCAGGTGTTCTCTTCATTTTAAAGACAAGGCACAGAGAATTTTATGATTTTGCTGTGGTCACAAATCTAGACCACATCTGGGTCTTTCTGACCTTTGGTCAATGTGCTTGACATGAAACCACATTGTCCAATCTGTGGTTAAATTAATGCTATGTATCCATGCGCCATTTTATTGTTTTTGACATAATTCAATAATAGTTATAGCCCCTTAAGTGGAGCAATTTATTAATCCAGAAACTTTGTTTAGAAGCTTAGATGCTTATGAGACATTGTCCATATCATTTTGAAGCCTTGTCTTTGATTTACATGGGGCATTTTCGTCTCTCCAGTTTTCAGTAATGGTAGTGAAATATCAAGTAACACAAAATTGTGTGTTTATTCATGAACTTATTTTGAAAATATTTTTTGTCAAATACTTGATGCAGTTCTCTTAATGAAAGTCCAATTGTCTTCATCAAACAAAGATAGAATTATCTTTTCTTCAAAATTACCTTGATTTTTACAAACACAAAACTTCTGGCAATTTCTTAAGTGAGAGTTATCTAATTCATAGTTAAAACATTTCCCTGAAAAGAAAACTGTTCTGTTACTTAACTGAAAATTTCAAAATAAGCATATATCCAGAGACAATGGCCTTCCCTCTTGCTTGGGGTAGTGTTCTATAGCATATAACTCTTTGAGCTTTAGTCAAAATAATTAGAGTTTACATTTATATACGCATTCACTTCATTCTACAGAGGACATGAAATGGATTACAATAAAAGAAAAATAATTTAATGAATCTCTAGGAAGTAAAAATAAGCGATCGCTAAAGAATCCTGGAGTATATGATTAGTGTACAGAAATGTATGGCTTAGGTAGCCCACTGAGTTTATGTTTGCTTTCTAAAGGCCAAATCAAAGAAATGAGATGAAGTATGTAAGTCATAGTGTTGTAAGACTAAACAAACACATACATGCATAAGTGTTAACAAAAAAATATATAGATTTAAACTAACAAACAAAATGTATATAGATTTTTCTAAACCTCAGGACCTAAGGGGAATTTGCCTCACAGATTCTTAAAAAGAGATCTTATTTTCTTTGTCAGTGGTACTCTCACTAGTACAATGACAGATTTTCAACATCTCTTTATTGCAATGTCTTTCACTGTGGGTTTATGGCAAATTGTAAAAGTGTGATCTTGACAAATTATTTATGTCTGGGTCAGAAGAGATTCCCTATTGGTAAAGTGCTTATGTTTGG
Source organism: Felis catus (assembly GCF_018350175.1). Classification (NCBI taxonomy): domain Eukaryota; kingdom Metazoa; phylum Chordata; class Mammalia; order Carnivora; family Felidae; genus Felis; species Felis catus. Next base: position 99,111,621 of record NC_058371.1, on the reverse strand, counting down.
CTTTATTTCATGTGGTAGGTTAATATTTTATAGTCAAACAAAGAGCATTCCTGTTGGGGTTTTCACATTAACATATCTGCAGCACATCACAGGGAAATCCTGACTTACAGGGGTTTTCAGTATAGTTTTAGCTTAATGTATGAGGAGACTTGTATTTTTAAAGGCATAATTGGTAAATTCAAGGCAATTCTTTAAAACACTTGGCACATATCTAGCAATCTGTGCCTTAGATCATTTCTAAGAAACAGATTCAGTTACTAAATGTTATTTGAATTGACTGTATTGCTATATTGTAGCATTTTTTCATTAGCAAGAGCCTATGTCCTTTAATTGCTGCAAAGAGTTAATTCATAGGCTAGTTTTTAAGATGCTACCTTACATTCTTCACTAAGAAGATTAAAATACTATTTCATGTGTATGACTAAGTAGGGCACAACTGCTCGTATTGTAATGGCAACTTAGTATTTTATTACTTTGCATAATAAAATAGGGAAAGTTATTTGTTTATCCACTGAGGTTGTAATTAATTACAAGTAAGTTAAATACAATGAATCCTTAGTATTTGAAGTCTGAGCCTGGCAGATTTAGAACACCACTTGACCTCTGACTTGCTGGAAAATGAAGGAAGTAGGAGTAAAAATTTTCTTTATAGGACAAGATGGTTTGGCATGGGAGGGACAGCATAAGCTTGCCAAAAATTTGGGTCAAACTGAACACAGATGGCTGGAGCTGATAGAGGTGTCTATGATTGTAATTTCTTCTCAGCACTTTTTTTTGTGGGTATCAGTGTGTTTGTACTGAGATGAAGAATATTTTGTTGCTCAGCAACTAAGAGAAAATACATTCAAAGAATCCATTTTTGTTTAAAAAAATGATGTGGTAAATATTATATAGTGGAGCAGTATTGCTATTGAACAGTATTTCCAGGAGATCTTCTGGGAGAGAAGTGTTTGTTACACATTATCTAAATTTAAATAAATCACATTGTACATTTTACTTCTTAGCTTGTCTCTACCTTCTACCTCACATAGTATTTGAAAGAAACGGCCTAAGTAAATGTATTATATTAGTAAACAGTGTAAGTTTTAATCACAAGGCAAACATTTGAAGAAGTAAAACTATGATTTAAATTTTATTTTCGTAACTTAAGTTTTTCTAAATTTATTTTTCTTCTAATTTGATTAAAGAATTTAACATGTACTTTACTTTCTGAGGGAGTCCCGTGTTATTCTTAATATTGAGTGCAGTTGTGCATGCATGGTTAAACACAAAAATAAACATAAATTTAGGAGTCAGAATAATTTTGATCAAATCTTGGCTTTACCCTTTCATGCTGTGTGACCTTGAAGCAGACGCTAAACTTCTCTGAGTTACAGCGTCTTCATCTGTTAAAGGAAGGGAATTCTAACCACTTTACTTATTAAGGGTTGGGAGAAAAATATCCAGTACACATAGCAGTGCAGACTTTCCTAAGACTTTGGTTTACTTTTATTGATGCTGCGTTCAGTTGCTCCTTGTGTGGTCCAGAAGGCAATGATTAAAAAAAAAAAATGTAAACAGCTACTGGTATGTAAATAGCTACTGTTTATAGGAGAATTGTGATGACATTTCTAATGATACCATGCAGACAGGAAACAAAACCAAACTTATACGTTCTATTTCCTAGTTTTAGGAAAATTATTAAAGGAAGCACATTAAAAATTACCTCTGTGGTAATTTTCTTCATTATAATATATCAGGTTGAAAAATAATTTTTAAGTAACAGTGATTACTGAGCTGAAATATATAACTAAGGAAATAAAGATTATTAACTATGACAGGGAAGTGACATAGTTTTCAAAATCTCAAGTTTGCCTGCGATTTAAGTAAATTGCAGGATTCTTCTTAAAGTTTTAATATAATACAGAGCCAGATGAGCATTATCCAATTTATACACTGTGTTCTGATAAGAGTTTCAAATATTAAAGTCATTTTCTCAATATTTGGAGCGTCTCAAAACAACTTTCTGACACAGATTCACAAAAAAGGACACTGATGCTTTGATACCTATTTCACAGAGCTGCTTAGAGAGATAAAATGAATAAATGTACACAGGATATTCCCCCAAAGTATTAGGTCACCTTTTCATTTACATAGATGGTAATTTTGTCTTTGATCAGGCAAGATATCAAAGATATCTCAAAGATGTAACATTGAGAACTGCATAAATGATACCTCATCTTTTTCTTCCTGCCTTCAAATGAGAACAAATTTGAGAGCTTTCTTGCAGTTTTTCCCAGTAGAGAATTCAACCTACTTAGGATTTCCAGTTTTCTTCTAAGATGAAAGATAGACATAGGATGAAGAGATATTAGTCTTTTTCCTGGCCATTTGCCCAAATGTCTATGTTCACCTTGCTAAGTCTTGTTTCTGCACATTGCCGCTTAGGCGATAACCAAGGACTTCTAAATTAGGACATTGTTATGATTTTTTAAAATTTGTATTGAAATTCCAATTAGTAAACATACAGTATAATATTAGTTTCAGGTTTACAATATAGTGATTCAACACTTTCATTCAACACTGGGTGCTCATCACAAGTGCACCCCTTAGTCCCTGTCACCTGTTTCACCCATTCCCCCCCCCCACCTCCCCTCTGGCAATCATAAGTTTGTTTTTTTTGGTTATGACCTTGTTCTTATTTTTTTATTTTAAACAATGTATTTGCCTTTGTATTGCCTTCCCATTCTCAACTTCCATTCCAGTATTCAATAGGCCAGGCATACTGTTCAGTACTAGAGATTGACATTTGCATTTTCCAGATGCACACTTTCAAGAGACAACAGCATGGTAGGAAGACAAAGGTCACCTAAACCATTATCTGAAAACATAAAGGCTGCTATGATGAAAAAAGTTTTACCAGTTAATTGTAGCATCTGCTTTTACACAATTGAGATTATTTATCCTACGTAAGCATTCAGTGACTGGCTTTCTAAGGCTGTCTGCATAATTTGAACTACTTGAAGTAAAATTATTTTCATGGTCCATATTCTGAGAAAACGTCTATAAATCCCTATGTAAGTGAACGGAGTTTGATTTAAGGTATGCCCACTATTGGCCTCATCCCAGTGATACTGTAGTGTAGCTGATGTAAGGCTGCTTCTCAGTCCTCATGTGTGCTCCTTCCTTACAGCAGGACACAGGTCCATTGTGTGCTGCTCCCATCTCTGCCCGTAAGATCCATCTTTGCCCTAAATGCCTCGGCACATGACATTTGATGACATATTTGTACATCTTGCTCAGCAACTATGTTCATTCACCTGTCTTCAACATTATTTCCATCTCTGCTAATAGCTATTAAACAATAACACCATGGTTATTAAATAATAATTATTAAACAATATCAACTGCGCCTTAAACAATATGAACTATTTCTTGAGAACTGATGGCTACCTATGCGTTTTAATTCAAATCTCAAAATAATTCTATGAAATAGATGCTGCTATTAGGATTTTACAGATGAGAAAACTTAGGCTTAGGAAGGACAAATTTGATCACTTTGAGTCATACAATTAGAAAGAAAAAGAGCAGGGACTAGAACCCAGGCATGAACTGCAGAACTCATCCGAGCCAATAGCACAATTCAGCTGAAGTTGTTAACAAATTTATCAGTTTGGGAACCTTTAAAAAAAGTCATTAATATTTTCATTGTAATGGCATATTATTTGTAAATTACATACATACATATGTATATAATTGCATAGATGCTTTTTAAGCTAACACTTTAAGTCTTTTTTTTGGAATGAGTCATAAATCTAAAAAATTGTCCAAATGTTGATGCAGGACTTTAAGCAAATAATCTGGAAAATATTTTTTTTAAATATCACTGGTGTCACTGACTCATACAAAATATGGGAATGTACAAAAAGAGCATTTTCTTCAACATAGTTTTTCAGAGCTTTTATTTTTTCTACTTGGAAATATTCAACTGAAGCAAAATTTAAACTTTTTAAAATACTTAATTTTCACACAGTGATATCTTTTAGTTTGATTACTTTTCAAAACTTAATGCACATCAGAATCCCTTATGTAGATAATTATTTGAAATGTAGATTGTTTTTCATAAGATTCAAGAAAGATCCTTGGAACCTGTCATTTTAACAAGTCCCGCAAGTGATTCTGATGCAAATGGCCACAGACCTCATTATAAGATACCGTTATTCTTTACTAGGTTAGGTTTTATACAAGCAGTTACATTAATTAGATCTAATAGTAAATGATGTATTACAGACTTTACTGACTTATCTGAGGAAGACCTCTTAGTTTTCATATTATAGTGCAATGGTTATACATTTGCTATCACTGTGGAGTCTTAAAGTGTTTCCTATTTATGAAGTTTTCTGAGAAGTGAAATCATGGGAACTATAGAAATGTCCAGGTATGAGAAAATTGATTAATCATTAATAGAACTATTAAAAAAATACGATCCATCATGTACTCAAATAAGATCCATCATTCCGTCAAGATCTTTTTAAAGTTTCGACTTATATGTTGTGTAATGTTTTTAAATTTATGTATATTCACCCTTATCTAAAAAGCATTTATATTCACAAATAAGAATTTTTACCTGCAGCAACCAAGATACAATCAGTAGCTATACATGTCACATTCTATACATAACAGAGTAAGAGAACAGTTGAAAAAATTGTAATTTAGCTTAATTGAAACACGTGCCTAGCCATCTGGAACACTTCTGCATAATATAGAGACATTTGGCATTTTAAATAAAGGATTTTGAATTAAACCAGAAATCTTTTGTGTCTTCCAAAGACATTGATTTATTGAGACTATGTGTGGCTTTCCCTCATATATAAAAGATTAATGATTTCCTAAATGTCCTTTCATTCTTTCATTTTATAAAATGAATACATAAAGTTAAGCAAAATGAAATCTTTGAGGTTCTGTGAACAAAGGTGACAGGAAATATTCCCAAGTATTTTGTTTAAAAAGTTCATCAAATGGTAACAAAGTATAATTTTTTTGAAGTAAAGAATGATCTTGGCATTATTAAACTGTGGTTGAATGAATGAATGGAGTAAAGACATGATTATCTTAATATTACATATGAGTGTTTTATACGAAGCACATTAAATAGCACTATAAAATCATTCTAACTTATCATCTATAAACTTCTAAATTTTCAAAATGGTAATTGATGTTGATAATGCACCACGTAGATGGTACCAATATGAAATACTGTATAAAAAGATGTTTTTGAGACTAAAATTTTTATTAAACTCAATTCTAAATCTTATAGTTCAAGTATTAAACAAATAGCTTTTATTCTATAAAATATGAAATTGAAATTGCTGTTGTTATGGTAGCTTTTGGTATTCTAATTTGAATATTATTTTTAATTTTTATTGAGATCCTGTAACTGAAGTTACATATTTATTATTTACAGTTAAAATAAGAATCCGAGTTCCTTCTTCAGTGGACAATTTAATATAAGATGTTCGTGTGGGGTGGTTACCAAAGAGACAGATTTTTTTTGTTTCTTGTTCAGGACACACACAAATCTTCATAATCAAGTAAATTAAATGTTTTTTTGTATATTTACATATATACAGGGTTGGGCAAAGCATTATACCAACAAAAATAGGAAAACAAATTTTAGGACCATGAGGGAAAACCTGAAAACTCACTGGAACATGAATAAATTTAATCAATTAGCTCTTTATTGACTGGTCAGAACTGTTTCACTTACAGACATTTATTTTTCTGAATTAAACAAACACATAAAAATGTCTAATTTTGTGTACATAAGCCTGTCTTACAGTGTCTGAAATTATTAATAACTAATTTATCCTACAAAAGAGATTCATTAAGTTTGCCAATAAGTAAATTGTAGTGATTTGAAATTTTATAGTTACTTGATTTATCATTCTAAAACAAGGTTATGTGAGAATTTCTGAGTTATCTCTTTCAGTATGTGTTTGCATGAGGAATACATTGACTTAGAAAAATTAATAACTAAATTATTTTTAAAGTAAATAATTAAAATATACTTTTATAGTTTTTTGTTTCTTACCTAATGTAAATGTATTCTAAGGGTAGACTTCTAATCAAAATAATATTTGGCAATTTATTAAATTATTATATGATATATTTTACTTAATTTTATAGTGTACGTTGAATTTCATATTTAAAAAACAAACTAAAAATAGAATTTTTAAAATTGAGAGCTTGAGATATATGTATTTAAAAGAGTATTTTTTTAACATATGACTTTTTATTTAATGTGCAAAAGGTTTCTCCTAGTTTGTTTTTATATTTAAAAATTCATATATTTATATTTGTACTTTTTAGGGCTCCTTTTATATTCCTGACTGCTCAGTCTGCTCAGTCTGCTCAGTCTCACTGTTTAGATTATCATTACTGAATGATGGCCATATTCTTTGGATTTCTACTTTCTGTACCAGGCAGCACATTTCAATCTGTATTATAAATCATCTTAATATACTTGCAAAATATTTCTTTTCTTAAGAAATTTATTTAGGCTGCCACTACAAAGAACCAGTTCAGTGGCCAAGATTTGTTAGTCAAATTGTTTCATAACTGTTTTATATATAGTTTAATACCTATATTGTTATGTTATATAACATATATGTATACATATACATATATATCCATTAATCTGAAAAATATTGGTGAGTTCTATGTTCATAGTTCATATTATAAACCAAATAATCATGTGTTTGCCATTGCATTTTATTTTAATTTAGCCTTCTGAGTTAGAAAGATAATTTTTAAAGATTTTTCTCTCTTATTTTCTTATTTACTATGAATATACTTTTAAATATTAAAAATTCCTAAAATAGTGTATTTGTCACAATTTATTGTGATTATGGCTAGTACTTAAATATTTTGTAAATGTCATCGTAAGCATATAATTTTATTCTTTATAATAAAAACAATTGGTTGAAGAGAGAAAATGTTATATTACTCCTAGCTAAGAAAATTAAAATGAAATAAAAAATTCCACTGTGTAAAACTTTGTTCATTCATTTCACTGCTTTTTTAATTTCTTAGTTATTATATTAAATCAGAGTTTTGAAAGAGAGAATGTTTCACCCATGTACAATTCTTTTGAATAAATAACTAAAGCAAATAAATCAATGCTATATCATTTCAAAACTGTTATTCATTGGGTTATAATGAACTACATTGGCTAATATTAATTGTAGGAGTGCTTTAGTTCCTAGATAGTAAATGTTCTGGTGCATTTTAACATAATTTCCTGTAGAAGCTATTTAAGCTTTTAAAGGAATCGATTATTTTGCAGGTTTAAAAATAAATTTTAATGTTTACTTATTTTTGAGAGAGAGTGACAGAACATGAGCGAGAGAGGGGCAGAGAGAGAGGGAGACACAGAACCCAAAACAATCTCCAGGCTCTGAGCAGTCATCACAGAGTACGAGGTGGGACTGGAACTCAAGAGCCTTGAGATCATGACTTGAGCTGAAGTCGGACACTTAACCGACTGAGCCACCCAGGTACCCCTCATTTTGCAGTTTTAAATCCAATCCAGTGAGTCCTTTGAAAAACACCTGTGGTTCTTGTATTAAGGGCTCTATATTTTTCTGTAAAAGCTAAGGTATATATTTAAATTCTCTACATTTACTCTTCTGCATACTGATAGTTTACTGTCCTTCAGTCAGTATAGATATTTCAGAAACAAGTCAGTATTTAATTCCATGAATGTTGCACTATATCTTCATTGGTTTAAAAACAATGATGAACGAAGCAGCTTCAGTTCATGGGGCTGGTTGCTTTTCAGCTTCAGGGCTGGAATCCACAGCCACAGGACCAGACTCCTCCCACTTTTACACCAGTACGTGTTACCATGCACTTGCTATCCTAACGGACCCCCTAAATCAAACAAGAACTTTTACCTGATTTAGAATTCCATTTGGTTAAAAAATGATGAAACTTTAATTTTATTTCTTAATATTGTATGAATAGCAGTTCTTAATGATTTTATTTACCTCAGACTTCTGAACATATTTAAAAAAAAAAATCTGAGTTTGCCTAGCGACTACCTAGTATAGGAAGACCTTCACTGCTTAGGAATTAAATTAAAAAAGAAATATTGGCCCTTCTTTGATAGAAAATTTGAGAAGCCACACTCTAGAAAAAAAAAAAAAAAAAGAATGTAGCAAAAGCTTTGTGAGAGTAGACAAAGTCAATCAGTTAACATTATTAGGTATGTTAATTTGAAAGTGCTTCCTGATGAGAAGTTTGATCTTGGACTTATGTGAATTGCTAAATATAGGGGGGAGGGAGAAAACATCAGGCATCTTCCAAAGGCAACTTCAATCCAGGATTGTGTAAAATGAGTATCAAGAACAGTTTGTGAGCTGATCACAAGACCATGTTGTGTTTTAATAGATGAACTGATACAGATTTGGGTTTTGATGGGAGCTGGAGGATGTGAGCTGGAGATGTGCATTAGGACAGAGAGATTTTCTTGACCTATTAAGTGATTACATATATTTTTAAATTGAAGGGACCTCTCATAACTCAATTAGTACAATGAAAAAAGTTCCTCATATCTCACATTTAGGTCTTTATTCTTTTTGAGTTTATTTTTGTGCATGGTGTAAAAAAGTGATTATTCTTTTGCGTGTAACTATCCAGTTTTCCTAACACCATTTATTGAAAAGACTATCTTTTCCCCATTGTATATTCTTGGTTCCTCTGTCACAGATTAGTTGACTATATATGAGTGAGTTTATTTCTGGGCTTTTGTTCTTGTTCCATTGATCTATGTCTTTTTTTATGCCGGTACCAGAGTATTTTAATTATACTACAGCTTTGTAGTATATACTGAAATCTGGGATTGTTATGCCTCCAGATTTGTTCTTCTTTTTCAAAATTGCTTTGGCTATCCGAGGTCTTTTGTAGTTCCATGCAGATTTTAGGATTGCTTGTTCTAGTTCTTTGAAAAATATTGTTGGTATTTTGATAAGGATTGTGTTGAATCTGTAGATTGTTTTGGGTAATATGGACATTTTAACAAATTAGCATGGTATATCTTTCCATTGGAATTCATATATATGTGGAATCTAAACAAACGAACAAACAAAAATGGATTCTTAAATGCAAAGAATAAACTGGCTCCTGGGTGGGGATGTCGGTGAAATAGGTGAAGGGATTACGAGGTATGAACTTCTAGTTATAAGATAGTCACAAAGGTGAAAAGTACAGCATTGGGAATATAAGCAGTAATATTGTAATAATGTATGGTGACAGATGGTGACAACACTTCTCATGGTGAACATTAGGTAATATGTGGAATTGTTGAATCGATATGTTGTACACCTGAAACTAATATAACACTGTATGTCAATTATAATTCAGTAAAAGAAAATTCCTGGTGGATGATGAGCCAGGGCTGTAACTTTTACCAGAGCATATCCAAGAGATATTGAGTATGGATTTTGAACAGCACATTTTCAGTGTCTATTGTGGTGCCTGGCACATTAATGATCAACAAAAGTTGAAAAAAATGAATTCATTGAAATGAATTGTATGAATAACCTGGTTTAGCTTCTTTGGTGCTATCATAGCTGTTGCTTTCAGATGATTTTACCTCCTTTAGGAGGTACCTTTATAATTAGGTCATATTTGAATTGCTAAAAGAAACAAACATCATGATCTAATCAATGTCCTAGAGTTGCCGCTCTTGTACACATTATGGGTGATTGAAAAGTTTGTGAGCTTGTTGAACAAGGTGAATGTCCAGATGTCTCCTGGAGGAAACAGTGAATGGAGCAGGTCATTGTCCTGCCTAATCACACTGTGTATTGTTTACATTGGAGTAAGCAGTGAAAAGAAACTGTAAAAGAGGAATATTGGACAGTGAAGGTGCTAACTCTGCCTTTTCTGTGTTTTTGACTTGGAGATTCTGAGTTTGAAGTGATATCAGTAAACTTCAGGTTTCTTCTACTATTAACCTTCTGCTTAAGGCAAAGAGAAATGTCTAAGGATCTCTTAAGAACCACTGGAAAAGAAAGGGAAAAGGGGTACTAATAATATATAATATTTTAGGGGCAGCTGGGTGGCCCAGTTGGTTGAGCATCCAACTTCAGCTGAGGTTATGACCTCGTGGTTCGTGAGTTCAAGCCCCGTGTCAGTCTAGCTGATGTCAACTTGTCAGCAAAGAGCTTGCTTGGGATCCTCTGCCCGCCTCTCTCTGCCCCTCCCACATAAATATGTGCTCTCTCATAAACAAACAAACAAATAAATAAAAATTTCCTTTTAGTAAATGATTTTCCTTTAATTTTTTCTCTGGCATTTTTTTTCATATTGTTATTATACAGATTTAAATATAGCTAATCTTAGAGACTGCCTTTAATATCACAAAAATGATACTTAAATTATGTGTTATTTTTCCTTCACTTTCCTATTAGTAGCAGAAGCATGATTAAAAAAGAAAACGTCTTATCTCTCAAACCTATAGCAATTGTATAGATTTTTTTAGTAGCACTTAATGATTTTTCTTTCTCCTAAATATTGTCCGGCATGCATTATTAATGAACTTTGATTTGCCTTTGCACATTGGAATTTCTTATTGGCTTGTAATTAAATTAGAGTACACCCAGTTCCAGAGGGTTGTAGTTTACATATATATCTTGTATTTATATTTTATAGTTGGTAGTGTATATATATATATATATATATATATGTTATGTATATAAATTATATATATATATAACATTTTTATTTCATGTATATCTATACATAATAATATAATATAGTATAAATAGTGCTTTAAATGTTAACAGGCAGATTTTCCCAGCTGGCCAGCCAGAGCACAATATTTATTATCACAGTTAGGCTGAGCTGCCCTTATCCGCATAGGATCAATCTTTTGGAGAAGGCAATGAAAGTTTTCTTATTTAATTTGCTTTCAACTAGACTTTTTTTTTTAATTTTAAGTAATGCTCTTAGTAGGTCATTAGACTTTGAGAGTTATTCACTTTGTTAGCCCAAACACTAAAACTTTGTGTCTTTTAACTCTGATTAGTGACACTTTAATAAAGTCATTTGAAGTTCAGTGGACTGAATTTTCCAACTTTTCTGATGTTTCTATGGTCACGGAAAAGCAACCTGTATTGAAGCTTGTGTACAATCTTTTAAATGCAAATCTTGGAAAACTGTGTAATTTTGTGTATCTGACTCCAGTGCTGACTGCAAAATGTGAGGGATTAGAATAAAAACAGTGGCAGTGTTCCTTCTTTCTTGTTTTTCAAGTTGGGGTACAGTAAGTGGTGGGAAATAAAAAAGGTGTCACTTGGCTAAACTTGGGTCTTTGAGGAGAAAAAATTTGTGGATAAAGTTCTAAGGCTATCCATATATATATATTTATATATATTTTGATAAACCAATAGGACAAGACCTCATATTCTTCTACATGATTAGATAAGGGCAATGCAAAGCTATCGAATATAAATTTTGAGATAGATCCCTGAATGATTTTTTTTAAAAGTAAAGGAAAAGTATATCCATTGGCTATAATTAAATCATGCATGGTGAACTCACTTTGGAGGAATTAATGCATTTTGTATTGGATTGTGGACTTGAGTGAACATTTACAACACGTGAGAATGGAGAGGATGAAAAATTATGGTTGTCTTTTAGTTCACAAGAAGCCAAGGAGGCAGGTCATTGACTTGATTTTCATGGGAAGACCGACTCTAGCCTGCTCGCATATTCAGGGGCCGAACAACCTGGTATTGACAGCCACAGTTTGGGAGGGGAACATGCAGTAGCATTGTGCCATGGTTTGTTGAGAAAAAACAAGGGAAGATTTAAAACAAAGCTGTGAATAGAAACAGTAGTCCTTGTGTCTTGAAGCTGACTGACTTTTCTCTGTAATGCTTCGTGAAAGTGTTACCCTTCTCTAAATAAGGTCTAGACTGTGCTAAGAAAAATGTTTACGTTATAATCCAGTGTCTCTCAGGAGTGTAAGCACTTACATACACTCTTTAAAGAAATAAGGTGGGAGCAATTAATTTGCAAATACCATAAAAAAGCATGAGCCTGAGATGTAGGCTCAGTGCTAGTCAAAACGTATATAAACATATTAATACTAAGAGGTCCATTTTTCCAAATCAAATGAATTAGTAGCATTGAATTTTTTTTTGTATTTCTAAATCTCAAATTAATAAATTTAAATATTTGTGTTATGTATTCAATAATATAGGAAATATAGCTCATCATTTAACTAGTGACAGTGACTTTTACAAGGTATTTTTTTATATTTAATTACTTGATCCATGGATATTTTATATGAATTAATTTTATGGAAACTCAACAGAAATGTTAGGGTATGGGCAGAATCTAATACCAATGACATTCATTCATTCACAAGGAACTTAATAAATGCTTGTGTTTAACAAGTGAGAACATCAATAAATTATGACAAGGTAAAGGAGAAACTAGTGACTAACAGTGAATGTAAAGCTTTTTTGCATTTTTAATGAGTAACAAAGTGTATTGTGCAATGATGAAAATTAATATTTATTTGTAACGATGCAGTCTTCTGAAAGTGAATAAAAGGGCAAAGGCTTTCTTTGAATTGATATTTTATGAAAATAACTAATAAAAATGCTTTAATTTCCTATAGCTTTAATTAACAGAAATGAATCGTAAATACATATTACCAATTATGCATGTAATACATAGTTATATGTCATGTACATTTATAATACACATAATATATATTATCTCTCTCTACATATATTTCAATTATATTACTTATTTTATATGTAGAGATAAAAACACGTAGGTAGAAAGACCAGCCCAGTAGTAGTAGTAACTAAAAATGATACAACAAAAATAAAAGAAGAAAGGTAAATAAATACAGTAGAGTACCATTTAAAGATATTTTTGGAAATAAAAGCAAATTTTAATTATACTTCCAGTGGAAAAATAGTCAGTTCTCCACAACTACTCTCTTTTAACAGGAACGCTTCATTTTGTTGATATTTAAAAAGGTGACTCACTGCTAACATGTAACCAAAAACATTCATTTTGGAAAAGAAAAATTAATGTGCAGGTTTGGATGTACATTTGATATATAATTTGAACATATGTGTAAAATCTATAACATTAATAGATAATAAATAACTACTAATTAGAATTTGTAAGAATTCTCACTTTGTTATATTTTCATTGGGGTTTGAATCCACTATTTGCCACATTAAAATAATAATCAAATTTATTTATTTATTTATTTATTTATTTATTTATTTATTTAAAAATATACTTATTTATTTATTTTGAGAGAAATTTTAAGTGGATGAGGAGCAGAGAGGGAGAGAGAGAATCCCACGAAGACTCTGCACTGTCAGCAGGAAGCCCCACTTAGGGCTCGATCTTACAAACCTTGAGATCATGACTGGAGCCTAAATCAAGAGTCAGACACTTAACCAACTGAGCGACCCAGCGTCCCGATAGTCAAATTTATTTTTAAAAATTAATATAGCTTACTTAAAATGTTAATATATATTTCTTAACATTTTGAAAAGCCCTAAGACTTTATACTCATTAGACCTGAGAGATGCATGACAGAAAATTAATTGACTTTCGGATTTGGATATATAACCAATTCACTTAGCCCTTTTAAATGGGATATACCAGTTGCTAAGAGTTAACAATTTTATCATAATAATAATACTAATACATAAAAACCTTTGCATCTACTACTTGGGAGTTTTAGAGTTGACAAGAATTACAACACAATGATATAAAAAGAGCTAGAAAGATAATAAATTTTGGAGTCAGGGGGCTCAGGGTTCAAATTTTGCATCACTTAGCCCCTGGACTAGCTCTGTGATACTGAGAAACTTATTAAATATTTTTGGCCCTGTTTTTTTGGATCCTAAAATAATTATGTCAGTACCTACCTTATTCAGTTACTGTGCATCCTAATTAGTTAATACAGCAGCACATCTAATATAGTAGTTTCCTTATTGTAAGGAACATGCTTAAGGAGATAATTGTTTATCACATAAACTTGAGCATATCCTTTGATATTATAAGATGGTCCAATAAAAAGAACTTCAAAGGCCAAAGAACATCACCACAAAATATCAGAGTGCTCACATCTATAATAGAATGGAACATTATGTCTGGGTGTACACTTTGGAAAGCTGAGGTATTCTTCTTGTCCTCATTTGTGCTATTCATCATTGTATCTCCTGCGTTGAACCAAATGTCTGACAGCTGAAGTTTAATCAATAATTATTTCTCGATAAAGTGAATGAACACCACAGGATTAGATTGGGTGAAAATTAATTAATGTGAAAACTGTACTTAACCTACATTGCACACTAGAGGGGCTTTTTAACTCTATGAATACATAAAGTAATAATCCTGGAGAACACATATAAGTAATCCAAGCAAATATTAAAACCTGGAACCATATAGTGCTAGCTACCTGGATAATCTCAGCAAAAAATGATGTTGACAATGCTATATTTTACTTATGATTGAAACAAGGCATTTCTTTCCCTAAGACAGGGTGCTAAGTTTATTATAAAATTAAGGATAGCTTATATTAAAATTATCATATTGGAGAGAAAATTGTAGACATATCTTATGATGCTGAGGAATATGGAAGAATCTGGAAATTCTGTGTAGATAATTCTTGGAAAACTATAGTTATTTTCCAAAATGCCAGCCACATCTGGGAAGAAGACTAAAACTAAAATAGAGACACCTGAGTGGCTCAGTCGGTTGAGCTTCTGACTCTTGATCTTAGCTCAGGTCTTGATCTTTGGGTCATGAATTCCAGCCCAGCAGTGAGCTCCATGCTGGGTGTGGAGCCTACTTAAAAATAACAAATAAATAAATAAATAAGAAATAATCTCTGTGCTAGCAATATTGTATATAGTTTTGGTTGTTGCAATTGAGAATGAAAGTAAAAAGAGGACATAAATTATCCAGAAAGGTTTAGAAAAGCATAATAAAAATTTTAAAATAGGGCTCCCAAGTATAGGGGAGAAAATGAAGAAGGCATTTTTTGTTGAAACTTATAAAGTAATATAAAATATTGCTGAAACTGGCATATTTTCAGAATTTCCCAGTATATTAAAGATAATGGCTAACATTTGTAGCTTGAAAGAGATGTATTTGGGAAAATAATGTAATATCCAGTGTTCTATTATACACATTATATTAACACATGTGTTACGGATTGAATTATACCAGTATCACAAGAGATGAAGTGGGTTGAAAGTTTGCAAGACATTTAAATTAATTTGTGAATGCTTTTCACACCCTTCCACAGATGGCCCTGGGCATCCATAGTCTGAGAGGGAATATTGGATCTAATGCATTGAAATTTTTGCATTTCAGATTAAAGGTCATACCTAGAAAGATTTACAGGGACTTATTATTTGTTATTTGACTTATTATTATTATTTGTTATTTGACACAGGCAAATAACACATGTAGATTTATATATGTGATAGATACCATGGCATGATTTAATGTAATGCCTACTTTTAAACTTTTAAATATACCAGTAGTACATTTTAAATATAGTAATGAATTTATTTATAATATTGTCATTTTGCTTGACACTCAGATGTCACAAACTAGTTTCAAATTATGTAAAGATGCACAAAGCCTTATTGAAATAAAAAAAAAATAACTGTGATTAACTTTTACAAAGGTGAAGGACAATAAAAACTGATTAAAATCTGGTCTAATACAATTCAGAGTGATTTCATAAGCCCCTAACTTCAGTGAGAAATTTCAGACATGCATATCTAATTTACAATTTTGATTCTATTAAATTTGTTTTGTAACTGTGGTCAGGTTTTCATGTGTGGATCCATTACTCTCAATTAAATTTGGATTCAGTAAATTTCTCTCCAGTAAAGCTTGGTTATTTAGTACTTCACAAAAATGCACGTTTCACATAATGACTGAATAATTTATATTGATTTCTCTTGGGTAGGACAGCTTCTTGAAGGAACACAAAGGTACAGTAAATTTTGATTCCAGCAATTCATGCACTTTACAGACAGTTGAATGTGGAAGTAACTTGATTGTGTTTATCTCTGGTCACAGTCAGTGCTTTCTTTCTTTATTCCAAACAAGTAGAGAGATTTGAAACTTTCTCTCTACTTGGGCCATGTAAATTCAAAGAAATTGAGAAAAATCATGCATTTGGGGGCTTTCCCTATATTTGCTGTAATTTTATCACTATTTTCCAAGTACAAAAGTCACACCTCATCCTACTTTATTTAGATGGTCTTCCAAAGCCCTGTTCCTTAACGTTGATTATTTTTTTTTTTAAATCAGTTTCAATTACTTAGTTTTTTGAATGCCACAGAAAGAATCCAGTTGGGTCTTTGTAAGGAGTGAAAGAGTAGGAAGGAAGTATGAGTTGTATAGCCAGTGTTTCAAGTTAGTAGTTTTTGCTTTTGTTTACTGTGCTTCGCATTCAGCCCAAATGTCCCTATCTGTAACAGCTTTGGAGAAGCACCTTTGTCCCCAGGGCTGGCCTCCAAGAAGGCTTGGATCCTTGCAAGTTTGGAGAAATGGGTACTGGCTGTCATCCATAGGAAAACAGAACTAGTTTATAGAACTCCTGCTGATTTCCTTGAAAGTTCTTGCCCCTCCTGCACTGCAGTAAGCCATTTAATGTTACTAGGGACAGACACTAGGCAGAAAGATTTCTGAGGTATCTATTCATTTTTCCCAGTCAGGCAGTCCATTAAATTTGAAGAAGAATGCCTGACACTTTAAAGCAGGGTGGTTCATCCTATTTCCCATTCTGGCAATTGGTCATGAAAAGTCTCTTAAGTTATTATTTTTACTATCAGATTAGAGGCATGGGGATGGTGACTGAGGTTTCTCAGTAGAAGGTTACTGATCCCTGGCCTTGCACCACTCAGCCCTCAACCAGAGCCAGCACTTAGTGGACTTACATATGGTCATATGATGCACTTGACTGGTCAGATTGGACTAAAGTTTGTTTTTTTGTTCTTGTAGTTCTGTTTTATTTCATCTTTATTTAATGAACTCACATTCAAAGGCAATGAATCATATGAATTTCTAATTTTAGGACTAAAGTATTTATGAACATAAGCTTGGTGCAGCCAATTTGGAATTAAAATATAAAGACAAAATACAAGAGCCTTTGCTGATACAGTGATGACTTTGAAGCATTTGACAAATTTCATATTCATGTTGATTTTGGTCAATGCACTTTTTGTTTTAATTTAGTTTTACAATTTTAATTCCAGCAGTATTAGTCATAAATGAATGAGCAAAACAGTTTCACATTTTTGAGAAACCATGAATAACATGATACCTTTTCTTTTGTTTTCCTCTGCTGTCTTATAAGAAACTATTTTTTATGATCATATTATTTGTATCAGCTTGTCTGCAATACTGTGAATCATGTCATTTCTCTTTTTTTATCAGAATAAATTCAATTTCATTGTATACACAAGAGTTCCTGTTCATACCACAGCTTTTTGGCTGTTTCAGATGGTAAATTTATTGGCCTGATGTATGGAACTAAACTACATACAAAGTTAGGAACTATATGCATAATGAGCTAGGGAGCAGAATTTTGTTAAAACTTTTCAAAATTGTCAATGAACATTACAAATATTTCTACAAGTCTCCTCCTGATCATGACCTGTGACTAAGTTTTTGTATTCACAATTCTTCCTACCATGAGATAAGTTTCATTCTGAGAAAGATGAATTCTTCAGAATTCCCCCACTTCCTACAGAATTCTAGACTCTTCCTAACTCAGGTTGAACTTGCTTATGAGGGATTCCCTACTTGAGGCACAGGACTTGGTGAAGTGATTCAAGTCACTTCAGAAAGAGAGATACCCCCTACTGAAGCATTTGATACTGAAATTTCAACAGACAAGTAGATATATTAAGCTTTTAGCTTCATTATAGTTTAACTCTTATTTTCTTTAACAAACACATTTTTATTTTTTTTTTTTTAATTTTTAACGTTTTTTTTTAATTTATTTTTGACACAGGGAGACAGAGCATGAACAGGGGAGGGTCAGAGACAGGGAGACACAGAATCTGAAACAAGCTCCAGGCTCTGAGCTGTCAGCACAGAGCCCGACGCGGGGCTCGAACTCACGAACCGCGAGATCATGACCTGAACCGAAGTTGGCCGCTAAACCGACTGAGCCACCCAGGCGCCCCAACAAACACATTTTTATAAAGTAATTGAGGTTGTTGCAAATCATTGTTATTTTAATTTTTATGATTTTTGCAACATATAAAATAGATATTGTGAATATTAAGACATTGAAGTGAAGTGCTTAAATACAATATAATTCTAAGTGATTATACGAAGGGCAATTAAAATATTCTGGAAGGTTTTTGATCACCTAATATAGTGATTTTTCAAACGAGGGTTGAAGAGGCCTCAAGGGCCAGGAGAAACTGTCACCAGTATTTCTCCCCCTTTTCAATATTTCAAGCAGAGTAGTTCCAAGTTTAACTATTTCAAATTTTTTTTTCTACCTAACATTTACTTTTAATATAACAATTAATTTTTCAAGACTAAAAAAAAAAGTTTGAGTAGAATAGGTAATTACTAAGTTTTTTCTTTTTTCTTTTTCATTTTTTTTTTTGAAAATGTACCAGCCATGTAGATTGCCAACAGATTTGGGAAATGTCTCCTATGCTTGACTATTCCTCTTAGTTATTTTTAATTGCTACTTTTTGAGCCTGTCAATATTTTCAAGTACACTGTACATGTTAGAGTAAGGATTATTATTTTTATGTTTGTTTCTTTATTCTGAGAGACCTGGGGGAGGGTCAGAGAGAGGAGAGACAGAATCCCAAGCAGGCTCGGCACCATTATCACAGAGCCCAATGTAGGGCTTGAACTCACTAACTGTGAGACTATGACCTGAGCAGAGATCAAGAGTTGGACGCTTAAAATACTGTGCCACCCAGGCACCCCTAGAATATGGATATTTTCTTTAATGCTTATTTATTTATTTTTAAGACAGAGAGACCACAAGTGGAGGAAGGGGCAGAGAGAGAGGGAGACACAGAATCTGAAGCAGGCTCCAGGCCCCAAGATGTCAGCTCAGAGCCCAATGCAGGGCTCGAACCCATGAACTGGGAGATCATGACCTGAGATGTAGTCAGATGCTTAACTGACTGAGCCACCCAGGTGCCCCTAGAGTAAGGGTATTTTTATAGTGGGACTTTGAGGTTCCTGATTTCAAAGTGTGGTTCTTCAGACCGCTTCCCCATCTGGGTAACTGATGATAGGGACACTTTGCTCAATGAATGCTGCCAGTCTTCTCCTTTGCAAGTTCAACACGTAAAAGTTGTCCTTTGATGAAATGAAACAGTGGCTTTCCTATGCTTCTCCAGCACACTACAATCTTGGCCTTAGAGGGACAAAAAGCTAGCATCAACTGTATAGGCCACAAGACTATACTAAATTCTATTGGATGCAGTGGTAATATTAGAAAATGATGCATTTCCACATTCCTCTGTCCCCAGCAGAGCACTTTGCATGTAATAGGTCCTTGATGAATATGTTTCTAATTATAATTCTTCTTCTTCTGTATGGTAATGTTAAAATATAACTCTAACTTGAAGATGTTTTCAAATCTTTCTGAAATTTTAGAAGATACAAAAGGTGCATTCTTAACAACTA